>NC_092636.1:12196852-14941852 GCF_039555335.1 Amphiura filiformis
TACTAATTACTTACCATTCCTTGCATGGTTGTTGGATAACCGTATCAGGTGGGAATGTTTGGTCGCCATAGTAACAAGGACACGCCATTGGTACCACACATTGTCCTGCATCATTCAATACCAAACCTTCAGGACAGTTACAACCATCGGTACAATCGTCACCTTCTACGCAATCATAGGCAAGATCACGACATGTCTGACCACAAGTTGGACCACATTGGCTGTACACTTGACCAGGTGGACATGTGATTTCTGTAAGATCATAATAAATGCAAAATTTTAGTTATGTGTTGGAAATGTACACTCTCTTCCCTAACTTCCGTAGGATTATCTGACATTTATTGCAAGACTGTCGATATCGCTGGTTAACGGAGACTTGCGGAGTACAGCAAACATAGGGCACCAAGTTAGCTCATTTCGCACAAATTGATTTATGGAGAACTGTTTCTGTGTTTCAGAAAAATCATCTTTGCTTGTCAACCTAAATGGCATTTACCACTGTATTTTGGGACATTTCGTCTCGATGGCCTGGTGTAGTGTACCAATCACAGCTAAATTTGTCGTGAAATACACGACAACTGTAGATTTACGTTCTTATTTTTATCATGTGAACTTAAGTATCGACCTTAAACAACATTTAAGGCGTGTTATGTTAAATTACGTAATGATTACTTACCACAAAGTTCATAGACCAATTCATGCTCCTGCCAGTCAATGAAGATCCCAGAGTTAGCACATTCCATAGAATACGCACCAACGGCTTCACACAAGCACTGATCCACAATATCAGATGAGCATCCACAGACATCGAACTTGCAGATATCATAGTACACTTGCGGATCTCTACTACCATGGCAAGGCCTGAAGATATCGGAGTTAATAATAGCGCATTTTCTAGCGCGTAAGTCTTCATCTGAGCATTCAGGTCACATGGATGCAATGAATAGTCTAGATCTGGTTCTTGACATGTTGGATCAATTGAAAACTTTTCAACAAATTTTGATTTATCTGTTTCAATGTCGCCTGATGGCGTGAGGAAATCATTGTTTTGGTTGCCATCAAAGGTACCGCATAAACCACGAACCTGTAATGTAGATAATTATGTAAGACCATTAGCATGATTAGAAGACAATAGTGCGAAATAAAACAATTAGGAAAGCTTCTCACTGGGTCATTAATTCGTCAAGATGTCACCTTTTTAACAATCAGTGACAATTTTGCATAATTTGACAGTCGGTCTACCATAATTACGTTAGATTATTGCCATTCCAGTTGTTTGTGTAACTCCATAGTTACATCTGGCGTCAGGTGGGGAGCTTGATTTGGACAGTATCTGACAATTGGTGCACATGCACTCAAAAAGGGAGGACGAGTTAGCGCAGCGGTAGTTCCCTCGCTTTGCACCACTGAGGTCCCGGGTTCAAGCCCGGCGCGGCCCAAGGACTCATGTGCACTTGGTTTATCCCGATTCCATGCTCGCTCTCGCAGGTTTTCTCTGGGATCTCCGGTTTCCTCCTGTATCGCAAAAATCGGTGATTAGTTGTTTGGTTATCAAAACTTCCATCACCCAATGGAATTTGGGGAGCTGCACAGATAATTGGTGGATGTTACAATCTAAATGCGGATAGGTGTGTGCCGTTTGGCATCAACCTAGTTGATGCGATCTGATTGTGATGATTCACCATTGCAGCGAAATTACAGCGCTTTGAGTCCTCTAAGATCTGGAGAAAGGCGCTTTATAAATCCAAAATTTATTTATTTATTATTTATTTAAAAAGAACCTTTTTGTCAGAACTCTTTTAGTTCTCTAAAAGTCATTTAGATTTGTTTGGTTCTCCAAAGGGTTCGAAACCTTAAAGGTTGAATATAGGGTTCCCTCAAAATCCTCAAATTCAAAAGGGGTTAGTACTAATATAGTATGTTTCTTCTAAGACCCATCAAGGATTCTCCAGAGAGGACAAAAAATTTCCTTTTAGAATATTTTTTTTCCAAAAGTGTGTGTGTTATAAGGCCAGTTCAGCGAGGTCTAAAACTTCCATTACTAGCACACTCTTTGAAATGAATCTGTAGACATTAGAGTCTTACCTTATTCATGAAGACAGGTGACAATGTCACGTAGAGCCTATCCACACCATCCCATTTAATCCTCATACCAAATATCTCCAGAATCAGGAACTTTGATGTCGCTCTTCGGACGGACACAAACTGATTTTCAAACGGTGGGTCAATATTGACGCCGTTGACTAAGACTTCCTTGTCTTTCAGAAGTTGTACTTCGGTATTGTTGATGAAGACTGATATACTGTGTGTGCAGGATACTGTTCCCCCACTACCGCATTCTTCTGTTTCGCCTATCACACGCATAGTTTGTCCTATGTAATCCTGTATGAAATGTTATTGTAGATTAATTATTATACTTAACAACGGCTTTTGTATTCCATATTTTCTTTTACACAGGTTAGTAGGACCTACCTAAATATACGAATAAACAGTGATAACACCTTCACGTTTTCTTACAGGTTTGTATAATTTTATCGCATTTATGATAGATTATGATAGTATAGTTTTCATATCACACGGATATTAAAATATTGTACTATTTATGACACGTTAGACAGAATATCTCCACATTATTACCTCAACGAGTGTGTAATGGCAATGTCCTTGGAAGGAGTATTTCTTTCTGTCAAATGTAATAAAATGTGGATCACCGACTACTTCGCAGGTGGCTTCACAAATATTGTTCGTGCATAGCCATTGGCTCCCTTCGCAGGTGCTGTGAGAAACAGGAGATTAACATTTTGGTTATAGAACAGAAATGGAAAGAACCGAATTGTAGCTCTATAGTACTTGGATTGTTGTTGGGTAATTGTATAAATCGTTCCATAATTGGCAGTCTCCTGCCGTTGGTGGCATCAACATTAATATCATATCGATATCACGTATTATAAAATACAGAAAGCGAGGTAAATAGGGCGTGGTATCGATGTTCACCTCATCAACGGCAGGAAAATGCTAATAATAGGAATGGTCTATAGGTAATACTGATGAAGATAGGGGGTATTGATGCTGCCCATCTAAGGTATAATCAATTAAACAGCAGTCAAAAGAAATATTATTGTATCCTATTTATGTGGTTATAATATGTAGAAGCTAACAAATTTTGTCATTTTTCGCTTCGCCGCCATTTTTTTGCTGATATTAACTAGGGATAAAATGAGGCGATCGCGTATAGTGCAACGCGGCAAATTACATATAATCGCGTTTATTTCTTATAATTATTCATAGCTTTAAAAATAATTTATATATAATTTATAATTTACATATTATTACAATCAAAGAGAGGGGATTATTTCAAAGACAGGGGCAAAGAGCATCACTCACCAAAGGTTGCATCTAACTTTAGTAGTTGAACCTGGAGGATACTTCTCTCTGTTATGTAGACATGGACATTGGTCCACCGTGATACAAGTGCCTTCTTCTTCTACATATCCATCTGGACACTGACATGCAGGGACACATTCTGATGGACATCCCAAGCCACTGCTTGGATATGCCAAGCATGTCTCGGGACAGAGCGTACCACATTCAGTGTACTCCATAATGTCAGGACATGTTTTGGCTGCAATAAAAACAGGACGAAGAATGCAATCAGTTTTCTGTTTTGATATCACTGTGTGTAATTATTTGATATTCAATAATTATTTCAACAAAAACAATGAATTATATTACATTTTACTTGTAAGTTGAAATTATTTAAGCGTTCGTTTGAGCTCCTTCACTGTCTATGGTTTGAGCTAACAGCCTATCAATTACTACCTACATGCTCTGCAATCATAATATTCCAAAAAAGTTTTGTGTAATGTATGAAGATAATATAGAATCACATTTTTATTTTGAATTATTCTATTTTCAATATTTTGGCCTATTTACGAAAACGTGTAATGTCTTCTGTCACAAAATGGTAAGCTAATTCTAATATCCATTAGAAGTAAGAGAAACTACAGTTCTGAACCATCTCTATGTAGGTTTTCACACCATCTGGTTGAAGATGGTCCTGTTGATCCACAACCCTTGCTCTATATACTTCTTCTTATGTTCACTTACGACAGAGTCCGTCACTTCGCCAATCTAAGACTACTTGATTAGCGGCACACTCCTGGCATAAGCTTCAAATGATAAGCAGAGTGCTTCCATGTATTGCTCAACACTATCTCCTCCAAACATACACAAATCATACTTGCATTCGTCTACAAATTGGGTTGGATCAACCTAATGACATCGAAACAAATTAAAACAATCCAAGTTATCCGAGTTATATCTGATTATCTTTGAACAAAATGTGAGGTTCCATTTGAAATAAACACACCCACCTATAGGAGACATTTGCTTAATCTTCCACAGAGGTAGTGCGAATTTCAAATGGGGCTACCTGAATGGATGGCTCTATTTGAAATCTACACCTCCTGATTAAGGTGATGTCTTCTTCAGCGTCCGCATGGATTTCAACTGGAATAGCCCAATAGAATAGCAGCCTAATTTATGTGATTTTGGTCGGCAATTTTCCTTCTGTCCAATTCGCTGTCGTAGTGCACGTTAGTAACCATTGGTTACTGCTCCAAGCCTGGGCTCATACACCTGTTCGAATTTTTATATGCCATAGGCTTTGTGTTGTGATCATTTCGATCAGTGGTTCGTAACAAAGAAATCGTGATCCTGTTGACCTAGCAACTGCCATATTCTAACGTGTATTACGACAGCGAATTCCCCGTAGAAGTGACGTAGTTCATCGGATTAACTACCATAGCAATAGAGGAATACAATTTTTACTATATCGCCCTGCACTACAACGTAATTCACGCGGAACCGATGCATTGAACCATTATAGATGTCAAAGAAAGGCTGATCACTCGCACCTATAAGATTAATAGCATCTTGGAAAAGAGCGGTATTCTATTCAATGATTGCAGACATACACAGGTGATGAGAGCAATCTGCTTGTATAGTACAGTGCGATCTATTCAAAAATTGTATTCATCTATTGCTATGGTAGTTAATCCAATTATTACATAACTTCGACAGTGACTTTCACAGATAAAGTGTGTATAAAATGAAATACGGTGTAATATTGCATGTTACTATTCTTTATATAAGCTGCCGAAGTATAAGCCTACGTAGAAACTGTTTTTAGATAATCAAATTAATCTTATTGTTATTTTATGGTTATGTCTTACGGTTCCATGGCATGCTTGAAATTCAGATGCATCTTGCATAATTTGACAGAGAGCTTCGGCGTCTGGTGCACAGCTAGGGAACTCCAAACATGGGTATTCCTCGTTCACGGCTGAACAGAACTAGATGGTGATAATAAAAACATCATTATGACTAAATGAATAGTAATATCTGATGGTGACATTCAATGATTCAAGTCATTCAAACATTTTTTATATCAAATTGCAAACCAACAACTATTAAATATATTTAATTTGACAAGCACAAGACATAACATTCTTAAATGGAATATTCGTATTCTTATAGTTTGGTGGCACATTTACAAACGCACCCCTACTCCCATTCACTCACCGCCTACACACACACCAACACCCACCCTCCACTCCCAAACAGAGATACACGTCAAAGTTTACGTATTATTATTACCTCGCCAGGTCCCGGTGCTTCCCAGGACATCGCAAACTGTGAGGCGTATGTAGCCTGTGATCCATCTCTCATCTGTAAGTCATCTGTAAGGTAAAAAGACGCGAAATGACTCAGTTATCTAATTATTCCTCTCCACGTGGCTGTCAACTGCAGATGATAAGCTCAAAATTGTGTTTAAATACATTTAAGGGTACTACACCCTGTGGTAAATTGTGACTATTTTTGCATTTTCTCAAAAATAATAACACACTGGTAACAAAAGTTATGTATATTATTGGGGCAAGGAATCCAGTTACTACACTGAAATTTCAGTGACTCAAGACAAGCGGTTCCGCATATATGATAGGAAATGAGGTACATCCTAGCGGTACCTTATTTCTTATCATAAATAACGAACCGCTTGCCTTGGGTCACTGAAATTCCAGTGTAGTAATTGGATTCCTTGCCCTAATAATATACATAACTTTGTTACCAGTGTGTTTTTTAGTTTTGAGAAAAATGCAAAAATATCACATTTAAATTTATCGAGGGTGTAGTACCCCTTAAACAATTCAGAATTGTACATTTAGGCCTAATGTTTAGTTCCTTTCAAGCCATTTTAGTTCCTTTATAATAAAGATTCGGAATACAGTTGATATGAATTTCCTGTACGGATATACAGTCAAAATTAATAGGTAAATTTTCACGGGAAAATTTCTGTACACGTGACACCCATGGGCGCAGACATATTCACATTATGGAATGTGACCCCGAGCACAGCAGGTGGTCTACCAATGTATTTGAATAGGAAGAATTCCTCCTTTGATGCAAAATAAGTTAGTTACTTGTCGCAAGTTAATAATATTATCGCGAGAGTTTCCGTAGATAAATGTTTTTTCCGTAGATAGATATTTTTTTGAAATTACGTTTTGATGATATTGTGAAGAAATTAAGATTGCATAATATTCAATAAATTTGCAATGCACCAATTTCTATCAAAATAGCGGCCAATAATACTATTCCAATTCAAAATTACTAAGACTTGAATAGCGAGGTCACTGCCGGGGGTCAGAGATCAGGCTCGAGGTTACACTCACATTGATACGCATTGGTCACGTGTCCAGAAAATTTTCCCGTGAAAAAATACCTATTAATGTTGACTGATATAGGTTTTAGACGTGGTTTTAACTCTCTCCACGCGGGTGTTGACAGCAGACGACACGTTTAAAAAAAATTCAAAATACAAAAAATTCAGAATTGTAAATTTTCAAGCCCATAGTTGGAATCAGTATAAAAAATGCTTTAAAATGAGTACAAACAAGCCCAGTATTGGTTCAGTGGTTCTTGAGACAGCTCTTGGTATTTTGAGAAAATATCTCAAAACTTGAACTTTTTATGTTCAAGCCTATGGCTATCATGCATTGAATTAAATAAAGCAACTTACTGGTTGGGTCGTCATCATATGGACCACAAACACCAACGACTTTTGATTTCATTGTATTGAGGAGCAACAGGTGGTATGTCATCCTACCATCCCATTTAGCCATAATCAGGTTATTCTCAAGGAAGGTGTAATCACCAACTTGTTTGATGGTTATTCCTGCAGATAAAAAGAGTAAATAAGGTTACTGTCTGATTCGTCAACGTTTTCACCATTACAACCATCACCGCCACCAAGACTATTAACATCATCATTGTTGTCATCGTCACCATCGCAATGATCACCCACTAGCATCAGCAACACCATCATCGTCACCACCATAAATCACCATTAACAGCATCATTAACATCATCATCATCATCATCACCACTACCACCATCATCATCATCATCATCACCACCACTATCATCATCAACATCATTATCGAAACTTACCATCCTCAAGATATGGGTATGACTCTACCAAAAAATCATTGAAGTACACATCTGGCCCTTCAACTGTTATGATGTCAAAGCCTAGAACCATCTCAATTTTCTGCAAAATTAAATCAAATACAATTACATAATCAGTGGTAGGCTAGTGTATAGTATGTTTTTCTCTTGGCAGAAACACATCATCGTTATGTTATAGGCCTATTTCTATCTTCTACATAATTTGTTTAATGAGCCATATTGAATTTTAAGTAGATAGGCTAAGTTTCTTGATAGGAACTCATCATAACGAGTTGTAGTATTCCTACAAGTACGCCGTCGGTGATCACAGTACCGGTACAGCTGGTCCATGTGTGAGTGGTCGGGCTTTCGTCAGATGTGTCTCTGACTTTATCAGGAGTCCTGATGAAGTCAGTGACACATTTGACGAAAGCTCAACCACTCACACATTGACCGGCTGTACCGGTACTGTGATAACCGACAGCGTACTCGAAGAATACTGTAACTAATTATGTTGAATTTCAACATTTTTTTTCTCAGGAAAAAGTAGAAATTGATAGTTATTTGCAGTTTAAGCCGATGAACTTGTACATTAAATAATTGCCTACCTTATAGCACGTATCCAATGTATAACAATCTATATTTTTAACTGTTATATCAAAGGTGCCATCAGTAGCAGCAGCAAATGTATATGTACAGTCACCATTGAAGCTGAAATCTCTCTGATCAAATGAACGGAAATGATCTCTGCTCCAGGAGCTACAACTGGCATATTCACGCAGGCTGAGATCGTCACTATCATCCTCTGATGAAGAGCTGGAGTTATCTGTAATTTAAATATCATATTAAAAATGTAATTAAACCGTTAAGTCGACTTGCGTAAAAAGGTGGCCTGGGTCCTTCGGCCCCCCGATCTCGAAACAATCAAACATGGCGGAACATGTTATGGCCGTTTCTCAATCACCTGTAAGCACAACCCGATGACCGTACGTAGCAGTTGAAGGATTGGTGGATGAAGTCTATACAAAAGGTAACTGTCGCTTTTTGGCGCCACAAATGATTTCGCGCGCCGCATCTGATTGCTGTCATCAGTGCGTGCATTATGCAAACGGGAAATTTATTATATAATAATGGATCGGATCTTGTACCTAGAAACGGTAAAACTACATGGAATAGCTACACCCCCCCAGTCCTCTGTTTGAAAGTATATTGTCGTACCAAGGCAAAGTCGGTAATACAGAACAAATCACCAGAGGGTAAACACTCAGAGGACGTAAGCTATAGAGGGGAAGTTTATGGTATAGGAACCCGTTTCCCATGTGAGTTCAGAGGAAGACTTGCGTTTCGAGGACCCGTGTCCTCATCATGCACGAGGTCCTCATTGTATCGTTGTGTTGTCATTCACAAGTCAGGAGGAGAGCGTTCATGTTTACGTGTTCATGTTTGCGTGGTAACTGGTATACAGAAACAATGCACTCAATAATCAACAGACTTCTAAACATCAAATGACCCGGTGAAGTCACACATACATGTGACCCCTCGGCACAACTGAGCCCTGAAGTCGCCAATCATCATTTTTGAAATATTCAACCAAAATATTCTGCTTGAAATTAGCTTTAAAATGATGTATGTCATGTCTATAGTACTTGACATTTAAGTAGTGAAAAATCAATAAAACATTCAATAAATCCTTTGTTTCCTATTGTTTATTGTTAAGTTCGATGGAGCATATCTCAATAGTGGCACTGGCGACATCCGGGCTCAGTTGTGCCGAGGGGTCACACATTTGAAAAAAAAGGAAATAACTTAATATTTATTAATACTAAACTGGGCTCAAAAAGAAACTTATAATTTTTCACAAGGTCATATCTTAAAACCTGTCCATAAAAGTGAACCAAAATGGCACACAGGATTACTTCAATACTATACGCTAAACAATGGTCAGTAACCAAACAGTAATCCTACTGACACAACAGCAAAACGCACTGACGTGGAACAGCTTCCTGGACCACATTCACAGCCCAATAATTGGCATCCAACACAAAAAATCTGTGAGTGGAATAGAGTGGAACAAGACCTGTTTCTTGAAGAAAGTGTGTGATACGCAGAAACAGTCCCGTTCCACACTATTCCACTTACTCTTTGGAAAATATCACCTATGTAAGGATCTTGTACGTATTCTCACAGATTTCTTTTGTTGGGTGTCAGTTATTCGCCTATGAATGTGGTCTCGAAACTGTTCCGTGTCAGTGCAGTGTTGTGTCAGTTCGACAACTGCTTGGTTACTGACATGTGTTTAGAGTAGAGTATTGATGTAATCCTGTGTGTAATTTTGGTTTATTTTTATGCACAGGATTTTAAGATATGACCTTGTGACAAATTATAACTTTCTTTTTGAGCCCAGTTTATCTTGACAAATTATATAAATTTTATACTTACCAAACCCTTGTCTCTTGTACATCAGTGGATTGTTGAAACCTGCGTGTTAAATGAGACAAAAAAAAATGGTATGTGACGAAAGATCTGCCACGATTTGAAGTACTTGAGTAATTTCTTACAAAACTCTGAATCAAGATTTTAGTCATTCCGATTGACAAGTATTTTCAGTTTCTTACTTTTACCAGACATACAACTGGGGTGGGGCATTCGGAGAGGTATTGCAAACCTCACTGGTCATATTCGCACCTCCTCAACTTTACCTTGTTAAATTGCATGTTGTGAATTGAAAATATAATTGACTTGGTTTGATTTGATTCGGTTTGATTCGAACCTTTCAAGTGTTAAAGTTGAGATGGTTTTCAATAAGAATCATTAGTATAATCATATCGAGCATATCTGAAGAAATCACCTTTTGTAACTCTACAATGTATTCTGAAACAAAATCTTGTTAACAAGAAACGATGATTGTTTTAACTTCAGGTTTGTTTTCAATCACTTTCGCATTATGCTCTAGATACTCTATTCTACCATTCTGCACTCAGTCGCTAGCGACGAACTAGTTTTGACAAATGAATGTCTTAAATTAGCGAAAGTGCACAACCTAATTGGACAAAACGCCATCGCCCCTTGTAAAGCGACGTAGTGTGAATTTAGCTTTACTTACTTGACTCCACGTGATGAACACCTGCAACAAAAATCAAAACAAATATTATCAACAAACTGAACTTGATCATTTCGCTTTTACATTATTTTGATACCAATGGCGAATTTCAACTGTCACATATCAAGTTTATAGTTTGAAAGTGATACATTATGATGCTTTTCATCATAATTCATTGCCATTAGCTTGATTTGATACGTTCGTCGTGAATTTTGCAAAATGCCGAATCACAACTATAAATCGTCCCTTTGTTTGTAGCGCGCCATGAAGTTCCTAATTATGCTGGTTTTATACTGTCATCTACTTTGCCACTGAGCGGCGTGACGCATGCGCATTACAGACAAATGGACACAATCAAAGTTTGTAATTGGCTGATACGCCCTGACAGGGGCTTCAGTATCAGTATCGGTTTTGTGGGCAAGTCACTCTCGGCATTTCACCAACTTTCGCACTATATATAGCAAGCTTTATTTGCGATTCGCCGAACGCGGGTACTAGCGACCATGGCACAAATTGTGTTGCACCGTAAAATTATCATCAACGTCAAAGGGGTTACGGAGTTGCGGACAGTTTATAATATAGTTGGAACTTAGCCTACCCTCACGACAGACTTATAATGTGTAGATTTATAGCGCTAATGATTTCGCTTCAGACCAGGTCAACTTCAAAAGTTAAATCTTGTTAATTTTGTTGGTTCCGATCAAACATTCATAGTTGCTGCATATTGGCATATAAATTTTACCTTGTTCATGTTCACATCTGGAGCCCTCATAACCTGCGGGACATTTGCATTTATTGGGTTCTATGCATGTGCCTTGATGTTTACATGGAGGATCACAGATTGCTGAAATTAACAAGACAAAAAAAACATTATTATAGCTGACGCCTTATGGTCATAAGCTACAGATTTGATAACGTTTTTGTTTATTTCAGAAAGCAATTAAGGTAAAAATACGACGATTTCAGTTTTAACACATATTACTCAAAACCTTAAACCACAAACACATTTAGCTAGGCCTATATGTAAATATATTTGAATTCTCAACAGTTTGTCCAAAAACAAGAGTACAGACAAGCCTAGTATTGGTTCAGTGGTTCTTGAGATAGCTCCTGATATTTTGAGAAAATATCTCAAAACGTGGACTTTTTATATTAAAACCTATGGCTAGCACAAGCGATAAAAGTTGTTAATGTTAAGAATATGTGGCATTTTATTTACCTTTGTCGCAAAGTTCTCCCTCCCATCCAGTACAACAGACCATAGCTGCCTCATGTACTATCCTGTAATATTAAATGCGTATAATACAGACTAAATATACAATGTAGTGTAAAACTATTAAAGCGACGATAAATGTTAGGCTACAGAGCATATCAGGGAGATTTTTAAACATATCATCCGCATCCTCCTGCTCGTCACGTTCACCCATAGACAGGATTAGATGTTCGCGCGTGGGTAACGTACGTGACCTTGTGACGTCATGTCGACGTCACTTCAATCACTATTGTAACATTTTGTAGGTGGTGTATGACGTGCAGTCCCTAAATTCAGTAAATTTTCATCGTCAACCGTGTAATTGAATGGGATTATTTTGAAATTTTAAAACGCTTGAAATATCACAAACAAATAGGCCTATGTTGATAAATAATATAAATACAAGCTAAAACCGTTGGGGTTCGATAATGAACCCCACAAAACTAACCGAGTATATGGAAAATGCCATACGGCCGGGCGGTTTCACGAGTTGCCGGCGCGATCATGTCATCCGCCGCCTGACATTTTGAATCACATGGCATTGACGTCAAGTTACCGCGCCCGCGCGAGAAAATCTAATCTTGTCAAGTATTATCATCTCTCTTAAATTGGCCGATTGAAATGTATCAATCTTTTAATGATTGATGATAGGAATCAATCTAAATAGATTGAAAAATAGATTGAAATGTTTGGTGTGGTTTTTTTTGGGGGGGGTTCCACTCTAACTCTCTTTGCAGACTGATTTCACTATCTAATCAAGTGTTACTCCCAATGTACTGCCAAATGACATATTTTGCATTATGTTTGGAATGAGATTTTCAACTGTTTTAGAGTGAACATTTTCAATCTTTTTTTTCAACTGGAAAGGATTTGTCCCTAATTTGGCACGCAAAAGATTGCAAATCAATCCTTTCTGCGGAAAATTCAATCGAAACAGATTTGCCACTAACTTCAATCGCTGAAAGATTGTAAAAGATTGAGAATCACTCCTTTTGATTCAAAAAATAAAGTTTGAAAAATTCAAATCACCCGACTGAATATACAGATATACAAATTCGGGACGGCGAGATTGAAAATTCAATCTTTTTGATTGAATATTCAATCGGGCAATTTAAGAGAGATCAGAGGTGGAAACAGCATCACCATGACGTCGTCGTCATCATCATCATCATCATCATCACCATCATCATCATCATCACCACCATCATCATCATCATCATCATCATCATCATCATCATCATCATCATCATCATCATCATCATCATCATCATCATCATCATCATGAACAACAACAACAATAACACCAAAACAACATCATCAGGGCACGATGGCTCAGTGGTTACGGCCTTGGACTCATAATCTGAGAGCTTGCTCGACGTGCGTGGGTTCGATTCCCCGTCCCACCACCGTGTTGCGCCCTTGGGCAAGGCGCTTTGCCTCGCTTGCCTCACCCCACCCAGGTGCAATGGGAAGCTGTTAGGGGTAGTCACAGTCGTTGTACTGATGAACCCTGCGCCACTTGTAGGCTGCAAACGTGGTTCCGACATATTCTAATGACGGCGGAATAAATGTAAAGCGCTTTGAGGCTGTTTACGGCATTAAGCGCTATATAAATATCTAGGGCCTACATTTTTTTTAATCATCATCATAAACAACAACAACAACAATAACACCAAAACAACAACAACAACAACAACAACAACAACAACAACAACAACAACAACAACAACATCATCATCATCATCATCATCATCATCATCATCATCATCATCATCATCATCATCATCATCATCATCATTATCATCATCGTCATCATCATCATCATCATCAACAGCAACACTTTAGTAACTCATACTTACTTGTAAACAGGGCACATGCTCTTGCCGCCCTCCAAGTAAGTATCCCTAGTGGTATCGCGGTGCCATTGTGTTCCCTTCGTTGTGTACAATTCCAAACAGGTTATTACATCATATTCTGTCACCTCTTCCGTTGATTTACAAAAGTGGGATGAATGATGTATTCTGTTTAAGTTAAAAATGGAAACCAAAAAATGTTACTAATATTTAAAACCAAACAACGTCAATACACAATTACATTTCATAAATGTTGCTTGTTTCGTTTGATTGAATCAGAAGTGGTGTAGAGGGGGTAAAGGGCGAGGGGGAAGCCAACTTTGGAGGAGATTTGACGGAAATGGTCAAACAATGGGTTAGAAAGTAGGCCTAGGCCCTATACAAAAAAGCATACAAATCTGCAGTAAGACGGCTAGCATCGCAGGGGGGTAAGACTTCACACGGGGAGGAAGCTATATGCACCCGTTGGTTACGCCACTGCACTGAATTATTGCATTAGACCTGTTTTTGCTTCTTTATTCAACATTTTCTTGTTTTGTTCTAAATTTTTCATTCACAGTATATCATTAAATGAAGATTTTCGATCCAATTTAATGTCTCATTAAAAGACTTTTGAATTGACAAAGTGTCGGTGCTCTTTAATATAATAAAATTAGCATTGATTACATACACGTGTATTATACAATGGATCACCTAACATGGGTTTCATTTAGAAAAATATTGCTATCTCGATATTCTTATAATTAAAATTTATCTATTTTTGCTTCATATTGTATTTTGTAGTTCATTAGTTTCATCGAGGAACTTTTTGTCAGAGAGCTTTGGTTACCAGTATGTTAATGCACCAACCAATCAATGACCAGTACGAATATAATGGAGAGCTTGTCTCCCATGTAATACGCGTTGATTGGATAACACAATCGCCCACGTAAATGCACAGAGCTCAGCACTCAGCAGGGCATTCGTGGCAACTTGCGACAGCTTGCGACAAATCAGCCTTTGTATCATTAAATAATCAATAATTGGGTGGGGCGTTTATAGGTAACAGGCAAATTGGCTTAGATCTAAATGAAAAGCATAGCCATATTTACAAACATGATTTTTGGCATGTTTGTAATGTTTACACATGATACTGTGGTATATAATAAGAAACCATTTACCAGACCCTTGACATTTTGAAGTTTTATTGTAAAATTCCACATTTAAAGTTGTCACTTTTCCATAGCGCAAAATTGTTCGCTCAATCTTGTCAAATCGGGTTTTTTTAATTATTCTCATGAAACAATGACCTTAAAATTATCGTATAAATATGACTTATTTGAAAACTTTAATTAAATAAAAGAAATTTCATAAAAAGTAAACGGTGGTAACATCAACTTATATCATTAATGAACATTGTTTACCAAAACATCAAGTGTTTAGAACGAGTACATGTACATAGAGTGCGGAATAGGCGAACTCCAGATGTCAAACTGACAAATCAAATTCTTAAAACAAACGCGCGTTGTAGCCTATATCATTTTGCCAAAGTTAACGGGTGAAAGTATACTAAAATGTGTTGATTTCTGGGGCTTGCCAATATCCAAGCGTGTTTCCGCATGGAGCAACCGTTTAAACGAACGAACAAACAAAAAACATTCCAACATAACTATAATTTTGTAAGAACTGATGAAAATTTATCAGATCCTGGAATTTTCACCAAACGTGTAATTTTGTCCAAATAGATAACACTGTTGTGATTTTAATCTGTTATTTTGAGTTTAATTATGAACGGGACACAGCCATGAAGTCAAAATAAGGACAATTAAAAAGAATCAGTCACCAATCTATGTAAAATCTGTGATTGGTCACTATTATCATTGCAGGTATATGTGTAACAGGTCCCAAGATGCGTGCATTCTTATTAGGACTCACAATCAAGCAAAGTGAGCAGATTTTACGGCAAAATCAATTTCATTTTGTTCAGCTTTAACTATATTACAAAACATTTTATACATGGCGGACAAAAAGTATCAGTACACTTAAAACAAAAGCAATATCTTATAAAAGCAATAAACCTGAATTACCAAATAAAGTGATCAATAGATGGATAATTTTGTTCCCGTATTTTGACCGCTCATTCTGCACAGTGGGACTTTATTCCCTCAAGTTATACCAATTTGAATGGAAAAAGGGAGCATTTTAAAAGTGACAATATTTTAGGACGTTTTTTCATTCAGAGTGATCCCACCAGCTTTTGTAACAAACGGGTTCATTACAGCGTGACAGATCAACACGTACCCGCTGTGCTCAGAAAAGTATATTAAAATCTTTGTCACATTTGAAATGCTCTCTTTTTTTCATTCAAATCGGTTTAAGTTGGAAAAATAAAGTCGAATGAGGTATCACAGAGAATAATTGTCCATCTATTGACTACTTTATTTGAATTTAGGTTTACTGTCTTTAATGCTCTGCGTGCTAGCCATGCGCTTCAATGGAAAAAGTTCAAGTTTTGAAATATTTTCTCAAAATATCAAGAACTATCTTAAGAACTACTGAATCAATACTAGGCTTGTTTGTACTCATTTTAATGCATTTTTCATCCTGATTACAAATATGGTCATGAAAATTTACATTTCTGAAATTTTTGAATTTTGATTTTTTTTTAAACTTGTCGTCTGCAGTCGACACCAGCGTGGAGAGAGTTAAGATATGGCTTCTGATTTAAGTGTACGAATACTTTTTGCGTGCAGTATTACATCTCATTACAATAATTAGAGAGTGCTTATTCCACGATCCACCCAAAAACAATGAAATGCAAAGGAATTTTGCTATTTCTCTTTGACTACGATATTTCAGCGCAAACTGCTAATTATATTTGGTTTAAGGGTACTTGGCCATCAAATTCATCCAGGGGCGTGTTTGAAAAACGGCACAGCGCATGTAGTAAAAAGAATAAAAAATACTGAAATTCACACCAGGGTTCGAACCACTGCCAAAGCACTCTGAATGCTAAAGAGTGGCAGGCGACGATGCCACTGTGCCACGGTGCCTGTAGTACTTTAAAAGAACAGAAACACCAACAACAACAATAACAACAATAAAAATTTATAAAGCGCCAATATTCAAAAAATCAGTTGTTCAAAGGCGCAAAATCTTTCGTATTGATCATTTTGCTGGTTCCAGGTCGCCATAAATTGGAAAATAAATAGTGATATTTAGTACTCACGTTCCAAAGACGCCGTTATTTTGTGAAATCGATATCCATGTTAAGCCAGCCAGAAATAGGTGCATGCGTAGTGCCATATCAATTCGGCGTTTAATGCCGTCTTTAAAAACTTAAGACGCCTAGCGTCCTCCTCTCAACAGTCAGCCGCTCTTGTTCGGTTCCTTTCGTTATCCTCTCCGTCATATGCTTTTTAGTATACTTATAACTTATTCTGTTTCATAAAGCGAGGCTCTTTCTGCCTCTCGTGTTTCGCCTTCGGCGGCTGACTAAAAACTAACTGATGACAGCTTTCCCGCCTAATTAAATATAATTGCGAAGAGCGAATTCAGCATATTTGAATAGACAAAATAAAAAAAAGTAGAATTCAACGAAGTAATCTAAATCAAGGTTGTTTATTCTTTAATAATTGTCAATGTAAACATCTGTAACGAACCTGATTGATCCGTGGCCAATCATGCGCTGCAATATGTTGCTATAGATGATATTAATTTTTAATTATAATTATATATTTGCATGTTTCCTTTCACGTAAGTTGGTAACAGGTTGTGTGTTGGTATGACGATTATCAAACTCCAGTGGTTATCAAACTGAATTATTTTGTAAGGAATCATTTTAGCTGACATGTCAACTTTGCATCTTTTGGTGATTTTTATTACCTTGAAAACCTTTCTGGGAAAAGAAACTGTCAATTTTGACAGAAGATAGAAACGATTACTTGGCTGATTGAAATATTGCAATCTTTTAACGATTGATGATAGGAATCAAATTTAAATAGATTGAAAAATATATGTTTTTTTGGTTTGATTCTAACTCTTTTTGTAGACTGATTTCACTATCCGATCATGTGTTCCCAGCAAATACAAAGCGGATAGGCTACTAGTCTGTAACTGGGAACATTGTGTTTATTTTTGTATGTGTGTTTATTGTTTTTGTTGTTGACCAAAATCAAAAGCGGTTTTAAAACGTTTCAAAATATTTTTGTCTTTTCTAAGTTATTGAAAAAAAAAACATTTAAAGTCCATTAATAACAGTGTCTGCCTTCCTGTTAATACATCTTAGTGGTTGGAATGACTTTTCAAATGAGACTATAATAAAGTCAAAGAGGGGTGCGTGTACGTATTTAGATCTGTGTTGTGAGAGTCAAAATGTGACCCAAAATCGTGTCAGAATCGGGTCAAATTTGACTTAGAAAATCTTATTTCAATAGAATTCTAGTCAAATCGACAAGCTCTTTTAAGAATGAGAATAGTAAGGGAGAGAAAATCCTGTAAATAGTGTCATATAAAAGTCGATGGATGCTGTTAAGTAATTTTTGTGGAGATAGGCCTACCCTTATGGCGAACCGACAACTGGTAAAAGTGTGTTATCTTCATGTGTTGCATATCGATATACGATCACGGCTACGGTATCTGAATACACGGTTACGTTCCTGAGTGGTGGCGCTTATACAAGAGAACGCAACACACCCACCCTTCCCACTCACAACCCCACCACACCCAGCAAAATTAAAGGCAAATTCGCCGTGAATTTTGTGGGAAAGTTTGTGGGCGGGAATTGGTAGATTCCTAATAGCATTAAATACCAAAATGAAAGTTGCATCAACATTGTTATTTCAGTATGTTATGTAAGTAAAAACAATAACAAAAAAAATGTTCTGATCTGATAAATTGTCATCAACTCTTATAGGTCTACGCTAGTCTTGAACATTATGTTGGGTTTTTTAGTCTATGGTAAGGTTTGGGCTTGGGCCTATTATAGATTATAATAGCACCCCACCCAGGTGCAATGGGAAGCTGTTAGGGGTAGTCACAGTCGTTGTAGGCCTACTGATGGACCCTGCGCCACTTGTAGGCTGCAAACGTGGTTCCGACATATTCTAATGACGGCGGAATAAATGTAAAGCGTTTTGAGGCTATTTACGGCATAAAGCGCTATATAAATATCTACATTTATTATGTGAATACTCTAATAATGCAAAACATGGCTGATATTTTAAAAAACAATGATGATTCAGTACGCAAGGAATTATGTTTTGTCTTATGCTATCTTCAGTAGACAAAAAGAAAAAAATATATAACGAAAAGATGTTTTCAACAGATTCCGCTGGATGTATTAATTATTTTCTTCGTAGGTCATAAATGCTATCTTCAGAAGATAGCAAGCAAACCAAAAAGCATGAAAAACAATAATGTTCCAAATGCTATAAAGAAATGCTAAAATGACGAAGCTGATCAAAATTTAAAATGGCACTCATATAGTAGAGATTATCAGGAACGTGAAGGGAAAAATGAAGAAACAAAAATGCAAAACATGGCTGATGTTTTTAAAAACAATGATGATTCGGTACGCAAGAAATAATCTTTTGATTTATATAAACCCGCCGTAATGGCTATCTTCAGTAGATAGTTAAAAAAATAATAAACACAAAGAGAAAAAATATATATACGAAAAGATGTTTTTAACAGATTCCGCTGGATGTATTAATTATTTTCTTCATAGTGCCTAAATGCAATCTTCAGAAGATAGCAAGCAAAGCAAACAACATGAAAAATAATAATGTTCCAAAAACATTGCATAGCACGCGTTCTAGATGATGAATGAGTACGCTTCGCTGTTATACTAATTTACCGTGCACTTACAAACAAACAAACCAATAGGCCGAATGCAAAGCTATGAAGAAATGCTAAAATGACGAAGCTGACCAAAATTAAATCTTTTATTTAAAAATAGCAGAGATTATCGGGAACATGAAGGAACAAAATTAAGAAACAAAAATGCAAAACATGACTGATATTTCAAAATACAATGATGATTCAGTACGCAAGAAATTATCTTTTGTCTTTTACAAACCCGCCGTAATTACTATCTTCAGTAGATAGTAAAAAAAAACACGAAGAGAATATATATATATATACGAACAAATGTTTTAACAGATTTCGCTATAGGTATTAATTATTTTCTTCGGAACCCCTAAATGCTATCTTCAGAATATAGCAAACAAAGAAAACGTGAAAAATGTTCCAAAAAACAATTGCTTTTTTAGTAGATTGTAAAAAAGATCATTAAACATTAAGAAAAAAATTATACGAAAAGATGTTTTTAACAGATTCCGCTGGAGCTATCTTCAGTACCGTAAATAAGACATACTGCCCATGTTGTAATCTTTTGCATATAGCATTAACATGCTGCTCAGTTTGCTATCTTCATTAGATATCACACGCTGACCAGTTTGTTAATGTTATCTTCAGGTGATAGCACATGCTGCTCATTTTGCTATCTTCAGTAGATAGCACATACTGCCCATGTTGCAATCTTTTGCATATAACACGAACATGCTGCTCAGTTTGCTATCTTCAGTAGATATCACACGCTGACCAGTTTGCTATCTTCAGTAGATATCACACGCTGACCAGTTTATCATCATTAGTAGATATCACACGCTGACCAGTTTGCTATCTTCAGTAGATATCACATGTCGATCAGTTTGCTATCTTCAGTAGATAGCACATGCTGCTCAGTTTGCTATCTTCAGTAGATAGTACATGCTGACCAGTTTGCTATCTTCAGTAGATATCACATGCTGACCAGTTTATCATCATTAGTAGATATCACATGCTGACCAGTTTGCTATCTTCAGTAGATAGCACATGCTGATCAGTTTGGTATAATCATTTAGAAGATTGTTCAGGTAGCAAAAAGAATTGTAAAATTTAGAAATAGGTATTAGGCAATCATGTCACTTATTTATTGTATTGAATTTTACTTGGCTACTACATAAGCTTTGTTTCAATAAAATCGGAGGTCTACAGACGGAGATATGGCCAATTGCCCTAAAACAGCTTGGGCCACTTTCGTATCTATGTGTAGCAAAAGTGATTGAATTGAGTTGAATCATGAACCATCTGATCGGTGCTCTTGAGATGGGTTATTTTAAATAATGGAACATTTGAAGTGATCTTATAATTTATATATTTGAAATCAAATTTAAAGTGAAAGAAAAACGTGAAAAACCTTTGCTTTTGTTCTGAAATCTTTGACGATAAGCACGAAAGTTTATTTTACGCATTACAAACTTGATACGTGCGAACATGGCATAAAGTGGCCCAACTCGGATGATTAAGTGAAATCGGGCAGAGCGTTTGAACCTGAACTAGGAAAGAAACCAAGTAAAGTTTTTCTGTAAGCCAATATATAACTGATTCTAATGCATACCACATTAAATACGCCATGACCGCGTTTTTTTGTTTGTTTTTTATAGTCGTTTTTTTTTTCTGAAAGCGAAAATGCAATTGGTAATCATGAAAGTCAATTGTACTCGATATACACTTGATATGCGCAAATATGTCAAGTGGCCCAACTCGTTTTTCGGACGATTTAGTTACAATGTAATTGAGCATAGCATTTGAGCCCGAACCAGTAGAAACCAAGTTTTTCACTTAGCCAAGATGTTACAGATTCCACTGCATATATTATTGTTGTCATGATCGCTTTAATTTTTTTCTAAAAAGCGAAAATTGCGATTGTATAATTTTGATTGTTATAGACGTCTATAATATAGCACACATGCATACTGCTCAATTTGATATCTTCAGTAGATATCACATGCTACAATGTTGCCTATCTTTAGTGGATAGCATATGTTGATTAGTTTGCTGTCTTCAATAGATAGGACATGCTGCTCAAGTTGCTATCTTCAGTTGATAGCACGTACTGCTCAGTTTGCTATCTATATAATAATACTGGTAGTCTGTGCCTCTGTCTGTCTGTCTGTCTGTGACTCTGTCTGTGACTCTGTCTGTCCGCCTATTTTCTCGGAGACTAGGGGTCGCACGTTCCTCAAACTTGGTGGGTGGGTGCAGCTGGACCCCACACAGAACAAGTTTGTATTGGTTTCTATATAATAATACTGGTAGTCTGTGCCTCTGTCTGTCTGTCTGTCTGTGACTCTGTCTGTGACTCTGTCTGTCCGCCTATTTTCTCGGAGACTAGGGGTCGCACGTTCCTCAAACTTGGTGGGTGGGTGCAGCTGGACCCCACACAGAACAAGTTTGTATTGGTTAGTGTGTCAAGGTCACCCGAGGTCATCCAGGGGTCAAATTAGTAAAAACTGTTTTTCTCAGAGACTGGGGGTCGCACGTTCCTCAAACTCGACGGGTGGGTGCGTCTTGACCCGAGACAGAACAAGTTTGTATAATTGGTTAGTGGGTCAAGGTCACCAGAGGTCATCTAGGGGTCAAATTAGTAAAAACTGTCATATGGGCATGCAACTTGGTGGGTAGGTGCATCTTGACCTAAGACGGAACAAGTGTGTATTGGTTAGTGGGTCAAGGTCACCCAGGGGTCATCTGAGGGCAAATTAGTAAAACTGTTTTCCGCCTATTTTCTCAGAGACTAGGGGTCGCACGTTCCTCAAACAATGGTGGGTGGGTGCATCTGGACCTCAGACAAAACAAGTTTGTTTCGGTAAGTGGGCCAAGATCACCCGAGGTCATCCAGGGGTCATATAAGGTCAAATTAGTAAAAACTGTCGTATGGGCATGAAACTTGGTGGGTAGTCTGGGTACAGTCAACTTTTAGAGTCAAATTTTTGGACGGTCATTTTGGGGTCATCCGGGGTCATCTGAGGTCAAAATAGTAACAAAATGTCGTATGGGCATGAAACTTGGTGGATACAGTCAACTTTTAGAGTCAAATTTTTGGACGGCATTTTG
The DNA here is from genome assembly GCF_039555335.1 of Amphiura filiformis. Lineage (NCBI taxonomy): Eukaryota > Metazoa > Echinodermata > Ophiuroidea > Amphilepidida > Amphiuridae > Amphiura > Amphiura filiformis. The sequence goes on from NC_092636.1 coordinate 12,219,486, forward strand.
GGGTCATCCAAGATCAAATTACTAAAAACTGCTGTGTATGGGCATGAAACGTGGTGGGTACAGTCAACATTTAGAGCCAAATTATGGAAGGTCATTTCGAGGTCACAAGGGGTCATCTGAGGTCAAATTCGTAAAAACTGTCCTGTGGGCATAAAACTTGGTGGGTACAGTCACCATCAGCCAGGTAATCGCGACAGCCGAGAACCGCCAAATACGGGTAACCGCCTAGTCTTTAATAGATTGCACATGGTGCTCAGTTTGCTTTCTTTAGTTGATCAGTTTGCTGTCCCAGTAGTTTGCACATGTTACAATTGTGATGTGCCCCGAGTAATTTAATTTAATTTAATTATTTAACTTTGTTTACAATCTGAAAGTATGTCATGAGATGGGAAACCCCCTTGTACGTGCAAGATAATGGTGTGGAAAGTCATTTTGGAATTCCCCCAAAATCATTGTAAACAAAGTCAGAGCTATGTTTGGAACTTGGAAATCCCCAGTTCATTATTGCACCATCAGGAAAACCCCCCAGGAAGTCATGTAATGTGAAAGGTGAATGTGTATAATTAATCTTGGGAAATCCCAAGATTGCAGCAATGTTGTGAAAATGTGATTGAAGTAATGGTTTATTAATAGATGATGGGTTTTTTGCATGAGTACTGATATAAAAAGCTGGAGGCTTTTGTTGGGACTTTACAGAATGTCATGGGAGATTGTATACTCCACATGTGTGTGATGGTCTTCGTGCTTCAAAAAAGAAGTACATTTTAACCAGTTTATATAGCCAATAATTGAGCTATTTTAATACAACAACGAAGGAGATAGCGAGCAAACAAATGTGCTCTTCCTCATCAAAGGATTAAAGTTCTTCTGTCGAATTGCTGGAGTTTGCTGGGTTTGTGAAGGCCACGCATCTGTCAAAAACAGCGGAGCTGTGTTAAAGAAACCTGAAACAAAAAAAAAGAGTGATTGGTGAAAGAAACACCATATTTGTGGAGAAAGCAGCGCAAGGAGATATATTTGTGGAGATAGCAGCGCAAAGGAGATTGGAGGAAGCATCATCATTTTCGTATGAGGATTTTATACGCAAGGATTTATAAATGCAAGTGTACAATGGACTTCGCTGATTTTCGCAGGACAAGTGAATAAGGATATATTACATCAGTCGTCCAGAACATTGCAAAAACTCTAGAATCACCAACAAGAAGACCGCTGGTTAAGTACCGATAGAATAAAACTGATTGTGTGATTTTATTGTAATTGTTGTTATATGTACCAAGCATACTTTGTTTTCAATTAAAGACTTAGATTTGTTAGCTTAAAATCAAACAGTGTATTTGTGTTGTGCATTCGTGTGAGTTCGGGTAAAAGGTGATTTTGGCCTTGAGTCAGTGCGACTCGTAACAAAAATTGGGGGCTCGTCCGGGAAATACACTGTAAAAAAAGTTGACATTAATTTACTGAGTCTTAAAAGTGAAAGTACAGTATGGCAGAGTTCAAAGCAGAAGAGTTTCTTGAAACTATAGATTGGGAGAAGTTTGATAAGTTGAAGAAACCTGATTTATTAGCATTTGCAAAATACTATGAATTGGATGTAAAGCAAGCCAACAGAAAACAAATAATCAAAAATGCCTTAATTGATGTTTTGGTTGATGAAGAGTATTTTGAAGAATCCATTATGGAGAAGAGAAAAGAGATCAAAACTGAAATCGGGGATGCAGTAAAGTTGAAAGAACTAGAAGTTCAGGTGGAAATGGAAAAAATGAAAATGCAATTGCAGTTAGACATGCAAAAGCTAGATACTAGTATGCAAAATAAGGAAAAACAAGAAAGATTAGATATGGAGAAACAAAAACTAGAAATGGAAGAAAAAGCACGCCAAGAAAAGATGGCGCTTGAACACCAAAAATTAGAAATGGAAGAAAAGGAAAAACAAATGGAAGCACATTTGAAAGAAAAAGAAATTGAGTTTGAACAAGAGAAGTTAGCAAAACTAGGTGACAAATAGGCCTACTCATCAAGTTTCTCCTCAAAGTCAAAGTCAGACTTTGATGTTACAAAGTACGTACATGTAAAGCTTGTGCCTAAATTCAAAGAAAAAGAAGTTGACGAGTACTTTCAACATTATGAAAAGGTAGCTACAAATTTGAAATGGCCTAAAGAGCATTGGACCCTACTTTTGCAAAGTAGTTTTGTGGGGAAGGCCAGGGAATCTTACTCAGCTCTACCAATAGAGAAGTGTAATAATTATGAAGAAGTCAAACAGGCAGTCCTTAAGGCCTATGAGCTGGTGCCTGAAGCATATAGACAAAAATTCAGAGATTCACGAAAGCAAGCAGATCAAACCCATGTAGAATTTGCTAGAGTAAAAGAACAAATGTTTGACAGGTGGCTTGGTTCAAAAGAAGTCAAAGATGATTTCGGCCAACTTAAGCAATTGCTTCTTATAGAAGAGTTCAAGAAATGTGTCCACGTTGACATTAAATCCCATTTGGATGAAAGCGCTAGCAAAATTAAAACGCTTAGTGAGGCGGCGACAATGGCTGACGACTATGGCTTGACACACAAGTTGAATTCAAGTACATTTAGTCATAACAGAAGTTATTCAAGCAGGTTCAGCCATAAACAACCTAGAGCAAATCAGGGTGGTACACAAGAAGGGAGATCTCAGTCTAATTCACATCATAGTGCTGGAGGTAGAGGGACCTCATGAAGTTCAAGTAACAAATCAAAATTTGGGACTGAATTTAAATCCAAAGTGACTTGTACTCACTGTAAGAGACCAGGGCATACAATGACCCAGTGTTATTTCTTAATAGGCAGACAAGACTCGCAAAAACAGCAGCAAACTGCTACATGTAGTAATACTATATGTTGTGCAGTGTCATTTGGATCAAAGAAACAAGTCAGTGAAATCAAGAAACAAGAATTCCCACAAAAGGGAGGTGACACAGACAAGGTGTGTGAGGAATTTGAACCATTTGTGTTAGAGGGAGTAGTATTACTAGGTGATAATGGTAGTCCAAAGCCCATTAAGATCGTGCGAGGCACATGTTGTACACGTTCTGTGATTCTGGAAGGAACTTTGCCCTTTAATGAGGATAGTTCAGCAGGTAATGCTTTGATCCAGGGTATTGGGATGGAAATACTTAATGTACCTCTCCACAAAATTAACTTGAAATCTGACTTAGTTTCTGGTCCTGTAACCATAGGAGTTAGGAATGAATTGCCAGTCAAGGGAGTGTCCATGTTGCTAGGAAATGATTTGGCAGGGGGGAGGTTTTTCCTGACCCAATAGTCACAGATAAGCCCTGTGTACAGGATGATAGTAGCGAGGAAAAGGAGTTATTTCCTGCATGTGCAGTTACACGGGCAATGAGTAAGAAGGCCTCATTAGAAACAATTGAGGACAACCAAATTGATGACTTAGGCTACAATTTGGAGGACACATTTGTGTCAAAGTTGAATGAGAAAGAAGATAAACTTCCTTCTCCAGAGGATAAAAAGACCCCTCAAAATGACACAGCCTCTGAGCATGAACAAATTGGGGAAACATTGAGAGACCCATTAAGTCATGACAAGCTAATTCTGGAGCAACAAAATGACCCAGAACTCAAAGAGATCAATCAAAGGGCATTGACCCTAGAAGAAGCAGAACAAAATTCTGTCTGTTTTTACAAACAAGATGATGTGTTAGTGAGAAAATGGCGCCCTCCTGATGCACCTGCCGATGAAGAGTGGAAGGTAGTGCACCAAATTGTGGTACCAAAAGTCTACCACACTGAAGTTATTAACATAGCACATGATAGCCCCATGGCAGGGCATTTGGGTGTTAAGAAAACTCATGAAAGAATTCTGAGACATTTCTGGTGGCCCACTCCCAGAAAAGATGTTTCTGAATATTGCAAAACATGTCACATATGCCAAGTAGTAGGGAAGCCAAATCAGAAAATACCTCCTGCTCCATTGAAGCCAATTCCAGCCTTTGATGAACCATTTAGTAGGGTTATTTTTTGATTGTGCAGGCCCCCTACCAAAGACTAAGTCAGGTAATCAATACCTTCTGACAATTATGTGCGCGTCAACACGCTTTCCTGAAGCCATACCCTTGAGAAATATTAAAGCAGTGACTATAGTGAAAGCTTTAACCAAGTTCTTCACATTTGTGGGGCTCCCCAAGTCCATACAGTCAGACCAAGGATCAAACTTTACTTCTGGAGTATTTCAGCAGGTCATGTATCAATTAGGTATAGAACAGTATACCTCAAGTGCTTACCATCCAGAATCACAAGGTGCACTAGAAAGGTTCCACCAAACATTGAAAAACATGATCAGAACATACTGTTTGGAATTTCAGAGGGACTGGGATGCAGGAGTACACTTGTTGTTGTTTGCTGCTAGGGAAGCTGTCCAGGAAACTTTAGGATTTAGTCCTTTTGAGTTAGTGTTTGGACACACAGTGCGCGGGCCCTTAAAGTTGTTGAAAGAAAAATGGCTCGATGAGAAATCAGATATCAATTTGTTGGATTATGTTTCCAATTTTAAGCATAGGCTTAACAGAGTAACTGATTTTATACGCATTGCTACATTTTGATGTGTATTTTGGTACCACAGTATACCCTGTGCTTGTTTTCACAGATCACAATTCCCTCACCTTCATCAACAGGATGAAGAACAAAAACCAAAGACTGGTGAGGTGGAGTTTGACCTTGCAAGAGTACAATCTGGACATCAAACATATTAAGGGAAAAGACAATGTAATGGCTGATGCCCTGTCCAGAATTGCATAAGAAGGGCTGATAAACAAAAATTCCTTTAAAAAGGGAACTTGTGTGACAAGTAGTCACTGTGTATGATGATTTAAATACTCAAAGTTAATAATATGTTGAAGTTGATGTAAAAGAGGAAAACATTAAAGAAAGTTTTCATTACATTCGAACTTTCTTCTTTTAAGGGGGAGGGTGTGATGTGCCCCGAGTAATTTAATTTAATTTAATTATTTAACTTTGTTTACAATCTGAAAGTATGTCATGAGATGGGAAACCCCCTTGTACGTGCAAGATAATGGTGTGGAAAGTCATTTTGGAATTCCCCCAAAATTATTGTAAACAATGTCAGAGCTATGTTTGGAACTTGGAAATCCCCAGTTCATTATTGCACCATCAGGAAAAACCCCAGGAAGTGATGTAATGTGAAAGGTGAATGTGTATAATTAATCTTGGGAAATCCCAAGATTGCAGCAATGTTGTGAAAATGTGATTGAAGTAACGGTTTATTAATAGATGATGGGTTTTTTGCATGAGTACTGATATAAAAAGCTGGAGACTTTTGTTGGGACTTTACAGAATGTCATGGGAGATTGTATACTCCACATGTGTGTGATGGTCTTTGTGCTTCAAAAAAGAAGTACATTTTAACCAGTTTATATAGCCAATAATTGAGCTATTTTAATACAGCAACGAAGGAGATAGCGAGCAAACAAATGTGGTCTTCCTCATCAAAGGATTAAAGTTCTTCTGTCGAATTGCTGGAGTTTGCTGGGTTTGTGAAGGCCACGCATCTGTCAAAAACAGCGGAGCTGTGTTAAAGAAACCTGTTCCCTGGACAAAGAGTGATTGGTGAAAGAAACACCATATTTGTGGAGAAAAGCAGCGCAAGGAGATATATTTGTGGAGATAGCAGCCCAAAGGAGATTGGAGGAAGCATCATCATTTTCGTATGAGGATTTTATACGCAAGGATTTGTAAATGCAAGTGTACAATGGACTTCGCTGATTTTCGCAGGACAAGTGAATAAGGATATATTACATCAGGCGTCCAAAACATTGCAAGAACTCTAGAATCACCAACAAGAAGAACGCTGGTTAAGTACCGATAGAATAAAACTGATTGTGTGATTTTATTGTAATTGTTGATATATGTACCAAGCATACTTTGTTTTCAATTAAAGACTTAGATTTGTTAGCTTAAAATCAAACAGTGTATTTGTGTTGTGCATTCATGTGAGTTCGGGTATAAAAGGTGATTTTGGCCTAAAATCAGTGCGAGCTCGTAACACAATGTTGCCTATCTTTAGTAGATAACGCAAGTTGATCAGTTTGCAATATTCAATAGACACATGCTACAATGTTTGTCATCTACAGTATATGAAGAGCTTATTTCCAAACCATGTTAAGTCCACAACCCCATGTGTCTCAATTTACTTGAGTGATACAATCACAATAACCTTGACAAGTTTGACATTAGCAACAATGAGTTGTACCCTCTACAATCTATTATTGCATAACAATATGCAGACTATTGTTCTCATTTGGGAAACAAAGGCCCACACAGTATTGTTACTGCACATTTGCTTTGTAATGATGCATTCAACTAAAACTATAATACCTATAGCATTGCAATATCGCACAGGGAAATCAGATACATGGGTTTGTGGACTTAACACGGTTTGGAAATAAGCTCTTCATATGTTACAATATTTGCTATCTTCAGTAGATAGTACATGTTGATCAGTTTGCTATCTTCAGTTGAGAGCCCGTGCTGTTTGATATCTTCAGTAAATAGTTCAATGTTTGCTATCTTCAGTAGATAGCACCACATGCTATTCCATTTGTGCCATCTTTATTAGATGTTTTCCAGATTCAGCAAATAGCACATGCTGACCAGTTTGCTATATCAGTAGATAGTACATGTTGGTCAATTTGCTATCTTTAGTATATAACACACGCTGCTCAGTTTGATATCTTCAGTAGATAGCACATGCTGATCAGTTTGAAATCTTCTGTAGATACCATATGTTGATCAGTTTACTATCATCAGTAGATAGTGCATGTTACAATGTTTGTCATCTTTAGTATATAACATATATGGTAACCAGTTTGCTGTCCGTACCCCCAAATACGGATCTCCAGATATTGGGGAAAAGAGAAACCTAACCAAAATGGAATACACATATATACACCCCACATCAACACACCCCAGTAAGATCCTCTTTTATGCCTAAAGCCAAGTGAATAAAAAAAAAGGTAATAACATGAATTTGCCCTGCTGATTTTTATGCTTTGAAAGAGCTAGCTGAAAGTTGCAAAGCTTACAAAATTATATTTAGTGAAATCAATTTTGTCAATCAAATAACCACACACACAGAAACAAACACATTTTAAGGCTCAATTACAATTCATCGTTCAAGTTGCTCAATGCAACTTTTATTTGTGCACATTGGACATAACAATATAACACATAATTCACTTAAATATAAAAAAAAACCTTATTAATTACTAATCTATACAAGAACGGGCCATTCCAGTTGAAATCCATACACCACCTATGAAAGATATAACATCAATCTCACACACAGGGGTGTGTATAGTTATATGGAATCACCCATTCAGGTAACCCCATTTGAAATTCACACTCCCTGTGTGGGAGAATAAGTCATGTCTTCCATATGGTGTATGGATGTCAACTGGAATATCCCAAGAGTCACATGAAGTAACATCCATATTATAGAAACATTAGTGCTATAATGATTAGAGCCATTTGACCAAAAGTACATTTTGAAGATCTGGGCCTGCATTCTTTAACTAGGAAGATTTCCGCACTTCCTCCACACTACAATAGGATTATGCGATTTCAAAAGCTTATTATACTGTTTCATTATTCCAATTTTGCCAGTCTAGTAAAGCTGAAATTGAATCATTCAATCGTCAATCATAACAACAGCTGCGGTAACGGTAATCTGATTGGCCGATTATGTGTCAAAACATTGGTTGGTGCAAACAAAGCTCCACATATGTCGCTCATTAACAGGTCACTTGCGTCAATCTGAACAAGGAAGGGCCTGCCGTTCTTCTCTGAAACTGAGTGTACATCCCCAAGGCCTACATGTATGTTGTACCAGGTCCAGGGCCTTGTTTCACGACTACTTTCAATCGATCTTACACTTGATTTAATATAGGATTACATGCAGTAAATCAATCATAAGATTGATTGTTCGGCTTTGTGAAACAGGGCCCTGGTCTTAGTTACCTCGATTATAAACCTAGTTACCTCAATTATAAACCTAGTTGCCTCAATTATAAACCTAGGTACCTCAAATATAAACCTAGGTACCTCAATTATAAACTAATGGGGCTATCATTTTCTTTGGAAGAAGGGGGGATCCCAAATATGTCGGTGACCGGAGTCAACATTTTTATGGCCCCCTATCGCGGGCTAACTTTTTATGACCCCCCCACCCCTATCAAAAATTTCAATCAAAACTGTAAAGAAGGCGTGCGGAGTGTCCAAAAATTTGCATTATATAAAGAATGATTGTGCGCACATTTTAATTGTTAAGTTAAAGAATGTGCGTGCAGTGCACGGACATTTTGAGTCACCTGTCATAATTCTATAACCACCCTATTTTGGGTACTAAAAAATTATTAACCCCTCTATTTTTGGTCTAAAAATGCTATGACCCCCCTGTATATTTGCGACGCCCTTTCTGAAGAAAATGATAGCCCCTATGAACCAGGTGAAATTAACGCTTCATTATTCCACAAAATTCCTTCAAGATAACAATATGTGGCATTTACTATGTCACTCTCATCACATATTTTGTAACTGCACTTGTATGTTTTACTACCATGTACGTTTCACCAAAAAAAGAAATACCACTTATATTTTTATCAGACTTGATGTATCAACAGCAGCAGCATATGAGATGTTATTGACCCATTTTCTATAAACTGTTGTAGTCTACCAGAACCATCTTTTCACATTTACACCCACATTGTACCATATACCACATTTACTGTATTAATAGCCCCAAGGCATTTCATTTTCCAAAAGGGCATCATTTATCTATATCAAAAAATTGCTATGTACACTTATAACCATCCACAAGTGAAATACAAGTCTTACTTCCAAGTCAAAATGGTGGTCAATGTAAACAGCATTTGCCCACAATGAGTTAGTAGTATGGAACATCACCAAAAATAAATTGGGCTATTCCAATTGAAATCCATACACCCCTATGGAAGACATGACCTTAATCTACCACAGATGGAGTGTGAATTTGAAATAGGTTGCCTGAATGGATGACCTCCATTTGAAATCTACACCCCCTGTGTGAGAGCTTAAGGTCATGTCTTCCATAGTTGGTGTATGGATTTGCATTGCATTTTCAAAGCACATATTCATGCAAAAAAGTTTCTTCATAAATGAAAATTCTATTATAATTTGGTAATGAACTGGGTGGAAGTTGAAGTTTACAATTGGTTTAGTCAATGCAATTTTACGATTGTGACTGCCAGTAAACATAGCAAATACTACTCTTGAAAGCTTAGCAATGACCAGAGTGCCGATTGGCAGCACTGTGTCTGAGCTCTTGAAACCTATGCTTTAATTACCAGCTTTAAAGAGGTTTCCCTTGCAAAAGTTTTACCATCTTGTGACGAAACCAACCAAGAACATTTTCTGCTACTTATTTGGACTAAGGTGTCCTCTGTTTCTTCGTTTTCTACAAAAAACTGGTTTTCATGATTCTATATTGGTTACAAATCTGGCCAATATACACTGTGGACTAGCTTACTTGCTCTTCACTTGAATCGTTTAAATCATGTCTAAAAACTCATCTTATGAATATTGCTTATGATTAAGTTCTTGTTTTTCTGTATCTTGTTTTCATAATGTTTTGTTGTTGTTTGGTTTCATTGCTATATTTTTTGCTTGAGCTCTTTGTTGCGCCATGAGTGCTTTTTGCAGATTTGTGCGCGATATAAATGTTCATTATTATTATTATTTATTATTATTACATGATAGTCATGGACATTACTGTATTTCAGTCATTTTTGAAATAAAAAAAAAAACATCATTAGAGAGGGCATTTAATAGAGTAAATGCAATATTTTAGGTTTTTAAATTCCGAAGCAAACACACAAAGCATAATTATTAGTATTAAAGTCCTAATTAAAGCATTAGGAGCAAGTTTCAACTATCCAATATTGTCAAACGCAGGCTCTTTCATACATTTCCGAATATCCGACTACATTACATTGGAGCGTTAAGATTGGACCTTGACGAAATAGGTTATGGAATCAAGTATTATTACAAAATGCATAGTGTCAGAGAGCCCATCCATTGATACTGTACAAATTAGGGTTACTTCAAATTAATGTGGGACATATTATAGACCGACAGCAACTTTCGCTTTGAAGTGCTTGACTTTAGAGCATGGCCCCAAGCATCCTATAGTCACAGCATGGTCAAACTCAGTGCATCATTAGTACATTTATTCATTTTCCTGTATGTTTATGCGAATCCACATGGATTGATGATGTTTAAAAGAACCTTAAATTTCCAAGCCTGTCTTTCAATAGCAACAAGTTTACATGGGGAATTATTTGCTCTTTTTATACAACTCATACCAAAATACAAACATAGTACAGTGGAAACTCATTAACACGAAGTTGTGCGGAATTCAAATTTTACTTCTTGTTATCAGGCGTTTGTGTTATCCAGTTTTAATAACATGTGAAATGTATGCTTGGGAATGTAAAACGTACTTCTTGTTATCAGGAACTTTGTGTTAAGAGGGTTCATGTTAATGAGTTGCCACTGTAGTACATAATTTAACAATATACCCTTTCTAAATAGAATCTAAATAAACAAACATGACATAAAAATTATACTTTGGTCACCTAACAAATAACCAAGTTTGTTTCCACAAGTATGAAGTTAAAACAATAATAATAAAAGTGCTCAATAGTAAGCACTAATTATGCTAACTATCAAATTTTTTCCAGTATGGCAGTCTGCAAAACCTGTCTTTCTAAAAAAATGTCACTTGTACATATCAACACAAATAAATCACTTGAAATGCAAAAACTGGACACACACTTGCTTATTTTCTTCATACCCTTTTAACAACAGGTGGAGAAACAACCTTTAAAACTAATTACCCAAATGCTACACTAATCTCATCAAAAATTCTGTTCTGTCTAATGCATCCGATATTCCCAATAACCCTAAACCTTAATCCTAACCCTACAGTCTCAACCTAATCCACAACTTGTAGAAGGCTGCTGTTTTGAAGGTTGCACCTGCGTCAGTGAGTCAATTTTCCTTAACAGTCTGCCCTACTGTATTGTTAGCGAATCGACTCTTATGGACTCGGATGAAATGTTAAAACAGCCTCTTTTTACATAACGAACCACTGTGATAGAATTCCTGGATGTGTGATGCTATAAATTGGTAGAATAAATAAGGCTAGACATACCTTTTTACATTTCATAAAATATTTTTTCAGTTTATATCAAAAAAAGCATAAGGAGGAACTTGTGAATCCTACATAGTCTAGTGGTGGCAACAAAAACATCAAGGTACTGTAGCAGTCCCAGACCTGAACTTAACTAGACCGAGTTTGACCCATCGCAAAATCAAATACCTGTTTTGTTTCTCGAATTTTGTGTTCTACAGCGACTAATGACAGTGAATACCTTGATGCAAGATCACAATACATACATTACTAGGATTACCAACATGCTCATCTATAATGGCACAGTTCTTCATCCCAATCTGTTTGTACACTCATAAAAGGACTTTTAAACATGTTGGGTACAACAATCTGTACACCACAACTTGAGGTCAAATTTTGAGCTGTAATTATTGGATGGATGTAAATGAAACTATGTTGACTCTGTGATATTCCTTCAGCAATATCAACTGAACAAGCTAAGAATATTTGTGACCCGATCTGATCCACTCAGACTAAAATTGGAAATGTTTACAAGAGCACCAATGGTGCTGTAGCTCATTTGTTATGGGTTATGGTCAGAAATTGAAATTCATTGTGTTGGTGGTTGTGTGCAGGTTTTATTTGAATACCTGAGTGGAAGAAGGGTCCAACTCCATCAAAACTGTTTTTGAGATATTAAGAAAAAACTTAATATTCGGAAAAGTTTTATAGACGGACTGTTTTCATCTTTAGGGGACCTTTAATACATGAACATGCATTATTATATACAATCGAAATCATATTTGATGTTTCCATGGCAACGGTACAGGTCTTAATACGAGCTGGAGTTGGGCCCTTCTTCCACTAATATACTGCCAGTGCCAGTTCCGTAAGCAAATGTGTTATAAATAGCTACAGAAATTTGGAAATTATCCATTAATTGCAGAAGTAGAAGCATGTAATATGTTAGTTAGCAAGAAAGTTTATTGTAGTGAAAAGCAGATTAAAATTGAGTTACTACCATGACTGACTTAATCAGTACTTACACCTACTGATGTTGAATCCCCAGGTCTCTTGAATACTTGGTTAAAAAGTTATGAACCTTTTATATATATGTCCATTTTCTTATGTTTTTTATTGTTCTTTTTTTCCTCCTCACTTTTTGGCTATACCAGAGTTTCATTATTGCCGACTTTAGCCTGATTGGATTAGATCTGGTCATATTTTCAAAACATTTTACTTCCCAATTTTGATTTTCAAAGAACGAAAATAAATCACTTGCTTTTCAAGGGCAAGGTCACAGACAGAAAAATGTGCAAATTTTATAATCAAAGAAACATATATACATTTTCTTTGCTTGGTTTGTTTCAAATTATCAGCCTTCTAGTAACAAAAAATATGTTTCAAAGCACACTCTTTGTATAAATAATTAGGCACTATCTCCCGACACATTTACGACACAATAGACCTCTAAAAACACTATATGATTTTCTTGTTATCTTGAACTTATGCTAATTTTCCCTTTGTATGCACCATTTTTTGACATCACCTATAGATAAGTGATGCATGTTATTTCCATCTAGAAATAGCTCAGTTTGCTTGAGTGGAAGAAGGGCCCAACTCTATCAACACTTTTTTTGAGATATTAACAAAAAACACAATATTTGGAAAGGTTTTAAGAGACAGACTGTTTTCATCTTCAGGGGACCTTTAGTACTGGTCCATGAACATAGGCTACATTATAACATACATGTGAAATGATATATGTTGTAATGGCATCGGTACAGGTCTTTTATAATATGATAAACTCATTTTTGTAAAATGGGCCCTTCTTCCACTCAGGTTGGGCCCTTCTTCCACTCAGGTATTCAATTGCCTATTGGGCCACCATATTTATAGCTTAATAAATGTGTATCACTTGTTTGGAGTGAAATTGTACATGCACACATACCGAGATGTTGATGCGTCTTAATGCACAAGCCTTGAAGGGGGACTCTAATAGATGCATTAACATCTCAGTACAAGTGTATTATTCTGTACAATTTCTCGAGCAAGAAGTGATACGCATTTATTAACCTATTTCATACACACACAAAATCCTGTGATTTTGCTATTTATAACAAAATTGTCACTAAAAATATTGGAAAATGCAAGCAAATATAAATGTATCCCCCCGCAAGAGAAATGAACGCGTCTGTGTGCGCACCCATGCAATTGTACAATATTTATGCACGGCTAGTAATTTACTAACGTTTGCTCTGATTGGTTCTGACTATCTAGGAGTGTATATAAGGGTATCAGATGGCATTGAGCCAATGATAGATACATCTTAAATTGGGTGGTAATATTAAAACATTAACTTTCTTTTGGTAAACTCACATAAATACCATCAGTAATACATAAAATTTAAATATGAAACCTGGAATGGCCATGCATGTATCAATATAACAACAATTCAGCTGCGAAAAATTTATGACCCATTCTAATCCACTCGGCCCAATGTTACTATAAATTGTTCTCCTAAAAACACATCAAGATTGAAAAAAATTGTGAGATATTAATGACCTCCATTTACGTTCATGTTTTTATAAATAAAAAAATATGATTAGATCACACGCATCACATATATCAATGAGGTTATAAATGCAGGTTAATTGACAATCAAAATCAGTCACTTATGCCAGAAAATAAGTTGCTTGTTTGATCTCCACTGCCCACTCCTCAGATTAAAGCTACACCAATTTTTATTTTTTTTTCAGATTTGGGAGTATCTCTCACGGCCCTGCACTTCTTAGATCGCCTTGATAAGAGTTCGAAGCCCTGTCGTCAACAGAGGGCAGTAAACTCGAGGTAAAGAATATCCCATATCGCGCTAATGAGCTGGGCAGTAACCGTAGAAAAAGCTTGTTTCTGGCGAAAATTGACAAGTAACTTGCACAAATTTCTAGATACAGTTACTATAAGGTCGTGCGATGTATTCAAACCATTTGTTAACCATTTCTTTTTAGGGAGCAATAATTATTTATCATGAATATTATTGTCATGTTGATGACATCATAGTTACTCGCATTTTGTTCATTTTTAAATTTTGAAACATTTAACGCTCAAAAGTCACACAAAATCAATCACATATATTTTTCTTTATTTCACCAGAGTGTCCTTGCCAAGATTCTAGCATCGGACCATGCGCTTTCTCAAGAAAGTGTTAGGTCACTTCTGTACAATTCTTATAATTTGTTTCATGCATACAAATAGCGATGCACGTTTTTGTTGTGTTTTTGATAGGTTTTCATGTCCGATTTTAACGATAAAACATTATTCCCTGTAGAAAAACAATATGGCAAAACATACAACAGTTTGTAACATTCTCCATGAACTTAACCATCTATGTTTGGATTGTGATGTAATTAACGTGTGTAATGAGATTTTCTCTTTCTGAATCTGACTTGTAAAATATTATTTTTCATCACAATTTCTCATCAAATTCGTACATTTCTGGATCAAAAGTCAGGTAAAACACTTTGTAGTTTTGAAATTTGGTTTAGAAATAAAGCTTATAAAATCATTTGGGTTGATCAAGCAGTTGCTTTTTATGATTTTCAAGGCAATATGCATAAATGATGAATCTGCATGTACATAATTTTTCACTTCAGTAAGCTCGCCTTTTGACCAACGCTCATTATTGATCACGGGTTATATTGTATGCGATTGACATCAAAGAACCACATGTGTATGAGCTTGTGCATTGAATTGAATTGCACAATGGTTATTCAGGTTATTGATCGCTAGATGGAAATGAACATGATACATATTACGAGGATTCCATGCCTGTCGGGGATTTGAACCCTAGCGACCAGAACTATGAACACTTTGAATTGTTAGCACCATGCAGGGCCGTGCTCTGGACCTAACTAGAGCTAAAATGCTAGGATCATTCATGGTTGAAAAAAACAAAAAACATTTTGTGTCTTCAATATGCATAGCTATAATTTGTGTTCATGTCATAGTCGATTATTAAATTCATTAAAAAACTATGACATGAACACAAATTATAACTTTGCATATTAAAGAAACAATTTTTTTAAAGTCATGCATGATTGTAGCATTTAGCTCTAGCTAGATCCAGGAATACGCCAACTCCTATTTTTTTTTTAAATAAAAAATTTGCCCGCCCACACCTCCTCTTGCAAGGCTGTAGAGGACAAACAAACAATTGGCCTTATAGCACAAAGCATAGCAAAATAATTTATAGCATAGCATAAAGGCATAGTAAAATCAAATGGAATATCATTGTACAAGCAAAGCTGCACCATTAGCCTTTCCAATGGCAGTCTATAATAAATTACTAAATATATATTCCATGTAGCTATAATTAAAGACAAGGATAAAAAGAATTTATCGCGTCTGATGTCACTGTCAATTGCGATCCTTGATTGGTTCACACAGGTTAACCAGATCTATCTGGTGCTGATCGGAGAAAAGGAATAGCAGCAAATGGCGAAAAGTTACGTACTTTTACAAGGCAAAAAGCAGCTTTTCTAGGCATTGTGGACATGGTGCCTTCGCCAAAGAAAGTTTCCTACTATCAAGACCTAACTTTTGAGATGGTTTGCATGTTTAATGGTGCAAAATTAACAATAAGGCGCCCGGTTGCACTGCCGCGTTCATCAGCAAGTCATCATCACGACACTTGTAAACAAACCGTTCTCGAATTTGATTGACAGATGACGTCGGACGCAATAAATTCTTTTTATCTTTGTCTTTCGTTATATATATGTTCATAATACAATTGCTAACTTGTTTAAATGCACCATTATCCAATGCGCTATTCCAGTTAAAATTTATACACCCCCTATGGAAGACATGACCTTTATTTTCTACACAGAGGGTGTGAATTTCAAAAGGGGAATACCAGAAGGGGTGACTTCCAATTAAAATCCACACACCCTGTGTGGGAAATTAAGGTCGCTAACTTTGTGCAGAATTTTCTCGTATTCAGAACTATCATAGTTAAAAAGCCAATAATACCAGATGAAACTAGATGAATTTGGATCCCAAATTACCAAAAGGTAAAAAAGCTCAACCTATGTTGACCTGAAACATTTGTTTTTAACACTTTGAACTGCAAATAGCTATTTATTATTAATAGCAGTGCACCCTTGAGATACCAAAACCAAGTTAGGCCAATTGTATATGATTATTGAAAAATATGAACAGTTCCATCCATAAAATACAGATGTAGGGCATACATTTCTTATTTTGTTTACAATTCAATGGCAAAAATATTTTACAAATACTTCAAAAGGCATTATTTAAATTTCATTCGTAGATGGGTTCGTAAAGTGACCCGTATGACACACTTACACCCATAAATTAGACCAGGCTCAGTAGCAAAATACACCAATAGATTCTGTTACGCGTGCATGCTAGCTTGCTTGTGATAGTTATGATTTACACATATGTGATGCAATCAAGCAAAATCAGTCGGAACTCGGAAATAATAATTTTCAGGATAGTAAAAAGCATTTACAAAGCTGCATGTTACAGAAAACCCCATTGAAATTGAACAACAGTTCCAGAGATATGAGCAATTAAAGAGTTTCCAAAACAACAGGAAGCAAAAGGAAATATTGCCTTTGTATGTCTATATCTCAAGATCAATATTTTGCTTGATCGCATCACATATATGTTGCATACACTCGTACTAGGCATATATTGAGCATCAAGTGCACACATGCCTGTATGACTGGCTATCATGCACACAGAGGGATGGAAAACATCTAAAAACATCTGATTGCCGATGAGCAGTGAAACTTCCAATTACTGATATCAGCCACAGCCTCCTGCACTGCTTTTTTGTCACATATTAAAAGTCATTCCATTATTAAGAAAAATACTGCTCGCAAAATACATATCATCACTTTGAAATGAGTTATTATGGAATGGTACTGTAAACATCATAGCAAAATGAGTTGCAACAAGTGATTTACAGGTCTGCATTCAAACTTTGCACCTTCATTATTTACCTTGGCAGCATTAAAGCATAAATGGCCAATAATTTGAGAGTGTTATACTTTCATATCAAACTCTGTACTTTCAGAAAGTTTCTTCTTCCCTGATTCACCATGGCAGCATGAAGCCATTCTAATGACCGCTAATCTGTGCATGTTGTACTTCAGAATCAAACTTTGTACTTTCATTTACCTAGATTCACCTCGGCAACATAAAGCCATTCCAATGAACAGTAATCCGAGCATGTTGTACTTCCAAATCAAACTTTGTACTTTCATCTTCCCTGATTCACCATGGCAGCATGAAGCCATTCAAATGAACGGTATCCGAGCATGTTGTACTTCCAAATCAAACTTTGTACTTTCATCTTCCCTGATTCACCATGGCAGCATGAAGCCATTCCAATGAACAGTAATCCGAGCATGTTGTACTTCCAAATCAAACTTTGTACTTTCATCTTCCCTGATTCACCATGGCAGCATGAAGCCATTCCAATGAACAGTAATCCGAGCATGTTGTACTTCCAAATCAAACTTTGTACTTTCATCTTCCCTGATTCACCATGGCAACATAAAGCCATTCCAATGAACAGTAATCCGAGCATGTTGTACTTCCAAATCAAACTTTGTACTTTCATCTTCCCTGATTCACCATGGCAGCATGAAGCCATTCCAATGAACGGTATCCGAGCATGTTGTACTTCCAAATCAAACTTTGTACTTTCATCTTCCCTGATTCACCTTGGCATGAAGCCATTCTAATGGCTGATGATCCATGCATGTTGTCCCCTTTACACAAAGTATTATGATCCATGCATAGTCGGTAAAGGGACAAATAACACCTTGGTTGCATATGCACTGCTTTACTGGCACTTGTTCCCTTTGTGCGACGTCAGTCTGCTCGAGATAATTTTAAAAGTAGTATACATTTCTGATCATCTTCAAGTGACTTTTCTTGTCCTGATGGCGGCTCAGCGAGATATAATGCCACATTACAAATGCATCGTCCCCCATTGTGGTCTTGTGCTCTGCCCTTATTGGTTGTCTTTTGCTGCATCCTTATTTTACTATGATTCAGGCTTTACATGCACTCAGACTCGGGGACACAAATTTTGCACTGTGATATAAACAACATAATTTAATCTTCTGTTGTATTGCAAGTTCAACACAAGAAAAAGAATTTTAAAAAATGAGGCAGAATATTATAAACTTGCACAAAAATGTTAGCGAACAAATCAACATATCGATGAAGCCAAACACAACTAGTTCTACTTCAAAGCTAACCCCTGCCTCCCTATCTGCATGTAACAAAACAAAAATTACATTGATGCTGTTCAAGTATACAACAAAATATAATCCAATATTTTTAAACCCATCCCTGTCTAACAAAACTAATTCCATCCTTAGCATTTCATCAATCTTTGGTTCGCTCCCTTACACACTTACAAAGTGACAGCTCTTCAAATAGACTCTTGTTCCAGAAATTGAATGAACGACCACTAAATATGCATTTATATTATGCATCTTGAATGAACTAATTGTACATTGCTTATAAAAGTCTCATTCATGGCAGTATCTTAGCTTTGAATTTAGATTTGCTCATTATATGGATAAAATTGGCTGTCCTAATTTGACCTTTATAACAGTAACAGTAATCAGACAAGTTACTAGTATCTCTACAAGAAACTTGTCGGTTATCACAGTACCGGTGCAGCTGGTCCCTGAATGAGTGGTCAAGCTTTCCTCAGATGTGTCTGATGAGAGACATCTGATGAAAGCTCAACCACTCACTCAGGGACCGGCTGCACCGGTACTGTGATAAACGATGGTGTAATCGTACAACTTATTATGAATTCCTGTCAAGAAAGCCTATCTATATACTTATTCACTCATCAGACTTTGACATCCTCTTTGGGGTACAAAAAGAGTTCAACTATGTATTGCTATATGAGCCTTCTTTTGTACATCCGATCTACTTGTGCAACAGATTTCCTCAACAGCTTTGATTGTTATTTAATATTTGTCAAGGTGTTATATTTGCCCATCCCAGGAGCAAACTCTGTCCAAAATGATCGAGTAGACAGGTCTGGGAGACATGAGCAACAGGCTTTCTCAACAGGTTTGATTCAATGTAAATTATGTATCTGTTGAAATTATAAATTCAATTTGGCCTATGCTATGAGCAGATTAAACTCCCTGTCCAATTGACAGGCACACAGGTGCAACAGACTTCCACGGACCTTTTCAATTCAACATTGGAAATTGCTTGGAAAACTAGGCCAAGTGCTCCAGGTGCATACACGTCATAATACGCTCGCCTAAATTCACATAAGTGCTCACTACAGGCAAAATATCTCAATTCTCGATCATAAGAGGATGTACCTTCTGTGTACTGTTGCGTCAACATAATTTCCATGGAACAACACAATCGCACGACTACAGACCATGATAGGTCAATTCTAAAAAGATGTGCTTGCACTGTAAGTGAGTGGTGTTTGCGTAGTACGCTCAACACAAATATGGTGCGTTCCCAAGTTAGCTCTCATAATCAAGAAGTAGATATTTTGCCTGTAATGACACATATTACGCAAACTGCAATATAGCAATAAGTGTGTGATGATCCAGAATTATAAAGTGGGTTAGGCCATCTTAATTTAATAGTTTGTCTCAAAGTTCAAAATTTAAAAACCTAATGCGGAATAGTTTTTTTAGGGTTTTTTTTAAACTTTTTTTTTTATCTGTGGGACGAGCTGTTTGACAAAAATAGACCACCTTTTCATCTCTCAAGGAGGTTTCACTGTGGTCAAGATGAATAATTTATTGAGATTTACGATTTCGGGTATTTTGATGTTTGATGATGTCAGACGTGAGATTTTTGTGCGGTGGGTTTAAAAAAATAAATAAAACAGCCAAAAAAACTGAAATTGACTAAATCCAGCTGAAATAATGCGCAACAACAGGCGATTTTACTAATGTGTGCGGTGGCTTTGAGATGAACTACAAAATTATGATGGCCTGATCAAACACATACAGCTGTCTTCAGAAAACTTCAAATTGAAAAGGTCTATGCATCTGTCAAGGTTTTAATTTTGTCATTTCAGGAGCAAACTCCCCATCCAAAATGATGTGCAGACAGGTTGCTAGCCAAGACCCTGCAGGATTTATGGGCTTGTCCATTCCATTTCTGGATTGAATTTCTTACTATATTACACTAATGTATCAGATATGAATGTCCTCATGTTGTTGTATTCTCTTCACCAAGATCGTTAAAGAATAATGCTGAGAAGGCAAAGATTAAAAAGACTACACCACCAATGAGAGTAACTGCAATAGAAACACAAATACAGTGAGTGTTAATAACTAACAATATGACAATCAAATATATTGTAAATACCAGCTAAACCTTTCTTTTTTAAATATGTGACCAGCTTCAACAAAACCAGGAACAAGTCGCCAGGCATGTTTTTGAGTTATATGCCTTTAAAGATGACATTCCAATAAAAAATCAAATTTTGGAATTCTTAATTTCATGGTATTTGACCTTGGGACTGAGTGGACTTTCAAATCCTTGAAAGTATTTATTAAAAGGATGAATATTTAATCAATAATTGGCAGGTGAACTATGATAATCTCTATTTAATCTTGTCTAATTAGCCGATTGCTCATCAGATTAGCAGTTCGGCAAAAATATCAAGGTATCATTTACAAAACTATCCATATCTTGAAAAGTATTGATGCTATGTATATAATTTTGGTATCATTTTGAAGCTTATTGTTTCATGCTTCATTCAAATAATGAAATGTCAAAATGTGACTTGTTCCTGGTTTTGTCAGAACGGGTCACATATTCAACTCATTAGGTTTTTTTCAAACAAAACTTGCAACATAGGTCATTCAAAATTAGAAAAAAAATTTATATGAAGATTGGTGCTTCCTTTATGCATAGATTTTGCTGTATGGCACTGAACAAAGATACTAAAACACAGATCCAGACTTTTCACATAATAAAGGTCAGTGGGAAAGGACTCTGCCAAGAATTGCAATCATTGTCCAACTACTTGCAATGTTGCAATAAAACAATTTTTGCCCAAAACATGATATCATGTAAAGTGCCTGATTTTATTAATCAATATTGCTATTAATAGCTATTATAATTGTTGTAATTTTTAGTTACATTTGAGCAATTTTTACCTTTTTCCTTTCAACTTCATTGTATTTAATGCCTTTCCTTAATTAGATAATTACACAGCTATCTATTTACCTTTAATGACAATCATTTAAGGGGGTACTACACCCCTCGATAAATGTGTGTCTATTTTTGCATTTTTCTCAAAAACTAATAACACACTGGTAACAAAATTTATGTGTATATAGGGGCAAGGAATCAATTACTACACTGGAATTTCAGTGACCCAAGACAAGCGGTTCGTTATTTATGATAAGAAATAAGGTACCGCTAGGATGTACCTCATTTCCTATCATATATGCTGAACCCCTTGTCTTGAGTTACTGAAATTCCAGTGTAGTAATTGGATCCCTTGCCCCAATAATATACATAACTTTTGTTACCAGTGTGTTATTATTTTTGAGAAAATGCAAAAATAGTCACAATTTACCACAGGGGTGTAGTACCCCTTAATAAATACACAAGGCAATAAGACATATTTTGATGTATCACATATGAATCACATCTGATTTGATTCATATGTGATACATCAAAAAATTTTGAAATCTGTTTCTCACTTTCTCTTTCACATACATGTAGACCAACATGCTTATAGAGACTTTTGAGCCTGATTTGAGCATTTTGTTTGAGCCTGGTTCCATCAGGACCCAAGAATGTCACCACATAGATCGACCACTTAAGGCCAGAGTAATGGAAGACACATTCGTTCACGCCCGAATTTGAGATTTCTTGATATTTATCAACACTAAGATGTATTGTTTCACTTGAAACTGATAAAATACAACTTGCTAATATTTACTCGTATTTTTGCTTGATTTGTTTCACTCTTTTCAACTCTAAAAAGTCACATGGCTCAAGACAGCTTAGTAAATTGGCGGAAATAATGAGTCAGAAATGCGCTGAATGCGAAATATTTTGATTACGCTGCGATTCGCTTAGCGTGACGCTGGCGCAACTCTCAAGCGCGTATGTCCAACGCAGTCTAGGCGCATTCGGTTTGTTGTTCACGCCAGCAAATGTGGTGTAAACAAAACAAAAATTTGCAGTCAAAATGCCACTTAGATTTTTTAATTATTTTGAATTTTGGCGCACTGAAAGCAGACATTATAGATTTATTGGTGCAAAAAGATGCATATTTAGACCATGCACCCGATACAGCTTTTACAAGCATGAAAGTCTTACCGTTTTAAAATATAAGGACGTTTTGTGCATAATTTTGACATTTTTTTACTAAAACGTCGATTTCTCAGAGTTCACTTTTGACAATATTGCACGATTTTTGTGACAAGATAACTCGAAAAATATGCAAGCAAAAGGTAAACTTTTTGCACTATCGCTTAGAGTACATCAAAGCCTAGGGAAGGTTTTCTCATTTTTTCAAAATATTTGTTTTAAACAAAAATATACACCATTCTGTGCAATTTTTAGCTTAATAGAGTGACAAAATTGCTTTTTTCACATGTTTTTTTCAATATTTCGTAAAAAGAGTCGAATTTCAAACAAATTAAAAAACCTTCCCTAAGTTCATGTCTCTTCTTTATGAAAAGCTAACTGAATTTTTTTACTCGAACGGATTTTTTTTCTAAGTTGTCACAAAAAATTGGGGTAAAAAGTGAATTTTTGTGATTTTTTCAAAAACTCGAGATTTTTGAACAAATCTGACGTCACCATGCGATTCATTGACTCATTTCCTTTCCAAAAATGTATAGTTTTATATACTTTTGACATACAATTCAGAAATAATGATGCTCGAAAAGGTCCATGTTCTCTCCCATTACACTGGCCTTAAATAAACAAACATCTGAACTCTTTAACCCCTTGAGCACTATCTGCCGATCTAACATTGCCTCTGATTGGTCAATCAGAATGGAGCTTTGTAAATAATTCACCCCAATTTTTTTGTGTGGTGAAATTATTCTAACAATGTTGCTGATTGATCCAATCGATAATAAAAACTTCTTTTTGGCCAATCGGCAGGTAGTTCTCATGGGGTTAATCGTATACTGACCTGTTCTAACAGATATCCTTTGTGCTACTAATCTCCCTCCTAATACAGCTAAACCTGTACACAATGCATGACCTAATGTGCCTCCTATTGTCACACCTAAAACATTCTGAAATAAATCATAACATTAAATCAGATTATGGATGTGATTATGCATATGGGCAATTCCACGTTACTCGTGTTACATTTTTGATAAAATCAGCACATTCAATGTCATATAAATACAATTGAACAAGGAGTTGGTTTATTCATCTTCTCTCCACATGTACTTACAGACCCAATGTATCAAATCACATAAACTTTAATTTTGTAAATAACTAGATGAAACATTTATAGCAAAAAATGTGACTGTGACTCACGTTACGAAAAATTACACCTTCAAAATTAGGCTTTTACTTGTTCAATATTTCTCCTCAAACAAACAGCTGCAGACAAAAGTTTATACCACTAAGTAATTACCTTATATCTCAGCTGTATTACAGAAACAAACACCAAGTATATTTGAGATTGGTATTTTTAAATGGCCAACTTTAGCTAAATTGGTGCGTGACTCACAAGTTACGTGACTCAAGCACGCTCACTATTTTGATTACATGGTCCCACTTTGAAAGCTTTAAACACGCTCAATTTCATTTCCATTGTGGTCAGTTTTACTTTAGCACTATAAAAATACTGTAATTCAGCATTTAAAAGGACCCTCTCCTCTAGATCTGGGGTGGGGTGGTGGTGTGGTGGGGTGGTGGTAATGGGGGCCAATGATAGAAATTTAAAAAACTGGCAATTTGAATAAGAATACAATTTTCATATACATTTATTATGTACATAAAATGCATTGAAAAACTGTATGGAAACATTCATATACACCAGGCACAAAAAGAAACTTGTCAGTTATAGTCATCCTTGCTGTTCAACAACCTGATTTTGGATTATTCTGAAATATACATTTTGTTAATTGGACTTTGCTTTCTCACTTGACACCCTGTTCGTAAAAATTGAAAAAGAATTGCGCCTCTCAAACCCCAAAATTAAAAGTTGCAATTTCAACAATTTTCAATGGGATGCATTGTTGTGTTGTACAAGCACCACAGGCCGATCAATAAAGCACACAGTGTAACAGGCACAATTGAATCGTTAAAATTGTAACTTTCGATTTTGGGGTTTGGGGGTTTGGAGGCACATGTATATCTTGGTCAATTCTTGCGCGATTTTCATGAACAGGATGTCAAACGAGAAAGCAAAATCCAACTAACAAAATGTATATTTCAGAATAATGCAAAATTATCAAGTTGTTGAACAGCAATGTTGACTATAACTGACAAGTTTCTTTTTGTGCCTGGTGTATAATGCAAAACTGATATAGACCATTTAAGGTTTGCAAAATGGGTTCCTAAAAATTTTCCATATGTGCAAAGAGGGGTAAGGATTTTTTGGCAGGCCGAGAAGCGGATCAAGCAATTTATGGCAGGCTGAGAGGGGAGGTCTGCTTATTGCAGAGCCCCTAGTAGCAAAATATAAAAGGCTGCCGCTAATCAATGTGGAACACATTCCCCAGACTTGATTTATTCATCTTCTCTTTACATGTATCAAATTACGTAAACTTGTAATTTGTGAATAACTCTATGTAACGATGTAACATTTATTGGCAAAAATGTGGTTGTGACTTTTGTTACTAAAATTACCCCTTCCAAATTGAGCTTACTTTTTCAATATTTCTCCTCAAACAAGAAGCTGCACACAAAAGTTGATACCACTAAGTAATTATCTTTTACTGCAGCTATACTACAGAAGCAAACATAAAAGTACATTTGAGTTTTGGTATTTTTAAAATGGCCAACTTAGTGTGTGACTCGCGTTATGTTACGTTACGTTACGTTACGTGACTGTTACACTCACTATTTGATAACACAGCCCAATTTGAAAGCTCTAAACATGCTCTATTTAATTTATATTGTGGAATTCAACTTTAAACATGACCTTCTGTTCTGGGGTTAGGTGGAGAAACTGGGGTGGAATGGTGGTAGTGGGTGTTTATAATGGAAAGTCAAATTGTGAATTTGAATTCACAGATGGTGACAAAAATGGTTTCCAGTCCTGCAATTTGTCAAGTGATGTACAATAATTATGAGTCCTGGGGAGGGTAAAATTGGGAGGGAGAAGTTTTAGTGATTATTTATGGATTATTTTCTAGCCCTACTGTATAGAGAGCTGTATAATGTGTGACTCGCGTTACAATATCGTGACTCGCGTTACCATTTTGAATAGTCTGTCTCTGGTGGTACAATTGTAGCAAACCAAAAACCTTATGAAATAATTATGAGTTATGACCCAAACCAGGAGGAAAATGAAAGGGAACATTTATAACCCTTTAGATTTTTTACTGCATTAAAAAGTTGGTCTTTTTGTGACTCGTGTTACATGCTTAACATTATACAACTTGCCGTGCCATCCTGACCATTACCAACACGGCTTCCTAATTTTTTATTTTTTATTTTGACAAATTATGTATCAAACAACACTATCACAAAAAAGAATTGTTTTTGTTCCATATATTAATGAGAAAAAAGATTAATTACTTTTGACTATCTGCTATTAACAAAATGTAGCAAAATACATTAAATCCTTCAAATCAATGAAAAAAAAATACTGCAGCTGATATTCATTTGAAAATTTCTTTTTTGTTAACTTTAAAGGGTGTATAATCAAAATATATCATCAATCATTGCCAATTGCAAAGTTCATATTTTTGAAAAAATGTCATTTTAACATGGAATTGCCCATATCTGAACAGAATTACTATTCAACTTGGTATTATATTTATTGCTCTGAATGAAAACATAGCCAGCATTAAACAGTGTTCGAAATATGCCTCAAAAAGTTACAGGCCAGCCGGGCTTGACCTTAAAAAGTTACCGACCAGCCGGGCCAGCAACTAGATGCCAGTCAGAAAAGTCACCGGCCAGGCAAAAAGTTCCAGGCCAATGGCCGACTGACCGGCCCTATTTCGAACGCTGGCATTGAATCAAATTACATGGAAAGCAATGCTTCAGCACCGATTTATGGAGACGAACGCTATGAGGAAAGGCTCCAAGAATTTAATCTATACCCACTTGAAAGTTGGATTAGAAGGTGATCTGACACAGGTATTCAAAATCTTGAACGGCCTAGAAGATATCAGACCAGAGAAGCTCTATACCAATCACACAATACCAGGGGACTCATCTACATGTATCAGCTCTTTAATAACA
This sequence comes from Amphiura filiformis, assembly GCF_039555335.1. Lineage (NCBI taxonomy): Eukaryota > Metazoa > Echinodermata > Ophiuroidea > Amphilepidida > Amphiuridae > Amphiura > Amphiura filiformis. Next base: position 12,246,147 of record NC_092636.1, read on the forward strand.
GGGATGTAAATGGGGAACATATCCATTTCCTAAAAATCCATCTGGTCCTTGGACAGTTAGCTGAGGGCTTGCGTGCGGTATAGAACATTTAGAGGGGTTTGTCTGGGGAATAGGCTTTTATGACAAATTATCATCATCCAATTGCGTAAATGCAAAAACATATATATATTTTTTCAACATTTACGTATTTTCCGGAAGATTTACATCACTGTGAGAAGCAGGTGCCAGAGTGTTTTCTTCTTGCAGAGAGTGGTAAATATGTGGAACAAACTTTCCGAAGATGTTGTGAATGTTAGGACAACACACCACTTCAAGGGCAAAATTGATATGTTTATGGAAAGAAAAAAAATACTACAAGGCTGAAAACCTACAATTTTAACCCATGAAATCTAAGTTCAAGTATGAGATGTCATAATAAAAATAAAAAAACCAAACACCACTCACCTCTCTAGCTGCTAAAATAATTGTAGTTATTTGTGATCTATCGCCCCACTCTGCTAAAAATGTTAAAATAAAAGCTTGCACAAAAATAGGCGATAAGATACCAAGTACTTTCTTAGCTTTCCCACCGCGTATTACACCAGACTCTGGGTCATGTGTAACAGTTGACATAGTCTCTCGCTCCATCTGAAAAGAAAGAAAAAACAATTTATGAAAATCACTATTTCCTGAAATATATAAATCCATGTTCATTTTTCTCTTTCAGATATGAAGTCAACTTGTTTGCAAACACAATACATGTTTTCTGCTCAATTAAAACATATGAATCGCACATCATCAGCAGAATGCAAAACTATTGTTGTAGTAAAAGTGGGTAATAGTTAACGTTTTTGCAGGTTTAACACTTCTGTAGGCCTTGAATTGGTCACTTTTGGCTATCAAACTTTACCTACTTCTATGCCTACATCTGTTGTTGTTGTTTCTCCCCCTCTGCATACAGTCTAGTCTGTATTTTACTTGTTTCCCATGTTAAGTTGGTGTACCTTGCTCTTTTTCTTTCCTATTATAAGTAAACACAGCCAAAAAAGAAAGTCTCCAGTAGTGCCATCCCCATTTAATCAGATTCGGATGAGTTTATGGCAAAATAAATTATATAATAATTTTCTATACACCTTCCTCGAAGATTGATACCAAATTTGATATCAAAAGTTTATTCATCATGTGCCTATAAACCGTTGTTTCGAAATGCGTGCAATTTTAAAAATGACAAATTACTTAATTGACCACGCAAAAATCAATGCATGGTATCAGCTTATTATGTGGCCTGAAGCATGCCCGTACAGGAATCATTGTACACTTGCCTCGCGCACAATTGAAAGAGCGGGTATTTGATTTGCATTTTGACATGCATGGGCAAACCTTTAACCTGCCGGCCTATTCAGGCGACGTAATTCTTGGCACTCACGCTAGCTCTGCTACGTGATACAATTCCCTATGTCATTTTTAAAATTGCATGAATTTCCAAACAAATATTTCTATGCTCACGATGATTAAACTTTTGATATTAAATTTGGTATCAATCTTCGAAGGAGAGTGTATAGATAATTATTATATAAATTATTTTGCCATAAACTCATCAGAATCTGATTAAATGGGGATGGAACTACTGGAGACTTTCTTTTTTGGCTGTGTTTACTTTGATTGCACTTAAGATACATGTACTTGTGTACTCTTGCAACATTGTTGTCAAATCAAGCAAATGCAAAATTGATTTTCAATGCAGTTTTATCATTACGATGCGTATAGAGAAACAACATTGCTTTTTAATGAAAATATATCTGAAGTTAATTTACATGTAAACCAGAGCATGACATACATGTTTTAATGCGTGTATTTTGCAGAATACAATGTACTTTAATATATGAGCATGATTGCATATATGTGTGACATGCATGATCTAATCCACCGAGATCACAGTCGGACATTTTGAAAATTGAGGTATTACCATTTCTAACTAGACTGCTGCCCTCAGTCGTCAACCGGCTGGATTGACGACTGAGAAAACTACGTGCAATAAAAGTGACGGATTTTGCAACAGGATTCCTGTGGCATAGAGCATGCGCAGTTGTGTCCAAATTGACCTTTGACCGAGTTTGTTGTTTTAGAAGTTCAGAGCGCGATCTTGTCACAGCGGCGCGCGGGTACAGCGACGCAGTACACGGGCGCCGCTAGTCAATCACGCCACGGCGCACAACCAAAGTCGCATTGAATAGTTTTCAGAAGTCCGTCATGATATTGGCTGTAAGATAATCAGTCGTCACTACGAAGCATACACAGTATGCGAAGTGTAGACGGCTGATTGGAATTAGTCTAATTTCTAACTTGGTTAAATACCACCAATTAGTGCTGGGCAGTGCGTGAAAATAAAAGAGGGACTTTTTTCCTGCATGGCATCCTTAAAAGGTGCTTAAAAATCACTGAAAAATACCAAGCTGTATAGTAAAAAAAGTGCAAATTTCAGAGTAACATGCAGGAAAGGCATGTTTTCTACCATTATCTTACAGTTTTGATGAAAAGTTCCCAGAAATTCATCCACTGCATATCGATTTTGCCCCCAACCAGTTGGCTAAAATCTGTTCACAAAAAGGAGGGCGCACTGTAAAATTGTGGTCTTTCCACTTCAGTGCTTTAAAACAAAAAAAGTCTCAGGTCATCATATGTTGAAATTTTGGTCATTTGGGGATTCATCCTTCTACTCTTAATTGAGATTTTACTGTGAGAGTTCCTTATATGAGAAAATCGTGCTTGGAATCACCTATTTTTCCATTGAAACCTGTGTTATAACACCGGTTTCAATGGGAAAATAAGTGATTTAGTGGTATTTAACCACTTTTGGTGTACTACATGTACACTTTTACAGATGTTGAAATCCCCACATCCCTGCCAAACTTGTTTGAAAGGTTATGAACTTTATACTTGTTCTTTTGCTCCCTATTTTTACCTGGCGGTAAATTTCAATATTGCCAACTTTGGTCTGAGTAGATTGGATCATGTCATAAAAGAAAATGGTTCACATCATATTTTAACAATTTCATTATTCTTGGACAGCAATGGTTAGACTGATTGGCCCTTTTGTATCCGAGTTTGTAAAAGAATTTTCTTAATATTTTAGAAGTAGCCACTGGCCTACAGGTAATGGAACAATCAATATAATTTACTATACAAGAACACCCTTAAGGGGGTACTACACCCCTGGCCAATGTTGTGCCTATTTTTGCATTTTTTTTTTCAAAAAGTATAGCGCATTGGTGACAAGTAAGATATGTATATTATAGGGGCAAGGACTAGAACTACTGCACTGAAAATTCAGCAACTAAAGGCAAGTAGTTATTGATTTATTGATCAAATATTGGTTTTCCCTCATTTTTGACTGTAACTCCACAGCTGTTGTCTGTGCTGAAATAAATTTTCCAGTGTAATAGTTGTAGTCCTTGCCCCTATAATGTACATATCTTACTTGTCACCAATGTGCTATAATTTTTGAGAAAAATTAAAAATAGGCACAAAATTGGGCAAGGGTGTAGTACCCCCTTAAATTCATTAAAATACAGATTTTGATTTAAAATTTTTCCAAGGGGGGGCGTTTATTAGAGGTCATTTTTAGCACGAAAATTCCCGTTAAAATCATTAGGTAAGCTTAAAAGTCACGCTAAAATGACGAACTATGACCTTTTGACACTGACTTTTGGATCACTTCCGGGTTTGGATGCAGATTTTCGCCATTTATTGCTGCTATTAACGACCATGTGAGCAACTTGGTAAGCTTACTACACAAGATAGCATGGAAATATCGGAATTTTTGAAACATCTTGGTTGAAAAAAGTGGTGGGGGCGTTTATTTGAGGGGGGCGACTATTCGACGAAATACGGTATTTGTTATAACAAACCATAACAAACCATGTAAATGGTAAATGTAAATGTAAAAGCAATATTTGAAATAATAACACAGACATTTAATGTGAGAAGTCAATGTTGGGATAGCCACTTGCTTTGGGGGCAACTACCAAATTTAACTAACATCTGCATGAATGATTTTAAGATAACCCTATTACCCTGAGCCTAACCAAACCTCTGTTGACTCCAAATTGATCAAGAAGTTTACTTGGTTCAACTTTTAGTGGCAAAAATTATTTGGATTTTGTTTCTGCACATGACAATAAAGTCCCAACTGACGCTCAGCCTCACTTAAAGCAATAATGTGTGATTTGCATAAAGAATAGATTCCTATTTAAATGTTTGTTTTCACTGATCACATTATCCCCTTTTAATTTCGAGCCAGACAAATGAGGTATAACGAAGAAAATTGTGATTTCATTTCAGCGCCTACAATGCGTGTACTACGCTCGCCGATCGTAACATGTAATACTACACGGAGCATCGCACTCGACATGTGTACACATAAGCTGACATCCACGGGAGATGTTAGCAAGCTGTCGATCGATGAATTCTGAATAAAACCGGGTCCATATAAAAAGTTTAATTTTACTGTTATTAAAGCACTTCAGGCTTAGTCTTTTACGTGGTATTTTAATACACCACTAGGCATTATAATTGTGCAAAAAGTAGAAATCTGAGAGTTATGTAAGCTATCCACCAGTGGATCTTCTGCGACCCCTACGCAGAACTTCCGTTAGTGGATTAACTGCGCACGGTGGACGCAGGGAATCCACAGTCGGATTTTCGCGACGTTCGCTGAAACAACCCTCCGTATATAGGCGCCGGTGGAGTAATTCTGCGCACGGTCGCAGGGAATCCACTGACGGATTTTTCGGCGACGCGCGCAGAAACTCCCTCCGTATATAGCTCCGTGGAGTAATTCTACGCACGGTCGCAGGGAATCCACTGACGGATTTTCGGCGCACTTGCGCTGAAACAAACCTCCGTATATAGGCGCCGGTGGAGTAATTCTGCGCGACGGTCGCAGGGAATCCACTGACGGATTTTTTGGCGCACGCGCGCGCAGAAACTCCCTCCGTATATAGCTCCGTGGAGTAATTCTGCGACGGTCGCAGGGAATCCACTGACGGATTTTCGGCGCTTGTGCGTTGAAACTCCCCTCCGTATATACATTTTGTAGCGCCGGTGGAGTATTTCTGCGCACGGTCGCAAGGAATCCACTGACGGATCTTCGGCGCACGTTTTAAAAAAGAATAACTTAGAAAGTATGAAATGTATATACAGAGTCAGAAGTTAGAACGGTGGAGTAATTCTGCGCGACGGTCGTAGGGAAATCCACAGTCGGATTTTTCGGCGCGACGTGCGCGCAGAAACTCCCTCCGTATATAGCTCCGGTGGAGTATTTCTGCGCGCACGGTCGCAGGGAATCCACTGACAGATTTTCGGCGCACGTGCGCAGAAACTCCCCTCCGTATATAGCTCCGGTGGAGTAATTCTGCTCACGGTCGCAGGGAATCCACTGACGGATTTTCGGCCCACGTGCGCAGAAACTCCCTCCGTATATAGCTCCGGTGGAGTAATTCTGCGCACGGTAGCAGGGAATCCACTGACGGATTTTTTCGGCGCACGCGCGCTGAAACAAACCTCCGTATATAGGCGCCGGTGGAGTATTTCTCATGACGTCGCAAGGAATCCACTGACGGATTTTCGGCGACGTTTTAAAAAGAATAACTTAGAAAGTATGAAATGTATATACAGAGTCAGAAGTTAGAACGGTGGAGTATTTCTGCGACGGTCGCAGGAAATCCACAGTCGGACTTCGGCGCGCGTCGCAGAAACTCCCCTCCGTATATAGCTCCGTGGAGTATTTCTGCGACGGTCGCAGGGAATCCACAGTCGGATTTTCGGCGCTCGTTTTTCTTAAATCGTTATGATTTAATATTGGCCTATATTTCATATTTTCTGCCCTTTTTCTTAAACGTGCGCAGAAAATCCGTCAGTGGATTCCCTGTGACCGTGCGCAGAAATACTCCACCGGAGCTATATACGGAGGGGAGTTTCTGCGCACGTGCACCGAAAGTCCGACTGTGGATTCTCACATGCAAGCGCAGAAATACTCCACACTCTGTATATACATTTCATACTTTCTAAGTTATTCTTTTTTAAAACGTGCGCCGAAAATCCGTCAGTGGATTCCCTGCAACCCTACTGCGACCGTGCGCAGAAATACTCCACCGGCGCCTATATACGGAGGGTTGTTTCAGCGCACGCATACCGAAAATCCGGCAGTGGATTCTTTGGGTCCACTGCGCAGTTAATCCACTATCGGAAGTTCTGCGTAGGGGTCGCAGAAGCTCCACTGGTGGATCATGTACATACATGAATCTGAGTAAAATTGAGGGCGTCGCTGTGAAGCAAATCACACATTATGGCTTTAATTCACATAAGCCAGAGCCAATCTGAAATCAACTGCATGCACCATATATGAGTCTTGCCAATTGTAAGTTGAACAAGCATTATGCAAGTAGCTACCTTGAGTAGACGCACCTTGGATTTCAGTCTCCATCCAAAAGAGCGTACAACTCCTACATTACCTAAGCAAAGCCTCTGGTGGCATACTTGAATTCAAAATCTCTTATCTGATTGGTCAATTTCAATGAAAATCTATTCAGCAATTGTTACTTCAAGCATGTCATCTGACATCTTGTTTGAGTGATGTAGGAGTCATAGGCAGTCAAGTTAGCTCAATCAGTAAAGCCCTCGACTCTGATATGTTACAGTACCAGTTAGAGTCCTGCAGTGTTAATTTTTTCACTAACTTGAAATTCCCTGGACAAGCCACTACTCGGTCTACCCGTACAAAACTTGGGAAGCAATGTCTGCGATGCACACCGACATCGCCTGGCTAATAATTATTTGGTGCAGCAGGGACATTAAAATGAATACACGGGATCGATACACGTGAATTGCTATGCACGATTTTGATATCAGACGAAAATCTTCGGATAGTGGGTTAGAAAATGATGAATATCTCCCCTAAATGAATTTTTCTCAAGAAACCAGATGTGGTCCCATACACTTGAAAATACGTGCTGAACAGATATTATAGTCGTTAGCGTGCGCTTTGAAAATTGGCTGTGCGCTTTGAACACAAAATTTGACCAAAACTCTCAATTTTATATTGCGTTGGTCCTGTAGGCCTATGGACTACAGCGCGCAGCAGGCTATAGCGGCACTCACTCAAGTGGAGACAGTATATTACCATTGACCACAATGTCGTATACAAGCTTGCTTACACAGCGAGAAATCAATTACCCCGCCTATTGTCATAGCCTTAGTCAGGTCACTTCGCTAATAATATGCATCTCATAAGGTCCGAATAAAATAGCCATGTGTGGCTGTGGATTCAACCTACCATGGCGATTTCTACTATGAAGATATCGGGGCGATGTCACTGTGCGATGATGTTTACATAGGTTGACCGGGGCCTGCGCTGATCTCAAACTGCTTAACTCTGGAAAAGTTTATGGATGGAATGATTTGGGCCATCATGTATATAGTTAATGGATGGAATGATTTGGGTCATCATGATCAATGAATTTCTGTACAGTGTGCTGCATTTGTGGGTCATTGCTCTATAGGGTGATCAATCAATCCAATTATTTACATATTTATTGATAAGCCATCTGAGACAAAACTGATAAAAGTGGTTTTGCCATGTTCAAAGACTTTTGTCTGACACAGCGTTTATTTTATAGGCCTATTGGTCTAAAGGCACGCATCCAACACTTTACTTGGTAAACCACTTTTATCACCCACTTTGTGTGCCGATGTAGCAACCTTGTCTTCTAACTTGAGACAAAACTGCATGGATTTATGTCTGAAGCACTTTGTTGAACAAGCAACTGCATTTTATGGAACACTGATAGATGACAAAGAATTGTAATACCAATACATGTAACTCTGCATGTTCAAGGTTGTTGTTCAGCGAATCCATTTTTGTGAATTGAGAGTCGTAACGCCTGTCATCTGCAGGTGCCTGCTCAAGCACAGTGCGTGTTACAAGGACACATAAGAAGTGCTAATGGAAACTACAATGAAAACAAACAACTATTCTAATGAGTGAAACTACTATTATGAAGAACAGATAAACTATGTGTATAATAAAGTTCCTCCATTCCTTCCTTTCCTATTAATAATTCCTTTCAATGGGTGATTCAAGTTGAAATCCATACACGCCATATGGAAGACATGACCTTAATCTTTCAAACAGGGAGTCTGAATTTCAAGTGGGGTTACTTGAATGGGTGATGAAATTTACATGTACACCCCCTTGTGTTTGTGTGGGAGATTCAAGTTGTGTCTTCCATAGGGGGGGGGGTATGGATTTTAATGGGGTAGCCCAATTGATTGTGTTTTCCATTATTATCTGTTACAAACTCAATCTTTAGCAGTTGGAAAATTGAAGCACCCACGACTGTATATTTGTGAGTGAGAAGATACTGACCAGATACTAGGACTGTTATCGACTGTCGTATGTGTCATATTATCGTTGATATGACCCTAAATCTGACATGTCAAAATAAATTGTCCTTTTTCGACACTTTACGGCACATATCTCAAAAAGAAAAAAATGAAATTTCCATGCTATTTTGTCCGAATAAGCTTACCATACAATCATATTTTCACTGGAAAATCAAAAATTACCTCCCAAAGTTGTCCCGAACCCAGAAGTAGAACAAACCAGGAAGTATATTTACACCGGAAGTCGGCAATCGTAACTCATATCGGCATGATTTTTAGCTTATTTATCGACTTTTTTCAGTATTTTAAAATCTCACGAGTTTCGACACGTGTCGATTGTCGTATTTTTCCCCCGACGAAGTGTTGAATTAGAAATCATGTGTCGATAACAGGCCTATCAGATACAGAAAACCCAGATCTGATCTGAGTCACTGTATTGGTTCACTTCACACAGTTTCCCTGGTAAAGAAGACATCATTTGGTAACTGAGCACATTATTCTAGTTTCAATTTTTCAAACCAATTACAACTTATGTCTGAATCTTTGCTACAAATTTAATGCCAACAGCTGCAAAGGTTTAGAGAATAGCTTGAACTACATTTGGTAGAATTTTGCCCATGATTGTCATGCATATTAATGAAATTTAGTCAAACTTAAACAATATCCTGTTGTCTTCACAGAAAATATTGTCCAACTACATCCAGTTAGGAAGTTGTTGTTTCACCAGGTTAATTGGATAAACACATGATTACACATGGCTGACATGGGATGTACTTCCTGCTTTGATAATTACATATACAATTGAAATATGAAAAGTGCTACTAACAAAACTCTTACATGTACAAAAGTTCTTAACAAATCACTTTTTTTTTCAAATCCAGCAAAACAATTCTGTCCTTTTAAAATAATCAGAGCGAGTAAATTTTGCCTTTTGTGAAAAGATTTTCAGCTCAAGCCAATAAGTAGAATATACATTAACATGTACATTATGCAGGGCACAACAAAAGGTCAGCTCCTATCAAACTCTGGTGTAAATGTCCCTGGTTCCCTCCCCCGGTAAAGGAACAAAATCCCACAGGGTTCTCAGTACAAATGACCATACAAATAGCTCAAATTTGCCCAACTGTTAGACAAAATGTTTGAAATTTGCCAAAATATTTTGGGAAAAGTTAAAAAAACTTTTGGTAAAGTGCAGTCCTTACACAAACAATTGTTCACTCTCTCCATAACAGCAAATGAATTATGGGCCAGATGCAGTGGATGACAAACATACAGCAGATACACCACATGTATTTACTTTTTGCCACAGGCAAATACTTGTCACACTCACAGGGGTTATACTTCGTGAAATTTTTGGACACATAGCCCTTAGCCATGTCTATGAGCCCTGCACGGAATACAACCCCTGACTGAATTCTTTGTCTTCTACCAACTGCACATGTTATTGTAAACTCATCCCAAAAAGAAAGTATCCAGTTTGATTTTTGTCCACAAATCAAAGAAGGGTGTCTTAAATCAAGACCTACTTAAAGTACAGGGTGTATCAAAATGATTGGTACCGACGACTTATCATTTTTTGCCGAATTATTTTACTATTTTGTGTACCAGTTTGGGGTTAAATGTTTACATATTTGTAATTATAATAGTTTTATCTTCTCTAAGAATTTTAGATCATAAAGATAGCGCATTTTTGTCAGAAGTTACGTGATTCTAAAGGAAAGTAAGTGTTTTTACACTTTTCATCGCAACGCTGGATCAGTAGCGCACCATTTTCAAAGCTCTATTTTGCTACAGATGCCTTTTGTGAATGATATGTTGAAAATCATGGAAATGCTCAATTTTTCCCTTACCTATTTCTTCATTCATAATATTATAAAAATGTTCTAATCATTGGTTGAGCGTAATATTATTGACTTGACTAATTTATGTGGGGTAAAAGAAATTTGTGTATCAACGGCTTCCAGGGCGGTAATTTAAATTGTAGTATTGAGGTTACTAAGTAGATGGTGTGGCAGAATGGCTATAGACTGTAGACAGTGTAGGTTAGGTTAGACCTGGTAAAAGTTATTGGAATGGCTCCACAGTATTCCACATTTCAGCATGCTTTCATAGTAAAGAATCACTGGTTGACACGAAGCTATGGAGGAGTGCAGAGAAGATTTAGAAGACAGTTTTCAAGAGCAAGGAGTATCCCATGCAAACTTGCTATAATTTGCAATGTTTCAAACTTTGATATGGGCAGTTACAGAATGGATCCCCGGTGTTAAGTTCATTCAAGATAGAGCTTCACCTCACACTGCCAGAGTCGTAAGGCAGGGACTTCAGGAACTGACTTTCTAAAAGCATGTGTAAAGCAATTTTATGTTATGTAGACTAAGATATTGAAGAGCATGAATGCAATAAATAGTTCAAACAGTGAACCTATTCATTTTGTGTTGTGTAAGTAAAACAATGATTACGCCGATCTTCGCTTAAATGACAATAGCTCCCAGATGCATCAACCTATCATCTTCATATTATTAGATCGATAAGTTAACATATGATCCTTTCTATTTATTGTAAAAAAACTATATTAATTAGCAGTTTTATATTTTTGATATATTTTTGAAAATGTCACATAGCCCGGTACCAATCATTTTGATACACCCTGTATGTTACAGATGAATTTATTCCGCACAGTTTGATACCTAATTTGTCCAAATTGATGCAGAATTAACGACACAGTGATCTTTTAAATGCAGTCACTTCAATTTTTAAAGTTGCAGTAATTCCTATCGATGTTGTTCTCCTGCTTCATAAAGGTACACAATAACAGAGGCGGTCTAAGGCTGTTTGACTCCACTTCATGTGTTTTATTCAATACATCTCTTTCTTCCTCAATGTTTTACTGTTTATTCTTCAAAGTCCATATGGGATATGTCCTCCTGCTGCATCAATGATTGTCAGACATCTGCGGCCCATGCTCTCAGCGAGATTCTGATGCGCCCTAGCCTTGATCTATCGCTGCCCTTATTGAGTAGCACAACCAAATCAATAGGAATTTACTGCAACTTTTGAAATTGAGATGATTGCATTCAAAAGGTCATTGTGTCATCCATTCTGCATCGATTTGGACTAATGAGGTATCAAACTCTGCGGAGTAACTTTATCTGTAACATACTTTTGATAGATATCGATTTATGACCACATCTTTGACTTATGGACCAAAATCAAACTGGATACTTTCTTTTTGGGATGCGTTTACTTGTAAGTGGCAACTGAAAACACAGTATTCAAAGAGAAAATATTGTACCCGACTTTGATGGCAAACCATAGCGCGACTTCTGATGTGCCCATGTCTTCCTGTGCCATGTGACAGAATTGCGCAGTGAATGTTCCAAAAACATGTATCAAACTTGAAACACCAGTCAAAAGGTTAAGCTACTCAACTGTCTAAAAAATCAATATTATTCCACAGATTCTGGGCGTAAAGCCTGCCACAAAATAAACACATAAGATCAGTCGTCGACTGAAACATTGACTGACAGAGGGCGCCAGTTTAATAAACACATGTACAACCCACCTCTTCATCTCTTTTTTTAAGATCAGCCTGTACTTCTTCAAATTCTTCTTGTCCTTCATCAGGTGACATCTTATAACCCTCATTTAACATCCTCAGACCAAATACAGCAAATAGAATGGTAGATGCGTAGTATGTAAACCATCTTGGAATGATTGTGGTAGCGAAACCTAAAGCAGCTATTATTGGGAAATCAAGAAGAAGAAAAAAGGTTTCAGTCTTTATCATATGTTTCAAATCAAGTACATGTACATAAAGCTCATCTCGAAAGTCAACGATACAGAATGGTAGGTGACTAGGTGCGTAGTAGGTGAACCATCGTGGAATGATTGTGGTAGCAAAACCTAAAGCAGCTATTATTGGGAAATCAAGAAGAAATAAAAGGTTTCAGTCTTTATCATGTTTCATACCAAATACATGTACATAAAGCTCATCTTTAGAGTTTACAAACAACATTATAGAATGGTAGTTGTGTAGTAGCTGATCCATTTTGGTATAAGTGTGGTAGCAAAACCTAAAGCAGCTATAATGGGGGAATAACAAAAAAGAAAATGTTTCAATCTTTATCATATTTGTTTCAACACGAGTACATACATAAATCTCATCTTCAGAGTTTACAAACAATGATATAGAATGGTAGATGCATTTTCATTTCATTTCATTTCAATTTTATTTATACACGGAAAAGCCCAGATCAGCCCTTGAGCTGGTCTTCCCTGGGGCCGTGTTGCTACATAAAATTTACATGTTCCATTACATTACATCATTAATCAAGGATATTAAAAGAAAATAGAAATACAAAACAAGTATAAAAACTATATATGACAAAGTGATAAAATATAACATACAAAGCAAGTACAATTGACAAAGTAATAACCAAAAGCAAACATTTAGGCAAAGTTCAATTCATAATTACAGTAAAGCAATCTCCTGAACGTAGCAGATCTGTCGCACAACTGTGCTTCAGCTGAGAGATCATTCCATAGATGAGCACCCCTGTATGAAAGACTGCGTGTCTTAAAGTTATTTGAAGGAAAAGGAACATCAACATTATTTGGATTACGCCTGAGATTATAATTATATTCCTTTTTTTTTATTTTACATGCAAATATTATCAGGAAGTATGTTGTTTGTAACCCTGAACATGAACTCTGCCAAATGAATGTTTCTTATTTCAGCAAGTTTCAACCAGCTGAGTTGATTAAGAACTTCAGACCCTGATGTGTCCCAAGGAACATTGCAAATATATCTAGCAGCTCTTGCCTGCATTCGTTGCAACTTAATTGAATCTGTTTTGGTACAATTACCCCAAATTATATCACAATAATTGAAATGTGGTGCAACAATAGAGTTGTATATAAGCTTGAGAGCACTCATGGGAACTAATGACTTAGCCCTCCTGATCATAGAAATACTCCTGGCAGACTTCTTCAACAAATAATCAATATGATCATGCCAAGTTAAATTACTATCAATTATTATACCCAAATGGGTGCAAGAGAAAACTGTTTCAATAATATCACCATTAATATGAACATTCAAAACATCATCATTAATTTTAGCCAATCTTTGTGGTGTTCCAAGCATAATAAATTTAGTCTTATTTACATTCAAACTTAGCTTATTATTGTCAAGCCACTGTTTCATTGAAGAAAGGTCATTATTAAGGTTATGTACAATATCAGCTGGGTTTTTGCCAGCACAGTAAATACGGTATCATCAGCATACATGCTGATCTTAGTAAATTTAAGACAGTTTGGTAAATCATTAATGAAAACAATAAAAAGGAGAGGTCCAAGTATTGAACCTTGAGGCACTCCATAACTAATAAGATCAAAATCAGAAAGAGAACCATTAACAGATGTAGCTTGGGTTCTGTTTGAAAGATAACTACTGAACCAATCAATACTGTATTTGCCGATTCCATAACACTGTAATTTTTTGATCAAAATGGCATGGTTTACAGTATCAAATGCCTTTTTTAAATCAATCATTGATACACCAATAACATTACCATCATTTATATTGTCAAACCAATCTTCAGTTATTAAGGCAAGCGAAGTTGAAGTAGAATGTGAAGGGTATGTAAACCATCTTGGAATGATCGTGGTAGCAAAACTGAAAGCAGCTATTATTGGGAAATCAAAAAAGAAAAGGTTTCAGTCTTTATCATATGTTTCAAACCCGAGTACATAAACATAGACTCTCAATCAACTGGGAATGACAATTGTGTTTTATTCTGTAGTGTAAGCCAGCTAGGATGAACTTCTCTAGATGACATCATGGGAGGCGAAACGCAAGATTGCTTTATTCTTTATCAAAACTTTCTTACCAGATAAGACAGTCATAACAGCTAAAGCCAGCAGAGCAGCAGTGAACACTGTGATCCTAGGATGTCTCATAGCCATTATTGCTGCAATGAAGAAAGTCTTATCGCCTAACTCGCTGACAATGATCACAGATAGAGATGCTACAAAGGCATGGAAGAATCCTACGCTGACACCCTCGCTTTGGCCGAGTTCCTTAGCACCCACTTTCTCCATCTCTACACCATCACCGCCTTCAAAATCAGCTATTTTGTCCTTAATTACTGGGTTATTATCGGCAACCTGAGCAAAACATGAAAAAAAAACATAGTGCAGAGAATGAAAAAGTGTTTTAACAGATTTTCCTCCAAGGAAATATTAATCTGTTTTTCACAAAATGTATTTTGCTACCACCATACATGTATCTTTAATTTTTTATTCGGGAGACGTAAATGATACAATACCTTTATATATTGCACTTTGCGGTTTTGTTTTTGCGTGACATGATCAGGTCCATGGAGGCCAAAGGAGGCATTTTTGAAAATTGAGTTATACCTTAATACAAACATTACGGAATCACTTACTGAAAACACCAAAGGTTTAGCTTGGTTCTAAAGTTGTGAAGTTTTGTCTTGTCTATTTTCTGATGTATTTTATTGTTTTTTACTTCATATTTTTGCCTTTTATCTCAATTTTAAATTTACCACCTTTGGCCTCCATGGACCACATTGTGTTACTTATGGATATATAACAAGCTCTGGTTACCTCCTCCACCTGGCAACACTGGACCACCATGTTAGTACTTAAGATTGTGACTATCCATACAGCACTGGGATAGTTTGGGATAGTCAGCGGTTAACACCTTACTCTTTTAGAGTCTGACTGCTATCTGCAATTCGTATTGTACCATGGGTAGAATGGAAGTCTGAATTTAATCTACATTTAAGCTACCAATTGACCTTTTTTGGTAAATCCTGTAAGCCTTTGTGGGTAGACCTGAGATGTTATCATGCTGATGCACACATCCGTTTTTGAAATGTGCAGTAACGATGTTGACTAAAGGATGTGCACCTCAGTGTGACGTTAAATTACGACATCTCAAGTCTACCCACAGAGGTAAATGAGATTTACCGAAAAGGTCAATTAAATTCAGACTTTTTACCACTGTTACCACTGTTGGGATTTGAATCAAGGACCTCATGCACTGAATATATTTACACCACAACCCACGTCTGTGTAGGAGATCAAACACTTGATATATAAAATAACTTGGATGAAAACATCTGAGCATGCAGCAATCTGTTTCCTTTTAAACTTGAAGATGTCACAGAAATAAAATGACCTGGGCCAAAACTGTTAAAAGTTTATTATAAAAGAGAACAAACTTGAAGAAGAAAAAATACACCACAACAATAATTCCACAGTGCTGTATATTGCTTAAACCCATTCAAACCAAGAAATAAACAGATAATATATAATGCATGTACATAATATGATCATGAATGTTCACTGCACCTTTGAAATGTTTGATGAAGCAACTACTGTTGAATTGACCAGGTACACCTTTCCATCCTTAATTGGAAGAACACAACATTTGCGTAGAGTTAACTTTTACAAGAAGTTGAAAATAATCATTTACAAGTAACATTCCTCCAATTACGTGAAATGACTTTCTATTTTCAACTTAAGTACATATCCTCTGTCTGAAGAAATCAGAGAGATAGACTCACATAGAATGTACATATATGTACAAAATAGGATAACTCCAAATTTGTGCCTTTAACTTGAATTTAAAGTGCGTACTTGCTTGAGATGTGCGAGTAGTGCATTGTGTCAATAATGCATGCCAAGTGCTTCGCATGCTAACGCTTGTAATGCAAGATAAGCATTGGGGTACTACACTCGATAATTTAGGTGTCTATTTTTGCATTTTTCTCAAAACTAATAACACAGTGGTAACAAAAGTTATGTATATTATAGGGCAAGGAATCTAATTACTACACTTGAATTTCAGTGACCCAAGACAAGTGGTTTGTTATTTATGATAAGAAATAAGGTACCGCTTAGGATGTACCTCGCTTCCTATCATATATACTGAACCGCTTGTCTTGAGTCACTGAAATTTCAGTGTAGTAATTGGATTCCTTGCCCCAATAATATACATAACTTTTTATTACCAGTGTGTTATTATTTTTGAGAAAAATGCAAAATAGTCACAAATTTACCACAGGGGTGTAGTACCCCTTAAAGGCGTGTATTATTGTTCAATCTAGGTTTTTGCTGATAAATGCCATTTTGATGTCCCATGTGTGACAAACCGATATGGTGGATTTAGGGCTCATATTGAAATTCCCTTACACAGGAAGATGTGCGCCATCCTGCAGCTTTCCTGTGCTAGCCTTCTTTTGTTAAAATCCTGGGCAGGGTGTATCACTGCTGCATATAATCCATCCGCTTTATGACCGAAGCTTTCCTGAGGCGCACGCTTAGCGAGGGGAATCCTGCCTTCTTTCTGTGTGAAAACGTGTTAGGGTATTTACCATACACGTAGACTATTATTCTGTGGCAAGGTCAGCTCCACATTCTGTAGTGTTCTGCAAGTGGCAATCCGAGTCAATTGTTAGCTTAAAAACTTACCTTTTTCAGAGTCTTGATTGAGCAGCGACATAGGTTGCGACACCATCATGACGTCTTCATTGAGCGTAGTGATGTTTACAATCCTCCGGATGACCACCTGATGGGTGGTCAAGTGTCAGCAGATCATTGTAG
Organism: Amphiura filiformis; assembly: GCF_039555335.1. Lineage (NCBI taxonomy): Eukaryota > Metazoa > Echinodermata > Ophiuroidea > Amphilepidida > Amphiuridae > Amphiura > Amphiura filiformis. The sequence continues at coordinate 12,263,202 of NC_092636.1, forward strand.
ATGATCACTTCGCAGAATGAAGATGCCGTGATGGTGTTGCAAGCTGTTCACATAAACTCAATATGTAGTTCTGTTAATTTTCACATACGAAATCTGTGGCGTATTCGCCGTTTCATATCACAGGAAGCTTGTCACAATGCTGTCAGAGGGTTGGTACTGTCTCGCCTAGATTACGCCAATTTGCTTTTACTAGGTGAACGTCATGAAAGATCTTATGCGCTTGCAGCGCCTCCAAAATAAAGCTGCGCGCCTGGTTTTTAGTTGTGGACGGACCAGCCCTCTGCCAGCTTACTTTGACGAGCTTCACTGGCTTCCAGTTAAACAAAGGGTTCATTTCAAATTACTTCTGTACATTTTCAAATGCATTAATGCTCAAGCTCCAGGTTACCTGATTGATCTAATTCATCTCTTGAATAGTAGTGTTGCGCTTGGTCTCAGATCTCGGCTTCGTTCCTCATCTGATCTCACCCGCCTTTGGGTTCCTCGCTCTTTTAGAAAGGCTGGGGATGCTTCATTGGCCATAGGTGCTGCCAAAATATGGAATGAGCTCCCTACTGAGATCAGAGAGGCGGAGTCGGTGTCTGGGTTCAAGCGCATGCTCAAAACCCATCTTTATCCAGATTAGTTTTGCTGCTTGTTTTTGTATGTTATTGCTTCAATTGTTGGAATTGCTTTGTTTAATTATTTGCTTGAATTGATTTTGTAAATGTTTTCTTGTAAGGCACTCTGTGCTTTGTGGAGCGCCATATAAATGTTTTATAATAATAATAATAATAATAATACAGGGACTGTCGTCTGGAATTTGCAGGAGAGCATAAAATAGCTCTTCTGGAGCCTTGCTGTTTAGAGCATTACAATAGAATGTTTAAGGAGAGAATGGTTAAGGAGAGCTAAAAATCACTCTCCTATATCAGATATATAAGGAAAGCAGTGAGGGCAATGCTCTGCTCTCCTCAAAAGGCAGTCCCTGAAGCTATGTCGCTGCTCAATCAAGACTCTGAAAAGGGTAACTTTTTTTAAAAGCTAATGTCAAAAATGACAACGTCCAATATCAGTATCCATGCTGTGAGTCCATTACCTCAAAATATATCTCAAAATCCAAGCCTCCCATCCACTATGGAGGTAGTAAAGAAATAAGCCAACAGATATTCGCACAATTATAAGTATTTTAAAACAATTTCTTAATTCTTTGATACTTCCGTTTCCCGGGAACGAATATAATTATAAGGGCAACCTTATTATATTGTGACCCTTTTATCTTTGAAGATCCCATTATCTTTGAAGATCTATGAAAGCTTTCTCTCAAATACCTATGGCACCTGAGATAAATAAATTACAAATTAACAAGCTAATTAATTAAGATATATAACCCCCGACTATATTTAAACATATTTAACCAGATCTGTGGAAGCTTCTCCCTCTCAGGTACTCTATTGGAGATAACCTACTTAACTATTCTCTTGCAAATAACTCTTACTGTAAAAGATTTCCTTCTCACATGTGTTCCTATGCTTTTGAAAAATTTGAGGAACATTTTGATAATATCATGCTAATAAAACATAATTGACAATTCATAACTTTATTAATTTTGTTTTGTTTTTCTCTTACCCTTTTGTAAGCAATCTTGCTAACTTTTCCATAAAGTTTACCCATATCTCCTTTCATTTAACTATTACCTTGTAGACTTTTTCTTTCCTTGAAAGGGTTTACCAAAATTCTATTGATATAATATTAAATATTTTTCACCAACAACATACCCTTAAAGGGAGTGGTGGGTAAGGGTGTGAGCGAGTCCCGGAATTCGAGTCCCGCCTGATAATCTATTACCCGGCAGGAAATTCCCTGCCCGGTACCAAAATTAAATTGTAGTGTCTCTGGACCTGGACCTAGACCTAAATGCTAGGATCATGGTTGACCTAAAAAAATAAAAAAATAAAATTGAATTTTGCACATTGTTTTGTAATTTTAATATGAAAATTGATACATAGTTTTCATGTCATACTCTATTAATGCTATCAAAATGCATTCAAATTCAATGCATTTTTTTTTTTTTTTTTTTTTTTTTTTTTTTTCAATTTCGGGTACCCGGTTACCCGCCCGAAAAATGCGCCGGGTACCCGGGCACAAAATTACCCGAAAATCACACCCCTAGTGGTGGGTGGGAAAATTTTCCCGATGTTGCTTCTTTGATTGCTAATCAACAATGATAACCAAAACATGATGCCGCCCCAACATCCTCATGAGACGGTTCATGGGCCCTGCCAACAACAATGACCCGACCTGGAACAATGGAATCATCCCTTTTCTAAGCATAGGTAAATGAGTTTTACTTTTGCTGCGCCTTGTAAAACTGAATTCTCTATCGTCTAATCTCTTTGCAAGAAAAGCCTTTTCCATGGGAGAAACACATATATTTCCTGTATATACACTATAGTACAGAATTTTTCATTTCAATTATGTGAATAATTAGTGACATGAAAACATGATATTGAATGGTGATGAATTTTAACCCCATGGACACTACTGCCTTTCTTAGACCCAGTCCACACTAGTATATTTTTGTCATCGTGTCGTAATTACCCGATTATGACGCGATTATGATACATGACTGATGAGAACGTCCACACGGTCAGCACCATGTCATTGTGTCATAATAAATTTACGCTATACGGTAATTACGAAGCCCATTGTGTAAACATAAATACAACAACAAAATGCGTACACACAGGTAATTTTCATTGGCAATTACGACATGATCATGCTAGAAACCGGCCCAATCATGGAAATTTTCATCATTAGTGAATGATGACACGATTGTAGTATGCCGACAACATTGAGCGGATACACAGTCCTTGTAACAATACAAATAGTTCGATAATATTCGATAAAGTTCGATAGATGTCGATAAATCGCCCGGTAGTGCCCATAGGGTTAATTCCAGCAGAAATTACAATGTCTGAGTGTACATACAAGTAGAGCTACGTGTACATTTTGCCTTATTGTTAATTTTGCACCTTTCGACATGCAAACCATCTCAAAAGTTAGGTCTTTATAGTAAGAAACTTTCATAACCGAAGGCACCATGTCCACAATGCCTAGAAAAGCTGCTTTTTGCCTTGTAAAAGTACGTAATTTTTCGCCATTTGCTGCTATTCCTTTTCTCCGATCAGCACCAGATAGATCGGTCTTCCTTTTACGCGCTGATTAACCTGTGTAAACCAATCAAGGATCGTAATTGACAGTAACATCAGACGTGATAAATTCTTTTTATCTCTGTCTTTAATTATAGAGGCTGTAGATCATTAAGTGCCCCTAGTTTTTCAACCACTGATGAACAATGCATTCCTCACATACGGTACTTAAAATTGTGCATACCTTTTCATCTTTTGCACCATCCACGCTCTTTTTTATCATCGCCTTGCATAGCAACTGCACTAGATGTAACTCTAGACAAAACTAGTACTGTGACTCCTATCATCACCAATAGGCGGTACCACTTCTGCATGGATTGAGAAAGCGCCATCTTGAACAAGAAGACGCACTTGGTCTCAGCGTTGTTATCTTTACAGAAGCAAAATGTTCAAAAAATATAAATCTGCTGCAGTAGTTATTGTGGTACAACCAGGATGTCAGTGTAGACTATTAGTCTGAAGCAAGGTCATCTGCACATTCTGTACTGATTTCTGAAAATATATAAAACAAGAAAGAAATTTAAATTAATATCAGGCTTTCCATGTGTACCACTAACTGAGAAGTGTACTTTATAGGCAACTACATTTGTAGCTACCCAAACTTGCTTGCACTCAAGACAAAGAACTCAAAATGATGCATGCAAGATATAGCACATCAAGTCGAATCCTCTCCTGTACAATTTTTTCAGTCCATCTGTTTTCATATTATAGGCTTTTACAGGCTGTATCAAAATGATTGGTACCCACTGGTTTTGGTGTTTATTGAAAAGCCCTCTTCTTTCAAATGCAACATTGGATCCTCTTGGAATGGCCAGAATTTATAGTTTATAACCTTTTATCACATTCTAATCTAACAAATATTGATGGATCTTATGTTGCATTTTGCAGTCTTGTCAAATAATCATTGAAAACTGCTGGGTACCAATCATTTTGATACAGCCTGTATTTTTAAAATATACATTTATTTTATTGCATCAATGAAACTTCCATTAATTTATTGCATCTGTTTAAGTTATATTACTGTCAAATTAAAGTTGATACTCTACACTTTTCAATCCATCTGTTTTGATATAATATGTGACCATCCAGCACAACTGAGCCCTGAAGTCGCCAATCATCATTTTTGAGATATTCAACCAAAATATTCTGCTTAAAATTAGCTTTAAAATGACGTATATCATGTCTATAGTACTTGACATTTAAGTAATGAAAAATAAATAAAACGGTCAATAAATCATTTGTTTCCTATTGTTTATTGTTAAAAGTTCAATGGAGCATATCTCACTAGTGGCACTGGCGACATCCGGGCTCAGTTGTGGTGGATGGTCACATAAATGCTTGTATGCACTGGTATAAACCGTAAGCCTCAACATACATGTACTTTGCAGGAATTTGCTGACCACTTTTGAACACACCACATAAACCATTTGAGAAACAATCAGGCACTCGCAACTAAGAAGCGCACACCCAATCCATACCACAATAAACCATCACAGCCAGGATCAGCTGCCCAAGCTTTATGTCCAACTTTGCTCTTGACCAACAAACATAACAAATTTGGCTGTACCAGTTGGGACATGTGTAAACATTACAAGTATGCCAAAAAATCAGGTTTGAAAAAAATTTAACCAAATTCATATTTTAAGTACATTAATTATGGCTTTACTTCAGTTTCTGTTTCTGTCAACAAAGGTTTTCAAAGAAACCGACACATTTCTGAGCTTTGTCAATATTATTTAGGTTTGTCTCATAGTTTATATATCCATCATTTTTAATAAAATTCATTTAAATTACTGTGCATGACATTTGAACATGCAGGTGTTCATGTCATGTTTAAAATTACTATATCACAGGAATTTTTTTTTTGAGGTTTTAGTTCAATTGTTTTTCATGGTAAATTTAAAATCTCACAAATATATTTTGACCCCATAAAGTTTAATGGGCATGTCTTTTAAACCATGGATAATTAAACCAAAACTGCCCAATTTGTGAATATTTAATAAACTAAAATCAGCCAATATACAGAAGTACAATAAAAATCCTCATAAAAATGTATATTAATTACCAATCCAAGGTCTCATCCATACACACCTGGCAATGTAAAATCAGAAGATATATCTGAATACAACACTTCGCCTCATTACATCAAATGACACTTTTATTTAGAGGTTAATAACTGCGCATCGGTTATTTGGAGGGCATTGTGAAAAATCTAAACATTTTGCCTTTGGAACCGAGGAATATTCCGAGGTCCAAAGCAAAATGTTTAGATTTTTCACAATGCCCGACATACCGATGCAAAGTTATTAACCTTATTCATAACCGTCACTTTAATCTCTTCACCTTACAAAATAACACAAAATTTTGCTCAAAAGTTTATAAAAATAGATGATTTTTACATCTTCCCTTTCCAAAAATCGATCAGACTAAAACAGGGCGACCAATAACAAAAGTGCGTATCACAATCTGTGCAAATATGGCAGCGCGCAATCCAAATACGGCAGCCAGCGCGTGTGCAGTTTGTTCGACGCACAACATCACGCAAACGACGGTCAATTGTGAGCGCCATTGGAACAATTACGCATTTTGCGGTCAATTGTGAGATATTAATGACCTCGATTTGCGTTTGCGTTTTCACAAATAACTAAATGTAATTGGACCGCACGCATCGCGTTTATTAATGAGGTTATGAATACTTTGTAAAGGTTCCCCAAGTTGTTTTTATGTTAAGAATGGATAAACATGGGTCGTTAATCACAAAATAATAAACATAATTATTTTACAAGATGTGCTCTGTTCATTGCGGTACTTTTTGTCACTATATCGACCCACGTTGCACTAGATTGCAAATCAGTACAGTAAATTGAAATGAAATTGTGAGAAGTGTAAGATACATATGGTTGCATGTCATAAGGCGACCAATTTCCAGAATATAATAAATATGGTTAATTTTTTTTATATGCTTTAGGTACAGGGTGTCCCAATAAAAACAGAACCCTCATTGCTCCCTCCTTTTCTCCTATTTCTGAAAAGTTGATCAAATGTATTTTGGTATGTAAAGAAACCTTAAATCGTTAGCTTTAATAAACCAAAACAATTTACCATCGGCTCGCAATTTTTGAAGATATGCCCTCTTTAAGAAATGTACCTATTTTTCACTCTGTCCACAGATGAGGTTTGGCTACATCAAAGATTAAAACGAAACACACAGCTGATGACATGGAGAGATAATAACATTAGGTTTTGGAACGTATTCACTATAGCAAGGACCACCAGCTAGCCTCCAACATATTCGCAACCGTAATTACTGCTGCATTCGCAAGTATACGGCGCACAAGGAGGGTACGCAATGGAATTGATGCAATGAGGACCAGGGCTGAAACCTGTATTCATCAAGGAGGCAACCAGGTAGAGGGCAAAGCAGCACAATAAACTCACTTCAGAATTTAAAAAATAAAAATAAAATAAATAAATGTAGATATTTATATAGCGCTTTATGCCGTAAACAGCCTCAAAGCGCTTTACATTTATTCCGCCATCATTAGAATATGTCGGAACCACATTTGCAGCCTACAAGTGGCACAGGGTTCATCAGTACAACGACTGTGACTACCCCTAACAGCTTCCCATTGCACCTGGGTGGGGCAAGCGAGGCAAAGTGCCTTGCCCAAGGGCGCAACACGGTGGTGGGACAAGGAATTGAACCCACGCACGTCGAGCAAGCTGTCAGATTATGAGTCCAAGGCTGTAACCACTGAGCCACCGTGCCTGTCAGAAGAACCAAGGACATACCAAACTGCCCTTTTCAGGCTAACTTTTATCCCCAAAAGATAAAATGACATGTTGTAAATAAAAAGAAAGCAAGAAACAACAAAGTAAGAAAGTAAGGAACTTAATATTAAAACAAAAAGGCATAAATAACCAAGAAAAATAAGTTTAATTGCAAGTATAGCAAGAGAAGTCCCATCCCACATCCATTTTGCCCACAAGTTAATGACACTTAAAGCCATATTATAACATTTTCAAACAAAATAGATTAGCATTTCTTTGCCATAAAATGTTAGCTTTTACTGTCAGATATATCCCTTTTATTTTTGAGCCGAACAACTACGGCAAAGCAAAGAAAATTGGATTTTACTACTAGTGCACATTGTCGCCAATACGTACTACTCCTTCGGTCATGTTATGGTACGACCCTTTGTTGTGTATATCACCGTCCGCACGCCGCCGTAATGCATACTGTGTGTTATGAACATCGTGTATGCGTTCGAGTAATAATTCCATCGTAATAATAAAACGCTGATTCAGGCGTTTTATTCAAAATCTCGGATTTTGACAAAACTACACCACCTAGAGTCTTGATTTTTGCAAGGTACATGTATATGGTCATTTTCACGGTAAAGGGTGTAACTTTGGATTTTTAACATTTTAATCCGTAGTGTTCTAATAAAGCCACAGAATTCCATGATTTTTGGCCACATAAGTCATCTAGTTAGCAGCTACCTTGGGTAGCATAATCAGCTTTGGGAGTTACTGCGCTCAGTTTTAGCAGGCTTAAATGTACTTAATATTGCCATTTTGAAAAACTATAAAAAACAGTAACATTTTTGTAAAACCCTGTGTTTTCTTCAGTTAGTTCATGGATAATTTTTCTTATCCTGAAAGTACAGTCTTATGTTCAGTAAACACTGCCACATTAGATTTAATTGTGAACAGCCCTGTATTTTTGAGAACCGGACTTTGATATTTGTCGTTTCGGAGGCTTCATTTTCCGTTAACAATTGTTAACAAACTTTGTGGGTGTAGCTTTGGTTCATAATTCTTGGTTATTTCTTCACTTTTTCTTGATTCATAACAGTTGTTATCTTAACTTGAAATGGGTAACAAAAATTAGTCGATTTGCAAGCTTTTAAAATTTTTATAAAATCTTGACTTCAAAGAGCCGTTTTTCCGTTAACTTTTTTGAAGCCTCCGAAACAAACTGTTCAGCAAGCTTGTGCAAATATAAATAAAAGAGCTCATCCAATATATTTATCAAAATGTAGCAAAGTAGATCCTCAAGTCACATGTTTTTAAATCGTGGAGATATATATCACCGTTTGAAAATGGGACCCAACACAAACTTTCCGTTAACAATTGAAGCCTCCGAAACAAATGAAGCCTCCGAAACAACAATAAGATTAATTATCATCTATGCATATCTAAATTGGTGTGTTTCATATTGATATCTGCTTTGTAATTATTACTTGATATGTGCAGAATGTCATAAATTTAAAAAAAATTTGACATTATGGTTAATGTTTGAAAAATATACTGATACCCAAAAAAGCCTGTTTCGGAGGCTTCACTTGCAAAAAACACCATACTTAACGAATGGGTGAAAAAATTAACATGTGATAAATCTACAATATCTGCCGCATAGAATCATTGATTCAATACACACAAGAAAATAACAGCTTAGATGATCCCAACACTGTTGTTTTCAAAAAACTACTTCTGCAATGTTTAACAATTGTTAACATGAAGCCTCCGAAACAAAAAAAATGACTTGCTGTGATAATTTAATTTTTGTCACAACTGAAATTCAATTAGAAATCAAAAGGTTTAAGCCTTGAAACATTATTTTACTGGAATTTAAGTTGCTTCTATGCATGATTTCAGTAAACAGAAACATATTTAAGTGGTTTGAAATTTTGACCCTAAAATCAAAAGTTACACCCTTTACTGTGAAAATGACCATATTGGTTTAATAAAGTACAATATAATCGTGTGAAAAAAAGAATTTGAAAAATTCAGTGAGGGCGTCCTCCTCAGCAAATGAGGCTTTAACACAATCCACAGCCTATACCCCACCGGTAAAGCCCATTCCCTAATTAAAGTTCGTTATTTTATAACGTTATCATTGACACTGCTTGATATTCATGCATGGTACATGTACTCCTTTTCAATCTTTGAAGTAGCCAAACCTCCTCCATGGACAGAGTAAAAAACTGATACATTTCTTTAAGGGGGTACTACACTCCTGCCCAAATTTGTACCTATTTTTGCATTTTTCTTTAAAATTATAGCGCATTGGGGACAAGTAAGATATGTATATTTATAGGGGCAAGGACTACAACTACTGCATTGTAAATTTTATTTCAGCACAGACAATAGTTGTGGGGTTACAGTCAAAAATGAGGGAAAACCAGTATTTGATCAATAAATCAATAACTACTTGCCTTGAAATGCTGAATTTTCAGTGCAGTAGTTGTAGTCCTTGCCCCTATAATATACATCTTAATTGTCACCAATGTGCTATAATTTTTGAGAAAAATGCAAAAATTGGCATAAAATTGACCAGGGGTGTAGTACCCCCTTAAAAGAGCATATACATGTAGATCTTCAAGAGTTGTGTGCCGATTTAAATTTTTCTTTCTGTTTAAAAGCTAATGAATAAAGGTTTATTTACATACCAAAATATATTTGATTATCTTTTCAGAATTAGAAGAAAAAGAGGGCACAATGAGGGTTCTGTTTTTATTGGGACACCCTGTATTACCATTCTCCAATTAATTGCACCATTTTGAAGTTGAAAATCCTTTTAATTTTATGACTAATTAATACACAGATGTCAATGTAAACATTTTCAAATGCATTTTTTTTTTTCAAATTGGACCTTCTGCACATAAAATGTTGTCAAATGTAAATGCTACATTGGATATTTTGCAGATATAATCTTATAATCCAAATAATTAAATCCAAATGAAAATCTCTTATTACATGTATATTAATTACTTCCTAATTTTAACAACGTTTCATTGTGCAAATTTTCAAAAATCACGAATTACTGTCACATATATTATCCAGATCATGGAACGTAACAGGTGTTTTAAATGATCCAAAGCTTACATTTATACAGATAAAGTTTACTAACCTAAATATCTGACTAAATGTGCTTAATTCTCTTATTAATTATCTTACTATAATTCACCAGAATCTGTCTGTTTGTGTGTTTGTGTGTCTGTTTGTCTGTCCGCCTCTTTTCTCGGAGACTAGGGGTCGCACGTTCCTCAAACTTGGTGGGTGGGTGCAGCTTGGTATGAGGAAGAACGAGTTTATATTGGTTAGTGGGTTAAGGTCACCCAAGGGTACCCGAGGTAAATTTCGGCGGGTAACGGGTACTTCAAATTGCAAAAAAAAACCAAAAATTTTTTTTTTTTTTTTTCGGTTTTGTAGTGTTTCTGGACCTAGACCTAAATGCTAGGATCATGGTTGACCTAAAAAAAAAAAAAATTTTTTGCATTGTTTTGTAATTTTAATATGTAATTGATTTTTTTCATGTCATACATTTATTAATGATATCAAAATGCATTGATATCATTAATAGAGTATGACATGAAAACTATGTATCAATTTTCATATTAAAATTACAAAACAATGTGCAAAATTCAATTTTTTTATTTTATTTTATTTTTTTAGGTCAACCATGATCCTAGCATTTAGGTCTAGGTCTAGAGACTCTGCAAACCGAAAAAACCTTTGAAAACAAAATTTAAATTTTTTTTTTTTTTTTTTCGGGTAATCCGTAAATGGAATTTGTATCCGGTAGGGAAAAACGGGCGGGTACCGAATATCCGGGCTTGAGTCACTGCCTTAACTGACACTGTACTCAACAATTCGGGGGCCGTATTTGGTGTAAATGTCACATTTTGAACAGAGTAAAAAACTACCATTACTTTATAGTTGTGAGAGAGACTCGCTTTACCACGCTGCAATACTACATATTGCATGCGTGACCCACACTTAAAAGGGCATTTCGTGATCCACAGCCTCATCCCCCCACTTTTCTCAAAAAAAGTTGAGATTTTTATATCACTGGAATATACTCTGGCTACATAATGTTTATGTACAAAATATTTCTTGCAGATTAATTTGTTTAGCAAAGATATCGCGAAATTACAACGTATTGTCTATGGGGCAGTGTAATACACATAATCATGCATAACTCGCAAACGCAAAATCGGAATTAACTGAAATTTTGGGAATATGCTTTTTTCGTGGATATGTACTGAAAAATGTCATAAAAAGAGGATGCTAGGATCACGAAATACTCCTTTTAAAAGCAAAGGGTTGGGGATTGCATTTTTAACTATCACTAAATTACTAAATTAATTTTTTTTGCACACTCTCACATTATTCACGCGCACATTACATGTAGACCTGACCTAAAGTAATTCCACCAAAGTTGGCGATAGTACGACTTACTAGTTGAAGCTGCCGACTCAACCATATCCAGATCCAGATAAAATGTTTCGGAGTTGAGGTCCGCTAAAAGTAGACCATTTCGGGGGCTGTAGTTGGTGTATGTGTCACGTTTTAAACAATGAGTGAAACCCAACAACATTCTCTACTTAAGTAGAGAACTTTATATAATTTAGCTACATGTATATGAATGGGCTTCAACCATGTCAACTTTGTCAATACTGTTGTTTCCTTATTTTTGCCAAATGTTTCATTGCAAAAATTAATTATAGCGACGTTGCTGTAGGGTGTAGATTAGAGAAAGCCGTTCCCGAAAGAACCGGTACCATTCCATTAAATTCTAATCTTAAAATAAAGTCATGAAAGCAGTGTTCGAAATAGGGAAAATATGGAGGTTGTCCCGAGGACAACTAAAGCATAAATTCTGCTTGTCCTCAAAACAATTTGGTTGTCCCCAAAATGTGTCATATATTTGGAGGTAAAATATAATGTTTGTCCAGGGGATAAGTACATAGCTCAATTTGGTTGTCCCTAGTGATTTTTGGACAAGAGGATAAGTGCTTATTTCGAACACTGCATGAAAGCATTGCTTTGGAAATATTAACATGGAAGTACTAATTACTCAAGAAATCTAGCTTTGAATTTGCACACGATAGTTATGCATTCGATGCTAGAGTACTTTGCTATGGTTTTTCAGTCAGACAGCGGTGCGATTTTTTGCACCGGAGGTTATTTATTCTGTTTATGTTGAAATTTGGATGAAAGTTATTTCGATGAGTATCATGAGTCAAATGTATCTTTTTGAGTATCTTTTGAGCAAGATGTGCCTATTTTGGACAGTCTACAATTTTGCTGAAGTGTAATTTTAGCAACATTTTTGATGCATTCACCTGTCGTGATCAGCTGAGCCTGTGTTTACTTCTGAACTTCCATTGCTTTTACACGCGGTGACCGGTGTCATGCTTCAGCGAATCCGACTAGATTTTGAATGCAATGGTCTCTAGCCTAGACTTGCTTGCCAGTCCTATATACGCCGTACCTATGTATATTAAGGACTGGCTTACGCCATTTTGGATGTCAATGGGAAATACACACTTAACGATTTATGCGCGGTTAGAAACTTGAAAAAAATCTTAAAATTTTTATCAATGTATATAAAAGTGGTACCAACCTTATTGTGCTTGCTAATTTAAGACTCGGTTGAAACAAAATTAAGGATCTAATGCATTTTAGTGTCCAAAAGGCAAAATTATCGTCAAAGTTCTGTCAAATCGGCACCCTTGCGAAGGGTTCAGAATTCGAATCGGGAACGAAAATATCAGATCTTTGCCATCAAAAACACAAAATTACAACTTTAAACATAGGCCTACTAGTACTATTGGCAAAAGACATTATTACCAAACAATATAGAATAGAAAATTTGACATCATTTTCTCAAAATATTGAAGAAATTTGCTCACTAGTACTACACTAGACATCGAAAAAGTACGCAATCCAATTCCCGTTCAAACGCGTGAGAAACTGAAAGTGCATAATCCCAACTACTCTAGCCTAGAATGTGAAGCTATCGGTGAGCAAATTCTTGGTTAGACTTCTCGAGCAAGGAAGTAAATTCAAGTAGGCTACATCAGGCCGCATAGGACGCGCGACCGTGACGTACGAGGCTGGCGAAGATACAGGGCTGACAGCCCCATTCAAAATACACGGTTAGCAATTACAAATGGACAATTAACATACTTGCAGTGGGGTACTTTGCAGAACCCCGACGGTTTTAGAGTAAGATAATTTTGCTTTGACACCACAGTCATAACAAATTTAGAATTGTTTGTGAAGATTTCATGATTATGTGTTAATCCAATGGCGACGTCAAAAATAGCGATATCGCATCCACCATCATCTGGGCTACATTAATTAATTGTAAATTTGTATCATGTGTATACAACTTTTAGTTTTACAGTATTACAATACTGTACAAGCATGACAAGTTTTAAGCTTACCAGCAACAGAAGTTTGTTCTATTTTACTGACACTTAAGTGAAGCTGACTACTTAACAAAGTACACTTTATTGCCTACCATAGAGCGATTCACACCTTCTAGCGGTATACACAAATCACAATAACTTGTCACTTTTTGGGCGAAAATCGCGAAGCGATTTTCGACCCATATTGCGCTGGGTTTTGTTCTACTTACTTCTTCACGGCGTTTCAGAATAAAAATGAAATATTCGTGCTGTCTATGTAATCAGGAAACTACAGAGGCGATAGTGTCCATTTAAATTTGTCATTACTACTTCATGTTGATATTCAAACAGTGCTATAAAGTTGTCTTACCAAGGAATATGTTTGTATTAAAAGAAATAATTGTTTTACAACTTCCATGAACTAGCATTACTTTTATGCAAATCAGAAAATTGCAACAGATTGTACAGTACAGTTGGGTTGGGCTAGCCTCATTATAGTTTTATTGATACTGGCAAAATACTTGCTTGCATGTGCTTCTTGTTTTACCATAGCGTATAGAATATGTTAATGATACTTGGCCTTCACTTGGCTCTGCTGATGTAACATCAGTAACGCCCTCACTCAGGCTTGCTGGTTTAACGAGAATCCTTTAATCGGTGTAAATGAATAAGTGGAGCTAAAGGCGCAAGGTACCATTCGGAAGTAAATTATTATACATGTACCGTGCCAATTGGACTTTCTGAAGGGGGGGGTTAAGATGAGCTGTAAATCTGTGTATATACTAGATAGAGAGACCTGATACTGCTAATAGGCCTAATATCTGGGTAAACGTGGAAGTTAACTAAAGAACGTCATTTATATTATATGACACATTTAAAGCTAAAGACAAAAATGACATGTGAAAATGTTATTCTGATGGCATTTATTGTTAGAACACGGAGATAAAATAGTATTGAATTGTTAGAAGTTTATGCACTTCTCACAACACACGCATCATGGTCATCATGATATCAGGTAAATTACATTTGATCACGCACTAAAAACTTCACACTGTGGAAAGGACATTTACAACCATGCATGACTCATAGATGGATTGATATGAATATTTAGTAGGTACCGAGATTACCCAATCAGCGCACAATGCCAGTAATTGATCACGCAGCAAATACCATCATGATAATGCACTACTGTTACGTCATGCGTGATTTTCATTGATAGAGCACGGTGATTTCCGGTAAATGATAGACACCTAAATATGGTAATTTTGCAAACATCTATTGATTTTTATTGGTTGAAATTGCACACGTGTTGTTTTGTTTACATGGCCTTTAAAATGAGACCGGTTCACAAAATATTTGAGCACGGGAAAGGAATATAGCGGGTTCATTAAAAATATTGGTTCCCAGTGTTGCACAGTGGCTAGGTGACCGTGTTATGGCTATCAGGCGGCGGATGACATGATCGAGCCGGCAACTCGTGAAACCGCCCGGCCGTATGGCATTTTCCATATACTCGGTTAGTTTTGTGGGGTTCATTATCGAACCCCAACGGTTTTAGCTTGTATTTATATTATTTATCAACATAGGCCTATTTGTTTGTGATATTTCAAGCGTTTTAAAATTTCAAAATAATCCCATTCAATTACACGGTTGACGATGAAAATTTACTGAATTTAGGGACTGCACGTCATACACCACCTGATGGTTATGTAATTACCAGTTGCTCGGGGTTAATATCAGTTGGAAGATGAGTTAGTAAAATAGTAATATTGCACAGTAATAAATTATAAAATACACCTAGTTTTGAGAAGCTGAAGGGTAGAGGTAAAATCTGAATGTGGTGCTGAAGATATACGATAGAGCTAAGTGTGTTAAATCGGGTGAAGTTTTTTGGGTCCCTTTACGTGCTCTGTGTGTTGCTGTGTGAGTGGGCCAAACATGGCTGAGGCAATTAGTGGAAGATGTCCACCTAGTTTTCGTAACACTTGACTTTCATTTACCTGTGTTTTCATTGGTCAATAATCTAATGACATTCATATTTTGTTATGGATATGACTGATGCACATAAACTTATTTACATAGTAATGTCAACGTAATAACTACTGTGTTATGATGGTGCTTTTATGTTATCTCGATCTTTATAAGATTCTTTTTCCAGTAGGCCTATTATTAAAATTACAAAACTACATTGCATGTGTCTGTAGTAATTATTTGTGTTTCTTTTGAACCACCCTTTTGACAACAATTGCCTATCAAGAATTATGCAGTGTGTTTTTACTACATGCCCTACTTGTCATTTGACAAACGTACAAACATGCTTATTATGAACAATCCCATTTATAAAAACAGTTCGAATAAAATAACTACACCTTTATCTTGGCACTTCCTCAGTGGCTCGCCCTATTCCTTTTTAAAGGAATTTTTATTGACACGGTGTTACTTTTTTATTCACTGCAAAATGAGTCAATGACCGAATGACCCAAGTCACTTTACTTCCGGGTTAGCCAATTTATAGCCCGGAAGTAGAATCACCACGAAAACCTTTGCAAGCAAAGTGAGTGGGCAGGTACAGGTGAAAACTCTTGTTTTGTTCAAAATAAAAAATTTCCAAGCATGAAATTCTAAGATGATTGAAGGTAAGTGTGTAAAACTTGTCGATGAGCAAACTAGTGACATTGACAGTCACTGGATACTAGAGCTGAGCATGTGAGTGTGGTGTAAAAATCATGTTTATGTTGAATTCATTCATGCATTGTGTTTTCAATGCAGATTCATAAATGCATTGTTTGAGTGCATGATGAGGGGGCATTGCATAGCCATAGTTGGGTTTCTCTCACAGAATTAGAGAAGGAGAACCGGGACTCCCTATACCGCCACGCATAATCGCGCCATCAGCTATGGGGAAAAAATTGGGGTATTCGGGTCCTTGCCGACGGTCTTGAGAGATCAACGAAAACAATTCTGCGTCTCATCTAGTAGGGATTATGCACTTTCAGTTTCTCACGCGTTTGAACGGGAATTGGATTGCGTACTTTTTCGATGTCTAGTGAGCAAATTTCTTCAATATTTTGAGAAAATGATGTCAAATTTTCTATTCTATTGTTTGGTAATAATGTCTTTTGCCAATAGTATGTTTAAAGTTGTAATTTTGTGGTTTTGATCGCAAAGATCGGATATTTTCGCTTCGATTCAATTCTGAACCCTTCGCAAGGGTGCCGATTTCGCAGAACTTTGACGATAATTTTGCCTTTTTGACACTAAAATGCATTCGATCCTTAATTTTGTTTCAACCGAGTCTTAAATTAGCAAGCACAATAAGGTTGGTACCACTTTTATATACATTGATAACATTTTTAAGATTTTTTTTCAAGTTTCTAACTGGCGCAAATCGTTAAGTGTGTATTTCCCATTGACATCCAAAATGGGAAATACGAGTCTGATGGACATAGGAACGGCGTCCATGAGACTCAGCGAGTCTAGTCTCATCTGAAGCGTCTTGGTACTTTCAAGCGTGCAGGTCGCATCAAGTCGTCTCTCAAATGCGTCCCCATCATCCATGTCGCTTGCATGACAACGAATGCCTCGGCGCATTCCGAGTGAAACCGAATACCCCAATTTTTGCTCCATGCCTGTATCAAGATGGCGGTCGAGTCCTGGTTCTCTGGTTTTAATTCTGTGGTTTCTCTAGACTCGCTTGCCAGTCCTATATACGCCGTACCTATGTATATTGAGGACTGGCTTACGCCATTTTGGATGTCAATGGGAAATACACACTTAACGATTTTTTTTCAAGTTTCTAACCGGCGCAATTTTCATCAATGTACAGTATTGGTCCGAGTATAGTCCCACCCGCTTTTTATGTGAAAATTTTTCACAATTGGGGGGTGGGATTATACTCGAATTTCAAAAAAAAAATTTTTTTTTTTTTAAAGTTTATTTTTTTTTGGTTTTGGAGTGTCCCTGGACCTAGACCTAGATGCTAGAATCATTCATGGTTGACCTAAAAAAAAAAAAAAATTCAAGATATTTTGTATTTTTAATATGAAAATTGATACTTTGTTTTCATGTCATATACTCTATTAATAGGCATGTCCACTAAAAATTGAAGTACTTTTAAATTGATTCAGACCTCACTTATTGGATGGGAATTGATGAAAGAAACATTTTGGCGTTTAAATAATCTTAATCGGACGTTTCATTCCAGAGATACGGCCTTTTCGAAAGTGTCACGGTTTTATATAGGGCTGCTAGAACATGTTAAAAAGTTAAAGTCCAAAAAGGAATACTAACAGAAAGTGCAACTTTAAGGTACTTTTTCTTAATGTATTTATTAACTATTTTATCTGGAACATTATATTTGCTTATAACAACATGAAAATAAGATCATCCTGAAAATTTAATCGATTTTGTTGGTATACAACAAAAAATATAAGACCTCAAAACCCATGGTTTGTTTGGTGAAACCTCAAGCATGATCATAGATGGCCGCCATGGAAAATATCTCCATAGAGGAGATGAACAATAAGTGCATTATTTCAAATGAAAAGCGGTTAAACATTGTTCAATCTTTTAAGGTCAGCACATTTTATCTTCAAAAATTATTATATTTCATCATGGCATAAGTTTGGTAACATTAATCACTACCAATTTTGAGAAATTTGCTCCAACTCAAAGGTTATCTTTACTACATTGAGCAATACACTGTGTGTGCATGGAAGCCATGATGGTCCCCGGTTTTTATACTCCCTATGAAATGGACATGGTAGTGAGAAGTGCACGGGAAGTGCATGATTTGAGATGGGCATCCTACACATTTTGTCTTCATAAATAGTTAAATTTTATGAGTATGTAAGTTTGCTTGTCTGATTCACTCCAAATTCGGAGATAATTGCGTTTGAACACCTGATGCACGGAATGGTGTCACTTCAACCTGTTGTAGTTCTCATCTCATTAAATTTTTCATTAAAAAAGTTGATCTCTTCATGCAGGAAGGTCCTCTCTATTTACTGACCAAACAGGAAAAAGTTTGGTTAATGTTTTCTGGTGGAATCAGGAATTTCTTGAAACACCCTGATATAGGCCTACATTTGGATCAAAACAAGTATGTACGCCATTTAACAGGCCTGGGATTTCTTGTATCGATCAGTTTCTCCATAGACAATACGTGTGTGAGTGCACGCACACAGTAAATGAAAAATCGTTCTAGTGGAAACTGTATTGAGAGTGGGCATCCCTACTATTAATGATTTCAAAATGCATTCAAATTCAATGCATTTTGAAATCATTAATAGAGTATGACATGAATACAAATTATCAATTTTCATATTAAAAATACAAAATATCTTGAAATTTTTTTTTTTTTTTTTTTTTTAGGTCAACCATGAATGATCCTAGCATCTAGGTCTAGGTCCAGGGACACTCACAATTTCTGAAATTTTTCGAAAAATGGGGGGTGGGATTATACTCGAGCATGGGACTATACTCGGACGAATACGGTATATAAATGTGGTACGTACCAACTGTATTGTGCTTGATAATTTAAGACTCGGTTGAAACTAAATTAAGGATCGAAAGCATTTAAGTGTCCAAAAGGCAAAATTATCGTCAAAGTTCTGCGAAATCGGCACCCTTGCGAAGGGTTCAGAATTGAATCCGAACGAAAATATCCGATCTTTGCGATCAAAAACACAAAATTACAACTTTAAACATACTATTGGCAAAAGACATTATTACCAAACAATATAGAATAGAAAATTTGACATCATTTTCTCAAAATAATGAAAAAATTTGCTCACTAGACATCGAAAAAGTACGCAATCCAATTCCCGTTCAAACGCGTGGGAAACTGAAAGTGCATAATCGTGACTAGGTTTCTCTAGCCTTCTTGCTTCACTCCCTAAACGCTGAGCATGTGTGTGAATTACTTTTCTGCAAAAGCAATCAAGTACCGTATATAAATTCAGCTTAAAGCTTAATAACTGGCACTGCTATAATTTTTTCCAAGATTGACAGCGTAACCATCGCGTATACGTGCGCGACGTCACTCAAGCGTGTGCATTGGACCTTGTGCAAAATAATATGCGCTGAACGGCTTTAGTCAAAATTCTCGATCATGAGAGCCAACTTGTACGCACAGTTATTTGCGTTGAGTGTACTACGCAAAGGCCGACGCTTACGGCGCAAACACAGCTTTTCAAAATTGACCAATCTCACGGTAGTTGCTAGGTAAGGTAAAGGTTCTGTCATGCAGGTCGCGCGATCGTGTTATTCTATGAAAAGTACGCTGACGCAGAAGGTACATCCTCTCATGATCGAGAATTTGTTATTTTATCTATAGCAGTACGCTTAAAAGGGCATTTAAGTGATCCACAGCCTCATCCCCCACTTTTCTCAAAAAAAGTTGAGATTTTTATATCACGGAAACCTCTGGCTACATAATATTTATGTACAAAATATTTCTTGCAGATTAATTCGTTTAGCAAAGATATCGTGAAATTTGAATTTTGTTCTGGTGCACCAGAACGAAATAACAACGCATTGTCTATGGAGCAGTGTAATACACATAATCATGCATAACTCGGGAACGCAAAATCGGAATCAACTGAAATTTTGGGAATATGTTTTTTTCATGGATATCTAATGAAAAATGACATATTAATAGAGGATGCTAGGATCACGAAATACTCCTTTAATGTGTAAAAGCAAATCTGAATAACATTATAACTACCTAGATGATACACAATTTTGTTTGAGCCTGGTCTATTATAATAGGTATGCCAGGCAAACCTTAGTTAACACATTTGCTAGTCAGCCAAATTCGCCGACAATGTCAATGCATATTTACATTTAAAACAACTGGCTGAAGAAGGAAACCTAGGTAAATAACTAAATATGTTTTCTATACTTCACTTGACCCAAATATATGATTTTTTATGGTGATAAGACAATCGCACATGGAATTTTAGAGGGATTTTGATAGCAGTTCCATTAAAAAAAGCTGCTATCATAATGAGACTATTAAAGATCTAGAAACACTCCCGAAATGCCATTTTGGGGAATTTTGCTAGCTGATCTTTTTGATGAAAATCAGACAAGATGTAACTTGCTACGGAAAGTGCTATGAAAAAAAGGTTTTCAGTTTTGGCTTTGTTTACTCAAGGGCTTTAATTTGATATATAAAATGATGCAGTTTGATGGTAAATTTGAATTCACCTAGCATAGGCCTACCTACTCCATACAGAACGACCGTTTGTAAAAAAACAAACAAACAATCAAACTGTTTTTGGTATTCATCGATTCCATAAATTGTCAAGATTAATATTTCATGATTGATTTAAAAAATGTTACATATTTTCTATGGTGTTCAGCAAGGCCGGGTCGCGCTAGGCTGCGTTTTTGCATCCCGGACCCACCAAAACCCGAATCTCACGCATGAATATTGCAAAAGCAGCGAGTTATTGCGTCCCGTCGTATGCAACAAAAATTCCCACATGCACTGACATGTTGTTTTCTAAATCCAGGTTTCATAAAACTAGGCTCAAAAGTTTCCTCAACTTGCATTATGCACATCATTTTCGAAGCAACTGAACCCCTGAAACACCAAAATATGGCCTAATTTACTTATATTATGATTTATGCACAGTAATACTGCTTTTTGAGTGAAAATTTTGACAGCAAAACAGCCGTGATATCAAGAAAATACGGCGAGATCTCTGGCTGCCAATATGTTTACATGGTTGGAGCTACCAGACAATAGAGGGCAGTATTAAATAATGTTAAAATTATTATTGGCCAGGCAGCGGCGGGCGGTAAATATTAGGTAATTATACTAATTTGATTGAAATAAAAAAAGAAAATTTAAAAAAAAAGAAAAGAAAAAAAAATAATATGGTATCACACAAATAGATTGAATTTGCTCAGCTATTATGAATAGTTGGGACCCCCGATATTGCTTTAGGGACCCCCCATTTTTGCATTTTCTGTTAGCTCGGGGGTCCCAAGAGACCCCCGAGCTTTTGGACCTAGCGCTACCCTTGGTGATAATAAGACTGCCAGTGTTGTCTGTAAATTTATTCCAAAATTGACCAAATCAAATAAACTACTATATTTATCTCTCAAGTCATGACCAATAAAGTAGCCTATATTTTAAGTCATATTTTGATGACCAAGTGCCCCACTTTTGGAGTTGAACAATAACATGGTCTGGCTTAGAGAGGGAGCCAAAATTGTGCACACCTTCCTTTTATTTATATAGATTATCATCCTCTGTGAATCTTGGGCTCGTTATTCAAACCCATGCTTTGTAAGGAACATTAGCATTAGCATTCTGTAGGTGATATTTCATTTTCATGTGCTCTAATATCGTTGTTGTGCCTCCAGGGCTAGTGACCCGTGGCATACATGAAACCTCCCTATACAGTAGGTAATATTTTAAAATAAACCAAAGTTGAAGTGTGAAGAAAGCATTATCATTATTTTGTAAATTAAATCTGATACTGGAACTAAAATTTGCAACTCGCTTTGCTACGTTGCGTCCGAAAACTTCAGACTTCGTCAGGCATCTGATTGATGATGTTGTGATGACATCAGGTGTTGTGACGTCAGACGGCGAGGAATGTCTCGTAATGCCTGGACCCATGCGTGTGACAACTGAAAACAGAGTCCTCCTTTCTTGTTGATGGCGGGCTCCTCCACTCTCTCCCAAATTGATTCTCTGACTCCTCTTTCGAACCACCTCTCCTCTCTATCAAGGATGACTGCTTCTTCAGGATTGAAGAATGCAACGTAGCAAAGTGAGTTGCAAATTTTAGTTCCAGCATCAGATTTAATTTACAAAATAATGTTTTGAACTACTGGATGAATAATCTACACCAAGATATAAAGCATTATCATGTTACAACTCCTCCAATTTTGGGTGACCTATTTGTGACATGCCACCATAATTAATAATGCATGTTACAAATTTATTCAGTCAAACTACAGGTATTATTTAACCATTTTCAATTTTTTTAAATTCCGACCGACACTCGACGTTTTTCAAGCCATGTGATGCCAAACAAACACTTTTTTCTTGTTTCTTGGTCTATAATTAAAAGTTACGGACTTACACTTTTACATTATTCTCAATCACTCAATTATTTCTTTACCTACTCAACAGAGAGGAATGTACCAAACTACCAGCAAGAAGACGCCATGGATATTCTGCAAAGACATTATTAATCATCCTCAAAAAGCAATGGCTTGGGTGTGGGGATACATTTCAGTAAGTTTTTTATTAGATCCTCAATTCAATTGTAAGTCACATTACCGTACATGATTATGAAAAGGCAATGAGATCAGGTGTTCTTGGAAATGGTGACATGAAAAACTTGTTTCCTTGTGTGGTTCAGTTGGTGGATCATATCTACATGTAGATGAGATGACAGTATTATTAAAATACAGGAGAGCATTAAATAACTCTTCTGGAGCCTTCAAGGAGAGCTGTTTAGAGCATTTACAATAAAATGTAGGAGAGAGTGGTCATTGACCATTGGTCAACTAAGTAGAGCTAAAAATCACTCTCCTATATCGGATTTAAGGAGAGAGCTCTTGCTCTCCTCAAAAGGCAGTCCCTGACGAAATTAGCGTACCACCTCAAGTTGGGAATTTCGAGACATTCAGACCAGGGACTTCGCTAGAAATTGAGGGTTGCCTGTCATTTGAATAAAATTGCCTGTCCTAATTTGACCTTTAAAATATTTACCAGACATCTATAGCCCATTGGGGGTTCCAAGAGTTCAAATATGTGCTGATATGGCCTTGTTCTACAAGTTGAGTCTACTAAAAGGTCAATTAGCTTCTCAAAACATACAATTTATAATATAGCATCTGTCAAAGGCATTAATTTTGCCCGTCCCAGGAGCAAACTGGCCGTCTAAAATGCCGGCCAGACGGGTGGCTAGCTAAGACCCTGATTCAGACTGTTGAGTTGCTGTACTTTGTTTGAAGATACCTGTATTGGCAGTGGTATGTCCTTTGTGAATGGGGACAAAATTGAATACAGAAGGCTGCATATTATGTCCCCGTTCACAAAGGTCATAAACAGGCACTGACTACATCATACATGTATACAGGTGTCAATAAACACATCAACTGAACAGTTAGAACGTCTGGATACCACCCCGGGGGGGTCACTCCCATTGTGACCTGTACACCATCCGCGATAATGAAAACGCGTAAAAAGGGTAGTTTTTCGTGGGTAAGCACGATACGCGCGTAACGCGTTTAGGGTGTCAAAAACATGAAATCCTGGAAAAAAGGGTAGCAAAATTGCAATTGCTAATACGTGGAAATGAAATTTAGGGTATGAAATTTGATGCAAGGAATAAAATCCCTGTTTAGGGTATTGTTTTAGCTAAGGGTTAAATCCTTGTTTAGGGTGCTTTTCAAAAGTTGAATATCGCGGATGGTGTACAGGCCACAATGGGAGTGACCCCGGGATACCACCAACTATATCGACTTCACAAGCCACACTAGAAATCTTCAAAAATATAGTCCATAAGTAATTAATGTACGTAGTCATATCATTATATTAGCTTGAGCAGCATCAAAGTTGGCTAGTACAGCTAGTTCTGAACCTGCCGACTCAACCAAGACAAGACAAGACACTTATTTTGTGGGAGCAGGTCCCTGGGGGGGGTACTCAGTACAAATGACCATACGGGGCGTGCCGCAAACATGGGTAGCATTTTCAGCCTTCTGGTATATCAATGACCCCTTTTTCAAAGCCTATTTCAGGTATTGAAAGCGACTGGTATCTGTGCAGTACCGCGTGCGGTACTGCACACTTCCGCTCACAGTCCCGCATGCGGAACTGCACCTTCCGTCACGCACTTCCGCATGCGGTACTGCACATGCCGACGTGCATTCCCGCATGCGGTGATGCAGGTCGGGATGTGCAGTACCGCATGCGGTAGTGCAATATTTTGGTGTATTTCCGCATGGGGAACTGCAATATTTTTGGTGTTTATCCGCATGGGGATGTGTAATATTTTTGGTGCATTTCCGTTAGGGGATCTACAATATTTTTGTAGAGCCTAAAAGGCTTAGGAAAACCGTACGGAAACGCTTAAACGCTTAAAAAAATTTCCTGCTCGCTGCGCTCGCAACGTATAATAAATCTTTTAATGTTTGAAAGTAATTTGGGATCCCAAAAATTTGGCATGTGCAAAGGGGGAGCAAAGATTTTTTGTATAATAAACCTTTTAATGTTTATTCTATTGCAGGATGTATACCAAGTAAATCGGGTAAAAAGTTATGGAATATGGAGGAGAGGCCATTAAACTCAAATGAGCTTTCAGCTTGAGCTAGCTTGGCCCCACCTCTAAATTGGAAAATAATGTTGTTCAGTGGGCAGGGACAAGACAGGATGGACAAGGCACAAGACAAGGGGAAATGAGTGACCACTTTCTATCAAAGTTCCAACGGGAATTTCTCAAGTGGATCGATTATCAATTTACGGAGGATAATAATTGTATTTAGCATGATGAAATGTATATGTTTACCAGGTATTAAAAGCGACTGTTACCGCATGCGAACTGCACCAAATATTTTGTAGTTCTGCATGCGGGCATGCTAAAATAAATTTTCACTAGTAGGCCTATAACCAATGCGTAACTGCACCAAATATTCCGCGTGCGGCCATATTGTCTTGATTATAATAATATGACCGCTCAGATATATTAAAAGGTTTTTTTAATCTTAAAAATTCTTCAGGTAGACAGACCTGTGTGCCCAATACTGACTTGGTCATGCTGTGATAAACATTAAAAGTTGTTTTCTGATCTTGCCGCTGCTATTGATATTTGAGATCAGTGTGAATTGATGATTGATCCACTTGAGGAATGTCCGCTGGGTTCTTATAATAGAACAATATCAAGTAGATTTATAATAGTCACTAATCATCATAAGAGGCTTGTGAAAATGATTTTAATATAAAATTGTGTACATATTTTAGGCCTGACTCTGCCGACCTTTGGAGAAGACTTTATTTTTTAATTACAACATTGAAACTATATGCAGAAATTTGGAACCAGACTTTCTTCTTTAAAAATTTCAATAAATGAAACATGTACAACATACTCTAGGCATACGTATCCAGAACTGTGCATCTCATCTTGCATTCTCTCATCATGCGGACATGCGAAAAAACATGTACATCCCACATGCGGACCTGCACCAAATATATTACATTCCCGCACGCGGACATTCACATTAAATGCATGCGGAACTACACCAAATATTTGACAGTTCATAGCACGCTGGCATACATCTGAAAAGATATGTTCATTACCGCATTCGAACTGCACCAAATATTTTGCAGTTCATGCATGGACATGCAACAAAATAGGTATGACAAAAATTTAGTAGGCCTACATTCGTGGTGAAAAATACGTCAGGCTCTTAGTCTTAGGTGTTTTTCCTTTTTTAGTAATTAGTTTTAGACAATCAATGATCGTCGCATGCAATTAATGGCGCATTTTTGTATTTAAAAGAGAGTCTTGGAAAGTCTTGTCCGAAAGGTCGGCATAGTATAGAAACCTAGCTAATAGTTATTGTATGAAATTAATTTTATTAAAATCAATTTCACACGCCTCTTTAATGATGACTATTATATATTCAACTTGACATTGTGACCACTTCCTTTTAAAGTTCCAACGAGAATTTCTCAAGTGGTTCGATTATCAATCAATTTACGGAGGATTATTTAATTTAGCATAATGAAATGTATATATTTACTGCATGTCAAAACACGTAGCCATCTCACGTAAACTAAGAAACAAATTAAATAGACGACTAGCTATAGCTATAAGTAGATCTAAGTAGGCCTAAATAATTACCTTTTTAACTGATATTATTACAAAGTTCGACACAAATAGTACATCCCCACGTAAACCAAGCGGAAAAACACCAAAAATATTGCACATCCCCATGCGGAAAAACACCAAAAATATTGCACATCCCCTGGCGGGAAATACACCAAAAATATTGCACATCCCCATGCGGAAAAACACCAAAAATATTGCACATCCCCTCAAAAGGCAGTCCCTGACGAAATTAGCGTACCACCTCAAGTTGGGAATTTCGAGACATTCAGACCAGGGACTTCGCTAGAAATTGAGGGTTGCCTGTCATTTGAATAAAATTGCCTGTCCTAATTTGACCTTTAAAATATTTACCAGACATCTATAGCCCATTGGGGGTTCCAAGAGTTCAAATATGTGCTGATATGGCCTTGTTCTACAAGTTGAGTCTACTAAAAAGGTCAATTAGCTTCTCAAAACATACAATTTATAATATAGCATCTGTCAAAGGCATTAATTTTGCCCGTCCCAGGAGCAAACTGGCCGTCTAAAATGACGGCCAGACGGGTGGCTAGCTAAGACCCTGATTCAGACTGTTGAGTTGCTGTACTTTGTTTGAAGATACCTGTATTGGCAGTGGTATGTCCTTTGTGAATGGGGACAAAATTGAATACAGAAGGCTGCATATTATGTCCCCGTTCACAAAGGTCATAAACAGGCACTGACTACATCATACATGTATACAGGTGTCAATAAACACATCAACTGAACAGTTAGAACGTCTGGATACCACCCCGGGGGGGTCACTCCCATTGTGACCTGTACACCATCCGCGATAATGAAAACGCGTAAAAAGGGTAGTTTTTCGTGGGTAAGCACGATACGCACGTAACGCGTTTAGGGTGTCAAAACATGAAATCCTGGAAAAAGGGTAGCAAAATTGCAATTGCTAATACGTGGAAATGAAATTTAGGGTATGAAATTTGATGCAAGGAATAAAATCCCTGTTTAGGGTATTGTTTTAGCTAAGGGTTAAATCCTTGTTTAGGGTGCTTTTCAAAAGTTGAATATCGCGGATGGTGTACAGGCCACAATGGGAGTGACCCCCCCCCGGGATACCACCAACTATATCGACTTCACAAGCCACACTAGAAATCTTCAAAAATAGAGTCCAAAAGTAATTAAAGTACGTAGTCATATCATTATATTAGCTTGAGCAGCATCAAAGTTGGCTAGTACAGCTAGTTCTGAACCTGCCGACTCAACCAAGACAAGACAAGACACTTATTTTGTGGGAGCAGGTCCCTGGGGGGGGTACTCAGTACAAATGACCATACGGGGGCGTGCCGCAAACATGGGTAGCATTTTCAGCCTTCTGGTATATCAATGACCCCTTTTTCAAAGCCTATTTCAGGTATTGAAAGCGACTGGTATCTGTGCAGTACCGCGTGCGTACTGCACACTTCAATCACAGTCCCGCATGCGAACTGCACCTTCAAATCACGCACTTCCGCATGCGGTACTGCACATGCCGACGTGCATTCCCGCATGCGGTGATGCAGGTCGGGATGTGCAGTACCGCATGCGGTAGTGCAATATTTTTGGTGTATTTCCGCATGGGGAACTGCAATATTTTTGGTGTTTATCCGCATGGGGATGTGTAATATTTTTGGTGCATTTCCGTTAGGGGATCTACAATATTTTTGTAGAGCCTAAAAGGCTTAGGAAAACCGTACGGAAACGCTTAAACGCTTAAAAAAATTTCCTGCTCGCTGCGCTCGCAACGTATAATAAATCTTTTAATGTTTGAAAGTAATTTGGGATCCCAAAAATTTGGCATGTGCAAAGGGGGGAGCAAAGATTTTTTTGTATAATAAACCTTTTAATGTTTATTCTATTGCAGGATGTATACCAAGTAAATCGGGTAAAAAAAAGTTATGGAATATGGAGGAGAGGCCATTAAACTCAAATGAGCTTTCAGCTTGAGCTAGCTTGGCCCCACCTCTAAATTGGAAAATAATGTTGTTCAGTGGGCAGGGACAAGACAGGATGGACAAGGCACAAGACAAGGGGGGAAATGAGTGACCACTTTCTATCAAAGTTCCAACGGGAATTTCTCAAGTGGATCGATTATCAATTTACGGAGGATAATAATTGTATTTAGCATGATGAAATGTATATGTTTACCAGGTATTAAAAGCGACTGTTACCGCATGCGAACTGCACCAAATATTTTGTAGTTCTGCATGCGGGCATGCGAAAATAAATTTTCACTAGTAGGCCTATAACCAATGCGTAACTGCACCAAATATTCCGCGTGCCTCCATATTGTCTTGATTATAATAATATGACCGCTCGTATATATTAAAAGGTTTTTTTTTAATCTTAAAAATTCTTCAGGTAGACAGACCTGTGTGCCCAATACTGACTTGGTCATGCTGTGATAAACATTAAAAGTTGTTTTCTGATCTTGCCGCTGCTATTGATATTTGAGATCAGTGTGAATTGATGATTGATCCACTTGAGGAATGTCCGCTGGGTTCTTATAATAGAACAATATCAAGTAGATTTATAATAGTCACTAATCATCATAAGAGGCTTGTGAAAATGATTTTAATATAAAATTGTGTACATATTTTAGGCCTGACTCTGCCGACCTTTGGAGAAGACTTTATTTTTAATTACAACATTGAAACTATATGCAGAAATTTCGAACAAGACTTTCTTCTTTAAAAATTTCAATAAATGAAACATGTACAACATACTCTAGGCATACGTATCCAGAACTGTGCATCTCATCTTGCATTCTCTCATCATGCGGACATGCGAAAAAACATGTACATCCCACATGCGGACCTGCACCAAATATATTACATTCCCGCACGCGGACATTCACATTAAATGCATGCGGAACTACACCAAATATTTGACAGTTCCGCACGCTGGCATACGAAAAGATATGTTCATTACCGCATTCGAACTGCACCAAATATTTTGCAGTTCATGCGGACATGCAACAAAATAGGTATGACAAAAATTTAGTAGGCCTACATTCGTGGTGAAAAATACGTCAGGCTCTTAGTCTTAGGTGTTTTTTCCTTTTTTTAGTAATTAGTTTTAGACAATCAATGATCGTCGCATGCAATTAATGGCGCATTTTTGTATTTAAAAGAGAGTCTTGGAAAGTCTTGTCCGAAAGGTCGGCATAGTATAGAAACCTAGCTAATAGTTATTGTATGAAATTAATTTTATTAAAATCAATTTCACACGCCTCTTTAATGATGACTATTATATATTCAACTTGACATTGTGACCACTTCCTTTTAAAGTTCCAACGGAGAATTTCTCAAGTGGTTCAATTATCAATCAATTTACGGAGGATTATTTAATTTAGCATAATGAAATGTATATATTTACTGCATGTCAAAACACGTAGCCATCTCACGTAAACTAAGAAACAAATTAAATAGACGACTAGCTATAGCTACAAGTAGATCTAAGTAGGCCTAAATAATTACCTTTTTAACTGATATTATTACAAAGTTCGACACAAATAGTACATCCCCACGTAAACCAAGCGGAAAAACACCAAAAATATTGCACATCCCCATGCGGAAAAACACCAAAAATATTGCACATCCCCTGGCGGGAATACACCAAAAATATTGCACATCCCCATGCGGAAAAACACCAAAATATTGCACATCCCTAAGCGGAAATGCACCAAAAATATTGCAGTTCCCCATGCGGATAAGCCACCAAAAATATTGCACATCCCCTACCGGAAATGCACCAAAAATATTGCACGCCCCCACGCGGAAATACGCCACGAATAGTGCACCTCCCCTGCCGGAAATGCACCAAAAATATTGCAGTCCCCACGCGAAATACACCAAAATATTGCACATCCCCGCCGGAAATGCACCAAAATATTGCAGTTCCCCACGCGGAAATACACCAAAAATATTGCACATCCCCTAGCGGAAATGCACCAAAATGTTGCAGTACATTCGAACAAAAACCGTTCATTATGCGGAACTACACCAAAAGTGTTGCAGTACCCCTAACGGAAATGCACCAAAAATATTGCAGTTCCCCATGCGGAAAAAACCAAAAAATATTGCACATACCCTAACGGAAATGCACCAAAAATATTGCAGTTCCCCATGCGGAAAAAACTCAAAATATTGCACATACCCTAACGGAAATGCACCAAAAATATTGCACATCCCCATGCGGATAAATACCAAAAATATTGTACATCCCCTAACGGAAATGCACCAAAAATATTGTACATCCCCTAACGGAAATGCACCAAAAATATTGCACATCCCCATGCGGATAAAAACCCAAAAATATTGCACATACCCTAACGGAAATGCACCAAAAATATTGCACATCCCCATGCGGATAAACACCAAAAATATTGTAGATCCCCTAACGGAAATGCACCAAAAATATTACACATCCCCATGCGGATAAACACCAAAAATATTGCAGTTCCCCATTCGGAAATACACCAAAATATTGCACTACAAGATAAGCGGTACTGCACATCCCGACCTGCATTACCGCATGCGGGAATGCAGGTCGGATGTGCAGTTCCGCATCGAAGTGCGTGACGAAGGTGCAGTTCATGCGGGACTGTAACGGAAGTGTGCAGTACCGCATGCGGTACTGCACACTTCCGTGTCCCAAAAAATAGTTCCCTATTTTGGTATATGAATGGGTCCTTTTTTCAAAATTTTCTCAATTTTTTCGGAAAACAGCCCAATTTTTCCTTAATCTAGCCATAATTTTCCCAAAATTTTGGGAAAATTTGTAAAAACTAAGACAATTTTGGGTAAATTCGGCCGAAAATTTTGACTTTTGGTATATCAATGGGTCCAAATTTCTTGAAAAATTGGTATATTTAATATTTATGGGTCTACTTCCAAAATCTCAGCGGCACGTCCCTACCCAAACCAAACTTGAGTACCCCCCGGGAGCAGGTCACATATCAGCTGTCCTACATACTTTTTTTATCAATGCCAAACATTTTCCATATTGTTGTATTCCATACTGCCTTGAGTCACAAGTTCATACAATGAAGCTGGGTTTTCACTTAATACCAAATGTATGTTACAACCAATTTTGAATAAAAAGTATATAAAAACTTGGATGAAATTTTGAACTCAAATGGCAGGCATGCTCCTGATTGCTAAATATATTGTGTTATCCTTTTCTTTTTTACAGTGCAAGCACTCAATGATGTACACACTATTTGTGTACACTCTACTACTGATACTGGTATTATTATATTATGTGAACCACCGAGAAAGCGAACCAAATCATGATGAAACTTTCAAAGCCAAAGTGCAGCAATCTTTTATTAAATTTGTGGAAGAAAATATGCCAAAGAGAGACCAGAACAAGGAGACTAGAGCAGTGTATTCTATGAGAACTATGAGCTCCAATGGTTCATTGCTTGAAGATGAACATGCTAAAATATTAAAACAAAGAGCGGGAGATATTCAGAGAGAGTACATAGGATTTAAAAACAAAAAGGTAGGTGGCAGGTATAATACATGTAGGCTCAGGCCATTATTTGATTTTTCAACCAGATGGTTTGAAAAACATTGTACCACAAGTATCGCTATTCTATTGATTTTTTAAACCAATCAAATTTTGCTGTGATTGTCTAGGAAACATCTGTGACATATGTGGTATATTTGCTGAGATTGTCTGTCTGTGACATTTGCTGTGATTGACTGCAAAACATCTGTGACACATATTGACAAAACGGCCTTAACCCTATGAGAACTACCTGCCGATTAGCCAAACAGAAGTTTTCATTATCAATTTGACCAATCAGCAACATTGTTAGAATAATTTCACCACGCAAAAAAAATTGGGGTGAATTATTTGCAAAGCTCCATTTTGATTGGTGATTAAAGTGAAGATATCATGTAATTGACCAATCACAGGCAAGGTTAGATCGACAGGTAGTGCTCTGGGGGTTAACTAGAAATTTTACACTTCCTGAAAACAACAATAGCCACTGTGAAAAATCAATTAAATGAATGTTATGGCGATACATGTCTGTAATTTTTGGAATGTCTACACTGATAAATAGAATCTATACAATCAATTGGGGCATTGTTGGCCGATTTTAACGGACAAGTAAAGATTCATAATTTACACATACTGCACACTTGAGCATGTTGAAATTGAACATTTTTGGTAAAATAATTTAATTCAACAATTGTTTTTCAATCACCTGAGCCTAATTTTTTGCCCTTTCCCAACTTTGAACTGTTTCACTTTTTTTGTCATTTTTGCTTAGCTGATAGAACGCAAAAAGTGCGAACAAATGTAGGGTAGAACTTTTACAGTGAATGTACCTTAGCCAAGGATGCTTATTTTTTCACTTGTCCAATTTTCAGCATGCCTTCACCTAAAGACCTGGCCAGGGAGATATGCAACATCTGTTTTTGTGCAGTATCTACATGTAGCTATAACCAGCAATTACTAAATGTTTATACTATGATTTGGGCATGTGATCTTGTTCTCACATTATATCACAAATGTTCTTTTACACTGGTCTGGACTTTAGGGGAGTTGGACTTTGAACTCTTCAGTTATCGGTATTATGTATTGCATAAAATGTTGAGCTTGTTGTAACACTTTATGAATAAATCCAGATGTGTTGGTTTCTCTTTAAATAAGCTATTAGTGATAATTTTCATACTATTCAACAAGCTTTTTATGAGAGTTTTAGTTTTATGTGTAATGCAAAGTTATAATGGGCTATTCCAATTGAAATCCATACACTGGGCTGTTCGAATTGAAATCCATACACCCCCTGTGGAAAACATGACCTTAATCTTTCACACATGGAGTGTGAATTTCAAATGGGGTTACTGAGAAATCTACACCCCTGTGTGGGAGAATAAATAAGGTGATGTCTTCCATAGGGGGTGTTTGGATTTCAAGTGGAATAATTATACATGACATGTTTTGTTTTTTCTGTTTGCAGCCATTTAATTTCCATTGTGACAAATGTGCAGTAGTGGCTAGCTCAGGACAGCTTCTACATTCCAACTCTGGTCAAGAGATTGATAACGCAACATGCGTAATTAGAATGAACAATGCGCCCACTATCCATTACGAGAAAGATGTGGGCGCTAGAACTGACATACGACTTGTATGTTTCCGGTCTATTGACTTCATGAATAAGGATACTCTCATGATTGGAAAGGCTAGGTTTGATAAGGTATGAATGCACCAGAGAGTTTTGTGTGTAGCTTAAGGAGGTACTACACCCCTGGCCAATTTTGTGCCTCTTTTTGCATTTTTCTCCAAAATTGTAACACATTAGTGACAAGTAAGATATGTATACATGTATTATAGGAAATTTCAGCAAGGACTACAACTACTGTACTGAAAATTCAGCACCTCAAAGCAAGTAGTTATTGATTTATTGATCAAATATTGGGTTTTCCTCATTTTTGACTGTAACTCCACAACTGTTGTCTGTGCTGAAATAAAATTTCCAGTGCAGTAGTTGTAGTCCTTGCCCCTATCATATCTTACTTGTCCCCAATGCGCTATTTTTTTGAGAAAAATCCAAAAAGAGGCACAAAATTGGCCAGGGGTGTAGTACCCCTTAAGGTTTGTTTTTCTTGCCTATATAAGGGACAAGTTTGTGTGTTTTGCACACCAAATGGTTGTCTCGGTCCCAGCCGGTTTGTGTTCCTCTGTCACTAAACAAACCGTCTGGCGACAACCCGTGAAATGACGATCGCTGATTGATTAATGAATTTCCAAATAAAACTATTCAATTGGTTATATAGAACGTGACTTGTGTAAGTGACACTAAACATCATAGGCCCCCACTATTTGTAGTTACTGCAAACGCAAAATATACACTAGCTTAGCAGCGACTGAGGCGCCAATCGCCTGATATCGCCTTTCACATCAGCGACGCGCAGCACGCATTTCACGTGCGCTGTGTGGATTTATGCAAACGCATAGCTGGCCATCAACCACTGCATGCGCTGAAGCCAGCGCTGATTGGCAGCCAATTCTCAGTCGTAACATTTTCTTCTGACGATAATTGGCCAATCAGAAAAGACGTACTATGAGGTTGTCGCCAGATGGTTTGTTCAGTGACGAAGGAGCACAAATCGGCTGGGACCGAGACTAACCAAATTGGGACTTCATGACAACCAGTGTTGTCCCTCAGTTGTCAAACTTTCTCCTAAACCTCACCCTCCCATTCTCAATATGTTAAAAATTTACATTTTTTTTTACAACTGGAGACCTCTATGGCCTCTATGGGGGCGGTAGTCATGTTGAAGTCCTCCGATTAGGCAAATTGAATTAAGTTGGGAAAAAACAGCAAAAAGTCCCATATTTAAAACAAAAACAAGGTGAACAGTGTTTTTATCCCAGGTTGGCTAATAATGTCACTGTTTGACACATAGTGCTACAGGTATTTGTGTGTGTAGGGGTCGAGGTGGCGTATATCCGTTACAAGAAATATGTGGGTGCTAGAATTGTTTTTGGTGTATTGACTACATCAATAAAGTCACACTCATGATTGAAAAGACCAAGTTTGATAAGGTATGTAATAAGGATATATAAGTTTTGCTGTGATTTTCCATAGTATTGGAATGGCAGAATGTTTAATTAAAAGGTTATTATTGATTGTATTTTACCCTTTTTTTCACATTTTGCAGATGGTGATATGGGGTATGGAAAATCCAAAGCACAAAAAGATCAAAGAAACTTTTACCAGCAAATTTATCAGGAAATATCCTGGTGTAGATTATTATAGTTTAAGTAATTCAGGAGAGAAAAAGGCTACTAGACTATATGAAGAATACCTTGGTATGGATAGGTAAGTCTCAGCATGATACTTATCAGTGTAGTCTTTGTAAAAATCCATGGGGGAGTCTGAGTATTTTACATGTTCAGTGGCATATCAGGATCAGTTATGGGGAGGGGGGATAACAAATTTCACAGTAGTCATCATTTTGGTCCTGTGTTACTGCTACATATGTGCTTGAAATTTTTTGTCAATTTTGCATTATTTTGGCCAAAAAAATATAAAAAAGTGGAATTTTGTGTTTAGGCGACGAAAAAAGAAAACCCTGTTCTACGGGCCCGACCGACCCAGATTTTGAACAAATTGGGGGAAAAATTTTTCCTGTACAAATGAATGCCGACCCAAATTTCGGAAATTTCAGGAACAAAATTTTTTTTTTTTTTGTATCTTCTCAAATTGCAAATTATTTACAGATTTTAGTGATTTTTTTGGTCATTTCCAAAAAAAAAAAAAAAAAACAGACCGACCGACCCTACTCGAAAGGTCCTTCCGCCCGTAGAACAGGGTTTCTTTTTTTCGTCGCCTTACTGGGTAATTTTCAATTTTGCAGAGGGGGGGGGGAGTGAAATTTTCTTTCAGTGTTGTTGAATTTAGGGGGTGAAGTTACCCCTCTCCCTCTTTATTCAAATAAGATGTTCATATTTTAAAATAAAAGATAAATGAAAGTAAATCCCAGATTTTGCAGCCTTGTAATCCTATAACATGGCGAGGAGCTAATGAAAATGCAGTGTCCAAAGAATTACAAGACTTAGTACATTTTGATTTTTTTCTAAATGTGATTCCAGGCATTGAAATGCAACCTACCTATAGTAAGTATATTTTTTACAACAAGCCTACTAATACTATTGGTTACAGTAATTGGATGTAACTACACAACCAGATTCCTCTTGCTGCCATGCCCTGTACACTGTGGTCCAGCAACTTCATTGGTACTCTAGTGTACCTGTGTGGATACTCTTTTTGGAATCACACGTACAGTTCACAACTTCACGCACTGCTACTGGATTGGTACTGCACTGGTACTCTAAGAGTAACCACAGAGTAGCTGGCAGCAGTGTTCCTCGGGAGGTCGGCAGCAATAGGGATCTGGTAGTATATATTTATAACCACTAGAAAATGGGGTTTTATTTGTCCGTAAAGCTGCAATATGTTATGAGGTTTATGTAGGAGATGTATGCGATTTGCTATGCAGTTGTCAACATGTTTTCTTTTGCTTTTCTTTTCTTTCTAGACCTAAGAAAACATGGACGTTTGGACTCACTTGCACACATATGTGATACGATCAAGCGAAATCAGTCAGAACTCGGAAATATTGATTTTGAGATATAGCCACACAAAGGAAATATTTCCTTTTGTTTCCTCTTGTTTTGGAAACTCTTTAATTGCTCATATCTTTGGAACTGGTTGTTCAATTTCAATGGTGTTTTCTGCAAAATCAAGATTTGTAAATCCTTTTTACTATCCTATAAGAAACTGAAAATTTAATATTTCCAAGTTCCGACTGATTTCCCTTGATTGCATCACATATGTGACACGATCAAGGGAAATGAGTCGGATGTTGCTTATATTGATTTTGAGATATTGGCAAAGAAAGTGTTAAAATTCTTTTGTTTTATATTGTTTTCTACGATTGATAAATTGATGTAACTTCACAAAGAAAAGTCGTATCAACATGGGGTTTTCAGTTTCTGAAAGCTCTAAATGGCCTCTTCAGAAACCTGTGTAAAACTCATTTTCGACCAGGGCCGACATGTGACTCATTCCCCTTGATCATGTCACATATGTTGAATGCTGCACTCTCCATTACAACTACACAAAATTCTGCATCCATGCATATTTTAAAGCCATAATATATGATTTCTGGTCAATTTTAATTTTATCATTTCACAAAAATGTTAAAATAATTATTTATAAATGAGGTACTTTACCTAACTATTTTTAACTTCAAATTATATGACAAACAATCCACGATCTTGACAACTTAACCGTGGATCTGTGTGTGAGATTTATCATATTTATCACAACAATAAATACAAAATCGCTCTGTTCTTCAAAAAGCACAACAAATTTGGCTGATTCCATTCAGTTAGAAGTAGGGGCATGTGTAAACATGTACAAAAAAAATATGCCCCCAAAAAAATCATATTTGAACAAAGCTGTCAAATTTATTTAAAAAGTTTGTACATGATGGTTTTAAAGTAAACCTCATAAGTGATTCACACAGGTACATTGTATGGAATGATGCAGGAATGATGCTCCTTATTAATATCAATTCCCTGGTGAGCTGGTTATGTATATATGTTCCTATCCTGATTTGTAGAAGGTCTTCGGATCAAACTCAAGAAACTATACTATGTATCTGAACACTTAAACCTTAAGCCATTTCTAAAAGACTCTAATACAAAATAAAGTAGTTGATAGTTGGAGACTGTTCTGCGTATTTTGATACCTTAGTCGGTACGATACGACTTTATTTTCTTAACTTATAGCAAGTTGAAAAAGAATTCAAGTTATCTAGGGCGCATATCCGAAACTTTTCATGGAACCCTACTTATTACATTTTTATCCCCCCCCCCAGCTTGAGCCAAGAAGAAAAATATTGCAATAGTATGTATTTGTAATTTAGTCATTGCAAATTTAACCTTGATGTTTGGTGTTGTGCACATCTTCATTGCGATATTGAAGTGCACAGTGAAAAAAATGTGTGCAACAAGAAGTCGTCATCAGGGTTAATTTTGCAAAGCTTTGTGGGAATTGCCTAAATGGTGTATTGTGGTTAGCCTTTCCCATCCTCATTCCCCTGGCTTAAAGCAGAGAAGAGAGGTGTATTGGATAGTGTATTCATTGTGTGTCTGTGCGGGTACATGTATGTGTATGTCCATTCAATGTTGGTTAATTATAGGTTAATGAACGTGCATTACTTGTTGGGAGAATTGTTGGGAGAAAAATTAGAAAAAATAATGCATGCACGCTGATGTTGATGCGTCACAGAGTGCATATTATACACAATCAATGTATTCTGTGTTCCTTTCTAACAGCTTTTCTGATTGGCTGCTAGGAGTGTATGAATACGGAATAATTACATTATACCCTACACAACATACCCTGTGTGTACAATGTATATCTTAGTTACAACAAGGCATCACACCCTTGTGGTTCTCAGTGCAGAGGGTATTCCGTAATTGTACCGGTTTTACTATTATTCTCCTACATAATCGGTAATGATGGCTCTATTCTCACACTTAA
This sequence comes from Amphiura filiformis, assembly GCF_039555335.1. Taxonomy (NCBI): domain Eukaryota; kingdom Metazoa; phylum Echinodermata; class Ophiuroidea; order Amphilepidida; family Amphiuridae; genus Amphiura; species Amphiura filiformis. The sequence continues at coordinate 12,301,558 of NC_092636.1, forward strand.
GGAAGGTACATGTCTTGGATCACCCTGTCTATTTACACCAGATGTGTATGTCTCTGTCACCTGATTCTGGGCCTGTTTCTCCCTCAGCACCCTATATATGCCAAAGTGGTATGCAAGTACATCCATTTATTATCTGTAATTTAATTTTCTTATTTTTCTGCTCATTTGGACAGGTTAAAATCTAATAGTTGGCTTTCGACTGGTTGGTTTACAATGCTGTTTGCCGTTAATATGTGTGACAGTATCACTGTATATGGCTTGCCTGATGGAAATCAGTGCAGGTAAGTCACACATAATGAATGGGTGACTCCATTTGAATTCTAAATCCCCTTTGTAGAAGATTAAGATCATGTCTTCCATAGGGGGGTATGAATTTTAATTGGAATAGCCTAATTCCAATCTCAACTGCCACAAAGGCAGAATATAGTTGATTTAGCTGCATTTATAAGGGGGCACTTAAGGGGGTACTACACCCCTTGATAAATTTGTGTCTATTTTTCATTTTTCTCAAAACTAATAACACACTGGTAACAAAAGTTAGGTATATTATAGGGACAAGGAATCCAATTATTACACTGGAATTTCAGTGACCCAAGACAAGCGGTTTGTTATTTATGATGAGAAATAAGGTACCGCTAGGATGTACCTCATTTCCTATCATATATACTGAACCGCTTGTCTTGAGTCACTGAAATTTCAGTGTAGTCATTGGATTCCTTGCCCCATTAAATATACATAACTTTTGTTACCAGTGTGTTATTATTTTTTGAGAAAAATGCAAAAATAGTCACAAATTTACCACAGAGGTGTCGTACCTCCCTAAGCAGAACTGTCATTCAAAACATTCAGGTGCTACTGCACAGTGAAGCAAAAACGTCAGCAAAGCGCCAAGCAGCATTGGTAGGTCAAATATGTGACCAGCTCCAACAAAACCCGGAACAAGTCACCAGACATGTGTTTTTGAGATGACATTCCCCTAAAAAAATAAAAAATTTGATCAAATTCTTAATTTCATGTTATTTGACCTTGGGACTGAGTGGACTTTCAAATCCTTGAAAATACTTAATAAAAAGAGGTTTATTTAATCAATAATTATTTTACAGTTGAACTATGTTAATCCCTATTCAATCCTGTATAAAATTATTACTCAGATTAGCAGTTCGGCAAAAATATCAAGGTATCATTTTCAAAATTATCCATATCTTGAAAAGTATTGATGCTATGTATATAATTTTGGTATCATTTTGAAACTTATTGTTCTGTGCTTACATTTTTATTCAAATCTTGAAATGTCAAAAATGTGACTTGTTCCTGGTTTTGTCGGAACGGGTTAAATATAGTATACAAATATTGACTGCTATGAGGGGCATGATTAAAATTATAGGCCCAAGGTGATCTCAAAACCATGCTATGACCCGAGGTGCAGCCGAGGGTCATAGCATGATTTTGAGATCACCCCGGGCCTATAATATTAACCGTGACCCGAATAAAGCAGTCAATATTTGTTTTATATACCTCATTAATATAGATTTTTGTCATCTGATTAGTTAAAAGGCCCATTTTATTGTTCATAGGCCATGGTAAAATTTACAAAGAAAGTTTTTCATTATGAACAGATCGCGTCACCGCAACTGGCAGGCAGCGCGTTGGCGCCACGTGCGTAATGCGAACACGCCCTCGTGCGCATAGAGTTTGATCGGGACGCACACCGATGATGTGAAAATGACTATGCCCGGGGAAATTTTTTTTTTTTGAAAGACTATTGCCCGGGGCATAGCTAATTCAATGACTGCACTTCTAACCAATCAGATGACAGGAATCTATATATGAGGTATATAATAATTGATCATTGCTAGGATGGGTATGTAGGCTACACAATGTACTGTGGCTGTATAGGGCTGTGCTCCCCTAAATATTCATGTTTTATGAAGCGTTTTTGAGCTATGGTGAATCGTCGGTGATCACCAACTTCTGGAAAAAGTGTACTCTGATTTAAAAAGTTTGTTGTAGCATTTGCACCATGTGACTGATACCCAAAATATTAAATCTTATTTATTTTGTTTCAGTGCTGGTAGCAAAAAGTCCATTTTATACCATTACTACGAGAAACGTTATGATGAATGCTGGATGTATAATCAACACGAAACTCGCATGAAGACGGGCCATCGGTATCTGACGGAGAAAGCAGTCTTCAAACAGTGGGCACAGATGTTTAACATCTCGTTCAAAGCGCCAGCGTGGAATTTGACTAATGTGAACGCATCGGAACCAATCAAGAGTCCATTTATCAGCAAGATGGAGAAGATAGGCAAAAAGCGCACAAAAAGGTGATGAATTCTACGCAACCAGAAGCAAAGACGTTTCTGTGGGTTTTCAGATGTATTGAATTTACTATACTAGGCAACTCAATTCAACTCAAAATTGTATTTTGTTAGCCTGTTAGTGATGTGTTTTGTTGAGTACTTAAAAGGTAAGACTTTGTTACAATTATGACATTTGTGAGGGTTTATGGATGTACAGTACACATGTTTTTACAAGGTGTCCTGCTATCGATTGAGTGGACTTGCGCAGATTATTTAGGGCCAGCAGGCACTTGTTCCTACAGTGTATCAACTTACCATCTTACCTTAACTTAATGTCGTAGTTAATTTCAGAGCCGTAGCAAATGAGGAGGCCATGGCCGTACCACTTTTTGAGAAATGTTTTTCTTTATAGCTTTATTTCAATTTTAGTGCATATTTTGTCTGCTCCATGTTTTGATGATCGCCCACATTTTCAAGTTTTTATCGTCTATGTTAATTCAGTCATTGATAAAATAGGCAACTCATACGTAGGCAACTCAATTGGGTTTTTGAAATTGAAATTTTGAGGGAAAAATAAGATGCACCAGTGGCATATTACGTAATGAGTTAGACCAAATGTGATGCGGTCAAGCTATAGTTGTTTGTTATGCAATGCCAACTTTTATTTTTTCAGTCAGTATTGTTGCCCATTGAACAGTAAGTGTACAGTATGATGTTAACTCCCTAGAAAGCTGATTTATGGATTCTGAGATATGATTCAGGTCTCGAAATTTTAATTTTCAGCAACAAATTGTCTTGTTTGATCATCATTTCATACAACAAATTTATGATTCCTTTCTAGATTAGATATAACAGTTATCCTATGGGCACTACTGCCTTTCTTACAGAGCCCTTGATTGGTTAATTACATTATATAATCATCTGAGTAACCAATCAAATTATCTTTTAGTTCCCTGGGCAATTTGAAGCTTGATCCCTTTCGAAATACTGAGTACTATTATAACGACATCTCTGATTGGCTCAATACATGATATACCCTCTTTGCAACCAATCAAATTGGTTCTTAGAAGTCAAAAATTGGACAGGTAGTGCCCATGGGGTTAATACTGTAAATATAATTAGGCTATTCCAGTTGAAATCCATACTCCCCTGTAAGACATGATCTTAATCTGTGACAAAGGGAGTGTGAATTTCAAATGGGGTTACCTGAATGGACAACTCCATTTGAAATCTACACCCCCTGTGTGTGAGATTAAGCTCATGTCTTCTACAGGGGGTGTTTGCATTACAACTGGAATAGCCCATCGTGAATTCTACATACTTACGAATACCATATTACTATAAACTGCCCCTATATAAATTGAAGCATTGCATAGTGTGATATTTTTGCTGGGTTAATTTTTTACAATTTTTAAAATTTTTATCAATTCATGTTTCCAAATATATTCACATTTAAAAGTACTATGTGTAATAAATATTTCTGCGGGCTTAAAAATTTGCGGCTGCCTGTTCGACCGCAGGCAGCGCGAAAATTAAACCCCCGCGAAAATTTCCCACTATACAGTATATTAGGCAACTGGCTTAGCACAGGCAGCAGCAATGGCAAAAAATAGCTTGACATCGCAAAGAAGTAAATAATGTTGCCCTTTATAATCATTATAAAGCAAAAGGGCTGGTTTACAGTTATCTGCAATTTGTCGGTATGTAGTATTCACAATGATATGAAGTCAAAATATGCAAACATGGATATCAATATCAAATATACATATGATCGCCAAAGATCTTTCCATATTTCACTTCAAATCTTGAAAATTTGTAGGATTATAGGATTAACCATTTACACAGTATAGGAGTGGATATTCATTTAAACCTGAGACAAGTATATCGTCTCAGATTTACACAGTGTTATTTTTTTTCTTCTACTTACAAAAATGTTTAATTACAAATTTATAATAATTATAGTACATTAATAACTAATAAAGTATTGAGAATTTTTTATCCCAGTTTTAATATAATGTTAATAATGATGTGTTTTAATATTGAAATATTGATTGATGGCATCAATTGATAATAACAATGTAAAATATTTTGCATGTCTATAAAACATTTTACCTGACCCAATTGTCATTGTATATTCCTGTCATCCACTTTCACCTATTATTAACATCAATAAACCGTGTATTTGACATGCCACAGTAATTGAATGTAATCTGTGGTTGCTGAAGCTTTGTTGTTTCGTTTGCACAATTACAAAGTTTTTTCTCTAAATTTGAATGTTTTCATCTAAATACTTTGCACTGTGGCCACATCAGTGTGTGATTTTGTTGTTTGTGTATGTTTGCTTAAATATGCAGCTCTGTATTGGATGTTTTTAACAGCTTGATTTGAATATGATATATTTCTTTGAATTTAGCACTTTGTTCTAGTGCCGTTGTCGACATGCCTTATATCGACATAATGTCAACATCGGCACGTATCCCGACATGTCGACATTTAAAAAATCTAAAGATCAGTTATTCAAGGTTGGAAACCAGAGAAATACTGTTACTAAAAAAAAAATGCCAATTTTTTTTACAAAGTTGGAAAAATGTGTACATTTTGATTACCTTTGCTTCTATTGAACAGTCAGGGACACATTGAATTAGTATGCATTGCTAGTTGTTCAATAGAAACAAAAGTAATTAAAATGTACAACTTTGTAAAAATTTGTAAAAAAAAATGGGCATTTTTTTTTTTTGAGTAGCAGTAATTTCTCTGGTTTCTAACCTTGAATAACAAGTAATTTTGGGCCTATAACTTGCTTTTCTGGCCAAAAATATATATTTTTTTTTAGAATTTTTTTATGTTGACACACTGTCGACGTCGGTATACGAATTATATTGACATGTCGACATTAAAAAACGGTGCCGACGACAGCACTACTTTGGTCTTCTATTGGGCTATTCCATTTAAAATCCACAATCCCCACATGGAAGATTTTGGAAATATCTGCCACAGGGGGAGCATGAATTTCAGATGGAATATGCACATTAGGCAGCTCCATTTGAATTTCATACATCCTCTGAGAAAGATTCAACCCAAATCTTCCCCTCAGGGAGGGCGAGTTTCAAATGGAGTTGCTAATGTGTTAATTCCATTTGAAATTCATACTCCCCCTGTGGAAGATATTTCCAAAATCTTCCACAGGGGTAGTGTGGATTTTAAATGGAATAGCCCATTATAAAATAAGAGGGGATGAACAGGAAAAAATAAATTTCATTCTATGGCATGTAATTTCTAACTGGTATTTCCATTTATACCAAAGAGAACAAATGAACTCAGCCATGCTCATGTGTCACCTATGGTAGGCAAAATCGTATACCTCCAGATTTTTTCTCTATTCCCCATGGTAAATTTTGACTTAATAAGGGGGTAACCCTATTGTATTGCTTTGTCGACTACTTGTTGACGTTGGCTCTTGAGATTTGACAATTGTCGACAATGAAAGTGTTAATCGAAAACAACCCTAGCTTTTACGGTGTACTAGTTTGGCCTCCAACGTTGACAAACCAATATGAGTCATTTACCATAGCGTTATGCATGGGACTATTCTGAGTCCATAGAGTACCGAAGTGATGACGTCATATAAAACTTTTTTTGCATTCCAGCGTTTTGAATACCATGTATCGGTGGAGCATGATGAAAAACATCCACAGTCCAAATTTGGTGGGAATCGGATCATGAGGGCCGAGATATGGCGCATGAATACCCTAATTCCCCAAACAGTTGAAATCAGTGTAAATTGGCACTGATTTCCAATGGGGCTAATTAGGTATTCATACGGCCATATCTCGGGCCCTCATGACCCGATTCCCACCAAATTTGGACTGGGGATGTTTTTCATCATGTTCTACTGAAATATGGTCATGAAAATGCTGAAACGCAAAAAAGAAAATTTTATGACGTCACACTTCGGTACTCTATTCCCTTTGGGCCTGTAATCATTGCTATTCATACAGACTGCTTCTTAACCTGAATAATTATTGCAAATTAAGCCTAGCCAGACTTAAATATTTTGTATTTGTCAAAAATTGCCTTTGCTAATGTTGCAAATATAGTAGTAAATACTAGGAAACTATGCATTGCTGTACCATAATAGTTGCGAGTGCCATATATGATATATTGAAGATAAGTGTGTGATAATGCAGACTATAAAACCCAGAGTCTTTAAATCCATGGGATTTATTTTGCTTGTAAACCAATGGGGCTGTTCTGATGGCATAAGCTGATCTAGGTTTAGGTCAGTTGGATCTTGATTGATGTGGACACCGACTTGCTTGATCTGCTGCACAACAAATCTGTGGACTTTACAGAAATTAGTTCTAGACCAGGCATGCATTTCACTGAATATTTACTATGCATTGTAAGTCCTAAACCATCATACATTTCCCATAAGTTTTGTATGGGAACATGGTAGCTTAGAGGTTAAGAGAGAGATGGGTGCTCTGGCCTGTAAATGCAGGCATGCAACAAAACCTTAAACTATAATCTTTTGTAAGGTTCCTTTTAAGCGACAACCATCACGAGTATGCGCATGACATCAAGCGTGTGGAAAATAATACGCACTGGATGGTTTGTAAAATTTGAAAGGAAATCTGCAAAATATTATTGGATATGTATGTTGGAATTACAATGCATTTGAACTCCCATGAGCTAAAGGACTTGTGGTGCATCATAAATGTTTTAGAATGAAAGGCACGCCTGCTTCAGCTGCTTGCATAGCATCATTATGATCTTGCTGAAGTGGTGCATCACAAAAGCCCATATGTGTGTACATGTATGGGTCATGAGATGGAACAGCCCCTGTGTTGCTTTTGAACATAGGCCTTCAAAGGCCTATGTTTTGATGAATGATGAGTGTATACTGTGCATACTTGATGTGTTAGGATCCCAATCAATGCGCAAACGTTAAAAATCCTCAATGCTATGCTTGCTTCTGCTACATTGAAAATACCTAGCCCTATAAGGGCATAGTCAGACTGTGTGGTAATAGAGGGTGTATGGATTTCAGCTGGAAAAGCTTACTGCTAGAGAGCAGAGACTATAAAGAAAAATGATGAGGAGTTGTTTTTGAGAAACAATATTTCCCCTTTTCTCTCTGGAAATTAATTACTCCCTCTGACCTACGATGCTGGCTATGTTTCTGAAAATGCTATTATTTAATAATGGTATTATTTAATGTTACACAAGCAGTGAATGTAATCATCATATCTGGAGAACCAGTCTTGGGGTTTTTTTCCTCACTAAATTTTGGACTATGAGATGAATATTTCAGGGATGGATGGCAATCTAGCATCAATCAAAATTTGTCAAATGAGAGACTGAAAGCTGCCCTTTGTACAGGCTGTATCAAATGTTTGGTTTTATGGTTTTTGAAAAGCCTGCTTCTATTTATGCAACATCTTCTTGAGATGATCTTGATTTATAGTTATTTGACTGTTTATGATATTAATGAACAAATTATGTGGATCCTAAAGTGCATTTTGATGTTGTAGTCATGTCCATAATCACTGGAAACTGATGAGTACCAATCATTTTAATACAGCTTGTAAAGCTGATAAGCCATATTTGAATCTTTAATGATATTGCTGCTATTGTTGTTGAAGCTTAAATCCCTCCTTCAATGGAGCACCTTGTATTCGCTGACACAGTACAGTATTTAGACTGCCAAAACATGTATTTATCATCATGACTTCAGAATTTCTGACCAAGCTATGTTTTAAAGGTTTACTGCCATTGATATATCATAACTGATAGTGATAGCCAATGAAAAGAAACTATTTTAGGAACTGAAATATGTATGCTGATTTTTGCTGTAATAGTCATAAGCGAATTGCAAAAGGTTTTTATTTTAGGTCTGTACTTTGAAAGTCTTTGATGAAAACAAAAGTTCAGTGAACTAGTAGTATTAAAAGTATAATGTAATGTTGTATGCTAGTAGTATGTTAGGCACCATTGTTGTACTATTTTGACCAGTAATAATGTTGCTTGATGATAATGTGTCTTGCACAGTTGGGGTAATTTGTAATGACAATGTAGATTCTTGTCCCAAGTGATTTGGAAGATGGATGCTCAGCACTTCCCAAGACTTTGAAGACATTGCCAATTATGTGTACTTGTAGTGGGTCAAAAGTAATCACTGGGACAAAACTCTGTATGCTACTCCAGTTGAAATTCACACACACACTCCCACTCTATGGAAGATATGCCCTTAATCTTCCACACAGAGAGTATGAATTTCAAATGAGGTTACCTGAATGGGTTACTTTATTTGACATCTACACCCCCTGTGTGGGGGATTGAGGTCATGTCGTCCTAAGGGGATGAATTGAATTCAACTGGAATAGACCATTTTGCACTTGAGAAATCTGAGAAGTATTTCTTTGTGTAAACAGGAGCAAAGGATTGAGTAAATATCAGTTTGCTTATTCATAAAACCGTTTTTGCAGAGTGGTGAGGAACAGGTCTTGCAAACCTCAATATGAGCAGTGAAGAACAAATTCCCATTTGCTCCTTTATTTTCATTTGAAAAACAGTTGTTCAGTATTGAAAGTTTTGGGCTTATAAATTCAAGATGAAAATTGCAACCGGGCCACCTCACGACTGTTCTGTAATCATGACATGATGGAAAAAGTAACTTAAAATGTGTTGTACAAAATGAAAATGTTTTCTAACAGTGTCTTATGAAGTAACCATATACAGCTGCTAAATATGTGTAATGAATACATGTGATAATTGCCTTTGTATGTGTTGCACCACAAAGTGGACATAGACAAGTGTACTGAATGTGTCAAACTTGAAATGTCTTCCCTGTTTTACATTGCACTGCTTGGAGCACACAAATGGCAACTGCATTAGCTGCCTGGTGCACAAAAGGGTTAATTACCTTTGTTTAACCTTAACAGTTAACACTTTTGTCCACCTGGCAGCTAATGTAGTTAGCATTTGTGTGCTCCAAATAGTCAACATGGTGTTGGATGTACCCATGTTGGGCTATTCCAGTTGAAACCCTTACACCCTCTATGGAAGATATGATCTTCATGTCCCACATAGGGAGTGTAGATTTCAAATGGAGTCACCCATTCAGGCAGGTAACCCCATTTGAAATTCACACTCCTTGTGTAGAAGATAAAAATCATGTTTTCCATAGGGGGTGTATGGATTTCAACTGGAATAGCTAATTGCCATCGTCAGCCTGCTACGCTTTTTGCCTAAATCATTATTTGTAACTTTGAGAACAAAGTACAAAATATGATTCAAGCATGCATTTAAAGATATTTTTCACTAATCTATGCACAAGAACAAATGATAATGATACAAATAAAAGTGAGTAAATCGAATAATTAGAGTGATTACCTAAATGATACATGCTCGATCCACATTTTGTTCTTTGTTCTCAAAATTACAAAAATTGACTCGGGCAATTAGCGTAGCACGCTGACAATATGCACCTGTCATTTCACCAAATGCACCTGTTACATTGTTTACTAATTTTGTTAGATTGAATTACAATGTGTTATTACAATTGCAAAAAAAAATGTTTTTTTTAAGAAATGAAGAAATGTGAATTTTGTTACGGAAAATTAATTTTTTTGTAAGCTGTTATATTATATTGCCCAAAACTGAAGCAAGACGGTCACAACTACTTTATTATTACGCACTTGCAATTACGCAACTGACAATTAATGTTATTCAGTTATGCATTCTAATTGGTGTATTGTAACCCTTAATTCTTGATAAGAATAAGTGATTTCATGCATTTAAATGTCTTTATTAGTGAATTTCAAGTAGCTTTTAATTGTTTTTCAGATTTACTTATTGATTGAAATATCAACCTCTTTGATGTGTCATTTAAATTGTCATTATTAGGCAATTATTGCAAATTGAGTGATATTTTCGTTTCATTTACTTAATTACTTTAAATTACAGCTCATTTTATTGGACTAGATAATTATGTGTGGATTAATTGGTAGTATAAAGCAGCTTAAAATATTTTTTAATCATCCTAGATTTCAAATCACACCCATGATTTTTGTGAGTATTTAGATTAGGTAATGTGAACCATGAAAATACATTGTCTTGTGGAGGAGACACTAAGCTTTAAGTAGTATAGCGCTGAAATTAGACATAAGATGATTTTGTACGTACACATGCAAATGACTTTGTTCAGTATGAGATGGAGCATGACCCCATCCATTACCCTTGGGTTCACGCTTATAATGCATCTCTGGGTCATAAACGCCATTTTGCTGACTGGGATGTGTTAAATTTACAACATTTAACATTATTGCATGATCATCTAATGCAATAGTTTTGGGTAAGAAAAATGGAAACCTACATGTTTTTCAAGCAAATTCCAAAATCTTTTACAATCACTTCAGAAAATAGATCTATAACACAGAGAGCATTCTGAATTCTGATTTGTTATAAAACTCTGCAAGGATAGGCCAGGCGAATGAAAGAGCTTGACAATCTATTATTATTGCGATCTTTACTATGTTTACTTCCGGGTCCAGACTGGGAAAATTCATTGTGCTCCGACCATCTCTGCCATGTGAGAATTTTTACTCTGTGGTACGCCATATATAGCTTGGACTTTTATGGAAATTGATAGATTTCTCTTATTAAAATGCAAGAGCTAGTCAATTTTTAAGTGGACCCTATAATTTAAGCTTAAGCGTGAACCCATGTGCTCCATCTGAGCATACCGGAAAAACACCGGGAAACTACTTGATGATATGATAAATTCATGACATGATGGTATGTATCTGTTAATACTGAAGGATGTGGGCTTGGTGTTAAGCAGAACTGGAAATTGCTATTAATGAATATCATAAATGATGTCTTTCATTCCAATTTTTACATTATTTGGTTTCATATACCAAGTAGACATTGTTTTCCACCACATATACAACACAGAGCTGCCAATTCTCCCTCTTTTCACAGGAGACTCCCTACTTTTAAACCTTCAGAACCCTTAATTTTTGGTCATCTCCCTGAAAAGGAAATGCTTTCGTCCAATTAAGATGTACACATTTTGACAAATCTCCCTGATTGCAACAGGAAATCTCCCTTTTTTCAAGATTCAAATGTTGGCAGCTCTGACAACAGTATGCCATGTATTGGATTATTCCATTTAAAATCCACACTGCCCATATGGAAGATTTTGGAAATATCTTTTACACAGGGAGTATGAATTTCAAATGGAATGAACACATGAGGCAGCTCCATTTGAATGACATACACCATTTAAAAAGATTTAACCTGAATCGTCTACAGGCTACAGAGGGAGGGTTATCAAATAGAGTTGTTTAATGTTCAAAGTCCATTTGAAATTCTGGACTTTAAATGGATTAGCCCAATTTGGTAGTATTTTTGTAACCTTCATAATATGTAATATAAATGCTGTGTTTTAAAAGTTGTACAAACAGCAGTTAAGTTTGCCAAAGTAGATACTAATGGGAAAAGGGAGAAATCGGACAAATAATGGCTGCAAGAAATTATGCATTTTTCGTGAAAAAGACCAATTTGTAATCATGTAAATTTAAATTTTAATAATATTTATTAATATATGTAATTTTTTAATCATTTGTAGCATAGATAAGAGAAAGAGCAGTGTAATGGCCATATTATACCAAACAGTTGCTGCCATTGTAATGTTTTTGATGAGTTTTTTTTTTGCATGCTGTATTGGAAAAGTGATTTACCTATAATATCGATCAGAAGGTGTTAGAATGTCTAATGTCAAATCACTACCAGTCAACTTTGCAAATTACAGCAACAACTGAATTGTTGGCTGTGTTTACACAATAGCTGCCAGCATTGGGCTATTCCAGTTGAAATCCATACACCCCCTATGGAAGACATGACCCTAATCTCCCACACAGAGGGTGTATATATAAAATTGAGTCACCAAGTGAGGTTAACTTCATTTGAAATTCACACTCCCTATGAAGGAGATTAAGGTCATGTCTATGATGTCTTCCATAGGGGGTATGTGGATTTCAACTGGAATAGCCCATTTAATTACTGTTAATTAAATGTCAATTAATGTTAAATTAATAATGTTAATTAAAGTACTGTTAATTTAATTGTCTCTCGATATCTGCAACTGCTTGTATGATGTAGTCGTAAGGATTTGGGCAGTAGAAGCATAGTATTTCAAACCAGAATAGTATTAACTTCAACACTTTGCCTCTTGTTAGGTATAACATGCGCATATTTTGGGGGGCTTTGGAATGAAGGGGCGGCGGAAGAAGAAGGGGCGGCAAAAACAGGGGCGGCAAAAACGAAGGGGGCGGCAAAAAGAATTAGTAAATAAAAAAGGGCGGAAAAATTTGATAAAGCATAAAAAATTTTGAAAAAATGGTACTATACATCAAAATGTGCTGCTTTTAGGGCGCTAGCGCCTGAACCCCTTTTTTTTTTTTGCTCTTCACTTTTTCAAACGACCGAGAAAAAAATTGGGTCAACCTTTTCGGGCTGTTGAGGAAGGGGCAGCAAAATTGAATTTTCTTCAGCCCCCCCGGGGTTGGGGCGGCCACGGTACGCCACTGTATAATGGGAGTAGGGGCTCCAGGAATTGAAACACTGAAATGCCAAAGGAGAGATTTACTAAATCTCAAAATAATTATGATGTAAAAAATGTTTCAATTTCTCATTCCCCTGCAAAAGGTTTACCCTCAAATTAGTGCAGAAGTCAAGAAGATAAAGGACTTTTGTTACTTCATTTATCAACCATATAATGCATGTGATCCGTAACATAAGACTGATGTAAGGAGGGTAGATCATCTCCCGGAGACACAAGATGTGAAAGTGATGTGTACACACAAAACCAACAACATTATAATAGCAACTCTCAGTCCAAGCAGGTGTAGTGTTCTGAAAATGAAGTTAGCATTCAAATCCACAATGAATGGCTTGCTGATTCCTTGTAAAACAAAGGGATTGCAAAAACTGATGTCAGTTTCTAGTCTCCAGGAGATGATTAACACCACCTATTTAATTTGTGTAGAGAATATTTATAAAAAGATAACAGTATTATTGATTCTAGCCTGCTCAAATGTAGTGTGTCTCATCTCAAGTTGAGAGTAACGCCATGTTGGTTGTCAGTCACAGTGGCTGTTTCAAATTACATGTGTTATACCTTATACCTTATCCAACAGAACGTATACACATGCGTAGAAGTGCGGTTTGTGCCATATACCTGGCGATATAAGCGTGTAAATGCATTGTGACATCCAACATGGCATTGCTCTTAAGTTGAGACAAGACAGACTTTATGTAATGATTGATTTATACCAGAACTGGTTTTGTTCAATCATAAAAAATAACATAGCTAGTTCTAGTTCTAAGCTCTCAAGTTTGGATATTAATCTGGAGCTTATATGAAATTGTGCATGGCATAATTTTTATGACATGCATTGGTGAGAAATAGGCCATGGGCAAGTATGGTTGCTTTTATGTATTACCAAAGAGTTTCTATTAAATACATCCTTGCTCACAGCGCAGAAATGCGTGAACAGAAAAGTAACACTACTTGCTTACAACACATATATTTGCCATGGTGGCCATCTTGGATATGCGAGTGAGGGAAAACATATACTACAGTTACGTCATGAACATTTCAGAAGATTCATTTATCATCATGAGCAGTTTTTAAATTCACCTTCATTACATATCCATGGCTTGTAGAATATAATTGTGATAATTTCTCCTTGCTCCCATCCACTGTAGAATGTGCAGGTATATACAGTGGGTGCCCAGTGCCTTGTGGTTCGAAGGGTTACGTAAAATGGCGGTTATGTGATCAGACGATTCAAACCCGAGCACATAAAAGGTTGCAGGCCTTATCGAAAAAGAGCAAGGGGACCATCCCCAGGCTTGTTACCTGTACCCTCCCTAGGTCCCAGGGCAGTATAGTAGTTGTGTGTATAGTACTAGTAGATTAGTTGTGTTAATGTTGTGAAATGGTGATATAGATAAATTTACACTGCTGAGCAGTAGTGCACCTGAAATAAGAGACGGGATTTCCAGGATTGATTGATGGCCGCCCATGACATGGCGGCCATCTAGGATGCGCCCATTCCCATATATGTGTTGTGTGCAGGAAGTGTTAATCAAGGAGCATGTCAAATGGGCTACTCCAGATGAAATCAATACACCCCCTATGGAAGACAGTGGTGGTAATCGCCGACGCAGGGGGTGTAGATTTCAAATGGAATCGCCCATTTCAGTGACATCTGCTCCAAATGGGTTATTCCAGGTGAAATCCATACACCCCCATGGAAGATATGACCTTGATCTCCCACACAGGGGGTGTAGATTTTGAATTGAGGCACCCATTCAGGAGTTGGATTAAAGTCATATCGTGGATTTCAACTGAAATAGCACATTGCAGTAAGGGGGTGAAAGTTCAGTATTTCACCCACAAAAGAATTATTCAATTTTAATGAATGAATCATGTTAAATAATATTGTAGATGCTATTGTATGAAATATATATATATAATTTTAATATAATGACCCCCTATAGTAAGTAAATTAGCCAATTAATGGACATTTTGTAAATTCTACTGAATAGACTTCTAGATAACCTTACAGTTGAAGAAATATCAAAATCTATATAGATTAGATTTTAAATTTTGCATTGAATATAGAATTCAAGATCCCTCAAAATGTGCTAAGAAACTTCCAAAAAATTTCTATTTGATTATAACAATATATGACTATTTAATACCAAAGAATTTGTTGACTTAATACAAAATTTTATCTACTTCTTATATTAGAAGATCATACCGAATTGCCATGTATATCTTATCAGCTTGTTCAAGCTACCCAGCAAACACAAAACGTTTTTGATATTATTCGCATAAAGTTAGAAAAGGTTGCCAGAACCGTTTAAATGTCAGGTTATATAAAGGGTATAAAACATTTTCATAACATTTTGTTTTTAAACTTACTGCAAAATATTCTAATATAAAGTGTTTAAGTTTTGATGAAATATTTGACAAAAATGTTTGCAGGCAATATTTTACAACAATATTTTACAACATTTTAAAAATGTTATAAAACGCTTTTATGCCCTTTATGAATCCTGATACTAAATGTTATTAAAAGGTTTTTACCCAAACCAAAACAACCATTTAAAAAAACATGTTTTGCTGGGTAACTAGAGATCCTGTGGGAGCTCAATCTGCAAGACCATATGTGGTGCATGCCATCAAAAGGTTCCTCTTGTCGGCCACAACATACACATCTTCTTCCAATAGGTTGTCCACAAATACCAGGTGCCAACAGTAGGTAGTGATCAAGATGTTGGACTTGGCAAGTCTATAGAATAATGCTAACAATCCTATGGGGTTTATGCCTATTAATTGTGATTAAATTACTTTTGGCGGGCCCTAATGCAATAATGTGTATCGACAAGAAGTACATTTTGATGTGACATGTCACATATGATGTAGAATAGCTTCATATCAAATATCAACCAAAATATATTGGAATCTCCTTCTGGAGTTAATCTTTAAGCTTAACCAATTATAAAGGACAAATTCTCTCCACCCACCGAGATAATTAATAGTATAAAAGTATTATCATCTACTGGAAATTTGTTACTTTTTTATCAAACATATTTCCTATAAAAAATAAATAATTTGTGTCTCGAAATGTTAAGTATCTTTATGTGCCACAACTTGTTTAAGATGTCACAGTGTTATTGTCTATTGCAGCTCTGGTGACACCTCATTAATTTTCTTGGACCATTGGATAGGTACTATTGGCATTTTACCCATGGGGCAATATAATGCTGCTAAAATCGACCTCTGTGAACCAGTGTTTGAAATATGCACTATCGCAGCCAATTTGCCCCTTAAAATTTGCCTGTTGCGATACAACTTTAAAGTGTGGTGTAAAACTGCGATACCACATTGTGCTGACTTATGTGTTGATTGCCTGAGACTGCACTTTAATTTGCTCTGCATCAGATGAAATTGCACCACAACTTTCAAAATGGGGTGCAAAAGGTAAAAAATAATAAATTTGAAGACTGTTGTGAACATATCATACCCAGGACAATATGCAAGGGGTGTCACTGGAGCTGAACAGATAAGCTGGACTATTATCTATGCATGTATTGTCTTCACCATGAATCAATTTAAAATGAATGACATCACTGCTTGGAGCAAGTCAAATAGAGTGTAGTTATGTCCAAATATCACTGTACTTTACCATCTAGTTGGGTACCACCTTTATATTTGAATACATGAATACAAAAGCCACCTAAGTCCATGCAAAGTTATTTTGAGAGAAAAACCCGTGTATCATTTTAATTCCTTCAGTTAGATTTACCTGGTCAATATGGTAAGTTTTACGTGCAAATGAGTGGATTAACCTGTATTAGGTATGACGATTAGCATTTCAGGGACTTCGTGGGGTTCATTTTAAATCTTGGACTTAGGTGGTTTTTTTAATCATATACAAAGACAACAATGTTAGAATGAGATTACCACTAGTAAGATAATATAAAATAAAGCACACAGGTATGTATAATGTTGATAAGCATTCTGCCATGTAATATAAACCACACACTTTCCTTTATTAAACCCATTTTTTGTTCAAAAGTCATTCTCTAGCAATGAATGTGTTACAAGTGAACTTTTATACATACTGGATTTCAATCAAAGTGTTACAAGACTCAAATCATGGAATTGGGTGATTCTTTCATACATGCTATTTTTCACATGCCCAATAGACACAGAGAATGAATTTGAGTTGTTCTTTCATGCATATGACAGGCCTATGTATAGCAACAATTTCCCATGCTTAACTCAATTTGGCCAAAGTATGGACTTAGGTGGCTTTTGTATTCATATATTCATTTGTATGGCACTAATTGTAAATCGGTTGAAATTAATTCCTGTGTAGTTCTAACTTAAATCTTAACTAACTGTCAAGTTTTACTAGATTAACAGAGCAAGCAACTCAATAAATGTGAAATGAAACCAAATAATGTCTAGTTTGTTTTTATTATTGGATTGTTTATCCTCCTGGTTTTTCTCGTTTGTGTGTGGATGTGTGGCTATGTAAAGGGTTACAAAAAACTACCCCCTTTTAAATTTACAAAACATTTCTGTGCATAACTTAACATACATTTTGTTGATGAACAATTTAAAAACCTGTGAGTAAAAGAATTAACTCCCAAATTTCTCCATTTTCCATCATTGTTTGATCAAAATTAATTACATTTTCCAAACATGATGCTTTCTGAAAAAGTTGCCCTTTTCAACATCCTATACATTAATGTACAAAAATGATCAATGTTGAATAATTTGTTTATGTTTTTGTATGTGTTTGATAACTCGTGCAATTAGCTTTCAGTATCAAACAATTATTCATCAACATGAATGGGGTTTTCTTTAAAGTGAGTATTCAGCAAGTGTTTAAAAATGGTAAAATCACTGTATAAATGAGGTTTGTAGTGTGATGCTTAGTTCTTTCGTTGGCAAGAAGAGATGAAATTTACTTGTACATTGGTAGACTGAAACAGTTGCAAAGGTCTAGAGCGACAGCTCTCTTGGATAAAAGCATACAAGTCAAAGAAGAAATGGCCATCATATAGATTGGTTGAACATCTTAACTGCAGCCAATCTCTTGTGGCCTCGTCATGATTGTTGCAATATTTTCCAAGAATGCCATCACTTGAGCTCAAGATGGGCTATTCCAGATGTATTCCGCACCCCCCCCTATGGAAGACACTTCCGGAATTCAGGGCTAAATTGACAGCCGGAATTCACATGTCAGGAAAACCCCATGGAAGACCCTGCCGGAATTGTGGTAATATGGCCAGCCGGAATTCAAGTAAATGTAAATGTCTTCCATAGGGTTCCAGCTGGAATTAGAACATTTTTTCAGTTTCCAGCCAGAATTCAAGTAAATTGTAAATGTCAGTCATAGGTTAATCGAGATGGCGACCATAAGTGAAGATCCTGCCGGAATTGGAGCATTTTTGACCATTTTCCAGCCGGAATATTAAGAAATATGAATGTCTTCCATAGGCACATCATGGCCTTTCACAATCCCCACTCTTGTTTTTTTGTTAATTTTAGCAGCCGGAATTTCACCTAATCTCAATGTCTTCCATACCCTCCAGCCGGAATCTGTGTTATAAATGACTGCTGGAATTCTAGACACATCTCAATTCCAGCTGGAATTGTATATTTTTTTAATGTCTTCCATAGGGGGGGTGCGGAATACACCTGGAATAGCCCGATGCTTCAGCCACTAAGTTTCACCCTTTTGGTCAAATATATGCGCCAAGAACTAATTTCTCCTCATTAGTGATTTTGTCATTTTGGAACAACTATTAGAAAACCTCACACAGTGTCATCGCCCCGATATCTTCATGGCAGAAATCGCCATGGTAGGTTGAATCAACAGCCACGCATGGCCATTTTGTTCCGACCTTTGAGACGCATTAATGAGCCGAGGGACATCCCGACTAAGGTTTACTGACAATAGCTCGGTAATTGGCTTCTCTTTGTGTAAGTGAGCTTGTATACGTCATGTGAGTGAGTGCTCACACTACGCTGTGTGTGATCTCTGTGTGTATACGCCATGTGAGTGATCGCTCACATCAGAAAATCAGAATATTTCTGTCAGTTTTTCCAGTTAAAGACGCAATGGTTCTTTCTCAAGACGCGAACACATGTTCAAGTGCAAGGAACCAAATCTTTTTTATGCAAAATCATTTATGGGAGATATTCATCATTTTGTACCCCGGTATCCAAAGATTTATCGTCTGAATATCAATCGTGCATAGCACATTTACGTGTATCGATCCCGGGTATTCATTTCAGTGTCTCTGGCTGTATAATGTAATTATTAAGCGGGCGATGTCGGTGTGCCTCATTCATGTCAAAATTCATTTCAACAAATCATTGTTTGTGGATTGAGGGATCAGAGCACAGATATTGGAGAAAGGTAAACAGAAAAAAACCCGAAAAACAAACAATTAAATCAATCATAAAATTGATATCGAGAACGTTTTGTACATTTCATATATGGGATGTTGAAAAGTGGAAAAACTTTTTCTGTAAGCATTTTTGGAAAATGTTTTTGGAAATGAGACAACTTTGGTATACGGAAGAAAAACGTTGCTGTGCTTATATACAACAAATAGGTACATCCTTTGGAGGTTAAGGGATCAGGAATGAGCGTTTCGACAGTATTTTTTGTGGGACATGAGAGCACATCAGACATATCGAATTGCATTCTGAATACGAAGAATGTCTTTCTGATATCAAAATTTGTTCATTTTTTGAAGTTCACGATATAATACAATTTTTATGACAAATTATTAAAATTTGATATTTTTCACATTTTTGAGATATAACAGTCCTCAAAGTAAATTTTATAAATTTAATGATATATTCTTAAAGTGTATGTAGCTGGGAGGAAAAGCAGACGATCAATTGAAAATGTTGACCTTTCATATTGAAGATATGGATTTTTTCCCAAAAAGACCTACCGTAATTTTTGTTGGTGTTTTGGGAAAAAAATCCATATCTTCAATACGAAAGGTCAAAATTTTCAATTGATCGTCGGCTTTTCATCCCATCTACATACACTTTAAGTATAAATCATCAGATTTATAAAGTTTACTTCGAGTCCTACTGTTAAATATCAAAAATATCAATTTTTAATGATTTGCCATAAAATGTGTATTAGGCCTACATTGCGAATTTCAAAAAATCAAAATTATTTGATATCAGAAGGACATTCTTCGTATTCAGAATGCCATTCGATATGTCCGATGTGCTCTAATGCCCCACAATAAATACTCTCCAAACGCTCATACCCCATCCCTTAATAAATCATGGAATATTGCCCTTCTCGCTCTTACAACTTCCCCATGCCCCTAATTCATCTTGTTTAATTTCGTGTGCATCTGACTCTCATTGGGCTATAAGTTTTTGATATTGGTGGATAACAAAAGCGAGGATTCTTGGCTATTTATTTTACCGCAGCCTCGTTTTCCGATCCTCGGTTTATAACCATATAAAGGTGTTTATAAACCAATGATAAGAAAACAAAGATTCATGGCTGTGTGTTTTGCCATATCCCTGATTCTCGTTTTTCGATCCTCGGTTTTCGATCCTTGATTTATAAACACCCTTCACGATCCTGATAATCTTTGCTATATAAGTGCCATTTAAAATTTTGATAATGAACTTCATCATTTCAGTATTTCTTTGTAGCGTTGCATTTGACCTAAAAAGTGTTAGGCAATGTTTTTTGGAACATTATGTTATCTTCCTAAGATAGCATTTAGAGCCTACGAAAAAATAATTAATCTGTTCAAAACCTCTTTTCGCATATTTTTTATGTTTGATGATTTTTTTACTATCTACTGACGATAGCAATTACGGCGGGTTTATACAAGACACAAGATTATTTCTACATTTAGCATTTTGATCGGTCAATTAGTATAGCTGCGAGCCGTCCTGAATTGTCAATTGTAAAATTTTGATAAACTTTGTTATTTTACCATTGCTTTATAGCTTAGCATTCAGGCTATTGGCTATTTTGTTTCTAAGAGCGTGCCCAGTTAGTAACCGTGTTCGGGGGGGGCAGGGGGGGCAGAGTGCCCCCCCTGACAAAAAATGAAAGAAAAAAAAAAGTGCCCTCTGACAAAAAAAAAAAAAGGGAAAATCAGGAGGGCAAAGGAAAAGAAAAGGGCAAGGAGCCCTTTTCTGCCAAATTCAGCCCGAAAATACACAATTTTTCAAGGCTTACGCGCAGATATTACAAAGATTAAGCCCTTTCCATCCTGATAAAGGGCGCAAATAGTGTAAAATACCATTTTTTGCGCGCTACGCGCGCACATCGTCCCAATAAAGCCTTTTGTCTCTATGTATTGTATGATGCAACAGTAATTTTTTTCGTCTGTGCCCCAAAATATTTATTTTGCCCCCCCTGACCAAAAAAGCTGGCTACGCCCCTGGTGTTCGGCATTGTTTTTTTGGAATATTACTATTTTTCATGTTTTTGAATCTACTGAAGATGGCAATTTATACGGCAGGTTTATACTAGAAGAGAAAAGATAATTTCTACATTGATTCCTGAATCATCATAACTTTTTTTTTTAAATATCAGTCATGTTGCACATTTTTGTTTATTTTTTCCTTCACATTCGTGATAATCTTTGCTATACAAGTGCCATTTAAAATTTTGAAAAGCTTCCGTCATTTTAGCTTCCCATTCAACCTATTGGCTATTTGTTTCCAAGGGCGCGCCCAGCTAGAAAGTGTGTTAGGCAATATTTTTGAAATATCATTATTTTTCATGTTCTTTGCCTAGGAAAAAATAATTAATCTGTTCAAAACCTCTTTTCGTATGTTTTTTGTTATGTTTGATGATTGGTTTTTACAACCTACTGAAGATAGCAATTATGGCTGGTTTATATAAGACAAAAGATAATTTCTTCATCATTTTGATCGATCAATTAGTAAAGATGCGAGCCATACTGAATCATCTCTTTTAAAAATATCAGTCATGTTGTGCTTTTTTGTTTCATATTTTTTTCCTTCACATTCCTGATAATCTTTGCTATATAGACGAATCCAACAAGCCAAGTCATGGTCAGAATCCAACGAGCCAAGTCATGGTCAGGATTTGGTCGGCCATTATTGGTTCCCTGCATGCACCAAACAGGTGTTGTGAGTGCCCAATTGGGTGGATTAAACCCACTTAAAATTCGATGTTAGATTCTTTTGTGTTGTAAACTGTCATCATTCTTTTGTCTACGTGTAACACGGGTGATAGAATGCAGTTTAAAATACCCTTCAAGGCCGCATCACTTCACATTTTAGGATAGCTGGGTCCCCGTCACGGCTATGGCTGCCATTGAGGTGTAGGAGTGCGTGAAATTGGATTCGTCTAAAAGTGCCACTTTAAATTTTGATCAGCTTTGTCATTTTAACATTTAAGCTTTTTTTTTTCTGAGCGCACCCAGCTAGAACTATTGCCTAGATGTGTTAGGCAATGTTTTTTTGGAATCTTTTTCATGTTTTTTGCTTTGCTTGAATGGGCCTTCTGAAGATAGCATTTAGGGCCTAAGAAGAAAGTAATTACCAGTAATAGCTCCAGTGGATTCTGTTAAAACCTTTTCATATATTTTTTTGTTTCACTTTTTACGACTATCTACTGAAGATAGCAATTACAGCTGGCTGACTGAAAATACCAAAAAAAAACCCACTTAATTTTACGGCCAATGTGTAGTGCTAAGCGTTCATTTGAGTTCACATAGCAATACACAGGGCTGTCTGAGACTATATTTTACCTTATAAAAGCCGGACAAACTTTAGTACACTTTCTGCTAAATGGGTTAATTATTTTCTGTATCTATTGAGCTCTAAATTCTATCTTCAGTAGGTAGCGAAAAAAAAAAAAACACAAAACGTCAACCTGATATCAACATAACAAACTTTCCTAACACATGTTTTAACTTAGTGTAAGTTCAAAAATGGTTCAAGGCCCATTCAGTGATTTGCTGATCCGGACGATCGTAAAAATCATCAAAATTCAGATTTTGGTACTTTTGTCATTGTCATAAATGGGTTAACATGGCCTGTTAGTGGTTCAGCCGAAAGCGGTGTATTTGAGACAAAAATAAGGAATTTATATAGATCTGTAATTTAGATACTGACAGTATCTAAATTAGCTACATGTATTTGAATGGGGCTTCAACTTTGTCAATACTGTTCTTTTCTTCGTTTTTGCCAAATTGTTCATTTCAAAAATACCAAGTGACAATTTGAATGACTTATCCTTCACTTTTAAGCAATTCATGAACAATTTTAATGTTTTTACACTTTTGGTGGGATCACTGAATGGGTCTTTAAGGGGGTTCGAAACGATGTTTCTGGAAAACAGAAACTGAATTTAGAACCATTTGAATAGATTGAATAAGTTAAGCTAAATACACTGAGCAAAATAGTTTTTGTTTGAAGGAAATCGAACATACGGTTGTCAAGATATGCATGTTTTAGTTTCTTTGTATTCTATTGTTTTTGCCAATATATTGATGAAGTTAATGAGGAAAATTGGCAAAATGTGCTCATGAATATTCACATTTGCCAATATTATACCAATATCTTATGAATAAACCTTCATACTACTTTTATTTTATATGGTTTTGACATGAAACTTTGCCAATGTGTTCTATGGCCTAAAACATTACCATGTGATTTTCCCGCCCATCTAATTTGCATATTTGCATAATTAATTAGCATTATACTTAAGGCTAATTAATTATGCAAATATGCAAATTAGATTTATGGAAAATCACATATTAAAGGTTTAGGTCATAGAGACACATTGGCAAAGTTTCAGGTCAAAATTCTTAAAGGTAAAAGTAGTATGAAGGTTTATTCATAAAATATTGGGAAAATATTGGCAAAATTAATATTAATGAGCACATTTTAGTGCTCAGCACTATGTCGAGTCGTGCGATTTCGGTGTTAAAAGCAAACTTTCACTTGATTTTGTCTCTTGTGGGGGTAAATAATGGGGAAAAAGATGTTTCAATTTTTTAATTTCGTGGGAAGTGGTAAAATCCAAGATGGCCGCCAAAATCCTATAAAACTGACTGACACATGCAAAAAAAAGCTATATATCACTCTTAAAATATGCCAAAATATAAATTTCAAATACTGGAACTATGTAGCCTTGTGTCAGATACTCAAAGAAAGATTTAATATTTCGGAGTAACTGGTAAAATCCAAGATGGCCGCCAAAATCCTATAAAACTGACTGACACATGCTAAAAAGCTACATATCGCTCTCAAAATATGCTAAAATGTAAATTTCAAACACTGGAACTATATGTAGCCTTGTGTCAGACACTCAAAGAAACATGTAATATTTCGGGGTAAGTGGTATAAAATCCAAGATGGCCGCCAAAATCTTGTAAAACTGGCTGACACATGCAAAAAAAGCCACATATCTCTCTCAAAGTATGCTCAAAATCTAAATTTCAAACACTGGAACTAGCATTGTGTCAGGCACTTGAAGATATATTTAATATTCTAGCCGTCCCGGTTTCCTCTTCCCATGTGGTGGAATATAAAGGGCATATTCTTTCACAGGCTCTTCATCTTCAAGACGCAGTATATGGCCGAGATATTTGAGTTGATGAATCTTGACTCTGGCAACCAGTGGAGTGGTGTTGGTCAGATTGTAGATGGTTTCATTTGGGATCCGATCCACACGCTTGATGTTTAACATGACTCTGTAGCAAGATGTTGCAAATGCATTGATCTTGTTTTCCATGTCCTTGGTGATTACCCATGACTCGCACCCGCATAGAAGGATAGTGACACAAGTTGTCTTAAACAGCTTGATTTTTGTTCCGATTGGCAGGGATAGGCTTCTCCAAAGGCGTTCCAGTTTCCAGAAAGCGGCCCAGGCTAGTGCTTTTCTTCTTTTTAGGTCTCCAACACTAGAGCCCATCTTGGAACCCATGTACTTGAAGTCTGTGACATGGTTGATGGTACTACCATAGACTTCAAGTGCTGGCTGGGCGTTACAGTTTGCAGTCATATATTCTGTCTTAGGTGCGCTGATGACAAGGCCTAGATCTGCTGCTGCTGTTGCAGTCCTACTGGGCCCGGGCTCTAGAAGATTCCAACAGGGCAATATCATCAGCAAAATCCAGGTCATTCAGCATCTTAGCAGGATACCTGCTTGACCGACGAGGGCAGGTAACAATTCCAGCGCCAATTCCAGAAGTTGATTTCTTCAGGAGGTAGTCTACCATGATAATGAACAGGAATGGTGCCAACACATCACCCTGAAGCACTCCAGTTGTTACTTGGAAAGGCTCTGAGATACTTCCATCTATCATAACGGCACTATTGGAGTCCTTGTAGAGCACCTGGATGGCATTGACCACAACCTTTGGTATTCCATAATGCCGCAGCACTGAGAACATGACGGACCTGTTGATGGAGTCAAAGGCTTTTTGAAGTCCACAAAAGTGACTGTCAAGGGAAGTTGGTACTCCTTGAAGCCTTCCACGATCCTCCTCAAAATGTGTATTTGCTGAGCACAGCTTCGACCTGATCTAAAGCCAGACTGGTTGCTTCTCAGTAAAGGATCAATGTGAGGCTGCTTATATACTGCTTAAATGTATATGAGTTTGTTTTTATGATCACGTTTCCAAGTGTATAATTATGTCTTTGAACCAAAAGCACAATGTTTTACATAACCAGACCCCTTGCCAGGTCCAAGATGGACGGCATATCAGATACAGTACCTACTCATGGCACTAGTACATGGTTATACACCACTAATAGGCCTGGGCGATGCATGGAAATGATGAACTATTTGTTTATGTGGCATCTGAAAAGACTGTTTAAAATCACTGTAATTGACCAAGTGATATAGCCAAAAAGTACATTTTGGGTTTTGATGCTTGAAATGGTGTATTTTTCTCATTATATGACACTTTTTAGCATTATATTCGCTCTATCTAATTAATTGTAACTTTCAGCTTCAAGGGCACAATGCCATTTTGTTTGCGAAAAGTCTCATTTCAACCTAGCTATGTTGAGTTTTTGATCATTTGGGATCTAAATCATCTAGTTTCACCTGAAATTGGTGGCGTTTAACTTTATTTAACTGTGAGAGTTCTGAATTTGAGAACATTCCACCCGAAATCAGCCATTTTCCCATTGACAACAATGTAATGGGTTTAAGGGTTTAGACAGCGTTATCCTAGATTCACGCCCCTTATCTGGGGTTAGGGCGCCTTATCTGGGGTTTAGACTGCATTATCCTAGATTCACGTCACTTATCTGGGGTTGGGCGCCTTATCTGGGGGTTAGACTGCATTATCCTAGATTCAGGTCCCTTATCTGGGGTTAGAGCGCCTCATCTTGGTTTAGATGCCTTATCCAGGATTTAGACTACCTTTATATAGGGTGATTCGGATAAGAATGGACCACCTATATCATAAAGTATGTTTAAAAGAATAAAACACAATATATTTACATGAATTATGGTAAAACTGTACTTTTATATGAAGTTAATGAACTGAAGAACTGAATGTTTACAAACTTTCCCTCCCTGGTTCTCTATCACTTTGCGGCAGCGATTCTTCCACCCGTGATCTCCCTCGAGAAGATTAGGAAGAATCGTATGGCCTCCCAATTTCACATAATCCCATGCATCCTTGATTATTTTGACCAGCATGTTCTTGTTTGTGGCAAATGGGGGAGAGTAGACTTTCTCTTCCATTATAGACCACACATTTTCAACTGGATTGAGATCAGGGCTGTTTCTTGGCCAAAAATCTCGTCCCAGTATGAGGGAAATATATGACTATTTTGCCTTTAAATCAAAGATGCAACCAGAAGTTATTTGTTCACCCTACATAAAATGGTCTGAAAATGAAAAAATATTGCCCCAATTTAATGGAGAAAGTTTCTAAATGGAGGCTGATATGTTGTCTTGAAAATTCATTGACACCCAGATGTTTAGTGCTAACGATAACTACCTGAGGGCAGCATAACTGATCATCTGCCTAGTCCATACTTGTCCGAATCACCCTATATATAGGGTTTGTGTTCCTTATCTAGGGTTTAAGGTGCCATAGTGGGGTTTTTAAACTGCCTTATCGGAGGTTTATGTCTCTTATCTGGGGTTAAGGCGCCCTATCTGGGGTTTAGATGCCTTATCTGGGGTTTACGACCCTTATCTGGGGTTAACGATCCTTATCTGAAGTTAAGGCGCCTTATCTGGGATTAAGATGCCTTATCTGTTGTTTACGTTCCTTATCTGGTGTTAAGGCGCCTTATCTGGGGTTTAAACTGCCTTATCTGGGGTTTGTGTCTCTTATCTGGGGTTAAGGTGCCCTATCTGTTTGTCCGATTTGGCTCACATTTTAGAATTAAGATTATTTTGCATATCTCTCTGCAACAAGTCTATTTTAATCTCAATCAGAGCAACTTGATTTTGCCTTTCGTACCACCTTAAATAGGTGATGATGCAGGCCGCAGGTGAGGCTATTAATATAGATATCAAATTTCTGAATGAGCCTTATGTGATAGAAAGAGAAAAAGAAACTATAAACTACCTCTTTTGAGCATATTATTTTATTGATTTAATAAGTCATTATTTAGTCATAATAGTTACAAATTGTTAATTATTCAGCTACCATAATCGTCCCTCATTAAAATAAAATTAACCGGTATCATGCATGAAGATTAAAATAATCATTGTCATCATAAAATCTATGATTTGAATATTTAAAGACCATATATACTACAAAATAGTCCATGTAGTATGTTCATTCAATAAGAAGTATTTGCTATTCAATATATTTCTTCTGACAAATGTTTGATGGAAAATCAATTATATTTGATATCAAATGTCTGGTGAAATATATACTTTACGAACATCAACAAACATTCGTTAGAAGTTGAACATGACTGTAAATATCATTGTAAATAGACTGAATAACAAATATCATAAAGTATGCAGCGGGCCTTACAATATTAACTTGAAAAAAAAAGTTGGGGGATGCAATGAATTTAAATGCAGCATAAATCGTTAAAATTTTCTCCATTGTGAAAACTAGGAGAACTGATAGATAATCAAGAAAAAAATTGCTTTAAAAATTAAACTGGTAAACATTCTAATCTGTGACACGATCAAGGGAAATGAGTCGGATGTTGCTAATATTGATTTTGAGATATTAACAAAGAAAGTGTTTATACTGTTTTCAGCAATTGATAAATTGATGTAACTTTGCAAAGAAAAGTTGTATCAACATGGGGTTTTCAGCCTCTGAAAGCTCTAAATGTCCTCTTTAGAAACATGTGAAAAACTCATTTTCGACCAGGGTTGACATGTGACTCATTCCCCTTGATCATGTCACATTATATT
This sequence comes from Amphiura filiformis, assembly GCF_039555335.1. NCBI lineage: Eukaryota > Metazoa > Echinodermata > Ophiuroidea > Amphilepidida > Amphiuridae > Amphiura > Amphiura filiformis. The sequence goes on from NC_092636.1 coordinate 12,329,849, forward strand.
TATTAAAATTAATTTATATGTGCTACTCTACAAAATAAAATAAAAATAAATGTAATTGTTTACTTAAAAAGTAAGACATATTCAAGTACACAGTAACTGTATTTTTTATACTACAGTTAGTACTATCTGAACTTAGACATAAGTACATTCACAATAAAAACATGCACCAGTCATGCATTTAAATCGCACAAGTGATGTTGAACAAAGTATAGCATACTGAAAACAAGAAATGTTTGTGCACATGAAAATTTCGTGAATTTCTGAGTGACATGGATTCGTGAAATTTTCAAGCTCAAAATACTTCTTTATTAGTACAGGCCTATAAGAAAATGTATCGATTTCACAAAAATTCCACACCACAAAAATAATGGTTTTTATGCCGCGTAAATATTATGCTTTAGAGTGTACCGCTTACTGGCACATAATATCTCCTTGTATTCTCTACAAGTCATAATTTGGACCTCTGATGTTTTAAGTACTGACTCACGTCATACATTAAATCTTCCACTACTGCAACAATACTTTGAGTTTGGTAGTGACGTCACAAATGTGCTTCTGCATACGAGAGTGCGTTTTGATTGTGTGCCTGTACACTGAGCTTCTTATGCAACCTAAAACATGCACCGACGTCACATCCAAACTTAAACCGACACAAGGTATAATACCTTGTAGCTTATGTACCTTGTGACTTATAAGTGAACACAACAAACATGGGATTGTGTCACTTAATATACCGCTAAGATTTGCCTAATGGCGCACTTGGGAATTTTACGGAGGGCACTTTTATGTTGTGCCTAAAATTTTACTTATATCAAGGGAGCCCATAGCGCCATTAGGCGAATCTTTACGCTATGCAAAGTCAAGTCTTGACTCAAGGATTTTATAATGTAAGAATGACCCATTTTACACTATTTTTAGTGTATAATTTAAAATGCAGAAATTGTCAAAAGTCTATATAGGGCAGCTATTCAGATTGGGCCTTCTTACACTAACCCTCTATATTGTTGTTGATTTTGGTCCACACCAGATTCGGGCTATTCCATATGAATTTTGAATGAGGTTACCTGAATGGGTGACTCCATTTGAAGCCTACACCCCTGTGTGAGATTAAGGAATGTCTTCCATAGGGTGTATGGATTTCAACAGGAATAGCACATTTCATTCCAAACTCCAGACCATGATGTACATAGCAATACATTACCAATTTTAAATGTAAGCTTTCACACACACATGGGGCTGAGGAAAGTTTCAACCAATACTGCTTGACACTTAACTATCAAACTTTTTGTGTGTGCCACTACCACCGCCCATACCCCCTCCTCGCTTGAATCCCCCTCCTCTACTACCACCTCTTCCACCAAATCCACCTCTACCACCACCCCTACCACCACCTCTACCCCCAAATCCACCTCTACCACCACCCCTTCCTCCAAAACCACCACCTCCTCTACCACCTCGGAATCCTCCCCTTCCTCCCCCGCGTCCGCCTCCCCTTCCTCGTCCACCACCCCGTCCGAATCCACCGCCTCGTCCGTATCCACCGCCACGACCTCCTGGTGATGAGAAGACTTCTTCTTGCAGTGGTGGTAGCTCATCAGCTACTGAGAGCTGGACTTTATCTGTGTCTTGCCAATTCTCCTGTACAACAGAACAGAAATTGTAATAATTATTATTATCTACTGATCTGTTTTCATCAGATGCCATTTCTCTTTTCTCAATCAGATGTCGCTTTTGACTTTTTGTTTAGATTTTGGGACAGGGTTTGAAATAATATTTTTTTTATTTAAATTGATTTTTTTTAAATTTTTTATTCCAAGAACTGCTATACCCCATGATTAAGTCAAAAGAGTACCAGTGGAATGCAAGTCATATGCCCAATCCTACCAAGCATTTACAAAAAATCAAAACATGTTTTTGCACATGAAAATTTCAAAGAAAAAATTGGGTAAAATCATGGAAAACACCTATTGAATTCTGCACCTTGATGATGAATTTTCAACAATGGATAAAGTGGCATCATAGAGGTATTTTAATTGTACCCAAAAGTTGTAGAAACATTGGGAATGAAGTAAAACAGTCAATTTAAGAAAGACATTAACTAATATTGATCAAAATGGTCAAAATTAACAAAATTGATTTAAATCAATGATTTAGTAGTGGGCAAGTAGAAATCATGTTGCAACTTGCTCTAATGCGTACAACTCTTCAATTGACATGGAGCAAGTACAAAACTAGAGCAACTGTGCCCTTTGCAAGGGCACGAGGTAAGTTAGGCGGATTATTGTGACATCTGATCAAGCAGCAATACTGTGCTGGATAGTATTAATTTTAATAAGACTGTTTCATTAATTGCCGTTTTAATATACCTTGATCGTGGAAAGCTGGCATTTTGAAAACTTGACCTTTGACCCCCTTAATGACCTTACATGAATTTCAAAATATTCAAAACATGTTAAGAATGTCATAAGGATCATTGCATTTAAATTTCAGCTCAATAGAAGCATTTTGAAAACTTGGCCTTTGACCCCTTTATTGCCCCTTAATGACCTGAAATGAATTTCAAAATATTTTTAAAATGTATAGAATGTCATAAGGATCATTGCATATAAATATCAGCTCAATTGAAGCATTTTGAAAAACTTGACCTTTGACCCCTTTATGACCCCTTATGACCTTAAATGAATTTTAAAATATTTTTTATATCTTGAGAATGTCATAAGGATCATTGCATTTAAATTTCAGCTCAATTGGAGCATTTTGACAAACTTGACCTTTGACCCCTTTATGGCCCCTTAATGACCTTAAATAAATTATAAATGTTTTAAACATGGTTAGAATGTCATAAGGATCATTGCATTTAAATTTCAGCTCAATCGAGCATTTTCGGTTAAATGACCTTTTTGACCCCTGTGACCCTGGATGACCTCGGACGTTAAACAAATCCATAACTTTTGTAGCCAGCTACCCAATACTGCTTGTTTGGTCGAAATCCGATCAAGGATGTGGGAGTAGTAGCAAATTGTGAGAAAGACGAAGAAGAAGAAGAAACAACTAGAGCAACTGTGCCCTTTGCAAGGGCACGAGGTAAGTTAGGCGGATGACTGTGATGATCTGATCAAGCAGCAACACTGTGCTGGATAGTATTAATTTTAACAAGATTGTTTCATTAATTGCCGGTTTAATAAACCTTAATCGTGGAAAGCTGGCATTTTGGAAACTTGATCTTTGACCTCTGTATGACCCCCTTACATGAATTTTAAAATATTTAAAACATGTTAAGAATGTCATAAGGATCATTGCATTGAAATTTCAGCTCAATTGGAGCATTTTTAATAACTTGACCTTTGACCCCTTTGTGACCCCTTAATGACCTTAAATGAATTTTAAAATATTTTTAAATATTTCAAATGTCATAAGTATTATTGCATTTAAATTCCAGCTCAAATGGAGCATTTTGACAAATTTGACCTTTGACCCCTTTATGACCCCCCTTAATGACCTTAAATAAATTTTACAATATTTTAAACATGTTTAGAATGTCATAAGGATCATTGCATTTAAATTTCAGCTCAATCGAGCATTTTCAGTTTAAATGACCTTTTTGACCCCTGTGACCCCTTGGATGACCTCTGACGTTAAACAACCCATAACTTTTGTAGCCAGCTACCCAATACTGCTTGTGACTGAGTTTGGTCGAAATCCGATCAAGGATGTGGAAGTAGTAGCAAATTGTGAGAAGAAAGAAGAAGAAAGAAAGAAACGCAAAGAAAGAAATAAGTTAGGCTGCCCGCCTAACTTAAAACTTAAAGAAATGGCAAGAAAGAAATAAGTTAGGCTGCACGCCTAACTTAAGTAGTAGAGGAACAGTGCTAACAAACGAGTGAATGTTCTAAACAAAGTAAGGGGACTTTGCTTTATCTCATGCATGTGACTAGGCCATCAAGATGATACTAGTAACCATCCATCATGTGACCAGTCCAGCGGGTCAGTTGCCTGATGAAGTCTGGTGGTTCCAGACACGACCTTCCAAGCAAGTCAAAAACACTTCCAAATAATGATTTGGTCATGGAACATTAACATTGCTCCTCTCCAATCACTATATACTGCATACAAATGTATGATTCATTCTGTTGACCTCAACAAGCTTCTGCTTCTGCAAGCTACCAATTACCTCTGCTTGAACATCCTGGGATAAAAAGCCACCACGAATGCCACATAACATTTTGTTCTCTTACCTTAACAACTACATCTTGGTCAGCCGGTACATCAAACACGGCACAGTGATTATCGCTGCCCAACTTGACCCTGCCGGCGGCTTCTTTGAGATCTGCAGGAAGACCATTACCAATAGCCTTGAATACATCGCCTTTCCTTTCTAGAGGAAATGATGTCTTGATGAGGTATGTTGTGAAGCCCTGAATAGAAAACAGAGGAAAAGAAAGTTACGTTAAAACTTCATTTGAAAAATAGTTAATTATCACTCGTGGAAAATGAGGCTCTCAAAGCAAATCTTAGTCAGAGGTGTAAGCGAGGTAACGATCCACTCCCTGAAAAACATGCGAGCCAAAGGCGAGCACCTCGCCAAATTTCCGGAAGTGCACGGGCTTGTCCGGGAATAGGCTGCAGGGTATCACCCCCTCAACTTTGTCTTTGCTCTTTATATGACGAATAATCATCATCCAATCCCGAAATGTAAAAAAAAAAATAATTAAAAATTAAAAATTAAAAAATTTTTTTTTTATTTTATTACATTTCGAATTCGGGAATTTCCGGAAGACTTACACCTCTGCTTAGTTTTCATGACAGCTCTCCTATTGTATAATGGTCAGACAGTAACATGAGTAGGTGTAAATTTCACCTTGAGCGCATGGATAGTCTTACCATTATCCCATTTTCACCCTCATGTCGCAGTGACATCAGTGGGCATATCATTGGACGCAGCTTCAAATCGCTGGTGTACACAGGCACACGCTTAATGACACTGCATAGATGCGTTCGCGAAACAGCTGCCTTGGTGCGTTGACGTCACTGCCACATCTGGGTGGAAATGGTTCAACTAAGCCGCCAATACACCCTACATAGTAGGGCTACAACTAGTAAGTTGTGACTCTCACTTCTAGACTACACCTGTTTTTAAAGTGATTCCTTTAAAGCCATATTGTAACATTTGCTGGAGGACGCCCTCAATATCTTTTTTAATTCTATATTTCACCAGATTGTAATGTACTGTAGTAAACTAAGATACATTGCAAAAATCAAGACTTTTAGGTGATGTAGTTTTGTCAAAATCTGAGATTTCAAAAATAAACCGTCTGAACAAGACAGTTTATTATTATGATGGAATTATGCCCGGATATGATGTTCATAACACCGTACGTACATGGTGTGCAGGACGGTCATACACACACACCAAAGGATCGTATCGTAGCACGACCGACGGAATAACACGCACTGGTGCTGGTAGTAAATTCCAATTTTCTTTGCTTTACCTCAGTTGTTCGGCTCAAAATTGAAAGGGGCCATATCTGACAGTAAAAGCTAACATTTTATGGAAAGGAAATACTAATCTATTTTTATAGAACTACATCCAAAGCCACACAAAAACATACAAGGCTATAATAGTACAAACAATAATAGTAACTGATTGACTCACTTCTTGTGTAGTAATAAGTGACCTAGGTGTGAGTTCAGCAGCCCCCGCTATGTACGCCAATGCAGCAGCTACCACAGCCTCTGCTCCTTTATCTTCTATTAATTCTTGTGCAGCATCAAGGAAAGGCTTGACAGCTTTCTCTGGTACTTCTGTTAAAACCCTGATGGGAGGGAAAAACAGAGGGAAAAAGTCAAGCAATTATTTACCAACTGTCTCTTTTTTCCCTAATCACAAGCTACAGAAACTCTTACCCAGTGGGCTCTTTTCTGCATTTCATACAGTGACTCTGAATGGTTAATTACATGATATAATCATCTGAGTAACTAATCAAAATAGAGTTTTTAGATGTCTTCACTCTTTAGCTTAATTCCAATCAGCCCTACTAGCCATTCTTACTAATCTCTGATTGGCATAATATATGATACAGGGTCTCACTGTAACCAATGAAAATAGTCCTTAGAAGCCAATAATGTGGCCGGTAGCTCCTATGGGGTTCATATTACTGAAATTCTTTCCAAATTTGTGTCTGCCTCACAGATTTATTACATTAAAACAATCACAAATATGCATGACATCATAGTAGTTATCAATGAATTACTTTAATAGAAAGTTTAACTTTGCCTTTTTTAGTTGACCTATATAATACTCCATTGGGTGAAACGGCTACAATAAATGTCCCTCTTGAATACATGCATACTCATGTGAAATGTTTACTTTGCAAAATGATGGATGTCTACCACATTCTGTTGATGACAAATTGTTGAGTGCATGGAAGTTTATAGGGGGCATTGGTGTTTCAAAAACCACTAAATGTGACACACTCAGAATAAAGTTAGCATTTACTTGCTCAGTATAGAAGCTTATTGATTTTCAAATCCCAACCAATTCCCTGGCATACTTGGTTACAACATTATGAACTTGAAAAATCCATTTTCTAATGCATTTTTTAATAAATTTTTTGCCTCTACACTATGTCAAAATTTTATTCTTGCCAACTTTCGTTTGATTGGATCTGATCTTGTCCCATACAGGCTGTATCAAAAACGATTGGTACCCATTAGACTTCTCCGTAGTCCACTTGCCAATTTTGCATACTCTGGCTATTACATTTAAGCATAAAACTCTGATTTATATTGATTTGTGTGCAACTGATAGATTTTCACATCTGTATCTAATCTTTTCAGTCACCGCACTCCCTCTGTTTGTTAGCTTCCCAAGTGGACTACTGACTTTGCCTTGCGGTTAAGATTTTTAACACGGGACTCTATGGAGAGTTAGGCCAATTTCTGGCCTAACTAAAATTGGCCATGATGTAATGCATCTTTAAATGGATCTGCCTTGTGATTGGTCGCCCACATCTCACTATGGTTTAAATCTTCCGGGCCAGCGCCATTACCATTAACTACACCGTACACAACTATCTGTGGTATTTGCGGCGCTTTTGTGTTGACGCCAAAGTTAATCACTCATCAAACATCTAGCGCGTCCTTGTACTATACCATGCTTAGTACTTGTGGATTGTGGTTAATGGACTGATAAACAAGTATGCTTGACAGTGTGTTTTTAGAGAGCAAAGTCCCGGGTAAAGTTCTCCTTAAAATTCAAAGTCCATGGTCGGATTTTCGGGTTCGCTATCAATAAACTGGTAGATTCCAAAATCAGAATTGTTCAGTATTAAAGTGAGCCATTATAATTATGCAAGATAATGTTGCATTCAATTACTTTTATTGTCACTAATCATCTGATATTTTTAACTCTCTATGACCATTTTACTATTGAATACTTTAATTTTAATAAACATCAGTATAATTTTGAGTTCAACGAAATGGGTTCATCATGACTAATAATAACATATTTTTAATAAAATTTGACTATGGCATAGTCTAGGTACCCATGGGCTTGTCAGTGACAGTGATTGTTAAAATAAACACTAAGAACTGATGGGTACCAATCATTTTGATACAGCCTGTATGAAACACTGATTACTCTACATACCTGACAGCTTCTGAGGCACTAGCTTTGACTATCTCCTTGGGTGATGGTGGACCTACTTTCTTGAATTGTATACCCTGAAACATGACAAACATCAATGCAATTACTTCTCCATGATAAACTACTTGGCAGTTCACTTATCCATTTCTTCTATGCACAGCCCACACCTGAGCATTTCCCATCCCTGCGCAACGAACATGCCAACATGACATAAGGCTGGTATTAAATTATTCACAATGCAAGTTTTGTGTGAGTTTTAAAACTGTTTATGAAGCATCATCATTTGTACCAGTATGTTTCCCTTGCCCGCATATCGAAGATGGCCATCATTGTTTTACTCGCAACTAGCAAATATTGAGACTTGTGCTGAGAGCGTGATTTGCAAGTTGCCCATAACATGTAATAATGGTTTCCCTGACACACAAAGTTTCCACTAACTTGAGTTTTGTCGTGCTCACTCAAAAAGTACTGTTGACCTTTGGTGACCTTGTCTACTGTGTTATTTGTTATGCAAAGATTATGTTTTTTATAATGTTAATATTTTAAAAACTCATACTAGTAATCCTTGGTTAAACTTTTAGAAAATGCATTTGATTATTCCGTGCACTATGAAGACTTACCGCTTGTCTTTCTACTTTGGTGAGATTCCATTCTTCATCGGGTTTATAGAAACACACACATACACCAGTCCTCTGAGCCCTGCCTGTCCTGCCTGATCTGTGAATGTAATCATCTACATACTGTGGAAGCAAAGCATAAATGGAACAAAAATGTCAGCAACAAGCTTAAGGTAGAAATATACATGATAACCCCACTTCTAACAAACTACATGTACAATGTATACTGCGCCAATAAAGTATCCTTACACTTGGAAAAAGAACCACAATTCACAAACTGAACAATATTGGGGTAAATTTGTTTTTTAATAGATGCACTATCTAATCCTGCACATTATGACACCACATTGAATCCAATGTGACCTCAAGAAGTAAAGTTACAAGCAATTGAATAGACGAAGGTCTGGTTTTAAAAGTGACAACCTGGCCGCAAGACGCAAAAAGATTCCAACAAGCGCAACAAAGAGACAACACAATTTCTCCAATGAAGCGTTATTTAAAGCAGTTTTTATTTCAGTTTTTACTTTTCTGTACTTTTCATAACTTTCATTTTATTTGCCAGTTCTTTTGTTTCAGTTTTCTTTTGTTCCTTTTGTTTTAAATTAAAGCCAAACGCATACAGTAGCCATTCACCACTCTCAAACCAGATGTCTAGTCTGTGGAGTTGTGAATAAGCCAGTTTGTCACTTTTAAAACTGGACCAAATTTACCCCAATATTGTTCAGTTTGGCAATTGTGATTATTTTTCCAAGTGTAAGGATACTTTATTGGCGCAGTATACTTGTAGTTTGTTAGAAGTGGGCATTACACAGGAATCATGACTCTGACACAAAATAATAGTTTTTTCTGTGTGTGTGAGTTGATGACAGGTTCTTTTTTCCCTATTCCTGCATTATGTATCTCGAACAAAGACGCTTGGTTATCAAAAACTTCCTTCACCCAATGGAATTTGGGGAGCTGCACAGATAATTGGTGGATGTTACAATCTAAATGTGGATAGATGTGCGATGATGATGATTCACCATTGCAGCGAAATTACAGCGCTTTGAGTCCTCTAAGATCTGGAGAAAGGCGCTTTATAAATCCAAAATTTATTTGGTGTGTTTTTCCTTGTCCGCTCTCCAAAGATGGCTTTTTGTTTAAAATCCTCACCTTTTTCAATGTGTCTACTCTTGCAGTAACCAAGGACTGATTTTATGTCAACAATTACTGTACTCACTCTCACACACATTATTAAGCTGTTTGCAGTCAATTGCACATCTCAGCTAAACAAAGACCGTCTCAACTTGCAGTAACGTCCACAGTTGGAATGTAACATTTCATAAAAACTTCCACATTTGCTGGCAAACACTTAAGTACACCCCCACATACCCCTTCCCACCTCACACAGCTTACCTTAGGAGGATTACATTGGATAACTAAATCAATTTCTGGTATATCCAACCCTCTGGCAGCTACATCTGTTGCTATAAGACATGGAAATCTACCATCTCGAAAACCCTGTTGAGTAAAACACACAGCAATAATGAAATTGAGAGATCTAGGCAAAAATAAGCAAATACAATAAAAGACATACAGTACAAATGGACATATATAAAATGTATACAACTTAACACCAAAGTATACTAGGAGTGCACAACGGACGGATTAGTGTAGTGGTCTTCTCACTCGCTTCTCATCACTGCAGCCCTGGTTCAATTCCCTGCGTTGCCACATGCGAGTTTGGTTGCTGATCCATGCTCGTCCTTGCCGGTTTCTCTCCTGGTGCTCCAGTCTTCCTCCTGCTTCCAAAATTGGATCTCATCCCATACCCCTGTAACATCACATTCGGTTGGCATGCCTTTAATTTAGTAGCCTTGATTCTCCCAATTTTGTGTGTCACTCATGGAGGGTAAATATTGTACCTCCAGATTATTTCACTATGCACCCAACAAACTTTGCCCAAAGTGCATTGTTGTTTGTGTTCTGCATGTAACTTGTTGCGCAAAAACATGCACTTAGTACTGATGTTTGTAATACTCTAAGTTAAAGATACACATTATCATTCCACTTCGGGATTTTGTTTGTGTTCTGCATGTAACTTGTTGCGCAAAAACATGCACTTAGTACTGATGTTTGTAATACTCTAAGTTAAAGATACACATTATCATTCCACTTCGGGATTTTGTTTGTGTTCTGCATGTAACTTGTTGCGCAAAAACATGCACTTAGTACTGATGTTTGTAATACTCTAAGTTAAAGATACACATTATCATTCCACTTCGGGATTTTGTTTGTGTTCTGCATGTAACTTGTTGCGCAAAAACATGCACTTAGTACTGATGTTTGTAATACTCTAAGTTAAAGATACACATTATCATTCCACTTCGGGATTTTGTTTGTGTTCTGCATGTAACTTGTTGCGCAAAAACATGCACTTAGTACTGATGTTTGTAATACTCTAAGTTAAAGATACACATTATCATTCCACTTCGGGATTTTGCTGATGAAAGCCGGATGGCCACTATTTGCCCTCTATGATAGACAAACCAAGATGGCAAATTTACCATAATAGCATTACACACAGGGCAATTTTGAGTTAGTACTCTTTGGGTATAATCTCTATGGCGGATTTACCATAGCATTACAGTGATTTTGAGTTGGTACTGGGTATAATCTCTACGGTGGATTTACCATAGCATTACACACATGGCAATTTTGAGTTGGTACTCTTTGGGTGTAATCTCTATGGTAGATTTACCATAGCATTACACACAGGGTGATTTTGAGTTAGTACTCCTTGGGTCTAATCTCTTTGATAACCCCTCACTCACCTTGAGTGTTGTTTCCCGCTGTTGTTGTGGTATATCCCCGTGTAACACCTGGGCTTCCACTGTCAACACTTTATTCATAGATAACTCATTGACATCTCTCTTGGTCTCGCAGAATATCATCGTCCTACCATTAATACCTGTGTGGATGCGGATTACGTCGTTGATGATGGACGCACGCTGGTGATAACCCGAGCGGATTGCTAGATGCTGCAAAAGAACAAAGGGAATTCAATCGTTTTATGAGAAAATTTCAACACAGAAATAAAAATGTTGCTGATTGAACGTACACGCATGTATACAGATATATTATCATGCCAGTAAAAAAAATTGAACATTCCAACAAAATTACTTATTTTCCGATTCAAACATATTATTGTGGACTTAATGATGAATAAACATTTTGACTTTTTGATAACATCATGCTGCATTCGTCCAGGGGAATTTCATGCTAGCGCAATTATTTTCATGAGAACAGAGCATCAGACTCCCACTTCCATGCTTACGCTGTGTACGTTCACCACAAGGAATAGTGTGTTGCTTGTCTTCTCTGGAAGCCAGTGTAGGTCATGTTCCCCTTCAACCCACCCACCTTAAGAGAAATCCTGTACAATAATATCATACTTACTTGTACATTTTTGGATGTCTTATTTCTCTCATTACCAACCAGGTTAATCCTCTTCACGTCACTCTTCATGTATTTCTTGCCCGTAGCATGGACCCATGGTGGCACTGTGGCTGAGAATAGCAGTGTCTGCGGAGTGGACTCTGGTTCATCTGTTGATGGAAGTAGAGAATAACAGATAGGATTTTTTTCTTTTGCCAATCCAATATTGTGTCATAATGGATTGGCTGGCCAACATTTTGCCAGCACATACTAGAGAAGGAAACAAAAGACTTCCCCAGGAGAGTCCTGGAGGCCATCCAGACCAATAAACAAGCATCTTCATTGAACTGAGACATATCACTACAAGATTCCTATTGGGGCCGCCTGCACAGGTACACCGTCACTAAGGTACTTGTCTGGTACTGTGCAGTACCAGGGGAATACCATTGTAGTAGTACAGTACATCTGCTAGAGGGTCCTGTGCAGTAGCAGCATTGGTACAGTGTAGATACTCTGTGTGTACCAGTCAGGTCCTTGGCGATGGTGTACCTGTGCAGGGGGCCACAATAGGAATCTTGTAGTGTATGATTGGAACTAGATCCTGTGTAGGACAACCTTATCAAACCCAGTAAGACCAGGGGACAGGAATTTTCCAACTTTGGCAATGCCCCTTTGTGTAGCATCATCTGATCTGGTTGGTCTGTAGCTGTTTCCAAGAAGCATCAGTGCTAACAACATTGGCTGATGATGAGGAAGTTCCATGCACTCCAGGGCAGTGATGTAAGCAAGTAGTGTTATTACCACTACATATGAATCTATAAATTTTTTTCTTATTATAAGTATAATATAAGTTCTTCAGATCCCATACAATGTGCATAACCTTACCCTCTTTATAAGCTGCCTTCAGAATTTCCTCCACCGATTCGGCAAATCCCATATCCAACATGCGATCCACCTCATCCAGCACAACGTGCTTCAGCTTGGAAAAATCCAACTTCTTCTTGTTAACATAGTCTAAAATACGTCCCGGCGTGCCTACCAAGACATCCAAACCACGTCGTATGGCCGTCTCTTGAGGCCAGTAGGACGTGCCGCCATAGATGCAACAGGTGGATTAAAGAAGGACAGATGGTCTCAAATTCTCACCAATCTGAAAAATGTTGAAAACAAAAAAAAATGTTAGGAAGAGTACAGATACTGGGACCAAGACTACATTTTGTTGCACTCTGCCAGATGTCAATGACTGGGTTCAAGACTACGCTTTGTTGCGCTCTGTCAAGAGGTCAGGAACTGGGATCAAGACAAGGCTTTGTTTCAACTTGAATTTGGTAATGATATCTAGGTACACATTTTGCTGTAAAAGCCCTTTACTCCAAAAGGTTTAGGGCATTTAACTTGAGGCTGGGATTAGGGATAAGGCAAGGGTTACGATTAGCATTAGTGTTAGAGATTAGGGTAATGTTGGGATTACACTTATGGTTGGATTTGGGTTAGGGTTAAGGTTATGTTTAGGGTTAGGATTGGGCCTTAGGTTATAGGTTAGGGTTAGGGTGAAGTTTTGAGTTAGGATTAGGATTAGGGTAAGGGTTATAGGGTCTACAACTATTAGATATTGGGTTTTAGGACTTATGACTCTTCGGACCATCGACCAAAAGATATAAACACTGACTAGTCAAAACTTAGGCCCTGGTTCATAAAAAAGTACTGGTTCCCCAGTTTCAAGCACTGTGCATGACTGCATGTCACCTAAACACCGATATTAATCTTGATATTAACAAAATAAGTCACTTTTTATAACCTCTTCAAGTGCAAATACATGTTAAGTGTACAAACGAATAGTTTATTGTTTACCTGCTTAGCCAGTTCTCTGGTGGGTGCCATAACCAGAACAGTTGGTGGACGACCACTCTTCTTGCCAACATCCTTGAGTTTCTCTAGCAGTGGTAACACAAAGGACAAAGTCTTCCCTGTGCCGGTCCCTAGAAAACACACAAACAAACACCAAGAATTATTTCAGGTGAACAAAGTTCCCAACACCGCTTTGAGGCAGTACAAAGCCAGGAATCAACTCACTTAGCATGTGCCCAAGTAAGAGCGTTTGTGACACATCCATGTTGATGTGGAGTGTCAATAATCTACCACACAAATATAGCACATCCTTAATTATAAACTATGTTACTAGAAAAATAGTGGTCTCAGGTTGGCTCTGCAATATCATGCAATGTAATAAAGTACGCATCTCTGATTAATTGTTACTCAGGATCCCCTTGGAGATCAGTACCAGATACTGAAGGGCCTATCCTGCTAAGAGAACGGTTAAATACATAAATAAATAGTGGTTGTCCAATGGTTAGAATCGCCCATGCCTTGAATAGAGGAATTCTCAACCCAAGGGGCAGGGATTCCATGCACTTTCCTGTGTATTAGCATTTCATATTTAATATCCCTCTATCTAGTATAAGTAACATATACACTGAGATAACTCATACTTATAATGTTATCATTAAGGCCCGGCAAAAAACGCGATCTCGCTTTTCACACTGTGATTCTCACTATTAACCAATTATCTCGCTTTTTAAAAAAGTTTCACTTACTATAAAAATGTTGCTTTATGCCATAAAAGTTTGCCAAATTCCATTAAAATGCAGTTCCAACTTCGCCAAAGTGCAGAATTCAGCAGCATTGCAAGCACAAGGTCGAGTGAAAAACCCATGCGTTACTCAATAAAAACTGACATTTCATTTCAAATGAGTTCAAGTTTAGGCCAAATATCATTATATTTATTGAATTACTGAAATATTTTGACTATAAAACATAATTCAAGGTCAATTTTTTGTCACTTTTTTGCCGTCTGACGACAATGTAGTAAAGGAAGCACATCCTCAATGTTGTCATTGACCGAATCTGAACAACGGAGGGCTTTTTTTATGGAATTATTTTTTTTATTTTTATTTTTTTTCCGGATTTTTCGTATTTTCGGGGCGTTTTTAAAGCTTCTTGTGCCATTTTCCGGGGAAATCTCGCTTTTCAATACTTTGGATCTCGCTTTTTACTTCAAAAATTGCGTTTTTGCGGGCCTAGTTATCATGCTAACACCATTGTGAAATCATTTTCAAAGACTCACAATCTGGGGGTGGGGATGGTAAAGTGAGTGGAGTACTGACGGCAGGGTGACGTGACCAACTAAATTATATTAAATTTTGCAGCTCAGTGTCTGATTCATGACCCCTTGAACTAATTTGGACTCCCTTTTTGTGCCGTACTTATTACTGAGGACTGAGAAGATTTGAGCAATATAGATGGTACAACTATGACTTACTAGCTTGAGTTATGACATCAAAACCATCAGAAATCACTTGGAATGTCTTCACTTGAACTGGAAACAGGTAGTTGATGCCTTTATCTGAAAATCAATGGAACATATTCAAATACATTATAAAGGGATTTTAAAATAAATACATTTAGGGGAAAAAATTTATACAAGTCTCAAGCATTTAAAATTTTAAGTATAAGTAGTATATGTTATTGATAATTGGTTATAAAAGTTATTGGAAAATATAACCTGAAATCAGTCTTAGTACAAATCTTTGGGTTGATTGTCACAAATGAAAAACACCATAACAAAAAAATGTATGTTTTAGGCCTAAGGCTCTCATTTTCGGGAAATTCGGCTCCCGGGTACCCGAACTTTTTTTCGAGCGGGTACCCGGGTACCAGTGTTTACTCAGAGGCTGTATGTCTCAATTTTGGCCCAGTGAAAATTATTTTTGGCGCACACAAATTTGCAATGCTGTATTACAATTAGTCAATTTGGGGAATTACTGAGCCAAAATTTGGCCAATTTGGGAAGATAATGTCTCATTTGGCGCACCCAATTTCCAGAGAGAGTAAACACTGCCGGGTACCCGAAATTGGAAAAAAAAAAAAAAAAAAAAAAAATTGGGGAAAAAAAAAAAAAAAAGTTAAAAAATCGGTTTTGTAGTGTCTCTGGACCTAGATTAAATGTTAGGATCATGATTGACCTTAAAAAAAAATTAAAAAATGAATTTTGCACATTGTTTTGTGTTTTTAATCTGAAAATTGATATATAGTTTTCATGTCATACTCTATTAATGATATCAAAATGCATTCAAATTCAATGCATTTTGATATCATTAATAGAGTATGACATGAAAACTATGTATCAATTTTCAGATTAAAAACACAAAACAATGTGCAAAATTCAATTTATTTTTTTAGGTCAACCATGATCCTAGCATTTTTTTTTTTTTTTAATTTTGTGTTCCGGGCAGGGAATTTCCTGCCCAGGTAATAGGATTATCGGGCGGAACTCGAATTCCCGAAACTCACTCAGAGCCTTATTTAGGCCCTTATTTCCCAAAATTGAACCAAATATTAAAGTTTGAATTTCATTGCCAGAACTAAAGGATAGCTATTTTGCAAGAATAATATTTTTTGAATCCAAAAATATTAGTGTATTATTTTTCTGGAATAGGGGTAGATCAACAGCAGTTGGAGGAAGTATCCCATCATGCATTGCAGTCTATCTGCTTGCTCCAGAGCAAATACATACAAAATACAAGTAAGAGCTGCTTAAATACAATGTATTGAGAGCTATGGTTTGTGTCACAATACTCTTTCAAACAAAAGTCTAAGCTCCTCGGATATAAGCAAGTATTTGAACATTGAGTGAGGGATTTTGTGTACACTTTCTATGGCATGTGCAGTTCTACTATGGTACCACAGAGCATGATGGGATACACCTATCAGCTGCTGTGGGGTAGATCAAAACATACTGCTGTACAGCTAATGCCATATTTGGTACTGTTATGACCGAACATGTCCAGGGTGAGTTTCTTGTGTGTTAGAAACTAGAGAATACCATAGCCTACCTTTTAATCTTCTCACAGTCTGTGGTGAAAACGGAAAGTTACTCAAAGCTCCTTCGATTTCTTCTGGTGACAGAACCTTCTGCAAATATTAAAGAATATTGTTGAATGAAAAATTATGCAAGTTTCAGTTTGACGCAATTTGTATTTGCTGACAAATGAAGCTAAATGTACCAGAGTCGTTATAGGGAAGAGAGGCAAGCCAATCTTCCACCAACAACATCCATGTCCATAAGTGCCAAAGCAGAACTTCCTCCCTGGTGCTGATTCAAACTGGGCTGAATAGAAATGCCTCAAAAGACTGACTGAGAGCTGGTAATGCCGATGTAAAGTGACTCATGAAGTGGGATTTATATATAGAGCAGCTACTGGGATGTTCTCTATTGGAGCAAGAATGCAGAGCTAAAGACCTTACAGAGAACAGTGATATTGCTTAGAGTTATGTTTAACACAATTCTTTAGTGTGTGTGTGTGGACACAATAATAATAATAAAGGTCCTTATTCCTTGCCCTGCAGTGTGTGTGCGCAATCTTTTTCTTCAGAACTCTGTGCTCAAAAGTTGCTTCAAAAAGGGTAAAAATTTGATTTTTTTTTTGGTAGGGGGTGGGGTGGGGGGGTAAAAATTTGATGACATCAAGAAAGTTTGAAATTAAATACTAATATCAGGAAAAATACCAACTGAGTGATCTGTGGGAAATCTACATGAACATGATACATTCAACTTAACAACTCAAATTAAATTAAGTGCTCCAACAAACTTCATACATGACTAAAAACATGAAAACAATGAACTGAAAAACTCTCATCTTATGGTTACTTATAAATACTTGTATGTAGTACATTTGGGTTTAGGATGGCTTTTTACTGTTATACTATAGCAGATTCAACCCATCGTGGGACGTTTTTCCAACAAATCCAGGCTGCCAAATCGCCCGGTAGCCTGAATTTGTTTGAAAAACGTCCCACGATGGGTTGAATCTGCTATAGGTAAATTAGAGCTACTAAATACATAATGTGTGTCATCTTTCCACTACACCTACCGTCTCATTGTTTTCATCGAGACTGTCATCGCTATCATCTTTGCCATTCTCCAATACTGCTTCCTGCTTTTGCTTCTTGATGCTTGGACTTGGTTCCTCCAAGTTCTTCCTCTTCCTGTTCTTCTTCTTATTGTTGTTGTCTTCATCGCTGTCTCCTTGGTGAATCTGATAGGAAGCAATAACAATGTTATCATTATTTATCTCAATTTACATACCATACCTCAATGCCATGGTGAAATTATTGTCACTCATAGCAGTAATGTACATCAAAGTCTGTTTCTTTTTTCTAACTTCCATCAGTTGATTTTTTTTGGAATTCCTTCAGAGTACGGTACTGTAGCAATCCATCTACATGCATGTACATTTATCTCTAAATGAGTGTTTTTGATGCAAGAGTTAAAAGTCAGACATATATTCAATTTTCAGGTCAAAAGATGTGAGCAGTTAAGAGGGTACTACACCCCTTGATAAATTTGTGTCTATTTTTGCATTTTTCTCAAAAACTAATAACACAGCGGTAACAAAAGTTATGTATATTATAGGGGCAAGGAATCCAATTACTACACTGGAATTTCAGTGACCCAAGACAAGCGGTTTGTTATTTATGATTAGAAATAAGGTACCGCTAGGATGTACCTCATTTCCTATCATATATACTGAACCGCTTGTCTTGAGTCACTGAAATTCCAGTGTAGTAATTGGATTCCTTGCCCCAATAATATACATAACTTTTGTTACCAGTGTGTTATTATTTTTGAGAAAAATGCAAAAATAGTCACAATTTACCACAGGGGTGTAGTACCCCTTAAAGAGTTTCTAAAACAATAGGAATCTAAAGGAAATACTTCCTTTGTTTGGCTATGTCTATCTCAAAATCAATATTTCTGACTTCCGACAGATCTTGCTTGATCACATCTCATGGTGCTTGTAGATGGAATTCTGTGGTACCTGTAATACCAAGTGCTGTAGCAGGAGTAGCGCTGGCAGGTTAAAACTAGGGGTCACAGATTTTTCATTATTTATCTCTTTATTTGTTTATTTTATTTATTTACTAGTTTTCAGCACTCCTGATAGAATTATGAATATTCATTCGCTGTTAGCATGTAATGAACCAGTTACCAATCACTGCCCGTTATTGAGCAATGTGGGCGTATGACAATAATGGCATACAGGCTTGATATAGCGAAGTCCGAAAATAGTCAAATTTTTTCTATTTTTAGCAACCTATTTAGCTCAGATTTTGCCGTTTGGGGCAACAAAACAGTCTTATTTTAACAGTTTTATGTCAAATATACTCTATCCTGTGCTCTTATGAAACATGAAAAAGGTTTCTTTAAAGTTTAACACAGTGCAACAAGTTAAACTCAATTTACCCTTGCTGAGAAATGGGCGAATCCATGTTATTGTTTACCGGGTCAGAGGTCAATCATTGTCATGCAGATAAATTTGTATTGTTTGGCTCGACCCGGGAACCAATGGGATTTGTCGCCTTCGCGGGTTTCGGGCGTGATTAGGTGGTGATTTATTCACTGTTGGTTTTGTATTGGACACGACAACAACAAAAATCTTCCCACCCACCACTCCCTGTGTGGACATGTGAGAAGGAAGTAAAATATAATTATGTGTGACAGTAATGAGATAATGACCTGTATAAATACAGATATATTTTATCTACTACATGGTAGTGTGTTAAATAGCTAATTAAAGGATTTAACTGTCTGCAAGTTTAAAAAGAAAAATCAAGAATTATGGTCTCTGTAGATAAGGAGGGAGGAATAAAGAGTTGACGCCGATCATTAAAATTGCATGCGACTTGCAATTAATTTCCCTTTCTCAGATCTTCAAAGATACAATGTACACTGTTTAATTAGATCATGTGTTCAATATGTTGTTACATAAATTTTTATATAATTGTTCTGTATCAACCTTTTTAGAATGATAGTTCAAGAGGGAAAGTAAGTCGTCAAAACTATATATTTCTTAATATGTACAGGAATTGACAATCATATTGTTACATGCAGGCACAGGTGTCATCAAAAACAGTGTTAATAAAGTAGTTTTTTATAAGGTCAAAGACTTCACACAGTAAGCAAAAGAAAATAATGCTGGGTTTTGAATTATCTTTTCTGTATTTATTTATTATGTACATGTCATAGAATGCTAACATTAAGACTTGATCCTTTGAACTTCAGGTCACTCACCTGTTGAAGAGTCTCAAGAATTCCACTTGGGAGCGTGGGATCTGCATGCACCAGTACCGTAATTTATTGTTGAGTTTCCAGCCATGATATTTGATTTAATGATCTACGGGTTCGCGGTCAAACGCTCAGAATTTAAGCCTCGGGTGGCGGCCACCCGAGTGCAAGTTTGGATCACATTTGGATCACAAGATTTTCTGCGCCTTTAGTCGTTGTTTCGCTAGAGTCTTGGGTTGGGTATATTTCGCTCGATTAGAGTATTCTCTATTATATATTTGGCTATAGTACGGCTGAGAGTTTGTTTGTTTGTTGTAGGTACTTGGTGCGGGTCTTAAACAAAAGTCAATAAATGGTTGTCGTGTCTGATTGCCAACATGCATGCAAATTTTGCCTCCGAGTGTTTTTCAATTTCTCGGTCTTTGGGTACCGGGTAATTGATCAATTCCCGGCGACCATAATTTTTTTTTGTGAAGATTGTCAGGCTTTCCGGTGACATTTTTGCTTTTGTCGTCGTAAATTGCTATGTAATTGCTACTTACGAAACTTGGTGATCTTTGCAAATTCAACCATAAAGTCATCATTGTTGATTCTTAATCTACTGTAAAATCAAGTGTGTTTGTCAATATTGATGAAAACCAAGCTAAGAATGATGATACATGTAGTTTTGACATTGTTTCATTGTTTACATTTAATACAGTCGGCCCGGAAAGTCTGCGTCATTCTTTGACGCACAGGTTTTACTGAATATTTTACCGCGTGAATTGAGACGTCGGAGCCGGTCAAACACAGAGGACTAGCCTACATCCCGTATCCTACTATCACCCAAACAAGCAAATCTCTTCACGAATTCACTCACCTTGTGATCCTACATCATCAGTTGAAACAAACATCTAAGTTTCCAAAAACAACTTTGTCTTTGTCAATCCTCAAAACTACAAGTACCGGTAACTTCATTAATAAAAAATTAAAATCCTAGTATTACCCGTTATTGAAAATTTTGTTCGATTTATGTCAACCAAAAGAACGCACGAGTCGAGTTCAGTTAACCAAAATGGTATCTGCTGTCTCCTGTCACCTCAGATATGACGTCAAGCTGCTTATTAAATATTCATGAAAAGGTCACAATCGGTGGATCGGATTGGTTGAAATCAACGCCACGTTTTTGACCTTACAGAGGGGTCAGAGATGTGCATATTCATGTATGAAAACAGCGATGCGGATATAGTATCATCACCGGGACTGAGAAATGCAACATTTTCGATGTTTGTACCGGGGAATTTCAGACACGGAGACTCCGCGGAGATTTCTACAAATTCGTCCAAAGGGTTGAGGATCGCATTTTTATCTATCACTAAATGTTTCGGAATTGAGGTCGGCTAAAAAGTAGACAGTTTCGGGGACTGTAATTGGTGCAGATGTCACATTTTCAACAGTGAGCGATAAGTGACCAATTTGACATTCAGCACAAGGGCAATTCCATGTTACTCGCGTTACATTTTTGATAAAATCAGCACATTCAATGTCATATAAATACAATTGAACAAGGAGTTGGTTTATTCATCTTCTCTCCACATGTACTTACTGACCCAACGTATCAAACCACATAAACTTTAATTTTGTAAATAACTAGATGAACATTTATTAGCCAAAAATGTGATTGTGACTCGCGTTACGAAAAATTACACCTTCAAAATTAGGCTTTTACTTGTTCAATATTTCTCCTCAAACAAACAGCTGCAGACAAAAGTTTATACTATATCCAGGCTGGACACATCACACTACCGTGTGATGTGTCCAGTTCGTCGCCGAACTTACATATAATATGGAGAGCTTAGCATAACGGCCTGCCTATTTACGCTTCCTGAAAACACTCTTGCACATAACATACAAAACCACAAATTCACTAACTTCAACTTGCACTACCGACACCATGAAAAATATTTTAATTATTACCGATCCTTCAGAATACTTGCAAATATTGGCAGTTTCATAAAATCCTGCTGCTGAAAATCGTAAATTCCACAATCTTCTGTCAGATCCAGGTCAGTAATCACAGGTGGGCGAATCTACCAGCGTGACAAGACCAGAGATAATAAAAAGCATGAGAGGCCACGCCGTACAAACAGTGTTGCCAAA
The DNA here is from genome assembly GCF_039555335.1 of Amphiura filiformis. Lineage (NCBI taxonomy): Eukaryota > Metazoa > Echinodermata > Ophiuroidea > Amphilepidida > Amphiuridae > Amphiura > Amphiura filiformis. The sequence continues at coordinate 12,351,792 of NC_092636.1, forward strand.
ACTTTTCAGCGCCAAGGCGCGGCGCATTGAGTCGCCAGGCCGCGGTAAAGGATTCTCAAGTAGCCCAATTTTAACCTTCCAAAAAATAGCGCCCAATACCGGATATTTGGGCGGATTTACCCAATTTAGAACACAAAACACCCAATTGGGCGGAAAAGCACTTGACTTTAAAACTTCCGGTACTTATTGGGAAGTCACCGACCGATCAATAAATTGTCACAAAACCCATTGTGACTGCAATTTGGAGCTTCAGAGACTCAAAACCTTTATCAATCGCCGAAAATCGGCTAAATTGAAAGAAAAATACATCAAATTACTGCCGCGGCCTGAGACTGGCAAAAGTAGCCCAATTTTAGGCAAGTAGCGGCATGCTTTTTTGAGTAGCGGCAAGTGATCGTCAAGTAGCCCAATTGTGCGCCTAAGGCGCGGCGTTGGCATCACTGCGTACAAATAGCTAGCCTGATTGGCAAGCGTCGTCGCTGGCCAGATCTTCTACGGTCGTGTATGATGAGTAGAGACCATAGAGCCCTATATAGGGCTCTGTGGAAGAAACGGTTTCTAATTTTGAAGCCATGGATAATATATTCATTTATACGAGAACCATATTTTTGTACCAATCACAGAACAGAATTTCACTTACTCACAGCTGTCAATCATTCTTGTGAAACGTAAGCTCCGCCTAGTATCAAGGTCTTCTTCTGCGCATTGGTTGTGCGCATTAACTAGCCTCCAGCACAAAAATTAACATGGACACAAAATTGACATAGCTTATGTAATTCAAATAATAAAATGTAATATTATCATGATAGATGCACGTTTTATTAAAACTTGAAAAGATTATTAAGTCCAATAATTTGTTTGTGTTAGCTTGCACGAGTCACAAAATGGTGACCCATCACGCATTTTCTGCATGTGCCGACATTAGTAACTCATAGTGACTGTCCTCAAACTAGCGCCAGTGTGTCTCAGGCCTGATAACTACGACCCCAGGTAATTTTATGCAGAAAGTTTTCTTGCGAACAGCTGCAGGTGACAATTAAACAATGAACACGGCTTGTTTATGTACATGCGTGGGGAGGCTTGTACGTCAGCTGACGTGTTTTGGACATGTTCCGGCGTAAAAAAGTGTCGTTTTTCTTCATGAAAAATACCAGCGATGACCAGTTTTTGTGGGCTATTTGATTTACAGGTATGTCGGTTCGTCATAGGGTAGAAATGATAGCTGTACAATTTGTATAACATGCAGTTTAACATAGGCCTAAACATTTATGGGCACAAATCGACCTTCCGTATTATGCACAAGTATGTGGAAGTGGCAGGCATAAGTTTATACCACTAAGTAATTACCTTGTATCTCAGCTGTATACATTACAGAAACAAACACCAAGTATATTTGAGATTGGTATTTTTTAAATGGCCAACTTTAGCTAAATTGGTGCATCGCGTTACGTGACTCGCGTTCGCTCACTATTTTGATTACATGGACGGTCCCATTTTGAAAGCTTTAAACACGCTCAATTTCATTTCCATTGTGGTCAGTTTTACTATAAAAATACTGTAATTCAGCATTAAAAAGGACCCTCTCCTCTGGGGTGGGGTGGTGGTGTGGTGGGATGGGGTGGTGGGATGGTGGTGTGGTGGGATGGGGTGGTGGTAATAATGGGGGCTAATGGTGGAAATTTAAAAAAAACTGGCAATTTGAATAAGAATACAATTTTCATATACATTTATTACATAAAATGCATTGCCATTGTAAAACTGTATGGAAACATTCATACACCAGGCACAAAAAGAAAATCCAACTAACAAAATGTATATTTCAGAATAATGCAAAATTATCAAGTTGTTGAACAAGCAAGGGTGACTATACCGATGAGTTTCTTTTTGTGCCTGATGTATATGCAAAACTGATATACTGAGTTTACTCAGGGTACATGCACAGACCTTTTATTTTATTTTTGTAAGCTTATACAAGTTATAATAAGCTTACTCATTTGTACTACACAAAAGTCATGCAGTCCCACTTTTTTAGGCCATCGTCTGTTATAATATTTACACTCTACCTTAAGAGATCATATTACTGACATGTACAAGTAGTTGTTCCTTACCTTGCCATTCATTTCAACATCTTTGACTTTCTTCTCTTTCTTAGTTTTCTTCTTCTTTTTCTTCATTGTCAAATCAGCTTCCGCATGTTTGCCAGCCGTTTGAAGAATAGTTTCAGAATCGGAGTCAAACCCGTTTTCCATGTTGTCTTATCGTTAATCGGGATAAATGATCAATCAAAAGATTTACTTCTGCAGTTTTAAAACTCTTAATTAATCAACTATTTTCATCAATTTGCCAGCTCGTAACACCGCACGTCTTGTGTATTTAAATGCCGCATACACGTGTTGACGAAAATTTTACATTGCTCAATCACGGAAGAAGACAAGGTCAGAGGTCATCCTTGACAAAAATTCAATTAACACTAGAGGGCGCTATGATATAAAAAAATTGTAATAAGTAAGTCTCGTTTTATAAGATTACTTACGCATACTGATTCAACCCCCTGCAGCTTGGACTCTGGACTCGCAAGATAGAGAATGGACATAGTGCAAGTTTGTTGTTAATATTAAAAAAGTAGGCCTACTGGAGTTTTCACCTTTACAGATCATATCCCCCACCCCGAAAAAATAGTAGGCCTACACAAACTCATTACCCCATTTTTACCACCACCTCATATCCCCTGCTCATATCCATTTTTGTCATTTTTGAGCTAAAAACACAACAAACAAAAAAACAAAAAAGTGATTTCACTCAAAATGTTTTAGTGATTGGGGATTTTTCCAAAAGACGTCTTTATTTGGAGCGGTAAACTTTCGGGGAGGGCACTTACGCAGCATGTGCCTTGGGCATAGCCCCTTTTCATTTGACTTGTACTATAGGCCTACTACGGCCTATACCCAATGACCTTTGTGTCACTGGCTACCTCAATTATTTACAGGTCTAGAGCGAGCGCCTGGTTTTTAGGCAATGAGGAAGAGCGCATTTTGTTGGGTTGGAAAAAGCGCACCACCTTATTGGTCAAGTCATTCCAATCCGGATCGTCGCTCAGCGATGAGCAGGCGCGTAGCAAGCAGGGGGGGGACAGGGTGGACGAAGTCCATGGGCCCCGAGGGTTCAGGGGGGCCCGAGCACAAAAGCGAAAATTAACTAAGGGCTGATAATGGAGGGCAGGGCCGGATTTTTATACCATTGGGCCAGATGGGCCGGGTCCAGGGCAATTTTGGGCCCCAAATTTTTGGGGCCCCAAAATTGCCCTATGCATCTTTCTTTTTTAACTCCAATAGCAGCGTGTTTTTTGGTCAAAATAGGGCAAAATTGTAAAGTTTTCGGCGCGTCGCGCGCAGTCAAATACCAAAGTTTATGTTGATCTGGGGCCAAAATAGTCAGAAATTGAATTGAACAAAATATGTTAGTCCCCTTGGTCCCCATTAGTTAAACCAAAACTTGGCCACTGACTTGAGTGCACATACCTTTCTCGGCACGTGAGTTCGGGGCCTCCAAATTTTGGCCTGGCCCAGGGCCCCAATAAGGTAGGCTAAATCCTGCCCTGGTTAAAAGGGCACGTACTGCTCCAGTGCTCCTTGTCCATGGGCCCCTGATGCTCTTGCTACGCCCCTGGCGCGATGGCGATGAGTATAAATTCAGCTTAACCCAGGCGCGGATCATGGATTTTTTTAAAGGGGGGCTGGGGCACGGTAATTTCGCATCGGGAAAACGGAAGACGTAATTGAAGCCGTTGGGTGGACCATTCTGGCACTATTAGGCCTCTATTGTGAAAAATCATAAAGCCGAAAATTTGTGAAATGGCGGCCCAATTGAAGCCATTCGTCGACAAGTTTTCACTATTATTGTTTTAATTCATTGCTTTAAACATAAGGGTTGGGTCCAAAGCAGAAGCGAAAGGGGCAATTTAGAAACTTGCAAAATGAAAACCTACTGAAGCCATTTGGGTTGGGGACCATTTTGGCACTATTATTGTGTCAAATTGTAATTATTTTGAAAAAAAAAAGCCGAAAATGTGCAAAATAACAGCCCAATTGAGGCCATTCGTCGACAAGTTTTCATTAATATTGTGTAAATTAAACAAGGTCCATATGCACAAAACAAGTTGATCAGGTCTCTAACTTTAAACCTGGTCTATAGCTAGCTATAATGGAGGTTAGACTTCGGGATCCCTAACTTTTCTTTTCCTCGTATAGCAAAGTCCGATGGCCAGCATCTAATAGCTACATGTATTTGTCCTTAATAACATTACCTACTGCTCATGCTATCTTAAGAAGATAACATTATCTGTTGCTCAAAAAAGCTTAAAAGATATCATTATCAAATATCATTATCAACTGCTCACGTTATCTTATGAAGATATCATTATCAACTGCTCAAGATAGCTTAAAAGATATCATTATTATCAACTGCTCTAGCTATCTTATTTAAGATAGCATTATCAACTGATCACGTTATCTTATGAAGATATAGCATTATCAACTGCTCAAACTATCTTATGAAGATAGCATTATCAACTGCTCAAGATAGCTTAAAAGATATCATTATCAACTGCTCGTGCTATCTTATGAAGATAGCATTATCAACTGCTCACGTTAACCTATAAAGATAGCATTATCAACTGCTCAAACTAGGCTTATGAAGATAGCATATCAACTGCTCAAGATAGCTTAAAATATATCATATACCAACTGCTCGTGCTATCTTATGAAGATAGTATTATCAACTGCTCACGTTATCTTATGAAGATAGCATTATCAACTGCTCAAAATAGCTTAAAAGATATCATTATCAACTGCTCGTGCTATTGTGAAGATAGTATTATCAACTGCTCACGGTATCTTATGAAGATAGCATTATATCAACTGCTCGCGTTATCTTATGAAGATAGCATTATCAACTGCTCAAAATAGCTTAAAAGATATCATTATCAGCTGCTCGTGCTATATTGTGAAGATAGCATTATCAACGGCTCACGTTATCATGAAGATAGCATTATCAACTGCTCAAGATAGCTTAAAAGATATCATTATCATCTGCTCGTGCTATCTTATGAAGATAGCATTATCAACTGCTCTTGCTATCTTATGAAGATAGCATTATTAACTGCTCACGTTATTTTATGAAGATAGCATTATCAACTGCTCAAACTATCTTATGAAGATGGCATTATCAACTGCTCAAGCTATCTTATGAAGATGGCATTATCAACTGCTCAAGCTATCTTATTAAGATGGCACTATCAACTGCTCAAACTATCTTATGAAGATGGCATTATCAACTGCTCAAGCTATCTTATGAAGATGGCATTATCAACTGCTCAAGCTATCTTATGAAGATGGCACTATCAACTGCTCAAGCTATCTTATGAAGATGGCATTATCAACTGCTCAAGCTATCTTATGAAGATGGCATTATCAACTGCTCACGCTATCTTATGAAGATGGCATTATCAACTGCTCAAACTATCTTATGAAGATGGCATTATCAACTGCTCAAACTATCTTATGAAGATGGCATTATCAACTGCTCAAGCTATCTTATGAAGATGGCATTATCAACTGCTCAAGCTATCTTATGAAGATGGCACTATCAACTGCTCAAGCTATCTTATGAAGATAGCATTATCCACTGCTCGTGCTATCTTATGAAAATATAGCGTTATAAACTGCTTACGTTATCTTATGAAGATAGCATTTTTAACTGCTTACGTTATCTTATGAAGATAGCATTATCAACTGCTCAAAATAGCTTAAAAGATATCATTATCAACTGCTCGTGCTATCTTATGAAGATAGTATTATCAACTGCTCACGTTATCTTATGAAGATAGCATTATATCAACTGCTCACGTTATCTTATGAAGATAGCATTATCAACTGCTCAAAATAGCTTAAAAGATATCATTATCAGCTGCTCGTGCTATATTGTGAAGATAGCATTATCAACGGCTCACGTTATCATGAAGATAGCATTATCAACTGCTCAAGATAGCTTAAAAGATATCATTATCATCTGCTCGTGCTATCTTATGAAGATAGCATTATCAACTGCTCTTGCTATCTTATGAAGATAGCATTATTAACTGCTCACGTTATTTTATGAAGATAGCATTATCAACTGCTCAAACTATCTTATGAAGATGGCATTATCAACTGCTCAAGCTATCTTATGAAGATGGCATTACTATCAACTGCTCAAGCTATCTTATGAAGATGGCATTATCAACTGCTCAAGCTATCTTATGAAGATAGCATTATCAACTGCTCAAGCTATCTTATGAAGATGGCATTATCAACTGCTCAAGCTATCTTATGAAGATGGCATTATCAACTGCTCAAGCTATCTTATGAAGATGGCACTATCAACTGCTCAAGCTATCTTATGAAGATAGCATTATCCACTGCTCGTGCTATCTTATGAAAATATAGCGTTATAAACTGCTTACGTTATCTTATGAAGATAGCATTTTTAACTGCTCACGTTATCTTATGAAGATAGCATTTTTAACTGCTCACGTTATCTTATGAAGATAGCATTATAACATGCTCAAACTTTTTGCGGTTGAATTGGATTGATAAACAAGTATGATTGACAGTGTGTGTTAGGGACGAAGTCCCCGGTCGAAGTCCTGTTAAAAATGCAATGTACATAGCCGATTTTTAACTCGGGCTTTCGCGATTATTAAACTGGTAGATTTTAAAGTTAGAACTGTTCAGTATTGAAGTGCCATAATAATGTAGCATTCAATATAGGCCTACGTATAGGCCTATATACTTTACTGTTACTGTCATTAATATAATTACATAAACTTTTTCATAACCATTTACTAGTATTTGATGTAATAAAATAATATCAGTATAATATCGAGTTCAACTGAATGCGTTCATAAAAATAACATATTTTTATTTATCAAAAATCGACTATGGCATAGTCTATACCCGAACAAGATAGTTTGACTCTTACAGGCCTTGTATGGCACATCGAAAAGTGCATGGACAAAGATATCACAGAGTGGTTCAGGACTGCCACAGGAGTAAGACAAGGTTGAATCCTATGATCGCCACAGTTATTTAACATACTACTGAATTAGCCATCAGCTTAGCAATCCAGGACCTGGACACTGACATCAAAATACAAGGCAAAACCCTCAACAACTGACCTGCGGTTTGCCGATGACATTGTGTTAATGGCAGATTCAGAGGATGATCTTCAATCATTTTCTAGTCCACACGCAAATCAAGAAATTTGGCCTCACTATAAACAAGGGGAAAACTGAAGTTCAGATCATCAACAAAGTCAGCCACCCAATAACCATCTTCATATAAAAGTGACCAACTGAAGGCTGAAGCAAGTCCAAACCTTCACCTACCTGGGAGGAGTTATCACAGAGAATTCAACCAGTACGGAAGACGTCAAACGGAGGATTGGACTGGCAATCAGCGATTAACTCAATCATTTGTTCTCATCAAAATAAACCAAAGTGCCTGAAGTTTGTATTGTCCTAGGCTCAAACCACCAAAGTCAGGGTCGGTCGGTATTAGTATATTTTTTAAATGATTAGTGCCGCGACATACAATATTAAAAAGCAAAAGTTCACCACGAAATACGATGAATGATTTATAAGGTTTGCCAGGCTGTAGTTATCAGAGTTGTGTAGTACGAATAACAAACACAGACAGTCAAAACAGTTTGCGAATTTTATACCAAATCATAATGAAAATTAAAAAAACACCCAAAAACAAAAAAGGAAAAAAAAAGAAATGCGACCCTATTTTTTCCTTCAGATTTTAGGGTCGGAGGAAAAGTGAAATATAAATTCACGGTTTGCTCTATTGTGAGGTCTGTTTTTGCTATCTTCATTAGATAGCGCCATGGCACCAACTTGGTGCCCCATATGTGGCTGGACCCCATGCCTGCCCCATATCCTGAACCAGAAGAGCGCCATCGGATATCGGTATAGATTTAGGCTACCCTGGAAAATCTCATCGACATGTTGATTGACTGCAGAAGAACTGTCACTCCCATGCACACAGGAACGGATTTCACGGTCTACTAATTTGTAATTTTCTCTTTCCGTTTTTCTGCAAAGGGCATAAAAACAAATTTGCTCGGCTGCAACGTTGTTTGTGATTGCCAGGGAACAGTCTTATTTGTTTATTGCAATAGGAATTTGCATGTTTGAGCATGAAGACATGGTGTGAAGAAAGACGAACCAACAAGAACAGCGAGGTAAACAAACTAAAAGGCTAAGCTTTTTTCTTTGCGAGAAAGCTTATTATATTATTAATAATATTTAAAATGATTACCGCAATTATTGCTCGTAGTCGTAATTACCCGCGATTCTTCATCTTCTTCTTCTTCCTATATCCATACTTTACCTCAGTTCACGTGTTCATATAATATAGGCAATGAAAAAGAAACAATTGATGCATGCACTAGGTAGGTATGCCAGTAGTCCGAATAATCAGACCCAGAACAAAATATTAATTTCTGACATGATCGTGTACTGGGTCTGAACTGTTTCCATATGAAATCTTGATGGCAAATTGGACAATAGAAGCACATGGTTCTACGTGACAGCTTTTTAATCCCTATTCAGGTTACGTGAATCACGCTATTGTGGACCATCCTTCTGCAAGTTCTGATACTTGAGTGTTTGGACAAGCGGAACGGTTTTTGTCTACCTCTCTGTTTGTAAACAAACCAGGAGGTCGAAATCGCCTCCTCGCCGAATCTGAAAGTCAGTGTAATAGTACGGCACTAGTATGCCAGGTGAATTCAAATTTGCCATCAAACTGCATCATTTTATATATCAAATTAAAGCCCTTGAGTAAAGAAAGCCAACACTGAAAACCTTTTTGTCATAGCACTTTCCGTAGCAAAGTTACTGCTTGTCAAAGATTGACTTTCATCAAAAAGATTCTGCTAGCAAAATTCCCCAAAACAGCATTACGGGGGTTTTCTAGATCTTAGTCTCATGACGATAGCACCTTTTTTTAATGGAACTGCTATCAAAATCTCTCTGAAATTCCATGTGCGAGTCTCTCATAAAAAAAAAAAATCATATATTTGGGTCAAGTGAAGTATAGACAACATATTTATGAAGGTTTCCTTCTTAAAAAGCTTCTTTTTAATTTCAATGTAAATTTGTATTGCCGGTTTAGGCCATTTTGACTGACTAACAAATGTGTTAACTGAGGTTTCCCTGTGATACCTACACTAGGGGCATTTCGTGATCCACATCCTCATCCCCCACTTTTCCCAAAAAAGTTGAGATTTTTACACCACTGGATACCTCTGGCTACATAATGTTTATGTACCAAATATTTCTTGCAGATTAATTCGTTTAGCAAAAATATCGCCAATTTGAATTTTGTTCTGGTGCACCAGAACGAAATTACAACACATTGATTGTCTATGGAGCAGTGTAATACACATAATCATGCATAACTCGCAAACGCAAAATCGGAACCAACTGAAATTGTGGAAATAAGCTTTTTTCGTGGATATCTACTGAAAAATGTCATAAAAAGAGGATGCTAGGATCACGAAATCCTCCTTTAATGTACGGTATTCTTTAATACTTGAGAACGTTCCTACAAGTACAATATATCATATGCGTCGGAAATACAACCAATACAAGATACAACAGAACAGGCTTTTCCATACAGTGAACAATAAACAAGAAATGGAATCCAATGTTAACATATATCTGCACAAGCGACTGATAGCCTATGATATCTTTAGTATTGATGCTTTGATCAGGGCAGGCTTTAAATGATAGCAAGAAATGGAAATCGCCCCAAGGAAAGATTTTAATCTTGAAATTTATCACCACATCTTATGGATTCACATTATCCTCCGGCGGAAATGTCAAACTGTCAATTACAACGTCTACTAGTGGACTGGTTTTGAAATCCACTCTCATCAAACTAATCAAAACTGAAAACTACAATTTTATCAAAAAAATCAAAAGAAGAAATACTAAATATTGCTTAGTTTCAATGATGCTTACCAATCGAGTCACCTTGATGGTGTAATTCCGATCATTTTGCAACGTGAATGAAAAATATTTCCAAGACGCGAGTATCGCCATTATAGGCATGGCCCGGTAACCTGGATAAAATTTAACGCAATCGATCGTGCAATCCTAGTTCACCTGAGCGATCACGTGGTTTGCCGAATGAAACCGAATGAACGGTATCGGTGTCGGAACAAGGATTGTTACTGTAAAACAAATCGTTTCACCGGCACGTTTCAAGAAATTAAATTTACGATCTTTTGATAATTAGTTAGGGATCTTCCTTCCTTCCTTCCTTATACATGCTTACCTCAAATGGTTGAGTATCAACGCACAGGCTTTACGTGCACAGTTTACCTATGCACGATCCTGGAACCTAGGATTGATTGCAGATATCAGAACCGGGGATGGTCCCCCTTCTCTTTTCGAATAGCTCTGACACTTAACGTGCACAGGGTTTGACTCTTCCTGTACACGAGACCAACGGCTTTACGTGACTTCCGAATCACGGATGAAGCACATACACTACCTATATCTGCACGTGATAAGCAGTGTATGGGGGCCGAGAAGAAATTCTGAAATTAAATTACTGAACCTAATTGAAGGATTCCCGACCATATAGGAACTTTTTGGGAGGGAAGATAATTTTCACCTAAGGCACGCCCAAGGCTCGAACCCTTTTATTTTAACCTCTGGCATGAGAGATTGAGAATGTGGGTTAAAGATAAGCCACTCTGTGTTCTCATTTTGCAACCAAAATAGGCTTCTCATAAAGCTTAAATTTGCGGGACATTATGCTGGCCATCCATGTATTTGAAACATGGCGGATATACCAAGCACCCTCACTACGTTCGGGTCTGTGAGGGTGTTCGACCAGGCATACCTACAATATTGTTGTGTGTCTCTGCGTGGTAAAGCGAGTCTATCTCGTAACTGTGAAATAATGTTTGTTTTTTACTCTGTTCAAAACGTGACATGTACAGTGTATACTATAGAAAAATTATCAAATTCGTGGACATCGTGGAACATACTCTTTGCGTGGCTGTGCGTAGTAAGCAGTTGTATGCAGATAGCCTCGCTAATATGGACGCGTAGAGTAGCGTTGTACGCGTGTGTAGCTAGCATGATTAGTCGCGGAGTAACAAGCGTAGTTGAATGTTCCATGATGTCCACAAATTTGATAATTTTTCTATAATTACTATTAAATACAGCCCCCGAAATGGTCTACTTTTAGCGGACCTCAACTCCGCGCCGAAACAGTTTAGTCATAGTTTAAAATGTGAACCCCAACCAACCCTTTGCTTACCTTTGGACCGAATTTGTAGAAGTCTCCGTGTCGAAAAATGCCTGGTACTTACTTGCCCGGTATAAACATAGAAATGGCCAGGCCACATTGCTTCAGTCCCGTTAATGAATATTTCTTCCGTACTCCAAATGGTTCCAACATGGACATCACAATGTATTTTATGATAGTCTCCTCCATATGTACACAGCAAGTTCCAGTAACTGTAACTCGGCATACCGTAGATGTCATTATGTTATGATAAAGTCTTGCTGGCAGGGCTAGTACACAGCCAGATTGTGACCGTCTGACGCTCGTCGATCCTAACAAACATGTGATCTACATGTACACTACATGTACAGTCTGGTCCGAGACTAATTTTATACGCATGCGCGATGTAATTCTTATGCCCCTGTCATACTTGCATGCCGCTTGCCGATGCGGCAAGCGGTATGACGTACCAGCCAATCGTACATGTAAGCCTTGGTTTATGTCCGTTTGGCTGCACTGCTCATGCCGATCAGCAGCAAGTGGCATGAAAGTTATGAAACCAGCAATGCATTAGACCGGCCATTTTGCCATGTGCGTTCTGCTCGCTAACTATAGCAGGTGAGAAAAATTACTTTTTGTTGATGTTTATTGTAAATCAAACAAAATTTTCGATAATGGGTCATAATGAAGTTTTGGCTGAGTTTAATTCAACTGGTGGTGTAGAAGCGCAAGGTGAGTAAATTTGTGATTAGGGTTTTTTTTTATCTACGATCCGATAGTAGGATATGAGACGTAGGTAGCAAGGTCTTTAATGCCAGCCATGCGTCCACCCGTCTTTTAGTCCTGCCAGCAAGACTTCAGTCTTTATCATAATGACATCTATGGACCTGAAGTCATGCAGCGGTATACATGTATAGGGATGCACTGTACGTTTAAGAAATCCAAACTTCAAACATCAAGAAATATACCTTGCATTGTCAGTTTTACCTCAGAGATGCTGTAGACCCTCTCTACACAGTGTAGAAACATCACAAGTAGAATGCTGCTCAATAGGATAAATCCAAATCATGAAAATTAAGACAATTTGCAGAGCAATATTTTGACCACTTTTGCACTAAGTAAATTACTCCCATGCAGATTGCAGGTTTTGCCAACTCAAGGAATTTTGAACCCACCCAAAAGATGAGATCAATGTAGATCAATTATCTCAACTTTGTGAGTATAGACTAGTACAGTGGGATTAAAATCATCAGTGCACGCCCAAACTCTGGTACAATGGGATTAAAATCATCAGTGCATGCCAAACTGTCCTTGAGAGAGTTCCTCAGCTACATCCTTAGAGCCCAAAATGAGCCCACATATTGTGATGTTTCTTATTTGTGGAATAGATGTTAATAGAGGGAACTGTACCTCGGTATGCCGAGTTACAGTTACTGGAACATCAGGAACTACCCGTCTTTAAGACGGGCTAATCTAATTTTAGACGGGTAGATTTAATGGATTTTACAGATGTGATAGCTCTAAAACAGATGATTTTAAGGTTATATGAAATTGAGACTAATTCAGAGTGACATGTTAAGGCCAAATCAGGACATATTTGACCCCAGTGACCCTTCCATGAACATACAAGTTGTTTTATATTTGAGGGTCAAATTTTGGTATCTGATTGGACGGGTGGTTTCTGATTTCTGGCTAAGACTCTGGTAGGTAGGTATGATCATCAAAGTTTCAAGTAGGATATTTCACAAGGGAATTTCCTGTCCGGGTAATAGGATTATCGGGCGGGACTCAAATTCCCGGGACTCACTCACACCCTTAGTCAGAACTCCAAAAGTAAAAATAATTTTTTGTCCATTTTTTGCCAGTCAGAGCCCTTTGGTAGGACATTACTCTTATCCCATATTGAGCCTATTACCGTATTGGTCCGAGTATAGTCCCACCCGTTTTTTATGTGAAAATTTTTCACAATTGGGGGGGTGGGATTATACTCGAATTTCAAAAAAAAAAAAAAGTTTATTTTTTTCCGGTTTTGGAGTGTCCCTGGACCTAGACCTAGATGCTAGGATCATTCATGGTTGACCTAAAAAAAAAATTTTTAAAAATTTTCAAGATATTTTGTATTTTTAATATGAAAATTGATACTTTGTTTTCATGTCATACTCTATTAATGATTTCAAAATGCATTCAAATTCAATGCATTTTGAAATCATTAATAGAGTATGACATTACAAATTATCAATTTTCATATTAAAAATACAAAATATCTTGAATTTTTATTTATTTTTTTTTTTTAGGTCAACCATGAATGATCCTAGCATCATTTTTTTTACAATTTCTGAAATTTTTCGAAAAATGGGGGGTGGGATTATACTCGAACATGGGACTATACTCGGACCAATACGGTACTATTAGAATACTTTTAGCTGAGATATTACCCATTCAAAACCCCAATTGTACATTTTTTTTTTTTTTTTACCCCCTGAAAACCAATGTTAGACATTTTGCCTCACCAATCACCATCAACTTAAGGTATGTTGAAAATATGTTCATGGACAACATTTCTGAGAGATATTGGCTTTGGGACTCGATGACTTTGCTAAAAACATCAGTTAGGTATAAGTATATATACGGCTTACCAGGAACGGTTTGGTCCCTGATGGACCGATTGATTGAGTGTGTGTGCGATGAGCGTATATATCACTTCATTGCAGACGTGGTAGAGATTAGGGGCTTTGTGATTGGTTGTTTGAAAATAGAGAGCGCCACATCGACTGATGTCTTTGCTCAGGGGGCCGCCAAGATTGGCTCAATTTTGACGTTGTCATTGGTTTTACACGTAAACACAAAAATGTCTCAAATTATTCCAAAACTGTACTTATGTTATTAAGCACTATTTTATCAGTCTAAATTTGTTGAGTTTCGTCAGTGAACCTCATTGTAAGTACTGTTTTTTTAAAAATTTTTATGTATGAATAACGCACGATATGTTACGATATATACTGAAAATTTCCCCTACGTGTGTCAATGAGTTTACGTGGTGTAGTGGTAACGGATCTCGACTCCCACGCGAAGGGTCCCGAGATCGATTCCCATCCCCGGCGATAGATAAAAATTTTTCTTCTTCTTTTTTCTTTGAATTTAAAATTATTTATTTTCATGTGAAAATGTATATATTGCACATTTTTTTCTGTAATGGGGCCACCCGCCAATAGAGCTAGAAACGGATCTTGGCTCCGGGAAAAAATAATTGCGTCCATCGTGCAGGCAGTGTTGCCGTCATAGTGTCTGTTTTGTTTACGCTTTTGGCTGTTGCCACATTGAATAATGTAGTCCACCATCGTCTGTCTTTGCTCTCATATTCTTATTGATTTTCAACGCTTCACAGGTCAACCTCATCTCCAGGTACAGGTGGGAAACTTGTGCTAGTTTTGTTGTTTTGTTGTTTGCTAGTTTTGTTGTTTTGATGAACCACAGAGGTTCATCACCATCTTTGCAAGCATGTTCAGTTAATGTAGACTTGAGCCCTCTTCTCTTTCTTTTGTTTTGTAGCTCTTCGGTGTTCAGATATTCTGACCTTTAGTGGTCGTTTGGTTTGGCCTATGTATTGCTCCCCACAACTGCAAGGTATAGATTATACACATGGTGCACGATCCTAGGGCAGAGGATCTTTTGGGTGACTAGGATGTCTCTTAATCCGGGGTGGTCACTCCTGAGACGAATATACCTTAGGTATATTCGTCTCAGCAGTTTTGTGTATATTTTGCCATTGACAAATATTTTTGATGTTTTTGGGGGAGTGGAATTTGGGCCAAGTCCTTAGCATATGTAATTTGAGACCTTTATTCATGAAAGGCAAAAAATTTAAAAAATCAGTTCCATTATAATTCAATGTAGTTTTGAATGGAATGTTTTTTCAAAATACATTTCCTTAGAAATGAATCAGAGTGACTGGTAGCTACTGGTAATGTGTATTGTTGTCCCCTGCCCTGAAATAATAATATAAAATCAATAATCAATGTAACTGTTTATTGATTGAACACACCTCCAGACACACCATGCATTTATATATGTCTTGTGTGCACAAATTGCTCCTGGTGATGGTAGCTCACCCCTTTGTGCAAATGGTAAGGTCCTGTGCATTTCTATTGACTGATCCATATCAATGAAGGTCATTCTATAAAAGTGTTTTTATTAATAAAAATATTTTAACATATTATATTGTGGTAAAATGATCATGATGATTACTTGGTTATTATTATCGTTATTTAATTTTCCATGCAATGAATGTGATCCACAATTTATCAGCCACATTTCTACCAGTATTTCAATTATGGTTTGTTATTAGAATTGGGTGAAAGAACACCCTACTACAGTAGTATTGGGAAATTCTTAATCTATTATGGACAATCTAGAAACACCAACATTTCTGGCTACTGTTGAATTTTTCTGTGATGTACATTTATTGTGGGTGTGAACGGAGATTATAATACATGGACTTGAATGGTATAGCGTCTCTAGGAAAATCACATTATAATTATAATTTTGACAGGGAATAATTAGTAATGAACTGGGAACGTAGTGGAGAAACAAATATGGAAGACAGCGAGGTAAGAATAGTGTGATGTTTTTAAATTTGGACTTAGTTGTGGGAATTTTAGTTTGTAATAAATCATGACAATGATTTTAAGTATGCTGATGATGTGGAGATATGGGATGGGTGTGTACTGGCCCTGACCACTGGTATGTTAACCGCTTCCATGTGACAGAGCAGGACTTGCATAGTCTTATGACGTGCCAAATCTGGAGCACAAAATTACAAGAAATTATTTTATCAAGGTTTGAAAATTTTATGTCACACAATGGTTTTAAATATGATAATGTGGTGGCCTGGTGGGCATGCTGGAGAAATATTGATGACACATGCATTGATCGATGTGTGTGCATGCAAACAATTATTTTGTAGTGAATATTGATTTTGGTATTGATGTTGTTGGTGATGACTAACGGTAAAATACACACTGCAACAGATGTCAAATTTAGGCTTAGAACAATATGTTTCCTACATTTGTTTGTTTTAGTTACCGTACCCTTTACTATGTTTCAAATATAAACAATTAATAAATTGCTAGCATGAGACTTAAAAATTGTTGCATCAAGTCTTCAGGTCCGAGGTGCTCTGACGATAACACTCCGATCGCCAGGCAATGAAGTAGGCCAGTGGGTCAACGAAACCGCTACGTGAACGAGCTACAAGTCTTCATGAATTGAATTCAACAGAAAACATGCTATTCAAAATATACCTATATGCCCTGTAATTCAGACATTTACAGAATAAGGGGGCCTTAAGGCCAAGTATGGTAATAAAAATTACAAGTTTCGTGTCCCGCCTGCTTACTTTTTGGCCGCCACCTCCCTTTTTTGTCACTATTTTAGTAAAATTGCAGAAAAACACTTTTTTTAAATTTAAGTGAAATTAAAAATGCAGAAAAAACACCTTCTTTTCCATTTTTTCTTTTCGTATATTGTCAAAGGAATGGCAGCTACATGTAGGTAATACAATAGACACATTGTAATTTGATAGTACAATGTACAGTATGTGAATGCCATTCATGATATCAGAGCTTTTATGAGGATTGAAAATTCAGCCTTTTGACCAATAATGTTTTGTTCCTCTTCCAGCCTGAAAAATGAAAACATAGAAACACTGTGTGCATGGCTATTCATATTTTTGTTCCTCGGACAAGTAAATGAGTTGAAAACCTGTTTTAGGAGTGTCTTAAAATCAGTCAGATGGTCACTTTTGACTTGGCGGCCATTTTGGGGGAAAAATAGCAAATAGTAAAGATATGCCATGCTCCTTTATTCAAAAATCGTGACGAGAATTTTTTGTTTTTTTTGGTTTTTTACTTGGCCTAAATAGTAGATCTATGCAAGTAAGTTGCTCTACTCTTTTCCTATTCTGGGATTTGCGCATTCGGAAAATTGCAAAAAATCAAAATTTTCAGCAATGTGCTTAAACAATCTTAAACATGTAAATGTAGCCAGTGCTAGGTTTTTTATGTTTCAATGTTTAATATTGATTTTTTATTCACTTCAAAAAACAAATAAATAAATCAATTCAATCAACAACAAATTTAAAAAGTCAAATTGTGGTTTTTTTTTCAATCTTGAAAGCCGATTCAAGCCCCAGTATCCACCATATTGTGGTTCGAGAATCTACTTACACTGACTTTGTATAAATTGGTATACTACATACGAATGTATCAATATTTATAGACCTATATTTTCGTCTCAGCTAAACATCATACAACTTTGTCACCTTAGTACAAGCTGATTTATGAAGAGAAAAATAATTATCAGGAGGAGGAAAAACATCAATTTTACCAATTAATATTCAGATGGAATGTACATGTAAGCAGTGACAGGGAATGGATTCAATGGACTTCAATAATCAATATGAACCCCAGGGTGGGATGAGAGGAAATGAATAGTTATTTAAATTGTATCATTTAAGGGGGTACTACACCCCTTTAGTAAATTTGTGACTATTTTTGAATTTTTCTCAAAAAATAATAACACACTGGTAACAAAAGTTATGGATATTATTGGGGCAAGGAATCCAATTACTACACTGAAATTTCTGTGACTCAAGGCAAGCGGTTCAGTATATATGACAGGAAATGAGATACATCCAAGCGGTACCTTATTTCTTATCATAAATAACGAACCGCTTGTCTTGGGTCACTGAAATTCCAGTGTAGTAATTGGATTCCTTGCCCCTATAATATATGCAACTTTTGTTACCACTGTGTTATTAGTTTTTGAGAAAAATGAAAAAATAGACACAAATTTATCGAGGGGTGTAGTACCCCCTTAATGGAAATGATTGTATTAATTTAAAAAATGCAACATTTTAATGGATACAAATTTTTGAAAGAGGGCACAAAGATTTGAGTTCATGCAAAGGGTGACACTTTGCCATGTAGTGTAAGGGGCTGTGCAATAATTATGAGTCCTACATGTAGGTGGGTGGTAAAACTCTCGGCCTGCCAAAAATCGCTTTCCCCCAGCCTGCCATAATATGCCCTTTGCACATGCCAAATTATTGGGATCCCAATTTGCAATGGTCTACATGTAGATGTATGTTGCGAGCGCAGCTAGCAGGAAAATTTGCAGAGTCAAGCATTTCCATACTGTTTTCCTGAGCCTTTTTAGAGCCTTTTATTTAAAAGCTGCCTTGGGAAAGTGCTAAAATTGCTTGCCTTTCCTTCTTGGCTTGTCCCCCACCCTTTTGGTTTGCCAACCATTTCTTGTCCCCCCCCTCCAATTTTCACCCTCCCATCTAGTGCTGGTATCGGCAAGCATTTTCATTGTTGACAATCGACAAAAATTAAAACGCTGACGTCGACAATTGTCAAAAATCAGGCCCAGGCCCGTCACGCAGGATTTTTTTTGGGGTGCTGATTTTGAAAAAGTGGACTTTTTTCCCAAGGGGTGCGATTTTGTGAAAAGTGGACTTTTTCCCAAAATTTGGACCTTTTTGATCAAAAAACCTAAAACCCTGATTTTTTGCTATGCTACGCTTTCGCAAATTCTTAATTTTTGGGACTTTTGTATACTTTTGACAATTTGGGGAGGTGCGGTCGCACCCCCCGCCCCCCCCCTGCGTACGGGCCTGATCAGGCCTAATTAATGTCCCAAAAAATTGCCCCATGGCAAATTGCGACGATCAAGGTTCAAATTTTCGGCAACCTACAGAGTGCACATTTACAGTCAACACGCTGCAGGGACTATGAAAACGATACATACTGGCAACGCTATAGTCATGGTATATATGTGTATGTTATCAACGAGTGTGATAACACACTTAAATACATTGGTTACAAACATCAACTTGTACCCTCTCATTATCACTGTAATTGATGTTATGTCTCGAAAATCATAACATTATTCACAGGTGGTCTGATAACACACTTATACATTGGTTACAAACATATATGTTATCACACGATGCGCCCAAGGAGTGTGATAACACACTTATACATTGGTTACAAACATATATCAACTTGTACCCCCTCATTATCACTGTAATTGATGTTATGTCTCGAAAATCATAACATTATTCACAGGTGGTCTGATAACACACTTATACATTGGTTTAACATACATGTATATCAACTTGACAGGTGGTCTGATAACACACTTTAATACATTGGTTACAAACATATATCAACTTGTACCCCCTCATTATCACTGTAATTGATGTTATATTCACAGGTGGTCTGACAGTTCTGTGTGTTCCCTGTCGTGTCGTGTGCACCGCATACCAATGTATAAAGTTGCTTATATTATTTGCATGTCGGGTGAGAGGAACTAAGAAAATAAAGCATATTTTGTAGGTAAAAAAACATATAAATAAACAAATACAAATAAATTTTGTCATCCCAAGTGTGCACACGGCACGCTAAGAACAACCTTGACATTTGGCCAATCAACGATCGTTATTCAGCCAAGCCCCCCTGACGTCACATGGCGGCCGTTCTAAAAATAAACCAAGATGGCTGAAGCCAAATCGACATCGAAAAAATAGGAAAGCATGGAAAGGGGTCACAATTTTGCTGGATTTGACCATTTTGGATGCCATATTATGAACTATCCTTTGATATTTAGATAAAAAAGATTCATAACTTTCTTGTCGCATGAGATCTTTTGGGTTGCTGGTAAAAAAGAAGGAAATTAGCGAAGTTTCTGCCAATCAATTTTTCTATTTCGATCGCAAAATTTGTGATATTTTTGGTCGATACATGCAAAGCTCTTGTCGCCAATCGGCAAAAGTGTTCTTGTCAACAATTTGTCAAACAACGCCTGTCGATACCAGCACTAGTCCCATCAGGCCTAGGCTCAAAATTATTGCACAGCCCCTAGAACTAAATATTGATCAGCTTTTATGTAGTTCACTTGACAAGTGACATTGTTCTCTTGTTTCATTTATATTTAATTAAACTAAAGCAATGGAAATCAATTCAATTGATCTAGATCTGCTTGATGTACATACTAACATTGTAACCAGGATGAAGTCAAAATATGAATTGACCCAGGGACCATGTCCATGTAATAATAGGTCCCTGATTGACCTTTACTTTACATCTTGAATTTTAAAAAATCACAATATTGTCCCTTGTTTGTTTGTTTGTTTGTATTTCATTGCTTAGTGATAAAAATTCCATATTTCAGCTGTGGGTGGGTGGGTGGGAATTTAGTGGGTCTAAAATAATGACTCACATAAAATATTCACTTCAAGCATGTCATAATTCAAGGTATGGTACTTTAGCTTCTGATTAATTTTAAAATCCTATAGTGTGTTAACCTTTATTCATCCTACACAATTACTTGTTATCCATGGTTGGCTAGGGAAATCCTTTTTCGACTCCCACACACTATTATTTCACCATAGATTGTGGAATTCACCAGGCCTATTCATTATGTTCATGCATTAGAAAATAAATGCTTGAGGGTGAATTGTAAATCACATGCCTCACTACCTGCAGAAATATCAGTTCCATGTAGTCATTTGTGGCTCCATTATATGTAATGTAACTATTGACATAACAGGCATGTTTGTTAGAGTTGTAAACCAGCAACAAGGCTAAAGTTTGTTAACCTCATTTCATGGCTGGTGACTAAGGCCAAATTGATTGATAGTATATCATGGACATGTCCACTTTCAAGCAGGGGTGTTATTTCAAAGTTTGAATGATGAGCTATGTATACATGTGCTGCACGTTTACCAAACATGGAAGAACATCAAAGATACAACTTTTTGGCTCTGATGGTTAATAACTGGTACATATAAAGCAACAAAAATACTTTTGATAACATTTTTTTTAATGAAAAATGGTATTTAATTGAATGCAAATTTATATTATTAAAAGTTCTTGACCTTTTCATTCTTCACAAAGTTTGTTGGCCTTGTTGGATCAGCTACAGGCCAAGTCCACATAAAGCACACACTGTACACTTCCCATGCACGGGGGCCCACGCAGCTCGCATCAATACACTTTTATTTAACTAAAAAAATTTTGAAGGGAATTGAGAATCAAACAATATAATTGGATCTAGTACTTGGTTAAGGAAAAACAAAAAGGTGAAGAAAAAAAGTAGTTCGAAGTGTTGCCCCGGGGGGGTCACTCACATATAATGGAGCTACTCATGCTTGTTAATCAATCCCAAAACAGGACCCTAAGTGGCGTAATCAGTGCCGGTTAATTTGCACCCTAAACGGCGTAACTCTACATATTTCAAACCCTTAATGGCGTGATTAACCAAAATCACCCCCTAAATGGCGTTTTAACCAAAACTGTACCCTAAATGGCGTATTATCCAGTATTTTGTGTAAATGAACGATCATGTTACTCATTTTAATCTTTTATGTCTGGAATGGCTTTATTTCAATATTTTTCTCTTCAAAAGTTTACGCTATACACTGAAAGTCAACAAGATTAATACCGTATTCTTTCACAAGACTGTATACTAGTATATCTAAGTCGGACAAAGGAATATCAAAACATAGGCCTACTTTGCATCCCGGGCTTGGTGCCCAGGGTTCATGATTTCCTCTCAAATAAGCGGGTCCACTTTTTTATACTGGACCCATTCAGATCCCATTTAGTTCAAATTTGTTTGTTCCAATTTGATTTTTGTGGGTCCAAATTGCACTTATGTTCATCTGACTTTAGAAACACCCGGAAATGTATTTTTAGTACTGGTGTGCACGATAGATATTGAAGTATGCCGAATTCGACACCCAAAACTTACTTAAGGTGAGCCAAATTACTGGGTAAAAGACAACTTACCGCGATCGACCTGCTTCATAAAGAACTACAATTACTACCTAATAACATGCACTACTAATCATCTAATTATTTGGTTATTTTGTTATTTTTGCTCAGTTGAAAATTCAACTACCGCGAAAAGATGTTTTCGCGATGAAGGAAATGACCATATGTTTTGTTGACATTTATTGTAACATAATATTTGCACGATCCAAATTTTTTTGCAAGTCAACCTCTTCTACAGTTCCTCTTGTATCGCTGATCAAATATAATGTGCATGAAATAGCAATGGGGTGTACCCGCACTATGCATCATGTTGCAGCGATTTTAGTAATTGTATGTAATTTATGAATGAAAAGTTATTTAAAAAATATGCTTGGAGCCGGGTTATCGCACAATGGTGATGGGAATTTTTCAACTGAAGGGCCAGAAATAACACCCTAAATGGCGATGATCGATGCTCAAAATGGATACCCTTTATGTCGAAATACTGGGAAATCACCCCCTAATTTGCAAAAACGTCGTCGACGCCTGCTGCCAAAATCCGACCCTTTTTCGACGTTTTTATTAACGCGGATGCGTAGGCTCCATGATATGTGAGTGACCCCCCCGGGAGTGTTGCCCTCTGCAACTTACCTAAAATTTTGACACTTGAAACAGAAAAGTTTTAGTATAAAAGCATTTATACCATACCAACATGACTTTTTGAATGAAATATTTGGAAAAATTAATGCAGAATAACATTGATAATAAATATATTCTCTTGATAGTACTGATAAGACTTCTTTTTATCCCAAATATCAAGTTGTGTAACAGACTTTATCAGGGGCGGACTGGCCACTGTGGCGTTGTGGCGATCGCCACATGGGCCGCTTGGTTCTGGGCCGCTCAGGGCCGGTTGCTCAAAAAGAAGAGAAAAAGAAAGAAAAAGGAAAGAAAGGAGAAGGGGAGAACAAAGAGAAAGAGAGAAAAGGAAAAAGAGGAGAAAGAAAGGGAAAATAGAAGAAAAGGGGAGAGAATGGGGAAGGAGTATCTTAAGACGATAGGCCCTAGGGCCTGAGGCATAGGTCCGAGAGCCGAAGGCGTAAGGGCCAAGACATAGGCCCTAGGGCTTAAGGTATAGGCCCTAACACTAAGCTATTATAGCTAGTACCGTCGCGGCATCACCTACAAATGGCCTTTTGAATCAATTCTCTAGACCGTAAACACAGCAAAAGGCCAATACTCTAGATGCGATACAGTAACATTTTTAAATTTTAAGCCAACAGCAAAATATTGGGCTGGCTGTCAATGGAATATTGGTATTTCATTGCGGCTGCGGAATGAGGCTAGGGCCGGTATGGGCATTAGGCAGACATAGGAGAAAGAAAGGAAAAGAGAAGAAAGGAGGGGGATCATTGAGGGTGATGAGTAATATAAGGGCCTACACAGTGTGTCCGCTGTTTGTCTGCATAGTGATAGGGCCTAAGGCCTCTAGAAATAGGGGCTGATAGGCCTACAGGCACTCGACTTTCGAAGTGACGGGGATGTGCGGACATGGGACACTATTTTGAAACTATACATGCTATACTGGGTCTTTTGGTGAGAGCTTCGACGCCATATAACCAAGGGGGGTCATTCAGTAAGGAGGCCTCAAAGGGGGGTTCTTTCACTGTGAGACTGGGACAAAACTTGGGTCAAAATATAAAAGTTGACAAATTTTTGATAATTGTTTTTCAAAAGTCATCAAAATGGGATTTTTTTTAGAAAGAACGGTGAAAGACTACCAGAAATTTGTCAAAAATTCTTTACAAAGGGAGGTTTTATTGTGACAGGAAAAGAAAAAATAGGGGTCATTGATTGAGTGAGGAGTTCTGTAATTCAGTAAAATAAAAAATAAAAAAGTGGTCATTGAGTGAGAGGGAGTTGAAAAATGGGGGTTAATGTGGGTTGTGGCCGCACTGCACGCACATCGCTTCGCTCATTTTTAGTGAGTTCCCTCCTCCCGGCCTTTGGCACTTTGGACCACCATCAGCTGTCAAAACTAGCACGGCTAGACCATCATTCGAAAACCTCTGGGCTGGGGTGCTCCTTGTAATGCAGGGATTACATTACATAATACTTACAGCCACATTACTCAGTTCAATACTCAAACCAATTTCTTTCCCTTTTGATGTTTCAACTCATAGGCGAGATCCCGGGGATGGGGAATAACCCCCCCATATTTTAAAAGGGATGGTCCATACAAGCCCCCCATTATGACACCTGTAGGCCTATGTGAGTTTCTGACCAAATCAATCTCATAGTTGGCCATTTTAGCCTAAAAAGTGTCAATTTTTTCGCGCTTCGCGCGAATTTATTCCACTGCATCATCACCAGTTTAGCTTCAATATGCCAAAAATGTCTGTGCGCTTCGCGCATTTGTACAATAAACTTATGTCGCCAAAAGGTGCTATTTCAAGAATATTTTTCCAACCCCAATGTCAATGATTATTGCAAGTGAGTGACAATGGATAAAGAATATTTCAAGTCTGTACAAATGGAATTTGGCTTCAGAAATCGTTGTCAAATCCGGGCTTCCTGACCCCCTAGAATAGCTAAAACCCTTAGTTGTCCGGGGGCTTCGCCCCCTGGACCCCCACCAGGGGCCCTTATGCTGGTTTCATACTACCCTGCCGCTTGCCGCTGAGCGGCGTGGCGCACGCGCGTTGCAGACAAACGGACACAATAAAGGCGTGTCATTGGTTGAAACGCCCTGCCGCTTGCGCAGCGGCAAGCGGCAGGAAAGTATGCTGGAGGCTTTACGCGGGCCCCTGGACCCCATGCGCTAGTCGCTACGCTCGCTTCGCTCGCTGCGCTCTATTTGAGTAATGGGGCCGGTCTTAATAAATTTGCCACGGCCGCCTAAAACCACCAGTCCGCCCCTGGACTTTATTTAAATTATAAAATTTGTAATGATCAAGCTTGGATTGTGTACTTACATTTGGTAACATAACTTTTTTTCGTGAATCTTGACCTAATTTGAGACCTTTCATCCGGGGCCTTTCATGAAGAGAAGGATGGGAGGAAATTACTTTAATTTGCTGGAAATGTTAAGGTTAAACGAAACGGATCATAACATTCATACAGTTCATGCTCTTGCAAAACTCAGCCCAACCCATTCTCAATCTGTATTCATGTTCATACAAAAATGTTAAGGTGTTTTTGGTTTTTGTACTTTGAAAAGCCAAAGAACCTGGATGATGAAGTCTTCATTTTGGCTACATATATCTACCACACATTCAGATTTGAATTGGATGACTCTTTTATATGATGTTCAAGATAAATTTATGCTCGAGTGATGAAAAAAAAAAGGTTTCTGAACATCCGAGCGAGTTGTGACTTTACATCTAATGAACACACATTTGAATACTGTTTGTTTGTTTGCAGACATGTAGTGCCTATAATCATGACCATCTAATTGAGGTGCCATTGCACCACCACCACCAACAACAACAACAAGAAGACAATCAGAAGATGGACTTTCAGCATGGCGGATGCAGGTGCTTGGTAAGTAGAGTAAGTACACCCAGTTTTAGAATAGCAGTGGCGGTGCCACCGGGGGGCATGAGGGGACCCAAAGTTACGAAAATTTCCACTTTTTGCTGTGATTTTGCCACACCCCCTGAAATTCACTCAATTCCAATGCGTGTCATCTGAAGAATGGTACATACATGTAGACTTGCACGGTGGATGAGAACATGGATGGCCTTGTGCGGTTTTGAACCACTGACCCCTCGAATGCCAGAAACGCGAACGGGAATAGCACACCATGGGGCCAAGCTTTCTGTGCTGATATTTGTGTGTTTGCATGAAGACGCAATCCCACAACATGTGATACTCCAGCTTGCAGTTGCTTACAGCATTGAGGTGTATGATGTTTGGTTCGGTTGTGAGACTCGTATGATTTTGTAACATTTGCAAAAACTTTCAATGATCATGTTTAAGGTGGTATTGGAGGCATTATGAAAGTGCTCTAAGCATGTTTTAAACAGATTAATTGAGTAGAGCAAAGCACAACCATCAATATGCCTTTTGTTTGAAGCAAATCGGACATACGGTTTTCAAAATATGTCAATTTATATTTTCTTTGTATCTTATTGTTTTTTATCAATAATCAATAAAGTTAATGAGCTAAAATGGCTGGAGAAGCTCATTAACATATAATTTTGTCCAATATTTTGCTAAAAATCCATGCATAAATGTTCAGGGTACTTTTATTTTGCATACTTTTGCCTTGAAACTTGGTCAAAGTGTTTCTTATATGTTCTAATGTATTATATAGTGAACCTGTCCCCTTATTTGCATAATTAATTAGCATTTATGCAAATTAGCTCATTAATTATGCAAATATGCAAATTAGGGGGCAGGTTCACTGTATAATACATTAGAACATATTAGAAACACTTTGACCAAGTTTCAGGGCAAAAGTATGCAAAATAAAAGTAAGTACTATGAACATTTATGCATGGATTTTAGCAAAATATTAACAAAATTACATATTAATGAGCCTTTACAGTCATTTTAGCTCATTAACTACATTGATTATTGATAAAAACAATAAGATACAAAGAAAATATAAATTGATGTTTTATGAAAACCGTATGTCCGATTTGCTTCAAACAAAAGGCATACTGATCAGTGTACTTTGCCCTACTCAATTAGTCTTGATTTCCAGAAATATCATCCAAAACCACCTTAAGTAACCAGTCAACTGCAACATGAGTGTTAAGATTTAAAACTTCAAATAAATTGTGTTAACCAGTGAATTTCAACATTTGCCGTAAGATTGAATCTTGTTTTGTTTCTTCAGGGCAAACGTTATGCTGTGGTACTCTTAGCAGGATACACCTTAGTCATGGGATTTATCTTTCTCTCATATCTGTACACATTGGACATTTCTGGTTCGAATAGCAAATCACCTTCAAAAGATATCATCATTTTGAGAAAAGACTCTCTTGATGGTTTCCAAGCTGAAGACGGTGAAGTGTTAAGTAGGAATACAGAAGGGAAACTGCTCGTACACATAAGCTTCCCGGAGAAGAATAAACCGGCTTCCGTGATGAATCATTATAAATCTATGGAAACAGGGAAGGTGAGTGCAAAGACACATACCATACATTTGTGCGTATAAGATGTGGCTTATCTGAGTTTTTATAGGCCCAGTAGCATGTCACTATGGCTAATCTACCAGTTCTGATTATCTGATGTCGCATGAGTTCAAAGGATGGTTATTATCTGCCGAGCACCTAAATACACAAGAATTTATGGTAATATCATGGAATCTTTTTAAAAAAAATTTATGAACTTGAATAGTGGTTCATAATTGTTTTATTTCATTGGCAATTGCACAGAAAATAATTGGCTAATATTTCAAGTTGTAGCACAGTGTCTTCCAACCAAATATGAAAATGCCTTGCTTTTTAGTAAGCTATTAGTTATATACCATTTTCACCCTGACGGGGGAGTAACATCAACACATTGAGGCATTGTTGATTCTGGTTTGGCAAGAATGATTTGATTTCTATGTGATTACTGTGTATGAGACCTCAAAGGTTAACAAGAATCAGTTTGATAGTAACTGTTTAGAATCTTTACAGAATTAACCCCCTGAGCTCTACCTGCCGATCTAACATTGCCACTGATTGGTCAATTATATGATATCTTCACTTAAATCACCAATCAGAATGGAGCTTTGCAAATAATTCACCCCAATGTTACTGATTGGTCCAATTGATAATAAAAACTTCTTTTTGTCCAATCGGCAGGTAGTTTTCATGGGGTTAAGTCACATATTCTTGTGGAAACTGGTGTGTATTGTTTCAAGTTCAAACTGATTAAAACTTGACCTCTCCTTTTTATTTGCAGCCATTCAACAAAAAATGCAAAAAGTGTGCACTTATATCCAGCTCAGGACATCTTAGGGATAGCAAAGCGGGCAACAAATAGACGATTTCCGTATGTTATTCGCATGAACAATTCACCCGCTGTGGGTTACACAGAAGACGAGGAACAAAAACAACGGTGCGCGTCATATGTCACATGTCGACAGAGACGATACGCGCCGAGGGTGAGGACTTACTTGGCGAGAACGCCAAGGAAATCGGCGCACAGCCGGAGAATGTGTTATACTTTGGACTTGTGGCTCCTAATCATGCATGGGCCAAAACAAAAGCCAATATGCTCAAGGAAGAATATCCAGAAGTGGCTTCTTATATGTTGGATGAAATAGGCGAGATGCAATCTGATCTTATATTTGAGAAAGAAACAGGCAAAAACAAGTAGTAATATTAAAACTTCACCCTCTCCATGCGGGTGTAGTTTTAGTTTTTTTAGTAGCTCACCAGCGGGAGTTGGTGTTTTCACTGCCGGCCCCCACCTCGAGGGAGTTTTGATTATAAGGTCCCGTATCCATAGGCTGTTCCCTTGTGGCGTGTGCCCTTGTTCCGTGTTCACTTGTTCCCATGTGACCTGCCACACAGACAACCTATGGATACGGCCACTAAGCAAAACAAAGGTTTGTTGTCTGTGTGGCAGGTCACATGGGAACAAGTGAACACGGAACAAGGGCACACGCCACAAGGGAACAGCCTATGGATACGGGCCTAAGAGAGCCAAAACTCCCCAAGACAGGTGGCAATCAACTGATGATCCCGCTGGTGAAAGCACAAGACAATTTCCATCTTTGTGTATATTTAACCTTCTCCACCAGGGTGTCCACTGAGACGACAAGCTTCAGATTTTCTTTTCACTTATCCGACCAATGCTTGGTCCCATTATGGCCGGATAAGAGAGGCTAGACTGTATGGGTAAACTTGACTCCTTGTCTGACTTCCAAGAAAATAGTAATTTTAGTATACCAGAGATCTATGCCAATTTTCCCAATGGAAATTCAAATTTTTGCAAGTGGACAAACATTCAGACCTAGATTTGAAATTATTTTAAAATTATTTTTTATACCGTTTTGAGAAAAGAAAATTTCAGAAAGTTGTATTATATTTAGCCAAAAAAGCCTCAACATGTATAGTAACACTAAAAGTCGAAAAAATGTGGTTTAAATTAAAATCCCAAACATATTTGGATCTTGATACCGGTGGCCCCATCCACCGCTTCCCTAGTAATCTGCTGGGCCTAAGACGGTAAAACCTATGTATTCGTATTGACATCTCCAAAATGTAGACTCACAATATATACAGCTGCCAATTGCTTTATTTTGATGACCTACAAAAAAGGACTTTGTTTCCATTAATAACATGTAGTTGTAAATTGTTACAAGGGACACAGTAGGGGGATATTATTCATTGGTAGTGGCTTGTGTACATGGCAACAAGAATGCCACAGGTATTTTTATGTAAATGAGGCTCAACATTGAAACAAAAATAAACAAAAAATCCTGAGATCTGGTAAACAAGCAGGAGTATGTGTACATGTATGTGTGCATTTAGAATGTTCAAAGTTTTGAGGGAAGTCACAAATTATAGGTCCTTTCCAAGAACAAGTTTGTTTACCTCAGATACACATGTAGTTTTGGAAAGAGTCCAAGTTTCATAGTGAAAGTTATATGTGTAGGGGCAATTTTACATCCTGCGAAATCAAGTGCTTCCTTGATGTCTGATGAGTTGTTATTATGACAGCAATGTTTTGACATGAATAACTTTGTAAAAAACTTTGTACTTAACTGCAAGTATCTAGGAACTTGGTCAAATGAATCATGTATGACCTGGATTCTGTACGACCATACTATGCAGGCCTGTGCTGAAGATTATTTCAGGCTTTTTAATATTATTTATTTTTATTTATTCGTTATTTATTCAGGAAATTCCATCAATACAAATGTACTGGTCTCCCTGGAAGACCTGATTTTATATATATATACATAAACATGATAATAAGAATATAAGAAATATATATATTACAAAATGAAGGAATTAAACATGATACAAAACAATATATAGCTCAGATTATTATACAAAACTTACAGACCAATTGCATTTTTAAATTCACCCAAACTCATTGAATTAAAATTGACACGAAGATTGGGAGGAAGCTTGTTCCAAGCAACTGAAGATCTATAAAGGAAGGTTTTCTTTTTCCAGAAGAGGTTTTCCATATTGGAACAACCAAACTGTTTTGGCGCTTGACCCCTTGTGCATTTGGAATGAGTAGAATGAGTGAAAATAAAATTTGAAGAAAGATACTCAGGAGCAATGTGTGTGAGACATTTAAAAGTTAAAATAAGTAATTGATGCTCCCATCTACAGCCAAGTTTAACCCAGTCCAGGTCTTTCATCATACTGTCCACTGAAGTTCTGATGTCTGCAGAGAGCAAAACACGGGCCAGTCTATTGTGCAAAATCTGGAGCTCATTATTGTGACAGGCACTGAAATTGGACCAAACAGAACTGCAGTAGTCAAAATGAGGAAAGACGAGGGCTTCATGAAAGCATTTTGACAGTTTTCCATGGAAGGTAATGCTTTACTCTACGAATGACTCCAATGCGCTTAGATATGATAGAAGATAAATAATTAACATGTTCATTCCATGATAGGTGTGAATCAAAGGTAACACCTAAATATTTATACCTTTCAACTCTTTCAATTTTTTCATTTCCATAGGCTATTTGGTATCTCTGATAATGATTTTTTAAACTAAACATAGATATATAAAAAGCTTAGGAAACTAATTGCATTCATGACCTCAGGGTTAAATTAAATTTAGGGTAAAATAGCACAAAGATCAATTATTGGAGGGGACAAAGTGATGCCTAGCCCCCCTGGCTATCTGTTCTAAATTAAGGTACATTTGCCAAAATTCTTGAAGATTTTCACAACTTTGGCTTAAAAACATTTTTGGAGAAGAGTTGGTGAAAATTACCCCATATTTAAACCTTGATGCCTGAAAATGCTATGTGAATCTGCTGCAATCCCCATCTTTCCACCAAATACCTTAGAACATGGCCTAAAATAATTTTTCTAATTCCTCGATACGTGCGGTGGACATAAATGAGTGTGAACACAGAAGTGATAAGCAATCACGCTGTCAACGCTGATTGGCTGACAACAAGACATTTGAGCCATTGGTCATAGGCATCATCAATCTCGCCTCTTCTATGCAATCGATAATTACATGCGCGCACCTAGACCATGTGAGGATTAAAAGATTGACTTCAGTGGAACATTGTAAATTCAAGTTGCTAACATTGATTTGCTTGTGTCTTTCAGGGTGGATACTAGTACATGGTTATCAACAGGCTGGTATACTTTCCTCTTAGCACTGGACATGTGCGAAGAAATTAGTCTCTATGGTTTTGTCAGTGAAAACTATTGCAGGTGAGTTGCAAACAAACAAACAAACAAACAAACAAAATGTTTCAGTTGGGATGTTACCGAGAGCTGTCATTTCTGAAATGTATTAATGCTTTGCAATGTGGCAGGCGTGGGTACCTGCCAAAGTCAAAGAGTATATACAAATTATGCGTTTTCATGACTATATCTCGATGCAGCATAAGGTTGCATTCAAGTGAACCCCAGCAGTTCTTTTGATATTGTTTGGGAAGCCATTTCAAAAGCAGACACTTTATGTTTGAACCTATGGAAAATCAGCCGTATGCAAAGTATTAAAGTACTTAGATGAGACAGGGGATGATCTGAGATGGACATGTGTCACTCTCGGGTGATGATCTTTCCGAAATAATTGATTGTTTTTTAAGCGAGTAACCCAATGGTTTGTAAACATTGTACCAAAAGTATCGCTATTCATCCGATTATTCAAACAATCAAATTTTCTTGCCATTGCCCAAAAAACACCTGTCTGGAACATCTTAGAGAGCCACTTACCGTATTTCGTCAAATAAACGCCCCCAGGGGCGTTACATTTTCCCAAGGGGGGCGTTTATTAGAGGTCATTTTTAGCACGACAATTCCCGTTAAAATCATTAGGTAAGCTTAAAAGTCACACTAAAATGACGAACTATGAACTTTTGACACTGACTTTTGGTTCACTTCCGGGTTTCTGATGCAGATTTTCGCCATTTATTGCTGCTATTAGCGACCATGTGAGCAACTTGGTAAGCTTACTACACAAGATAGCATGGAAATATCGGAATTTTTGAAACATCTTGGTTGAAAAAAGTGGTGGGGGCGTTTATTTGAGGGGGGGGCGACTATTTGACTGAAATACGGTATTGACAAAATTGCGTTAACTAGAAATGTCAAGTCTTCATTGTGAGATGACCGTGCAAAGGGTTAATGGACTGAATATGACAACTCGGCTCATTTTCAGTGCTTATCAAACATAATTTTTAAGTTAAATTAAACAATGTCTCTTTCAAAAAAATTGTGATATACTGCGTATTCATATTTAGTCCATTGGCGCTTGTGATCTTGCTTTTTCTGAATTCTCTTGTCTCTTGTTTACCAAGCACTTCGTTCATTTCGTGGTTAATGTCTGTAAAAGCACTTACAGTAATGAATGCTTTGTTATGTTATTACATGTAGTTAAAACAACAACTATGCTCTATATGCTGCTGTAAGCATGTCAACCATATTGTGCAATTTAAAGGCATCCACTTTACACCTTAACTACATGTAAATTGGGGTTGCCAAACCTGAGATGTGGTAGCCCAATTAGGGAACTTTTAAAGATTTCCCGGCAGCTTATAATAATTTCCTGTCCTGTAGAAACCAATGGCTAAGAAAAAAAATTGGGTCACTTTTCAACATTGGCTCCCTGTCCCATATAAACCAATGGTTTTGGATAAAATTGGATGACTTTTCGTTTATTTGACCCGTGATTCGGGCTGAAATCTTTTGGCAACCCTGTGTACACATAAATTAGGTTAGTATAAGTAAAGGATGATGTGCAAAACTCTGCTACCAGTAACTATATTTCACTTTCAGCCATGAGAATCTTCCTGTTGAAACAAGAATTGTTTTTGTTTTTGCCCAAAGTTCCTGTTTTTTACTTATTTTTAGTCCCATTTTAGCCCTATTTTTTCATAGTTTTCCTGTTTTTTTCCATTGAAAATCATTCTCAGTGCTTAAAAATGTTTGTATTGGACTGACTCAATGACATATCCTGGCCTTAGCCATATCTATTGGCACAATTACAAACTCTTCATCATGTTTTATCTGGGTTTAGTCTCACTGTATACATAAACTAAAACTTTGGAACTGATAACTGGTCACGCACTGAGAGGAAATGGGGAATAGGTTAACCTGATTAAGAGCAAAGATAATGGCAGTACATGCAGGGTGTTATATTGATTAATTACCAATATCAATAACATCCAACATTTTGATTGAATCTTTAGAAAGCACTACAGTATATGTCAGAGCTACATTATTCAATTTATGAGTGTTGTATATGTTACACACACACATAAAGATTACTTAGTTTCTTACAAGTTACTTAGTGAGCAATAATTATGATATGAAAATGTGATTAAACGCAATATACTAGTGATTGATGCTTCTTTTGGTTGTTATGATAGTAATTACTGTTGCCGTGTTGATGCTGTGGGAATTTTAAGTGTTGCTTATCAACCATGTAGTCACACTTTACACTCTGATGATATGAATTGAAATGAACCAAATCTTAATGTCGTAAAAGCAATAACTATGAGCAACAATAGCCTCATCCCAATGGCATAGTTCAATAACCTCAATTAAACAATCATAGTGCATAATTTGACCTCAAGCTGCAGAGTATGAGTTTTTGTACCCAATGGGTCATTCAGGGAATATACGAATGTATTGGGGTTAAAGAACTGTGGCATATAGATGAGCATTTTTGGGATCCTAGTGAATTGACGAACTTTTATCCCCCAGGGAATAGTAAAAAATTGCTCATTTCGCAGGAATCTGTTACGCTAGTTGGATTCCTTGCATCGTTTCATTTCTGTAAATTATATACTTTTATATACTTATCATTATGTTTAGGGATACAATAAAAAACAATATCTAAATTACTGCCTCGAGGAAGGCGTATGGACTGTAACTAGGAAGTTGTTGAAATTTACAATCAAACTGGGTCAAAGTTGTTGAAATTTCAAACGCTATTCATGAGCAGTCTAACTTGGAAATAGTTTGAAAACCTGTTTGTAATAGGCACTACTATAAATGCCAGCTTTTATTTGCAAAACAGATGAAATTGTGATTAAAATTTGAGATTTATGACATTGTTAATTGCTAATCAAAATATGATAGACTTGTAAAATTAAGGGCCAAACTTATATATAATTTAAAAAAACCTATTTGAGTATAAATTCATCATTTCTAAAGACCTGGTGAAGGTGGCCGGTTCAAATCCGTGTGAGTGCAACTTTTTTTATTTTAACTTTTATGTGTGCTGATCACTCTGGGGAAAGATCAAAATTTGTTCATAATAATTTGATATCACAATTCAACTTAATGGTAATCTTTGTTTCTTGTTTTGTTTTGTTTTGTTTTTCCAGGGAGAATCCTGATTCCAAAATAAGGTACCACTACTTCCAGTCATGGGACATACCCACTGAATGTGAATATTACAAAAGTCACGAAGACACAACATTTATAGGTGGTCATCGATTTATAACCGAGAAGGCCATTTTTGCCCGATGGGCCTCTATGTATAATGTGACTTTCCACTATCCGGAATGGACTCCGGGGTCTGACCTCAGTCGACCTATTGACACTCCTTTTGTGACCAGGAAAGAAAACAAAGGTGCACTGACAAGGTTGTTTGAACGATTTGTACGATGGGGATTCGGCACTATGATGTGAGGGCGCTGTTCAGTCACCACCGGATGTTATTCCCTACCTGTCTGTCGTCACACGATTTTTGTGTATTTCCGTGTTTATAGATTGTTATATTGCATTTTGTAAAGTATCGCTTGTTTATTGTTAAAATGCAATTCTAGTATTCCAAAGAATGTCATATTTACTTTCGTTCCACCTCATTTTCTTAAAAGAATTGTTTGTACTAGTTTTATGTTTTTGATAGTGTGAAAGAGAGAGAGAGAGGACACATGTAGTATGAAATTTTAGGGAATAGTTGTCGACTCGGTACTTTCGAAAATGACGTTAGCTAGCCTAACAGAAAAAGAAAATGACAGGGTTTTTATTTGTGATCATGAAATACACTTGCGTACAATTAGTGTGTTAATGAATGACCATATAATACTACATTTAGACATGTGTATGTCAGGGTTTACTTTAACGTACAAAATATGCGTATATACGCATTGACACACTTTACAGACCCCTTCATATCCAAATTTCAAAGTCCAACGCGTAAAAATCTTGAAAACATACGCGTTCCAATGTTACAAGATTTTAAAATAGAAACCCCCAATATTGTTAAAAACGTTTTCCAAAATAACAAAATACCCCTTGGGTAATGTTTTGGACCCCTTCAGTGGAAAAATTCACAATTGAAAGGGTCCAAAAAATGTGAAAATACCCCTTCAACAAAATGCTTAAAGAAAACCCTGGTGTATGTATCACATTCATACATTAATGATGAAAGATCAAGAAACGTTCCAGAAATTGAATTCCGTCTCAGACAGACGAGTCTGGAAAGCTATATTTAAACATTGCCATATACAATGTGCACTTGTAATGTGTCACAGAGTATTCTTCAGGGCTGGTAGGTTTTAGATATGAATTTCAGGAAATCGAGACATGCATGTATAAGACACTTGTTACTCTAAGTACAACCCATGGTTTAATATCGAGATTGGCAATCCGAGTGATTTTTCAGGAAACATACATATAATACACTCATTTATCTAAGTATGAGCTATGGTTTATTGTCTAGATTGGCAATCAAAGTATTTTTTTTTCGTATCTAATTTCAAAGGGGCAATTCATGATCTGTAGCTTCATCCCCACATTTCTCAAAAAACATGAGATTTTTGGTTATATGCTTGTGTGCAAAAAGAGAATCCTGGAAAATGTGTTTACTTTGCAAAAATACTGTCAAATGTGTAATTTATGTACTGTTAATATTAAGAACAAAATTGCAGCACAGTGACCTATGGAGCATGTATAAACTTGCAAATTTAAAATCAGAACCAACTAAAATTTTGGAAATGAACTATTTTTGTGGAAATCTACTCAAACATTATAACATTAAAAGAGGATGCTAGAATCACAGAATACTCCCTTAAGTGAGATAATGAACAAAAAAAATACATCATGTATGCAAGTGCAAATGGGGTGTCAAAGGTCAGCTGAAAATGGACTTATGATAGTCATTGACTTTTGAAAGATGTGATTTGGTTTCAATCAGACTTTATCAAATGACTCATTCATGCCACCTTCATGTACCTCAAACCTAACACCATGAGTACATGTACTACATGCTGATTGGTTAATACAAGATTTTGTGGAAAGATTTAATGAGCCAATCAGCAGCATGGTAAGAAGGGGCTGAAGAGAACTGAGATTAAATATCTTGAAGCTGTATTTTAGTTGACCACTCAGATGAATATAATTATGCGGTAAAATAGGCAGTTCATTCTCAGGGTGTTAATTTATTTTGAAACAAATTACAGGTGTTAATTTATCCTTTATCTACATTACAATTGTGTTGTTTTATTTGTTTAAACGTAAGAGAACGAAACTCTAAAATATTTTAAATATTATTGTGAACTTGATTAACATAAAATGATAAGCGTGACATTGATAAAAGATGAAATGAAACTCGCAAATATTTAAAAATGTCCTTATGAACTTGATTTAACACAAACTGATAAGCAATTTCCGGGTAGAGATCAACTGGTGAACAAGTGCAATTCACCAGCGAAGTGGTTACATAACTCCCTGGTAACTGGATCACGCACCTTTTGACAGTGATAGTACATGCCATAGACTTTGTGTTGCGATCATTTCGATCGTGGTGCAG
Organism: Amphiura filiformis; assembly: GCF_039555335.1. Classification (NCBI taxonomy): domain Eukaryota; kingdom Metazoa; phylum Echinodermata; class Ophiuroidea; order Amphilepidida; family Amphiuridae; genus Amphiura; species Amphiura filiformis. The sequence continues at coordinate 12,388,877 of NC_092636.1, forward strand.
AACTTCGCTGGCGAGTGGCTATAGATATCTTTTGAAAGCTGCTGTGGTGTGTATGGTGTTTGTTGTACATTTACACATAATCCTATACTTTGTGTAGACTTTCATCATCCTCTATAAGGGATGTGGGCATTACCATTCATGGTTGCGTAGATGAAGGAAACACGATTGTAACCACCAATTTTACAAGAATACATGATTGTAATAACTAATTTTGCATGTATTTAGGAATGGGTAACTATGTAGTGAATTCTTAGGTACCCATGTCGGTGCACCATGGAAGAATATGACATCTCACCAATACAGATTTTGTGATTCCCACAGAATGGTTGTCATGTAGGCGCATGGCTGTGTATGAGGTTTGGATCGTTAAGCACAGTGGTGGATGAAGTTGCATTGATCAGCTCTCGCCAAGAATTGTATGAAGTCACTGTTGATTTATACTTTTAAAATGATATCAAACATACATGTAGATACATTAAGGTCCTTCCTCTGGCTCACACAAAGGAATATTGCTGTGTATGTGTTTAATTCTTAGTTCGGTTGATTAAAAAGCATAGTATGACGTTATTGTTGATTTATACTGATATCATATCAAATGCAGATACAGCAATGTCCCCTGGTTGGTTGGCTCGCATCCATATTATATGATGCATTGTCATAGTGGGAAACATATATTTTAGCAGTCAGTATTCTTTTATGAAATCAATTACCAACTGAGCACGAGCTTGAAACTTCATGCCATGTTACTTCATTATAGACAGTGGCGGCGCCAGGTTTTTTTTTTCAGGGGGCATGGGGGGGCAAAGTGAACTTCAGGGGGCAAAATTGCTGCAAGAAGCGGAAATTTACGTGATTTTGGGGTTTTTTGCCTCCACCCCCGTGGAAGATTTAAGAAAAGTCTTCCGTAGAGGGAGTATGTTTTTCAAATGGAATTGGCTAGTGTTAATTATTTTGAAACCTATACTCCCCCTGTATATGGCTTTGCCTATATCTTCCACAACTAGAGGGATTATTTCAAATGGAAGTTACCCAATTGTGTGTTCTATTTGAAACCCATATTCCCTCTGGAAGACTAGCTATATCTTCCACGGGGGAGTGCGGAGTTCAAATCGAATAGCCCATCTGCGCAATGAACACACTCGTGAATAAACTTGGATGCTTTAAAAGGGCCTGCATCCTGCAAGTAAAATGACTGCATCTACAAGGAAATAACACTGCAGATATTGTCTTTACTTTGTGAGACAGAATGTCAAGCAATATTTGCATTTGATATGATTGATATGGGTGACCCCAGATATCAAATTTGATATGAAACAAAATGAAATCTGTGACACATTGCTATAAATGATGCATTGAAGTGATAAAACAAACACTGAGTGGAGAGCAAGTTTATACTTGTAGGGCAACTCGTGATCAACCTTGCTCATAGTGTTTACATGCACAAATGTTATGTACACTGTATTAGTTTACAAAGTCTCTTCCAATTTTGTTTTCATAGAACAGACAGTAATACTATGTGCCATTGGCCCCTGAACATGTTTAGAGCAAAACTTCTACCTCTTGGTAGATTTGTTTTAAACATGTTCAAGGGCCACAAGTACATCTAGGTTTTTCCTGCCCAACAACTCTATGGTAAGTCCTCCATCTTGGTGTGTCATACATGGTGTCCAAAATAGTGTGCTTCCTGCATTTGTCGGCAACAACCCGGTATTTTATTATAGTTGGTATCTTTAAACGCAAGTGCTTCAAAGGTTTGTGTTGTGCACGTAGCACTTAGCGCGTGTTATGAGCACAATGCATTACTCGCACAACACAAGCAAGCACAAACTTCATGTTGAAAGTTTACCAGGCTCATGGACACTCGGGGTACACTATTTCCTCTCCATAAGTGACATACAAATATGATCGAGTCAGTCCTATTTGGTTTTAATGTCTTTGGTTGTAGGACATGTACATAGTATATATCATACTTGTATATAGGCATCTTTTATAAAACTTTGGCAATGTTTTAAAAAGGCACACAGCCCAGTTTGAAATGCTACAATAAAGGAATGAGGAGCCGTCAGGCTGTTAGTGAATAGAACGGGTCAGCTTGTTACGGAACACAGATGGTGACTGTGCAGTTGACATTTCAAGTAGTCATGCTGGTTGTGTGTTGTTGAGGCATTACGCTATTCCCGTTGAAATCCATACACCCCCTGTGGAAGATATCACCTTAAACTGCTACACAGAGTGTGAATTTCAAATGGAGTTACCTGAATGGGTGACTCCATTTGAAATCTACAAGAGGAGATTAAGGTCATGTCTTCCATAGGGGGTGTATGGATTTCAACGGAAGATCTTTTTTGAGGCAGGACTCCAGACAGATTTATGGGTCATTAGACAGATTAGGCTAAACAAAGAAACAAGTCGTGTTTCCTGTGGGGCACATTTTCATGCATAAAATGTCTTTAAAGGAAAATATTTTCAAAGTATTTTTTTTCTTGTTAAGTTTGTTTAAATACAGGGGAGATCAAATCAAATCAATGTGATTGAAAATCAATCTAGCTTTTACATCTAACCTACTTTGGATCTAATTTGACACTGAACATAATAAATATTTCAGACTTGATCATATATCCAGGGAAAAAATATTTATTTTGGTACTGGCGAGGGCAGCCAGGCAATTCTGCTAAGGCCTGCTAGGGCACCAAGGCAATGCTAAAGAATACATCAAAAGTTCCACATTTTGAGGTGCACCAAGGCAAATGCATGGGTCACCCAAGGCACCACGGTTATTTTTTCCCTAGACTTGTTTCAAGTCCTTTGGCGTCCATAGTTAATGAATGTTAAATTCATGGAAGCTTTGCCACATTTTCCAAAAATTCTGTTTCAAAAGTTATTCTTTTGAAATAATTATTTAGCATCATCACTTTGTAAAAATTGATTTGACATTTGAATTGTTGAGGCCAGATAGTGGACTTTCTTATCTTACTTTACTCCAGGCATACTGTGCACTGCAGGGGTAGTGTTTGAGCAAAATGCCACCACGCCCACCCCACAAGGCACACTTCCTCCCTAGCTCATGTTGCCAGCGCCAACTACACAAAAAATCTGACCTGACTAAAAATTTTAGAGAGTCCAGTATACATGTATGATAGGCCTACTTCTACCACTGATTATACATGGGTCCTATGAGGAGCATGAATAGAGAAAAAGTAAGGAGGAAGCCTTGATCAAGGCTATTTTTTCCCCTGCTATATCACATCACAACCCCCCCCAAAAGATAAATCACCACATCTTGGTTTTCGGAAAACTGATGAGAAAACAAACATGTTCTTTTCTTTTGCCTTATAACAGATTTGTGCTGTAAACAAATGTCCACAAAGAACACCACTTAACTTCAAACCGGTGATTCTAATTTGTGAATCGTGACTTGAATATCTGAAATGTGCTGCCTATATCTGTTCTATAGGTATTAGATCTTTTAGACTCAGTTTTCAATTAAGATTTGAAATAATACTTTGAATGCCTTGTAAATGATGTTAGTTAATCCCCTTTTATGTTAATATTTTGTATTGTTCACTGGTGGCCATTATTATATTGTATGAATCTCATTGGCTTTGTTCAGGGCTTTCGTTTGAAATTTAAAATGGTCACTTGTATATATTTTGTATATTCATAGGTACTTTTAACTCAAAATTTGAATTGCCATTTTTGCAATGACTTCATTTTTTTTTTTTATGTATTGTTGAATTGTTTAGCATTGTGAAGGTTAAGTTATTTGATTGTTGTAAAAAATTATGAACAATTATTCTGGAACCAGCTTCTAACTACTTGTGAACTGATTTTCAAATTGTTGTAATTCAAGAATGGACATTTGAAATACCAAAAGTATGTGATAGCTGATGTGATGTGAATACTCTCAATCATCTGGGAGTCGTAAACGAGAGAGTGAATTAGTTCTTGTTGACCAGATTTTCAACATACCTTGGAGCAACCAACATTGTGGTATGTTTAGAATCTGGTAGACAAGAATTTATTCTCTCTTGTTATTGTGATACACGTAGCTGGTATTTACCAGTGATCATTACTTCATAACATACACTATTTTGATCTGTTTCATTGCGGCATGAAAACACTAAAAAATTATAAAGTTTTCCGACAGTATGGTTCTTTTAGAGACGCCCTGTATTAAAACTAAACATATGGCAAGTGAAATGCAATTTAACAGTCTGGTTGCTTGTTTAAAAATATAAATAAATAAATAAAAATGGGGTTGGTACTGAAAATGCTAAAATGTATAAAATTTATTACAAATCCAAATTCAGGTTTAGTACTTTTATCTACAATGTATAAAATAGTATATAAAATTGAAAAGTATAGATGTTGTATACTATAGGTAGATGATGCAACAGTAGAGATATTTAATAATGTGTATTCATTTTATTTTCTGTGACAAAAATCTGCCAATAATTTGAATATGTTATGGATTGATTAAAACATCTGTTTGTACAGTACCTCTTGCCAGCTAGAGAGAGAGAGGATGATAATTGTATATTTTTAGACAACGGAAATGTTTTTATGTATAGTTTTGTGGATGAAGAGAGATAGGTTCATTCATTTGTACAGATAACATGTGAGCAAATTGTAAGAATATTGATGTAGTGAGTGAAGCTGTTTTTGCCCTATGCAAATATTTCTTGCATTACACATGGTGTTAGCTGGTAAATGTTGGACAGGAGATACTGGTATTCATTAGATACCACTACCGTATTTCGTCAAATAGTCGCCCCCCCTCAAATAAACGCCCCCACCACTTTTTGCAACCAAGATGTTTCAAAAATGCCAATATTTCCATGCTATCTTGTGTAGTAAGCTTACCAAGTTGCGCACATGGTCCATAATAGCGTCAATAATTGGCGAAAATCTGGATCAGAAACTGGTTCCGAAGTCAGTGTTTCTAGTTCGTCATTTTAGCGTGTGTTTTTAGTTTACCTAATGATTTTAACGGGAATTATCGTTCTAAAATTGACCTTGAATAAACGCCCCCCTTGGGAAAATGTAACGCCCCCGGGGGCGTTTATTTGACAAAATAACGGTAAGGTGGCTCAAGTGGTAAATACTGAGAAATGTAAATGCCACAAAGTTGGCTCAAGTGAGAAATACTGAGAAATGTGAATACCACTAAGTTTGACTCGGGTCGGAAATGCTGAGAAATGTCAATACCACTAAGTTGGCTCAAGTGGGAAATATATATAGGAACTAGGGTTGTCACTACACTGGTCGGTGCCGGTCGGTAGTAACCAGCACTCAGGCAGACCAACCGGCACTCAAGGGAATATGAGGACTTGCCAACCGGCACTAAAGTAGAGAAATTGTACTTTTTACCCTAAAAAACAGCTGGAAAGTGACCCATGAGAGTATTTTGGACAAATATCATGGAAATTTAGCCCCCACTAAATTCAGTCTAGTGACAACCCTGATAGGAACTATTCATACAGGTGCCTTTTTACAGCTTATTTTACATTGCAATGTTTGGAAAGTAAATTAAAAATGATAAATATACACAAATGGGACAATAATGTTTTAATATTGAATGAAGATGGTAATACATGCATACTGTAGATTCACCTAATGGTGCACATGGGCTCCTTTAGCTAATGATAAATTTCAAGTTCAAATAGAGAGCTCCCTCCAAAATCTGGGTCCGTGCCCTTATTTGCTGGTGGGATTTTTTACGGTATTGCACAAATACATGCAATGTAAGGCCTTAAAACTTACTATGTTAGTAAGTGTAAACTACATGATTTTGATATTAATCAGGGCCCCCTGGGCTTGTCCGTCAATATTGTCGCCCTCCTATTTCCCAGGTATTTCTCACATGACATGAATACCGGTATTTCCCGATAAATTCCCAACCATGTGGACAATATACTTCCTAAATGAATTACAGTATTTTAAAATGTATAAGTTTGGCTTTAAGTTTAAGAAAGTGGTCGTGGAAATCATGCAAAACATTCTGAAGAGGGAACAAAAAGTGCAATCAACTCAGATGTCCATGGATTTATACCATGAATGTTGTACCGGGTCTGTCTGTCCATTTTACATCATATGTATGTAATCTTCAGTAATGTCAACATATTTCTGGCAAATACTCTTGTTAATTTGAAACATGCAACTTTGATTCTGTGCAAACAAAGTTGGCACTTAAAAAAATTGAAGAAGGATTATTGCATTCCTACTCTATCCTTTGTTGGTTAAAATGACGATAAGATTGAATCTTGATCTGAGCGAAGAACCACACTGATATATATAATTATATAGCAACTCGTTAACACATTTGTTCTTCGTTGTTCATTGTAATTTTTTGTGGAATTTGTAAATAACTTTTGTATAGTATGTTTATTCTGTATAATATGTTGATTTTATTTAACCCCATCCGCTTAAGTGATGGTTATGTGTTGAGGCTGATGTAGATTTGGATATGCAGTTATTTGGGACTAGTATATATAATAGTCTTCCACTTAGCAATGGAATGGGATGAGGTCTTTTGCAGATTGTTGTTGATTTTTTAAGAAAGCATGTAAATGATGCACAGTGATAGTTTGCAATATTTAGATATGTTTGTAAAGTTTGTTCGGCTTATAATGGGTGAATATTATTTGGCTTCTGTTACTGTGCGCATTAATAAAGTCTAACTTATGCTTGTGTAAATTCACATAACGTGCATCGGTTTTGCATCACACAAACATGCAACTAGTGTAAGCGTTGTGCCCAACTGCGTGTGCACGCCATTCTATATCAATACACGATGTTATGAGGTGTGTTTTTTGCCTATTATAAGCCGAACAAACTTTAGTGAAGTGTAAAAATTGGCGCGATTGGTAGCATGGGTAAACACGGACAAAGGATAACACATACATGAGAAACTTCTATGTGACATACACAAGAACCGAGGATGTCTGCAATTTAACCACATGTACGGAATGCAAAAAAGCCCTCAAACATGCGTGTCCACAGTTGGATAGTAAACACTCATTAGGTCGGGTATGACGTCCTCAGTTGCCGATATTTACACCTAGATGCGGTCTAGTACAAAATGTATACTGCCATGGAATATTTTATGTAGTGTATAACATTATAAGAGAGTTGTATGGCTTATTCCAGTTGAAATACATACCCCTTATGGAAGACACGGCATTAATCTCCCAGGCAGAGAATGTGAATTTCCAATGGGGGTTACCTGAATGGATGACTCCATTTGAAATCTACACTCCCTGTGTTTGGGGACTGTTTGTGTATGTATGTATAGTCAATTGTGCTTAATTGACCTGAGCATAAGCACAAGTGTACATACCCCTACACCTACACACCCCCTGCACTTGCTCGCCAACATACACTCCCTCTAAATGCATGCACACAACATTCAACACACACACAGCGAGTGTTGAAGCGCTCCAAGTGAACTTGATGCCAATGCCAGTTTTCACCTGTTCATCATTGTTATTTTTGAAGCAATCAATACTAGCCATAAGCCTATGATTAGGATTAACCTGCAATCAATTTATATTTTAATGTAATTTTAGTATGCCTACTGGGGTGTTGCCGTATTGAGGCATTTTGTCACCTCAATCTAGTAATTTGCGTCATATTTGGTAAATTACAATATAATGCTATAGGAATGGAAACATGACATTTGCCAGATTCTTCAAATGGGTACTATCACCTACTACTGAGGATTATGGTAAGCCAGGATGTAACTCAAAGTGAGTCTCGTATTGGGTCTTGTTTGAGTACATTTTGAGTTATCTGCGACCTGAGTGATAGGGGACACTAAAGTCCAACTGTTTTGAATTTATACCACAAAAGTATCAAAGAGAAGAGTAAATTTGAAAAAAGATGTTGTTAAATTTGCAGCTCCCATTTCAATAATGTGGGCAGCTAGCTTTTATTTGGAAGCTTAAATCAACAGTTGAAGATTTTATTCAGCTTATTTCTCAACTCTTTCAGGCATCTATTTTTGTAAAGATCTTGCAATTCTGTGAGCAATATTTGATTTTGAAATGGTATTTGGACACTGTACAAATGATACACAAATGTATAAAAGTAGTAAAATTTAACGCCAAAGGTACGTTTTGTTTTAGTGAACAAAAACATGGTGAATTGTGGTTAAACTATCCTATGGGGCATTGTTACACACTTTTTTGCTTCTCATATCAACTGGAGCTTTGCAACTCAAAATTTGGAAACTTTGCTTTAATTGTATGCCCCAATGTAAGATTGAAAACAACATTGAAATTTGAACCATACCCCTTTAATGAGTTGTGTTTTCTTTAGATACATGTTCAAAGTTGATCACAAGACTTGTTATCTAGTAAGGAAATAAATGACTACTTGTATGCAAAAAAAATGCGTGCATACATTCAGGAAATCAATTCTGTCTTTTAGGTTGTTTTTTCAAGCAAGGCATTTTAGGAGATTATGTGTAACGGAACACCCCTGCTAATGTAGCATGTCATACTTCCAATATTATGATATTCAGATATATTTATTCTCCCAAGCTTCTCAAGGATTATAATTGCAAATCTGCTCGCTCTTTAATTTTTGGTGTAGTGACTTGGAGACTAAATGGGGTTTCCAGGTGAAATCCATACTCCTTGGAAGTTATGACCTTAATCTTCCACACAGGAAGTGAGTTTACATTTCAATGGGGTAACTTGAATGGGTGACTCCATTTGAAACTTTCTTGTTATGTGGGGGGATGAAGGTCATGTCTTCCATATAGGGTGTATGCATTTCAGCTGGAACAGCTAACTTCAGGAGCCATAGGTCTCAGGTTTGAATCTCGGTGCAATGTCATTTGTCAGGAAATACATTCACACTTTTTTTTTTTTTCAATGTGAAAGAATAAAATTGCAAGTCCAAAATATTATTGTTTATAGTATAATGACCTATAGTAGTAAGTGTGCATTTGCTTGGCTGCGAAAAAACAACATGCATCATCATCCAGCTGTTGTTGAATGTACCATAGCTGTTTAGTGGTTTTGTTGTTAAAAACTGGTTGAGTTTGATTATCATGTGCCATATGGTACGGGACACGGATCCTTCAAATCACAAGGTCTTTATAATTTGCAATGTTCCATTTGAATTATTTATGTTCAAAATTAAATACCATTTGTAGAGTGTCATCATTCTGATACCAACACAAAGATAGCAGTGATCGAGTCATGGCATAAAACGAAGAGTACTTTCCAAAAGTGGCTCATATTCTTAAGTTGAGATACATCATAAAACAGCCAATATCAGACAGCAGACAGAGATGTAGAGAATTGTATTCCATGATTCAACATTTTAGTGAAAACCCAACTAAGCTTTGCTTTGTAAAGCAAGTAAATTTGCAACATCTTTGGGTTGAACAAGTTTGGGAAAAAGTGCTCTCCAAATGTGGTCAGAAGTTGTTATACAATAAAGACGAATTTCATAGTTCTAGTCCAATAAAACGGCACTTACTGTGGACGTTTCGGAAATTGTTATACAGCTTTGCAAATTTATGTATCAAAATTCTTGAGATCAATCGTATGGCAAATTGAATTTTCCAGTTTAGGCAGGTAGAAAGGAACCTTCAGTTTTAGGTAGAAAGGAATCTTGTTGTGTAAGTGTAAGGTGGATTTTACTGTTAAGCCTGAATGACGCAACTCGCTTTGGTTTAATACAAGCATAAAGTGCTGACTGGGCTTTCACAGAATTGAAAATATGCAGCCTGCATTTTTCTTCTGTGAAGATGTATTTTTGTGTTCTATAAGATGATGATTTCATCTTTCAAAAAATTGTATTATATTGTACTGATATCATGTTAGTATGGGCCTATTTTTAACTGTTTGCTTTCTGATGACCGATATATATTTCAAGTTGTTAGTAGCAAAGCATAGATAATTGAATGCAAATTATTGCATGTGTATATTATATAGTACTTTAAAAGTGGGTATTTTCGGCGATGATTATTTTTTTTCCACGCTTTACCAATTTTAAACTTTTTCACTTGTTTTGAAATTTGTGATTCTAAGCTTTTTACATTGTCCAAAACCAATGCACAAAAGGAGAGTGGTTATTTCTGCTTGTAACTGCTTGGAACATACAAAGCGTGAATATAAAAATGTAGGGCGAAAATTTCCACTTTTACAGTTATAGGTGCTTGCCATGTTACTTCATATAATGTGAGTTATGTAACATTTATTATTAATTCTTTTTTGCTCATATTATTTTTATGATAGTGCAGAAGTATTATAGTAAGTTATATAACATTTTATTAATTATTCTTTTGCACATATTATTTTTTATGATATTGCAGAAGTGTAAGGAACTCACAAGGCATTTTTATTTTATGTGTTTAAGTGTTATTAAATATTATTGCTGCATATGTTGGAAAGTTAAATCTTAGTCCGAATTAGTCATTTTGTCGTTCTGATCCATGTTTCTCATAGGTACAATTTACCATTAAAAAATACATGAAAATTGTTTAGAAGATACTTGTTCACCAATATTGATGATATTAAAGCATGTTTTATTTACATATTTAACCCAGTTCTTATGCTGTCAATATTCACACACTGCCCTGTTAAATTTGTTTGTAAATAGGACCACCAGCTGGCTGGGTATACATTAAATATTTTAGTGTTATCATACTTTATTTCGCATTAAAACACAACAGAAACTTATTGAAATGCGTATTGTGTTCCCATATTCTAAAATGCTCAATGCTAATAGCTGTTTATCTGCCTGCAATCATTTGTCACCCAAAGTCGCCAGTTGCTAATAATTTGTATAAAAACTAACAATTAATTGCTCTTTGCAAAGGTTTTTAATTCATATTGCAGTTTCTATACCTTGAATTTTATGGTACCAAATTTGACCTAATTAACGCCTAGGTCAGTTGTAACAGAGGGGGCGCTTGTGAGGATGCCCTTTAGTCAAAGCCGAAACATAATCTATTCAATAAACATAAATTTTTCACCAGGTTCGCCATCGCAAATAATAAAGGAGATAATATTAAAGGAGACAAGGAGAAGAAGTGATCCTGCCCGGAAATCGAACCCAGGACCGCAGGTTTACAAGACCTGTGCCTTAACCACTTGGCCACAGGAGCTTCATGATTAGGCTGGTTGAAATTCAAACCTATAAGTGGTCACTTAACCCTAACACCCAAAAATCTTACAAAATCTTACGATGAAAAAATCTGCGCATGCATGAATCCCAGGGTCTGCGAAGACGCAATCACCCGAAGTGTTATATGCGCACGGAATTGCTGGCCGGGCAGCAGTAACCCGTGTAGCTACCGGTCCGTGATCGTGTGCTTGGCATGCGAGGGTCAAAGGTTCGAATCCGGGGTGCCAAGTCAAAATTCTTCTTCTCCTTGACTTTTTCGGATCTTCTTTGACTTCCGATCCCAAAAGCAGGGTCCAGTGTTAGGGTTAACTAAGATGTATTTTTCCAGATTAGAGCCTACCCTAACCCTAACACCCAAAAATCTTACAAAATCTTACGATGAAAAAATCTGCACATGCATGAATCCCAGGGTCTGCCATGACGCAATCACCCAAAGTGTTATATGCGCACGGAATTGCTGGCCGGGCAGCAGTAACCCGTGTAGCTACCGGTCCGTGATCGTGTGCTTGGCATGCGAGGGGTCAAAGGTTCGAATCCTGGGGGTGCCAAGTCAAAAATTCTTCTTCTCCTTGACTTTTTCGGATCTTCTTTGACTTCCAATCCCAAAAAGCAGGGTCCAGTGTTAGGGTTAAATCTCCTCCCTGGAAATATCCCATAGTAGCTAGGAACATATTTTATGTAAGAAATAAATTGACATCCTCCCTGTAGGGGAAATATAACTTGGAAAAACAGTGGCATTATTACCGTAGTTGCGATGGTGAACCTGGTAGAAAATTATGTTTATTATTCCCATCGATCATGTCACTATTTTTCCTTGTGACCATCACAGTCTTCAGATACCAATTTTATTAGAGAAAAACAAATTCTAGTGGGGTGTACTAATTATGATTTATATGGCGTGCCTTGGGTTACAGTGGTCAGTGAATTCCTGTAAAGACTTGCGGATTTATGCCTGTGCATAGTGCTCTACACTATAAAATCATTGCGCTTTAAAAAAGTTATTACCTTTCATAAGTCAGTCAAGCTTGGAGGGAGGGCTAATTTGGTCTGACATGGTACTTGTTATTACCCAACTGTTATTTCTGAAAAAAAATAGAACTAGATTAAAGATCATCCATCATTATGTGATTATCATATGTATAATAATAACCCCATGCCTGGATTGTCAGGCATGAAGATAAAAGTATTTTCATAAAATATGACATTTGCAGGTTTGTTTTGGATCATGGTGAAATTGGGATGTCCATTTTATCTTGATGCTGTGGTTCAGTGTAACACCTAAAATATACCACATGCTTTATTATCATACACCTACTACCCCCATGCCAGAAAAATACAGCACTATTTTTTTGGGATTTAAAAAATATTAGCAAGTTCTGCAAAGTGAAACATAGCTCAATCCTAATCATTCATTTAGTACTAACTTGAGATAAAGAAAAAGTTTTACTAATTTCTTCAAAAAAGAGCCAAAAACATGTATTTTTTCTGGAATGGGGAGTACTTCTTTACATTCAACTGACAAATGTTGATCCCAATGGGTAGTCTAGTACAACAGGTCAAAAATAATGATTTGTACTCAAAATTGAGATGGTATGTAAGATCCACAGACTACTACAGATCATTTGCAACCAGAGAAGACCCTGTGCATTGTATGCTGTGAATTCACACATATTCATGAGGGCTGATTGTTCCATCGTGCCGTATCTAACTATCACGCCAGCGTTGCATGCCTTCGCGTATTGGAGCTTTGCATGTCTTAGACTGTAAAAATATGCGTTATGTGCATAGCACATATTTGCCCGTCGCATTTCTTGAAACAATCGGCCCTCATTATTGGGTGATGCTGAAACGTTGACTGTTTGGAGTTTGTCTGTTATCTCTTTCATCCATGGTAAGATCACAGTAAATCAAACTTTGTGCAAAACATATTAGGCTCACGATCATAGAGTGTCCCTTTTAAGCATGCATTTTGATCCCTTTTGACTTTGCTTCGTGTATGTAGGTTAATTTTAAGCCTTGAAACGAATAATTGGTCGCAATCTCAGGACATCCTAAAAGAGGAAAGAAATTACCAATTCAAGCAAATCTTTTTATGTAATATTATTATTAGCACTGCATCAATATTTTGTACTTTGCCAAATATATGTGCAAATGTGTACACATGTATAATATGTACATATGTATATGTAACAAATAAAATCACCCCGAACACAATGAGCATGGTTTTGTTGTACTTAGTTTTTATGTCTGTATATTTTGATCAATTTAATGTTCCAAAAAATGGTGAACCGTAAGTGCCAAAAACATGCATTTTTGCAAGTTTTCTTACAATTGCCATCACAGACTTGAAACAAGTCTAAGCATTCAAAATGTTGGGTATCAGCTAAGATTTTGCTAATTTTCATAACTGGTTATAAAAGAGATTAGACAACATGTTTTCCAAGAAAACTAAGTGCATTACCTGAAATACAACCTGGTTGAAAGAAATCAAATTTTGAGCATGATTGTCACAGCATACGATCACACCCTAAAAACTTGTGATTTTGGCCCTTATTTCCTAAAATGGTAAAATTTACAAAATTGTGACACGATCAAGGGGAATGAGTCGGATGTCGCTAAATTTTGAGATATTGGCAAAGAAAGTGTTAAAATTCTTTTGGTTTTCTATTGTTTTCAGCAATTGATAAAGAGACGTAACTTTGCAAAGAAAAGTCGTATCAACTTGGGATTTTCAATTTCTGAAAGCTCTAAATGCCCTCTTTAGAAGCATATGTAAAACTCATTTTAGACAAGGGTGGACATGTGACTCATTCCCCTTGATCATGTCACAATTGGAGTTTTATTGTCAGTTTGCTAATTAATGGATTAGGATTTAGCGGTTTCATTTAGCAAAATAGGATAACATTTTATAATATTAAATGATAAAAAATAGTACTGTATTTGTCCTGAATTGGGAGTAATAACATGCAAACAGTGACGTAACTAGGGGGGGCAATGTGACCCGGAGCCACCCTTGGGGGCGCAAGACTTGCTTCATAAAGACATTTAAAGCTATTACATTCCTCATATTCAGAATCCAATTTGATGTGTCTGATGTGCTCTCATGCCCCAAAAAAGATACTGTACGTGTGCAAATGTTGCTATTCGATCCCTTAACATATATTTTTATAATATCAGTGTCCAAGGGACCTTGTGCGATTCATTTGATCTCATCTTCTATTCAATTCCATACTGTTTATAAATCATAGCCTTGACCCTTTGCATGAGATTATTTCAATTGACAATAACAAATTGTTGAATTTAACCTATAAAGCATACAAAAGTAAAGGTTAATGTTATTACTATACAATGAAATCAATATTGTTTGGTAACCTTCACATTGTGATAATATTCATTTATCAACACCACCTGCAAAAGTATTTTAGGGGTGGTGCAATAATTATGTGTACTCCGGGTGAATTCTCAAAATGGTCTGCCAAAATCGCTTGCCCCCCCCTCTGGCCGTGCCAAAAAATTTTTGCCCCCCCCCCCCCCCCCCCCTTTTGATGTGCCAAAAAAATCTTTGCCCCCCCCCTTACACATGCAAGATTTTGGGGAACCCGAATTTAAAACCTTAAATTGTCTTATCATATAGTGCGGCCTAGTGAGCAGGAAATTTTGTATTTGAACGTGTTCCTAACGCTTTTCCTACGCCTTTTTAGGGTGTAATTAGAAGCAGTGCCCAAAATATCTGTGCCAAAATTGCTTGCCCCCCTTTTGACCTGCCAAAAATCGCTTGACCCCCCTTTGACCTGCCAAAAATGCTTGCCCCCCCTTTTGGCCTGCCAAAAATCTTTGCCCCCCTATAATTCACCCCGGGTACACATAATTATTGCACCACCCTTAGTAAATATTAATTTGATAAATTATCATAATTTGAAATCATGGAGTAAGAGCAATGATGAACATATATACATATTTTGTGGTGGCACCAGGATTTTTTTTTTTTTTTTTGGGAGGGGGGGAGGGACAATTAGGGGTGGGGAAATCTGACAGTTTGATATAAAATTAGATCGTTTGAGCCTATATGTGACTCCTCGCCACAACTGAGCCCGGATGTCGCCAATCATCATTTTTGAGATATTCAACCAAAATATTCTGCTTGAAATTAGCTTTAAAATGATGTATATCATGTCTATAGTACTTGACATTTAAGTAGTGAAAATCAATAAAACAGTCAATAAATCCTTTCTTTCCTATTGTTTATTGTTAAGTTCGATGGAGCATATCTCAATAGTGGCACTGGCGACATCCGGGCTCAGTTGTGGCGAGGAGTCACATATTCATTGGTCGAGCTATGAGTTTTAAAATATTGGACGAGATGTAGTCAAGTCCAATATTTTAAAACCTGTAGCAAGACCAATAAATATTAGGCGTAAACCATCCAACTTTATATCATGTATTGGATGGATCCAATATATTCACAAACTTGGATTTATCTAAAATTTGCCATATTTGGTCTAGAAAGTGGAATTGTTTTCAGATTTCTTATTTTGATATATAGGCCCCATGCATGCATGCATGTTACTGAGGAAATTGTATAAACTTAGCCAAACACAGCAAAAATGAATCAAGTTGCTCAAAATTGGCATAAATTGTGTAAAAATTGTGCAGTTGCATAAACTTTGCGAAAAAGTGCATGCACACACCCCTACAAAAGTTGGCAACGTTTGATGTCAAATTTGTGTAATTTACAAAATTCTGTTGTCATTTTTTGTGAAATGTGCCAAATTCTAGGATATTTTGAAAATTTATATGCCGAACAATGAGAAATCATCACTTTTCCAGATTTTGTGAGCAAATCTTTAATCCCCCAAGTACTACCTGCCAATCTAACATTGCCTCTGAATGGTCAATTACATGATATCTTCATAATGAAAATGATAATGTAAACTTCTTTTTGACCAATAGGCATGTAGTTCTCATGGGGTTAAACCAGTTTTCTGTAATTTGCCACCCGAGTCTAAACGTAAGAGTCTAAAAATGCGCTATCTGCCATATGCATATATTGGGCTATTCCATTTGAAATCCATACACCCCCTATGGAAGACATGGCCTTAATCTCGTACACAGTGAGTGTGAATTTCAAACGGGGTTACCTGAATGGGTGGTTCCATTTGAAATACACACCCCCTGTATGGGAGATTAAGGTTGTGCCTTCCATTAGGGGTGTATGCATTTCAATTGGAATAGCCCAATAAATGGTTCCATAGATATGGATGTTGCAGACACCTGCATGCACATCATTATCAATTAGCATAATTGTAATTATTATAGGAGTTGCTATTGCATTATTTTGTTGTATAATTGTGCAGCTGCACACATTCATTGCAGTGTCACAAAAGAGATAATATTACTCTCATAGTCTCATTATATCAACTCTCATATTCAGTCATACATTTTCATTAAGGCAAGTGGGATAACAAGCAGGAATCATATATTTTACCAGTTTTCAGCCATTTAACTAAACAAACTGCAGTGTACTTTTTAATATTTTAAATTTTGCATAGAACTTTCGAACAAGTCAAGTTCGTAAACCTCAGGGTTTTGGAGAAAAATCCTGGCTATGAAAAATCCTAAAAAATAGCGTAAAATTGGGCTAAAATACCCCCAAATTAGGCTAAAAATAAATAAAATTGCAGAAATGTTGAACAAAAATAATCCTGAAATCGGGATAAATCCTGAAGAATCGCACCCCTGAAACCAGTAACTAGCCTTTACATTTCCAAAGGTCATGCTGCTCTGCCACATGCAAGTTTCTGGCGTTTTTCCCCTGCTGAGAAAATCATGCACATGGGGTAAAATGACACCCTGTATATCATACCTTGAGATCCTTGGTGGGATCTCCTTTATCATGTTTATTGAACCCATACCATTTGTCTTTTATGTCATATTATAGTTTTTTATTTGTCTCAATATTTGAGTACTAACACCGCTAGGCGCTAGGTCATGCTCCCCTCTGACCTGCCTTAAGGTTTTATATGACTTCGGGTTTGTAATATTGATATCCTTGAAAGGAATTAAAATGGTTTCTGAAATCACAAATATTTAATGTCAAATCAGTACAGAGTACTACAGAATGATTTTGTTACCATCATCATCATTATCAGCCATATTTAGCCCATTGCAGGGTGAAAGCCTCCCCAAGATGACACCAAAGATTCCTGTCATTTGCTTTTGCCATCCACCTGATCCCTATGAAACTTGACATCTCATCCCACCATCTGACTTTCTGTCTGCTCTGGTGTCTTAATTGAGCCCAACCAAGGCTTCCATTCTGTTAGAATCATTCATATTGCGTATAAAATAATGTGTACAAGAAAAAACTTTTGAAAAATTTTGTCATTGATTTTTGCTTGAAAATCATTTTTTTCTGGATTCCTCCACTGAAAGATACAATGCAGTAAAACTGCTCCCCAAACAAAATGCTGTCGGCCAACGGGAAACAATTTTTTTAGCCATCATGCAAGTGAAGCTTACTCAACCATGTGTGAGGATAGCCATAAACAATTTTACGACTATTTGCAATGTTTCATGAAATATGCAGGTATCACATTGACTTATTTTACATGCTTGTTGATCAGTTGATGGAGCAGTCAAAGCAATACTGTAATATTTGATGAGGATACATATGAGGATATGAAAAGTTTTGAAAACTAACATTTTCTTGAAAAAAATAATAAAAAATTTGTATGGAAATGTTACAATATTTTGTGTGTTTGGTACATACAATCTTCTCTGGAATTCCAATTAAATGACTTCTTACACTACTACAGGATGGACAAAATCAACACTAACAATTTTATCAAAAAGTATGTTTTATTCTGTATCTGCTGCTACAACCAAAATCAATGAAATATCATGACCAGGAAATTAAAATGCATTCCCAGAAAATGTTTTAGTCACAGAAAGAAAAAGAAATTTGGGAAAGTTAGAAAGAAAAAATGGAAAATGAGGAAGAAATCCAAGTCAGAAGCAAGTTACTGTAGCCTTGCACAATCAAAAACTTTTTTTGGGAATGAGAATTTCTGTCTTGTCAATGTGCTAACAGATATTGTTACAGCACTGCATACAATTAGAAACACATATTTTTCCAAGATACTTAGATTAGCTTACAAGATCAGAAGAAATAAACAGTTCTGATGCAAAAGCGGATAAACGCCAATTTTCAAACTTTTTGTGTTAAGGCCACCAACATCTGTGGCCCTATCTTTTACCCCTATAAATTCTTGAAGTGCTATTTGCATCACGCTGGATGCATGCATGCGCAGTGGCTTTCAGCTGTAGTATTTTGTAGTATGCGGTGTAGTTATGGTTAATTGCCACCCTACTTTAAAAAATCAAATGTATATTTTAGAAATTATGATTAAAAACAGCACATATTTTCTTATTATGTTTTTTAAATTTGATGTGTTATATTTGCCTATATCTGAAATCAAGAAAAATGGATATGTCGGTTTCAAATTAAGCATTTTAAGCATTTTGACTGCTCAGTGCCAGAAATTTCAAATGAATCATAATAGAACTCCTATCCAGAAATGAATTAAATTGAATATCAATGGCAAAGCACAAGCTGTTATCTGGAGTTATGCAGTATTACAAATACAGACCATCTATAAGAGTGATTGTTGAAATATTATCACCAAGGTGAAAACAATAATAAAATTTTCACTTGAATGAACACAGCTGCCAACAGATGTAGGCCTACATGATTCAACTGCGATCATATTTCATAATACAAAATGTGGGTGGGCGGAAATATTGATCAAATCAATCAAAAGATATTAAAAATACCAGCCAGATCATAGCAAATTGGGTTCACTTCTGTGGGCAAGTACGCGCACTTTTGTCATGCACATGTTTGTCACGCTATGTTAATTCAAATGGAATTAATACTGTAGTGACAGAGAAAATGCATCTTCCACAGAGTAATTATATATTTACTATAATAATAATAAAAATAATCTATTTACAATGGGTTTAAATTCGTTTATATCACACAAACTTGTTCAAGAATATTTTAGACATATTTGTCAACAGTATAATATTAACAATATTTCTAATAATTCACTCACAAGAAAATACCTTTAATTGGTTAATCTATGTTTATTAGTTATTTAATTGTGTATTGACATAGTGACAAAGTACTCTGACTGTAGACTTGTGCAGCACTTCACTTCATTATTGACATTATCAGTAAAACCGCTTTGTTGGATTAAGCAATCCTTTAATCAAATGAACCTCTTCAGCTTCGCTGAGCCTACACCAGATACAGGGTCATTTAATAACAGTTTTCGAGTAGGCACCATACAGAAGCTACAACATTAACAAATTTTAAAGAGGCATTTTGTGATCTATAGTTTCATCCCCTACTTTTCTTTTAAAAAAAGATGGTCAGATTCTGGCTACGTAAAGTTTGTGTGGTAAAAAATTATTGGCTTTAATAGCAAAAAAAAGAGTCAAATTTGTATTTATGTTCTGTTAAAATAAACTTACAGGAGCATAAACATAAACTATGGAGCAAATATGTAATATGTGTACATCCATATCAAAATGATGCACTTGTCGGCTGCTACATGTGTCTCATTTCAAATAATAGCTAGGAATAAATATCAGACTCATTTCAAGTAGAGGTCACTTCAAATCATCCTAAGTCACATGGTTTATGAATACAGAGAACATTCCTTATGATATGGATGTACACATATTCAATATCATACATTAACTTACAAACACAAAATCAATATGGGGAATAATAAACTTGTTTTGTGGATATCCACTCAAACCTACCATAAAAAGAGGATGTCAGAATCACACAATACTCTTTTAAAACTGCAACATACTTGCTCTTGTCATAACAATGATGGTGTGCATCAATAGTAGTTGGGTTCTGGCAAAAGTCAAACACATCCCATTTTTTGTAATCAAAGGAGCATATTGTGATTCTAGCAGGCCTGTGCGCTGGGGGTGCGCCACAACCTCCCAAGTTTGCAATAGTATAAAAAAGGCCCAAAAATCCTAATTTGCAGCAAAAAAATCAAGGTTTTTTATGCTTTTTGGTCAAAAAAGGTCCAAATTTTGGGAAGGTCTTCTTTTCACAAAATTGCCCCCCCCCCTCCTCAGTGTTCTGGAAAAAAGTCCACTTTTTCAAAATCAGTACCACCCCCAAAAAAAATCCTGCATACGGGCCTGGATTCTAAACACATCACAAGAAATAAGTCCCCCTCTCAACATTGGTCATAACATTGTAAGGTTAAATTTTCTATCAATAATACTAACTTGGAAATAATTATATGACTGTTGACTAAGTGTTGTATGAACATTTAAGATGTCCATGACTTCATGGCTCAAATTAAAGACAAAAACTGCCCTTTCGCAAAGTAGGCCTATGCTTGTTAATTACAAGGTGTATTGGGACAAGGAATGAGACTGGCCATCTTACATTTGAGAGTGTTAAGTTCTGAACCAAGAAGGACATTTGCATGGCTGAATGATCATGAATTGATTACATATGAGAGTAAATGTTCACTTGGTGGGGATTTTAAACTGCACAAAACCACATGTGTTTTTTTCCCATTATTAACACGCCATGAATCAACTTTTGTGACAATCACATAGGCCTACTTGGTGAATTTTGAAAAGGGCAGTTTTTGTCTTCAATTATGGCTCATTAAGCCATGAAGTCATGGACATCTTTATTTTCACACAACACTTAGTAAACAGTCATATAATTATTTTTAAGTTAGTTTTATTGGTGCAAAACTTTACCTTACGATGTTATGACGAAGAGAGGGGGGACTTATTTCTTGTGATGTGTTTAGCATACTCTTTTAAAGGTACAGTTTAATAAACTATCCACAAAAACAGCTTACTTTCCAATTTCAGTTTATTCCGATATTGAATTTGTGAGTTTTGCATAATTGCATCTATTACAAAGCCCTATAAGCCAGTGTATTGTAATTTCTGTACAGTGGCATGTCCAGGGCACACCGTCATCATCCCTATATCTTCGTGTTAAAAATTGCTGTGATAGTACGATGAATCCTCACGTTTTTCAACAACTACGCATGGTGATTTTATTCGAGATAGGCCGTGCAACTCAGGCTAAGCATACAATTTGAGATTTTGAGCGCCTGCCACACTGTTTCTATTCTATGTTTTACGATTTTCGCATGATCAATATATGGCTGGCCAGTAACCGCCATTAACGTGGAGCTGCTACGCGTAGCTTACTTTTTCGCTTCATGGAGCTAAATTGACCAATCATGTTAGATCTTTTCATTACGCTGAGCCAGTGGATGCATCCTTGTTCCAGAGAGAGAAAACTCTTGCCAAAATTAATGTTTACAATGGGGATTTTAAATGAATCGATTGTAAATAAACCACGACCACTCGACCAGTTGTACAGGATCAATACCATTGTTTGATTAGTGTATAGTCAATGTTACCTTGCATGCATGTGTCATGTGTGTGGCGTGTTTGTTTGTTTGTTTGTCTACTGTGTCAGGCCAGGATCACTGACACCCACGGTACTGATACTCTCATACTATCACGGTGATCATATTGTTGAATGTTGTTGACTTAAAAATAATCATGATGCAGTCATGTCTACAGTAGAACTCACCACGACCTTTGAAGGACTTAAACCCTATTAAAAGCTATTAAACCAAGATAACACTCAATGAAAACGGCTCAACTATGTTACATCAGATCTTCTCTGGTTAAATACACACTGCACTTGTGTCTGTTTTACCTGTGCAATGAGCAATGAGCTGGTATTATAGTTTCAGTTGGGTGAACGATTATAAAGCTTAACGCATAAAGGTAACAATACTGTGGGCTTTTGTTTACGAAATGAGACAATAGTCTGCTTATTGTTAACCAGCGTTCTTGAAAATGAGAAGCTTAATGACTTAACACGGTTTAGAAATAATTTCTTCATATTTTTTGGTACAAAAGTACCAATATTTCCAAACACCTAAATTAGCTAAAAATTTAGGACATGTTGCAAAACTATATTTTCTAGAATTTCAGAGAATACTTTAAATATTGGCGGTTATTTTTTACACAGTAGTGACGTCAACTAGGCAATGGCCTATACTTCTAACATACACTATTTGTAGA
The DNA here is from genome assembly GCF_039555335.1 of Amphiura filiformis. Classification (NCBI taxonomy): domain Eukaryota; kingdom Metazoa; phylum Echinodermata; class Ophiuroidea; order Amphilepidida; family Amphiuridae; genus Amphiura; species Amphiura filiformis. Next base: position 12,411,185 of record NC_092636.1, read on the forward strand.
GGTCACGCGTCAATGGTGAGCGCACTGAGTATTGTGTATAGGAAAACGGACAGTAACTACAGTATGTATGGCCTACTACTAGTATATAAAGTAAATCCGAACTGGTTTGCAGTTTGTTGAAGGTCGAATTCACTTGCAGGGACACCGCAAAGTTATACAAATTAGCTCCGGCGATACACTGCAGATCGCAGAACTGTGTGCATAGTTTACCACCACTCTGCCTAGCTATATAGTTATGTACAATACTGTATGAGTTTCTTATGAGTGCATGTCCATCTTAATAATAAGTCAGTTTGTACTTTTCATAAACTACTTTTTGAATCATAACTTTCGTGACCGAGGATATCTTGCAACTACGTGACGCTTTCGTCTGGCAAATTCTTAATGAATAAATTCGCTTCACGTAATGAGTAAGTCGTACTTAATTAGTCAGTTTTACCTCCGAGTAATGAAAAACTCTAACATGATCATGATTGGTCAATTTGGCTCCACGGAGCAAAAAGTCAGCTACGCAGTAGCAGCTCCACGTTAGGCGGTTGCGACCTACCATATCAGTATCCCATATGATATTTCTATTGCAAGAAAATTTTATTTGTTGTCAGGTTTTATCTTAAATACACTAACTGGAAATTAAATACACTAATTAGTGAGGACCGGTATTTTGCTGTGGATATGTTTAACTGCAATTTGCGGGTAAAAAATTTGAAATCCTGAGTAAAAATTTTGATCATATTCAACTCTTTGAGAAAAAATTGATATAAAAGAATGCATGTAAAATCCAGCTGCAATACAATGTACATTATTGACACACTATCACTCTCTTTATTTACGGCAATAATAGAATATCGATTTCAATCGAATTGAATACGATGCTCAGTTTTGAGTTTGTAGTTGACTACTAAGCGACCTAAGCGATCGATTGCTAGCCAATCAGATAGAACTCCTTTTCTTGCGTTCGGTGGAATACCAGTCGCCCGTCGCTCACCACCGGAGTATTAAATTTATATTTATCGAATAGGAAGTCTACACTGTGCAGGGGGGTGCATTGGGGTCTGAAGCCCCTGCACTTTGTTAAAAATTATGTAAATTCAGCCGTTTTTTGGCGATTTTAGCCATTGAGCCCCCCGCATAACTCTGAAAGCCCCTCTGAGCCCCCTGGAACAGATCCTGGACACGCTGATGCTATATATATGTATAAATTGGATGTCTTTATCAAACAACCAAATCTGCAAGATTATGGATAAGTCATGCACACAAACAATGTGTAGTCCTAGTTTTCTGTTGGTATAAAAAGGTTTTAAGTTTTTTGAAGTTACGGGATGAGACTGTAGATCATAAAGTGCCCCTTTCATAGACTATGTGGCTGATATCATTTAAGATTGTTTTCAACTGGTCCCTTCTTCTTTCTTCTGTTTTCTGTTGTCAAGAATTTTTTTGAGGAAGAATTCACCTGTAAAACAATCCAAAGAAAGAAAGAAAGAATACTTTCAATAATATGGAATGAGTGAGTAAAATCATAACATTCTAGCTAATGAGCAGTAAACAGTGGCTTGCATTAAACATTCAACTTCTACTACTTTGTTAAACACTCTCAGTGACACGCCAAATTAGAAAATCTAATTTTTTTGGTCTTCAAAAAAAATAATTCGCAAATTGTGAGTGCTACTTACTGTCTTGTTTGTTTGTATTAATGCTTCCCTATTTAATAAAATGCCAATGAAAGAGACAAAAATGCAAAAAATGCCATGCCATATTGTGTGAGTAAGCTTTAAACTTGCGTCATGTCAGTGACGATCACTAAACTTTAGTGATTGCATGGAAAAAACCCACGACTCAAATTGCCATCCAATTCATTGCCTAATTATGGTTGAATTTCACTAATTTCATCAGATTCTTGTTGGATGATGCACTTACAGATGTAATTTTGTTGTATTTACTGCAATTATATCATGATCCATACGGTTCGGTGTGCACGACCATCTTGAATTTGAACCCGGAAGTAGGTGATTCTTCCGAAGTTCGCAGCCGATTTTGAAGGTTTTGTTTCAAAGAAAATTCACTTTTAATACCCCCCTTCCCCCGTTTGGAAAAATGCAACTCCCCGGTATGTTTAATACAAACAATATGATACAACCCAAAGTGAATTAATAAAGGTACAATTTGCTATTTGAATCAATGTTGGAGGAGTTTGTCCATACGGACTGAGCTTGCAATTTTCCAGCACTACGTTTTCTTCCTGTTTTGTTGTTGAAAAACATGAATAAAATAAGTGGCCTCATAACTTGTTCAACTATTTAAGAATAAAAAAACCCAAAAAACTTAACCATTGTAAAGGACGCAATCCTTCTTCGAACCATTTTAAGCATTTTGACTGCTCAGTGCCAGAAATGGGTAAGGTAATAGCTGCCGTGTGTAGCTGCCATGTGTAGATGAGTACAATATACTGTGTGTAAATTGCCAAATGTTCACAGGGTAGCTTTTGTACTTACCTACTTCTGGCAGTGAGCAGTCAATTTATGCACAGCAGGAAAGCTACTACTTCACAAAATTTTAATTCAAGATCAATTTATTACCACTGACACTGCTTTATCCAAGTCAGACCTCAGATTAAGCAGTATCACGTCGCAAGTTGCATTCCAAAATCTATTATACAAGTCTGAATTCTGACATAATCGGTTTGTTTATGATTTGTTGTGATGATTGAAATGTGGCAAAAAACCAGTGTGCAAAACCAGTGTGCCTTACTGTTTCTGAGTTTGATTGACATGTGATGTCAGACACAAACAAGTTCATTATCTTTGGCTCTTACTAAAGTTAATTTTTTATTACTTACGACTTACGTGGTCCAGGTACGCGCTAGTGATCGGTAATTGCGTAGAAGCGGCGAGGTCTCCTCCCCTTTTACGCGCTGACAACCAATGGGTCAACCATCTTGTTGTCAAGACCATTGATCAGCCAATCAGTGTGAATTGTTTATCACTCTGTGTTTACGTTCGTGTACACTCGGCGCAGAGCACAGACCACGGAAGTAATAAAACATTAATTATACAGCATTCAGAACTCATCATTTAAACTAGAGTCTGAAAAAACTCCTAAAACTGATTATCCCCAGTTAAACTATATAAAGTTAAAAATGAAAAATTTGTTTCTAGACCTTCTAGGGAGATCTGCATTACCATAAATGACAAAACTGAGAATACCATAACATATATACCAACCTGCTTTATAAGATGACCTTACAAGGGGACCACTAGCAGTATAAGCAAAGCCTAATTTGTTACCAACTTGTTCCCAATAGTTGAATTTCTCCGGTGTTACATATTCCGACACTTTTAAGTGCCTCTTTGTTGGTTGCATATACTGTCCTAGAGTTATACAGTCTACATCTATTGCACGCAAATCTGAAATGATAGAAATCACAAGAATGGATAGTAATAAAGTGACAAAAAAAGAAAATCCTGTTTTACGGGCCCGACCGACCCAGATTTTCCAAAAGTTGGGAAACAAATTTTTCCTGTACAAATGAATGCCGACACAAATTTCGAAAATATCAGGAACAATTTTGTTTTTGTATTTCCCCATATTGCAAAATATTACATATTTTGGTGATTTTTCAACAACAAAAAAAGCCAGACCGACCGACCCTACTTGAAAGGTCCATCGCCTAACAGGTAGTTATCAAACAAACCAAAGATCAATAACAACTTACAAAAGAAACTAGCCTTCATGCCTAAAATGTAAACATGAAATGTTGAAAATCAAAATTTTCTGCCAATCAATATTTGATCCTTCTCACAAATGTAATCACATTTTTTTGACTCCTGCCACTCCTATAGTCAGGTTGGCTTCCTAGAGAGTTATGTCAGTGTGAGCTCCAGTCTCCAGTGTGTGCCGTATCAAATTGTATGTATTGACTCATAGAACTGGAAATTTATTGTGTGATCAAAAGATGGTATGTCTGTACATTTTTGGAGCTACTTTTAGGGCTGGCATGAGTTGTGACTTTACCGACTTATAGAGTGATCTAGTCAGCAATTTTCTGCGAAATCTAATTGGACATTGTGGGTTTTCTCTACACTAGGTGACTAGCTGATGTCCTTAAACTTGTGGAAAGTGTAAGTTTTCAAGTGCTGAGAAGTTCTGAAGTCAATCAAACAAAGTTTTTTTTTGTTTTTTTTTGTACAGTGAGTCAATCAACATGCACTTCCAGCTGTGCACCTTTAATCTTGCTACTGAAGCCTGGTCCATGTTTGTTTGGTCAAATTTGGACAGGCCATGAGACATTGAATAAGTACTAGAAAAGATGACTTACCTTTCATAGTTTGAAATATTTCTTCATCTGCTTCTCCTAATCCTAACATGATAGAGGTTTTAGTAACTAAATCTGGTTTGACTTTTTTAGCATGCTGTAGAACAGACAAAGTTTGCTTGTAATTTGCTCTAGGATCTCGTACAAACCTGAAAATATATCATGAGAATAAAACTGATAAACATACAGATGTTAATGCGGTGTGCTAGACATAGGCTTCAACATAAAGAAGTTTTGAGGTATTTTCTCAAAATATCAAGAGTTATCTCAAGAACCACTGAAGCAATACTAGGCTTGTTTGTACTAATTTTAATGCATTTTTCATGATAATTCCAAATATGTTCATGAAAATGTACAATTGTATAGGCAAAATATCTAATTCTCGATCATGAGAGGGCGACCTTCTGCGTTATTGTGTCAGCTACTTTTAGTGGAATAACACAATCATGCGCGACCTACATGACCAAATCTTGACCTTGCCTATGGCGATGACTATTATTTGAAGACTGTGATTGGTCAATTCTCAAAAGCTGTGTAGACATGTAGTCTTTGCATAGTACGCTTGACCCAAATATCTGTACATACACAAGTTGGCTCTCGTGATCGAGAATTAGATATTTTGCCTACATATATATAATTGTTTAATTTTTGAAGCTTGTCCTTTGTAGCCGACTTTCTGCGCGGAGAGGGTGAACATTTATATATGATTGAGATTGATTGGAAGTATTCAAATTTATAAAGTATCAATGATGGCATCCAGACTTATTCCCAAGACAAGGTTCATAGATTTGAGTAATCAATTTCAATTTTACTGAGTAGCAGATGGGTACCCAACTAGCAATGCAATCCGAAGGGCTCCAAATGAACAAAAACCAAGACAGATTGGGACAGCCAGGGTAACTATGCTACTCTTCTCATGACTGATTGCTATAAAGGGCTTCTGGTACCAACTGCATATTCATCTCTGAATGATAGGGTGCCCTCATGGTTCAAATACCAATTTGTAAATTCACCATCTACCGATGCTACCAAATAAACCCTATAACCCAGCAAGTTTTACATCACCACTAGAAATTGAATCCGGGACCTTATACAATAGAGGGGAGTCCCTAACCACTGTGCCATGCCATGCTCTTCAGATATTATGTAACTGTATCAGCATAGTAAAGTTACGCAATCACGTACACCCACTACTTACGATTGTAGTCTATCGACAGTCTCTATATTATGTGCAAAGACATCCAACCCTGATGTGGCAATGGTAGCAACAGCTTCCATATCCCCTCGGAAATCTGGAGTCAAACATTCAACCAATATGGCTGAATTCCTGTAAAAACAACAACAACAACAGGGCATTAGAGAATAAATTGCATGTGTTCACATCTGATGGATAATGTACAAGAACTTCTGGAGTAAGCAAAATTATTGTACTGGGATCTAAATGGGCAACATATCCATTTCTTGAAAATCCATCTGGTCCTTGAACAGGTCAGCCGAGGGCTTGCATGCGGTATTATAAAATTTAGGGGGGGGGTCTGGGGAATAGGCTGCAGGGTATCACCCAGTTCCTAAAAAGTTTTTGGCTTTTTTTATGACTTAATTATCGTCATCCAATTCGAAAATGCAAAAAAAAAAAAGATTTACATCTGTGATTGTGGATTTATTGTAATTTTATATGATCGTGTTTTACATAATCATGTTTATTGAGTATGACATACAGAATTATAAGGTAAAGTTCATGATTGACTTGATTTCTGAAGAAAGAATAAAACAATCAAGATTCCAAAAGTGATTTTTGTCCATAAAACATTTCTACATGAATTGGAGAGGGACACATGTCTAGATGAATCCGCAACAGATACAGCTATTCAATCAATACTCCTGATAACATCCTATCGATGATCACAATATTAGAGAGGCTTATGTCAATAGTTTGGGCTTATGGTTGCCACAATGTATGTACAAGTGTAGAGAATTTGCTCCTTGAGACATTGGATTAGCACGTGTGTAACGGATATCTGTTGCATGTAGGGAGTTAAAATCCTTACCTTTTCTTCAACTCTATGACTGTTTCTGCAAAATGATGTGATCCACCATCTGGTAGATCTGAAATGGAAAGAATTATTTATGGAAAATTAAAAACAGTGATGTGTTCACTTCTAAAAATATTATTATTCTAAAAATATTATTATGCAGATAACATGTTCAAACTGAAAGTAAATTAAATTAAACTTCAACACTACTTGTTTATTTTCGCTTACCGGGAGCGCTTTCGAGGAACTTCCTCGTCGTCAGCCGATGTCGATCAGAGCCAACAACATCGGCTGACGACGAGGAAGTTCCTCGAAAGTGCTCCTGGTAAGCGAAAATAAATAAGTAGTGTTGAAGTTTAATTTAATTTACTTTCATTTTATTACCACTACGTATGAATCTGCAATTCTATATGTTCAAACTGATTTTGTAAACCTAAACTCAATGTGATCTACTTGCATTTCATCAAGAAAACAATGATGATGATGATGAATTGACGATCCTGTCATAAAAACCTTTGAGTATATTGCATTAGTGTTTTGTGATTCTAGCCATCCTCTTTTTATGGTATGTTTGAGTAGATATTCACACAAAAATATCAGTTGATTCCAATTTTTGTGTTAAACATGTACATGATTATTGCTCCATGGTCAATAGTGCTGCAATATTGTTCTGTTAATATGGTAAACAGAACAAAAATACACAAATTTGCTGATATTTTTGCTAAACAAATGAATTGGCAAGACATTTTGCACACAAACTTTATGTAGCTATCATTAATTTGTTTTTTAAATAGTGAGGGGGGGGAGGCTATCACAAAATGTTCCTTTGATAATGTTTTTCTCCTTTTACTTAATAAACAAAGTTAAATCCAAACAGATGGAGTGAATTTTAAAGTTAACATTTTCAATTCCAATGAGAAAAGTTGTTCCAATACATCTAACCATGCAGACGTGTGCATTAGATGCATCAACATCTCAGTGTGCATGTGCTCAACAACTAAAACACTGTTTTTAACAGACAAATAAACCTGCTTAGTCTTACCATCTCTATCTACAGATGTTAGTACTACATAATCGAGACCCCATGCTGCTATAGCAGTGGCTGTGTTTACAGGCTCATTTGGGTCTGGTAATGGTGGCTTTCTAAGCTGTCTTCACTGAGCAGAATCGACAACCTCTAGTACATGTGTCACCTAAAAGCTGTAGAAAAACAAGTGAAAGTTAAAACATCATATAGCGGTCCAAATGGGAATGGCTGCTGAGATTTGGATTCACTGAAGTAATGGGCTATTATATTTAAAATCCACACTACCCCTGTGGAAGATTCTGGAAATATCTTTCACAGGGGGAGTATGAATTTTAAATGGAATGAGCACATTAGGCAGCTCCATTTGAATTCCATACACCCTCTGCAAAAGATTCAACCTGAATCGTCCACAGAGGGAGGATGAGTTTCAAATGGAGCTAGGTAATGTGGTCATTCCACTTGAAATTCATATTCCCCCTGTGGAAAATATTTCCACAATCTTACACCGGGGGTGGTGTGGATTTTAAATGGAATAGCTAATGGGAATGGCTGCTGTGTTTTGGATTCACTGAAGTAACTCACACAGATTGAAGGTAATTTATAACTTAGCAGTGAGTTATATTTGAACTCTTCTTTGAACTCATGTACTCAAGATAAGATCAGAAGCTCAGATGTACTTTCTTGTTTGAATCAAAACTATATACCATATTTCCTTGAATAGTTATCCCCCTTCAAATAAACACTCCCCACCACTTTTTTCAAACAAAATGTTTCAAAAATGCTGGTATTTCCATGCTTTCTTGTGTAGTAAGTTTACCAAGTTGCACACATGGTTGATAATAGCGTTGATAATTTGCAAAAATCTGGTCAGAAATGCAGAAGGTCGTCATTTCAGCGTAAGTTTTAAGCTTATCTAATGATTGTAACAGGAATTATCGTTCTAAAAATGACCTCTTTTAAATGCCCCCCGTTTGGAAAATGCAATGCCCCCAGGGTGACTATTCGAGGAAATACGGTAGTTGCAAAGATATTTCTTTCTCTGTTTAAACAAAGTATTTCTGACTCACCATAATAGTAGCTGTAGCTGTCTGGTGCTCACCACCACCCCAACATTCCCCAATATTTGGGCATTTAGCTTCCTCACACACCTACAAAGTAAGTATTAAAATGTTCAGACACATAACCTATTTATCCAAACAAAGAGGAATTGTTGCTTTTAGAGTTTTATATGATATAGTACTATTATTAGACAGCAAAAATGAATCGTGTTATCAAAAGGTCATATCAAAGTACTGTTTAAAGTACCCCAAGGCAGGCATGCGAGTGACCAAAGGAAGACGCAAAGGAAGAAGACAGCCAACAAAAGAATTAATATAACGTTGTGCAGAGTAATTGTTGAAACAAGATAATGTGTTTGCAAGCTTTTTCAAACATACACACGGACACCCCCACAAACACACACATCACTATGGTCACCAAGGGAGGAAACACAAAATTAAAAAGTCTGAAATCAGACATATTAGGACAAACTCTTGCGTGCATACCAAGGGCCACATAAAACATAAAATACATCTTTACATTGCAGATGTAACAAACACTTCAACATGATAAACTTTTCAGTTTTGCTTAGGTGCAGACATTAAAATGTTCAAAAACCAAATATTTGAACAGTAGAGTGGCCACACTTCTTTCCGAGATGACACCTTGTGAAGGGGCTCCGGACCTTTCACCCTTCAGGAAAACTTGATTATTTGACTCACGACACAGTTATCTGCTCCAAGATTTTAAGCTTCACAAATCCCGGGGTCACGGTATATCAAAACAACGAATCCACGCAGACAGCTGCAGACGATACGACACAGAGTTTTGTTTCAAGTATATCATGAATGTTATGCATTTATTATAAGGCTAAATAGCAACAACCTTGACATCTTGCATTCTTGTACTTGTAAATGCTCTTGAAATGAACACAATCACACGGGTTTTCCCATTCAAACACGAGTAAAAGTACTGTAGAAAAACTTATTTCGTGTCCAGATCAGCCATGTTGTCCGGAGTGCCAAACTTTGAGTTTCGAACGCACACTTGAAGCAAAACACCCAAGAAAGCGCACAAAGGGGGGTGCCCGAACCACTGGAGGATCTAAACAAGAATCAAGGTCACAAATTTAAGATTGTTTTAAAATGACCAAATGGCACTTACACCTTGCATATTTTACTTACCGTATGTAAATTTAAACCTCTCAGTGTTTCTTTCAGTGTGTTGTAGTTCTTTCCCATAGGTATTTCTGTCTTCAACCATGGTGGTAATCGCAACCTGAGAATTAAATCACGTATTTTTTGTTTGTTAGTGGAGACACATCAAGAACTGTTTTTGTGAGATGCTCTGGCAACAAACAAAGCTATCATCATAATAACTTCTAATGAATATATTTTGAATGTGGTTAAGTCGTAGACTTGTATACAATTTGTTTTGCCTCAAGTTTGGTAGTGACGTAGATGTGTATTTTGCTGGTCGCACCGTCGCAGTATCGAATTGTGTGTGCTTAAAGTTAATCCCACAGACCATACAAACATGGATACAATCATTGCAACCGTGACAGGTCTAAAACTTGAGGCGAACCAAAGAACAGTTATCAGTCTGTTGTGTTTCTCAAATGACCCAAATTGACAAACATGATTAGAAGATGGCAAATGAAACATCGGAAAAACATCACGCACATGTTGTGAATTATTGACTTAAATTTACAATTTTTTCACAGCAGCGCAGTGTGGCAAATTAATATCGTTATTTACTTTAAAAATGCCATTTATGTTGTTCATATTCTATCACTAAAAAACTTTTGATTGACATTGAAAATAGCAGAGTAACACTGAAAAATTACTGAAATATACCAGAACAAAAGAAAGAGTAATACTGAAATTGTTGTCAAGAGGTATCGACACAGGTCACCTGTACTTATGAGTATAAATATTCAAATAGCAATGTGTGGGAGATTCAGGTTGAATATTTCTCTGCAGAGAGTGTATGAAATTCAAATGGAGCTGCGAATGTGTTCATTCCATTTGAAATTCATACTGTAGAAGATATTTCCTAAATCTTCCACAGGGGTAGTGTGAATTTTAAATGGATTAGCCTGCTGGTATTACCTTTTTATTCCCTTCTCTCTCTTCAGAACCCCCTCATACTTGAACATATTGCTATCTGGATTCTCTTGTACATCTCCTGATATGAAGTCCCCTAAGCTTGGACCTTTGGCAATTTTCTCCCTCTGCTCTGGACTCAACGTAGCATAATGTTGTCTATGAGATGACTGACACATGCAAATACACCCTGAAATACTCTGAAAATAGTCCCAAACAAAAATGTTTGGTAGACTCATAACCGGTCGCGATCTTACCTTTCCGATGTTGATTAAGATACTTCTTGCATCGATCCCGAGATCTGCGGAAAAACCAATAGTCATTTTGTCCCACATAAATGAATAAATAACAAAAACCCCGATCCCCGAGTGGACTCACCCATTCGGTGACGTCACCTACGATAATCACCCCTTATCCGACTTGGGCAGCCCCTACTCGCCAAACTTGTAGGGGCGGCGAGGTCGAGGATAATCAACATCGGAAAGGTAAGATCGCACGGTTATGAGTCTACCAAACATTTTGTTTGGGACTAGACTCAGTACACGGTCGATCTTACCGTTCCGATGTTGATTAAGATACTTCTTGCATCAACATCTGAAAGATCGATCTAGCAAGTAACCGACGGATGGAGGTACAAGATTGGCCAGCATCTGATAAGGATCGGGAGAGTGGGTAGCATGGTAATCGCGAGGTCAAACTATTTCCCCCCCTCACGGCCGGGAAACAGAAAGACTACGTGACCAGACAAAAACCCCTGAACTGAAAGTTCAGTGGTTAGAAATAAAACACTGGTTCTTACCATGTTGGAATTCTGATTGTCCATAAAACACCTGATACCCAACCACCATATTATCTCCGAGAATAGCCCTGGAGAACTTATCGCCTGGTCGTTGGTTTACGTTTTTGTAGTAAACCGTGGAAAAGGACGACGGGTTCTTCCAAGACACAGCCTGACAAATCTCTTCTATGGGGACCCCCCTATGGTAGGCCCACGAAGATGAGATAGATCTGGTTGAGTGGGCCTTGGGGCGGCGTCTTTTGCCGCCCCGAGTCCACCAACACCTGGACCAGCCACCGTGCCAGAGTCTGTTTAGCGGCTGGACCGTGCGGTTCTGCTTGAGTGATAAATAAGCGGTCATGAGCCCCTCTTACGGTTTGTGTTCGGCCAAGGTAGTGCTGTAGCGCCCTCACCGGGCACCACAACCTGTCTTCGACTATTGATGAACCCTGCCCAATACTGGGGAGGAAGAGGGCGAGTGTCGGAATGTACTTCGCTCATTTTTGCAAGGAAATCCAGGCGAAGAAACAGCGTCGCCCGTTGTTAGTAAATCGGAGGCTGACTTGAGACTGCGTGCAACTCTGAGCAGCGCCGTCCCGAAGCCAACGCCAGAAGAAAGGCCGCCTTAAGAGTGGCGTATTTAAGGGTCGCTTTTGACAGGGGCTCAAAGGGGACCCTTAATATACTCCAAGACTGTGTTGAGGTCCCATGGAGGACCACCTTCCTTTCGGCGGGCGCTCGTTGAACATACCGTCGAGAAGAAGACTTAGGGACCCATCTGAATTGATAGTCGACCCGTCTTCGAATCCTCGATGAATCGAGAGAATGGCTGACTTATAGTTGGCTATCGTTGCCTGTTGAAGTCCTGACCTGAACTTTTCTGTCAGAAAATCTGCCACTAGAGGCACAGAGGCTCTAGTGGGAGCTGTATTTCTCTCATCGCACCATGCGTAGTAGGGAATAAACGCTGACTATACGTGCGGAGGGTAGACTCTCGTCTACCCCGGCGATGAGAGAAAGCAGCTTCTGATGAAAAGCCTCCCTCCGCCGCCACGTTCCTGATAAGGGCCATGCAGCTAACTGCAGGTGCTCTAGTGGTAGACTTGGTACCTCTCCTCCGGGCAGCCGGAGTAGATTTGGTAACGCGGGGAGTACTCGCGGCTGTGCCGCTAGTAGATCCACCATCGGTCGAAACCACAGGTGTTTCGGCCAGAACGGTGCTATCAGAATGGCGTTGCAATCCTCCCTCCCGATCTTGGTCACCACCCTTGCGAGTAGCGAGATCGGGGAAAGCGTAAGCAGTCATTCCTCCCAGTCTACGGACAGAGCGTCCACGGCGAATGCCTGTGGGTCTGCGACCCTCGAGCAGTACACGGCAGCTGATGATTGCGATGAGATGCGAACAAATCTATCGAGGGGTGGTACATCACCTCGAAGATCGTCTGGGCGACCTGCGGAGCAAGGGACCATTCTGTAGGTCCCGACACCTTTCCTCGTGACAGATCGTCGCGAGGATGTTGGTGACTCCGCTATGTGCATCGCTCTCAGCGTAATCTGCCTGGCCTTGCACCACCCTATCAAGCGTAGTGCGTGCAGGCACAACCGTGGTGACCTTGTGCCCCCTTGTCTGTTGAGGTAGGCTACCACGGTTGTGTTGTCCGTTTGGACAACGATATGAGATCCACGATCACCTTCTCGAAATGCTGGAGAGTTCTCTCCACTGCCCAAAGTTCGAGAAGGTTGATATGGAACTCCGTCTCCGTGGCCGACCATAGGCCGAGACTGAGTCCCGTGGATGTGGCCCCCCAGCCCAGTTTTGATGCGTCGGTCGTCACTTTCGTGGCCTTTTGCGCTGGTGCAGGGAACCTGACACCTTGAGTCAAATTGGGCTGATGGGTCCACCACCAGAGTTCCTCTCGCGCGATCTCCGACATCGGAACGCGAGGATATTGGTGACGACTGGGCCTGTAAAAGGCTAGAAGGTGTAGTTGTATAGGCCTCATGTGAAAGCGGCAGTGCAGTGCGAGGTCTACCATACTGGCCATAAGGCCCAAAACCTTCATCCATGCCACAGCGGGTGCTCCCTCTGACTCGGCCAAGAGTCGCGCACACCTCGCCATGTTCGTCACCCTCTCGGGTGAGGCGCCCGATCCCCTCCTTGAGGTTGATCTGGGCCCCTAAGAATAGTGGTGTCTCTGCGTCGGGACCAAATTGGATTTCTTGGCGTTGATCAGAAATCCCAGGTCCCTTTGCACCGTGCGGACTACTAACTCCACGAGACACTGTGTCTCCAGTGGGAATGTGCGTCCGTAAATGAACCAATCGTCCAGGTAGCAACACATGTTGACTCCCCTGCGCTTCAGGTGCGCTGCCACCGCCCTGACCAGGAGTGTAAACACTCTGGGGAGGTGGACAAGCCGAATGGCGAGCATCGAAACTGGTAAGTTTGACCCTGTACCTTGAAGCGTAGAAACCTCTGATCTTGAGGTGCGATCGGAACATGCAGATATCGTCCGAGAGATCTAGCGATGCCGCCCACATACCCTTGATGGGGCAGGCTAGCACCCGGCGAGAGTCTCCATTCTGAACCTCTTGGGCCTGATGAACTCGTTCAGCGGCTTGAGGTTCAGAATGAGCCTCAATCGCCGGTCTTCTTTGGAGCCAGAAAAAAGCGTGCTCCAAAACCCTTGGTGAAAGGGGGTAGACCGGGACAATCGCTTGCCGTGAGAAGCTGAGTGACCTCTGACAGTAGTGCCCGGCGCTGGGGGCCGTCTGGCGGCACTACCGTGGACCTCTGAATCGTGCAGGCGCCACGAGGGTGGCTGGTAAATTCCAGCCTGTAACCCCCACTGACCACTGACAATACCCAGGCGCCGGTGAGATGGCATGCCATCTCTGGGCGTGTCTGTCATGACCGCCCACAGGGGAATCCTGTGGGAAGTCAAACCTGCCGGCATGGACTGTCGACCGCCCGTGCCCTCAGGACCGATCTGGTTTGCCACCCTTAGAAGAACGGCTCTTCTTAGGGGGCTTGCCATCTGATCCAGCACTACTCTTGCGCTTCCCAGTTTTTTGGGAGGTGCTGGAGTAACCTCGGGCTCGGTGTAGTCTGTGGTGCGCGTCCTGCTGAAGCGGAGCTGGCGCTGAAGAACGCTTAGAAGACTTCTTCTTCTTGTGCTTCTTCTTACGCCTTACTGCCCTTCCCTTGGTCAGGGCAGCCTCCGACTTCTTCAGAGTGCTCTCATTGGTGGCCTTCTTTGCCCGGTCCTCAACCGTGGCGCAAAAGGCCTGTCAAAAAGTAGCCCCTGTCCCACCGAGTCTGACTTCTTCATTGCATCAGCAAAGTCGGAGCCGTAAGTTGACTGGAGGGACAGACAGGCATTCTCCGGCGGCGAGATGACATCCTATGGGCTAGGCCCATAGAACTCTCGTTGAGGTTAGCTGTTAGCACCGCTAACAGATTAACCTCATGCGGAAGAGTTCCGGCGTTGCCCGTGGTCGTTAGCTACCTTCCTACCGAGGTGCTCGGCAAGCGTGGTAGCGGCGCTAGAGACTCTGATAGCGGCGTGCTCGCTTATCGATGAGCTTTAGCTCCTCCTCCCACTGGGGGGAGAACGACCCGTGCGCCTTGGCCGCTAGCGGCAGGCGCTTGGCAACGTCTGGATCCATGTCAGGGACCCTGAGGTAGGTTTCGTAGTCCTCCTGCGAAACACGCGGTGGAAGCGTGCAAGCAGCGCGTCAAACTCCAGCGAGCCTGACAGCCCTCTGAAACCTACCCTTGAGGTCCGCCCGGGAATGCAAGTGCGGGCGACCCTTGTGTGGGCCAGCTAGCTGGGCATCCTACTGAAAAGATGCCCTGGTCCTCCTGAACGGACTCCTCCTGAGAGAAGCCAGGCCCAACCCTTGGGCCACACGGCTCATCACCTCAGCGGTGTCCGCAGGCAGACCATTGCTAGCGAGTTCCTCACGGGGAAGCGGGGGAAGGATACCTGAAGCTAGCTGCACAGTCTCAACAGACTGTGAGTCGCTACTGGTTTCATCTTCCGACTCCTTTCCCTCGCCTTCAGACTCTGACTCACTCTCTGATGAGGAAGAGATCTGGCAACGGGCATCTGAAGGTGGACAGGAGGTGTCGCCACCGTGTGGCTAGCCAACTGAACACCAGCAGAAGAGGAGTACTCCCGCTAGACCCGAGATGCTAGCTATAGCACCCGGGATCCGCGCTCTCGCTGCTGTCGCCCTAGCCATAGCAGTGTGCGGCCTACCCTGAGCTGTATCAGGGTTAGCCACTCGCCGCCGGGTTGGGTAACAACTGGTGGTACTGCTTGCCCAGCGCTAGGCGGCACTTGCCACGGAGCTAGACCGTGGAAGAAACCACCCTGCGGCGGATACCACGGGGCATACCCTGTTGGTAGCTGACCCTGAAAGGATCCGCCACCAGGAAACCCCATGGAGCAGCAGTACCAGTACCGCCTCCCCCTGTTGCCACAGAGACTGTGGTAACCAGGACGAGTCCTGCGGTACCTGCGTGGTTGTAGCGTAGGTGCCCGGTAGGGCTCCCGGCTGCGTACCACTGTACCCATGCCTCTGGCGTTCCCCGCTAGAGGATCAAGCCGTGTGTATGGGTACCCGCTATACTGGCTGTCCCTTGGCTAAAAGGAGCTTGCCTAGTATCACGGGTAGCTGGCGTGTATACCCTCGATCAGTCACCTCGCTACCTGAATAGGCAGTATCAATCAATGGAGCCATGCTCCGCTGAATAGATAGTGATCGATCATAAGAGGGTAATTGACCCATTGACTGTAATGGATCACCCACGCTCTGCTGGCTCTCGAGGACATAAGTGGGTTGTTGATCAGCCAGGCTGTTCAAACTACCTACCCTAACCTCTTGAGCCTCGCCCAAGGTCGCTGTGTGTGGCGGACCACTCACGGCAGCTATGGGCGCGTGCATAGTGGCTACCACTGAAGTCAAGCCGTGCTCGTCTCGGTAGCTGCCACTGTTTACACTTGGGTCGCTGTCCCGTGAGAGACTGCGAGCCCAACCCCGATATAACCGCTAGCCAGTCCCGGAGGACAGCCGGCAGCCATTCCAAGGCCCAGGGAATCACTTTCGGCGGTCCCACCATGGAACGCTGCCGTGTGACAACCCCAGTTGGTTCTGCTAAGACTACACCTGAAGCGTTAGCCCGGTATCGTCTCTGCTAAACCCATACGCGTTTTCATTCGACCCTTGCGAGAACGAAAGGCGTGCTGCGTGCCGTGGATCAGCCCAGGCAAGCCCGGGGTTCCACTGGCACGCTGCGTGCTACAGACCGGCGAGGCAAGTCCGCTGCACGCTGTATGCCAGGATTCAACCCAGGCAACCCCGGGGTACCCTTGGCATACTGTCCGTGCGCCGGCTACTTCATGCGGGTGCTAGACCCGCTGTTCATCAGCAATAGGCGGGTGTCCACCTGCAAGAAGCTTCGCTAGAGATCTCACTGGTAGACTTGTACTCGCCTGTTAGGGCAAGTACCGCCCTGCTACCTGCTACTAGCTTAGGCGTAAAGTCAGTGCTTTTCGCTGGCTGCTAGGCCTTCGGGCTCGCTAGCAGTCCCGGAGGGTCCGCCTGCTTGCCGGGACCGGAGCCCCAGAGGTTACCTTAAGCGTGGCCCTTGCCGTCTCGCTAGTACCTACCATATCAATCTGACCTGTAGGCTTCTGTTTCTTAGTCTTAAGTCTTCTGTCTGTGTCGAAGACCTAAGCGGCGCTACTTTCTAAATCCTCGAAGTGGATGTCCGATAAGCCTATGCAAAAGGAAGCACACTTATTTGATTTAGAGCAATCCCTGTGGGAGTAGCAGAGTGGATCTGGGTCCCACTCTGGTACAAGGAAGGGCATGATTGACAAGGCCTAGACATTGTAGTAATCGGGGCGTACAGCACTACCCCCGAACACAAGCTCAAGCCCAATAAACAGACCCACACGCACAGTGGCTGGCGCTGATGTAGTGGTATGATATAAAAATATATATACAAAGGGATGAAAAACTGAAAACCTTTTGGGAAGATTTGTCAGGCTGGTCCCTTGAAACCCACGAACTCTTAGCAGTAACTCGGCGTCATCAGGCGCGTACTGAAAAAGATATAACGATAGAGCACACCATAAACATAGCGATAATCACTCACCATACATGTATACACAGTACTGTACAAACATCTATTGTAACTTACTAGTCTGTTATAGTTGTTTTACGTGAGAACAAAAATAAAATGGCGTCCTAAGAGCGGCCATTTTGAAAACGTGTGTCCCGTATATGAGCGGAAACACACATACAAGCTAAGTTTTGGATCGTTTTGTCACTTTTCTAGCGAAAAATGTCGTCAAAACTATCTCCCTAGCGACTATACTGGTTGGTTTTTACCTCAGTGTAACAAACAAACTGTATATCTCGATCCTTTGGTTAAATAATGATACTTAGCGTTGGTAAAGAAAAATCCACGTCTATCTCATCTAGAAACCAAGGAGGATAAGGGGTGATTATCGTGTGTGTCATTGAATGGGTGAGTCCACTCGGGGGATCGGGGGGTTTTTGTTATTTATTCATTTATGTGGGACAAAATGACTATTGGTTTTTCCGCATCTCGGGATCGATGCAAGAAGTATCTTAATCAACATCGGAAGCGGTAAGATCGACCGGTGTACTGAGTCTAGAAATTGTACAAACTGATGTCAAATAACTTATGACACTGGTGAAATTATTTACATTTATATAACCAAGATTAAACTATTATAGAAGAGTACAATGTACCACGAATAGCAAAAGGTCTAGAATTTCAACTTACGCATGTACATGTACATGCCTCTGAAATGCTAGAAAATAATGAATAATGAAATAGTTGCCTCATTTATATGGTTTGAAAACAATGTTATGATAAACGATAAACATAACATAGACTTTCATTAGCCTTATAATTTATTAAATTGAATTATGAATGTCATCATCACATCGGAGCCTCATTCGCATCAGTTACGTAATCACCCTAATTATTTTGGATTATTCCCTTTTATTAGTATCATTATCATCTGTTCTTGTGCAAAAATTGATGAATAAATATGTTTAAATGCATGCTTGAACCATATTTTGTACTTTGTTCTCAAAATGACAAAAAAATTACTTAGGCAATTAGCGTAGCAGGCTGACGATAAGGGGTTAAATATTCATTCTTAAATTTTCATGACTATATATGGAATAAACGGTTGTGCCCTCAGGCTGCAAGCAGCCCCTCAGGCATAAATTAGCCTAGGGGTTCATTCATATATTTTCATGACGAAACAGACTAATGCTGGTTTCATACTCTCTGCCGCTTGCCGCTGAGCACTTGTCTGCAAGCGGGAGTACCACAGCGGCAGCGGCATGACTCTGAAAGCCAGCGTAGGAAACAGTGTAGGAAAGCTACAAGAATCACCATCTTCCACCAAGCTCTAATATACATGTAGGTCACCTCGTCATTCCATTGGAAAACATTGTGCAACCGAACCAACGCGCCTCAAGAGACAGCTAAGAACTGTCCAAAGTATTCATTCATACCTCGCACCACAGTAGATTGGAAAGCACTACCCGAAACAATAACAACAATTCCGGATAAGAAGAAATTCAAGGAAGTCAGTATTACAAAACTGCAAAGCAACCAAACAAAAGCAACTAAGATCAGTAGTACGGTAGGCCTATAGCACCACCTGCTTGTTTGATCCCTTTCAGGGGCGTTGCTTAATGTTTCCTACTTGTTATGCTTGTTTCTGCCGCTTGCCACTGAGCAGCATGACGCTTCATCATGCCGCTTTCACTTGTCTGCAAGCGGAGCGGCACACCGCTGAGCGGCAGCGGCATGACTCTGAAAGCCACTATTGCCGCTTAGCACCGCTCCAAAATCATATTTTGTTCTCATACGTCAGAACGGCACCGCTCTGAGTTGACTTTAACTCCTATAGAAAAAATGTTAAATTCGTGGACATTGTGGAACATTCAACTACGCTTGTTACAATGTACTCCGGGACTAATCATGCTAACTACATGCGCGTACAATGCTACTCTACGCGTCCATATTAGCGAATAGCGAGGCTATCTGCGTACAACTGCTTACTACGAACAGCCACGCAAAGAGCATGTTCCATGATGTACACGAATTTGATAATTTAGTGGTGCTGCCGCCGAAGCAAAGAGGTGGAGTGATCGATATCGGCTTGCCGCTGGTCACGGGCGCCGCTGGTCACGGGCGCCGCTAGCGTTTCTGGTGCAATTGCGCAGTGAAGCAAAATCATCTTCAGAGTGGCAAAGCAGCAAGTGGCATGAAAGTATGAAACCAGCATTAGGCAGTACCAAACCAGAACCAGAGCCACTGTTGCCGCTCAGCACCGCTCAAAAATCATATTTTGTTCTCATGAATACGTCAGTAAGCTTATAATTATTTGGTTTTGACTTTAGTTTACAAAATTGCATTAAAGAAATATGTACATTTTTACTGCTTGATAGTTTATTTATAATATAAAACTATAATATAAGTAGCATGTATTCATTACCTTCTTTACATTGTGTGGAAGCAAAAATCGAAATGTATGTAACATTGCCATTGCTTGTTTACAACTCTGTGCAATATTGCAATTGCAATTTATGCAAAGGTGGTTTTATGCTGTAAAATTATTATCCAAATTTGAAACAAATAAAGCCAAGCCAACTAGCCAAGCACCAGATCTCAATGGCAGAAAGTAATCAAATTAAAACTAAATTACTTTAAACACTAAACTGATACGAATAACGAAAGGTTCCCGTTACAGCTCAAATATTATAAAGGGAGTAGATGGAAATGATAAAACAATAAATAGAAATACATTTCCAAAATGGCGACTTCCACAGAGCAGAAAAAAATTGTTCCGGAGGACGAAAATGATCAAGAAAGTGAGACAAAGGAGGAAACAGATCAGGAGAAGGTGGTTGAAGAGTCAGACTCAGATGAACCTGATGACATTCCGCGTGGTCCTGGAAGGAGTTTCTTGAGGGACTTACTTTCAGAGACTATTATAGGTAAGCTTAAAAATACACACGCCACGGTACGGCATGCTATGATCACAATGATCATGATGATGCTTGATGATATACATTGTATTGCTGCAACAGTGCGAGTGCATGATGATGATTTTACCAATCAGAAATCTATTCCAATTTCTAGCTCAGCCTTATGCAGGCGCTGTTCGTAAGAAATATATTATGGGGAGTGGAAAACACCAAATTTGTCCAAATTGTTGTTTCATGATCTTTTGTTTGACATTCTTTTGTCACAAACGAAAAAAAAAACCAAGTCTTTAATTCCAAATTTGTGCACGCATGCTGCGTCCAGTGATGCCAACGCCGCGCCTTAGACATACAATTGGGCTACTTGGTGACCCGCTGCAGCTAGTGAGCTACTCAAAAAAGCATGCCACTACTTGCCTAAAATTGCTCTAATTTTTCCAGTGTCAGGGCGTGGCAGTAATTTGTCATTTGATGTATTTTCCTTTCAATTTAGCTGATTATATAAACTTTTGAGGCTTAGCTCCAAATTAGTCAGTGTTATGCACTTTCAGTTTCCCATGTGTTTGAATGGGAATTATTTTGCCTACTCGCCACCAGTTTAGGGAGCACATTTCTTCAATATTTTGACATGTTGACATCAAATGTTGAACTTCTATTCTATATTGTTTGGCAATCAGCGTGGTAAATAAGGCGGGCCCGGGGGCCCATAGCCCGTGAAAATCAATGCGGGCCCGACGAAAATGTGCCATGAGGGCCCGACTGGCCCATGAAAAAAATAAGTTAATAAACAAATAAATTTAAGCTTACTGAAAAACGGGACTGAAAATACAAAAAATCTTCCAAGATATCGTCCATACTACACTAATTCATAATGGAGATTTATTTTAAATGCTGATTTTTTCAAAAAATGTGTTTATTTTCCACTCTCAATTTATTCGGGCCCGCAAAAGTTTGTGCGGGCCCCTAAAAATTCGAGAACAAGGGCCCAAATGGCCCTTGGTCATTTTTGCTTATTTACCACACTGTTGGCAATATTAATGTCTTTTGCCAATAGTACTAGGGACCGCAGACGTGCTACTGCGCATCCAACTGCGCAAGGTCAATTTTACCTGGTCGTAGCGACTGTACTGCTGCACATGTACACCGGATCGTTTTCGTGTATTTCGCGATGCATTGTGGGGGTTTATAGTGCCCGGATGGACGGCCATCTTGATTTTTACAATCTATTTCATACGTACGGAAAAACAACCGCTGAATTTGCTCATTTTTTCGCCAAATTACGCCATTTTGAAGGTAAGCCACTTTTTAAAATTGATTTTTAGGCTATAGGGGGTTCACCCATGTGAACGAATACCTAAAAAATGGATAGTACGGGGTCTAATTAAGCTAAGAAAGTCGCGATTTTCTCTTTCACATGTAGCGAAAAATAGCGACAGGGCAAAGTTCACAAGGTCGTATGCCCGAATAAGGTAATAGTGGGCGTGCCTGATTATGACGTAGCTTGTACAGTCATTGATAGTAAACAAAGCATTTTGATCATGCAGGATGCCTAAATTCTTCTTGTTTTGAGGCAGTTTCAATGTATATATTCTTATATTATTTTTTTTTTTTAATTTGGATAATTATTAATTTTATTTTAAAGCAAATCTGAATTGCAAATTGTATTGGCTGAGGGGCTATGGATGTATCTTGGAAACTTAAAAAAAAAATTGTAACTCTGCTTCTCCCATAAATAAACTCTGTTTCTCCCATTGCTTTATTGAGATAGAAATATATTTTGTTTGTTCCTGACTGTTTTATCAGCAAATCCCATTTATTTATAGCTCATTAATTAGTTACATACATCTTTTGAATGTGATTTCTTAAAATTTAAATAAAAAAAGTTTTCCAGAGCAACCGACCCAACCCAGAAAATGGTGTTTGTGGTCAAGCAAACTTTTTTCTTGGCCTACTAGTTTACTTGAATTCTACCAAATCATACACAATAATATCATTAAGCAGGGTGGTCACCATTTCATTAACTTTATTGAATTGCTACAATATACAACTATTTAACTAATTAATTAAATACATTTCTACAAAATACACCATACATAACATGCATTTATTTTTTTCTCTCAGTGCACGTTCTGATTTTCATCGTCACACATTTCAGTTACATTATCATCAATTATCATTACTTTCATTGATCATCAGTTCATTATAATTGTAACACATCAACATTGTAGGCTACTTTGCTGCAGCATCCTATCCAAATGGGTGTCTCTTTGGAGGTTTGGCGGCAACGGATAGGGCTTTTCACCATGCCATCATCTAAAGCAACTACAGCTGAAGTTTTATTTCCACGATCTTCGTTTCGAGTAGGCATTGGAGGTGCAACTTATTTTGGAATTTTGGTTGTAGTGTTTGGCGCATCTCTGCTATTCTTGACTCCACCAAGATGTGATGTCCTAGCTTGCTGCGGTGATATTGAAATTAACCCAGGGCCAACACCATTACTGAGCGATGAGTTGCTGAACAACTTTGAGAATGGAAACTTCACCATAGAACCACCAACATTCAACCTCAAGAACAAACATGTTTACCAACTTTTCCAGCTAAAAAAAGAAGATCGGATGTTCATGGCCAACTGTTGTCAAGTGGCTTAAAGTGCTCATACCAAATTTACCAGACAATTCTCAATGGGACAGAAAGATAACCACTCAGTGGGTGACGCTCATGACGAAACGTCAAGACCTATGGAAAAGTATAAACAAGTATCCTGAACATTGTGATAAATGGGGGGAGACCGACTACAAGCTACCCTCAACAGTAGGTCCAAAACCCAAAAAAAACAGGCCTACTACATCATTGTTTGATGTAGAAGTAACAAAATTACAAAACAAGGAACTCATACAGGAGAATGTAACACTTCAAGAAGAGAATAAAGAACTTAAAAGTAGACCTACACCTCATGAAACTGAATTGGCAGATAGGCGTCAAGAACGTCAGAAGTCAAACATTAAGGAATTACGGGCAACAAATACAAAGATTGAAAAAAAGTTAGATAAAAGTAAGGTTATAAGAAAGAGGCTGTCAAATGAAGTTACTTCTTTGAAAGGGAAGATGTCAAAACTTGAAACTGATGCTACAACAAGCACTAATTCAGTAATCGAAGACCTGACAGGTGCAGTTAATAATTTACAGGAAAAGTGTGACCGCCAGGCTGAGCGTATTATTGAATTAATGAATGCCAATGCTGAACTGAAAACTGAAAATGACAGACTAAGAAACAAAACCTTACAGATGAAAGATGAAAAGGGGCGCTTTTTTTCATTCGTTCACCCATGTGTTTGGGAGCTTTTGAATGCTCATGTGAGTTTTGGAAATGTGAACAAAGTTATAAGTGCTGTGCTTAAGATGGTTGGTATAAAGCCTAGTCATGATATATCTGAATCAACAGTTAGAAGCATGAATAGCCAAAAGCTCTTGGTTGCCCAAGTGCAACTTCAAGAAATAATTGAAAAAGAAAACACCACACTTATGACAGATGAAACCCCTAAAGCAGGCAAAGTGTACATGGGCTACACCATTCAGGTAGATGACGAAAGGTCATATGTTTTGGGCTTGAGACAAATGGTCAGCAAGTCAGCAGGTGACACACTGGAGACCCTGAAAGTTGTTCTTTCTGATATTGGGGACATTATTGGTAAATATGGAACTCAAACTGGTGACAAAAATGATGCAGGATTAAAATTGCTCTGTCAAATTAAAAATACGATGTCTGATAGAGCAGCAACAGAAACCAAGTTCAATGATATGTTACAAACATATCGACAAGAGTGTCTCCCACTGTGCCAGGAAGGGTGGGCAAATTTTACAAAGGAGGCAAAAGACAAGTTGTCAGAACTTAATAATTTTTTTTGTGGCCTCCATCTGTTGACATCCATGGCTGAGACAGTGTCAGAGTCTTTGAAAAAATATGAGGACATATACCTAGGTGATCAGAAAGTTGGAGCAGCGAATACAGCAGGCATACTGGTGCTAAGTCAATCAGAGAGTGGAACTATTCGTCTTGTACGAAACACCTGCAAGGCACTTTCTCGTGGTGGAGATGAAAAAAGTGGATGTCATAGAGCATGGAGGACCTACATGAAGAACATACACAACAGAGGGTCTTATTTTTTGCCATTTAGAGGCAACAGATTCAATGTAGTATTTCTGTTTGGGGGGTATGTCTACCATTTGGCATCAAACATTGAAGATTTTTTATCAAACTACCAGGGCCAAACTAATGGCCTTCTCAAAGCTGTTTATGCAGATTGTGTAGTACCCATATACCAGGCTGGGTGTAAAGTCTTGGGAACTATCAACAAATTCCTCAGTGCTCCTTTATGGAGAGTTACTGAGGAAGAAGGACACATACTTGATATGACAGAAACATACACAAAAATAGACAATCTGCTCAAAGATCTCACACAGGAGGGTAATGAAAAAGAACTCATACAGTTTGCCAAAGGAGAGTTAACATGTTTTGATGACAAATATGTCACACAAGATGAAATATATGACACAATAATTAAAGATGGTGCTCATGAATCAATCTACATACCCATGTTGAGACACACATTGCTGGCAGTGCGTCACACATTAAACAGAATGACTAAAGACTTCTTGCCTGGTGGGGCATACTTTGAACACAAAACAGATATACAATTCAGAGAAGAGACCCTAACAGTACCCAAGCACAACAAGCTTCCAGAACACCTGTTTGGTTACTTGGGCTTCCTGATGGAAAAACGGCCTAACAGTTCCGACTTGACGAATGAAGCTCAAGTAATGTATTTATTGAATCGTACCTCTGAATATGTGAACTCGTTGTCAATAGAACAATTAGATATATTAGTTAGTGAAACTAGAAGAGATGAGCGTAAATATAAGGAAACACATAAGGATAGAATAGGTCAAATACATGAAATGTTAGTTAGCCGTCAAGAAGAAAAAAAGAAAGCTATTGAAGCTACTCGGGCTAGGGTATTAAAAAGAAAAGAGGACATAACCAATATCATTGTCAATGCAGAGCTTTGGCAAAATGAGGAACAGCTTCAACAAAAAATGGATGAATGCGACAGTGACAATGAAAGGTATTTGGCCTGTAAAAATCAAATCAAGTTCAGGCGGACAGTTCTACAACAATATTTGAAAGAGGACAAGGGATTTACATTTACTGAAAAGGGTAAATCAAAACCATGGAACATAATGAGAGATCACTTAAGAAAATTTATAGATGCAGCACTGGCAACCCCAACATCTCAGTCATGTGCTAAAACAGCAGATAATGACAATTTCATTATGCCCCTCCTTACAGGAAAGAAAGTCGATCACACCTTTGATGACGGAACTATTTACAGGGGAAAAGTCATCAGCCAAGTTCCCGGATTTCCGGCTTGGTACAACATCATCTATGACAATGATCCTGTTGTTTACAGCTACAAGCTTGTAGAGGATTACAAAGAAAACAATCTTTCAATTGTTGTTGATGACCACCAGGTAGTGATGACTGATGAGTGATGACAAGCAGTATAAAATCTGCAATAAAGCAAAAGCAAAACACAATTATTGATATAAAATTGATGAGAATTTAAATTTCAAACCTAAATTAAGTTAATTTATGGATACATTTTTAACTCATCATTTTGAATATCTGGAAGATTGATATTTGACTTACCATATTAATGAACAGTATTAATTGTTTTTCGCTATGTTAACTGTAAAAGTTGATTCACTGTAATAAGTCGCCGCAATGTGCTGTCATCTCCACCGACCACCGCAATCGATAATATAGAATAATATACATTATAAAGGTTCCATCAATATTGATCTGTCAACAAATTGTAAGTGTGCTAGATTTCAAATTGGTTTATGATTACATGTTGTGCTGTTAATAATTTTATTTTGCAAACTTCAAACTTACCGTGGATCCATTTAAAAAAAGATTTTCAGTCAGAATGATCATATATTCTGCATGTTGTATTATCAGTCTTGTTTATAGTTTCTATGACACCCTCAATCTGATTAAAGCATGGAAATTCATGTCAAATGAGTGATCTCTTTATTCTATGTTTCGAAATCTTTTATTTGCAAAAAAAATGGTGTTCGTAGCTCGTTCCGTTGCGAAGAATGGTCAATATCAATTTGTTTACTAATTTGTTTACAAGTAAACAAAGTGATAAACAAATCGTATTATGATATTCTAGCCTTTAAAATGTAGATATTTGAAAATGATTCATATATGTTATAGTAAATACAACTACCATTCATGTGAAATGGTTAAATATACAAAAACAAACACAAAAAGCCATTTTTTTAGCATTTTTAATTACGATTGTTTACTTCGGTTACCATGGCAACCAATATTTTAACGCATCGCTTGACGACGGCGAAATGCGCACCTTTGGTTTTGCACACCCCTTTTGTATGTATCTGCAAAATTTTAGACCAACTATTAGTAGGGTTAGTGTATTACAGCTGATTTAAATTGTTTACTCATTTGTTTACTAAAATAGTAACCCATAAACAAGCAAAATATCACACTTGCTTTACCAAATTTCACATAGACTTTTAATCTGAATGAAACCAGTGAGAGCGAAACTTTGAAATGATGGTTCT
This sequence comes from Amphiura filiformis, assembly GCF_039555335.1. Classification (NCBI taxonomy): domain Eukaryota; kingdom Metazoa; phylum Echinodermata; class Ophiuroidea; order Amphilepidida; family Amphiuridae; genus Amphiura; species Amphiura filiformis. The sequence goes on from NC_092636.1 coordinate 12,438,174, forward strand.
CCGCAACCCAATATCCGATTACAGTCATTCAAGTGGCAAAATGCTCAGAAAGAGCTGCTTAATCACATCAGTAATACAATATTATGATGGGGTGTAATATTATTTTTCATGTACAGTCCCTAATAGTACGTCCAAAGTTGTAATTTTGTGTTTTTGATCGCAAAGATCGGATATTTTTATTCCCGATTCCAATCCTGCACTCTTCGCAAGGGTGAAGAATTCGCAGAACTTTGACGATAATTTTGCCTTTTGGACACTAAAATGCATTCGATCCTTAATTTTGTTTCAACCAAGTCTTGATTTATACTAAAATGCAGTTTAAACCTTTGACGAGCGCGTATTGTAAGAATACATTGCGTATTTACTGCGTTGCACGCACTTGTCTCTGATTGGCTGCTAAGGCGATACCGTATTGTTTGTAATAAACGCTCCCCCTCTAATAAACGCCCCCTCCAATTTTTCTGTGAAAAATTGACAAAAATGCCACCATTTCCATGCTATATCGTGTGAGTAAGCTTAAAACCGGCATCAGTCAGTCAGTCTTGTCATGGACGATCGGTAAATTGCATGGACAAAACCTATTATAACTCGCACTTCCATCCACTCCATTGCCTAATTATGGTAGAATTTCACCAGATTCTTGCTTGATGATGCGCGTATGGGTGTAATTTTGATGTATTTACCACGAAAATCATATTTTCCATGAGCGTCGCCATTAGTGTAGCCATAAATCCCTCCTTCCTACAGGAGCACCATCGGAAATTTAACCCGATTTTAAACTTTTTCACTGACAATTCACCTTCAATAAACCCCCTTTTGGAAAAATGCAACGCCCAGGCGTTTATTACAAACAATCTGATGCGGTATGTTGTTGCTGAGTGGAAATTTATGAATGAACTGTGCGCCGTACGCGTTGTTAGCGCTGAATTTGCATCATCACGGTAGTCGCGCTTGTCAAAGGTTTGCTGCATTTTACTATAGCAAGCACAATAAGGTGGGTACCAATTTTATACATTTGATGAAATTTTGAAGAAATTTTTCGAATATCTGACCTGCGCAAACCGTTGTGTGTTTTCCATAGACAGACAAAATGGCGTTAGCCAGTCCTTAGGTACGGTATGTATCGTAGGACTGGCGAGCGAGTCTATTCCAAATTGCAATTATAGTGGGTTTTGTGACCGTTTATTGATCGGTCAGTAACTTCCCAGAAATAAGTACTTGAAGTTTTCAAGTCAAGTGCTTTTGCACCCAATTGGGTGATTTGCATTCTAATTTGGGATAAATCCGCCCAAATTTCTGGTATTTAAATTGGGTGCTTTTTTGGAAGCTTTTAAAAAAGCTACTTGAGAATCCTTTGCCGCAGCCTGGCGAGACAATGCCTTGGAGCTTAAAAGTTTTGGCAACACTGGGCACATGAGTGGCCTTTTGTATACGTAGATGCAGTGGTCATCAAAGGATTCAAAAGATAACCTCTGCTCAAGTTCCGCAGTCTAGCCTCATGCAGTTCTGATATGGCATCCAGGTCAAAAATGTTAAATCGCTGATTGTGTATTTTTATTTTAGTCTTATGTGATGAATAAAAATGGGACCTAATAAAATGAGTATGTTCATCTGGACTTACTATTTTTGATAGCGACAGTATCGCGTCTTATCCAAGACGCATCATCAGGATGACTGATCAGATGATGAACTATTGACCTACATGTATGAATCACTTGATGGTATGACGTCACAGGGGAGTCGCCGTGATTGCTGTGTTGTAGATCCTTCAAAGGTTGTGGGAAGTCCCCCGCCTCTGTTGAGCAAAAGATTCCTCCCGCCAGACATGTACATATATGGCCTCCTTGACCCCTCTTTCAAACCACTTATGTTCTCTAGATTGAGCACTAGCACATATCCATATCCTCAAATGAATGATTGGCAACTCCCCTGTGACATCATACCATCAAGTGTGTCACAGGTCAATAGCTCATCATGATGACATCATCTGATCAGTCAGCCTGATGATGCGCCTTGGATGAGATGCGATACTGTCATTATCAAAACTAGTAAGTCGGTACTAAGTCCTGATAATTTTATTATGTTTATCTACCTGGATGACTGAGAATATTCACAAATTTAAAAATGGGACCATCTACACAAAATGTATGAACAGGTTTTACACTTGCATAGTCAGATTTGACCTTTAAATGAAACACTTGCGAGGTTGCAACATACCTAATTCCTTCCATGAATCCATTTCAGTTATTAGTCTTATCAAAAGTTGTGTGAAAATCAGAAGCGTAACTTTCATGGTCTTAAAATTTGTTGCAATATGAATAAATAATTCAGGGTCTCTAATACATGTAGGCAGGATTTGAAGGTTTGGGTGTGTAAATTCAAAAAACTGGGTGTGTAAATTTAAGATTTGTGTACAAAGTATAGGCAATGTGGGCAAGAACTGGGTGTGTATACATTTGGGTGTATAAAACACTCCCTACACGGCTGGCTGCCTAAAGGTTCGTTCATACTACCACCGCATTTGCGATGCGTTGCTTTGCGATGCGGTGCGTTGTCGCACTGCATCGTACTGCAAACTACTGCATTGCGATATCGCAATGAAGTTAAATACATTTTAACTTGGAAATGCGACGAGTTGTGTTGAGTTGCGGCAAAAGTTATCGATATATCGGCATCGCAAAGCAACGCATCGCAAATGCGGTGGTAGTATGAACGAACCTGAAGCCTGTGAATATGATCGATATCGCGATAAATTTTGCCACAATATCGTGACATGGAAATCCCTGGTAATGCCTACCCTTACAGTGCAGACTATTGTTTGGAATTTTTCTGGTAGAGTGGTGAAAAATCAGGAACATGCACCCCATATAGTCCAATTGATACAAAGGGTCATTAGTCTGAAAAGGGTTAAAGTTAGGGTTTAGGCATTTTAAGTTAGGATTGGGGATAAGGTTAGAGTTTGGGTTAGTGTTAGGATATGGTTAGGGACCAGTTAGGATTAGAGGTAGGGTCATCATTTAAGGCTAGGGTTTGTGTTTGAGATATGACATTGGTTATAAGTTAGGGTGAAGTTTAGGGTTCTAAAGGATTAATATTGTGGTTAGTGTTTGGGATAAGATACATAAAGGCCAGGTTTTTTTTAATTGGGGTCATGACTCGTTATGTTTAGGGTTAGGATTATGTTAAGTAAGTTTAGGGTTGGGATTAAGGCTTGGGTTATAAGTTAGGGTAGGGTGAAGTTTAGGGTTAGACTAGGGTAAGGATTGGGGTTTATAATTAAGTATTGGGTTTTCTGACTAATGCCCATTTGGACTATCGTCCTGTAACTGAAAACGCCAGTCTAACTGGATTACCACCAGGCCTGATTATTCCCCGATTTAAATCGGAACAAAATTAAAAAAAAAAAAATAAATAAATTTTTTCTTTTACATTTCCGGAAGTGGATGATGATATTTCATCATAAAAAGAGCAAGAAAATTTTTGTTAGTGGGGAAATTAAGAAAGTGTTAATTATAAACTTTTTAGGGGTTGCATGCATTAAAAATGAAAAACAATTTAAAAAAAACCCCATTCAATTATATGCCTCAGAAACCCAATTTTACCCTCTGATATGGCTAAAACCCAGGAGCCAGGACCCCCCGTCGTGAGGGGCGATACTACGGTCGCTCCGCTCCCTCCGTTCGCCAACTTAAACCAAAACAGTTTTTTTTTTAGGACCACAATCAGGCCTGATTACCACTTATATTCCAAACACTAACCTACCCTCCCTTGTTGCTTGAATTTAGCCATTTCTGTATTCAAAGAAAACAATAATATATTGCATAGCTTTATGATTATGGAAGATTTCCTTAATTGTGAAACATGTAAATTACAGCATAATTGTGTTTCATATGTGACACGATCTGGTCCATGGGGGCTGAAGGCAGCAAATTTGAAACTGAGATAAAGGTAAAAATATAGAGTAAAAAACAATAAAATACATAAGAAAATAGACATCAAAAAACTTCATAACTTTAGAACCAAGTATGCTAGACCTTTGGTGTTTTCAGTAAATGATAACCCATTGTATAATGTTATATTTACAGTAACTCAATTTTCAAAAATGCCTCCTTTGGCCCCCATGGACCAGATCGTGTCACATATCTATAGTCAATACAATATGGGAAATTAAATATTAAAACGGCGGTCTAGAGGCACAGGCCTTTTAAGTTCCTCTCGAAGACGCCTCCAAAACAAATACTGTCCATGTCCATTGCCTGGCCATTTTAGGGACCGTTCATTATTTATAGGGGAGGGGGGGCCGGGAGGATTTCAAAATTGAGTTCATAAAGTTACACAACCCCCCCTATTAGCAGCATCTAAAATTACATAACCCCCCTATTGCCGCCAAAAAAAATATGTAACCCCCCCCCCCCCTATCGAGAACTACATTTTGCCTTTAGGCCTATACCATGGCTGGATTCACCTTTTGATGGCCCCTGGACATGGCAACATGATTGCCATGCCACCTCTGCATATCTGGCTCTTCAGATAGAAGACACCCCTCCCCACAATTGTAATCCAAGTTTTTTCTGTCCCCAGAAAATATGCTATTTCAATGCTAAAATTCAAAGAGAGATGTATCAGAGTCACCAAGCCGGGGGAGGGGGGGGGCAAAATTTCCAAATCGTCCCACTGATGTGCTACTAAAAGAACATTACCTGGACAAATGCGCTTGAAGCGCGTGAAAAAAACCCAGCTAAAATGATCAAAATTGAGGACAATATGTGGCCTAAAATCATTCTAAAGGATGATGCATATAGGGCTTTCACAACTTTTGGTTAATTTAGTCCCAGTAAGTATACAAGTTTTATGCTGTTTCCAAGCATCAGAGGAGCTGCCCTAGCACTCATATTTATGAATTATAGAATGGATGGAATTATACATTGTAATTCTCATTTTTGAGATTCGTGTTCAAGTTCAAGATAAAAAAAAAAACCAGAATTTACAAGGGCCCGTCTCGCAGATCTACTCACAGAATGGTTTTTCTGAGATAAATGCGCGCGAAGCGTGCGGCAATTTGGCATTTTGATACTAAATGGGGTTAATTTAGGGTCTAAAATAGACCAAAAGCAAGACGCAAATCATAAGTTGTTTTGTCACAATACATCTGTCGACTGATCAGGGGAGGGGACTGACTTCCCACCCTGCCATATGGCTAATGTGCTGATGAACAGTGGCGTAGATTTCCTTATGACATGAGGTGGTTGTAGACTTGTAGTATTTGAAGTATTTTGAAGTATTATGTGAATCCAGCACCTGATTTTTGGTGAGAGAATAAGTTTATGACACCAATGCGTGTGAAGCGCACAAAAATGTTGCCATATTGAAGCTAAACTCAAAATATGGTGCAGGAATAGATTACATGAAGCACTAAAATTGACATTTTTGTGGCTAAAATGGCCAAATATGAGGTAAATATCATAATCATAGTGAATAATTTAATATTAAATTTCACCTGACCCCCCCTAACAAAAAAAATAAAATCACATAACCCCCCCTGTTTGTTAAAGTGAAAATCACATAGCCCCCCTACATTTTTCCCGGCCCCCCCCTCCTGTGTAAATAATGAGCGGTCCCTTAGTAATTGCACTCTACAGTATAATTGCCTCAACAGCAGTGTCATTTTGTTATTTGGAATCTCCTCCAAAATTATTAGAATCATGACATTGCGGCCCTCTTCCAGGACTCGATGATGCGCCATGTTTAATTCAAAATAACACCAGTTATCGTCAACAAATCTTGGCGAAAGTATTGCAAGAATTTTGCGGCTTCTCTGAATGTGAAGAGATATAAATTCATTAAAAATCGGTCGCCCTGCGCGTATGTCTCGTCTACGTAAACAAAGTCTGAATGGTTCTTCACCTTCCTCGATATTGGCTAGAAGTTCACCATCTACCCAATCCTCATCCTCTATATGGTATGGGACATAGGCATCGTACTGAGGGATGCCATTCTCATCATCATCAATAATGTCATCATCTTGTTCAATAAGATGATGCTGTTGGCGGCGTCTTCTATTGAAGAGCAGAAACAAGCTGTATTTTATTTGCCACCAATAACGCACCGTCAAAATGACTGCTATTAGTATAACCACAGCACAAGCAATGCTGATTGATATGTATTTCAAACTATGTGATTCACAATCTAAATTGACCTCTGTGATGCTGAAACCTTCTTCTGAATTCGGTGAAAACGGCCTACAAGTAAACACCGGTATCACGGGACAACACTACACTCTAAGTTTTTTGACTAGCCAGTTGTGGACACACACATTAAAGGTTTTTTTAAGTTTTCACTATCCGAGTGTCGAATCACCTACACCTCCAACTGTGGTCCTTGTTAATAATGTACACACCACCCTGGAATTGTCGATGTCCACGGTACCCATTCACAGTGATTTCTTGTGTGTCCACGATTGACAGTAGACAGCACTAGGTCAACGAACATGAACGCAGTATAGAACATGCGATGTCACATGATAGTGTTGTGACCAATTGGCACTCTTGAATGGCACCAAATGGGCTATTCCAGTTAAAATCCACACCACCCCTATGGAAAATTTTGAAAATATCTTCCACAGGGGAAGTATGTCGAATAAAATAATGACGTCATTTAAGAGGTGATATTGTAATATAATCAGTGATGCGAAATTGTACATGCATTTTAAAGCTGTAATTTTAACAAGTTGATCCATCTGCATCGTAAATAACACCATAGCAAATGATTGGTGTTGTGTTTATGTAAATTCCCATAGAAACAGGGGTGTCCGAGAATAGGCATACGAATTCCGTTGGCATTCCTATTCTCGGTCAGTGTTCCCTAGTATGAGCTATGTTGACATTGTTGTTGCCATGTGTCCTACAAATGATCATGCATATGAGCACATGAGAAGTGTTGCATTTTGCTCTGCAGGCCTATAGCCATTTGGCGAATACAAATGAGCGAAGAGAAATTATTTGTGACCGCCCGCCCCTCCCCTCCTCTATCCCTTACCCATCCCCTATCCTGTCGTATTTTCGAGCTTTTTCGGTCGGAAAAATTGGGTCAACAATGTCACATTTCTGTCGGCAAAAATGGTTCCTGCCCTGGTCCGAGAAAGGCGCTATAACTGACTTGCGCAGATAACATACACTATCTACTCGGGCCTATTCGTGCTATTAGCGCAATTTTGTCATTACTTTATATACATGTTAGCTCAAATAGCACCGCTATTTTCATGGGTGTGCTATTTGTGCAATTGACAGTGTTATTTTTTGAAAACTTAAAAAAAAACCATTAGGGACATTAAAAATAGCTTTAAATGTTAATATATTATTAGCGCAGTTATCATGGTTATGCTATTTTTGAGTTCTCCTATTACTTGGAGGGGTGTTATTAGCGCTGTTGTGCTATTCTTATGGTTAGACCTTATAGCGTGCTATTAGCGCTATGGTGCTATTCTTAAAATGGTTAGGCCTTATAGCGTGCTATTAGTGCTATTGTACTCTGGAAATTGTTTTGGCCTTCCGGGCATATAGCGCGTTATTATCGCAATAATGTTATTTTTGAATTCTTGTACACTTGGAGGGGTGCTATTAGCGCTATTGTGCTGTTCTTAAAATGACCTAGACCTTATAGCGTGCTATTAGTGCTATTGTGCTATTCTTCAAGGGGGCACAACACTAAATCACAAATCCATTGCTTCGGATCGTTGGAAATTGAACCATGTTGTCTGTAAGAATCCAATTTCTAAAAGCTTCTACTTTGCAATCACATTGGAATTTATTGTTGTACGCTCCTAATGTTGTTATTTTAGGATGGTAAGTTTTGGATAACATTGTTTTGGGGATAATCAAGATGTCATTGTCATGAAGCTGCAATGTCCTTAAATTACTGAATTGCTGCAGATCACTTAGTGATGTCAGCCTGTTGCAGCTCAAATCTAGGTAGCTCACTTTGCTGAAGTAGTTGAAAACATTAGGATCAATTTCTGTGATTTCATTATTGTTCAAATAAAGCAGGGCTGTCAACTCTCACGCATTGGCCGTGAGTCTCACGCATTGGGTCACTTTCTCACGGTCTCACGCCAAGGTAGTAAATCTCACGCAAAAAGCTGAAAATTGAGTAAAATCTCACGCACTGCCGTGAAAAAATTGTTGTTGCTAACCCCCCCCCGCTTTTCACATTCACGAGCGCCGTGGCTCAAATAATCATTGGTCAAACTGAACATTGAAGTTGGCAAATCCCGGTACGCCTCTGTCTCACGCCAAGCAATTCCAAAAAGTTGACAGCCCTGAATAAAGTCTTTTCAATACAGGTGCTTTGAAGTAAGTAAGTAAACAAATTACATCGCAAAAATTTGGGGAAGTAATCCAATTGAGGTGTAGGTTCTGTAACACTGGTAAATCGATTGCTCCATGATTATGTGAATACACAAAGAAAAAGGTGCAATGTGAAAAAATCAATGTAACAAGATGTGGACAATTGGATTTATAGCGAAAGTTAAAGTCCACTGTTCTTGCGCTGACATCATATGATTCTAACTGCGTTGCAACCTGACATATACCTACTTCATATATCGCAGATTTAGTTTTTTGGTTCCCTATGCTTAGTACTTTCAAATTTGCTGGTGCGCATGCACGATCCCTGTTGTTGGTAACTAATTCATTATAAGACAAGTCTATATATTGAAGCGATGAAATGCTACATAGTTGATCCCAGAAAGAGTCAAAATCCCCACTTAATTTGTTGCGTCGCAGATCCAAGACCGATAAAGATTTGTAGCTACTAAATATGTTGATAGCACCAGTCGAAGGTATATCAGAATTGAAGTCATCCAGTGTTAGTGAGTTTAAACTTCCTAAACCTTTAAAGGCATGCGCATTCATAGGCAATGTGCGACTAAGATAATGTGGATTAGTAATTTCTAAAATTTCCAAAGCAGTAAACCATTCAAAAGGTGCCCCTTCAAACCCTATCTTGTGAGCGGACAATACCAGTGATTTCAGTGATGCCTTCCAATTGCCCTGGGATGCAAATGTTGTTGAATTCAAAATACATAATTTTCTCATGCACAGTGTAAGAGTCAGATTTTGAAGTGGGGAATCAAGGAATTTAAAAGCCTCTAGAGCTGTGTGCATGTCCATATTCTGAGAGAGATGAAGACTGCATGTAGTGAGGTTGCGAAGTCCCTCAAAAGATGGAAGAGTCATCGTAGTACTAGTGCCGTCGTCGACATGCCTTATGTCGACATAATGTCGACGCCGGCATACGTATCCCGACATAAAATGACATCAAAAAAAAAAATTCTAAAAAAAAAAATTTTTTTTTTTTTTTTTTTTTTTTTTTCAAAAAAATATTTCTGGCCAGAAAAGTAAGTTATAGGCCCCAAATTACTTGTTATTCAAGGTTGGAAACCAGAGAAATACTGCTACTAAAAATTTAAAAATGCCAATTTTTTTTTTACAAAGTTGGATAAATTTGAGTAGCAGTATTTCTCTGGTTTCAACCTTGAATAACAAGTCATTTTGGGCCTATAACTTGCTTTTCTGGCCAAAATTTTTTTATTTTTTTTAGAATTTTTTTATGTCGACACACTGTCGACGTCGGTATACGAATTTTATCGACATGTCGACATTAAAAAACGGTGCCGACGACGGCACTACGTAGTACCCAAGAAGAAGTCCTGATTATCAAATTTAAGATGTGTCAAAGGTAGCACTTTCTTACATATATGACTTGCATTCAAGTGGTTGGCATTTTCTTCATACAATGAGCAAAACATGATTTCAGGACAGTGTTCAGGAACTGAGATGGCAAGATACAGTAGATTGTGCAACCCAATAAAGAGTGTTTTAATGAAATCGCAGTCGTAGATATCGTTAACTGTCAGTTCACGTAATGATACAAGGTTAGCTAGAGGGGCGCCCATTTTGTTATTGTTGATCTGATCATTATCAAATGATATAGTTAGAGATAGCAAGTTTTCCAACCCTGCAAGTGACGTCAAGCTAAGACAGGACTCGTTCTGCCAACTTAAACGAAGAGTCTGTAGCGAGGCAAGATTTTGAAATGGGAAACCAGGTATAGGATCCAAGGAGTTTCCATATAAATCCAGCTGGGTTAGTTTGCTTAGTGTACTCAAGGCATTGCCACTTATGATATTGATCATATTCCACGTCACAACCAATGTTAGTAGTTCATCAAGGCCGACAAATACACCATCATGCAGTTCTGAAATAAAGTTGTTAAAAAGAATCAAACGTTGTAATTTGTGAAGACTTCTAAACAAGTTAGCTTGTATGTCTGATATCATGTTGGCACTTAAATCCAAAGTTAATAATTCATGTAGGCTGGTAAATGTACCTTTGTCTAAAGATGGAATCTCGTTATTAGATATTTAGATATATCCAAATGCTTTAACTTGTTAAACTCGCGAAAGGCATCATCAAAGTTAAAAGTGATATGATTATTAGATAGATCAAGGGCTCGTATCAAAGCAACATGCCGTAGTGGTGGAACACAGACCAGATGTCTTTTGCTGCAGTCAGCATTAGTACGATTCCATGTTTTACATACAATAGTTCCTTGTGGATAACATGATTTTGCCTGCGTTACTTGTTGATCAGTTAGCAAAAACCAATAGGAATACATTACCCAACAAAAGAGAACAGTTACAGTAGTATGCTGCATTAGTACAGATGCCATGATGAAGTATCAACATGAAAAATGCCTTAACATCAAGCATATATCCTCTACAGTCACTGGTACTATACTAAATTTCATCTGTGATTCTTTTTACATTCTGTATATATATACATGTATAATGTACTATCATTTTCCATGCTTGAGGAGCAAATAAGATTTTACAGCATTCCCAGAATGTATTGCACATACCACTTGTGTGGAATTCAGAGCTCCCTTTGGGCAGCCCCATTCCTTTTTTAAAGGAATTTTATTTCAGATTTATCAGCCCACAGATATTGGAACAGACCAAACACACCAGTTACTAAAATGGACCATCCAAAACCTAAAAGAACTCCAGTGATATTGATGCTGAAAAATTTGTCCCCCAATAGGAACTTGCATGCTTTGCACCAGTCTTATGGTGGTTTCAAAAGCATGGTGCATTGTGGTGCTATGGCAAAAATCTTCTTTGGTTTAGGAGCTTAGCTGTGTAAATTAGAGTTTATTTACTCTCAGAGAAGTAAGTCAAGAAGATGATGTACATTGTATCTTATTATAGTTTCTGTTTTCATCCAATGAATAACTCAGATCAAAAGTCAGAAGTGAAACAGATGTAGCTGTAATATTTCCTTGTGTAGTGGGCTGTTCCAGTTGATAGCTCTACACTCCCTGTGGAAGATATTGCAATCTTCTACAAAGGGATTGTGGATTTCAAATAGGGGGTACCAGACCCGGGGAGGGGCACTTAACACCAATGACCCCGGAAAGAGCCCCCCTTTTTGGATTTCGTAGCTCTAAAAGACCCCAAAATCGCTCATTCCTCATATATTTTTTTTTCAGGCGATTTTCAACCAGAAAGCCAAGAAAGACCTTTGATTTTGACTGTTCGCAGCTCCAAAAGTCCCCCATTTTACTTGTTCACAGCTCCAAAAAACCTCCTTGCACCGGTACGCCTCAGCTCCCAAAGACCCACCACCACAAAATTCCGGGGAACATACCCACCAAAATTTTGGTACCCCTGTGTGAGAGAGGAAGGTCAATGTCTTCCATAGGGGTGCATGATTTCAACCAGAATAGCTTGTCCATTTGTCCACTAATATTTTACACTTGGTGATGTTGGTGGTTAACAAATATTTATACATTTTCTAGTAACTTTCCAGAGACCTGGGATTACATATTATGTTGGCTTTCACTTACATTTTCTGTACTTAACACGAGTCTGGTATTATTTCAATACAGAAACATGTACTTTTGGACAAAACAAGTCCACCATTTTTGCTTTTTTGACACCCATTTAGTTTATCATTAGACTTTTACCACAAGACTATACATGTAGATCAGGGTGCTAGATGTAATTATTGTCAAACATATTTAAGGGTAAGGAATTCTGAGTGGAGGGAGGGTGTTTTGGGGAGAAAGGGGGAGGGGTGTTACATTGTTGTACAGGGACTTTGTAAAGTGGACTTTAATCCCAATGGCCATTTTTATGCCTCCACTGCAAGGCAATGTCTGTACGCTTGTACTTCCGTGCTTCCACACCTATATATGTTCATACCTCCGGATGCTGTATCTCATGATTGGAATTAGTGTTTTGACCTCAGATTGTCAGGATAGATGGTGTGGTGTTCAAGGTCATATGCTGTGGTCAAAGGTCATTTGAGGTCAACTTGTAAAATACAATTATTTAAGATATTTGGTTAAAATTTGATCACAGATTTGTTGTAAATTTATAAAAATCTGTTCTTTTTTTCTCAGGTTATATATTTTGGTCCTTATTCCATGGCTTGGCACCGATGGTATGGTTCTACCCTCTCAATGAATTGGAGATATCCGGCTATGAAGCTCTTGCAGTCGTCTGGTTCATACCAATTATCTGCACATCACAAACCATATTTGAAGCCATCCAATCAAGAACTGGAATGTTTGTCCTACGGGCTGTCTGTGTTGCCACTATTGGGTCGTTCCAAGCTCCTACTACACTGAGTAGATTGCTGATATTATCTGTTGGCAATGGTGCTGCTATCTTGTTGTTGTGTGCAACGTGGTGGCATAAAACATCTCACCAAAGGTAAGTGATTGGTTGTATTGTACTATTATCTTTTTCAAAATTCCTTCGTACTGGCTGATCACGTAAAATCACAACTGCGTCATGCGATGCTACGCAGATTTATCGGCACATGTGGTGCTGATGTGATGATGTAGTGTTTCAACTAGCCAATCAGAACCCGACTTCATGTTTACGCCATAAACTGTGCCAAAATAAAAACTGTGAAGGAATTTTGCTAAAGATAATAATGAAAATGTGCATGTTTGTCACTTCCAAACTTACATAGAGACTTACATACTTGGTATTAAAATTGTAAAAAATGAAGTGTTAAAATGACTGACATAATTAAATTTTCTTTCTCTTTCTCCAGGTACCGTACTGACGCGAGTATAGTCCCACCTTCGAGTAAAGTCCCACCCCCAACTTTTCGAAAAATTTCAGAAATTAAAAAAAAAAAAAAAATATGAAAATTGATATTGGTATTCATGTCATAATCTATTCATGATTTCAAAATGCATTCAAATTCAATGCATTTTGAAATCATTAATAGACTATGACATGAATACAAATTATCAATTTTCATATTAAAAATACAAAATATCTTGAAATTTTTTTTTTTTTTATTTTTATTTTTTTTAGGTCAACCATGAATGATCCTAGCATTTAGGTCTAGGTCTAGGGACACTACAAAACCGAAAAAATAAAAAACTTTTTTTTTTTTTATTCGAGTATAGTCCCACCCCCAATTTAAAAAAATGTTCACCCAAAAACGGGGTGGGACTATACTCGCGTCAGTACGGTAATTTCAGATAAACAGTCTTTAAGTTATAGACTTTTTGTGGGGTCTTTACTACATGTGGTACAGTAATTAAGGCAGTATGTAAAAATGAGTGATCACAATTCTGCCTGGAAGGATGATACTTGGTGTATCACAGTCAGTGGTCTATAGAAGAATTTATTATAGAATTTCACTGGAGTTAAGAGAAAAATAAAAGTTTTCATCTGATATCAAAATATGCATGGAATAGACTTGTCAATTGGGTCATATCAATAGCCAAAAATTGAACAAGATTAAAGGATGGGGTGCGAACGTTTGGACAGTATTTTTTGGGACATGAGAGCACATCAGACATATCGAATTGCATTCTGAATACGAAGAATGTCATTCTGATATCAAATAATTTTGATTTTTGAAATTAGTGATATAATACATATTTTATGGCAAATTATTGAAAATTGATATTTTTGAGATTTAACAGTCCTCAAAGTAAACTTTATAAATCTAATGATACGTACTTAAGGTGTATGTAGCTGGGATGAAAAGCCGACGATCAATTGAAAATTTTGACCTTTCGTATTGAAGATTTTTTTGGGAAAAAAGCGTATACATGTATCTTCAAAATGAAAGATCAAAATTTTCAATTGATCGTCGGCTTTTCATCCCAGCTACATACACTTTAAGTACATATCATTAGATTGATAAAGTTTACTTCAAGGACTGTTAAATATCAAAAATTTTAAAAATATCAAATTTGAATAATTTGTCATAAAATTTGTATTACATCGCGAATTTCAAAAAATCAAAATTATTTGATATCAGAAGGACATTCCTCGTATTCAGAATACAATTCGATATGTCTGGTGTACTCTCAGCTCCCACAAAAAATATGTGAAAACGTCGCTAAACATCAATATCAGATCCCTTAATTATTTATCATCTTCACCCTTCCCAGATTGGTGTCATTCTGGGGTTTTATAATAGGATTCATGGCCCTGTTGGAGTCTCAGTATCTGGTATAAGTCAATCACACCGCTTGGAGTGATACAACAGCTAACTCTGTGGTGATTGCATTTGGTGTTATTGCAACATTGGATAGATTTAGAGCACGTAAGTATCAATTTTTTTTTGCACATTTTTTAAAATTAATTTTTGAGCCAATGTCATGTGCACTTGTGATTTCATATTATGCTACATTGTATTCCATTTGAAATACTTACACCCCCGCAATGGAATATGACCTTAATCTTCCGGACAGAGAGTGTGTATTTCAAATGAGATTACCTGAATGGGTGACTCCATTTGAAATTCACACCCCCTGTGTATGAGATTAAAGTATAGGGGATGTATGGATATCAACTGAAATAGGCTATTGACAGGTTTAGTTTTTATTTAATTTTTTCATAAAATACTAGTTGAATTGGTATCTCCAGTTTTTGCTATGAAGAAAGTGGACAAAATTGCTCAAAATATTGAGATTTAGATTCTAAAACAAATATGAGAATTACAAAAAAATTGTTGTTTGAGTAGATATATACTCATGTAACAGGATTAAAATTGATGTTTTTGTTTTGTTTTTTCATCTTTATTTAAAGCCATATTATAACCTTTCCATCCCGCACGCGGTGTATATACTGTGTTATGAACATCGCATACGTGTTTGTCTAATATTTCCCTCGTAAGATGGTTTATTCAAAATCTCGGATTGTGACAAAACTATGGCACTTGATTTTTGCAGAGTATCTTTGTTTGCTAAAGCACATTACAATTGTGTACAAAGCAGAATTTTAAAATATATTGAGGGTGTCCTGAGCAAATGCTTTATCTGCATTATTATGATTATTTTTGTTACAGCTGAGTACCCATTGCCTGTGGCTAAACCCAACCCCAAAATGGCCGGTTACAATCTCAGACAAGGCCTAGGCTTAGGAAGCCTGTTGTTCCTGATGCATTGGGTGTATGGGGAAGTATCTGTGGTCCCAAGATGGGTGGTACAAGGTGCTCCATTTCCTGGTCCACACCCATTCCCAGCTGGGTAGGTATATTGCTTTATGTCCATTTGGACCAAATTTGTTAAAACAATGTGTAGACTTGAAAACATGTGGTAGGATGATAGGTATCGTACTATAAGACGATGAAAAGAGAAAACCCTGTTCTACGGGCGAGACCAACTGACCAACCGAGATTTTACCAAAATTGGGAAACAATTTTTTTATTGCTGACCCAGATTTCAAAAATTTCAGAAACAAATTTTTTTTTGTATTTCCATAAATTGCAAAATATTGCAAAGATTTTGGTGAGTTTTGGGGTCATTCGCAAACAAAGAAAAGAAAAGAAAGAAAAAGGCCAGACTGACTAACCAATCCTACTTGGAAGGTCTGTCCTCATGTAGAACAGGTTTTTTTTTCCTCGCCTAATAGTATATGTATCATCCCAAAATGGGTAGTCTAAGGCACTCAAATTACCAAGGATTCTGGAGTCACACATATACTATAGGATAAGCCACTTGTTTAGCATAAATAAAGTCAGTCGCCTATCTCTCTAAAGTATGTCCGCAGGTAGTGATCAAGACTGAGTATTATATTGTAACCTGTAATCAAAGATCTGGAACTATATGATCGAGCCTAAGAACTGTCAATCAAACAAAATTACGAGTTTCACTATTGAAGCAGTACGCAAGCATTGTCGTCTGCACTTATACGAAAATGTTAAATACACCCAACTGCCGGGAGAAATGGGTTCACTTTTTGTACATGGATTGAATATGAGTGTCGCAGCCCTGGTGCTTAATGCTTGATATGATACACTCCAATAAAGCAGAAGCTTGACGTGACGTAGGAGGAATCTGTGCTGTGCGTAGGTGCTCACTTGGTGCTCACAATATATACAACGGGTGCAAGTAAAAAACTGGACATCTACAGCTTCTGGAGGGTGGCTGTTGGTAGCATCTCTCTCAAGACTGGTAGAGCCAAGCTTTGGAACTGGCAAACTGAGGGTGCTGAAACGGCCATGGTTGGAAGTCTATTCCATATAGGAATGGTGCGGACATAATAGGAGTAGCGGTATACCTTTACTCTGGAGTGGATATTCTGGTAGCTCAGGCTGTTACTGGCTCTTCCTTGCCGAATGGATGGTATGACACAAGGGGGGGGAAAGGTAATATTCACCAGGCCATGATGGATTTTGTAAAACATGGAGCATTGATGTAATGCTCCTTTTTACCACCTTCCAGTAGGGCCTCACATTTCCAACCTAAAACACTGACCTGATCATGTGAAAATACCAACCCTGATCACTGTTATTCCTTGAAATCTTCTTGAAAAGGGGAGCATTTTTGCTGACCTCTGTTTTTGGATAAAAGGTTTTGTTGGTCTATGTACGATATTTGAAGTGAAATGGCCAAGAAAAAAATGCCCACCCTAAACTGCAATTTGCAGGGCACTTGTGCCATTAGCCTACCCTTTATAAAAGGAGCCTGAAATTGGGACCTTAAATGCAGTCTGTGATGTTTGATGAATTTCTACTCGAGGACGGAAACACATTGGGCTTGAGTGCCCCCTCTCCCAGGTTTAAAGGAGTATTTTATTTTGTGATTTTAGCATCTTCTTTATGGTATTTGTGAGCAGATAGCAATAAAAAAGTTTGTTCCCAAAATTTCTGTTGATTTTGATTTTGCGTTGGTGAGTTTTGCATGATTATGTATTATATATTACCTTGCTCCATAGGCCCATGTGCTGTAATTAGAGAATAAAGGTCTTGGTTGTAGCTGCTGTCGTGCATCATCTCATATAACATGGGCGACATTATTTTAAGTGAAACAACAAGGCAAAGTTGTTTTTACACCAAAAATAATGATGTCGCGTGTTATATGAGACGATAAATGCATGACAGCGGCAAATACCTTTATTCTCATTCTTAAACACTTCAATTCAAATAAAATATTAAACATAAGTATACCAAATTCTATTGAAGTTAATCCTACATTTTACAAGGAATTACCTAGGGCTTAGAATACTAATTCTAGAATTGCTAATTTCTAAATTCCTTTACTCCGATTGGTTCAAATAGTGTGTACAAGAATCGCATACATGTAGACGTGCATGCTCTAAACCATGTTATATCGTGTCATAAACTTTCTGTTTAAGAATTTAAGATATATTTCTTTTATAGATTAGCTGACAGAATGAATCAATAATAAACAAAATATTTCCCATTTTTTTTGTACATCCTAACAGGGCTGCTATATTCATAGAGATGATAACAGGTGTACTCATGTCTTCCAAGAGAGAAGTAACCAGTCATTTCTTATGGAACTGGTTTGTAGGTGGTCACTGCGCAATAGGTCTGTACTATTTCTCCTCCTTCCTGGGCTTCACATGTGGTCTGTTCCTGGGCGTGTACATCATGTCGATATGGCCAGAGATGGCGGATAGAGCTACTAGCTGCTCACCGGTCAAAACATTGCTGACTGCCATGGCAACGTATTTGTTTGAAATGTTGTTCTCGGTGTGGACCACAGCTTATAATTTTGTACCAGGAGGTACTCTTACAAGGTGAGGTTGAGAGTTATCAAGAAAGAAAAAATATGTAACATATTTGTTCCATTAAGTGCCCATGCCCCAATAAGCACCCAACTTCAACTTGCAGAATGTGATGCTCTATAACTGCCCATTGGTTGAAAATGGGAACACTTCTTCTATAGTTTGTTCGGCTTATAATTGGCAATAATTATTCTGCGTGAGTCAATAAAGTCCCAACTTATGCTCGTGTAAATTCACATAAGTGTGCACCAGTCACGCAATGTGCAACTAGCTTAAGTGCTGTGCCCAACTGCGCACATGGCATCCTATATCAATACACGATGTTATGAGTCTAATTTTTTTCACGAATTAAGCTGAACAAACTTTAATATTATGACGTGATCACCACACTCTGTTTCTCTTTGAGTTTGGTAGTGACGTCAGTGCTTTCATGCGGATGCACCTCAAATGTGCCGACAAACCCCCGCCCCCTTATACACATGTATGCAAGATTGTCAGTTAGCCTGTGAGATTCTGTGACCAGCGAGATCTACACTGTAGACGAATCCAATTTCACGCATTCGTACACCTCAATGGCAGGCATAGCTGGGTCCCCGTTGGCTCCATCGCACCAGTTTGGTGCGCAGGGGACCCAGTAATGGCCGAATGAATTCTGACCATCACTTGGCTCGTTGGATTCATCTATATGTCCCTTAAAGGAGTGTTTTGTGATCCTAGCATCCTCTTTTTATGACATTTTTCAGTACATATCCACGAAAAAAGCCTATTCCCAAATTTCAGTTGATTCCGATTTTGCGTTTGCGAGTTATTCATGATTATGTGTATTACACTGCTCCATAGACAATGCGTTGTAATTTCGTTCTGGTGCACCAGAACGAAATTCAAAACTCACGATATCTTTGCAAAACGAATTAATCTGCAAGAAATATTTTGTACATAAACATTATGTAGCCAGAGGTTTCCAGTGATATACAAATCTCAACTTTTTTTGAGAAAAGTGGGGGGATGAAGCTGTGGATCACGAAATGCCCCTTTAAGGTGAAACAAAGTGTAATTACATTTTTTCCCGTTTTTTTTTCCAGAGAGGGAACAATGTTACTGATGATGTTTGTGATATTTAACATAGTGCGAGCTGTGGTACAGGGTGAAGGGAGAGACCCTAAAGCCAAGAAAAGTAGGCATATTGCATTTACCAACCTGGATGGGACAGGGGTTTTCCAAGCATTTGCTGATGCCAAAATATGTAAGTATGCAATAGATCAAATGGATATTATATTTTATTAATCATATTATCTGACTAAGGCACCAGAAACAAATTTGCTTGATCTTTGGATCGACCGTCAATGCTGCTTCGATGCCTGTTATTAATGAACTAATTAAGCATAATTAACGATAAATTTATATTGGTCAATATCACTACAGGCACAAATTACTATTTTGTCAGAATCAACAATAATAAATTTATTTATTTCATAAATTATACGGATCCACCAAGCATCGATGGTCGATCGAAAGATCAAACTAATATTTGTTCGGTTTTATTAGGCGGAAATTATTCGGCTTTTGTTACTGGTCAGGCATTACCCAACTCACAACTAGCGCAAACATTGCGCCCAGCCGCGTGCATGCCATTCTATATCAATACACAGTGTTATGAGTCTTATTTTTTCAGCCTTATATAAACCAAACAAAATTTAATTTGTTTCTATTTCATAATCTATCAAAATATGGTTTTTAGATCTCTTAGCACCAGAGACAGCACTAGAATTTTTTTTCTTCCAGTGGGAAGGGGGCATGGGAGGTGCAAAGTAAATTTCAAGGGGGGGGGGGTTAAAAATGAAATTAGCTGCGAAATGTTGATATTTTTTATTGTT
This sequence comes from Amphiura filiformis, assembly GCF_039555335.1. Classification (NCBI taxonomy): domain Eukaryota; kingdom Metazoa; phylum Echinodermata; class Ophiuroidea; order Amphilepidida; family Amphiuridae; genus Amphiura; species Amphiura filiformis. The sequence goes on from NC_092636.1 coordinate 12,458,121, forward strand.
TTGCTTTTTATTGGAGGGCAACAGGGAGGAAAGATCTCTGACTGGGGACATTTTCCCCTATGCAGAACCATTTGAAAAAAAAAGCTAACCAAAAACAGAAGAAGTTAACAGGAAAATATCACGGGAAATAGAGAGTGAAGCATAATGAGAGTGGAAGAAGAGTGACAAAACGGAAAATTTTGGGATGAGAGGAGGTGGCGCTTGAGAGAAGATTTATAAGTAGAGGGTACATTCTGAATATTATGGGAGTAAATTCCAAGTTAATGAACATGATAATGGTCAGCAATAAATGGTCACCAGCGTTCGAAATAGGGCCGTTCAGCCGGCCATTGGCCTGTAACTTTTTTGGCCTGGCCGGTAACTTTTCTGACTGGCATCTAGTTGCCGGCTCGGCTGGCCGGTAACTTTTTAAGGTCAAGCCCGGCTGGCCTGTAACTTTTTGAGGCATATTTCGAACACTGATGGTCACAAATTAAAAAACTTAAATTCAAATTGTCTCGGTCCTAGCCAGAAAAGATATACTATGAGGTTGTCGCCAGACGGTTTGTTTAGTGACGAGGGAGCACAAATCGGCTGGGACGGAGACTTAAAATTCAAAGTGATGCATGTACAGTACATTGAGATTCATTAATTGTCTTGTTTCATTCATTATTTGCAGTACTGATCCTGATCTTGATGATTGGGTTGGGTGGTTTTGGCGTCAGGTACCATCATCGGACCAGACCACAACCCCAGCCAACCAATCCAAAGGAATTTACTAGTCTGATATGGACGGCACATTTTATGTATGATAATAAAGGATGGCCTAGCTTTGAGAGAGCTGCACAGATGCTGGAGGATACAGGTAATGTATTGACCATTTTCAGTAACCCCAAGTGGCACTACTGCTTTTCTTACAGTGCCCCTGATTGGTTAATTATGTGATGTAATCATCTCAGTAACCAATCAAAATAGAGCTGTTAGATTTCTTAGTAATTTTAAGCTTAATCACCTTCAGACCCACTGACTATTCTTACCACATTTCTGATTGGCTCAATAAATGATATAGCCTTCTTAGTAACCAATCAATATAGTTCTTAGCAGCTGATAAGTTGTCACTGGAGGGCCCAATATTTGTGTGAGAATTTTGGTGCCGGAATATCATTCTCATCAGAAATGCAGATGAGGCAGTGTTTTGCCAAGCCCTTCATATGTTTGTGATTTTGGCTATTCCGTTTAAAATCCACACTCCCACTGCGTGGAAGATATTAGAAATATCTTCAACAGGGGAGTATAAATTTCAAATGGAATGAATACATTAGGCATTTCCATTTGAATTTTGTTCAACCTCTGAAAAAGATTCAATCTGTATCTTCCAAAACGGAGAGGAAGGGGGAGTTTCAAATAGAGTTGGTTAAGGGCTGGGGTATGAACAGTATTTATTTTGGGACATTAGAGCACATCAGACATATCGAATTGCATTCTGAATACGAAGAAAGTCATTTCTGATATCAAATAATTTTGATTTTTGAAATTCGCAATTTAATACACATTTTATGGCAAATCATTAAAAATTGATATTTTGATATTTAACAGTACTTGAAGTAAACTTCATAAATCTGATGATTTATACTTAAAGAGTATGTCGGTGGGATGAAAAGCCGAAGATCAATTGAAAATTTTGACCTTTCGTATTGAAGATATGGATTTTTTTTCCCAAAACACCAACAAAAATTAGGTCTTTTGGGAAAAAATCCATATCTTCAATATGAAAGGTCAAAATTTTCAATTGACCGTCGGCTTTTCCTCCTGCTACATACACTTTAAGAATATATCATTAGATTTATATAATTTACTTTAGGGCTGTTATATATCAAAAATTTGAAAAATATCAAATTTTTATAATTTGTATTATATTGTGATTTTCAAAAATGAAAATTATTTGATATCAGAAAGACATGCTTCAGTATTCAGAATGCAATTCGATAGGTCTGAGGTGCTCTCATGTCCCACAAAAATACTGTCGAAACGCAGTAAACGCTCTTTTTAGATCCCTTAATGTACTAATTCCATTTGAAATTCATACTACCCTCTGTGGAAGATATTTCCAAAATTTTCCACAGGGGGAGTGATGACTTTAAAAGGATTAGCCTGTTGTCACCACCATCAAAGTAAACCTCGCCATCTTGTTTCGTACTTACAGGAGCAGACGTGATCACTCTTCTAGAAAGCGATGCATCTAAACCGTATCTAGGCAACAATGATATCAGCATGTGGCTTGGGGAAAGACTAAAAATGTATGATGACTTTGGCCCCTCAACTAAATCACATACATGGGGGTAAGCTATAGAAGGGTAGTTTTATAATTGATTTGATGGAATATATAGTGTTTTTTTCTGAAACCTTTTTTGTGTAACAAATGAAAATTGAAAAGAGCCACATCGAAAATGCCCAAGTACAAAACTGATTTTGATAGAAACTCTGAAAATGCTGATGTTGATGTATTTTATCCACACTCTTCTGCAGGAATCTAATTCTATCTAGGTATCCCATCTTGAGGTCAGAGCACCATTTACTACCATCCCCTAATGGAGAGTTAGCTCCAGCAGTTAGTGCTACAGTAAATATATCAGGGAGTCCAGTAGATTTTGTCGTTACACATATGGGCAACGATAGGTGAGTACTAGTTCACAAATTGATACAGGTACTGTCATATGAAAACCAGTGTTTTATTTGTCTCTCGTTTATCAGAAATGATTCTAACTTTACCACAAGTGAAGACTGATGAGCAGGGATCCTCAAGTAAATTCCTTAAGTGCCACTTTGAAATGTAGTGAATTTTAAAGGACCACTATATAGATGAAAACGGAAGGGATTGTTTTATGGGTGGGGTTCATGGGCTCACTTTAGGGTCTCTTGTGGGGCCCATGGGCACCTCCCATTGGTGAGTCCATGGAGCAGCGGCCTCTGAGCTTTTAGCCTTTTTTTTATATATATTGTGGCGGGACCGGAGACTGGTAGGGCTACTGGTTTAGTTTTATCACCACCACGGGTTCGTTGGTGTGGCAGAACACACCGTGTGGACTTTGACACAAACCTTATAGAGATAACAACACGCTTTCACACATGTATTTTTTTCTATTTCAATTGGTAGCTTTATTTACTCCCTTTTCTTCCTCACAACAAACTCTTCACAATCAATAATATCGCAATATAATACTAGACTGTGTGCCTACAGAATACCCCCGAGAATGCCAATAAATAACGATCAATCCAATAATTCCGAAAAATACCGAAACCTCTGTGGAAATAAAACACAGAAAAAAATATAAATAGTACCTTGTAAAAAATGACAAAACATGATAAATTTTAAATAAACATGACTAAACTGAGACTTCTGTACCAGCTGCACAACAATACATGGCAATTTTGCAGGCCTATACTAATTCAATATCGTTTTGAGTTTATTGTGACAAACACAAACTCCGCTCGCTTGCACAGTTCTGATATTGAATTCATAATAGGCCTATGTTCACATCCAGGGATCATCATTCTTTCAAATTAACCACATAGGTTAATAAATCAACACACACAGATCCCATCGCTTATATCAACCCATGATATATACTCGTCATCATCAATTAATAATCACACAGTTTTCTATAATCATTTAATATTATCAAGCTCAGATCTGCACACAGATAGATCACCTGACAAGTTTTCTTCCAATATATACTCTCATCAGTATCAATTAATCATCACACACAGTTTTTCTATTACGATTATCATCAAGTTCAGGCCCATCACACAGATCACCTGACAAGTTTTCTTCCAATTGTTACCCGGTATGTAACGCATCACACAGCAAGAAATCGTTACCAATCACACAGCTTTTATCATTATTAACACTGACCATGGAAGAAGAGCATTGCCACTTTAAAAAATAGAAGTCTCAGTATCATGTTTTAAGCATGTAATGAAAAAGACATAAAAACACATAATAACATACACTTACCAATACCAATCATCCATAATAAATAAACACAAGTCCTAGATAACTAGGCGGCAAGTACTGAGTGTTTTGAATAAACACACTAATCTTTGGCAGGAATGAATACTGAGGCAGTTTGTTGTAATATAAAAGTATAAAAGATATGTCCAGAATACAAAAAAAATAGTTTCTATAAAAGGCACAATTTGGCATGTGAAAGCACACGCTTCTGAGCTGCAAGAATATCTGCTTGGTCAACAAGATCAATAAGTTTTTGTCATAAACCAAACAATTTATGATGTCAAAAGATCCTATCCAAACTTGACCAGCATTTCACTTTGGTTCAAATAAATTAACAAAAAATAATACTGCTTTTGTTTATCAAATGGAATGCCTCATGTATGAATACAAAAAATATCAAATATGGAAATAAATATAAACTATGTTCTATTAACAACTCTGACAGACCTTGCAAAACCTGAGTTTAAAATGTCCCATGAATACAAATGCAAAGCCTCTAAAAAAGTGTGTTTGTGAATCACAAAAGTTGCATGAACACACAAGTTTTTTAGACATTTAAATATGATAAAACATTGTTTACAAAATATCTTAGCATGAGCAGAGTTCCCGATTATCCCAAAAAATATTAATGAAGAAACAAATCCAATGAAAGACAGCCCAATTTGACACGATCACCTCCCTATTAATTTAACAGCAAAATCATTCATTCCCTCCCATGCATAACCAATGCTAAATATCCTGAACAAATTTATAATTGAACTCCATTCATACTAAGATACTAGACCTGAAGAATAAAATCTCATGAACCACTTCAATTATAAAACACCAAAGCATGGTACATGTAAGTTTCAACTGACTAAGGCACAATATTTTAATCTAAACATGAGATGAAATCAACTAAGTAAAAATCACAAAGGCCGAAAAGTTAACAAATATTTCATTTCATCATCAAAAAAAATCCACAAGTTGTTTTTATAAAAACACACTTTGAGATAAATAGAACTCCAGCTGTGCAATCAATGCAATGTATGCTTTTGGTAATTAGGTTGAAAAGAACAAAGGAATTGACATGCATGACTCATGGCTTATGTCAACACACACAGATCTGTTGCGTCACAGCAAAACTTTCATCACACAGCAAAATACAAGAAAAAGTATAACTTAAACACGCTTGATTTCAGCCAAATTAATTCGTATAGGTGCTGGAATTGCACCAAACTTCTCTGAAACTATCATATTTTGGCATGGTAGCCATAAATTTTAATGACAAAATGAAAAGAAGAAATTTTGGAAGTTTTAAACCATCATCTCAATGGCAATGAAATTGTGCCCTAAGACCATACACTGAAACTACTGCACTCATGCTTTTGGGCAAAAGTTTTATAACATGGCCTAATTTTGGAGATCTATAATATTATAATACAGAAGTTAAAAGACTTACCAGTATTATCCCAGGCACAAAATATAAAATCTTTCCAGCACACAGCTCCTCACACAGTTCTAACTTGGTAAACTTTCTGCCCACACAGAGCTCCCACACAGTATAAATCTAGTAAATTAAGCAACTTTTCCCTCACATAGAGTCCACACAGTATCAAATCTAGTAATTAAGTAACTTTTCTCTCACATAGAGTCCACACAGTATGAATCTTTCTGGGTGTGCAACTGGGTTTTGATAAGGCCTAATTTGCATAATTGGGGGCAGTATAATTGGGGGCAGTATAATTGGGGTGTTTCTAATAATTGGTAGACAGTGTTTTATTTTATGCATTAAAGAGATACTTTTCAATATCCCATTACAATATCATTTAGGATGGCTCCTTGTACATAATTTCTTGATTAACTAAAGTACAAAAACGTCTTTTTTCCCCTTACTAGCTGTTGTGCGCTGTTTGGAATGCGGCACTATGCCACAAGTGGTGCGCGCCGTCAGTTGCGGATCCCTGAACTAGAGTGCAATTTAGTTGTGTAGCAAAAACTAATATCATAATTGTACTTATCAGAATAATTTTGCATGAAAATACCTTTGGAATGTTTTGTTGTGTAATTCCAACTTGATATCTTTTTCCTGTCTATATTCACATCAGCTTTAAAACAACACTATAGTTAAAGCCTTTTCCATATTGTTTTTATCCTACGAAATACAAAGAATTGAAAAAATGTGTGATGCTATTTGACGATCAATCTTAGATTTTGTCGTCACACAACAGCGATCGCCTGAGCCAGTGTGGTATTGTGCGTTCGGGTGTAAAGTCTTAAAATGCTGGACCCGATATCGATTGATTGCACTGATGTCTGTGAAAAAGGTCCATGTGATACCCTGATCATAATATTATGCAATCATTCATACATTTCAATGTTATGATTATTATTACAGAGATGATGTGGACAGGAAACTTCAAACAGGGTACTTAGCTAATATTACAAGAAAAAGGTAAATCACATGAAATGATAAGTTTCAAAACATTTGGCAACATAAACATCAATCTCTTACACAAAACATACCCCACGCTTGAATGTGCGCTTCGTGCAGATTATGTTCAGGATAAATAATCAAATAGTTAAATAGCGTTTGTGTTAGCATTGATGACCCGTAATTATAAACTGGGTCATCCATAAATTTAACAAATGCCAACTGTCTGGAAAACTTCCATTTGAAAAAGACTTTCTCTTGGTGACTGCTCAGTTTCAATTGTATAATTAGAAGAAAAGCAGTAATGGCTACAGTCTGTCCACATAGAAATACAAACCAAATCTGTAGCATCGGGGGTCGATGCTTTGCGCCACACACACTGCGTGTTAAAAAAACATGACGCGTAAAGAACGTGGTGCGCTCGGCAAGTACAAATCTCGCAGTAGTTGGCACGCCAAAGAAGCATTTACACACGCATTGCACTGAAATAATTATTCTCATACCTCCAGTTTCCGAGGTCTATTTACTTAGTACTTCTATGTGGACAGACTGTACCTCAGGTTAACTCTAAAAATCAAAAATGATATATTATCAGTAAGAACTAGACAAGCTCGTGTCTTAAGGCTAAGATATACTTTGATAGACATATTGGCAAATTCTACAGCATCAAAATATTTGTGAATGTCAAAAAGGAGAGCAAATCCTCTATAAAAGCTTAGCATTTCAGCAGAAAATTTGCAGTTGAGAACTAAGAATTGTAGCAGAGAATAGTATAAGAGTAGCAGAGAATCAAATATGATGTGTCTGTCGCAACGGAAGATGCCCCCATACATGTCTGATTACATGCCGTATTTCGTCAAATAAACGCCCCCGGGGGCGTTACATTTTCCAAACGGGGGGCGTTTATTCAGGGTCAATTTAATTTTAAAACGATAATTCCGTTAAAATCATTAGGTAAACTTAAAACTCACCCTAAAATCACGAACTCTGAACTAGAAACACCGACTTCTGGTTCACTTCCGGGTTTCCAATCCAGATTTTCGCCAAAAAGTGACGCTATTATCGACCATGTGTGTAACTTGGTAAGCTTACTACACAAGATAGCATGGAAATATCAGCATTTTTGAAACATCTTGGTTGAAAAAAGTGGTGGGGGGCGTTTATTTGAGGGGGGGCCTATTTGACGAAATACGGTATGCTTGTTACAAAATAACTTAGTGCCATAACTTGTGTGTCTTTATATTTTATTTGTGTCTCAAATAGTAAAAATCCAACAGTATTCATGGGTTATGTGACATCCAAACCAGGCAGTAGAGATTACAAGAAATTTACTACCTATGGCAAATTAAAGGTAAGTCATATCGTAAAAACTAGATAGTTAGCATAATAATAATAATAATAATAAACCATGCTTATATAGCGCTTTACACCAAAGTCCCTAAGCGCTTAAACAAATTATACATAGACAAAAACATAACAAATAAACATTAGTATGCAATTTTAAATAAATAAGTTTTCAGAGATGTTTTAAACTGATTAACAGTCTGAGAGTTTTTCACATGTAATGGTAAACTGTTCCAAAGTTCAGAGGCAGCAATAGAAAATGAGCGATGACCATACTGAGTAGAATATGATGAGCTAGTTAGACGAAATTGTGTTGACGATCGAAGACTACGTGGAGGCGTGTAATGCTGTATGAGTTCTTGTAGATAGACAGGTGCAAGATCATTAATACATTTATAAGTGAGGAGGAGAACTTTGTATATAATGCGGTATTTCACAGGTAGCCAATGTAAATCATGAAGGATTGGAGTAATGTGATCACGTTTCTTAGTAAGCGAAATTAATCTGGCAGCCGAGTTTTGAATTCGTTGGAGTTTGGAGATCTGTGAGTCGGGTAAACCATAAAGAAGACTATTGCATTGGTCAAGGCGACATGTAATAAAAGCGTGAACAAGCATTTCAGTACAATTTTATCAAGAAATTTTCTGATCTGGCCAATTTTATACAGAGCAAAAGATGCTGAGCGACAAATGTTATTAACAAAAGAATCCATTCTCAGATCATTCTGGACAATTACACCAAGATTGCGAGCATTATTTACAGGTTGGATAAATGAGTCACAAATTTGAACAGGTGGTAAAGGGGAATTGGGTCTCAAACGAGATGTGATATGGATTACTTCCGTTTTGTCCTCATTTAGTTTTAAATCGTTCATGTTTGACCAGGTTTTAATGTCGTTTATACATCTTTCAAGCTTTGGAAGAAGATATGAACGTTCACATTCATCGAGCACAATATATATTTGAGTGTCATCGGCATAAATCATTTTACTGAAGCCATGAGCATTAATAACATCCTCCAGAGGGGCTGTGTACATGGTAAATGATAGTGGTCCAATCACAGATCCTTGTGGAACACCCTCCTTTGGCACATGCGCTTTAGAAATAGTGTTATTGATTGAAACAAATTGTGAGCGGTTGTTGAAGTATGATGAAAGCCAGTTTAATACAGATCCAGTAATACCATATCTCTGGGTAAGGCGGTCAATAAAAATATCATGGTTGATAGTGTCAAATGCAGCAGAGTAATCTAGAAGTATTAAAACAGCTTCCTTTCCTTTGTCTACTGCCAACATCAAGTCATTATATACACGAAGTAGCGCTGTCTCAATACTGTGATCAGATCTATAGGCCGACTGCATTTTACCGCGAAGATGTTGTGAAGTGAGATACTTATGTATTTGTGAAGAACATGCACGTTCAATAGTTTTAGCGAGGAATTTGAGATTGGCCACAGGACGATAATTTTTCAGAGTTTCACAGTCTAAGCTTGGTTTTTGATGAGTGGTGTGATGAGTGCAGATTTTAAAACATCAGGAAATTTACCTTGCTGGAATGATAAGTTGATGATTTTTGTGATGATAGGAACAAGCTCATTTATACATTTTTTAAGGAGCCATGTTGGTATTGGATCCAGCGTGCATGAAGAAGATGGTGATTTCATATGTGCTTACTATCGAGTGCTTTTAAAACATGCAAAATGGAGAGCCCCATCCAAAAAAGTGTAATGGGTTTTGAACAAATCATTGATACATAGTTACATACAGTTATATACGAACAAGTAAACCTGCTAATTTGTGTCTCAACCCCATTAGCTCATTTGTGTCTCAACCCCATTAGCTCAGTTGGTAAAACGCCAGACTTTGGTACAATTTCACTTTTTCAAAAGCACTCGATAGTAAGCACATATGCCAACTATGAAGTTTTTATGGTATTATTGAGCTAAGGAAGAGTTACGTAGGTGATACGTAACGTGTACATCAAACTTGGTAAATATTATATAATGCAGGAAAACTTTTCTGTCATTTGATTTGTATGTACTGAATTTCATGCTATAAAATATTCTGAATATATTACCTGATATTTCGCGAAAGATGACTTTTGACCAGTGATGACGTCATCACCGGTCAATGGTCATTTTTTATTGGAACTTTTTACCGCAACCTCTGTCACCTCAGTGGAACAATCTGGCACTGGTACTCGGTGATCAGATCCTCTACTTGTTGCTTGTTACTCTTACAGACTGTGTGACAGTCTGAAGATTTTCATACATTATATAAAACAATTATTGCATGCTCTTTATTCAAGAAACAGTTAAAAATATTTCCCCTTGGTGACTGGAGACGGCAGGCCTACTATTTTCCTAGAGGCAACAAATTTTACAGCATTTCCCTCATGAGCATTCTATGTTTGTATACTGTTGGTAGTCCAATAAACCACTATTCCATTTAAAATCCACACCCCCCCTGTGGAAGATTTAGCTAAAGTCTTCCACAGAGGGAGTATAAGTTTCAAATAGAATAGACAATTGGGTAACTTCCACTTGAAATGCTCACTCCAGTTGTGGAAGATACAGGTAAAGCCATAATTCAGAGGGAGTATGGGTTTCAAAATGATTAACTCTCACCAATTACATTTGAAAAACATACTCCCTCTGTTGTAGATATTTCCAAAATCTTCCACAGGGGTAGTGTAGATTTTAAATGGAATAGCCCAATCATATCAAGAAATATTTGGTGTTCAAACACTGTAAGTATTTGGTGTTCAAACACTGTAAGTAGTGTAGCCGTAACCTTGCCCATATTAATGATATGTGTTGTATACAAGCTGTATATAAAATAGCATTGGTAAGACAAGGAATACCATTAGCTTATTCAAGATATGGCGGACACAATAGGATGGCGCTGCATGGAATGGGTAAAGTCTTTTGAATTTGCTGTGTTTTACCCATATTGAAGACTGCCTTCCTATTGTGTACGCCATATCTCGAAAAGGCTGATGGCAATTTAAGGAGCTTGAAGAAAATCAACATCAACTAATAATGATTGAGAACGGCAATATTGTCCACACCCTAAGCATAGCAAATGTCAATCTTATCGACAAATATTTTTTTTGTTTTTATTCATACTACTAGTGACTCCTCTAATTTTATGTTCAAATTATCTTTTCAGGATATAGACAGCACAGACAAAGACAGATTTTGTGAATATATAATGTATAAAGGACTTATAAGGTTAGTTGAGTATGGTAGATATTTCCTATTCCACAGCAGCTGAAGGGAGTCTCCCATCCAGGGTTTTCTTTAACCATTTGCTGAAGGGTATTTTCAAATTTTTTAGACCCTTTCAATTGTGAATTTTTCCGCTGAAGGGGTCCAAAACATTGGCCAAGGGGTATTTTTTTATTTTATAAAACATTTTTAACAATATTGGGTGTTTATATTCAAATCTTGTAACATTTGAATGTGTACGTTTTCAAGATTTTGTACGTGTTGGATTTGAAGGGGTCTGCAAAGTGTGTGAATGCGTAAATATGCGTGTTTTGTGTGTAAAAGTAAACCCTGCTCCCATCATGCATTGCAGTGTATCTGCTTGTTCTGAAGCAAATGTATACAAAACATAAGTAAGAGCAGCTTAAATGTTGAGAGCTATGGATAGTTTCACAATACATTAGAGGTCATATTTTTTCAAACAAAAGTCTAAGCACCCCTGATTTCAGCTAGTAATTGGAAGTTGAAGTGAAATATTTTGTATACTTTAAATGGTACATTCACTCATATTTTGGTACAGCAAAGCATCATGGGATAGACCTTTCAGCTGCTATGGCTTTATTCCAAGGTTTATTTGCAGAAATATGCCCTTCCCATGGCACTGCCAATGGAATTAATACAGGTCTTTCAAAAAGGATTTAGCACCATGAAACACAATGAAATTTTTCAGAATTGTGAGCCTTATGCAATTTTTCCTGTCAATACAAGGAAGGAACAGAAATAAGTTCTTGGTTTAAGATCTAACACCAGCATCGCATAAAAGAATACCATAGTTTTGCGAGGCATGCGCCAATGGCCAAGTAGTTACTGGCGCAGTTCTCGCAAACCTGAGGTGATGCGTTTGATTCCTGGAGAGTCACTTTTAATCAAATTTGTTCATTCCCATCCTTTAAACTTCTGCTTTTCCATGTTACCATAGCTCATGTACGAAAGTAATATAATTACTCAATAATTGTATCTCCTTTTTAAGGGTTGGTTATGCAAGGATATCGCACGGTGGTTTGAGTGATACAGAAGTACAGATGGCCAAGTTTCATATACCATCATCAAAGACTGATAAAGATAATGCAAAGGTAGTCACAGACACAGCTGATGTGGACCCATCAGTTCTATTCACTGACAAGTAAGTATCATAATCAAGAAGCGTTAGTCCATACCTTAACTTTCAGCTGCACACCACAGTGTTGGGGTAAAATTTTAGAAACCAGTGGGCTTGGTAGTAATAGTTCTAGACTGGCAAACTATTGAGAATTTATATTTGTTATATTTTTGATATTTGTGATGCGATCAAGCAAAATCAGTCAGAACTCGGAAATATTGATTTTGAGATATAGCCAAACAAAGGAAATATTTCCTTTTGTTTCCTATTGTTTTGGAAACTCTTTTTTAATTGCTCATATCTTTGGAGCTGTTGTTCAATTTCAATGGGGTTTTCTGCAAAATGCAGCTTTGTAAATACTTTTTCCTATCCTATAAGAAACTGAAAATTTAATAATTCTGAGTTCCGACTGATTTTGCTTGATCGCATCACATTTAACTATTAAATATCAAAAATATCAATTTCTAATAATTTGCCATAAAATTTGTATTATATTGCGAATATTAAAAAAATCTAAATTATTTGATATCATCAGGACATTCTTTGTATTCAGAATACAATTTGGTGTGTCTGATGTGCTTTCAGGTCCCACAAAAAATACTGTGCAAACATTGCTATTCGATCCCTTAATATAGGCTAGGCATATTCGCAGTAGAAGTGATGTAATAATCACATTAACTACCATAGCAATAGATTAATACAATTTTCGAATAGATCGCCCTGCACTACAAGTAGATTGCACCAATCACATGTGTATGTCAGCAAACATAGATTGAATACAATGCCGCTCTTTTTAAAGATACTAATCTTACAGGTGCGAGTGATCAGCCTTTCTTTAACATCTATGGTTCAATGCATAGGTATCGTGTGAATGTTGTAGTGCAGGGCGATATATTCAATTGTACTCATCTATTGCTATGGTAGTTAATCCGATTAATTACGTCACTTCTACGGCGAATAGGCTTATATCAAGTATCATTTGCTTACTTAGTTGATTTTCCCCATTTTTATTTTCAGATTTGGAACCTTGGAAAGGAACCATCACTATGGTAATGACCACAATTATCATATGAACACACCCAAATACTTCATCAAAGAGTAGTGAGAATTCTAGTGTCAATTTGATTTCCTTGGGTCAGTAAATGGCAGAGCTGTGACACCTTCTGTTTGCCTTGAGTGGTTGAAGTGTGCCCCCAATAAGCTGGGTTTTTCCTGTTGGTGTAAATTGTGGGCATGAGCCTCACTGTGGGTAAAGCCAATGTAAAGTAGGTGACTCCTAGGTGCTTGCTTATCATATCTAATCCGATCAAGCAAAATCAGTCAGAACTCGGAAATATTAAATTTTCAGTTTCTTATAGGATAGTAAGAAGCATTTACAGAGCTGGAGTTCGCAGAAAACCCCAATGAAATTGAACAACCAGTTCCAAAGATATGAGCAATAAAGAGTTTCCAAAACATCAGGAAACAAAAGAAAGAAGTTCTTTTATTTGGCTATTTCTCAAAATCAATATTTCCGAGTTCCGACTGATTTTGCTTGATCGCATCACATATTAAACTCATTTGCTGAGTACCCAAAAGAGGGACAGAACATAATGTGATGTGATCTGAACCAGCAAAGAGCGGCCATTGTGAAACTGAGATATAGACCAAAATGGAAAATATAAATAGGGAGCAAAATAAGAAAATTGACATTTAAAAATGTTCACAACTTAAAAGGATTTGAGTAAAGTTACACTTGGTTGTTGTTTGGCAAGTTGATGGTGATCAAATCACTAGAATTCCAAAATGGTCTGCCATTACCTGATTACGATTTTCCAGTTGAACAACTCAAAAAATAACCCACCTTTTTTTGTAAAACATGAGTAAAGGTACACTAAAAATACATGTACAACTCAAAAACAACCCCTCCTTTTTGTTGCTCCCAAAATATAATCAACTCCATGTTCCAGTAAACAAACACAAATGTCAATTAGAAAGTACCCTCATGCATTGATTTCAAGATGTCATATATGTGACCAGCTCCAACAAAACCCGGAACAAGTCGCCAGGCATGTTTTTGAGTTACAGGCCTTTAAGGATGACATTCCCATAAAAAAAATCAAATTTTGGAATTCTTAATTGCATGGTATTTGACCTTAAAACTGAGTGGACATTCAAATCCTCGAAAGTACTTATAAAGAAAGGTTTATTTAATCAATAATTGACAGTTGAACTATGATAATCCCTATTCAATCCGGTGTAAAGCAGGAAACTAATTAGCACATTACTCAGACAAGCAATTTTGCAAAAATAGCAAGGTATCATTAATTTACAAAATTATCCATATCTTTAAAAGTATTGATGCTATGTATATAATTTTGGTATCATTTTGAAGCTTATTGTCCCGTGCTTATAATTTTATTTAAATCATGAAATGTCAAAAATGCGACTTGTTCCTGGTTTTGTCGGAACTCAGATGATTATATCATGTAATTAACCAATTAGAGACATTGTAATAAAGGTGTTGACATTCTGATTTGACAGTTTTATGACATGGTAAATGTTAAAGCAAATTAATAAAGACTGTGTGTGACATTTAACATGAAGTATGGACATACTTTTATAAGTATGCCATTAAGTGAAGGGTTATCCTTTGTGAGAAACTCAACGGAATTAGCCTAGCACAGAAATCTTCTATTGAAGAATTATACAGTAAGCTGCTAAATTCCCCAACAGAGTCTTTACACTAGTCTAACTCACCAAGGATACACCAAAGTAAAGGTCTGTTCATACTACGCCGCAATTGCTTTGCATCGTACTGCAAAATACTGCATTGCTGTATCGCAATAAAGTTAAATACATTTTAACTTGGAAATGCGATGAGTTGCGTTGAGTTACGGCAAAATGTAATCGATATATATTGGCAACGCACCGCACCGCAAAGCAATTGCGGCATGAATTCAGACACCGCAGTAAAATACAATACACTATATTATGTTCCAACTACTACACTCACTGACAGTTAATATATGTATAACATTCATGGAGTGATATGCCCCGTTTATCCCGCAGTAATGAATAGTGAGATAGTAAGTGAACCTCATCTTGAACCGAGTGTGATTTCTCTTGCAATAAATAAATAGCCTATATATAGTGAAACTGTAACCTACGATTTACTCTCATCATGTACAAAGTGAGAATATGTATTATTTGTTTGTACATTGAATGGGCTATTCCAGTTGAAAACCACACTACCCCTGTGGAAGATTTTGGAAATATCTTCCACAGGGGGAGTATGTGTTTTGAATGTAATTGGTCAGAGGTAATCATTTTCAAATCCATACTCCTCCTGTATTATGACTTTACCTATTGTCTTCCACAACTGGAGTGAGTATTTCAAATGGAAGTTACTCAATTGTCTATTCTATTTGAAACTCATACTCCCTCTGTGGGAGACTTTAGCTAAATCTTCCACAGGGCAGTGTGGATTTTAAATGGAATAGCCCTAATTCCAGTGCTTTCAAAATTCCTGTATCTTAAAACTACTATGTAGAGTGTACTTCCTTTGTGTACTATATGGTCAAACTAGGGTTTTATGCAATCAATGCAATGAATGTATTCTTATTATTTTCTTGGTAGAGCTAGTTTAAGAAAGCACTGCCATTTCATAGTCAATTGACCATCTTGAATTTTAATTTATGTCATCATCGATGTGCATCGACAATAGAATATTCCAGTTAAGATCCATACACCCCCTATGGAAGACATGACCTTAAGGGTGTTTTTTTAAAACCCACCTGACCTTCGGGATGAAAGTTGGATATATCATTCCCAATTTGGTCCAAGCATCAGATATGATGAACCATCTTTTATGAAAGTGCTAATTCTTTTTGGCAAAATTAGGCAATTTTCATCTAGAAACACTGGGATATGTGATCCAAGAACACTTTCATGAAAGATGGTCCATCATATTTGATGCTTGGACCAAATTAGGAATGATTTATCCAATCTTCATCCCCAAAGGTCAAAAGGTCAGGTAGGTTTAAAAAACACCCTTAATTTTCCACACAGGGAGTGCAAATTGCAAATGGGGTTACTTGAATGGGTGACTCCATTTGAAATCTACTCCTGTGTGGGAGATTATACATACATTTAGATACTTCTATAGCGCTGCTACATTTAGAACAAAGCGTTCAAAGACAACAACAGTGAGAACTGTGTTTGAAAGGCTACATAATTTGAGGAAATAAATATGACTTCAGAACCTTCTTGTAAATACCCATTGGATGGGATTCCCTAATTGGCAGTCTATTCCAGATTATATAAGGTAGTCTTCCATAGGGGGTGTAATGGATTTCACACAGAATAATGTGATGATTGTTTTGGGTTTTTTTTCGCATGTAATGGTTGCCATTACTTATATTTGACCAAGGCAAATAACCCTTGCCCAATTGTTTTTGTGTCCAAGAATAATTCCAATTCCTTTTAAAATCCTGAACAGTGAAATATGCATTTGTAATATAGTAGTTCTTTTAAGATCTGTAACAGTACAATATTAGTTTGAAGAGTTCGGATGCAAAAGCCTGTAAACGCCATTTTAATTTTTTTTTTTTTTTTTGAGGCCACAAACATGTGCCATATTATATGCTAGCTTTTAATTGACACCCTACTTTAAAAAATCCAATGTATTTTTGAAACTATGATCAAAAACCACATATGTGACCAGATCTGATCCAATCAAGCTAAAGTCGGCATTAAAGAAACTGAGATATAAGCAAACAGAGAGGCTGTTAGGAGAAAAAACAATAAAAAAACATAAGAAAATGGACATATAAAAATGTTCATACATTTGCAACCAAGTATTCAAAGAGACCTTGAGATTCAACATCAACATAGGTACTGAGCAAGTTAGTAATGGTAGTAACTCATTTTTCAACATTTCCGACTTTGTTTTGAGTGGATCAGATCAGGTCACATATTTTCTTATCACGTTGTTTCATTTATGGAGTTGCATATCTTAATCAAGAAAGATAGGTATTTGCATCTGAATTCTTCATCTGTAAAAATAGTAGATTCCATTATAATTATACTCAGCTCTTAATAGGCAGGACTCATAACATGGATTGATATAGAATGGCATACACACAGCTAGGCGCAGCAGCTATGTGAACTGTGCTTTATGTTTTGCGTGAATGACGCATGCTTTTGTGAATTTATGTGTGCGTAAGGTGGAACTTTAACAAAAACCGAATAATTCCCGCCTATTAAGAGCTGATCATAGTATAATGTGTGTGGTTGCCAAACTGGAGAGTCAACAAATCTCATGTTTTTATTACCATTTGTGATGAGATAAAGCAAAATGTGATGTGGTGAAGCAAAATGTCATTTCTTTTCTTTTTTCTATTCTTGCCCAAAAAATTCTGAAATGAAAAAATTTCAATTTCATAGATGTTTTTTTACAGAATACATCATTTTTATATTATTACAGTCCACCCTCTTTTATCCGGCCATGATGGGACCAAGTATTGGCCGGATAAGTGAAAAATCCAGATAAATGAATTGTGTGTAATTCTCCATTGAATGATGGAAGTGCCAAAATTGGAACAATTAAAGGTTACTCAACATGGGGTAAAACACTGAAAGATGGTATTTAAATGACATATGCACAGTGATGCCACCACTGCGCCTTAGGCGCTCATGTGGGCTACTTGGTAATCACTTGCCACTACTCAATAAAGCATTCTACTACTTGCCTAAAATTGGGCTACTTTTGCCAATCTGCGTGTTTCTACTGGGGAACGGTTGGCGGGTAATGTGGTTTAGTTTAGAGTGTTACCGGTTAATGTGCCCAGTGGAAACAGATCGGTTCAGAGTGGTGCGGTGTGGACACCCGGCAACCGTGATCCACCTCATGAGGTAGAGCGATGTGGTGTGACACCCGTTATTTCTGCCAGTGGAAACACACGGTTAACGGTTGCTGGGTGTTGAACATCTTTTATGTTGATTTCATGTATCACATCGTGACCTTAAAAGCAGCTTGGGATCAGGAAAATACTTTCAGTACTTCCGGTACACACCGCAACCCCTATTTTAAGCGCCTGTAGAAACGTGGTGGTTGTTGCCTGAATCGGATTGTGGGTTACCGGGTAATACCGAGTAAAAATACAGAGTGATCAGTGTAAACACGCAGATTGTCAGGCCACAGGAGTAATTTGTTGTAGTTTGCTTTCAATTCAGTCGATTTAAGGTTTTAAGTCTGTATGCAGAAAACAAGTTAGATCAGGTCTAACTTTAGACCTGGTCTAACTATGAAGATTAGTCCTACAGAGAAGGAACTTTTTGGTATTTACATACCTTACTCTATATCATTGTAGATCCTGTTAAGGGCAAATATATGTAGCTTAATATTAGATGGCTGCAGTTTAATTTTTGGACTTTGCTGGGAGAAACAGAGGAAAAGAAAAGATTAAAGGAATCCTTCCGTAAGTTTAACTCCATAGTTAGACTAGGCCTGAAGTTAGAAACTCCACATTACAATTACAAGGAGTTTTGTGACTATTTATTTATCGGTCAATAACTTAACTAAAGTACCGGAAGTTATAAGGCAAGTGCTTTTCCACCCAATTGGGTGATTTGCATTCTAAATTTGGGTAAATCCACCCAAATATCCGGTATTGGGCACTTTTTTTTGGAAGCTTAAAAATTAGGCTACTTGAGAATTTTTTACCGTGGACTGGTGAGCCAATTGGCCTTGGCACTGAAAAGTTTTGGCAACGCTGCATATATGCAGCATAGATGTCATTCCGAATGCTTCAGAGCATGAATTGAAGGTGACAAAGCATTAAAAATATGTCTTCCTTTGAAATTGACATCCAGATGGCAGATGACCGATCTGTATAAAAGAGGGAGGCTGGACTGTACTTTGGCAGCAATGATATGGACCAATACACAGTGTCATTGCCCCTATATCTTCATGGCAGAAATCGCCATGGTAGGTTGAATCCACAGCCACACATGGCCATTTTGTTCCGACCTTTGAGACGCATAATGAGCCGAGAGACATCCCGACTAAGGCTACTGACAATAGCTCGGTAATTGACTTCTCTGTGTGTAAGTGAGCTTGTATACGCCATGTGAGTGAGTGCTCACACTACGCTGTGTGTGACCTCTGTGTGTATACACCATGTGAGTGAGCGCTCACATCAGAAAATCAGAATATTTCTGTCAGTATTTGAGTTCAAGACGCTCGCTTCTTTCTCAAGACGCTAGCTAACGACGATAATATCCGTTGAACAGTGCAAGGAACCAAATCTGGCTTCTTTATACGAAATCATTTACGGGAGATATTCATCATTTTCTACCCCGGTATCCAAAGATTTATCAATCGTGCATAGCACATTCACATGTATCGATCCCGGGTATTCATTTCAGTGTCTCTGGCTGTATAATGTAATTATTAACCGGGCGATGTTGGTGTGCAATAGACACCTAAAAGGCAAGTAGACCCAGAATTTGACAGACCACTTGATTTGTCACATTGTAGCAACACTATCAATAGTAATATTATTTATGAGTGGATATTATACGTAGTGGTAGATAAAATAATTAAAGAATTTAACCTCAACACTACACTATATTTCGCTCACCGGGAACGTCATCAGTGAGGGATATCCCGATTGTAGACAAGATAGCATCACAGCATCACCATCTGCTGAAGACACTAGTCAAGCTAGTGAAAACATTCTAGGTGAGCGAAAAATAGTGTAGTGTTGTTGAGGTTAAACTCTTTAATTATAGTAATATTATTATTTCATTTTTTAAAACTATAATGGAAAGCAATAGGGCTAGCATCTCATTGAGATTAGTGTCAAAATGTATGGTAATGGGATTGATTGAATAACGTAGCAGTTGCTCCTGCAGAAATAGGGATAGGGATTCAGTTGCAGAAATATGTACCTACAGGGTGTCCCTGAAAGAACTGTATTGTCGAAAACTGATTTTTTTTTTTTTTATTTTAACACATAAACCAAGCATAACTATATAGCTAATGCGGTTGATGAATATAGCTATCACATACTTTTTTGAATTTTGACAATTGACCGCTCCATTTTTGAAATAAAAGAATTTAACGCAACTTCATTTTCAGCCCGTTCCACAGAGTCAAATATCTGTAAAAGACAATAGACGCCTCATGCGCTAATGATGCGCAGTGATTAGCACTCCGAATACAGATCATCGATTGATATTTGAATCCATAGAAAGGTTTTAAAAAAATGAGGGAGTTTATTTCACGAACGGTGTGGTCAATTGTCAAAATTCAAGTATGTAATTGCTGATTTATTTAGTAATGTTTAGTTGTGGCGTTAAAATACCCAAACAATTAAGTTTCCGACGATACAGTTCTTTCAGTGGATATTATTCTGTTTCAGCTACTCTGTCCCCGGTGGGTTCAGTTTGTATTTAAAGGTAGGACGTATGACCGTTCCAGGATTTGAAAATGACCCCTATTTCACAGGGAATCGAGGACATTTGCAGCAATTTTACCCCCTATTTTTTTTTATATCAAGGAAAATTTTCCCCCAAATACCTCCCCTATTTTTATCATTTTGAGGACGCATTTTCATTTCACCCCCTTATCACAAGGAATCGAGGACATTTTTCTGAAATAAATACCCCTATTTTTACCATTTCAAGGACGCTTTTGAATTTTCCCCTATTTCACGGGAAATGAGGACAATAACGAAAACTGTAGCGGAAAACGCGACGAAAGTCCAAGAAATACACCCTATTTTTCATTTCAAGGACAATTTTGCTCCAAAACACCCCTAATTTGGACAATCGCGAACAATTTTGTCCTCGAAAATTCCGCGGACATTTCTTGAAAAGTACCCCTAATTGGAACCATCATGCGTACACATTGTCAGTGAAGACTGAACCCACCGGGACTCTGTCACCTCAATTAATCCTGGGACCTTTGGATTTATTGTAGGTACGTGCAGTTTGATTTATTTTAAGAAAATCAATGTGATTAATATTCTGCTGTAGCACTAGGCATAAACGATCAATATCAACACACATGTCCATCCAGTGGCAGCGCCAGGATTTCTTTTGGGGGACATGGGGCAAAGTGAATTTCAGGCCGCAAAAAGTGGAAATTTTTGTAATTTTAGGTTTTTACCGGGGGTGGGGGGGCAAGAAAAATATTTGGGGAAAATGCCCCTTGCCCCCCCCCTGTAGTGCCGCCACTGTGTCCATCCAATCAAAACCCTACCCGGACAATATCCATAAAATGGCCAATGTAACTGAAACAGACAGTAATGATGAATTAATTTTGAAAGTTTACAGTCAAAGCTTTTACTGAACCTTTGTACCTGCAGTAAATGTTTAATTGTAGCCCTCAAGTTCATCTATGTTAGTACGTATATGAAGATTTGTTGACCAAGTTTAAGTTCAATCTTTGTATGTTACAGATATCATTGATTCTGTTTGGTATCATTGATGACTAATGAGATGCGAGTGTGTTATGTTCTATACCAGGGGTGCCATTTTTAAAATGAAATCCCCTCACCCAGTATTTCCTGGGGCAAATGGGCTGATGATAGTTTAGTAAATGAGATTAATTTCAATCACATTCCAAAACTATTATATTGTCGTTCGTGTTGCCGAGATCTGTAGCTTGCCCTAGGCAGTGGACATTGTTATGTTTATTTGAATCAAACATATTGTGTGTTTTGTATATTTTGATAATAAACTGTCTACATTTTATTCAATGTGAGGATATG
Organism: Amphiura filiformis; assembly: GCF_039555335.1. Classification (NCBI taxonomy): domain Eukaryota; kingdom Metazoa; phylum Echinodermata; class Ophiuroidea; order Amphilepidida; family Amphiuridae; genus Amphiura; species Amphiura filiformis. The sequence continues at coordinate 12,479,996 of NC_092636.1, forward strand.
GTATGAAAGCGGTGTTTACCATTAAAATGCAAAATACAAAACTGAAACTTGGTTCTTGTCTTGTTATCTGATTATCATTAGGTCAATTGAGAAATTAGTTCAAGCAATAGGTCATATCTCAAGAATCACAGTACTTATAAAGGGGTATTTCGTGATTCATAGCTGCATCATCTATTTTTCTCAAAAAAGTGATATTTTTATACCACCTGAAACGCTCTGGCTACATATTTGTGCGCCCAAAAATTTCTTGCAGATTCATTCGCTTAACAAAAATTATGTTCTGCTAACAGAACAAAATTACAACATGGTGGCCTATTAGAGCAGTGTAATACATGTACACTTGCCAGTAATCATGCATAACTCTGGGCATAACTCGCAAATGTAAAATTGGAATCAACTGAAATTTTGGGAATAAGCTTCTTTCATGGATATCTACTGAAACATACAATAAAAAGAGGATGTGTATTGTTATAATCACAAAATACTCCTTTAAACTGAAATTTCTGCAATGTAATTTGTCACATTGGTACCATGAGTCCAAAGAACTTCAAAAACTGATTTAAAGGTATGTGATCAGATGGTCATTGGACCCTCTTGGAAGGGCAACCAAATTGGGTTTTTTTTGGCCTAAGGGACCTTGTTATGCACATTTTTTCTCTTTATATCCAAATTGCTGGAATAACATAACTCAAAATTTGGAAATAGATTGTTTCAATAGTTGGCCTCAACATAAGATAGAAAACACAATATGAAAATGAACAGGTACAACCCACCGTTAACTCCCTTGAGTCATCAAAAGGCACAGATACATGATTTTTCCTATTGTTAATCGGTTAATAAAAATTGAAATCACTCGTGTATCACAGGCTGAAAACAAACATTGTATTATTCATTTATTTTTCTAATATTTTATTTATACATACATGTAATTGACACTCTGGTCAAAACACAAAACATGATCAACATTGTATACTGTATAGGCCTATATATTGCCACACTAATATGTGACCTGCAACAACGAAATGAGCATAAAGTCGCAAGTTGGTAGTTTCAAGACATCCTGGTTGACTGAGTTGATGTTCTTCGTTTGCCGTGCACCTGTACAAACCAGTAGTATGTCCCCCGGTATGTCCTTTATGAATGGCCCATTGTGCCTTCATTCACAAAGGTCATAGACATACAGGCTTGAACAGGTGCTTGTGAAGGAACACCAACGAGTAGCCACGCCAGAGCGTTTCGAAACTACCAATTTGCAACTTTACGCTCATTTCGTGGTAGCAGGTCATATATGTAACTTGTGTTTAGATGTGGCCTTAAAGGACAAAAACATGATAAAACACCTGTCAAACACACATAATTATTCACCATTCTTTGGATTTGAATTTATAACTGATTATAAAACATGATTGATCAATAACCTGGGTAAATACACATTGCAAAAAGAAGTTCAGGTGAAAAATATTATTTGGGAACAAATGAGTTCTGCAATAATTGTCGGGTGCATAACATAGTGACGGATGTCAAAACGGTTGTTTTTCAAAGTGACAGATGTTGCTCACAAATTGATCAAGAAAATGGACATCTGGAAAACGTTCAGTATGTGAACGTATTGGGCATAGAATATAAACTTGCCATTAATATTCAACAATTCCTGTGTCTATTAAAAGTAGACCTTTATTTTCAGTGTGTTAAATTAATATATGTTAAAATGCAAAATTGTACATCTCACATATCGAGGGTTGACAAACAGAAGGCCTTAACTCACTTTTGGCCATTTTGAGATTTTGGTACCAAAATAATCTGTAATACCCACAGATTCTTAAAATCATAAGCCTTAACTCAATTCAACTTCCTATTGCATCTATAGCACAATAATACTTGGTCACAATTCAATGCAAAATATTATTTTTACTCATTTTTCTCAAAAAGGCACTTTTTGAGTTAAGGCCTTCTGTTTGTCAACCCTCGATATGTAGTATAGATTGCCAAAGTTATCCGTCACTATGGATTTCACCATTTTTCATGAAATCTCAATGGATTTTACCAAATTGTTCACATCCGTCAGTATGTAAAACACCCAATGATTATTATTATATTAGGGGTTAATGATATGCAGTGGTTCAATTTGTTATGGGAACCTAATTTCCTTCTCAAAACACCGAGTCAAAATGTCTCATTTCCAGTGGCATAGTCCAATAACCTCTATTCAACAATCACAGCTCAACATTTGACCTCATGCTGTAGAGTATGAGTTTTTGTACCTAATGCATTCAAAGGTCAATGTGCAAGTACACAAACATCTTAGGATGAAAGAACTGTGTCTTTACAATACAGGTGAGATCCTAGTACAATAATTACATTCCTCTATTGTACCATGTAAACATTCATCTAGTATTCAATTCTGTTCTTCAGACCAGAACCTGTTCTACCATAGACCGTGAAGGAATCTTTACATTTATCCTCAAGACATCCACACTTTTCCATCATTTACTATTTTACTATGCAAGCCAACTTTCAAGTACTTCTGTGACTAGTACCAGGCATGAAAATACATTTCAATGAAGAAAAAAAGGAACATTCTGAAAAAAAAAGGAAAAAGTGCGTAAAATATGGCAAAAATGCTCAAAACAGGCTAAAAAGAAATAAAAACCCTAAATTTGGGCACAAATAAAAAGGAAAATTCTCATGCCTGTAGTACTAATTTGTAAGTGAAGAAGTAAATTAACCACCGACAATATAAAGTGACACTCATGTTTTTGTCCAAAATTCATGTGACTTTTACATTATGAGTCGTTTTTATGTTACTACAACTTTTCAAATTTCAACATCCATTACAATAACAAGTCATACTTGAGGATGAGGTATAACATCAGATTCTTTTAATTGCACTTAAATAAATTTTCACAGACATTTTGATAACTTTCACAGACATTTTGATGGTGCTGATTCTTTACAACTTTACAAACAAGCATCCACTCTCAAGTACATGTAGTTGGGACTGCTAAGTACATAGCTGGACATAGTGAATTGTGATATAGTGTGCTGTGAGACTCATCTAAGTCATTGTAACCTCCTTTATCTTGGGATTTTGATATTTTTTCCCTTCTTAAACATGACATAATTTTAGTTCTCAAAAGTGCACGCATGCAGAATTTTGCAGATGCACGGGCAACTGATCTCAGGACATCAGTGTTACAAACCAAATGTTTTAATCACTACTGTTATTAATATTATTCCAGTTCCAAATCCAGTGACACCTCGTGCATATTTTCCCGGGTAGAATTGTGCTCTTCCAGAAATTAATGGCACCCCCCCCCCCCCTTAAAGAAGACATGTGAATTTGTACCATAAAGTTTTGGGAATTCCCAAACCAAAATTATACCCAAAATAATGGAAATTCTCATTTTGAAAAAAAAAAAAATGCTCAAAAATGGGAATTCCCAGTGTCCCAAAAGAAGACAGGCAAATTTTTGCCAAAATTTTTGGGAATTCCCAAGCGTAAAAAGGCATCTTTTTCTTGGGAATTCCCATGTCTTCTTTAGGGTTGTGAGAATAATGGCCATTTTTGGGGGGGAATACCCAGAGCAAAAAATGGTGAACATTTTTGGGAATCCCATGTCTTCTTTAGGAAGTGTGCCTTTAATTTCTGGAATAGCCCATTAGGCTGATATTCACTGGAAGGGCATGAAAACTGGCGCTATAGTCCTGTTATATTGAATTTTCAAAGTAAAATGCTAATACCTATTACAATGCATCTAAAGGTCCTGAGAAATTCATGAGGTGTCATTGGAACTGGAATAGATATTAATATTAAAGACAGAGATAAAAACATTTTATCGCGTCTGACATCATCTGTCAATTAAACTCGAGCACGGTTTGTTTACAAGTGTCGTGATGATGACTTGCTGAATGCCTCGGGATAAGCGGGGCCTTATTGTTAATTTTGCACCTTCAAACACACAAACCATCTCAAAAGTTGGGTCTTTATGATAAGGATAATGAACTGAGTGCAATGCATTCGTCAAGATAATCGCACGCGCCGTGGAGTTATTGCATTTAGCTTGAGAGCCGATAGGCTCGAAAGCTAAATGCAATAACTCCATGGCAAGTGCAATTATCTTGACGAATGCATTTGCACGAGTACATATCCGTCATACACTTTTGAGTGTAGGCCTATTAAAACAATAGGCAATATTAATTGCTGCATTCATTATATTAGTTTTAATATTAGGAAAATATCTTACATTTTAAAAACACCGTCAGGACATTGACCAGCTACGTAGCATTTAACTGGTAAAGAAAATCAATCCCTGTAATCAATGGTATCGATTAAGCCCATACGTCATACTTAGGTAACTTATTCACGCATGGTTTAATTGACTTGACTTTATGTTGTGATCATCATTTAATATCGTGGTTTCGAACACAGAGAGCACTGAACCAGTTGGAAACGATCGATTTAGATGTCAGACTAGTACTACGGTGAATATCAACTGGACTTTATAGCTCTATAATTTGAACTACTTATATTAAAACACACGACATTGGGATTTAACAATTTGTTCAGTATTATCATAGGCCTTCAAACACATGTGTTTGAAGGCCTATGGTATTATATTAAGCATGATCATGATATTATGCGCTAGTGTGTGTTTCCCGGGCCCGGCTATGTTATTTTAGATATAGGCCTACATGTATTTCATTTGTAAAATGCTGAATATTTTGCAATGGTGTCATCTTGTATAATTATGATCCACCTGTTTTTGGCCCTTTTTAATTAATAGAAGCTCGATTATTCTCATTTGATGTTTGATTTATTTGAGGTTATTAATCATAATTTATGACAATGATATTTGCAAGGGTGCAACTCTACTAGTCTTATTACAAGACTGCCCTATCCCAACCCTAAACCCTAATCCTAAACTCCGTAAACGAGGACTGGACTCAAGTCTAGCGAGTTGCACCTTATTCGGTAATTGTACACTATTATAGAACACCGTTTGTAACTATACCATTTTAACACCACAGAATGTATATTCGTACTTTTTTGTTGGTATATATATCGAACAGACAATTATATAGTTATGTGATCTCTGTGTCTAAAGCGCCACCTAACTCTACTTTATGGTTATGTGAAAGTAGTATTTCTAGTATTTGGCGTGCACGTATTATCTAGAATCTATTGTTTAGCGTGCAGGTTTTAGATAATGCATTGTTTAGCGTGCAGGTTTATATAATTTGGGCTGTGAAGGGTAGTTCGCGAAAATAATGCACGGGAGAAGAATACATAACGATGAATAGAAACGGGCACTAGAAGTGTATAGTAGGAAACTTTCTTGAAACTCACCATGTCAGCAATGCCTAGAAATGTCGCTTTTTGCCTTGTAACAGTACGTAATTTTTCGCCATTTACTGCTATTCCTTTTCTCCGATCGGCACCACATAAATCGGCCTTCCTTTTACGCGCTAGTAATAGTATTAACCAATCAAGGATCGTAATCGACAGTAACATCAGACGCGATAAAATCTTTTTATCTCTGTCTTTGATATTAGCATATGTGTTTCGGTCAATTCATGTGCGTATTTTGCAGCATTGCGTATATTCACCTGCGTTTTGTTCTCGGGCTCCTGGTAAGACAATCTTATTTTGCCCACCCCACACTTATCAAAAAAATTCCACTGCATGAGTTTATTTGCAGAGAGGCCCTCATGGCCATGAACAACAAGAGAACACTTATTAATGGGCTAGTAACTGAATTGGTATAGTCATTTCAAGTTGTGCATAGTTTTCAACATCATACACTTGTGGGATGCACTCTCATACATGTACATGTCGTGTCCGAGAATTGAATATATAGGAACAGTAGACCAGTAAGGGAAAATTGTGAGGGTCAGATTTTAATCAGACATAAGCTTTGTGGAACAAAGCAATATTATTATTGTACAAATATGGGATGCAATTCACGGTATCCAGCTACGTAAACACTCTCAGGCTAAATAACTTTATTTGGCTATATGTAACCCATCTGTTACACAGTCACATAGGCTACCTTTTTGTATTTTCAATAATTAGTATAACTATAGCACCTTTTGTATACAAAATCTTTTTTAATTGTAGACTGCAATAATATATGGTTTCATGGTATTACTCTTACTTATTTTTTCACAAGATATGAATAATTGGAATTATATATATATATCAATTTCAGATTTGAGCATCCCAATCATGCAGTTCCCCATAAGGTATATTGCTGATAGCAATTGATAGGCAAAGGTGATGCATGCTGGGAATGAAAAGGGCTCAAATTGGCCATCACTGGTGATGAATTCAGTAACTTTTGAGCCTGTTTCATTCCCAGCATGCATCATGTTTGCCTAATGATTGATATCAGCAATATACCTTATGTTACATATTGGGTCAACATGCCATGATAGTTCTCCTTCCTTCTGAGGGGAATGGTAAGCTATCAGTCACCTGTACACCCATATACTCTAAATATCTGACATAGAATATTTGTTTAACAAGTATTCATTATTCAATCTATTTCAATTCATTTCTTCTAACAAATGTTTGTTGATGGAAAATCAATTATAGTTGATGTCGAATGTCTAGTGGAAACATTGATTTTATGTCAACATATATATTTGTTAGAAGTTGATCATGACAAGATATATATTGGAAATATTTTTTAGATTTAATAACGGATACTTGGTGCATCGAATATTCGACATTGAATAAAAAGTATGCAGTGGGCCTAACAGAAATTTATAGTTTAAATCATTACAGCTCAATTAAGTCATATGGAGTGGATCTCATTTTACATTTACATGGAGCAGTATTGTCTCTTATCATTAGAAACAGTTCATATGCCATGTGTATTAAAAAGTATGCAGTGGGCTTTACAGAAATTGATAGTTTAAAGTGTTACAGCTCACTTAAGTCATATGGAGTGGATCTCAAGTTACATTTACATGGAAACAGTTCATATGCCATGTGCATCACCATTTCAATTCCACACATACCCCTACCTGTGTCTACCAGCGGCGAACTTGGCTATTCGAAGGTTAAGCTATTCGAAGGTTCGCTATTCGAAGGTTCACTATTCGAAAATTAAAAAGGTTCTCTATTACGAAGGTTCTCTATTCCAAAAACAGAAAAGGTTCTCTATTCCGAATATGAAAAAAGGTTCTCTATTCCGAATATGAAAAAAGGTTCTCTAGTCGAATATGAAAAAATGGGTTCTCTATTCCGAAAACGAAAGAAGGTTCTTTATTCCGATATAAGTCACCGTGTTCTCTACTCCGAAAATGAAAGAGGTTAGCCATGATGTTACGAATTCCACTGCATATAACATATTCGGAATAGAGAACCTTTTTTTCATATTCGGAGTAGAGAACACGGTGACTTGTTTCGAATAAAGAACCTTTATTCGCTTTTCGAATAGAACCCATATTTGAATATTCGGAATAGAGAACCTTTTTCATATTCGAATAGAGAACCTTTCTGTTTTCGGAATAGAGAACCTGTTTGTGTTTTGGGAATTTTCGAATAGAGAAACTTCGAAAAGAGAACCGTTTTTTGAATAGCAAACCTTTAATTACATTCGAATAGCGAATGGTAAAATTACGTTGAAAAGCGAACCTTCGAATAGCGAATCTTGAATGGCGGACCTTGAATAGCGAGAGGACCCCCTACCCGCACACCCCAACACTGTGTATTGCTATCAAAACGAGGACCTCTGAATCGACGTTTAATTGGCAAAATGAGGACTAAAATTGTTTTTAATCTAGTGCAGTCAGTGACATCAATATGCATTTCATTGGTTGCATCTTCAAATTATGAGTGTTCACTTAAGACATGTCGGAGCAGAGCAAGACCTAGTGGTGTTTGCACTCATATATTGAGATATAAAGCTGGCACACAAGAGGAATGGCATGGGTTCTGTAAAGGAGACCCCTGGGCTTGATATAAGGGTGTCATTTCTGCCACATGTGCATGATTTTTCTTGGGGGAAGAAAATGCTCAAAACTTTTGTTTGGATATTATTATTGCTTGTAACTCGAGAACTGCAACACCTATTACCAAGGGGTTGACAGTGATTCGCCGATTCTCCAAATTTGGCCAAATTTGCACGCTACGGTATGCTATACAGAAGCTGCCGCGAACCACAAATTTGGTACCAGCATGGGCGCCGCCATCTTGGAAAAAGGGGTGCTGGCGACCGTCGACTTGACGGTCGCCAGCACCCCAACGCGCTAGCACCATGACTACGCGTAACAATAGCACGCTTTCCAACTGTCAATCATTCGGGTCAATCACCTCGAGCTTGACAACGATATCTGAATAGACTATCGCCAAGTCTTACGTGTATGCGCGAAATTAGGTTAATTTTCGTGATTGAAACAGTATTTTTCTTTTATAAATCTTGGCCCGGATAGCGGGATTGTTGGTTGATTTAATGTATTTGATAAATTCAGTTCATGGATGCGCTAAAAAATGTAATTAAAAGTATTAAAAAAGCTGTTCAACATTTGAAAAAACTGCAGGATTGAAAAAGTCTAACCGTGGATGCAGCAAGCTGCGATTTTATGGGTAATTTTCATGACTTGAACGCGGAGCACGGGCGCGATGCAGCCGGTAGAAATCGCGGTAGTGTTCCAGGCCTCACGCGATGGCAAGGTAATGGCGGCTTCCCTAGTTGTATTACTTTTTATCTCAAGTGTCACTTCCCAATCTTTATTTATTCCCTGCTATTACAATATATAAATTGGCTTCTGTGACTCATTTCCTATAAGATTGTATGCAGCAGCTTTTTTTTTCAGTTAAATGACTAAAACTGGTAAATATGGCTCTGCCATCCCACTTGCCTATTAACCTAATAACCAGGATTCTGGTTGTCATTGCTGGGAGTTTCAAAGCCAAACTAAAAGTAACACAGTTGCAAACCATTAGGCGTTGTGCAATAATTATGAGCCCTGGTGGGAGGGTAAAATTAGGGGGGAGGGTAAGAAATTGTTGCAACGCCATTTGGAAATTCTACCCAACCCCGGGGCTCATAATTATTGCAAAGCATGGATGCAACACAAATCAGCCACCTCAATGCATTGACATCACTGAAGACACTAGGCTAAAAAGCACAATAATTATACAATGTTATGTCTCATTCTGACTGTTTTCTGTAGTATTTTTACTTGTCTCTTCTTCTTCTTTAATGGATTGAGGAAGCTCTGTTGATGATGGTGTGGTTTCTTCTGCAGGCGTTTCCTCTGGTGAAGGTTTGTTTTCTTGATTTTCATCATCTTTGTTTTCAGATTCAGGTTTGTCTTCAGCAGGATTCTGGTTATCATTGCTGGGAGTTTCAAAGCCAACCTAAAAGTAACAAAGTTGTAAACCATTATTAGAACCTAATATATGATAGTGGAGGCAGTGATTCAATTATGTTCAAACTTGGTAGTCTTTGAGCATCATCATTCACATATGTGATCCGTTACAGCGAAAGGTACATGATGTCAGCTGGTGCATGTGTCTCTTTTTCCATATTGTTGGCAGAAAATATCAAACAATAATGACAATCTGAAGTGGCGGTCATTTCAAATTATCTCCAAGTCAAAGAGGTTCACTGATAAGGAATGTCCTCTAGCTCATTGTTAGTGGGTGGCTAATGCAAACCTATACAAATACAATGCTTTTGTAACCCACCACTTGAACAGGGATTAGCCATAGCAAACAAAGACTGGAGCTGTATAGAGGCACTGCATGCTTTTATCGATTGGCTCCAAACAAAGGATTTGAACCTGTGTCCTTCACCGTAATCATGGCGCAGTGCAGTCCATTCAATCAAATGTTGTCATCAACCTATTTGATCGTAGTGCATTTGTTATGTGTGTGAGACGAATCACGCTTTTGATGAATACATTTGAGTAGTCCAACATATTTACGGGATGATACGTCATATGCACAACCTCTATAACAAACAGTTCTATAGACAGGTACAAGCTTCCTCTACAACAATAGGATTAATGATTGGTTTAGAATGCATTGGGCTATTCCATTTAAAATCCACACTACCCCTGTGGAAGATTTTGGAAATATCTTTCACAGGGGGAGTATGAATTTCAAATGGAATTAACACATTTGGAGCTCCATTTGAATTTCATACACCCTCTGAGAAAGATTCAACCTGAATCTTCCCCTGAGGGAGAGTAAGTTGCAAATGGAGCTGCTAAATGTGTTCATTCCAATTGAAATTCATACTCCCCCTGTGGCAGATATTTCCAAAATCTTCCACAGGGGTAGTGTGGATTTTAAATGGAATAGCCCATTTGGACAGGCAAAATGAGACATATGTAGCGCCCAACTTAAGGTACATTTTGCTGTAACAGGTCACATATAGTTATATATGTAGTTTGAGTGAACACAAAAAAGTGCTTCTTTCTGAAAGTGCTACAGATTCCATTACATGAAACATGCACATATCTAACTACCTGTCAACTGTTTAATAAAGTATGTACTTATCATCCTGATTTTAACATACTGACAAATACCAAATACACATGAATGCCTTTGCACTGATAAAATGAAAATGTCGCCTCTCCAGTCAGTTTAGTACAAAGGGATGGTTTACAGACATCTGTGGTTTGTCAATATGAGAAAACCACAACTGCATGTGTACCTCTTTGTGTTCTCCTGGGTTATCTCTGGATGGGTCTTCAAAGATGATGTCCTCAGGATCCGGGGCAGGTGGTAGGAACTCCTCTCCTGGGCAAATCCTCTCAAACAGATGACGAGCCTAATGAAGGATGCAAATTAGATGAAGGTTTATGACAGATATGAGAAGTTTTGGGTTTGTTAATATCTTTATATGGAAGATATCAATTTTTCTCGATTTGAGATATAGGCTAATATAACTCGTCAAATATAAAGAACATAATAAGAAAATATGTGCTGTTTTTGATCATAGTTTTAAAGATATACATTGGATTTTTTAAAGCAGGGTGCAATTTATAGCTACAATTATAGGGCAGATATTGGTGACCTTAATGCAAAAAGTTTGAAATAATATATATATCGCATTTTGCATCCGTACTCTTCTAGCACTTGATCAGTGCCAAGGTGACAAGCCCTCTCTGGCACTACAAATTTCCCCCAGTTGTGCGTGGCTTGATGGGCGCTTCACTGTCACGCCCGGCCGAGTGATTTCTGATGATGGTGTGTCCCTTCACTCTTGTGACACCTCCCCTGGATCTCACCTGTGCTACAGCGTGTTCAAACCCTACTGAATATCGTCGCCCAGCTGTAACCAATGTGTTGATAGGTAATCCCTCAGTTAGTATCTCACCTGTGCTACAGCGTGTTCAAACCCTACTGAATCTCCCGGCCCAGCTGTAACCAATGCATTGGTAGGTAATCCCTCAGTTAGTATCTCACCTGTGCTACAGCGTGTTCAAACCCTACTGAATCTCCTGGCCCAGCTGTTAACCATTGCATTGATATGTAATCCCTCAGTTAGTATCTCACCTGTGCTACAGCGTGTTCAAACCCTACTGAATCTCCTGGCCCAGCTGTAACCAATGCGTTGATAGGTAATCCCTCAGTTAGTATCTCACCTGAGTTACAGCGTGTTCAAACCCTACTGAATCTCCCGGCCCAGCTGTAACCAATTCGCTGATAGGTAATCCCTCAGTTAGTATCTCACCTGAGTTACAGTATGTTCAAACCCCACTGAATCCCCTGGCCCAGCTGTAACCAATGCATTTATAGGTAATCCCTCAGTTAGTATCTCACCTGTGCTACAGCGTGTTCAAACCCTACTGAATCTCCTGGCCCAGCTGTTAACCATTGCATTGATATGTAATCCCTCAGTTAGTATCTCACCTGTGCTACAGCGTGTTCAAACCCTACTGAATCTCCTGGCCCAGCTGTAACCAATGCGTTGATAGGTAATCCCTCAGTTAGTATCTCACCTGAGTTACAGCGTGTTCAAACCCTACTGAATCTCCCGGCCCAGCTGTAACCAATGTCGCTGATAGGTAATCCCTCAGTTAGTATCTCACCTGAGTTACAGTATGTTCAAACCCTACTGAATCCCCTGGCCCAGCTGTAACCAATGCATTTATAGGTAATCCCTCAGTTAGTATCTCACCTGAGTTACAGTATGTTCAAACCCTACTGAATCTCCCGGCCCAGCTGTAACCATTGCATTGATAGGTAATCCCTCAGTTAGTATCTCACCTGAGTTACAGCGTGTTCAAACCCTACTGAATCCCCTGGCCCAGCTGTGACCATCGCGTTGGTAGGCAATCCCTCAGTTAGTATAGCATCATCACAATCTGAGGCATCCAGCTGGTTGAAGAATAATGACCATAACACCTTGGGTTTCTCTGAGTCGAGATCTTCTTCATCTGTTGTAGGAATAAACACATCAAACATTACAGATCGTTTGGCTCATTCAAGTAACCATAATACTGTATACTATGGTATTTACTGTTATATGCAAATTTGGCAATTCTGAGCAGTTCTAAGGTTTGAATATTGGCAATTTCAAAAACCAACATATTAAAACCTGTCGGTCCAAATTATTTTTGCTGGCTCTGAAATTAATTGTGAAAATCACAAAATAAAAATGGCGTTTAATATTCCTGCTATACAGAAGGTCAATGAAAGTAAATTCAATATACAGTCCCATCTCCTTTATTCAGATCTCTCTGTTATCAGGCCTAATGATCTTCAAAGGAAAAATGTGACACAATCTGGTCCATGGAGGCCAATGGAGGCATTTTTGAAAATTGATTTACTATAATTATTACCTTTATATAAACATTAGCCCTAACTGAACACAAGGTTTTTTGCTATCGGAAGGAAAGAAGAAATGAAAAGGAGAGAAGATGAAGAAAGAAGTGACTTGGCACCCCCGGGATTTGAGCCTCGGACCCCTCACATGCCGCGCAGAAGATCCCCAGCATGTAGCCACACAGGTGACATTGGCCCGGCCAACGATTCCCTGGGCATAGGCTGATTGCGTCATCAAGTCACGTGCAATGCATGCACAAGCAGTGGTTTTCATAGTGAGATTCAGAGAGATCTGGTTCAGTAAGGGTTAGGCTATCATATATTGAAACACCAAAGCTCTTGCACACTTGATTGTAAAGTTTTGTGATTTGTTTTCTGTACACTTGTACAGGACTAGATAAGCTAATCCCTTACCTTGAGTGAGTGGCTGGAATAGTTGTTGTATAGCATACTGGAGATCTTCATTTGCACTTTGTCTTCCTTTACAAGTCAAATGAACTAAAACTGTAGAAAGTGAAAGAAAAGAAACAAAATCTCTTTGTCAAATGCAGTCATTGACATTTTAGTGAATTTCAACATGTACATTTATAACCTTCTTCACATGAGTGTGGACAGCAGACTACAAGTTTCAATTTTTTTAAATTCAAAAGTTCAGTATTGTACATTATCATGACCATATTTGGAATCAGCATGAAAAATGCATGGAAATGAGTACAAACAAGCCTAGTATTGGGTCAGTGGTTTTTAAGATACTTCTTGATATTTTGAGAAAATATTTCAAAACTTGGACTTTTTATGTTGAATCCTATGACTAGCATGCAGAGCATTAAATTGTGAGGATTGGGCCATAGGGTTTGAAATCTATGGACCCTCATGATTGTCACAGGCCCACACTCAAATTGTAATATGTGACCCGGCAGCACAAATGAGCCGTAAATTCCCTAAATTGTATTCCGAGTTACGGTGTAAAATGTGTACGAAGGTCGTATTCATCGGTAACTTAAGCTGGCCCGACATCTGTCTCATTTTGATAGTCAAAAACTAATCAATAATCCTATGTTGAAGTGGATAATAAGCTTCTACCTTAGATGGCTATATAACTTTTAATAGCTCTGGTCTTTGTTTGCTTTTGCTAAATCCTGTTCAAGTGGTGGGTTACCAGGCATTGTATTTTGTACAGGTATGCATAACCAACAATTAACAATGAGAGAACTTTCTTAAACCTCGTTGACTTGGGGATGATTTGAAATGACCGCCAATTATGACTGTTTGATATTTATTGCCAGCAATGTGGAAAAAGAGACACGTGTAAAAACGTAAAAAGCTATAATTTTGTTGAAGGAGCAAAGTTTAACAAACCATAACCCCGCTTCTGGATATCGTTTGAAGTCAAATGATATACCATTTTTAAGTCTATGATGTTTATTTTTAAACACGAAATAAAACAAAATTGACCGGGGAGGAATTTACGACTCATTACGCCGTGGACGGTCACATATTGTGATGTTACACTGGTCGGTATTTTGTGACACTTCGAATTTCAAGTTACTTTAAATTATTCACAAGAACAAACAGAGACTAGCTGCCATAGGAGCTTAAACTCCCATCGTCAAACACATATGCACCGGAGTCTCGTGTCTTACTGACTGAGCTAACTTGACTTCTCACATAGAGCCTGTCTCTCCCAAATGAAAACACCAAACAGTAATTTATTGCTCAGCAAATATAGACCAGCAACAAATGATCAGACAGACCAGTCTATACTATCAAATATTTACAAGTAATTTATTGAATAATATAATAATAATAAAAAAACCATTCAGTTTCCTTTCTCAATAATAATATAATAATGTTGTACAGGAAAACCAGTTACTTACACTTACACTGATATTTTATGATTTCACACCACCAAATAGAATTATATGGTTGTGCGCCCTTAATTTCACTTCTCAGAAAAACCCATTGATTCTGAATTTAAGCAATTTAGCCAAATTTGGATTGGTCATGATTAGTAATATTATTTCCTGCAAGTGTACCACAGATGGGAGAGATCGAATAACTTTTAATGATTTTAAGCAGCCTTTTCTTTACAGAAAAACTGGCATGGTTTTGCCTGTAAAATAGGCAATTCCTGGGCATCGTAGACTTTGAGGACCAGTCGTAAAAAAATAATGAAGGTCAACCTATATTTTTTCCCATCCAGAGGGATCAGGCAAGGGCTGATTTCAACCATCATAGCTGTCGCTTAAAACTGAGTCGCTCCTGTGAAGAAAAAATGATGTTTTCTTAAGGCAAATTTAGCACATATCTCTATTATATGGGACTCTGATTTGGTGGTGTGAGATCTTATAGCTACTATACAGTTAAGGGATCTAACATGAGCGTTTATTGCGTTTTGATAGTATTTTTTGTGGCACATGAGAGCACCTCAGACCTATCGAATTGTATTCTGAATACTGAAGCATGTCTTTCTGATATCAAATAATTTTCATTTTTGAAAATCACAATATAATACAAATTTTATGACAAATTATAAAAATTTGATATTTTTCGATTTTTTGACATATAACAGTCCTCGAAGTAAATTATATAAATCTAATGATATATTCTTAAAGTGTATGTAGCTGGGAGGAAAAGCCGACGGTCAATTGAAAATTTTGACCTTTCTTATTGAAGATATTAATTTTTTCCCAAAAAAGACCTAATTTTTTTTGGTGTTTTGGGAAAAAAATCCATATCTTCAATACGAAAGGTCAAAATTTTCAATTGATCGTCGGGTTTTCAACCCACCTACATACACTTTAAGTATAAATCATCAGATTTATAAAGTTTACTTCAAGTACTGTTAAATATCAAAAATATCAATTTTTAATGATTTGCCATAAAATGTGTATTAAATTGCAATTTCAAAAATTCAAAATTATTTGATATCAGAATGACATTCTTCATATTCAGAATGCAATTCGATATGTCCGATGTGCTCTAATGTCCCAAAATAAATACTGTCCAAACGTTCATACCCCAGCCCTTAAGTTAAGTATACACCAGCAAAAACCAAAGAAATGTCAAAGTCCAAACATACTTTTGCTTCCAATATTCCAATCTCAAAATTATTCAAAGTTAATACAGGGTGTCCCCCAAAAAAGAGAACCCTCATTAAGCCCTCTTTTCTCCAATTTCTGAAAAGTTGATCAAATGTATTTTGATATGTAAAGAAACCTTTAGCTTTAATAAACCAAAACAATAATTTCCATCGGCTCACAATTTTTGAAGATATGCCCTTTTTAAGAAAATGTACCTGTTTTTCATTCTGTCCACGGATATTTAAGCATTTCAGTACTGTTTTCCTAATATTTTTTACAGCGTTTTATTTATAAAGCGCCACATGATTGTGTGCTAAAAATTGCGTGCCCCCCCTCGGCTTGCCAAATACTTGCCCCCTTTCGTCTCACCAAAAATATAAAATAAATCGAAATAGGTAACTTTGCCACACATTTTGGTTTTAAAAGGTAACTGAACAAACTATTAAAGAGATACAAATGTACTTAGAACTTCAGAAAAGATGAAAAATTATGTTTTTATTGTGGCGGCATCTGCTTTATTTATATAAGGATCACTTTTTGTCAGCACATCTGCACATGTTCAATGTCCAGCTCATATTCATTGTCAGCGCATGATAGACTCTTCTACACTATCCAGCTCTTACACAAAGTTCCAAGCTAACAGTGTCCTCAGTTTTATGATTGAGTGGCGCCTCTCTTAATTTAGTATTCTCAGCTCATAGGCCTTTGTATATAAAGCTAGGTTTCACTAGTATGTGGTTTTATTGGGGGTAGAAATAGATATTATAGTCTTTGTTATCATTTTGTGAAAATTTTGGCACCATAATGAATTTTTTGTCAAAAATGGAGAAAAGGCAGTGTTGCGCTGAGTTTTCCATAATACTGTTCTTGTTGTTTTTACATCAAACAAAAACAAAATCAATAGACAAACAAACCAAAATACAGGATTTTCCAAAATTAAAATTACTTTAAATTACAGTTTCTACTTTAATTCAAATAAATTGATACATGAAGCATTACATTCAGCTATGTTTTGTCTACTGAAAACAAGTGTTACCCTGACTACAAAATGCACATTTAGTGAAGTCACACAACATGACCAACAAAACTATAAAGAAATAATGTGGCGTGACATAAATAGACTATTGAATTAAGTTTGTAGTTCGACTCCTGAACTCAGGAAACTCCTTGTTTCTCATATACATTGTAAACCACAATTGTGTTTTTTATTCTTATTAAGACATAGTCAGAATCACAAACAACTTTTGTTTGAATGAAACTGTTTCTTACTGCATGGCATATGTGCATGTGATTTCATTCTGTTATCATAGATATAAGGAAATAAATCGCAAATGTTGAATGTGGGCTAAAACATACCTAGCCTCAGTAACAACTAAATCAGAACAACACTCACTCTGAGAACTTCATCTTACGTATTAAGTTTGAATTCAACTGTTTATTGCTGTATGGATGATTAGCAATACATCATCATGAAGGAGAGACGTATTTTCTACTATAGTCTACAATTCCTTTTAGGAATTACTAGTCTGCAAGTTGTTCAAAGTGCAGAAATCAGCGCAAACCTGATTTGTTCTATGGACACTGATTCATGCAGTGCAAATGCTCAAATTTCTGAAATTGGTGAGACATTATCGCTTGATACTTCCTCATCCTGTGGTGCCTGTGTACTCAAACTGAACACTACAAGCCAACATGGAATCTACTTGGATGTCAAGTCACTTACAAACTGGAAACAATATCATCAGTTCTACATCCCATACGCGGGCAGAAAAATGATCAGTTTCACAGGAACCACTACCCCATGTAGCGCACTGTTTCCGACAAATGACCTAGAAATCCATTTCAAGATGGACGCTAAAATTGTGATTCAAACAGAATATTTAAGCTCTGAAGACCAATGCTCCGACATCAACACCAGTGCATGTAATATTACCACGGATTGTGATGGGTTACTTATTTCAGACAATGTGTGGGATGTGTTATACCGACAACGAAATACAACGTTTGAAACTGACTACTTTCATGATGATTTTTTAAAGTATGTTGGAGCTATTGATGTTAAGGGTGATTTACCTCTATGTCCAACTCACTGTGTCTGTAGTCTTCAATACCAACAATTTGTACATCAATGTAAAGAAAAAAAGACTTTGACATTGCTACTGCACCCATACTTTCAACCTGTACTGTTGCAGCACCCAGAATTTTCACCCCCAGGTTATAATCAAGCACTCATCAAAGTTTTGGATGCATCGAACCGGCAACTTGAAATCATAGATGTGAGATCATTTCAAGATTTGAATTATATAAATCGGCTCATTTTGAACAAGAATCTACTGACACGTATTGAATCTGGAACGTTTGGTTGGTTTGAGTTACATATCCTACAATTAGCGGACAACAAGCTCACTGAATTGCAATCCGACCTTTTCAATGGTCTAGTTTTATTGCTATTTGTGGATCTCCATGGCAACCAACTTACTAGTCTGCATCCAAATCTATTCAGCCATCAGCGCCTCGCTCTTGTTGGGTTAGAATTAAGCCGGAATAATATAGGGGATCTATCTCCTGAGACCTTTAAAGGTCTTGGCATGTTGCGCGTTCTCATTCTGGACAAAAATAACATCACTGTAATTCAGCAGGAAATGTTACAGGATTTAAAAGTACTTGATTGGCTGTATATAGATGATAACAAGCTCACTACGATCTTACCGGACACATTTACCGTACTCCGATTAAACAGATTACACCTTAGTGGTAACAGACTGAAGACAATTGATCCTGATATGTTCAAAGGAGCGGAGAGATTGTTAGAACTTACGCTTTCTAGAAATGAAATCACTACTCTGTTACCAGGTGTGTTTCGGCGCACACCAGATTTGCGGTATTTGTCTTTGGACTATAATCACCTTGAACAGATGGATCTCCAACCCTTTACCAGTCTTCAAAAATTGTTTGCATTCAACGTATCTGGAAATCGCATTGAATTTCTTCAATATGGTTTACAGAAATCAATTCATATGGATTCAAATAACAATACTCTATACAATGATACACGTATATTTCCCAGACTGAAGGTGTTCCAAGTAAACAACAATAATATTAAAAGGATTGATAAAAACATTTTTTTAGAAATGCCAATAATTAAGGCTATAGATTTAACAGGAAATCCATTAACAAGAGTAGATAAGAGTACATTTAAGCCACTTGATAGAAATGATACATATGTATTAGTAGATGAACCAGGTACATGTTGTTTTATAGAAACAGCCCAATGCAGAGCCCAAAACCCCAGAGAGCCATATCTAACTTGTCTGCGTCTTCTGCCTTTTACTTCAGTCAGAGCTTTCATGTGGATTTTTGGCCTTTTTGCTTTTGTGGGAAATTTGTCTGTGTTGCTATGGCGATGTGTTAAGCATGGCAGAGAAAACATCATCCAAGTCCTCTTAATTGAGAACCTTGCTGCTTCTGACTTGCTAATGGGTATGTACATGTTGATTATTGCATCTGCAGATGCTTACTATCGACAGTATTTTCCATCCGAGTCTGATAACTGGAGAAATGGACCCATCTGCAAGTTGGCAGGGACACTCTCTGTGTTGTCCAGTGAAGCTTCTGTATTCTTCATCACTCTCATCAGCATTGACAGATTCTTAGCCATCAAGTATCCCAAGGGAAAACAGAGACTCACCAAGAAATCAGCCAGGATAACTCTCATCTGTCTTTGGTGTCTTGCTATTATTCTCAGTATCATTCCCACCAGTCTTAGTGGTGTGAATCCTGACTTCTATGATGTCTCCGAGGTCTGCATTGGCTTGCCATTTGTCAGGGCTCCCGTACTTCTAAAAAAAACTCTTGTAGCTACAATATTCGATTTTGACTATAGTGATGCTTTCTCTGTTGGCAAAGATGGCATGTTAGAAGAAGAATACATCTACCCTGTAACTGGAGATGAACCAGGCCTCTACTTCTCTATTGTTCTTTTCTTAGGCATAAATCTCTTATGTTTCCTTATCATAGCCATCAGCTACATTTGTATTTTTGTCCTCTACAAGCAATCAAGCAGAAGAACAAGCACATCTCAGACTGACAGAGACATAGCTTTGGCCATCAGAATGGGAGCTATCGTTCTAACAGACTTCATGTGCTGGGTACCGATCGTGGTGATCGGGATCTTGGTCCAGTCAGCCACTGTGACAATATCCCCTGTGGTTTATGTCTATATTGTGGTGTTTATTCTACCTATCAATGCAGCAGCCAATCCATATATTTACACCATAGCAATTATAATATCAGATTACAGAGCTAGGCCTAAAGTGAAGAAAGATAAAGAATTGAGTGTAAGAAAGAATGAAGAAGATAGTGAGTCGGGTGTGAGAAAGAATGAAGAAGATAGTGAGTTGGGTGTGAGAAAGAATGAAGAGGATAGTGAGTTGGGTGTGAGAAAGAATGAAGAGGATAGTGAGTTGGTTGTGAGAAAGAATGAAGAAGATAGTGAGTCGGGTGTGAGAAAGACTGAAGAGGATAGTGAGTTGGGTGTGAGAAAGAATGAAGAAGATAGTGAGTTGGGTGTGATGAAGAATGAAGAGGATAGTGAGTTGGTTGTGAGAAAGAATGAAGAAGATAGTGAGTTGACTGTGAGAAAGACTGAAGAGGATAGTGAGTTGGGTGTGAGAAAGAATGAAGAAGATAGTGAGTTGGGTGTGAGAAAGAATGAAGAAGATAGTGAGTTGGGTGTGAGAAAGAATGAAGAGGATAGTGAGTTGGTTGTGAGAAAGAATGAAGAAGATAGTGAGTTGGGTGTGAGAAAGACTGAAGAGGATAGTGAGTTGGGTGTGAGAAAGAATGAAGAAGATAGTGAGTTGGGTGTGAGAAAGAATGAAGAGGATAGTGAGTTGGTTGTGAGAAAGAATGAAGAAGATAGTGAGTTGGGTGTGAGAAAGACTGAAGAGGATAGTGAGTTGGGTGTGAGAAAGAATGAAGAAGATAGTGAGTTGGGTGTGAGAAAGAATGAAGAGGATAGTGAGTTGGTTGTGAGAAAGAATGAAGAAGATAGTGAGTTGGGTGTGAGAAAGAATGAAGAAGATATTGAGTTGGGTGTGAGAAAGAATGAAGAAGATAGTTGGTTGTGAATGAAGAAGATAGTGAGTTTGGTGTTAGAAAGAATGAAGAAGAAAGTGAGTTGAGTGTGAGAAAGAATGAGAATGAAGAAGATAGTGAGTTGGGTGTGAGAAAGACTGAAGAGGATAGTGAGTTGGTTGTGAGAAAGAATGAAGAAGATAGTGAACTGGGTGTGAGAAAGAATGAAGAGGATAGTGAGTTGAAAGAATGAAAAAGATAGTGAGTTGGGTGTGGGAAAGAATGAAGAGGATAGTGAATTGGGTGTGAGAAAGAATGAAGAAAAAAGTGAGTTGAGTGTGAGAAAGAATGAAAAAGATAGTGAGTTGAGTGTGAGAAAGAATGAAAAAGATAGTGAGTTGAGTGTGAGAAAGAATGAAGAGGATGGTGACTTGGGTGTGAGAAAGAATGAAAAAGATAGTGAGTTGGGTATGAGAAAGAATGAAGAAGACAGTGAGTTGGTTGTGAGAAAGAATGAAGAAGATACTGAATTGGGTGTGAGAAAGAATGAAGCAGATAGTGAGTTGGGTGTGAGAAAGAATGAAGACAGTGAGTTGGGTGTGAGAAAGAATGAAGCAGATAGTGAGTTGGGTGTGAGAAAGAATGAAGACAGTGAGTTGGGTATGAGAAAGAATGAAGAAGATAGTGAGTTGGGTATGAGAAAGAATTAAGAGGATAGTGAGTTGGGTGTGAGAAAGAATGAAGAAAAAGGTGAGTTGAGTGTGAGAAAGAATGAAGAAGATAGTGAGTTGGGTGTGAGAAAGAATGAAGACAGTGAGTTGGGTGTGAGAAAGAATGAAGCAGATAGTGAATTGGGTGTGAGAAAGAATGAAGACAGTGAGTTGGGTGTGAGAAAGAATGAAGCACATAGTGAGTTGGATGTGAGAAAGAATGAAGACAGTGAGTTGGGTGTGAGAAAGAATGAAGAAGATACTGAATTGGGTGTGAGAAAGAATGAAGCAGATAGTGAGTTGGGTGTGAGAAAGAATGAAGACAGTGAGTTGGGTGTGAGAAAGAATGAAGCAGATAGTGAGTTGGGTGTGAGAAAGAATGAAGACAGTGAGTTGGGTATGAGAAAGAATGAAGAAGATAGTGAGTTGGGTATGAGAAAGAATTAAGAGGATAGTGAGTTGGGTGTGAGAAAGAATGAAGAAAAAGGTGAGTTGAGTGTGAGAAAGAATGAAGAAGATAGTGAGTTGGGTGTGAGAAAGAATGAAGACAGTGAGTTGGGTGTGAGAAAGAATGAAGCAGATAGTGAATTGGGTGTGAGAAAGAATGAAGACAGTGAGTTGGGTGTGAGAAAGAATGAAGAAGATAGTGAGTTGGGTATGAGAAAGAATTAAGAGGATAGTGAGTTGGGTGTGAGAAAGAATGAAGAAAAAAGTGAGTTGGGTGTGAGAAAGAATGAAGAAGATAGTGAGTTGGGTATGAGAAAGAATTAAGAGGATAGTGAGTTGGGTGTGAGAAAGAATGAAGAAGATAGTGAGTTGGGTGTGAGAAAGGAAACTTACATCGGGCCATCAAATACAGTAAAGACACTAAGTAGTACAACATCATCCCATCAGCCAAACAGCTCAGAAGCACATGTGGAGCACCAATGTTCAGAAGTTAAAGAAGCAACTAAACAAGCTCCTGACAAATAGTTAATCTTCACAATGCTTGAAATGCTGGCCAACAGCTAGTAAGGTAAAATTTTGGATATAGTATGATTCAGTAATTTGACATACAATGTGTTGCTGCCACTGCTGTTGTTTTTCACTTCAATTGACTTCAACTTGTCTGAAACTTTCTCAACTGGGCTAGTCAGGTATTTTTTCTTATGATGATACTTTCCTGCCTTGCTCCATCAGCCCACAATTCCACTGCCATACTTTGAGCCCATAATTGTTATGTGAACTGCACATTGTGCAGTCTCAAAAGCAATTTAAGCAGCCAAAGGATTTCTCATTTATTAACAGCAAAAATATGTCTTTTTTAATGACACATCTTGCTGTCAAAGTTTAGTTTTATAATACTATTGGCTAATTTGTATGTAATATATTTCATTAATATTATGATATTTATTTGGACTACCTAGCAAACACAAAAAGTTTTTTTAAATGTTTTAAACGGGTTATATTTCAGGTTTCTGGTTTTGGAAAAACGTTAATAACATTAAATGCCAGGTAAGGTCATGAAAACGTTTTAAACGTTTTCAAAATGTTATTGTAAAATATTTTTTCCAACCATTTTTGCTAAATATTTTGTCAACACTTAGATAACATGTTAGAATATATTTTGCAGGGAGTTATCAAAAACATTTTTGAATGTTATGAAAAGTTTTATACCCTTTATATACCCTTTATATAACCCGACATTTAAAGGTTTGCTGACAATGTTTTCTAACCTTTGGCGAATGATGTCAAAAACACTTTGTGTTTGCCGGGCTACTGTTGTGTAATTGTATTTGGATTCAACTTGTACCTGTAATATGATGTTTGTTGTATATATCTTCTTATGGTATGGGCTTAAGACTGGTTCTCAAGTGTAAATTGCCTCTTTATTATCATTAGGTCTAAAAAAAAAATTTGTATTGCCCGTTTCGACCAAACCTAAAATCTGAAAAAATAGGATCTCTTTGTTTTTAATATTCACATATTTGGAATAAAATTCGCAAAAATGTTTTGCTTTTTTGTAATAAATAAGTACTGCACAACTGATGATGCACACCGACATCGCCTGGCTAATAATTACTTTGCCAGCAGAGATACAAAAATAAATACCTGGGATCGATACACGTGAATTTGCTATGCACAAGTTTGATATGAGAAGAAAATCTTTGTATACTGGGGTAGAAAATGATGAATATCTCCCGTAAATGATTTCGTATAAAGAAACCAGATGTGGTTCCTTGCACTTGAATATATATTTTGAACAGATATGATAGTCGTTAGCTTGCGTCTTGAGAGAGTAGCTTGCGTCTTGAGTCAAAAACTGACAATAATTCTGATTTATATGTGCCAAATTATATAGCGCAGTGTATAGGCAAATCGTGTAGGTAATCTAAAAGCATATGACCTATGGCTCGACTGCTCGACTGACACACAGCGAGGTCAGTCACCGAGCTAATCGGGGCTATTGTCAGTAGCCTTAGTCAGATGTCCTTCGGCCCAAATGCGACTCAAAACTATTAAACGGGTCGATACAAAATGGCCATGCGTGGCGGTGGATTCAACCTACCATGGCGATTTCTGCCATGAAGATATCGGGGCGATGACACTGTGTGATGCACCTTATAAATCATTGTTTACCGCCATATTTTGTGATGAACTTGCCTTTTAAAATATTGTATGTGGCAAGATATAAAAAAAATTAATGCCTGACCTACCCCGAATTTGGAGCTTTAAGTGCAATACAAACTCTTTTTTAGGCCTTTATTATAAAGTTTAATTTGGGGTACTGTGTTGATCCACTCGTACTGACCATCCTCTATTGTTACGCACGCATAGTCGTGCTAAAAGTCGATCGATACATGTTGAAATCAACACAATTCAGAGATACACCTTTTTACTTTGAAACTGATTTTCTAGGTCAAATAAAAAACAATTTTTTTTTCAGTAATGTCGGATAAAAACACGGTGCTTGGATATAACTTTAAAAAAAAAATCCTGGTGTTAAAATAAGGCACATCATGTTGCCCCAAATATTATAGTTTTGTCAGAATATCGGTTTTGATTTCACCTTTTTTCACTTGCGACTGCCAAAATGTCCATCAGTACTTCATTTCTAATATAACCAGCAGAAATAATCGATATTCCTACTGTGGCTTGCAAAATCATCCATCCATGGGTACATTCATGAGTTGATTTTGACAAAATTGGTAGTCGGAACTGAAAAAATGATGCAATCGAAACCGAAATTTGCTATGAGAAGTCATCATCTTCTCAAATTGTGGGCCCAAGTTCAACAACCGTATAAAGCTTAACCTTAATAGTTCACAGATCATAACAATAAATCTAGACTCCGTAGATACAGCAAATTATACATTTTTTGTTTCTTTTGTCAAGACAGATAATTTGAGACTATTATAAAATTTGCAATTGAAGCATTGTGAAAATGTTACCCCTGTACATTTTGCTTTTACCCATTGACCTTATTTGATCTATAGCTCATTAATTAGGGGCTGTGCAATAATTATGAGCACTGAGGGAGGGTAAAAGGGGTGCAAGAATTCTTTGGCTAGCTGAAAGGGGGGGAAGCTGAGAGAGGGCAATGATTTTTGGCACACATTCATAGGGTGCCTTTTGAACAAAGCGCTCTAGAAAGACTTAAAGGAGGATTTCGTGATCCTAGCATCCACATTTTATGACATTTTTCAGTAGATATCTACGAAAAAAGCTTATTCCCCAAATTTCAGTTGATTCCGATTTTGCGTTGGCGAGTCCATAGGCCACTGTTGTAATTTCGTTCTGATATACCAGAACGAAATTGAAATTTGACGATATTTTTGCTAAACGAATTAATCTGCAAGAATGTGTTGGTAAATAAACAATATGTAGCCAGAGGTTTCAGACTAATTCCAGTAGTATAAAAATCTCAACTTTTTTTGAGAAAAGCGGGGGGGATGAGGCTGTGGATCACGAAATGCCCTTTTAAGAAAACAGTACGGATATGCAAATTTTCCCCCCCTCACTGCACACACAATATATATCTAGACCATTCAAAGTTTGCAAATTGGGATCCAAAAATTTGGCATGTGCAAAAAGGGGCAAAGAATTTTAGGTCCAAAGGGGAAGCGATTTTTGGCAGGCGAAGGGAAGGGAAGCAATTTTGGCATGCTAATTGGAAATTTATTGCACAGTCCCTTAGCCTTTGTAGAAATATGTGAGCATTGACTTTTTTACTCCTTGGGACAATCAAACTGTGGAGATGCGTATGTTTTACCACATACCAAATGTGGAGCCCGCTTACAACTGTGGAGCTCCACAGTTGGAAATAACCTCAAAAACGGTGTCTTTGAGCCCTACAGTAGGGTACCACCTACCATTTCCTGATTTGATGACTTCCACAGTATGGCGGTTGCTTTCAGATTTGTGTGAAAAAATCTCCCCAGTTTGAATGTAGTTGTGTGAATCTCCCCAGTTGGAATACACACACACACCCACTTAAAAAAGACATTATATTGACTTACAGAGATCTCTAGGACATGCGCAGGCTGCATAATTCAGCTCTAATACCCTCACTGGGTTGGAATTCTCATCGGGTGGAGGAACAGTCAAGAATGTAATCTGAAATGAGAGTCAAATTATTCTGATTAGAACAGTACACAAACAATCTGGGACAGTACCCACCCAAGACCCTCCCCCCCAAAGTTTTGTCTCAGAAGTTCGTACAAAATTTAAAATTGAAAGAAAAACAAACACCTCCAGCCATTTATTACTAATATATGACATGATCAAGGGGAATGAGTCATATGTCGACCCTGATCGAAATGAATTTTACATAGTTTTCTAAAGAGGACATTTAGAGCTTTCAGAAACTGAAAACCTTGTCTTGATACGACTTTTCTTTGTAAAGTTATATCAATTGATCAGTCGCTGAAAACAATAAAAACCAAAAGAATTTCAACACTTTCTTTGCCAATATCTCAAAATCAATATTAGCGACATCCGACTCATTTCCCTTGATCGTGTCACATAATCTTTAACTGTTCAATCAAAAACGGCATTGTTCCTGACAAACTAAAATTGCCAAAGTAACTCCAATTTTCAAGTCAGGGGACTCCCATGACTTTTCAAATTACAGACCCATCTCAATTCTTCCAGCTATTTCTAAACTACTTGAAAAGGTTACCTATAACCGAATTTATGACTTCATTTCATTTCACAATATCCTTAGTCCCAAACAATTTGGTTTCAGACAAAAACGTTCTACCTACATGGCTATCAATGAACTCTACACCAAAATGACTAATTATCTAGATAATAGGCTCCATACAGTTGGTATTTTCCTAGACCTTAGCAAAGCCTTCGATACGCTTAACCATGAAATTCTCTTAAATAAACTTGACACCTATGGTATTAGAGGCACTGCTAATAATTGGATACGCAGCTATCTTAATAACAGAAAACAATATGTAGTTTTCAATCAGATTTCCTCTGATATGACATCTGTCACATGTGGTGTACCACAGGGATCGATATTGGGCCCACTTTTGTTTTTAATTTATATTAATGACCTTCCTCTTTGTTCCAACAATGCGGACTTCGTCATATTTGCCGATGACACCAATATTCTTTTTTCACATAAAGATCAAAACTCCCTTGAAACTCTAGTTAACCATGAACTAGTAACCATTTTGAACTGGTTTAAACTAAATAAACTTTCCTTAAATATCAAAAAAACTAATTTCATGATTTTCAAAAATAAATACAGTAATATTCATAACAAAGATATTAAAATTCTCATAGATAATCATATTTTAGACAAAGTTCACACAACTAAATTTCTAGCCATATTAATTGATGACGATGTTTCATGGAAATCTCACACTTCCAATGTATCCAAAATGGTCTCTAAATATAATGGTATTATCCGTAAGGTTCGCCCCTATCTACCTCAGGAATCATTACATACACTTTATAACACCTTTGCTCTACCCTACTTATCCTACTGCAACATTATCTGGGCTGACAAAAATAATTCCCATATAAATTCATTATTCCTTATACAAAAAAGAATTATTCGGACATGCACCAACTCTCTTTGGCTTGCCCATACAGACCCGCTTTTTAAACAACTCAATACTCTCAAGGTGCAAGATATTTATTTCCATCAACTCGGGACATTTATGTTCCAATACCACCACAATCTCCTCCCAAAAGATTTGTCCATTAATGAGATTTTTAGAACTAACAAAAGCATTCACCATCACCATACTAGACAAGCCAATGATTTCCACGTTAAAATGTCCAACACCAAATTGGCTGATAATATAATTAGTATTCAAGGAGCCCTTTATTGGAATTCACTTCCCCAGTCTATCAAATCTTGTAGTTCAGTACCATCTTTCAAATCCAACTCTAAAAAAATCATCATCAGCACATATGTACAACACTGATTAGCCTACACCTGCAGTTGTTGTTTTTTGTTTGTTTTTTCCTCTTCTCATTTGTCAGGATCAATTTTTATAAAATTAATTCAGTATATATTTTCCACATCAAATCGGACCCGTTTGTCTGTCTGTTTGTATTGTTCCAGTCTTTAGTTATTATTATTATTGTTATTTTGTTATATTAAAAATATGCTATTTGATAAATTTTGTCAACTCGCTTGGCCTTGTATGCAGACTATCACTTTTGCATTTAATTGTTTTTTGCTCTGCAGAACTATACACCATTTACCATGTTAATTTATCATTGCATTAAATATCTTGGTGTAGATTTAATTCACAAAATATTACATTAAATAGTTACCTGCTATGTAAGTTATAACTTAGCTCATTATTTAGACTCGTTGCAAATGCATGTGCAATCATGTGCTTATGCTTTCACCCGGGCTAAATACATTTTTGTTATTATTGTACCGTAATACTTATGCCATGCCTGAACTGTTTTATATTAGCCTATATTGGGATTTTACAAACCCCTTTACACCTACTGTATAGGTTTGGTTGTTATTTTCACCATCATTACTCATTGATTTATAATTGAAAGCTTAGCTCTTGTGATAATAAGTTTAATATACCTAACCCACAAGGCATATGTCTTGCTATTGTATTTATTATTATTCTAAAATTTTGTTTATCATAATTATTTAATACTAACTTTTGTAAAGGGTGCCACAACAACACGCCCTGCGTTCAGTGGCATCCTCATCATTTTCACCATATTATACAATGTTTGTAAAAGCTTTTTTATATTGTTATTATTTAATGGATGGAATTTGATGAAATAAAACTGAACTGAACTGATATATTATCATTTTTGTGAACATTGAGTAATTAGAAAATATGTTCAGTTCAAGTCAATAATTTTCAATATGATTGTTGCCTTCCACCAGGTGCGGATTCTGGGGGTGGGCCCCCCCCAAAAAAAAAAAAGGGAAAAGAGGGAAGAGAAGAGAAAGAGGAAAAAAGGAGAAAAAAAGAAGAGAAAAGGAGAAGGGAAAAGGTTAAATTACACGTATATCGACCCATGCCTAAATCGCAGTCGGGTCAGTCTATATAGGTCTGTGATTATTTTGCTTGAAGGCGGGACAGACTCCTCTGCCTAAAAGCATGTGAAAATTACGTCGGGCCCACCGATATGTAGGGCCCGTCACATTTGGTCACCAAAGTCAGTACAAGCCTATTAAGACGGACTCCGAGCCGACTTCAATTCAACACCATGCATGCTTTAATTGCGAATCTCAAGTCTTAGGCCTATAAAGTGTCAGTGTTACATTTAAAATTTTACAAATCGAGTTCGGGCCCTTTTTTGTTTTAAAAAGCAATGATAGTGTAAAAATGGTCCACCAAATGACTTAAATTAGGTCTTCATTTTGCAAAGGTTTCTCACTTCTGAGGGGGCATATCCCCTCAGACACCCTCAAGCGTCAAGCAACTTTATGTTTACATCTAAAGCAATATCGGGTAATTTATAAAGGTCAAAACTTGTCCACGAATGGCTTCAATTGGGCCGTCATTTCGTAAATTTTCGGCCTTTTCAAACATAAAATTTTACACAATAAATAGTGCGAAAATAGTCCACCAAATGGCTTCAATTATGCCTTCATTTTACAAAATTTTCTCACTTCTACTTTATTCGTACATAATTATAAAGCAATAATTCACACAATAAAAGTCGAAACTTGTCCACAGATGGATTCAATTGGGCTGTTTTTCTCAAATTTTAGGCTTTTTCAAACTAAAATGTTACACAATAATAGTGACAAAATGGTCTACCAAGTGGCTTCAAATGGGTCTACATTTTCCAAAAGTTTCTAACTTCTGAGGGGGGCACATTACCCCTCAGACACCCCCCTGCCTCGCGCAAGCACTCCGGGATGGCCTCTTTGCGACCATTACTTACATTTTTTTTTCACAAATTGGGCCCCCCCCTCTGACTGCTCTGGATCCGCCACTGCCTTCCATTGTAGGCTACAATTCATATAAATCATTTATGTTAATGTACCTTATTATTATATTTATGATCATTTACCTTGTATTGTTTAAAGTGTTGAACAATCAAATAAATCTAAATTTGCTGCATGGTAAAATGAAGTTACCTCCTGAATACAAGTCACTCATTTATTGTGCACGGCAGTGGCGTAGCGTGGGTCATCACATTGGGGGGCACTGGCCATGATTGGGGGGGGCACCGGGTCTGATTGGGGGGGCACAAGCTGTTTTTCGGCAATTTTCTTATGGGATTTTCTAATTTTTGCAATCTATTGGGGGGCACATGCCCCCTGCCCCTATGACGCTACGCCCTGGTGCATGGCACAATGTCTACAAAGGCGTACCAGTCTGAAAGTCAGAAAAAAAGGAAAAAAGGGTGGGGTTGGATTGTTCAAAAGCATGGGAGTATTAAAATAACTAAATCACTCAAATTGTTAGAAGCTTTGAAGCAAAGATAAGCAGGCCTTTCAACTATTGTTTGTTTGTTTAACCAGTCGGTCTGGGTGGGCACACACTTGGGTCATGATGGGACCAGGCTCAAGCAAAATGTTTAAGCCAAGCTTATAAAAGCTTATATTACGTCCACACAGATTCACCTTTTTTCAACCCGGACCTTTTGATCATACAGGATCTTGTACACTTTTACAGGGGCTACGTCACAACAATACACAGGCTGAGGTAGTTCCTGTCCTTCCTGTCAAGATCCTACAGGTGTAGGATTTGGATAAACCACATTGTAAAGGAAGCGCCTTCAATTATGGCAAACTACTGTTTCCCTTTTTTTTTAATTGTGATTCCAAGTTTCTTTACATTGGTCTATATACGCAACAATAAAATCAAGAAAACTTCTGTTATGAATTTTCCTTACCTCATCATATTCACTTGGTTTGAGTGATTTATTTGTGATAAGGACACCTCTTGATACATATCTGTAGAAAAAGTGAAACAGAATTTGAACATTTTTAAACAGGTTGATCAGGTTTGTTAATTAACAACTTCACAGTTTTTTGATTTGTCAAAACCAATTGAGGAACTTATTATTTTCTTGGCGACAGTTTTCTCAGTGAACCACTGACTTTTTCAAAGCTAGTTGTTGTTGTGATGATCCAACAGCTGATGACTGGCAGGAAGTCATGGGGATCTACAATCTACATCATGTGTACGATCCACTGTTGGAGACTGCTAGCAAGACTTACATCGCTGCCAGAAATAACATAACTTCCCACCAGTCTTCAGCTGTTGGATCATCACAACAACACCTTTGAAAAAGTAGTGGTTCACTGACAAAACTGTCAGCAAGAAAATAATAAGTTCTTCTATTGGTTTTGACAAATCAAAAAACTCTTTTAGAACATGTTTCAAAAGTGAAATGATATGGGGTTTATTTCAGCAAAGAATTGAATTTAGGATACATTTAAAATTCAAAAAATCGTATTTCTCATAGAAGTGAGATTCAATAGTTCATTTGAAAAGATTATATTGTAACCCATCAAATCAAAACACAGCAGTTGTTGCACATTTAAAGAAAATAATAACAATGTGTATGAAAAAATTCAGGAATGTGTAATATATCGTTATAAAAACACTATTCAACACCCTGCATCAATTGGTGAGGTTTCATTTTCACACATCGAGGCAACGCACATTTTCGGTAAATTACATAAGCGTTTGCGTTTGGATGCGTACAATGATACATCACTTTGATGCGCACATTGTTAGCAAACATTGTTACTATGCAGTAACAATGTATGTATCGGTGTGACAACATCAGGGGTCTGAATGCAAAGGCTTATGTGATTTACTGAGAAGGTAAATTCTTTTACTTTGTTTAAAATTTAAATCTCAACTTTCACCTTTGACCTCAACAACTGCCTTGTTTCCATGTGTGACAGGACTTACCCTAGTCTGACAGCAGATGCCCTAGATGGGATGTAGCTATGTTCCATCACTATGTGACTGAAATTTAAAATAAACATTAGAATGTACAGTGTAAAATGTATTCAAGGTGCCTGACCCAAATTATAGCCTCATTCCGCCAACTTTTACCCATCAAAATGCATTCCGTTTTTGGTATCGGGTAAAAACTCATATTTTTGTCATAACCCAAGTGAAATTTTAGACCTGAGGGTCCATATGCACAAAAGAGTTAGACCGGGTCTAAAGTTAGACCTGGTCTAAGTGGAATTTAGTTCCATCAGAAATGGTCCTTATTTATTATTATATTATTTCCTTCCTAGAGTAGCAAATTCTAAAGATTTAAATGCAAAGTTCAAAAATAATACAAAATAATTTAAGCAAGTGTAAAAGAAAATGTCCTTTCTCCTGGGACTAAATTCTACTTAGACCAGGTCTAACTTTAGACCCTGTCTAACTGGTTTGTGCATACAGACCAAAATGATTTGTTTAGATGGTATAAACTTTGTTTCTAGAATCCACATCTCTGGAGCAACTTAACTCAAAAATGTGGGTGATGTGCCTCAATGTGAGGTAGAAAACAACCTGTGTTACAACTGGACCTCCCACCTTTAAAGGTAAGTTGTGCAATTCTAAAAATGGTGTTTCTGATACCGGTTCTATCAAGAGGCTCATTACAAAACATCCTTAAATTGTTCTACCAGCAAAAGTGTGTAATACAATGTGCATAGTATACACACTACCTTGCTACCACATTTTTGTAAATACCATCTAAAAAAAGGATATACAAAAGACTAGAATATCTGCTATTATTTCTTATAATAAACAAAATACTAAAAATGTCAGAAAATTTGACCAATATCAAATATCAAAATGAATCAAACCTGCAAGACAAGAATGCACAACACGTAGTATGTGAAACTGCGTACAAGCACAATGCACTCCTCATATTTTTAACAGCTTTTCTGATTAGCTTTGTGGTTCTAAGAGTGTAAAATCAATAGGAAAAACATCCAATCATTTGTGAAGATTTGTTTATGCTCATTAAATTGAAAATCTTTTTCACTATTGATTTATATAAAAGTTTTCACAAACATAGAAAATTTGGGACTGGGACTGTATATTGGTGATTAGTCATAGTATTTTCATGGATTTGATATGGTATCTTTAGCATATTATTTATAGCTTCATTGAAGGAAGCGGTAGAGCGCTTCCATTACAGGAGGAGAGAAAATGTCAGCAACAAAACAGTGATATAATGAAAGACAGAGATAAAAAGATTTTATCGCGTCTGATGTCACTGTCAATTACGATCCTTGATTTGTTTACACAGGTTAATAGCGCGTAAATGGAAGGCTGATTTATCTGGTGCCGGTTAGAGAAAAGGAATAGCAGAAAATGGCAAAAAATTACATACTTTTACAAGACAAAAATCAACTTTTATAGGCATTTTTGACATGGTGCCTTCGCAAAAGAAAGTTTCCTACTATAAAGACCTAACTTTTGAGATGGTTTGTATGTTTGAAGGTGCAAAATTAACAATAAGGTGCCGGGTTATTCCGCCATGTTCAGCAAGTCATCATCACGACACTTGTAAACAAACCGTACTCAAGTTTGATTTTCTCTGTCTTTCATTATAGTGTTGGTAACTTACTTGCATGTAAGCCTTCTTCCTTCTGGGTCAACGATTCCTTTACACCTGCAAATTAAATGACAAAAATCAATTAAACTAATATAAACCAGCCATGTTATGGAGGAGGTACCTCATATAACCAACTCTTGGCATTTTTTTAAAAATTTGTTGCATAATCTGATCCAATCAGACAAACTCAGCAATAATGAAATTGAGATATAGGCAAAAATGAGAGGCCAAAATGCAATAAAACAAAGGAAAATTAAAACATTAAAATATTAATAGTTTTGCAACCAAAAGGGCCGGATCCAGGTTTTTGGAAGGGGGTGGCCCGCTATTGAACAACTTTCTATGTATCACCCCAATTTTATGGGAAAAGTTCTGACTGTTGAAGCCTATGGCTAGTATGCAGCATATTAAAGTACAAAATTAGACTTACTTGTTTTCTGCATCTATAATAATTCCTCTTGGTTGACTTCTAAGCATATAAATGCCTGCAAACACAGCACACATCCTGTACACACAAAATTATAAATAGGTTTTAAGAGATTGACTAACACAGTCTGGATTCTGCCGTGTTTGTGCATCGCTAGAATTGGGCTATTCCAGTTGAAAGCCATACCCCAACTATGGAAGACATGACCTTAATCTCCCACCCAGGGGGTGTAGATTTCAAATGGAGTCAACCATTTATCCACATTTGAAATTCACACACCCTGTGTGGAAGATTAATAAGGTCATGTCTTCCATAGGGGGTGTATGGATTTCAACTGGTATAGCACATTTAATTATGGATGAGGATCTGGATTGTATTAACCATGTAAGGCTGACCAACCCCAATGCTGGAGAAACTCTTAACTCTCTCCACGTGGGTGTCGATTGCAGACGACAAGTTTCAAATTTTCAATAAAAATTCAAAAAATTCAAAATTGTACATTTTCATGACCATATTTGGAATCAGCCGGGATCCAGGGGCCTGCTTAAGGTTACCTGGCGGGGTCCAGGGGCAAGGCATATACTTTTAAATTCAATTCAATTCAAAGTAGTTTATTCACTTTATTTTTTTATTTTAATGGTTCAGAAAACCAGTTAGTTTCCAGACATCTTCCTGTTTTCATGTTTGTTTTGTGTTTTTTGATACAGGGCCTAAAGCATTTATGTATTTAAGAAATCAGTGGTCCAGAGGAGCCTCCTAAAGGTTTTTAAAGTGTAGATGCCCAGGAGCTTTGGGAGCTTCGCCCTCTCGACCACTGCCATTCGATTAAGCTGCAGAGTGGATTAATGAAAATTTAGCTAAAATATGCATATCAGCTCATTAGTATTCTTAAATATGCAAATAACACGACACAAAACTATACAGCATATCTGGCCTAGCTGGCCACCATATCCCATCACTGTACCAAGTTTGAAGTTGATGATTATTGCGTTTAAGCTGCAGAGTGGATTAATTAAAATGTAGGCAAAATATGCAAATAAGCTCATTAATATTCATAAATATGCAAATAACATGACACCAAATAGTCCCAAACAAAAATGTTTGGTAGACTCATAACCGGTGCGATCTTACCTTTCCGATGTTGATTAAGATACTTCTTGCATCGATCCCGAGATGCGGAAAAACCAATAGTCATTTTGCCCCACATAAATGAATAAATAACAAAAAACCCCCGATCCCCCGGTGGACTCACCCAAAAGGTGACGTCACACCATATGATCGTCCCTTATCCGACTTGGGATCCCCTACTCGGACCAAACTTGTAGGGGTGGCGGGTCAGGGATAATCAACATCGGAAAGGTAAGATCGCACCGGTTATGAGTCTACCAAACATTTTTGTTTGGGACTAGACTCAGTACACCGGTCGATCTTACCGTTCCGATGTTGATTAAGATACTTCTTGCATCAACATCTGAAAGATCGATCTAGCAAGTAACCGACGGATGGAGGTACAAGATTGGTCAGCATCTGATCAGGGATCGGGAGCGGTAACGATGGTTTTCGCGAGGTCAGAAAATATTTTCCCCAACGGTCGGGAAAACAAAAAGACCACGCGATCACAGACATAAACCTCCTTACTTAATAAGTTTGGTGGTTAAGAATAGCGACACTGGTTCTTACCATGCTGAGTATTCTGTATAGTCTGAAAACCTGGTACCCGTACACCACCGTATTATGATCGCCAACAATGTCCCGGTAAACCTCCGCCCGTCTCTGATTACTAACGTAAACGGAAGTATCGTAGAGAAGGGCGAAGGTGGCTTCCGGGACACCGCCTGCTAGATCTCCTCAAGGGACAACCGAGCGGTATACCCAAGATGATGAGATAGCTCGTGTCGAGTGGGTCGTGGGACGCGAAACCTTCGCGATCCCCGGACCCCACCAACACCTGGACCAGCCATTGCGACAGCGGCTGGACCGAAAACTCTGTAAGGGTGATGAATGCGGTCGTGAGTCCTCGCAAGGCTTGTGTTCGGAAGAAATAGTGCTGCAGCGCCTTATCGGACACCCCAGCCTATCTTTGGCTTCAGCCGAACCTTGCCCAACCCTGGGGATTGGAGAGGGGCGAATGTCGGTATGCACCGCGCCCGTTCAGTAGTCACGAGAACAGAGCGCCCGAAACAGTGTCGCTCCATCCAGTGTTTGTGAACACGGAAGCTAACCTCGAGACCGTGTGCAACTCAGCACCGCCGTCCCGAAGCCAACGCCAAACCGGAAAGCCATCTTGAGAGTTACGTATTTAAGCGTCGCTTTTGACGGAAGGTCAAAAGGGTGACCCTTAAAGTAATCTAAGACTGTGTTGGGATCCCTTAGGAGGATCACTTTCCTTTTTGGTAGACACTCGTTGAACATACCGTCGGGCGTAGACTAATAAGGTAACCATCGGCTATGATAGTCGACCGTCTCAAACCTCGGTGAATGGAGAGGACAGCTGACTTATAGCTGGCCCCAGTGGCCCGCTGAAGTCTTGCTTGGAACTTTTCTGTCAGAAACTCCGGAACTAGCAGCACAGAGGCTCTAGCGGGAGAGCTATTTGCCTCATTGCACCAAGCGTATTATGGAGCCAGACTCTGGCTATACGTACGGAGGGTAGACTTCCGTCTAGCCCCGGCGATGAGAAAAACAGCTTCTGATGAAAAGTATCCCTCCTGCTCTGCGTTCCTGGTAAGGGCCATGCAGCTAACTGCAGGTGCTCTAGTGATAGACTGGTACCTCCGCTCCGGGCATCCGGAGTAGATCTGGTACCTCGGGGAGTGCCAGCGGCCTTGCCGCTAGCAGAATGACAATGCAGTCTTCCCACCCGATCTTGGCCACCACCATCATGAGTAGTGAGATCGGAGGGACTGCATAAGCTGTCATCCTCCCCAGTCTATGGACAGAGCGTCCCACGGTGAATGCTTGGGGGTCCGCGACCCTTGAGCAGTACACGGCAGTGGATGATTGCGATGAGATGCGAACAGATCTTTCGTGGGGTGGTACATCCCCTTGAAGATCGTCTGAGCGACCTGCGAGGCAAGGGACCATTCTGCTGGTCCCGACACCCTTCCTCGTGACAGATTGTGCGCGAGGATGCTGGTGACGCTCGCGATGTGTATCACTCTCATCGTAATCTGCCTGAACTTGCACCACCCTATCAGGTGTCGTGCATGCAGGCTCAATCGTGGTGGCCCGGAGTCCCCTTGTCTGTTGGGGTAGGCTACCACGGTTGTGTTATCCGTCAGGACAACGGTATGTGATTCCACGATCACCTCCTCGTAGCGAGGGAGGTTGATGTGAAACTCTGTCTCTATGGCCCCCATAGGCCCGAGACGGAGTCTCCGTGGATGTGGACCCCCAGCCCGCTTTTGACGCTATGGTCGTCACTACGTGACATACCGGGGTGCAGGAAACCTGACACCCTGGGTCAAATTGGGCTGATGGGTCCACCACCAGAGTTCTCTCGCGATCTCCGACAACGGAACCGCGAGGGATATTGGTGACGACTGGGCCTGCAAGCAGGCTAGAAGGTGTAGTTGGGTAAGCCTAACGTAGAAACGGCAGTACAGTACGAGGTCTACCATACTGGCCATTAGGCCTACCACCTTCATCCATGCCACAGCGGGTTTTGCCCGAGACGCGGCCAAGAGTCAGGCACCCCGCACCATGGTCGTCACCCGCTCGGGTGAGAGCACCGCGAACCCCTCCGTGAGGGTGATCTGGGCCCCTACAAATAGTGGTGTCTGCGTCGGGACCACGCTGGACTTTTTTGAGCTGATCAAAACATCCAGGGTCCCGCACCCTACGGACTATCAACCCCATGAGACCCGTAGTCTTCAGTGGAGTGCGTCCGTATATGAGCCAAACGTCCAGGTAGCAACTGATGTTGACACCCCTGTGCTTCAGGTACGCTGCCACCGCTCTGACCAAGAGTGTTAAACACCCTGGGAGAGATGGACAGGCGGATGGCGGTATCAAAACTGGTAATTTTGATCCTGTACCTAGAAGCGCAGATGCCTCCGATCTTGAGAGGCGATTGGCATATGCAGATAGGCGTCCGAGAGATCTAGCGATGCTGTTCCCATGCCCCTGATGGGGCAGGCTAGCACCGAGGCGAGAGTCCCCATTCTGAACCTCTTGGGCCTGAAGAACGTGTTCAACAGCCTGCGGTTCCGGATGGGGCTCCCGTCGCCGTCTTCCTTGGAGCCAATGGCTCCAAGATCACCCGTAGAGCGGTGGGTAGACCGGGACAATCGCCCGCTTCGTGAGAAGCTGTGTGATCCCTGTCAGTAGTGCCCGGCGCTGGGGGCCGTCTGACGGCACTACTGTGGACCTCTGAAATGTGCAGACGAATGTGGGGAGACTGGGTTGCCAGTCTGTAACCCCCACTCACCACTGACCATACCCAGGCGCTCAAAGAGATGGTTTCCCACCTCTGGGTGAAAGCCATAAGCGGTCGAAATCCACTGGGAGATCCCCTGTGGAAAAACCGCTGAGCCCCCAGGAATGCTCTGCCTAGCTTCCCTTGGAAGAGCGCTTGCTCTTCTTCGGGCTTGCCAGCTGTTCCTGTGCTACCCTTGCGCCTCCCAGAAATGGGTGCTGCAGAGGTAGTGGGCTCGGGTACTGTTGGTGGTGCACGGCCTGCTGAAGTCGGAGCTCCTACCCATGGTAAGGGCAGTTTCCGACTTCTTCAGAGTGCTCCGTTGGTAGCTTCTTTGCACGGTCCTCCACCGTGGCGCAGAAGCATCCAAAGAGAAAAAGGACCCTGTCTTTCCATCGCGTGGAGCGATTGGCGTGGCAGGCCCCTCCCCCCGGCGCTGAGTGGACACCCTATGGGCTAGGCCCATGGAGCTCTCGTTGAGGCTAGCTGTTAGCACCGCTAATAGGCTCACCTCATGGAAGAGCTCAGATGTTGTCTGAGCGTCGCTTGAAGACATCTGGGTCCCTCTCGGATCCCCTCAGGTAGGTCCCGTGGTCCTCCCGCGTTACACGCAGAGGAAGCGTGCAAGCACGCAGGCGTCCCTAGCTCTACTGAGCTCGACAGCCCTACGATATCTACCCGTGAGGTTTGCCGGGAATGAGAGTGCAGGCGTCCCCTGTGAGGAAGCAGCAGCTGAGCATCCTACTGAAAGGATCCCCTGGTCCTCCTCCATGGACTCCCCCTTAGGGGGTGTTCGGAGGAAGATCAGTGCTGTTGCTCCCCTCGCGGGGCAGCGGGGAAGGAGATTGTAGTGATGTCACTACGGACTCAGCTTCCGACTCCTTTCCCTCGCCC
The DNA here is from genome assembly GCF_039555335.1 of Amphiura filiformis. NCBI lineage: Eukaryota > Metazoa > Echinodermata > Ophiuroidea > Amphilepidida > Amphiuridae > Amphiura > Amphiura filiformis. The sequence continues at coordinate 12,519,417 of NC_092636.1, forward strand.
ACAGTATCCGTATCATGCTCCGATGATGACGGTAACTGAGGACGGGCATCTGAAAGCGGGTAAGAAGGCATAACCACTGTGTGGCTCGCCGACTACCTGCCAGCAGAAGAGGGAGTACTCCCGCAAGACTCTGAGGTATCCGCCATGGCACCACTGGGTCCGCATGCTCTCGCAGCCGTCGTCCTAGCGCTAGCAGCACGGGGCCTACCCTGATCAAGATCTGGGTTAGCCCCATGCCGGCTGGCCTGGTCAACAGCTGATGTTGGTACTGCGTGGCCATCGCTAGGCGACACTTGCCACAGTGCTAGGCCGTGGAAGAAACACCCTGCGGCGGGTACCACGGGCATACCCAGCCGGCAGCTGACCCTGAAAGGATCCGCCACCAGGGTAACCCCATGGTACTGCAGTACCAGCACGCCTCCCCTTGTTGCCACAGAGACTGTGGCGACTAAGGCGGGTGCTGCGGTACCGGTGCGGTATCAGCGTGGGTACCCGTGAGGGTTCCCGGCTGTGTACCGCTGTATGCGTGGTTCCAGCGTAGGTGCCCGTGAGGGCTCCCGGCTGTGTACCACTGTACCCATGCCTCACTGCGTTCCCCGCAAGGGGATCAAGCCGTGTGTATGGGGACGCGGCTTTACCGGCGGTCCCTTGGCTAGAGGGAGCTTGCCTAGTACCACGGGTAGCTGAGCGTGCATACCCCGATCAATCACCTCGCCACCTGAATAGGCACCGGCACTCACTGGAGCTATCCCCTGTTGATTTGGCAGTGAACGATCCAGAGAGGGTAATTGACCCATTGACGATAATGGATCACCCACGCTCCGCTGGCTCTCGAGGACATAAGTGGGTTGTTGATCAGCTAGGCTGTTCAAGCTACTTACTGTACCCTCTAGAGCTTTCGCCCAAGGTCGCTGTGTGTGGCGGACCACTCACGGCAGCTATGGGCGGGTGCATAGCGGCTACCACTGAAGTCAAGCCGTAGCTCGCCTTTGTAGCTGCCACCGAATGCACCTGGGTCGCTGTCCCGTGAGAGACTGCAGCCCAACCCCTGAATAATCGCCAGCCAGTCCCTGTGGACAGCCAGCAGCTATTCTAGGGCCCAGGGTATCACTCGGCGGTCCCGCCATGGAACGCTGCCGTGTGACAACCCCAGTTGGTTCTGCTAAGACTACACCCACAGCGTTAGCCGCGTATCGTCTCTGCTGAACCCATGCATGCTAGGGTTCAACCCAGGCAAGCCCGGGGTACCCTTGCATGCTGCCCGTCGCTGGCTACTACTGTGGCTGTTTGAGCCCGTAGATATGCCTGCAACAGACGGGTGTCCTCCTGCTAAAAATCCGTGAGGATTTTCGCTGAGAGGACTGGTATCCTCCTGCTACAAAACCCGCTAGGGTTTTCGCTGGTGGTTACCGCTCTGCTGCCTGCTACTTTGCTCCGACGTATAGTCAGTGCTTTCGCTGGCTGCTGAGCCTTTGGACGCTTAGCAGTCCCGAAGGAACCGCCTGCTTGTCCGGGGACCGGAGCCCCCTTAAGCAGACCTGCCATGACCCATAGGGGCTGTCACAGCAGAATCTACCGTATCGACTGGTATCCTCCTGCTACAAAACCCGCTAGGGTTTTCGCTGGTGGTTACCGCTCTGCTGCCTGCTACTTTGCTCCGACGTATAGTCAGTGCTTTCGCTGGCTGCTGAGCCTTTGGACGCTTAGCAGTCCCGAAGGAACCGCCTGCTTGTCCGGGGACCGGAGCCCCCTTAAGCAGACCTGCCATGACCCATAGGGGCTGTCACAGCAGAATCCACCGTCTCGACCTTACCAGTGCCCTTGGTAGATTTCTTCTTCGTCTTATGGCGATGACGGAGCCTATCCCAATCGTCAAGCTGGAACTCGGAGAGTCCTAAGCAAAAGAAAGACATCTAGAAGATCGTGAGCACTCCCTGTGGGTGAAACAGAGCGGGTGTGGGTCCCGCTCCGTCACCAGGGAAGGGCAAGCCCGACAGGGCCGAGGCGAAGCGAGGAGAAAGGGAGGGGGGCACTACCCCCCCCAACATGCGACTCAAGCCCAGTAAGCAAACCTGAGCACGGAGGCTGGTCGCTAACGTTAGTGGTAAAGTAAGGACTGGCTAACTTTATTACTAAAATGTCAGACGGGTCCCTACCAATCCCCACCGTATGAATATCTGATTAACTCGTCTTATCGGACGGTAATGAAGACATAACGATAGAGTAATCACCCAACATAGCAACAATAACCTACCGTACATGAAATACAATGTGTATGTACAAACATCTATTGTAACTTACAGGCTGCAATGGTTGTTTTACGTGGGAAACAAAATGAATGGCGCCAACGAGCGGCCATTTTGAATTGCTTGTGTGTCTCGTATACAAGCGGAGTCACGAGATGTAGCTAAGTTTTGGATCGTTTTTTGTCACTTTTTCGCCAGAAAATGCCGTCAAAACTATCCTCAGTCGAACAATACCGGTTTGGTTTTACCTAAGGTGTGAAACTACAACCAGTATATCTCGCCTTTTGGTCGAGAAATTGATACACAGTGCTATGAACAATCGATAGGCACGTCTGTGTCAGTCGGAGACCAAGGAGGATAAGGGACGATCATATGGTGTGACGTCACCTTTTGGGTGAGTCCACCGGGGGATCGGGGGGTTTTTGTTATTTATTCATTTATGTGGGGCAAAATGACTATTGGTTTTTCCGCATCTCGGGATCGATGCAAGAAGTATCTTAATCAACATCGGAAACGGTAAGATCGACCGGTGTACTGAGTCTTATACAGCACATCAGGCAATCATATCCTATCACCATACCAAGTTTGAAGTTGGTCTGTTATTGTGTTAAAGCTGCAGAGTGGATTAATGAATTTGCTTCTGCCCATACAGCCAAACAAGCAACCAGGCAGACAGGCTGGCGGACAACCATCTGGATGATAACATAAGCCCATCATAGGTGTGGGGGCCAAAAAGTAAGAAAAAATCGCAATGATTTATAGTGTGCTACACACAGGCACAACGCCTAGACATTGATCCACAAGCCTCAACACACTTTACAGGTTAAAACAACTAGAAGAAAACAAGACAAATTCACCTCAATCATTTTTAGCATCAGTAACTGATGTAAAAATGCCAATTTTCAAATTTTCTAAAAATTTTAAAAATTTATCAAATATCAAAGTCATATACCCTCACCTGCAAAAACACTGAGGAAGTTCTCCGCTACCATAAAGTGTCCAAAGGAATGCTGTGTTGCCATAGCGACCTAGTGATCTTAGGAAGTATTGCATTGATACAAGAGCCTGGAATACAAAATGACGAAATTACAATAAGTTGCATGACAATACATGCAAAAAATAAAATGAATCTACAAAAAGTAGGAAAATATTCACATGCAATTTGCAAATTTTATGAGTATAGTTGGTCTCATCTCATTAAGGGCTGGGGTATGAACGTTTGGACAGTATTTATTGTGGGACATTAGAGCACATCAGACATATCAAATTGCATTCTGAATACGAAGAATGTCATTCTGGTATCAAATAATTTTGATTTTTTTAAATTTTCTATTTAATACACATTTTATGGCAAATCATTAAAAATTGATATTTTTGATATTTAACAGTACTTGAAGTAAACTTTATATATCTGATGATTTATACTTAAAGTGTATGTAGGTGGGATGAAAAGCCGACGATCAATTGAAAATTTTGACCTTTTTCAGTATTGAAGATATGCATTTTTTCCCCAAAACACCCAAAAAAATTAGGTCTTTTTGGGAAAAAAATCCATATCTTCAATATGAAAGGTCCAAATTTTCAATTGACCGTCGGCTTTTCCTCCCTGCTACATACACTTTAAGAATATGTCATTAGATTTATATAATTTACTTCGAGGACTGTTATATATCAAAAATTTGAAAAATATCAAATTTTTATAATTTGTCATAAAATTTGTATTTATATTGTGATTTTCAAAAAATCAGAAAGACATGCTTCGTATTCAGAATGCAATTCGATAGGTCTGAGGTGCTCTCATGTCCCACAAAAAATACTGTCGAAACGCAATAAATGCTCATTTTAGATCCCTTAAGGAATCTCCATCAATTCCAGTTTCAGAAAGAAACTGAAAACTCATCTTTTCAGTTAGCTTCTTTCTTGTTCCTTCTGTGTTTCTTTTTTGCATCCTTTCTCTCCTCTTTCAGCGCTTTGATAAATTTTAAAGGTGCTTTATAAATATCTTTATGTATGTATGTGTGAGCTTAATACCATGTTGGATTTTATGCGTTGAAAGATTGGAAACGTATGTGCTAACCTAATCCCACGGGCGTATACAAATGTGTAGAAGAGCAATTTGTCAGTATGCTGGTAACACTTATTTCTTAAATACGCGTAGTTGTAATCTACCTAAATATGATCTGAAATACTCCAATTCCAAATATCTAACCCTAAAGTTTGTTCGGCTTATATAAGGCGGAAAAATTAAGACTCATAACACTGTGTATTAATATAGAATGGCGTGCACGCTGTTGAGTGCAGTGCTTACGCTAGGTGTGCGTTGCATAATGCATGACTAGCGCACGCTTGTGTGAATTTACGCGAGCGTGAGTTGGCACTTTATTAACGCGCGCAGTAACAAAAGCCGAATAATTTCCGCCTTATATAAACCGAACAAACTTTAAATGCAACCTCTTTAAATTGGGAGCCATGTAAACTTTTTGTAAACTCTTGTTTTTGTTCATTATTGCAAAATATTAAATAAATCAGTTATGTACTTTTCTTGTGACAAGGGAGTAAAAAGATGCCATGCTTTGCATTGCACAAATTTGTATGTGGCCTACCTGTTCTGTGGGTGTGGTGGCACTAACCATAGCGATGGAATGGATGACAAAATGCTGCAATGTGGGTGTCAACTTCCTTGATGTTAAGAACTCTACAAATGGCCTGTCTTTATAAGCTATAGCAAAAAGATAAAAATGGTTAACAACATGCAAAATATATCAATTGATGTTCCTTTCACAAATTGTGCATAAATTATACTCATTAGAACTTTACTATAGTTCTCGGACAGACCTTTTGCACTATAGCAATAACAGTAGAAACTGAATGTAGAAACTGATTTTAAAACAATAATCCAAACAACAATTACATATATCATACTTGTAGAATTTTCATCGATTTATTCTTGATACTTGATGTTTTGACTCCAAAAAAAGAGGCAGTTGCCATTGTCCATGAAGTTGATATGTCTATGTGTGTTGCAAATGCAGTAACAACGGAAGCAAATGACTACCATTCATTGCTAGAGACCTATGAAAGGCTTGGCAACCATGCTGAAGGCTTCCAGTGATGGTGTAAACACAACCTCTGTTGGTAGCAGGTTCCACACTTTTATTATGGCATTATAATGATTCAGTAATACTTCAGATCCAAAATATGTGGGGAGGGGAGAGATTTAAGAAGGGGCTTGTGTAAGATGGAGTCTTTCTTTCCGAGGAACCATAAAAACTTGATAGTTAGCGTATGTGGTTACTACCAAGCGTGTTTAAAACATGCAAACATGAAAAGGGTTTTGAGCAAATCATCGATACACAATTACACATAGTTATATACGAACAAGTAAACCTGCAAATGTGTGTCTCAACCCTCAGTTGGTAAAGCGCCGGACTTTGGTACAATTTCATGTTTTCAAAAGCGCTCGATAGTAAGCACATATGCTAACTATCAAGTTTTTACAGTAATATGACATAGTTACCTTCATATTGATCTTGTAAGTTCTGATGATTGAGACAGAATTCTATGAGTCGCATCAGCATTCTCTTCTCTAGCATATTGACATATTTACTGCTGAATACATCTGCACGTGAACAAGGTACCTGCCAATACAAGACTAAAATAATTACAATCACATACAGATACCCCAGAGGTTCATTTCACTCAATTTTCAACCCTTCGTAACTCAAGTAACCGTTCATTACGAAGGGTCCCTTTAGTAAATCCCTATTACCGTGATTCGTCCGAGTATAGTCCCACGCTCGAGTATAGTCCCACCCCCATTTTTCGAAAAATTCCAGAAATTCCAGAAAAAAAATGAAAAAAATTTGAATGCATTTTGAAATCATTAATAGAGTATGACATGAATACTAATTATCAATTTTCATATTAAAAACACAAAACATCTTGAATTTTTTTTTTTTATTTTAGGTCAACCATGAATGATCCTAGCATCTAGGTTGTTTTTTTTTTTGAAATTCAAGTATAATCCCACCCCCCAATTGTGAAAAATGTTCACCTAAAAAACGGGTGAGACTATACTCTGACCAATACGGTACTTAAGAAGAAGAGTACTTTGTCGTAAGTTACGAATGATTTCGAGACTTATGAAGCTTCTTAAAGTTTAGTGAAATGGACCCCATGTGATTTCATCAAGATGATTCTGCTATTCCAGTTGGAATCAGTACATGGTCTATGGACAAACATGATCTTTGATCTCCCACATAGGGGGGTGTAGATTTCAAATGTAGTCACCCATCCAGGTAACCCCTTTTGAAATTCATTCCTGTTGTGTGGAAGATTAAGGTCATGTCTTCCATAGGAGATGTATGTTTCAACTCGAAAAGCCAATTATAGCAACTGAAGTATTAATCATAAACCTTGATGTTTGAAACTATTATACTTAGTTCTCTTAGTAGATAAGATGAATTTTTAAAAACATTTTCCGCAGAAGCCAGCGCACATACACATTGAAAAAAAAACCCAGTGCAACTGACTGAATTCACACTGGCAACCTTCATATGACTAACATGATACTCCAACCAATTGACACAATGAAACCTGTTGCAGCAGAGCAGCAGGATGAAAGCTACAGGTATAAGATTCGACCAGTGTTTGTTGTTTGCTAGAATATAAAACATCAGAACTGCATATTTCAACAAATGCACAAAGGGACAAAATCTTGTAGGGATGACAATATTATATTTCATTACAGGAGAGCAAGTTGGCGCAACAATTGTTCCCTCGTCTTGCACCACTGAGGTCCCAGATTCAGGCCCCGGCCGTGCCCAAGGACTGTATGTGCACTTTGTTTATTCCAATCCATGCTCTCTCTTGCGGGTTTTCTCCAGGATCTCCGGTTTCCTCCTGCTTTCAAAATCGGTGATTAGTTGTTTGCTTATCAAAAACTTCTTCACCCAATAGAATTTGGGGAGCTGCACAGAAATGGGTAGATGTTACAATCTAACTGCAGATAGGTTTGCGTCTGGGTTCTGCTGCACAATGCCTAGTTGATGTGATCTGATTGTGATGATTCACCATAGCAGTGAAATTACAGTGCTTTGAATCCTCCGAGATCTGGTAAAAAGGCACTATATAAAATCCGAAATTTATTTATTTATTTCTGAGTAGATTGGATGAACAAATTAATCTTTCCCCTTTGTTGAAATATACCCCCAAAAATCAATATTACAAAAAACTAAGGAAAAACACAAGCAAACTTTTCGTAAACTAATGACTTTACCTGTTCCAATTGTCCATTGATGTGAGTTAGTATCCTAGTAACTGCTTTAAATTCAGCATAGCGGCTAATGCGTGAAGATACTAGTAACTCTACCATAGAACCACGACAGAACATGAGCTGGAAAAGAAATGAAACAAAATCAATGAATGAGCTAAATTGACCATCATATCATCAGCACCATTGATGCAATTATCCTAAGGCTGGAGCGACCACTACCATTGATAATGTACACCGATGAATGTGCTTTCATTAAAGCATATTTCTATTGGTAGATCCTTCATGTAATTATTTTGTGTAAGCTAATCCTAACCCTAATCCTAACCCTAAACCTAATCATAATCATAATCCTAACCCTAATCTTAACCCTAACCTTAACCCAACCCTAATTTTGTGTATAATTACATGAAGGAGTAACCCTAACATTGATGTTATGACATCATCGATTACAATAGTTAAATATGCGGGTAGGTGGATGGGGGTATTAAAAAGACTTTGCATTCCCAGTCTCTCCTGCTGTGACTCACAATAGTGTGTAATGGACTAAGTAGCACAGAGACAAGTAGCATTATACATTTTCTTTGCAATTCACACCCATCTGAGATAATAATGGACTATTCCATTTAAAATCCACACTACCCCTGTGGAGGATTTTGGAAATATCTTCCACAGAGGGCAGATGTTTTTCAAATGTAATTGGCCAGAGTTAATCATTTTGAAACCCAAACTCCCCTGAATTATGGCTTTACCTATATCTTCCACAACTGGAGTGAGTATTTCAAATGGAAGTTACCCAATTGTGTATTCTATTCAAAATTGATACTCCCTCTGTGGCAGAATTTAGCTAAATCTTCCACAGGGGTAGTGTGGATTTTAAATGGAAGAGTCCAATGTGTATCATGGTAGTAGGTGGCTGTTGTGCGTGTCTGGATGAAGAAATTAGTAATTCCTCATGTAAACAGATGACACTGACCAAAGTCACAGTAACTTGTGGTTGGTACATGTAAAGTGTTGAAATCACTGATAATTTAGTATGATGATACAAGGGGTGGTCAATAAGTTCGTAGAACAAGATACTTGAAAGAGTACCAGCCAAATTGAAAGTCTTCTGATTGCTCCATGAGCCACTATTCACTGAAGGCTCACCAGCATTCATCACCAGCAAACCTGATAGTATGAAGGTAGGACTTAGAATTCTAAAATAGGTTTCATTTAAACTGGAGGCCATGCCTGGACCACAATATGGTTGCTTTTAAGGTTAAACAAAGTGTTGAAGGGCTTTACCTCCAGAAAAAATATATTATTACCTTATACGTAAGAAAATATGTCTACTTATCATGTGAAATAAAAAATCCGGAAAAAATTGTGTGAAAATGTGTTTTAGCCTATTTTTTAGCTGTTATCAAGCACTATTATTCGATTTGTTTACAAGCGCCAAGCAACTGTCGTCTGGGAGAGTGATTGACATCTTTATTATTAGAGAAGAATGGAATCTGTATAGTTCATGAATATTCATGTAGTATTTACACAACCTGTATCCCAGCCATTTTTGCCTAGTTATCGTAATCGCTCATATAAGACGCCCATATGATCCATGGTGTTAAACTGATATTCAACAACTTTATATCTCTCGATCTTTGCGATCCGAAATATTGAATTTCAACTTTAGGCACATCTCTAGCAAGGTAATAAATACCTGTCACAAATAGAGGTCTTGAAATGTTACTTGCAACGTTAAAAATGTGAATAGAGAACAAATCGGGTTCAAACATGCTTCAAAAATATGAAGGTAATTGTCAACGCCTACTACCAGAATAGCCGGAAGAGGGCAGACTTCATAAGGGAGTGTTCATATATTTTAGTGGGGGACAACGAATTTGGAACTTATTTCGGAAATTTCCTGGGTTTTTGGTTTTGTTTTTTTATTTTATCTGCATGTTCGGGTGTTTCGGTTGGCTCTTTTTCGGGGCATTTTCATGCACTTTACAGGAGTTTTTCGTGGTTTCTCTGTAGCTGCCGTGTGTACTTTTCCCCACGTACAGGGTATAAATCCCGGGGTATAAATAAATGAATGAATAATAACATATAAAAAAAAGAATCTGGAACTTCAACGTCAAAAAACAAGACAAATTGTACCCTGCTAAAAATATCAACCCATATCCTCTCTGAGAATAAAAATAATAAGACTCCAACCTCACCTGCAAAAAAATATTTTTCGGGGATAATTTGGGATAAGTTCGGGCCTATTTTATTATGCGACAATTTTCAAAATCTATAAGGTGAAATGTGTCGTGGGGATGTGCGGCAGATTTGGGGTGCATTTTCAGCCATTTAGTTTAGACTCTGTTGTATTTTTAGCCATGATTTTATTGACCCTCAGTGTCATGAAAATTAGGTTCAAGAAGGGTATTTTCAATAATTTTCTCGAAAAAGTAAATATTTGCGAAAACTTTCAGTCCAAAAGTTGATACAATTTTGGGTCTGTTTTCTTCAAATTTGGTTTAAAATCGCACCGTAGTTTTTCGGTCACAGCCTCACATCCTTACCCAAACCAGCTTGAGAAGGTTCCCCGGTGTGTGCAAATTTGTAATTTATAGGCCTACACTCGTTATTTAAGCCTAAAATCAAAGTGTTAATACCATTAACACTGCCATGGCCCGCTTTTGTCGTGATGACTGGCTTCCAAAATGTAGGCCTATTTTAAATTATAAATCTGGTCCCGCTAGAGGTGTGTTTTTACCCTGGAGGTCTCTCCCTCGGGTTCGTGGATGTGCCACAGTTTTGGGGTAGGCCTACCTTTTCAACGACTATGATGGGTGGGTTTACAGCGAAGACCAACTTTTGGGCGCATTTTGGCAAAAGTGCCCTTAAAAAAGCGTCAAATTAGGCCAAATTTGGATGACTTTGACCCCCGCGGTACAAATGTTTTGAAGAGACCCGCCCGAGGTGTTTTTATTTTAAAAAATGGTCGGGCCTGCTAAAAAAAACCTCCCGGAATCAAGCATGGGTAGGCCTACCAAAATGCCTTGAGACCCCCCCAACCCAGCGCCGGGACCTACATGACATGATATTCTCCATGAGTCCACCAGAAAATATAAAAATACAACATTTTGATAGGCCTACTATATTTGTCTGTATAAAGAGCTAGGCGTACCGGGATTTGCCGACTCCAATGTTCATTTTGAACCATTAATATTTGAGCCACGGCGCACACCGACACCGCCTGGCTAATAATCATTTGGTGCAGAAGGGACACGAAAATGAATACACGGGATCGATACACGTGAATTGCTATGCACGATTTTGATATCAGACGAAAATCTTCTGATACCGGGTTAGAAAATGATGAATATCTCCGTCATGATTTTTTTTCTCAAGAAACCAGATTTGGTCTCATAAACTTGGAAATACGTGTTGAACAGATATGATAGTCGCTAGAATGCGCTTTGAAAATTGGCCGTGCGCTTTGAACTCAAAATTTGACCATTTTATATTGCGTTGGTCCTGTTATGGACTACAGCGTGCAGCGTGTAGTACAGCTGCACTCACTGTAGGCAGTATAAAAGTCGATGACCATTGACCTCAATGGGGTATACAAGCTTAATCACGCACAACCAAGATCGATTACCCGGCTATTGTGAGTAGCCTTAGTTATGTCCCTCGACTAATTATTAGTTTAAAAGAGCTTTAAAGGTTTGAACCAAATGGCTAATCGTGGCTGTGGATTTAACCTACCATGGCGATTCTTGCCATGAAGATATAGGGTCGAAGACACTGTGCGGCGCTCGGGAATGTGAAAAGCGGGGGGGAGTAGGAGCAACAAATTATTCAGGACGATGCGTGAGATTTTACTCATTTTCCAGCTTTTTGCGTGAGATTTATTACGTGGCGTGAGATTATACTACCTTGGCGTGAGACCGTGAGAAAGTGACCCAATGCGTGAGACTCACGGCCAATGCTTGAGTTGACAGCCCTGCTTGTCGGCCTACCGCGTATGTCTACCGTGATGACAGTAAGCGTAGCTGCCGGGGGGGCAATTGCAAAATTGCCTATTTGGGCCCCCCCCCTAGTGCAAGGAAAAAAAGAGGGAAAGGGGGGGGGGAGAAAGAGGAAAAAAGAGAGGAGAGGGTGAGAGGAGGGGCAGAGAGATGGGGAATCCAAACGATATGCAATACAGCTCAATAGGCCTACCACATACGATTATGATAAGCCTGGCAAACATTGTCTATTTGGGCCCCCGCCCCCAGTGGGAAATTTGGTGGATATTTGGGCCCCTCCCCATAGGGCCTACAGTCTTGCCCCTCCTGGAAAAAATCCCAGCTACGCCGCTGCGTGATGATGTTGCAAAGTTGCGGAAGTTCATTCATAAATTTCCCATTTCCACTCGACAACAACAGACCAGCACGCAGCCAGCAGTAGCTAATCCCCGAGCTAATCAGAGACATGTGCGTTTCTCTTTCAACAGAAAATAATGTGACCATGTGACTGACACGATGTAGGCCTACGCTTCAAATAATTATGCTCTCGGCGTCAAAAGTATGATAATGGAAAAAATTTATAATGAACCCTCCCTCATTTAGCCACACCTTTCTCGTGTTGCCTGGTATATCAGCAAAATCCTACACTATCGCCTTCCCTTGGTAAAATCCCTGCTACCAACTCGTGATATTGAAATTGAATTTCAGCGCCAGAACTTCCGTCATTCTAGCATCATGGATGGATAGGCTATGCAGTGGCGCCGCTAGGGGGGGGGGGGGCAGTATTTCCCCCAATATTTTTTCTTTCTCATCCAGTTTTTAGGCAAAATCCCCACAATTATGTAATTTTCCACTTTTTATGGCAATTTCAAGTGCAATAAGTGCCCCGCTCAAATTCACTTCCCCGGCCCCATGCCCGGAAAAAATTCTGGTTCCGCCACTACGGGTATGGCCATAGCTAGAAGGGCGTCCCCCCGTTGCCCTTGGTTATGCTGGACGTATGAGAAATTTAGAGCTTGTTCAATTCCGCCAATTTTAGAAATTTTAAAGGTAGGCCTATATACAGTGTAGGCATGTATATAGCCTATAGAAAAACGGATCACAGTCAAATAAAATATAAAAATCGTAGGCCCAATAATTTTACTAATGGCATTTATTGAGCTGCTCACTTCTTGAAAATCCTATGGTTTAATATTGATATTATATAATTGAGCTCCTTGTCAAGCTCCTCAGTAGGCCTACACATAGGAGAGTGACTAACTGAGCTCCCGCTATTTTCAGAAATGAAGGCCTGGCCTATTAAATGAATAATTAGGATTGAGGCAGCCTTTTGTTTCATTTTACAGAACTTTTTAATCCCCCAAAATTAGTGGGTTTTTTAATGGGGAGTAGGCTTTTAAAACGAAATTCAAATTTGGCAATATTTTCCATTGCTTAATGAATTGATCTGCGTGAAAATGCCTAAACATGTGGCCAGAGCGGGATGACTGGTATAAAAATCTTAACTTGTGAGTCAGGTCGTAGGCCTATGGGGTTGTATGAGGCTGTGGATCACGAAATGCCCCTTTAATGTGTGCTAGGTAAAGTCATTCTTCCTTTCGACCTGCCAAAATCAGTAATTTTATTCCCTCCCCCGGCCCCGGCTTGCCAAAAAATTGCTTTCTCGAAAGGCTGTGCAATCAGTACCGGTATTAGCCTACTAATTATAAGCCAAAATTTCCAAGCGACTCGCTAAAAATCGCTTGCCTCCCGTCTCGGCCAAAAAAAAAATCGCTTGTCCGCACCCCCTGGACTGCCAAATTTTTGTGGCCCCTCCCCCCTTGGCCTGCCAAAATGCCCCATCCCTTTGCATATAGCCTATATATAGGCATATGCCAATTTTTGGGATCCCCAATTTCCATACCCATACCCATACCTTAAATGGATTTCTAAATATCTACCTGTTGCAAGCGCAGCATTGGCGCTGGATTTTAAGCTAGAAAATACCTAAATATTTTAAAATCCAAACTCGCAACACCACTTGCCCTCGCAACACCACTTGGCAAATACAGGCTATACAGCCCGTCGTAACAATGGCGTACGTAAACATGTGTTTTAAAAAGAAATGAGAGTGTCACTTCTGTCCAAAAAATTTCGAATTTTGGCCTTGAGCAGCGACAATCAGAGGTAAGAAAAACACAGTATGACGCAGCTTGAAATATAGAATCACTATATCAATTTTGAAGTGTGTACTTCAAAGCACAAGCAAACGAGGTGAAATGGTTCGAAAAAAATTGATTTCGCTGTATCTTTTATCGCGAAACTAGACAATTTGGCAGCAGCGAGTCGGAAAAATAGCAAATATCTCAATTTTCTGCTATCGAAATGAAAATTTAAATAGCACCTGCATGCAGAAGAGGGTTTATAGAAATAATGTAGGTCAGAATTTTGTCTATGAAATCTTGCACAGGAATTATTATTACTGGTTACAAAACGACATACAAGTGGAGGCCATTTTACTTCAAATTCGGCCAACATTTTAAGCTTACATAAACAATCGAGACAACCAATATCAAGAATGAATATGCACATTCTTTTATTGACTTGTTTGTAATGTGCGTCGAAGTTCCCAACAAAATCGCCACTTCCAATGAGAAATTATGGCCGTGTTCCCAAAAATCTTGATGCTCCAGAAATAGAAAAAAATTTGAAATGTTTGAAAAGTACATTTCATTTTGAGCCAAGTGGAAAATTCAAGCATAATAATGACCCTTACACTTTCAGCTTTTAGGCGTAGTTTATGTTTCTCTCTCGATATTTATTTCCAGAAATAGATAAGTTTAAAGGGGGCTACGTGCATCCCATTTTGCTTCTGAAAATGGCAAAATTGTGTATAACCTTAATAGTTATCTGACCCCTCTGTTGTGATTAGCAGCTTGATAAACTGAGAATAGGGTACAGGACACAATCCGAGAACAGTCACATACCTGCCATCAACTTTCTTCACTTGATGGCTTGCTTCAATTTGGCTATTCAAATTGCTTATGATTGTACTTTCATTTGGCAAATGATCTGTCATCAAGAATCTTCTTTTGGATTATGTTTACATCAATTGTTAATTACTTTGCACCGCTTCTTTCTTTCTGCAGGGCCGATGCACAGTTCAAAACAGGAAGTTATGGCCAAAATTAGTAACATTAAAAACAAATATTCCACTTGATTTTACTCACTTTTGGAGCTAAATCGATGTTGAATTTCCGCCACTGTCGTTTAATATCTGCCCATGTCCACACCCTCCTGGCTGGAGGTGCTGGTGCTGCTGCTTCAGCTGCTGCACTTGTACTAGCCTCACCTCCACCAACAGCACCTTCTGCCTCCTGCTGCTGCTCCGAGTTGTCTTGACCTCCCTCAGCTCTTGCAGATTCCTCTTCCTGATTGTCTGATGACCTTTGACCTTCACCAGCTTGACCCTCTGCAGGTGTTTCATGTGTTGCCTGATCAGTTGCCACTGACTCATTCTCCTCTTGAGTTTGATGACTTCCAGATTCACCAGTTGTTTGCTGACTTTCAGATCTACTAGATGTTTGTTGACCTTCTGCACTATCCGTTCCTTGTAATGTAGGATCATTGGTGCTTAGTTCACTTCCAGATGCCTTCTCTGTCACATCACCTTCAACAGTTCCAGACAAAGAGTTACTGGCTGATTGGTTCTCGTCATTTCTGTTCTCGGTAGTTTCATCTTGATGGGCGTCCTGTCCTGATGCACCATGAGCTTCTGCATCTTGCTGTTCCTGAGGAGGCTGGTTGTCATTGTTTTCAGGCACTGGATCAGGAGGTGGAAATACAATTGGTCTTTCCTGGATAGCATCTAAATTCCCCTCTCTGAAAATTAACAAAAATGGAAACAATCAATAGATTCGAAATTAAAAATGAAAAAAAAGATACACAATGCACACCAACCGCGGTCAATATTTTAATGCAAAATAGCGGACGTATCTCTAAATGCATTTGACATGCAACTGCGACCTACTGCAGACTTCCGTGAATGAGCAGATAGGTCCATGGTTTAAATTTTGAATGTGAAAATTCTTGCTTGCGTCCTCGTTTGCAGGCAAACACCAACACACACACACCCACTTATATACAAACAAATACAGACACACACAGAAAATGGCAAATGCCACTCACAAATATACAAATATGCACCATATTTAAAACATCTCTGATGTTTACATATTTTGGCACAGCATGAACATGTAATAGCACTACTGTCTGTTTTGTCAGCAACAACAAGAGAAGAAATCTTCATGAACTTACTGAACATAGCGTTTAACTTGGATGTTGAATGCGGTTTTTGGATTGTGTGGTAGCGATACCAATCTTTCCCCTTCTTGCAGCAAGTTGCCTTCAGGGTCAGCGGGTGGATTAGGAGCTTCTTCCACATCTCCACTCTCATCCTGACAACAAATTATATAATTTTTCAAAACACTGGCATGCAATATCATAATGTTACATAATGGGCGGTGGGATCAGACCCCACCCCATTTTTCATTTGGCCGCACCCTTTTCACCAAGGCAACCTTTATACTGAAGCTACATAATCCCCACCCTTTTAGAGCATGAGCCTTTAGGACACACATGCGTGTGCAAAGCTCCTCACAGAGGCTCTGGGGTCCTTTTTTTTTTTTTTTTTTTGCAATCTGAACTGTGTTAGGCACCTTTTTTGCTTAAATTTGTGGATAACCTTTACCTTTGCTATTTTTTATACATTAAAATATTATATTCTTAGTTGAAACAACCCACCTGGTTTAGTAAGTCACCGATTGTCACTTTATTTTAAGGAGGCTGTGTACTCTCAGACATGCATGTAGTAAAAGTGCAATAACTTTGTAATTATTTATGCATAAGACATATAAAAGTATACATTTTTATGAAGGCAAGACATCAATAAATCTTAATATAAATACAGATTTGGGGTAAAAACAACAATTATGAAGAAAATCACAAAAAGTGAGTTTTTGGCAATATTTGTTAGGTACATCATAACAAAAAACACTCTTTCCAAAATATTTTATTTTGTTTTTAGCTCAATCTTGAGGCTCCATTCCAAAAACGTTTTTTTTTTTTTTTTTTTTATTTTCCTTATTTTTTTGAGTTATTGACTATATATGGCATCAAAATGAACTTTTTGAAATTCACAAACGCCTATTTGCACAAAATGATGCCTAAAATCGGAAATAGACCAAAATATAAAAAATGAGAAAACCGTTTCTTGAGTCGATCATGCTTTTTACGATGATCATATTTGCTTACCTATAGATGCTGTATTTATTGAGTTATCGTGTACCTAAATCGTCATTTTACCGAGAAAATGAACATTGAAATAATGGCCGTTGAAGTTTAAAGTCGTCACATTTTGCACTTTCATCGAATCTCGCAGGAGAATGCGGCAGTTTTTATTTTTCTACCTTACATTACATAAACATCGGGTAAATCCACGGCCCCTTGAGAAGTTTGATATTTAAATCGGGGGAAAGAACTTGAAAAAATCCACATTTTATCAACTAAAACGGAGCCATTTGACCACTAGGTTTTTGTGCTTCAGTGGTGTTTCCATAAGATGCGCCGCGCATGCAGATAAGCGTCGTGTATGCGTAGCGTATTTGTGCGTTAACAAATTGCGCGATACGCAACGCGATGCGTTGTTGCGCGCGTGTACCCTGCTGGTACAACAAAGATTTTCTTTCCTTTTCACACGAGTGGAATAGTGAAATAAAATCCTTAAAATATTGCAGTTGGAGTTTACAAATCTGGATTTTCATTCCTTGTATTTATAAAAAAACATAACAAAGTACAAACATATCAAAAAAACACAATTTTGCGAAAGAAACAATGTCTAGAGTACACAGCCGCGTTAAGCCCCTTGAGAACTACCTGCCGATTGGCCAAAATGAATATTGTATCCAATTTTGAACCAATCAATGGTGGCTAGATCATCTGCAAAATTATGTAAGTTTGAGCATATAGTTTGGCATTTAACAGGGTTCGGTTTTTGCCGGCAAAAACCTGTTTTTGCCGACAAAGTGGCAATAACTGGCAAAAACCTGTTTTTGCCAGTTTTTGCCTGGTTTAAACCGGCAAAAATGGCAAAAACTGGCAAAAACTTATGTATAGTCACTCAAATGTTTAAAACAAGTACACAGAAAGCTCATAAACAGGATAACATACAACTTTTAATGAATCATTCAACATATTTTTTGTCTCATCAAGTCCTTAAAATGAAAAAGTTTTGAATTTGATATGCCAGATTTCAGTTAAATGCACTAAGTGAGCAATGAAAATGCATGCCTTTAATTTCTTAATATGTTATTTTTAATTACAAAATCTGGCCTTGTTGAAAATAATTTTTTAATTTAATAATTAATTTTAAGATCAAAAATCTGAACTTTAAATCACTTTTTAGTTTTTGCCATTTTTGCCGGCAAAAACTGTTTTTGCCAAGCGGTTAAAACCGTGGTTAAAACCGCGGTTTTTTCCACCTGCTTGGCAAAAACCTGTGAACCCTGTTTGGCAATTGAACTGAGCATTTCAAGTTATCAACCAATCAGAAATGCTGTTAGATGACCAGTAGTGTTCAGGGGGCTAAGAACAATTGAGATGATGGGTGTACTTTGTGAGGAAACAGATAGCACGATTACTCACCGTATTTGTATTGACCCAATCTAGTATTCCATTGAGATTAAAACTTGCCCAATCACCACTGTAATAGTCATTCCTGTGCAGGGGAAAATGAAAGACACCTTGTTTCATTGATGAACAGAACTGAACACACATGTGGGTTCTCCCCATCAGAATGTCAATGCAATCTAGCCGTTGTTCGTAAGACACATATTATGGGGAGCGGAAAACACCAAATTGGTGTTTTATGACCTTTGACATTCTTTTATCACGAGCGACAAGTCTTCCCATTCATGCGAGTGTCCTTGACTGCTTCAGTGGTCATGAAAGGATTCAAAAGATAACCTCTGCCCCAATAATCCCAAGCTTTTGTCTGATACTGCACCCAGGAGGATGTATCATAAGAACTCAAGTCTTCAAATGATAGTCAAATAACGACCAATAGTTAAATGACTATCATTGAAGACTGAGTTCCGTTCAGTCTAACACAATCTGTGTTTCATTGTGTGACAGCGTGGTGTACATCAATATGTTTTTATTATGTCTTGACAAATTGACATGTCATTTGATCAGTTTAGAAATTGAAAACTGTAAATTATACACACAATGTGTACACACACAATATTTATGTTGATGGATAATTCCCACACTCGTCCTTTGAGAGGAACGAATGAACTGATGGCCTGGGTTCGGCCCACCGTCACCCACATAGCTTATACACAGTACAGCACATGTATCACTATAGTTACCTGTCTAAATGTATTACTCTGTGTCCAATTCTAGCAAGAGCTGCAGCCAAAATACTCTCCTGTAGCCCTACAAAAGATAATAATATTAAAAGTCAGAAGCATGGAAAGTATATAAGCCCACCCCTAATTTTTCAAAACATTCTGGGCAAATTGGTATCAGCTCATCCTGTCTAAAAGTGGGTTTTCTTATTTCTAAAGATTGGTACCGTAGCGCATTCATGAGATGCTAATTTCTATTGTGTTCATTTCTTTTGTGGCAAACTATTCAATTCTCTCTCACTTTAATGGACATTGTGAATAAATTTGATGGCCATCGAGGTCGCATCACTGAAGTCATGAAAAAATTATGTGTTTGTATTGTTCTCAGAAAAAACCTGGGTTTTCTACCTATGGCGCTCTAGCTGAAATACAGCAAGATAATGGATAGTAAAATGTAAACCTGTATTTTAGCTTGGGTATCTCGAGCTAGTATATTCTATGCTGAACTGCTGAGAAAATTGACTTGAAATGAAAGGCCCTGTACAAACCAATAGGTAGGATGTTCTTAAAATTTTGAAGTTCAATATTTTTAGCTGAAAGTTCTTTCATTTGAAAGAGAATCAAATTACCTACCATACACTTTTGTTGAAGTTACAGACAAAAACATGTCACCAAATTGCCCAAAATTTTGTGGGTGAAGTTGTAAAGTTCTAGTAAAACACGATTTTCAACACTAAAATTGTTAACATTGCACCGATTTTGCACAATTTGTATGCAAAGTTGGGACTATAGTCGTGATAAACTTTTGCCGGAAACCGCTTCACAGGCGGATTTAGTGGTATGAACCCTTTACTGTAAGAAATCCATCCATTTTGGATGGTCTTGATTTACGCACAAATTACTTAATTGCGCTAAAGAGCATCGACTTGATGGAACATAGATTGCACTTTGTGATAGTTTATGAATCCAGTATTTTGCCAGTACCAACATAAGTCAACATTGCTCAAGGTTTGGGTTCTCAAAAATTAATTTTTAGTGATTTTTCCCATTGAGCCCCACATGCAGTAAAGCCACTTCCTATGGCGGATAGCGCCACCAACAGTGTGTGTTGGGAGCCTGCCTAAAATAGGGATTTCCCCTTTGAAAGACGTGACTAGTGGGTAAGTGCAATAGATGGAACCTGAGACGTATTGTAACGGGACCGAGCTTGCCCCTAATACTTTTGTAAACGACTGATGGAGAAGACTAGCCTTCTAAACATACAAGTGGTAGCGTAGTATCAAAGACTAGAATTCTCCCCAAGACATGTTGAATCAGTGATGCATGAAAGGAGAAGTAACAGGTAAAAATGAGACTTGACAATTCTGTTTTATATTTGCTTCTTTTGTTATATCTTGTATTGTTATTTTGCTTTCATATTTGTCTTATCACATCACAATTCATAAATACAAGTAAACACTGGTAAATACACAATCTCTGTTGTTGATCATGACGATATTTCCTTATTTAGGCCTATCTCTTTTAAATCCAAATAAATTACCAATAAATGCTGCCGAAAAGTATATAGGCCTACTATCTGCTTGAATAATCAAAAAGCATAAAAGTACAATTTAATCAACAGAATCTCTCATCACATGACATAGTCATAGGCTAGGCCAAGGCCTAGTAGGCCTACAGAGTATAGTATCCATGTCTGTACACCTATACGAACTTGCCATGCAACAATGAATGCACACAAAATACAGTGCATAATTTTCCATTGGACTTGTGCATGAGTGCGGCAAGTCACTTGCACAATAGGCATAGGCGCTAGGCCAAAACACCGGAGTGCATAACCACCCGGGTGTTGCCACTATTGTGGTAGCCAAGCTGCCCCTAGCTCAATCTGAGCTCCAGAGTAGGGCGTATTTGCTTTGGTTGGCAGTGCTTACCTTCAAACTGAGTGAAGGTTTGGGTGGACTAATTGTCCACCAAGCAATCTGATTAATTCGCGTCGTGCACTGGCTTTATATACTCTCCTGAACGCGTTCATGGAACCTTTTGGCGGCTGCGTTCAAAGCGTAAGCTCCGTTACTGTGGATATCGCGCAGTCACTCCGCGTCAGTCGCTCACTTTCGAAAATATTTTGAATCAACAATTTTAATAACTAGAACAATTGCTAAAGTGTTTTTAAATCAGGAATCAAACTGATGACCCCCTTTTTGACCATGTAAAACATTAAAATACTCAAAAAAATCTTAAAATTCTACATTCTTAAACAATTACATCTTAAATAATCCAAAGTTTGATCAACAAAAGTCGTTTTTAAGGAAATTTACAATTTTAGGAAAAACTTGTTTACGTTCAGACGATTGATGGCGGGAAGTTTCAAAATGACAAATCTAAAATTCTTTGAAACAACACATGAAAAACCTGAATTTTGTCCTCAATATTTACTCGTAGACGGTATGTAATACCTTATTTTGTTCCTGACAAAATTATTTACACAATATTATAAGATCTCTGTACAACTTCTAGCAGAATAGTGAAATTTTGAAGCCAAATTCGCACGCACGACGACATGACAAATTTCTCTGCCGTATTTTCAACCCACGGCGACAACAGACGATCGGCAGGTAAACAAATCCAAATATTTACAAAAATATACCTTGTGCAGAGCCATGCAATCATTTTTATATTCATAATAACAATCAAAAACTACCACGAACACGTGAGCATCGTGACTTTTCTCTAAATATGAATTTGACAAGAGCTGAATTTTCGTATCTCTGCAATAGACAAACACACAGGAGGTAAGCTTAAAAAAACAGGCCAAAAATCTGAAATCGCATTTTGGCTCTCCGTTTCAGTATGTAGGTATATTCGTCTCAGGATGGAACAACCCCGATCAATTGAGAAGTGGAGTATAGTTTTTCTCAAGAATCATGACTCCAGTCCATGAGAATAAAAAATAATTTACTATCTTGTGCGATCTTGTCACAGCGGCGCGGTACAGTTAAGTTACACGGGCGCCGTTAGTCAGTCGCGCTACGGCGCACAACCAAAGTCGCATTGAATAGTTTTCAGAAGTCCGTCATGATATGGGCTGTAAGATAATCCGTCATCACTACGAAGCACACAGTACATGCGAAGTGTAGACGGCTGATTGGAATTAGTCTAGCTATAGAAAAAATATTAAATTTGTGTACATCGTGGAACATTCAACTACGCTTGTTACTCCGCGACTAATCATGCTAACTACACGTGCACGCGTAAACACTACACGTGCGCGTGTAAACGCTACTCTACGTGTCCATATTAGCGAGGCTATCTGCGTACAACTGCTTACTACACACAGCCACGCAAAGAGTATGTTCCACGATGTACACGTACACGAGTTTGATAATTTTTCTATAGCATGCATGCATGCCATGGGAAGGGCATGTGAAAAAATGGATGCACCACGTACGTACCACCTTGACAATTGTCATGCTTGGTTGGTTGGTTGGTTTGGAAATTCCGCCTCTGTAAACAGGCGCACCGCATTAAAGCGTAAGTTAAGGTACATCTAACGAATACTGGACACTTCATCCCCTGGACACTTCATCCCCTGGACACTTCATCCCCTGGACATTTCATCCCCTCGTGTTAAAACGCTATTGTGTAGCGTTCTTTTTTGAGCGTGACAGTGAATCAAGAATGCATGTGAATATAATAATTGTTTAGAATCTTGAACTTAGAAGGAACTAATATAAGGAAATTAATAATCTTATTTATCTAATGTATGCACCGTGTTCTGTATGAGCTATCACCAGCTGATCACACATATAATAATCGATCAATGTTGAATGGCAGCAGGGCCTATAATAGACTAATAGTTAATAACAGTTTATACATTCAATGAATTTACTTAAATTGAACAGTGCATACGCGAATATCTTTTGTTATTACTGTGAGTATTGTTATCATTATAATATTACTATTATTGTTAATATTATTAGGCATATTATTATTATCATTATTTACTGTGGGTTTTTTTGTTGATAGCTCAGACTATTTATTGTTATATTTAGTGTATTTTCTTTTTGCCTGTTATTTATGTATTTATTACTGTATGTATTAATTAATTAATTAATTAATTAATTAATTAATTAATTAATTAATTAATTAATTAATTAATTAATTAATTTATTTATTTATTTATTTATTTATTTATTTATTTATTTATTTATTTATTTATTTATTTATTTATTTATTTATTTATTTATTTATTTATTTATTTATTTATTTGTTTGTTTTATTTTATTTTATTATTATTTACCTAAAGTTGTTCATCTAACAAAATTAGTACATTTTTAATATTATTTATCCGTTTATTGTATATTGATAAATATGTCTGCATATGGAAGGATCATGGCAATATTTTTGTATTGTCCACTTGATGAGGTGATTGGCGCAATGTCATGTTATACAATAGGAACAATAGCCGAATGGTTACAGGAACTTCAGGAAGTTGAATTCTTTCAATCATTGACTGGTGTGCTATTAAAGGGGGGTAACCCTATCAGTTTAGGATATGGATTGTCTTCAAACTTACATACAATTTCAAATATTGTCCCCTTTATGCATCTATGTGAGAAAACGAGAACATTTTCAGCGTAAAGTGAATAATTAGCACAATTAGTAAGCCAATACGTTGGTACCATGAATTGCATTGTGGTCCGGCATCCAGAAACAACACTCCCGTCGAGTGCTTCGCCTTACCACTACGCTCATCTTTCTTGTGACAAAATATCTCATTCTTTTTATTTTAATTTGACACTGATACATTCCCTTTTAATTTTGTATATTATCATCACGTACATTTTACACTTCTTTTATTTTAGGAACTGTTTTAATGAAAAAATGGGATTTTTATAATATTTTTAATTAATTAATTAATTAATTTTATAGTGGGGGATATTTTTTTCTCATATTTTTTCATATTCCTCGTATCATACTTAACAAGATAAGGTCTTGTTTTGTATTTATTTCATCCCTTGATTCTTATTTTCTCCGAAAATACATCAAATTGGATCGTCAAATTTCAGGATGGTAATGAGAAAAATATAATTTATTAAATGATACCAAAAACCACAGACCCTAGCAAAAAAATGAGAAAAATCGGGGGGATGATGATGTCGATCGGGTCACGGACCTTTAATCAACTACTAGTATATAATCATTCGGGAATCTGTAATATAACCAGAGTCTTATCACTGATAAGGTGCGATTAAAAGGTTCAAAAAGTAGTAAAGTACAAGGATAGTTAGAATTTTACTTATACTTTTTGGAGAATTAAATTAATTACATTAATTAAATTAATACTAAACGGTAAAGACTAAGGAGTACTATACGCAAAATACTGGAATTCCGTCAGTTCAACTGATAATAAATATCTGCATTATATTTTTAAAACCTGAGTATCTGAAAAGTCCCTTTCACTAAACATATTATTACACAAAATTGTTCCATTTACCTTTTACTTAGGGTAGGCCTATATAGCTCCAATGTCTTACAAAGTAACATAATGAATTTGAGTGATTCCAATGTAAGCTTAGACATGTTTAAACGTTACAAATAATATGCCAAAATATCAGCATGATCAGGGTTGAAAACTAGGCCCTACTGCACTGAAATACAATCGTAGGCCTATATACATTATGACCTTGTCTCTAGCTCTTGACCCGCCTCTTGACATTCAACTTTCTGCACACTAGTCATATTGAAAGAGAGAAGAAAGCAAGAGAGAAACTTAAGAATGAAGAACTACCGGGAAGGACTAAAACAACTTCACCAAAGACCCTATACCACCGAGCTGTAATTCCATGCCCGGAGGTTCTATCAGTATCAGCATAATACTCCTAACGCGTGGTGAGAAAAGCGCAACTCAGCTTATGCAGCTATCATCTGAGCTCATCTGTAAAATGAGTATAAACCTATTATGTGAGGAGGAGGTGGTCCAGGTTTTGGTACATTTATACCACTTATCAAATTAAAAGACTACATGAGTGTAGAACAAAAGATGAACCATCAAGAAGGGTTCCCGTGTAAAAACTATAGA
This sequence comes from Amphiura filiformis, assembly GCF_039555335.1. Taxonomy (NCBI): domain Eukaryota; kingdom Metazoa; phylum Echinodermata; class Ophiuroidea; order Amphilepidida; family Amphiuridae; genus Amphiura; species Amphiura filiformis. The sequence continues at coordinate 12,544,382 of NC_092636.1, forward strand.
CTTTGAGCATTTGTCCCCAAAAGACCCTACCATGCATAATCTGAGACGAAAATACCTAGTCTCAGACCATCATGACCATCTTATCTATAGCTGTATCCCCATCATCACCATGCACTACATAATAATATTCGTAAATGAATGAAAGAAAGAAACTCACTTGAGAAAAAAAGGACTCTGGCGGGAAGGACTCAAAGACTGAGCTTTTCACCAAAAGACCCAAAATACCATAGAGCTGTAACCCGTGCCCAAGGAACCCATGCACAGTATGTCAGCATTGATAGGCCTACTATAAGGAGGAGGTATGATAACTTGAACAATGTTAGTAGGAATTACCTTGAAAAGTGTCTGAAAAATACAAGATGTCAGGTATATTCCGGTCTGAAACTATCAGACAATATTTTAAAAACATTATTAACATCAACAATTTGCAACAAACCCAAATTATGAAAAAAATCACCACAGGGTAGTTTTATATTTCTCCATTTATGATCCTGCCCAAAAGTGTCTCCTTTTGATATACCACATCACAACTACATGTATTTGAATGGGGCTCAACTTTGTCATTACTGTGGTTTCCTCATTTTTGACAAATGTTTCATTTCGAAAATACCTAAAGGATTTGATCCGATTTGTGCATGATGATGGATGAATGATATTTCGGGTCGTGCTTGTACACGCCGTACTGGAAGTCAGGTTGTCATTAACCAATTTTTTTTTTAATTTCATGATAAATTTATGTGAGACCTTTATGTACTTTGGGACGAATATACTTTCTTGCTGATAAAACGTTAAATCAAAAATAGTATAGGCCTACCATTCCTTTTTATACAATTTTTTATAACCATGAGTTTTAAGTTCAGTCAACTTCCAATCAATAAACCCAGAACACCCTCCCGGTCCGTGGATAACGACTGGTAATGTAGTCTAAGCTATTTTCTATTTTCATCCAGCCCCCCGTGCCCACCCCCTCCGTGCCAATGTATAATGTCATGTAGTTAGTGATATTTTTAATTAACCCCAAAACAACCTCTTTTTTTCGTAGGCCTACATCATGCATTTTTGTAAAATTAGTTGATTTTCAAAAAAAAAAAAAAAAAAAGATAACGACTGGTAATGTAGACTAACCTATTTTCAGCCACTGCCCCACTCCCCAGAGCCATGGAAAGATATGTAATTATGTCATTTTTGATAAACCCAAGTGAACCTACATGAAAAGAGAAACTTGGCCACCCGCTTGGCACTTGTGTCGTCTTAAGCCACTTGTGAGAATTGATATGGGAATATTCTAAGGATAGTCCTGGGGATTAAGCCCTTATATCAGTTATCTCCCTGTGTGTGTATCGACTTCAATTTGTTTCCCATTGTCATACTTGGATGCACACTGACCACAGAATGTTTTCTTTTTATTTGAATTAGTTGTTTGGAGGTTTTGTTGTGAAGGACCCTTGACTTAAAATTTGACTATGACAGCCTAATATCCAATTTAACAATTTTGAAGTCGGCTTTTCAAAAATCGCCCAATATTTAATGGATTTCGCGGGTGAGATTTTCAAAGTAGACAAAATGTCGCGAATTCGCGGGAGCACTTTGTTTGTCGTGGGACGGAAGTCAAAAGTCACCCAATTGGGCGACTAAAACTGCCAATATAGATATGTATTCCACTGATTGAAAGAGTTCAACTTCCTGTATCAATTCGGCTGCCGGCTATTGTTCCTATTGTATAACATGACATTGCACTAAATCTAATCACCTCATCAAGTGGACAATACAAAAATGTCCTTCCCTAGGGCCTATATGCAGACATATTTGATGCTATTATCTTTTATCACTATCTTATTAATAATATAACATACTATCCATGTAACAGATACATGGTTCCCATAAAAATTTACTAATTTTGTTAATAGATGAACAACTATACATAAATTATAATAATTATAAATAAATAATTCAATAAACAGCATGTAGATACATAAACAATGCACAATAAATACATAAATAACAGGAAGAAAGAGAAGAAATACACTTTAGCTTTTATAGTCCAGGCTAATATCAACAACAACAAAAAAAAACAAAGTATATAATACTAGAAATAATAATAATAAAAATATTAATAATAATGATAATGATAGGCCTACCCCGGTAAAATAACAAAATAATAATACTTTTAATAATAATACTGAATTAGAATCATCCGTGTAGGGGGGGCCTACACGCACTGTTCAATAGGTAAATTCATTGCACTATTGCCATTCAACATTGATCGATTTTTATATGCATGATCAGCTGGTGATAGCTCATACAGAACACGGTGCATACATTGGATAAATAAGACTAATTTTAAATAAAGATAATTCCCTTATATTATTCCCTTCTAAAGATCCTAAACAATTATTATATTCATATGCATTCTTTTTACTATCACGCTCAAAGAACGCTACAATAGCGTTTTAACATTGAGGGGATGAAATGTCCAGGGGATGAAAATGCGAGGGGATGAAATGTCCAGGGGATGAAAATGCGAGGGGATGAAATGTCCAGTTACCCATCTAACATCTGTTTCCCACCACCACTAGCTGATAGCACAAATGATGATTCTATTGATCCATTCATTCATTCATATTTATTTGGCAAAAAGCGACATAAAATTGTACAATGAAACATACAAAAAATTAACACATTGAAAAGCTGCACACCAAAAAGATACCAAAATGCCGAATTGCCAGGATGACCCATAAAGTCTAGCTTCCTGTGTAGACTTAATTCCAATGGTAAATGATAAAGTTCAATGAAGCACTTTCCCGCCACCACACATGTATCCAATGCAAAAAAATATATACAGTTCTCAGTGCAGCTCATGCAAAAAGGTTCATGCCACAGCAGGCAAAAAATCACTGTATATGTGCCACAATATATACAGCACAGTTTCTAAAGCCACAATATATACATGCAAAAAGCAGCTCGCGATAATTGTAAGCTTGTTGTAATGTATGTTTCGATTGTTATTTACCTGTTCCTAACACTATTTCATCATACTCCGTGGGCAGCTCATTCCCTGCCATCTCCGTTCCTTTTCTAATTTACTCTTGGTGTGGAATAGGTACGTTAAACGATGAAAATTGGCTACAATCTAAGGCTAAGCATCAACTATTCACCAAATTGTACAATGTTTACCAATACAGGAAAATTTAGACGTGTTCAAAGGACACTACATAATTATGAAACGTACAGACATGACAGAAGAAAACCAAAACGTGCATCACACTAACGACTGTGTAAAAGACTACAAAACCTTTAGTACTGGGCGATATTCTTGATAGTTTCCGGAAAAATAGGGATGGACAATCCTCTTTGTTGTGAGTATGCCGAAATGTGTGAGGGGGGAGAGAGGGGAAAAGGATAACAAGAATACGTGAGGGACTGAGGGTCCACCGTCCAGTGGATTTAAAAAAATGCTAATTTTATTAGGAACAAAATAAAAGAACATAGAAACAACTTCAAAATGCAGAACAATTTGGTTGACACTCTTATTGCATCTTAGTGTGTGCTCAGTGGTGCTATCTTCAGTAGATAGCAGAAGGTGAAAAATGGGGCAAAACTATATAAAAATCATGGAATAAGTCTGAAAGGTCTTATTTGCTTTACTATTACTGTTGATGGTAAAGAATATCTAAGCAAATTTTCACACATGAAACAAAAAAATTGAAAATTCATGAGTTTGTTGTACTCTTCATAACCAGGGGCATTTTATTCTTCCATTATTTGCCCCAAAAGGAGGGAAGTTACTCCTTTGGGTAAAAATTTTGTGTTTGGATAGGAAAAAAAATGTGGAAAGGAAAAGTTTCAACAGGATTCAAGGAAGATTAAATAAAATGAACTAATTTGGGAAACAAGAAGTCTATGGAGCTTGTATTATTATGTTAAAGCCATAATGTACGATCTTATAATATGAAGTTAATAAAAAATTTTAACCTGATTTTTTGGCATATTTGTAATGTTTACACATGTCCCAACTTACACCTAAATGGAATCAGCCAAATTTGTTGTGTTTGTGTGTTTGTAGGTCAACAGAGCAATTTTGACATAAAGTCATAATTATGACTTTATGTCCATCATAGAACTCCATGTTAAACAACCAAAATAGCCAGTGGGGGGTTTCTTTCACTTCCCTGAAGTTTGAATGGACAGAAAGCCTTCCTGGCAGTTATAATACTAGTATTTCAGCATTTTGGGTCAAGAATAACAAAATAAAAATTTAACAGAAATCGTTCATTATAGCTTTAATATGGAGATGGGGCTACTTTTGGAATGAAATAGATTGTCATTGGCTGATAATGATTGTTCTACAGGGAAGAATTGTAATCGGGTAATGGGTACATATGATTAGCTTTCATGTATCAGTCCATTGGCTTTTACCCATCCCCAGCCAAATAATGATTTTGAGGGAAACCAGTGAATACTTTAGCATAAAATAGGCAGGTGGTGGCCGCATTGCATTCTCTAAATTCAGTAAATTTTCATCGTCAACCGTGTAATTGAATGGGATTATTTTGAAATTTTAAAACGCTTGAAATATCACAAACAAATAGGCCTATGTTGATAAATAATATAAATACAAGCTAAAACCGTTGGGGTTGGATAATGAACCCCACAAAACTAACCGACTATATTGGAAAATGCCGGGCGGTTTCACAAGTTGCCGGCTCGATCATGTCATCCGCCGCCTGAAAATAGGGAAGACTAAGAGCTACCAAGTTGGTTCTGTAATTGGGCAACCCAGACAGGGAAGAATTACTGAACAATTAGTGACTATGGCCATACTATGGGTAATACACACAAAGATCAAGGGAGCTGGTTTCTCAGTGATCTTCATATTTTATACAAAATCCATTTTCTTTTTAGTTTGAACATGAGGAAGCATTTGGTATTCTAATGGAAGACATAAACCACCATAAACTTAACAGAAAAATTACCAGGTCTGACAAATACCTACATGTACATTATTCAGTGAGCAAAGGGAGAGAATAAGAAACAATAAGGGAAAGGACATGTACATGTAGATAGCAACCAGCATACAATTTTCCCTTTTGGGTCCATTTCTGTGGGATTCAGGTAGGGAAGAATCTGGGAAAGAATGTGGGCACAGAACAGAAGCTTCTGAATGAATAGACACCCTAAAATAAACTGTTGATATAGTCAAATCATGTTAAATTTGCTATTATTCAGCAGCCTGTATGTCAGTAAGATATTTCAAAAATCTTCCACGGAGGAGTGTGGATTTAAAATGGAATAGGCTATTGTAAACTCCACATAAAATGTAACTAAATGGCAAAATGTTTTATTATCTGTTCAAGTTATATGCATATATTGCCCTGGGTATAACAAGCTTACCAGAGGGCATAGGTTTTAAAGAGAATAAAGGTATTGTCAGGCGGCGGATGACATGATCGAGCCGGCAACTTGTGAAACCGCCCGGCCATATGGCATTTTCCATATACTCGGTTAGTTTTGTGGGGTTCATTATCGAACCCCAACGGTTTTAGCTTGTATTTTTATTATTTATCAACATAGGCCTATTTGTTTGTGATATTTCAAGCGTTTGAAAATTTCAAAATAATCCCATTCAATTACACGGTTGATGATGAAAATTTACTGAATTTAGAGAATGCAATGCGGCCACCACCTGGGTATTGTTTTTAGCCACTATCGTGCATCTATATCGTCTCACTCTCATATAACATGGGCGACATCATTATTTTAAGTATTTACGCCAAATAAAAATATCATAAGTATGCCAAATTTTAATCAAATTAAATCCTACTTACAAGGAATTAACTGGGGTTTCAAATTGATCAGTCCAGGCGGCATAGGACACACAACATGTGACGTTCGAGGCTGGCGAAAATACAAGGCTGACAGCCCCATTCAAATTATACGGTTAGCAGTTATAAATTGAAAAACAACATATTTACAGTGTGGTACATTGTCGTGCTTCCAACGGTTTTAGAGTAAGATAATTTTGCTTTGACACCACATAACAAATTTAGAATTGTTTGTGAAGATTTCATGATTATGTGTTAATCCAATGGCGGCGTCAAAAATGATGATATCGCTTCCACCACCGTCTGGATCAGTCCCGTTGTTGCTATGCGCCTCCTATTGTATAGTATCAATGAACACACTGTGTTATATCGTGTCATATCACACAGGTAAGAACCAGCAAGACCCGGGAGCAAGACTTAATAAATTATGTGCTCAAATTTCTCACCCACAAAATACAACAAATAATTCTTGTTTCACTGGTTTCATATTTATTTCACCTCTACTTTCACATAATTACATCAACTTAAAAGGATTCATACCATATTTTCCTCTTTCACATAATACTCATTTAGGATACATTTTTCAATAAATTAATAATAACAATACATAACAATTATACAACTTATAACAATACTAAATACTAACACATAATTTAATGTCGCACCTGTTCACTCATTTGGCAATTTTAATTGCCAAATATTGAAAATATAAATAGGCCAGTCCTTTCTGTTTAGGAAATGGAAGAATGCATGATAACAGTTTGTTTCACCTTTATAAATTAAAGAAATAAAATGAGAAAACAAGGCATCTTTTTCTTTAAATTAAAAAAACAATTCAGGACAAGTATTTCGCATTTTGAAAAATTATCCTCTTTTTTCATTGACAAAATTGGGAGACTTTTGATTATTTGAACTGCGATTCTGGCTTAAATTTTTTGGCAACCCTCTTGAAAGAATGGATTTGCACTTGAAAAAAAAAATTGGGATGCTTGTTTGTTTGTTTTTAAGCAGGATAGAAAGAATGGTTAAATTAAGAAATCAGTAGTAAAACCTGTTAACATTCACATTTCAATTTTAGGGTGAGAATAACAGCATTTTTCCAATTTCTACTTCAAAGCCTTCAAAACATGTCTGCATGAAAGACAAGTCAGGATTTCAAAGGCTACAAACAATCACAAAATGTGACTGCAATAAATAACATAACAAACACAACAACAACAGTATTAAAATAAATACTAAAAATATTGACTTTGTCAAGTTAATTACAGTATACTGGAGGGATTGTAACACAAAGTAAAATAAATTTGTTATCTAGTTTTGCCAATCTTCATCTGGTATCAATGTTGCTTCTTTCTCCAATATTAATTTCTTTCATCTATGGCAGTGACATGCAGCAATTTGGCATTCAGAATTGGTCAGGCTCGTAACGGGGGGACTGGGGGCAGCCAAAGGCCCCAAAATCCCCTTTTTTGACCAAAAATGTCCCATTTGCGAGCATAGCGAGTGAAAAAATAGGGGTTTTCATGCCTTTTTGGTCAAAAAAGGTCCTAAATTTTGAAAATAAGTCCACTTTATCAAAATCCACCCCAGTTCAAAAGGTCCAAATTTTGAAAAAAGGTTCACATTTTCAAAATCAGCCCCCCAATAAATCCTGGTTACGGGCCTGGATTTGGTCAATAATTTGGCAAAACAAAGATACTAATTAGTTGGTTTAGACATGTGGATAAACAATAGTGACTTGAACAGAAACCAAGGCTGCCATAAACATTCTGGAACTTCTTCTTACTATGCCAGACTCATGTGACATCATGGTCTGATGGTATCTGGCTAGTAACAAGCATCTATAATTAAAGACAGAGATAAAAAGAATTTATCGCGTCTGATGTCACTGTCAATTACGATCCTTGATTGGTTCACACAGGTTAATCAGCGCGTAAAAGGAAGACCGATCTATCTGGTGCTGATCGGAGAAAAGGAATAGCAGCAAATGGCAAAAAAATTACGTACTTTTACAAGGCAAAAAGCAGCTCTAGGCATTGTGGACATGGTGCCTTCGGTTATGAAAGTTTAATATATAAATTTTGACGTTAAAAGGTGAGCTGTTGTAAACTGCTTATCCACAAAAATAGCCTGTTTAAGTAAAATTTCAAAGTTTAGGGGCCTGAGCTTTCGATCCTAGCAGGATCTTTATCAAAGGCAAAGTGACAAGCAAAATTTTGAGATGGTTTGTATGTCGAAAGGTGCAAAATTAACAATAAGGCGCCCGGTTATAAATCCGTGTTCAGCAAGTTATCATCACGACACTTGTAAACAAACCGTGCTCGAGTTTGATTGACAGATGACGTCAGACGCGATAAATTCTCTTTATCTTTGTCTTTCATTATACCACCAGTCCATCAACTGAGTGAACAAGGAATAGTGCTACTTTCTGAAAGCTCTTGGGTGTGTAAAATTCACGTTTTGAGTAACAGTTTAATCTTCTTCACCAAAATAATTAGTTATTTAACAGAAATCTAGAGTGCATTTTAGCCCTTATTCAAACTCCAATTTTAAAATAATTTGTTCCTGTTTTTGAAGCAAAGTGCTAGCTAATTGATGTGTTGACTCAGGGGCGTAGCCAGCTTTCTTGGTCAGGGGGGGCAAAATAAAATTTTGGGGGCACAGACGAAAAAAAATGCAGTTGCATCATACAATACATAGAGACTGAACGTCTCCGCGCTTCCCGAAAAGGGCCTTATGGGGGACGATGTGGCGTAGCTCAAAAAAAGTGGTATTTTACACTATTTTCGCCCATTATCCGGTTAAAAAAGTGCTTTATTGTTACAATGTGCGCGCGTAGCGCGGAAAATTTTTGTATTTTACACTATGTTGGCCCTGAATTTTGCTAGAAAAGGGGCTCCTTGCCCTTTTCTTTTCCTTTGCCCTCCTGATTTTCTCTTTCATTTTTTTGTCAGAGGGGCACTTTTTCTTTCATTTTTTTTTGTCAGGGGGGGCACTCTGCCCCCCCTGCCCCCCCGCTGGCTACGCTACTGTGTTGACTTCTGACAACAATGCCTGGCAGTATGCGCATACATCATCACAATTTCCATTGTTTTTTGCCTGAAAGTATGTGCGCGCATCAAATTTTGTTCAGGGCCCGTGTTTTTAAAACTCACGCCACATCACAATAAGGCTATTGAACAGTGTAGTGGTTTCATGTAGTTCACTCAAGCATATTGATATACCAGTCCCTTGCCTTTGTTGATAAATATTGAGGTCAACTCATCTATAAATAACCAGAAAAGATGAAATAACATGGTGTTATTCCACTTGAAATCCATACACCCTGATAGAAGACCAGAGAAGATGAGTTCCCATCTTCTCTGGGAAGACATGACCCTAATCTTCTACACAAGAGTGTAAATTTTAATTGGAGTTGCCTGAATTGGTGACTCCACTTGAAATCTACACCCCCTGTGTGGGGGATTAAGGTTGTGTCTTCCATAAGGGGTGTAGTATCATAGTATGGATTTTTAACTGGAAAAGCACATTAATCTTCAAAAGGTGTATAACCAAGCAATTAATTATACAATGTTCACAAATATCCATTCCACATATGTGACCATCCAGCACAACTGAGCCCTGAAGTTTACAATCATCATTTTTGAGATATTCAACCAAAATATTCTGCTTGAAATTAGCTTTAAAATGATGTATATCATGTCTATAGTACTTGACATTTAAGTAGTGAAAAATCAATAAAACAGTAAATAAATCCTTTGTTTCCTATTGTTTATTGTTAAGTTCAATGGAGCATATCTCAATAGTGGCACTGGAGACATCCGGGCTCAGTTGTGGTGGATGGTCACATATTGTATTGCTCACATTCCCCTTGATATATCATAACTCTAAGACCATACAATAATTACATAAATGGAACATAAATTAAGCATGTTTCTTATATTCCACAAAATTTCCCATGCAGCATACGTCTATTATCTTTCTAGTGAGCACACAGTTTTACAGGGTAGCCTTTATACAAATTCACTTAGCAATACCTTAATCATAGAAGATGAAAATCAAATATACCATAAATCTCTACTGAATTTTTATATGCTCTTCTAGTTTTCAGTTATATATCTATATCTTTCCTGGTCTTAAAATTGAACAATACAAACCACACCCAAATTAAACAGTACTGTTATAGTCATGAGCTTAATGCACTTGCTTCATCCATCATTTCATTAAAATTATAGTCAGGTGCAAGAAGCAATAAACTACGTTCTACCTCAAATAACCATAGTCCAGTATTTATATATACTATAAGCTTTTGTCTTTTATTGAGAATTTCAAGTGCAATAAAATTTTGAAGGGTTAGTGCCATATAAGGCAATAGCTGCCAAGTGTCAAATTTTTGAACGGATACAATATATCACCTCAAGTTCGGTAGTAACATCAAAATCAATGCTTTTTCGCAATTGTGTTGCAATCAACAAACCGCCCTGTATGCGTGTGTGTACGCATATGGTTCAATACTGCGACTTGCCCCCTATACGTCACTACCAAACTTGAGGCAAACCAAAGAACAGAAAGCAGAAATGGTCAAATCTCTATAGAGCAGCTATAATTGCATATAGGACTTTCCATATTGTTTTCCATAAATATTCCCCCACACATGCCATGCAAAAGAGTAAAATTCATGTTGTGTCTCAAGCCATTTTATTGGGAATTCTAAATTCAAAAGACTTACTTTTTTCTTCAAAATGTCAAGTATTGAAAGCAAATTGCTCTAGTATTGAATTCGTTTGGGCAAAGTGAACAACTTTGACTTCACCTAGAATAAATCCCACCCATTACAGCCTTATGACCCCTTCTTCAGCATTATAAAAAGTAACACAGTGAAAAAAAATATTGCACCAACCCTACGCATCTTGAAGGGAATCTATATAAGGGATTGAAACCCGGGGATTGAAATAAATCAGGCTATTCCATTTAAAATCCACACTACCCTGTGGAATATGTTAGAAAGACCATCAACATGGGGAGTATGAATTTAATTGAGTATCAAATTAACACAGTAGGTAGCTCCGTTTGAATTTCATAAACCATCTAAGAATGAATCAACCAGAATGTTCCACCTGAAAGATCGAGTGAGTTTAAAATAGAGTTGGCTAAAGTGTTAATTATATTTGAAATTCACACTCCCCCTGTAGTAGATATTTCCAAAATCCTCAACAGGGGAATATGGACATAAAATGGATCAGCCTAATGTACTAGCTGTTCTGCAGATCTTAAGTTCTTAAAGACAATAAACACTACTTTGACTTTTGCAATATCTGAAAACATTTTTCTTAACTCGCCAAACGCTATAGCAGCACCTTAACCAACATAAAATAGTAATACTAAGATCTTTCAAAACCATAAGTACGTATTTTTCACATTCACAGTACATTTACCACAAAATCCACACATTTCAACATTAATGTATAAAGTGCCTACATGGAAGTCATATTAACGCCATTACCAATAAAAGGCATTCATAAAGGTACGTTATTAAATAACTTGGTATAAACAGGTAACAAGACATGAACTTGGGTTGAAAATGGTTACAAAAATATCAAGTGTTTATAATTACATGTGATAGAGTATCTCTGTATATTATTATATATATATTTCACACTTAAGGGAACTGGAATGAGCGTTTTGAGCGTTTCGACAGCATTTTTGTGGGACATGAGAGCACATCAGACCTATCGAATTGCATTCTGAATACGAAGAATGTCTTTCTGATATCAAATAATTTTCATTTTATGAAATTCACGAAATAATACAAATTTTATGACAAATTATTAAAATTTGATATTTTTCACATTTTGGAGATATAACAGTCCTCGAAGTTTATAAATTTAATGATATAGTCTTAAAGTGTATGTAGCTGGGAGGAAAAGCTGACATCAATTGAAAATTTGACCTTTCATATTGAAGATATGGATTTTTTTCCCAAAAGACATAATTTTTTTGGGTGTTTTGGGAAAAAAAATCCATATCTTCAATACGAAAGGTCAAAATTTTCAATTGATCGCCGGCTTTTCATCCCACCTACATTATGTACTCATAGTAAACTTTATAAATCTGATGATTTCTACCTAAAGTGTATGTAGGCTACATACACTTTAGGTAGAAATCATCAGATTTATAAAGTTTACTTCGAGTACTGTTAAATATCAAAAATATCAATTTTTAATGATTTGCCATAAAATGTGTATTAAATTGCAAATAAAAAAAAATCAAAATTATTTGATATCAGAAGGCCATTCTTAGCATTCAGAATGCAATTCGACATGTCTGAAGTGCTCTAATGTCCCACAATAAATACTGTCCAAACGTTCATACCCCTTCCCTTAATGGGCTGGTCGAGTTGAAATTCATCACCCCTATGGAACATAATGACCTTAGTCTTCCACACAGGGAGTGAGAATTTCAAATGGGGTCACCTGAATGGGTGACTTCATTTGAAATCTACACCACCTGTGTGAGGGAGGTTAAGGTCATATCTTCCATGGGGGTGGACTTCAACTGGAATAGCCCAAACACTTTGTACAATCACTACATTTGAGACCGACTGACTCTTTTGTAGAATGACAAAAACACAAAATATTTTGACCCAAAAATCTGTCCATCGAATTGCAGCATACGCTATCAAATCCATTGCGACAACATGCCATATTATCTTGGGTGTAGATTATTCATCAAGTAGTTTAATTAAAGATTATTTAAAAAATTAAATCTAATACTGGAACTGACATTTTGCAACTCACTTTGCTACGTTGCGTTCGAAACCATCAAGACTTCAGGCATCTCAAAACTCTGCTGTGCAAGAACACTGAACACTTCTTCACCAGAAGATGCAGTTACCCTTGACAAAGAGGAGAGGTGGTTCCAGAGAGGAGTCAGGGAATCCACATGTGTGAGAGTGGAGGAGCCTGCCATTACCAAAGAAGAGGGATTCTGCTTCTAACTATCACACATATGACACCTTGCATTATAAGACATTCCTCAGATGCCTCATGGAGTCTGATGGTTTCGAACGCAACGTAACAAAGTGAGTTGCAAAATGTCAGTTCCAATATTAGATTTTATTTCAAAAATAACATATGCTGTATTGTAATGACGTTCCAAAATGCCTAGAAATCAACCAAAATAAGTTGTTGCCAGCTTCTAGTAAAGTTACAACATGACTTGCTTTCCAACAATACACTCCATAAATGTAGACCTTTCTCCCTAAATCACACAATGCAACACAAGTATTCCACAAATTATTTTTGCTGGTGACATTCTTATGTCTGTGGCTGTACTTCAAAGGGCTATTCCATTTAAAATCCACACTAACATCTTTGACAGGGGGACTATGAATTTCAATTGGAATTAATACATTAGGCAGCTCCCTTTGAATTCAATACACCCTCTATCAAAGATTCTACCTGAATCTTCCTCAGAAAGATGGTGAGTTTCATAATTACATGTGATCTCTGTATATTATATATATATTTCACACTTAACAGGCTATTCTAGTTGAAATTCATACAACCCCTATGGAACATATGACCTTAATCTTCCACACAGGGAGTGAGAATTTCAAAAGGGGTCACCAGAATCTTCCTCAGAAAGATGGTGAGTTTCAAAATACTTGAACAATGTGTCAATTCCATTTGAAATTCATACTGAAAATTTTGGTACCAAAATTTAATTTTTCGCTAAAATGGAGATAAAACAGTACTGCTCTGAGCCCTCATTATACTCATCCCTTAGTACACAGTTCCTTAACCCTAATATGCTTACACATTCATAGAATGATATTGGAATGTATTGAGTACATATTTGTTTACTTCAAAACTTTGCCACTTTTGCTAATAGATATCATAGTTTCATACATTTTGCTTTGAGAATACAATTATATTGAGAAAAGACAAGTCTGGTGGTTCCTGATGCTAAGTAGCAAAGTTACAAAAAGTAAGTTCCAGTATTAGATTTATTCCCGGGGGGATCACTCATATATGAAAGTTGTATGCATCCACGTGAAAGAAAACACGGATTTAGGGTGTTTTTGAAAAGCAAAACGAGGATCCGCGCGGATCCGCGATTAGGGTCTCAAAACACTCATTTTACTAAAAGAAGGGGTGTTTTTTTAAAGGACGATCCTCACTTAGGGTAGTTTTTTTAAATACCCAATTAACAGACATTAGTGGTGACATATTTATCAAGTTATTCGGCACAAAAGAGTGGTTTCTAAGCAGTTTTACTAACCAGATTTTTTAAAAAATCGGAGCCGACTTCAACAAAGCCAATTTTAAGCTTACTGATATCATCACTGTCACTGTCACTGATATCCGACTGACACACTAATGAATAGGGGCAAATTTCAAACCAATTCCTCACTTATGGTGTTTTTATATTGTCTGTCCTTGTTTACGGGTAAATTTTTAAAAAATCCTCGCTTAGGATGTTTTTATTTGAGTAAAATCCTTGTTTAGGGTTAGTTTGACAAATTTTCGACATCCAAGCTTAGGGTCATTTTTGAAAGTCAATTCACGCGGATGCTTACAACTTTTATACATGAGTGGCCCCCTGGGGATTTATTTTCAAAACTTTGTTTACAACTGGATGACAAAATACACTCACTCACAATTATCCTGTATTACTTGAGAGCACCGAGCGATTACACATGTTGATTTATACCCCAATCACGTTAATGGACTAAACTTTACATGATTGATGATGTCATCAAATTAATGAATACTAAATTGCAGCAAACTGTATGATTGGTTTCATTTTAACAACCAGATGGAATAACAATGGGAAAGCACTCTTCCACCACATTGTTTACAAAAACTAAATAAAAAGATAAATAAAAATACCCCCATATAGTGGATCATTCCTGGAATCCAAGTTGGACAAATATTTTGCAATAAGATCACGGTCATATTGGGCTATTCCAGTCAAAACTCATACAACCCCTATGGAAGACATGACCTTAATCTTCCACACAAGGAGTATATATTTCAAATGGGGCTACCTGAATGGGTGACTCCATTTGAAATCTACACTGTGTGGGAGAATCATGTCTTCCATAGGGGTATGGATTTCAACTGGAATAGCCCAATAAAACCAATCCTTGTCATTTTCAGGGGCAAGAGCTTAATACTTGAAAAGATTGTCCTTGCCAAACTTTGGTCCACGGTAAGTTCAGGACTGATGTAGGTGCGTATTTCTCTGGCTGCAATATCAAATTGCGCACATAAAGTTACTTGCGTTAAGTTTCTGTACACACACGCATACAAGTGCAGTTTGTTGGCTGTGCTACACTGAAAAAGCATTGCCGTCAATACTAATCATAAACTTGAGGTGAAAAGAATATACCGTATTTCGTCGAATAGTCGCCCCCCCTCAAATAAACGCCCCCACCACTTTTTTTCAACCAAGATGTTTCAAAATTCCGATATTTCCATGCTATCTTGTGTAGTAAGCTTACCAAGTTGCTCACATGGTCGTGAGCAGCAGCAATAAATGGTGAAAATCTGCATCCGAACCCGGAAGTGAACCAAAAGTCAGTGTCAAAAGGTCATAGTTCGTCATTTTAGCGTGACTTTTAAGCTTACCTAATGATTTTAACGGGAATTTTCGTGCTAAAAATGACCTCTAATAAACGCCCCCCCTTGGGAAAATGTAACGCCCCCGGGGGCGTTTATTCGACGAAATACGGTAATAAAATAATATGGAAAAAAGATTTGAAGGAAGGGTTAGGAAGTGTAGCCTATGTAGGGACCACAAAAATTATTATGTGAGAATAATACTTAATTTAGTATTATTCTCCTAATTAGTTTAGTGTTTTATCAACATGGGAACACAAGGTAAGCAGTCCAGTATATGAGTCAGAATTAAAACAAATGTCAAAGTTTCAAACAAATTTGACTTCCCGTAGGCAGTCCCCTACACTCACTGCCCAAGATAAAAAGAAAAAGAAGCAGCAGTGGCAAACTGCCAACTCTGTTGTTTACTGTGATGTTCACAGGCTGTCAAAATGATGAATTGGTAGTGAAAAGTGATAAATATTGATCTACAAAAAATGGCTTGTTTAAACCAATAAAGTTCAAAATGTGTAAAATCACAATTATCAAGCATTCATGCATTATATGCCCAAAGACAAATCGGTTGACCTCTAAAGGGTGCATTCACAGATTTTCATTTGGAATTTCATGTTAAATTATCACTGTACCACCTAATGAAATCAACGTAACATTCTTTAAAGGCAAGTTACTGATGTAAAAACTAGAAATTGAAAATTGACATTGGACTTGTTTCCCCTGATCTTGTCACATGTAATATGCGTGTACATCCATATCAAAACGATGCACTTGTCGGCTGTTACATACCAGACTCATCTCAAGTGGAGGTCACTTCAAATCATCCCAAGTCACATGCTTTAGGAATACAGAGGACATTGCTTAACCATGTGACATGGGGATTATTTTATTAAACGTGATATATCCCCTTTTGATGAGTCTGGTTTATATTTTTAGCTATTATGTGAAATGAGACACATGTAGCAACCGGCAAGTGCATCGTTTTGATATGGATGTACACATATGTGCTTTTCCAGATTTATGTGTAAGCAGTAAGCTCACAATTTTTATGCCGATATATAACAGAGAAACAACCAGCTTTAATAGCCTATGCTGCTATATAACCATGCAACCAATTTAATAGCCCAAGGCAAAATGAGGATAATGCACAATGCCTAAATAACACTCAAACAATGTAGCAAATAATATATCAAAACAAATCGAACATGATTTGAGAGGAATACATCTCAATTTAAAAATAAACTTTCTTAATACTGTTATAATTTTCAGGAAAAACATTGTAAGACTACTGGGTCATAGACCTGAGTTGTTTGGATTTAAATAGTTCTGTATGTGTACATCCATGTAACTAGTTAAAGTATATTAGGACTTGTACATCTAATGATGTTTAGAACCCAGGGGCAACTTAACATTGAAGGAGTATCATCAAGGAACATTGAATTTCAAAAAGTACCTTACAGGGTTGTTTGATTTAAATCACACCGATTTAAATCATTGACTTAAAGCGCGATTTAAATCTCTTGATTTTTTTTTTAATCACTGATTTAAATCATTTTGTACCATTTTTGATAAATGTAAGTTAATTTCTTGCTTAAATTGACTGTTTTAGACTTGGAAACACTTTTTTGGAAGTTTCTTAATTTTTGCACAAAAAGTATTCAAGTTCATGTAAATTCTATGATTCATTATTCAGGGCTTAACCTCAAAAAAGTGTGTGCTGTTTTAGATGGTCATAGAATTCTCAAGGATTGGCATACTTAAGAATTGGGCTATACCATTTAAAATCCATACTCCCCCTGTGGAAGATTTTGGAAATATCTTCCACAAGGGGAGTATGAATTTCAAATGGAATGATCACATTCGCAGCTCCATTTGTAATTCGCCCTCCCTCAGTGGAAAATTCAGATTGAATCTTCCTCAGAGGGTGTATGAAATTCAAAAGGAGCTACCTAATGTGTTTATTCCATTTGAAATTCATACTCCCTCTGTGAAAGATATTTCCAAAATCTTCCACAGGGGTAGTGTGGATTTTAAATGGAAAAGCCCATTGTGATTCCTAGGTCAGTAGACTGGAATCCTTGAGTTTTGCCATTGCTGATGACATCACTGAGCTTTGGAATTACAACCAGGGCTTACTGTGACCTTTTTCCGAAATGAACAAAACTTGTTTACCATTTTATTTGCGCTTACTGCAATCTTGTTTGCGTATTATTATAGAACACACTTTGACAAGCGTCTTCTGTGACGTTGCGATTGCTGCCATCTACCATGTAATAGACGGTGTGCAGAAACCAATCAAATTCAGTGCTAACAAGCTAAAACATAGCCACTGACTAAGAATGCCTATAATAGTCAATAGGGATTGCTAAAGTCTTATTCAGATTCCCTTTTACAAATTAAGCGTACTGCTAGCCGTCCAGCGCGTATTATTTGCACAAGGTCCAATGCACACGCTTAACGTCGCACGCGTATACGCGATGGTTAAGCTGTCAAATGAAATCTGAATAAGACTTTATTGTCATCATTTGAAATTAGACATAACTGAAATTGGTCTGCGGTCTTAATTCAATATTTCATCTGCATTAAAATAAGGTCCAATTGTGACTGTTGAAGTTGACTTATATCCGTCAGTTGAACACGTAACAAGAAATTGTAAAAAAGTGTTTCCAAGTCTAAAACTATTATCTATTGATTCTGCACCCACTAGTTCCACTTATGTTATAGCACTAGAATCCCCAACATGATCATCTATTAGTGCACAGTTCTTTAACCCCAATACATTTGCACATTCATTGAATGACCTTCGAACATTTGAGTACAAAAACTCATACCCTGCAACTTGAGGTCAAATTTTGCATTATGGGTTGAGGCTATTGTGGTCCATAGTGTAGGTTTCACAACACACATTGGGCTATTCCAGTTGAAATCCATACACCCCCATGGAACACATCCCTTCTACAGTCTACTCTGTAATCTCCTACATAGGGAGTGTGAATTTCAAATGAGGCTTACCTGAATGGGCGACTCCATTTGAAATCTATACCTCCTGTGTGTGAGATTAAGATCACATCTTCTATACGGGGGTATATGAATTTTAACTGGAAGAGCCCCTCGTGTGTGTTGATGCCTGATCACCACTCTCACTTAAGTGGAACTGGTGGTGGGTGTATCAAGTAAAAAGATACATATAATAGTTGTAAACTGAAAAGCACCCTTAATGGCCAACCTCTAAAGATTCTTACAATTTGAACATGTTAAGGGGGTACTACACCCCTGCCCAATTTTGTGCCTATTTTTGCATTTTTCTCAAAATGTATAGCGCATTAGTGACAAGTAAGATATGTATATTATAGGGGCAAGGACTACAACTACTGCACTGGAAATTTTATTTCAGCACAGACAACAGTTGTGGAGTTACAGTCAAAAATGAGGAAAACCAATATTTGATCAATAAATCAATAACTACTTGCCTTGAGTTGCTGAATTTTCAGTGCAGTAGTTGTAGTCCTTGCCCTATAATATACATATCTTAATTGTCACCAATGTGCTATAATTTTTGAGAAAAATGCAACAAATAGGCACAAAATTGGCCAGGGGTGTAGTACCACCTTAAACAGCTATAAAGACGGGTTTGTCATTCGATATAGGTCATTAAAGGAGTGTGAGCGTGACCCAATCAAAAACCTCATTCCTCACTTTTCCTCATCAAAACTGAGATTTTTGTATCAGTAGAAAGCTCATATTGTTCTCATTACCTCAGTAATTTAGCTCAAAAGTGGGAAACAGACTGTTTGAACTGCAAGTAATACAGAAAACACAATGACATTGCATCTTTAACCAGGTACGGCTTGAATTGCGTGTATACCATATCCTTTCAATAGCAACATTATTTATCAGGGGATCTGTTGCACAAGTTTTGTCAATAGAGCTTGAATTGAAACTGTAGTTTGCAAATTAAATTTCAACTGAATTGAATTGAAAAGAAGTAATTTTGAAACTGTCGTAGTATGATACCCAGTCATCAATGCAACAACAGATTGGACTCTATAGATATAAAGGATACGTCACACTTTATATGAGTTAACCATATTTTCCTATCCGAGTGAATAATGTGCAAATTCAAAATTTACACACACAAACCTATTTATTCCACACAGACTTTGGCCTGTTTGCTCATAACTAGGTGAAATCCATACACCCCCTATGGAAGGCATCACCTTAATCTTCCACACAGGGAGTGCAAATTTCAAATGGGGTTACAGTACCAGCTGAATGGGTGAAACCATTTTGATATCTATGGATTTCAACTGGAGTCACATATTGAGCTGGTTACTGACTTCACTGAGTGGGTATTGGCATGTGCTAGAATCATCCTCTACTCTAGGCCCTATGAATTATATGGGTCTCCATACGTAGAGTAATGACTCTAAAGAGGGTATTTTATGTCCAGTACAACAAATATCATACAAATTACTGACCAATATATATGTGGTGTCTATACTAAAACTATTATAGTACCACATACAGTATAACACACACCTATCATTTTGAAGTTTTAGCCCACATTATATGAGTCCGTTTATGGCTCAATTTTTTGGCTAGTCTCAAAAATTTCAAAAAAGGATGCATTTTATAGGAAATTCCAAATATTCCAACAGGTCTTGCAGTCAAATGCAGTGTTTGAATTAAGATAAAAATTGTGACCCGATCTGATCCACTTAGGCTAAAGTCGGAAATTTTGAAAATTGAGTTTTTACCATTAGGCGATGAAAAGAAGAAAACAAATGAATGCCGACCCAAATTTCGGAAATTTCAGGAACAATTTTTTGTGTGTGTATTTTGTATTATTATTCAAATTGAAAATTATTCACAGATTTTGGTTATTTTTTGGGTCATTAAAAAAAAACCAGGCCGGCCGACCGACCGACCCTACTTGAAAGGTCCGTCCGCCCGTAGAACAGGGTTTCTTTTTTTTCGTCGCCTTACTAACTTACATCACTTACTGATGTTGAATCCCCAGGTCTCTTGAATACTTGGTTGCAAAGTTATGAACCTTTTATATATCCATTTTCTAATGTTTTTTATTGTTTTTTTCTCCTCATTTTTTGCTTATATCTCTGCGGTTTCCTTTATTGCCGACTTAAGCCTGATTGGACCAGATCTGTTCACAATTATAAGTTTTCTGTGTCTTGATCAATAACTCAAGAACCAAAAGACTTTTCAAACTGTAAACACACTTTTCAAGTTGAACTTCTCAGAAAATTTCCTATGCATATATACCACTCTCTTTTGAAATATTTTTTTCCCAAATTTTAACGAAAGTCAAAAATTGGGTCACAGATGGAAAAATAGAATGTGGGTCAAAATCTTTTTTAGTAACACATTTGTTTGCATAGGGATATATATGTGGTTCTGGTTTGAAATGGAACCTTCTAGTACAAAAACTACATTGACTTCTTACATACATCAACACCATATCTATAACATGCTTATGTATGTTTCTGTATACACTGCAATTTTGACAAAAGATTTCATTTTGTGATTTAATTTTGCTGAAATTCAGCGAAGGTTTTTAATTCACAGAATTTATATCAAGTAAATGGTATAATACCTTATGTATATAAAATATATTTTGTGTTGCATTATATTTCATGCCTCCACAGCTACTCGAAAAAAACCCGCAAAATTAAAACTCTTGCAAAAATAACAGTGTACACAGTATATCAATATCTCCACAATGAGTTGATGGGATTGAAAGTGAAGGAATGGGCTATTCCAGTTGATATCCATACACCCCCTGTGGAAGAAATGACCTTAATCTCCCACACAGGGAGTGTGAATTTCAAATGGGGTTGCCTGAATGGGGGACTCCATTTGAAATCTACACCCCCTGTGTGGGAGATCAATGTCACACATCTTCCATAGGGGGATGTATTTTAATTTGAACAGCCCGATGAGATTGGTTACTTGTTATGTACTGGGCAATGACATACAATATGATACAACCGATACTTCATCACCACACTGGATTACATAACATGTAATATTATATCACCATATTTAGTAGGTATATTATAGTCCTACTCTTTCTTTGAGCTGAACTCAGGGGGTGGGAGTCTTATTGGCAAAGTGGGTACAGAAATGTGTGGCATTTTTAGGTTCTTGAATATAAAGGGGTGCACATTTTCTTTGTAAATTCAAAAAAGTGTGGATTTGTCATTTTTGCAGCAACATTTGCAGAAATGTCTTTACTATTTGCAAATCTTGAAGTAGGTGTTTCATTATGACAAAGCTGATGGGTACCAATCATTTTAATACACCCCATACAGGCTAAAATAGGAATAGGAAGTTTAACAGAGTATGGGACTCTACCCAGGGACTCTATCCTGAGACTCTCCTCAGGTGAATATGGTTACTTCCAAAAGTTCTTTTATAGTTGACAAATGCATTATGATCTATTTACTCTAAAACACCCACTAGTTCCACTTGAGTAAGAGATGTGTGTCGAGGTATCAACACCCTGAGATCAACACAAACATGTATTCAAGTGGAACTGGTGGGTGTTTCAAGTAGATATATAATAGTTAAAACCATTTAGTTATTTCATTTCAAAATCTAAATCTTTCTAGGAAAGTAGATAACAATGCTACTTTGTTTAACCCCATGAGAACTACCCGCCTATTGGTCAAAAAGAAGTTTTCATTATCAATTGGACCAATCAGCAATATTGTTAGAATAATTTCACCATGCAAAAAACTTGGGGTAAATTATTTGCAAAGCTCCATTCTGATTGGTGATTTAAGTGAAGATAACACATAATTGACCAATCAGAGGCAATGTTAGATCGGCAGGTAGTGCTCAGAGGGTTAACACATGGGAGGTTGGTATTGTTTGCAACACCCCATGTGGAAATTGTGGTCTCAGATACTATATTAACAGTATTATTTGGGTATGGTCTTCTATGCTAACACTTGGGTAAGGTGCTCTATGTTCACACAGGGCCGTAGCAAGCGGGGCAGCCGGGGATGCCATGGCCGCCCCACTTTTTGAGAAATTTGTTATGTTTTTCTTTATATCTTTATTTCAATTTGGTCATATATTTGTATTTTGGCCGCCCCACATTTGTCATGGCCATCCAACATTTTACAACCTTGCTACAGCCCTGTGTTCACACATGCTGCCGTCACTCAATTTCCATGGGAAATGTGAATTTTGGACTATACCAGTCGAAATCCAAACACCCTATATGGAAGACATGACCGGAAAAGGTTGGTATTGTTTGAACCACCACATGTGGAAATTGTGGTCTCAGATGTTATTACCAGTATTATTTGGAACCAAACACGGGGGTGCAGATTTTAAATGTAGTCACCAAAATTCAGGCAATCCCACTTGAAATTCACACTCCCTGTGTGGAAGATTAAGGTCATGTCTTCCATAGGTGGTGCAAGTATTTCACCTGAAATATCCCATTGTCGTGATTACCGCATGCTGCTGAATCTCAGATAAAAACAGGTAATCTGCAAATCATCCAAAATGTGGAAATTGTTATATACTTGTTCATCTTATTAACAGTTTTTTTCCTATCGAAATTATGATTAAATTCATAAAGTCAAATAAAAAGTGTAGTACATGTAATGTGAAAGGTTACTTGGACGGATGAATTACTACAAATTGATCATCAGGGCAAAACAAAATATGTGTAGAAAAATACTAATTGACCTTTTCGGTAAATCCCATAAGTCTTTGCGTGTAGACCTGTAATGTCGTCATGCCAATGTGTACGTCATTACTGTGCACCATGGCTTTGAAATGCGCAGTAGCGATATTTGCTAAATGATGTGCACATAGCTGTGATGTCAAATGACTACATCTCAGGTCTACCCACAAAGGCTTATAGGATTTAATACCGAAAAGGTCAATTCTCTGAGGACCCAGTTCATCTGTTAATACAACTTTTCAGTTATTCCCACAATCCTTTGCACAGAAACAAGACTATTACATCGACGATTGCAGATCATCACAGAGTACATTGAACTGGTTGAGCATGCGCAGTAACTATGTGTGTGTCAACAATGATGTAATTTTGGATTCATTTGCAAAGACTTCCGGGAAATTACCGAAAGGGTCCAAATTGGTCTACAAAATCAGATTCTCCATACTTCCACCTTCTCAGCAACCACGCACCAATTTGCATGGTCATAGTAAGTCCTTATTATGTGTAAATTGTCCACATGTTTTTCGATCAGTTCGACTAATTCTCCTTCACGAAAAACGTGGTAGTATCGAAGATGTTGTGAAGGATCGTCGCTGGTTTGAGATACACCGCTACTCTTTCTGTCTTGGTTGAGACCAGTTCTATCCTCTAAAGAACTTCTCTTTTCACTTTTATTCCCGCCATCTTGCGTTACGCATGTATCACTACTTGGTAGGTTCTTGTTTGCAGGCTGATCGCTAGAATCTGGCGTCACACACTTATCCGTCAGTGAATTGTTTCTGGATTTAGGCTTACATTTAGCGAAAGCATCATTACATTTGTCAACCGTTTCATCAGGTTTCCTATCACTGCAATCATGCTTTGATTGCGGCTCCACCGGACACCTGATGAAAGACTCTCATTGACGATGACGATGATGAAGGATCCGGATTTCTAGCCAACGGCGACTGTTTATTCAGGTGCGGTTTGCGGTACACTTGTCCCTGAGCGGTCATGGAATTCAGACCAACGATTGGTTGATTGGCCCCAATTAATGGCGAGTGCCTGGCAGCATACACAAGTTGCCCGTTTGCAAGTTGCTCCCTGTTCTGCGTCTTCTGGATCACACACAGCGTTGAATCCCGGTCTAAACTCTGCGTCCGAGTAAAGGCACCTCGCTTTGCTTTTAAACTGGCTAACCTAGACCCCTGTATATTACTACTACCAGTAATGGTAGTATTAGCACCATTTGTAACACACACACCTTGCATTGAGTCTGCATTGCAAACACCGTTGGTTGTATGTTCCACTCCTCCTTTACGTTTGATCTTCGGAGATCCAAATAACATATCCCACAAAGACGACTTGTCCTCTGTCCCTGAATCTTTGTACTCTATTGCACTTGAAATATTCTCTTTTGTCCCCTGAAGTGAATCAAACAGAAAACTAGTCGCCATTGATATTGGATTCTGTAATTTACTGTTTTTGTTACCGTTGCTGCTGTTTTCATTAAAAAACTTAGGCGACCTTTGACCTGTAGGGCTGTTTTCATTAAAAAACTTAGGTGACCTTTGACCTGCGGTGCTGTTTTCATTAAAAAACTTAGGTGATCTTCGACCCGTAGGGCTGTTTTCTTGAAAAAACTTAGGTGACATTTGACCTGTGGAATACATTGGAGGTGGTGTTCTGAGAGGATTTATCTGCAATCCCTTACGATTACGTGGAGCAGGATAATCCATCAAATCTTCAGATGTGATGTCGACGAACACTTCGTCCACGGAATCCGATCGAGTCGGGAGCAGGAGTTGCTTGAAATGGGAACTTTCAACGGATCGACATTTCTTCGCAGCAGCTATCGGATTGGATCCTTGTGACGGTTGCACCGTCTTGGATGTGACCTCTGAACCTAGGACATGCGGATCCGTGGGTAATGTTGTGATCTGTGGTGGGAGGATTGAACGGAAAGAAACCACCTGAGGTAAGCCGACCCTTAGGAGGAGAAGGGTAGCTAGTTGAAGATTTGAAGAGTTTGTCTTGCGCTGGGGACACACAGCTTTTCTTCAGGTCTTCATCGCTGGTGGATCCACTACTTGGAAGATCTTCATCAATTTTGTTTTTGTCTGCAAGTAGGAAAAGAACACATCAAAAAGAATAAATAATAGTAAACTGTTGTCTGATGCAATCTGATACATGCATTTTGCCTATGACTTCTGTAACTTTAATAAGGCCTAAAAAAATAGTTTGATTGGCGTAACATGAGGTCGGGCGGCATTTTTTTTTTTTTTTTAACACACATTTTAAGCTGAAAATCATGAATTTTTCATTTTTTTAAATTTAAATTTTTCTTTATTTTTTTATCCAAAAAATAAGAAAAAAAGTCTAGGGTCAGGCCTATTTTTAGGGTTACGCCAATCAAACAATTTTTTCAGGACTAATTGTAGTTGTTCCTCAGACCAAAGTAGGACTGATTGATTTATTACCATTATTAATTACTTAATTGCTCTGTACCTCAACTCACTAATATTGAAATCCTTAAGTTCCTAGCATACTTGGTATAGTCTGTATACCTTCCTTGAATAAGTAATTTAGATTTTTGTTTTGTATTGTATCTCTTAATGTAATGATGAAAAGTATATAAAAGTATACATTTTCAGAAAGAAAATGATGCCAGGAATCCAAATAGCATATAAACCGATTCCTGTAAAAATTCACAATTTTTGAGAAAATCTCAAAATTTGATTTTACTTTACTGCCTCAAGGAAGGTTTTTTTTATGTTACCCCAATCAAACAATTTTTTAGGCCTTATTGCTAACTTTGGTCTGATTGGATCAGATATTCATAATTTTCAACATGGGAGGGGCTGACAAAACCAAATTCTGTTAATGACTTTTTTCGGGGTGCCTAAGGGAGGTCCCCATTGGAGTCAGAAAATTTGGCAAAAAATACGACAAAACAAAAACAGTCATTTTCCAGTGATCTAAGGGCTGTGCAATAATTATGAGCCCTGGGGAGGGTAAAATTGGGTGGCGGGCAAGAAATTTTTAGCGAGCGAAAGAAGGGGGCAAGCAATTTTGGCAAGCCGAGAGGGGGGGCAAGCAATTTTTGGCACGCATTCATGGGTCACCTATTAAATAAAACGCTCTAAAAAGGCTTAGGAAAACCGTACAGAAACGCATTATATTTAAAAATATGCAAATTTATTTGCTCACTGCGCTTGCAACATGTATATAGATCATTTCCAGTTTGTAAATTAGGATCCCAAAAATTTTTGGCGGGCCAAGAGGGGGGGGGGGGCAAGCGCTTTTTGGCGGGCTGAGAGGGGGGCAAGCGATTTTTGGCGAGCCGTTTATAAATTTTACCCCCCCCCGGGGGGGCTCATAATTATTGCACAGCCCCTAATCACAGTTGTTTTTACTTCACCTGGATTTTTTAGGGGGGCGCGGAGAATGTTGAAAAAATCATCGCAAAAAATTTTTCGCCCCCCCTTTTTTTCAGATCTCAAAAATTTCAGGGCCCCCCCTTTTTGACATGAAAATAACGGGTCCTGGGTAAATTTGTGGTCAATTTTATCAGCCCCCCCTTAGGAGGGTCAACAATTTTAAGGGCCACCCTTTTGGCATCAGCCCCCCAACAAGTGTTTGTGAACGGTCCCTAAAAGATATAGAGATTCATTAGGAACTTGGGTGGGTATGAGTTTCATTTTTCAATAGCAGTTTATTCTGACTTTACAAGATGACTTCTTTTTCTCGTTCTACACATGTGCATCATCAAAAAAAAACGTGCAGCAAAATTGCACTAATAGTTGATGAGAGATGCAACATTTAGCTCTTTACTCCCCAAGCGTTGCCTTACAATTTAAACCCTAAATCACACGGGACAAATCACCAAAAAGTAACCTAATGATCTCTCTCTTTAGCCATTGGTTTCTATGAGATGGGTAACTACTGAAAATATCGGAAATGAGCAAATTAAATCACAATTTTTTTATTAATTATTGATTTCTATGGGACAGGAAATAGTGAAACTTTATAGCATAGAAAATCTTCAAATTTTACCCAATTGGGCTACCAAATCACAGGTCTGGCAACTCTGCATCATATTGACAGATATACTACAATAACAAACACTTGATTAGATCCATGTAGGCCAAGGCCACAAAATAATCCACTCAACAACATGAGGATTTCTTATTGCTCCCATAATCATTTTGTCCATGCACGGACGAATGGCAATATATATTCAATATCGCATCGCATACAATGGGCTATTCCATTTAAAATACACACTACCCCTGTGGAAGATTTTGGAAATATCTACCACAGGGGAGTATGAATTTCAGATGGAATTAGCTCGTTAGGCAGCTCCATTTGAATTCCATACACCCTCTGAGAAAGATTCAACCTGAATCTTCCACAGAGGGAGGGTGAGTTTCAAATGGAGCTGCCTATAAAGCTCATTCCATTTGAAATTCATACTCCCCTGTGGCAGATATTTCCAAAATCTTCCACAGGGGTAGTGTGGATTTTAAATGGAATAGCCCAATTGGCAACAGATCACATTGTGATAAGGTTAAATTAAAATTACATTAACTGCTGAGATGAAAGAAATTGTATTATATTAAGGGATCTGGAATGAGCGTTTTGACAGTATTTTTTGTGGGACATGAGAGCACATCAGATATATCGAATTGCATTTTGAATACGAAGAAAGTCTTTCTGATATCAAATCATTTTCATTTTCTGAAATTCACGATATGATACAAATTTTATGACAAATTATAAAAATTTGATATTTTTCACATTTTTGATAGGCCTATATAACAGTCCTCAAACTAAATTTTATAAATCTAATGATATATTCTTTAAAGGCCCTTTCAGTGATTTCACAGGAACATTAAAAAAAATGGAAATTTGTCAGAGTTGCTTAGAAATAAAGAATAAGTCTACAGAATTTCATTAAACCACTTTTCCCTGAATACATCGACAAATTAGTCAAAAACAGAAGTTTTAGAAAGGTTTTCTACTTCAACTCAGATCGACTCGAGAAAATCGAGATTTTCGTACAGTGCGCCACCAATCGACTGGAAAAACTTCCTAGTCCAGTGTTTCTAACACGGGGGAAGTAGAGTCTAAATTCATGAATTGATTTAAAACAGACGCTTCATTTTTGTAGTAGAAAACAAAATAAGCAGTTAAAGGTCACCGAGGCAAACTAACGGTCAATTCAAATATGAAAAACAGTTAAAATTGTGTATTTTGTTTAAAATAGTAGCTACTGATGTAATAAGTAGTAGAAACAATACGCAACGCGTGTTGGTACGGTGGAGAGTGAGCTTCTTTCGATCTCGTCGGACTTTTTGTACTGTCAGTATCAAAAGTCCAGATTCATGTAAATGCTTTATTTTGTCTAAAATACACGGCTTTCGACCGAACCACTAGCAGGCTATGTTAGCACATCTATGCCAATTACAAAGGTACCAAAATCTGAATTTTGATGATTTTTACGATCGTCCGGATGAGCAAATCACTGAATGGGCCTTTAAGTGTGTGTAGCTGGGAGGAAAAGCCGACGATCAATTGAAAATTTTGACCTTTCATATTGAAGATATGGATTTTTTTCCCAAAAAGACCTAATTTTTGTTGGTGTTTTGGGAAGAAAAATCTATATCTTCAATACGAAATGTCAAAATTTTCAATTGATCGTCGGCTTTTCATCCCACCAACATACACTTTAAGTATAAATCATCAGATTTATAAAGTCTACTTCGAGTACTGTTAAATATCAAAAATATCAATTTTTAATAATTTGTCATAAAATGTGTATTACATTGCAATTTCAAAAATCAAAATTATTTGATATCAGAAGGACATTCTTCAGTATTCAGAATGCAATTCGATATGTCTGATGTGCTCTAATGTCCCACAATAAATACTGTCCAAACGTTCATACCCCATCCCTTAAGGCACTGAATGCACTAACAAACACACTGTTCCTCGGATTTTAATTCACTGTCTCTCTCTCTCTGCCTTATTGAAAGTAGAAGACACCACCGGGGTCACTCCCATTGTGGCCTGTACACCATCCGCGATAATGAAAACGCGTAAAAGGGTCGTTTTTAGGGGTAGGCACGATCTGGCGTGTATCGCGTTAGGGTGTCAAAAACATGAAAAATTGGAAAAAGGGTAGCAAAATTGCAATTGCTAAATACGCGGAAATGAAATTTAGGGTATGAAATGGGAGTGACCCCCCCCCCCGGGAGACACCATCAATAGATGTCAGATTCTCTTTCTTGTCCTCCATATTTTCAAATTCACACATGTATGTTACCATAGAATTATAAGGATTTTGAAGGGGTTTTTTGCGTTAAACTAAACAGCAGTAAAGAACCCTTGAATTGCACAATTACAATTTTATACATAACTAAAATTACATGCAGCTTTTCTGTATTCTCTACCGTTTTGTTAAAATATTTTTACTTGGTGTATTTAGATTTGTTATTCATTAGTTTGTTCATTTCGTTCATTCAATTTGTTCACTTTCAGTTTTGTTTGACCGGCCAATCAATCAATCAATCAATCGGTCAGTCAGTCAGTCAGTCAGTCAGTCAGTCAATCACTCACCACTCACTCGATCAATCAATCAATCAATCAATCAGCCAATCAACCAATCAATCAATCAATCAATCGATCAATCACCCACCCACCCATCCACTGACACTCACTCACTCACACACCCACTCACTCACTCACTCACCCCCCACTCACTCACTCACTCACTCACTCACTCACTCACTCACTCAATCAATCACTCAATCATTCTCTCCCTTTCCCTCACTCACTATGATGATTTATCTTTCAGTAACAGATAGTGTTCTCTTTTATTTTATTGTTTCCCCCATCTTCATATATGCAATAGCCACATCACTAAGTCCACACAGGTTCATATCATGTATTTACCTCTGCTGTCATGTTGTGTAAATAAGAACATATATCACACTGTTTGGAATTTATATCGGGTGTAAGCCACGCAGGTATGGTATGGTTAATAACAAATGAGCAAATTGTCATACTATGCAATGCTAAAGGCTGCACAAGTCTATTATACTTGGTGCAGGGTGTCTCATAAATTAGTACCGAAATAACCTTTTTAAAGACATGCACATATTAATAGTACATTGAATTTCAATACTTAATTTCGGTAATCTTATATTTTTAATCAAATATGGGATCAAGCGGTAGGTAAAGGATAATATTAATGGCCAAGTGCAACTTGAAAATGCCACTCTGCGTCACCCTATATGACACTGATCACAGGTATATTTCCCATACCATAATGAATTTATTATATCATTAAATTATTCATGTTTGTTTATATTTTTTTACCGTCTCATTCTAATTCCCTGTAAGCATATACATGAAACAGTCACTATATATTTTGTTACATGGTCATCCTGCATTCATAATATATTGGCCTGCTTCAAATACAGCTATAAATGGACACAGGCTTATAAACCCAGGGATGATGGGATGAGGTTGAGTATTATGTACACACTTACTGACCTACATGTAGTGTGAGATATATCATCTACTGAATACAAGATTGTCTTATCATCGACTGTTAAAAGAGTCTATGGGCTTGTGTGCTCTGTCCATAAAATATGCACTTTTAAGTGCAAACAAGTGTCTTTTTTAGGCCTTTAAAAAGGCCTAAAAAAACGTGTTTGCCCTTTCCTGAGTGAAAATATTTTTAAAAAATTGATTGATTCATCCTCTTTTTTAAAGCCTTGAAAGGTCAAACAAACATTTATTTTTCTAGGCCTCATGACAGTCTTGCACTCATCCATCAAATATATGGTTTGGTTAGTATCTTTGCTATTTTATCAAATTAACTTTTAAGGCAACGCTGAAGCTTAATGACAGTCCTTTCAACAGCTCCTCAACATATTCTCAGAATTTGTCAAATGGCAAAGTGCATGTGTCAAGAAATTCAAATATATATATGCACTTATGCATTAAAGACAAAAAAGAGTAGTGAAACTTGAAAGGAGGTGGTTGTTATTTACATATTTTGATACATAACAAAAGACCTGCTCAGCTTAAATGCATTACTGTAATTTTCACGTAGTTATTTTCACGATTTGGAGAGAGAGACATTTTTATGATATTGTTATTTTCGAGATTGCCAAGTCCTGCCCTTACTTGCAATACATTATTACTTATATTCAGCAAGGTGTTAATTTTGCAAATGGAATTCCATTCGCAAAATAAAACCGTCGCGAAAATAACCACTCAGACAGTATTTGAGTTTGTGATTTTAAGAACGAGTCACAACAGAGCTGTATGGTGAGTAAGAGAGAGGATCCCAGGGAAGAAGATCCGGATTTTGACTTGATTTGATTTGATTTGATCAGGTTTGACAACCCTGGATAACCCACAGGAGCTTCTAGTGAAGCTTATTTCCATCAGGTTCCATTTGAACACCGGCATAGGCACCCTACTCTTTTGGAAACTGATTGTGAGATACATATATGGGTATGGTTCTTCTGTACATGGGAACGACACCCTAACATCCCTTCCTATGGACATAGTACATTTACCCAACCCTAAATGTACCATTGGGAGAATAGGAGACTGAATTTAACCAGCTTCTAAAAACACAGACACAAGGATCCACAACATACTCATCTATCAGGGCACAGTTCTATAACCCCAATACATTTGCACATTTATTATGACCTTTGAAAAATTGGGTACAAAAACTCGTACTAGCACTAGAGGTCAAATTTTGCACTATGATTGTTTCATTGAGGTTATTGAACTATGCCATTGGGATGAGGCCATTGTGGTTCATAGTGAGACTCAGATGGACGGACTGACAGACAGACAACCAAGAAACAAAATGCCTTTGGAGGAGGCTAAAAAACACAGTGTTGTAAAATTTTACAAAAAAAAAAGTTAATCCTTTTATCATTTTCAGACATTAGTTGGCATTACCTTAAGGGGGTAATACACCCCTGGCCAATTTTGTGCCTATTTTTGCATGTTTCTCAAAAATTATAGCGCATTGGTGACAGGTAAGATATGTATATTATAGGGGCAAAGACTACAACTAGTGCACTGAAAATTCATCAACTCAAGGCAAGTAGTTATTGATTTATTGATCAAATATTGGTTTTCCCTCATTTTTGACTGTAACTCCACAACTGTTGTCTGTGCTGAAATAAAATTTCCAGTGCAGTAGTTGTAGTCCTTGCCCCTATAATATACATATCTTACTTGTCACCAATGCGCTCTAATTTTTGAGAAAAATGCAAAAATAGGCACAAAATTGGGCAGGTGTAGTACCTCCTTAAAGATATGATAAAATGATATTACCAATTAAAAGGAAATGACCTTATTTGTGCACTAAACAAATTAAACCGTTCCTTGAAATTCTTGGAATATAATTTGTGCACAAATCAGCCTTGTAACGTGAACTTCACCGTCCAAAACCAAATCAGTATCACAGGAACTGAGGTTTGCTGATCACCTGAATTAAATTGACCATAAATATGTGAGCAGATCAGACAAAATGTGCTATTCCATTTAAAATGCACACTACCCCTGTGGAAGATTTTGGAAATATCTTCCACAGAGGGAGTGTGAATTTTAAATGGAATTAGCCCATTAGGCATCTCCATTTGAAACTTGCCCTCCTTCTGTGGAAGATTCAGGTTGAATCTTTCTCAGAGAATGTATGAAATTCAAATGGAGCTGCCTAATGTGCTAATTCCATTTAAAGTTCATACTCCCCCTGTGGAAGATATTTCCAAAATCTTCCACAGGGGTAGTGTGGATTTCAAATGGAATGGCCCACTACTAATGTCAACTATTCATCAGCAATTTATCCTCAGTTTTATTCTCTAACCTTAATCCTCACACTGACCACAAACCTAAACTCTAACCCTAATCCTACACTAACCAAAATCTAATCCTAGCCCTTTGCTAAATGTGACCCCTCAGCACAACTGAGCCCGGATGTCGCCAATCATCATTTTTGAGATATTCAACCAAAATATTCTGCTTGAAATTAGCTTTAAAATTATGTATATCATGTCTATAGTACTTGACATTTAAGTAGTGAAAAATCAATAAAACAGTCAATAAATCCTTTGTTTCCTATTGTTTATTGTTAAGTTCAATGGAGCATATCTCAATAGTGGCACTGGCGACATCCGGGCTCAGTTGTGCTGAGGGGTCACAAATCATAAAAAGATTGCATGCATTTGTATACAGAGTATTAGTAAAATTTAAAAAAAAAATATTTAAAAGATAAAATGAATATAAAATTCACCTTTATTTTTCCGATATCTAGGCTGAAGGTGCCATGGAACTAACACGTCTTGAGCATCAAACTGTACAGGAAAAATAAATTACAAAGACAATTATTATAATGTGAGAAAGGCGAGTGAGAAAAGCATAAATTGTACTCAAATTTGGGTTGATCCTTCATGTAATTATTTCGTATAATCTAATCCTAACTCTAACCTTAATCCTAACCTTAATCCTAATCCTAACCCTAATCCTAACCCTAATCCTAACCCTAAACTAACCCTAACCTTAACCCTGACCCTAATTTCGTGTAAAATTACATGAAGGAATAACCCAAATTTGACATGAAAAGTGCAAGACAAAATGGAAGTGTAGGAACCA
Source organism: Amphiura filiformis (assembly GCF_039555335.1). Lineage (NCBI taxonomy): Eukaryota > Metazoa > Echinodermata > Ophiuroidea > Amphilepidida > Amphiuridae > Amphiura > Amphiura filiformis. The sequence goes on from NC_092636.1 coordinate 12,578,212, forward strand.
TCCGTAAGTAGAGAGAGGGAACTATTGGTATATTCTAGTTGAAATCCTTACACCCCATATGGAAGACATGACCCTCGATGTCCCAACACAGGGGTGTATATATCAAATGGAGTCACCCATTCTGGAACCTCATTTGACTTTCAGTCTACGTGTGGGAGATTAAGGTTATAAATAAAATAGCAATAATATAAAAAAGATAAACAATTAATAAATAAATAAAGTGAATTTTTTTTAAATAGCGGTTCGCAAGCCACACGATCCCCCCTGGCTGGGCAGTCAGTAATTGCAACTAATTAGTACCCATACCTACTCCACCTACCCACCACCCAGTTGGACTACAACCACCCACCTACCCTGGACTAACTTTGAACATCTCCCATACAAATTAAAAATTGGCTCTAAATCAGCGATCCGTAAATAGCAGCGAGCGCTCCACCTGCGCTTCCCAAGTGGCGTGTGGCGCCGTTTAGATTTAAAAAAAATATTAAACAAAAAATAGTAAACAAAAAATAAAATAAAAATAAAATAAAACCCCTTGTTCAAACTAATTGAGCAATAGAAGTGACCCAGGAAATCTTGTACGAAACGAGATCTAACGAGACTATGTGCTCTCCAATATGGCGGCCTGGCGCCTCCACAAGTATTAACTTTTCAGCCTGCTATAACGATTGCTTCAAGTGACTTTCTTTTATTTACGATTTAGCTTTTTATTATAGCATTATTTTAATACTACCGCTAGTATAAGGGGTAAGCAAGATATTGTCATAATAAAAATTTGACAATGCGTAGTGGCAGCACTAAAAATTAGTATTTCTTGGGGCAAAAATTTTAGAAATTGCATAGAAAATGGTGAAAAGTGATAATCTCCATTTTTGTTCTGTATAGTAATATGATTTGTACACATTTTAATTAAATTTGCTGTCAAACAGTGTGAATTGTCACATATGATCTGCAGGACTAAGCTGCACTGAAGAAAAATTGTTCGTCGGATGGAAGGATTGACCTGCATCGAACACAATACTATACAATATAATACAGCTCTAGGCTAATAAAAATCATATTTATCAAATGAAGTTTTTCCACAAATTGACTTAAATTTTGTTTGCCCTATATTATATACTGTTTGTTGCCATGTTGGAGTGTGTGAGGACATGTGTATGGGGGTGTACGGTGGGTGGGGCTGTTTATTTCTTTGTGAGGATTCTTCACAGCATCATAGCAACCATCTGATTAGATCCTGCTTTGTCCTTGATACAAGTTTTTTGCACACCAATGTCCTTTTTTCCCTCCATTAATTGGCTCAAATAAACGAGATAAAATCATTGGAAATTTGTGTTCCCCGAAGTAATCAAATAGATAAAATCGCAATGGACGCAGTATAGTTAGTGGGCAAGCACAAGATTTCTTACAACAGCAGATCAAAAGATTTACACAGTGCAGACAGTATCGTAATATGATCTAATTTTTTGCAGAAAGCATTTTTCACATAAAAAAAACTCCAACAAAAACAAAGTAACTAACATACCAGTCCAGTATTTTAGGTGAGTTTAGAGCATGTGACAAACAAGTAGTATACCAAATATTCTTAATAATTATATGACACAATATCTCCTGACTGAATTGAATTTTTTTAAATTAGTATGCTTGAAATTTCTCAGTAACAGCCTAAGGCTTAATAGTTATCCATTCTTTCAACTTTCAAGGTGAAAAATGGCATCATAAATTGATAGTTTTTCCAAACTTTTTGTCTTTCTTGTTAAAATGACCATTTCAAGTTCACTTTCAAGGTCAAAATGGCTTCATTATAATTGGATACCCCATATTCCCCCTTTTATAATCCTTTCTTGTTAATGGCCAACGAAGCATAAAAACCATCATTGTCATTCATCAAGATGCATTATCATTGTGAACGATGCTGAAAGACCTGGACTGGGTCAAGAACCCTTATGCAATGACGGATTACGTCAATTCTTGGAAAAATAATTAAGCTAGATCACGTCTTACACGTGTCTACTTGCTTGGTCTGTTTAGAGTAGCATGATGTAATTCTTAATGGAAAACCAAACTGCCTTCCATAAATACCCATGAAACAAATGGCATTGATCTTCACAAGTAAATAAAATGTAATAAGTCGACGAGAAAAGAAAAACATGTTCTACGGGCTCGACCAACTCAGATTTTGCGTTAAATTTTTTTTCTTTCTATATGCATAAAAATAAACCGTTTATTGGCCAAATGTGGATTGATTTTGATGGAATTACTACATGTATGTAAAATCAGCTGCTATAAAAGTGGTACATTAATTTTTGCATGCAACATAGCTACTGCCAAAATAAAAACAGCCAAATACATGTACGTTCTTTTAATGTACAGGTCTATGTTAGAAAACAAATTTGTGTAATATGTAGTTAGCAAAATTAGCAAAGCTCACATATTACACACGCAAAAATTACCACTTTCGCAGTATTTCTGGTAAAAAATATTAATTTTGACTTGAAAAAAAGCTAGCCAAGTGAAGGATAATATTGCAAAAACATTGCAATTTATTTTCAAATTTGCAAAAAAAACACCCCAAAAAACATGACCAACCGACTTACTTTATGTCATATTTGATCATTTTAGCTCAAAGTGACAAATTTTGTTCAAGGAAAGTTGTTCTGGTAGAATAAGATGACTTTGCTTTGCAGATTTTACACCAACCTCCACCTCCGTAATGTCAAAAAGAAATCTATGCTACTACACAAAAGTCTGAAATTAATATATATATGCAAAGAGTGGGTGAGGTCTGTTGATCTCATACAGAATTGAACACAGGACCTCATTAGATTTATGGACTATGACTTAATGAAACAGTTGATCTATTCACCCTTTCTTCTTCTCATAAGATACTTCCATTTACAAAATAGGAAAGAAGTGTTCAATAGCTTTTACCACACATTTTCCATTTGCACTGTAAATTATTCACATATGGTAATGTAATGTATCAATAAAAAAATTCCAAGAACCAATATGCTATTAGTACTGGTTGGTTGGATAGACAATTGTCATGATGATATTTATTTTATTCAGATTTTTTACAACAAATTTTTGGTCACTTTTATTAACAGTAATTAAAATAGCATAAAAAGTTGGTCTTTAAGGCTTGGTTATATGATGTAGCAAGCATAATATTATTATGCACATTGTAAAATTTATTGACAAAAGTGTGTCTATAGCTTGTCGCAAATGTGCAGATGTTTCAACAACTGCACACAAGTGACTCTTTTTGGCCTATATATAATTTGATGAAAATTTAAACCTTCAAGTTCAAGAAACCTATATGCCACATTTTGGGGCATACTTACCATTCAAACATCCCAGGGAGCCAGTACACTGGTCGTTGACCAAGGGGTATCATCCCTGTCCAAAGATTCACAACTTTCAAATAGGGTTACCTGAATGGGTGACTCCACTTGAATTTTACACACCCTGTGTGGGAGATTTAGGGCATGTCTTCCGTAGGGGGTATATGGATTTCAACTGGAATACCCCAAGAATGCCTGTTGCGAAAGCCTACCATGCTATAAGCAAATTATGATTCAATTATCATTCTTACGGTGCCCTACCTTGCGTTGTTTTTGTTCCATAGCCCAAACATATATCATAACCTGACCCCCAGGTCGACATATTCTCGCAAGCTCTCGTAAGGCGTTCGCCCTCCTCTCCGTGGTAGCAAAATGGTGGATAACAGCGATGGATATGACAGCATCAAAACTGTTGTCACGATATGGAAGACGGATGTTATCGCAGGCCATGACTTCATGTTTACGATTGCGAGCGATGTCAACCAGCTGAACGCAGCAATCACAGCCGATTTTGTAGATCTGATTGTTGATGCCAAGGTATTTGCCATTGCCACAACCTGAACAAAAAGAAAAATTTAAAAAAACATAAATAAGTTCAAATGCTTACTACTGTAATGGATGGGCAAAAATATTGTACAAATTGTTTTCCATGATAAAAGCCTTACAAATTGTATTGCCCTTTTGCCCCCAAATCAGGAGAGTTGATCAGTTGGTAATTTTTTCTAAATGTCTGTGATTTAACGTGCGCTACACCTAAGTACCAGCACACTTCAACAATTATTCCGCTGCCATTAGGGTATATCAGAATCATTTCTGCTTCCACAAGTCCGCAACTGATGCGCAGGTACTCTCAGCGACTTAGATTGTGATTACCCCCAGCAGCTCCCCAATTTACACCTGGGTGGAGTGAAGCAGTTGGGAATTAAGCCGCCTTGCTTAAGGGCGCAACACACTGGCCGTGGTGGGGCTCGAACCCGCAACCTTTCGATTATGAAGCTCGCGCTGTAACCATTAGGCCACCGTGCTTCCCAGTTCCCGTGCTTTCTAGTTTTGTTTGTTTGTTTGTTTGTTTGCTATTATAAAACATTACATTCAGAGTTATGGATATGACAACCAAAAAAAATACTAAAATAATGTTTTGAACTGTAAAGTGTCAATTTGGTGGATTTTTAAGCAATGATTTTTCAAAAAATATGGCCAGCAAATCAAGGCCCTCACTTTTTTATGCAACATGAACATAATCCTTTCCCAGGAACGGTACACACAATTTTCATTTTACCCCTTCAATTTTTAAAATTACCAAAATTGAAGGACCAACTTTTGTGCAGTCACACAATGCCGCTTTAAACCACAGATGAAGATCCACTACAAATACGGTAATTATGTTCACTTGTGCATGTTTACTATTTGCACATCCTGTATACGGTTCAGTTAATTTGATTAGTTTGCTAATGAACCATAGCAGTATATATGTACAAAATGAGATGGTGTGGTTATACAGGGTGAGCGGTGAGTTAACCCACTCCACACATGTGTCAACAGCAGACGGCAAGTTCCACAATTTCTAAAAAAATGCACAAATTTCATAATTGTACATTTTCATGAATCGGCATGAAAAATACTTTTATACGAGTCAAAGCTTAGTATTGGTTAAGTGGTTCTTGAGCTAGCTCTTGATATTTAACTAAAATATCTCAAAACTTTTTAGGTTGAAGCCTATGCCTTGCACGTAAAGCATTTAAAAGGTATTTATTCAGTTTTAAAATATATTGGGTGGTATTTTAGGAATAATGGTCATTGTTTAAAGGGGTAACAGGCATGAGTTTTGCCAAACTGGGAGGAAAAGGTCCAAAAAGGAGGGAAAATAAATGATCTCCTATACTTTTATACAAAGGTGAAAATTTGAAATGGGAGGAATTCCTCCTATCCGAGGAGAAATCTCATCCCTGGGTAATTACTTTTTGGTAGATGGAGATGTTTATATTATGTAGCTGTACTTCTTGCAGTTTTAGGAAAGGCAAATAGACACACCAAAAATGAAGTTGCATATGTAAGGCAACCAAATTTGCATTTGCAAGTTGCTAAAATCATGTAAAATCAGCCATTTTAGGGCCAAAATTGATTGATTTTGTCTAAAAAATTTTGTTAAAAAAAATTCAGAACATTACCAAAATATGTTTCTTTTCTGTTTTCCATAAAATAGAAAAGTTAATAGCCAATATAATTTAAGATATTAGTATATAGATGTCTGAAGAAATCATATTTGTAATTCTATGAAAGCTTGATACAAATCCTTTTCACTCACCCTGTATATATAGGTAATGCTAAGCACCATTAGTCAAAGGACCAATAAACCATTTTAATTGAACTTAATCATGGTTCGTTAAAAAACATTGAGGGGCTCTTCATCCTGTATCGCACTAAATCACAATTCTACAAAACAACGGCACTAAATGTTTTGAATAAAGAAAATAGTCTTCTTTCTTTTTTCCATTTTTTTTTTCAAAATTGATTGCATAAAGAATTCTAATTGAAATAAATTTAAACAATATAGGCTAAATAAAAATAGAAATAGTCAAGCATCCCAAGAGTCAATGATTTTTTTTTCCTGAATTGGCTGAATTTTTCTGTGTCAAAAAATCATTTGTATTATCATTACATTAATTTCAAATATGTATATAAAATATTTCACAATTAATTTATAAGCTTTTTATAAAAATTATTTTGGCTGATTAATTACACAACTATAATATATATTTCCTTGGGAAATACAATTTGGTAGACTCAAGGAGAGGATTCTAGGTATAAATTGATAACATTTCATAAAACGTCATGCACATTTCATGCGGAATATGACAAAATTACAATTATAGACATTTACCCAGTTCTATCAATAGCTCATCATTAGATTGATTTTGAAGGAAACCAATAAAATATGAATACTCTAAAATTAGATGCATTATTAAAGCAGTATGTCCGATTTGCATCAAACAATAGAATAATATTGATCTGTGTGCTTGATTGCCATACATAATGATTTCAAATGTAGTGTCTCTACAGATTTTCAATATTAACTGTAACATGCAGGGTAAAAGATAGGAATTGGTTTTTTTACTATGATGATATGCATGTCAAATATTTTGAGCAGTGGATGCTTGTGCATCTCAATCTTATTCCGATAAGATTCTGGAAAAAAAAAATTTCCAGAAAAAAATGAAGTTAACATGATAAGGACCTACCCAATACCTTATGTGAGGCCATCATGAAATTGTTAACAATTTTTGCTTGTAATGCGTGCCCCCCAATCAATTTGAAAATTGAGAATATCCTGTAGGAAATGTGTTTGCCGGTAAAGAGGAATCCTGTAATGGACCGCAAACTGGGTCATGTTTTTAATGATTTTCTGCACCTACTCAGGGACATTGACCCCCTTTTACACAAATTATACACAATCTGTTTGGATTTTAACCTACCAAGCGGGGACTGATATTCATATCATGAATAGGGGACACACTCTTCAATGCATCATTCGGCTGTTTGCAGACCATTGCACATCTTAGCTAAATGAGGATGGTCCCCAGTTGAAAACGGTTAAAATGTTATGCAGGTTTCATAAAAACATCCACGTTTGACACCAAACACACCCCCACACAAAGAATCGACACATTTAATAATCATGGATGTAAGCAGCTGTTGACAAAAACACTTAATAGGTACAAGAGAAGTGAGGCTTACTTGGGGCCAAAGTCTTAGGTGGGATTTGAAGGTTTGGGTGTGTAAAAACCTGGATGAGTAAATTTAAAGATTTGTGTACAAAGTATAGGCCATGTAGGCCAAAACTGGGTGTGTATTTACAAATTTAGGTGTGTAAAACACTCCCTACACGGCTGGCTGCATAGGCCTTTGCTAGGGGCACAAACTTTTAGCGAATGTGAGGATCCCCCGATCAGGAAATAGGCTGATGAAATAATCATTTTTAAAAATAAAACTATAAAATACGGAATCGGGAAAACAGAAAACTTACTTTCCTGAATAACGATTCATATTTATTTTGCAAATAAGTTTCCTTTATACATTTTTCATAAATGGCTCTATCAACAAAATTAACTTCTAAAGATAACTTGCAATAATGAATTTCCTACTATTGGACCAGCTGTGTGAATGGTGTGATGAAAATGTCCAGGTGATGCCAGATCAGGCATATCAAGTTCGGTTTGGTGCCTCACTGTCTTTATATTGTATTGATAGTCTTTATATAAATAGACAGTATTTATAGATTGGCTGTCGAAGATTGGCTAGTGGTTTTCTTTTTAATACAACTGCTATCTTCAGTAGATAGGAATTCCAAGAATATGAATGTTATCTTCAGTAAATAGCAATTAGTAGAATATGATGCAATCTTCAGTAGATAGGAATTCCAAGAATATGAATGTTATCTTCAGTGGACAGCAATTCCTAGAATATGACTTTTATCTTCGGTAGATAGCAATTAGTAGAATATGATGCTATCTTCAGCAGATAGGAATTCCAAGAATATGAATGTTATCTTCAGTAGATAGCAATTCCTAGAATAAGACTTCTATCTTCGGTAGACAGCAGTAACTTTTAATATGATGTTATATTTGGTAAATAGCAATTCCTAGAGTATGATTGCTATCTTCAGTAGATGGCAATTCCTAGAGTATGATTGCTATCTTCAGTAGACAGCAATTCCTAGAGTATGATTGCTATCTTCAGTAGACAGCAATTCCTAGAGTATGATTGCTATCTTCAGTAGACAGCAATTCCTAGAGTATGATTGCTATCTACAATAGACAGCAATTCCTAGAATACAATTACCTTCAGTAGACAAAACTACAACCTTTAATATGACTGCTAACTTCAGTATCTTCAATACATAGCACTTCCTAGAATACAAACTGCTATCAGCAGTAGACAGTAATTCCTAGAATATGACTACTATCTTCAGTAGACAGCAATACCTTTAATACAACTGCTATCTTCAGTAAATAGCAATTCCTAGAATATGACTACTATCTTCAGTAGATGGCAATTCCTATTTTCAGTAGACAGCATGAGCAATACTTTTTAACACGACTGCTATCTTCAGTAGATAGCAATTCCTATAATATGACTACTATCTTCAGTAGATAGCAATTCCTGGAATATGACTACCATCTTCAGTAGATGGCAATTCCTAGAATATGACTGCTATCTACAATAGACAGCAATACCTAGAATATGATTGCCATCTTCAATAGATAGCAATTAGTAAAATATGATTGCTATCTTGAGTTACTAGTGCTACTTGTTTTTACCTTGTAAAAGGGATGTTTTTATGCTCCCGAAACGTCTGTTGTTTTGTCTTTTTAACCCTAAATTTTGGATGTTGTTGTACATATTAAACAGTTTTTAACATTTATCTTCAGTAGACAGCAATTTCTAGAATATGACTTATCTTCAGTAGACAGCAATACAATTTAATGACTGTTATCTTCAGCAATTCCTAGAATGACTGCTATCTTCATTAGACAGCAATTCTTAGAATACAATTATCTTCAGTAGACAGCAGTACATTCTTTTTAATACGAGTGATATCTCCAGAAGATAGCAATTCCAAGAATAGGATGCTATCTTCAGAAGATTGCAATTCCTAGAACATCAAAGCTTTCTTTAGTAAAAAGCAAATCCCAGAATACAACTATCTTCAGTAGACAGCAATACATTTAAAAACAAATGTAATCTTCAGTAGATTACAATTCATAGAATATGACTGCTGCCATCTTCAGTGGAGAGCAATACCTTCTAATAAATCAATGTTCTTCAGTAGAAAGCAATACTTCTTTCAAAAGATTTGTTTCTGATACTGTTAGCAAATGAAACATCAAACATGCACACAACATTACACTCAAGAAAATCATGCATAAAAAGCCGAAAGTCAAAGACAAGATCCAGTACACTACACATAGCTTAATAAAAAAGTAATATAGCCATTTTTTTTTCAAAATGATCAATTTACCATTCTTCCCATTTTACCTTGTACATTATATTTTAGCTAATTTCAATTTCTACGAAAAGTTGTTAGGATTGACAATTTAAGTGTTACTTCCTATTGCGTTTCTTCTAAATATAGCCCACCCATCGCCGTCAATCAACACTTCAGAATTATGTGTGCCCTTTAGTGTTTCCTTAATAACTTATTAAGCGATTCCACAATGACACTTCGTAATTATTTTTCAAGATGAATTCAAGTCACCTTGTACATCACCTTCTTCTACATACATGCATAATTTAATGCTCTGCGTGCTAGTCATTGACTTCAACATAAAAAGTCAAAATTTCGAGATATTTTCTCAAAATATCAAGAGCTATCTTAAGAACCACTGAACCAACAAGAAGATTGTTTGTACTCATTTTAATGCATTATTCATGCTGATTCCATATATGGCCATAAAAATTTACATTTCTGAAATTTTTTAATTTTTGAAATAAAATTTGAAACTTGTCGTCTGCAATCCATTTAGTTGGTGGAGAGAGTTAATGTACACACTTTTTAAGTAGAGGGATTACTGAAATATATTTGTTCAGGGTTTTACTGCAACACATGAAATGTTTGACTGCGAGTGCAGTTGCTTGGCAAAATTTTCATGCATGCAAATATTTTTTCTTAGAAGGGTTAAGAGCACATCTGGATTTATTCATAAAGTGTTACACAAGCTCAGCATTTTATGGCATAACATATTCCATGATAATAAAATTGTCCAACTCGCCAAGGTCCTGACCATCTAAAAGAACATTGTGATATATGTAAGGACAAGGTTACCTGCCCAAATCCTAGTATAAACATTTAGTAATTGTTGGTATTTATTTTCTGTATAAACCTGCCAGTTGACCAGGCCAACGATGGTGGACCTTTAAGTTAGACCTTTACCATGTTTACAGAAATGCAAATTTGCAAAAATTCCATGTTGCATCAGCATGGGTTAATTCTCTCCAAAACACATAATTCTAATGCAACATAAATTTCATGCTTTACAGTATTAATACTAATTACTATGGCTATGTTTCTTGCACTCACATCATAACACTAGCATAAATCTCTAATCCAATTCTTGTATGTGTATACTGGACTATTCCTAATGAAATCCATATACCCTTTATAGAAGATATGACCTTAAAGGGGCATTTCGTGATCCACAGCCTCATCCCCCACTTTTCCAAAAAAAAAAGTTGAGATTTTTACACCACTGGATACCTCTGGCTACATAATGTTTATGTACCAAATATTTCTTGCAGATTAATTCGCTTAGCAAAAATATATCTAAATTTGAATTTCGTTCTGGTGCACCAGAACGAAATTACATCACATTGTCTATGGAGCAGTGTAATACACATAATCATGCATAACTCGCAAACGCAAAATCGGAATCAACTGAAATTTTGGAAATAAGCTTTTTTCGTGGATATCTACTGAAAAATGTCATAAAAAGAGGATGCTAGGATCACGAAATCCTCCTTTAAATCTTCCACAGAGGGAGTGTGAATTTCAAATGGGATTGCCTGAATTATTGATTTTGAAATCTACACCCCTGTGTGGCAGATTAATGAATTTCTTCCATAGGCATGTATGGATTTCAACTGCAATAGCCCATTACGAGAACCAGCCCGGGGGTACTCAAGTTTGGTTTAGGTTTGGGGTGTACCATTGAGAATTGAAAAGTGGACCCATCAATATACAAATTTTTCAAGTTTGGACCCATCGATAAACCAAAAGTCAAAATGTCCAGCCAATTGTAACCCAAATTGTTTTTGTTTTTACAAATTACCCATCAAATTTTGGCTAGATTGAGGCAAAATTGAGAAAATTTTTGAAAAAAAGGACCCATCCATATACCAAAATTGGTCTAGAAAAAGGGTAAACGATATACCAAAAGGGCGAAAATGCTACCCATATGGTCCCCGTATGGTCATTTGTACTGAGTATCCCCCCCCAAAAAAAACCCCAGCTAGGTCTAAAATACACAGGGGCTATTAGATGACAATATGCCCTAAAATCACAAAATACATACTAGCTCCCATGAATTACTGATCCATTGCAAAAAGTACATGCCATGGTTATTTTTTTGTGAAATCTGTTCAAAGTAATTTTGAAGTCAAGCCATGCGTGCGTCACATCCTTCCAACTCATCACAGAATTAAACAAGTGTTGATTTTTTGGAAAATTGGAATGCTATTTTTACATTGCTAATAAATGCCTCGAGTACTTTTTAAACAATGATGGCCATAAACATGTACAGTCCGTGAGCAGGATTTCCGAACAATTCATTCAAAATAGATTCAAAAGAGTGTACTAGGCTAATCTATTTGAAATCCACACCCCCTATGAAAGATATGGCCTTAGTCTTCCACACAGGGAGTATCATGATGTGAATTTCCAATGTGGTTGCCTGATTAGGTGACTCCATTTGAAATCTACACCTACTGTGTGGAAGATTAATAAGGTCACATCTTCCATAGGGGGCGTATGGATTTCAGATGGAACAGCACATTAGATGGAAAGTGTGGGTGAAGATAGCTGTAAATAAGACCTCCTCAAAGCTTGAAAAAAGATTATGGTTTCCTCTGGTACTCAAAGTGATTATTACGGTTATACCCAAAAAGAACTGGCACGGAATTGCCCAGTGCATAATGCTATGTAGATCCACCATCTTAATTTGGTGGAGTCGGCTCTCTTTGGTCTAATCTCTTTTCTATTACCCTCGCTATTACCATTCATGTGTGTCTACATGTAGCTTTATACACTGTCTGCACTCAAAATAGTTCAGAGTGTAAACACCACATCATGGATAAATCTGCAATATTGTGTTGTCCCTTATGGGGATCTGAATAGCGATGTACGTCTTACCACCAGCATTTTTCAAAGAAAAAAGCCCGAAATTGAGCACTGACTGCCATTTTGAAACTTGAGATTAACTCAAAATAGGCTTAATACTTTGTGAAAAATTGCAATTTTGTACATTGCGTTTTCTTTAAGGGGGTACTACACCCCTGTGGTAAATTTATGACTATTTTTGCATTTTTCTCAAAAATAATAACACACTGGTAATAAAATTATGATATAAAATTGATCGATTGAGCCCATATTTATTGAGTCGAGCTATGAGTTTTAAAATATTGGGCCAGGCGTGAGTCGAGTCCAATATTTTAAAACTCATAGCTCGACCAATAAATATTGGGCGTAAAGCATCCAATTTTATCATTATTATGTTTTGGATCCAATATTTTCACACACTTGGATCCATCAAAACATAATAATGTATATTATTGGGGCAAGGAATCCAATTACTACACTGAAATTTCAGTGACTCAAGACAAGTGGTTCAGTATATTATGATAGGAAACGAGGTACATGCTAGCGGTACCTTATTTCTTATCATAAATAACAAACCGTTTGTCTTGGGTCAATGAAATTCCAGTGTAGAAATTGGAAATTCCAGTGTAGTAATTGGATTCCTTGCCCCTATAATATACACAACTTTTGTTACCACTGTGTTATTAGTTTTTGAGAAAAATGCAAAAATAGACACAAATTTATCGAGGGGTGTAGTACCCCCTTAACCTAATACATTTTTTTTAATAATATGAAAAAATTTGGCTTCGAGCACCCCAAAGTGGAGGACCAATAGTATTTTGTAATAAGACTAACCTAACCTTCAACCGACAGACCCTAATTTTGAAATATATGGTAAAAGGTTTTACTATACAATACAACACTGACTTAAATTTTGGAAATTCCAGAAAAAAAGTGCATGTTTTCTTTTAAAATGTTTGAAATCCTAAGTTTTAAAACAGTTTCTTCACACTTCTAAACTGTTTTAAAACATGAATGATGTGACAGTTCTGAAATATCCCAATTGACACCTATTGAATTAGCCAATTTATTATTTGTAAAAGCTAATTAGACCTATATATTTTGGCTATGATATTTTGCCAAAACACCCATTCCCCCCTGCCGTAAATAACGATCGGTCCCTTACTGACTGCAAGCCAAGTTACACCAAGAAAGTTAATTATTACATTTACATGACAATATCAGGGTTCCTTTAGTAATTTCTTCCATTTTTCACATTTGTAGGATGCCTGTTGCCTAGCAACCACAACACTTGAACATCATTATTAACAAAAATGTCATAAAGAAGGAAAAAATGTTTACACTGTAAGTGGAAATGTTCGCATTATAGTAAAAATTTCAACTGAATGAATACAGCTGCGATCCGAACATGATCGTATGTTGCGATTTCAAAGTATGTACACCGCTGAACGCACAACCAATACGGAAGATACTAACCAATCATGAGTGAGTTGATATAGTTGAATTCACTTCCACGTTATGCACATAGGGTGTTCATTCAATTGAAATTTCTTATATAATCTATTTTTGTGTTTTTCATGTTTTTCATGTTACAAGCAGTTAGTGCTTGACTAAGTACACAAAATTATTTGTGTGAATATGTTCACTTTGACAACAAAGTGAGTTGTGTATTTTTAAATACACATTAAAAGCCATAATGTATATATACAATTTCATCAAAATTTTGTTATTCTTTACTCAACATGCTTTAATAATGTTAGCACATGTAATAACTGTCAGGAACTTGGGGTTCTGTCCATTTTAAGCCAAAATAACAAGGTAAAGTGAAAGAAAACCCACTGGCTACTTTGGCTGTTTTAATATGAAGTTCTATAGGGTCGTTGTTGACCTGACAAACATAACAAATTTGGCTGATTCCATTTAGATGTAAGTTTGGACATTTGTTAACATTAGGCCAAAGAAAAAAAAGGTTTGTCTTAAAGCTTGCCCACATTTGTAAAAATCGCGCGATTTGAAAAAAAAAGAAATGCAGAAGTTTTTGTTATAATTTTCAATTTTTGTTTGTTTTTAAAGTTTAGATTTTTCACCTCAAAATACCACAAAAATACCAAGTCGGGAATAAAAAAAAAAATCACATTTCACTTTTGTTTTCAAACCACTCGTGAGCTTTGAGACAAACCTTTTTTTTCGATGGCCTTATGAGTGGCAGAATGTGACCAAATCAACTCTCATACCAAAAAATCAGGTTAGCGGGAAAAAAATCAGGATAAGATCGCTTTGAGTAGTTGAATAATAATACAATGCAGGAAAACTTCTGTTTACAAAACAAACAGACATTTGAACTCTTACTTGAACTTATTTTATCCTTGAACTGAAGTATGCATGATTTCACAAGACTTTATTATTGAAATGATTTATTTATATATCTGTGACCAAACAAATTATGTATATTTTTGTCTATAAAATGCATTGTTTATGTGTTGATTTTGTATTTTGTTTTTAAAAGTCATGCACGAGAACATACAACACAGCGCACAAAAGACTGCCGGAAATATAACATATAAAGAAATACAGACATTTATTCAAAACAGAAAAATAATGATAAAAATAGATTGTCTTCTTTGCACAGGAAGTCTGCCCCACATCAGCTACAGGTAGTAAACAGTCTGAACCCTTGTAATGGGCAGATTACATGATCACAAACAGTAAGCAAGGCTTATGGTTGCTTCACACTTTTCTTTTATTTGATGTCAGAGACTTTCAACAAGTATCATCTTTATTCAATCCAGGGGGAATAGTTTTTGCTACAAAATATCCCATGGTGGATCATACATATACTTTTTTCTTCGTCAACAAACATTTGTTACAAGGTAAAAATGCCTTGCAACAGATTGGATGACAAGTCCTTGTTGAAAGTATGGAGTAAAAATCATCCTTAGATTGTAAGACATTGGATTGCAGCAATGGGCTATTCCAGATGAAATGCATATACACCCTATGGAAGACACTGACCTTAATATCCAACACAGGGGGTGTAGATTTTAAATGGAGTCACCCATTCAGGTAACCCCATTTGAAATTCAAACTCCCTGTACGGATTTAAGGATTAAGGACAGTCATTGGGGGCATATGGATTTCAACTGAATAGCCCAATAGTTTATGACAGAGGACACAGAGGGGAGGCAACTCATGTATGATCGTAATAATAAATAATAATAATAATAATAATAATAAAGACATTTATAAAGCGCTAGTATGCAAGAAAGCCTCTTAGCGCTGTTATAGAAAGGATAAAAACATTATCAAAACATATAAGTGGAGTACACAAAGTATATAAACTACATTACAGACCTAAAAGCTACCATTACAAACTTAAAAACTACTATTCCCCAAACACAAGTGAATGAAATTTCACAGGTTACAAAGCAATAATCTTGAGCAAAATTATAATTAGATAGTATGGTACACACTTAAAAGTACTATTAACCAAAAAACACAACATTATAAAAGGTGACCGAAATATCCACATGTCACATAGCATTAAAAAAGGCAAGTTACACAGTATCATCAGTAAAATAAAATTCTCATCATAGACAACAGATTAAAAAGGCATACATATGAGCCGTGCAAGTTCAAAAAGGAACATCAGTTGAAGTGCTGGTTAAACAGAAAAGTCTTCAATGATTTTTTTAAATGGTTGATGGATTGGATGCTCCTAATTGCTTCCGGAAGCTCGTTCCATAATGATGGGGCAGTTGAAGCGAAAGATCGCGAGCCATATGTGACAGTCCTTGGAGCAGCTGGTATATCGAATAGTGTGAGATATGAGGAACGTAGGTTACGCTTCGGTTTGTGTCGAGAGATTAGTTCGCTTAAGTAAGTGGGGGTCATGTTGTGAAGACATTTGAAAGTCAGAAGGAGAGTTTTGTATTTGATCCGCTGACGGACAGGGAGCCAGTGTAGCCTGTAAAGAATTGGGGTAATGTGTTCGTTTCGCTTTACAAGACAGACAAGCCTAGCCATGGTATTCTGTAGGCGTTGGAGACGTTGAATCAGTTTCTCGGGCAGTCCCAAGAGAAGGCTGTTGCAGCAGTCAATTCTGGATGTAATGAAGGCATGCGCGAGCTTTTCCGTTGCTGATTCATCCAGAAACTTCCTTGTAATAAAAACATGAATGACAATAAAAAAGATTTCCCATACATATTTATATCAGTGCATATGGAGAAGATTCTGATCGAAACCCTTCTTAGCTGTGTACTCGTCCTCCCTTTTCCTTCCTCAATGATTATTAAAATCTAGTTATGCAGTGGGATGCCAGGCAAATGCATCCCGACCGGAGGGCAGGGGGTTATATATATATATATATAATTTATATAATTTCCCCCAGTTTGAAATACAGAGACAAAATTTACCAGAAGTTGTAATCTTCCTTTGGCTCAGTTTCTGGCCACTATTGTCCTAATTTTGACTTATTTTAGTTTAAAATTGCACATTTGCCCCTGTCAAGTCATCAGTGGGATGATTGAGAAACTTCCTTGGCTTGGTGGTCCTGGCATGCCCATGACGGGGGAGACAGGCTTCAACCAGGTGTCATCGGAGGATGGCAGGGAAAAAAATTAGAGGGGAAGGCTAGCACCCTATAGAAAAAAATATATTATCAGCGTGAAATGTGAATGGCAAAAATGGGGAAAAAAAAGTTAAATCAGTCCTATTGCATTGTCTTTCAAAATGGGACAAAATTCTCAATGAGGAAAGGCCCCTCTAACACTCTTTGAATGACCAGACTTTCATATTCTGCTTGTTTGACTTCAAGTCAACACTTTACTTACTGGGAAATTTATATTAAAGGCCATATTCCCCATTTACCAAGTGATTTAAAATGGAGTAAAAGACTTTATTTAATCTCACTAATGCAATGGAAACATGCAGCATACTGGTTTGTCATGCCTGGGGACTAGCAATACCCAAACTTAAGTGAATTTGGTCTCATTCATTCATGTAGAAAGCATGGGCTTACTCAATACTGTAATAATCATTGCATGTAGTCTGAGAGAAGCATATAAAATGAACTACATGTAGAGAATTGCTACCAACAATCAACTGGAAATTAAGTACTTTCCCTACGTTACAAACACTGTAGGCTATGTGCATACAATTATTACGCATGCATGGGCGTCTCATGCGTCTCCCGAGTCCTGATTTATACTCGGCAAACAAATGTTTTACAGAAAATGTTTAAATGTTAAGTTTATATAAATGTATTATGTATGCATGCAAACATGTGCGTCTCATGCTTCTCCTGAGTCCTGCTTTATACTCGGCAAACAACTGTTTTACAGAAAATGTTTAAATGTTAAGTTTATATAAATGTATTATGTAGGCTATGCATGTAAACATGTGCGTCTCATGCTTCTCCTGAGTCCTGATTTATACTCGGCAAACAAATATTTTGCAGAAAATGTTTAAATGTTAAGTTTATATAAATGTATTATGTATGCATGCAAACATGTGCGTCTCATGCTTCTCCTGTGTCCTGCTTTATACTCCGCAAACAAATGTTTTACAGAAAATGTTTAAAATGTTAAGTTTATATAAATGTATTATGTATGCATGCAAACATGTGCGTCTCATGCTTCTCCTGAGTCCTGCTTTATACTCGGCAAACAAATATTTTGCAGAAAATGTTTAAATGTTAAGTTTATATAAATGTATTATGTATGCATGCAAACATGTGCGTCTCATGCTTCTCCTGTGTCCTGCTTTATACTCCGCAAACAAATGTTTTACAGAAAATGTTTAAATGTTAAGTTTATATAAATGTATTATGTATGCATGCAAACATGTGCCTCTCATGCTTCTCCTGAGTCCTGTTTTATACTCCGCAAACAAATGTTTTACAGAAAATGTTTAAATGTTAAGTTTATATAAATGTATTATGTATGCATGCAAACATGTGCGTCTCATGCTTCTCCTGAGTCCTGTTTTATACTCCGCAAACAAATGTTTTACAGAAAATGTTTAAATGTTAAGTTTATATAAATGTATTATGTATGCATGCAAACATGTGCATCTCATGCTTCTCCTGAGTCCTGCTTTATACTCGGCAAACAAATGTTTTACAGAAAATGTTTAAATGTTAAGTTTATATAAATATATTTACTATTATGTATGCATGCAAACATGAGCGTCTCATGTCTCCTGAGTCTTGATTTATAGTCAGCAAACACAAAATGTATTACATAAAATGTTTAGATGTTAGGTTATATGCAAGGGTATATTAACAATCATGTTTTAATAACATTCAAAAACATTTTTAAAAACTTGATGCAAAACATTCTAACATATAATTTGTTATTTAAGTGTTGACAAAATATTTCGCAAAAATGTATGAATATTATTAAAATGTTTTGAATAAAACCAAACGAGTTTATAATATGTTTATAACGTTTTAAAAACTTTTGTGTTTGCTAGGTATATAGTGATACTTCCATATCTCAATGCAGGTGCAATTATTTTGCAAAAATGTTTGAATATTATTACAATGTTTTGAATAAAACCAAACGAGATTATAACATGTTTATAACGTTTTAAAAACTTTTGTGTCAACTAGTCTCAAAAATCAATGTAGGTGCAATTGGAATATGACTACATAAATGATGGCTGATTTTTCAACACTGCCTGCAAATAGCAATAAGGTATGCTAAATTCTGTAAATATATGTGATGTGATAAAGCAAAATCAGTCAAAAGTCATAAATATTGATAGATATAGCCAAACAAAGGAAGTATTTCCTTTTGTTTCCTATTGTTTTGGAAACTCTAACTTCTCATATCTTTTGAACTGGTTGTCCAAATTCAATTGGTTTTTTTTGCAAAATGTAGCTTTGCAAAATGGTGTTATTTACAATCCTATAAAAACTGAAAATTGAATATGTTCGGGACTGATTTTGCTTCATCACATCAAATATGCAGCTGTTTTGGCAGACCATTTTGAAAGCCCTGCCCTACATTCTTCACCTGGAAGTACCGTATACAGTAATGGGCTAATCCATTTAAAGTCCATCATCCCCCTGTAGAAGATTTTGGGAATATCTTCCACGGGGGTATGAATTTTAAAATGGAAATAGCCCATTAACCAACTCAACTTGAAACTCACCCTCCTCTGTGAAAAATTCAGGTTGAATCTTTCTCAGAGGGTGTACATGTATTCAAATAGAGTTGCCTGATGTGCTCATTACATTTTAAAATCATACTCCCCCTGTATTAGATATTTTCAAAATGTTTCACAGGGGTGTGTGGATTTTAAATAGATTAGTTGAATTACACAGCTATTCCATTTGAAAATCATACTCCCCCTGTATTAGATATTTTCAAAATGTTTCACAGGGGGTGTGTGGATTTTAAATAGATTAGCTGAATTACGCAGCTATTCCATTTGAAAATCATACTCCCCCCTGTATTAGATATTTTCAAAATGTTTCACAGGGGGTGTGTGGATTTCAAATAGATTAGCTGAATTACGCAGCTATTCCATTTGAAAATCATACTCCCCCTGTATTAGATATTTTCAAAATGTTTCACAGGGGGGTGTGTGGATTTCAAATAGATTAGCTGAATTACACAGCTATTCCATTTGAAAATCATACTCCCCCTGTATTAGATATTTTCAAAATGTTTCACAGGGGGTGTGTGGATTTCAAACAGATCAGCTGAATTACACAGCCCCTTAATATCTTACCAACATCTGCAACTATGCTGCCAGGTTCCAACTCGAGTAGAAACTCTTTGACTCTAGGCCAAGCTTTATAGCGTGTATCACTGAAGTGTGGCGCTATCTTATCGTATACGTTGTGTACATGTCGTTTCTCTAGAGCTATCGACTGTGATTCCCTATCCATTGGATAGCTCTAAAAGCCTTCAACACCGTGCAGTAGTGTGTAGGGTCATCTAGATTGGCTTGGTGTCAGAGAAATCATCTGTCAAATTAAAAATAAGAAAAAAACATTGCAAGAATATTATTGTCAGACTAAAAATTTGTGTCTATTGGCGCCAGGGGTGGCAGACCTTCTAAGCAGCTACACTGTGTACCATCAACTGGATAAGTATAGTGATGAAAAAAAAATTCAATAAAAAACAAGAAAAACATAATAAGATGGGTTATTAGATTGTAATTTTGTATCCATCGGAGCTACATGTGATATGTGCAGTATTAAAGTAGCACAGGCTCTATAGAGGTTATGCATATGATGTAGCATACTGAAAATATGGTGGAGTACTCAAATGCATTCAACAAAAGCATGATTGCAATCTACCGCGACAGTTTGTCTCACACACATAACAATTGCACTACGATCAAAAAGGTTGATGACAACATTTGATTGAATGGACTGCACTGCGCCATTATTACGGTGAAGGACACCGGTTCAAATCCTTTGTTTGGAGCCAATCGATAAAAGCATGCAGGGTCTCTATCCCCAAAGTATACAAGAAGTCCCAAAATTTCAGAATTTGCGGCGTAGCAAGCAAAAAAAAAATCCACTTTTTCAAAATCAGCACCCCCAAATGAAATCCTGCGTGCGGGCCTGGTCTCTATACTCTAATGCTGCGACTCTGATACCTGTGTGATGAGCCAAGATATCCCAACAACAGTACAGCTTGCTTTGTTCCTGCTATTCAAGGGGGCATTCAGGGCTATTCCAGTTGAACTCTACACTACCCCTGTGGAAGATTTTGGAAATATCTTCCACAAGGGGAGTATGTTTATCAAATGTAATTGTTCATAGATAATCATTTTGAAACCCATACTCCCCCTGTATTATGGCTTTAGCTATACCTTCCACAACTGGAGTGAGTATTTCAAATGGAAGTTACCCAATTGTCTATTCTATTAAAAATTGATACTCCCTCTGTGGCAGACTTTAGCAAAATCTTCCACAGGGGTATTGTGGATTTTAAATGGAATAGCCCATTGGGGCGGGCATTGGGGTTTGTGAAAAGAGCTGGTTCTCTATCAAGGTCTAGAAAGCCCACAACACCATGTAGTTCTGTGTAGCGTCATCCAGATATATGCTTGGTGTAAAAATTAGAAAATAAATCAAAAGATAATTCGTCGTCCGTATTCCATAGTGGCGTATAGTGGGGCGCCGCGAATAAACAAGTTTTCGAGAAAATCGGGTTTGAAGAAATGCCAATTTATAATCGAGTTGTGTAAATCAGACATTCATTATATTTTGTAAATGATGTGAAATTTCTGTAGTAAACTAAATAGATTTTATTGCTATATATTTTTTTAAGAAATAAATATATACTATTGCTGGCAAACTGAAAATAAAACTATACGTCACTATGGAAAACGAACAAAACGCAATACCCTAACCTAATGTTAACCGTATGCCACCTCGATCGCCGTGTAATCCCTATGGCGTTACTTTTAATCATTCGTATTCCATAGTGGCGTATAGGTCCGATACGTGTTCGCCACTATGACATACGATGTTTTTCATTTTTGCCGATATTTTATAATTATAAAATGTGTATAAAAAGTGGCGTATGGTCGATACGCCACTATGGAATACAAAAAATGTCACTTTGTAACTATACGCCACATTTAATTAATTAATTACTAATTAATTAGCTAATTATGACTGATGAGACTTAGAAAAAATGAAAGAGAACATCATTAAAAACATATGTGCCAATTTTCAAAAAAAATGACCAAAAATCACTATACGCCCACTATGGCATACAGACGACGAATTATGAGGACTCGCTCTCCATTTTACAGTGTCTGGATGGTTCTGACAAACCACCTTTGTAATTGTATATTGTATAATGTACACACTATGTGATTAACTTTTTGTGGTGTGATCAAGCAAAATCTGTCTGAAGTCAGAGGGGGGGCAGAGGAGGGCATGTGCCCTGTGCGCCACTCTTAGAGGAATGCCAAATTGACCCATTCAGCATCGATTCTGTGCCCCCTCCAAGTGATGAAAGTCAATATTTTCACTCAGTTCGAGCGCATTTCAGCACAAATCATTTAAAAGAGCAGAAAGATTAATGAGTGATATGCCCTATTTGTGCAAATCTTTGCATGCTCTGCAAGAACTTGTTTCAAGAATTGGGGGAGGGGGGCACCATATCCTTAGTAAGCCATGGGCACCACAATCCCTAGCTACACCACTATCAAAAGATAACAGTTGAACTGAAAATTTTCACTGAAGCCCAGAACACCAGGGCTACTTACATGTAGCTATGTGCAGTCATTTCGATACATTCATGTGTCGGTGAAATCATCTGTAAAGATGAGAAAACCCATCAGAATATGAAGATAACAAGAGTGGAAGTGTACACAGCTGGTTGGAATGATTTCTGTCATTAAAACCCGCATGATTTTTCTGGTACACTGCAGACACGCCATGTAGCAAACATTTGAAGCTTAAGTGCTTTTCCCAGCTCACATTTGCAATTATAACTATACAATTAAAGGTGCCATCAATGATCTCTGCAAAGGAGTAAAACTACTTCATTTTTCAAGGAATGGTTTAAAAGTGAAGAATATAGGTTTTTGATACATAAAGAAAATGCAACCTTTTACCTAGGACTGCTACGAATACGCATTTTGGAGGCCAAAACCGCACCTTGATTTTCCAAAAGACACAATTTCCCATCAAAAACACAATTTTTTTTTTTTTTTTTGTGGATTTGGAGAGTCTCTGGACCTAACTTCATATGCTGCAATCATTCATGATTGCTTTAAAAAAATTTGGCAAAAAAACACACCAACAAATTACAATTTTGTATCCAAAAGGGGCAGATTTGTAACTTGTGTTCACTGCATATTCTATTGAAGATCTAAAAATGCATTGGTTTTGTATCAAAAACGTATTTGGAGCCAAAATATTAGTCTCCACGGCAGCCAGTTTGGTTCCGCTCCCTCCACACAAACAGTCTGCCTAAGGCCACTTATGAAGCCGTTTCTGATTGGCTACACGTTTTTAGCTGTAGAGCTGTACATACAGGAACTTGATTGACTTCAGTCAGCTGGCGAGATGGCGGGTCAAAATTGCTCATGAATAATTAAGTAGCCGTCTAGCCGATCGACCAATTGAACGCTTTGTTTGACGTCAAGCTGGATGACGTCATCAGAAAACCGTTAGCCAATCAAAAAGGACCAGTTCGTCATCATTGGCAGACTGATTGTGTGGAGAGAGCGTAACCAAACTGGCTGCGAAGGAGACTACCAAAATATGTGAATTGCGTGGCAAGTAACACAATTCAGTATTCCTAGCAGCCCCACCTTTACCCTTATTTTGTCATGTTCAGTATAATCACTATAAATCACTAAAAATCTTGATTTTTGATGATTTTCTAATTTTAGCAAATCATTGAGAGTACCTTTAAATAGCTCCAATCAGACTAATCCCTGGTCATAGAGTCTATTGCACTTTGGTAACTAGTAAACAGTGTGCGGTATGCAGCACACATGTATGCATGCACATGAATTTGAATGCTATTTGACAAGATCTAAAAGACGATAAACCACTTAATCAAACTTTTGAAACATTCAACCACATATGACTTCCTGTTATTTTGTTTTGATATAGGTGTTTTAAAGCTATTCCGATATTTGGCATTTTGACAAACTTTTGCGGAACAACTTGAGCCTATTTGGGGGGAGGGTAGGCATTAGCCCCAATCCGGCTGGAATGTGGGGGGGGGGCGGGGCGAAATTGTCAAAAAGTGGCTGAAAAGAACAAAAAATTGGCCATTTTGCCGAAAGGTGGGGGCACCCCCTCCCCCCCCACGCCCATGGGGGTAGGGAAAGGAAATGCACTATAAACTGTTATTGCTTCCTCACAATAGGCTGGCCCCCTCCTCTTAGTGATTTCTCAAGTTTTTTTTGTTTTCTCCCCTTCTTTCTATGTGGAAAAAGAAAACAAGATAAGTTCCTATTTAAAAAAAAAGATTTCTCTCCCCCAAAATCCCTCATTCAATCTCCCCCGCATAAATAATGATCGGTCCCATTTTCCCTGGGGATTTCAGTGAATATTATGTTCACACAGTGGCGTAGCCAGTGGGGGAGCCAGGGGCCAGTGCCCCCCGCTCGTCATGGGCGTCCGGTTCATGTAAGGCCGTCCGGTGACGGAAGGCGTTGTTAAAAAAAAAAAAAATTTGGTTAACAATAGACTATTTTCCATCCAGGGGGACAGAAAAATGAGGAGAATTGTAACGAAAATGATGAAAAATTGACAATTGCACATAAAAAATATGTGTTTTTATGTTAGTAGCGCCTATTATCCTTTTGTGCCCCCTCGGTTCCAAAATCCTGGCTACGCCACTGTGTTCACACATGGATTCATGAAAGGTATGTACCCAAAAGAAAAAAAGCATGTTCAGTGTGCGAAAAAACACACGCTAAGTATTAAAGCGGTATCATGCTGTTTTTCTATCATTGAAGAGCCTAATAGGACTAATTTATACAACCTGCCCTGGATGTTAATGCCTTTGATTGTAATTTTGATTGTCATTTTTATTTTTCATACCTGAAAATGTTCATTTTGATGAAAAAATATTAAGGGAAGCGGCCTATGAATTCAAACAAATTGCATTACAGCAATCATGTGCCATTTGATCCACAACGACACCCTCAATTTTTCTTGAATTTCTACTTTTTGCACAACAATATACTTAAATACCCTGTGAAATGGTTTTTGGCGCAGGTCACCCACCCTTGCACAGTATTTTGTCATTTCGTATCGAAGATATACATTTTCCCCCCAAAATTTTTAGGTGGTTTTGGGAAAAAAAATGTAGGGCCTATATCTTCAATATGAAAGGTCCAAATTTTAAAATGATGGATAGCTTTTCTTCCCAGCTACATACACTTTTTAAAAAGTACATATCATTAGAATTTGATACAATTTACTTCAAGGACTGTTAAATGTCAAAAATATCATATATTTTTAATACTTTGCCATAAAATTTGTATTATATCAAAATTATTTGATATCACAAGGATATTCCTCATATTCAAAATGCTATGTCTGATGTGCTCTCAGGTCCCACAAAAAAAATGTGAAAACATTGCTATCCGAGCCCTTAATAAATCATTTACACTGAAATCTTACAGTTCTTGAGTTATGTATAAAAGCATAAACTTTTGTAAACTTATTGGATGAGAATGATTTTATGTTCATCTTCCCATTCTGATAATAATTGTAAATGATTTTGAATGTAATCAGTTTTCTTGTAAGTACAGGGCAACAGATATCAGCATTTTATGCATGCAAGCACCTAAGATGATTATTAAATCACACCGTCAGTGTAGCAAGGTTCATAATTTTTAATGTACTTGGTTTTTATTTGTTAATAGCTTTGCCTTGACAGCGGGGAAACGTTTCTACATGTAAATATTATTTGTCCTCTTCAAGCCATGCTTGCTATCGGCAACTTAAAGCTTTAGCGCTCAATAGTATTCTATGGGGAAACTATTTGGAAATACATGTATATACAGTCCTGCAGGAAAACTGGACAGGACCCCGGTGACGGCACCAACATTTTTTATCTGGGAGAAATTGGCGAGGGGGGGGGGGGCCTACGGGGAAGTGAAGGGGTTGGGAACTCAAATTAGGAATTTTTTGCCCAAGTTGAAATTTGGTCAATTTCTTATTTGACAAAGCCCAAGATTGGATTCATTCTTCCATGCCCCCTCCCCCACACATTGGCAACCAGATTATATGATCTTGATCGACTAACTGCCCACAAGTGCAAATATCACAACAAAAAACATAAAGTGTTTAAGATGTATGAAAATATTCATCAATTACTAATACACCCAACACAAATTATTCACATCTGACAATCATATTTTGAACAACTGAATTTCTTCAATAGCAACAAATGTGATTATGTGATATCACAGACACTTATAGATAAGATTGATCAGCTCGTAATCGCCGGGCATTATAACATCGCAGATTAATATCAATATATTTTATTTTGAGAATTGTCTTGAGGCATTAATTCAAGTCCTATACTTTGTCTACTTTCTTTAACACACAAACAAAAGACAAAACCAGATCAACTATAACATGGCTCTACTTTTTGGTGTAGTGGTAAAAACCTAATCATTCCACTCAATTATGAGCTGATCAAAGTATAGAAAGGATACAGTCTGTGTACATGTATGCAGATTAGCTGTCAAAATGGCCAAGTACAAAATGAAAATTGTGTACAGCTATATAGATGTATAGATGTACATGTATGTATGCATACAAACTTTAATATAATTTGCATCAATTCAGTGACTCAGCTCTGTGCCATCTTATTTCAAATATTAACATATAATCAGTTCAGAGTCCAAGTTTCAAGTTGGATTTTGTTAGCTTTTATTCGAAGAAAGCAGAATGCATACATACATGCCCGTATCACCATTTCCCAGTTATTGACAATCCCAGTATCATGTGTGTGTATGGATTCGCATTTCATCCAAAAAATCTTCAGATATAGCCACGTTTAATGAGAAATGAATCCTTACACTTAACTCAATATATAGTCTTCTTGTTTGTCTTTCTAGTATTAGCCTGGTTTTAAATGTGTCGTAGTAGATGACTGAGAGTATGCAGTGTTCTTCAGAGTAACTACTACATGTAGTATAAGAGACAACTTGACTACAATAATAGTTTTTATCACCAAGACAATTCACACCAAACTTTCCATCCAAAATGAAATTCAAGCTAAATTCAAGTTGAAGTAGAGAATAAAAATATTGCTTTAAAAGCCACTGTCGTGCATCTATCGTCTCATATAACCAGGGCAGGATTTACCTTTTTGGGGGCCCTGGGCAGGCCAAAATTTGGAGGTCCCCAAACTCCCCCTAAGGAAGGCATGTTTTTGTTTAGGTATAAGATCGACGGTGGCGGGGAGCATTACAATTTAGAAGGAGACGAGCATAGATTTTACTAGGTGATTTGTGCGCAAAGCACATGAAAAAATTCAATTTTAGACTATTTTAGCCCCAAATAAAGGTGGATTTTGCTATATAAGGGCCTAGTGCCGGCAAAGCACGCACATTTTTGCAATTTTGCCGTATTTGGGCCCAAAACGTGGTGCTCCACAGGCTAAAGAGGAAGATGCACTAGGCAATTTTGGGGGCCCGGGCCCATCTGGCCCAATGGTAAATCCGGCCCTGCATATAACAGGGGCAACATAAAAGTAAAACACCAATGTAAATCTCATTCTTAAACACTTCAATTCAAATAAAAATATTAATCACAAGAAGGCCTACTAAATTTTAATCAAATTAAATCCCACAATTTACAAGGAATTACCTAGGGCTT
The DNA here is from genome assembly GCF_039555335.1 of Amphiura filiformis. NCBI lineage: Eukaryota > Metazoa > Echinodermata > Ophiuroidea > Amphilepidida > Amphiuridae > Amphiura > Amphiura filiformis. Next base: position 12,605,765 of record NC_092636.1, read on the forward strand.
AAAATTGATCAGTTCCGTTGTTGCTATATGCACCCCAATTGGTTCAAATAGTGCGTACGAGTATCGCGTCGGCTCACACACACTCAACTGTGTTATATCATGTCATATCACACAGCTAAGAACCAATATGATTGCAGGAACTTTGTCAAGTATTTAAGAATTCAAAGTAACTATTCAACAGAATAAATCTCTCAAAAAGTTAATGCAATTCTGCGAAAATTGCAGATCTTTTTAAAACCCCATCCTAAAAAACCACAAAAATCAAAACTTCCCAATTTTCTTTAGAAAGAAAACACATCGTAATTGATATGATTCATCAAGATCGTTCAAAAGTCAATTTCAAATAAATAAGTTCTGGTAAAAGATCCCAAAACATATTTTTTGAATTTTACTTAGAACAAAATAAAGATACAAGTCTCTCCAGTAAAACAAATTTCTATGAAATTTGCATCTTTTTTTTTTTTCCCAACCCCCAAAACCACAAAATCAACTATCTTACCGAATTGACAATTCCACATAAATCATTGATATAAATCCAGCAAATGATATATTCTTTGAATCAATCAATAGTAATACTAATTGCTATCTGCTTATACACAAAAACCGCAGACTACACAACTGAACTTGTGTGATGCTTCCAGGGCAGTAAAAGTGAAATTTTTCAAGGTTTAAAATAGTTCACACTTTGTCAATTTGAAACTGTTTTATACTTCTGAGAAAGGTTTTTAACACAAGTCTCCACATACATAAATGACAGCCAGTGAAAAAAATTCACTGACCATCCAGGATTTGAACCTGGGACCTTCGGATCGCCGGACCGATGCTCTGCCAACTGAGCTAATGAGTCAGATGGAGAAGAGCAGTGATGTTATTATCTATAGGCCTTCAGTTCAATACCCGCCTCTATCATCTTCTCATCCAAGAAGCTTTAAGAAAGAGGTTTGGAAATCATTCCGAATTCATAGTCGAGGTGGAGAAATAAAGTTTAACCATGTGGGAAATTAATTCTGAGAAAGGTTTTTACTTGTTTTATACTTGTTTTCAAATTTGTGGTTCTATTAAAGGTAACCTGATTGACAACCTCATCACCCCACTTTACCCCATCAAAAGAGAGAATTTTGTATCAGGTGAAAGCTCATATTTTTCTCATTAACATATTGAAATTAGGCATTCCAAATTGGTATAGTTCTGAAGAAATCATCAAAAAACTGTTGAATAAGTCTTCTTAAGGGGGTGTAGTTAAGGGGGTACTACACCCCTGGCCAATTTTGTGCCTATTTTTACATTTTTCTCAAAAATTATAGTGCATTGGGGACAGGTAAGATATGTATGTTATAGGGGCAAAGACTACAACTACAACTACTGCACTGAAAATTCAGCAACTCAAGGCAAGTAGTCATTGATTTATTGATTCATTGATTTATTGATCAAATATTGGTTTTCCCTCATTTTTGACTGTAACTCCACAACTGTTGTCTGTGCTAAAATAAAATTTCCAGTGCAGTAGTTGTAGTCATTGCGAAAAATTGAGAAAAATGCAAAAATAGGCTCAAAATTGGGCAGGGGTGTAGTACCCCCTTAACTGTGGTATACCACGTTTGAAACTCCAATAATTATGTTAATGCGAAAAATAGCATCTCTCATTTGATATCAATTTTGTACGTCGATTAATAAAAGCATTGTAGATTATATACCTCATATATAGATTCCTCTCATCTGATTGGTTAAAAGTGGAGTCATTAAAATAGCTGTGCCCCCTTTTTCTATCAAGATGACGCCATAAACCAACTGTGCCCCGGGCACATTTGATTCTATGCCCGGAAAATAATTGGATATTCGCAACCCGAATACACAGATCGCTCAGATACATTGCGCACCCACTATACGGCGGCGTTGATTACGAGTGTTGAGACTATCGCGGTCACAGTTCGCAATGAATTTGACCTCTCCTTGACGACGATCTTTCACCGGCCGCCGTGAGTGCAGTGATTGTTTACAATCTGTTAGGCCTACATGTCAAGGATTTATACCTGCCAAATGTCACTTTTTAGACAAATTACTACGACCTGGAGACTCGGCAGTGTGTGATGTTAGCACAGAAACGGTAGGGTTGTTTTAGATATGAAATCGGTAGATATCGGTCCAAATTCTGCACCCTTGCTCTTGCATGCACTGTGTGCATTTAAGCCTACTTAGGCCTATGCAGTTAAAAGCTTGTAGGCCTTGTCAGTCAGGAAATCTTTTAACCAATCAAATGAGAAGAATCTATATTATTCGGTATATAAAACAAATATTGACTGCTTAATATTGGGCACAGTTTAAAATTATAGGCCCTCGGTGATGTCAAAACCATGACTATGCCCTCAGCTTCGCTTCGGGCATAGTCATGGTTTTGACATCACCTCGGGCCTATAATTTTAACTGTGCCCCTCATAGCAGTCAATATTTGTATACTATATTACCATGATTATCACCCTATATCAGTAATTCCATAAGGAATTAGTCCCAATTACAAGAAATTACATGTTCTTTTTGCATGAATGCTTGAAAGGGACGACATTTTAGGTTATACATCAATTTTAAAGAATTCCATTTTGCAAATATATCAGGTCACCTTCCGGGGTCACCTTCCTTAAAGCTTCCTTACAAAAGGCTATTCCATTTAAAAGCCACACCCTCCTGTGGAAGATTTTCGAAATATCTTCCACAGGGAGAGTATGTTTTTCAACTGTTATTGGTCAGGGTTAACCCATACTCCCCTTGTATTACAATTTTACCTACATGTACCGTATATATGTACATGTACCGTGCCCCAATAAGCGCCCACCCAGGAAATTTCCAATTTGCTAAAGGGTACCATCAATGTTGAAGTGACACGACAGACGTTGATACGGTGAAATAGCTGGAGGACTACAAGTCCTGTGTAAACTTTCAATACATTTTCTACATCAGAAATTCTACTAGAACGCCTCAGAACCCTTTTATAACATAATGTAAATTTGTGTCTAAATCAACACCCCTTACGAAAAATTAGGTAAACCAGGTAAAAAATAAGCGCCCACCCAAAATGACTTTGTTAAGCGCCCTGGGCGCTTATCGGAATGAATACTGTATATCTTCCACAACTGGAGTAAGTATTACAAATAGAAGTAGATTCTACAAAAAAAACTTATATTCCCTCTGTCTGTGAATCCCGGGGGGGGGGGGGGCACTTCAATTTGAAATGGGTATGGGGGTGGGGCGGGCACTTTCGCACTAAGGGGCATTCGGTGAGAGCAAAATGTAAAAAATAAGGGGTCATTGGGTGAGAGCATGATTTTTGGCATTCGGTGAGAGCAAAATGTAAAAAATATGGGGTCATTGGGTGAGAACATGATCTTTTTTTGAAATGGAATCTTTGGGTGAGAACCGAAAAAGTGCCACAGAAACCTTGAAAATCGAATTTTTAGTTCTAAATGGCTTCAAATTTCTTTGTTTGTTCAAAATAAGTAACAAAATCAGTGATAAATGAAAGTTGCTGTTCAAATTGAACTTGTAAGGGTCTTTGGGTGACAGATCAAATGGAAAAATAGGGGTCTTCGGGTGACAGAGCCGGGACAGAGCATGTGTTCGTAAAAAAATGGGGTCTTTGGGTGACAGCGATGCTGAAAAAGGGGGTCTTAACAGCCCTACATACGCGTCACCTCCAAAGTTGAAGTGCCCCCCCGGGCTGTGAATGATATTTCCAAAATCTTCCACAGGGGAGTGTGGATTTTAAATGGAATAGCCCAATGGCCTATACACTAAATGAATAAATTTGTGTGTTGTTATTTTCAGGGCTGTTGTAAACAGGATGACTGGAAAGCCATGGCCGCCCCGCTTTTTTGAAAAAGTGTTATGTTTTTCTTTATATCTTTATTTCAATTTGGCCACATTTGTGATGGCCGCCCCACATTTGTCAACCTTGCTACGGCCTTGGTTATTTTAGCAATAGCTGCTTGAAATCAGTGTCGGCACCAGGAACATTTTTTTCAGGGGGGGAGGCAAAGTAAATTTCAGTAGGGGCAAAAATTAAAATAAACAAATTTGCACAAAATTGCCGCAAAAATGGAAATTTTATAAGTTTAGGTTTTTAGTCTTAAAAGTGTGTGTGTGTGGGGGGAGCAAACTGGTGGGCAAGAAAAATATTTGAGAAGAGAAAATGCCCCCCCCCCCCCAGTGCCGCCACTGCTTGGAACGTGAAAAGTGTAAAAATATATAGAGTGAAAATTTCCACTTTTATGTACATGTATAATAGAGGATTCCTAGTACCCACATGACAGTTGTGGCTAGAAAATAATGCTTCTTTACACAGCGCTACTTATTTATTTATAAATTAAAGCTTCAAGATGTGCAGCTTTTCTAATATTGATTCTTTGAAATGCAGGTTTCAGACATGAAGATTATCGCACCAAACTACTATGATTTAAACTACCATGATTTAGTGCTTTTATAGCCATGTTGTAACATTTTCATGAGAAATAGATTTGTATTTCTTTTCCACAAAATATGTTAGTTTTCACTCTTAGAAATGTCCTCTTTTAATTTTAAGCCAAAAAATGAGGTAAAACAAGAGAAATTTCTATTTAACTCTAGCTCAAATGCGTACCACTCCATCAATTGTCAAATCAAAATGTCCTCTTTTAATTTTAAGCCAAAAAATGAGGTAAAACAAGAGAAATTTCTATTTAACTCTAGCTCAAATGCGTACCACTCCGTCAATTGTCAAATCAAAATCAAATCAAATCAAATTTATTTGTGACTGAGGTCGTCCCGTTGACGTGTTATGACCATCCCATACACCCTGTATGTCCAGTGTTATAAACATTGCATATGCATTCAACTAATATTTTGATTGTGTGAATAAAACAAAGGGACACATCGTTTTATTAAAATATCTTTGATTGCGTCACAAATACAGAACATAAAGCCTTGACTTTTGCAAGGTATAATGTTACATTACAATTGTGTAAAAATCTGAATGTTGAATAAAACATTGAGGGCGTCCTCCTCAGCAAATTTTACAATGTATGGCTTTAAATGAAAAATGTTCAAGCATTGTAATGGAGTTGAAGCTTTTCACCTGATACCAAAATCTGGGGTAAAGTGATGTGGGGCCAAGCCGCCTTGAATCGGGTCACTCACCTTTAAAGGCGCATTTCGGCGATTTTTCACCAAATGAGATGGTCTGATGCATTTTTACATTGTTCGCAATGTACAGACCTAGTTGCTGGATGTCCTCACAGTTTTTTCACACATATTTTCTGGTGCGTGTCACTGTTTACAAGTCTTTATAAGCATTACATACAACCACCCACCCTTGCACTGTAAACACTGTGTGCCAATTGGCAGGAAAAATACAGTTCAAGGTGGTTTTTTTTTGCCCAATCAGGGACTTCCCAGTCTTTAAGAAATTTAGGTCCCCAGTTGTAATTGCGTATTTACTCTATTAAACACCCCCCGGGGCTCTGCAAATTTAGAAAAGGGTTGTTTATTAGAAGTGCATTTTAATGGGGAAAAAAACTTCCAAAATATGACGTCCAGATGACTTCCGGCTTGAAATTCAACATGGCGGCAATCATCATGATACATGAACCATTGTATTATCTGAGAATACTAACACATCTGTAAGTGCATTTTTTTGCAAGAATGTGATTTATTTAGTTAAATATTGAACAATCTACTATAACGTGGCGATGAATTGGATGGAAATATAAGGGCAGGCCCATACGCAGGATTTTTTGGGGGTGCTGATTTTGAAAAAGTGGACTTTTTTCCAAAGGGGAGGCGATTTTGTGAAAAGTGGACTTTTCCCCCAAATTTGGACCTTTTTGACCAAAAACCGTAAAAAACTGATTTTTTGCTCGCTAAGCTTGCAAATTCTTAAATTTTTTGTATACTTTTGACAATTTGGGGAGGTGCGGTCGCACCCCCCCCCCCTGCGTACGGGCCTGTGTAAGGGCTCATATTGAAATTCCCTTACACAGGAAGGTGTGCGCCATCCTGCAGCTTTCCTGTGCTAGCCTTCTTTTGTTAAAATCCTGGGCAGGGTGTATCACTGATGCATATAATCCATCCGTTTTATGACCGAGCTTTCCTGAGGCGCCGCTTAGCGAGGGAATCCTGCCTTCTTTCTGTGTGAAAACATGATAGGGTATTTCAAAATGAGCCCTAAGTTAATTAGAATAGGATTCATCCATGCAATTTTGCGATCATGACATACCAGTTTTAAGTTTACTTACGATGCTTACATGCTATGGCATAGAAATTTTCTCCATTTCGGTCACTTTTTCTTTGAAAAAAGATGTGGGCTGATAGAAGTGGAGAGTTTAACAGAGTAAATACATTATAATAAATTAAGCAAGATCCAGACAAATATGCTGAAACACACAAAAGACTATCTTATACACGTTTACACAAAAACATGTACCGGCCAAAAATAGCTGTAAGGCAAAGTAAAAAATAAAACATGTTTCTCGTCCAGGTTTTGGAAAAATAGGAGGAAGAGGGGCTTTTTATTTTTTATTTTTTATTGAAAAAATGCCCTAAATTGCCCTATTTAGACGCTTTAATTTTATCCTTTTTATAGCGTAAAGATTAGAAGCTGAAAAACATGATTGAAGAGGCTCTTTTTATTTTGTCGTTTTGAGATGTCATCACAAAACACTTCACAAATGCTTCTAATACTACTGTAAAGGCTTATAAGAAGAAGTTGCAACTTCTTTAGTATCTTTACAAAAAGTTATGACAGAAAGATTGCAAAATAAAAATAAAAATGCAAAATCTTCAAAAAAGGAAGCGGGAGGGGACGAGAAACATGTTTTTTTATTTACTTGGCCTAATGCAAAACAAAATTGTAACTAATTGCCTTTTATATGAACACTTGCTCAGGCCTATGAACGCTAGGATCCCAAACAAACTCATCTGTCAGGGCAAAGTTCTTTGCTCCCAAATACATGTATGATTCAAGTACATTCATTGCATGACCTCTGAATGGTTTGGGTACAAAAACTCATACCCTGATAACCAACAACTTAAGGTCAAATGTTGAGTAATACTTTTTAAAGGAGGGTTATTGAACTGTGGTAACTGGAAATGAGAGTATTTTGGAAGCATAAATCTGACAGGCAATGATGTACATACAGTGTCTAGATGAGTGATACTTGTCTTCACTTGCCAATTCACTGAAAATCAACTTAAGTGCAGGGTTGCCAGAAACATTTCAGCCAGAATCATGGGTCACATAATCGAAAAGTCACCCCTATTTTTCTCTTAACCATCGGTTTCTATGGGGCTGGACACTATAGGAAGTCGCAGGAGCCCATGTTGAAAAGTTGCCCAAATTTATTTATAACCATTGGTTTTTATGGGACAGGAAATTGTCAAAAGTCGCGGGGAAATTCTTCAAAAGTCGCCCAATTGGGCTACCAAATCGCTGATTTGGCAACCCTGCTTAAGTGTCAGCTTAAGTGACTTCACAGCACAATGACGAGCTAAGTCAGTATAAGTGCCCATCCCATTGCTACTAATGCTAGTGTTGCTAACACCACAAATCCAGAGCCCAATCGGGTGACTTTTGGAAATTTTTACAACAATTTAGCAGTTTGTTGACCCATATAGGATCCAATAGGGAAGAGAAAATTGGGTGACATTGGCAACTGGGAATTTCCATTGTTTCTTGTCACATGGTAAGCATCGGATGGGAGATTGGGCAACTTTTCAGTGATTTTAACAAAAATCAGAACTTTAAAATTGAATGGCAACCCTGCCAGCTCCAAGCAACTCTTTATACTGCAACTAGGTCAACTTACTTGAATAACATATTGGATTTTTAAAAGCAAAATTTTTGTATTTTGTGGATACATTGTATCTTACACAAACATCTAGGTTTTTTGAAATCTCTTGAAATATTGTATTTACCATCCGTGATAACAAAATAAAGCCAAATAATTGTAAAATAAAATGATTTATTCTTTTACAAAGTACAGAATTCAGTAACAAAAAAGGTAAATAACTTTAAGACACCGTACATTCGATTATTTCAATATCAAGATTACCGAGTAAAAACAAAAATCACAGCAATAAAATAATTTAACAAATCAAAAATATGAAGAACACCATCAACTAGTTTCTATCACAGCATTTCTTGTGGACTGCGAGTATATATCCTACAAATGGTGAAAACTGGTCAATAAACTAGTTTACAGATCTACCACAAAATATATAATTTAATTTCCTTGTAAGGCACGTAGCATGACCTGGTGGTGTTTGCACTCAAATATTGAGACAGCAAAGCTGATCCACTAAGAGGAAAATGGTTTCTGTAAAGGAGATCCCAAAGCTTAGTACTCATGAATACACATTGTAAGGGGTCTCATTTCCTGCCCATGTGTATGATTCTCAAGTGGGAAAATTCACAATTTTTGTTTGTTTTATATTATCATTAGCCATACTCGCAGTGGGGTTTGACTCCCACCCTTTTATTTTACCCCCACCCTTTTTATTGAGGCACCCTTTATACTGAAAATTCCTGACCCCCACGCTTTTTACTGAGGCACCCTTTATACTGAAAATTCTTGACCCCACCACTTTTTGCTTTTTCCGCTATTTGTAAACATTGACGAAGTCACATGCAAGTTGGTTAAATCAAGTACGCCGAATTCTGCACCTATTTCACATGTGCGAGTCCGATGTTTTTCTCTCCATAAGTTGATACATTACGTGAACAATGCAAATTATATGTGAAAAACTACTACTGTACTGTATAATAAGCATTTTAATGAATAACTGTACTTTTATGGCGTTCAAATGTTGTTCTTCTCATGAAACTTGACGTGCGCTGTGTTGACAGCGACTATATCCCTACTTCTTCCGTGCTGCTTCGCTCAATCAATTATGCATGATTATGACGTCACTCATACGATCAGTGTAAAGAAAAATAACATGTCATGGAAAATCGGACATTTGCATATGACGTATGTGTTTTGGCAGGGCTTCCGGGGAGGATATTGTGTTCATTGCGATGGACACTCGTTCAACAAGCGCTAGCCTGCATCAAATGGAATTTTATCTTGCGACATGGTGTGCGAGTTTTGGCGATTTTTCTTGGAACTATGATTATTTTATCATTCAATAAAAATATACTGTAAGTTGGAAGAAGCCCCACGCTTTTTATTTTAATCCCACGCTTTATATCATTCCACGCTTTTTACCCAAAAAGTTTAAACCCCCACGCTTTCACCAATTTTCAGAATTTCGAACCGGCACGCATTAAAAAAGCGTGGACTGCCGAGTGTGTAGCCTTAACTCAAGAACTGTAAGACCTATAATGTGATTATTGGTTTCCTTGACTCAATTCCTATCAGATTAATCTATCAATATTATTACTGTCGTTTTTTTAGTTAATGTCAAAACTAGAAAATATGGCTCCTGCAATCATACTCAAAAACAATGATTTGGGAAAGAACATATTTTAGGGAATCAAATTAGACTTAAGGGATCTAAAATGAGCGTTTATTATGCGTTTGACAGTATTTTTTGGGACATGAGAGCACCTCAGACCTATCGAATTGCATTCTGAATCTGAAGCATGTCTTTCTGATATCAAATCATTTTCATTTTTGAAAATCACAATATAATACAAATTTTATGACAAATTATAAAAATTTGATATTTTTCAAATTTTTGATATATAACAGTCCTCGAAGTAAATTATATAAATCTAATGATATATTCTTAAAGTGTATGTAGGAGGGAGGAAAAGCCAAAGATATGGATTTTTTCCCAAAAGACCTAATTTTTTTGGTGTTTTGGGAAAAAAATCCATATCTTCAATCTGAAAGGTCAAAATTTTCAATTGATCGTCGGCTTTTCATCCCACCTACATACACTTTAAGTACAAATCATCAGATTTATAAAGTTTGCTTCAAGTACTGTTAAATATTAAAATATCAATTTTTAATGATTTGCCATAAAATGTGTATTAAATTGCGAATTTCAAAAAATCAAAATTATTTGATATCAGAATGACATTCTTCGTATTCAGAATGCAATTCGATATGTCTGATGTGCTCTAATGTCCCACAATAAATACTGTCCAAACGTTCATACCCCAGCCCTTAAAACAAAATAAAATTTTAATTTCAAACTTTAAAACTATCAAAGAACTCTTTTTCCTGGTCAGAATTCAGCTGAATAGATGCTTCTGATAAATCTATGCATTCTGCCTAGAATACTTCTATGAAACTGACCGGATTCGCCCACACTAAGTAGCGTGGAAGGCCAGGATTTATACAAAACCTTTTCCTGGATTTATGACACTTATTATTCAGAGAATTTCAGACTAAAATTAATTCTTGGATCACTTCTGAATCTTATAGCCCACAAGATTCCTGGTCAGTTTTGATTTAAGGAAGGGGTATGAACGTTTGGACAGTATTTATTGTGGGACATTAGAGCACATCGGACATATCAATTGCTTTCTGAATACGAAGAATGTCCTTCTGATATCAAATAATTTTGATTTTTGAAATTCGCAATGTAATACACATTTTATGGCAAATCATTAAAATTGATATTTTGATATTTAACAGTACTTGAAGTAAACTTTATAAATCTGATGATTTATACTTAAAGTGTATGTAGGTGGGGTGAAAAGCCGACGATCAATTGAAAATTTTGACCTTTTCGTATTGAAGATATGGATTTTTTCCCAAAACACCAAAAAAAAAAATATCTTCAATATAAAAGGTCAACATTTTCAATTGATCGTCGGATTTTCCTCCCAGCTACATACACTTTAAGAATATATCATTAGATTTATAAAATTTATTTCGAGGACTGTTATATATCAAAAATTTGAAAAATATCAAATTTTAATAATTTGTCATAAAATTTGTATTGTATCGTGAATTTCAAAAAATGAAAATTATTTGATATCAGAAAGACATGCTTCGTATTCTGAATGCAATTCGATACGTCTGAGGTGCTCTCGTGTCCCACAAAAAATACTGTCGAAACGCCATAAACGCTCATTCTAGATCCCTTAAGTGCTTTGAATTCTGTACAATGTTGCATAAATTTATAACATGATACTTGCATTATTATGCTTGATTTTTGAACTATTCATCAGTTCATATGGATCAAATTTTAACCAAACTTGCCTTAGGGCTCATATTGAAATTCCTTAAACACAGGAAGGTGTGCGCCATCCTGCAGCTTTCCTATGCTAGCCTTCTTTTGTTAAAATCCTGTGTGATTATAACACTGCAATTAGCCACTTAAATTAGGAGCGTGCTTTCCTGGGTTGTGCGATGAGCCATAGTCAGTTTGTTTTCTTCCCATTCGTCATGGACCACTTCAAAAGGCAGGGTGTATCACTGATGCATATAATCCATCTTTATAATCCGTTTTATGACCGAGCTTTCCTGAGGCGCGCGCTTAGTGAGGGGAATCCTGCCTTCTTTCTGTGTGAAAGCGTGGTAGGGTATTTCAATATGAGCCCTTACACACAAAAGTGTATAGTAATGATTGACACATGCAAAAAAAAAAACACATTGAAATTGGCCCTCTTTTGAAGGAAAAATTCACAAAAGGTTCACTTTTTTGCCTCATCCCAGCATCCTCCTCCATATAAACCGGGTCTACAGGCCTGGCCATAAGGTCTCACTTCGGAAAACCTAATAAAACATCACCAACATGTAACGTAACACTAATTTGATAATGTTGAGCATAGATTCCAAATGTATACATGGTATATTACTAGGCATGTCCACTAAAAATTGAAGTACTTTTAAATTGATTCAGACCTAACTTATTGGCTGGGAATTGATAAAAGAAACATTTTGGTGTTTAAATAATCTTAATCGGACGTTTCATTCCAGAGATATGGCCTTTTGAGTGTTACAATTTTATATAGGGCTGCTAGAACATGTTAAAAAGTTAAAGTCCAAAAAGGATTACTAACAGAAAGTGCAATTTTAAGGTACTTTTTCTTAATGTATTTATTAACTAGCGTTATCTGGAACATTATATTTGCTTATAACAACATGAAAATAAGATCATCCTGAAAATTTAATCGATTTTGTTGACATACAACAAAAATATAAGACCTCAAAACCCATGGTTTGTTTGGTGAAACCGCATAAGCATGATCATAGATGGCCGCCATGGAAAATATCTCCATAGAGGAGATGAACAATAAGTGCATTATTTCAAATAAATGGCGGTAGTCTTAAACATTGTTCAATCTTTTACGATCAGCACATTTTATCTTCAAAAATTATTATATTTCATCATGGCATAAGTTTGGTAATATTAATCACTACCAATTTTGAGAAATTTGCTCCAACTCAAAGGTTATCTTTAATACATTGAGCAATACACTGTGTGTGCATGGAAGCCATGATGGATAGCATAGGAAATGGACATGGTAGTGAGAAGTGCATGATTTGAGATGGGCATGTAGGCTTAAACATTCTTAAATTTCTTAACATCCTGTACATTTTGTCTTCAAAAATAGTTACATTTTATGACTATGTAAGTTTGCTTGTCTGATTCACTCCAAATTCGGAAATAATTGCGTTTGAACACCTGATGCACAGAATGGTGTCACTTCAACCTGTTGTAGTTCTCATCTCATTAAATTTTTCATTTAAAAAAGTTGATCTCTGCATGGAGGAAGGTCCTCTCTATTTACTGACCAATCAGGAAAAAGTTTGGTTAATGTTTTCCGTGGAATCAGGAATTTCTTGAAACACCCTGATATAGGCCTACATTTGGATCAAAAACAAGTATGTACACCATTTAACAGGCCTGGGATTTCTTGTATCGATCAGTTTCTCCATAGACAATACGTGTGTGAGTGCACGCACACAGTAAATGAAAAATCGTTCTAGTGGAAACTGTATGGACAGTGGGCATCCCTAATATTACTAGTCTTTTATGCCAAATTTATTTTAAAGCCCTGCATTTCAGTGGAAATCATCCCATGTTGTGCTGTCAAACTATATTGTATTTCAATATACAACTGTCTTCAATAGATAGCAAATTCAGTCACCCTGTATTTCACTTAATTAATGGATAGCTGTCAGCTGTCTTCAGTAGATAGCAAGTTCTGCCATCCTATATTTCACTCAGCGGATAGCTGTTTTCAGCAGATAGCAAGTTCTGCCATCTTTATTTCACTCAGTGGATAGCTGTCTTCAGTAGATAGCAAGTTCTGCCATCATATATGTGACTCCTCGCCACAACTGAGCCCGGATGTCGCCAGTGCCACTATTGAGATATGCTCCATCGAACTTAACAATAAACAATAGGAAAGAAAGGATTTATTGACTGTTTTATTGATTTTTCACTACTTAAATGTCAAGTACTATAGACATGATATACATCATTTTAAAGCTAATTTCAAGCAGAATATTTTGGTTGAATATCTCAAAAATGATGATTGGCGACATCCGGGCTCAGTTGTGGCGAGGAGTCACATATATCACTCAGTGCATAGCTGTCTTCAGCAGATAGCAAGTTCTGCTATCTTGTATTTCACTAAGTGGATAGCTGTCTTCAGTAGATAGCAAGTTCTGCCATCATGTATTTCACTCAGTGGATAGCTGATGTCTTCAGTAGATAGCAAGCTATGCCATCTTTATTTCACTCAGTGGATAGCTGTCTTCAGTAGATAGCAAGTTCTGCCATCTTGTATTTCACTCAGTGGATAGCTGTCTTCAGTAGATAGCAAGTTCTGCCATCATGTATTTCACTCAGTGGAAAGCTGTCTTCAGTAGATAGCAAGTTCTGCCATCTTGTATTTCACTCAGCGGATACCTGTCTTCAGTAGATAGCAAGTTCTGCCATCCTACATTTCACTCAGCGGATAGCTGTCTTCAGTAGATAGCAAGTTCTGCCATCTTGTATTTCACTCAGTGGATAGCTGTCTTCAGTAGATAGTAAGTTCTGCCATCCTGTATTTCACTCAGTGGATAGCTGTCTTCAGTAGATAGCAAGTTCTGCCATCCTGTATTTCACTCAGTGGATAGCTGTCTTCAGTAGATAGCAAGTTCTGCCATCTTGTATTTCACTCAGCGGATACCTGTCTTCAGTAGATAGCAAGTTCTGCCATCCTACATTTCACTCAGCGGATAGCTGTCTTCAGTAGATAGCAAGTTCTGCCATCCTGTATTTCACTCAGTGGATAGATGTCTTCAGTAGATAGCAAGTTCTGCTATCTTGTATTTCACTCAGTGGATAGCTGTCTTCAGTAGATAGCAAGTTCTGCCATCCTGTATTTCACTCAGTGGATAGCTGTCTTCAGTAGATAGCAAGTTCTGCCATCCTGTATTTCACTCAGTGGATAGAGCTGTCTTCAGTAGATAGCAAGTTCTGCCATCCTATATTTCACTCAGTGGATAGAGCTGTCTTCAGTAAATAGCAAGTTCTGCCATCTTGTATTTCACTCAGTGTATAGCTGTCTTCAGTAGATAGCAAGTTCTGCCATCCTATATTTCACTCAGTGGATAGCTGTCTTCAGTAGATAGCAAGTTCTGCCATCTTGTATTTCACACAGTGGATAGCTGTCTTCAGTAGATAGTATACAAATATTGACTGCTATGAGGGGCATGGTTAATATTATAGGCCCAAGGTGATCTCAAAACCATGCTATGACCCGAGGAGCAGCTGGGCCATATGGAAGAACAGGGGAATACTTAAATTTTCCTCTGAATATGGACCCAGTATAAAGAAGAAATAAACAAACAAACAAACAAACCATGTCCCGAATAAAGCAGTCAATATTTGTTTTATATACCGTGCAATTAATATAGATTTTGTCATCTGATTGGTTAAAAGGCCTATTTTATTGTTCATACAATTTACAAAGAAAGTTTTTCGTTATGAACCGATCGCGTCACCGCAGCTGGCAGGCATCGCGTTGGCGCCACGTGCGTAATGCGAACACATCCGCTCGCGTAATGCGAACACGCCATCGCGTGCGCCGATGATGTGAAAATGACTATTCCCGGGGAAAAGTTAAGTTTTTACGTAATTCTTATAAAGGAGGGCATAGCTAATTCAATGACTGCACTTTTAACCAATCAGATGACAGGAATCTATATATGAGGTATATAACAAGTTCTGCAATCCTGTATTTCACTCAGTGGATAGCTGTCTTCAGTAGATAGCAAGTTATGCCATCCTGTATTTCACTCAGTGGATAGCTGTCTTCAGTAAATAGCAAGTTCTGCCATCTTGAATTTCACTCAGTGGATAGCTATCTTCAGTAGATAGCAAGTTCTGCCATCTTGTATTTCACTCAGTGGATAGCTGTCTTCAGTAGATAGCAAGTTCTGCGATCCAGTATTTCACTCAGTGGATAGCTGTCTTCAGTAGATAGCAAGTCTGCCATCCTATATTTCACTCAGTGGATAGCTGTCTTCAGTAGATAACAAGTTCTGTCATCTTGTATTTCACTCAGTGGATAGCTATCTTCAGTAGATAGCAAGTTCTGCCATCTGTATTTCACTCAGTGGATAGCTGTCTTCAGTAGATAGCAAGTTCTGCCATCTGTATTTCACTCAGCGGATAGCTGTCTTCAGTAGATAACAAGTTCTGTCATCCTATATTTCACTCAGTGGATAGCTATCTTCAGTAGATAGCAAGTTCTGCCATCTGTATTTCACTCAGTGGATAGCTGTTTTCAGCAGATAGCAAGTTCTGCCATCTTGTATTTCACTCAGTGGATAGCTGTCTTCAGTAGATAGCAAGTTCTGCCATCCTGTATTTCACTCAGTGAATAGCTGTCTTCAGTAGATAGCAAGTTCTGCCATCTTGTATTTCACTCAGTGGATAGCTGTCTTCAGTAGATAGCATGTTATGCCATCCTGTATTTCACTCAGTGGATAGCTGTCTTCAGTAAATAGCAAGTTCTGCCATCTTGAATTTCACTCAGCAGATAGCTGTCTTCAGTAGATAACAAGTTCTGTCATCCTATATTTCACTCAGTGGATAGCTATCTTCAGTAGATAGCAAGTTCTGCCATCTGTATTTCACCCAGTGGATAGCTGTCTTCAGTAGATAGCAAGTTCTGCCATCTTGTATTTCACTCAGTGGATAGCTGTCTTCAGTAGATAACAAGTTCTGCCATCTTGTATTTCACTCAGTGGATAGCTGTCTTCAGTAAATAGCAAGTTCTGCCATCTTGTATTTCACTCAGTGGATAGATGTCTTCAGTAGATAGCAAGTTCTGCTATCTTGTATTTCACTCAGTGGATAGCTGTCTTCAGTAGATAGCAAGTTCTGCCATCCTGTATTTCACTCAGTGGATAGCTGTCTTCAGTAGATAGCAAGTTCTGCCATCCTGTATTTCACTCAGTGGATAGAGCTGTCTTCAGTAGATAGCAAGTTCTGCCATCCTATATTTCACTCAGTGGATAGAGCTGTCTTCAGTAAATAGCAAGTTCTGCCATCTTGTATTTCACTCAGTGTATAGCTGTCTTCAGTAGATAGCAAGTTCTGCCATCCTATATTTCACTCAGTGGATAGCTGTCTTCAGTAGATAGCAAGTTCTGCCATCTTGTATTTCACACAGTGGATAGCTGTCTTCAGTAGATAGTATACAAATATTGACTGCTATGAGGGGCATGGTTAATATTATAGGCCCAAGGTGATCTCAAAACCATGCTATGACCCGAGGCGCAGCTGGGCCATATGGAAGAACAGGGGAATACTTAAATTTTCCTCTGAATATGGACCCAGTATAAAGAAGAAATAAACAAACAAACAAACAAACCATGTCCCGAATAAAGCAGTCAATATTTGTTTTATATACCGGTACGAATTAATATAGATTTTTGTCATCTGATTGGTTAAAAGGCCTATTTTATTGTTCATACAATTTACAAAGAAAGTTTTTCGTTATGAACCGATCGCGTCACCGCAGCTGGCAGGCATCGCGTTGGCGCCACGTGCGTAATGCGAGCACGCCATCGCGCGCATAGAATTTGATCGGGATGCACACCGATGATGTGAAAATGACTATTCCCGGGAAAAGTTAAGTTTTTACGTAATTCTTATAAAGGAGGGCATAGCTAATTCAATGACTGCACTTTTAACCAATCAGATGACAGGAATCTATATATGAGGTATATAACAAGTTCTGCAATCCTGTATTTCACTCAGTGGATAGCTGTCTTCAGTAGATAGCAAGTTATGCCATCCTGTATTTCACTCAGTGGATAGCTGTCTTCAGTAAATAGCAAGTTCTGCCATCTTGAATTTCACTCAGTGGATAGCTATCTTCAGTAGATAGCAAGTTCTGCCATCTTGTATTTCACTCAGTGGATAGCTGTCTTCAGTAGATAGCAAGTTCTGCGATCCAGTATTTCACTCAGTGGATAGCTGTCTTCAGTAGATAGCAAGTCTGCCATCCTATATTTCACTCAGTGGATAGCTGTCTTCAGTAGATAACAAGTTCTGTCATCTTGTATTTCACTCAGTGGATAGCTATCTTCAGTAGATAGCAAGTTCTGCCATCTGTATTTCACTCAGTGGATAGCTGTCTTCAGTAGATAGCAAGTTCTGCCATCTGTATTTCACTCAGCGGATAGCTGTCTTCAGTAGATAACAAGTTCTGTCATCCTATATTTCACTCAGTGGATAGCTATCTTCAGTAGATAGCAAGTTCTGCCATCTGTATTTCACTCAGTGGATAGCTGTTTTCAGCAGATAGCAAGTTCTGCCATCTTGTATTTCACTCAGTGGATAGCTGTCTTCAGTAGATAGCAAGTTCTGCCATCCTGTATTTCACTCAGTGAATAGCTGTCTTCAGTAGATAGCAAGTTCTGCCATCTTGTATTTCACTCAGTGGATAGCTGTCTTCAGTAGATAGCATGTTATGCCATCCTGTATTTCACTCAGTGGATAGCTGTCTTCAGTAAATAGCAAGTTCTGCCATCTTGAATTTCACTCAGCAGATAGCTGTCTTCAGTAGATAACAAGTTCTGTCATCCTATATTTCACTCAGTGGATAGCTATCTTCAGTAGATAGCAAGTTCTGCCATCTGTATTTCACTCAGTGGATAGCTGTTTTCAGCAGATAGCAAGTTCTGCCATCTTGTATTTCACTCAGTGGATAGCTGTCTTCAGTAGATAGCAAGTTCTGCCATCCTGTATTTCACTCAGTGGATAGCTATCTTCAGTAGATAGCAAGTTCTGCCATCTGTATTTCACTCAGTGGATAGCTGTTTTCAGCAGATAGCAAGTTCTGCCATCTTGTATTTCACTCAGTGGATAGCTGTCTTCAGTAGATAGCAAGTTCTGCCATCCTGTATTTCACTCAGTGGATAGCTGTCTTCAGTAGATAACAAGTTCTGTCATCCTATATTTCACTCAGTGGATAGCTATCTTCAGTAGATAGCAAGTTCTGCCATCTGTATTTCACTCAGTGGATAGCTGTTTTCAGCAGATAGCAAGTTCTGCCATCTTGAATTTCACTCAGCGGATAGCTGTCTTCAGTAAATAACAAGTTATGCCATCCTACATTTCACTCAGTGGATAGCTGTCTTCAGTAGATAGCAAGTTCTGGCATCCTGTATTTCACTCAGTGTATAGCTGTCTTCAGTAGATAGCAAATTCTGCCATCCTGTATTTCACTCAGTGGATAGCTGTCTTCAGTAGATAGCAAGTTCTGCCATCTTGTATTTCACTCAGCGGATACCTGTCTTCAGTAGATAGCCAGTTCTGCCATCCTGTATTTCACTCAGTGGATAGCTGTCTTCAGTAGATAACAAGTTCTGCCATCCTATATTTCACTCAGTGGATAGCTATCTTCAGTAGATAGCAAGTTCTGCCATCCTGTATTTCACTCAGTGGATAGCTGTCTTCAGTAGATAACTGTATTTCACTCAGTGGATAGCTGTCTTCAGTAGATAGCAAGTTCTGCCATCTTGTATTTCACTCAGCAGATAGCTGTCTTCAGTAGATAGCAAGTTCTGCCATCCTGGATTTCACCCAGTGGATAGCTGTCTTCAGTAGATAGCAAGTTCTGCCATCTTGTATTTCACTCAGTGGATAGCTGTCTTCAGTAGATAACAAGTTCTGCCATCTTGTATTTCACTCAGTGGATAGCTGTCTTCAGTAAATAGCAAGTTCTGCCATCTTGTATTTCACTCAGTGGATAGCTGTCTTCAATAAATAGCAAGTTCTGCCATCTTGTATTTCACTCAGCGGATAGCTGTCTTCAGTAGATAGCATGTTATGCCATCCTGTATTTCACTCAGTGGATAGCTGTCTTCAGTAGATAGCAAGTTCTGCCATCTTGTATTTCACTCAGCGGATACCTGTCTTCAGTAGATAGCAAGTTCTGCCATCCTGTATTTCACTCAGTGGATAGAGCTGTCTTCAGTAGATAGCAAGTTCTGCCATCCTATATTTCACTCAGTGGATAGAGCTGTCTTCAGTAAATAGCAAGTTCTGCCATCTTGTATTTCACTCAGTGTATAGCTGTCTTCAGTAGATAGCAAGTTCTGCCATCCTATATTTCACTCAGTGGATAGCTGTCTTCAGTAGATAGCAAGTTCTGCCATCTTGTATTTCACACAGTGGATAGCTGTCTTCAGTAGATAGTATACAAATATTGACTGACTGCTATGAGGGGCATGGTTAATATTATAGGCCCAAGGTGATCTCAAAACCATGCTATGACCCGAGGCGCAGCTGGGCCATATGGAAGAACAGGGGAATACTTAAATTTTCCCCTGAATATGGACCCAGTATAAAGAAGAAATAAACAAACAAACAAACAAACCATGTCCCGAATAAAGCAGTCAATATTTGTTTTATATACCGGTACGAATTAATATAGATTTTTGTCATCTGATTGGTTAAAAGGCCTATTTTATTGTTCATACAATTTACAAAGAAAGTTTTTCGTTATGAACCGATCGCGTCACCGCAGCTGGCAGGCATCGCGTTGGCGCCACGTGCGTAATGCGAACACATCCGCTCGCGTAATGCGAACACGCCATCGCGTGCGCCGATGATGTGAAAATGACTATTCCCGGGGAAAAGTTAAGTTTTTACGTAATTCTTATAAAGGAGGGCATAGCTAATTCAATGACTGCACTTTTAACCAATCAGATGACAGGAATCTATATATGAGGTATATAACAAGTTCTGCAATCCTGTATTTCACTCAGTGGATAGCTGTCTTCAGTAAATAGCAAGTTCTGCCATCTTGAATTTCACTCAGTGGATAGCTATCTTCAGTAGATAGCAAGTTCTGCCATCTTGTATTTCACTCAGTGGATAGCTGTCTTCAGTAGATAGCAAGTTCTGCGATCCAGTATTTCACTCAGTGGATAGCTGTCTTCAGTAGATAGCAAGTCTGCCATCCTATATTTCACTCAGTGGATAGCTGTCTTCAGTAGATAACAAGTTCTGTCATCTTGTATTTCACTCAGTGGATAGCTATCTTCAGTAGATAGCAAGTTCTGCCATCTGTATTTCACTCAGTGGATAGCTGTCTTCAGTAGATAGCAAGTTCTGCCATCTGTATTTCACTCAGCGGATAGCTGTCTTCAGTAGATAACAAGTTCTGTCATCCTATATTTCACTCAGTGGATAGCTATCTTCAGTAGATAGCAAGTTCTGCCATCTGTATTTCACTCAGTGGATAGCTGTTTTCAGCAGATAGCAAGTTCTGCCATCTTGTATTTCACTCAGTGGATAGCTGTCTTCAGTAGATAGCAAGTTCTGCCATCCTGTATTTCACTCAGTGAATAGCTGTCTTCAGTAGATAGCAAGTTCTGCCATCTTGTATTTCACTCAGTGGATAGCTGTCTTCAGTAGATAGCATGTTATGCCATCCTGTATTTCACTCAGTGGATAGCTGTCTTCAGTAAATAGCAAGTTCTGCCATCTTGAATTTCACTCAGCAGATAGCTGTCTTCAGTAGATAACAAGTTCTGTCATCCTATATTTCACTCAGTGGATAGCTATCTTCAGTAGATAGCAAGTTCTGCCATCTGTATTTCACTCAGTGGATAGCTGTTTTCAGCAGATAGCAAGTTCTGCCATCTTGTATTTCACTCAGTGGATAGCTGTCTTCAGTAGATAGCAAGTTCTGCCATCCTGTATTTCACTCAGTGGATAGCTATCTTCAGTAGATAGCAAGTTCTGCCATCTGTATTTCACTCAGTGGATAGCTGTTTTCAGCAGATAGCAAGTTCTGCCATCTTGTATTTCACTCAGTGGATAGCTGTCTTCAGTAGATAGCAAGTTCTGCCATCCTGTATTTCACTCAGTGGATAGCTGTCTTCAGTAGATAACAAGTTCTGTCATCCTATATTTCACTCAGTGGATAGCTATCTTCAGTAGATAGCAAGTTCTGCCATCTGTATTTCACTCAGTGGATAGCTGTTTTCAGCAGATAGCAAGTTCTGCCATCTTGAATTTCACTCAGCGGATAGCTGTCTTCAGTAAATAGCAAGTTATGCCATCCTACATTTCACTCAGTGGATAGCTGTCTTCAGTAGATAGCAAGTTCTGGCATCCTGTATTTCACTCAGTGTATAGCTGTCTTCAGTAGATAGCAAATTCTGCCATCCTGTATTTCACTCAGTGGATAGCTGTCTTCAGTAGATAGCAAGTTCTGCCATCTTGTATTTCACTCAGCGGATACCTGTCTTCAGTAGATAGCCAGTTCTGCCATCCTGTATTTCACTCAGTGGATAGCTGTCTTCAGTAGATAACAAGTTCTGCCATCCTATATTTCACTCAGTGGATAGCTATCTTCAGTAGATAGCAAGTTCTGCCATCCTGTATTTCACTCAGTGGATAGCTGTCTTCAGTAGATAACTGTATTTCACTCAGTGGATAGCTGTCTTCAGTAGATAGCAAGTTCTGCCATCTTGTATTTCACTCAGCAGATAGCTGTCTTCAGTAGATAGCAAGTTCTGCCATCCTGGATTTCACCCAGTGGATAGCTGTCTTCAGTAGATAGCAAGTTCTGCCATCTTGTATTTCACTCAGTGGATAGCTGTCTTCAGTAGATAACAAGTTCTGCCATCTTGTATTTCACTCAGTGGATAGCTGTCTTCAGTAAATAGCAAGTTCTGCCATCTTGTATTTCACTCAGTGGATAGCTGTCTTCAATAAATAGCAAGTTCTGCCATCTTGTATTTCACTCAGCGGATAGCTGTCTTCAGTAGATAGCATGTTATGCCATCCTGTATTTCACTCAGTGGATAGCTGTCTTCAGTAGATAGCAAGTTCTGCCATCTTGTATTTCACTCAGCGGATACCTGTCTTCAGTAAATAGCAAGTTCTGCCATCCTGTATTTCACTCGTGTCGTGTATAGCTGTCTTCAGTAGATTCTGACCCTGCTTATGCGACAAATTTCCTTTCGCCTCATTTTAAAAAGCCACCCCTAGTTTTCGCAAGGTTCTTCAGCAATTTTCGTATTGTTTACATACAGCGTAAACTTGGAAGTGGGGTTCTTATTGGCTAACTGAATCAAGTCATCATCCCATTGGCACCTCATTCGCCGATCAAGCTGCGTAGCATCGCGTGACCATGACCTAGATCTTTTTTCATGATAATCTGGAAGGGCAGTCAGGCATTTATATACTGAAGAACTTTGCCGAATACTACACTTGGATCCACACAGCTACCCCGGTACGCAGTACTTGGTTCAGTTACAAATGTAGTTGTACAGTGTTATTGTAACAAGGCCCAACACCTGAGTTGTTGCGATTAGGCTCACTTGGCGCCCTCTTCACTATCCAAAAGGGGACAATTTTACACACCAAACACAGCCCCCTAAATCAGGGTCTTAGCTAGAAATTGAGGGTTGCCCGTCATTTGAATAAAATTGCCTGTCCTAATTTGACCTTTAAAACATTTACCAGACATCTATAGCCCATTGGGGGTTCAAAGAGTTCAAATATGTGCTGACATGGCCTTGTTCTACAAATTGGGTCAACTAAAAAGGTCAATTAGCATCTCAAAACATACAATTTATAATAGGCCTATAGCATCTGTCAAAGGCGTTAATTTTGCCCATCCCAGGAGCAAACTGAGCAGACGGGTGGCTAGCTAAGACCCTGCCCTAAATATAGTCCACACTTTGGAAAAACTCAACATTTAGTGATACCCGGTAGGCGGTAGTTAAAAGTGCAATATATCGGGAATGCTTTGGTTACCATTGACCTTGTTGTACAAATTTGTAGAAATTATAATCTTTGTGACAGAAAATTTCTGGTACTGACGTACCGGTACTGTACAAATATAAAGACGGCCGCATTAATGAATCAGTCCCGTTAATCACGTATAACCTGAGACTGATTTAAAAAGACTACGGTACTTTGCACAATCTGACTTCACTCAGGGCAAAAGTGAGGTGTGATTAATAATTGATGATGCCTGTGCCTGCCAGCTGCAGAGTACAGCATTTTCTTTAACGTTAGACGGAAACCAACAAGTCTTCGGTCTCAGATTATAAATGCATAAATGCAAGTACATTAACGATACTACATGTAGGGTAGGAGACTTGGGCTATGTATATATACATTGAATTTACAAGTGTCGTACTTCATCATTGGTCTATAATATATTGCACTAAACCTTTGACGAGAGCTGAGACGAAGGTATATTCGTCTCAGGACGAGAGTGTTAAAACATACTTGTCTCTTAATTGGCTGCTGAGGCGATCTCGCCGATCTGCTGTTGCTGAGTGGAAATTTGTTAATAATGAACTTTGCGCCGTACACGTTGTTAGCACCGACTTTGGTCCATCGGTCCTTTGGACACGGTAGCACGTGCTCATCAAATTCAAAGGTTTTGCAAAATATTCATAGTATATAGACAGTAATTTAAAGGGGCATTTCGTGATCCACAGCCTCATCCCCCACTTTTTTCAAAAAAAGTTGAGATTTTTATACCACTGGAAACCTCTGGCTACATAATGTTTGTACCAAAAATTTCTTGCAGATTAATTTGTTTAGCAAAAATATCATCAAATTTGAATTTCGTTCTGGTGCACCAGAACGAAATTACACACAGTGGCCTATGGAGCAGAGTAAAACACATAATCATGCATAACTCGCAAACGTAAAATCGGAATCAACTGAAATTTTGGAAATAAGCTTTTTTCGTGAATATCTACTGAAAAATGTCATAAAAAGAGGATGCTAGGATCACGAAATCCTCCTTTAAGATGTATAAATTGATACAAAGAAATACTCACCATGCTTTCTGCAGCGTGTGTGTGTTATAGACAAACAAATTCACACACATACCACCACCAATTAATTATAAGCGTACTTCTCAGCAGAATATTAATAGAGTTCATTTACTGAGTGAATGGGAAACCTTGCGTCCACTTGCATCAGGAGAGGTAGTCAGTGTAGTGGCACTGGCAGCACTGCTGCACACACGAAACTCCATTCAGTCGAAGCAGCACAATCAATTAATTGACCGGTGTAAACAATAGCTATCCAGCTGATCGTTGTGTTCATCTGGTAATGCTTTGTTGCATACGGAACAATGAATAGCACTGTGCTCTGCACCACTGGTTTCAATGAACGGAGAAGAAATCATAATAGAGAATTTTACGTTCACACAGCACACACATACACACTTCTCTCAGCAGTTCCAGGTAAGCAGTGATTCTATATTTCCAGAAATGGTGTTGCTACTGAATAATTAATTAGATGATGTCACAGCTGCATAGTACCAAGAAATCAAAGACTCCCACTCTGCAGGCTCACAGAAAAACCCTGGGAGAAAATCAAGCTAGCTATCCAGAAGCTACCTCATAAAGAAAAAAGCAACAAAATAAAGGAAGAAAGAAATAGAATATAAAATAAAATTGCTTTTGCCTTGTCCCCAGCAGCCTTCATTTTGGTGATATGGCGAGCCGGGATGGCGAGTTCATCATCGCAGTTTGTATCTATCTATCCATCGTTCGTTCCGGATTTCAATCATTCATTGGATTTTTAACGTGCCTCCTGCAGTGGTGGCTCCAGAAATATTTTTCCAGGCGGGGGGCATTGAAGGGCAAAATGAATTTCGGGGGGCAAAGAGTCAACAAATTTTACACAAAATTACCGCAAAAAGGTGAAATTGTCGTAATTTTGGGTTTTACTGGGGAAACAGGGTGGGGGCAAGAGTTCTAACTGGGGAGGGGGGGGGGGGTATTTCCCCCTCATGCCCCCCGTGGTGCCCCACTGGCCTCCTGGCATGTTTGTGCAGTGAGATTAAAAATCCATGCAATGCGAATGAAAAATATAAAATATGCCCTATATGCCATTCACGTTTCAACCCAACAAAATAATGATCAGGACCAGACTCTGACCGAACAAAGTTCCTCCGCGAATTCCTTCCTTCAACCATTCCTTCCTTCCTTACTTCCTTCCTTCATTCATTCATCACTCATTCGTTCATCAAAGTTAATCAATTAATCAATTTGTTCATTCATTTGACGGACTGGATTCCCGTGCAGCTCTTTTTGGCTCTTTTATGGAATTTTAACTTTACTCCCAATTTATCCCGGCAATTTATAGGTTGAAATAAGATTAGGCATCTGGAAAAACAAAATTTAGTTTCAAATTAAATATTTTTTATATAAATGGTTTCCCCCTGAAGCAAGGCTCATGAGAATGTGACAAAGTTGATGACATCACCTCATAAATTATTTATAAAGGTCATTATAGTTGGCATATAGGGCAATCCAGCACCCTGCATCAGACTGGCACCACAATCTGAACCATTGTAGCGCCCTCAAATTTTTCAATCAGGAGGATGAGAATGAGGGCGTATGACCACTGTAAATAATCTGCAGAAACGGCCTGTAATCTTCTATGTAATTTTGGGGTATGAATTTGGTTGCACCTTATCCCAGCCTTCAGGCTGATTGAAGCCGAGGTGGTGGGGGTGGGGAGCACTCAACACAAATGCAGACCATACAGGTATGCTACCCCGGAAGACCTGTTTTTGGACCACGCAACTCCAAAAGACCCTTGAATTTTACCAAGAGCTGGAAGACCCTTGATTTTGATAATCGGCTAAAAAGACCCCCAATGCCTTGATTCTTCACATTTCTTGGTTTTTTCAGGTGATTTTCTGCCAGAAAGCCAATAAACGCCCTTGATTTGGACTGTTCACAGCTTCAAAAGACCCCCTTTTACGTTTGCAGCTCCCAAAGACCCACCCCCTCAAAATTCAGGGGGGAGGGGCACATCATGCTGCGGGGACTGATGGTCCAGAGGTCATTGATTTTTGGCTGAAGGGAGGCACAGTGGAAGGGAGGTATATAAAACAATTAGAGAAAGTGCCCAATTTGCATAATGAACCATTGTGACCAAATGCAATGTGTGACACTATAAATTGGTCCAGATGCGTAAAACAAATTATAAGGCTATGCATACCTTTGTTTAAATTTTACATTTCGTAAAAATAATTTTTTCCATTTATTTCGGAAAGTATTAGTTGTGGATCCTATACAAGAGAGTGGCAGTATCAGAAGAATGCACTTGTTGGTTGCGCTATATATGTCTCTTTTTTACATATTAGGCCAAAGAAGAAAAAAGGTTTGTCTCAGTTTTTTTTTCTTCAGATTTTTGCCGAATTTTTCCTGAAAAAAACCCTTTCTTTTTTTTAAATAAAAAAAATTTCTGCATTTCTTTTTTTTTTTCAAATCTCACGATTTTACAAATGGGCGGGCAAGCTTTGAGAAGAACCTTTTTTTTCTTTGGCCTAAAGTAATACTAGTAAGCTAAGAATAAATACCAGACTCATCACAAGTGGGAGGTTACTACAAATCATCCCCAAGTCACATGGTTTAGGAATGTTCTTTGTATTCCTATGGTGACTTGGGATGATTTGAAGTGGTCTCCACTAACAGAGAGATACCCCCCACCCAGAACCCAACCAAGACTGAAAAACATACCCAAAAACCCAGTCACAACTCACAAGTGAAGACGAAATAAACAAATCTAAACAGAGAATTATATGTTCAAAGTTTTCATACATATTTATTCCAATTCTTCCATCTTTACACAATCATAACATATCATTTTAGCATCTCCACAATATCTTAAATATTTTATACTTTTTCAATATTTTTCTTACAATACAAGTTATTATTACATTATGTACAACATTCACACTTTAATGTATAATATTTGGTCCCAATTTATTTGACTGGACTTGTCATATGATATGAAAAATAATATTATATATTCAATAATTTGCATGTTCACAATATATTATTTCATCTTGCAGGTTTGCAATTTCAAAAATCAAAATGAAAATACAGACTTATCAGAATTATTGGTACCCATCAGTTTTGATAGGTATTGAACCAAGACCTGCTTCTTCCATATCGTCAGCCTGCTGTGATAATTGCCTAAGTCGTTTTTTGCAGTTTTGAGAACAAAGTACCAAATATAGTTCAAGCATACAGTTAAGCATTTTATTCACCAATCTTTGCACAAGAACAAATGATAATGAGACAAATTAAAGGGAATATCAGCAGGAATATCAGCAGTAATATGTGTAGATCAGGCGGGCGCCGGATCATTAAAAAAAAAAGGTTTTGGTAGGGACGTGCTGCTGAGAATTTGAAAGTGGACCCATAAATATACCAATTTTTCAAGGAATTTGGACCCATTGATATACCAAAAGTCAAAATTTTCGGCCGAATTTAACCCAAATTGTCTTAGTTTTTACAAATTTTCCCAAAATTTTGGGAAATTTTTATTAGCTAGATTAGGGAAAATTGGGCTATTTTCAAAAAAATTGAGAAAATTTTGAAAAAGGACCCATTCATATGTGTACATCCATATCAAAAGGATGCACTTGTCGGCTGCTACATGTGTCTCATTTCACATAATAACTGGGAATAACTACCAGACTCATTTCAAGTGGGGTCACTTTATATCATCCCCAAGTCACATGACTTATTATTAATAATACAGAAACATTCCATAACCATGTCACTTGGGGATGACTTGAAGTGACTTCCACTTGAGATGAGTCTGGTATTTACTCCTAGCTATTATGTGAAATGAGGCACATGTAGCAGCCGACAAGTGCATCGTTTTGATATGGATGTACACATATACCAAAATAGGCTTTGAAAAAGGGGTCATTGATATACCAAAAGGCTGAAAATGCTACCCATATTTGCGGCACGTCCCCGTATGGTCATTTGTACTGAGAACCCCCCGGGAGATCAGCATACCTACAGGTTTGAGTAGTGTGCCAGAGCTGATGCTCACAAAATGGGCTGCTCTGGCAAACAAACATATTGTTGCAAATTTCACTTGATTCTTTGTGTACCAAATCATGAAATCAAAATAAGAACATTGTAAAAATATCAGTTAACAACCTCACAAAATCTGTGAATGTGCCTTTAACTTTCTTGACTGCAGATGACAAGTTTCATTTTTTTTTAATTCAAAAATTTCAGAATTGTAAATTTTGATGACAATATATAGAATCAACATGAAAAATGCATTAAAATGAGTATAAACAAGTTCAGTGGTTCTTGAGTTAATCTTGATATTTTGAGAAAATATGTCAAAATTTGGGACTTTTATGTCATGTCAAAGCCTATGGCCGATCATTAATCTACCAATTCGATGGATGTTATGTTGCATCTTGATCATAATAACTGCAAACTGATGGGTACCAATCATTTTGATGCACCCTGTAATTAAAATTATCTATAAATCGAAAATGTGATGACAATTTGATATCAACTGAATTCAAGTGCTAGCCACACATAGCTTAATATTTTTACATTACTGTTTTTCTTCTTTATATTTTGTACTTTTTCATTTTCTATATACATTTCATATTCTTATATTCTGTGTAGAATAGATAATGCTTTTGTAAAACTTTTAAACAAAACAAAATGCAAAGAAAAAGAAATGTTTAACAAACTAAAATGCAAAGAAACAGAAAAACAAAATGTGCAGAAAAATGAGATAAAGTAAAGTGATCATAGTGGGTATAAAGTTGAACTCTCTTCATGCTGGTTTCAACTGCAGACAAGTTTCAATTTTTCTTTATATCGTAAATTTTATGACCATGTTTTACGACTTTTTATGTTGAAGCCTATGGCCAGCATGCAGAACATTAAACATATCACCAAATCAGTCCGATTTGGACAATAGGTGTGTTTAGACGGTAGCCTACTTTTGAATGTAACTTATAAGCGAGCCAGCAATTAAATTATGCTACAAGCGAGTGTGTGTCCACACGGGACTTACTTGCAAGCCAACTCACTTGTAAGAGTGACCTTCACTGGTAAATTATGCCATGATTATGCACAATCAGAATAAGATTGGGTCATCAAGGTCATGCTTACAAGCGAGTTAACATGCAAGTCTTGTTCACACTGGCCTTACATTCGAATGTTGCTCGCTACATGTAAGATATCTTACATGTAAAATCGTCACTTGTAACTTGCATGTAGCTACATGCGAGTGTGTTTAGACAGGCACTACATACAAGTTTACATTTGAATGTAGTTACAAGCGACTGTACAAGCGATCATCTGAACAAGCCTAATGTTGTTAAGTACAACCTGTTGTACTTAACAGAAGAAGGATGAACAGATTATAAAATCCTTACATATTTCAAATTTGATAGATTGAGATATAAACTTATATTCATCATTCCCTTCATGTGATAAAAATATACTTTTGGCATTTGGATATTAGGTATGGTTGGTATTATCAAAAGTACAAAAGATAATAACTTTGTAAATCAAGGTTATCACACACATGGGAATGTATACCAAAAATAATGGAAATAATATTTCTGAATAAATGTTCAAACATGTTGGTATTTAAACCCGTGGGCACTACCAGCTGAATCAGCCTATGAGGCCTATTTTGATTGGTTGTAAAGAGGGCTATATCATGTATTGAGCCAATCAGAGATAGTGGTAAGAATAGTCATGCTGAGCTTAAAATTGGTAAGAGATCTAAATGATTTTGATTGGTTACTTAGTTGATTATATAATGTAATTAACCAATCAGAGGTACTGTAAGAAAGGCAGTAGTGCCCATGACATTAAACTGTATGTGACATGATCAAGGGGAATGAGTCGGATGTTGCTAATATCGTTTTTGAGACATTCGCAAAACCAGTGTTCAAATTCTTTTGTTTTATATTGTTTTTAGCCATTGATAAATTGCTCATATTCAGTAACCATATGTCCGATTTTGATGGGGTATGCAATGCATCAAGATGTAGCATTCGTAAACTGCCAGAAAATGATGTAAAAAAAACTACTTTTAATTGAAAATTGCAGATATGCGACTCATTCCTCTTGATCATGTCACATATTTAGTTTAAACATTCATTCAACACAGTCATTATACTCATCAGTCCTGATGAAGTCAGAGCCACATCTGATGAAAGCTTGACCATTTTCACACTGGCTACACCAGTACTTTAGTTTTCACACATTGACCGGCTGCACCGATAATGTGATATCCCACAGCGCGCCCGAATAAAAATCAGTTATTACACTCTTTATTCACTCAAAGGCCACCTCTGGTTAATCGTAAGGTCACAATAATCCCTGGAGTTCTCCTGATGAGGATGTGTGTCATTTCATCAAAATATTGAGGTAAGATCTCAATTTTATTTTGAGTTGAAAGAATGTTCAAACTAAATCTATGGGTATACATATCAAAAGTTTGTTCCGTTTATATAAGGCGGAATTAAAATTAAGTTGGGCGCAATGCTTACGCTAGTTGTGCATTGCGTAATGCGTGACTGGCGCACGCTTATGTGAATTTACGCGAGCGTGAGTTGGGACTTTATTGACTCGCGCAGTAACAAAAGCCGAATAATTTCCGCCTTATATAAGCTGAACAAACTTTATAATAGTGTTGAATTGAATACAGTCATCCTATCATAACCTTTACATACTCGACATCAAAGCAATGAATTACACAGGAGAGCTTGGATCCTCCATGTTTGCATCCATTGTGTATCTATGGATTGTTTCACCACATGCCCATCAAAGTTTTAAAAATAAAGGTAAAATTCTTGGATTTCTGGATTGCCCTAAGCTGTGATCCAACCTCAGAGTGATGGTCTTTATAATGCGCTGTCCATCCAAGCATACACTAACTATACCTTGCGTCACTATGAGTTTGATAGCGACGTCAAAATGCGTCACTGTTACATCAGAAAACACTCTGATTGTGGCGCCTTTACAAAGTGTATTGTTCCATGATTCCGAGAATGTCACACACATTTCAAGGTTAGGCAGCCTAAAATATGCAGTGACATCACTACCAAACTGGAAGCAACGTGAGGTATAGATTGTATGTTATGGGCTTTTTAAAAGCTAATTTTCAAATACTTTGTTGTTGCTTTGTCTTTTGCTCTAAATTTTTGTATTTCTCTTAATTTCACAATTGACCTTTTCGGTAAATCCCATAATTCCTTGCGGTTAAACCGGATAAGTCGTCATTTGACGTCAAATGACGACATCTCTGGTCTAACGCAAGGAATTATGGGATTTACTGAAAAGGTCAATTACCACCATTGGCCTGGCTGGATCGGATCACCTTACACATTATTTTGAAGCCTGAGTACAATTATGCGACAATTTCCTGCCATACAGTAGCTACAATAATGTTCAGCTTTCCATCTCACCAAGATCCAACATGCTCATCTGTCAGGTCAAAGTTCTTTAACTCCAATAGGTTTATACATTCGTAATAACGACCTTTGAATGCACTGGGTACAAAAACTCACACTTCACAACTTGAGGTCAAATTTTGATATATGATTGTTCAATGGAGGCTATGAACTGCACCATTGAAAATGAGGCTACTCTTGTTGACAATCACACACTGCTGACTACATTAGCTGCGCTGGCTAGATCCGATATATGACAGTCTACCGTCACTACCCCAGCACCGGCACGACACTGCCCCATGTCTCGCACTGTATGCCATCTGAAAAGAAGGTACAAGATCAAGATAAAATGTTAACAAAATTAAGGTTTACCAGGACGGGAATGGTAACAGGTTGAGTCTTTAATGGGGATTCATAACCTCATTAATAAACGCGATGTTTGCGATGCGTGCAATCCTATCATATTTAGTTATTTGTGAAAACATGAACGCAAATCGAGGTCATTAATATCTCACAATTGACCGCAAAATGCGTAAATGTTCGAAAGTAAATATTAGTAACTTCCGCGAGCGCCGTATTGTGCGTTGAACAATCTGCGCGCTCGCTGGCTGCTGTATTTGGATCGCGGCTACCATATTTGCACAGATTGTGATACGCACTTTTGTTACTGGTCATCCTGTTTTAGCCTAATCGATTTTGGAAAGGAAAGATGTAAAAATCATCTATTTTTTCAAACTTTTGAGCAAAATTTTGTGTCATTTTGTAAAGTGAAGAGATCAAAGTGACGGTTATGAATGAGCTTAAGAACTTTGCATCGCTAATATGTCGGGCATTGTGAAAAATCTAAAAATTTCCTTTGGACCACGGAATATCCCTCGGGTCGGGATATTCCTCGGTTACAAAGGCAAAATGTTTAGATTTTTCACAATGCCCTCCAAATAACCGATGCACAGTTATTAACCTCTAAGTGTTGCTTCTGTTGAATGCTGCAGAAACTCCTCAAGGCATGTATAATGCAGGCGCAACTGAGCAGTAAAAGATTCAATGGTGATGAGTCCCCTTGATGATATCATCCATATTAAGCATCTGCCATTCCTTCCTAATGATGGTGCCTCCCGAACTTCAGCAGATAATCGATTCCATTTTGCAAATGTTCTTGGAAATAATGAGTATTTATAGCAGTCTTTAAGTGCACATATCTTAACAAAGGCAGCAGCTTGTTTTTTGTTGTGACCCCTCCCCATGAATTTTGTTTTGAAAATGGCAGCTACAGTTTCTGCCAAGAACGGCACTTGTTTACATTTTGAGAGTGTGCACAGTGTAAACACGGAAGTGGGGTTCTGATTGGCTGATACAATCGTCTGACAATCATAACAACAGATGCAGTAATCTGATTGGCCAATTATGCATCAAAATGTTGGTCAGCGCAAACAACGCTCTGCGTATGTCGCTCATTAGCAGGGCGCTCGCGTCAATCTGAGCAAGGGACTGAAACCGAGTGTAACTGGTTGCCAGACTTGTCAAGGAATGATACACTGATACATTTGGTGCAATAATTTATATAAATCAAACTTCATAACATGAAGGAGATGCAAGGCACTGATCGAATTAAAAAAAAATCAAATGCCGGTGGGGGTTAGAAAGTGGCTGAAATATGCTGATTTAGCAGAATTAGGGGAACCCCTAGCCCCCCTACCCCTACACATGACCATAATACACACCTGTTATTGTCAACATCATAGCACTCAGCTGACGTCAGATAATGTGACCCATCGTGTCCCCCTACGGCAAATATCTTGCCACATAGCACCGATACTCCGACACCTCCGCGACACGTAATCATGGGTTCCATAAAGCACCATGTGTCCGTTGCTGGGTTGTATCTTTCTACTGTGCTTAATGGAGAGCTGTCATCAAAACCACCTATAGGAAAGGAATAAACAATGTATAAGAGATTGAAATTCACTTCCACTTTCAGACTACTAGTTTCAAATTACAAAATCTATCACACCATTTCCAGTACTGTAAAACATTTTAGTTTTTAGAGCAATTTAATTTCGCGAGGAGCTCAGATCTAAAAATTAAATTCCGGCACAACTATATTATAGGTAACAGAATTTGACGTCCGCAGCTTCAGTAAGTCACCGATTGTAACGGTGTACCATACAGATTACCAATGTTTGAGCACCGATGTAAATCATATTTGAAATCCTATTATTTAGGAAGGAAGGCATGACTGACTTTTCTTGATCAGTTTTGCTGCATATATCAGATCGATTTACGCATTGTTTTTGTCATTGTTGATATGAATATTGCGTGTGTATTCCATTTTTTGCATCAGCACTGTGCAGATTACTAATTTATTAATAGCTTATGATTCAGACAACTAACTTTAAAATAGTGGGGAAGACAGAAAGTAAAATGCTGAAATTTTGTAGTTAAATTTATCAACTTTATAGTTAAATTATGATATCATTACAGGATGGTGGCAACTTTCAGTTTTGACAATTTGGTTATATTACTTGGAAAGGTGATTCATGATCTAAAAATTGTTTTTTCTTATTCACAAAATTAAATTGCCACAAAAATAATTTAACTGGCTGCAAATTTAAGCATTTGACAGAATTTTTTGATGAAGATTGTTGTATCTCGAATCTCATTCTGCTAACTCAGTGTTTTATTGCGCCTGTCCCTTCTCTAGGTGAGTTTTTGCATTATCTACTCTTATGCTTTGTCCTTGCAGTGTACCTATTTGTCTTGTTCTTTGTTGTAGGAAGTATTCTTGATATAACTTCTTGCTCTCTCTCTTTCTCTTAAAGTTGGTAATACTTGTTAATTCACCCATTGCATGGTTCCGCCATGTGCGAGGAGAGCCTTGATCTGGCAGCATGCATGAATGGTAATTGAACCAGTCATACATGCATAACATTACGTAAAGTTATGTAATTCTTCCTTTCATGTCATGCCAGATCGAGGCTCTCCTTGCATCATGGAGGAACCGTGAAATAGGCGAATATAAAGGAGTCACATATTTGTTAGGCTTCACCATTTGAGTTTCATCTATGCTCCTATAATGTGTCTCGTATCAAGTTGAGAGTAACACCATGTTGGATTTTGCAGTGGCAGATTTGAATCAGTGCATTTACGCGGTTGACTCGGCAACATACGGACAAATCGCCCTTCTATGTGTGTCTAGGCATTATGTTAGCATGCACAATTCGTTTCTGTTGTTGTAAAGTCCAACATGGCATTACTCAAACATTGAGACAAGACAAACTGTCTTTGCCCTCTCTGCAAGTTTTTGATATGATCATGCTAAAAATTGTACCACTTGTATATCTGGTATTTGGTCACTTACCTACTACATAGAGATATCCATTGATTGCTGCCAGACCTAATCCTGCTCTTCTCGTCTTCATAGGACTAATCACAGTCCATCTATTCAGATGGGGATCATATCTCTCACAGCTATTCAATGTTGTTGAACCATCGTTACCACCAACTGAAAAAAAACCCCAAGAAATTGTAGATATCATTGAGAGGTTTATTTCTGTTTTATCTTTATATTATTTATTTTAGCCATTGCCAGTGACTTCCAAGTTAGTTAGTTACCAGCAAGGTCTTAGCTAGGATTTGACAAGGGAGCATAATTTTCACCAAAACTCCCTGTCCAAAATTTGACCCTGAAACATAAGCCAGACCTCTGCAACTTCTGGGGGTTCAGGCAGTTCAAATAGCTATTGATTTATTAGACTGGTCTTGTTTTGAGTTCACAGAACTTATTCCAGCATTATTTTTAGAATTCAGCTTCTGCAAGAGGTATTAATGTTACATGTCCCAGGAGCAAATTGCCCACCCCAAAATGACAGGCGGAGGTGGTTACCAGCCTGCCAAAAGGCCTCTAAAAACATTGAGGTCTACACAGAGAGCCACAAAAGGATGACAGACATTCTTGGTCAATTTGGAGGTGCTCATTCCAAATCTTTTAATGTGTACTTTGATAAAAGTGGTCAAAAGTACTCAAATTTGACACATGGTCAAAATGTTGCCTTTTTGTATATGGCAAACAAGTTAAGACCAGTTTTGTTGACATCAGAGCACTTTTTAGTTTTTGACCCCCCCTGTAGACCCTAAAATTTGACTTTTGACCTGTTTGTTTATAACTTGAGAACAACTTCACAAGTAGGTCAAACTACATTTAGGATTCTGAATCAGCACCTCCAAATTGACCAAAAACCACTCTTAGTACCACACACTCTCCTGAGAGGTGGATTTGTTTTAGGCCTACCTGCATATATTTGACCATCCAGACATGCGACAGCTACTCCACCCCTGGGTGTGTTCAATGGTGCAGCCGTGCTCCAACTATCCGACACAGGATCATATCTCTCAACATCTTGAAAGCACATACTGTCATCCAGACCACCGCAGGCATACAGGGGACCACCGAGATATGCTACTGCTACGCCACGTCTGTATGAACAAGCATAGGACAAGGCATGGTTAAGTATGAAACAGTATTATTTTTAGATGAAGAAGGGGCACAATGAAAATATGGCTGGGAGCAGGATTCAAACCGGTGACCTCTGGTTGGTGTGACCAGTGCTCTTCCATCTGAGCTATCCAGCCCTATGATGGATGGCACTCCGAATTACCAATATCATTGCTTGGGCAATGTTCAGAGCCATGAAACCGCACTGTCGTGTACCTGAGGATCATACCCACATTAAGATCTTTTAACCCGGAGTATTCTTTTTACAGGTTCTTTTTTCTAGGATTCAATTTACAAGGATTCACTCACCATCAGCATTTGCCAACTGGGAGGGACTTGATACAGTTACCAACTATCAGCAGATTGCGTAATAATAATGATAAATAAATAATCCTCAAACCTTTGTTATACTTTTAAGCATAAAGATGCCAATTTGAAGCCTTTAAAATTCAAGGACTTTCAAGGTCCAAAAGTATGATTTTCAAGGACTTACCACAACACAAAAATCATGATGCGACTCTCCATGCGGCACATATTAATGAAAATGACAGCTCCTCTCCACTCCCCAAATTTGGTCAAAATTCCAATTTTCAAGGACTTTCAAGGATCGTGTGCAAATTTCCAGGACTTTCAAGGCCTTGAAAAGGTGTTTTCAAATTCAAGGACTCTCAAGGACTGCAGGAACCCTGTACCAATTATCATTTGATTTTGTAAACTATTCTGGTTTCCATGTTTACATCCAAGACAGCCTATTTACCATAGCATTAAACACATTCTGAATCTACAACAAGAGGCACATGTCCAAATAAATTGTACTCCTTTGCTCTTTTTTTCTTCAAATTTTGGTGGGTACATTGGATGTGATTTTTCCTCTTTAGGTCCTTGTTTGTTTGTTTGTTTGTTTGTTTGTTTATTTACTTCTTCCTTACCTTTTATTTTTCATGGCGGCTAGTGTTGTCCATGTGTTCTTCTTGGAATCGAATACTTCCATTGTATTGAGATGTTCTTTGCCATCATGGCCACCGATAGCATACACTTTGTCTAAAACAATAAGCATGAATTAATTCGCTGTTAGGTGTGTAGTTTTTCACATTATAAACATTGGTAGATGAACAAATGAATAAAATGAAACCAGAATCAGAAGGACTAGAGATGAGCATGTAGCCAGGTACTTCTGTTTTCCACCAAATCCAACTGTTACCGACCCACCCACAGATTGTAAGGGTCAGTAAATGCTTCGCTGCGGTTATTATATAACTTATATAAAGATTCTACATCCCTGTCCAGCCAGTATCCACTTTTAACGATGAGTCCCGACAGACCGGACAAAGTATGAGGCGCTGTATATGAGATTGTGCTATAGTGATTTTATGACATAAAATTATCATAGGGGCCAACTGATGCAGGTTGATACAAAGTTTCCAAAATGTGTACATTTTCCATGTTTCCATTACTGATGAAATAAAAGTAAACCTGGTTGCCTGAACCAACTGATAGGAAGCTGCTTCCAGCCCATCCTGACCTGACAAGCACAGCTTCCTCAGGTTAGGTATGAGTTGGTTTGAGTTGATCCGAGAAATATCTCTTTACAAATTGTCAATCATCTAACTCATAATCTGAGAGCTTGCTTGACGTGCGTGGGTTCGAGTCCCATGCAGTCCCATCACCGTGTTGCGCTCTTGGGTAAGGCGCTTTGCCTTGCTTGCCTCACCCCACCCAGGTGCAAATGTGGTTCCGACATATTCTAATGACGACGGAATAAATGTACAGCGCTTTGAGGCTGTTTACAGCATAAAGCGCTATATAAATATCAACATTTATTTATTTTTTTATTTAACACTTTTCTTTCTTAGGATTAACCTTTTTCTTACTTTTTGATTGCCATAACGCCAACATGTCGCCTTTTTGTGCTCATCTCCAGGATTCTCAGCCATTTATCACTGCGTAGATCATAACACTCTATGCTCTTGAACGGATCACCTGATGAACTACGACCTCCGACTACAAAAAGCACACCTGCGGCAAAAACAAAAATATATACTCTACAATTAGTAACACCGTCAGTATAAATTTGACTCCTTCCGTTCCTTCTTGGGCAACATCTTTGGGATGGGATAGGGTACTTTGCTAGTATTGTAACAAGTCAATTCACTGACTCAGACTTGAGTCGACTCAAGTCGCAATTTTTCATCTTTGGAATGTTTAAAGTGGGTAATTTTGCTGACTTTAAGTGTGCGTGCCTGCAATTTCCATTCGGAGGTTTAGAGCTTCATCGGCAGGTAATTTTGCACATCATTGAGAATCCTATCGGCTGATATAGCAAAGTCTAAGCCTCTTGCTAACAATTTCTGTTGAGGATCGGTAAGTTCTTTTTTGATAAATTTCTCACCCATTTCCATTGTCATTTTTAAGCTGTGTATCACTTAGGACAAGGTCCTTGTTGTTTTCTGCTACGATTTTTTCTTCCTTTTTGGTTTTGAGCTTGGGATTCGGTTTTTTATAATGTGCCGATTTAATTCACATCATACTTCCGGGTCTGTAATTTGCAGTGTTTGTAGATCATTATATCTTGACTTTTATTTGACTTATTTCTCTCTTCTTCCAAACATTTGACTTTTGATTTGTCTATCAAAAATCAAATAATGCTTGCACTGATGTGTTGGATTTCATTTTGTATTTGAACCACAGAATTAAAGCAGAGAATCGGGACTCGACCGCCATCTTGATACAGGCATGGAGCAACAATTGGGGGTATTCGGTTTCCCCCGGAATGCACTCGAGGCATTCGTTGTCATGCAAGCGACATAGATGAAGGCGCATTTGAGAGAGCGACTTGATGCGACCTGCCTTGATACCAAGGCGCTTCAGGTGAGAATTGTTTTGTTTGTCTCCGCACAAGACCGTCGGCAAGGACTTGAATACCCCCAATTTTCTCTCCATAGCTGACGGCGCGATTGTACGTTGCGGTATAGGGAGTCCTGGTTCTCCTTCTCTAATTCTGTGATTTGAACACATTATTAGACTGATGATTGGATCAGACTGGGATGAACTTTCAGAATGCAAGCCATGATTGGAATGTTCTGTAATAATTCACCGTCATTCTGAACCGCTTTACCGTGACACATTCTTCATGTATACCCAATGTCCCAACATTTTGTGGTTAAATTTAACACAACTATCAATGATCAATCCAACTATAACAATACATCTAAATAGCAAACCAATGTACAAACTGATGTATCAGGACCACAACTTGAATGTCAGACCAAATTTATATCTTCAACACCCTCAAAAACATGGTAGAGAATTAGCCAAAAAACCAGCATTATGTGATCGTAATTAAACTGAACTTTATCTGATATAGAATGTCTCCTGTAATTTGTATTAGGTGTCTTTTATATATGTGCAAGCTTGATTGACCATGTGTAGCTGCAACACAGCAAATCCTGACAGTGCACAAAACATGCATTGACAGAGATCTGCACAGGATCTGAAGGTTCAAATACAGGCTACACTATTGTCATTGGGAGTCTGAATAGTATAATTCTGTACTATTCAAGTCAAGGCTAGCCCATTACAATAGTGTTCTTGACAGGACTATCCATCATGCTGCAATCAGAGACCTTAAAAGAAAGCTTGAATCCACTCATTTCAAGCTAGTACTTGTACTGTGCTTTTTACATTGCGAAAAATACACTGCATGTATTCAGAATGGTCTTCCCTTCTCAGCCAATTCATCTACTGCTTTATATGATAGGCATGCTGGAGGTTTTGCAACAAATCTAATAGTCTTAACTGATCATAACTGATCAATTGTTGGTCTAAATGTGGGTAAAAAGTCTTTGCCATTCTAAATATGTATACTTTTATATACTTTAGACTTACAATTTGGCAGTTATGAGGCTGCCCAAAAATGTCCATAATTCTATGGTTAAGACTATCCTTAATGACAATAATTGCTCTCATCACAACCAGCGGCATCTATCCGTCATGAAAAATGGGAGGTGGGGTAGAATTGCCCTCCCCTCCTAGGATTGATGCCCATGATCAGAACACCACTAACATACCAAGACTGAGTGTTCTTCTTCTCTCATTTCCCCTTTACTGTTCTATTTATGCCTCAAAACATAATGAGGCATTTGCTTGAATGTAGTTCATATGCATTCCATGAATATCCTAATGGTCAATCTACACAGTGCGATTCTGCCGCATGCGAATTTTAACATCTGGTTTTCTTTGATTGATGACTGGTGCGAGCGCTCAATATACACAGTGCAATCATTTTGGTGCGATGCAAACTTTCAAAAGTTCAGTGTCCCCACTTTTTCCACATCTAGGTAAGGGATAGTCTAAGTTTGGTCAATTTTTGTTCCAAACTACCCGAAATTGTACATTTGCCATAGACAAGCTGTTATATAAGCCTTGACCTTTTTGAAAATCATCACTGAGGTCTGGGGTAAGTAGGCTATAGAGACAAAAATCAGACTAAATTCATTTAAATTGGTTCTGTTCTCACATCTATTTCATAACTATCATATTACCTGAGACCCATGGAATGCTGTTCATGTAAAACTGGGACACTTTTAAATACTTTTCTATATTATCATAGGCCTATTTTTTCATTTATCTGTAGTAAAAAAGCATTAGCGAGGCTGTGATAATTTTTCATCCGACATCTTCAATAGTTTGCTCTCTTTCCTTCCTGTCATAAAATTCAAAATAACACAGATTTTGAATATCCAAGAAGGTTATTTGCAAGAAATCAAGTGAACAAATTTAGAGAATGGAAAATCCAAATTATGAATGAGTTGATGATCCCTTAACTGTAGTACTGTGACTCGTTTTCCAGGTGTTTATTCGGCCACAATTGATTCTGTCCCATTTGGGGAATTGGAATACTGCACGAAAAATAGAACAAGTCCTATTTTGCTGCGGCATGATGCGATGGACCTATTTACACAGTGCATTTTTCCTTGCAGTACTCTCTGGAGCTTTCCGCATGCAGTCGATCGCACCAAAATCGCACTGTGTAGATTGGGCATTAGAAATCAAGAAAAACATAAACTTTTCTTGTTCTTCAAACTTGATGACACTTTGTTCAACTTTCTCTCTCCTCCTTTCCAAATAAAACAAAACAAGCACAGTTAAAGAAACAGGTCAAATGAGCCAGAAATGAGACAAGAATTTGACACAGGGTTGACTGGTATTAAGCATCCCAGACATGAAAACAGAAAGCCTGTGTCAACACTGACACCCAAAAGGAACTTCTCCTGTCACAATTTCAACTTCAAAAACTTTGACACTCCACCCTGACATGTTTCTAAATATTTAGCTAGTACAATGAGGCGTAGTAACATGGCAGGACTCCTGGGAGTCTACCATGTTAACACAGGTTGAGATGGAGATCAATGAGGGTTATGCAGGGTTTGCAGATGACAATCAACTGGAATTGTACATTATTTACATTTGTCATGAAGTTCATGATCATGTTTTAATGGAAGAGAGTAAAGCCTATCAAATCCTCCTTTAGTACAAAAATGTAGAAAAAGTTTGCCATTACAATTATTTGCCTGCTAAAATGTCCAAATTACCAAATCAAAAGTCATGCTTCACCAAAAGAGCAAGTAGATCTTCTAGGTAAAAATGTCAGCTTTAAAGAGGAAGCCCTGTCAGATCAGTTCTACTGGGGGTGAGCCAAACCTGCCTGGTTATCAAATTAATCAGTAACAAGTGAATTTGGCCGGTGCTAATTGATGTTTTAATGTTATTTTATCAATTAGCACCTGTCAAATTCAGAGATAACATTGTCACTGATTAATCTGATAACGAGGCAGGCTTGTTTCACCCCAGAACTGCTCCGGCAGGACTTCCTCTTTAAAGAAGCTTATGGTTTTAAATCCCAAAGCCTCCCAATATTCATTTTATTTTTTGTTAATTTACATCTTTACCTCTGTCCAGATCATTAGGTACCTATATTATACAGGTATGTCAATTTGGCATGAACTAATCAGATCAACAGATACATTACAACTAATTCAGTGAACCATTTCCCCCAATAATTACTATACACCTTTCCCAACCAAATACCAGGTACTACCTTTCAACACCGACAGACATAAAGAGTTCATGGGATGATTGCCTTTCATTTTGACAGTTCATTTACAAAGTCAAATAGTTCCATTATGCACTGATTAGGTTCTACATGAAATGAAATGGACTATTGCAGTTCAATTCCATACCCCCCTAGTGAATGAAGACATGGTCTTCCACAAAGGGGGTGTTGATGGAATAGCCCAAAATGTAAAGTAAAAGTAACAATCTTTGCATTACAATTCATACTTTTTTGTGATTTTACATTAAGCTTTGGTAAAATTGAAATTGAAGTGGTGCCCCTCCCCCATTTGCAAAAGTATAAAAAGAGTGTAGCGACAAAAAAACATCAGATTTTTTATGTTTGGGAAGGTTCCCTTCCCCCCCCTGAAAAAATGTCCACTTTTTCAAAATCCACCCCAACAAAAAATCCTATGTACGGGCCTTGTGTAAGTCAGATAAGGCCAAAAAAAAAAGTTGTTTGTTTGTCCTCCACCGCCCGCTCCTCAGATGAAGGCCTGGCCAATATTTTTTTTTCAATTTTTTTTTTTAAATAAAAATAAGTAAAATTCATTTTTTTCCAGATTTGGAGTATCTCTGGACCTAGCTAGAGCTAAGTGCTAAGATCTTTCATGGTTGAAAATAAAAAAAAAAGCCCACCAAATCATTAAAAGACTATGACATGAACACAAATTATAACTTTAACTGCATAAAAAGAAACAAAATGTTGGTTTTTTTAAAGTCACCATGAATGATTGTAGCATTTAGCTCTAGCAAGGTCCAGAAATATGCCAAATCAAAAAAAAAAAAAAAAAAAAAATCCGCCCGCCCGCACGTCCTCTTTCAAAGCTGTGGAGGACAAACAAACAATTATTTTTTTTTGGCCTAACTTGAAATTGGTGAAACAACAAACAAGCAAAAAAAACAAC
Organism: Amphiura filiformis; assembly: GCF_039555335.1. Taxonomy (NCBI): domain Eukaryota; kingdom Metazoa; phylum Echinodermata; class Ophiuroidea; order Amphilepidida; family Amphiuridae; genus Amphiura; species Amphiura filiformis. The sequence goes on from NC_092636.1 coordinate 12,648,960, forward strand.
ATAAAATGTCCTCAATATTTGCCACACCAAAAATTAATTGGACAAAAATGACAGCTTTAGAGTATGTAACATAATGCAGAAATTCATGCAGAACTAATAAATATTTTGGATATGGGTTCAATTGAGGGTGAACCAAACTATTATGAAGTTACCTGTCTACATTGTCAAGTACAAATAGTACATAAAATTATACACCCAGTCATGTTTTGGCAATTACTATGTGTGTAGTTCAGATAAACCGAAACTACCAGACAAAAAGTTTACAATAGTTTGAAAACTAAGTCACTCTTGAAACAGAAACAATTGAAGAAGATATATGCAACCATTCTTAAAGCCTGTTGTTTGAGAAGGGCACCCCATGAAGACAGGCACGTCCACTTATTTGCATTTTGTAAACTTTTTGCACTTTTTTGCACCGTTTGGCAGCTTTTTTGCAGCTTCACATAACTTTGGGTGCCCCACTTTTTGTCACCTTGCTACGTACGTGCCTGCATGAAGATCAAGTGTAGTTGCTGACTATAATCTTGTGGAAACTCAGAGAGGATTCACTATTAATTTGTAACACATATGTTTACCCAACATAAAAGCTCTAATTTCCAGCTCTAAGAGAACAGTATAAGATGCCATTGTCACACACACCCAATCCTGATCACAATGTAAGTCATATAATCCCCCTAGCTAAACACAGGATTACACATTGAATCACTGAGACAGACTGCTCATTGCGGTTCAGATCAATGGATCAACCAAGGAGAGCCACCATAGATCCAGCAGTCACATGGCTAATCAACTCATATCACAGACCCTTGCAGTAAATATCCTCCAACACAACTGGCCCACTGTATGGGCACTTGGTACTGTTATACATGTAAGTACTTTTCTTTGACCTGTCCCTGATGGAAGATGATACTTGCTTCATCTGCAAGATTTCTTCTGATCAGAGTGCCTTCTCTCACCACATCCATCCCCTGTTGTACTTAGAGGCCAGTCGAGTGCAGATCCGTCAGAACACGCTTTTCAATACGGAATAAATGCTAACCTCATCGTGACATCATCCAAGCAGTAAAGTTCATTTCCCATTGAAAAAGCATTATCTGACGGATCTGCAGTCGACCATTCTGACTTATGACTACATACCTGAAGTACTCTTCCTTGGTCTAGCCCTGATGGAAGATGTTACATTTTTGATACAACTACTATGAAGACTGTGAGACATCACTATGAAATGATGAGCTTCTGATTAACATAACACACCCTTTCGCACTACCCCATCCCCTGTGTTTACCTGAAGTACTTTTCCTTGGTTAGCTCTGATGGAATCTATATTACATATTCTTGATGCAAGTGTGAAGAGATAAGTGGCACGTTTTTGCTTCATCATTAAGATTTCTTCTGGCATGTCTGGTCAGAGTGCCTCACTACCCCCTCCCCCTGTTGTACTTATATGACTACATACCTGAAGTACTCTTCCTCTGTCTAGCCCTGGTGGAAGATGTTTCATTCTTGATATAATTATGGGATATCACTGACTTCATCTACAAGATTTCCTCAGGTCAGAGTGCCTTCTCTCACTACCCCTATCCCCTGTTGTACTTATATGACTACATACCTGAAGTCTTCTTCCTCTGTCTAGCCCTGGTGGAAGACGTTACATTCTTGACATAATTATGGGATATCAGTATATGAAGAGACAAGTGGTAGTTGTTGGCTTCATCTACAAGATTTCCTCTGGTCAGAGTGCCTTCTCTCACTACCCCCACCCCTGTTGTACTTATATGGCTACATACCTGAAGTACTCTTCCTTGGTCTAGCCCTGATGGAAGATGTTACATTCTTGATACAATTATGGGATATCACTTTATGAAGAGACAAGTGGTAGTTGTTGGCTTCATCTACAAGATTTCCTCTGGTCAGAGTGCCTTCTCTCACTACCCTATCCCCCTGTTGTACTTAATATATGACTACATACCTGAAGTACTCTTCCTTGGTCTAGCCCTGATGGAAGATGTTACATTCTTGATACAATTATGGGATATCACTTTATAAAGAGACAAATGGTAGTTGCTGGCTTCATCTACAAGATTTCCTCTGGTCAGAGTGCCTTCTCTCACTACCCCCACCCCTGTTGTACTTATATGGCTACATACCTGAAGTACTCTTCCTCTGTCCAGCCCTGATGGAAGATGTTACATTCTTGATACAATTATGGGATATCACTTTATGAAGAGACAAGTGGTAGTTGTTGGCTTCATCTACAAGATTTCCTCTGGTCAGAGTGCCTTCTCTCACTACCCTATCCCCCTGTTGTACTTAATATATGACTACATACCTGAAGTACTCTTCCTTGGTCCAGCCCTGATGGAAGATGTTACATTCTTGATACAATTATGGGATATCACTTTATAAAGAGACAAATGGTAGTTGCTGGCTTCATCTACAAGATTTCCTCTGGTCAGAGTGCCTTCTCTCACTACCCCTACCCCTGTTGTACTTATATGGCTACATACCTGAAGTACTCTTCCTCTGTCCAGCCCTGATGGAAGATGTTACATTCTTGATACAATTATGGGATATCACTTTATAAAGAGACAAATGGTAGTTGCTGGCTTCATCTACAAGATTTCCTCTGGTCAGAGTGCCTTCTCTCACTACCCCCACCCCTGTTGTACTTATATGGCTACATACCTGAAGTACTCTTCCTCTGTCCAGCCCTGATGGAAGATGTTACATTCTTGATACAATTATGAGATATCACTTTATGAAGAGACAAATGGTAGTTGCTGGCTTCATCTACAAGATTTCCTCTGGTCAGAGTGCCTTCTCTCACTACCCCCACCCCCTGTTGTACTTATATGACTACATACCTGAAGTACTCTTCCTTGGTCTAGCCCTGATGGAAGATGTTACATTCTTGATACAATTATGAGATATCACTTTATGAAGAGACAAATGGTAGTTGCTGGCTTCATCTACAAGATTTCCTCTGGTCAGAGTGCCTTCTCTCACAACCCCCCCCTCCCCTGTTGTACTTATATGGCTACATACCTGAAGTACTCTTCCTTGGTCTAGCCCTGATGGAAGATGTTACATTCTTGATACAATTATGAGATATCACTTTATGAAGAGACAAATGGTAATTGCTGGCTTCATCTACAAGATTTCCTCTGGTCAGAGTGCCTCACTACCCCCACCCCTGTTGTACTTATATGACTACATACCTGAAGTACTCTTCCTTGGTCTAGCCCTGACGGAAGATGTTACATTCTTGATACAATTATGAGATATCACTTTATAAAGAGACAAATGGTAGTTGCTGGCTTCATCTACAAGATTTCCTCTGGTTAGAGTGCCTTCTCTCACTACCCCCACCCCTGTTGTACTTATATGGCTACATACCTGAAGTACTCTTCCTTGGTCTAGCCCTGATGGAAGATGTTACATTCTTGATACAATTATGGGATATCACTTTATAAAGAGACAAATGGTAGTTGCTGGCTTCATCTACAAGATTTCCTCTGGTCAGAGTGCCTTCTCTCACTACCCCCACCCCTGTTGTACTTATATGGCTACATACCTGAAGTACTCTTCCTTGGTCTAGCCCTGATGGAAGATGTTACATTCTTGATACAATTATGGGATATCACTTTATAAAGAGACAAATGGTAGTTGCTGGCTTCATCTACAAGATTTCCTCTGGTCAGAGTGCCTTCTCTCACTACCCTATCCCCCTGTTGTACTTAATATATGACTACATACCTGAAGTACTCTTCCTTGGTCTAGCCCTGATGGAAGATGTTACATTCTTGATACAATTATGGGTTATCACTTTATGAAGAGACAAATGGTAGTTGTTGGCTTCGTCTACAAGATTTCCTCTGGTCAGAGTGCCTTCTCTCACTACCCTATCCCCCTGTTGTACTTAATATATGACTACATACCTGAAGTACTCTTCCTTGGTCTAGCCCTGATGGAAGATGTTACATTCTTGATACAATTATGGGTTATCACTTTATGAAGAGACAAGTGGTAGTTTTTGGCTTCGTCTACAAGATCTCGGCAAGTAAGGCTTCTTCTGATTAAGTCTTCAGTCTCTACGACCTCTGTGAGATAATTGGCTGCCACCATTGGTAGACGAACCTGGAGAGTGAGTGTTGGGGGTAAAAAGCAAAAGACATGTAAGCAAGTTTGATAACACATTTGGCATTAATTGCTTTAACCAAATTTAATACATGTAGGCCTACAGAAAAAAAAATCAACTTCTTCCAAGTAGTCTCACTATGGACCGCAATGGCCTCATCCCAGTGGCATAGTTCAATAACCTCAATTAAACAATCGTAGTGCAAAATTTGATATCAAGTTGCAGAGTATGAGTTTTTGTACCCTTATTTCCTAAGGTCATTCAATAAATGTACAAATGTATTGGGGTTAAAGAACTGTGCCCTGATAGATGAACATGTTGTGGATCCTAGTGTCTACAGAGTCTTTTGCCTGCAATATGATCTCAGGCCTGCAGAGGGCGTACCAAATTTAAACACACTTGAATGACTGAATGCGTATACAAACACATCACAAAACAGTTTATAAGTATCTGTTCTGGTTTGAAAAAATATGTCCATCTCTTGACAAAATATTCTTTGAACAATTTCATTACAGCGTAGGAGTATAAAATTGTCAAGATAGACATATATTTTCCAAACCAGAGCAGATTCGTCTAAAATTACCTAATAGTTGTTTCTCTGGTGATGAAAGAGTTGCTAGATTATCGACTGCTTTAGATACAATTTTTCCCCATTTTTCTATTCACGTTTCAGGACAATCTCAAATTTCATTCAAATATACAGTTGAATTTTCTACCTTAACCCTAATGCCCTATAGCTGGTTTTTGATGAGGGGAAGGAAAGAAGGAAGGAAGAAAGAAAAAAGAACAGAATTTTTTTTCCTCGGGGACGGTTTTGAACCACCGACCCTCGAGCTCCCCCCCACCACCACCAGACATGTGCATATGCTTAGTGAAGTGTGGTTTTGTGATGTTTAGTACGGCTAGGGTTAAAGCAGCCTAGACATTCAAGTATGCCAAAAACTTATTAGGCATCTTAAAAAGTTGATTTGATTAAAAAGTTAATTTCCATGCTTAATAAAAGGTTACTTAAACTTTACTAGCATAAATAAAAAATTCAAAATTCAATGTATTATATCAAGATCCAAACAAGTACATTGTACTATGAAAGTTGACATTGGGTTCAACTTTTAAAACTCCTGCAAAATGTTCACCTAGCAACCACTGTCCTGGGTACAATGTCACAGTCTGCTGAATTTGAACACTCTTTAGTAACAAAAAAACACAAACATCTCAATTATTTTCTACTGCACAATAAGCAAAAATTCCTCGTGGTATGAATTAGCCAAAACTTTCTTATCTAAAGAGCCCTTAAAGCGATATGGTTTTGACTTTCTAAAAGGGCAATCAACTTTAAGAGGATTAATTTTTGGCAACACTTTCAATCATTTTTTTTTAATAACACACAATTTTGGCACAGTGACCTGCCCCAAATATAATCTGCTGATGATATTCAAGATAACATGCTTAAAACTTACTTTTAAGCTCTCATTTTTAAACTGAATGGGTTTGTTCTAGAATCTTTGACATATTTCTTAAAATAAATTGTAGTATCTCACTTGGTTTTCCTTTGCATACAGTTTTATAAGCTGACTTTGGATCATTCAAAATCATTCCAACCCTTAGTTACCCAAATTGAAATTTATTGTATAGGCTATTTTAAAGTCATGATATACCTAGTATAACTGTTGCAGCATTGCACAAATCCGCAGTGCACAAATATAACACCACACACTAGGATCCACAACATGCTCATCTAAGGGCACAGTTTTTTAACCCCAATACATTTGTACATATTAATGACTTTTGACAATTTGGGTACAAAACTCATAGTGTGCAAGTTGAGGTCAAATTTTGTACTTTGATTATGTAATTGAGGTTATTGAACTATGCTATTGGGATGAGGCTATGGTCCATAGTGATACCATGTGAAGTGAGTCATTTGTCAGCCACAATTAACTCTTGTTTAATCGTCACACCTTGTTAAAGAATCGCCTATTTGAGGAAATCAAAATTGAAGTTGGACCTTGTTTTGTTGCTTTCCATAGAGTTGATACAACAAAACACAAGGGCAGCAGTACACGATAATATAAAATTCATTTTACCAAAAATGAAAGCTTTCAAAATACCTCATTTTGTTCGGTCACCAGCAAATTCATCCTGTTCTAAAATTTGTTCAGCTTCTGATTGGCGAAAATCATTCGAAATTTGTTACTGCGTAAGTTAATCTAGTTCCATCTTTAAATAATACTTGTGTGATTCATGAAAATTACGCATTACGCAACCCCGGGTTCACTTGGGATATTATTTGGAAATTGGTATGCATACTCATCACAAAAAACATCGAAAAAGCGTTGAATTTTGACTTGCTGGCATCAACAACGTCTCTTTAGGAAAAGGGAATTTTTAAGGGTAAATCTTGCTACCCCTGAATATGCCATTTAGGGTAGAATTTTGAGATGCTCTGAGAAACATGGGTACCACTTTAATATGCAAGTGACCCCCATTACACAGCATGCCCTGTTGTAAGTGTTGTGCCCAACTGCATGTTCGCAATGGTATATCAATACAAAATGTTATGAGTCTAATTTTTTTCGCCAATTACAAGCCGAACAAACTATACCTTGAAGCAGAATTCAAAATTTCAAAGCTGTTCTGGGAGGACTTATAAACACACATTTGCTTGTGACACACAAGCATATGACAACAAGACTTTTCATTCACAATAATTTTTCAACACATCGAGCCAAGAATTTGGTTAACTCAGTGGCTATGACTAGACTCCTGTACAAGTTGAGAATGACTCAATTTGGTATTATCAATTTGGTATTCTAAGCCAAGTGGAAAACACAGTTTAATATAATTATAAACACATCAAATACAAGAAAAAAAGAAAAAAAAATAGGTACCTCCTGTGATGAATTTGATTGGTATGGTAGAAAAAATATTTTATTGGCAACATAATGTTTAATCTAACCACCAATAAATTATACTCTTGACTTGCACAATATCATGTAACTCATGTTGCATGTATAAATTGCTATCCTCAGCATCGACCGCCTCACTCGCATGATATAAATAAAAGTACATGTGTATCTTCATTTTTTGTCTTATCAGATTGATTTTCCATCAGCCATTTGCAGTTTTAATATTAGCACACATGCTTATTCAAAAAAATAATAATGCAAAATTCTGATTATGGATGAATCTTATTTTATATATACCGTACTGACGCGAGTATAGTCCCACCCCGTTTTTGGGTGAACATTTTTCAAAATTGGGGGGGGTGGGACTATACTCGAATTTCAACAAAAAAAAAAAAAAGAAGAAATTAATAGAGTATGACATGAATACAAAGTATCAATTTTTATATTAAAAATACAAAACATCTTGAGTTTTTTTTTTAAATTTTTTTTTTTAGGTCAACCATGAATGATCCTAGCATTTAGGTCTAGGTCCTGGGACACTCCAAAGCCGAAAAAATAAATAACTTAAACAAAATCATATATCAAATCACACACAGCACCTTAAATTCCTTTGTCCCTGAATTATGGCAATGCACTCATAAATTCATCAGAATAATTTGGAATTCCAAATATAGGTGTAAATTTGATTGCCACTTAGCTCAGGTCAAACTTGACAATCTTGCAACATGGTAATTTTTCTTCATTAGCACAAAAAATAATTTAATTTACTGAACACCAGGGTTGAACACACACGGTTTGACTGATTGATTGTTGGAGTACATCATGTAAATTTATATGCACCAATGTACACTGTGTATATGAAATGCTTTTATCTGAAATGTTTTACTATTTTCTACATGTATTTCATGAATAATTCTCTCTTACATCGCTTCTTTCTCTCTTTCTGACACACCTTTTTCTTTCGTGAATCTTCTCCCCTTTTCATATTTTTCACTTCATCAAGATCATTCATTCTAATCCAAGTGGTTAAGGCACAGGTCTCGTAAATCTGAGGTCCTGGGTTCGATTCCCATAAATCACTTTTTCTATTTGTCTCCAGGGCCGTCGCTAGAGGGGGGGGTATGGGGTGTGACACCCCCAATACACATTTTTGTCGGCAAAATTTGACTGCTGTCGGCAAAACAATGTGACTGTCGGCAAATGTAGTCAAAGGTATGTGTGATTGTCGGCAAATTGTGAGAGCCATATAACAGATTAATCATGTGTTACGTAATTGTGTTGTTGTAACGTAATAGACATACTGTGAATGGTATAGTAGTAACTAGTTACAAAAATGGTTTCGAAATTTTTTTGACTCCCCCCCCCCCCACTTTTTAGATTTCTGAGCGCCGTCCTGGCTAAAAAAAAATTTGGGTCAACAAATTACTAAAAATTTCCGTCGGCAAACCATACTGTACACCCCCGAATCATATTGGTCTAGCGACGCCCCTGTTTGTCTCCTTCATTATTTACAAAGGTGAACCTGGTGAAAAATTATGTTTATTATAATTAACTAGGCGGTACCCGTATTTCGCGGTTCTCGGCTGTCATGGTTAAATTGGCTTTTGCAGATCTTAAAATTAGGGTATGTCCTTTGGCTGGGATCACTGTCCTCACAGATGAGCTCAATTGCAGCTTTTTGCAATTTGACCTGACTTTTGCTCTCAAATCTGAGCTTCCTTGGCCAAAGTTACACCCACCCACCAAGTTTCATGAGCAATTTGAAATTTTTATGTTTTTTGACCTATGACCTCTGAACTGTAGGTCTGACAAAAAGGTCGCCGTGGAAACTTTTGTTTGTTAGTCCAAGGTCCACCCACCCACCAAGTTTGAGCTCTATAGGGGCAATTTGAAGTTTTTACCTATCTTGACCTATGACCTCTTAACCGTAGGTCTGTCGAAAAGGTCACCGTGAAACTTTTGTTTGTTAGTCCAAGGTCCACCTACCCACCACATTTGAGCTCCATAGGGGCAATTTGAAATTTTTACCTTTTGACCTATGACCTCTTCACCGTGGGTCTAAAGAAAAGGTCACCGTGGAAACTTTTGCTCGTTAGTCCAAGGTCCACCCACCCACCAAGTTTGAGCTCTATAGGGGCAATTTGAAGTTTTACCTATCTTGACCTATGACCTCTTAACCGTGGGTCTGTCGAAAAGGTCACTGTGGAAACTTTTATTTGTTAGTGCAAGGTCCACCCACCCACCAAGTTTGAGCTTCATAGGAGCAATTTGAAATTTTTACATTTTTTGACCTATGACCTCTTAACTGTACGTCTGACAAAAAGGTCACTGGAAACTTTTATTTGTTTGTCCAAGGTCCACCCACCCACCAAGTTTGAGCTCTATAGGGGCAATTTGAAGTTTTTGCCTTTCTTGACCTTTGACCTCTTAACCGTAGGTCTGAGGAAAAGGTCACCGTGGAAACTTTTGTTTGAGAGTCCAAGGTCAACACATTGGCATGGCTAGATTTGCCATTTAAAGTGTTTGAAATTAGACTTCAATTGAACTTGACCCCGGCCTTGACCTTTGACCTTAAAAAATATAAACTTGTTCTTCCTCATACCAAGCTGCACCCACCCACCAAGTTTGAGGAACGTGCGACCCCAGGCTCCGAGAAAATAGGCGGACAGACAGACAGACACACAGAAACACAGACGATGCGTATTATTATATAGACTAGGCGGTTACCCGTATTTGGCGGTTCTCGGCTGTCGCGATTACCTGGCTGATGTTGACTGTACCCACCACATTTCATGCCCATATGACAGTTTTTAGTAATTTGACCTTGGATGACCCCAAAATGCCCTTCCAAAAAGTTGATTCTAAAAGTTGACTGTACCCACCAAGTTTCATGCGCATACGACATTTTTTACTAATTTGACCTCAGATGACCCCTGGGTGACCCCGGATGACCCCAAAATGACCTTCCAAAAATTTGACTACAAAAGTTGACTGTACCTACCGAGTTTCATGCCCATACGATAGTTTTTACTAATTTGACCTCAGATGACCCCTGGATGACCTCGGGTGATCTTGGCCCACTAACTGAAACAAACTTGTTCTGTCTGAGGTCCAGATGCACCCACCCACCAAGTTTGAGGAACGTCGACCCCTAGTCTCCGAGAAAATAGGCGGAAAACAGTTTTTACTAATTTGACCTCAGATGACCCCGGGTGACCTTGACCCACTAATCAATACAAACTTGTTCTGTCCTAGGTCAAGATGCACCTACCCACCAAGTTTCATGCCCATATGACAGTTTTTACTAATTTGACCCCTAGATGACCTCTGGTGACCTTGACCCACTAACCAATACAAACTTGTTCTGTCCCGGGTCAAGACGCACCCACCCGTCAAGTTTGAGGAACGTGCGACCCCCAGGCTCCGAGAAAATAGGCGGACAGACAGACAGACACACAGAAACACAGACGATGCGTATTATTATATAGACTAGGCGGTTACCCGTATTTGGCGGTTCTCGGCTGTCGCGATTACCTGGCTGATGTTGACTGTACCCACCACATTTCATGCCCATATGACAGTTTTTAGTAATTTGACCTTGGATGACCCCAAAATGACCTTCCAAAAATTTGATTCTAAAAGTTGACTGTACCCACCAAGTTTCATGCGCATACGACATTTTTTACTAATTTGACCTCAGATGACCCCTGGGTGACCCCGGATGACCCCAAAATGACCTTCCAAAAATTTGACTACAAAAGTTGACTGTACCTACCGAGTTTCATGCCCATACGATAGTTTTTACTAATTTGACCTCAGATGACCCCTGGATGACCTCGGGTGATCTTGGCCCACTAACTGAAACAAACTTGTTCTGTCTGAGGTCCAGATGCACCCACCCACCAAGTTTGAGGAACGTGCGACCCCTAGTCTCCGAGAAAATAGGCGGAAAACAGTTTTTACTAATTTGACCTCAGATGACCCCGGGTGACCTTGACCCACTAATCAATACAAACTTGTTCTGTCCTAGGTCAAGATGCACCTACCCACCAAGTTTCATGCCCATATGACAGTTATTACTAAATAGACCCCTAGATGACCTCTGGTGACGTTGACCCACTAACAAATACAAACTTGTTCTGTCCCGGGTCAAGACGCACCCACCCGCCAAGTTTGAGGAACGTGCGACCCCCAGTCTCAGAGAAAAACAGTTTTTACTAATTTGACCCCTGGATGACCTTGAGTGACCTTGACCCACTAACCAATATAAACTCGTTCTTCCTCATACCAAGCTGCACCCACCCACCAAGTTTGAGGAACGTACGACCCCTAGTCTCCGAGAAAAGAGGCGGACAGATGTACAGATGTACAGACAAACAGATGTACAGACAAACAGATGTACAGATTCTGGTGAAATTATAGTAAGATTCCTGTCGATCATGCCGCTGTTTTTCCATTTTAATCCAGTATAAAGTTACCCTGAAAACAGACTATGCTTTTGATATTTTCTTTGTGTAAAAAGTTTATACAGTACCCACCAAACCCCTTTAGAACTAAAACCTTATCAGTATTATCTCTATTTTCTGAAATGGCCCTATATTAGTTACCATGGTTACCTACAAGTTTTCCAACCCTTTAAGGTTGTTACCCTTCCTTCTCCCCAGGCTGTAATTGGTCATCATAATCATGATAATCATCATCCTATCAAATGAACACAGCTAGCTAGCCATGTGATCATGATAAGTGTATTGACAATAACTCTGAATGCTAACAGAAACAGTTCAAAAGCAAATGCCGCCAGATTGTTTCAAGAAGTCAGAACTTGGTGGTTCCGATCCTAAAGGTACATGGCTTTTATTTCATTATTCTGTCTTCTATTTCTACGATACAAGGAAACCATTCAAATCAAACTATCCATGTGCGTCAGATTTGGGCCACATTTTGTCTTTACTACAGAGAGCACATTGTGTAGTACAATAGTGGGATGGCTTTTATTGTCATATTTTCAACATCTTATGCTACATGAAATCTAATCAACCCTAACGCCCAGGCCTATTTTAGCAAGGGGGAAGGAAAGAAGGGAGAAAGAAAGAAAAAAGAAGAGAAAATTTTGCTTCTTGGGTGCGAATTTGAACCAGGGACGAAACTAGTTTCTTTTAAAGGGCATCATAGATCTAAACCCAGCAACTATGTGTATGGTCAAGTCCAATTTTATATCTTAAAATGAAGATAGCCCTTCAATTCCCTGTAGGATTGGAGCATAAGGCAACTAGTTCTTGATCAATATTTTAATTTTCTTTAGGATCCTTTGGGGTCTTTACTTTCCCCCAGTGCCACAGTATAGCAAAGGGGAAATTTTCACGAAATATTTTATTTTTGCACTTTCGTGATTCAGGGCCGGCGCAACCTATGCGACAGGTCAGGCGATCGCCGCACCAGTTTTGAGCAAAGCAAAAAAAAAAAAAAAAAAGAGAGAGAGAGAGAGAAAAGGAAGAAATAAAGAAAGAGAGAAAGAAAAGAAAAAGTATGCAACAAATCAGGCGGATTGAGTTCAGAAATGCAAAATTTCCCTAGGCAAGGGAGGCTGCCCTTCCAACACACTGGACCCCAGATTGGTCATAACTTTACATGCAGGCGCGGTTTAGGGGCGGGCCCTCCTCCCACAAAAAAGAGGAAATGAGAGAAGAGAAAGGAAAAAATGCTAAAAAAAAGGAGAAAAAGAGAAAGGAGTTGAGAAAAAGTTAAATTGCACGTAATTGAGTAGGTCCATGCCTGAAACAACGCACAGTCGGGTCGATCGGAAGTAGGCTAGGCCTGCAATTATTTTAGGCATTGCTTTAAGGCGGGTCCTCGTATACCAAAAGCATGTGCAAATTACTGCAGGCCCGCCGATATGCCCGAAATAGGCCCATTTTGTCACCAAAGTCACTAGACGACAATACGGTAATAGGGAAAACCTGTTCAGGAAAGGCTTCATGGACGGGCCGTCATTCACAAATATTTTCGGCTTTTTCAACATGTTCTAACTAAAATGTTACACACTAATAGTTCCAAAATGGTCCACCAAATCGCTTCAGTTAGGTCTTCATTTTGCAAAATTTTCCAACTTCTCAGGGGGGAATATCCCCCGGAATATCCCCTTCAGACACCCCCTTGCGCAGTGGATAAACAAGTGTCCATTTTCGCTTCTGCTTTCAACATTTGCCAATTTATATTTAAAACAATTTATAGGCCTACAACAATAGGGAAACGAAAGGCTTCATGGCCCGTCATTTCACAAATTTTAAGCTTTTTCAAACTAAAATTGTACACAATTATAGTGCCAATATGGTCCATCAAATCGCTTCAAGTAGGTCTTCATTTTGCAAAATTTCCTCAGACACCCCCTGCGTAGTGCATAAACAAGTGGCCATTTTCGCTTCTGCTTTCAACATTTGCCCATTTATGTTTAAACATAGGCCTACAACAATAGGGAAAATGTGTCCACGAAGGCGTCATGCCATGACATTTCACAAATTTTCGGCTTTATCAAAATTGTCCATCAAATCGCTTCAATTAGGTCTTCATTTTGCAAAAGTTTCTTACTTCGGAGGGGGGCACATCCCGCCTCAGGCACCCCCATGCGTCGCGCAATCGCGACGTGATTTTTTTACATTTACGATATTTTATTTTAACGCACTGCGGGGGAGCAGTCCTGGATCCGCCCTTGACACCTTGTATATATTGATGGGTCTACTTTCAAATTCTCAGCGGCACCCCCCTTTCCCGGGTTTATAATTTGAAGTTCTTAATATGCATATTTACCATTGCAAATTGGGGGGAAATTATAATAGAGCGAATTTTTGTGTGTGTGTGATTCTCGCGCAACCGGGACCTTATTTTGGTGTTAACTTAAGCCTAGAATATCCGCAATTTTGTTTAAAAAACAACAGGAAATGGCCTCTAAGCGCATCCAGAAACAAAAATTTTCCAGGGGCCCTAGAGCGGGCCCCTGCACCCCACGTCGTTAGGCGCTCGCCAGATCGCTTCGCTACGCTTCGAATGGGATAGTATATTTCTAGCGCCGCACCACTTATAAATCCCTTGCGCCGGGCCTGTGATTCATTTCAGAGCTGCAACGCTTTTTTTTTTTTGGGGGGCTGCACAAATATTTTGACCCATAGGCTTTAATATGTAGCTGTTAAAACCATGAATAAACGAAACTGCGAATAAAAATGCAAAACTGTTCAGAATCGTTAAACTTACGAAAAATTAATACCGCTAAAATATACTGCCATCACAATATCATGAAGGATGCATTGTGTCAATTTTTAGTAGTTACCAGGACATCAGCATAAAATTCAGACCAAGTTCACATATATTCCACTTTTTATATGGCCAGTTTCCTAACTTATTTCACAGATGGGGCTTCATTAGAGACATCTTGCTCCAAGGCAAATTACTAATTCTGAATGGTCATTGTCTTTTTCCTCCCTTTTTGTCTATTAAAAGTATGCAAGGCCAACACCCCATCTGGAACCTGTGATATTAATAGGCCTACTAAACCAGGGATGCAATGCCACTTGCAACAACATCTTCCTGTGAAAACCTATGCATCTCTATCAATGATAATTCCATTCCTAAAAGTATTTTTAAAGTGACTTACATGTAGACCTATAATGCTTCTGCTCATAACATTCAATTGGAAAGACCAAATCTGAGGTGATTGACCCAAAACCTTTGGTACACACCTGAAAACTATAGTTCATTGCAGTAATTAGAGTATAGTTTTGCAAACATGTTTTTGGGAAACAAATAGGCCTAACTTTCCAATTTACCAGAATATATTCCATTGTCTATCTTACAATTAAAACACAATGTGTCATGAAAATATCACCAAACCTTGTCAGGCATCACTGGCGTGTCCAGAATCTTTTCCTGCGGGGGCGGGGGCTCAGAGGGGCTTTCAGATTTATGCGGGGGGCCTTAATGGCTAAAATCGCCAAAAACAGCTGATTTTACATGTTTTTAATAAAGTGCGGGGGGCTACAGCACCCAAAGCCCCCCCCCCCCTGGACACGTCACTGGGCATAAATTGTGTGATATTTTCATGCTAGAACATCCCTTGGTTTACACATCATGCTAGGCTGAAAAATTGCCTGTCCAATCCATTATGTTGACCTGCTAAGGACAAGTCCCCAGAGTGACCCTCTGATTGAGCCATGGTCAATAAACTGACCATTGCCTCTAGGCCTATGCCCTAGCAAAGTCCAGATCAGGGAATCCCAGATGGACATCATCTAGGCCAGTCAGTCTGCTACTTGTCATCACACAATTGACAACTTCCCCAATTAGTACATTCCCTCCATACATGTATGTCCCTGGCCCTCTGATGTATTTACATCATGTTCACTACCATACCACCTGTCCCTGTTTTGATGCCTGCACTTGGACTAGGATCATAAACATGACCATCCATTACAACACAGTTCATTGACCTCTTCTTGACCCCAACATGCTTCTGTACTCACAGAATGAACTTTGCATATGTTGGGAATGACAACTCATACTTTACACCTTGATGTCAACTTTTGAGCTATGCATTGTCAATTGGAAGGTTTGGACTATGCCATCTGGAAATGAGACTGTTATGCTTCATCTTGTCAGGTCAGGTCTTCATCACTTGAGTTAATTGCAATACAGACCCTGGAAAACAGGTCTGATGATAGCAAGTTGTATACATCTTGCCATGCCAACCAGATGAATGCAACAAGTTTGAGAAATGGTGTGGTAAACATGGTATAAAATGGTCTATCCAGAAAGTTGTTTTGTACAATAATTTTGTGCGGCAAAGTTTAAAAGAGTAAAAAAAATACCTTACATGGTTCCTTGTAACAACAATGATTACAATCTAGCTCATTAACAACTTATTTGATATTCTAAAAAACCATACCAAAACTTCAAAGCAAGTCAAACTTCCAACAATCAAGTGTAATCCCAATAAATGTATGACCACAACAGTGTAAAGTTCTTTGATAAAATCAAATGTAGGCCCACATTCCTTGTAATATGCTTAGCATTCTTTGAGGAGCATGGGCTAAAATATCTTCAAGTTGGCAACCGAAGATTTTGATTTCAGACATCATATATTTAGATTCTCATGCATTATGATGTCACTCAGTTGGTCTAGCACTGGATTTGTCCAGTTAGACCTCCTTTTACTATATAGCCTCCTTCCAAAAACAAGTATCCCCGGTGAACTGCGCCACAGCGACCAACACTGAGTCAATTGGCAGATTTGCATGGGCTTTGTACCGGTACTCGCTATTTGTGGACACAGTGATCCCACGGAAATGAGCACTTTCCAAGTTTGTCTATAGCGACCCACAGGTCTCAGGTTCAAATCCCTGTCAATACTACTGTTTATTCCTAGGTGAACTCCAAGGAAAGGATTTGTGAGAATAGTGATAGCTTTGTTACTGTGTCATAATGTCAAGTACAATCTAAAGCTTTACAAACTGTGTGGAAAGTGCCAATAGAGTGACCTTCACCTTACCCCTCACAGGTAATTTGAGATAAATCCCTTTAGAACATTAGGCCAAATAAAAAAATAAACATGTTTCGCGTCCCCTCCCGCTTCCTTTTTTGAGGTTTCTTCAATTATTTTTTTATTTTTAGAAATTCAGTTATAACTTTTCAAAAAATTTGTCTAGGATGTAGAGATGCTTTCTATAGCTTTGCTAATATACAATAAACACTTTTGGGAGGTTTTGTGATAATTATAGAGGGGGGCTACCTCTCAGAACAACAAATAAAAAGAGGCCTCCTCCTTTTTCCAGGTATTATTGTATACGCTAAAACAGCTCTAATTATTGGTATTTACACCGATTTTGCAAAAAAAAAAAAAAAAAAAAAAGCCCCCTCTTCCTCCTTTTTTTCACACTCCCGGATGTGAAACATGTTTTTTATTTTACTTGGCCTTATCTGATCATTTCAGACAAGGATACAATCAATCTACTTGTAACATAGATAATGTTCACCTAATTGAGTACTTCTTTGAACATAATAAACCACGCCTATGATCATAATGGATGCCACATTGTTATCTTAAATAGGCCTATAATGAAACAGAATTGATACTTTTAAGTATTAAAATACATTTTGTACATGTAGGTCTACATCCTGTGATCAAATTACACTGGGGCTATTCCAGTTGAAATCCATACACCCCATATGGAAGATATGATCCTCCATATGGGGGTGTTTGGATTTCAACTGGAATAGCCCAATTTTAGTATAGATCTAAATAGTTAGGAGGGTTTTATGTATATATAGTGCGTCCATCCGGCCCTGTTGTAATTAGCTCATGTTCCTGAGTCACAAGACCACATATTCCATACCTGACAATGACTATTAAAGGAAACCCAACTGCAATGTTCACTATTATGCCATATAAAATTAATGTTTTGGTTCTTGTCCAGAGGATTTTCATGAATTGATGAGAAAGGGTTTTTATTTTCTTCTTCTTCAATGTGAGCCTATAAAATTAGCATTATTAGTAGTGTTCGGTCTTTTCTAACAGAGCGTGTTGAAGGAGAGGCTCCTTTTCCCTGTTTTTTCTTTGTTTTCAAATGTTAGATTCTGAACTCTAATAAACTTATTTAGAAGTATGAAAGAATTCCATAATATTTTGAAAAATCTATAAAAAAAATCTGACAAATTTCAAAAATTGAGACGGTAGGGAACGAGAAGCAAAACATTAATTTTTTGCTGGCCTTATCTATATTTCCGGACAGAAACAACAGAGATTGAACAAACAATTGATCCAATTCACATTGAAATGAATAAATGAAAACCTTGGTATTTAATATATTTTGTTTAAAATATTAAATCTGCGAAATCATGAAACATAAAAATTGTAACAGCTGACAATTCCTATTTTCAACTTTCACCAAAACATAATTTATAACAGCACAAAATTATAGCCAATTATTAACAATATAACAATCAATTACCATAATTACGATGATAAATTGATTATTTGTGTATCCATTTACCTTGTCTTTTTGACAAGATGAATATCATTAATTTATTAGTCACAAAATTATTCAAATTATGACAAGTGTTCTTGCTTAAGGACGTATGGCGCACAATTGGCCCAGGATTTGCCAGAATTAGCACAAAACCTGTTACAGCACAGATCATGGAGAGAAAGAAAAATATGTTTTCTATCCAATGTTACCATTTAAATCTCAACAAATGGCCACATTTGCTCAAAACAAAATCTTAGAGGTCTGTACAAAATTGATGTTTTGAGTTCAAAAGTTTGATTCTTTCTAAAAAATCAGAAATTTAAGAAAAAGATGAAGTCTTTAAAAGTGATATAATTTTTATAGCACATAGACACATCTGGCACAGTCTACCATATTCAAGTCCACACTAAATAGGTGGATCAAATCCAAATACCTTAACACTGATGATAAGTGGAGATAACCATTTCTAAATTTCAGAAATTTAGCAAAAAGTTGAAGTTTTCAAATCCCCTTGATATAATTTTAAAACATAAGACATAGATGCCTCTGACACAGTAACCATGTTCAAGTCCAAGCTAAATAGGTGGATTAAATACCTTAACACTGATAGTGGACATTTCTAAATTCCTATAAGCCTTGGAAATCTGCACCTGATAGCTTAGTAAAACATGTGCCAAGGAAGTGATATTGCATCAAATAATGTAATATAATAAGTACATTGCTAATAGAAAATGTCACACTAAAGCCCCATTATTAACCACACCCAGACCTTAACTTTTAAGACTGCAAGTTGTTGGTGCAAGCCCATTAGAAACAGATCCTGGAAAAATTAAGGAGATCAGTGAGTCCACGAGAATGTGTGACCACTTTGCCCTATCCATTATCCTCCAACAAAATTATAGAAAGGTCAACTTTTCTAAAGACATACTTTTCTTGCTGCCAAATTTATGCATCTGCAAATCTGTATGTTGCATTTTAAAATCAAAATATTGCAATATACTGTTTGTTTGTTAACATAGTTTTTCAGTTTTTTAAATCTTAACTCTCTTCACACGGGTGTCGACTGCAGACGACAAGTTTCAATTTTTTTTTAATTCAAAAATTTCAAAAATGTAAATTTTCATGACCATATTTGGAGTAAGCATGAAAAATGCATTAAAATGAGTACAAACAAGCCTAGTATTAGTTCAGTAGTTCTTAAGATAGCTCTTGAAATATTTCAACACTTAAACTTTTTCCGTTGAAGCACATGGCTAGCACGCAGAGTATTAAAAACCACTTTAGTTGGCATTGTCCTCAAATGTACCCACATTCATTCAATACATTTTGTTTCAGTTAAAATCTTACCTTTGCAATCAGTTTTGACAAGTACATCTCCCTGTTGTCAACATCTTGCTTGACCCATCTGATAACCGCCTCATAGACCTGAGTTTCTTGCTTCACCAAGATATCTGACGACTCAATGATAGGCGCAAAATGTGAAAAACTTATGGCTGCAAACTCCTCATGTTCAATCACTTCTAAGAAGTGGTCATGTGTATACCGATCCGCCACCTTCATCAGTTCAAATCGTCCGTGGAGCTCAGCGAAGGCACGTACACCGAGGCAGTTGGTTGGATGAAGGTGATTCTTCATGAAATCGCAGCAGGCGTTTGCAACGACTTCGATTTGTAGTACTGACGATGCATAGAGTAATTTCTGAACAGTGTCGATAGTTAGCAATATTTTGGACGTATACATGAATCCGATTAAGGCTTCCAAAGCTTGCTTTCGTCAATGTCTTGTATTCGAATACACTGCTGTCGACTCTCCTTCATATTCGAGGTCAGCATGGCTTTGAAGTACGGACTGCAGCAAGCCAGGACGAGACGATGACAGAGAATGTTCTTGTTGCCCACTGCAACGGTGATGTCGCAAAGTGCTTCATCTAAGTAGTAATCGTGTAAATTGTAGAAGGAATCTTTCCAGTGTGTGTGGCATTCAAAGGTAGTCGATGGACTGCTGTCTTCAATCATCGGCATGTTGTCACCCATAATGCTGCTGTTGCTGTAGCTGCTGCTGTTGCTGCTACAGACACTATTCTGACGACTCTTACCGGAAATTTCAATGATGATCACATTGGTTCTGCAAAATTTAACCAAAAAAAAGAAAGAAAACATAAAATTTATGAAATATGTTTGACAAAATATTTTAAATTGTCTCACATCAAGAAACCTTATCTGACAGTCAGTGACCAACAGGGAATTGACATTTGTGACAATTACTATTTTAATTTCATGCTTTGGAATCAAAAGGTATGTCGCAAACAGACTTATTGAGGGCAATTTGCATGGAAGAGTAAGCCTTCTGCTTTCACTAAAGCGCACCTGTGAGGTCCCCTGCTATATGGGCAACAGAAATAAGAATGGAGAAGGTAATATCAGGGGAACTTCCAAAGGGTGCACATTGCAATGTCATCTCTCTTGAGTTGATCCTAAAAATACTCTGTTTGGACAATAATATTTGACATATTAATGATAACACAAGGTGAGAATCTGTATGATCATGATGGTGCAAGATGCACCCCCCCACACACACACACCCCGCTCCACCTTTACAAACATCACACAAAATCCTCAGAAGAACAGGATGGTGGGATCTGGGTATGTATTCTACAAGCCCATATATATATATGTGATGCAGTTCAATATAGGTTATTCAGAGGACCTCGAAATGAGGACATACGCCTAGGTCCTCTGAAAACCTGTGTACTTCAAGTTTAGGTCCTCGAACGTTTAGTAAAACCAATCCAGACAAACCAACCCAAACTTCTAACTCCTGACGCTCAGCTCTGAAGCTAGGTCCATCAGGTAAAAGTCGTCTGCTTTTCTCTTACCTGATCCTTCGATTTGGTAATGCATTAAACCTATTAATTATATCCACTAGATTAGAAGACATCTTCTACAAATTACATAACATCACATCACTGAAACAAATGATCTCGATCGCAAAAGATACAATTCCATGTACTGATACAAGTTCTTCTATTAGCAAACTTCTACTCAACAGTGCAGAGCTTGCGCTGTACTTCAAGTTGCAGTTCCCTGCTTCAATTTCCAAGCAATTTTCACCATGACTGGTATCAAATACTCAAACTAAATCACAACTAACTGCATTAACACCTAAATCCGACATCACAAAACAAACCCATAGTGAAAATATGTTTAGTTTCAGACAACTTACAATTGGTTATCATTTCTCGTTTAGCTGGAACCCTGAACCATGAGGGATAAATGACTGGGGTCAAAACCATTAACTTTTACTTGCTACAAACACAATGAAATCAAGATTATGGCACACAGTCTGTGCCATAAGGCTATTCAGTATCAATAGTGCTTTCAAGGTTCATTATATTATTTGAATGGATAAATTGAAACTAGTAATTATCCTAATCTACCACACCTGAAAGTTGAGTTACACTTTCAGGGTTTTTGCATGAAAGTCCCATCTGCAATAGCTGCCCTACGCCATTTCACAATTTCTGCATTCTATATTGTGCATATAAAAATAAAGATATGACACCTGGCAGCTATTGCAGATTGGGTTTTCTGGCATCAACCCCTTGAATTGATAATTACACCTTTTGCAACTTGATTTTATGAATTAGTCATTTTCAATTTGATACATAGGCAACCTTTGTAATTAAGGTTATTGTTAATTAATTGAGGCTGTTAATTACACTGTCTCTTCAACTAGTCTGGAATGTCTAAAAAGTCAAGTACAAAGTTAATTAATTTTATTAACATGTTGGTCCCTTAATAATTAAGATTACGATCTTATAATGACTGCGAAATATGTGTGTGGGGTGGGTTGGGGTGTGTTTGTATACACCATTAAATGACGACACACAACTGTATACACGCCCGTAAAATGGACACACACCAGGGCCGTAGCAAGCGGGGCGGCCGGGGATGCCATGGCCGCCCCACTTTTTGAGCAATTTGTTATGTTTTTCTTCATATCTTTATTTCAATTTGGGCATATATTTGTAATTTGGCCGCCCCACATTTTTCAACCTTGCTACGGCCCTGACACACACTAACCACAGATGTCCACAGTTCCTTCGCTCAACCATTGCAAACAAACTATATAATATGTTTTATTAAATTAATATGTGTAAATTGCAGACAAGAGCATGAACAGTAAGACCATGTCTCAAACGTGTGTCCACTGTTGGATTTCAAAAAAAAAAAAAAAAAAAAAAGCGCAGTGACAACGCCTAGACCTTGATCCACAAGTCTCAGCACACTTTACAGGTTGTCGCTGACCACTACGGCCCCACATCATTCCATAAACCATTTAACAACTGCTTCAAGAGCGCACACCTAGACATTCCACAAATAACCATCGCAACCAGGATCAGCTCCCGAGTTTAAATGCACGGGTTACTGAAAAGGCATGAGAAGACTGCTTTTGCAGGATTTCTTGCTTTTTTGTGGTCCAAATTTCTGCACTTTCTTTTAATTTCAGCCCGTTTTTGGACTTTTTAGCCTCATTTCATAGCTTTTTCAGGCTTTTTCAAACTTTTCAGGTTTTTCATGCATGATCATTCTCATGCCTGCTAGGCCTGGCATTTTCGGGTAATTTTGTACCCCGGGTACCCGCCGCAATTTTCGGGCGGGTAACTTGGTACCAATACAAAAAAAAAAAAAAAAAAAAGTTTTTTATTTTTTCGGTTTTGTAGTGTCTCTGGACCTAGACCTAAATGCCAGGATCATTCATGGTTGACCTAAAAATAAAAATAAATAAATAAAAAATTGCAAGATATTTTGTTATTTTTTATATGAAAATTGATAATTTGTATTCATGTCATAGTCTATTAATGATTTCAAAATGTATTGAATTTGAATGCATTATGAAATCATTAATAGACTATGACATGAATACAAATTATCAATTTTCATATTAAAAATAACAAAATATCTTGAAATTTTTTTTTTTTTTTTTTTAAACCATGAATGATCCTAGCATTTAGGTCTTTTTTTTTTTTTTTTTGATTTTCGGTACCGGGAGGTATTTCCTACCGGGTAATGTAATCTCGTCATGGGTACCCGTTTACCCGACCGAAAATGCCAGCCTTAATGCCTGCTAATATGTTCTGCACATCTCGTTTGCGGTGATTACACATTCGGGACTTGGGTGCAAAAGCATGCATGCACAGATATTGGAAAACAACTATCTGTAATGCATGTGATCAAAAGGTGTGTGCATGTTTGGGGTATGTTTCATCAGTGGCAGAGGTGGTACCAAGAAATTTTTTTTTTTTGGGGGAGGAGTGAATTCAGGGGGTGCAAAATTTGTTGATTTTGCACCCCCCCTGGAATTCACTTTCCCTCAACCCCCCCCCCAAAAAAAAAAAAAAAAAAAATCCTGGTACCAACTCTGCCACTGATGAAACAAAATTACTGCAAAAAGTGAATATTTTCATAATTTTTGGTTTTAACAGGGGAGGGGTGGGGGGGTTTGGTGAGGGGAAATCCATTTATGAATATATGCATGTGGATGATATATAACAGCTTTCCGCACACACACATGGCCCATTCTTTGCTACCATATGTCATTTCATTGCCCCTGTACTGAATCACACAAGCAGCGCAGTATTCAAGTCAGTAGCAAAAGGTGAAGCTAATTTCACACACAATTTAACATGGACAACTCACTTCAGTATTTTTTATAAACATTTGAAAACAGATTTATTCCATGTTGTTACAACCAATCATATCCTACAGCCATGAAATAACACATGGCTACAATACAAGTTATTTTAGGCTTTTATTGAAAAAGCATGTCCAAAAGCATGTACTTACAAATGCGTGTACTCTTTTAACTCTCTTCATGCAGGTTCGACTGCAGACGACATGTTTCAAATTTTTTGTTTAATTCAAAAATTTCAGAAATATAAATTTTCATGACCATATTTGGAATCAGCATGAAAAATGCATTAAAATGAGTACAATCAAGCCTAGTATTGGTTCAGTAGTTCTTAAGATAGCTCTTGATATTTTGAGAAAATATTTCAAAAATTCAATTTTTTCTGTTGAAGCGCATGGCTAGCACGCAGAACATTAACATCACAAGCGGAAGTAAAATTGTTAGAAAGTATTGATTTACACAGTATAATAGTTTACAGATCCATTCATGATGTTTAGATGCCTTTTGAAAAGTCAAAGAATTTTATTTTAGCTGACTTTCAAAAAACATTTTATTTCAGAGGTAATAAAGCAACAAACTATTGAAAAAAGTACAAATCACAAGACTTTGTGGTGGCTCTAAGCACTTTCTTTGAGGATACACCTGTATTTCAGATCAAAATGAACATGATGAATAAGATTTAATTCAATGCACTTTTTCTATTTCCAGCATGGACCTGTTCTTGGTGTACTAGCAATTCCCTGCTTGAAAGTAAGTGCAAGTGGTACTGTCATTTACTGTATTCAACTTAATTAGTGCCCCTGACTTTTAATTGATGTGCCTGCCTGCCCATTCTACTCGGTTCTTATACAAGTTCAACGTGACAATGCCTCCTTTCAAATTTGGTAAATGAACCATGAAAGAGCTCCATCCTTTGGTGGGGATTTAGTCCCACCCTTACACAGAGCTCGAAGTCTGTTATAAAAGATTTTGCTATCAAACACACTTGATTCTTGATTTAGACTGATGCATATTTAGAACTATTATTTTAGCCTTTGCCAAAACTATCTGGAATACCACAAGATATTTAATAGGCATACACCATCAAGTATTGAAACTTGTGAAACTTTTCCAAGACATACCTCAGAGATCTTCTTACAGTCCTGGCTCTCAGAAACTCTGCACACTCATCCATCTCATTTCTAGCATCCTTCTCACTCTACCAGCTTCTATAAATTCCATCCAGTTAATGTCTATCAAACTTGAGATGATTTCAAAATACTGACTGAAGCAATCAACTCTCAATACTACCCACCGACACATATGGTCATATTGCACTCAACAATAGGCACCTTGTCCATCAGTGATGACCCATGCTACCATACCATGTTCCCTCATTGTTGGCATATTTCAAACACACTTCTCGCTGACTTTTCCCCCTTGCAATTTCTCCAATTTATTTCCACTTTAAATATCACCGCCACTGAGTTGTTGCAAGGAATACTCCCAAGAGCTCATACATTGTAGTTCAGCACAAGTGCACAATGCAAAATTGTAGGCTAAACATGAATCATGAGTACTGTTTTAAGCTACTCTTGTGAGAGAGCACTTTTTGATTAATTATACTGATTAGTACATCCCTGTTTAATATGATAAAGTGCCACAATGGCTATCAGCATTTAATTTAGCTTTAATGGTATTAAATTATGATCATATGTGTTACCGAGTAAAATATGATTATAATTTCAACAGATTTATCATGTAGCAGACATGAATAGAGGTCTTTTATGCCAATCAATGCCAGGAAATTTTCTATTCCGAGATTCACGGAGGGTGTAAACAATTCAGAATTATTATCAGTGGCGGCGCTAGGGGGCATTTGCCTCCTCCTCCCAATATTTTTCTTGCCCGCCCCCCCCCCCCCAGTTTCCTCTCCCCACTTTTGAGGTGAGCCCCCAAAATCACGTAAATTTCCACTTTTTGCAGCAATTTTGCACAAAATTTGCCAATTTTGCCCCCCTTGAAATTCTCTTTTCCCCTCAATGCCCCCCCCCCCAAAAAAAATTCCTGGCTCCGCCACTGATTATTATAATAGCTATTCTGAAATAAGTAGACCCTACACTGCACATAAAATACATCAGGTTATACAATGAAGATCAAATTAAACAGAACTTTTATGAAATACAATTTTCAGTAATGCCATACAAAATAAATTTTTCAGTTCACAGATCCTGCCTCAATATCTGAGATTAGTTAAGATTTTTTTTTTAGATTTGTCAACAAATTTAAAGACTTTGGAATGCATTTGGACAACTTTATACAGATAAATGTTCTGAACATTGCATACATGCAGTGGCTCCGGAACCGGGGGGCTGGGCCCCCTCAATAATTTGAGGTAAAATTCACAATTTTAGGGTAAAATACATAATTTCAGGGTAAAATTCATCATTTTAAGGCAAAATTCATAATTTTAAGGTAATATTCATAATTTTAGGTATAATTCAAAATGTAAGGTAGAATTCATGAAAAAATGTATGCAGTTCAAAAGCTTCCCGCACCCACCCCCTTAAGCATTTCACGCCTCCAGAGCAGGCCTAAAATTGTGGGCCCCCCATAATAAAAAATCTTCCGGAGCCTATGACATGTTTTACTAAATGTCCTACTCTGTTGTTTTATTCAAAACCTTAGATTTTGCCACAAATACAGCACTTAAACAAAATCCAGTGTAAAAATCCGAGTTTTGAAAAATATTGAGGGCGTCACCCTCCTCAGAAAATGTTATTGCTTCCAAGATGACATTCATTGCACTAGGTGTCAACATGGTCAAAGCTACTACAAAATTGTGAGAACAAATTGATATGTATCAACACATCAAATTGACTGCAGAAAAGTTTTAAATTAAATTACGAAAACACTTTAGAACCAACTGATATCCCCAATAAAATGAACACCTCCACAAATACTATCCTGGGTATTGTTTTTATTTGGGTCCACCTACATCTTACAATGTGCACATAAGCAACTGTCCCATAATTGAATAATGGTGTGTTTTTGACTAATTTTCTTTGGCCTATGTTTTCAACTTGTTCAAGCTTTATGGGTGTTTATTAGAGAATAAGCGATAGGAATTTTTATTTTGCCTATCCTCTACCGTGTGATAGAGCGACAGGCAGGTCCAATATTTTGAGTAGTGGATGCCGGCGCAGCGTATCCACTACGATAAAAATTTTGGACCTGCCTGTCGCTCATCATAGGTAGATAGGCAAACAAAAAATTCCTATCGTTATTCTCATTCTTAGTCAGTTAAATATTATTTTAATAACTGTAAACAATTTTTTTAAGCAAAAAATAAGTTACTGTCATAAAAACTCCCCTCATTATAAAATGAACGAAACTTGTTTACAACTTTCACGTATTCTGTTGCGCGTACTGCTAGCGCGTCACGTATTCCGCACTAGTCTCGCGCATACAGCGCGATACATCGCGCACCTCTACAAGCGTGTAAAGCATTATCAAGGCGCATGATGGCGTGGGTTAGTCTACGGCCTGATAAACGGCACCCGAAATCTTGCGAGTGTCCAATCAAAAATGTGTCTACGAACTAGACCACTCCCACTGACTAAGAATGTCTGATTTCTCCCGGACAAATGGGATTTCCAGTCGAAAGTACAAATAGAAATAAATTAACAAACAAAATAAATTAGGTATAATGAATGAAGGAATTGTAGAAAGGAAGGAATGGTAGGTAGGAAGGAAGAAAGGAAGGAAGGAATGTTGGATGGAGGGAGTGAGGGAGGAAGGGAGGGAGGGAGGGAGGGAGGAAGCAAGCAAGCAAGCAAGCAAGCAAGCAAGCAAGCAAGCAAGCAAGGGAGGAAGGAGGGAATGATGGAGGAAGGGAGGGAATGATGGAGGAAGGGAGGGAGGGAGGAAGGACGCAAGCAAGCAAGGAAGGGAGGAAGGAGTGATGGAGGAAGGGAGGGAATGGTGGAGGAAGGGAGGGAGGGAGGAAGGGAGGGAGGAAGGGAGGGAGGGAGGAAGGGATGGAGGGATGGAGGGAGGGAGGGAGTTTGTAATTTTATGACAAAAACAGAACAAAAGTCCCAAACATGGATGCATCAATGATACAACTTAACTTTACACACTGCAATCTGATGATGGCTATCCCTAGTACATGGCAATAAGACTTTATAATATTAAATGTGAAATGTTTTGACATTCTTCTGTTCCGAAAAATAAAGTAATAAGTACTGGTTAAACGAGCAGTCTATCAAACCGGTATAAAATATTACTTGCTCGCAGCTATTTTTGTTCCATGCTGGGACTATTTGACTTATAGACCCTTCAATGGGACATAATAATATGAAAGTGTTCCCAAATTGCCTTTATACCAGCAATGATATGGGTGATTATATTTTGGGTGGAACCTAAAAATATGTTGACATAAATTGATACAATGGTGTGATAGCAATCGCAGCAAATTATTTGAAATTGACTAAAAGAATTCACCTTAATTTAAACTTCATCCCCAAGAGAAATAAAAGGTTGAGTCCAATAATGCATAAAAATGTACTCAATGTGAAATTTTGTATATTTTGATGTTAAATATGTACAAAGTTTGATATGAATATACTGCAAGTAGTTTTAAATACATGTTATTAAAGTTGTTTGTCTTGCTACAAAGTTCTGCTTACAGTATGTCAACATAAAATAAAAAGTATGAAAGGGGCCTTGGTAAGCCATATCATGAGGTTTCTACAGCCTGATTTAATATCATTCTATCCTCATAAAAGTCAAATTAAACACTGTCCATGCCAAGCAATTTTGTCATTTTTGTGTACATTTATGAAAATCAAACAAATGTCAGAGTCATATAACAACATGGAATGTCCAGATGATTTTCCTGAGGTATTCAACTGCCATTATGCTAAAAATAATGATCTTGGTCTTTAAGTTAGAATAGCTCATATAGAGTCATAGGGATGATGAGAAAAAACTTTCCTAAAATCCTACATTTTTTCTGTGCAGACATATGACTATGTCCTTTGAATATCACTGTTGAAAATGTATTGCAGGGATGTTTTGTTCTCTTTTCATGCGAAAGCTAGTACCCATAATCCTGCTACATAAGACCCTAATACCATGGTAACCAGGTATTACTGTTAACAATGTGCAGAGATGATTGTTTCAATCCTACCAGACTACTATAATGCAAGGGTATTGACCAAATTTTACCTTAAGAAAACCCCAGTCTGACCTCTTATACCAGGAGTGAAAGAAGTTAGTTGAAATCAAGCAAATACCATCAACAAGATCAAAGGCTTCGGTATTACCGACAAATGGCAGGATCTATTGCTGTATGGATAGATACATGTACATACATGTATATAAATATTCATGGTGGTCTGATGACGAAAATTTGAATAAATATTGTGCAATTTCTGCTAGAATACCGTAAAACCCCGTCTACAAGCATATATGTTTTTTTTATGAAAGCTTAACTAATACTAATTAGGCGTATATATACCAATAAAATAGATTGCTCTTACAATAATACTTGTTTTTATATGCTTGAATCTGTAATTTATTTGTTCAAACTCCATAATGGCGCCTGGAATAATTTAGTTTTCATCAGAAGCACTTTATATGCTTGTAGACGGGGTTTTACGGTATTACTGCTTATTAAATTAAGATTTGACCATTTTTTGTTAATAAAAATTGTTGTTTTATTCCCAGAAAGTCTTGATAAGCCATTTTAGTCATGTTGCAGACGCTTCTTTGTGTTTCAACTTTTGTACTTGCAGGGGTGGAATTTCGTTCAGTGCCACGGGAATCCAATTGGATTCTCGCAGGAGATTTTTGCGAGAGTCCATGGATTCCCGCAAACGGATTCTCGTAGAACAGTCTTGCGGGAGTCCAAAATAAATTGGCAAATTTGTGCTTGCTTATACAATGTAGATCATTTTGGGCAGGCAAGGTACATGCATTATGTAAAATGCATTCAGTTTGTATTACTATAAGGGTGTAGAGAATGCAATTAAATGATTGTCAAATAACACTAACAAAGTTGGTTTTTAAAATGTATGTTGTCCCTTCACTACCATAAGTCATCGTGTCCCTTGCAACTTTACATTTATATTTTGATGCTATTTTCTGGCAATGCGATTTTCACACCTTGCAATAAAAGTAATAAATAAGCTTTAATTGCATTCGAGCCATCTTCGTCATGTTCGTTGTACTCAAATAAATAGTTTTCTCTTAAATCGTCCTCCCACTTCATTAGTTGCTTTACCGGTACCTGTCCTGCTAGCCATTGTCACTCGCTCAAATGATCAAAAATCAGGCCCAAAATCGTTTAATTTAACACATTCCAACGTGCGGTAACCTTCCAAACACGTGTGATTGGCCGTGAGAGCGCAGAGTGCAATTTTGACAGTCGTAAAGACGTAAACATTTACCACAAGATCCGATATACCCGGAAGTGAGCGCACGATTTTGGCTTTTTATTTCTTATAAAAAGAATTATGGGTAAAATGGGCGAGGGGCTGGCTTTGCAGACTCGGGTCACAGTGCCGTCGTGTATAGAAACCAGTTATGATTGGCTGATTATCCTGTTGTTGATGGCTAGATATCCAATCACTACATTGGTTAGAAACTTTTATTGATTAATCGGTAGTATTGATTACTAATTGGCTTTGTTGTTAAAAATCAGCGTTGTGTTTTCGCGATGGCGAGTCAGTGTTGAATGAAAATTTGCCGAGTGAATGAGCCGATCAAGCATGCATGTTGACTGAAGGGATTTCCAGCGCGAGTCCACATGGACTCGCGCAATAGGACTTTTACGGGAGTCTCGGCGCGAGTCGACTCGCGTCGAAATTCCACCCCTGTACTTGTCATTTGAAAATTTACTTAATTCCTTTTAAAACAAATTTATCTATATTTTCATAATCCACAAAAACTAAATTTCAACAAAAAATGGCACATATATGACCTTCTTGTACTCACCCAACGAAATATACATTATCCATGCTATCAAAAATATGCTGAAAAGTCCTTCAAAAGATTTTAGTAAATTCCATCACCACCAAACACCACCAGAAGTTTATCACATGTTCTATGAGACAAGTTTATTTGACTATTTTTTGCTTTGTCCCACCCTGATGTTGAAATCTCCTAAACTGCAACCCACCCCTGAAATGCTCACTTCCATTCAAATATGGGCAAAAGCAGCATTTGAAACCAACAAGACTGTGACTTGATTTTTTTTCAAAGCAGCATTTTCCACTCTATTTCAACTTCTACTGATCAATTATTTCTTATTATTTCAAGAATGAAAAGAAAAACAAACTTTTAAATAAACACAAAAGTAGGTCGCCTTGACTTGTCCACCGAAATCTTAATCCCCCTATTGAAACGTACACTCACCTCATACGAGACCGCATTGTGTCAGCTGCTTCCCTGGTCAGTCTAGAATACACAATTTCTTCCAGTTCAGAAAATCTTAATCTGTGCTAAAGTTTTGATCCTTTATAAATAACAGATTGCACAAGTTCAAGAGTACCACATCTTTTCACAGATTTCTCAAACTATTAAAGCAAGTGAAAGTATAGCACAGACAATGCAGTGACTGACTGAGATTAGTAAGTTCACAGGTTGAAAAGTTTTATCCACTCTTAGTTTCTTCAAACCATTAAAGCTTGTGAAAGTATCATACAGAAGCTTACAGACAATGCAATGACTGAGGTTGATAAGTTCTGAGGTTGAAGTTCCGGGGTTGTTAAGTTCCATCTACAACAGTTTTAAAATGTTATGCAAGTGAAAGCATCCTGGTTTATATATTCCATAAAATATACCAGAGCGGTTTATAAATGATAAGTTCCATCCACAACACTAAGGTACTTTTAAGCTTAAAAGCTCTGAACTTCAGATGTATGGAATACCAGGTGACATCAGAGTCACACCTTGTACCTGTTCACTGGTAACTCACAAAGGCCTGTGCAGACGTATGGTCTATTTCAAAGCATTCCAAGTCAAGTGTCCTGATTTTGTAAGTTGAATGGTAGCAATCCACTGATAATAAATACAGCAAAGGGTTACGTCACTAGTATTGTCCACACACAGACTTGTGTAAAACTTCCTAAAAGTTGTGGATTAATAACTTACACACTGTATGACAGTCAAAATTGCAATTTCAGTTCCTGATCTTCAAAAGTAGGCCATGATCAATTAAATGGCATGTTAATTTATTTAGAGTCTACTTCAACAACAATAACACAGTACAATGTTGCCAGTAATATCCTGCACTTGTATGAACTCCAGGTTAACGTGTCATCAATATCTTCCAAATCTCTAGAATGGTGCAACTGAGCATCGGTCTCTATAGTAGTATGGATACGAGGTGGAAGTGATCTGAGCTGTGTCCTATCTGAAGGGGAAATGTGTTGTGTGAGGATAGCACTCTATTAACCAGGATATAATGAGTTATGATATTGCACACACAAAAAAAGCTGAGATTCTGAGCCAAGATTAGCCACTTCCACCCACAACAAAACGTTCCACATGAAGAATTTAAAATGTTCTATTCAGTGCGGGCAATCATGAATGACTCTTATATGTGGGTTTTAAAGACACATCAGGGAATGCCACAAAAACTTATTTATGCTATCAAAGCCATAAATTAATGACATATATATTAAATGGTTTTAGTTCCACAACATTCTTCTTTTTGTTGAATCAATTGTGCAATTATTGTAACCAATGCTTTGTTCAGCGTGAGAAAGGCATTTCAACATTAATGGTACCAAAAATGACTTGCAGGTAGATTCAGTTGTTTCACCCTCACCCCTCCTTGAGCTGTTGGGAACTTGCCCAAGAAAGCATTGACTTATAAGCTATTGAACTTTAATGTAACCCAACATTTTGTTCTACAAATTGTTGCAAAAATGGCACAATTAAAATCCTTCCAAGATTAGGATATTTTGAGCACATATAATTATCCCAGTTTGATTGAAGATGGGTTTTGGAAATTCTATACCAGAGGACCACACCTGCTGTTTAATCTGAGATGCTCTGGATGAAATCCTCTTAAATTCAAATGTCCTTCCAATTGTATCTTTGTTATCAACGATGACACACATGCAGTCAGTTGATCACAATTCACATCAAGATGATAAAGCTTCACAGATTGTGCATTACAGGAAATATCATCACCAATATCATAAAATCATCCACTACTAGTAGATTGGTAAATGGTAGAATAAATTAGGTCATAATACTAAAACAGACCTTGTTTGATTCTACAGCATATATATCATAATCAATATCATGAAATCATTCCATAGTTTTGATGCACAGAGAACATAGAGAATACAAAAGTAGAATCCACTGATCCTGATGATATCCACAGCTATACTTTGTACACAGAATTGTACTGCTGGGTAGTAGTTGTCTTGGCAACTGTACGCTAATAATTGTATCCAGTGATTGTTGCTGTACTTAGTAATTCTGCATAAAACTTTATAAAATAGATGGAATTTCAACTTAATTCCAAATCCGAAGAAAAAATGAAAGTGCTCTCGAACTACTGTCCCAGTTCAAAATGAATTATCCTTGCTGATGCAAATATGCACACTTCATTGATGTCAAATCAGAAAGTAAGCTTAAATTTCCAAGAGTCACTTGATATCATTGAAAATTACTCTGCCACAGTCATGACAATATGCATTTATCATTTGCTTGATTAAACCCATACTGGAGCAGCAAAAAGGCTGCACTGTGCCTTCTCAAGTGTTTATTGTTAATGCTATATCCTCAAATCACTACAAGTTAATTTCTGAAGAGAAAAGGCTTTTAGCAACAGCTGACTTCATCTGGTATAAAGAACAATCCCATTCCTAAAGTCTAAGTTCACTACTCTGTATACATTTACCGTAATCCCATCTGACCTGTATCATTAGTGGGTATCATCCGATACACAATACCATTTAGCCCTTGTGATTGCATGAATGGAGATAAGGACAGTTGCCTCTTGTGATGAGATCAAATAAGTAAGTTCCTGTTAATTGTGTGCCCCGGGCAAGGGCAGGTCTTCGCTAACAAACCGTAAGCCCATCTTCATACAAACATTCTTCACGGCTAGTTTCTCCTAACATCCTGTACTTGTTACCACCGACTTTATCCAAACAACAGAAACTCTTAACATTTTGGCCTTTAAAATCATCCACTGTGCCATCCAGGACAACACACGAAGCCGACAGATCTTTGTCCAAACACCACTGACATGGAAACAATTATTAGCAAAAATGTAGCAAAATTACATTTCCACACCATCACCATTGCAAATTCATTAAATCTAATTCCTCTTCTGAATGGTGTTACACTTCTATGATGCTGGTAGGCTCAATATGCCGAAAGGGAGGGTTAAAATTCCAAAGCAGGCCAACCAACTAGTGAGTGAGCCAGGAGGCAAGGCAAGTTCAAGTGTAACATGCTTTAATAGTCAATGGCATTACTATTGATAGAGTAGTCAGCTGACGGAGGTTAAGCCTGCAGGCAGTCAGACTCAAGGCATGTTCACACTTGATACTCAAGTTATATTTTATTATCGACTGTAGAAATAACAGTCCATTTTTATTTTGAAGAGATTCATCAGGAATACAATATTCAGATTTCCAAGTTTTTCATAGTATAATTCCAAGAAAAAACTCACATTTTCCATACAGTTTCGAAAATCCAGTGGTTGGTTCATACACGCCACCAAAGAAAATCATGTCATATTAACTGGGACAATCCTAAAATTCTAGCGATGGACGACACTAGAAACACATCCGGAGAAAGTCACAACCAAGTATGAAAGAGAGCCTAATGAACAGCGACAAGGGGGCCTACCAACCGAGTCACGTCTACAAGCAATTGAGGGCGTCATCATCTTCCGATGACATCATACCATCCAACAAAGGATCGATTGGCAGACACCATTGAGAAAGGCAACAGACTGGATTGCTGAAACTGTATGGAAAACATGAGTTTTTTCTTGGAATTTAATATGCTATGAAAAACTTTGAAAAAAAAAATAACAGTCCATGATTTTATTTTATCACAGGCCAACTTCCAGGTTGTTTTGATGGATTTCAAGTAAAGCACCAAATTATTCCAAGCATGAAATAGAAAGAAATGTGATGTTAACTCGACTGCGCATCCACATGGGCAGCTATCTCGACTCGACCGGTGGAGTTAGTGATTTACCTGCCAAGTTTTTTCAGAGGTAAATCAAGTCAAGTGAAGTTTGTGATAATCTAACAGTACTGTTGTCCACATGGGCACTAACGTGACCTTTATCACAACCTCATTACGACTAGTAGACACTATCTCAAACTTATCATGATCTTCACTCAAGTTAAATACCTCACGTCTGAACATGGCTAGACTAGAGTAGCATGGTCCTACTAGTACTACCTCCATGGTCCAGGGTTGCCAGTATTGCAAACACCATGTTGAAGTGATGGTGGGTGGAAACTCGTGTTAAAAATAGGGAGGGGGCACCCCAACCTTGGATTTGGGTTTTGGGCCAGGGCCTCCTCCCATAGGCAAAACAAAAGATCAATGAAAGTTTCACTGTTTTGGGCAAAATTCCCTGATTTTAGACACATTTTCAGATATTTCGCCCGGGGTCACTCCCATTGTGGCCTGTACACCATCCGCGATAATGAAAACGCGTAAAAGGGTAGTTTTTCGAGGGTAAGCATGATACGCGCGTAACGCGTTTAGGGTGTCAAAAACATGAAATATTGGGAAAAAGGGCAGCAAAACTGCAATTGCTAATACGCGGAAATGAAATTTAGGGTATGAAATTTGATGTTAGGAATGAAATCCCTGATTAGGGTGTCGTTTTAGCCAAGGGTTAAATCCTTGTTTAGGGTGTTTTTCAAAAGTTGATTATCGCGGATGGTGTACAGGCCACAATTGGGTGACCCCCCCCCCCCCCTCCGGGATTTCCAGACATTCACTTTTTCTGGTGTTACCAAGTGCTGTATTTTGTATTTTTTACCAGCAGATTAATAGATCAATAGGAAACATGCTAATAAATATTAAGCATTCAAAAATATAATTACCAAAATGTCTATTTTCTTATATTATTTTCCATTGTTTTTTGTCGCTCCCTTTCTTTTGCCTATTTCAAATTCAACATTTTCCAGCATTGTCCTCAGAGGATCAGATCATATCCATTTCATGAATAAACCTTCATAGTATTTTTATCTTAGAAAATTAATGTGTTCTATTAAAGTAACCTAAATTATGATATCATACCCACCCTACTCATTAAACCTTAATTGCATATTTGCATAATTAAACCCTAATTAAACTAAGAAGGGTAAATTTGGATGTTCACTCTGTCCTGTAAACATGTACACTTGGGATCAAACTTGCATATTTACATTTTGATATGGAATATATGCACATTGCACAAAGTGATAAACATTGAGGGCAGGATCATAATATCATAGACCTTCTGTGATCATACATGACTTTTTTTAGCCTTGAAAGGGCAAACAAACGTTTCCGCTTTCCAAATGAAAAAGAAGACAGAAATGAAAACACTAATTTATGAAAAAATTTAATTTTGTAACTTCCTCATAAAATGTTATGTACTTTCTGAATGTTTTTTTTTTTTTTTTTTCTTGATTGAAAAGTATACAGATGTAGTTATAATCAGCTGCGTTGGTCTTTAATATTTCCTGTTTTACATAATTATACTGAAGATTGTTGCAAACTGCGCAAACCTGAAATCATAGGCTTGAATGGGGGGGGCTTTGGGGTCTCAGCCCTCAATAATTTTGGTGCGATGAATGCACTTTTCGCCAGTGTGTGATTGGTTGTGGTGTTTTTGTTTACCGCATGTGACATATCTTTCTGAACTATTTTCTAATCAGCTGCTGATGAAAAGGTCTATTCAGCTAGTAAAATCCACACTACCCCTGTGGAAGATTTTGGAAATATCTTCCACAGGGGTGATGTGGATTTCAACTGGAATGAATGCTTTAGGCTGCACCATTTGAAACTCGCCCTCCTTCTGTTGAAGATTCAGGTTGAATCTTTCTCAGAGGGTGTATGCAATTGAAATGGAGCTGCCTAATGGGCGCATTCCATTTGAAATTCATGCTCCCTGTGAAAAATATTTCCCAAATCTTCCACAGGTGGAGTGTGGATTTTAAATGGAATAGCCCAAATGGAGCAACAAGTACTGAGTGCCGTATCACCAAAGGCTTTAAAATGTAAATACATTTACAATTATAGTTTACATGTTGTTGTTTACAAAATATGAAATTACTAGTGAAAAACTATACAATAACATAACACTAACCTCATTGGAAAGTGGAAGTGTGGATCCCAATACAGACCGATGAAACCAACAACACTACCTGCACCACCAACTGCTCAAATCTTCAAAAATATGTCCACAATAAAGCAGATTAAATACCTCAAATCTAATAGGTAAAGAAGTCCCAACTTTGAATGGCATGCAACCACTAGTAGCTATCATTACTATATCACTCCTCGTTTCCTTGTTGTTAACACGTTATGACAACAAATGAGTCTACATGGACGGACTGACTGACTGACAGACACACTGACCCATACAGCATTGGTTTACCTATACACACAGCCACTTAATTTGATTATTTAATTTTTGATAATATCAATACACCGAAAAGCCCTTCTTAAACATTTCAATGACTTGGCGACTGTTATCGGTGCATTGGGCCAAACTGGTACAGGAAGTGGGTATCCCGACCAAGCGATGGACCGGCAATTCCTTTACTTGATGACAAAGGGTAGGAAGTCCCCCCAAATTTATATGCCTTGTTGAATATTTCTTGGACACGGTTCAAGTCTAGACCAAGTTCTCAATTCAATGAATAGAAAAAGTGTGAAACCTGGCATGAAATAGTGGGTATAATAGTGAAGTAGCATGGGACAAAGATATCCTTAAGTTAATGCCAATATTTTGCGAGCATAAAAATTTCACAAAATATTGTATGTAAGACTTTGTTAAACATAATGTTCTACTTTTTCTAACTTTCCTAAGAGTTCTGCCAAACAGGTAGCACGTACTTGCAGTAGTCCTAGTCTAACCAATTACAGGGGTAAATGATGATGTCACATATTTTATGTCAACTCCCCTTGGTCAACTCTTATTTTCAATTGTTGGCTTTCACAACACTCTGTATAATTAAAATTCTATAGGCCCTATTTTACAATAAAAACTGTATACCGGTAATTAAATTTTCTTCTGATAGTTTTAATGCAACATAAAAGGAAAACTTCTGATATAAATATTAGGCCTTTGACTCCTACTTTAAAAATATTTTTGTCATCAAAATCATCTTCCTGGGAACATCTTTACATTGATATCATTCTTGATTACAAAGTGAATCTTACCAAGATGTGAACATTTTTGATGCAAAATATAGCGCTTCACCCAAATTTCTGACGAAAAAAAGTTGTCATGAATGAATTCTATGGATACACGTTCAACTGAAGTATTATGTACAGTACAATCCATGGTGAGGCGAGGTGTGAATACGACAAAGAGCTTAGTTCAACAATTGCCCCATTCATCATGTTCTTGTCATTTTGCCCGCAGTTTTCAGCAGATTAGTTTTCTAACATTAGACAAAGCTCTCGTCAGGTGATTGAGACAGGAAATTATGAAGAAAAAAAATTTTTCTCAATTTGGGAGAAAATTTCACAAATATTACAAAAGAGAAAATAACTGATTGACATGGAG
The DNA here is from genome assembly GCF_039555335.1 of Amphiura filiformis. Taxonomy (NCBI): domain Eukaryota; kingdom Metazoa; phylum Echinodermata; class Ophiuroidea; order Amphilepidida; family Amphiuridae; genus Amphiura; species Amphiura filiformis. The sequence continues at coordinate 12,687,471 of NC_092636.1, forward strand.
AAGTGGTAAGAATGAAAATCAGTTTTGAGTTTAGATTTATCTTTTTTCCTTCAAAATCAGTTCAACTTCCCTTCTCCAGACCTCTTTTATACGGATCTCTGTTATCCGGCTCTGTGATCTTCATAGTTTCAAATCGGCATGTTTTTAATACTCTGACACTGTATAATTTCATGTCTTGAAGCATTTAGAAGACCAAAATCTATGTTGCATTCATCATTCAAGTACTTGCATGATTGGGAATGATTTGTTCTTCCAATTTAACTTTATTTAAGCACTTTGGACATTCGATGCAAAAGTACACATAAGTCATGTATCTGGATTTTTCACTTATCCAGACTAGTGGCATTCGATGACAATCGCTGAATTGATTTTCGTATTGATTCTCATAACATTTGTTGCGAAAATCAATATCTTTCATTGAATCATGCGGTAAGTGAAGCAACTCAGGTGGTTTTTGATTCCCGCAAACTGGCACAAAATATAGGCCCGTCATTGTCAGAGGGGGTGGGGAAAGGGGAGGCAAGGCAACTTTCAAGGGAGGACAAAACTTGATGTAAATGGTTAAAAACTATGAAAGAGGCATAAAATCTTCAATTTCAAGATGGCCAGCATCCCACAGGGGGAATGCTGTAAGAAGATAATAACAACATGGGCAGGTGGAGATAAATTCCCCACAGTCATTTCAGAAAACAAGTCCACCCCCTTGTTTTCTTCCCCCACTCAAAATACTACATCAACTCTTGAAAATCATAAAAATACAAATTTCAAATCATAGTGCAGCCTTTTTTGTAATCATTCAACACTATTTGTAAAATAAATCAGTCACAATGAAAACCCATTGATTCTTATTATCTAATCCAACATCAATTTCAAATTGGGCTATTCCAGTTGAAATCTACAACCCCTGTGTGAGAGATTACGGTCATATCTTGCATAGGGGGTGTATGAATTTTAACTGGAATAGTCCAATTCACAAACCAATCCTAACCTGTCATACCCTATCCATAATACTACTGCCATACACCAATTTATAACTGTAAACTTCATGATTGACTGGTAATTTTTCATAATCATGCTTCTATGGTGGGCTAGGAATTCAATAGACTGTCCAAGTTCAAGTTCATATGTGAGGGCGGTTGCTTGAAATCTCTTGATAATTAGAAATGTGTTTGGTAAATTAATCATTGGGAGGAATATGCAACCAGCTATTTCATAAAAGGCACAAAATACAAGTTTGAGAGGGATACCATTTGCACTTCACATCACTTACCAATATCCATTCTCAATTAGATTTTGTGATCAAAATAAAAAGTGAACATAACAATCTACAGGGTGGGGTCAGTCTCTCCCACCAATGCATCATTCATGACCCACCCATCAATACATCATGCCACATGAAAGAAGTCTTTGATGATGGGAAGTAGTTTTGATATAAACAGGGGGTTGTGCGTCAAAATTTGTAGAAAAGAGAGGCCGCATGGCTGATATAATCCCAAAACATACTGAATTTTCATGATTAGCTATCAAAAGAGGGGGGCCAGGGGCATGATCGGCCCCCTCTGGATCCATTCCTGATAAAAACATAATCACATGAATGAAGACTCTTGATGTAAATGTGCCTAAAAATCAAATTGCAAAATCTATAAAAATGTCTGAACAGTAATAAGAGGTTTCTGAAATTTTTTCCCTTTTTCTTTAATAAGTTTATGCAACTGTTTGAATAATGGTTTGGTGTCAAAATTTTTGAGCTGTCGGTTCATTTGCAATTTTGCGTAAATTTTAAATTTTGTGCCCCCACATGTCGCTGGTCCAGAGTACTGGTGGGGTACATTGTGGAAGCAGTCTGTGGGGGTCCAGGGGGCAGAGCAACCCGGAACAAAGAAGCACAATATGGTTCTAAATTGTCCATATAGGGTTTCTCCTCTTGACATGCAACTCCAAAATCTAATGAGAGAACTAGAAGCAAAAGATTTCCTCTTTTGTCCAATACATGAATAGATAAGGCTATGTGCGACACTTCAGGACCCAATTCATGCCACAATGCTGGTTCTGTGTTATCTGTCTTACATAAAACACATAGGACTCTAAATCAAGTAACCATTCAAAATATAATCCAAGAGTTAAAGTTACAGAAATTATCAGTAACCATGGTAACATACTCACCTACCCATTGGTGAAATGAATATCTTCTTTCTTATGAGTAATGAAGGACTGGAGTTCTGCATGCTGGTAATACACCTTGCTCTAAATAATTATTTTGTTCCCAACCAAAGCCCACCAAGTATAGATTTTCTTTGCCATCCAAGTAAACATCTAAATTACACAAACCTTTTAATTTCATGACTTTTAAAGGATCTTTCTGCTCACAAATTTGTTCTTTATGCAGGATGAGGTATGAAGATGTTCAAGGCTGAACAAGAATTGTCTTTAAAAAAGACAATGCCATGGATAAAGATCATGTTTCATAATTTTGCATTGACAAGTACTTGGAATGCTAGTAATTTGTTGTGTGTCTTTGAAAAATGTTGAAAATCAGCCCTTTTTAAGGTAAAAAATCACAAAGATCCATTTTTGGGAGGTTCACTTTTAAGGCCCCTACAAACCAGAAATAAACCCTATTTATGGGCCTGAGCACTTGAATCTTGTTTGTAAAAGATCTTTCTTAAATTGTTATAAAAGAATGCTGTGAAATTAATACAGCCATTATAAATTATTTTCATTAAATATTATGAAGGTCAAGGCTAGCAAAATAAAATCTCAGTCCTGTAATTCAAAGGTTTGTGTTCGGTAATGAGATCAAGTTTTAAATGCTAACGCAATCAAGCAAAAGAAGAAACTGGCTGGCCAGCCGCCCGGCTTGATGGTCAAAATCAAATTACGCTTTTAATTTTGTTGGATTTACATGTACTTCTTGTACCATTTGTACTGTCACTTATTTATCTCTACAGGGATGTAAAATCTGCCAACATTGTAGGGGAGAGCGGGGAGTGTTCGCCCTATTTTTTTCTGACCAGTCTAGCGATGTCAATTTTAAGGTTATGAATGGCCTGATTAGCCCATGTGAAAGCCCTATGTCTTAGCTATATACAGCCACAATCCCAGAACTATAGGCCTTACAATAGCAACAGGATAGAGCAAGCAAAAAAGTTGTGCAAAGTGGCGAACTTGCCCCATATTGGGGCAGGTTCGCCCATATGGTGGGGTAAGTTCACCCTAATCACAAAAAAAGGTTTAAACATTGTATAACAATAACATATTCAATGCAAACATTTAGCAAGAGTATACAGGGCATTCATTCTCTTCTGTGGAGTCACTAAATTTGTTGCAGGGGTCGGGTCAGGGTAAAATGTAGGGGTCCAAAGTGAGCTTAAACGCATCATGTTTACAACTTCGGGGAGATTATGGATTAGGACATAAACGGTGGTATGAGTAATACTGATACCAAATAAAAAAAAAAAACATGCTTTTCAGTAGTTTTACCTTGTGTAATGTTATAATTATCAATATTTTGCATAATACGCTGATGGGGCAGGTCCGCCCTCCAGATTGGGGTAAGTCCGCCCGGGGAAGATATAGGGCGAACATGCCCCATCCTCAAAAGGGCGAACGTGCCCCTTGTGCTTTTCTTCAGGGTATGCAAAATACAAATCGAATAAGGAGTTTATAACTGCATTAACTCTTTGACAAATCCCATATGTTCCCAATACAGATTTCCATTAAACCATCTGTATTTATGTATCAATGATAATACAACATTATGAATGCAAGAAAAAATTACGTTTTGGTGTAATTTTTTTGTTTTTGCTGCAGTTCGATGGACACGTCCCTATATGTCGCGTAGATAATATGAGAAGTTTATAATGACCTATGTCACCTAATTTTGCCATCACCAAATTCCCAGATAGCCACATTGCTGAGAAACAAGGGGTGGGCGAACCTGCCCCTAGGGCGAACACTCCCCGCTCTCCCCTACATAAGGTACTTGAACATTAAATAAAAGTTCCTCAGTGGCACTTTAATAAAAAATCTGACATACTTATAGCAATTTTATTTCATCTTTTAAATCACATTTTCTTGAAGGAAGAAAAAAACCAAAGATGAACAGAAACTTGAATCAGTGGGGTTTTGAACCACCAACCTCTCAGGCACTACCGATCGACTAGTCTTTGTCAAAGACTACTTGTGATCGAGGGGGAGTGAACGGCTAAGCCGTGAAGCGGTGGTTTCAAAAGTAAGTGGTTCCCAGTAGGGTCTATTGCCATTTGATCTAATACCATTTGGTCTAATTCCCGTTTCGTCTACATTCAATTGGTCTATTACCAGAAAGGCTAATTGCTGTTTAGTCTAATAATCATATAGTCTAATGTCCATTTAGTCTAATATTGTTTGGTCTAATATCCAGTATGACTACTAACCATATAGTCTAATAACCATTTGGTCTAATATTTTTTCAATGACCATTTAGTCTAATTACCGTTTGGTCCAATAACCACTACGTCCAATACTCCTACGGTCTAATAACCAGTTAGTCTAATACCATTTCGTCTATTTGCCAATTCGTCTAAAAGAATTGCCATTTCGTCTACTACTGAATACGGGCTGAAAATACAATGTATAATGAGGCGAGCATGTGTAATGAGATGAGCACATGTAAACAAACATACTACGTGTATCAAATCTTATGCATTCTTAATAGAATTATTATTGTTTATTGATATATCCAAAAAAAGAGGAAAACTAATACATGTAGCCTGCTGGTATTGTATAATATGCCTACTCGAGTGAAGTGACATTGTGTCGGACTATTTGTCCTTCTTTCCTCGGTCTTTTAAAGGTTAATATGATAATCACGCATCACTGGGGTGCCACGGGTGCAGGGAATTTGCCGGTATTGCCATTCCAACATTAAAACAAATCATGTTTTCATGTTTTTGTCATTTGCATATGGAATTATGTGTAGATAATACATGTAGGTCTATAGACCTGCTACACTGTTTATGAAACACGCTCCTTTAAGACCACGGTGACCCTGTACTATGATATCACACTCACAGTATGTGTAATAGCGTTATTGCGCCTATGCAGCCTCACACGTGATTAGACCAATCGGTTAGAGACCAATTGGTGAGTAGACTAAATGGCTTGTTAGACCAAATGGTTTGTAGACCAAATGGGTATTAGACCAAATGACTATTAGACGTATTGGTTATAGACCAAATGGGTATTAGACTAAATGGTTGTTAGCCCAAATGGTTTTAGACTTATTGGTTATTAGACCAAATGATTATCGGACTAAATGATAACCGGACCAAATGGTTATAGGGCCAAATGATTATTGGACGTACTGGATATAGACCTAATGGGTTTAGATTAAATGGATATAGACAAAATGGATATTAGACGAAATGGTATTAGACCAAACGGCAAATCCCCCCCAGTAGTTCATCTCCCTATGGGTATTATGTACACAGTCTGTAGGTCAGACTACTGATCAACAAGACCAGCGATAGCAAGCCATGAGGGCTGACATGGCCTGACCCCCGGGGCCCGCCCGGGCCTGACCAGGCTTTCAGTGTGTATATGAGTGCTCGGATTTTTGCCTAATTGAATCACATGGGATGGTTGCGCTTACAGTTGCTTTTTGTTACAAGATTGCATTTTGTAAAATGAAATAAAACTGAACTGAACTGCATTGGAAGTGAACTGAATTGGAACTGAACTGAATATATTTTGATGTTAGGGTTAATGGTGTAAAAAAGGTCTACATTATGGTGACGCTTGACTATTTTTATAACTAATTTTTGCTATTAGATTTTGTTGATCATTGTTGCTGTTGTTGTTGTTATGTATTGTTGTTATTACATTGTTGTTGATGATAATGTTTTCGTCGTTGGTACTACTGTTGTTATTGTTATTGGTGCTATTATTTGTTGTTGTTGATATTTTTGATTACTGATGTGACGCCAGTTGCAAGATTGTTGTCCGTGTAGCTGAATGATTATGCATAATGAGTCTAGATAGATAAAACTTGGCTAAAATCCAAACTATTATTTTCCATCGCTTTCCAAGGTCAAGCATGTGTACTTCGTGCAGATCCATCCATCCAGTCTGATAAAGATTGACAATATTGCATTTCTCTGACCAATTTCCGCAGGTGTCATTAAAAAATAAATTGACTACAATGCACCTATGTTTTTTTACATGTTTCAGACACCACAACAGGGGCGGATTTAGGGGGGGGGGCGCAGCCAGCGTGCGCCCCCTCTATTTTTTTCTAGCAAAGGGCGCTGGCCTAACTTAAAAATACAAAAAATGAAAGAAATTTAAACAAAATGAACACATTCGGCCATGAACAGCAAACAATGGGCCAAACCCGTTGAATTTTCGAGGGGTAACCCCCCTTAACACAATTTTTTCGTCGTCGACCAAAAGGCGCCCCCTCTATCAAAAATTCCTGGATCCGACCCTGCACAACAAACTGTGGATTTGTCAATCAGAAATTATGACACATAAGACTAATAGATCCATCATCATGTATATTATAGAACCACGCCCTAATTGTCAAATCCCACTTCCTGAAAAGGCTATGGATATGATTGAATTCTGTGAATAATTTGATAATTTTACTTAAAAGACAATAATATTATAACCACTATATGTAATTATTATGTCATGTAGGTAAAGCATGCATTTCCTATGCTCAGTATGATGAGGACATATCACCTGTGAACTCAAGTGTATTTGTTGTCAATGTTGAAGAACACACAAATCAGTGTTGCAGAAACTTTTATTTTAAATTTGAAACTGTCAGTGGTGTGTTTTTGGTCCAACTGGAAGTCTGACATGTCATCATAATACTATTTACAGAGTGTCCGTCCGTCCACAGCTATCGCGTCGCTGGATCGCTTTCGCTGAGTCCAGCGCTCTATTATGTCGCATGAGCGCTTTCGCTGAGTACCAACGGGCGCAGTGTGTGCAACTGAAAGCATTAGGCCTAACAGTGTAACTACCAGGTGCATCTCATCGGACCAATAGGCCTATTTTAAACACATATTTCAATACGGAACGCTTGCATAGGCCTATTTCAGTAGAACATGACTATTTCCGGGGTCATCCAGAATGGTTAACATTAAAATAATCAGTTATGGTAAGGCATTATAACCCGTTATATAGGCGTTATTGCGTTTACTAATTTCAGGGTATTTTCGGGATCCTCCTTGGAAGACGTAGGCCTAGGCGCTAGGCCTATATCACAGTAGTCATGGTAGTTAAAAGATCAGGGCAGGTATATTGGTAACGGGTGTTGGGCAATTAGAGATAGGCCTATTACAAGAACTGCCCGACCCGAGAACCGCGAAATCTAGTAACCTTATAATGATAACTTAAACTCTAATTCTAATACCCATAACCCTAACTGTATGTCTAGAATGCGTGTACATACACCCGGGACATACAAACAAATTTGTACCACTTTAAAATGGAGGGGTGGGCTTCCCACTCCTTTGTGAAACCACCCAAACTTTTTTTTCCCAGTGTGCATTTCATTGCAAGGCTGATTTATATCCATTCCACTGCTATAGCCCTCCTCATTAATTTGTTAATTTGAACGTGTTCTATATTTCCATGGTTATATGATATGACATGTATTTAGTTATTCATATTCTTATAATGTTATCATTGTATGAATGTTATATGTTATCAGGGCTTCCAGAGAGACCAGTACTTTAGTATTGATGGAATTTTCATGAATAAATAACAAACAAACAAACAAACAAACAACAAACAAACAAATAAATAAATAAACAAATAAACAAATAAATAATAAGTAAATATGCATGACCATCCTTTTTCAATCAAGGTGGGGGGTGATGTAACAACACCATGCCACAGGGGAAAATTGGGATATTTATCACTGACATCTGTAAACATTGACAGCTCATTTGGGGTGGTATCAGGGTGGGGTTCGGGGAAAGGGTCCTTTTTGGGATCATTCCCTCTGCCCAATCATGTAACTGAATCAGGAAAGGCACCATGGCTTGATTGCCACTGGACACACCCTTCAGGCTTCAGTGTTCCCAGATGCCCCCATATAAGTGACATTTCAAAGATGCCCATATCGAAGGTTGATTTACCCAACTTTAGTGCTATATTTACTCTCTCTCTCTCTCCTATGCCCCTCCCTCAATTACCAAAAATGGGTTACCATGGTTATTGGTTTCTACACCATCGAATCACGCCATCTGAAAACCAAAGTACAAGTACCTTAAAATCACACAAAATCAGTCCATTCTACAAATTTTTCTACAGAATTTATTTAGCCCTAAGACATGTCTCAGGCAAGTCAAGTGTGCTTGATTCAGGAAATATCAAAGCACTTTTATATTCTTCCAATGTTGACATTTAGCCTCTGTAGTATCCCATCAATTGATGACATCATAATGTTTTTGTGTTTCTTTAATCACCAAATATAACACGGGAGGATCTGGTGAAATCACACTAAAAATGAAGCTGGGTTATATCGGCTGAGAGGCCACTTGAATTCAGTCATACATTTTTAAGGCAAGTTGGATGGCAAAAGCCATATTTTTCCAATTTTCGGCCATTAAACCTGCAATGTACTTCATTGGGTTTATAGGAAATTAAACAAAGAATCCAATACGCTCATTTATATTTCCATTGGCCTTGTGGTTCTTGAGTTAAGGCAAATAATAGATCAAAAAGAAAGTTTTTGTCATTTCCCCCTCCCAAGAAAAATCATGCACATGGGGTGCATGGAAATGACACCCCTTATATCAGATATCAAGCCAGGGATCTCCTTTAATATAGAGCCCATACCATTCCTCTTGTATGTCAGCTTTATTTGTCTCAATATTTGAGTGCAAACACTGTTAGGTTATGTTCCCCTCTGACTTGCCTTCATGTAGACAAATGCATATATTTAATATAAGATGTAATACATAACTATGTACGTTACTGAATCAACATACGCAGACATTTTATGGTGGCCAACTAATCAATACTCAAGACATCAGAGATGATAGCAAGTACAAGATATTGGAATATGTAGGCATGTAAAGAGCTGTACATTAATCCTGATTTGCAGCATGTTTGTTAAATTGCTTGTTTGTTTGTCAAATTGGTTGCCTGTTATTTCAGCTACATGGATGGAGGCTACATTGATGGAGGCCCTCTAACAGGAATGATTTAATTATAGAAGTAACTTCAAAAATCTTTCCCATTCTACACAGGAAAAACCCACAAGTATTTTTTTCTTTCCTGCTTCAGTCTTGCTATGTACATTTTTAGCAACAAATGTCGTGATTAAAAATGCTTGACAAGCAGAGCTTGATAATTAAAAAGTAAGATCTAATGATCAATTGGATTGATCATGACATTCATCCAAAACGGTCGTGTCATACACCTTCCCCAATCAAACACATTTCTCTTGCATTTGATCATCTTCTACTCTTCCCTAGAAAAAATCATTATAATACCAAATCTAAACACCATGGAATTCACCATATCACGTCCAAGCTCAAATTGGGCGCCCCATTCCTTTTTTAAAGGAATTTTTATTAACAATTCTGATTGTATTCTGCGTGACTGCTTCCATTTACTCCACATAATAGCAATCAAAATTTATTTATCCTCCAGGCTCTTGGTCTTTCACAGAAGTCACAGTAAATATATTCTACTTGAGGGGATCTAAATTGCAACTAGGGTCTTATCCACACCACCAGACAATCACATTCCTTCAGGCTCAGATTGGGCAATGGGTATTATCGCTAACTATTTCAAAGGAATTTGGGGAAACCACCTCCTTTTCGCTTGATTTTATAAATGAGAAGGCTACACCATAAGTCAGAATTGAAAATAATTATGTCTGGGAAGTGATTCACAGTGGTTGTTTTATGAAACTTGAATGGCCAATTTTTAAATCCATGATCCCGGTCCATGGTAGCTCTTGTTTAAAGTAAGAGCCACCCATGGTACTACTACCTAGTACCAGTATCAACTTCAAGAGGTGGATTTAAGGAAAAGGTGGCCCTGTCACCTGAAACAGGTCCAGGATTTAAAATACAGGGGTGTGAGAGGCCTCGGACAGAAAAAGAGGAAAAATACTAAAAAAGCTGAAAAACAGCGTAAAGTCAGGGTAAAAATGCATGAACTCTCACACCCTTGAAAATAAGAGGGGCAAATTGGCATAAGGTGATGTTCTAGTCTTTCCTTGGATGGGTCCAAAAACAAAGGGAAGGAAGATTTACCCCCCCCTCTCTTGTGGGATGCTGGCCACCCTGACCATATTTCAGGCCCTTTTGAACTGCTTTTTAGTCCATTTTTGACAATTTTTGTCAAATTTTGCTGACTTTGAAAGTTATCTTGTCCCCTTTGACCCCTCCCTCTGAAAAAGTCCTGGCTATCCCACTAACTGCTAGCATCCACTGATGTAAGCAAGCTCAGGTGGTGCAGGCCTCACTGACGCATGACCTCAGATTGGAAAGTCCCACAAATTGTGAGTGGGCAGTGTGTGTGGACAAATGCAGCAGCAGGATAGGACCCAGTTCTACTATAATCCATAGCTATCCACGAATGAAAGTAATGATTTATTTTAAGACAAGCCCATGGCAGAATCCATGTATATCCCACAAAGTTTCAAGATGTCTCCCAGGGGTAAGCTGTCCTTGGTTATGCCACTGAAGTGGAGGGGCAGGGGAAGGAATGGCAGCGGGGCACTCGAAAAATGTACTAGTAAAAAAAGTAAGAAAAGAAAAGTAATAAAAATGTCCATTTATTTTATTTATTTATTTGAGTAAGTTTACACATTTCCTTTCCATAAAAACTAAAATAGTAATGATCAGGATACTTCTGAAATACTTGCCTGATTCCTTTGCCTTTAATTAAAGCATGGAATTTCTAATAAGTAGCAATTAAAGCAGGTGGCAAGGGGCATGATGGGCGGAGAGAGACTAGTCTTTGTCAAAGATCCTAGGGGGGCATGAGCTGAGCGCCAAGGCGCGACAGCTGCTGCTTCAGTGGAATAATATAGGTGGCGCCCCACTCACGGTGCTCCAGGCAGAGCCTTGTTGAAAGGCTAGAGAGACGGCCAAAACTGCTCAGCTGGATGGCATTTTCCATACACGTGGTTAATTTTGTGGGGTTCATTATCGAACCCCAACGGTTTTAGCTTACCGGTATATTATTTATCAACATAGGCCTACTTGTTTGTGATATTTTAAGCGTTTTAAAATTTCAAAATAATCCCATTCAATTACACAGTTGACAACGGAAATGTAGTGAATTTACAGAATTTGTGGTGCTCACCACCTGAATGAAAGTTTCCTAAGTTGGAAAGGGAGCCCTCATTGGAGCTAGAAATCTCACAAGTGAATGATTATCAGAAACTCAAGGCATGCAAAAGAGGGCCTGTGTGTAGACCCAAGTTTCCAGAGTTGCAATAGAGCCCTCATTCATTGTAAAACTCACACTGATGGGAGGGAGCCCTCATTCATTACAAAACTCACACTATTGGGAGGGAGCCAGAGTAGAGCTGGGAGGGAACATCGAACCAAGTTTGAATGGAGCCCTCTGTCAATCACACAAGCAAAACCCCAAACTTGCAAACCACCTAAAGACTCCCTAGCTTGACAGAAAATAGTGCATAAGCATTCAGCTGTTGAGTTTTCACTAGGATCCACAACATGCTCATCTATCAGGGGAACTTGAGGTCAAATTTTGTACTATGATTATGTAATTGAGGTTATTGGACTATGCCATTAGGATGATGCTCTTGTGGTCCATAGTGTTTAAGATTGGTGATAAATGACTCTCTTGGCAGCCTATTTATAAATATTTGCCAGACATAGTACCCAATTAAACTTTTACACACTTTTTGCCTCTGAAAAGAAAGTAGTATGTTGATCATAACAAGTCAAATGGAGGGTAAATATTGAAGAAATAATGTGGTTTATTTGATTTGTTTTGTCACACCTACAGAATATTATTTTATAATTTTTGCAACTTGTTCAATAATAATATTATACTTAGCAATGTGACACATACCTCAGATGTTTTTAAAAATATTTTCTTTGAAAAAACTTTGAAACCTTAAAAAAAAAACACATCCAAACTATTTTCTATATAAAAGGAATAACAACCATTCACTCCCAAGTCAACATGTCTTGCAGTTCTTGGAATATACGGTCCTACATTTATCAAAATATGGTGGCAAGCAGGGGCGTAACCAGACCTGACCTTCCGGGGGGGCAAGATTGTAAAATTTCCCAATTTCTGAAGAAAAAAAAATCGTAGTATTTATAGCGAGCGGCTTGCCGCTAAGCATTAAACTAGTGGGGTCCAGGGGCAAAGCCCTGGCGGGGGTCAAGGGGCAGAGCCCCCTGAAGCTCCTGGTTTTTGGCATATTAGAAGCTAAAAAATCAGTGTTTCAGAGAACAAATTTCACAATGAAAGTAGTAGGACCCTATAGATCTTCTTCCCTCTTTCTTTCCCTTTTCTCTTCCCCCTTCCCTTTTCTCTTCTCCCTTCCCTTTTTTTTTTTTTTTTTTTTTCTTTTCTTCTTTCTTTTTTCTTCTTTCCCTTTCTCTTCCCTCTTTTCTCTCCTTCTCCCTTTTCCCCTTCCCAATTTTTTTGCTCTTCTTCCCAGTTTTTTGTGCTGGGGGGGCAGCTGCCTCCGGTTACACCACTGGTTACGCCACTGGTGGCAAGCAAAAAGAGGAGAGCTTTGCTCCAGCAACCCAATTGAGCACATCTTAAGGTTTTGCATCATTTTCTATCAAATTGGCATGTAGTTTGTATGGTGGGAGAAGTGTAGTCAGTGTACAGAAAATTAGACCTTGCTCCCCCCCACACACACAACACCTTGTGACATCCTGTACACGATCTGCTAACAGACCACCTTCGGAACCTTTGGCACTTGTTATATACCCTGTGCAACCCTGTGTACAAGAGGTCTGTTACACTGATACAGCAGTGGTGTACTAACTGGAGGGGGCACAGAGCAAGATTCCCCCTCCCTCCCCGCGGGTGTGGCTCGAAATACCAGGATAAAATTGACCAAAACATGTGATTTGCATCTTACTGTTCACCTCAATTTGACCCATTTTGGCATTACAAAATTCCAAATTTTTGCATGTTTTAGCCTAGGAGCAGTTCAGTGGGATGCCTTTGCAATTTTGCCCCCTTGGAAATTTTGCCCGGTACAGCTACCGCAATAAAATACATGTAGCACAACAATAACATCAAACAATACCCCAAAAATACTATTATTGTTTTGTAACCATAATCCTCACATTTTGGTAGAATATCTGAACTGTGTCTCAACTTTTATGTGTGTGGTGTGAACTAGATGTTCTGTAGGGCAAAAACACAGTGAGGCAAACCGCAGATTAAGTCATTGGCCTAATTATTTCACAAAAGAATTCCACTAAATCAGGCTGGGGGAGTGGGGACATCACTGAAATAATTGCACACTACTATGATCCCAGCCCAAGTGTAAATCCCATACATGCCTATCTGACTACAAGTTTCACTTTCCCAGGTTTCAGCAAAACCGTAGGGTTTTACCACTGCTCCATTTCACATCATCATCCCAGATCCTTGCTCCTCATATTACAATCTGGTTTGGCCTAAATTTGGCTCATTTCCCTCATTTAAATACTTTCCTCAGATAGTAGTAGGCCAAAGAAGAAATCTTACACTTCCCACAATGCATGTCTGTCATTTCAATTTTCTGTACTGATTAATTTGCTATCTATAGTTTTCAGCAGAGAACTTCAGCGGTCTGTCAATTTGGTGCAGTTTATGGTTTATACAGAAGTGTGATTCTGATTGGCCAATTGAATCACGTCATCATCACATCGGCACCTCATTCGATGGTCAAGCTGCGTACTAGCAATACGCAGGGTCTTAGCTAGAAATTGAGGGTTGCCCGTCATTTGAATAAATTTGCCTGTCCTAATTTGACCTTTATAGCCCATTGGGGGTTCAAAGAGTTCAAATATGTGCTGATATGGCCTTGTTCTACAATTTGGGTCTACTAAAAAGGGCAATTAGCTTTTCAAAACATACAATTTATGCTATAGCATCTGTCAAAGGCATTAATTTTGCCCGTCCCAGGAGCAAACTGACCGTCTAAAATGACGGCCAGACGGGTGGCTAGCTAAGACCCGGCAACACGTGACCTTGTTCTTATTATGTGATAATCAGACAGGGCAGACGGACACCACTGAAGTAATTGGCTTTATGGTATAGTGCAACATGTGTAGTGACAAAAAGTACCTTGATGAACAGAGCACATCCAAATCTTGCAAAATGTGTTTTTTTTCTTGGCTATCAACCTATGTTTAGCTAGTTTATTTCTCAAAATGAAAACAAAGAGAATCTGTAAAAAGTAAGAGGGTGTACAATACAATGTCACTCATGAATGTGAATACGAGTGATTTGTGCTTTAAATACATTTATATGGGCACTGAATTCATTGTTTCAGTAGTCTAAGACTTATGCAAAATAACCAACAACTAAATCAAACTTCACTAGCAAAATAATATAAATAAATTATGAAAAACATGAAGTTTTTGCCTGAAAATGGAGCGATTCAAAACGTAAAATTTCTTAACAAAATCAAAATCTGTGACCCATGCAATTGTTTTTTATTTCTTGTCCACCAGGTTAAAAAGGTTGCTCACCTCTAAAAAAAGGTTAGATTTAAATTCCTGTTGCTGGTATTATTGTTATTGTTGGGAAAACAATGCCAAGATATCTGAGACTCTTCATGCCCTGAGCTGAAATAACTGATACCAAAATACATTGTTTTACACTTGACACAAGATTACCCTTCAGGTTTTACTATTTGGTTACCAATGAGTGATCAAGTTTTAAAGATACATTTTACCATATTTAACTTGTGAACGTTTGAAGTTTCCCATTGAAATCAATTGTTTAAGTTGTAAACAGGTATTGAGTTTCATGAGTGCCGATGTATGGAGCTGTGTATTACTCTCTTGAAGATGTTTAGGACTTAGGAGAGCCATCAGGGGAGTGCTTTTTGCTTTAAATTCTGCATCATGGAGATAACGATTTAAAATTGCAGGTGGGCTACACAATGCTCTCCTGAGAACGTTTTGGAGACCTATGAGAAGAGTGATTTTTAGTAAACATGGGGGAGGGGGGTGGGGGTGGTGAGGTCAACTTTGGTTTGGGCAAATCTTTTTACAGTCTATGGTTCGGGTGGGGCTGGGATTCCAAAAAAACTACCCATCTTCAAACCAATTGACAATATAAAGAGACTTGAAATTTTTGTAAAATTTTCACAAAATTTGCTAAAAACCATGAAAAATTTGTATTGCTTATTGTGGGAGAGCCGCAACTTAAGGATAGGGATCATTCTTGCTTCATATAAAGTAAAGGACTTTGCTAACAGAAAAAAAAATGCCATTTTACCTAGCTTACTGTAAATTTTGAATGCATCTCCTTTCCCTATAGAAGCCATAGAGAAAAGTAACTTTGACCCAATGCAGAACTTTTTTGGCAATCCTGAATAAATTTATAGCCACATCCAGCGAACCATGCATTCTATCACATGTAAAGCCACGTTCTTGCCATGATGATAATCCATATGAACTCTTCATTCAATTGATTTTACTACATGTAGGCGGGCCTATCAGATTTTGGTCGAAAAGAGACCTTGCTTTAAATAGAAACGTTGTGTTGAAACATTCCAAAGTGTCTATTCGCCTGTCAGGTAAAAAAGAAATCGCAATAACTTTTACCAACTTCAAATCCATTATTTTAGTTCAAAATTCACTGAAGTTGAACCAGGGAAATTGTACTGGGACAGGTAGCAGTTTTGCTTTGGGACATGGTACCAGACAACCTGACCGGGAAATCAACTTTGGTTTGAGATGAATGGATGGATATCAAGTAAATCTAGGCCAGCATTTAATGTTTATAATCTAAAATAGCATGTTTTGCTTGAATGACTAAAGCATGTTGCTGGTCTGTATTGTTGAATGCCTAGCATTACATTTAGGCCTACTTTTAAAGTAAAATAAACTAAAGTACTGGAAATTTTTTGACAAATTAACTGCTTCAGGGATCAGTGATTTGCCTTTCAACCACAACACCCAGATATTTGCATTTCAGAAACAAGCAAAGTATTAAACTGTGGAAAATAAACACTTACAAAATAAATGACAAAATCTAACATTATTCAAAAATAAACCAAAGGTACCTGTAACCTCATCAGGCAATTGTTTTAGGTCCTCCAGTAGCGTAGCCAATGGGTGGGGGAAAAGGGGGAGCTGCCACCAGTGAGAAGTCTTACAAGCTATGCCACTGGGTTCCCCACACTGTCGATGTCGTAACACAAAATAATGTGCAACATTTTGAACATATTCATAAAACAAACTTTTTACCCAAATTTTTTTTCCTGGTTCAAGTATAAGTAATGATGTTAATGTTTTGGAAATCATGGTTAACATATAGCCAGGGCTCAAAATAAGGCAGGCCCAAGGGCCTGACCCTCACAAATATGTGAGGGCAAAAACCAAAGAGTATGAGCCTGAATGGCCCTCAGATATTCTGACTTATTTCGAGTACACCCTTCTATAGCGTGATGTGGATTATACAATTTGAGCCTCATATTCATAAAAAATTGCGAGGGCCTAAAAAATTTAAGATAAAGGGCCCACATGACCTTTGGAAATTCTGGCTTTATTTTGAGGCCTGCATGTAGCCATAAAACACCACTTACATGTTCAGTTGTTACATTGATTCATTTTATGAAATAAGCATGATAAAAGCTAGGACTACTGGACCTAAATTGTTTGTTATCATTTTGTGGAACAGAAAAGCAAAATATTATGTGTAGAAAATCTTTGAATGTCCATTAAGGAGTGTTTATTTTGTTACACCCTGCCAATCGAGATCTACCTTGTCAAAATATTTATAAAACTGAGAAGGTAACCCAAGTTCATTTTATGCAAAAAACTGGTGTTTGCACAAACGAGACTGAGGTTAATAAATGGGGTTATACTACTATACTTGGGCCATCTAGTACATTACTATGCCCCAATTATATTAGAGGATTCAATGTTGTGAAAGTTACCTCTATGGGAGCATCTGAGAGCCTCCCACCTAATTTCCACCTCCCCTGATACAAACAGCTCAAAACCCAGACCAGGGTTCTACACAGGATTGATTTTTCTTGGGGGGGGGGGGGTGCTTGACTGCCAACAAGTGGACGTTTTGTGAATAAAAAGTGTATGGTGCAGAATTTTTGAAAACAGTGGACCTAAACCAACCAAATATTGCCTTTTTTAAAACTTTTGAAAATTGCCTTTTTGTGAATGCCTTATCAATTTTTCTGCCAAATTTTGGACCTTTCTAATGAAAAAAAAAATAGCGGAAAGTGGACCTTTCTGGATTGATGGTGTGCTGCCTCTCAACCCCACTGAGCTGCATTGAAGCTACCTCCTGCTATACAAATACACCAAAAGACCCAACCAAACATTGACTTGACCTGCTAGAATACAGATAGACACCCCAACAAACAGACCGACATGTCCACATAAATACAAATTGTACATCACCACCCTTGCAGACACGCCCCTACACTGATTAGACTGCATGCAAAAAAATAGACCAATCCTTCCATGCACCCACCCACAACATGAACCCCACTTGCGACTATGCTAAATCACACAAAACAGAAAGCAAAAGCAAAGTTACGGCAAATAAGTCACTTAGGGACGCACCATTAGATATTATCGGGGGGGGGGGCTAGGGAGTTTGGGTCAGGCAGAATTTTTTTTTTTCGCTGCTTTTGAAGCAATTTTGCCGCGGCGGCGAAGTTGTCTTTTTTCAATTTTAATGTATACCTTTACACAGAGCTGGGTAGGGGAAATTTTTTTTTTTTTGCTCATCAGTGAGGCAAAATTTTTTTTTTTTTACTCATCAGTGAGGCAAAAATTTTTTTTTTACTCATCAGTGAGGCAAAACTTTTTTTTTCAAAAAACTCCCTAGCCCCCCCGATGATATCTAATGGTGCGTCCCTTAGAAGCCCGGCTTAAAAGGGTGTGCTGACAGAAACTAGAAGATACGTGCCAAGAAATTGTCTCATCATATGCATTGATGATGCCAGGTGTTCTCATTATTACAAAGAATTAAGTCTACAATAACATGAAATACCAGGGATGGGTACCTTTGGCCAACATTTTTACTATCATGGATTCCGAATATGAATAGCTGGAATGCTTTCTTCTTCTTCTTCTTCTTGGATACTATGCAACATCCCTCGTAGGAACAAGACGCAATACAATAGGGACATGGAATTGACTCAATGCCAAATCTCTCGTACCTCCTTTAAACACTGTTTAGATACAAGATGTGCGTTACTGATTCCGTATGATGCATGCAACTTCGGATGGTGTTAGACAGGCGTGGTGTTCTAAAATTGCGCCATTTATGGCCGACTCTTAAACTTGAGAACCACAAAATCAAAATGCAACAAGACCACAAAAAATATTAGTTTGATCTCACAAACTAGCATAAAAAAGCGCAATGATTTATAATGTGATACGCACAGGCACAACGCCTAGACATTGATCCACAAGCCTCAGCACACTTTACTGGTTGTCGCTAACCACTACGGCCCCACATCATTCCATAAACCATTAAGCAACAACTCAGTGACTTTGCTGCTTAGAAGCGTATACCCTAGATCCCCATTAACAAAGTTCTTGGTATCGGATCAGATACCAAGAACTTTGTTTATGAGTTTACTCTACCGATCCTGATGAATCGGTTCAATCTCGCATACCCTAGATATTCCACAATTGACCTTTGCAGCCAGGATCAGCTCACAGAGTTTTGTAAAAACGTGATGTAATTCATAATGAGTGAAATGATCTAGTTTATGTCACATTATTTGGATCAAATTTTCTTTCTTGGTCCGATTCCTTGAAGATTTCCTCTTAAATTATCTGTTGGTAGATATCCGTCCTTTTCTAAGAATTTATCAAAAACATTGCCAAGAAGGGTTGATTGTACATATATACTAATCCCCATGAGCTCAAGTAAAAAGAATCTCTTCTCTGAACCATTTTCCTGATATTTGTGACCTACATGTACAAAACCTACATACTCAGGGACTGCAATTTGAGGAGAGCGAGCGCAATCACTCTCTACTGCTCTCCTTAAATCTGATATATAGGAGAGTGCTTTTAGCTCTCCTTGTGACTATCCTTTCCTTACATTCTATTGTAAATGCTCTAAACAGCTAATTTTGTGCCTATTTTTGCATTTTTCTCAAAAATTATAGCACATTGGGGACAAGTAAGATATGTATATTATAGGGGCAAGGACTACAATTGCTGCACTAGACATTTTATTTCAGGACAGACAACAGTTGTGGAGTTACAGTCAAAAATGAGGGAAAACCAATATTTGATCAATAAATCAATAACTACTTGCTTTGAGTTGCTGAATTTTCAGTACAGTAGTTGTACTCCTTGCCCCTATAATATACATCTTACCTGTCACCAATGTGCTATAATTTTTGAGAAAAATGCAAAAATAGGCACAAAATTGGCCAGGGGTGTAGTACCCCCTTAAAGACCCCAGAAGAACTATTTTTGCTCTCTTTGAAATTCTAAAAGACAGTCACTGCATACTAAGCCTGAATAAGATGATGCCAGAATCTGCCAAGACCCAACTGTTCACAAATAAGAATACCCCCTTTACATCAGTACGACAAGGGTATAAGCCCATGATGTAGATGCATATAGCTTTTTATACTCCATTTTATTATAAATACATACAATGGGCCATCACAAAATATAATATGGCAACATTTCCGCTAGAATTAAATAGCGATATTCTTTGTTTCGCCCATCTGGTCGGGTGCAAAATTAAAAGGGAACATATCTGACAGTGAAACTAACATTTTGAGGAAAAGAAATGCAAATCTGTTTTTAATGAAAATGTTATAATATGGCTTTAAAATAAATGGAAAAGTACATGTATGTGATTGTAAAAAGGTTGTAAGGCCCATATAAAGTACACAGGACCATCAAGATAACTGCAGACTACATCTGGCACAAATACCTCGTCTAGACAACATCAAGTCATGTGACTTCCTAAATGTACATTCTTGAGTGGGTTTTCAAACTTTTTCAACTCCAAATTTGCCATAATTGGCACTATATTTTCCAATCCCTAGGCCCACCCCAAATGTGCAGCATGGTACATTAACTTTTAACTGCCTGTGATGTGATTGAAGAAAACGAGATGTCTAGAATAATTTGATTCCAGGTATGGTCACATTGTCGTTCATCCGTCCATCCATCAGAAGTAGTTTTATATTTCTTTTGATTTAAAACAAGGATTCAGCAGGTGCAAACCTATTGAAACTATCTTGCTTGTGAAAGCCCTGGTGAAAGCCTCTCTTCTTAGGCCAAGTAAAAGAAATTATTAGTTTCTCGTCCGGAAAAAAAATCGATGAGGGGGGTCCTTATTATTGGGGGCAAAGAGAATTTCAGGGAGGCAAAATCCGGGGGGAAAATCAACAAAGTTTGTGCAAAATTGCCACAAAAAGTGGAACTTTTCATAATTTTGTGGTTTTACTAGTGGGCCAACTGAAGGGAAAGAGTTCTGACTGGGGGGACAGAACAGAATTGTTCGTCCAAATTGGGGGACAGGGAGGTTAGTGGTGGATGGGGTGGATTTGTATTATGAGCTAATATAATGCTCATGCATAATTTAAAAAATGCATAAAAAGGTAAGTTTTCCAAAGGCAAGCCATATTCACTCAGAGTCATACATTATTTTGGGTGTCAAAAACATCAAAAATCAG
This sequence comes from Amphiura filiformis, assembly GCF_039555335.1. Taxonomy (NCBI): domain Eukaryota; kingdom Metazoa; phylum Echinodermata; class Ophiuroidea; order Amphilepidida; family Amphiuridae; genus Amphiura; species Amphiura filiformis. The sequence goes on from NC_092636.1 coordinate 12,708,340, forward strand.
AAAAAAGGGCATGACCCCAAACATGAAGCATCAGCAAATTATAAAAATAATAATTGTTTTCTGTTTAGTAAAACACAACCAAAATACTTTTAGGTTATTATTATCGAAGCCCTGGGGAAAATCCTTGGTTAGTGTCTGATCTTAAAGTCCATTAAAATCCATAATTTTTGGTTGTTCTGTTCAGGTAAAAAAAACATTTTTTTTCTTACATGACAGATTTTGCATGATGATATATCTAGTTGCTCTATTGGCATTTGGGAGATTTTAAAACATTGAACTGAAGACAAAACAAAAAAAATCAGATATTTAGACTTCCATGAATTTATCATGATATTTGATCATTCTTCTATCCCCACAGGGATAAAATAGAATGAGAAAAAGTCAAATTGCAATCCACCATGAAATGAAATCGTGGTAGACCTGTCATGCTTATCCTACATGCAAATCGTAATCCTGGGGGGTTTACTTTTATGTATAGGCCTACATAACATAATCATATTAATAATGTATACAAGAGGGTGAGACCAGCTTTTTACGATATTGGGCTATTCCATTTGAAATCCACAATACCCCTGTGGAAGATTTAGCTGAAGTCTTCTGCAGAGGGAGTAGTAGATCCATTTGAAATACTCACTCGGTTGTGGAAGATAAGTATAGCCATATAATACAGGATGAGTATGGGTTTCAAAATGATTAACCCTGACCAATTACATTTGAAAAACATACTCCCCATGTGAAAAATATTTCCAAAATCTTCCACAGGGGTAGTGTGGATTTCAACTGGAATAGCCCATTACATCCTAAAAAGGTGTAGAAACATGTTAGGAATATGCTTGAATATGTACAGAAATTCCTGCTCGCTGTGCTTGTATCACATGATAGATTTTAGATTTTAAGTTGGGGTAACCAAAAATCTAGCAAAGATTTTTTGGCATAGAGCCATAGCCTATATCAAAAGAAGGGGGAAAGATTTTTTGACACTGCCAAGGGGGTGGGGCAAGCAAATTTTGGCAGACCATTCGAAAAATTCACCACTAAAACTCAACAATACGTAATATTGCACAGCCTGATGGTAGAACATACTTTACTGTTTAGTGAGAGAAAGATAAAACATGACTTTGCTGTCCAAAGTTAATGGATGGCGTTATGTTTCACCTCATGGACAGACTATTATCGGGGGGGGGGGGGGGGCACTCCCATTGTAGCCCACTGTATACATCCATGTTTACATCCCCAATCTGAACATAGTGTCCTCCCTAGTTAGACTGATGAATTGTTGTTAATGTTGTGTTGATAGCATACCAAATCGGTAGTCATAAAAATTGCACTTTAAATGCCCTGATGCGCTAGTGGTGGTAATGAGGCCCCCAGGAATCACAGCTATGCCTGAAGAGTGCCAATCTCCGTAATTCCAAGAACTCATATACTACTAAATTACTACTCCACCTACTATCAGTACATGATAACAATGACAACTAGAGGCAAATGGTGGTCATAGACCACAAACCTAGCTGGGGCATGTTGGTGTTGTGGAGGTATCTGACCCCTGCAAAATGTTCCAAAAATGTTCCCCTGTCATGAGGTTTGTTGTCACCGAGTTTTGAGTCCTGTACTCCTCACAGATGTCCAGAAAATGCAATTTTAAGATTTGACCCAGATGACCTTTGACCAGACCCCTGCAAGATGTTCCATAATTCACTCCTGGTCATGAGTTGTCACCGAGTTTGAGCCCTGTACCTCTTACTTAAATACTTGTATTTCCCACATTGCCTCTGTCACATATTTCCTTCATATTATTGCCAGCAAGTCCTAATTTTGACTTTGCAAATTGCAAAATGTCATTTCATATCAAATTAGTAGACTTTCTTTGAAAAAACATATCACTGGTGCCTGATGGGAATACCCGTCCGCCATTTCATTAAACTGGATCGTTTTACCTGGTTTGTGCCCAGATGTATTGGGGGGCGCTATACTCTCATTGAACAGGCAAAGTTCGCAAAACTAACAACGTTGTTATTTGCGAAACTCAATTAACATGATCCAAGGGGTCGAACATGAATTATTCATAACGAGCTATAACGGATTGATAACTGGCCTCACTTTCTAGCTAATAAACCAGCTGAATTTTTCATAGATTTTTGCGTTGCTAATAGAACAACCGTGAATTTAGTGTCACCCCCTTGATTTGCATTTTGTCGGCGAATTTGGCTGACTAGCACATGTGTTAACTAAGGTTTGCCTGGGATGAGTACATCATCAGGTTGTAGTAAGCTACAAAATTTCAAATGTTTGAGGACTTGTTCTCATTGCTTACCTGTGTTTTCACATCATATTTTGTGGTCAAAATGATTACAAATGTGTAATTTGCCCGGGTAATTTGCAATCATTTCCGACGGCTAAGTAAGATGGCCTTGAACAGGGATCTCTGATTTGAATGCACACTAACCAGGGCCGTGACACTCGTATTCAATCCCTGTATATCAGTAAGCTTAAAGACGAAATACCTAGGGGAAACTGGGGAAAAGTGGAAAAATTTTTTTGTCCAGCCCAAACAGGATTACGAAGCAAGGCAAGGCAAAACTTATTAAGGTTTACAAGATACATATTTGGTGCATACGCACCGATAAGAACTCTCGCGCCAATCAGGCCGTCTTCACGTATTAGAGGTAAAGTTTGACATATCAGATATCGCATTTACTCTGTGGTATATTTGGTTAACAAGATAGAGGGTTAAATGCACAAAGTGCTATATCTCATTAACCAATGATCCTACAGAGATGTGAGCACTGACTTTTTTGTTCTTTATGACCAGAGGAAAAGTTTGACATATCGCACGACTCTGTGGGATATTTGGTTAAAAAGATAGATTGTTAAGTACACAAAGTAAAAAAAAGTGACTATATCTCATTTACCAATGATCCTACAGAGATGTGACCACTAACTTTTTGTTCTTTATGACCAGAGGAAAAGTTTGACATATCGCATCGACTCTGTGGGATATTTGGTTAAAAAGATAGAGGGTTTGGTGCATAAAGTACAAAAAAGTGACTATATCTCATTAACCAATGATCCTACAGAGATGTGACCACTGACTTTTTTGTTCCTTATGACCAGAGGAAAAGTTTGACATATCGCACAACTCTGTGGGATATTTGGTTAAAAAGACAGAGGGTTAAGTACACAAAGTACAAAAAGTGACTATATCTCATTAACCAATGATCCTACAGAGATGTGACCACTGACTTTTTCGCTCTTTATGACCAGAGGAAAAGTTTGACATATCGCACGACTCTGTGGGATATTTGGATAAAAAGATAGAGGGTTTGGTGCATAAAGTACAAAAAGTGACTATATCTCATTAACCAATGATCCTACAGAGATGTGACCACTAACTTTTTTGTTCCTTATGACCAGAGGAAAAGTTTGACATATCGCACAACTCTGTGGGATATTTGGTTAAAAAGATAGAGGGTTAAGTACACAAAGTACAAAAAAGTCACTATATCTCATTAACCAATGATCCTACAGAGATGTGACCACTGACTTTTTCGTTCTTTATGACCAGAGGAAAAGTTTGACATATCGCACGCGACTCTGTGGGATATTTGGTTAAAAAGATAGAGGGTAAGTACACAAAGTACAAAAAGTGACTATATCTCATTAACCAATGATCCTACAGAGATGTGACCACTGACTTTTTGTTCCTTATGACCAGAGGAAAAGTTTGACATATCGCACAACTCTGTGGGATATTTGGTTAAAAAGATACAGGGTTAAGTACACAAAGTACAAAAAAGTGACTATATCTCATTAACCAATGATCCTACAGCGATGTGACCACTGACTTTTTCGCTCTTTATGACCAGAGGAAAAGTTTGACATATCGCACGACTCTGTGGGATATTTGGTTAAAAAGATAGAGGGTTTGGTGCATAAAGTACAAAAAAGTGACTATATCTCATTAACCAATGATCCTACAGAGATGTGACCACTGACTTTTTGTTCCTTATGACCAGAGGAAAAGTTTGACATATCGCACAACTCTGTGGGATATCTATCTACTATACTAAAATAACCAGCGAAGTCTGTGTGTGTGGTTGTCTGTGTGTCTGTGTGTCCGGCTATGCGTTTAGCCGCGCTGGGACGATCGATCCGATATTCCGTTATGGATAGGTGGCGAGAAAAGCATGTTGACCGGGTGGTTTTGAAGGTCATCGGAGGTCAAGGTCAAAGGTCAAAATTTCAAACTTTGTCCAATCGGGCCCAAACTTGGTGGGTGGAATCCTTGATACGAGGGTAATGTATGCCCGAAATAAAATCGCGGTCAGCCGAGGTCAAAGGTCATTACGGAGGGGTCAAATTTCAAACTTTGCCCGATCGGGCTCAAACTTGGTGGGTGGCATCCTTGATATGAGGGGAATATATGCGCGAAATAAGATCGCGGTCAACCGAGGTCAAAGGTCATCACGTAGGGTTCAAATTTCAAAAACTTGGTGGGTTGAATCCTCGATATGAGGGGAACACGTAAAAATATAATCGAGGTCATCCGAGGTCAAAGGTCATCCAGGGGCTACATTTTAATATCACGGGAGCATGAACAAAATCAAACCGAGGTCACTCGAGGGCGAAGGTCAAATGGGGTCAGTAGGCATATGCCCAATTGGGCTTAAAAGTAGTAAAAAGAATGACGGGAACATGTCAAAAAGTCAAAAGAAGTCATCAGGGGTCAAATAGCATCGCTATCAGTAACTCTCACAGCAACGGGTGAACTAGTACTAATAAAATAATGAGCTCTGTGTGTCTGTCCGGCAATGCGTTTCACCGCATCGTTCCAATATTTCGCAGATAGATGGGTACCGGGCAGGCGCTGTTTATCGGGTAGTTTTGAAGGTCATCAGAGGTCAAGGTCAAAGGTCATGGATTTCAAACTTTGTCCGATCGGGCCCAAACTTGGTGGGTAGAATCCTTGATAGGAGGGAATATCTGCAAAAAACAATCGAGGTCAACAGAGGTCAAAGGTCATTACGCAGAGGTCAAATTTCAAACTTTGTCTGATCGGGCTCAAACTTGGTGGGTGGAATCCTTCGTATGAGGGGAGCATGAAAAACATTATATGGAGGTCATCCAAGGTCAAAGGTCATGGATTTCAAACTTTGTCCGATCGGGCTCAAACTTGGTGGGTGGAATCCTTGATATGAGGGGAATATATGTGCAAAACAAAATTGAGATCAACCCAGGTCAAAGGTCATTTGGGGTCAAAATTTCAAACTTCCCCAATCTGGCTAAAAGTATTCTCCATATCACGGGAGCATGAACAAAATCAAACCAAGGTCACTTGAGGTCAAAGGTCGTATGGGGTCAAATGTTAGAGTATGTCCATTGGGCTTAAACATGGTAAAAGAATGTCATGAAGCTGTCATAAAGTCAAAAAGGGTCATCAGAGGTCAAGCAGTATCGCTATCATGCAGCTGATGCCCTAATAGCTACAGGGCCATTACAGCTACAGGTGCACTAGTTTGGTTAAAAAGATAGAGGGTTTGGTGCATAAAGTACAAAAACATGTGCAATTTCACTTAGTTGCCAGCGGAAGAAAACGGGAAGATTACAGTGGTTTGTTGCCAGCGGAAGAACCCGAACGATTACAATACCTAGCTGGGGGGTGTAAACCCCCCAGCTAGGTAATAACAATAATATTATTATATTTATATGGTACTTCTTGAGGTTTTTAGAATTAAAAATATAAGGGCCCTAATTCTTTTTTTTTTCAATGATTACAAAATATATAGGCCTACATGTACCGTATTGATCAGCATACTACATACAGTATAAGCTTCCAGATTTTATGAAAGAACTGAATAATCCTATTGATGTGAGACTCATGGCTGTGGGGCACTGCGAATAAACAACTTTTCGAGAAAATCAGGTTTGAAGAAATCCCAATACAAAATCGAGTTGAGTAAATCGGACATTCATTATATTTTGTAATTGATGTGAAATTTCTGTAGCTAGTTTGCTGAAAATCCTGTCCTGTCATAATTTGACTTACAGTTCCAGAGATATGACCATTTTAGTGTTGCTGAGAACAATAAAATACAAAGGAAGTTGAATACCATATTATTATTGGCTATATCTCAAAATCAATATTCCCGACATCTGACTCATTTTGCTTGATCCCATTACATTAAACTTTCAAAAGAAATAAAGACACATTATTACTGGGAAATTTAAAACAAAAAGTAGAAAAACGCAATACCCTAACCTAATGCCTACCTTACACCACCTCGGTCAGCGTGTTGTGTAATCCCTATGGCGTGTAACACTTTTCGTCAGCTTCATTCCATAGTGGCGTATAGGTCCGACACGTCACTACTCACTATGGAATGTAGCGAGGGGAGATTGGGGTTAGTTGAGGGTTAGTTGGAACGCAGGGTAAGTTGAAACATTGTATTTTTTCTGACACAAAAAATTAATTTGGTAAAATACTGGCACCTAGTAATAGGTATTAGTAAGGGTCATCCACCAAATTAGCAACAGCACTGATGCCCCACCAGTGTTGGCTTGGGAAAGGAATATCTGTTTTTTGACTTACTGACTAATTTTTATACCCCTCATGTTGTTTGAAGATTCAGGGATTATTTTTTGAGTATCATAAGCACTAGTAGTAAGTCCCAGAATAATGTTAAATAAAAGTTTTATTGTATTTCATATTTTGTGTAATGAACTTTGAAATGTAAAAATAGGCATCGGGGTTAGTTGAAACTTTTGAGGTGGGGTTAGTTGACACGTGAAAATCGCATAGAAAAATATGGTTAAAAATTTGACTTTTAAAATTTGTAACATGTTTACCATTTCTTCAATATTGCTTTAATATGGTTAAAAGCAATAATACAAGCAAAAAGTGCACACAGAAAGTACATTTTATAATATTTTAGGCTTCTCATATTTTGGTCCATGGTGACTCTCGTCACCTTGTGTCCAAAGTACTGACCCGCACTCCCACATATTTATTTATTCATTTTATCACACTGATTGTATGTTAAAGGGCTCCTTCAAGGGAAGTATAACCCTAACAACACAATAATAATTATTTTGAAATTTTTACAAGCCGTGTTTCAACTAACCCCACCCTATGTTTCAACTTACCCCAGGGGTGGGGTTAGTTGAAACACTTTTTTTTCAAATTTTCAAATTGGATATATGAATAATCATAAGCAGGTCCAATAAAGTTTAAGGCTATATTTGTAGCATGTATGTATTTATGTTTATACTGATATGGTTAGTGTTTCTTGAAAGTAATCGGTTTGCGTTAAAAAGACGATTTTGTGAAAAATGTTTCAACTAACCCCAATCTCCCCTACGGCATGCCACTATGACATGCAATGTTTTTCATTTTTGCCGATATTTCTTAGTTTGTTTACTAAATTATGAAATGTGTACAAAAAGTGGCGTACGTATGGTACTATGGAAAACACAAAATTTCACTTTTTAACAATAAGCCACATTTAATTATAAATTGATTATTAATTAATTAGCTATTTTTAACTGCTGAGACTTACATAGCAAAATGAAAGAGAACATCATTTAAAACATATGTACCAAGTTTTAAAAAAAATTCCAAAAATCACTATTAAAATACATGTACGGGTAACGCCAAGTGCTGCGTTATATTTAAAACCGATGATTTACGCTGAAAATGTTCTTGTTTTCTTGTCTTGTCTTGTTAATACTGCACCAACAGCCGCTGCTGGGCTATAAACGTGCAGTCCCTCATGCATGCAGTTGCTAAATGAAATTTGTTGGTTGAAGCAGCGACTTGAAGGCCTTGGGTCAGTGGCAGATTTGATGTGTGGCGGCAGGGAGTTCCAAGTCGGTATTGTCCGAGGGTATAGTGAGTAGCGGTCGTAGCAGTCCTTGTTGGTCGGGATGGTGTTGTAGTTTAAGGGGTGGTTTTGACGGGTTGCTCTGATTGCAGGAAAGATGTCAATGTTGGATGGAGTAAATGAGCGAGTTTCCTTGTAAACTGTACTTTTCTTAGATTCACTTGCCAGTCTCAGTATCGCCGCTTGTACACAGAGACTGGTTATTTTGTGTGTAAATGGGATTTACACACTTAACGTTTTGTGCAGCTCAAACATTTCAACAATTTTTTTTGCACGAGATGATCAACCTCATTTACAGCCGGTTTCTGTCGTCAAGTCATGTTCACGATACAGCCACGTTGCACTCTGGGGTCGAGACTAATCAGTTACTTCTGGGTAACCTCGATAACACCGGGTAAACAAAATGGCTGGGAAAACTGAGAAAATTGTGTCCTTAAAAAGTGTTTCATCGTGACGATCAGAAACCTCAAAACACTTTTTTTGACCGCGCTGGATATGTTAAAGATATGTAGTTGCTAGTTGTAGTTACATTGAAGGATATAAATTGGATGGTAAATAAGCCAAATATTGCAAGAAATCTACTTGCTAGAATCGTGGCAAGCCCGCAAAAATTACCGTCCATGCGAATGTAATATTCATACACTATACAGTATGCATATTGAAAACGTATTTATAATCCCTACTAGTTTTTCTCACATAAAAGCATGTAAAGGGGGCGATATTTGACATTGTATGCAAGTTTGAAGATAATCCATATCTTAAACCGATAGGGTTACCCTTTAACACTGGTTAACATGTTAACGGGCGGGGGATACAGTACAAATTACAATGCATTGCAAAATGACCCGGGTTTCCGAATTCCTCTACCCATCGACAAATCCACGACTATCATGCTAAATACAATTCTGATTTTGAATACCCTAGAGCCCAAATAACACTTGACAATGCAACCATACAAATCTTAATAGTTATTACTCACCCATCGTCTATATCTGGTAGTGGTACATATTGCAATTGAGCTAATTCATCGTCCTTTTCGTCCCGTCCTCCAACACATTGAAAAAGACCATCGCCGTATTGTTGTTGTTGACAATCAGGCGCTTCCGGATCCGGTAGCCGGTCGGCGATGGGCAGACCAGCAACTTGCACCTGTTGCTGAAATGCGTAACTTGGTTCCGAACATCCTGTGCGGCAGTTTTTGCCAATTTTCTTCAAAAATCCTTTCATTTTGGAAGATGTCGACATGGTATTTTAATAAAATATTATATTTAATCTTGCAAGGGAAAAAATTCAAACTTGAATCTAAAGTTTGCAAACTGAGTTTTCCTTCCCTGGCGCGACAACTGGTGATAAACTTGACAGTGGCCTTGACTGAGAAGTGACTATCTCCAAGCCAATGAATAATAATAATATGAACTTCACAGTCGACCAACTTTTCATAATATAACTGAGACAGGTTGGATTTATCCCTTTTTTTTATTAAATATCTTCAAATTCATTCAGCTAGTTCATGTTTTAGTAGGCCTAGGCCTATACCTACCGTTGAATAAGTTATTTTCCTGCAACCTAGTGGGCACGGTAGGGGCGTGTCAACATGGGTGCCAAGTTTAGGACTGTTCAGCACGCAATTGCACATGCATGATCACCGATGCGCAGGTCTACTGTATTATAAGGCCCCCCAAAACAAAACAAAACCAAAAAACAATAACAACGGCAACAAAGTCCTGAACAAACTTTTTAAAAAAAAGTGTGGGGCGGGTGGGTGGGTGAAGAGGAGAGGAAGGGAGAGAGGAAGAGTGAGGAGAACAGTTCTGAAACCCCATTGTCTAAACTCCAATTATATATAGTCCAGGCCTTTCAATAAAATTAAGGCGAATTTTTCAAATTCTCTTATTTTAGTATATAGGCCTAGGTCTTTGTAGGCCATTTGGATAGGCTAAAAATAAAATGTTCCTCCATTTTTCAACGAGGCGAGGCGGATCGCCCTCCGGGACTGGCACTGGCGTGTCCAGGAGCTTCAACTGCGGGGGGCTCGGCTTTTTTGTGTGGCTAAAATCACCAAAAAACGGCTGGTTTTACATGTTTTTAATAAAGTGTGGGGGCCAGCACCCAAAGCCCCTCCCCCCCCCCTGGACACGTCACTGGACTGCCCTCCGGGCTCGGGCCGCCCGCTTTCATGCATGATACGTGTACGAAAGAGATGCTCCGTTCAAAAAACATGATAGAATATGCAGATGACAAATTCTTCCCAAGTGTTCACAAATTAACGGTGGCTTTTCATATAATTTGTTACAAATTTTTCGTTTACGTTCAACAAAATTACATTTATAAGGGACCATTCACAAACACTTGTAAGGGGGGGCCTGATGCAAAAGGGGGGGGAGCCTGAAAATATTTGACCCTCCTAAGGGGGCCCTGAAAAAAAATGACCACAAATTTTCCTGGAAAAATTGAGTTTATATGCTTTATGGGGTTGACCCATAATTTTCATGTCAAAAAGGGGGGCTGAAATTTTCGAGGGCTGTAAAGGGGGGCCCGAAAAATTTTCGCGATAAAATTTTTTTGCATCAGGCCCCCCCTTACAAGTGTTTGTGAACGGTCCCTAACCTGCTAACAGTGGTCTATGGAGTGTAACAGGTCCGCAAAATCGGAATCAATTTTGGGAATAAACTTTTTTTTCGTGGATATCTACTGAAAAATGTCACATAAAAGAGGAAGCTAGCTGACTCCTTTAATACCAGTCACTTGGTAAGCATTGGTAAAAGCCACTTGTTTACATTTACAACCCCCGGGTTACAACCAGGCCTGGTATACTCCGTTCAAAAAACACCATAGAAAGTATATGCAGAATATAAATTCTTCACAAGCGTTCATAAAATCAAATTATTGATACAATTTTGATATCTATTTGATACAAAATGATTTTTGAAGGACGACATCCGTGTTATGACGTCCTCATATTAAAAAAAAAAAGAATGTCTCAGCTTCCTTTCCGGAAAGGGGGGTGTGGGTAGTGGGCCGGGGGGGGCACTCCCATGTATTGACATAAACGTCATGTGCCAAAGACCACGGTACTTTTGACAAATCCTACACCTAATGACCCCGTTTTTTCAACAGCCTTCACTGAATGATCCCCTTTTTTGAACAATTAGTCCTCAAAATTGAAATTTCAACGCGCTACGCGCGCATTTTCAGCAAAATAAACAAGTTATAGTTTTGTCTATTTTGTACTGTAAAATTGGGTAAAAAGCTACGGTATTTCTGATTGTCAATGATGTGAAATTTTGGGCGCTCACATACAAAATCACCCCATTTTTGACGTTGCAAACACCGAATTATCCCCTTTTTTCTGAAAATTTGTACACGGTATTACCGATAGACCCCTAGTTTCATGTGGTGAGCACAGGTAGGCCCCTACGTCACTTTCATAATTATTTTCACATTTGGTACATGCGTCTATAATTTTCGAGAGGGTGGCTATACAATTTTTTTTTAATGTAGGCCTATTGTATGATGTCACTGATGTGTATTGATAATAAAATGTCCATCTTGAACTCCAGGGGTAGCATTAAGGCCCGAAAGTCAGGGGTTGTTTTCCCGTGTTTATCACTCCCGAGCTTGCAGAAAATCCAAATACATGGGGTGAAATTCAAATCTCGGGGGTGAAAAATATTTTGCCGTGTAGTCAGGGGTAGGAGTAAGGTCCAAAAGTAGAGGGGCAGAGTTCACCCCCGACAAAATGCCCGAGCTTGAACATATTCCCAATATAGAGGGTGAAAAATTAATATAAGGTACGGACGTGGGATCGGCAAGTTACCGCTTAGGTCTGTTTCCACAGAAAATCTACCCGCTTCGTCAACGGGCAAAAACCTACTCCAACGAGGTTTCCGTTGGCGATGAAAAGGCGTTGCAAAAAGGCGTTGGAGGCTGTTTCCACAGGAGTGATTAACGGTTCCATACCGTTTCCAAAACGGTATTTGGCTCTGTAGAAACCCCGGGGGGCACTCCAACTTTGGAGGTGACGCGTATGTAGGGCTGTTAAGACCCCCTTTTTCATCATCGCTGTCACCCAAAGACCCCATATTTTTTTCCGAACACATGCTCTGTCACCCAAAGACCCCCTATTTTTCCATTTGATCTGTCACCCAAAGACCCTTACAAGTTCAATTTGAACAGCAACTTTCATTTATCACTGATTTTGTTACTTATTTGGAAAAAACAATGAAATTTGAAGCCATTTAGAACAAAATTCGATTTTCGAGGTTTTTGTGGCGCTGTTTCGGCTCTCACCCAAAGATTCCATTTCAAAAAAAGGTCATGTTCTCACCCAATGACCCCATATTTTTTACATTTTGCTCCCAAAAATCATGCTCTCACCCAATGACCCCATATTTTTTACATTTTGCTCTCACCGAATGCCCCTTAGTGCGAAAGTGCCAGCCCTACACCTATATCCATTTCATATTGAAGTGCCCCCCCCCCCCGGGTAGAAACACGCTCTAAGTTTCACTATCGCAAATATACCGGTACCGTAAAATGGGTAACTTTGGGCTGACTTTTCAGAGTTTTTAAACCACTGCTTCCAAACAAAACCAATTAGGCCTATATATCTAATTCACTCTTTTTCGAGACATTAGGGTTCCCTTCTACACCTTGAAATTGAAAAAGATTTTAAAATAATTTTGCAAGGGTGCCCTAGGGGTTAAAAATAGCCTGACCAAAGTTACCCGGGGAAACATTGGTCAGAGTATTATACATTCCATGAAGAAAAAAATATATAAAAAATTGATCTTCGCTGTATATGGGCAAGTTTTTTTGACATTTGACCCCTTGCAAAATTAATCAAGCACACATCCTTGCTCACAAATATCGATTTTTATTTTTTCTGAAAAAAATGTAAAAAAATGCTCATTTTTGGTCAAAAATCCTGATTTTTTCGTAAATTTCGAGGAAATTGGACATGAGCGACTATTATTTCTTCCAGTCTTAACAAATTGCCACCAAATATGACTAAAAACAATATTGCTGTACGAATGACCATTAAACAAGAAATGTCTTTAAAAAGACAACGCCATGGATGAAGATCATGTTTCATAATTTTGCATTGCAAGTACTTGGAAAGCTAGTAAATTTGAATGTTTGGCACAACTAACCGGGTGCGAAATATTGGCATTTATTGGTAAATACCACCAATGACATACTAGGAAATACTCAAAATTTTCATGTCGAAAGCTGAATTGGAAAATGTGTGCTAAATTGGTCTACATTTAATTCATACTTGTAACAAACGGCTCAATTGAAATCACATCCTCTGAGGTTTACAACAATCCAACAATCTATATTCAGATAACCTTAAGAATGTTTGCTGCTTAATTAAGGGATTTCATATCAACCACATTTCATGACAATCCAATTATCTATTTTCAGTAACTGTTAACCTTGATATTGAAGCATGGTAATTAATTTTAGATATATTTATTCGCAATGTATAGTTTACTGGTAGTTACAATCACATCATAAGGCCACTATAACAGTCAATTTTGAGTTTCCCGTCACATAATTTCTGAAAACAAGTGAGGTAACTTTTTCATTATTCATTATTTTTCTGCCTTTCGTTATATGACTAACACGAATGTAAAATGTGTTGTTATTTGCCACTCACTCACTTGAAGATGGATGTTTAGCCCTAATGAGATTCAAAAGTATATTAAAAATAGTCACAATAGGCCTAATGAATTCAAATGAGGGTCAGAAAATGAAGTGAGGGCGGTGACGGGAAACTCAAAATCGACTTTCATTGGCCTAATCAAAAAGACTGATTACTCAATCCCAGGGATTCCCGGTTGCTCTACACGTACCAAAAATGTATAAAACCAAAGCCACTATCTTGGTGTTGGTAGTAGTGCACTATTTATACCCAGCTCTGGTCAGATCAGGGAATGGTCAGATAATGCTCATTATTATTGTTTAATTAGTGGTCACACTTTACTTGTCACTGCTTGTTGACAGCTTATCAGTAGTCAGATCAGCAGGGGTGCAATTGTATCCTTTTTCATAGAGCAAAATTGTTCAAAATGTTCTAAAAACCTTATTTGTGAACGGATTTTAAACGTTAACAAAGCAAAATGTATGTTTAATATATTAATTATTTCATTAATAGCAATTTCCTAAGTTTCCATCCATAAATAACCACAGAGCATTATCTGTTTACAAAATAAGTGTTTATTTTCAATTAGCCATCTTATCAGTAAAACTGATAGGAGGCCAAATTATAGTCAAATCAATTAGCCATCTTATCAGTAAAACTGATAGGAGGCCAAATTATAGTAAAACAAGAAATGTCTTTAAAAAGACAACGCCATGGATGAAGATCATGTTTCATAATTTTGCATTGCAAGTACTTGGAAAGCTAGTAAATTTGAATGTTTGGCACAACTAACTGGGTGCGAAATATTGGCATTTATTGGTAAATACCACCAATGACATACTAGGAAATACTCAAAATTTTCATGTCGAAAGCTGAATTGGAAAATGTGTGCTAAATTGGTCTACATTAAATTCATACTTGTAACAAACGGCTCAATTGAAATCACATCCTCTGAGTTTTACAACAATCCAACAATCTATATTCAGATAACCTTAAGAATGTTTGCTGCTTAATTAAGGGATTTCATATCAACCACATTTCATGACAATCCAATTATCTATTATCAGTAACTGTTAACCTTGATATTGAAGCATGGTAATTAATTTTAGATATATTTATTCGCAATGTATAGTTTACTGGTAGTTACAATCACATCATAAGGCCACTAACAGTCAATTTTGAGTTTCCCGTCACATAATTTCTGAAAACAAGTGAGGTAACTTTTTCATTATTCATTATTTTTCTGCCTTTCGTTATATGACTAACACGAATGTAAAATGTGTTGTTATTTGACACTCATTCACTTGAAGATGGATGTTTAGCCCTAATGAGATTCAAAAGTATATTAAAAATAGTCACAATAATGAATTCAAGTGAGGGTCAGAAAATGAAGTGAGGGCGGTGACGGGAAACTCAAAATCGACTTTCATTGGCCTAATCAAAAAGACTGATTATCTTTGTCTGGTAGTCCCGGCAACCCAGTCTATATGTGGCTCAGTTGTAAACATACATAACACAAACCGACTGTGAAGGAGCCTATATGCACGTAAACAACTTTCTAGTACATGTATAATAAAATCCGTTTTTGAGTATAATAAAGAAAGTCATGCATTGGCAACATGAAGGACATACCTATTGCTAACTTGGTAAAATGCATACGCCTAGCCCAATCTTGTACATCATAGCACCCAGTTTGGGTTTGTAGTTTCGAAATGTTGCAATTAAACATTAGTTCTTTCAAATATGAAACGCTAAAACACAAATCTAGAACAAACAATCATTATATTTAAGATATAGCAAACTTTCCATGATAGAGATTGGACCCAAGACAAAGTACACCCAAATTAGGTGACAATTCGGAATTAAGCCATGGCTGGAAAAAAATATATTTGACCCGACCAAAGTTACCCCGCTAGCCTGACCGAAGTTACCCCATTTACAACAAATGGTATATTTCCATTAATGCTTCATTGTATTGTAGACCATAGCGCACAGTGACATCGCCCCGATATCTTCATAGTAGAAATCGCCATGGTAGGTTGAATCCACAGCCACACATGGCTATTTTATTCGGACCTTATGAGATGCATATTATTAGCGAAGTGACCTGACTAAGGCTATGACAATAGACGAGGTAATTGATTTCTCGCTGTGTGAGCAAGCTTGTATACGACATTGCGGTCAATGGTTAATATAGGCTACTGTCTCCACTTGAGTGAGTGCCGCTATAGCCTGCTGCGCGCTGTAGTCCATAGGCCTACAGGACCAACGCAATATAAAATTGAGAGTTTTGGTCAAATTTTGAGTTCAAAGCGCACGGCCAATTTTCAAAGCGCACGCTAACGACTATAATATCTGTTCAACACGTATTTTCAAGTCAATGAGACCACATCTGGTTTCTTGAGAAAAATTCATTTACGGGAGATATTCATCATTTTCTAACTCAGTATCCACAGCAGCTGAAGGGAGTATCCCATCATGCATCTGCTTACTCCATAGCAAATAGGCCTACATACAAAACATAAGTAAGAGCGGCTTAGATATTGAGAGCTATGGATAGTTTCACAATACTTTGGAGATCATATTTTTTCAAACAAAAGTCTTAACTCCCCTGATATAAGCGAATAATTGAAAGTTGAAGTGAGGGATTTTGTGTACACTTTCTATGGCATGTGCAGTTCTATTGTGGTACTGCAGAGCATGATGGGATACACCTATCTGCTGCTGTGCTCAGTATCCGAAGATTTTCGTCTGATATCAAAATCGTGCATAGCAATTCACGTGTATCGATCCCGTGTATTCATTTTAATGTCTCTGCTGCACCAAATAATTATTAGCCAGGCGATGTCGGTGTGTAGCGTTCAGGAAAGTAATGCTAACTCAACCAGAAAATATTTGTTTTAATTTTTATAACGCAAACAATAATTTATCTTGTTGAATTAGTTTATTTTTGAAAATGAAGTTTATCGGTCAGTTTCTGTATTTTGTTTATCAATGAGTATGATTTAATTTGCATATTCTATAAAGAAAGAGTGGGATCATCATCATCATCATGTTTTCTGGAATAGGCCTATACACCTAACGCTTTATATTATCATACTTAGGCCTAGGCCCGTAAAATTAAGGTGAAGAAACCACTGCAAAGCAGAACTGGCCGCAGGGGCTGGGCCGTAGGTAGGGGGGGTAGTGTGTCCTCAAAGGATTATGGGTAAATTGGGAATTTCATCGCTAAAATTTGCCCTAATGATGACGTCACCCATTGGTTTTGTGTGTGAAAATTGGTCAACTTTAGCATGCAATGACAAGAATGCTAGGGTGTGGCATCCAGATATTATTTCAGAAATAGTTAAATACATCTTTATTCTATCTACCATTTTCTTAAAGTATGGATGCAACACCCGGGAAAGAGGTTTAATTTTGCAAATTGCAAGGCGATATCTTGGCATTGTTCGCCATGACAGCCCGATGAAATGCGGCGATCGATTGGGATTCCCCTGGTCTGTTGCCATATTAAGTTTTACTGACTCCTAGAAACGGGTTACCGAAATCAATGTTACTGCAATAAAAGATTTTTAAAGTTATTCAAATTTTGAATTACCTTAGTTCCGGATCAAACATGTTTTTTTATTCGCCAAACTCTTTATCACATTGAAAAGTGTTCAAATCATGTACTTGCTATGCATTTTTAAGGGATTTTGGTGAGGGGGGTGATAGAGTTACGCAATCTAATGTTCAGATATCGGTAGGCCTATATTTTTTTAAGCGAATAGATAGGTATAGCTATGTATTTTACCTTCGTGCAAATTCATTGCTAAGTTTTAGGTAAAAAGAAACTATGTTTTTGCTATGCAAAAAATGCGTATAGAGGTTGTAATATGGGTGGTTGTGAAGAAATTCCAACCAAATGGCCATTAATTCCGTATAGGAAAATAGACACTTGAGTTTCTCTATTTTTGAGAAACTTATAGAAAGCTATCGTAGGACGCGTTTCGATTAATGGTGATCAAGGCTTAGTTGATCTTTTTATTAATCTCATCAGCTACATTTTGCTCAGCTTAATTTTAAGATCACCTAGTATTTTGGTATATTTGTTCACAGTAGAAACATGGATCTGCATACCTAATTAACTTACGGTCTAAAGTGCCTAACTTTTTGACATTTGCAGTTTGGTCCATTTTTAGTGACAGAGTTTTTCTCTAAAAAATGGCAAATGCAATGTCTATTATGACATTGTGTAGGCCTATGCTAATATTTAGTGGCAGAAATCATGTTCTACTATGAAAATTAAGCATGAGTGGTTTTGATTTCATTAAAATTGATGTCTTTTCTTTATTAGAAAAGAGTAGACCTATTACTAGGCCTACATAATGATCATGATAATGAAAATCTAGTTGGTACAATAGGTATAAAGTTTGTATTTGGTATAAACTGAGGAGTAGGCTCTATAATTTAAGTGCCTTCATAGTGAATCAATAAGTAGGCCTTTATGATTATGCTACTTTTAGTCCATTTAATTAAATCCATTATGTTGCGTTGCTTAAGCGCATTTTATATAATGGAGTAATTACTGGTCTCAGTAAAAAGCATAATGTTTGAAAAGGTCACAATAATGAAATCACGGACAGTTTAACCAAAAACTAGTGTCACGAAATGTCATAAACCCGTGCTATAAGAAAGAAAGAAAGAAAGAAAGAAAGATTAAGAAAGAAAGGAAGAAAAAGAAAAAAGAAAGAAAGAAAGAAAAAAGGAAAGAAAGAAAGGCTGAGAAGAAGAAGGAAAGAAAGAAAGGCTGAGAGAAAGAAAGAAAGAAATAAGAAAGAGAGAAATAAGAAAAAGAAAGAAAAAACGAAAGAAAGAAGCAAAGAAAGAAAGAGAGAAAGATTGTAGTATCCCTGTCAAGCAAAATTGCTTTGATTTTTGGGATATCTACCAATTTCAAATGTCTCCCTAATACAGAATATTCTGCATCAGAAAATGTTTTTCATTTGCTAAGTTTATGACGAATTTTTGTTTATATTGGCCAAGTCCTGTGGTGTTTTGGACTTCTTGGATTTTAAGAGTATTTTGGAATTTAAGTGACAGTTTCTGGACTTAATTTTGTCCTTATTTTGTCTCTTAACACCCTTGTTTTGAAACTTTCTTTTATTTGCCATTTTACACTATCAAGTATCAAACTGTTGATATTTTGTTTGACTCAAGTAGCATTATGGTATTTTCTCGCATATTTGACACATAGATCTCTCTAAAAAGAGCCAACTTTAGATTTTAAGTTGGCGAGCTGCATGCCTTTGGTTTCTCTTCTAGTCCTTCTTGGTCTTGAAACTTCTTCATGATTGGCTTGGTGATTGGTTTGGTGATTGGCTTGGTGCTGCATGCCTTTGGTTTCTTCTTCTTGTCCTTCTTGGTCTTGGAAGACTTCTTCAGGATTGGTTTATTCGGCTTGGTGATTTTGCCGTTCTTCACAGGAACTTCTGCCTCTTTTCTTTTTGGTTTGGTGGTCGAGTCGCTGTCGTAACTACTACTGGTATAGCTGATGCTGAAGTCATGTTGACGGTCAGACGGCCAGTGATGTGATAAATTTATTATTGAGAGAGGAATGTGTCAATTCTCTAAGGTCGCGCTGTCTAAAATGTTGGCGTGAACGTGCGTGTACGCTGCGTAGTAGCAGTTGCGTATACGCGTTCGCGAGTAGCCAAGTTTAATTAGACAGTTGCGGGCTGCTGAAATGACTGCATGGAGCCAAGACAGCAAGTTTAAGAGAGGCAAAATTCAATTGAAAGAGACGATCAAAACTGAGTACCGATCACCACCATAAGAGCATATACGCATGAGTATTTTAGAAGACATAATCTGATTCCATGCTTCCTATTTTTGGAGTATGGCAATCAGAATATAGATATAAGTAACCATGATTTAGGTGACTTTGCTAGGCTAATTATTAGTCCTCAGTCCTGTCTATTTGAGTTAATATGCCTTAATGTTTTAGGCGTATTTGAGAATAAACAGGAAAGATGGATTTAGCCTATAAAGAAATGTTCATGATATTATGGTTTGTATGAACATAATCTATTCTCTAACCTGAAATAGGTTAGGCCTAAAGACGGGTTTGTGATATCGAACGTATAGAGATTCCTTCGCTAATGATAGAATCATCAGGAGAGAATGCCAGCGCACTTTCTATCGGATGTCCTATGTCCAAAACGAAGGAGCATAAAACGGAGAAAAATGGTGAGGGGGGTGATAGAGTTACGCAATCTAATGTTCAGATATCGGTAGGCCTATATTTTTTAAGCGAATAGATAGGTATAGCTATGTATTTTACCTTCGTGCAAATTCATTGCTAAGTTTTAGGTAAAAAGAAACTATGTTTTTGCTATGCAAAAAATGCGTATAGAGGTTGTAATATGGGTGGTTGTGAAGAAATTCCAACCAAATGGCCATTAATTCCGTATAGGAAAATAGACACTTGAGTTTCTCTATTTTTGAGAAACTTATAGAAAGCTATCGTAGGACGCGTTTCGATTAATGGTGATCAAGGCTTAGTTGATCTTTTTATTAATCTCATCAGCTACATTTTGCTCAGCTTAATTTTAAGATCACCTAGTATTTTGGTATATTTGTTCACAGTAGAAACATGGATCTGCATACCTAATTAACTTACGGTCTAAAGTGCCTAACTTTTTGACATTTGCAGTTTGGTCCATTTTTAGTGACAGAGTTTTTCTCTAAAAATGGCAAATGCAATGTCTATTATGACATTGTGGCCTATGCTAATATTTAGTGGCAGAAATCATGTTCTACTATGAAAATTAAGCATGAGTGGTTTTGATTTCATTAAAATTGATGTCTTTTCTTTATTAGAAAAGAGTAGACCTATTACTAGGCCTACATAATGATCATGATAATGAAAATCTAGTTGGTACAATAGGTATAAAGTTTGTATTTGGTATAAACTGAGGAGTAGGCTCTATAATTTAAGTGCCTTCATAGTGAATCAATAAGTAGGCCTTTATGATTATGCTACTTTTAGTCCATTTAATTAAATCCATTATGTTGCGTTGCTTAAGCGCATTTTATATAATGGAGTAATTACTGGTCTCAGTAAAAAGCATAATGTTTGAAAAGGTCACAATAATGAAATCACGGACAGTTTAACCAAAAACTAGTGTCACGAAATGTCATAAACCCGTGCTATAAGAAAGAAAGAAAGAAAGAAAGAAAGATTAAGAAAGAAAGGAAGAAAAGAAAAAAAAAAAGAAAGAAAGAAAAAAGGAAAGAAAGAAAGGCTGAGAAGAAGAAGGAAAGAAAGAAAGGCTGAGAGAAAGAAAGAAAGAAATAAGAAAGAGAGAAATAAGAAAAAGAAAGAAAGAAAAAAAAAACGAAAGAAAGAAGCAAAGAAAGAAAGAGAGAAAGATTGTAGTATCCCTGTCAAGCAAAATTGCTTTGATTTTTGGGATATCTACCAATTTCAAATGTCTCCCTAATACAGAATATTCTGCATCAGAAAATGTTTTTCATTTGCTAAGTTTATGACGAATTTTTTGTTTATATTGGCCAAGTCCTGTGGTGTTTTGGACTTCTTGGATTTTAAGAGTATTTTGGAATTTAAGTGACAGTTTCTGGACTTAATTTTGTCCTTATTTTGTCTCTTAACACCCTTGTTTTGAAACTTTCTTTTATTTGCCATTTTACACTATCAAGTATCAAACTGTTGATATTTTGTTTGACTCAAGTAGCATTATGGTATTTTCTCGCATATTTGACACATAGATCTCTCTAAAAAAGAGCCAACTTTAGATTTTAAGTTGGCGAGCTGCATGCCGTAGGGCTGGCCGCAAAGCGAACTGCAATAGCGCCCTCAATTAACGCTTTTTGCATTTGGTAATTGAGCAAATAATAGCGCGCTGTGCTCTATAAAAGGAATAATTTCATTGGTCAATGGAACTAAATCGAGCCCGTGTAATTGATCCTAGAAAACGCATAATAAAAAAAACGGGCTACACACACCAATTAATTTCAGACTTAAAGTATTCTTTACATTGAATAATTATCAGTCTTATATAGAATTGACATGAATTACAGTATTGTTGTCAGAATTATGATTCATATTGCACGCGAATAAGTTCCCTTTCTACCAATGAAAATTGTGCTCTCATCCACAACTGGTTTTGATGTGTTTTTATCACCAAGTTTTGCAGAATTTGTTAATGTAAAACATGATCATTAGTATTAAACTAAAACTTCCAAACTATTACGTGAGATTTCTTTTGATGCATATTCTATAATTTAACAAGTAATTTTGCAAGATATTTTTGGAATCAAAGTTGATTCAAATTAAAATAAAGATGATTTGAGAAGGAAAACATGTCTTTTAAAAAATAGAAACACTACTGGCGGATCGACGGGATCGTTTCGAAGCAAAACAGTGGACCGAGCAACGGAGATTTTCATTTATTTGTATTGTAACAATTGCAGCTATTACTAAACCAAAATGGTAATCTAATATTCGTATTGGTAGAAGTTGATATGCTTAACTGCTCCGGTATTTTGTTTTGTTTATTTCAGAAGTCGTTAAACCCTTTTACAACAAGCTGCTGCCCTGCGCTGCGGACGTGTGCCTGCATTCACAATCACAATTCACATTTCAATGTCATGATTGTAATGTAATCATAATCATGTTGACATGATCATGATGATTGTACAATGACGGATTTTTGTAATTGTTGACTTAGGGATTCTATCATGTTTCACCCCACTGGTTTCACCGTTGATTAACAACTCGCATCCGGCGTATCTGTGTGGTTTATTTCGATCGCTTTAGCTGCCCATTTACATGTTCATTCATTCATATTTCATGATTTATAGGCACGCACACATCGATGACTTCGGTCGTATCACTCACCCGGAAATACTGGCTATTGGCGACCTGTGATGACGGTCGGCCATTTTGAATCGCCGAATCACCATCGCGAAAACAGGGTTACGAAAGCGGATTGATTTCTCTTGTTTTTGTCACATGACATATTAGGTCAGGTAATTTTTATTCGGCAAAAATACAAATCGACAAGAACACTAAATATAATCATAATCAATCGCACAGATTTAGCATACATGAAATACATGGATACAAGCAAAGTTTTAAGACACCAAAAAGCCAAAATGCCAGGATAACCCATAAAGTCTAGCTGCAAATGTGTAAACTTATTTCCAATGGGGCCCGAGCGAAGTAAACCATGCAGATCGTCATGCCTCCATTCGGGACGATCCTGACTTTTAGACCACCCGAGCTATATAGGGCTTAAATATTACTATTTCATCAAGGTTTAATATTCGAACAAGCTTAAACTAAAAGTTTCATCTAAGGACTTTTTTTAGGAGTCAAGCTTTAAACTATTAAGCAAAAATATCCAACAAGCTAAAAACGATTTTTTACCCGTTTTTTAACAAGCTAAAACCAATTTTTGATAAGAGTCTTAAACATCAATTTTTTCATCGTAAAAATCATCTAAAAAATCTTTAAAAATAGTGACTTACCTAATATTACTAATCTATGTTTCCGATGATATCCAAGAAGCTAAAATATTGTGAAAGAGGGCAGGGCTTTGAGTAATGAGGGAAATTACAGGGTAAAATACATTACGTTTTTCGAGAAATTCGCCATCTTGAATAAATGCAGAATTGTGTCATGCAGTAAAACGATGTCAAACGCGCTTGAAAATGCATGATACGCTAGCGTAAATTACCGTCAAAACGAGCGTACATGTACATCAAGCGCTTGTGCTACGCGAAAACTTCGGAGCTGGCATCGCCGGTTTTGTTACCAGCTCTTTTACGTCAAAAATAGCCATAAAAACATGAATTTTGGAACAAAATAAAGCTTGTTCGATGGAATAAAAGGTATGTTTGCACAGTTGAAAACATGTTTAACCTTGTTGCGAAAGTTTAATATGATAAATTTGCAATTTGTACCTTATATAGCTCGGGTGGTCTAAAAGTCAGGATCGCCGGAATATCTGTTTGTTTATTTTACATGTTTTAAAGTAATTGCCACTCAACCATAACAATTAACATCAGTGATTTCTATGTTGATGATAGCCTAGTATCAGCAAAAAACAAAAGAATGAAGCTATGACATCATCATTCAGATAAGATTCATCCGCGGGGTAGTTCCAGTAACTGTAACCACTCTAGGTCCGTAGATGTCATTATGTTTATGATAAAGACTGAAGTCTTGCTGGCAAGACTATCCGCGGGGTGGCTCAAAGAATTCAGCCGCATCCCAAAATTTTGTTGATCTTGCTTTATAATATAAAATCCATTTGGCTTATTCCATGAAGTTGGGACACATTACAAATTGGGAGAATTTTATAGTATAAATGCAGTTTAATATTTCTTATATGAACCTTTTCTCCTCAGTTGATATTTTCTAAATAGATATGAAGTTTAACTTTCATGTAAAAGTTACTTGAAAATTGTACCTATTATATTTTTATTTTTACGGGCCATTAAGTGGTTGGTGTCCAGCACTTTTTAGGGCAAAAAAGCGTGACATAGAAAAAGCAAGTATCGGAATACAAATAATTTCAATTGTAACATCAAACAGTCACAGTTTTACATAATATTACATGAATTAATGTTGGTAGTAACTAAAAAGTACATTTAAACAAAACAGAAACCAGTCAATTAAAATTTATGGGATGTCAAAAATGAGCTTCCCGATGCTACACGCGCTGTCCAGAAAAATAAGTGTAGCATCGGTATAACAGCTCACCCACAGCACATACATGTATCATTCAAATCAATTTGTTTTGTGTTTTTATTGATGTAAACGTGTTTATAGGAAATTTGACCAGCATTTGTGCCTAAGCTCTCAGTCGTTTTAAAATTTCATGAGAAAATGTCACCGTGGTGTCCACGTGTAGCATCGGGAGATTTCAAACCATTATACTTGCTTACAGCAAGGTCAGTACACATACTGACATGAATGGACTTATTTTAAGATGTGACTGGGTAGGGGTTTTCAAGGGAACTTGATTTGAGGAGCTGCCATTTTACCAAAGAGTAAATATTTTGAAAAAATGGTGCGGTGTCCATGTAGCATCGGGATGTAGCATCGTGATCAAAGTATAGCATTGGGAAACAAACAGTTAAAATTTATGTAATTTCTTCTTATATTTTGAAACTAGATGACAAACAACTAAACATATTAACTTTTGAGGGCAGGCAAACATTGTAAAATATTTATGTGTTCAATACAAATTTTTATGCACTATCAGACACGGTGTCCATGTAGCATCGGGACACAGTTTTGTCAGTTTTATGTATTCACCAGTTTTTAGGTATCCTTGTTTTATTTTTTCTACAACTTTTAATGTCCGTAGGCCCAAATATAATTTTTAAATAACTTTACCACAAAGTATGATTACTTCTTGTGCAAAACTCACAATCCTACCGATTCTACAGGACACGGTGTCCAAGTAGCATCGGTAGAATTATGTCGAATTTTTGCAACAAAGGCAAGTTTTTTTTTACTTCTAGTTTTAAAATAAACTACCAGCTGTGAATCTAATACTTTCTGAACCATCCTAGGTAGCTGCAAATATATTCCTTGTGAATTTTAGATAAAAAAGAAATCAAACATAATTTTGAATAGATTTACCTGTCATCCTTCATTTTTGATGCCTCATAACTTTTGTTTCTGATTTAAGATAGTGTAATTGGTAATATTATGCGAATTTGCCATGGTAGGACATCATAAAAGTATTTTATTAAGACATGTTATGGACAGTATGTTTAAAATAGAGAGAGCTAGTATAAAATGGTGTCCATGTAGCATCGTGATATTTGCCTCGACTACTGAACAACAAAGCACTTCCACAGAAATTCTGTACTTTCCAATGTAAAAAGATCACTTTTTTGTTGAAGTATGATAGTTGAAGTAACTAAAACACACATTACATTTAGAATTAAGTCATTTTGAAATTTTGACCCTTATGTCACACTTTGTGCCCCAACTTCATGGAGTTAGCCATTTGCATTTGAGTTAACAACATACTGCACTGGACATACGCGCAGAGTTGCACCGCATGACACGTTTCGAATCGCTCACGTGATCACAATTTTTTGTATTCGTGCATCTTGACTCATTTTTTCCCGCCAATTTGCTAAGATGTCTTGAGACATGTGACTTTTTAGAGTTGAAAAGAGTGCAATACGAGGAAATATTAATTAACAAGTTGTATTTTATCAATTTCAATTAAAGAATACATCTTAGTGATAAACAGAGATTTTAAACAGTTCTCTCAACAAATATTTGACTTACTTGATTTTTCATCCCACATGGGATTTCATCAGAAAGTGAGGTAGAGCGGTAAACACCTAGTCATGTGACCCACGGGGTAACCCGGGGTCACATGACATGATGGTCGGCTTGTAGACGCTGGGTAGCACATGTCTCCCTTTGTCCTGGTTGAAATCGGGGTCCAAGGCAGCTATAAAGTAGGCTTCCTTAATGCCTCTTTGAAGCCATCGTGAGTCTGAGTCCAATACTTTGACATTATCCGAACTGAAATCATGCCCTTCTGAGTTCAAGTGCGCCCCACAGGGGAAGACGGCCTTTATGTTCTGCGAAGTCGCTTTACTAAGGGTCTTTCGGTTTCACCCACATACTGGGAAGAACAATTGTTACACGAGATGCCGTAGATGACACAAGATCACAGAATTAGAGAAGGAGAACCGGGACTCCCTATACCGCCACGTACAATCGAGTCGTCAGCTATGGGGAGAAAATTGGGGGTATTCGGGTCCTTGCCGACGGTGCTCGGAGACGAACGAAAACAATTCTGCGTCTCATCTGAAGCGTCTTGGTACTCGCGTGCAGGTCGCATCAAGTGCGTCTCTCAAATGCGCCCATCATCCATGTCGCGCGTGTATGACAACGAATGCCTCGAGCGCATTCCGAGGGAAACCGAATACCCCCAATTTTTGCTCTATGCCTGTATCAAGATGGCGGACGAGTCCTGGTTCTCTGATTTTAATTCTGTGCACAAGATACATATCTTAGTGTTCATAAGTAAATCTCAAATTCGGGTGTGGACGAATGTGTCTCCCCTTAGGCCCCGTATCCATAGGCTGTTCCCTTGTGGCGTGTGCCCTTGTTCCGTGTTCACTTGTTCCCATGTGACCTGCCACACAGACAACGAACCTTTGTTTTGCTTAGTGGCCGTATCCATAGGTTGTCTGTGTGGCAGGTCACATGGGAACAAGTGAACACGGAACAAGGGCACACGCCACTAAGGGAACAGCCTATGGATACGGGGCTTTACAGCTTTAAAGCTTCCAATGACAAGCAGTTGATTCAATTTTGTGCACTGCCTAGTTAGCACGCATTTGCAATGTCCGTTCACTGATAGTAATAAACATACTCGGCAGTGGAGTTTGACTCTCACCCTTTTTGTTTTACCCCCACCCTTTTTATTGAGGCACCCTTTATACTGAAAATTCCTGACCCCCATGCTTTTTACTGAGGCACCCTTTATACTGAAAATTCTTGACCCACCACTTATTGCTTTTTCCACTATTTGTAAACATTGACGGCCACACGTTATTTGGTTCAAGTAAATCAAGTCGCGCCAATTCTGCACCTATTTCACATGTGTGAGTCCGATGTTGTTCTCCCCATTAAGTTGATACATTACGTGAACAATGCAAATTATATGTAAAAAACTACTACTGTACTGTATAATAAGCATTTTAATGAATACCGTAACTGTACTTTTATGGCGTTCAAATGTTGTTCTTGTCATGAAACTTGACATGCGCTGTGTTCAGCGACTACCGTAAAATTCCGTCTACAAGCATAATATGCCTCTAAACGAGGTTTTTTTGACACAAGAGACAAGAGGCAGACACTCTCAACAAAAACGTTATTTGGAGTTTGAACAACTATATTACTGATAAAGGCGGCTGTACAAACATGTATATTTGTAAGACCAAGCTATTGCAATGTTTTTGAGAATGGTATTGGCCTTTCATATCTTTCGTTTAAAAAAACCTCGTTTAGAAGCATATATGCTTCTAGACGGAATTCTACGGTATATCCTACTTCTTCCGAGTTCTTCGCTCAATCAATTATGCATGATAATGACGTCACTCATATACGATCAATGTAAAGAAAAATAACACGTCATGGAAAATCGGACATTTGCATATATCACTTCCGGGGAGGATATTGTGTACATTGCGCTGGACACTCGTAAACAAGCGCTAGCCTGCATCAAATGGAATTTTATCTTGCGACATGGTGTGCGAGTTTTGGCGACTTTTCTTGGAACTATGATTATTTTATCATTCAATAAAAATATACTGTAAGTTGGAAGAAGCCACACGCTATTTATTTTAATCCCACGCTTTATATCATTCCACGCTTTTCACCCAAATTGTTTAAACCCCCATGCTTTCACCAATTTTCAGAATTTCGAACCAGCAGCCGCAGGCATTAAAAAGCGTGGACTGCCGAGTATGATAAACTGCAATTTATGCCATGTGTAGTGCATTGTAATCTCGCAGATTTTCATTATGTTCATAATTCCAAAATGGCAATATTTGTCAAAAAGTGGTTTATTTTTTGTTAGAATCCCTTCATTTCTATATATATTTTCAACTTTTGGGCCAACTGAACAATTTATTTTTGTGCAGTGGAAATGACCCTGGTATCACCCAGGTATGTTCCATGCTTTTCCAGAATTTCCAGTAATGTTGTTCTCAGTTGATATTGATAACCTCCCACTTGACCCAAACTGTTGTTGCTAAAACAAAAGTAGTTTACAACTAATTTACCAATTTACAAACTGAACATTGTGTAGTATTCTGATGCAGTCTACTGAATTGTCAGAATTGTACTTATCATTTTACATTCGTTTGTTTATTTGTTTGTTTGTTATTGTTCAATGGTAGACTACCAGATATACCAAGTCATCACTGGGAGGTGTACAAAGGAAAAAGACAGGACCTAAACCGGAACTAACAGAAGAACAAAAGCAGGAAATCCGAGAAGCTTTTGATTTATTTGACACGGATGGAACCGGTACAATAGATGCCAAAGAACTCAAGGTAAATTTAGTAACAAGAATCAGGAATGATAAATTATAATACCAAGATGGTAAACAGGGCTGTCAACTTTTTGTTTTTTTTTTGCGTGAGACAGAGGCGTACCGGGATTTGCCGAATCCAATGTTCATTTTGTACCATGATTATTCGGCGCCGAGAATGTGAAAAGGGGGGGGTAGGAGCAGCAAATTATTCATGACGATGCGTGAGATTTTACTAATTTTCCAGCTTTTTGCGTGAGGTTTACTACCTAGGCGTGAGATTATACTACCTTGGCGTGAGACCGTGAGAAAGTGACCCAATGCGTGAGACTCACGGTCAATGCGTGAGAGTTGACAGCCCTGATGGTAAACATTAAATAGAATAAAAAATGTTGAGTGTTGTACACTAGTCTAATGTTGCCCAACAGACAAGTTTGCAAGTTGGCAAATTGTATTCTGAGTTACAGTATAAAATGTGTGTGAAGGTCGTATTCATAGGTACCTCAATATTGTCCGATGTACGACATGTTTCTCATTTGATAGCGGGAGTCAGACACCATTTAACCTATAGTCTTTTACCTATTTCTATAGAATCCTTAAATAGCTCATAGTCTTTGTTGATGGGTTACAAAGTATTGTATTTTGTCTAGGTATGTATATCCAACAAATCAGTATGCAGACGAATTACGCTCTCCGAGTAGTACAAAAGAACGATGATTCCAAGTTCTTGCACAAGGTACAGGTAAAACAATCCCAAGTATCATTACTTTCACACAGTGTACTACAAGTTCTACTTTTTAATTCATTGTTGATCGCTTTATATTTGCATTCCTCTCTAAAATGTTTGTTACCAGGTTGCAATGAGGGCATTGGGATTTGAACCAAAGAAAGAAGAGATCAAGAAGATGATTCAAGACATAGACAAGGACGGCTCAGGGACGATAGATTTTAACGAATTCCTCACAATGATGACGTCAAAAATGGTAAGACAGACAAAATGTAACTTTGTGTGGTTAGTTGATGGAAAAAAACACTTGTTCTACGGGCCCGAACGACCCAGATTTTATTTAAGAAATTGGAGAAAATGTTTTCCTGTATAAATGATTGAATGTCAGTCTATAGCTAGGAAGTATAACTATAAAGTATAGCATAGGATTGGCTGCTTGCAGCCTGTTAGATTTACACTATTGCAATACTACATGTGAATTATTACTTAGTCAGATTGCCTGATCATTACACACGCGATCAAAGGCGGTGTATCTATAGGAAGCAGTCACTTCGCGCCGCAGCGTGAGCCACAGATGCACTGTCTTTGATCTTGCGTGTATGATGGGCAGACACTACTGTCGCAGGGGGGCTTAATGGACTATTACACTAAGGCCCCCCCCAAAAAAGATTGTTTGCTTGTCCTCCACCGACCGACGTCTAGAAATTCAGTTTTTTTGTTAATTTACAAATGAATACCGACCCTAATTTTGGAAATTCCAGAAAAAGTTTTTTTTCTTTCAGCATTTTTGACATCCTGAAAAGTTTTTTATGGTTTCTACACACTTCTAAGTGGTAATGGTATACAGTAGGGAAATATCCCAATTCACAACTATTTGGGCTATTTATTAAGCTAATTAAAGGCATACAGTCATGTTTTGGCTATGACCTTTAAAAAAAATCCTGACCGGCCGACCCAATTTTAAAAGATTTGTGGAGGACAAGCAAACTCTCTTTTTTTTGGGGCCTAATAGAGCGGTATACTAATTATTTTGTAGTCCTGAGATTCAAGTGTGTCATCTCTATTTAGGGATGATTGTTTAAATATTTTGTTTAAATTGTCATTGCCCGGAAGAGCAAACTGCATCAAATGAGCATTTCATCATGCAGCTAAATCCAAGACATCTCCATTACACAGTACTAAGGATTATTTCTTTTTCAACTACAGAGTGAAAAGGATTCCAAAGAAGAAATCCTCAAGGCCTTCAGATTATTTGACGATGATGAGACGGGGAAGATATCATTTAAGAATCTCAAAAGAGTTGCCAAGGAGCTGGGAGAGAATCTTACAGATGAAGAATTACAGGTAAAATGAGGGTATAATTTTATCAACAAAAATAAAATGTACTGTTTACCTACCCTTGTTGCCAGGTTGTTGCAGCTATGAATTGCATGGCTCGGTCCATCAACGCAAATGTGGAACAAATTGTGAAATCAACATTAGAGGGAGTGAATTTGTAATATTGAAAAGCTAGCTTACAAAAGTTCTGTTTTTTTAATTTCCAAAATGTGCTGTGGGCTGTTTTTTAAACTGAGCCATTCAATTGGAATAGTGATATCGGGCAGTGGCGTAGCCAGGATTTTGGAACCGAGGGGGCACAACTTGTAAATGTACCGACAGAAATATTTTTTGTGATTTGTTGACCCAATTTTTTTTTTTTGCATGGTGTGAAAAAGTGAAGCAAAAAAAAAAAAAGAAGGATTATAGGCGGTACCAACATAAAACACAAAATTTTTATGTAAAATTCAATTTCATTCACAATTTTTCATCATTTTTTTTTTATAATTTTCCCCTTTTGGGTAAAAAATAGTCTATTGTTAACCCAATTTTTTTCACCAAACGCCTTCCGTCTACGGGGGGGCACCGGCCCCCCTGGCCCACCCACTGGCTACGCCACTGATATCGGGCTTTGAAAATGATAAGGAACAGAAAAAAATGGGAAAGAGAAACAAAAAAAAAGTTGATTTTCATTGAAACATTGTTCAAGTCAAATTCAAATATGAATCATGAAAATAATATTATTTTTTTATGAACCTTGTGTTTTACATTATGTTTGCAACCAAAGTTGTGCCAGATATGGGAACTATCATGTAATGGTGGTGTTCAAGGTCACACACAGCGGTGTGAAGATGTATGAAAAAATTTAAGATTTTGATGGAATTTTCTGCATCTTGTTGCCAATTAAATGGGCATGAATATTAATGAAATTAATTATGCACAAGAAATTTTCCCTGATTATATCAGGACTGTACATTTATGATGCATATTTTACAATTACTGTTCTTATTCCATACTCGTTTCTTTTGTTTTGTTCCTAGGAAATGATTGATGAGGCAGACAGAGACGGTGATGGTGAAATCAACGAAGGAGAGTTCCTAAGAATAATGAAGAAGACAAGTCTATACTGATAGAACTGTAATTATTATTTGCATTCCACATGATTGTCACATGTATGTGTTTAAACCCAATGCCCTTCAGTTCATGCTGCTACTGATCTGATCCTGTCCATCTCTAGAATTTCAGTTGGGCTCGTACATTCCAGTACTGTTGGTCAGTTTGTAAATGTAATATATAGTGTATTGACCATTAAGGACTATTGTCGGTTGGTCGTTTGAAATGTGTTGGAGCTTCAAAAGGGGCCAAGAACATAGGAAAATCCAAGTCGAGTTATACTACATTTTGAAAAATCCTGGGCATTACAAGCTAAAGGATACATGTAGTACAATTCAATGCTGTACATGAACAGGGTGATAACTGCTAAAACAAAAATGGGAATGACAAGAGTGCTGCAATGTTTGGTAACAGCCTGATATTAGTAATAGGTACCAAAGACTCTGTAGTTGATAATATTTTATGTTTACGGAGCACGATGGACCTATACTTGGAAATCCAATTGAATGAACACAGCATAGGGAATGCCAGCATTCTTGTCACTCAACCATGACATGCGGAGCACCCACAAGGAGGTTGTGGGACACAGCAGACACATGGAATCAAGTATGCATCTAAAATGGCACATTGCGTTCATTCAATTGAATTTCTACCTCAGTTCAGGAAACCCCTAGATTATGCAATTTGTTTCGATTTTAAGAAAATGAGGAGAAATATTAGAAGTTTCAAAATGGCCTTAGTATTAAACTATTGCCTATTCAGATTAACGTTAACGTAAAGTAACAACCAATTAACCTTTAATTTAGTATCAAAAAGTTCCCAGAAATGAGAATAATGTAGAATTTTGTAAACAAATACTTTACAGGGTTTTGTTCAATGTGTATTACTTGTATGTAACTTTGTTAAAATATATATCAAACTAACTTACACTCTGCAGCATTATGTTTTCAAGCTTTTCAAAATGTTGAATCTGTGTTGAAACTTAAAAGGCCAATGTCAGTGCTGTGCTCAAAGCAACAGGGCTCAAAATATATGGGAACTAATGGCAATTCTGCACCACCCTAAAACATAATACAGGGATGTAAGTTTTCAGGATTTTACAGAATTCAGGTTTCTTTTATTTTAAACCCGTTTTGGGGCTTTTTAGCCCGAATTTACAGCATTTTCCCCCAATTTTCAGGGTTTTTTCTTCAGGCTTACTTACATCCCTGATAATAACAAAACAACTCTGTGAAAAGATTTGTCAATGGGGAAAATTACACACAAGGGCTATTTTTCATGCAATCTGTTCAATATAGCCCTCGTAATAAAAAACAAATATTTTGAGCCCTGATAACCAGTGTCAAAGGTCACCGGTCAAAGATTGCCACCTGTCATTTAGACAGGTAGTTAATTGTTTGTGCTTTTTAGGACAGGCAAAATGTGCTATTCCAGTTGAAATCCATACACCCACTAGACATGACCTTAATCTTCCACACAGGGGGTGTAGATTTCAAATTAAGTCACCCATTCAGAGAACTCCCATTTGAAACGCCCTGTGTGGAAGATTAACGTCATATCGTCCACGGGGGTGTATGGATTTCAACTGGAATACTTAGTAGGCCAATAAATACCTTTGAAAGATCTTAAATTATAATTGCAGGTGCTAAAAGAAGGATTGAACTTTTTAGTAAATCAAATTGGTAAATGATGGTCTTAGCATTACAAACTTTAACTCAATGTATTCCAAATGAGATGCTGATTGCATTGTTTTTGAGGTCAAATTACTGAGAGCCATTGGGCAAATCTCAATTTCTAGCTTGGTTACTGGCTATATGTGATGAAGATGCAGACCACAACGACGATGAGCAGTAGTTTTCTAACTTTTGTTTCTCGGTTTTACTTTCTGATACCCCAACAAAGAGCAGCAGTGAACCTGTCAGTTACAGCAAGGTGCTATGGTTAGAGCTCTTTATTAAAATACCAATACACAGAATGGTGATTAATTTACAGGCCTGATGAACCTCTTCCATCGCAATCCAATCCATTGTTAACACACATGGGCAAGGAATCACTGTACTTTCCACTGGTGTAGACGAATTGAGAGGATTTCTTGCTCCGTCTTGTCACTGTCATGTGTAAGGAATATCAGTAAAAACCTTTGTACTTCTTTTGAAAGCTTCCTGATGTTATAACAAACATTTGTTTTGAAGGGGTTACAAGTAGAGCTCAAACAAGTAGATGGCAATAAAAATATAAAGAAGGAAAGTGACAAGATATTTCGTCGGCAGAGTGCAACACTATCGTAAGTGCAGTGGAATGTAATAGCTGCCTTTTGTAAAATACCTATTGTTTGCAGCATAATCCCCTCATCATGTTCATTGGAAATTGTTGATGTTCTGTATACTTTCCTGATGACCACTAAACTAACCCCAAGATATCACCTTTACATGTAGTTGGGTGTTTTTTTCTACTGTTATTGGTTAAAAGTAAGTACATTTATTGAAATGTTGCAAATGGCAGCTATTGCATTCTACTGCACTTACGATAGTGTTGCACTCTGTCAACGATTTCACTCTCAGCATTCCTCCTTTCACCGACTCCCATTTTTTTGATGCACAGTTCAGTAATTGTACCAACCTCTCTCCCATTCTGTGACCCATGTATGTCCATAAACCAAAAAAAAAGTGAAAATAATTATATGTGTAGAATAGCAAGATGTTATGTATATATTGACTTGTAAATTATCAGCTTTGTATTGTTGTTTTCACAGCTGATGTATATTTAGAAAAGGAGTGATTGCCGAATAGGGTGCAACTCTACTAGTCTAAGTCTTATCACAAGACTGCCCTACCCCAACCCTAAACTCTGTACACGAGGACTGGACTCAAGTCTAGCAAATTGCATCCTATTTGGTAATTGTACCTTAGAAAACATGATGTCAATTAAAAGACAAGTACAATGTCGGCAGTA
The DNA here is from genome assembly GCF_039555335.1 of Amphiura filiformis. NCBI lineage: Eukaryota > Metazoa > Echinodermata > Ophiuroidea > Amphilepidida > Amphiuridae > Amphiura > Amphiura filiformis. Next base: position 12,743,065 of record NC_092636.1, read on the forward strand.
GTGGGAATTCACAGATTTCTTATTTTGACTGGGAGGGGATTAAAGATTGGGGAAAATGGACCTAACTGCACTGTGGTACTACCGCTGTGTATGTAGGAATGTACTGTAACAGATTCATCTGTGATTACCTAGGGATCAACTATGTACTTTCACTGTGCCCTCTAGGTACCAGAAGACTTCCAATATTGCCTAGAGGCTGCATTTGGGAGTATAATGAACTAAAAAACTAAGAAATAATTATTGTACTTGGATTGAATTTCATAGCCAAATTATACATGTAACTATCAGTCCAGATGAAGCTTTTTGAGCCTGTACAATTATCTGTTCATGTACATTGTATCATTGTCATGTATATAATAAATAACAATGATGATAATGCTAACTTATAATGTTTGTGTGTTTGTTTACCTATAGTTTGATCAGCTCGTAATAGGCGGGAAATGTTAGGCTTTTACCACTACGCCGAAAAGTAGACCCACATTAAGAGTGCTATTAGTTGACCTGTCTCTGGTCTATATTTTGTGTGTTAAAGAAAGTAGACAAAGTTTAGGACTTGAATTCTGGTGAGATGTCACAAGAACATTCTCAAAATAAAATATTTTGATATTAATCTGTGATGTTATAAGGCCCGCTGATTAGTGATTACGAGCTGATCAAAGTATAGATCAATTTAAAATTGCCCGACCTGTTAATGCAATTTTGCAATGTTACGCAAAGTTGTGTAAACTTTTCATGAAGTTGCATAAAAATTACTTGAGGTTAATGCAAAGTTGCACATAATTGCAAAAAAAATGGCAAAGTCAAATGGCAACTTTGCGCAATTTAGCACAATTTTGCGAAATTTTTGTCACTTTTAACAACCTTGGGCAATTTCTCCCGTGACACGGGCCCGCGTACCAGGGGACATGGGGCCTCTGTCCCATTAAAAACGTGGATGGGATTCGGTGAAAAAGCTTTTGAATTGATATTTATTTATTTATTTATTTATTTATTACACTTTATCACTGGCACAGAATTACAAGAAATATATAATATTGCACATAAGTTACATCAAAAATTACACAATATTATGAAAGGAACATTTGTTTTAAAAGTCCAGTGAATGGCTGGAGCGAACAGGTGCCAGGCACCTCTAAGACCGCCCACCAAAACCAAAAAAGAAGGGAAGGAAAAATAAATTAGAGGGGGGAAATGCAGGTAAGTTACATTTGCCTGCAATTTGGACAATTACAAAAAGAGGTCCATTTATAAATCTAATGATGCTTACCTATAATGAAAATTATTTGACATACACCGCCAAGCACACCCCTTAGTAGCTAGTACTCTCCCCCCATCAGGTAGAGGTAGCAGTGGTGGTCCCAGGGGGGTTTCCCAGTTGGAACTCTTCCCCGTAAACAGTAACACCAAAAATTACTGAAATGTTTCAATTGTAGCAGCAGTTCTCTTTGTTGCCCCCGCCTCCCCCATTCCTGGCGCCACAACTCGGGAGTGGTAGTCGTGTTTTTCTTCTTAGTTATGTTCAAGCAGGAGTACAGATGGGCGTTGCTGTTTATCCTATCAATATCATAAGGGAGCTATCATTTTTTCTTGGAAGGGGTCCCAAATATAGGCCAACGGGGGGGGGTATTTTTCTTTCCAAAATGTATGACCCCAAAATGTAGGGAGTCACAAGATGACCACAGATAGTGTGTTTATTTTATTCAAAAGACTGATTTCAATACAATTTTAGCCTGTTCAAGGGTAAGCCCAGGGTTAAGGTCCCGGATAAGGGGATGTGCAACAATTATGAGCCCGGGGGAGGGGTAAAATTGGGTGGGGGAGAAATTTTTGGTGAGCCGAAAGGGGGGGGGGGAACTATTTTTGGTAAGCCGAGGGGGGGGGGGGGCGATTTTTGGCACACATTCATTTTAATTAAACGCTCTAAAAGGCTTAGGAAAACAGTACAGAAACGCTCTAATATGTAAATTTTCCTACTCACTGTGCTTGCAACATAGACCATTTAAGGTTTGCAAATTGGGATCCCAAAAATTTGGCATGTTCAGGGGGATAAAGGTTTTTAAGCGGCCTGAGGGGGGGGCAATTTTGGCAGGCCGAGAGGGGGTAGTTATTGCACAGCCCCTAAGGTGAAGGCCTATCGGTAGTGGGGGGTCTTAAAATTTTTGTTGCTGAAACAGGGGTCACAATTTTATTGACGCCGACTTTGTATATTTGGGACCCCCCTTCCGAAGAAAATTATAGTGCCCTAACTACACCTTTAGGGACCGTTCACAAACACTTGTTAGAGAGAAGAATAATGCAAAAACATTTCATTACAAAAAAGTTTTTTTGGGCCCCCCTTTTCATATCTCAAGAATTTCAGGCCCCTCCTTTTACCCCGGGCCTTTTACATGAAAATTATGGGTCAACCCCAAGTTGATATAGCATATGAATGCAATTTTCCTGGGAAAATTTGTGGTCAATTTTTCAGGGCCCCCCTAGGAGGGTCAAAACTTTTAAGGATCCCATTTTGCATCAGCCCCCCCAACAAGTGTTTGTGAACGGTTGCTTGATATCTTGACAGTTCGTCATTTGCTCGCCCTATTCCTTTTAAAGGAATTTTTATTTTATGCAGCGATCAGACGAAAATGTAAACAAAATAAATAAGTTCATTGCCCTATGCAGATTCAGTGCAGGCGCCCAGATTTCTATGTATTCCGACAAGTATTTTTTCCGAGAGAAATCGGAATTTACACCTGATGAAACAAAGGTTGGTAAGTTGCATTTATGCTCGAAATGTTTAAAAAGCTTGCAAACCATGTTGTATAATTTTAGCAGTTTGAATGACAATCATGACATGCCATAATTTAAGCTTATCAATATCATGTTCATAGGGTATATTGCTGATCCATTAATTATCCTTTTCTGGTGCATTGTGGGATAGAAAAGGGAGCAAATTAGCGATCGATTTGCCCCTTTTCAATCCCACAATGCACCAGAAAAGGATAATTAATGGATCAGCAATATACCCTATGATGTTAGGCCCTTTACAATTAATTCTTAGTTTCCTGTTTCCCACCCGCGTCCAAAGTAGAGAATTGCAAAATATTTAATTATTTTATTTTTATTTTGGATTTTCTCTTTTAAAATAACATGACTTCCTTTGCTCTTTCTAAATTCTGACTTTGCTCATATCAACTATAATGATGAATAAACAAAGAACAATTAATTAACTCTATATACCATTACTTATTATAAAATCAAACATAGTTGTAAAATAATTCAATGCATGGTCCTAGTCAAAACGGTTGATGTAGGTTGCGACTGCTTGTTTTGAAATAAAGAAAATAATAGATAATTAATAATTAATAATTAAAAGTCGCCTCATCCCTTGTTTTCAACCATGAAACAGGAAGCTAAGAATTAAATGTGAAGGGCCTTATCAGCAATTGTCATCATTGCCTGTCATGCATCATTTATATGAAAGGCAAACCTTAGTTAACAGAACTTTTTATAATTTGCTAAAGTTAATTCTTTATTACTTCCGTGGTCCGAGCTGTGCGCCAAGCGTAGACTCAGAAGAAATAAACAATCACACGCGCTGATGGCTGATCAACGGACTTGACAAAACGCCGGTTGACCCATTGGTCGTCGCACGGCTCGTAGTAGGCGACCTTGTCACTTCTACGCGATCGCAATTCACCAATGCGTACCCGGACCACGGAAGTAATAAAAAATTAACTTAAGTCAGCCAAATTGGCCTAACACAATACATATTTACATAGAAATTTAAAAGTTAAAGATTTGTCAAGGAAACACATGACAAATGGTTTTCAGTTTTGGCTTTCTTTACTCCAGAACTTGTCCAGACTTTAATTTGATATATAAAATGATGCGGTTTGATGGCAAATTTGAATTCACCTTTCATACTGACATCATTGCATGATAATGTATGTATGTTATACATGTAATTGTTTACAGTAAACCTTTGACGAGAGCGTATTTTAAGCATATATTGCGTATTTACTGTGTTGAAAGGACAAGCGGCTACAGGGCGCCAGGCAACCTCAGTGATTTTCTTGTCAACCTAAACCCTAACCCCCCCAATTAGATGTTGATGTCGATTGATAGGATAGCGGTCAACGGATTACTGTGTGACTCGGCTAAGGTTACCTGGTGCCCTGATGTAGCCACTTCTTTGAAACACACTTGTCTCTGATATTGGCTGCTGAGGCGATCTGCTGTAGCAGAGTGGAAATTTATGAATGAACTTTGTGCCGTATATGCATTGGTTAACATGTAGGTCCGACTTTGCAACGTCACCGTAACATGCGCTCATCAAAGGTTTACTGCTTGTGCAAAATATTATAGCTGTACATGTACTCACACCTTTCCATCACTACGATTTCCACTGACCTCTCTACTTCGAGGTGGTCATGTGTCTAAAGTTGGGACCCCTGGACATGGGAAATTTTGAAAATTACAATGGCTTTCATCTTGCAGCTAAGTACTTTCCTAACATCTTACTTGATGAGGCTTGTTTTCCTGAGCATTTTGACACCTTTTTAATGAAAATTGGCTAAGAAATGAGCTGGTGCTGGCCAAAATTACCATTTTCAGGAAAGGGGGGGGGGGGGATCTCAAAAATATATAATATTTGTAATAAAATGATGTTGATTTCTTATTTTAAAGCTTTTTATTTCATTTTGGTGTCTTTTTATATGTATTTGGGGTCTGTTAATCCAAAAATTGTATTTTCATGAGACATGGACCTTCCCATTTCTTTAGAATAAACTTTTAAAAGTGTGAAAATGGCTCCCTAGCCTCCGGCTCCCTAGCCGCCACCACAATCACCAATTTATTATTAATCCTAATTAAAACTGAAACAATGTAAACCAATTTTATTTATTGCTATGGAAAGAGTATAGATTACTCTTTAAAAATGACACCAAATTTATTATTGTATGACAATTAAGTATTATGGAAAATATGACATCGTAAACATCACCTAAGGCCCTTTAAGGTTAGCCGAGAGTTTTTCATGCGCTTGATTTCAGAGGGCGTAAGTTCATAACAGAAACAGCCATGCAGAAAATGAACAAGCGTGCATCGGGACGTGAGGGCCTACTTACAATAGAATATCGATCCACGGTCAAGACATGAAAAGGCTATGAAACTTGGCTTAGCTCGTGCCCGGAGCTCGGATGCCGGGGGGGGGGGGGGGGCCACAAGCCGTTTTCGGCAATTTTCACAAGGATGTTATAAATTTTAAAATTGATTGGGGGCACTTCGTCAAGCTACGCCCTGGAAAATGTGTTGATTTTGAATTTATAGCCTTGATATCTTTGATGAAATCAATGCTGCTATTCCCCTGATTACAATTATTTGTAAATCGAATTTGGGATGAAAATCAACAAGACAGACTTAGCAGGCCTACAAATTTCTGAATTATATAAAGTGAAAAACAATCAATCACGATTCACTGCACTCAGCGAATCAATCAAATAAAACTAAAAAGAAAGGAGCAAGAAAGAATAAAGAAATAGGGAAAAAGAGAAAGAAAGAGAGAGAAAGAAAATGAACGAAAAAGAAAGAAAGAAATGAAAAAAAAAAAAGAAAAGAAAAAAGAAAGGGAGAAAGAAAAGAGGAAAGAAAGGAAGTAAAAATGAGAAAAGAGAAAAAAAAGAAAATTCAGCCGCCACACGGAGACTCGAACCCACAAAAATAGTTCATACTAGATTCCCAGTCCAACGCTCTATCCACTCGGCCATCGATCAGCTTACACAATTGATTGTTCTCAAAGCGGATGATAACTATAATTGGATGCAATAATTTACATGATTACAATCGCGTCCGCATTATATGGCTCTTAGAATAAACACGCATGTCGGCGCTGAAATTTTGAACGAACTGATGGAGGAAAACCTCGTTTTTGCAAAACTAGCTTCAATTTGGAGTGAAAATCAAATGGAATAGCAATTGGCAGAATGTTGAGAAATAATGTAGGTATTCAGATGTCTAAATTAACGTCTCGTAATCAAGATATCGATAATTTCACAAACCAGCTTTTTCTCAAGCAAATTCTCCAAAATTTTCCCCCAAAGCGGGCTTTTAAAATTTAATCGGTACTGTATTTGGTTCTTCCCCATGGCAACATTATTTCTTTGATCGATTTGTAATATAATACGAAAAAGAAGAAAACAATCGCCGGTGTGGATTTATACGGAGCGCACATTTGAAAAAAAAACCTCATGGAACGTGTTTTTGATCTTGTGAACATGGTGGGTAAAAATGCTTTAAACGAAGGATTTTCAAATTTATTCTAATAATTTGTATATAACACACACCAAAATGTTAAGCTACATCCAATGCACCAACATTTCACTCGCTGCGATATTTGATTACTAAGAAAAAACTGTTTTAGAGAACAACTTTATACGTCTTTTATACGTTTTTTATACGTCTCTTTGTGTAACCTTAATACAATTAATTCTTAGTTTCCTGTTTCCGCCAGCGTCCAAAGTAGAGAAATTGCAAAATATTTAATTATTTTATTTTTATTTTGGATTTTCTCTTTTAAAATAACATTTAATGACTTCCTTTGCTCTTTCTGACTTTGCTCATATCAACTATAATGATGAATAAACAAAGAACAATTAAATCTACCATTACTTTAATAAAATCAAACATAGTTGTAAAATAATTAAATGCATGGTCCTAGTCAAAACGGGTTGATGTAGGTTGCGACCGCTTGTTTTAAAATAAAGAAAATAATAGATAATTAATAATTAATAATTAAAAGTCGCCTCATCCCTTGTTTTCAACCATGAAACAGGAAACTAAGAATCAAATGTGAAGGGCCTAAAGTGGAAAAGTGTTACTCCACCGCCGCCAAATTTGGTATCCCAACTCATGGCGCAGGACCAGGTCTGTGATGAGGCTTCTATACTAAGGGAATTTCAATGGAATGAACACAGCTTTCAACAGCCTACATGATCCGACTGTGATCGTGTATCACATATTTCGAACTAAAGTCTGCACAAAAAGTAACTCAGCTGTTATAAATACGCCTATAGATTCAGAACTAATAATTATTTTCACAATATTTCAACATAGAGAGAAGGATGATTTATTTACACGCATTTTGATACCCCATTCATCAAATGTCGTTCAATATTAACAACACAGTAGTGCTTTTACAGAAAAATACCCGAATTTAAAAGTTGCAGTTTACAGCGATCAATGGTTATAATACCACCACTGTAAACACGTAAAGCCTGCCATTATCTTCGCGCTTACTTCAAATCAATACAAATAACTGCAACTTTTAAATTGGGCTATTTTTCTTTCAAAACACTGCTGTATTGTCAATATTGAACAAAATTGGACAAATGGGGTATCAGAATGCGCGTAAATAAACCATCCTTCTTTTTATGTTGAAATATTGTGAAAATAATTATTAGTTCTGAATCTATAGGCGCATATATAACAGCTGAGTTACTTTTTGTGCAGACTTTATAATGCGAACACACGACCTTGGATACAGTATTTCCAATCACAAGTGTGTTGGCATGCTTGGTATCACTTCCGCATTATGCACGCACAGTCGCATGCGCTGGCGTACATCGCACAGTGTAAGCAAAAAATGTCACGCTATGTCAGGCTGTGTTCATTCAATTGGAATTTCTACTTCAGGTAGTATCATGATGTCGTGATTGACGTAATGAATGGCTTATCAAGCATATACGCGCACAGCGTCAAGCGTGTACATAGGACCTTGTGGAAAATAATTGTGCTGGACGGTTTACTAGCAGTACAAAAAATTTTCAATTTGTAAAAGGAATTAAGCAAAAATTATACTGTTCCTCACATGAAGATGAGACTTAAACAAAACATATTTGGTGCATGCATGTAAATTTTGAGCACATTTGAAGGTGTAAAATAAACCAGATTTGCATTTTGTGACCATATCAATTGTTACTCGAGAACTTCTAATTTGCACAGAGTAAAAAAACAATAAAATACATTTATGAGAAAATAGACATCAAAAAACTTCATAACTTTAGAACCAAGTATGCTAGACCTTTAGTGTTTTCAGTAAATGTTAGCCTATTGCATGTATAATATAATAATTAAAGTAGGTTCTAGTAAAAGTACATGTGTATGCGTATTAATACCAAAATAAGTACCTAACTTCCCCATCTTTTTTACAACACAACACACAAACATTTTCATCAGATAATGCTTTCACCTTGGTTTAAAATGGGCCCTAGCCATTCTCCCTAATGGAGTTTTATGCCAATGCTTCCTTTGGCCCCCATGGACCAGATCGTGTCACAAATTGAGAATATAACAATGACTGATGTGTACATGTATCCCTTTCTTCTTGCTAGGTAGGTTTCTGGTTGCAGAGCCTCAACGTTAACCTGTAATGCTATTCAAATTGATGCGAGGAGATGGAGTTTGCCGATATAAATGGAACCAGTCTTGGATCAGCTGTAGATAAAGTTGCTGATCACCTTAAAGATGTTTGGACGGCTTCAGGGACATTCTGGAATAGAAACTGGGGTGTGATTCATGATGGTTGTCATGGTGATGATTTCATTCTGGGAACCTTAGGTGAGTGCAGGACTTAGACAATCAGTCACAGGGCCGGATTCCGGGGGTGGGGGGTGGGGGTGGGTGTGGGTGGGGGGGGGGGGGGGCACACCCGGCGCGCACCTACTTATTTTTGCAGAGCAGCGCCTAACTTTGTGTATCTATGCTGAGTCAAAGGGCAACAGAATTTGGGTGTGTGTGTCAGATTCCTTTAGTAGGGTGACTGTGTACAGGTCTAGTAGGAAGTGAGGTGGTAGGAGATGCCTTAACCACCATACTTTATTAGTATTTTATTATTAATATTTTATGTTGTACCAGTAAATTATACAATCTTGTTTTATTAATAATGTTTTACCAAACTTCACACACAACAATGTGGAATTAACATGGAAAAACAGTGGCATGATCAACGGGAATTATATATAAACATAATTTTTCACCAGGTTCGCCGTCGCAAATAATCCGGCCTGGGAATCGAACCAAGGACCTCAGGTTTACGAGACCTGTGCCTTAACCACTGGGCCACAGGATCTTCATGATTATGCTGGTTGAAATTCTAAAACATAAGCGGTCACTTAAACTTATCTCCTCCCCGGAAATAGCCCATAGTAGCTAGGGCCGTAAATGTTTTGGCAGTATGATTGCAATGTCCAAACCCGTAATTTATCTTGTATCTCTGTCCATTAATTTAATTTCAGGTTTCCTTGTACCATTCGTCATGTTCTGGATTGTTTCTTTACTGTTTATGAGTGTTGATGCATTTGGATTTCCTGCTTGGGTGCTCAAACACAAAGTACAGCCAAATGAAAAGGTAAGTTAGATCAAATGTGACATTTTACCATAAAACAAGGAACACTGTTCACAGTAGCTGGCAGAGAAAAATGGCACACTCTTACACTGATCGATGAACATTTACTTTGGAAGATTTTATATCCCTGTGAAGAAACATCAGGGCTGAGAGATTTTAGGTTAGATTTTGTAAGGTAAAACAAGAATTTGCGGTTATGAACCACTGTATTTATTCACACAATATAGCATTTAAAATTGAAACATTGGCATAAAACTCCATTAGGGAGAATGCCTAGGGGCCCAGGGTCAATTCATTTTAAACCAAGGTGAAAGCATATCTGATGAAAATGTTTGTGTGTTGTGTTGTAAAAAAGATGGGGAAGTTAGGTACTTACTTTTGGTAATACACATACACATGTACTTTTACTAGAACCTTTTTCTCAATCACCAAAATATTAAAATAGATCTGGAAAAATTGAGATAACTGAGAAGTGGTAGGGGTAAAGATTGGGGTTCTCATTATGCTCAGAGAAGCAACATTAACCATGGTAAGGCATCCTTTCAAGATTTAAAAAAAATGTTGGTAGAAAAGGGTGGAACAAAATGGTGGGTCTATTTTTTACCGACATCAAATCTCTTCCTGCCAATGTGGTACTACCATACTGTAATTATTATTAAGGATAGGGTTGCTGGGGTCTTGATTTGGGTTTAGGCAGGGATACTGTAAACTGGCCTAAAAATAACTGAAATTTAAGGACAAAGACCCAAAAACATGTTACGTACTAATGGTCTGGACTTCAAAATGAAGCTAAAGTTGTAATTTATCTCCTTTAAATACTGTCCTTCTCAATTTCTCAGAAGATAGCAGCACATTCCTACCGACCTTTCCACTATGAAAACCACAGCTTTACCATCATATTTCATTATTTTTGTTCTTTTTACTCCAGGTGACCATTCCTCGGATCTTACATGCAGCCCGTGTAGCCTTCACCAATCAGATGTCATCCATCCCATTCCTGTTAATCTGGCATCAATTAGAGCTTCTACGCCCTCTTGATTATGGTAGAACATTACCCACAATGCAGCGTGCCTTGGTGGACTTAGTGGCATGTGTGCTGATTGAAGAAATTGGCTTTTATTATACTCACAGGTTTGTGGTATTAGCAAGAAATTTGCCAGCATAGTGTACATCAAAATCAATCATTGTCAAGGGGGCGCAGCACTAATTCAGCGCCCCATAGGATAACGTGTGATTTCGGCCTACTTCAAGCGCCATTTCTGGCGTCCCTGCAATACTTGGCAAAATAAATTTGGTATCAAATTAAAGCTCTGTTTCTCTAGATTCCAAAACTTTTGTCGGCATATATCGATGACCATTGACTTTTTTCGCTAATTTGCGGTGCAAAAAAAAAGAGCTAAAAATATGCTAAACTCACCACTCACATTTCAAAATCGGGTTTTCTCTTAATCCGCCACAGAGAATTGCTTTTGAGATCAATTGTTCAGTTTTTATCTGCATGTTATCATTAAAGACACTTGTCGAATTCATATGAGCCGATATTGAGTGATTTAAAGTGAACATGTCGGTAGATATGGTCGCTGCAATCTCATATTCACTATGGACTATATTAGCGAATTTCGTTGTTACATAAAATGCGGAGTGATTTAGTGTTGCGCCTCTTATAAGGTGTTAAAAGTTTTCAAAATCCACATTTATTACTCATTAAGTAAACTAGAGAAAATTTGAAGCTCAACACCGAAGATTTCATGTCTATGCGACATTCCGTTCAAGAGAAATGATGTTTTAAAGATCAGTGCCGAAATGCCGAAAATCGAATATTTCGACTTTTCCTCCAATATCTGAAAGTTTATACAAAACTCACAAAATTAGTGACAGACGACAATTTGAGCACGCTCTTTGAACCAAGATTAATTTCTTTTCTAGATTATCAGTGTTGCCATTTTCTTTTGGAAATCATTTATTACTGAGTCTCAAGTATAAATACCCCCCGCTCCAGTAGTAACAATTGCGATCTTTTTGAGTAGGCCTACTGAATATTCAGCAAAACGGCTTCATGCAGATTAACAATGTCTATTAACCTTAAAATCCATTTATGAACCTTTTTGAGGATTTTTGGACGCATTTCTTGACTTTGAAGGCGCCTACTCGGCCAATAAAGTGTTTTTTCCAATAATTTTTCATGAGGATGACTTTTTGTAATATTTGTTTATCATCATGATGGAAATAGAACACATTTTGTGAAGCGCGTCTCTTATTTTGCGCGAAGAATGTATAAGGAACGCGTTCATAATGACGGTCGTTACAAGGGGGCGAGCACTAATTCAGCGCCCCATAGGATAACGTGTGATTTCGCCTACTTCAAGCGCCATTTCTGGCGTCCCTGCAATACTTGGCAAAATAAATTTGGTATCAAATTAAAGCTCTGTTTCTCTAGATTCCAAAACTTTTGTCGGCATATATCGATGACCATTGACTTTTTTTCGCTAATTTGCGTGCAAAAAAAAGAGCTAAAATATGCTAAACTCACCACTCACATTTCAAAATCGGGTTTTCTCTTAATCCGCCACAGAGAATTGCTTTTGAGATCAATTGTTCAGTTTTTATCTGCATGTTATCATTAAAGACACTTGTCGAATTCATATGAGCCGATATTGAGTGATTTAAAGTGAACATGTCGGTAGATATGGTCGCTGCAATCTCATATTCACTATGGACTATATTAGCCGAATTTCGTTGTTACATAAAATGCGGAGTGATTTAGTGTTGCGCCCTCTTATAAGGTGTTAAAAGTTTTCAAAATCCACATTTATTACTCATTAAGTAAACTAGAGAAAATTTGAAGCTCAACACCGAAGATTTCATGGCTCTCATGACATTCCGTTCAAGAGAAATGATGTTTTAAAGATCAGTGCCGAAATGCCGAAAATCGAATATTTCGACTTTTCCTCCAATATGCTGAAAGTTTATACAAAACTCACAAAATTAGTGACAGACGACAATTTGAGCACGTCTTTGAACCAAGATTAATTTCTTTTCTAGATTATCAGTGTTGCCATTTTCTTTTGGAAATCATTTATTACTGAGTCTCAAGTATAAATACCCCACCCCCGTTCCAGTAGTAACAATTGCGATCTTTTTGAGTAGGCCTACTGAATATTCAGCAAAACGGCTTCATGCAGATTAACAATGTCTATTAACCTTAAAATCCATTTATGAACCTTTTTGAGGATTTTTGGACGCATTTCTTGACTTTGAAGGCGCCTTCTCGGCCAATAAAGTGTTTTTTCCAATAATTTTTCATGAGGATGACTTTTTGTAATATTTGTTTATCATCATGATGGAAATAGAACACATTTTGTGAAGCGCGTCTCTTATTTTGCGTGAAGAATGTAAAAGGAACGCGTTCATAATGACGGCCGTTACAAGGTGTTAAAAGTTTTCAAAATCCACATTTATTACTCATTAAGTAAACTAGAGAAAATTTGAAGCTCAACACCGTAGATTTCATTTCTTTGCGACATTCCTTTCAAGAGAAATGATGTTTTAAAGATCAGTGCCGAAATGCCGAAAATCGAATATTTCGACTTTTCCTCCAATATGCGAAAGTTTATACAAAACTCACAAAATTAGTGACAGACGACAATTTGAGCACGTCTTTGAACCAAGATTAATTTCTTTTCTAGATTATCAGTGTTGCCATTTTCTTTTGGAAATCATTTATTACTGAGTCTCAAGTATAAATACCCCCCTGCTCCAGTAGTAACAATTGCGATCTTTTGAGTAGGCCTACTGAATATTCAGCAAAACGGCTTCATGCAGATTAACAATGTCTATTAACCTTAAAATCCATTTATGAACCTTTTTGAGGATTTTGGGACGCATTTCTTGACTTTGAAGGCGCCTTACTCGGCCAATAAAGTGTTTTTTCCAATAAGTTTTCATGAGGATGACTTTTTGTAATCTTTGTTTATCATCATGATGGTAATAGAACACATTTTGTGAAGCGCGTCTCTTATTTTATTGCGAAGAATGTAAAAGGAACGCGAGAATAATGACGGCCGTTACAAAGGGGCGCAGCACTAATTCAGCGCCCCATAGGATAACGTGTGATTTCGCCTACTTCAAGCGCCATTTCTGGCGTCCCTGCAATACTTGGCAAAATAAATTTGGTATCAAATTAAAGCTCTGTTTCTCTAGATTCCAAAACTTTTGTCGGCATATATCGATGACCATTGACTTTTTTCGCTAATTTGCGGTGCAAAAAAAAAGAGCTAAAAATATGCTAAACTCACCACTCACATTTCAAAATCGGGTTTTCTCTTAATCCGCCACAGAGAATTGCTTTTGAGATCAATTGTTCAGTTTTTATCTGCATGTTATCATTAAAGACACTTGTCGAATTCATATGAGCCGATATTGAGTGATTTAAAGTGAACATGTCGGTAGATATGGTCGCTGCAATCTCATATTCACTATGGACTATATTAGCAATTTCGTTGTTACATAAAATGCGGAGTGATTTAGTGTTGCGCCCTCTTATAAGGTGTTAAAAGTTTTCAAAATCCACATTTATTACTCATTAAGTAAACTAGAGAAAATTTGAAGCTCAACACCAAGATTTCATGGCTCTCGACATTCCGCTCAAGAGAAATGATGTTTTAAAGATCAGTGCCGAAATGCCGAAAATCGAATATTTCGACTTTTCCTCCAATATGCGAAAGTTTATACAAAACTCACAAAATTAGTGACAGACGACAATTTGAGCACGCCTTTGAACCAAGATTAATTTCTTTTCTAGATTATCAGTGTTGCCATTTTCTTTTGGAAATCATTTATTACTGAGTCTCAAGTATAAATACCCCCCGCTCCAGTAGTAACAATTACGGTCACTTTCCGTCGGCCCACTGAATATTCAGCAAAACGGCTTCATGCAGATTAACAATGTCTATTAACCTTAAAATCCATTTATGAACCTTTTGAGGATTTTGGACGCATTTCTTGACTTTGAAGGCGCCTACTCGGCCAATAAAGTGTTTTTTCCAATAATTTTCATGAGGATGACTTTTTGGAATCTTTGTTTATCACCATTATGGAAATAGAACACATTGTGTGAAGCGCGTCTCTTATTTTGCGCGATGAATGGAAAAGGAACGCGTTCATAATGACGGCCGTTACAAGGTGTTAAAAGTTTTCAAAATCCACATTTATTACTCATTAAGTAAACTAGAGAAAATTTGAAGCTCAACACCGAAGATTTCATGGCTCTGCGACATTCCGTTCAAGAGAAATGATGTTTTAAAGATCAGTGCCGAAATGCCGAAAATCAAATATTTCGACTTTTCCTCCAATATGCGAAAGTTTATACAAAACTCACAAAATTAGTGACAGACGACAATTTGAGCACGTCTTTGAACCAAGATTAATTTCTTTTCTAGATTATCAGTGTTGCCATTTTCTTTTGGAAATCATTTATTACTGAGTCTCAAGTATAAATACCCCCCCGCTCCAGTAGTAACAATTACGGTTTTTTTGGGTAGGCCTACTGAATATTCAGCAAAACGGCTTCATGCAGATTAACAATGTCTATTAACCTTAAAATCCATTTATGAACCTTTTGAGGATTTTTGGACGCATTTCTTGACTTTGAAGGCGCCTACTCGGCCAATAAAGTGTTTTTTCCAATAATTTTTCATGAGGATGACTTTTTGTAATATTTGTTTATCATCATGATGGAAATAGAACACATTTTGTGAAGCGCGTCTCTTATTTTTGCGAAGAATGTAAAAGGAACGCGTTCATAATGACGGCCGTTACAAGGGGGCGCAGCACTAATTCAGCGCCCCATAGGATAACGTGTGATTTCGCCTACTTCAAGCGCCATTTCTGGCGTCCCTGCAATACTTGGCAAAATAAATTTGGTATCAAATTAAAGCTCTGTTTCTCTAGATTCCAAAACTTTTGTCGGCATATATCGATGACCATTGACTTTTTTCGCTAATTTGCGGTGCAAAAAAAAAGAGCTAAAAATATGCTAAACTCACCACTCACATTTCAAAATCGGGTTTTCTCTTAATCCGCCACAGAGAATTGCTTTTGAGATCAATTGTTCAGTTTTTATCTGCATGTTATCATTAAAGACACTTGTCGAATTCATATGAGCCGATATTGAGTGATTTAAAGTGAACATGTCGGTAGATATGGTCGCTGCAATCTCATATTCACTATGGACTATATTAGCGAATTTCGTTGTTACATAAAATGCGGAGTGATTTAGTGTTGCGCCTCTTATAAGGTGTTAAAAGTTTTCAAAATCCACATTTATTACTCATTAAGTAAACTAGAGAAAATTTGAAGCTCAACACCGAAGATTTCATGGCTCTGCGACATTCCGTTCAAGAGAAATGATGTTTTAAAGATCAGTGCCGAAATGCCGAAAATCGAATATTTCGACTTTTCCTCCAATATGCGAAAGTTTATACAAAACTCACAAAATTAGTGACAGACGACAATTTGAGCACGCTCTTTGAACCAAGATTAATTTCTTTTCTAGATTATCAGTGTTGCCATTTTCTTTTGGAAATCATTTATTACTGAGTCTCAAGTATAAATACCCCCCCCGCTCCAGTAGTAACAATTGCGATCTTTTTGAGTAGGCCTACTGAATATTCAGCAAAACGGCTTCATGCAGATTAACAATGTCTATTAACCTTAAAATCCATTTATGAACCTTTTGAGGATTTTTGGACGCATTTCTTGACATTGAAGGCGCCTACTCGGCCAATAAAGTGTTTTTTCCAATAATTTTTCATGAGGATGACTTTTTGTAATATTTGTTTATCATCATGATTGAAATAGAACACATTTTGTGAAGCGCGTCTCTTATTTTTGCGCCAAGAATGTAAAAGGAACGCGTTCATAATGACGGCCGTTACAAGGGGGGCGCAGCACTAATTCAGCGCCCATAGGATAACGTGTGATTTCGGCCTACTTCAAGCGCCATTTCTGGCGTCCCTGCAATACTTGGCAAAATAAATTTGGTATCAAATTAAAGCTCTGTTTCTCTAGATTCCAAAACTTTTGTCGGCATATATCGATGACCATTGACTTTTTTTCACTAATTCTGCGGTGCAAAAAAAAAAGAGCTAAAAATATACTAAACTCACCACTCACATTTCAAAATCAGGTTTTCTCTTAATCCGCCACAGAGAATTGCTTTTGAGATCAATTGTTCAGTTTTTATCTGCATGTTATCATTAAAGACACTTGTCGAATTCATATGAGCCGATATTGAGTGATTTAAAGTGAACATGTCGGTAGATATGGTCGCTGCAATCTCATATTCACTATGGACTATATTAGCCGAATTTCGTTGTTACATAAAATGCGGAGTGATTTAGTGTTGCGCCCTCTTATAAGGTGTTAAAAGTTTTCAAAATCCACATTTATTACTCATTAAGTAAACTAGAGAAAATTTGAAGCTCAACACCGAAGATTTCATGTATCTGCGACATTCCGTTCAAGAGAAATGATGTTTTAAAGATCAGTGCCGAAATGCCGAAAATCGAATATTTCGACTTTTCCTCCAATATGCGAAGTTTATACAAAACTCACAAAATTAGTGACAGACGACAATTTGAGCACGTCTTTGAACCAAGATTAATTTCTTTTCTAGATTATCAGTGTTGCCATTTTCTTTTGGAAATCATTTATTACTGAGTCTCAAGTATAAATACCCCCGCTCCAGTAGTAACAATTATGATCTTTTGAGTAGGCCTACTGAATATTCAGCAAAACGGCTTCATGCAGATTAACAATGTCTATTAACCTTAAAATCCATTTATGAACCTTTTTGAGGATTTTTGGACGCATTTCTTGACTTTGAAGGCGCCTACTCGGCCAATAAAGTGTTTTTTCCAATAATTTTTCATGAGGATGACTTTTTGTAATATTTGTTTATCATCATGATGGAAATAGAACACATTTTGTGAAGCGCGTCTCTTATTTTTTATGCGCTGTGAAGAATGTTAAAGGAACGCTTCATAATGACGGTTGTTACAAGGGGGCGCAGCACTAATTCAGCGCCCCATAGGATAACGTGTGATTTCGGCCTACTTCAAGCGCCATTTCTGGCGTCCCTGCAATACTTGGCAAAATAAATTTGGTATCAAATTAAAGCTCTGTTTCTCTAGATTCCAAAACTTTTGTCGGCATATATCGATGACCATTGACTTTTTTCTCTAATTTGCGGTGCAAAAAAAAAGAGCTAAAAATATGCTAAACTCACCACTCACATTTCAAAATCGGGTTTTCTCTTAATCCGCCACAGAGAATTGCTTTTGAGATCAATTGTTCAGTTTTTATCTGCATGTTATCATTAAAGACACTTGTCGAATTCATATGAGCCGATATTGAGTGATTTAAAGTGAACATGTCGGTAGATATGGTCGCTGCAATCTCATATTCACTATGGACTATATTAGCCGAATTTCGTTGTTACATAAAATGCGGAGTGATTTAGTGTTGCGCCCTCTCAAGTCAACTGGTTCTCTGTGTTTGGAACCACAATCAAAATGATCACAACACAAAGTGAATGGGATGCTAACAGTTGTGCAAACTAAGCATGAACCAGTAATTAAGGTATGATGTATTCACTACGATGGAAAATTGCTGTGTGTACAATTTACTTCTCATCTCTCTAGTCATTTTTGTCTCTGGTCTTTTCTGTTTTTTGTTTTGATGTCAGACTAATTAGTATCCCTTTTTACTGCCCTGTTTATATTGGGACTTGCACCAAATGCTATAGAGAATTTATCGAGCAGCGAGTCATTTGTTGGCAAATTAATTGGTGGATTTTGTCAATTATTATTTAAAAAAAATGAAATATGTAAAAATTGTTGCTAAAAATAAAAATGCACAACATGCTCTTCAGGAAACAAACTTGTTTTCTTTTTTATTTGTTTGCTTCGACATAAGGGGACAATGGAGGCAATTTTTTCTTCAACCAAATATAATTTTTTTAACATTGCTGTCTTTTTCTTTTTACACCCCCAGATTACTTCATCACCCTCTCCTATACAAGCATATCCACAAAAAGCACCATGAGTGGACTGCACCAATCAGTTTGATAGCCCTCTACTCTCATCCGTTTGAGAACATTTTGTCCAATTTATTTCCGGTGATAGTAGGCCCACTAATCATGGGCTCCCATATTGCTGTAGCGGCACTGTGGTATGGAATTGGGATTAGTACTACATGCATTGTGCATAGTGGCTATCATCTGCCGTTGCTGCCTCCGCCAGAGATGCATGATTTTCACCACTTGAAGTAAGTATGGGGTTTTGAGACATGGTAGTATGGGACCAGTTAGATCAGTACCAAAGATGATGGGGATGCCCAAGGGCTACTTGGGCCTACTAAAAATAAAATTTTGTTTCTGGTAACATACTCTGAAAATAGAACTATTTTTTGGGACGCGGAATTGTGCAGGACCGCGTGCGGTACTGCACACTTCCGTTTACAGTCCCCATGCGGTACTGCACATCCCGACCTGCATTCCCGCATGCGGAATGCAGGTCGGATGTGCAGTACCGCATGGGGATGTGCAATATTTTCGTGTATTTCAGCGTGGGAACTGCAATATTTTGGTGCATTTCCGCTTAGGGATGTGCAATTTTTTGGTGTTTTTCGCATGGGGATGTGCAATATTTTTGGTGTTTTTCCGCCAGGGGATGTGCAATAATATTTTGGTGTATTTCCGCCAGGGGATGTGCAATATTTTTGGTGCATTTCCGTTAGGGGATTTGCAATATTTTTGGTGTTTTTCCGCATGGGGATGTGCAATATTTTTGGTGTATTTATGCGGCGTGGGGAACTGCAATATTTTTGGTGCAAGTTCCGCTAGGGGATTTGCAATATTTTTGGTGTTTTTCCGCATGGGGATGTGCAATATTTAAATTATATTAAATTACTATCCTCCGTAAATTGATTGATGATCGATCCCCTTGAGGAAATTCTCCGTTGGAACTTTAATAGAAAGTGGTCACAATGTCAAGTTGAATATATAATAGTCATCATTAAAGAGGCGTGTGAAATTGATTTTAATAAAATTAATTTTATACAATAACTATTAGCTAGGTTTCTATACTATGCCAACCTTTCGGACAAGACTTTCCAAGACTCTCTTTTAAATACAAAAATGCGACATTAATTACATGCGACGATCATTGATTGTCTAAAACTAATTACTAAAAAAAGTAAAAACACCTAAGAGCCTGACGTATTTTTCACCACGAATGAAGGCCTACTAAATTTTTGTCATACCTATTTTGTTGCATGTCCGCATGCGAACTGCAAAATATTTGGTGCAGTTCAATGCGGTAATGAACATATCTTTTCGCATGCCAGCGTCATGGAACTGCCAAATATTTGGTGTAGTTCCGCATGCATTTAATGTGAATGTCCGCGGGCGGGAATGTTATATATTTGGTTCATGTCCGCATGCGGGATGTACATGTTTTTTTCGCATGTCCGCATGATGAGGGAATGCAAGACGAGATGCACAGTTCGGATACGTAGGTGATTTTTGGCATTCGTGAGAGCAAAATGTAAAAAAAATATGGGGTCATTGGGTGAGAACATGACCTTTTATAGAATGGAATCTTTGGGTGAGAGCCAAAACAGCGCCTCAAAAACCTCGAAATTGAATTTCTAGTTCTAAATGCCGGGTCTAAATGGCTTCAAATTTCATTGTTTTTTTTTTTTTCAAAATAAGTAACAAAATCAGTAATAAATGAAAGTTGCTGTTCAAATTGAACTTGTAAGGGTCTTTGGGTGACAGATCAAATGGGAAAAATAGGGGGTCTTCGGGTGACAGAGCATGTGTTCGTTCAAAAAAAAATGGGGTCTTTGGGTGACAGCGACGCTGAAAAAGCGGGTCTTAACAGCCCTACATACGCGTCACCTCCAAAGTGGGAGTGCCCCCCCCCGGGAGGTCTGTCTGGTCTACCTGAAGAATTTTAAGATTAAAAAAAAACTTTTAATTTTTTTGTGTGTGCATAAAATGTATACAATATACGAGCGGTCATATTATTATAATCAAGACAATATGGAGGCACGCGGAATATTTGGTACAGTTACGCATTGGTTATACTAGTGAAAAATTATTTTCGCATGCTCGCATGCGGAACTACAAAATATTTGGTGCAGTTCCGCATGCGGTAACAGTCGCTTTTAATACCTGGTAAATATATACATTTCATCATGCTAAATACAATTATTAGTTGATTATATAATAGTATATAGGCCTACATTTCATCATGCTAAATTAAATTATTATCCTCCGTAAATTGATAATCGATCCACTTGAGAAATTCCCCGTTGGAACTTTAATAGAAAGTGGTCACAACGTCAAGTTGAATATATAATAGTTAATCATTAAAGAGGCGTGTGAAATTGATTCTAATAAAATTAATTTAATACAATAACTATCTAGGTTTCTATACTATGCCGACCTTCGGACAAGACTTTTTCAAGACTCTCTTTTAAATATAAATAATGAAAGCGGACATGAGAGCACCTCGGACGTATCAATTGCATTCTGAATACTGAAGCATGTCTTTCTGATATCAAATAATTTCCATTTTTGAAATTCACGATATAATTCAAATTTTATGACAAATTATTAAGATTTGATATGTTTCAAATTTTTGATATATAACAGTCCTCGAAATAAATTTTATAAATCTAATGATATATTCTTAAAGTGTATGTAGCTGGGAGGAAAAGTCGACGATCAGTTGAAAATTTTGACCTTTTATATTGAAGATATGGATTTTTTCCCAAAAAGACCTATTTTTTTTTGGTGTTTTGGGGAAAAAAATCCATATCTTCAATAATGAAAGGTCAAAATTTTCAATTGATCGTCGGTTTTCATCCCACCTACATACACTTTAAGTATAAATCATCAGATTTATAAAGTTTACTTCAAGTACTGTTAAATATCAAAATATCAATTTTAATGATTTGCCATAAAATGTGTATTACATTGCGAATTTAAAAAAATCAAAATTATTTGATATCAGAAGGGCATTCTTCGTATTCAGAATGCAATTCGATATGTCTGATGTGCTCTCATCTAATGTCCCACAATAAATACTGTCCAAACGTTCATACCCCTTCCTTTAATAATAACTTTTATGTTAAATCATTGACCATTTATAATATAAAGCTACCAAGTAATCTACATTTTAACTGAGATTTTAAGGTCTGAAAGGCCATCCCGGCAAACACAAAACGCGTTTTAAACAGGTTAGGCCTATATTTTTGGGTTTTGGTGTTGGTAAAAACGTTTTAATAACATAAATGTCGGGTTAAATAAAGGTCATGAAAACATTTAAAACGTTTTGTATGTTTTCAAAATGTTATTGAAAATATTTTCTGCAAACATTTTTTGCCAAATATTTTGTCACCCTATGTTTGAGAATATTTGCAGTAAGTTATCAAAAATTGTTTAGCCCTAAGTTTGAGAATATTTGCAGTAATATCAAAAATGTTTTTGAATATTCACCTCGTAAAGTATTAAAGCGCGCCGCCACAGCTTAATTCCATGATCTTGATCCTATTTTTATCGATATACATCGATCACTTATCGGATTAAGTATTGGACACAATAGATGAAGTATTTGATTGACAAGGTTACCCCTGCGTCCCCTAGCCGCTTGTCTATTACAACTTGTCTATTAATGTGTGCATATTATAATTTATACCATTAGGCCTATATGATTATGAGAGCTTTAATGAGGGGTTATAGTTTTTAGTCTGGTATGTCTGCCTATGCATGTTATGTTTCCATTTGTAAATGTGCTAGTGTGCGATGCATAATTCTTCTTTGCCCTGTATATTACATAAAGAATAACGATTTAAAGCATCATTTAATAATTTGAAATGTTTGTAATGTTTCCATGTTCCGGTGCATGATTTGTTTAATATAGCTTTTACTATATCATGATATCGCATGTAAAGCTGCACCAAATATATTGCAGTTCGGCCCCATGCGGACATGCGAACAAAAACAGCTTTTGCCATAAGCGTAGATCCCGGGGATGAGGGGCTAAGGCTAAACCCCTAATATTTTGCCAGGGTTCCATACAACCCCCCCCCCCCCAATGTTGACGCCTGTACGACCCCTGTTAGGTTTATCTTAATTTAGCTATTTTAGATCCAAGACGAAAATACCTATTTCGTCTCAGTTTTAGATAGCTTTAGATGTCCTTTTCGTAAACATCAAAAAACCCTTCTCTGATCTCGCCGCTACTATTCATGGGCATCGTTTGATATCTGCGTAAATTGATCCACTTGAGAAATGTCCCGCTTGGACAGCTTCTAACATGAATAAAATGCACACAATGTCAAGTTTATTACAATGGCCACTAAATAGATTCATCACAATAGCCACTTATCATTAAGCGACGTGCGATAATATTTTTAATATAATAAAATACTATAGACTTTAAAGTTTATAACACTTTCTTTTAATTACAGCAAATGAAGCAAAACTCACAATAGTCAAAGTGAAACGATAGTAATATTAAAGAAATTTATATATGCATGTGATAATATTTTCTACGCCGCAGGGCCTACAAATAAAAAACAAAACAAATAAAACCAAAAACAAACAACAACAACTACAACAACAAAAACCTTTTCGCCCGCAAGACACGCTGAACTGTAGGGCATACAACTCGCCTTGCATTCCCTCCCGGATTCTCTCATGAGGACATGCGAAAAAACATGTTCACCCCACATGCAGGGCTGCACGAAATATATTGCATTTCCGCACGCGGACATTCGAACAAAAACCGTTCATTATGCGGAACTACACCAAAAATGTTGCAGTACCCCATGCGGAAATACACCAAAAATATTGCAGTTCCCCATGCGGATAATACACCAAAAATATTGCACATCCCCTAACGGAAAAAACACCAAAAATATTGCAGATGCGGAAAAACACCAAAAATATTGCACATCCCCTAACGGAAATGCACCAAAAATATTGCAGTTCCCCATGCAAGTTGGGATATGTAGTTCCACATGAGGAAATACACCAAAAATATTGCAGTTCCCCATGCGGGACTGCACATCCCGACCTGATCATCAAGATGCGGTACTGCACATCCCGACCTGCATCACCGCATGCGGGAATGCACGCCGGGATGTGCAGTCCCGCAGGCGGAAGTGCGTGACGGAAGGTGCAGTTCCGCATGCGGGACTGTGAGAAGCGAAGTGTGCAGTACGCGCACGCGTACTGCACAGATAGCAGTCGCTTTCAATACCTGGAAAATATTACGACAGAAGGAAGGAAAAATTTTTATAGGCACATACTGAAATTTCAACCCAATTTTACACTAGAATCTAGCAAAAAACAGTATATGACTCTGGTCTCACAAAAGCACTTCTCATACATACTTCCCGAGTACTGACCAATTAGCATATAGCCTTGTATTATTATCCCTTATGTGACACGCATCATATACATGTTACATGAACATATATAGTTGGCTTTTGCTACGAAAAAGGGGATTAATCCAGGCCCAATTACTGATAATTACCCCCTTTGGTCAATTACACTTCCAGCTGGACAAGCCCATAAACCACAGCAGACAATCCAAAAGATAGAAAATTGTTATGTAATAATGTTATTATGAAACCTGTTGGCACACTTTTTGATAGTTCTATAATGGGAAATCAGCAGCAGCTAATTGGAGGGATTATAGTGGTTTTGATTTTTATACCTTTTTCGTAGAGCAACCAGAGTATACACGTATTAGACAGCTTGCGATTTCCAAACGTACAAAAGTATTTATTGTCATCAGCTTATCCAAACCACAGTAGCTGGCAGCGCATGCTACCCTGTTTATTGTATAAAAGAACTGGGTCAAGGCAGGTTCACATGATGCTATATATGCGCATTGATTAGGGATTTTTAGCGAATGAGGAGGGGATGTTTCATAGCTTTCCATGATGTGATTCAATCAATCAAAACCCCACTTCTGTAACCAAGGCCTGTTCATCTCTGCAAACAAGTGTAAGTATCAAACTATGGAACTTACTAGAAATTGTCAGATATTGTGAGTAGAAACTTACTTTGTTTCCCATTTTGGCCAAAAAAAATTGTTTGATTGGCGCAACCTGACTGACCCTAAAAATAGGCCCGAGCCTAGACCGTTGGCAGAGTGCTACACTATCGTATTAAAGTGCAGTAGAATGTAATAGCTGCCTTTTGTAAAACACGTATTGTTTGCAGTACAATCCATTCATCATGCTCATTGTAAAGTGTTGATGTTCTGTTTACTTTCCTGATGGCCACTAAGCTAACCCCAAGATATCACCTTTACATGTAGTTGGGTGTTTTTCTAGTGTTATTGGTAAGTACATTTATTGAAATGTTGCAAATGGCAGCTATTGCATTCTACTGCACTTACGATAGTGTTGCACTCTGCCGACAAGACATCTTTTCTTATTTTTTTACAAAATAAATAATTATAATTAAAAAAATTAAAATTAAAAAAAAAATTTAAAAAAAGTTCCAAGGCCTTTATCATACGCAATTTACAGCTTAAAATGTGTGTGTAAAAAAAGTAATAATAATAATTTTTAAAAAAAATTGCCGACCGACCTACCCTAATTATTTTTAATATTACGCCAATCAAACAATTTTTTTAGGCCTTGTATACACTTACATTCATTGTTTCACTTTCCTTGATAGGTTCATCAACAATTTTGGAGTGCTTGGCATCTTGGATTATCTGCATGGAACTAATAAGCTGTTTGTACAGAGCAAGTATTATCAGCGATTTCGAGTTACTTTCAGTTTGACACCCGTGTTAACCATGTACCCTGATGACGAGTTGCTGGAAGAAATCAAGAAATCAAAATAATCTACAGCTGTGTAGCAAGGAACAGGTGACCAAAATAATGAAATCAAGAAATCTTGAATTGTGTATCAGTTTTCTTTTTTGCCAAATGATGAAGAGACACCTTTTTGTGACTTAATCAGCTAAATTGCTTATATTGAATTTACATACTGAACAATTAAAGGCTTAATGTACGATTTCCTTCAAATGTTAAATTTGTCATATATACTCAAAATGCTGAAATAATACTAGTAATAATGATCGGGAATGATTTCTGTCCATTTTGAGCTGAAATAACGAGGTTACGTACGAAAAAGAAACACTGCTTGTTATTTTGGCAGTTTAACACGCAGTTCTATGGGCGGACATAAAGTCATAATTTCTTGAATTATGACTTTATGTCGAACTTTGCTCTGTTTACCTACAAACACAACAAATTTGGCTGATTCCATTTAGGTGCA
The DNA here is from genome assembly GCF_039555335.1 of Amphiura filiformis. Taxonomy (NCBI): domain Eukaryota; kingdom Metazoa; phylum Echinodermata; class Ophiuroidea; order Amphilepidida; family Amphiuridae; genus Amphiura; species Amphiura filiformis. The sequence continues at coordinate 12,768,825 of NC_092636.1, forward strand.
AGTTGTGACATGTGTAAACATTACAAATATGCCAAAAAATCAGGTTTGAAAAAAATTAACCAAATTCATATTATAAGATCGTACATTATGACTTTAAGCTATTGATTTATAGATACAATGCAAGTAAGGGATAGCTTAAAAATCCAAATACCAGTCAACCACAGCATCCTGGTAGAACCAGCGATTGGACCTGATTTTTATTGTTCAGAACAATGAAACAGGACTAAATTGCTGGTATTGCCAGGGTAAGGTAAGCCAAAAGATTGACGTAGTCCTATGTAATCAGTTTGTTTTATAGCTGACCCCACCCCAGAAGTGGATCAAAATAACATTGATGTTTTCTAAGAGCATAGGAGAAAGGTAATCAACATTTTTAACCCGCACAGAAAAACATAATCTACAGCTGTGTCAAAATAATATTTATGTTCATAATATTTTTAACCCCTCCCGCCTTCATAAAACAGTCTTCCTGTTCCTGACTGTGTTTTATGTGTGTGTGTGTTTATCGCTGAGCTACGAGCATACTGAGTGTTCCAGCTTGGCAAAGAATTACCTAGGCTAATATGCCTGATTTATCATGTAAATAGGACTTCATCATTATTTTGAATTGTCCCTTAATTTACCCAAATGTTATTAAAGGTACACAAGCTTGCAGTGCTAGTTATGTTATCAACAGAGCAGGGGCAGGGCCTCTATATCTTGACTTCAAACATATGTGACGTGTCATGTCAAAAGGAGACACTTTTGGGCGGGACGGTAAATGGAGAAATAGCTAAAAATCTGCCCGGGTGATTTTTTCCACAATTTGAGTTTGTTGCGAATTTGTGATATGTTATTAATGTTAAAAATATTGTTTGATAGTTTCAGACCAGAATATTACTGGCATCTTGTATTGTTTGAGACACTTTTCAAGGCAATTCCTACTCTCAACATTGTCAATAATATTTTTAAAGGCCGATATCTCAATTTCCAATTTTATAATACCATAACTTACGAACTCAATATCTTCGCTTAGGAATGTCCGATTTCATTGGGGAAAACGGCGTTGTGGAGCAAAAAATATCTATATATTTAAGATATATAAAAACCTCAAAATTGATAACCTGCCCAAAAGTGTCTCCTTTTGACATGACACGTCACATATATACTGTCAATCTACGAGGGCCGATTGAAAAGTTTGTGGCCTAAGGTAGGAGGAGTCAGTTTTCAAAAATCAAAAACATTTATTTTTCAACATAATACTCTCCTACATTACTTACTATAGGCCACAAACTTGTTAATCACTACTCGTACAATTAGCGAAAAAAATAGTTCACTTGCTCAAAACGATTCAAATGTACATGTATGTCATACAATAGTATGAACAGGATGTTCATATTCACATTATGTTACCCACTACCAGGAAATGAGTGTAAAGTCGCAAGTTGGTAGTTTCGAGACATCATGGTTGACTAAGTTGATGTTATCTGTGTGCCGTGCACCTGTACAAGCCAGTAGTATGTCCTTCGAGAATGGCCCATCCCATTGTGAGGTGCCCCATTCACGAAGGACATACTACGGGCTTGAACAAGTGGGCGGTAAACAAATAGCACCAATGCAGTAGCCAGGGCATCTTGAAACTACCAACTTGCAACTTTACGCTCATTCTGTGGTAGCAGGTCACATACAGAGATTTACTTTGTTTTACCCCATTTGTTCATTTCAAAATTAATAGGGGGCACATCTGACAATGAAAACTAACAATTTGTGGGGAAAAAAATCTATTTTTTATGGAAATGTTACAATATTGCTTTAATGTTTATCAACGCAAGTGTAGCAGAGTCTCTATAATTACCATTGATTAATATAAACAGTGCAAATATAAATTGATTATTCATTTTTATACCAAAGAAGCTTGGTATTGTGTACCAACCTCATCACAGCTGAAATATTATTTAGTTTAATATATTGTATTGAAATTCTCAACTTCTGTTGTAGAATTAAACTAGAAAGAATTTAAGTGTATTGTATATTTTTGGATGAAATATTGAGAGACCATCTAATTAAAAAAAATTCTAGTGATGGCCAAGTCCTCATTATGTACCACATTCAACCTAATGAGCATCCTTAGTCTCCCCTACTTTGTATTCCCTGTGGACTTTCCTGACTTTCATTTCATTTGTAAGTGCTTTTACCATATGCATGCAATAAGTAATTAAAAAAACAGTAACTTACAGGAAAAAATATCTGGCCACTAGGTTGAATACGGTATATGTAAATAATTTGTATATTATGCTACAATGTACTTTTAATGCAAATTTTTAATGCAATAGCAATGCAAATATAGCTGTGTTAAATCCAATTGAATGTATGTAGGTGCAATTGTTTTTAAGTGTGTATTTTTTTTTTAATTAAAAAAGAAGTGACACCATAGAACTTTATTAAAACTGGGACTGGAACTCAAACTCTGTACTTTGTCAATATATACTGTGTACCTTGTTTTGATAACATGAAATATTGTTATGGTTCAAGGGTTGCAGATATATGTACACCACAAGATTCCTATTGTGGCCACCTGCACAGGTACATCATTGCCAAGGTACTTGACTGGTACACACAGAGTAGAGATAAGTGTACAGGACCCACCAGCAGTAGCACTGCACTGGTACTACTGATACTCCCCTGGTACTCCTGAACAGTAGCAGCAAAGTACATTGACGATGGTGTACCTGTCCATGTGGCTGCAATAGGAGTCTGGTAGTGTACCATATCATAGATAAGCTGATGTAGAAATGTCGAGTATCAGATCATTATCAATACATACAAATGTAATGTGTATTATAAAAGTTTATTGAACTAATATTATTGGTCACCCCTTACAAACACTCTAGTATACAAGCGCGATCTGATGCCAGATCAGCGCCTGTTTACGCATGGCCACAAAAATGAGATGATATTTGCTAAAAACCTGTTTTTGGCATTGACCTTGGTAATACTTTGTACATCACGTACACATGTTTTGTGAATTTGAGTGGTGTATGGGTGGCAACACTAAAATCACTTGTTTAGTGGTGGGTGGCAATAGTCATGCAGTGCCAGGTAATACCACTCGCTATGCCCAACCCTTATTAATTCCATTGTTTTTTTTATTTTATTTTTTCTGAATCATTGCTCTCTTGTTTCCCCATCTGTTAAAATGAGCTTTTCAAGTTAGCCAAAAAATTTGTAACAATGCAGAGGGACTTTGTTTGATTATGTGGTACATTCAAAGGGGGACTTGGCAGGTGAATTAAAGTCATAATGTACGATCTTTTTCAGAATTTACCTTTATTTTTTCAAAACCGATTTTTGGCATATTTGTAATACTTACACATGTTCTAACTTAAATCTATGAGCAAACTGTCAAATTCGTCCTATTTGTAGTAAAACGGACAATTTTCTGTTGGTCCGACATAAAGTCATAATTTTTTAGATTATGACTTTATGTCGGCCACTTTATCATAAACCGTAGTCTCCTACAAAACTAGCTTAGTTACGCCCCTCCACATGTGGAGGGAGCGTAACTAAACTGGCCGCCAGAGGAGACTAACTCTGAGGCCGCACTCGCTGTCCTAATCCAAATAGTGCGAGATGTTTCGAGTCGGATAGAGGTGAAGTTTATGATGTTGTTTCTTTGCAAATTCCCAATGTTTTTTGCTTTATTATGTATTGGTAACTTTCATAATGATTGCATATTATCATTTTAGAAGAAAAAAAGAAAAATCTAAAAATTTAAAAAGATCGTACATTAAGACTTTAAGTCAATTTTGAGTTCAATATTTCTGCTTTGAAAGCATTTTGCAAGCTTTGACACCTCTTTTTCTAAAATTGATCGAGGCATTCATATTTTACAAGTGAAAAAGCATCCCAAATTCTTAATATTTTCCTTCTTTTTCTGTCTATTTTAATCTATATCTTGAAAAGCACTTCATGCAAAGTCCCCCCTTTTGATGTGCTGTATTATATTATGAGCCTGCATCACATCAAAAGTCGCCCAATTGGGCTACCAAATCATGGGTTTGGCAACTCTGTTCCAGTCTAGGATTGCATTGTGAGGTTTGATGTCATTGCATTATTTAGTCATTGTATTGTTATTGGTTTCTATGTCAACTAATATTTATATAAACTAACAAATTCTTTTATGCAAAACTCACTGATCCATAGTTGAATAACTTCTTTTCTATTATTTAAGCCTACCATGGTGACTAGTCAAATAGGACAAGCACATCATTAAGAAAACAGTAAAAGGTCAATAATGTCCTACAAATGGAAGTCTTTAGATAGAGGGGAGAGGGGACTATCTGTGTAGCACTTTGTACGGTTACATTAATGACTTTCACCACCCCTGGGGATATGTTGAGGGACCCACACACACGTCACATACACAACCCACCCGAATATGTGACTTGACCTGGACCGTGGTGACTTTTGAAAAATGGCTTCAAAATCAAAATTTTTACATCCATTTATTTCCTCCCTCCCCCTCACGATGTGGGTGATGGCGCCTGGCGGATATTTGTAATGAGTAAATTTTGTCTGCAGCTTAGTGACCAAGTGATGTAATGAAAGATCAAGCACAATTATCAATAATAATATCATCATATCCAATGTTTTCAAAAATGCTAATTCTATTCAACTGATCCTTCAATTCTTTTGAGGAGTGTATTTATGTATGTTGTTTCGTCTGTGGGTATACAAAGTAGAATGGTGAAAAAAAAATCAGAAAAAATGGGCATAAATCAAATATTTTGTGGCTTCTTAAGGAGGCTGTGTACTCTCAGACATGCATGTAGTAAAAGTGCAATAACTTTGTAATTATTCAAGCATAAGACATATAAAAGTATACATTTTTATGAAGGCAAGACATCAATAAATCTTAATATAAATACAGATTTGGGGTAAAAACAACAATTATGAAGAAAATCACCAAAAAGTGAGTTTTTGGCAATATTTGTTAGGTACATCATAACAAAAAAATGCTCTTTCCAAAATATTTTATTTTGTTTTTAGGTCAATCTTGAGGCTGCATTCCAGTTTTTTATTTTTTTGATATTGGCCTTATTTTTGAGATATTGACCATATAAAGCATCAAATTGAACTTTTTAAAATTCACAAACGCCTATTTGCACAAAATGATGCCTAAAATCGGTAATAGACCAAAATATAAAAAAATGAGAAAACCGTTTCTTGAGTCGATCATGCTTTTTACAATGATCATATTTGCTTACCTATAGATGCTGTATTTATTCAGTTATCGTGTACCTAAATCGTCATTTTACCGAGAAAATGACCATTGAAATAATGGCCGTTGAAGTTTAAAGTGGTCACATTTTGCACTTTCATCGAATCTCGCAGGAGAATGCGGCAGTTTTTATTTTTCTACCTTACATTACATAAACATCGGGTAACTCCACGGCCCCTTGAGAAGTTTGAGCGAAATCCATTCATAACTTGATATTTAAATCGGGGGAAAGAACTTGAAAAAACCCACATTTTATCAGCGAAAACGGAGCCATTTGACCACTAGGTTTTTGTGCTTCCGTGGTGTTTCCATAAGATGCCCGCGCATGCAGATAAGCGTCGTGTATGCGTAGCGTATTTGTGTGTTAACAAATTGCGCGATGCGCAACGCGATGCGTTGTTGCGCGTGTGTACCCTGCTGGTACAACAAAGATTTTCTTTCCTTTTCAATTTCAAACACGAGTGGAATAGTGATCCTTAAGATATTGCAGTTGGAGTTTACAAATCTGGATTTTCATTCCTTGTATTAACATAACAAAGTACAAACATCAAAAAAACTCAATTTTGCGAAAGAAACAATGTCTAGAGTACACAGCTGCCTTAAGTTCTTTGTGCAAGTTATCAGGTATTAAATAAAAAATTCATAAACTACAGACATTTTTACTCTAGAAATGACATATAATACAATATTTTTTATTGTTATTTTCACCCTAAATACTTTTTCACATTTTTGGCAGTGAAACCGGGGTGATAGTCCTTTTGAAAGTGCGGCCTTGATCTACTTCTTGTACAGTGTAGGGCCAACATTATTCAGTCTGTGAATTTAGACATATATATGGTAATTGGTATCAAGTTTCCTGTATGTTCAGTAGTGGCTCAGCTTTCTGTGTCATTGCTTGAAATCATTTCCTTTTCCAGTACTTTCCTTACTATACGTATGTTATTACATCAGAGCATGTCATCACGGTACAACAGCCTCCTACAAGTAACCAAAAACCAACATCACTCACCAGTCCATCAACTGAGTGTACAAGGAATAGTGATACATTCCGAAAGCTCTCGGACGAGCAAATTCACGCTTTGAGTAACAGTTTTAAGTTTTCATCATGCACTTTTGTATCATTTAATTGACTCTTGAAAGTTGGTCCCTGTTGTGTTAGCAGGCTTTACAATACTTGTGTGTGCTCTAGAAGTTAATGGCCCCCTGCATAACTGATTCCCCACATTAAGTTGGAATACCAAATGCTCATTCTTTTTGGTAGTTGGAGTCACTCCTGAATCATATTGCCAAAAGGTATAATACTCTGAGAAACGGGAATTTCATGAAAGAAAGTTGGTAAGTTGCATTATATTTAAAAAGAAGCAATTTAAAGTAGTACATGTATATAGTCGGGATATCATTGACACATGTGTGTGTAAGCATAGATCCTGGAAGTGTGGTGTAAGGACCCAGAACATCAGGGCTGTTTGGTGTCAAAAAATGACACTGAATTTCTAGTGCACAGTGGCGTAGATTTCTCTTTGACATTGGGGGGGATGGGGGGAATTCTTGAAGTATAGTGAATCCAACACCTTTTGGCAACAGAATAAGTTTATGGTACAAATGCGTGCACTTTATAGAGCTAAAATGGGCAAATATGAAGTTAATTTGGTCAGAAACCCATATTCAGACGTCAACATTGGGGGGGGGGGGTGGTTGTATGGACCATCACCCCTGGCAAAATATTGGAGGGGATTTATCCCCCCATCCCCCGGGATCTACGCCTATACTAGTGCATATAAAATATTTAATGAAAATTGTCAAAATATTTTGCCGGTTTGTAATTCATACTGACAACTGATATTAAAAGAATCGAGCCTGGTAAACCTTATAAATCATTCTAAACCAATTACCATCATATTTTGTGGTGAACTTGCATTTTAAAACTTTGTACATTGCAAAATACCAGGCCTACAAATGTTTTAGGCCTCTTCAATGTTACAATGTAGTGTACATCTAATGATTTAAATAAAAACAAGCCAAAATATTGATTAAATGTTTTTTTTTTTCCTTAAAAGTTTCTGGTTTCTTAACGGTACCCTGTAAAGCTAAGCTGACGTGTCAACTAAGATGGATATTTCTGATATAAATGGAACCAGACATGGATCTGCTGTAGATCAAGTTGCTGACCACCTTCAAGATGTTTGGGCTGCTTCAGGGACATTCTGGAATAGATACTGGGCTGTGATCCATGATACTTGTCATGGAAATCATTTCATTCTGGCAGCAACTTTAGGTAGGTGCTTAGCTTAATTTCTTTGTCCTATTTATGTTCAATAGGCTATATGTGACACGATCAAGGGGAATGAGTCACATGGCGACCCTGGTCCAAAATGAGTTTTACATATGTTTCTAAAGAGGACATTTAAGAGCTTTCAGAAACTGAAAACCACATGTTGATACGACTTTTCGCTGTGAAGTTACGTCAATTTATCAATAGCTGAAAACAATATAAAACAAAAGAATTTTAACACTTTCTTTGCCAATATCTCAAAATTAATAGCGACATCCAACTCATTTCCCTTGATCGTGTCACATATTGTTGATCCATTGATTATCCTTTTTTGGTGCATTTGTGGGATAGAAAAGGGGGAAAATTAGCCATCAATTTCCCCCTTTTCTATCCCACAATGCACTAGAAAATGATAATCAATAGATCAGCAATATAGCAATCCTATGGGCTATTCATTTTAAAAACACCTCTATGAACGTAGGTGTATATATTTCAAATGAAGTCAGGGGCAGCACCATGTGGGTGGGGCAAGGGATGCATGGCAGCTGCTCCCTATCATTTGCAAAAAAAGGAAAGAAGAAAAAAGAAGAACCATGCAGGCAGTGGCAACACCAGTGATTGTTTTTATTTTACTGTGGGAAGTGGGGGCAAGACCTCTGACTCATGCCTTCATAAACATTGTCAAAAACCTGATTTTTTTGCATATTTGTAATGTTTACACATGTCCCAACTTGCACCTAAATTGAATCGGCCAAATTTGTTGTCTTTGTAGGCCAACAGAGCAAAGTTCGACATATTATGAGGCCCGAAAGTTTCCATAATTCCAGGGTTCAGACCAACCTTAATTGGGTAACACAACCTGAGGTCATCCAAGGTCAAAGGTGGAAGAGTTCTGACTGGGGGAATTTGCTCCACCATGCCACTGCCACTGTATATAGGGTACACAAAAATGTTTGTGAAACGTGCTGCAGAGCATTCTAACAAAATGATATTTAAGTGTTGACAAAATGTTTTGCAATATATATGAAAATGCAGAATAATCAAAATAACATCTGTATCTGACAACATTCTTTAAATGCTGATATAATGATTTTTTCTTCATATATATTAAAAATGTGTCCATGATCTTTATATAACCGCACATTTAAATGATTTGACAAACCAAAACACTTGTATAGTTTATAACATTTTCAAACAATTTTGCTGGGATATTCACCAAAACTCAACTTACAATCACTGACACTCAGTCAGAAGAAAACAAAACAAATCACAGAAATCCACCCTTTTGGTAAAAAATGGTATTTTGTACAGAATAAAGTGTGTCGAATATGCTAATGTATGCAAACTTATGATAATTAATAATATGAAAATATAATGCTAAATATTCATTCATATTTAGCCTTAGCAGTATAAAGCTAAATATTCATATCCATTTATATGAATATTTAAAAATGAATAATTCAACCCGTATGGCTGGTCAAAATAGTGAACCAAAGTAACATTTATACTCCCTATTAAAGGCCCATTCAGTGATTTGCTCACCCAGAGGATTGTAAAAATCATCAAAAATTCCGGTTTTGTCACCTTTGTTAGTGATATACACCAGGCACAAAAAGAAACTCGTCAGTTATATTCATCCTTGCTGTTCAATAATGTGATAATTCTGGATTATTCTGAAATATACATTTTGTTAATTGGACTTTTCTTTCTCATTTGACACCCTGTTCGTGAACATTGAGCAAGAATTGACCAAGCTATGCGCCTCCAAACTCTCAAACCCCAAATTGAAAAGTTGCAATTTTAACGATTCATTTGTGCCTGTTACACTGTGTGCTTTATTGATTGGCCGGTGGTGCTTGTGTGCAATACAACGATGCGTTCCCAGTGAAAATCGTTGAAAATGCAACTTTTGATTTTGGGGTTTGAGGCATTGGAGGCGCATATCTTGGTCAATTCTTGTTCGTTTTTCACGAACAGGGTGTCAAATGAGAAAGCAAAGTCCAATTAACAAAATGTATATTTCAGAATAATCCAAAATGATAAGGTTATTGAACAGCAAGGATGAATATAACTGACGAGTTTCTTTTTGTGACTGGTGTACATGTAGATGTGCTGCTAGTGGTTACGCTGAAAGCCCTGTATAATAAAGACAATAGAAGATATGTTACATAATTTCTGCCAAATTTTTCATTTCAAAAATAGCTAATGACAATTTGAATGTTTTATCCTTCAGTTTCAGACAATTTATAAACAATTTAATTTTTTCCAGCCATGGCTTAATTCTGAATTGTCACCTAATTTGGGTGTACTTTGTCTTGGGTCCAATCTCTATCACGGAAAGTTTGCTATATCTTTCTAAATATAATGATTGTTTGTTCTAGATTTGTGTTTTAGCGTTTCATATTTGAAAGAACTAATGTTTAATTGCAACATTTCGAAACTACAAACCCAAACTGGGTGCTATGATGTACAAGATTTGGCTACGAGTATGCATTTTACATTAAGGTGCGGGATTGTAACTATCTAAAATATCCTGACAAATATCCAATTAGCTTCAGCTATTAGCTATTAAGATATTTGGATATTATTAAAGGATATTATGGATAATTTGGATAATAGTTGCACCTACTGATATTTTGGATATTTGGATATTTTAGATAATTTGGATATTATCAAGGATATTATGGATATTTATATATTTCAGATATTTGGATATTTTAGATATTATGGCTAATTAAGATATTTTAGATATTTTGGATATATTATTATGGCTAATTAGGATAATTTGGATATTTGTTATATTTTTCATATTATTATGGGTCATGAGGATAATTTGGATATTTCAGATATTTGGATATTTTAGATAATTTGGCTATTATTAGGGCTATTTTGGATAATTTGGATATTTTGGATATTATTGTGGCTAATTAGGATAATTTGGATATTTCAGATATTAGGATATTTTATGGGTCTTTAGGATAATTTGGATATTTCAGCTATTTGGATATTTTAGATAATTTGGATATTATTAGGGCTATTTTGGATAATTTGGATATTTTAGATATTTTGGATATTATTAGGGCTATTTTGGATATTTTAGATATTTTGGATATTATTATGGCTAATTAGGATAATTTGGATATATTTAATATTATTATGGGTCATTAGGATAATTTGGATATTTCAGCTATTTGGATATTTTAGATAATTTGGATATTATTAGGGCTATTTTGGATATTTTTGATATTATTATGGCTAATTTGGATATTTGTGATATTTCTCATATTATTATGGGACTTTAGGATAATTTGGATATTTCAGATATTTGGATATTTCAGATTATTTGGATAGGCCTATTTTAGATAATTTGGATATTATTAGGGCTATTTTGGATAATTTGGAAATTTTAGATATTTTGGACATTATTAGGTCTATTTTGGATAATTTGGATATTTTAGATATTATTATGGCTAATTAGGATAATTTGGATATTTGTTATATTTTTCATATTATTATGGGTCAATGGATAATTTGGATATTTCAGCAATTTGGATATTTTAGATAATTTGGCTATTATTAGGGCTATTTTGGATAATTTGGATATTTTGGATATTATTGTGGCTAATTAGGATAATTTGGATATTTCAGATATTAGTATATTTTAGATATTTTGGATATTATTATGGCTATTTTGGATATTTTATATATTTTGGATATTATTATGGCTAATTAGGATAATTTGGATATTTTTAATATTATTATGGGTCATTAGGATAATTTGGATATTTCAGCTATTTGGATATTTTAGATAATTTGGATATTATTAGGGCTATTTTGGATAATTTGGATATTTTAGATATTTTGGATATTTTTATGGCTATTTAGGATAATTTGGATATTTTTAATATTATTATGGGTCATTAGGATAATTTGGATATTTCAGCTATTTGGATATTTTAGATAATTTGGATATTATTAGGGCTATTTTGGATATTTTTGATATCATATTATGGCTAATTAGGATAATTTGGATATTTGTGATATTTTTCATATTATTATGGGACTTTAGGATAATTTGGATATTTCAGATATTTGGATATTTTAGATAATTTGGATATTATTAGGGCTAATTTGGATATTTTAGATATTTTGGATATTATTAGGGCTATTTTGGATAATTTGGATATTTTAGATATTAGTATGGCTAATTAGGATAATTTGGATATTTGTTATATTTTTCATATTATTATGGGTCAATGGATAATTTGGATATTTCAGCTATTTGGATATTTTAGATAATTTGGCTATTATTAGGGCTATTTTGGATAATTTGGATATTTTGGATATTATTGTGGCTAATTAGGATAATTAGGATATTTCAGATATTAGTATATTTTAGATATTTTGGATATTTTTATGGCTATTTTGGATAATTTGGATATTTTATATATTTTGGATATTATTATGGCTAATTAGGATAATTTGGATATTTTTAATATTATTATTATGGATTAATAATTTGGATATTTCAGCTATTTGGATATTTTAGATAATTTGGATATTATTAGGGCTATTTTGGATAATTTGGATATTTTTGATATTATTATGGCTAATTAGGATAATTTGGATATTTGTGATATTTTTCATATTATTATGGGACTTTAGGATAATTTGGATATTTCAGATATTTGGATATTTTAGATAATTTGGATATTATTAGGGCTATTTTGGATAATTTGGATATTTTATATATTTTGGATATTATTATGGCTAATTAGGATAATTTGGATATTTTTAATATTATTATGGGTCATTAGGATAATTTGGATATTTCAGCTATTTGGATATTTTAGATAATTTGGATATTATTAGGGCTATTTTGGATAACTTGGATATTTCAGATATTTGGATATTTTACATCATTCTCATATTATATGGGCTAATTAGGATATTTTTCAGATATTATTGTAACCGGCATCAGAATGGTTGGTTTTAATAATAAGGGTAGGGTTTGAAATGTTAGGACTTACGGTTTATCATTATTTACGATGTTTATTATTTTGTTTATTTTGATTGTGTCATTCTTAATTAATGTATGTATAATCATAAATGTGTTATGCATGTAGGTTTTGGTTTCATATCAAATTATATTTCCATCTGTTGTGTGACTGTAATTAATCGATCATAATCATCATCAAGTTAAGTTATTTTCCATCGTAATCATCATTGTCTTTGAAACTATTTTTAATCATGGTTTATCTTAAATTTGAAGGTCATTTACCCCATTGGTCATGAACACGCTGCATCCTTTGATTCTCAAGTTTATGAGTACTTCAAAATGTTTACGTCTTCATTGTTTATTGTCTTCCATTCATGAGGTTTAAGTTAAGTACACTTTAGCAATTGATTCCTTTTATGAGTGTGTATTGTCATCCAATTAGTTAAGTGTGGTGGAATTTATGGCCACTTATCTTTTAGCTCAAGATTGTAGGTGATGTACTTATGAATTATTCATGAGAAAGTTTTATCTCTTTAACAGGTTATGTATTGTTAAGATTTGTATTAAGTAAATGCTTAGTTAAAGTTATTATTTATGCTGTTGTAGAGATGGTACTTAAGTTGGTTTTCAAGTGTTTTTCCCATATGAACTTGTTTCTTAGAATATTTTCACTTCACTTCCATAGCCTGCAACTGATCAACATCAAATCTTCCATCCAAGATTCCAACTGATAAACATCAAACCTTCGATCTGAGCCTCCAACTGCTCAACATCTAGTCAATTCAATCGTCATCATATTATCATTGCATCGATCTTCATTGTTTCTACGAATCATCAGATATTATTATATTAAAGCCGGAGCATAACATTGTATATCTTCAAGTCTCCATCGTATTTATATTTATTTCTGTGTCTCGGGATTCTTCAACCCCGTAACATTATTATGGCCATGCCTTCCTATTTCTAACGCTTACAAATATGAGTCTTCAAATGATACATCTTTCTCTCATATTTTTTTCAACTTTAATGTACAATATTATCATCATCACCATAAATACACTGACATGTACAATACAATATGCGTCGTTCTTTAAAAGTCTTTTCCAAGTATACATGCTTTAGGAAACTTTATACATATGCAAGTAATGCAACTTTAATTATCATCATCACCATAAATACACTGACATGTAAAATACAATATGCGTCGTTCTTTAAAAGTCTTTTCCAACTATATATGCTTTAGGAAACTTTATGCATATGCAACTTTAATATACAATATAGTATGCGTCGTTCTTTCAAAGTATTTTCCAACTATATCCATCGTTTAGGATTACACTATTATGAACTAGAAGACAACATGCATGATTCATTGTAGGCTGTTTCTTAAATGGTTCTCAGGCATATTAATTTCACATCTTTTATGAACTAACACAACATGCATGATGTATGCGCTGTTCTTTAAAAGTCTTTTCAAACTATATCCATCGTTTTGGATAATGCAACTTTAATGTATACTATAATCTGTGTCGTTCTTTAAAAGTCTTTTACAACTATATCTATCGCTTAGGATTATGAACTAAAACACATAATGAGAAATCATCATACAACTACATAGTACATTAGTACATTCACATACAATTACCACAATGTAAAATACAATATGCGTCGTTCTTTAAAAGTCTTTTCCAACTATACATGCTTTAGGAAACTTTATGCACATGCAACTTTAATGTACAATATAATATGCGTCGTTCTTTAAAAGTCTTTTCCAACTATATCAATCGTTTCGAATTATACTATTATGAACTAGAAGACAACATGCATTATCCCTTCTAGGCTGTTCATTTAATGGTTCTCAGGCATATTAATTACAAAGGCATATAAATTTCACATCTTTTATGAACTAACAGTGTAACATGCATGATGTATGCGTCCTTCTTTATAATTCTTTACCAACTATATCCATGCATGGAGGTAGTAGAGATATCCATCGTTTTGGATGCATTGTGGACAAAAGCCACATCGCCATTGCAAGTTTGCAATGCATTAGATAATATCTAAATTAGCAGATATTTTGGCTAATTTAGATAATACCTAAAGTTCCTAATATCCAAATATCTCATATAGCGGATATTTTGGATAATATCTAAATTAGCAGATATTTTGGCTAATTTAGATAATACCTAAATAGCTGATAATATCTTAATATCCATCACTTACTAAGTAAAAAAATTTCAATTAAAATTTTATTATAAGTTCCTAATATCCAAATATCTGATATTAGCAGATATTTTGGCTAATGTAGATAATAGCTAAATAGCTGATAATATCTTAATATCCATCACTTACTAAGTAAAAAAAAATCAATAAAATTTTTATAAGTTCCTAATATACAAATATCTGATATAGCGGATATTTTAGCTAATATCCAAATTAGCAGATATTTTGGCTAATTTAGATAATAGCTAAATAGCTGATAATATCTTAATATCCATCACTTACTAAGTCAAAAAATTTAAATTACAATTTTATAAGTTCCTAATATACAAATATCTGATATATCCATCCTTAATAAGACATACTTTTACGTCATTAATTAATACCGTCATTATGAAGTCAATTTCCAACTTGTAAATAATGAAAATTGTCTCTTGCATTAATATTGACCTAGTCTTTTGAGCAGATTTGCAATTCTTACCACATATTAGGATCTGTTAAAAAGAGCTATCTTTACATGTACCTATAGAAGGCAGGTTAACTTTCAAACTTAACAAGGATGTCATATCAGGTCAATAAATTTTGATGCATAAACAAAATACCTTATAATTAAAATAGCACATTCCTTGTTGATATTTCATAGAAGCCAATAGCTCATCGGAAGCAAACCTATGCAGTATAAGATATCTTGTATATCATTTAGATACAATGCACATTGTCTATTTATTTAGAAAATGTGTGCCGATGAACATTAAGATTTGTCTTTTTGCCTTATAAAAGAACAATTTATTTGCACATAACCACACAGTTACCATTTTCTATTAATTACTGAATGTTTTACACCCAGACATACATACATAACCAGATTTAGCTGCTTTAAATATAATGTAAAGTCAAATTTCAGAGTCTTAGGAATTGCGAGTCTAGTTGAGTCACTGGATTAACGTTATTTGCGACTGACCGTATTTGCAGAAGAATAATGACTGATATTGATGCCAAGGTAGAACAAGAAACTAGCGAGGTTTTGTAGAAAGAAAACCTTAAGTATCCGATTAAAATTGTTCATCTAGAATGAAGTCTTGTTCTTCTTGATTGTGGAAATAATGAGAATCTAAGTCTGCTTGATTCATTGTATCAAATGTTCTACCGGTCTTGCAAATTTATTGTTCTCAGTCTTCTTCTTTTCTTCTTATCTTTTGTGGCGCATTATTATGTAGATGATGCACAGCTGCCATGACTGAAGAATGCAAGAAATCAGCTTGCACAACTTGCGAGTATTCACATAGCCAACCAAACTCTAGTTCGGATAACTCAGACCCGCAACAAAATATCTGCTTACTGATATGATCGTGTCCTGGGTCTTAACTAGTTTTCTAAATGTTGATGGCAAACTGGACAAAAGAAGCACATGGAAACTCTTCACAGCCTTTTAATCGCCTATTTATGCGTTGAGAGTCCTTCTATTGTTTGGATAACCCGAACAGCTTAGACAGGTCTTTTGTCTTTTGAAGCAAACCTCACTGCAATTGATGTGCAAGATCAGCGGGGCATCATTACTCCTGAAATATAACCACAAAGAAACAAACAGCAAAAAGAAACTACATGTGCCTTCCCCCCGTTGTTTGAAACCTTTGCGCCTGATTATATCACATGATTGGTAAGCTTGATGTTCCAACATTCGCAACTCCTAGAATTTATCTAGTAATAGACACTTGAAGATTAAGGTATACTACCATGATTACTATTCTTAACTTAAAGGCTTATATTCAGTAATAATATAAATTTGTATCTCCAGTAATAGAACCAGCCTGCATACTACAGGTTGACCTTTTCGAGCACCATGCAATCCATGTAAATCATTCCCAATAATTTGCATATGTGATCTAATAATGCCAAAAAGAAAATGGTATATATTGTATATAATACTTGTCAATTACAGCCAACACTAAATATTTTGGAGACTTGGATTTAATTAATAACATCCAACTTATAAAATACTTGACTGTAACTAGGGTTCATTATCTCATGCAAAGTATTACCGATAAATTTGTTGATTACTTGCCTGCTTGTAAATAAATTGAAGCCGTTGGCTGATTCTAACATGAAGCCGGTGGCCAATGCCAATGTGACCATGATGAAACCAGTTGCTGCTCTGTGGATGTTGATTTAGGCCTACGCTTCTACACTTAAATATTAATAAAATAATCACATCCACTGCTTAAGTAACATATCATTATCAATCCTATACTTTATAAAATACTACCACATCAGACAAACAGTATTATTTTTCACCACCAAGAGCACAACCATTTTTTTTGGTCCAGCATGATCGGAGGAGCAAATGCAAGTGGCTTACTAAGAAAGGTGTGAACACAACAAAAGAAATGGAATTAAAGCAGAGACCTGATTGGCTGCACCCCACTAAAGTGCCATCTGAATGGCCAAGAATCTGGGATTGTTGCTATAACAACACAACAACTCCTACATCATTCCAATACCATGACCCAAATCAATAGCATAAACTTTCAAGAGGACTTGATATGGCTCAAGTGGAACTGATAGGATAATTTTCCAGACTTGGCTGCACATGAATGCCCAAGTTTCCCTGATGCTGAGACAATCTGGTTTTTAAAAGATTTTCAACTTTGAAAAACGTCAATAGCTGATAATATCTTAATATCCATCACTTACTAAGTAAAAAAATTTCAATTAAAATTAAGTTCCTAATATACAAATATCTGATATAGCGGATATTTTAGCTAATATCCAAATTAGCAGATATTTTGGCTAATTTAGATAATAGCTAAATAGCTGATAATATCTTAATATTATAAGTTCCTAATATACAAATATCTGATATAGCGGATATTTTAGCTAATATCCAAATTAGCATATATTTTGGCTAATTTAGATAATAGCTAAATAGCTGATAATATCTTAATATCCATCACTTACTAAGTCAAAAAATTTAAATTACAATTTTATAAGTTCCTAATATACAAATATCTGATATATCCATCCTTAATACGTAACAAAAATTTCAATACAAATTTTTTAAAGTTCCTGATAATAGCTAAATAGCCGCTAATATCTTAATATCCATCACTTACTAAGTCAAAAAAATTTCAATCAAAATTTTATAAGTCCTTAATATACAAATATCTGATATAGCGGATATTTTAGCTAATATCCAAATTAGCAGATATTTTGGCTAATTTAGATAATAGCTAAATAGCTGCTAATATCTTAATATCCATCACTTACTAAGTCAAACAATTTTCAATCAAAATTTTATAAGTCCCTAATATACAAATATCTGATATAGCGGATATTTTAGCTAATATCCAAATTAGCATATATTTTGGCTAATTTAGATAATAGCTAAATAGCTGCTAATATCTTAATATCCATCACTTACTAAGTCAAAAAATTTAAATTTAAATTTTATAAGTTCCTAATATACAAATATCTGATATAGCGGATATTTTAGCTAATATCCAAATTAGCAGATATTTTGGCTAATTTAGATAATAGCTAAATAGCTGTTAATATCTTAATATCCATCACTTACTAAGTCAAAAAATTTTCAATCAAAATTTTATAAGTCCCTAATATACAAATATCTGATATAGCGGATATTTTAGCTAATATCCAAATTAGCAGATATTTTGGCTAATTTAGATAATAGCTAAATAGCTGCTAATATCTTAATATCCATCACTTACTAAGTCAAAAATTTAAATTTAAATTTTATAAGTTCCTAATATACAAATATCTGATATAGCGGATATTTTAGCTAATATCCAAATTAGCAGATATTTTGGATAATTTAGATAATAGCTAAATAGCTGCTAATATCTTAATATCCATCACTTACTAAGTCAAAACATTTTCAATCAAAATTTTATAAGTCCCTAATATACAAATATCTGATATAGCGGATATTTTAGCTAATATCCAAATTAGCAGATATTTTGGCTAATTTAGATAATAGCTAAATAGCTGCTAATATCTTAATATCCATCACTTACTAAGTCAAAAAATTTAAATTTAAATTTTATAAGTTCCTAATATACAAATATCTGATATAGCGGATATTTTAGCTAATATCCAAATTAGCATATATTTTGGCTAATTTAGATAATAGCTAAATAGCTGCTAATTATCTTAATATCCATCACTTACTAAGTCAAAAAATTTAAATTTAAATTTTATAAGTTCCTAATATACAAATATCTGATATAGCGGATATTTTAGCTAATATCCAAATTAGCAGATATTTTGGCTAATTTAGATAATAGCTAAATAGCTGCTAATATCTTAATATCCATCACTTACTAAGTCAAAAAATTTAAATTTAAATTTTATAAGTTCCTAATATACAAATATCTGATATAGCGGATATTTTAGCTAATATCCAAATTAGCAGATATTTTGGATAATTTAGATAATAGCTAAATAGCTGCTAATATCTTAATATCCATCACTTACTAAGTCAAAAAATTTTCAATCAAAATTTTATAAGTCCCTAATATACAAATATCTGATATAGCGGATATTTTAGCTAATATCCAAATTAGCAGATATTTTGGCTAATTTAGATAATAGCTAAATAGCTGCTAATATCTTAATATCCATCACTTACTAAGTCAAAAAATTTCAATTAAAATGTTATAAGTTCCTAATATACAAATATCTGATATAGCGGATATTTTAGCTAATATCCAAATTAGCATATATTTTGGCTAATTTAGATAATAGCTAAATAGCTGCTAATTATCTTAATATCCATCACTTACTAAGTCAAAAAATTTAAATTTAAATTTTATAAGTTCCTAATATACAAATATCTGATATAGCGGATATTTTAGCTAATATCCAAATTAGCAGATATTTTGGCTAATTTAGATAATAGCTAAATAGCTGCTAATATCTTAATATCCATCACTTACTAAGTCAAAAAATTTTAAATCAAAATTTTATAAGTCCCTAATATACAAATATCTGATATAGCGGATATTTTAGCTAATATCCAAATTAGCAGATATTTTGGCTAATTTAGATAATAGCTAAATAGCTGCTAATATCTTAATATCCATCACTTACTAAGTCAAAAATTTAAATTTAAATTTTATAAGTTCCTAATATACAAATATCTGATATAGCGGATATTTTAGCTAATATCCAAATTAGCAGATATTTTGGATAATTTAGATAATAGCTAAATAGCTGATAATATCTTAATATCCATCACTTACTAAGTCAAAAAAATTTCAATCAAAATTTTATAAGTCCCTAATATACAAATATCTGATATAGCGGATATTTTAGCTAATATCCAAATTAGCATATATTTTGGCTAATTTAGATAATAGCTAAATAGCTGCTAATATCTTAATATCCATCACTTACTAAGTAAATGATTGGACAAAAAAATTTCTAAGTCCCTAATATACAAATATCAGATATTTTAGATAATATGAGATATTATGATACACAAAAATAGCCAAATAGCCAAAAACAACCTTATAACTATCTAAAATAGCAGATTTTTCACCCTATACTACAACACACAAATTAGCCAAATTATCTAAAAATATAAAAAAAAGTTACAATCCCGCACCTAACTCGCATTTTACCAAGTTAGCAATAGGTATTTCCTTCATGTTGCCAATGCATGACTTTCTTTATTATACTCAAAAACGGATTTTATTATACATGTACTAGAAAGTTGTTTACGTGCATATAGGCTCCTTCACAGTCGGTTTCTGTTGTGTATGTTTACAACTGAGCCACATACAGACTGGGTTGCCGGGACTACCAGACAAAGAATCTGTTTTTTGACTATAATTTGGCCTCTATCAGTTTTACTGATAAGATGGCTAATTGAAAATAAACACTTATTTTGTACACAGATAATGCTCTGTGGTTATTTATGGATGGAAGCTTAGGAAATTGCTATTAATGAAATAGTTAATATATTAAACATACATTTTGCTTCGTTAACGACGGAAATCCGTTCAGAAATAAGGTTTTTTGGAACCATTCGACAATAAACATTTTGAACAATTTTGCTCTATGAAAAAGGATACAATTGCACCCCTGCTGAACTGACTACTGATAAGCTGCGCTGTCAACAAGCATTGACAAGTAAAGCGTGACCCCTAATTAAACAATAATAATGAGCATTCCCTGATCTGACCAGAGCTGGGTATAAATAGTTCAGGTGCCTACTACCAACACTAATTGATGTTGGGAGTGACACTAGTCGTCGGGGGGGGGGGGGGGGAGTACCAGTAATTGGGGTAGATAATAGTGGCTTTGGTTGTATACATTTTTGGTACATGTAGAGCAACCGGGAATCCCTGGGATTGAGTAATCAGTCTTTTTGATTAGGCCAATGAAAGTCGATTTTGAGTTTCCCGTCACCGCCCTCACTTCATTTTCTGACCCTGACTTGAATTCATTATTGTGACTATTTTAATATACTTTTGAATCTCATTTAATAGGGCTAAACATCCATCTTCAAGTGAATGTGGGCAAATAACAACACATTTTACATACGTGTTGGTCATATAATGAAAGGCAGAAAAATAATGAATAATGAAAAGGTTACCTCACTTGTTTTCAGAAATTATGTGACGGGAAACTCAAAATTGACTGTTAGTGGCCTTATAATGTGATTGGATTTTATACTAAATATTGGTAAATAGTATAACACTTAAAACAAAAGACTCAAGAAAAGGTAATGAAGGACAGAAATTTGGAGTTTATATGAATAAAAGATTTAAGAGGAATTCGAAGGAGTTAGATTGTTATGGACATGGTGGGTTAGTAAGCGGAAAATGTTGAAGGTCATGCAGGTCAAGGTCACCCGAGGTGAATTGAGTATAGATTGTCAGATTGTGGATAACAATTCTGCCCAAAATTGTTAAAGGTCATTTGAGGTCGACTAAGTATATATTGTGTTGGATTGTCAGAATCTTCAAAGTGGTGTCAAGCGCATTAAATGTCAACAGAGCATCGATAGTCTGATTTTCATAAAACGTGGTGCATGTAATCACAATTAGGCCCTAAGGGTCAAAACCATCAAGGTAATATCAAGGTTAACAGTTACTGATAATAGATAGTTGGATTGTCATGAAATTTGGTTGATACGAAATCCCTTAGCAGCAAACATTCTTAAGGTTATCTGAATATAGATTGTTGGATTGTTGTAAAACTCAGAGGATGTGATTCCAATTGAGCCGTTTGTTACAAGTATGAATTAAATGTAGACCAATTTAGCACACATTTTCCAATTCAGCTTTCGACATGAAAATTTTAGTATTTCCTAGTATGTCATTGGTGGTATTTACCAATAAATGCCAATATTTCGCACCCAGTTAGTTGTGCCAAACATTCTTCCAAGTAGCCCTACTTGCATGCAAAATTATGAAACATGATCTTCATCCATGGCGTTGTCTTTTTAAAGACATTTCTTGTTTACACTTATGCTGGGTTCACTGAATGGGCCTTTAATTATTTTACCCCGATTGCAAATGACCAATGATTGCAAAGTTTAAGGCCTCTATACCAAACCTGTACTTATTATAATCTTCATGTGTGTCTCATTTCAGGTTTCCTTGTACCATTCTTGACATTCTGGATTATTTCTTTACTGAAAATGCAGAATAATCAAAATAACATCTGTATCTGACAACATTCTTTAAATGCTGATATAATGATTTTTTCTTCATATATATTAAAAATGTGTCCATGATCTTTATATAACCGCACATTTAAATGATTTGACAAACCAAAACACTTGTATAGTTTATAACATTTTCAAACAATTTTGCTGGGATATTCACCAAAACTCAACTTACAATCACTGACACTCAGTCAGAAGAAAACAAAACAAATCACAGAAATCCACCCTTTTGGTAAAAAATGGTATTTTGTACAGAATAAAGTGTGTCGAATATGCTAATGTATGCAAACTTATGATAATTAATAATATGAAAATATAATGCTAAATATTCATTCATATTTAGCCTTAGCAGTATAAAGCTAAATATTCATATCCATTTAAATGAATAAAAAAAAATGAATAATTCAACCCGTATGGCTGGTCAAAATAGTGAACCAAAGTAACATTTATACTCCCTATTAAAGGCCCATTCAGTGATTTGCTCACCCAGAGGATTGTAAAAATCATCAAAAATTCCGGTTTTGTCACCTTTGTTAGTGATATAAAAAAAACAAAAAAAGAAACTCGTCAGTTATATTCATCCTTGCTGTTCAATAATGTGATAATTCTGGATTATTCTGAAATATACATTTTGTTAATTGGACTTTTCTTTCTCATTTGACACCCTGTTCGTGAACATTGAGCAAGAATTGACCAAGCTATGCGCCTCCAAACTCTCAAACCCCAAATTGAAAAGTTGCAATTTTAACGATTCATTTGTGCCTGTTACACTGTGTGCTTTATTGATTGGCCCGTGGTGCTTGTGTGCAATACAACGATGCGTTCCCAGTGAAAATCGTTGAAAATGCAACTTTTGATTTTGGGGTTTGAGGCATTGGAGGCGCATATCTTGGTCAATTCTTGTTCGTTTTTCACGAACAGGGTGTCAAATGAGAAAGCAAAGTCCAATTAACAAAATGTATATTTCAGAATAATCCAAAATTATAAGGTTATTGAACAGCAAGGATGAATATAACTGACGAGTTTCTTTTTGTGACTGGTGTACATGTAGATGTGCTGCTAGTGGTTACGCTGAAAGCCCTGTATAATAAAGACAATAGAAGATATGTTACATAATTTCTGCCAAATTTTTCATTTCAAAAATAGCTAATGACAATTTGAATGTTTTATCCTTCAGTTTCAGACAATTTATAAACAATTTAATTTTTCCAGCCATGGCTTAATTCTGAATTGTCACCTAATTTGGGTGTACTTTGTCTTGGGTCCAATCTCTATCACGGAAAGTTTGCTATATCTTTCTAAATATAATGATTGTTTGTTCTAGATTTGTGTTTTAGCGTTTCATATTTGAAAGAACTAATGTTTAATTGCAACATTTCAAAACTACAAACCCAAACTGGGTGCTATGATGTACAAGATTTGGCTACGAGTATGCATTTTACCAAGTTAGCAATAGGTATTTCCTTCATGTTGCCAATGCATGACTTTCTTTATTATACTCAAAAACGGATTTTATTATACATGTACTAGAAAGTTGTTTACGTGCATATAGGCTCCTTCACAGTCGGTTTCTGTTGTGTATGTTTACAACTGAGCCACATACAGACTGGGTTGCCGGGACTACCAGACAAAGAATCTGTTTTTTGACTATAATTTGGCCTCTATCAGTTTTACTGATAAGATGGCTAATTGAAAATAAACACTTATTTTGTACACAGATAATGCTCTGTGGTTATTTATGGATGGAAGCTTAGGAAATTGCTATTAATGAAATAGTTAATATATTAAACATACATTTTGCTTCGTTAACGATGGAAATCCGTTCAGAAATAAGGTTTTTTGGAACCATTCGACAATAAACATTTTGAACAATTTTGCTCTATGAAAAGGATACAATTGCACCCCTGCTGAACTGACTACTGATAAGCTGCGCTGTCAACAAGCATTGACAAGTAAAGCGTGACCCCTAATTAAACAATAATAATGAGCATTCCCTGATCTGACCAGAGCTGGGTATAAATAGTTCAGGTGCCTACTACCAACACTAATTGATGTTGGGAGTGACACTAGTCGTCGGGGGGGGGGGGGATACCAGTAATTGGGGTAGATAATAGTGGCTTTGGTTGTATACATTTTTGGTACATGTAGAGCAACCGGGAATCCCTGGGATTGAGTAATCAGTCTTTTTGATTAGGCCAATGAAAGTCGATTTTGAGTTTCCCGTCACCGCCCTCACTTCATTTTCTGACCCTGACTTGAATTCATTATTGTGACTATTTTTAATATACTTTTGAATCTCATTTAATAGGGCTAAACATCCATCTTCAAGTGAATGTGTGGCAAATAACAACACATTTTACATACGTGTTGGTCATATAATGAAAGGCAGAAAAATAATGAATAATGAAAAGGTTACCTCACTTGTTTTCAGAAATTATGTGACGGGAAACTCAAAATTGACTGTTAGTGGCCTTATAATGTGATTGGATTTTATACTAAATATTGGTAAATAGTATAACACTTAAAACAAAAGACTCAAGAAAAGGTAATAAAGGACAGAAATTTGGAGTTTATATGAATAAAAGATTTAAGAGGAACTCGAAGGAGTTAGATTGTTATGGACATGGTGGGTTAGTAAGCGGAAAATGTTGAAGGTCATGCAGGTCAAGGTCACCCGAGGTGAATTGAGTATAGATTGTCAGATTGTGGATAACAATTCTGCCCAAAATTGTTAAAGGTCATTTGAGGTCGACTAAGTATATATTGTGTTGGATTGTCAGAATCTTCAAAGTGGTGTCAAGCGCATTAAATGTCAACAGAGCATCGATAGTCTGATTTTCATAAAACGTGGTGCATGTAATCACAATTAGGCCCTAAGGGTCAAAACCATCAAGGTCATATCAAGGTTAACAGTTACTGATAATAGATAGTTGGATTGTCATGAAATTTGGTTGATACGAAATCCCTTAGCAGCAAACATTCTTAAGGTTATCTGAATATAGATTGTTGGATTGTTGTAAAACTCAGAGGATGTGATTCCAATTGAGCCGTTTGTTACAAGTATGAATTAAATGTAAACCAATTTAGCACACATTTTCCAATTCAGCTTTCGACATGAAAATTTTAGTATTTCCTAGTATGTCATTGGTGGTATTTACCAATAAATGCCAATATTTCGCACCCAGTTAGTTGTGCCAAACATTCTTCCAAGTAGCCCTACTTGCATGCAAAATTATGAAACATGATCTTCATCCATGGCGTTGTCTTTTTAAAGACATTTCTTGTTTACACTTATGCTGGGTTCACTGAATGGGCCTTTAATTATTTTACCCCGATTGCAAATGACCAATGATTGCAAAGTTTAAGGCCTCTATACCAAACCTGTACTTATTATAATCTTCATGTGTGTCTCATTTCAGGTTTCCTTGTACCATTCTTGACATTCTGGATTATTTCTTTACTGTTTATGTGTGTTGATGCATTTGGATTTCCTGCTTGGGTACTCAAACACAAAGTACAACCAAATGAAAAGGTAAGCAAATAAATATGACCTGTTTGGCACAAGAAGTCAATGTCAGAGTTCAGTATGTGAACATTCATGTACCACACAGGCCACTTTATAATTTAAAATGTGGTGATTTCCTGATTTGGAGGAAATTGTGCTGTTATAACAATGTGTCATTAGCATGTCAGTACCCCCAGTTTAACAATATCAATATTTCTCATTTTTGGGGTCTCTTTTTCATCATACTGAAAAGTTTGTTTTCAAGGGAAGTGTTTTGGAATCCCAGGGGGGGGGGGGTTTGCTACCCAATGACCCCCCTTTTGCGGCTACCCAATGTCTCCCCTTTTGTTGGTTCCGGCTACCCAATGACCCCCTTTTTTTAAGATTTTCTAGAAGAGCATCATCAAAATGCAACAAAATAATGCCGAACCTTTCAAATTTTGCTCAACTTTGTCAAAAATAATTATGCCGAAACTTTTTTCAAAATTTTCTACTCGATGACCCTTTTTTTGAAATCTTATACTCAATGACCCCCTTTTTTTCAAAATATTATACCCAATGACTCCCCTTTTTTTGGTTCCGGCTACCCAATGACCCCCTTTTTTTAAAGATTTTCTAGAAGAGCATCATCAAAATGCAACAAAATAATGCCGAACCTTTCAAATTTTGCTCCATTTTTTCAAAATTTTCTACCCGATGACCTTTTTGAAATCTTATACTCAATGACCCCCTTTTTTCAAAATATTATACCCAATGACCCCTTTTTTAAAATAACGCTTTGTTACCGATAGGCTCCTACTTCGCGACACCGGTAGGCACGTACCGGTCACTTCTAAAGTTGAGTGCCCCCCCCCGAGCCAAATGTCCCATCTAATTGAAGCTCAAGAGGGCTTGGCTTTATCATCATATACCATTTTGTTCTTTCACTCCAGGTGACCATTCCTCGGATCTTGGATGCGGCCCGTGTAGCCTGCACCAATCAGATGTCGTCCATCCCATTCCTGCTAATCTGGCATCAATTAGAGCTTCTACGTCCTCTTGATTATGGCAGAACATTACCCACAATGCAGCGTGTCTTGGTGGACTTAGTAGGATTTCTACTAATTGAAGAAATTGTGTTTTATTACACTCACAGGTATTCATCATTTATTTCCATATCAAATAAATACATAATTACATACATCAAAATCAGGCAATATTAAATGATCAAAATACATCAAAATCAGAAAAATAACTTAATTACAACAATTAACAAGACATGTTATGGAGGAGAAGGCTGGAAGGCCAAATAGGCCTGTGAAATGCCTTCCCCTATTATAGGGGTAGAAACAAAAACAAACAAAAAATATTTTAAAAACAAAAACAAAGCCAAATAGTACAACTACGGAACAAGACAAGGACGGGGCTCGAAGAAATTAATAAACCATAGGTTAAATTAATTTTAAGTGCTCAAAAGAGAAGAAAAAAAAAGATATCAAGCGTAAGTTGAAATTAGCTTTTGCTTAAATTGATACCGAAATGTTTAACTGATTTAGATTGCTTAAATTTATTTTCTAGTGTATTCCAAAGATAGGGACCGCTAGTACGAACAGAATGATCTGAAAATGTTTTCTTATTTTTAGTTAGATTGTACTGGTTGTTACAGTGTCTTGGCGAATAGTTGTGGATATCAGACCGTTTCTTAAAGTAATATTTAAATGAGGAAGGTAGCTCATTCACTGAGTATCTATACATAAAAACACCCAATTCAAAAGTATACATATCAATGATGGTATGTAGTCCAGGGCTGTCAACTCTCACGCATTGGGCCACTTTCTCACGGTCTCACGCCAAGGTATTATAATCTCACGCCTAGGTAATAAATCTCACGCATAAAGCTGTCAAACACTGTCAAATGAGTAAAATCTCATGCAGCGTAGAACTAATTTGTTGTCCCTACCCCACACTTTTTAGATTCTCGAGCGCCATTGCTCAAATAATCATGGGTCAAATGTGTCAAAATATACATTGTAATCGGCAAATAATAACTCCGTCCCGGTACGCCTCTGTTCGACAGTGTCTCACGCAAAGCAATTCCAAAAAGTTGACAACCCTGATGTAGTCTTGTGAAGTAAGGTACGAGCGTTAACCTGGCCCCACTTGTATGGGCATGCCTGTCCCACTCTGGTCTCATGTCTCCCATTTTCTATGTGTTCTCACAGCAGTTCCCAGTTTGGCTTCCCAGATTTCGGGCTTTTAATCCAATTAATTTTAGATGAACTTTGATATATGCTAGGCCCCATGTCACATGGGAAAACGTGGTAAATCACACATTATTTTTGCTAATTTTAAGCTTGGATTTTAAGCTTTCTTAGCAAATTTGTTAGTGATTTTAGCCGATTGGTCAAGGTTTGAAACAATTTAGTAAAATTTAAGTTTGACTGAAAATGATATAAATTCCAGAGAAATAAATGAAAATGGCCTTTAGTATTGGTTATCTTTATGAATAGGCTCCATCTACTGAGGGCCCGACTAAAAAGGTGAGAATGAGAGGGATGGAGGTAGTTACAAGGACAACCAAACATAACAATTTGCATTGGTAGTACTGTAATAACACCTTCAGCTACAATCAAAAACCTGGGCGTAACATTTGATACAGCAATGAACATGTCATCTCACATAACCTCCTTGTGTAAATCTTTGAATTTCTTCCTCTGGAATATATCCAGAAGGCGTCGTTATATCGATCAAGATACTTGTAGCAATGCAATGCGAGCACTTGTTCTCTCCAAATTAGACTACGCTAATGCTCTTCTATCTGGTTGCAGGTCTACCGATATTGCTCGTCTCCAGCATTTACAGAACAGAGCTGCTCGCATTGTATTCCAAGTCCCTCGCCGCTACTCGTCATCCGAGCTTCTTGACTCCCTCCACTGGCTACCCATCGAAAAACGCATCATGTTCAAAATCCTCTTATACATCTACAAGTCACTGAATGATCTGTCACCAATCTACCTGTCTGATTGTTTGACGATCTATATCCCAACCAGAGAGGGTTTACGCTCGGCGTTAGACGCAACTCGTCTAGTTGTCCCCAGGAGCAACAGATTAATTGGTGATAGGTCTTTCAGTGCAGGGACCCAAACTGTGGAACAACATCCTTTAAACATCAGAGTTTCCCCACTGTAGATAGTTTCAAGAGTAACCTAAAAACTCACTTGTACTGATTGTTGCTGTTTTTAAGCCTTTTTTCTGGTATTATATGTTTTTGTATCTTTGTAAAGTGCTTTGATCAGGTTGGAAAAGCGCTATATTAAGTGCTGTTATTATTATTATTATCTTTTTCTGTTAACCAAATGCAGATTACTTCATCACCATCTCCTGTACAAACATATCCACAAGAAGCACCATGAATGGACAGCACCAATCAGTCTTGCAGCTATATACACCCATCCAGTTGAGCACATTCTCTGTTCTTTATTTCCAGTAGCATTAGGCCCACTAGTCATGGGCTCACATATAGCTGTAATGGCTCTATGGTATGCTATAGCCATAGGTAATGCCTGCATTGTACATAGTGGCTATCACCTGCCATTTCTGCCCCCGCCTGAGATGCATGATTTTCACCATTTGAAGTAAGTAAGGGGACGTTTTAGGGTTGAAAATTTGTAACTTTTTATTTAAAACTGACTTTTTGCTAGGATTATTCCCACTAGGGTAAGAAATGACACTTGTCACACCTTAAACTTAATATTAATACAGGTGCATTTTCAGATTAATGCTTAGAGTTTGTGTATGGTTCTTTTTGAAAGTCTATGTTCTGCGAACACCCCTTGTCAATAACAAGTGCCTCTGCAAAGTTTACATCATAGTCATGTAGATGTCATCGTGGTCATTTGGTGAAAATCTACAAAATTATTTTTTTCTGGTAAGAGTTCAAACTTGGGTGTATGAATTAGATGCTGAAAAGTGACTGAATAAAAGGGTTGCTTTTGTATTACTATGACTAGAAAGATACTTGAGCAGACATCAAAGAGATTATACTTAGGGAGACTAAACTCTGCCATGTTTGCATGTTGCTTATGGTGGGCAACTTTATAGTGTTCCTTCACAGCACAGCGCAGCACAGCATAGCATAACAACAAGTATTTATATGCGCCTTTGCCTAGGGATTCAAGGCGCAAGAGTAAAGAAAATCAAAAATTCAAAAAATACAGAAAACAATGGCAGCAAAAATTAAGGAAATAAGTGAGTTTTGATCAATGATTTAAAAAATGAGTCCAGGCTGATGGCATTATTGATTGTAGATGGTAAGCCATTCCAGAACTTTGAGCAGTCATTGAAAAGGCTCTATGGTAAAATTAACTTACTGGACCTAGTACTTATAGTATGTATGGAACTCTTGACCGTGAGACAGATGGAAATGTACTGAGGAGAGAGCCCATTCAGGGACTTGTACACAAGTGTGAGTGTTTTGAACTTAATTTTTTTTTGTAATTAATAGGCTTATTAGCAAACTTTGACTTGAAGTGCATACTTGTTTGTATTCCGGTGTAATGTATTGTGTGCTAAACATGCTAAGAACATTATTTACAAACTTTTGAAATGTTCAAACTTATAGAAGCCAATCATTGTTAGATTTCAGACTGTTGCCCAAGATAATATTTTGGGCCTAATATCTGACAATCCAAGATGGATTTTCCATGGCATTACACACAATGGTAGTCTGGGTTTGATCTCTTTGGAAGATGCTATGTTACCTATTTAGTTACTTATGTATCATTGTTTCTTTCGCCTCAATAGGTTCACCAACAATTATGGAGTGCTTGGCATCTTGGATTATCTGCATGGAACTAATAAGCTGTTTGTACAGAGCAAGTATTATCAGCGATTTCGAGTTACTTTCAGTTTGACACCTGTGTTAACCATGTACCCTGATGACGAGTTCACCAAATCTTTTAATAATTAATTTTCAACTGTGCATCACATATCCAAATAACAGCTTGATCGGTCATGTAATTAAGGAAATATGACGACTTTAAGATAGTCGCTTTCATGTAAAGTATAGCAAAGTAGCACTTTCAATGAGTGATACCTCGTAAAGGAAGCATCTTTCTGTTTTGATTTATTACTTTGATGAAATGGTTCTTTGGTATTGCCAAATTTGATTGCAAATTTGTAAGGTGGGCCCCTGAACCCCGCCATTTAAAGCCAAATTTTTGGAAGGTCATTTTGGGGTCACCAGGGGTCATCTGAGGTCAAATTAGTAAAACTGTCGTATGGGCATGAAACTTGGTGGGTACAGTCAACATTTCAAGCCAAATTTTTGGAAGGTCATTTCAGGGTCACCAGGGGTCATCTGAGGTCAAATTAGTAAAAACTGTCGGATGGGCATGAAACTTGGTGGGGACAGTCAACATTTAAAGCCAAATTTTTGGAAGGTCATTTCGGGGTCACCAGGGGTCATCTGAGGTCAAATTAGTAAAAACTGTCGTATGGGCATGAAACTTGGTGGGTACAGTGAACATTTAAAGCCAAATTTTTGGAAGGTCATTTTTGAGGCCACCAGGGGTCATCTGAGGTCAAATTAGTAAAAACTGTCATATGGGCATGAAACTTAGCACGGGGGTACAGTCAACATTTAGAGCCAAATTTTTAGAAGGTCATTTCAGGGCCACCAGGGGTCATCTGAGGTCATATTAGTAAAAACTGTTGCATGGGCATGAAACTTGGTGGGTACAGTTACCATCAGCCAGATAATCGTGCCCAGCCGACAACCGCCAAATTCATTTACCTCTCTACCAAAAGTTATCGCAAAAGCAGGCGGTCACAAAAGCAGGCGAGACTCGTGGTTCGAGAACCGCCTTGTTTTTTAATTCTGGTTTTTACACGGTTGTAATGTACTTTGTAAACAAAGATACAGTGCGATAATTAAGACATTAGGTGCTGCAGTTTTTTCAAAAGCCGAGATTTTAAATAAAACGTAGGAAACATCGTTTTATTACTACGATGGAAATATTAGCTGAACACGCATATCCGAGGTTCCACATAACATAGTAACGTACACAGCGTGCGGGACACACATACACATCAGAGGATTGTACCGTATTACAACCGCGGGAGTATTATGCATTGGCGCTAGTAGTAAATTCCAATTGAATTCACTACCCGTTTACGCATATGGCCACAAAAACGAGATAATAATTGTTTTTGGCATTGACCTTGGTAATACTGATGATGATTTACACATGTTTTGGGAATTTGAGTGTTGGTGGCAACACTAAAATAAATCACTGTTTAGTGGTGAGTGACACCAGTGCCAGGCAGTACCATTCGCTCTGCCCACCATAGCTACAACCTTGATGCTTACTATATATTTCTAATGTGTTTTATTTTATTTTGCTTTGAATCATATTGTTCTCTTGTTGCACCACCCATTTTAAAAATGAGCCCGCACATTTGGTGGTCTGTGATTGATGCTGCTTTAAAGGTAGCCCAAAAGTTGCAAAATTGCAGTGGGACTTTTTGTCATAGGATGGATGTCAAAAGTCACCCAATAATGGCTACAAAATCATGGATATGGCAACGCTGTTCCAGTCTTGGATGGCATTGTGAGGTTTGATGTCATTGTATTGTTTGATTTGTTATTGTATTATATTATTATTAGTTTCTATGCCACCTATATCAACTAATTCTTTCAAGCAAAAATCTCTTATCCCTAGTTCAATAACTTCTTTTCTATTGATTATGACCCATCTTATAAAATCACATCATGGTGATTGGGCAATTAGGACAAGTACTTTTAAGTCATCAACCTTTTGGTTTGTTCCATTAATTAAAATTAATGGAACAAACCAAAAGGTTGATGACGTCCTAGAAACAAAAGTCCTTTCATTAGAGAGGAAAGGGGGCAAAAACTTTGATTACGCCATATAAACAAAAGTCCTTTCCTTATAGAGTCCAATTACATTTGTAAAAATTTAGTCAAAACATTGGTCAAAGTTGATCTTTCTGGTTGTAATTTTCAACATTTCGAAATTATGTTAGCGGGAGGGAGCTGGATTCAGCCTCCCATGAATGAAAGCACTTCCGTTTAGGATGTCATTGAACTTTTGGTTTGTTCCCTAAGGCTAAGAAAAAGTTTGGTTGTCATACAACAACCACATTTTGAAATTCAGAGAAAAGGTGATTTTTTGGCTTTAATGTACAAAAGAGTATATCTACCCTTAATGTATTTTGATTATTTTTTCCTTCCAGAATTTGTGCTTTTTAAATTACAATTTAAAGATCTGAAACAGTTCATACTTCTAAATTGGTTTAAAACCTGTAAAACCCATAACCTTATTCGTATCTTATTATGTGGTAAATTCAATGTGTAGCATGGACTATGAAATTCAACTGTCCTCTTCAATTTTGGAGGAGGAGGACAAGTTGGATAAGGCATCAGGAACAAATATGTTCGATCTTTGGATCGACCGTCGATGCTGCTTCGATGCTTGGTATTAATGAACTATCAACTAATTAATCGGAATTAAAGCTAAATTTATGATTGGTCAATATCCCAACAGGCACACATTACTATTTTTTCACAATTAACAATAGTAAATTAATTGAGTTCATAAATAATAAGGATCGACCAAGCATCGATGGTCGATTGAAAGATCAAACTAATTTGTTTCTATTGCCTAACCAAGTAAGTTTTTTGTCTGGCCTTATAATTTGCATGCATGCTCTAACCTAAGAAATTTTGACCCATTTTTTTTACCAGAAGTCCAAATTTTCTTCATAATTTAACACAAATTGGCAGCAGGGCCAGAGTTCCCTTTTTGGGGCCCTGGGCCAGGCCAAAATTTGAGGGCCCCATACGCACCATATGAGCAAGGCATGTGCACTCAAGTGGCCAAGTTTTGGTTTACAAAAAGGGGGCCTATTCTTAGTATTCTAAGATTAACAGTGGCGGTGGAAGCATTACAAGGATATCTTTTTTCAACAATTTTTCTAGGACATTGTGCGTGAAAATTTTTTTCACTATTTTAGTCAAAAGTGAAGGTGAATTTTGCTATGTAAAGGGCCAAAGTGGGCACTATTTTTCACTATTACCATATTTTGGTCCAAAACATGGTGTTTTCAGGCTGAAAAGGAATATGCACAGGGCAATATTGGGGGCCTTTAAATTTCTGGGCCGGGGGCCCGTCTGGCCCAATGGTAAATCCAGCCCTGATTGGCAGTGTTTTTTCAACCCTTCCCAAATATTTGGCAAAAACAAAAAGTTTAGCAACACTGGGACACTAAGCCAAAATTTGGCTATTTTACAAGCAACGTTTTTGAAAATTTGAAAAAATTACCTATCCAATCCATACACCAAAATTAGCCCGGAAAAAAGGTCATTGACTGAAGTACCAAATGACCAAAACTGTGACTCATGTTTCTCGTACATCAATCTTGAATTGTATGGTCATTGTACTGAGAGCAACATGAAATATTCATTCCGTTCATGCTAAATTATACTGGAATATTGAAATTACTATTGTTTATCATTTTCATCATCCCAATAATATTTTGTAACTAGCTGTATTAAGGGAACGTTCATCGGGATGAAAAGGGCTTTATTGTGACAATGTGCGTGCATAGCTTGCAAAAATGTTGTATTTTACAATATTTTGGCCCATGAAATTGATACTTTTTTGACCAACCCCCTTTATAGGTGTCACAACTTTCTTGACCCCTTTTGCCATGTTAAAAACTTTTGACCCCCTTTTTGGAAAGTCAAAACTTTTTTTGACCCCCTGGAATTTTCCAGCTCCATTTATGAATGTTCCCTAAGGTAAAGCTTGGCTTTGCACCACCTGGCTGCGCCACTGTTATGTTAATGCTTAGCCCATTTAGCATGTACACATTACTAATGCACAGTTCATTGAGTCTTTTCAATAATAGACATGGTTCGAGATCTGACACCTGGTTGACTGCCAAAACGAGAAAAAATAAAAGTTGCATAAAACATAAAATATATTTTGCTGTATATCAGCCCTATTCACAACAAAGATATCAAAGGTGCATGGTTGAAGCTCAGTTTTTGTGCAAAACTGCATTTCTTTTAATAACCTTTGTCATGTGAAATCTCAAATTTCAGCGAGTCTCATGCAAAAACTATGCAACAAGTTATAGAAAAAGCTGTTGAATTTGTATGTTATGATCATTACCTGATGTATTTATATTGCAGACGCAAATATTTATGTATGTTTTTGGGTATGTGGATATACAAAGTAGAATGGGAAAAAAATCAGAAAAAAAGATATAAATCAAATATATAAGTTAAATTATCAGGTATTAAATAAAAAATTCATAAACTACAAACATTTTTACTCTAGAAATGACATAAATGTTTTTTTATGTTTATTTTCACCCTAAAATACTTTTTCACACTTATGACAGTGAAACCGGGTTGATAGTCCTTTTGACAGTACGGCCTTGACATGATCTACTTCTTGCACAGCGTAGGGCAACATTATTCAGTCTGCATCTTGCACTTATTGTCCACTTTCCCTATTCACTGCCCACACAACCCCTCAATAGGCCCGCGACCTCTGCTGGTGCCCACGCAGTTTAGGTATAGGACTTCCACTAATTAGCATCACTGTGCCAAAAATAACCAGCCGATTATTTTGGTAGGCGCTCACATGTTTAATTATATTATTATCTGATTGTGGTTCAAATTTCATTCGAAAATGTAGAAAGGAAAGCTGCAACTAGTACTTTGCAACTCAATTCTATACTATTCCGAAGCAGAGGTCCCCGTGTTATTTCAATACAAACAAAAATGCCAGTGACCATAGCATAGAATGGCTTATATTCAGGGGCATGCCCCGCCCAAACCCTTTGAGCTACATGCACTCTTCGTAGGAGCTGTCAATCAAGATTTTCTAACATTCTCATTGGTGTCCAAATTTGATTGGCATACAAGACAGGGAAAAATGCTAACAGCCTCTTCCAAATAAGGGTTTCCAA
The DNA here is from genome assembly GCF_039555335.1 of Amphiura filiformis. Classification (NCBI taxonomy): domain Eukaryota; kingdom Metazoa; phylum Echinodermata; class Ophiuroidea; order Amphilepidida; family Amphiuridae; genus Amphiura; species Amphiura filiformis. The sequence goes on from NC_092636.1 coordinate 12,804,755, forward strand.
CCCAGTGTTTTCAGCTCCTTGGGCAAGTCCGGTGGGACCAGCCAGGGATTCTCAAGTGGGTATTATTGATTGGTTTGTGTGGTTAGTGAAGAGTGATCAGTTGAGCTTGCTGATTGGTTGAGCGTAAAGAAGTGGATAATGGCCCATTCATAAACCTAATTGGTGTAGTTTTTTACTAGGTTTAGCATTCACAAATGTCGAGATGTATTTTATGTGGACCATAAATGCACTATGGTGAACTTAGACATGATATAATGTTTCCTGTAATGTTCAGTAGGGGTTCAGCAGTCTGTATCATTGCTTGAAATCATTTCCTTTAGCAGTACTTTTCTAACTACATACATTATTAGTTTACATCAGAGCATGTCATGGTCCAACAGCCTCCAACAAGTCTCGAACCAGCATCAATCATTTACCAGTCCAGCAATCAAGTGTACATGGAATAGTGATACATTCTGAAAGCTCTCAGGTGAGCAAATTTTATTCTTTGTCAATTTTCATCATCATTTTAGTATGGCTTACTTGATTCCTGAAAGTTGGCCCTGGCCCTGTTGTGTTTGCAGGATTTACACTACTTGTGTGTGCAATGAAAAGTACATGTAGTACATACAATGTATGTAAGGACACATGTTGTGTTTTTTAAGCAGTTTCAATGTGATCATTCGTTCCGTTAACCACCAAGGACGCTTAAGTTACAAAGTCATTTTGTGGTCTACCCACAAAGGATTGATCAAAAAGGTCAATTGTTATACCGTTCTGGTTAGGCTGAGTAAAAAAAAATACATGTTTCTCGTCCGCGCCCTCCTCATTTTTTGAAGATTTTTCAAATTTCTTTTTATTTTGTAAACTTTCAGATATAACTTGTTGAAAAAGATGTTTCAGAAGTTGAAACTTATTTTACGGCTTTGTAAATGCATAATACATCATTTAAGAAGAGTTTTGTGATCACTAGAGGGTCTACCTCTCAAAACAATAAAATAAAAAGGGCCTCCTCCTTTTTCTCAGATATCAATCTGTATGTCGAATACCCGAAATATGGTGTCAAATACAGGTACTGTAAAAGTCAATATTTTCGCGATTTTGAAGATTTTGTCAATTGCGCGAGATTTAAATTTCGCGGTTTTGATATTGTTGCAATAGAAACCTAATCCAAAAGGTTATTTTCGCTAGTTTTTATTTTCGCGATGTTATGTCCACTCGCGAAATTCGCGAAAATAAAAACTTTGCGAAAATTTCTACTTTTACAGTTTTTAGCGTCGTTTTCCAATAAAAAATAGAAAATAAAAAGCCCCTCATTCTCCTAATTTTTAAAAACCCGGACGAGAAACATGTTTTTATTTTTACTTGGCCTTAGCTTATTCGATATGGTCTATAGGTGGTGTACTTTGATCCAACGGTTTTGTTGTGCGAAATTAGGTGAAGCTCTGTGAGGTATACATGTACGAGGGGGTATCCAAAAGTTTTTGACATCACCCAGAAGTGAAAGGGCTATACCGATGAAATTTTGTCAGTGTAATCACTGGTCCTTATGCACATTATCGTCCAAAAATGGTCTCATAAGTATGTTTACTTTCTTCACAGAAGGCGCTAGATGGGAAGTAGGCGCATAACCTAGGCTTTTAATGATAAGATCCTCCACTTTCTTGAGTTTTTTTCACTGTGGCGCATCATCCGTTAAGTGATGGGCGTCCACTTCTTGGCTCATCTGTGAGGGACATGTAGCCGTTTGGAAATTCCTTTTTCAAAAAGCAATAGTGCCATATGATGGGCAATCATCACCGTAGATTACTTTCATTTCATCATAGATTTTCTGAGCATTGTAGGCCTAACCCTTCAAATGCAGGAACTTAATCATGCTGCGTGCCTCAATTTTCACCATCTTTCAGGTTATGCGCCTACTGCCCATCTAGCGCCACCTGTAAAGAAAGTAAACATACTTATGAGCCCATTTTTGGACCATAATGTACATAAGGACCAGTGATTACACTGACAAAATTTCATCGGTATAGCTCTTTCACTTCTGGTTGATGTCAAAAACTTTTGGATACCCCCTCGTATGCGATTACGTTTTATTCATAGCATTATTCCGAGCATTGCACATTATTTTTTCATACGCAATGTCATTAAAATTATGTGTTTCCTTCATTGGAGCATATATAATGGCTGTTTATAGTGGCTGTGTGGAAACATTATACTGCAATATCAATTGATTTCGCAGTACATACTTATATTCTAAATAACGGATAAGCTAGCTCACTACAAACTCATTTCCAACTGGTTTCATCAATAAAATGAAAATTGAATTTTTTTAATGCTATCATTCCTTTTAAAGAAAATCAGCATTCACTTGGAATTTTCAGATACAGTGATGTTAACAAGAATTGTTTCCTGTAACCTCTGTCATTTTGTAAAAATAATATTTTCTTGTATACAATTTTGTTTCCAAATATCCTTCACATATAACGCTCATTCTACAAAATCCGGTGCCAATAGCCCTTTTTCCATTCTTTGGTCCACAAATACTTTGTCGAGCATTTAGGGCATCAAATATGTTGTTTTTCTGGTAGAACTAAACGAAATCTACACGGACATATATAGTTGTCCATACTTTAAATGCTTTCTTCAGCCTGATTAACCCTTGCAAAGGCTCGAAAATCGCTAAAATTGCGTTTCCACTGCTCAAGTGTCAAATCTGATCCTTAATATTTTCTTTGAATAAATGCGATATCTTTACATATTTGTTGCTTTTTAATTATATAAGGCGTCATCATATTTCATATCAACATTATTTTTTAGTGATTAAAAGCGTCTTTGTGTAATTCTAAAATAAATTGCACTTTCCACAAAACGCTGTGAGCTACGTTACCCTTTTTAACACACGTTATTGGAAAGGCGTAAAACAGAGGTATCAACGTATTTTACGGTTTTTGAAAGGAAACACTCATAGGTTTTTAAAAATAACAGTAAAAATCGTGATGCTGTAGCATTTTTGGCATAGAAATGTTGTAAACATTGAAATTACGACCGACCATGTTAAGATTGGTGAGCTACGTTACCAGAATTCCATAGTATGCACTTGTATAACAAGTACTTCCTAATAATATGTGATAGGTACCAGTGATCGAACCCCATTTATATTAGAATTAACCGACATAACATTCTAACGCTTCGCAAATCACATCAAAAACATTAAAAACCCGTGAACTACGTTACTGTGAGCTACGTTACGCACTCATTTATGCATCTTCAAAACTTCTATGAAATGGTGAAATCGGTGTTACATTTCACTCAAGTGATCTTCGTTTGCTTTTTATGACCTTGGATTAAGTAAAACCAGTCCATTTTGTAGCCGATAACGTAGCTCACATTACATTGAGTTTTAGTGTTAAAAACATCATGAAGTCCTGAAAGAAAAATATACAAGTGGTGTTGACAATCTTTTACATCTGAAAGTAGTGATACATTTGCTCTTAAAAACACAAAAAGCAGGTCTTTTTGAACAACTTTATTTTTTTTCAATTTTTACAGTGGATTGGCACCGGATTTTGTAGAATGAGCGATAAGGTTATATTCAGCAAGTGAAATGAATGAAACAAGTTGAAAATACATAGTTTTGTAATAGGCCTAGGCCCCACACCCGCTTATACTCATTCCACACAATAAATAAATATATAAATGAATGAATAAGTAATAAAGATAAATAAATAGATAAATAAATAAATAAATAAATAAATATATAAATAAATAAATAAATAAATAAATAAATAAACAAACATCAGGAATGCATTTCTTTGAGCTAGGCCTATAAGTTGTAAAAACCTTAATTCATCTGAACATTTAATAAAGTAATGTTTCAACCCTGTGGTTCAATACACATTACTAGCAAATGTTGCTATTTTGCAGGACAACACTTCCTGATATGGATGCTCGAATATAATCAGCGCATCCAATTATCATAACTGGAACATTCGTCCCCATTGCACCAAATGGATTAATTCAGAGTTTATGGTACCCCACGTTCACTAGTGAAATATTGCAGGAACAAGCACATTTATAAAGAATTAATCGTTTAAAACTTTAACAATATTTAGCAACATTTTAATTCATGATTTTTCATATTTATTGCTATTTTGTCAAATATAAAACACCTAGTCTAAGTTAATTGAAGACACAGTACAGTAGTGTTATTACCCTTATGTTGAAACAACCTTTTTTCAGTACATGTCAGTACAAGTACTTCAGTACTTGCCCAGTAGAGACTGGGGCTTAGTGATCCAGTTAAAAGTGCATTAGGCTATTCCAGTTGAAATCTACACTACCCCTGTGGAAGATCTTCCACAGGGGAGTATGTTTTTCAAATGTAATTGGTCAGAGTTTCTCATACTCCCCCTGTATTATGGCTTTACCTATATCTTCCACAACTGGAGTGAGTTTTTCAAATGGAAGTTAACCAATACTATTCTTAGTATTCTATTCAAAACTTATACTCCCTCTGTGGAAGACTTTCGCTGATCTGTGGAAGACTTTCGCTAATTCTTCCATAGGGGTAGTGTGGATTTTAAATGGAATAGCACATTCCGTGGGTTGAACTGTCCTTTTCTCTTGTAAAATTGCATTGTTATGTCTGAGTTCATTCATCCTCCACTGGGTCTCTGATTCAATAGTAGCTTTAATAGTGACTCAGCTTATTTTCATTGAACTTGGCACTTCCTTCCATTTTCCAGTGTATTCCTTACTACGTCAGCATGTCACATGGTCCAATAGTCACTGACCACTGACCAGTTAACAAACACCATTCATCAGTCCATCAAGTCAATCAAGAAATTGTGCTACTTTTGGACTCTCTCAGGTGAGCAAATTTTAATCTTTGAACAGTTTTTAAAAGTTTTTAAAACTTTTCATCCTCACTTCTGTGTTATGTTTTAGTTTTTAAAAGTTTTTAAAACTTTTCATCCTCACTTCTGTGTTATGTTTACTTGATTTTTAGAGGTTGGTCAATAATTGTTTTTCAGAGGTGATTGAACATTCCTATTTTTGGTATGGAATAAGCACTTTTGGAAGTTACGAAAGAAAAATGATCTTTTACCCAATAACAAATGTCATATTAGGCAAAAAAAATTGTTTGCTTGTCCTCCACTGACCGACCCAAATCTGGAAAATCTGGAAAAAAGTGTTTTTTTATTTATTTACTGTACAAATGAATACCGACCCTAAGTTGTGGACCATCCTGATGATACTTGAGTATTTTGGATTTCACAGTTTTAAGCAATTAAAGCCATATTATAACATTTTCATACAAAATAGATTAGCATTTCTTTGCCATAAAATGTTAATTTTACTGTCAGATATATCCCCTTTTATTTTTGAGCCGAACAACTACGGCAGAGCAAAGAAAATTGGAATTTACTGCCAGCGCACATATCGCCAATACGTACCACTCCTTAGGTCATGTTATGGTACGGCCCTTTGTTGTGTAGATCACCGTCGCGGCACGCCGTGTACGTACTGTGTGTTATGAACATCGTGTATGCGTTCGACTAATAATTCCATCGTAATAATAAAATGCTGATTCAGGCGTTTTATTCAAAATCTCGGATTTTGACAAAACTACAGCACCTAGAGTCTTGATTTTTCAGGGTATATTGGTTTAATTAAGTACAATATAATCGTGTAAAAAAATTAATTTTAAAAAATCAGTGAGGGCGTCCTCCTCAGCAAATGTTATAATATGGCTTTAAATAGCAGGATATTCAGGATATCATTGGCATTATTTTTCTGCAGTTTCACTCTACATGTAGGCCTATCATGATGAAAATACATGCTTGTGACCAAAGCTGATGCAATTCTACAATCTGTACATGCAAATAAGAAACGATCTAAAATGATTCTGTTTCTTCTGACTAGGTTTCAGGTTATCTCAACGATTAGCTAATTGATGTGATCGAGATGGATTTTTCTGATATAAATGGAACCAATCATGGATCTGCTGTAGATCAAGTTGCTGACCACCTTCAAGATGTTTGGGCTGCTTCAGGGACATTCTGGAATAGACACTGGGCTGTGATTCATGATGCTTGTCATGGAGATCATTTCATTCTGGCAGCAACTTTAGGTATGTGCTTAGCTAGCCACTTGTTCACCCAGTGCAATAGCCCTACTATAGGGCCTTTTAAACACGCTATAGGCCTACCCCAAGAGCCGCTTAAAACCCAGTGACTGCATGCTCCAATAAAGAACATCATAATTAGGGCGGTGGGGGGACGGTTACTGGGTTTAGCAGTTGTCACTGGCTTTAGCATTTCTCTGAATATAGCATGTTTTGGGGGATTGTCGCTTGTCGGTCAAAAGGCCCTATATTAGGGCTATGGTACAACTGTTATGTCCTGTTTATATTCAGTGATACTCAAATATTAGTAGAGTAGACCATGAACATTGAACATACTTTTTATATTTTCTCTGGCCCAATATTTCAGATAGAATTTCTACTATAGTCTGCAGAGCTTCAAATTTGACAAAATAGATTCTTCAGTGCAATTGTCCTATTTGCAAGACTGTTTCAAGCGGACAGCAGTGTAGCCAGGACTTTTTGAGGGGGGCAACATTCAAGGGGTGCAAACTTTGACAAAAATGGTCAAAAAAGTACAAAGAATGTCCTGATTATATTTAATCGTTTTTTTGGCTAACTTTTTGTGTTTACTTGGTCCCTATAATGGCTGTCAAAAATAGTGAACCAAAATGACATTGGGGCTTTTAAACCCTGCAGGCAATCAGCAGATCACCTGACATTTGAGTCTATTAATTTCAGGTTTTCTTTTACCATTTTTCGCATTCTGGATTGTCTCTTTACCGTTTATGTGTGTTGATGCATTTGGATTTCCTGCTTGGGTAATCAAACACAAAGTACAACCAAATGAAAAGGTAAGCAAATATCAAATATATGACTTGTTAGGCGCAATAAGTTGATTCTGGATCACCCGCTTGCAAACTAAATTTTTAGACCAGATTTTTCAGTAACAAAATGCGCATCATTCTGCAATACCATTTTGTTATTTTGTATATACAGTAAAACCTCATTATAACGAAATCTGATACAAGAAAAACCCTGTTATAAAGAAGTATTTTTCCAGAACCAAGATACAAAATTCTTTTGTTATTTATTGTTTTTACAACCCTGATATAACGAAATTTGGATATAAAGAACTAATTTTTCGGTCCCTGACAACTTCGTTATAATGAGTTTCCACTGTAACAATTAACGGAAAGATGGGTAAGGTAATGCAGGCTCCAGGGATGTGAGATCAGTGACGTGCGCAAAGGGAGGGGGAAGGGGGGGCACAGGCCCCCACTTTTGTTGGTCATTCGGGGAAAAAAGTATTTATGAAAGAGTCCGTCACAGTGCAAAAATGTCAAAATTGACGGTTATGAATGAGGTTAATAACTTTGCATCGGTAATATGTCGGGCATTGCAAAAATCTAAACATTTTGCTTTGGACCTCGGAATATTTAAATTTTTTACAATGCCCTCCAAATAACCAATGCGCAGTTATTAACCTCTAATCAATCGATTTGAAACCAAAACATGTTTTAAAAACATTTTTGTGTTTGCTTGGTGCTTTTCAAAATGCTCTCCAAACATTTTGGAGAAAGGGAGAAAGGGCCAGTGTTTTCAATTGTTTTTTTTAGCAAAATCTGTTCCAGAATTTTGGCAAATATTTATTTATTTATTTTTTTTTTTTGGGGGGTAAAGTTTTTGAATCCCAGCCACACAGGTATACCTACCCCATCCAAGATCAAGTATCCTCCCAGGACCCTCTCAGCTTTACTTTCATATTCCATTTTGTTCATTCACTCCAGGTAACCATTCCCCGGATCTTGGATGCAGCCCGTGTTGCCTTAATTAACCTGTTGACATCCATCCCATTCCTGTTAATATGGCATCAATTAGAGCTTCTTCTTCCTCTTGATTATGGAAGAACATTACCCACAATGCAACGTGCCTTGGTGGACTTGGTGGCATGCGTGCTGATTCAAGAAATTGGCTTTTATTATACTCACAGGTTTGTAAAATTTTAGTTTTAGCAAGTAATTGTTAGATAATATGGAATATATAATATAAATAAATATACAGATGGATCAGTTCATTAAATTTTATTCATATCCTACAAACTTGTTTCAAGAAGACTGCTGTCTCCTCTCATCAGGGATAGTCAAATGTAATGAAAACAAAACAAAACAAGATGAAGTGTATCTTTCCTGTGCGTAATTGCGGAATTAGCATGCGCATTTAACTCTCGCTCGCTCATTTAACTCTTGCTCGCGCATTTAACTCTCGCGCGCGTATAGGTTGTGTCTACGCAAGATTTTTACGCGAGATTTTTCAGTTTGAAGTTTGCCACATGTCGGCATGCGCTAATTAGTTCAGTTTTTTTTATTTAAAGATGCCATTTTGGGGTGGCGTATGATGAAGTATTTCTCCATGATGCATAGGTTGCATCGTTTGCTCACATTTGAGTATGCATTGGCATACTTCAATATTTTCCATTCGATAGTGAAATTAACATTATTATCTGTATATTTATTTATTTATCGCTCCTTTACACTTAAAGTTGAGCACTCTCTGAAGAAACTTTAGTTCATTACCAGTAGCGTGTCCAGGGGGGGAGCTTTGGGTGCTGAAGCCCCCCGCACTTTGTTAAAAATCATGTAAAATCAGCCGTTTTTTGGCGATTTTAGCCATAAAGCCCCCCCGCATAAATCTGAAAAAGGGGCTGAGCCCCCCGCAGGAAAAGATCCTGGACACGCCGGTGATTACTTTGAATATATAATATATATATAACTTTTAAAACAACTGGGATTGGGCCTGGATTTGTTGGCCTTTGTTTATCACTCAAACCATAATGCGCCATTTCCAGATACCTTTATATCATAATCAATATGGCCCTTGTTGGAACAATATACCATAAAGATTCTTCTAATTGCGCATATGGGCTCCTTCACCTTAGGGTAAGTTTCATGTACAAATAGAGAGTGCCCTCCTCTGAAACAAGATGGCATATCAAAACCTTTAGTAACATTTCAGAATCAGTGAATCCACGGCAGACTTGTCCTATTCAAAACGCAACAGAAAACTGGTTTAAAATGGCCCAATGGGTCAATTTCGAACTAGTGAACTCAGAATTTTTGCGTCCAAGTCTATATGACCGTGAGATATTCCTTATCCCTAAAATTAATTTTTTTAAGCTGTAGGTGCTTCCACGAACCCGCCGTGAATTTTTATTTATTCCGTCTTTTCACTATATTTGGTTTCCTTCCTGCATGCAATCAAGTTTTTCTAGGTTTTTGTGTCAAACCTGCCCTGTTCCCATTTTTTTTGCCCAATGCGCTCAAGAATCTAAAAAGTGGTGGAGGGGATGCGGAGCAAAATTTTCCAAATTTTTTTGAACGCACGTTTATATGGCAATGTAAACAAGCAGATTGGGGCAACATATACTTTGTTTTTTCACCATGTACAAGCAGTGCACACAAAATTGTCTATTGTTGCCTCCACCAAGGCCTAAGATGGACAGACCGATGGCCCATGATGAGCGGAGAGCACCGCCCCCACACTACTGTGACTACGCCATGGCGAAAATCTTTACACTATTCAATGAATAAATACATGCAATACCCAGAGGAAACCCATGAGACTGAGTAAGCAAAATACACTTAAAGACAGGGGACCTCAATGGTGCAAAATGAGGTCGCAACGGCTATGCTAACCAGCCCACCTTACTGAGGGAGTGAGACAGAGAGGGGTAGCAGGGCTGTCAACTCTCACGCATTGGCCGTGAGTCTCACGCATTGGGTCACTTTCTCACGGTCTCACGCCAAGGTAGTATAATCTCACGCCAAGGTAGTAAAGCTCACGCAAAAAGCTGGAAAATGATTAAAATGTCACGCATCGTCATGAATAATTTGTTGCTCCCTACCCCCCCGCTTTTCACATTCTCGGCGCCGTGGCTCAAATAATCATGGTACAAAATGAACATTGGAGTCGGCAAATCCCCGGTACGTCTGTGTCTCACGCCAAGCAATTCCAAAAAGTTGACAGCCCTGGGGGTAGCCATTGAAGAAGGAACAAACAAATAACATTATTATCATTTTTTCTGTTAACCAAATGCAGATTACTTCATCACCCTCTCCTGTACAAACATATCCACAAGAAGCACCATGAGTGGACTGCGCCAATCAGTATTTCAGCTTTATACACCCATCCAATTGAGCACATTCTGTCAACTTTAATTCCAGCATCATTAGGCCCACTAGTCATGGGCTCACATATAGCTGTAAAAGCTCTGTGGTACACAATAAGCATGAGCACTACCTGCATTGTACACAGTGGCTATCATCTGCCATTTCTGCCACCACCAGAGTTGCACGATTTTCACCACTTGAAGTAAGTGAACTAAAAAGAGAATGGGGACCAAATATTCGCTGTCATAGTGCACGTTAGTAACCATTGGTTACTGGTTCAAGCCTGGGTTTATGCACGTTTTCCGAATTATGATAAGCCATATAGGCTTTGTGTTGTGATCATTTTGATTAGTGGTTCATAACAAAGAAAGCGTGAGCCAGTTGACCTAGCAATGGTCGTATTCTAACATGCACCACGCCAGGGAATAGGCAGGTCTCATATATAGTACTGCAGATTGATATCAACACCCCTCAACTATAATTTGGTTCATCTCAAGTTTGGTAGTGACGTATGTGTGTATATTTCGCTCACCGCAGTATCATATCGCACACGTAAAGTTAAACGCCCTAAGTGTACACTACGCGTACATGGGCGATATGTTGGCACGCTTGCAGCACAACCGCGAAGTAGCATTGACGTCACTACCTAACTTCAGGTGAACCAAATTATAGATCAAGCATGTATAGGCCTATGTCTCCCTACATGCTTTACATGCACAGAACTGAACTTATTGCATGATCCTGGCTATGTTTGGGTTGTAGTTGTGCCGATCCGGATGATCCCATTCCCAGCCTTTATTAAAGCCAGTATATATCCGAAGCCCACAGAACTATAAGTTACTGCAGTGCCTGTGCATAATTTATTGGTAGTGTGAGTCAGATGACGATGGTGAAGAATTCCCTAGCAATGGCCATGATCAAAGATAGCTAAAGATACGACTTTGCTGAGTGGGCGTATGTATTAAAAATAAGCCAATGCTGGCCAGTGTTGCCAAAACTTTTCAGCGTCAAGGCGCGGCGCATTGACTCGCCAGGCCGCGGTAAAGGATTCTCAAGTAGCCCAATTTTTAAGCTTCCAAAAAGCGCCCAATACGGATATTTGGGCGCATTTACCCGAATTTAGAACGCAAAACACCCAATTGGGCGGAAAAGCACTTGATTTTAAAACTTCCGGTACTTAATGGGAAGTTACTGACCGATCAATAAATGGTCACAAAACCCATTGTAATTTCAATTCACAGCTTCAAAGACTCAAAACCTTTATAAATCGGCTAAATTGAAAGTAAAATACATCAAATTACTGCCGCTGCCTGAGACTGGCAAAAGTAGCCCAATTTTAGACAAGTAGCGGCATGCTTTTTGAGTAGCGGCAAGTGATCGCCAAGTAGCCCAATTGTGCGCCTAAGGCGCGGCGTTGGCATCACTGATGAGTATATATGCACCTCTGTGTGGTTGAGATCAATTACCCGTAGTACAAGAGAGTTCTTGAACAAGACTAGATAATTCCCTACTCTTTTTACAAACTTCATTTAAAGTGAATGCTTGTTTTTGTTCTGCATGTACAATGTACCTTATTCAGGGCTGTCAACTTTTTGGAATTGCTTGGCGTGAGACAGAGGCGTACCGGGATTCGCCGACTCCAATGTTCATTTTGTACCATGATTATTTGAGCCACGGCGCTCGAGAATGTGAAAAGCGGGGTAGGAGCAACACATTATTCATTACGATGCGTGAGATTTTACTAATTTTCCAGCTGTTTATGTGAGATTTACTACCTAGGCGTGAGATTATACTTCCTTGGCGTGAGACCGTGAGATAGTGACACATGGCGTGAGCCTCACGTCGAGTGCGTGAGAGTTGACAGCCCTGCCTTATTTGCTCCACAAACCACCCCTGCCATGCGCCCACCAAGTGACTTTACTACAACACATGCTAAGAGCTACATCTAAACCTCTGTAATGTTCAAGCTAATTATTGTTTGATTCCAGACTGTTACCAACAAATGCCCAAGGGTAGACGGTTTTAGTCCTAATGTCTGACAATCGAAGGTGGATCGGTTTTCCATGGCATTATACATGCGCTGGTAGACACTTACTTGAATTGTTTCCCATTAATAAACTTATTTATTGATGTTTCACTTTCTTTAATAGATTCACCAACAATTTTGGAGTGCTTGGCATCTTGGATTATCTTCATGGAACTAATAAGCTGTTTGTACAGAGCAAGTATTATCAGCGATTTCGAGTTACTTTCAGTTTGACACCAGTGTTAACCATGTACCCTGATGACGAGTTGCTGGAAGAAATCAAGAAATCAAAATAGTCTGCAAATGTGATGGGATAAAATGAAATGAAAAACAAGACATTTTGAGTTTCGTATATTTTTTCACCAGATGGTACTTTTTGTGTTACCTGAACAAAATAATCAGCGTTCGAAATGTTGGTTGTCCGGTTGCCCGGGACAACTAAAAAAGTCGCCGGACAACCAAAAATACTGATTCGGTTGTCCGTCGGACAACCATAAATCTAGCCAAAAGTCATATTTGTAGGCCTACGGACAACCAAAAACTTAGACGGACTACCAGAAATTGTAATCTGGTTGTCCGTGGGACAACCATTTATTTTTCCTAAATTCGAACACTGAAAATAATGTACATGGGGACACTTATCAGTCCAAATTATGTATGGATGTGTTCATAGATGTACAAATGGATGTGATTATGTCACAGTGAACAGTAGTATATTAAAGTAAGGACTTCCACCAATGCCAGTTGACAATGTGAGGACATGAAAGGATATTTTTAATATCCATAGATTTTTACGGAATAATCTGTAAATATGGTGCTAATTTATGTACATCTGTTATAATTATTATGGAATAAAGCATAATATTATAATTAGCTTTATTCCTTAAAAATGGAATATTTAAAAGAAATTATAGTTTAAGGGTATACGAGGTATTGTTGGTCGAAGCAGCCAAAATTCAATTTTCATTATCTGAAGCAATATATTACTGAAAAATAACACTTTGGTGTTTTTCAAAAGTTCATTCTACAAATCATATACCGTATTCATTCCAATAAGCGCCCAGGGTGCTTAACAAAGTCATTTTGGGTGGGCGCTTTTTTTTTACCTGGTTTACCTAATTTTTTGTGAGGGGCGATTATTAGAGATGAATTTATGTATGTTATAAAAGGGTCCTGAGACGTTCTAGTAGCTTTTCTGATGCAGAAAATGTATTGCAAGTTTACACAGGATGTGTAGTCCTGCAGCTATTTCACTATATCAACATCTATCTGTCACTTCAACATTATTAAATGGTACCCTTTAGCAAATTGAATATACCCTGGGTGGGCGCTTATTGGGGCATGGGCGCTTATTGGAATGTTCAATACGGTACTTTGAAAACTTGCTTAATTTATTGTTGTTAATGAGTTATGTATGTTTTTACAAAAGTGTTGTTGTTTCAGCCCTCTTTACAAAGTAACTCAAGAACCACATGACCTACAAAAGTATATCTGTGATATTTGAATTCTTCTACACGCTCGCTATGAAGCAATGCAATTTTTGCTAAAGCTCACTACCATTCGCAAGATGCTGTGAACTACGTTTTTTTTTTGCTGCTTTGACCAACAATACGTCGTATACCCTTAACCATGATGGCTGTCAAAGTTGCATTATTTAATAACCATGATAATTATTCCAGAATAAAGCTAAATATGCATATATTAGGTTTCAAATTATTCCATAAAAAATGAATATTGAAAAAAATTGTTCAAACCTAATAAATGGATGTCCAAAAGAGTGAACCAAAATGACATTTATTTATTTATTTAATAGTGATCTTGATCATTTTTCAGGGATAAATTAATGGGGATGGCAAAGAGTAAAGTGTCCTTAAAATGATTAACAATGGGACAAAAGATTGACAAAGGGGGACGAAAATTTGACTTTGCCCCCTCACACTAAAATCCTGCATGACTACGCTACTGATAAATGTCATTGGTTTCCAATAAAGTGTGGCTTGGTATTTAAATCATGCCAAACATTGTGTGCTCATTTTGAAAATAGACCAAAGTTGAATATGTATTCATATTTAGAACTCTGCAGCTTGAAAGCCGGAAAGGTCTATAATAAATGATATCAAAAGACTAGTTTCTTTATCTTAAAAACATGATCATGATCAAATTATATTATATTGTCTGTAATTACTCTTTCTCATGTCTGGATCTGTGTGCTTTGCTCGGGGAGGGGGGGGGGCTTGTGTTTCATGTTGTATATCACCTGTGTACAAAAATTCACATAAAAAGAGGGTATTTTTTCTCGGCCAGGCATAATACGGGGAAGTATCTTGCTTATTGCATCAAAAACTGCAAAAATGGGTAAAAAGGGTACCTTAATTGCAGATGTTACTCAAAAATGGTAGCTACATGTAAACTCGGCCAGACACTCGGCACTTTGATGCCGACAAAGATCAGTTGAAATGAAGCTAAAATTCTGGGTGAAATTGTACTTAAAATAGCTCGTCCAAATGTGTGATTTTCAGGCCTCTTGACTAATCACTACCAGCAGTTTTAGGTGTGTATATCACCACTCATAACAGTAAAATACTTGCTTAGGGTGGGAAAATATATGGGAAGTACTTGCTTTGGGTCCATTTTACACTATTGAAAAATACTGGCTAAGGGTACTATTTGAAAGTCCTTGTACACAAGTGATCTACAACTTGTGGCACCACTTGTATTTCGACTTCACTTGTATTACAAGTTGCAGCGCTGCATTGTAGTTTTACATATGTGACCAGCTCCAACAAAATCTGGAACAAGTCGCCAGGCATGTTTTTGAGTTATAGGCCTTTAAAGATGACTTCCCATAAAATAAAAATCAAATTTTGGAGTTCTTAATTTCATGGTATTTGACATTGGGACTGAGTGGACTTTCATATACTTGAAAGTACTTATTAAAAAGATTTATTTAATCAATAATTGACAGATTTACAGTTCGGCAAACATATCACGGTATTAACATTTACAACATTATCCATATCTTGAAAAGTATTGATGCTATGTGTATAATTTTGGTATCATTTTGAAGCTCATTGTCCTGTGCTTACATTTTTATTTAATTTATGAAATGTCAAAAATGCGACCCGTTCTGACAAAAGTCAGAACGGGTCACATATTTTACTGCTAGTTGCTGGCCCATGATGGATTTCATTCATTTTGTGATCAATGTGAATATAAACATCTCAAAAAAAGTAACTAACCCCCTTAAATAATGACCATTATTCAAAAACTTCAGGTATTTGGGTTCCAAGATGGGCTCTAGTGTTGGAGACCTAAAAAGGAGAAAAGCACTAGCCTGGGCAGCTTTCTGGAAACTGGAACGCCTTTGGAGAAGCCCGTCCCTGCCAATCGAAACAAAAATCAAGCTGTTTCAGACAACGTGTTTACTGTCTTTCTGTACGGGTGCGAGTCATGGGTAATTACCAAGGACATGGAAAACAAGATCAATGCATTTGCAACATCTTGCTACAGAGTCATGTTAAACATCAAGCGTGTGGATCGGATTCCAAACGAAACCATCTACAACCTGACCAACACCACTCCACTGGTTGCCAGAGTCAAGATTCATCAACTCAAATTTCTCGGCCATATACTGGGTCTTGAAGATGGCGAGCCTGTGAAAGAATATGCGCTTTATATTCCACCACATGGGAAGAGGAAACCGGACGGACCACGCACACTGTACTTACAGTATGTCCAGCACCTCCTGGGAGATACTGAAGGGATGCTGCAGCCAAACAAAATTGTTTCGCTTGCCCAAGATCGCATTAGTTGGAGAAAGCTTGTAGTCGCCTGCTCCGCAGCCGACTGATGATGATGATGATTCAAAAACGGGTGATTGCATTACAAATCTGTAAAATGCGTTGGAAGCAGAATTGACTAAGTATTGACGTCACCGCGTACATTTAAATCAATGTAACCCAAGATTGGAAAGTTGCAGTAAATTGTATTGATTTTGTATTCAGTGTAATGGAAGAAAATCTGTGTAATATATCTGAGTGTTTTTGGATCGTAAAAATTTGTATGTAAGTGCAACTTTCAAATCTGGACCTCACTGCATTAAATTGACGGGTGTTTTATTGTTTTCTGGGCTATCGTATCAAATGAGGTGTCAAAATGCGCAGAAACAAATTCTGCTTCCATCGCATTTTACAGATTTGTAATACAATAGCCCCTTTTTCAATAATGGCCATTATTTAAGGGGGTTAGTTACTTTTTTTGAGATGTTTATATGAATGACACCTGGCTGCCCACTACCAATCCTGAATTAATGTTAACATCAGGATGTTTTAAAAATTATTCCAACATTTCGACATGAAAAAAATTATCTTGACATTAGCACTACTTTCCCTCCGGTTTGTAAAAAGAACGGGTGTGTTAATATACCCTACAAGTGATAAGACAAGAAATGCAAACAAACTACTGGGTGATAAGAGTAAAATGTGAGAATGCCTGATTTAAACGTTTTAATGAAAAAAGCCAGCCTTGTGTGTTTATTACTTTAGTTCATCATTTTTGGCTATTTCTTGGGACAATTGTATTTTTGAAAAATTTTGTTATGCACTAAAACTGGTGGTAGTATACAATGTGTATACCACTGGGGAAACAGATTTATTTCCCAATTTGTCTTAATTTGAACAATTTGATAATAAATATTGTTTATTTTGAACAATTCCTATAAAAAAAAACTTTGACCAACTCATCATGCCCATAAAAGGAAACAGTAAGATGTGATGAGTTGCCAGTCTGATGAAGCCACTAGTGTAGTGGTGAAACGTCACTAAAACGTGAGTTAAAAAACTTTGTTTTTTATAGGAATTGTTCCTAATGAACAATATTTACAGTTGAAATCAACATTCCTAATGAACTTGTTCAAAGATTTGAACATTTTGATGTTTCTGAAAAATTGGAGCTTTAAAAATAAATTATTTTTTACATGTAATTTCTTGTTTCAACTTTGCTTTTTATTTGATGTTTGGTGGAAGTTATTCCTATCCATAGGCTACATGTAGCAGTATTTTTCCCCTGCTTCAGGTATTTGTTGCAATTTGTCGAGGGGTCAAGGGTTGTCTTTTCCACTCAGGATTAACATCTTGAAAGCTATTGCATCCGAGCGAGGACGGGCACTCAACACAAATGACCATACGGGTATTATGCTCCCCAGGAAAGACTCCTGTTTTTGAACAGTGCAGCTCTGAAAGACTCCTGAATTTTACCAAAACAGAGTGCTGAAAGACCCTTGATTTTGAAAATTTGAGCTCTGAAAGACCCAAAATTGCTCATTCCAGTTTTTTTTCAGGCAATTTTCAACCAGAAAGCCAACCGACCCTTGATTTTGACTGTTCACAGCTCCAGAAGACCTTCTATTACCTGTTTTCGCAGCTCCAAAAGATCCCCTTTTACTGGTATGCCATTCCAGCGGAGCATACCCACCAAAAATTTATGATGTGGCCCAGGATTGCATCAGTTACCAGGGACCAAGATTTGGTTATTTTATTAACCCTGTGTGTGCCTGGTAATTATGGGGGACTGCATCCAACTTATAATATTTTTTCCAAGAACTCCTGGTGACAATATCATGTCTTAGTTTAAACTTAGTTTATGACGTTTTGAGTCATAAATTGCACCATCGTTGTGTCCTTCTTGCGTTCCGGTCCTCGCATTATTCGTTTTTGTTTCAAACCTTTATAGAGTGGACTTCTCTTCGGTACATCTTTGCTTGTATACCTCTCTTTATATGTCATTTGTTCTACTTGCTGCAAAATGCTGATTGCTTGAGTTGACTTCTCATCGGATCTGTTGTTAATTCCAATTCTTGCTTTTGGCAACAGTTCATCGATATCCTGCGGCATATGCTTACAATAATTCTCAAAAGTATCACCTAATTCGTCTAAACCGACAAAAACAGCGATTGTATTTCTGGCAACTTCAGCACCGAATATTTCTCTGTAATACTTCAAAGTATGTTGTATTACATCAGTGAATGTCCCGATGCGAATAACTAATATAAAAGCATCGATACCGTCTGGCGCTAAGTCAAACATGCCCAACAAATTCTCAATGTGTGTATGAAATATCCCAGGCGTATCAATAATTGTCACATTGGCGAATCCGTGGAGACTTTTGCATGATTCCGATTGGCATTTTGTAACAGGGCCAGAGGTTGAGAAAACCAACCTGCCAAGAATGGTGTTTGCAGTGCTGCTCTTGCCATCACCTTTTCGTCCAATGACAACTAAGTTGAGTGATTTGTGTTGACTGACATTCCATGCTGCCATCGGTAAACTGAAAAAAGAAATCACAATAATCAAATAATACGAGTTTGACTTACTTCCATGGTTTGATAGACTGCCAAATCTGGATTTGTCGTTTGGTTACATTCCTGTTACACATGACTTGTTTTGAATTAGTGAACAAGGGATCAAAGTTTTAACTCCAAAAGGCAGCATATGGTGATCAGCATGATAAGCTAGCCCAAAACTGATAGGGGTGTCATGAAAACAAAAATTGGATATGTACGTATAAGTATGTTAAGGGATGGGGTATGAACTTTTGGACAGTATTTATTGTGGGACATTAGAGCACATCAGACATATCGAATTGCATTCTGAATACTGAAGAATGTCCTTCTGATATCAAATAATTTTGATTTTTTGAAATTGCAATGTAATACACATTTTATGGCAAATCATTAAAAATTGATATTTTGATATTTAACAGTACTGAAGTAAACTTTATAAATCTGATGATTTATACTTGAAGTGTGTGTGGGTGGGATGAAAAGCCGACGATCAATTGAAAATTTTGACCTTTCGTATTGAAGATATGGATTTTTTCCCCAAAACACCAACAAAAATTAGGTCTTTTGGGAAAAAATCAATATCTTCAATATGAAAGGTCAAAATTTTCAATTGATCGTCGGCTTTTCATCCCACCTACGCTCATTCCAGATCCCTTAAGGGATCTAAAATGAGCGTTTATTGCGTTTCAACAGTATTTTTTGTGCGACATGAGAGCACCTCAGACCTATCGAATTGCATTCTGAATACTGAAGCATGTCTTTTGATATCAAATAATTTTCATTTTTGAAATTCACGATATAATACAAATTTTATGACAAATTATTAAAATTTGATATTTTTCACATTTTGATATATAACGGTCCTCAAAATAAATTTTATAAATCTAATGATATATTCTTAAAGTGTATGTAGCAGGGAGGAAAAAGCCGACGGTCAATTGAAAATTTTGACCTTTCATGTTGAAGATATGGATTTTTTCCCAAAAAGACCTAATTTTTTTTGGTGTTTTGGGAAAAAATCCATATCTTCAATACTGAAAGGTCAAAATTTTCAATTGATCGTCGGGTTTTCATCCCACCTACATACACTTTAAGTATAAATCATCAGATTTATAAAGGTCACTTCAAGTACTCTTAAATATCAAAAATATCAATTTTAATGATTTGCCATAAAATGTGTATTAAATTGCGAATTTCAAAAATGAAAATTATTTGATATCAGAATGACATTCTTCGTATTCAGAATGCAATTCGATATGTCTGATGTGCTCTAATGTCCCAAAATAAATACCGTCCAAACGTTCATTAACTAAGTTAAAATATTATATGTACAAGAAAATTAACATTGTAAAGCTAACTTTACAACCGAGTATGGAAGGAATTTTAACCGTAACCCACTGGTTACTGGACTGTAGTTGATGATAAGTAATATGTGTTGCGATCAAGCAAAATCAGTCTGAACTCGGAAATATTGATTTTGAGATGTAGCCAAACAAAGGAAATATTTTCTTTTGTTTCCTCTTGTTTTGGAAACGCTTTAAAGGGGCATTTTGTGATCCACAGCCTCATCCCCCCACTTTTCCCAAAAAAAGTTGAGATTTTTAGACCACTGGATACCTCTGGCTACATAATGTTTATATACCAAATATTTCTTGCAGATTAATTCGTTTAGCAAAAATATCGCTAAATTTGAATTTCGTTCTGGTGCACCAGAACGAAATTACAACACATTGTCTATGGAGCAGTATAATACACATAATCATGCATAACTCGCAAACGCAAAATCGGAATCAACTGAAATTTTGGAAATAAGCTTTTTTCGTGGATATCTACTGAAAAATGTCATAAAAAGAGGATGCTAGGATCACGAAATACTCCTTTAATTGCTCATATCTTTGGAACTTTGTTCAATTTCAATAGGAGTTTCTTCAAAATGCAGCTTTGTAAATGTTTTTTACTATCCTATAAGTTCCAACTGATTTTGCTTGATCGCATCACATATTATGCTAAATAACCAAAAATACTCAAGTTTGAAAAGTGCATCCGTTGGCCTGGTTGGATGAGATTGGGCTATTACAGTTGAAATCTAAACATCCCTCATGGAAAACATGGCCTTTATCTTTCACACAAGTCTACCAAAGTCACCCATTCAGGTAAACCCATTTAAAATTCACACTCCCTGGTTGGAAGCTTAATAAGCTGGGAAATAAATGGGGGCCAGGGGCCATTTAGCCCCTGGTTCATTGAAAATAGCCCCTGGTTCCTTGTAAAACCCTGTGAACCAGGGGCTTTTTTTTACAAAGTAGCCCCTGGTCCAGCTGCACTTCTAATTTCCCAGCCTGATTGAGCGAGGTATCAGAATGTACACAACAAATTTTCCCATCCATTGAATAGCCCCTGGTTCATTGAAAATAGCCCCTGGTTCCTTGTAAAACCCCCAGGGCCTTTTTTTTGAATAGGTCCTGGGATTAAGGCCATGTCTTCCACAGGGGTGTATGGATTTCAACTGGAATGGCCCATGGTGGCACCTAGGCCCCGGGGGGGGGCACTTGTATTTCAAGGTGGACACCATGCTCATGTAAAAAAACAAGTAAAAAGGGCTGTTTTTCAGCATTGGGCAAGTACAGTGCTGTACCTGTTTAGGGTGTCAAAAACGCCAAAAATCAGGAAAAAGGGTATACTTTTCCAAGCAAAATACTTGCTTAGGGTACCAAAGTTAAATGACAAAATAAAAACGGGTGAAATAGGCTATGTTTGGCTTCTATCAGAACATATGTGACTCCTCGCATACAACTGAGCCCGGATGTCGCCAATCATCATTTTTGAGATATTCAACCAAAATATTCTGCTTGAAATTAGCTTTAAAATGATGTATATCATGTCTATAGTACTTGACATTTAAGTAGTGAAAATCAATAAAACAGTCAATAAATCCTTTCTTTCCTATTGTTTATTGTTAAGTTCGATGGAGCATATCTCAATAGTGGCACTGGCGACATCCGGGCTCAGTTGTGGCGAGGAGTCACATATGGTAGGGTAAAATATTAAGAAACATCAAACTACTAATATTAAACAAGAACCTGAACATGAATTTTTACTTTCTTAGCGTTAAAAAAATGGCAAAATACTTGTTTAGGGTATGTTTTGCATGCGCTGAGTAATACTTGTTTAGGGTGCGTTTCAAGAGTCCATACATGAGCATGGTGTCCATCACGTAATGTAAGTGCCCACCCCCCCCCCCCGGCACCTACAATCCCCGAAAAATGTCGTTGAAACGCTTTAGGCATCTTGAATGAAATCCAAAGTGTATATTTAATGTGGATAAAAATGTTCAATATTTGGAATTAGAAGAAAGCTGGGCCATCAATTAACACTTTTCCTTCCCCCACCCCCCATCATTCAATGTTGCGACACTTTGGAGACACGCTGAACACATTTGCACGTTTCAACATTGCACGGGGAGTGGGGACTAATTTTCCCTAAAGACGCTTTTAATGTTTCAAGACATATTTCGGGATTGTATGAGGCAAACGCTAAAATTAACATCTGATTTTAATCTTTTGGCTATAACTTTAAAACTACTTGATAGAATCACTCCAAATTTTCAATGAATATTAGTTAGTGCATAAACTATGATATGGGTATAAAATAAAACAACTAATTGTATCAATTTTGACTATATCGCCCTGCACTACAAGCAGGTTGCACCCCCACCTGTGTATGTCTACAATCATAGATTGAATACAATAACGCTCTTTTCAAACATACTAATCTTACAGATGTGAGTGATCAGCATGATATAGTTCAATGCATACGTGTCGCGTGAACGCTGCAGTGCAGGGCAATATAGTCAAAAACGACCTTTTTCACCTTTTTCAGACCAACGCCCCCACCCCGAGCAAAAAACAAAACAAAACGAACCAATAACAAAATCGCATTAGCACGCTTATGAAGTAGGCCTACTCATGCAGAGATATCTTTAAAATTGATATTTTATTTGCGTGAAATGGTAAAGTGCGATTGTAAATCGTCCCATTGAATCACATAGTGATTTGACGGTTTACCCTAGCCTAATACTGAATATTAATACAAGGAGTTTCTTTAATTTAGAAATGGTAAACCGTTGACAAAATTCATAATTTAGGCCGATTTGGTGTCAACTTTTATTTGTAAAGTGTTTTGTTTGAAAGCTTGTTAAAAACTACATCTAATTTTACTATTTTACGTTTTGTTAGCTCTAACATTATTTACATTTTACTGATTTTAGCAAATGTAAATCGTCTGTCGAGATTTACCATTTTCATAATCACGAGAATGCAATGCGCACCCATATATCACGGAATCCCGTAATTATTTCATCATGACAGCGTGGTGTAATGGACAGTACTTCAGACGGTGAAACGGAAGGCAGTGGTTCGAGCCTCAACAGTTTCACCTTTTTTTTGCCTTTTTTGTGTGTGACTTATTCAAACCAGTAAACTATTCTTCTGTATTCATGACAATTGACATTGTGAAACACGAAAATAAGTTTTAAAGCCCTAATTTATCTATGGCATGATAATTGATTTTTTTAATTGTAATAAAGACACAAATAGATCCGGACATCTTTAAAGGTTATGAATATGGGCACTATAGCAATTGTAAGATAAACTATTCTTCTGTATTCATGACAATTGACATTATGAAACACGAAAATAAGTTTTAAAACCCTAATTTATCTATGGCATGATAATTGATTGTTTTTGTTTTAAATTGTAATAAAGACAAACATAGATCCGGACATCTTTAAAGGTCATGAATATGGGCACTATAGCAATTGTAAGATAACCCCCCCACACACACACACACACACCACACACACCCACACACACCCCCACCCCTGCTCAAGTTTCATACGTTTCATAAGTATTTTACTTATAGAGTGCTTGCACATAAGGTCATTAGTTCAAATCATCTCCTCTATAGGCACGCTCCAGAAGATATGCAAATGGATGGAGTACAAAAGAATTATTTGACCACTACCTAAATAAAAGATGAGTTGTTTTATTTTGTGCCCACATCATAGCCTATCTATTAATGAATAGTCATGGAAAATTGTTCACGCTTGGTACCTATGCATTGAACTATATCATGCTGATCACTCACATCTGTAAGATTAGTATGTTTGAAAAGAGCGCTATTGTATTCAATCTATGATTGTAGACATACACAGGTGATGGGTGCAAGCTGCTTGTAGTGCAGGGCGATATAGTCAAAATTGATACAATTAGTTGTTTTATTTTATACCCACATCATAGCTTATGCGCTAACTAATATTCATTGAAAATTTGGAGTGATTCTATCAAGTAGTTTTAAAGTTATAGCCAAAAGACTAAAATCAGATGTTAATTTTAGCGTTTGCCTCAGACAATCCCCGAAAAATGTCGTTGAAACGCTTTAGGCATCTTGAATGAAATCCAAAGTGTATATTTAATGTGGATAAAAATGTTCAATATTTGGAATTAGAAGAAAGCTGGGCCATCAATTAACACTTTTCCTTCCCCACCCCCATCATTCAATGTTGCGACACTTTGGAGACACGCTGAACACATTTGCACGCTTTCAACATTGCACGGGGAGTGGGGGACTAATTTTCCCTAAAGACGCTTTAATGTTTCAAGACATATTTCGGGGATTGTAGGTGATCCATGCAAAGACAACAGTGGACAAAGACTAACTATATTTAGTTTAAATGTTTGGTTTCTTAAGCTTAAAATGTAGGCTTATGTCACCCTAAACGGTTAAAATACAACTAATAACATACCTGATGATTTGCCTGTGCATCAGCCTTCAAATTTAATTACTACATACAGGTATTTCTAAGCACATGTACACACAGTGCTACCTTTGAACTCCAGATAACACAGGGAGATAGTTCAGTGTAGACAAATCTACAGAATATCAATCTGTATGCCTATCTGAGGCCTGCTTTAGATAAATACAAAGTTTCCAAGTTTGGTACAATTACCGAATAGGGTGCAACTTGCTAGTCTTGAGTCCAGTCCTCGTTTACGGAGTTTAGGGTTGGGGTTAGTCTTGTAATAAGACTAGTAGAGTTGCACCCTATTCAGCAATCGCTCCCAAAGTGGATCAATGTTCATGAGAAATGCACTTATCGCATACATACAATGATTGTTTATGGCCTACTTTTGTAATGAGGGGGGGGGGATGAATGTTGTTATAATAAAGTAATAACATCAGGGGAGACCCATCGCTACTTTTTAGGACTATTTTAAAGTATAACCATTTTTTGGACACTCCGCTAACCAACAGTCCTATTTTTTGTCCTAGACATACATGTACCAAATGAATGATCTCAGTGGTTGCAACTTTTTGCATAGAGGGAAGAGTGATTTTGAGGTTGCAAAGATATGAAAATTTGCCTAAAATGTGGCAATTGTTGCCCAAAATAGTGCAATTTTCAATGACTTCTTGTTTTGACTGGGGTGTGGGCAGAATGGTTTAGCGAAACTAAAAAAGGGCTCTACTTCAAAAATTAACAGGATTGCTCACACTGTTATCAATTGCATTTGCTACACAAGATGGGTAGGATTGACATTTTACCCACCAGACAAATTTCAACCACCAGTGGGCTGGACAGGCAGGTGTTAAAATATACACTTTGGTTCGCCTCAAGTTCAGTAGTGACTTTTTTTGCAGTTGCACTGTAAGTGTGCGGACAAACCTCTCTTGCATGCATGTGTGCACTCTTTGTGATTAATTTTTGTGCACAATTTAATATGCACCTATCCAGCCAATTAAGTGGCATATTTTCTAAGCACCATGTGGCCTGTACACAAAGCTGAAAGATGAAGGTCAGCCAAATCCAATGGTATTTGGTACTTAGTCTAGTTAGGTCAGATGATTCACAACTATGATAGTAAAAAAATCAGGTGACCCCCCTGGGGGAAATTCCATGACCCCCCTAAAATTGGCCCTCTTTTGACCTGCTTCAGAATTGATATAGCTTAAAAATGAACAACATTTGACATCATGAAAATGTACTTTGTAATAACTTGGGTCTGACAGAAAGTTGAACATTTTGGAATTGAACTAGGCTTCATAAGATGACTTATTCAGAAAAAATTATTTCTTTTGATAAAATTACGTAAAATCATGGTGGAATTTGGGCAAAAACAGGATTTTTCATAATTTTGAAAGTAGCGAAAAAGAACATTTTCAAATCACATTTTCTGCTATATTCAGGCTAACATTGGATCAAACCTTTTGGATGATATAACCAACATGTTGTACTTCTGAAATATGTTTAAATTAGCGTGGTACTTTTTTCCTATACTGCAGGGGAGTTTGTTGATTTGGGTGGATTTTCCGTTTTTGCTTGTTTTTTGTAGACTTAATTAACGCTTTTCCAATGTATAAGCATACTAATTGTTTTACATTCACAATACGGCTTCAATTCTCAAAAAAGGTTATTATTGATTTGAGTTTGATAACTATTTTCATGTGGATTTTGCTCTTTTATTATAGTGGAATTTGTTAATTTTCATGGAATTTGCATATGAATCTCCCTGCAAACTACTGATATGAAACTTGGGTTTCCTAGATTGATATGATAATTATTTTGATTGCTGATTTTAGAAATATGTTTCCAATAACAGAATGTGTTTGTTTTGTTTTAATGGAATTTGTTTTTTCCCAAGGAATTTGTGTCTTTTAACATACTTTTGAAAGTGGAATTTGCAACCAACTTACACTGTTTAGGTAATAAATCATATTTTAAATAAAATATACTAATCTTTAGTTAACTGTTATAGATCAGGCCAAAAAACGCAACATTTATAACAAAACAAAACAAACACCACGCCATACTTCTTATAATATCTACTACCAATGCAATGGAATTTTCATTTCTTTTCAAAGGCGAATTTACCAAATAACATTTACAGGTACTTCAAGCATTGTCTAAAATTGAATGTGAATATGTACATGTAATGATGTACGTGTACTCAATATCTCATTGAGCGTGAGACTCACGCATTCGGGGACTTAATCAGGTGTCAGGTCTATTGCCATTTGGTCTAATACCATTTGGTCTATACCCATTTTATCTACAGACTTGCCATTTAGTATGGAATATTTTCTCGCAAAATTCGAGGACTGGGTTGGAATTACGGACTTTTAGCAAAATTGTTATGTTATTATCAAATGTATAGGGGTTTGAGGTGATATTTCCTAAACTTCGTCAGCAATTGACATTTATCACATTTGAAATACACTTGCAATGTACAAATTTTTGAACATGGGAGGAGCTTGAAATATGGCTCTTAAAGTGGTACGTACTCAGAAAGTTTAAATGACCCCCCTGGGGTCAAATGTTATAAACTTACGGTACAAAAACAACTGCATGGATTTCTGGTTGTCCAATGAACTTACGATGCTTCTTTGTGTACAGGTGGCCATTCAAACTTTCTGAGTGCATAATCCTACCACTTTTAAGAGCCATATTTTTAAAGCTTCTCCCACTTTCAAAACAGGTAAATTTCAAGTGCATTTCAGTTCTGATGAACACTTATTGGTATTAAGGTTCAGTAAACATCACCTTAAACCTCAATTAATTTGATAATAACAGAATAATGTTGCTCAAATTCAGAAATTTTACCCCCACAAAAATCCAATTCAGTCTCCTTAAAACCGCCATTTTAGACTAATTCACTACATTATGAGCGCCATAATGTAAACTAATGGAATTTGGAAAGCACATTTTCTGTCAAAAAATCATGTTACACCATCTCCAGACACACCCCGATTAATCTGTGCGGTTTATGCAGACCCCTTCCAGACCAGTCTTGGAATTTTGCAAAAAAATATTCCATACTAAATATCAAGTATGTATATACAAAAGGTCTAGTACCAGAAAGGCTAACAATTACCACGATTGTCCATTTAGTATAATATTGTTTGGTCCAATAACCAATATGTCTACTGACCATAATAGACTAATAAACATTTGGTCTAATATTTTATTATTAACAATTTGGCCTAATTACCTTTTGATCTAATAACCGTTTGGTCTATTAACCGTATGGTCTAATAACCAGTTAGTCTAATACTATGTCATCAAAAAAATCGTCTACAACTGGTTACGGGCTGTAAATATATGTAAATGAGACGAGCATGTGTATAAACATACTACATTCATCAAAACTTATGCATTATTCCTCGGAATTCTCAGAATTAAAGCCATATTATAACATTTATGTAAAAAGTAGATTAGTATTTACTTTCCATAAAATGTTAGCTTTTATTGTCAGATATGTCCCCGAACAAGTGGGGTAAAGCATAGAAAATTGGAATTTACTACTAGCGCCCATGCATGTTACTCCCGCGGTTGTAATACGGTACGATCCTCGGGGTGTGTGTGTATGTATATATAAAGTAGGCCTACATAACAATCGTGTAAAAATCAGAATTAAAAAAAAAATTGAGGGCGTTCTCCTCAGCAAATGTTGTTATACTATGGCTTTAATATTGTTTGTTATTGTTTATAATTAAGAAGAAGACATGCGGCCTGCATTTTGCCGGGCTATTTGTTCTTCTTTTCCGGTCTTTACAAGGTATATAAATAATATAACCGACACTAGGCTCATCATGCATCACCGGGGGCACAGGCATGGGACATGGGCCAGTATGAGTTATCTGCCACTCCAAACATTAAAACGAAACAGGTTTGCCTGTTTACGTCATTTGCATAGAGTTGGAATACTACATGTATTATAGGCCTGTAATAATCCCTGTTTATGAAACACAGCGAGCAGAGGCGCCCTGCTTTACGACCACGGTAACCCCGGCCTATGACCTCAACATGTGTAGTAGCATCATTGCGCCTACATAGCCTCACACGTGATATTAGACCAATCGGTTAATAGACCAATTAATTAGTAGACTAAATGCTTGTTAGAACAAATGGTTTGTATACATTAGACCAAATGGCTATTAGACTTAATGGTTATAGACCAGATGGGTATTAGACCAAGTGGTTCATTGGAATAAATGGTTTTAGACTTTTTGGTTATTAGGGACCGTTCACAAACACTTGTTGGGAGGGGGCTGATGCAAAAAGGGTGAGGGCCTGAAAAAATTTGATCCTCCTGGGGGGGGGGTGAAAAAAATGACCACAAATTTTCACGGGAAAATTGAGTTTATATGCTTTTCTATGGGGTTGACCCATAATTTTCATGTCAAAAAGGGGGGGGGTAATGGTAATGGGACCAAGTGGATGTAGTAAAATCTAACAAATTCTCACACATCATCAAATTTAATTTAGGGATTCATTCATGAACATTTTGTGAAACTATACTATTTCTTCATCATATACCATTACTCACGCAGAACAGCCGGTCCTAAACGCTGGGCCATATCGCCGTTGTTTAGTCTCAAACAATCAAGCGCTACCCGTTAGGTAGCGCAGTATGTATGTAGGCATATATGAATGTAAATTATTGACCAAATACAGCCAAAAATGGGATATTTGGACATTAAAAAGTCACTTCTAGGTAAAAACTTGCACTCAGTTGTTATTAATAATCAACATACTGATGTTATATAATATTTTATTTCTGAATAATACAGATTATAAAAAGTATTAGACAATATTAATATGCTCATTTTGATTTTGTTGATTTACGAACTAATGCAAAATGCAATATTTTAAAGACCCCTCAAAATAAATTGGAAAAAGATACCACATTAGAGAAAGCATTTTTCTATAGGCAAAGGATGGGAAATATTTATCTAAAAAGGTCATATCAAACTCAGCCTGAATAAAGGCAATAATTAAGTTAGAAATTAAGCAAAATTTGCATTTTTTCTCATTTTCGACATTTTGAAAATATGGGTATATTGAGTTTATGAAAAATCCACCTTAATGAAATTGCTGGCTTCTGCAAATTTGTGAGGAGATTCACCAATATATGTATTTTCAATACCAATTTGTTTGGGAGCTGTTGAATTATGGAGTTTCCTACCATATTTCCTGGAAATGCGATGAAAAACTGCTTTTTAAAACATATTTTAGGTGATTTTGGAGCGATTTTTAGGGGGTGGTCATATTTTTTAACGGGGGGCTCCAGAGAATTTTTTAGTGTCGTGATTGGAAAGTGTTATCAAAACCTATCAATGTCCCAAAATATTATTGATGGCGGCCGACCTTCATCTTTCACGTCTGCAGGAAATTAGAAAATATGCCACTTAAACTTATGATTTGATTGCCCAATTGCACAAATTTTTAATATTTTCCTTTATTATATAATACTTAAAACTGTTTCCTGTACCATACAAATCAATGGTGAAGACAATAACAATTTGACATTCACATCCCATACGATAAAAAATTGTTGACCTGCAATTTGGGCTCAAACTTATTGGCAGCCCTGGTCAATCTATTCCTCCAAACATAATCTACACGAGTTATATCACACATATCAAAGAAAATTGATGTACAGTCATGTAACATTGAATACCCATCCAATGTGATTTTATTAGCATCTATATTGGCTGTTCTGAAATATATCGCTATTTCTTGACATTATTTCCATCCATGATAAGTCAAAAAAAAAAAAATGGTTTGTCTCTCAAAGCTCACGAGTGGTTTGAAAACAACTGCGAAATGCGATTTTTTTTATTTTTTATTCCCAACTTTTTTCATGGTATTTGGAGAAAAATATCTGAATTTTTCTGGAAAAACTAAAAATAATTTTTTTTTTTTGCAATAAAAAAAATTTCTGCATTTCTTTTTTTCCAAATATCACTATTTTACAAATGCGCGCGCGAGCTTTGAGACAAACCTTTTTTTTTTGCCTAAGATGACTACAACAGGTGTCTAGATTTGTTTTGCAAGCCATGAACCATTTCATTAAGTTACTATAAAGTTGTAACCAAAGAGATGACTATAGTTTGATCAGCTCATAATTGGCGGGCCTTATAACATCGCAGATTAATAATATCATTATATTTTATTTCGAGAAATGTCTTGTGACAACTCCCCAGAAGTATCACACATTATTATTCAAGTCCTATACTTTATTTAACACGCACAATATAGACCAGACAGGTCAATAATATCACTCTTAACTTGGGTCTACTTTTTGGCGTAGTGGTAAAAGCCTTACAATTCCTGCCGATTACGAGCTGATCAAACCATAGCCTGGGATCTGAATATCCCAGTGTGTAATGCAATGGTAAATCAGCCATATTGGTTTGTCAAGTATGGAGACAAAAATGGTTGGGCTATTCTATTTAAAATCAACACTACCCCTGTGGAAGATTTTGGAAATATCTGCCACAAGGGGAGTATGAATTTCAAATGGAATGAACACATTAGGCAGCTCCATTGGAATTTCATACACCCTCTGAGAAAGATTCAACCTGAATCTTCCCCTGATGGAGCTGCCAGTGTGTTAATTCCATTTAAAATTCATATTCCCCCTGTGAAAGATATTTCCAAAATCTTCCACAGGGGAGTGTGGATTTTAAATGGAATAGCCCATTTCCGGTATTATCGGCAAAAGCCTAAAATCAAACAATTTGCATTTTTAAGCTACATGTTTGCACATGTAACACTTAGACGTGTGTGCTAGCTGTCGCAACAATGTATTCCCCTGTGACACACCTAACAAGCATACACTTTGAATCCAAGGTTTGACAGCGACTGGTGAAATAATCTGGAAGTACACTATTTTGCCCTCCATGAGTGACATGCAAACGTGGTGGAATACAGACTTTTTAACCCTATGAGAACTACCTGCTGATTGGCCAAAAAGAAGTTCTCATTATCAATTGAACCAATCAGCAATATTGTTAGAATAATTTCACCATGCAAAAAAATTGGGGTGAATTATTTGCAAAGCTCCATTCTGATTGGTGAATAAAGTGAAGATTCAATGTAATTGACCAATCAGAGGCAATGTTAGATTGGCAGGTAGTGCTCAGGGAGTTAAGGGGCATTTCGTGATCCAGTTTCATCCCCCCAAAATAGGCTATGATTTTTATATGATCGGAAAGTCAGAAACCTCTAGCTACGTAATGTGTGTGTACGAAAAATGTGTTAAATTCATTTGCTTGGAAAAAATATCATCAAGTTTGTATTTATGTTCTGTTTATAACACAACAAAATTACAACATAGCTAGTGGCCTATGGTATATTTTTTATCGTGTATCTCTACTGAAACCTATCATGAAAAGAGGATGCTAGAGTCACAAAATAGTCTATTGGTTGTAACTCATGATTGTCATTTATTAGACTAGATACATTGCTTATTGATATAAAACAGAATGAAAACATTGTATACTTGTTAGTTAAGAATTTTGAATACTTGGAAACTTTCTACACTTTCATTGGAAAGTGTTGAAGATAAACTCTTTCGCTATATACCGATTTGTAAATAGTAAGCCTGCATATCTTGTGCATAATATTTAATATTAGAAAGAGGGTAACTTTTACAACATGAATTTAGTGATAATAAATTCAATGGAATATCTTGAATTGCTTTCTTCCTAATTTTTAGTATGTGCTTGGAATGAAAAACATGCACAATGCAGGCCCGTAGCCAGTAATTTTGGGGAGGGAGGATTTTTGACAAATTGGACAATACTTACGCTATGCAGTTGAGGGCTGAGCGGGATATAGGGCAAAAAAAAAAAGTTTGTTTCCTGTAGCGCGTGCGCATTTAGAAGTTGACGGCGCATATTGTACACATTTGAATTTTTTTCACTTACAAAGAAAAAAGAAAAGAAAAAAAACCCGGAAAAAAATCACACAAAAAAATAATATAAAACACTACTGGAGTAAACATTTACACATTACTCCACAAATGTGTACATCCATATCAAAACGATGCACTTGTCGGCTGCTACATGTGTCTCATTTTACATAATAGTTAGGAATAAGTAACAGACTCATCTCAAGTGGAGGTCACCTCAAATCATACCAAAATCAACTGATTTAGGAATACAGAGAACATATTCCTAAACTATGTGAACTGGGGATGTTTTGAAGTGACGTCCACTTGAGATGAGTCTGGTATTTATTCCTAGCTATTATGTGAAATGAGACACATGTAGCAGCCGACAAGTGCATCGTTTTGATATGGATGTACACAAATGAGCATAGTGAAAAAATACTGCAGGTTGAAAGGGGGTCATAAATATTCTTGAATATGAAGAAATATGATTTTTTTTTGTGTTGGAGAAACCCGCTGTAAATTCCTGTTCCAATTTGCAGCGAAAAGGGTATTTTTTTCCATTTCAAGACCTGGATTAAAAAAAACCCATATTTCGCATTTGACTTTTTGGACCTGCTACAGGAAACAAACATGTTTTTTTTGGCCCAAGTTAAGTTGGCTTTTTTTCCCTTCAAATCCAGCACTAATTGAAGCCATTTGGTGCAACAATTTTATTAAATGTGGGTTTAACAGACTTAGTATACACAAATTCATGTGACAAAGTGGACTTTCTTAGGTGGGATTTGAAATTGGAGGTATCTATCCCCTTCCCCCTCCTCTGGCTACGGGCTTGATACAATGTATTTTATTATAAAAGCTTAAAAAATAGTTTAAAATATTTATCACAAAATTGAATTAAGTGAATGTACATGATTTCATCTACTATAATCTAACAATAAGGCCAAAAAAAAGTTTGTCTCAGAAACATTTGGTCAGAAAGGTATGTGCTACTGCTATGCAGTTTTTCTTTCTTTCTGAATTTACGGGAGGGCGGGTTAGTGCAATGGTCTTCTCACTCGCTTCTCACCACTGTGGCCCGGGTTCAATTCCCCGTGTTGCCACATGTGAGTTTGGTTGCCGATCAATGCTCGTCCTCGCAGGTTTTTCTCTGGGTGCTCCGGTTTTCCTCCTGGTCCTGCTTCTAAAATCGGACCTCTTCCCATATCACTGTCCCGTCATATCTGGAGGCATCCCTTGAATTTAGTAGCCTCTGAGCACTATTGGGTTTAGCCTGGCTTCGGCCGAATGTTATAAATAAATGTCCAATTTCACATTGTTGGGTCTCTGAGACAAACCCTTTATTTTTTTGCCTAATCACATCTAAAATACAACTTCTATTCAAACTTTTCATGCAATAGCAACTTTACAATTCTTCATATAACTTGAATAAATATAAATATCGGTACAATTACCGAATAGGGTGCAACTTGCTAGACTTGAGTCCAGTCTTCGTTTACGGAGTTTAGGGTTGGGGTAGGGCAGTCTTGTATTAAGACTAGTAGAGTTGCACCCTATTCGGCAATTGCTCCTAAATATCATATGAATGGTTACAAGTTTTTTAAACTTTAAAAAGTGTTGCTATAATCAGATGTACCGAGGGCAGGGGAGGGGAAGCAAGCATTTTGGCAAGTAGAATGAAAGGCAATCAATTTTTAGCATACCTGCAATTTATTGGGGGCACTTTTTTGATATTACGCCCTAAAATGGCCTACAAAAACAGTACAAAAACATTCAAATATGCAACATGTCCTGCTCACTGTGCTTGCATCACATGATTATAAATAAAAGCTTTAAATTTGAGTCCCTCAAAATGTTGGCAGACCACTTGTGACGGTCCATCACAAACCTTGTCTTAAGTCTGCAAATTTGATTTTGAGTTACAGTGCAAAATGGGCATGGAAGTCGTATTCATGTGTGCATGAATTGCAGAGTTCAATCAACTGTAACTCTACTTCTGGATATCGTATGAAGTCAAATATGATTTATCATTTTAAAGCTTATGAATATTTTCTAAACTTTCTAAATATGGAATCAAACAAAATAGACAGGAAGCCAACTTTACGGTGGATGGTCACATTTTGAGAACCACACGGCACACATATTATTGCAAAGGACTTGTAAACAACAAATACCCGTTATAATCACACTATGCTGATTACATTACATAATGTTGAACATATCAATACACTAAAAAACAAACATGATTGAAAATTCTTCAAATTTAATTACTTGTCAAGTCAGCTTTTTGTCCAAATGATAATATTTTGCACTTTTTTAAAAGGTAAGAAAGTGGTACATCCAGGGTCATACCAGGAGTAATTTGTTGGGAGGAGAGCACCGGTAAACGTTTTCCCTGTCTGCATTATATTTACCTGGTATGTTTAGTGACATATACATACCGGGCATTTTTATGGGGGGGAGGAGGAATGTCTTCCCACTATTGCTGACAAATTAGAAAATGTGCAATTTTTGCACTATTTTGGCCCAATATCATAGTGAATTTGTATGTTAAACAGGTTAAAAGGGAGATGCACACCGCATATTTATACTCTGATCAGCTCGTAATAGGCGGGACTCGTAACACTGTGGATTGATATAGAATGGCGTACACACAGATGGGCCCAGCACCTACATGAACTGCGCTTTGAGTATTGCGTGACCGATGCATGCTTTTGTGAATTTCTGTGTGTGTAAGTTGGGACTTTATTGACTCGTGCAGTAACAAAAACCAAATAATTTTTGCCTATTACGAACTCAGAACTGATCATAGTACAGTTGATTTCTGCCCTGGACTTCTAACTAGCGTGCCAGGTAAGAGCCACGGGTCCCCCTGCCTAATAATTATGTTCCTTTTGAGTAGTTTTGATCACTTGGACCCCAAAATATCAACTTCCAATTTAGTAAGGAGTCTCTGGACCCCAAAGTTTTAGAAGCTAGTGCTACCCCTGGCGATTGTTGAAAATGTAAAAATTTTATATTGCTAATGAAGTGTCAATTAGTCAAATAGAATTGATTGCAATGATGTAAACTGAAGAATATAAACTGCTGCTACAGTCTGTGTATGATAGTGATACATAAGGTCACCACTCATCCTTCTCATGTTGTATGTAACCCATTGTGTCCACACCTATTACCCGGGGGCACATCAAAAATTTTGTGGGTATGCTCCCCATATTTTTGAGGTGGTGGGTCTTTGGGAGCTGACGGCGTACCAGTAAAAGGGGTCTGCGGAGCTGCGAACCGGGCTGTGAACAAGTAAAATGGGGTCTTTTGGAGCTGCGAAAAGTCAAAATTAAGGGCCTTTCTTGGCTTTTTGGTTGAAAATCGCCTGAAAAAACAAGAAATATGAAGAATGAGCAATTTTTGGGTCTTTTGGAGCTGAAATTATCAAAATCAAGAGTCTTTCTGAGCTTTATTTTGGTCAAATATAGGGGGTCTTTCGGAGCTGCGAAACCCAAAAAGGGGGTCTTTCTGGGGGAGCATACCCGTATGGTCATTTGTGTTGAGTGCCCCCGGACCTATTACCTCTACATGGAACTATATCCAAACGGTGAGAACCCATGGAGTGTCCAGTCAGCATTGTCATGAGGAAGAGAATATCTTGGTGTATGCAGCCTTTTCGCGATTCTTCTCTTGTTTTATTGCGTATTTGGCTCTCTCAAATTCATTTTTGGCAGCTGCAAAATGAAATCAAATGAAAAGTAAATAATTTGGTGATTTTTTATCAAATGAAATCATCAAAATCCAGATTCAAAAACAATCCAAATTCATACATGTACCAAGAATTTTGCATGATAGGTCCAAGGGATAATTGAAACATTTGGCTAAGTATATGTGTAATTCGTAATTCTGCATTTAATGTCCAAATTGCTAAATTTGCGACGATAAAAGATGATTAAAAATGTGCTCTATTAACACTGAAAGATAGCATGTGGGTATCACAGTGTGGTATTCACAACATAGAAATGCGCTCTAAATGCTTTTGGGCATGAAGATAAGGCAAATAAATATCACATGATTACACAGCTGGTTTACAGGTTTCGGTAAGAAAGGTTGGGCTGCATACAGTGCTAATCTCCCATGTCTTACCTTTGTTTTCTGGTTCCCTTTTCAGTGCAGCTTCAAAGGCTTCCATGGCAACCTGGTAATTTTTGAGTGCCAT
The DNA here is from genome assembly GCF_039555335.1 of Amphiura filiformis. Lineage (NCBI taxonomy): Eukaryota > Metazoa > Echinodermata > Ophiuroidea > Amphilepidida > Amphiuridae > Amphiura > Amphiura filiformis. The sequence goes on from NC_092636.1 coordinate 12,841,294, forward strand.
TTGTGCTTTACCTCGTCTGAACCAACCTTTAGCATTATTCCTGTCATTTGACAAAGCCTGAAATAAAAAATAAAAGTTTCATATGATTAAATCTTAAGGGGGTACTACACCCCTCGATAAATTTGTGTGTATTTTTGCATTTTTCTCAAAAACTAATAACACAGTGGTAACAAACGTTATGTATATTATAGGGGCAAGGAATCCAATTACTACACTGGAATTTCAGTGACCCAAGACAAGCGATTCGTTATTTATGATAAGAAATAAGTTACCGCTAGGATGTACCTCATTTCCTATCATATATACTGAACCGCTTGTCTTGAGTCACTGAAATTTCAGTGTAGTAATTGATTCCTTGCCCCAATAATATACATAAATTTTGTTACCAATGTGTTATTATTTTTTGCGAAAAATGAAAAAATAGTCACAAAATTAAAACAGGGGTGAGGTACCCCTTAACTAGAGATTAATTACAGTGATACTTGTATAAAACAACCATGTGATCAGAAAGAGGTGACTCATAGGTTTGGATACATCCAGTAATGGACGAGAGCTAGATCCAAAACAGATTATAAAGAACCCACTAATTGAAAAGTGAAGAAGCAAGACCAAAGTCAACTTGGAAATCCACTGTACAACAAGGAGATATTTTTTTCATAGTCAGTTGAAGACATATGAATGATTTAGGCTCATCTCAGAAACAAGGTGATAGGGGCTGTACTACATGAAGCTGACCAGTAGTTACTCCCCATTCCAGAAAAATACAGCACTAATTTTTTGGGATTAAAAAAATATTATCAAGTTCTGCCAAATGACACATAGCTCAATCCTAATCATTCATTTAGTCCTAACTGGAGATAAAAGAAAAAGTTCACTATTTCACTTTTCAAAATTTTCACTTTTTTGTGTTACTTTAAATGACATGGTTATAAGAATGAAACATGTCTTTTCCAAAAATTAAATGCATAAACTAAAATTAGTCTTTGTTTGTACAAGTCTTTGGGCTTGATTGTCACAGCATAACGAAAAACACCCTAAAAATGCATGTTTTTGGCCCTATTTCCAAAAATTGGCCAAATATTAAAATTTGATATTTATTGCTAGTTAGGATTAACAAAAGGATTAGGATTTAGCTATGTTTCATTTTGCAAAACAGGATAATATTTTTGGAATCCCCCAAAAATAGTTCTGTATTTTTCTGGAATAGGGAGTAGGAACATTTAGGTAAAGTAAAACAAGAATTTATTTTACCACTCTATGGTCCCATATCACTGGGATGGGAAATCAAACATATTTTGGGACTTTTTTTTACAGATTTTAGCAGAATATTGCAGAATGCAGTACAAAGTTGCTGAATTCCGCAATGATTTTAGGTAATTTATAAACATTTGATGCAAGTTCATGATATTTGCCACCTGTGATTTATCAAAATTTAGCACATTTGTAAAATTTAGCACAATTTTAGGCGGTTTATCAAAATTTAGCAAAATTAGCTGTGATTGTGTAACATTTAGCACAGTTTTAGCCGACTTGCTATTTTAACCTATTATATTTTTCATGATGTATTGCGATTGACAGCAATTTTGTTAATTTTGACTTTTCTCCAGTGACACAGGGCTTCCCCTATAGACTGCTTGCACGGAAGGTCTTTAGTTCAAATCATCCTCCAGACATGCTCCAGAAGACATTCAAATATATGGAGTACGAAGAATTACTTTGATCAATATAATTTTAACAAGTGACTCTTACCTTATCACATTCTACTGTAGCTTCTTCATATGTTTTACATTCCAAGTGACATGCAGCTAAGTTGAGATGAATGGGGACCAATGCTGCCCATAGTCTCTCCTTATCTTCTTTACTTAATGTTGTAGATGCAGACAGCTCTAAATGATACAGATACCTGTTGTAATAAACGAGTAAAACATTGTGTTAAGAATCAAGAATATACAGCAAAAATCAGGGTTATTTTTTTAAATTTAAATTTATCTGCAAAGCCTTCATTTGCTAAATTTCTTGTGTATATTTTAACTGCATAATTCACATTCATTTTTAAGGTATTTGTATAATTCTTTTACATTAATATTAAAGTCAGCAGGCTTATAAATCTATAGTCATTTCTTATGTATATATTCAATATTAATGTTTGTAACAAGAGCACCAATGGTACTGTGGCTCTGTGCTTTTTGGTGGCAGTGAAAGTCGAATGTGCAACAGGTGAAATCATTTGAGTATATGTGACATATTACATTCAATGGGTACATCTGGTCGGTTGGTAGCTATCTCATTTGCAGAGCATACAATGATACATCAATTAATTTTGGGAATTACTATTTAGCCACATGGATCTGACCCAAAAGAATCCTGAACTTGCTAAGCATAGCGAGCGGAGCTCTTTTCCAGCACGGCCGGGGGGTCCGAGGCATGCTTAAGGGTCCCCGGTGGGGTCCAGAGGGTTCCTGCACATTTAGCACCACAGGAAAGGCCATTTTAGAGGGTAAAAAGAACATTTCAAAGCTCCTGGCTTGTTCTACACTTTTAATAAAAAGTGCTTCCTTCTTCCAAAAAACATGCTTTAAAGTTTCGAGTTTCCTATACTTTTATGCACAAGAGACACTCTTAAGAAATGTTTTTTGGCTTTATTACATAACCAATATGGCTGATGTTGATATATGTGAAGCAGATCAATAAGGCAATAATTAAAGGCCCATTCAGTGATTTGCTCATCCGGACGATCGTAAAAATCATCAAAATTCAGATTTTGGTACCTTTGTAATTGGCATAGATGTGCTAACATAGCCTGCTAGTGGTTCGGTCGAAAGCCGTGTATTTTAGACAAAATAAAGCATTTGCATGATTCTGGACTTTTGATACTGACAGTACAAAAAGTCCGACTCGAGATCGAAAGAAGCTCACTCTCCATCGCACTAACACGCTTGCGTATTGTTTCTACTACTTATTACATCAGTAGCTACTATTTTAAACAAAATACACAATTTTAACTGTTTTTCATATTTGAATTGACCGTTAGTTTGCCTTGGTGACCTAACTGACCTTTAATTGCTTATTTTGTTTTCTATTACAAAAATTAAACGTCTGTTTTAAATCAATTTAGACTCTACTTCCCCGTGTTAGAAACACTGGACTAGGAAGTTTTTCCAGTCGATTGGTGGCGCACTGTACGAAAATCTCGATTTTCTCGAGTCGATCTGAGTTGAAGTAGAAAACCTTTCTAAAACTTCTGTTTTTTGACTAATTTGTCGATGTAATCAGGGGAAAAGTGGTTTAATGAAATTCTGTAGACTTATTCTTTATTTCTAAGCAACTCTGACAAATTTCCATTTTTTTTAATGTTCCTGTGAAATCACTGAAAGGGCCTTTAATCATTTTTTGTGCTTGGCATCCACTGCCTCCCCCACCCCACCCCCACCAACCGGCACCCCATCCTGGGCCTTGACGGTCAGTGTGCTTTTGGTTAAAATTTCAGGACGACAAACATTTTAGCAGATTTAGCACCCCAAAAGAGACCATTTTTGACATAAAACCTGTTTTAGACTTTAAAAAAAAAAAGCTCCCTTCATCCTAAAAAAGTGGTTTTAAATGTTCAGTTTCCCATACTTTTGTACACGAGAGACATTCTTCAAAGTTTTATTTTGGCCTAATAACATGGCCTACATGACTGAAATTGATATATATAATGCGCAATATAAAAGCAATGATTCATCACATTTTGACCCCCCCCTTCGGTATGTGAGAGGGGGCCACATGGCGGGGGGGTCAAAATGCCATTCCTTTTGATTTCTCTCAAAATTTAGCTCATGATTGAGCTGTGCAATAATTATGAGCCCCCCCTGGGCTAAAATTTCGAACGGCTCGCTGCCAAAAATCGCTTGTCCCCCTCTCGGCCTGCCAAAAATCACTTGCCCCCCCTCCCGGCCCGCCAAAACTTCTTTGCCCCCCCCCCCCTTGAACATGGCAAATTTTTGGGATCCCATATTCCAAACTTTAAATGGTCTAGATGTATGTTAAGAAAGCAGTGAGCAGGAAAATTTGCATATTTAAGCGTTTCCGTTACTGTTTTCCTAAGCCAAAGTGTTTTATTAAAAAGGCGCCCCGTGAATGAGTGCCAAAAATCGCTTGCCACCACTCTCGGCTTGTCAAAATTGCTTGCCCCCCTTCGGCTCGCCAAAATTTCTTGCCCCGCCCCAATTTTACCCTCCCCAGGGCTCATAATTATTGCACAGCCCTAAATATTGCACAGCCTAGAGTAAAACATGAAACTTTGCAACTTGCAATCAATGATTTCTGAAACCACTAATTTCAGTCACATTTGAATTTAATAATTATTATTATTATGTTCATCATCTAACATTATTTTGAACTTTTCTATTTAATACTGCCACCCCCCCCCTCCCCCCCCCCTTATGACCTTGAATTATTCATTCATAACTGTGACGACCTTGAGATCATCCAATCAGAACAGATCAGAATCGATTAATACGCCAAAAGTCTGCTTGTAAACATAAAACAAGCAAGCTGCACTGCAGTCCAAAATCAGAGGATGATTTAAGGAAGCCCCATCATGCACTGTAAACATGTTATCACTAGAGTTTCAACTGCCACTTTACTTTTCAAATCCCATTGAACTCTGTGCAAAAGATGTTGTTTTAGAATTGCCCGTGTGTCATTATTACTTGGTCGATTTCAGATCTAAAGTGTTGTATGCATGAAGGATAATTCACACCTTCCGTAGGTAACATAAAATGTGAAATCGACCAACCTTTTGAAGGTGTTTTTATTGTAAATATATCTGTCCAAATTCAAATTTAACCATGCACGTGTGTATGCAGTGGGCGGGCAGTGGTGTCATGTTCACTCACACATTCACAGCTGTGCTAACCGCAAGCTAAAGACTTGCTGGGAAGTGCTTAAATCATCCTCTGGTCCAAAATCATGGCGAGATTGGGGAACATCGACGTAACATCGATCAAATAAACCTTGGTCTTTTATTTCTTAAGAAGTTCTGGCCTAAAAACCATGTTGTTTTTCAAGAGAAAACATATCAATCTTTGATATTCTGAAGTATAAAATTGTTGTGTAAAGTGGAACATCATTAATTTAGACTGCTTTTGCTATGGAAAAATACGGAAGTTGTTCAATTTTGCGAAGTGGGGTAAAGTAAAATCTCATTGAAAATATAATTTTTCCTCAAAATAATGTCCACAATATGATTAAATAGACTGTTTTTAACTATATTCTAACAAAACTATAATGAGTGTGATTAAATACGAACATTTTGCATGACTTCATGACTTTCGGTCCGTGTTTTTGCACAAATATGAAGCATTGAAGGTCATAAAAATATGTGCACTTGCGCAAGGAAAAATAGTCCACTAGGAAATTCATTTACCCGATTCATTAGTTCAGATTTATTCAAGATTTAGACATGTTCTTGACCATTTTTTGACATTCCTCAACTATTTCTTTATTTAAATTGTCAAGAAATAGTTAAGAAAAGTTATGAAATAGTAAATAACTTCCGAATCTGAACTGAATCTTACGAAATTACCCTCCGTTGGTTTCCGTCACATTCACGCAACTTAAATTATACAGACCAAAATAATCTCTAGCACACACGGGGTAACACAAAACAACTCGTTCATCGTGGCTTTTTTACCAAAAAATCATATTTTATCGACAGTATTTGAAATCCACCTGGAGTGGAATCGATTAAAAAATAAATAAGCAAAATTTAGAAACAAATTTCAAGACCACATATCAAAGAGACAAACATCCTTAGCATAAAAACCAACGCCAGAATTGGTTGTCTAATGGTTTGGGTCACTTAGGCTCTGTCTAGCTTCGCTCAGAGCCAAAAATGGTGATCCTCGGTTTTAGAGGCATACGTTATCTTGCACAAATATCTTGCCTAACTAAACCCTAGCCCTAATGCTAACAATTAAAATATGCAAAATAATTTATGCCCCTAAAACCGAGGATTGACATGAAAATTGTGGCTTGCTGTTAATTATCTGAAGCTCGAAACTGGCCTGCAGGCAAAGTGACTTGTTCACACCTGACTAATGCGTATTTTTAAATTTAGTAATTAACAAGGAGTGATTAAGTACAAGATGTCCTTGGTAATTACAAAGCAAACAAAAAAACAAATAAACAAAACAAATAAATGTAAACAAACAAACAAACAGCAGAGCCAGAGGCCACTCAAATATAAAAGTGCTACATGCAAGTTAATAACAATGGCGTAATAAAAGGGTCAAATTTTGAACTTATAGTGGCGTCAACCTTTTGGCCAATTCATGTCCATTTTCGGCTATATTGACTTGAGTCTGTATTTTAAACCTTTGAACACCCAAGCTGACACTTCACCATTTAGGTTAACACAATTTAGGGCATCGGATGTGTCGAATTGTACCATTTAGGGTAGCAAATTTGCTACCACCGGTCAGAATTTCGCAGAGAATCCGAGAATCGATTCTCGCAAAGATTCTCGTAAACTAATTGGCGTGAATCGAAGTTGATTCTTGCAAACTTTTATAGTTTACACAGAAATTGATTTGCAAGAATCAAATGATTCCCGCAATTTGATTTCTGATCAAATGATTCCCGCAACTTGATTTCTGATCAAATGATTCCCGCAAATTGATTTCTGATCAAATGATTCCCGCAACTTGATTTCTTGATTTCTGTGAAACTAAATTCTGACCCTGTAAATAAACCATCAGTTATGCAATTTAGAGGCTGTTGATTATTTGTTTAACTACAATCAACGAAAAAAGTCTTGAAACGCTTGCGTGTAAATAACGGAAAACTGTCACCCCCTCTCCCCCGTGCAATGTTGAGAAATACCAAAGTCTTCAGCGGTTTCCCAATGTGTTCCAACATTGATTGATGGGGAGAGGGAAGAATAAATCATTGTTGTAGATGTCATGCTTGTTCCCAGGCAAAATATACGTCATTTCCATGATCATATGAAATTCTGCACGGAATTTCGACAGAGTGTACCAAGCGTTCCAAGGACTTTTTTCGTAGATTGTCTCTCACTGTTGGCAGGGCACCCTTTTTAAAGGGTGCCACTTGGAAATTTGGAAAATCCTTAAAAGGGTGGGGGTTTAAACTTTGTTGGTAAAAAGGGTGGATTGATATAAAGGGTGGGAGTAAAATAAAAGGGTGGGAGTGCCAGCTTACAATATATTTTCATTGAATGATAAAATCATCCTAGTTTCCAAGAATAAGTGCCAAACCACAAAAAGTGCCAAACCACAAAAAGTGCCAAACCACTGCCAGCAAACCATATCGCAAGATAAAATTCCATTTGATGCATGTTTACATCCACTAGACTATCGTGTGATGATAGGTGCAGAATTCGGCGTACTTGATTTACTTTGAACCAAATTGCCTGTGACTTCATTAATGTATCCATACAAATAGGGGAAAAAGCAAAAAGTGGTGGGGGTCAGGAATTTTCAATATAAAGGGTGCCTCAATAAAAAGGGTGGGGGTAAAATAAAAGGGTTGGGGTCAAACGCCACTGCCAAGCATGTCTCTGCCGAATGCAAAATATTTCATCTAAATTTCGTTTTTGTCTCATAACTCAAAAATGGAATGTCGTATGAGCTTCTCATTGCACACGATTTTAGAGTGGATTATATGCTTTGGAATCATAACAAAATTGTTGATAAAGAAATTGGTTTCTTTAGGAAGTGGTCACTGGAATCACCCCCTATGCTAAAATACACACATTTCGCAATTATAGCTCTAAACTGCTCTAAAATGTCGTTTTGTCCCATAACTCAAAAACAGAATGTTGTATGATCTTCATATTTCACAGGATTTGGAGGTAGACCATGTACTTAGGAATCATAATACAATTGTTGATAAAGAAATTGGTTGGTTCAGGGAGTGGACACTGAAACACCCCATACCCTAACATACACGCATTTAATGAAATTTTTATGCTATATCTCAAAACCGAGAAATCGTATCGCTGCTCTAAGGTGCATGATTCCGAGTTGTTTAATTTATTTTTGAAATTAATATTTAAAGTTCACCTTCATAGCACTTGTCAGATAGGTGAACGAACGTTACAAAACAGAAAAATGAGTTTTAATTAAATATTAAAACCGCATGTACGTTAAGATTGTAAGGAAGTCAATAATAAACTACGACTATCTTCAGTAGATAGCATTAACTTGTTTTTGACATGATGTAACAACTATCTTCAGCAGATTTGTGCTTCACATTTTTGTGTATGGGGTGTGTGTATAATGTGGGGGTGTGTGCGTGCGAGGTGTTGGGCGTGGGATGTATGTGAGGTAGGGCGGAGGGAGTTTGTAGGACTATTATAAGATCACATTTAAATCGGAAAGTATTTCATTTGGGGGCTTTTGGGAAAGAAAGAAAGAAATAATTTAATTAATTAATCAAACATAGAGGAAGAAAGAAAGACAGAAAAAAAATAAATCAAAAATGTATACTTCATGTATTTATAATAAACAAATATTTTCACCGGGTTCACCGTCGCAAATAATAAATGAAACAGAAAAAGTAATACCGCCTGGGAATCGAACCCAGGACCTCATGTTTACAAGACCTATGCCTTAACCACTCTGCCACGTGAGCTTCGTGATTAAGCTGCTTGCAATTTGAACATATAAGCGGTCACTTCAACCTTTTTCCACGTTAATGTTTTTATTTATGTCAAATGTCTTTCGTTCATTCATTCATTCATTCATTCATTCATTCATTCATTTTTCTTTCTTTCTTTCTTTCTTTTTTCTTTCTTTCTTTTTTCTTTCTTTTTTTTTTCTTTCTTTCTTTTTTTTAATACAAAGAAAGAAAAAAAAGCATTGAAAATAATGAATGCATAATTTAGCGATCATTCACGCAATTAAAACACGAATAGTCAAAGGGTGTAAAGTGTAAACCCATAATGGTAATCTGTAATGGTAAACTGCTGCATTGAATAGCGTGCATACTGAGCAGTTTGCCCTGCATTGATATTAATATATACGTATAGATATTTATTTCAATTCAAAATGGCAAACTGTTAACAAATGTCATAAATGTGATCAATTTGTCATTCCTTTTGTATTCAAACATTCTCAATTGGTGTAGCCAAGGTAAACGAACGTCAGGCTCCATGAGATACGGCCTAAAACCATAAAATGTGGATTTTGGACCATTTTGTCATTATGGTAAACTGATCCACTTTGCCATTTGCACTATGCAGCTTTACACATTCCCCGATACCTGACTATACTATAAAAGACCAAAACTGATTACTTCGATTGCGAAATGGCAGCGTGGCGCAACGGCTTAGTCCTTCGACTGGTAATCTTTTGACTATTGATTGATGCTAATGGTTCGAGTCCCAGTGGTGGTCGATTTTTTTTCTTTAAGTGTATTCAATTGTTGTTTTTTTTTTTTTTTTTCTCACCGCAAAAGCGTATCTTATTATAAATAATATTCAGAAATGAGTTGTTTCAAATTGTTACATCACAATCTTTCTGATTCGTTTGGATAAGCCTATACTCAGCAAACGCAAGTTTTACAGAAAACATTTACATGTTGGATTATATTATAAAGGGTACAGAACGTTTTAATAAAATTCAAAAACATTTTGGAAAACATGCTGCAAAACATTGTAATATTTTTTTAAAACTATATTTGTAGTGTTTTTGAATTATGAGACAAACACGAGATTTTAGTAATAATTACGAAATGTGTGTAATTTAGCATAGGAGGTGTTTTCAGTGACCATTCCCTAAATAATCCAACATCTTTATCAACAATTTTATTGTGATTCAAAGGGATACTATATACTCCCAAATCGTGTGCAATATGACGCTCATACAACATTTTGTTTTTAAGTAATAAAAAAAAAATGACATTTTAGAGCAGTTTAGAGCCATAATTACGAAACGTGTGTTGTTTAGCATAGGGGATGGTTTCAGTGACCACTCCCTAAATAAACCAATTTCTTTATTAACAATGTTGTTATGATTTCAAAGCATATAATCCACTCTCAAATCGTGTGCAATATGAAGCTCATACGACATTCCGTTTTTGAGTTATGACACAAAAACGAAATTTAGATGAAATATTTTGCATTCGGTAGAGACAATCAACGAAAAAAGTCTTGAAACGCTTGCGTGTAAATAACGGAAAACTGTCACCCTGTAACTGTGCAATGTTGAGAAATACCAAAGTCTTCAGCGGTTTCCCAATGTGTTCCAACATTGATTGATGGGGAGAGGGAAGGGTAAATCATTGTTGTAGATGTCATGCTTGTTCCCAGGCAAAATATACGTCATTTCCATGATCATATGAAATTCTGCACGGAATTTCGACAGAGTGTACCAAGCGTTCCAAGGACTTTTTTCGTAGATTGTAGGTTGGTAAGGGTTGATCAATGAGCATAGGGAACACTTTTATATCCGAGTGACCTGCCATCCAACGAGTAGGGTTTTGCGCACACATCTTAGATATTTCAAACTTGAACATAACTCACCTATTAGCCTTTTCATATTTCTTTTTGGCCATCTCCAGGTTTTTGGCTTTATACAGCTCATTTCCTATACTCTTGATTTTGGCTGCAACATCAAGAACTTCAGTTACCTGTTGAAATAGATTTTTTAGAGAAATAGCAATTTGTGTAGTCAGTCATACACAGTACATTTCACTCAACTTTAAAAAGCTTTGTAATTCGTAAAGTCCATTTCACTGACTTACCATCGGTACCCTTCGCAAGTAATAGGGATTTACTCTAGGGACCCTTCATGAAGTTGTGTAGTAAAAGGGTATTTATAACTTACGAATGGTTGCTAAATTAATAAATGTTAGTGATTGAATGTGCACTACACCTTAGTACCAGCACACTTTAACATAGGGCTGATAATTGCATTATTTGCGGCGCAATTTGCGTATTTTGGCTCAAAATGCGTTTTTTGACATTTTGGGAAAAAATCTTACTTTTTTCCAATTTTTTTTAAATCAACCACAAATGATTACAGTTCTACGCTCCAGGTCAAACACAATTTAAAAAAATAATGGAAGCACTTGATGTTAGGTCCAGGGACTCTCCAAATCCGTGAAAAAAAAAATAGAAATCGCAAACTGGCCAGTCACAGTACACATCACCAGTGCCATCATGTGAAGAGCTTTGTTGCAAAACCCCTTACATCCACTTTTGACTTTTTGAGAAAAACAGCTTTTTTTAATTGTGCAGTTATTACTTGTTCGATTTGATTCAATTTGGATTTGGATAAAGTGTTGATGAATAGAAACTAAAAGAATAGGTTTGGTACAATTTTCAAGCCTTCCTATTTTTTTTATTATTTCTTTTATATCGCACCTTTTGTGGATGTAAGGGGTTTTGCAACAAAATAAATTTACCCCTCTTCTAGAAACCACCTTTGCACTCAAATTTGAGCCCATTTGTTTGCACTACTTTATGTAACTTGACCAATGCTTTCAAAATCAAAAAGAAAAATTGAAATATCTCATTTACTTTTTTAATTATGAATTTTTAATTAAATTCGGAAAATGGCATTTTTGAATATTTCGAAGCTACACCTTTTGTTAATGAAAATGACTTTTTCAAACATAGTGACCCAAAAACAGTTCCTTTTGGTTTTAATAGGTAAAGAACATTCCAGGCTACTATTATACATCAAAAAAATTAAAACATAGCAATTCTATATTCATTTTAAGTTCAGATTTCTGAAATTCCCAAGATTTCCCAAACGGAAATATACGATATCTCCGGAAGGGAAAGTGGTATGAAGGTCAAACAACCACCAAAATGTGTATTTTTACCCACACTATAATGGCATGTCAATAACTCAATTTCAGCCAAAGTGGATGTAAGGGTTTTTGAAACAGAGCTCTTCATGTACTGATACCCCCTCTGTTCTAACAGTTGTTAACAAAACTTGATGCATTGTTGTTGACTTACATTAGTGTGATCAATCCCCGAATCGTCTGGCCAGTCACAGTGCACAACACCAGTGCCATCATGTGCTGATACCCCCTCTGTTCTAACAGTTGTTAACAAAACTTGATGCATTGTTGTTGACTTACATTAGTATGATCAATCCCTGAATCCTCTGGCCAGTCACAGTACAGATCACCAGTGCCATCGTGTACTGATACCCCCTCTGTTCTAACAGTTGTTAACAAAACTTGATACAGTGCTGCTGACTTGTTAGTGTGATCAATCCCTGGATCCTCTGGCCAGTCACAGTACACATCACCAGTGCCATCATGTGCTGATACCCCCTCTCTTTAACAGTTGTTAACAAAACTTGATGCATTGTTGCTGACTTACATTAGTGTGATCAATCCCCGAATCGTCTGGCCAGTCACAGTGCACAACACCAGTGCCATCATGTGCTGATACCCCCTCTGTTCTAACAGTTGTTAACAAAACTTGATGCATTGTTGTTGACTTACATTAGTATGATCAATCCCTGAATCCTCTGGCCAGTCACAGTACAGATCACCAGTGCCATCGTGTACTGATACCCCCTCTGTTCTAACAGTTGTTAACAAAACTTGATGCATTGTTGTTGACTTGCATTAGTGTGATCAATCCCTGAATCCTCTGGCCAGTCACAGTACAGATCACCAGTGCCATCGTGTACTGATACCCCCTCTGTTCTAACAGTTGTTAACAAAACTTGATGCATTGTTGTTGACTTACATTAGTGTGATCAATCCCTGAATCCTCTGGCCAGTCACAGTACAGATCACCAGTGCCATCGTCTACTACTGCTACCTCGTCTTCTCCTGGTTGTAACTCACCACAGTCTTCTATTTTGCATAACTACTGGCAAATAACATTATTAATTGGATAAATATATAGCCTATACAATTATTAGAAATAACACAAGGCTACTGATGTAATAATTATAATAATAATAAACCGCACATATTAAGCGCCTTTAACCAAAACAGTCCTAGTAAAGTTAAACAAACAATACACAACATTCCAACGTGCAGGAAAATTCTGACATTACTCAGATTCACCCATTAGTTCCCAGAGAGGTAAAATTATTGCTATGGCCTGGCCAGAAGCATCGCAAAACAAACCAGAAAAACACACAGAGTGACACATAAAAATGGTGGAAATGCCTTCTTCATTAACAATTTCATTGGTTTAACACCCATCCTTACCTTCACAGGTTTATCAGATGAAGATGTTTTGACGCATTCCAGCATGCGCACAATTCCCATTCCTTTGACCACCTCGCCGAATACTGTGTGCTTCCTGTTGAGATGTGGAGTAGGTTTTGTAGTAATGAAGAACTGGGAGCCATTTGTATTACGTCCAGCATTGGCCATACTGAGGAGACCTGGTTTTTCATGCTATAAAACAAATTTTAGTGAAAGAAGTTTGAGTGTTAACATTAAACCACGGAGGGGCAGGGGATCATCCCGGTACTGTTGACTGTACTTCAAAAATACACTCATCTACACTAGGTTCCAGAGTAAAAACTAAGTACAGCTAGTCTGTACACAGTGTGATAATACCCATACATATGAGGCCTGCACTAATAAGGAGGAAGGAGGCACTCACATGTAAAGGTGGTATGGGTATGTACGTTGGTCAAGAGTCCCTTTTCAGATTCTCCGGGAGTTGCTTAAGACCCACAGTTGAATCATGCTCCAGTTCTTTGAGCCTCAAATTCTGACAATTGTAGCTCTTTAGCCCTAATTTGGAAAATTTTGCATTTTATTTAGCGCCAAAGCCTATAATTTGGCTCCATGCCTCACACCCATACGAAAATTTCACTTAAGTGGCCCCCGGGTATTAAACTGCTGTTCACTGAAGGAACTTGTTGTGTAATATACAAAAGAAATATAAACATCTCGGTTGTTAACACTTTCAAAGACATCAGACCCGCAAATCAACAACCTACAGGTATTAAATGCCAAATAGCAGACCCAGGGGGCCACTGGTCATTGACAAGGGGTATCATGCATGACCACAAAGTCTCAAAAAGCACCATGAGGTCAGAAAATGTCCTCCTATAAGTATAAAAAGTGCAACTTTTTACCTTAAATATGTATCTAGACATAACTTTTACCCATATGAAATCAGTCATTTTCTTGACCCTAAAAGTTAAACCCTTAATAACAACTGGGAAAACACAAATTCAGAAGTTCATAACTTTTAACCTTTATTCTATTATTTCTATGCTACATTTGTCTCAAAGGAAGGACCCTTGAACATTGCGATTTATTGTGCAAGGCATACCCTTTTTTCTAAAACTTCCATGAGATACCTTATATTCATGATACAATATGTACAGTGCCTGATCATGAAAAAAGACCCTTTTTATACAGGGGAAAGAAGAATTACGCATAGCACACTACAGGGGTGTGAGCGACCTCTATTGAAAAAAGAGGAACTCTTGTTCAAAAATGAGGAAACTAGAGCGGTTCTCGGCTTGCGCGGTTCTCGACGCAAAGCGTCGGCCGCAATGCCTCCACCTTGAGGCGTATTATGTTGATTGTACCCAACCAAGTGTCATGCCCATACGACGGTTTTTAGTAATTTGACTCAGATGACCCCTGTGTGAACCCAGATGACCCCAAAAATGTCCATCCAAAAATTTAACTTTAAATGTTGACTGTATCCACCAAGTTTTATGCCCATACGACAGTTTTAAGTTATTTGACCTCAGATGACCCCAGATGACACCAAAATGACCTTCCAAGAATTTAACTCTAAATGTTGACTGTACCCACCAAGTTTCATGCCCACTAAGTTATTTGACCTCAGATGACCCCTGGGTGACCCCGGATGACCCCAAAATGACCGTCCAAGAATTTGACTCTAAATGTTGACTGTACCCACCAAGTTTCATGCCCATACGACAGTTTTAAGTTATTTGACCTCAGATGACCTCTGTGTGACCCCAGATGACCCCAAAATGACCTTCAAAAAATTTTGTTCTAAATGTTTACAGTACCCACCAAGGTTAATGCCCATACGACGGTTTTTGCTAATTTGACCTCAGATGACCCCTAGTTGACCTTGGGTGACCTTGACCCACTAACCAAACCTACTGGAATTTGAAGACCGCCAACGACCATCCCTCCACCAAATTGCATCACTGTACACCAAGGTTCATGCCCATACGACGGTTTTGCTAATTTGACCTCAGATGACCCCTAGATGACCTTGGGTGACCTTGACCCACTAACCAAACCTACTGGAATTTGAAGACAGCCAATGACCATCCCTCCACCAAATTGCATCACTGTACACCAAGGTGCATGCCCATACGACGGTTTTTGCTAATTTGACCTCAGATGACCCCTAGATGACCTTGGGTGACCTTGACCCACTAACAAAACCTACTGGAATTTGAAGACCGCCAACGACCATCCCCCCACCAAATTGCATCACTGTACATCTTACCAGTTACGAGATATTGCACCCGCAAGCTCGGACGGACGGACGGACGGACAGATGGACGGACGGACGGACAACCAGGAAACATAATACCTCCGGTGGAGGCATAAAAAGGAGGAAAAGCACTGAAATATGCTCAAAATGGGCTGAAAATGAAAGAAACAGCTAAAACTTTGCCTCAAAGGAATTTTCAAAAAAGAAGAATACAGCTTAAAAGAGGAGATTTCACACCCATGACACTAGCACAATTAAACATGAAATTATAAATGGAAACATTTAACATTGCATAGGCAGATATACCAGAGTAAAACTCTGGACATACCTGCTGTGAACCCCAACCTCTCGCTTGTCGGGCGAGCGCTCTACCACTGAGATACACATCTTTTATGTGAATCTTTGGTCACACATGATACCCCTTGGCCAATGACCAGTTCATAGCTTATGTGGGGCTGCAATTATTTTCACATGCTTTTGGCCCTAGGGCTTGCCTTGTTTCAGATTCAGATTCAGATTAAATTTATTTCAAATTCGTGGCCCGTAGGCCAAATTACATGAAATATTACATTTGCAATGTTTACATTAAAAGACATATAAAACATATAAAATATACACGAAAACACCATAAAATTACTCAAAGAAATTAATTGCACTTGTTGAGGCAAAATCTCACAGTCACACAGCTCACACACTCCTACATCTTCTCCACACACACCTTACATACACTCGCACCCGAACTATCAGCCCTCCATATACACACCCCCACACACACCACAGATGCACTAAAGAATTTAATTTAATAAAACAGTAATTAATAAATAACATAACAAAATATTGCACATAAATATTTGGACCAGCCAAATTATAAGGGACAAATTCAATACATCAAGTTTCTAATTTGAAAACTTGATTACCTGTATTTTAAAGTTTTCATCATCAAAAAATTCGCCATAAATGCTCTCGCCACCAGTCCCATCATGCTTGGTGAAGTCACCCCCCTGGATCATGAAGCCCTTGATAACTGAAAGAAAGAATACAGATACAGTCAAATGCAACCCCCAAAAAAATGCCAATCCAAAAAAGGTAAATAAAACAAGTAGATTAGTAATTAGGTACAAGGTGATGCATAACACATCCCCTTCTACTAAAATGAAAACAGACAATAAAATTATAATATGACAATTTTATCAGAAAAAGTGAAGAATTTCTTAAGTTGATCTCTAAATGGCCTTTGACCTCATACACATGCTGCTCATTACAAATACTGAGAACCAGTTTAAAACATGCTAAGAACATTTTCAGAATGCTTCAAGTCAGTAAAAAAATGCAGATCTTCTGTAAGATAAATATCTGAAACCCCATGTTTTGCCTTCACCCAGGTGTATCTCAAAACGAGGTTTTACTCGCAAAGTGCTTGCTGTGTGTGGGTACGCCTGTCAAATGCATGCTTTAATTATCACATACGCTTTGCACCTTCTGGTGCATTGCTAGAAAAGAGCGAAAAACATGCACATTTTGCGCATGTGTTTGTAGGGCGAACCTCATTTTGGTAACAACATGGCGGATCCATGCAAAGGGCGAATAGTCCACACAATATTTTTGTCTGTGTTTAAAACACAGACCAACTGATTCAGAATCTGTGTGATGCCACTGTGGCAGCCTTGAGCAGTCAAGTTAGCTCAATCGATAAGGCCTGCGACTATGGTGCGAGAGGTTGTGAGTTCGAACCTGGTGCCTAGTATGCTCTCGTTGAGTTAGCTTGAAATTCCCTTGGACAAGGAACTCACTGCTAATTTGTCTCGTTGTAACCCATACGAAACTCGGGGAGCTGATCCTGGTTGCGAAGGTTATTTGTGGAATGTCTAGGGTGTGCGCTCTTGAAGCAGCAAAGTCCCTCATTTGTTGTTTAATGGTTTATGGAATGATGTGGGGCCATAGTGGTCAGCGACAACCTGTAAAGTGTGCTGAGGCTTGTGGATAAACGTTTAGGCGTTGTGCCTGTGCGTAGCGCACTATAAATCACTGTGCTTTTTTTTTATGTACAGGGGACCGGACAGCAGACCAGTTTATTCCACTGTATACTTACTTCTGTGAAAAATACTGCCCTTGAAATGCAGTGGATGGCCTGTAGATCCCACTCCTTTCTCCCCGGTGCATAGCGCTCGGAAATTCTCTACTGTTTTCGGAACAACATCATAAAACAGTACAAACACTATCCTGCCAACTGAAAAACAAAAAGTTCAACATGTAAGAACTGCAACAGAAATACATTGAAATCATACAGGGTGTCCCAAAATAAAGAGGCCCCTCATTACGCCCTCTTTTTCTCCCATTTCTGAAAAGTTGATTAAATATATTTTGGTATGTAAAGAAACCTTTAATCGTTAGCTTTACTAAACCAAAACAATGATTTCAATCGGCTCACAACTTTTGAAGATATGCTCTTTTGAATAAAAGTACCCATTTTCACTCTGTCCACGGATAGCAAATAGAGTGGTTGGGATGGGTCATGCTGTGGAGTGGCCTGCACGATCACCAGACCTCACACCACTTGATGTTTTTCCTTTGTGGCAAAATCCAAGATCTTCGCAAACGTATTGATGAATGCATTTGCAAGTGTCTGGCGACAAGGATAGTACATAGCATAATTGATGCAATGAGGACCAGGGCTGAAACCTGTATTCGTCAAAGAGGCAACCAGGTAGAGGGTAGAGCAGCACAGTAAACTCACTTCAGAAGAACCAAAGACAAACCAAATAGCCTTTTAGAATAAATAAAAAATAAAGTAAGAAACAACAAAGTAATAAAGTAAGAAACATAACCAAACAAAAAGGCATAAATAACCAAGAAAAAAAAAAGTAATTGCAAGTAACATGAGTAAAGCAAAAGAAGTCCCATTCGGCATCCATTTTACCCACAAATTAACACTATTAACAAAATCCATTGCCCATAAACCCACCAGTAAAGCCCATTCCATAAATAAAGTTTTTTTTTTGTTTTTTGTTGTTTTTGTTTTGTTTTTTTGTTTTTCCATTTTTATTCACCTGTACTTGGGCCTGGTGGAAGGGAAAAAAGAACATACAGACATGGTCCACCAGACCCCATCTTAATTACGGTAACCAAGATATATGCAAAGATACAATCAGATTATGACAATGAGATTTAAATAATACTGCCCCACCACGACAACAGGACCCAACCAATACCTCTGTTAAAAAATAATAAAAAAGAGCAAATGCTACGCTACCAAGAGTGATGGAAAAGGCAAGCAGAAAAAGAAGCGGTAGCACAGCAAAAGCATGAAAACCCAAAGGCAACTGCTGGGTCCCCCTGCCATGGTTGGGCAGAATCAGCACCATACAACATGCATAATAAGATCAAACAAATAATGTTGGTTACGAGTGCATTAATAAACTAGACCAGGGATTTTCTAGACAAAAACACAAATCCCACCCAAACACCCCCTCAACAATCAACGCACCCACCCATCCCCCAAACACACAAACATGCAGGACAAGTGACAAAACAAAACACTGAAAACTTTCCCATCTCACAGTGCAAATAACATGGTCCACCATGGCAAGAAAAAAAAAAAAAATGAAAGGGGTAAAAATATATATAAACACACCACGATAAAAGAAAATTGCATCCCATTAAAAACCAAGATCAAAGGAAAATTTCTTAAAATGGTTACCCAGTTTTATATTCTGTGCCAAATTTAACTTTCACCATGTTCTTGTAAGCTTGAAAACTAGGTTTGACATCTTGAAATTTGCATCTATGAATATAATATTTCAAACATAAAACAAGAAAGTTGATGGCATTTTTTTGTGCTCAGATTCTTCAACATCCAAACCAAACATTTTCTGAAAATTTGAGAATCCAAAACACTCACGGTTTTACTTTCAATCAAGGCACTCAAGCTATCCCACAAACAAGTAATTTTTTCACATTCACAAAACAAATGTACCAGGGTCTCATCATTTTTTTTACAAAAACAACAAAAGCCCATTCCATAAATAAAGTTATTTTATAAAGTTATCATTGAGGAATGTTTGATCTTCATGCATGGTATGTGTACTCCTTTTCAATCTTTGAAGTAGCCAAACCTTCTCTGTGGACAGAGTGAAAAACGGGTACATTTCTTTAAAAGAGCATAACTTCAAAAGTTGTGAGCCGATTGATATAATTGTTTTGGTTTATTAAAGCTAACGACTCAAGGTTGTTTTACATACCGGGTACCAAAATATATTTGATCAACTTTTCAGAAATAGGAGAAAAAGAGGGCGCAATGAGGGGCCTCTTTTTTTGGGGGACACCCTGTATTACGTACTTACATATATATTACCGTACTTATTTTTAATTCCATGCCAACATTCTAGCGGTACCTCTTTTCTTATCATAAATAACGTACCGCTTGTCTTTAGTCACTGAAATTCCAGTGTAGTAACTGGATTCCTTGCCCCTATAATATACATAACTTTTGTTACCAGTGTGTAGTTATTTTTTGAGAAAAATGCAAAAATAGTCACAAATTTATCAAGGGGTGTAGTACCCCCTTAAATATATCACAATTTTGCAGTAAAATATATCCACAGTAAACAGCAATCGCCGCTAATTAGTGTATTGCATTTCAAGTTAGTGTATTGGAAACAAAACCTGGGTTTTACCTGACAAATCAAATTTTCTTGTAATAGCAACATGAACATCATATGAGGTACTGAGCATGCGCAAATCGTAATAATGTGTAGAATAGAAACTCTGTGGTATCTCATATGATAGTCATATTGTGTAAAATGGTATGCTTAGCCTGAGTCGCTCGGCCTATCTCGAACAAAATCGCCAGGCGTAGCTGTTGAAAAACTAGCCCGAAACATCATGGCCCTGATCCTTCCTCACTAGGGCCATGAGTGCTATCGTGGTAAAAGCGGGCACCGTGAAGTCACGTCATGCGATGATGACGTCACACTGACGGCATCGATGTATAGGAAGAATTCAAAACACGGCGACGATAACAGTCACAAGTCTGGTCTTTTACATCCTCAAATGTGCTCAAAATTTACGAAAATGCACTAAATATGTTTTGTTTAAGTCTCATCTTCATGTGAGGAATGGTAGGAAGTGGTATTTATGAGAAAAAGTGGTATTTTATGTGTACCCTGGACCAGATATGCCCAGGAGTCTCAGACCTTCGTACGGAGAAGGACAGTGGAAATCGTAGTGACGGAGGTGTGAGTACCTCTGGCTATTGAAAAACTAGAGGATTCGCCATACTATCACGGCAATTTTTGACACGAAAATATATTGGGATGATGACGCTGTCTGTGTGGTGTGTTCTCTTCAAGCCATGTACATGTACAATCTTATAATATGAAATTGGTTAATTTTTTTCAAACCTGATTTTTTTTGTGCATATTTGTAATGTTTACACATGTCCCAACTTGCACCTAGTAGGTATGCCAGGCAAACATATTTGCTAGTCAGCCAAATTCGCCGACAATTGATGCATTTTTACATAGAAATTTAAAACAACTGGCCGAAGAAAGAAACCTACATAAATATGTTTTCTATACTTCACTTGACCCAAATATATGATTTTTTATGGTGATAAGACACTCGCACATGGAATTTTAGAGGGATTTTGATAGCAGTTCCATTAAAAAAAGCTGCTATCATAATGAGACTAAGATCTAGAAACACCCCCGAAATGACGTTTTGGGGAATTTTGCTAGCTGAATCTTTTTGACATTGTTTGATGAAAGTCAATCTTTGACAAGATGTAACTTTGCTACGGAAAGTGCTATGAAAAAAAGGTTTTCAGTTTTGGCTTTGTTTACTCAAGGGCTTTAATTTGATATATAAAATGATGCAGTTTGATGGCAAATTTGAATTCACCTAGCATACCTACACCTAGAAATGGAATCGGCCAAATTTGTTGTCTGACTTTGTAGGTCAACAGAGCAAAGTTCAACATATTAATTATGTCCTCCCATAGAACAGTGTGTTAAATGACCAAAATACCCAGTGGGGTTTCTTTCACTCTACCTTGTTATTTCAACCTGGTCCTGGACAGCAACCCTTCCCGTCAGTTATTATTAATTATTATTTCAAGTCAACATTTAATAAATAGCATGGACACAAATGAAATTACGATGCAAAACAATGAAATTTGAATGCGCAGCAGATCTATAGAAATAAGGCTGCCCGCTTTTAGGTAGAATTGGCTACTAGGGCAGTTTGCATGCATCATCAATGGCATGGGTGCCGAATTTGGCAATTCCGCAATTAAGGTTTTGAAGAAAAGACAAATTATCATATTTAAATCAGCACTACATCTGTTTGAAATCCATTTTGGAACATTTTCCATAACTATGATCATCAAGGTTTATCTTACTTTTTTCGCCACCAATGCTAACATCGAAAAAACATCGCGGATTTTCTAGAATTTTCGGTGTATTTTCTGCTTCGGGATTCCCTTCGGTGGTCGCCATTTTGAATAGCGCCCTCGTTTTTAGTCTCCTCGTTCATTCCTTTTTCATTGAAGCATTTTATGATTCAGAACTTTAGAAATAAAAAGAATACTTGAACTGCATAGTAATATCACACTCTATAAAATATATTATTTGCACAGTTAACTTCTATTATGAAAATTTAACAAGAAAGTATTTCCTTTCCTAGAATTACCAATATGAGGCGTAGCCTAAAAATGTTACTATTTTTAGATTTTGATTACGTCATGAGGACATCCCCAAAATTGCTTGATCACAGTGATTATATGATACTGCAGTCTGATCAGGCACTTCCCTTGTCAGATTTGCTGCATGATTTGTTATTTGAAGACGTGAAATACTGCCTCTGTTAGTTACATTGTGATATTAAGAATTGTGTATAGTTTAAACTGAAGAAAAGTGACCATGGAATTTCCCGACGTTGGAGAACACTGTTCAGAAAAAACATGTAAACAACTGGGTAAGTTTGGCATGTTTTTAACCCGGTACCCCAGGTCAACATAAAAAGTGGTAACCATGTGTGTTCTTCCTTTTTTCAAAACCCCCCTTTTCACTGATTTTTCATTGATTTTACCCCCTTTTTTTGCCAAATCACTGACAAAATCAGGGTAAAAATACCCCTTTTTCAAGGTTTTCAATGAGAAGATTTCCAGACACCCCTTTTCAATGACTCCAAATATTTTATTCATTATACATGTACATGTTTTATGAACATTTTCTCTCTCTTTTTTTTTTTTTTTTTTTTTTTTTTGCGATTCATACCCGGGTGCTGCAGCCACCAAAGCACCCCCCTGGATCCGCTTGTGTGAAATACCCTTTTTTAAAAATTTCATGGAGACAATGCTCAGAAATACCCCTTTTTCGCGATTTCAAGGGTCCATGATTTCAGTCAACAAAATACCCTTTTCCATGAAATTTAGAACACACATGGTTACCACTTTTTATGTTGACCTGGGGTACCGGGTTTTTTAATACATGTGTAAAATAAATGGTTGTATACTATAAGGCAAGCTTCTTTCAATTCATTCATGTCTTTGCATTTCAAATTCAAATTGACATTTCTTCATATAGCGAGATTGAGAACCAATCAGAGCAAGCGTTATCCAAAACATGCTTTGATTGTTGCACCGGGGTTCTAGTTTTTGTCAGAGAAGAACGGCACTTCCACTTGTTTATACATTTTGTTGAGAGTGGGGAAGTGGGGTTCTGATTGGCTGAATCAATCGTCTGGTTGTGCGACAAATTGTTGGTCGGCGCAGATCGGTGCCCATGAAGTGAACACAAAGCTCTGCGTATTATGTTGCTCATTAAAATCTCGCATTTAAATCTGAGCAAGGGACTGCCGTTCTTTTCTGAAACCCAGTGTAGCGAATACTTTCTTTTTTTTCAAACGAGTATTTGATTATTTAGTATTATTAAACACCGTAATCAAAGTGACATTTTGATGGCCCGGTAATTAAAAATAATTGATTGATTTTCTAAGCAAATAGAGTTGAAGTTTTTAGCAATGTTTTCAACTGGCAGGTGTTTTTTTTAAAAGTTAACAGAACATTGCTTATTAATAGCTGAAACTACAACCAGAATAACAAGTGATATAAAGTTTGTGTTATTACAGTTACCAACTATTTCAAACTGTTGCGATTAGGGACTTTAGTTCACAGCATCTTGCGAATGGTAGTGAACTTTGGCAAAAATTGCATTGATCATTTCACATCGAGCATGAAGAAGAATTCAAATTATAATATCACAGATATACTCTTGTAGTTTTAATGTAGGTCCTGTGGTTCTTGAATCTTGAGTTATGATGTAAAGAGGGCTGAAACAACAACACTTTTGTAAAATGTAATTAACTCATTAAACAACAAATCAAGCAAGTTTTCAAAGTATATGATTTGTAGAATTGACTTTTGCAAAACATCATAGTTTTATTTTTAATTGATTTAGATATATAATGAAAATCAATTTTTTGGCTGCTTCCCGGGGCTGCTTCAACCAACAATACCTTGTTTACCCTTAAACACGTCTTTCTCCACTTAAAACCCAGGAGGGGCCACTCATGACTGTATCATATACATACAGTTGTAAGCACTAAGCAGTTGAATAGAACACTGGAACAGTTCATTTTTCACCCAATGTAAAGAACAAATAAAAAGTCTTTTTCTTAAAATAGCAAAAATAATCAATAATTGTCCAATCAAATGACAAGAATCTTCAAGTATCGAGTAAAATATAATTATTGTACTGTTTAATAATACCGTATATGATTCCAAAAATTGTATAAATTTCAGATTTTCTACCAATGAAGTGTGATGCTTGTGGGAGTATATTCTGGTAAGTGAACACAGAATGTTGCAGGGGTGGGGGTGTATGTGCATGTGTATTATAATGCATGCAGGGGTGTGTTTGAAATGCCATCAAACCGAGGTGCTAAACTTGCATACACAAGTTATAAAGGTGGTTTTAAATGCAAATTAAAGATCTATGGATCGTTTTCATCTTTGGCACAGAAGAAGATAATAATTTTTAAACATTTTCAGCAGTGTTTTCAGCACGCTACCTCCTCTGATTATTGCTCTCCAGGGACCGAGAAATTTCAGATCTGGATACTGCCCTCATACGGTTGAAATTGCACATGTCTATAAAATAGGTGTCAAATCGTTCAAGAACATCACAAATGACCTCTGCTGATTTTCCCGTAAAAAGTTTGTAAGTAATATGGAATCTGTGGCCAAAAAACAAAAATTTCACTTTGACCCCCCCAGGGGGAATTCCACTGGGATTTTTTTTACGGGAAAATCAGTGGAGGTGCGCAGGAACATGACTCAACATGTGAGTACTATACTTTTATTGGGACAAATGATGTGATTTGCGAAAAAACAGGAAAAAACAACTTTCAATGTGATTCGTCAGAAGCCAATAGCGACTGCTTGGTTACCATGGCAACGGTTTTATTACCTTTACATGGCCAACATATCCATACATAAGTACAAACTCACTTGAGATTGTATCATGAAAGGTTTTGGAGAATTTGCACAAATGTTGAAATTCATGATTTCCCTAAACCTTGCCTTTAACACCACCTTAAGCACCTCGTAACACTGGTAACCTTACTACACTGGGATTTCAGAGTTTCAAGACAAGCGGTACGTTGTTTATAATAAGAAAAGAGGTACTTCTAGAATGTACCTCATTTCTTATGAACAACTTGTCTTGAATCACTGAAATTTCAGTGAAGTAATTGGATTCCTTGCCCCTATAATATACATAACTTTTGTTTTACAGGACTTGGCAGTGTGTAGTTATTTTTCGAGGAAAATGCAAAATTAGTCACAAAATTTATCAGGGGGTGTATTCACAAAAAAATGTGTACATGTATGGTTAGGTACAGAAAATCAGAAAAAACACATCTGCATGGCCTAGTTAATATTATAAGTACATGGTCCCTTTTTTACTGGTTAATATATGTGGGTGGGGGTGGTTTTGTTTTACCAACAAACGTGGACCCACTTACATGTACATTGTACATGTACAATGTATGACAAGTCACTCACAAAGTGCGGACCAACAACAGCCGTGGAGCAAGAGAGGGCACTTACTCTCTGTAATAAATAAATAATAGGTCCTGCCATCATAGGTGTACCAGGTCAACTGTTTTGCGGTTAGATATCATATCTTACCACAAAGTACATTGTACATGCTTTCATTCAATAGTGAAATGTCAGTGCGCAGAGGTCCACGGTTATGCTGTTATAACTACATCTGAGGCTCGCAGGGTCCACATTTGCTGGTGAAAATGGGTACAGGTGTTTGTGTGTTATGTGCATGTGAAGCTATAAGTGTGAATATATTACAAGCATTGTTTTTTTCTGTTTTATCTTAATAGTCGAGATCACATTCTGTATGACAAGCACAGTTGCTCATCATCACATTTAAAGGTATGTTAAATGTATTTACGTACGAAATGTTACATTTTAATAAAATCTCACATATTTATGAATTCGGCAGTGGTTCTAAAATTGGCATAGTTTGAAACAAGATTAAATGAGCCAAATATATGCAGTGTGTGTGCAGCACATGCACCATCTAACATCAATTGCTAAAATAAAAAAATAGAAATTTCAGAAAGCAATATATATAAAAGATAGTACTTCAAGCAGCGTTGGAAATAGCTGGTATTGCGTAGCAAAATGCATAATTTTATCAATTTTGGAGTTGAGTAGCATTTTTATGCCATAGACTTTAATACATACTGAAGTATGTGAATGTACCAAGAGAAAAGTAATGAAAGCAAATTTTGCTATGCATAAAAATGCTTAATTCCAACTCAGACTTCAAGTGCATTGCATGTAATTTTTCCTTTTCAAACTATTCAGCTTTGTATTAATCATAATGCTATCAAATCTTACAAATTGCAAAGTAAACCATGTGCGTGCATGCATGCACCACATGTGATTCCATTGTGCAATCAACCGAAGCCATACAGACCGAATGGCTGGCCAGGGCAACAAAATTCCAGTGGCATGAAGTTGGTGATCGTGTGCATGACACTCGAGGAGTTCCAGTGTCAATTCCTGGGGTACCAAGTGAAATCTTTATTCATCATCCCTCTTTCATTCTGGCCTACAGATAGCAAAAAACTGTAGTCCGTGTAAGGGTTAATCATTAGTTCTATGTACATAATAATAATAATAATAATAATATGGAAATTTATAATGCGCAAGTATCCGTCAGAGCCGCTCACTGCGCAACAACAGGAATATGACCACAAAGGGGAACATGATGAACAGAGCAAAAACAGATAATATACAACATACCATAATAAACATTCTACACTACAAGTCATCAGCAAAAGCGATATTAAACAGATGTGTTTTTAACAAAGATTTAAAATTAAAAGAGTCCAAAGTATTACAGTTTTTAATGTGAATTGGTAGATTGTTCCAAAGTTTAGGAGCACAAATGACAAAAGAATGGTCGCCAAAAGAGTTGCTAGATCGTGGTTCCTGAAGAAGATGAAGATTGGCTGAACGAAGTCCAGTGCGCCCAGGTATATAAATGTGCAGAAGATCGGCGATATATGATGGTGCAAGTCCATTTTGTGAGTTGAAAACAAAAGTGAGGATCTTATGTATTAACCCTAACACAATAAAATCTTGCAAAGTAAATCATTGTGCTTGCATGCATGTCACTGTACAATAATTATGAGCGCTGGTGGGAGGGTAAAATTGGGGAGCGATTTTTTGGCACACATTCCTGGGGCGCCTTTTAAATAAAACAGTATTGAAACGATTTAATATGCAAATATTCCTGCTCGCTGCGCTCGGAACATATATATTATCTAGACCATTTGAGGTTTGCAAATTGGGATCAAAAAAATTTGGCATGTACAAAGGGGGCAAAGATTTTTTGGCAGGCTGGGAAGGGAGGGGGCCAAGCAATTTTTGGCAGCCCGAGGGGGTAAGTGATTTTTGGCGGGCCGTTCGGAAATTTTACCCCCCCCCCGGCTCATAATTATAGCACAGCCCCATACCACTCACCAGACTTATATGTCATATACTTCCATTTCCTTTCTGCAGGATATCCAGGTACCAGTATGCCCTCTATGTAACAAACCAGTGCCAGTCAAGAGAGGGCAGCAGCCTGATATTGGGGTATCAGATCACATAGACAATGAATGTCAGTCTGACAAGGCTATTAAGAAGCGCAAAGTGTATGCTAATAGGTGCACACTCAAAGGATGTAAACAAAAAGAGGTAAGGGGTATGGATTGTAAAGACAATCACAGAGCCCATTGTTTTCTCATTACTAAATGTGACCTGCTACCACGAAATCAACGTAAAGTCGACGCGACTTTATACTCATTTTGTTGAGTTGGTAGTTTCAAGATAATTGGTCTGACTAAGTTGATGTTCTTCGTTTGCCGCCACCTGTACAAGCTAGTAGTATTATCCTTCGTGAATGGCCCATTGTGCCCCCATTCACAAAGGACATACAGACTTTAACAGGTGAGAGAACACCAACGCAGTAGCCAGGGTGTTTTAAGTGAATAACGCCTTGCGACTTTACGCTAATTTCGTGGTAGCAGGTCACAAATATTGAATTCGAGTGAATGTTCATATATGTTGGTTGTTAAACAGCAAGTAAAGTTTAAACAGTCATTCAACACAGAATTAATTGAGAACTAACCTCAATATTTCGACGTGTGACACGCATCCTCATCAGGAGAACTCCAAAGATGTTGTGAAAATGTTACTTCACCATTCACCTGAGATGACCTTAGGTCTAATCAATGAAGTGTATATTGTCAGGGTCACAAAGCCCTGGTCACGGTTGAGTTTCGTTGTGTGTCTTCTGATTTGTATGGCTTCCCTCACTAAGCTCTCTGTCTTTGTGAAGCACTTTAACATTGTCCCAATCA
Source organism: Amphiura filiformis (assembly GCF_039555335.1). NCBI lineage: Eukaryota > Metazoa > Echinodermata > Ophiuroidea > Amphilepidida > Amphiuridae > Amphiura > Amphiura filiformis. The sequence continues at coordinate 12,869,663 of NC_092636.1, forward strand.
ATGGAATGGCTTGATTTTGTACTATTTTCTGTGACCGCTGAGAGAGTCCTGCTACTTAATGTTTCACCAAAGCCCTCGAATTAAGGATCTGAAGGGGCAGAGCGACTTTTTTAGGGCAAGTTGATAATTGCCTTGGATTTTCACTGAAAAGGCAAGGCAGCATGGCAGTTTGTAATATTTCAAGAGGGCATCATGGCAACTGTTGAAAATTTAAAAAGGGCACCAAGGCAATTTCTCAAAAGTGAAGAAAACACACACAAACAGTCTGAGTGATAGATGATTTTATAATGAGAGGGCAGGGCTAGGGCACGGCAAGTGACTACCGTCGGTAATGGACATATTTTGAGGGTATTATGGCAGTGGGTGCCGTGGGTTAATTCGAGGGCTGGACCCAATTCCGTTGGAAAAACGAGCTGGTTGTGTGTACTAAATCAATTGTACTGAATGTCCAAAATCTTACATTGGAAAAACTGGCCTCTAACTGGGGCAACAGTTAAAGAACACAACTCTAGTAATCTACTGACCCTAGCAGGATCATCCGCGGTCACAGAACATAGTACAAAATCACACCATTCCATTGATTGGGACAATGTTAAAGTGCTTGACAGAGAAGACAGAGAGTACCCATGCTGGTGCCACTACATGTATACTATATGATTTTGACCATAAATTATAATCACCCCATATGGTTTGTGTTTTTTCCTAGCTTGTACAGGTACTATGTGATGCTTGCCATAAGAATTTTTGCCTTCGTCATCGTCATACACTAGACCATGATTGCAAAGGTTTCCAAGGCTCAGGAAGGCCCATTTCCAAAGCAGGGTAAGAATTACTGCTGTTTTGTCAACATTGAACCACATTTGTTCCTATGTTAAAATATTTATTGTGAATGAGTATTTGTAATACATTTTGGTATATATCGATGGGTCCAAATTGCTTGAAAAATTGGTATATTGATGGGTCCACTTTCAAATTCTCAGCGGCACACCCCTACTGACCAAAACCAAACTTGAATACCCCTTTCGGGGTAATTGCCACAGTAGATGTCGCTGGGGCAGTGCATTTATATGGTTGTGTGGCCAGCGTATGGACAAACCTCACTTCTTTGTGTGTAAAACTGCCAATGCGACTTCAAACATGGCGTTACTCTTAACTTGAGAAAAGACAGCTGAGTTTGGTGCAAGACTGTGCTATCTGCAATAGCTGCCCTATAGGCAATTTGACAATTTCTGCATTCCATACTGTACACATGACACCTGGCAGCTATTGCAGATAGGCCTTTGCTCTAAACCCTGATGATGTAGGAATATTTTTGAATCATTCGATTCCGCTCTCAAAGCAAAATACAGCATCTACTGCCAGTGATCAATAAAGTAGACAGATGTATATTATATGTACATCTGATCTAAGAGTATAAATAAGACACATCACATCAAAACTGACCACTTCACAGCTGGCTTCATTGGTAGATAAGGCCAAAAAAAAAAAAATTTTTGTTTGTCCTCCACAGCTTTGAAAGAGGAGGTGTGGGTGGGCGGATTTTTTTAAAAGATTTTTTTTGGATTTGGCGTATTCCTGGACCTAGCTAGAACTAAAAGCTACAATCATTCATGGCGACTTAAAAAACAACATTTTGTTTCTTTAATACGCAAAGTTATAGTTTGTGTTCATGTCATAGTCTTTAATGATTTCACAATGGATATAAATCCAATGTATTTTGAAGTCATTAATAATAATAGACAATGACATGAACACAAATCATAACTTTGCATATTGATGTCACAAAATGTTTTTTGGTGGCTTTTTATTTTCAACCTTGAAAGATGCTAGCATTTAGCTCTAGCTAGGTCCAGAGATATTCCAAATCTGAAAAAAAAAGATGAATTTTTCATTTATTAAAAAAAAAAAAAAAATTGGTCAGGCCTTAAACTGAGGAGCGGGCGGTGGAGGACAAACAAACAAGTTTTTTTTTGCCTAACAATGAAAGAATATAAGAAAATATAAAGAAAATAAAAAGAAATTTGAGCTTGTTTTGTCTCATAAAACATTTTTACTGTATCCGCTTTCATAATAAGGTGTCATTTTAAGGCTAAAAAACAGCAGTTTATCTTTAATCTCCATTTTCATTTCTGCCACGAAGTGGTCGGTTTTGATGTGATTGGTCACAAATGTAGTACTAGGGATCAATAAAGTAGACACCAGTACTACATTTGTACTCTTAAGGCAGATATCGCTCATTCTACAAAATCTGGTGCCAATAGCCTTTTTTACATTCTTTGGTCCACAAACACTTTGTCGAGCATTTAGGGCATCAAATATGTTGTTTTTCTGGTAGAACTCAACGAGATCTACACAGACATATATAGTTTTCCATACTTTAAATGCTTTCTTCAGCCTGATTAACCCGGGGCACTCACATGTTAAGGTGGTACGGGTATGTGCGGCGGTCAAGGGTCCCTTTTTCAGGCTCTCCGGCAGTTCCTTAAGCCCCACATTTGAATCTAATCCAGTTCTTTGAGCCTCAAAATCTCACAATTGTAGCTCTTTAAGCTCAAATTTGGAAAAAAATTGGAAATTTTTAGCTCAACAGCCTATAATTTGGCCCAAATTTCAGTTCTTCAAGCCCCTATTTTGCCCGAAAATCAGTTCTCAGTTCCCAAAGTTTGGCGCTCCGCGCCGCACACCCCTACCAAAATTTAAGTTGAGTGCCCCCCCCCCGGGATTAACCCTTGCAAAGGCTCAAAAATCGCTAAAAATATGTTTCCACTGCTCAAGTGTCACATCTGACCCTGAATATTTTCTTTGAATAAATGCGATTTCTTTACATATTTGTTGTTTTTGTCTCGCCTGATAAGGCAGGAGACTATATAATCACTTTTCCGTATGTATGTGTGTGTGGGGGTGCGGGGGTGTGTGTGTGACAAAGTTTTGGTTTTCGCCTATTTTCTCGGAGACTAGGAGTCGCACGTTTCTCAAACTTGGTGGGTGGGTGCATCTTGACCCGAGACAAAACCGGTGTGTATTGGTTAGTGGGTCAAGGTCACTGAGGACCTCTAGAGGTCATCTGAGGTCAAATTAGTAAAAACTGTCGTATGGGCATGAAACTTGGTAGGTACAGTCAACATTTGAAGCCAAATTTTTAGAAGGTCATTTCAAGAGGTCATCTGAGGTCAAATTAGTAAAAACTATCGGATGGGCATGAAACTTGGTGGGTACAGTCAACATTTAAAGCCAAATTTTTGGAAGGTCATTTCGGGGTCACCAGGGGTCATCTGAGGTCAAATTAGTAAAAACTATCGGATGTGCATGAAACTTGGTGGGTACAGTCAACATTTAAAGCCAAATTTTTGGAAGGTCATTTCGAGGTCACCAGGGGTCATCTGAGGTCAAATTAGTAAAAACTATCGGATGGGCATGAAACTTGGTGGGTACAGTCAACATTTAAAGCCAAATTTTTGGAAGGTCATTTCGGGGTCACCAGGGGTCATCTGAGGTCAAATTAGTAAAAACTATCGGATGTGCATGAAACTTGGTGGGTACAGTCAACATTTAAAGCCAAATTTTTAAAAGGTCATTTCGAGGTCACCAGGGGTCATCTGAGGTCAAATTAGTCAAAACGGTCGTGTGGGTATGAAACTTAGTGGATACAGTCAACATTTAGAGCCAAAGTTTTGGAAGGTCATTTCAGGGTCACCAGGGGTCAAGTTAGTAAAAACTGTTGCATGGGCATGAAACTTGGTGGGCACAGTCACCATCAGCCAGATAATCGTGCCTAGCCGATAACCGCCAAATTCATTTACCTCTACCAAAAGTAATCACAAAAGCAGGCGGTTGCGAAAGCAGGCGAGACTTGTGGTTCGAGAACCGCCTTGTTTAATTAGATAACGCACGATCATATTGTTTATCAACATTATTTTTTAGTGATTAAAACGTCTTTGTGTAATTCTAAAATAAATTGCACTTTCCACCAAAACGCTGTGAGCTACGTTACCCCTTTTTAACACATGTTATTGGAAAGAAGTAAAACAGAGGTATTAATGTAATTTTGCATTTTTGGCATAGAAATGTTGTAAACATTGAAATTTCGACCGACCATGTTAAGATTGGTGAGCTACGTTACCAGGATTCTATAGTATGCACTTGTATTACATGTACTTCCTAATAATATGTGAAGGCTACCAGTGGTCGAACCCCATTTATATTAGAATTAACCGACATAACGTTCTAACGTTCGCAAATCACATTAAAAACATTAAAAACCCGTGAACTACGTTACTGTGAGCTACGTTACACACTCATTTATGCATCTTCAAAACTTCTATGAAATGGTGAAATCGGTTTTACATTTCACTCAAGTGATCTTTAGTTTGCTTTTTATGACCTTGGATTGACCAAACCAGCCCATTTTGTAGCCGGTAACGTAGCTCACATTACATTGAGTCATGTTAAAAAACATTTTGACTTCCTGAAAGAAAAATATGTAAGTGGTGTTGGCAATTTTTTACATCTGAAAGTAGTGATACATTTACTCTTAAAAAACACAAAAAGCAGGTGTTTTTGAACAACTTTATTTTTTCAATTTTTATAGTGGATTGGCACCGGATTTTGTAGAATGAGCGATATATGACAGTATGTATATGTACATCTGCCCTAAGAGTATAAAATGTATTTTTGGTGATTAATATATAGACACCACTACTACATTACACTCATACGGTAGATGTAAAAGAAGTTTCTGACGGTACATTTTGTATTATTTTGATTGACAGGGCGGCAGCAGCTAATCGTACAGCAGGTAGCAGTCAACAGAATAGATCTAGAAGTAAACCACAAACAACAACATTAGCTAGTATAGGGGGTGATCTAGATAGGTAAGGATTTGCATTATTTTTGCATACTACCAAATCACAGGTAACCATAAACTGTGCCGGTAGCGACCATGCTATGGATAGCTTTGTCCTGCAAAAAATTCAATAACATAACTGTATACAGTCAGTAGGGTTATAGACCAGTGGGCTATTCCATTTGAAATCCATACACCCCCTATGACAGATATAACTTAAGTATCCCACACACAGGTATGTAGATTTCAAATGGAGTCACCCATTCAGGTAACCCGATTTGAAATTCACACTCCCTGTGTGGGAGATTAAGGTCATGTATTCTAGGAGTGTGTATGGATTCAACTGGAATTGCCCATTCTGAAAGTGAACGAAAAACTTTATAGATTGGCAGGTTGTTTTACAGTACTGTTGATTTCATTTTAAAAATAAAATTGAGCAATCTTCTGTCATTCAGTTTGTTCATCATGCAACATATGAGTCCGAGTTTCAACAACTCTTCCTATACCTTTGTACAGGAGCCAACCGTTGTTAATCCGTGATGAATCCACAGTGCAGTAGTGTATACGCGAACGCAAGGTTACGCGTACGCATGAGCGCGTAAAATTTGTCATGCCTGGAACATATGCGTAAACATAAACTCTCTTATGTTGGCGGTAGCAGTTAAATATTACCGCTTTGTTCTTTAGTTTTATTGCTGATATCAACAGAGAAATACCGCAATCTTCTTGTAAGGTTGAGTGGCAATGACAAATGGACATTCCGAATGAAAGAATCATGTGAATTAGACATCTTTAGCTTGTTTCGTTGTTGAAAGGGATTCAATCATGTTTCACCGTTGTTCATCACCTATTTTAACTCACGTCCGGCGCGTCAAAGTAGACCATGCAGACGACGCGGCCGCATCGTTGTTAATCGGTGATGAACAACGGTGAAACATGATTGAATCCCTAAATAACATCATAATTCTGTAAGATCCCTGTGTTGGACCATCACTTTGCTTTAATTGCTGTATGTAAAGGAAATTCAATTCAGCAAATGTGTATTGTTTTTATCAGGGAAAGACGTGAGAGGATGGCATCAAGACCAAACACACAGACAGGAAGACAACAAGCAGCAAATCCCTCAGCACTGCAAGCAGGAATGGTATGTATCCAGGCTAGAGAAGATATCATACACTTCCGTAATGCATTTTCCCATTTTAATTCCCTGTATGGGTTTGCTATCTAGTGCAACATGGGTCGATAGTGATGAAATGCACCTCAGCGAACAAATCACATACAGATATTGTAAAATATGTATATTTCTTATTTGTAAAATTTCATGTAAACAAATCCAATTGATTATTTGGTAAAATGATGTTAAACATACCTAACAACAACGTTTCGATGTAGCATGGAAACATCATTGTTAGGTATGTTTAACATCATTTTACCAAATAATCAATTGGATTTGTTTACATGAAATCAAGGATTATTAAATCAGGATGTGACACTCCGTAATTTGCATGTGTCCAATTCATATGTTAATAGCATATTGTTATTAAAATGATGGCCTGACCTGGCCAGAGGGCGTTAATATAATAGACGCTTGATCAAGGGACAGAGTAGTTTCCGTTTGTATCGGCTACCGAGCGAAACATAATTATTATGCACATTCCGACCAGACTAGCTTTGCCAGGCAGGGTAGGCCATGACGCCAGAGGCCTATGTGCGAACGTATATTTTGAAGTATTTGCATAACTCTTTTGCATGAAATTGTAATTGCCATCTAAAACAAACAAAAACAATTTTATTTGAAGTTTTAACTTTAAAAAAATTACCCTATTTTACTACGGTAACTTAAGATGGCGGTAAATTACCATGTAAATTAACCGGTAATTTACCGACTCACAACAATGACATGAATACAAGTTTTAGTATTATTTAATAACAATATTTCCTCTATTGTTTGATGTACAATGGTGCAGGTCGGGGGGCAAAATAGTTTTGTACTTAATATGAGGGTGGGGGTCATAACAGTTTTAGGTCCATTAACTTGTGAGACCGGGGGTCAACTAAGTTTTGGGTTCACGAAGAGGGGATGGGGGGGTTAAAAATTTGTAACACGAAAAAATATATTGTCCCCCACCAAAGTATTTCTGAACACTCCCTAAACTTAGTTGATTTTTCAGCAAATGTTATTTTTCAGTGAGTTTTGCTTTTATTCCGTGTTAAATTATGGCAAACGGAAACAATCAAAATATGATGTAGCTAGGAAACAAATACTATAATCGCTCCTGGGTGTCACCCATGCATACTTTTTAATGTAGGCCTACCGGTATAGGGGCCTATTGCCTATTACAAAGTTTGAAATTGTAATTGTTCAATGTAGGCTACTCCCTAACAGAATACGTTTATACGCACGCTGGCGAAGTGACGTAGGCCTACTTAAATCGGATTAACTAATATAACAATAGATGAATACAATTTTGACTATCGCCGGAAATCACGTTCATGCGGTAGGACCTACCGATGCATTGAACCATAGATGTCAAAGAAATGCTAATCACTTGCACCTGTAAGATTAGTCTCTTTGAAAATAGCCTGGTATGAACGGTATTGTATTCAATCTATTGCTAGTATATGATTGAAGACAGGTGTACTGACGGCTTGACGTGAGCCTATGATTTTTTTTCTGGGGTCTTGTGGTGTACGCTGGTTATCATCGATGTTGAAGTGCCTATAATAGTTCAATGTAAGAAAATGAGCCAATAGGCGTGATGAATAAAGATCGGAATTTTGGATTATTAGTGGCGGTATACAATTAAATGTCAAAAGTACGGTGCTATTCTACTTTTAAACATTAATTCATACTGGCAGGCTACACCAAAAAGTGTATTAGTGCAGATTGATATTTTTCGGGATACTTTTCCACAGGGAGGAAGCACATGGCAAATACTATTGCCGCGGGCGCCATTTTGGAAGGCACGTGAAGTGTCAAATGATTTTTGTGACTTCAAATACTCACTGTATTTCATATCTTATGTTTGTCGTATATTTCCTTTGTATTATCGATAGTTAGTCTTAATTTCGACATTACTATGTCAACAAGACATTCCCTTATTAAATTAAAAGACTTTCTTGCAGAAACAAATCACTGTGGCCTGATGGGATCATAGTAGTTGACCCACTTCCGCCCGGTCTAACCTTGCTTGGGGGCGCTTTTTACTATCTTCAACAGGTTCGATTCGCTAAACTTACTACACCTTTATGTGGTGACCTCAATCACATGGGCTGAGTAAGAGTTGATGTGAATTATTCATAACCGATCGATACCTTGCCTCACTTTGTTGAGAGCAAGCCAACAAAATTTGCTATAGGTTTGCGTGGCTAAACAAAAGCCGTGAATTTAGTGTCACCCCCCTGATGAAATTTTACAAATATCTATTGATAATCCTGATGAACTTGTTTACGGATGTATATTTCTTGACTATCGGCCCATGTTTAGCCAGTCTATTCTCAAAATGAAAACAAAGGAATCTGTACAAAGTATTGGGAGTGTCATTTGATGAAAGGTGGTGATATATGTCATGTTGCAAAGGGTTCTGGGAAGGGTAATATATCTTCTCTGGTATGTATCCATAGCAATGACATACTCCATGGACCATGTGTCCTTCATAGGGGACAACAAGTAGACCGCCTAATGTATCGTACGCTATTTTGTGCGGTTTGTATTGCAAGGAGATCACTGGCTTGTGCAACGTTATTTTGTGTGGTTTGCATAATTCATTGACCTACAATTTACTCATAGACTAATTTGCAGTCGCTTATAATTTTCTCCAGCCAGGGTCAACAGGATTGTTACTGTTTTTGTTGTTTTTAAAGGAATTTTTATTCAAAAATAATAACGACACAATGCCATAATATAAAGGATACTAAATTAATTGCAAAAATGATACCCCCTTGCCCCCCCCCCCCCAATTTAACATTGCAATTTAACATTGCATATATGGCCTATAACGTTGTGTGAGAGCATGGTTTTTGGCATTCAGGGAGACCAAAATGTACAGAATATGGGGTCATTGGTTAAGAGAGTAGATCCGGTTGGATCTAAATTATAAGGGGGGGGGGGCATTGGGTGAGAATGACTTTTAATGGGGTCTTTGTGTGAGAGCCTAAAGAAGCCTCGAAAATTGAATTTCTAGTTCTAAATGACTTCAAATGGCTTTGTCATTTCAAAGTCTTTGGGTGATAGATCTAAAGGAAATATATGGGGTCTTTGGTTTACACAGCATGTGCTGGTAATGGGGTCTTTTGGTGACAGCGATGGTAAAAAAGGGGGTCTTAACAGCCCTACACATACGCGTCACCTTCACAGTGGGAGTACCCCCATTGGGAGCCCCATTCCTTTTTTTTTAAAGGAATTTTTATTGTATAATGATAACGACACAAAGGATACTAAATTGATTGAAAAAAATGATACCCCTTGCCCCCCCCCCCCCAATTTGACATTGCATGTATAACATTCTATGTTCATCAACTGTGACAATTTCGAATTGAAGGCAACCCAAATATCTAGATTTTTATCAATTTTAATGGCCATTTAATCTAATGATATTAGTTTTATGAGTGTAGATTAGTGGCTAGACATGGGATTGATGGCATCATATCCCACAATGCAAATTGATTTAAGTGCCCTTCTGAGTGTAGGTGGTGATTGCATTTGGCAAAATATCATTAAAACTCACACTGCATGATGGGTAGGTATATTATATATTACAATTTCCCCAACATATTTGCCTGGCCTAATTGATTGTATTTTATAGCTCTCATTTTATTTACTCACAGTATATTAGTCAAAGACATAACAAAAGGTGCTATTAGCATGATTAGTGTGTACTCAATAGAAAAATCAGGAACAATTATATACAGTGTTTCTAAATCAATGGTATAGTTTTACAGTTTCTCTCTTCTAAAAGAAACTTTAACCATTAAAACCAATTAACAAACATAACGTCAAAAGTAAAACATAATCCGATATAATTTTTCTGTTGAACAAACTTTAACAAAAACGTCACACAATGATACCAACTCTATTACATTTATTCCTGTTTATAAATAATAGCGACTACAAACACAATTATTGAGAAATAATTTTTTACAATGAAGGAAGGACTGACTGACTGAAGGAAGGACGGATCTTCAGACGGATGCGTTCTTATAATCTTTACTCTATTTCATAGCGTACGATAATTAGTGTATCTCCTATTAATTTCATTATGCGCCTGGCAAACTTCCGATTCAGAGTATGTTGTGCCAAAAAGCTTATAGTACTACACCCTGGCCAATTTGTGCCTATTTTGCATTTTTCTCAAAAATTATAGCGCATTGGTTACAGGTAAGATATGTATATTATAGGGGCAAAGACTACAACTACTGCACTGAAATTTCAGCAATTCAAGGCAAGTAGTTATTGATTTATTGATCAAATATTGGTTTTCCCTCATTTTTGACTGTAACTCCACAACTGTTGCCTGTGCTGAAATAAAATTTCCAGTGCAGTACTTGTAGTCCTTGCCCCTATAATATACATATCTTACTTGTCACCAATCCACTGTAATTTTTGAGAAAAATGCAAAAATAGGCACAAAATTGGGCAGGGGTGTAGTACCCCTTAAAGGTGCAAATTAGATTTCGGGCTCATGCCATAATATCACCGGATTTACACTATTTGCCTTCCATGAGCGTATTTATCATAGCGAATACTCATACGGTAGTTTTGAGTCGGTACTCTGTTGGTATGATCTCTTTGATCCACAGATTAGATTTGAAGGGGTGTGACCAGATCAACACCCTCATCCCCACTGTATCCCATTAAAATGGAGATTTTGGCATTAGATGAAAGCTATATTCTCACAATCCCAGTGAAATTTTAGGCTTGAAATATGTTTGATTTAGATGTTATTACCACCTATACTGTTCTATGATCTGTTGTCTAATGTTAAAACTGCTTGCGTAATTGAACTCAAAACTTGGGAATAAGATTATTTTGGTGCAAGTCTTAATTATGTGAGGTATAAAACACAATGTGAAAAAATTTAACCACTTACCTTTAAAACTTTGCTTTCATTGTCTTTTTTCTATTTGGTATAGTCTGAGGATGAAGCTATGGCAAGGGCTATACAGCTGTCGTTAGCAGCAGAACAGAATTCCACATCTAAGCCAACATCTCAGTCGCCTGCCGATAGAGAAGCAGCAAGACTCCAAGAGGAGGAAGATGCAGCATTAGCAAGAGCTTTAGCAGAGAGTGAACAGGATGCTAGAAATCCACAGTCACGTTCTAGGGTAAGAACTGATGAAAAGCAGACATGCATGCAGTGGTGCTGATTCATTGTGGTCATTTTGTTCAAATTAGCTCAACCAGTAAAGAGCTAAATAAACTCTGGTACTGTATGATGGTACCGGCAATGTTGTAATAGTGTGCTTGCTCTTGTGGAAGAATGATTGAGCTATAGTTTGTCTTGTCTCAAGTTGAGAGTGCCATCAGTGCATTAGCACAGTTGTGCTGCCAGCACACAAACATGTCACACTTCTTTACTTTACTTCTTGAGGTCACGTTGGATTCAATGTGGTGTCATAATGTGCAGGATTAAAAAAACAAATTTATCCCAATATTGTTCAGTTTTGAAATTGTGATTATTTTTCCAAGTGTAAGGATACTTTATTAGCGCAGTATATATGCCACATGAGATTAGGTTAGCTTGCGTGATTGTGTTACTCTCAACTTGAGAGGAAACACACTATAACAAAGAAGTTTTTTCTAATTATCCTGGTGTACTTGTATGAAACTCGGGGAGTTGATCCTGGTGACGCTTTATTGAAAAGCTATACCTCATGTCGCTTTGACTTTGATAGTGTGGTCAAAATGCATCTGTGTATGTGATACAGCATTCCAGTTGTGCTGGATTTACGCATGAGCGTACATGTATTGTGGTATGATTCCGAAAACACACGGAGACGTCACTACTAGACTCAAAGGTACCGAGCTTGCACTTGTTAAACTTTCGTCCGGCATTGACGTAGGTGCGCATTTCATTGGTCGCAGTGTCCCTTTGGCATATCAATTAACATAGCAGAGAGTGCGTACACACACGCATAAAAAGATGATTTGCTGGCACACTTGTAGTGCAACATCAAAAAAGCACTGACATCGCTAGTCGCTACCGAACTTAGTATCACCAAAGGATATAGCTGCATGGCCCTGAATTGTTGTGATGTCTTTTCAAAATGGTCCTGGTCCTTTCTGCTAAAGTAATTTTCTTTTGTATGTACTCTTTTCAGAACCAGCAACAATCCAGTTCTCAAAGCAAGTGCCAGGTATCATGAAACAAGGACCAACAGAATACTTAACGACATTTCTGTAAATAAGATTACATATATTATAGGTATTATACAGTATGTCTTAGATTTGGAACAATGTATTTTCTAATTTGCACTTTTTTAGCAGCTATTCGCTCATCCCCACTTTTCAATGTTCAAATTGATTTTGGAATTACCTTCTCATTGACACTGTGAAATTATAGGCCTGAAAGATGTTTTGTGTGAGCCAGGTAAAATGTGTCTTAGTAGGTCAACCCGGGAGGTCAACATGCTTGTTTCAAACAGTAATCTATTCAAAGTCTTCACATCCACATTTTTGGTTCTCATTGAGAAACTCCTGAGGTGCGGATTGGGCATTTTGGGGTCACAGTCATTTTAACATTCTTGCTTTAAACGTATGTATGGTTGTTTTTTTAAAGCTAAAAAATTAGTGTTGTATTTAACTGGAATCAGCAGTAGACCATTTCAAATTGGGAAAGTTTGGAAAACCAGGTGCAGTTAACAATATTTATTCATTAAGCTACAGTTTGTCCACTCTGAAGTACAAAGTGACAACACATGCCTCAAAGTGTGTGCGTCCGTGTCGATACTTTGTACTTAAGAGTAGGCCGACTGTAGTTGGTCAAAATAGCGGACAAGAAAATCATGAATCATGGGTACCGTTTAAATCGAAAATACAGCTTAGCCAATCTCAACATGGGGTCATCAGATTTTGAAATAACACCTCCACTATTTGGCGTTTCAGACAGTAATGGAAAGAAAAGTGCATAATGTTCGACATTTTCAGTACATCACAGGTGTAAACATCAATCTCTTACACAAGACATACTGCACGCTTGATTGTGTCTTTCATGCAGATTTGTGTTCAGGCTAAATAGTTGCGTTTGTGTTAGCGTTGATTATAATCTGGATCATCCCATGAACAAAAATGGCAGCTGCCTTCGGAAAACTTCGATTTAAAAATGTCTGTTGATGAAAGTGATTTGTGTTTCACAAACTAAGACATACACTGTAAAAGATTTATTGTAAATATAATATTATTTGATAATTATTATCTTTGTATTTTATTCTGAATATTGTTAAAAAAAACATTCTATAGCTCCGTTTCCAACAATATAAAGTGGTATTAATCTTGTAAAAAATTATAAGTGTATTTATAAAGTGGCACAGAATGTGTTATCAGCTAGATTTTGTTTGTGCTTTAGGACTATTATGCAATTCATCAGGCCAAAAAGACAATCTTGAACTTGATAATTTTTAATACCAATGATTTTGTATTGCATACATCAAAGTCATGAGTCAGTCAGTGATTTTTTTTTTTTTTTTTTTTTGGGGGGCAAAACAAGCAGGAAGAGGAAATATTTCAACTAAAAATCACATGTTCATAAGGCAAAAAAAAAAAAAAAAAGGTTTGTCTCAAAGCTCATGAGCATTTGTAAAATCGTGAGATTCGGAAAAAAAAAATGCAGAATTTTTTTTTATTTCTAAAAAAATTTTTTTTGTAAATTCATGTCTAATTGTGCTAGTGTGTGATGCGTAATTCTTCTTTCCCCTGTATTTTTTTATTACTTTTTCCAGAAAAATTCGGCGAAAATCAGATTTTTTTCTCCAAATACCATGAAAAAAGTCGGGAATAAAAAAAAAAAATCGCATTCGTTTTCAAACAACTTGTGAGCTTTGAAACAAACCTTTTTTTTTTTGCCTAATCCGGAAGCGCCATCTAATTTCATTTTAATGTACGGCAATAACATTTTGCACTTGTTTCAGTCAAATACACAAAATGAGATGGTGCCCATTCAAAAATAATTTTAAAAAATTCTCTGAATCATCCTAAATTATAAACATGTATCATTCTCTTTGTTTTTTTTATTACTTATTTTGAGATTTTTACAGGTTGGCAAGATTATCAATTCTTATCCAAGTTTTGAAGAATAAAAAGATTACCTCTTTATAATAAAATTTCCACAGGGTTTGGTAAAGGTCTTGAAATTTTTCACACCAAGGATTTGTGCATCTGAACAAAATTTGATACAGCAAGCCAAAAAATTAAGGTACCAGTTATGTTCACCTCCTGTATATCCTAAACAAAGACAGATATTTCACAATTGGAAACAGCAGCCAATAGCCGCATCTTTTAGCTCGAATTTAAAGGTCCGTAACCCGATCGACAGCATCATCCCCCCCGATTTTTTTCATTGTTGATGAGGTTTTAGTATCACATAATAGATACTATTTTTCTCATTACTATCCTGAAATTTGACGCCCAAGTCGATGTATTTCGAGAAATCATGAAACACAGCGGTTTTTACAGGCTACCAGTTGTTCGCATTTTACACTATTACACGGGAGTTTTGGGTAGTCATAGAATGAAATCGGAATAGATTCGGAAGACTTCACCCCAGTACCAATTCGTCTCAAAAAATACATCAAATAGGCCCCTAATGTCAAACTATAGATGGCGCTATAATGATATAAAACAAAAACAAAAATAAAGAAATACATAAGAGGCGAAATAAATAAGGAAACATGACCTATATTGTCAAGCATGATACAAGGAATATGAAAAAAATATGAGAGCACCTCCCCCATTAAAAAAATTAGTTAAAAAATAAAACAAAGAAAAATCATAAATATGTGAAAATGTGCATCATATAGCTAAAAATAAAGAAATAATTAAGCTTAAGTAAATACAGCATGGGCTATCTTGTCAAGAATGATAATGAGCGCAGAGATATGTAATGTTTTTTAAGATTAATCAGTATGAATAGAGGGTATAAAAGTGTACAGGGCGAGCCGGTTTTCAGTGCCAAGGCTAACACTTCCTGCTTCCACCGGGACCAGAATGCAATTCACGCGTACCAGTGTATTGGCTTGCTAATATGCTAATTATTCACATTTATGCTGAAATTGTTCCCGTTTTCTAACATAAAGGGGACAATATTTGACATTGTATGTAAGTATGAAGAGAATCCATATCCTAAACCGATAGGGTTACCCCCCTTTAAGACCTTATTCGTTGAAATTGTTCAAGAAATAAAGTCGCGGCGATCCCAAAACCCAAGGAAGATACCAATTTAAAAGTTGCAGTTTGCTGCATTAAATGCCCTATTGATTTGTACACAAAGTGTTCGTGAACAAGAGAACTAGCGCTGCGCTTCCATTGATTAGCACGTTAAAACTAGCGTCGTGCTTTCATTGATTGGAACACAAAAGTGCAACTTTTGATTTCGTTTCTTCATTAGGTTTTAGATCACCGTTTCTTTAATTCTCAACCAATTTCCACAAATATGGTCTTAAATCAGAGCTAAAGAGTACAGGCATTGACTGCTTGTTTTAATTTTGACACGTTTTTCTTTATTTAGGATATACAGGGGTGAACATAACTTTATTCTTTGGCTCACTGTATTGTGGACTAATAAGCCTGTTTATAGTGGCCGTTTGCGGAAAGATTATACTGCAATTAAACAATTGATTTGCAGTACTTATACGCTAAATGCAGATAATCTGTCTCACTATAAACATGCTCAATGTGTAGTATTTCCTGTAGATCTATTTTTATGTTATTGTCGTAACTCTCATTGTAATTTATAAAAATTTCTATGTACATACTATATCGCATCAAATTGAAAGAATAAAACTCTAAATACTGTTAAAATAAGGTTACTGCTTGTTATCTTTTGGTATTACTGTTATTGGCTCACAACAAAGTGCATCATAAAGCGTGTTTATAGTGTTTTAATTTGACATATTTTGTGCAATCTCCAATTTTTTGGAAACTGCTCGCTTTTATGCCTATAATTGTGGGGGGGGGCAATGTGCAAATTGACCAATTCAGCATCGATTCTGCGCCCCTCCTAGCCAAAGTCAAAAATTTTTTGCGCATTTCAGCACAAAATCAATTGAAAGAACATTTTAAGACCGATATTCAACTTCTAGTAACCAAAATTAGTGTATAGGCCTTATTTGTCCAAAATTTCACGCGAAATTGTTTCAAGAATGGGGGGGGTATGTATTCTTAGCCCCTAGCTACGCCAGTAAGCCACTGTCCGCATCCAAGATATTCTCGGGGTGGAGGTGGGGGCGTCAATTTTGTTTCTTGCCCCAGGCACTACCAACCCTAGTTACGCCACTGCTTGCCTTGCCTAAAAAACACTCCTTTTTACTTGTTTTGCTGGTCACATATGTGTACAGACAATTATCTGGTGCCCCGGTTGAAGGGTCTGATATGATCAGATGCGAACCCAATATCAATTTTATAGCAGCTCGACCATATTGAGCCAGTGCTGCCATAGCCTCGTCATAGCATAGCACTAAACCTAAACTCTTGTGTGTCCACAGGTAGGCATTGCCATTGTGCAATACAGACCGCAAAAGGAAGATACCAGTTGTCACCCGTGTATCTTTAATAAGCGCAAGTTACGTCATACATGTGATTGGAACCATGCAACCAATAGCATCTTTAGTTCTTTACCCTTCATTCGTTGAAATCGTTGAACATCCAACTAAAGTAAGAATGCAAATCTGAAGTTTCAGTTTGATTGTATACAAAGTGTTCTCGAACAGAACCAGCATTGTGCTTTTCTTTGTCAGACTAGAAATGCAACTTCTGATTTTGTTCCTTGCTTGGGTTTTAATTTGATCGATTTCCACAAATGAGGTCCTTAAAAAAGCAGAGGCTAGGTATTGGCTGCTGGTTTTAATTCACAGGGGTGAACATAACTGGTGTTTTTTAATTCTTTTGCCGTATGTATTTCTTGGATGAGCTTTCATGAAAAAACCCGAAAAAAATGCATGTACTCCATCACAAGAAATAAGTCCCTCTCAACATTTGCCCACTATGGTTTCCGAGAGTGTGTGGTTCCCAGTAGTTTCTCTCCCTATGGATGGTAGGCCTACACGGTCTGTAACAGACAATAACACCAAGGTTAATTTTTGTACCAATAAAACTTCATAATTATCAAACTCTTTACTAAGTGTAGTGTGAAAATGAAAGATAAACGAGCCCAAAGGAAGACAAAAAAAATTGTCCTTTTCAATAGTTGCAAAATCTAATCAAATCTACAGGCCTATATTGGGACAAGGAATGACACTGGCCACCTTGGAACTCACTGCTGAGCTCTGAACCAAGGGGAATTTAAATGTTCACTTGGGAATTTTAAACTGCACTCAACCACGTTTTTCCATTAGTAACAAGCCATGAATCAACTTGTGTGACTTGAATAGGGCAGGTTTTTGTCCGCGATTTGTGGCCATCATTTTCACACATTTAATAAACAGTCGTAATTATTTCTAAGTTATGCGGCCCAAACACGATTAATTTCAATCAATTATGGGGACCCTACATGTAGATGCAGGAGTGGATACAAAATCTACCATTGTGCATGTACATGCAAATGGCAGATATAGTATCCACTCTTGTATCTAGGGTCTTTGATATTGATCAACCAAACTTAAGTTGTGTGGGGAGCATTGGTACAAAATGAATAAATGTTGAGGGGGGGGGCCTTATTTCTTGGGATGCATTTATATTGAGCAAAAACTGCCCGAAACTCGGGAACAAAACCCTGAAAATTCTCATGCCAGGTAATGTTGGCGAGATAATTTGTGTTACAATGCATTGTAATTTACGATGTACATACTACCCCAAATCGGACTGATTAAAATAAGGTTGCTTTGTTGACTAACAATGTGCATCACAAACAGGCTTGACTTGATTACTTTATATACCAAAGGTTGCTACAGGAATTTGCAGCAGATTTGAGCAAGCCTTTTTGGTATGACTTATGGTTGTAATTTTTAGAAAACTGGTTTACAGATGGGGTCGTTTTTCTTCAAAATTCCCCCACCCCCCCAAATCTCTCGACAAAAGCAAAATTCATGTAACCTATTGAAATCCTGAATAACACCGAGACCACAATAATGACCATGAGACATTGTTAGGAGCATCAGTTCATGATTTATTAAATACAAGCATCCACATGATTTAAGCAGAGAATACAGGTCTTATCAATGTCATTTAAGATTCTTTTATGCTTATAGTTGACCAGCTAGAAACAAAAACTGTTTACACAAACACAATTGCTTTGAAACAATAGAACTGTCCACTAATAACAATTGTATGAAGCCATTGTTTAAAAAAAATTGTACAAAATGAAGTGGCATGCTCCAAGTGATATTGCATACATTTGGATCTGTGAACTGACAGAGATAATTTGAGGTAGATGCATTCTTAAAGCTCAAATGTCATAATAGCATAAACTGCATCATAGATCTTCAATACCGTAACTAAATGGGAAATGTTCTTCCTAACATCCATATAGTCACGTTTGTATCACTGAGATTGGTAGTGATATATTATTAAGCATGTTAGTGCACATTATGCCTAAGTTACCTCAAACAGAGCTTAGCTCCTGTAATTGCATTTTTTTAACATCTACTTTGCAAAGACAGACTTAGGGGCTACTTTTCGAGTAGTTCCACGATAATTAACAAAACAAAATACCAAAAAAAAAAAAAAACACTCGACAATTTTTGTATCATTATCAAACATGTACGAAACCATTCTTATTAAAAAATAAATGTGTAGGATGATAAAGCGTGCATTCTTGTCAACAAGAAAAACGTTGAATTATGTTGAAATTGATGTTCCTCTTAAATATCGCTTCATTACATACATAGCAAGATACCACACTTTTGCACCATACACTTTACACATAGGCTCATACGTCATATGAAAAAGTTTGTTTTTGAACAATGAATAAAACAAATTATTAATACTATAGCACTAGGTTTTTTTGCACTATTGGTAACCAGCAAGCACAAAACGTGTTATGCTTGTGACCGATGTTACATAAACATACGGTGTTTTTTTTAAGATTCAGCAAAAATGTGTCGAGTAATATTAACATTTTGTCAACATTACATGTTTCTGTTTTTTCATTAAAAATGCTTCAAACACTTTCATGCTCTTTACGTTTTTAAGTTATTAAAACATTTTGATTGAAACCAGAAAAACCGTTAAAACAAGTTTTGTGCTTGCTGGAAATGTTTACGTATATTGGCACTTCTACCATCAATCAAAGGAATTTTGGGTTTATAACTTTCAAAATTTACATTCAAATGTTAACGATTAGAAAGAAAAACAGTGTTAGTAATGTTCCAAAAGCTTGAAATTGACTGATGTTACATGTAGTTGTTGATTTGTCGAGTCTTTGAAACACTATCAAACAACACTGAGGGTTCAGGACAGGTGGCCCAATATTATGCAGCGAGCAGAATCTTGGGTCAGGGATCCAGTTACCTCCACACGGAATAAAGCAATTATTCCTATTGTGGTAACTGGATCGCTGACCAAGATTCAGCTTTCTGCCCATATTATAGCTGCTCTTCGTTTTGTTTAAGTGCTCAACATGCCAAACCAATGACACCTATTGCAGTTGAGCCTTCATTCCCTGTGAAACCCTCAACATATTCTACAGAAAGAAACAGTTACACACATACTTTACTTTTAAGTTTCATGATACCGTTACTGAATCGACGATTGTTTATTATATTTTCCCAAATACACTTGTATATTTTTACTGGTTATAAATGATGCGTCATCATGGAGACGTATACACATCGGCATCCACAGAATAGTTATTACAATTGTCCGCAGTCCGCAATCACACATTTCTGTAAGATAAAATAAAAATGAAAAGATATGGTCAGGACACCTGATCATGTTATGACAATTTGATTTAGTACAGTAGTGTGCAGAATGTTAGCTCTTAATTTGACATCACATTTGCTGCCAAACACTCTAAATTGGAGAAGATTGATACCAATTTCAAATGTTGCAAATCAAAACGATGCACACGTAGTCAAGCTTGCTTTTCTGCCCTGCCGATTATACCAAGTGCCGCCTGTGCCAGTACAATGCGCAGTTTATATTCAATTGTTAAAATTGGAAACACATGGATGAGTGATGGAGCACGAGGTGCCGTTGTGTAGCCTAGTAAATATTAATGGTGCACATGCCGCATTGTTTGTAATAATGTCTGGAGGTTAT
The DNA here is from genome assembly GCF_039555335.1 of Amphiura filiformis. NCBI lineage: Eukaryota > Metazoa > Echinodermata > Ophiuroidea > Amphilepidida > Amphiuridae > Amphiura > Amphiura filiformis. The sequence goes on from NC_092636.1 coordinate 12,889,915, forward strand.
AAATTGAAGTGTTTTGATTTAAAATTATAATCGCCATTAAACCTCCATTGCCAAATATTCAAAAAGTGCTCATATTCAAAGAGTGCTAAACCATGAAAACCGCTCAACCTCTCTCCTAAACTATTCTAAGGGAGCTTTACCACCGCTCTCCTTGAAAGCTCCAGGGGAGTGTTTTAATGCTCCTCTGGAAAATACATAAGACAGTCCCTGAAATTACACGCAAGAATTTGCTAAGACTAAGAAATCGGGAGGGAATAAAATCTGGTACTCAAACTAAAGAAACTGCTATACAATTAGAATTTTGCATAGCACTTTTGCCACGCAAAATATAATCACTAATTATGCCCTGAACGGCACAATAGCACCAACCAACAGGCCTAGAAATCTGGCAGTGCAGGCGAATCCACTTGGATTCATGTAATATTTTGTGAGAATCCTTGATTCCCCAAAATGTATGTATCTACTTCCTGCTACCCAAACCAATGATTGAAAAAATACTGCCCTCTATCAGTCTGATTCAGTTAGTCACCAATTCCAAGATGGTGTATGAAAGATTCACATATCCATGCAACCGAGTGGCCTTTTTGTTGTTAAAATATGTATTATAATTATTGTACAATATATTAATGATTTAAATTATAGGCCTACCATAATTCGCCACTTTGGGAGTTGCGTTGCTTAAAAAAGTGAAACTGTGTAGTCAAACTCTGTGCTTCAAACTTGTACATCTTTTTTCTTTAAAAGTCGATGTTGACTAGAATCCACATTTATCCATGATTAAAGTTTTACAAGAATCTGAACTCAAATCGTCTGATTTCTGAGTCTGTACAATGCTCTCCAAATTGATAAGACTTTCCAAATATTCTAATTCTAAATGACTGATGACAAGTAAAGCAAGTATCTCAGGCTAAGCAAATTCACACCATATGATCCACATGTTACCAAATTGTTTTTTCCAAATTGTCCGAAACTTGACATTGTTTCACAAAAGTGAGGTAACAAACTCAAGCTATCAAAATTGTAAGTGGTGTTAAGGGATCTGGAATGAGCGTTTCGACAGTATTTTTTGTGGTACATGAGAGCACATCAGACATATCGAATTGCATTCTGACAGGCCTCCAGAATATTTTCTGCTGTCTGGGAACTTCATGACAAGTGCTGGAAATTTTCTGTGAAATAACTGAACTAGGCCTATGTGCGCGTAGCGGACATCGCAAGCGCGAAGTCCTAACGGCCGGGGTCCAGGGCCCTGGAAGCTCTCAGGGTTTAGATGCTCTCTCGTGCAATCTGAGCCTTATTTTGGAACAGTTTTCTATAAAATTTTACACCCTTTTTCACAAAAAACACAACTTAAAATTTCGAAGTATTATTGTCAAAACTCACAAATTTCCAACAATGTTGTCAGTTTTTTGTTGTACAAGTCATAGTACATATAGTATATGATTGATATAATCACATCTAGGGCTCATTATTGGAAGTGGCCCAATATTTTTGATATCAGTATCAGATCGGATGTCGGTAAAAAAAATTCAAAAAACAAATTTGTTTTTTAATTTTTTAACATTCTTTTTAGAAGTTTTCTGCTACTTTGAAGAACCACTGGGCCTATTCTAAAGGGCTAGGATTATTCAGTTACTTTGAAAAAAAAAATTGGAAAAAAATTACGAAAAAAATTACAGTTTGTTATCCTTAATATGCAAACCATTAACTTGTGTTTACCTCTTCATCACATATTATAAATGCATGGAAAACAAATGCATCTATAATATGTGATAGATGAAGAGGTAAACATTAGTTAATGGTCTGCATAAATTATACAGGATTTTCTGATTTTTTTTCAAATTAACTGTGAATGATCCTGAAATTTCATAAAAGTCCAGTGGTTCTCCAAAATCGCAGAAAACTTTGGGGAAAAAAAAAAATTCTTTTCTGCGACCTCAAGTACTGTCTGGGAATGCCGTTCCTGCAGTTTTTGGAGGCCTGCTTTCTGATATCAAATAATTTTCATTTTTGAAATTCACGATATAATACAAATTTTATGACAAATTATTAAAATTTGATATTTTTCACATTTTGATATATAACGGTCCTCGAAGTAAATTTTATAAATCTAATGACATATTCTTAAAGTGTATTTAGCTGGGAGGAAAAGCTGACGATCAATTGATTGTCGGCTTTTCATCCCACCTTCATACGCCTTAAGTATAAATCATCAGATTTATAAAGTTTACTTTGAGTACTATTAAATATCAAAAATATCAATTTTTAATCATTTGCCATAAAATGTGTATTACATTGCGAATTAAAAAAAAACACCAAAAATTATTTGATATCAGAAGGACATTCTTCGTATTCAGAATGCAATTCGATATGTCTGATGTGCTCTAATGTCCCACAATAAATACTGTCCAAACGTTCATACATTGTACCCCACCCCATAATTCTTCATACTTACCTGTTTAGGTTTGTCCCCTGGACCACATGGAGTGCCTTCAATCACTTTAACAACCTCGTCATATCCTGTTACAACCTTACCAAACACCACATGCTTGCCATTGAGATGGGGTGTCTTTGTAGTGGTTATAAAGAATTGTGAGCCATTGGTTCCGGGGCCTGCATTAGCCATGCTCAACAAACCAGGTTGTGTGTGCTGTGAAGAAGAAACAGAGAACAAGAAACTTGGGAGTCAATTTGATATTTGTGGTGATTTGGGCAACCAAACATAACTGAGGCACATCCTCTTTAGTTCAGACCAAAGATATATATTTAAAAAAGACAAGTTCACGGATCAGGTGTATAGTATGTACTTTGAGCTACTTTGGTCTAACATTCAATATTCATATCTAACCTACTCTGCACGACAATAAATAAGTGATATGAGTCTTAATAACACTGGCCAACAAAATTTAACTTTTTTTCTGGTGACTTGGATTTAAGAGTTGTTTTAACTAATTTGGGGTCGCTGATTTCAAATATGGCATCAGTTTTTCCCTATCAAGTTTTTTTTCTATGACAAATGGTGAAATTTCATGAATTACTATTTAGAACACATATGTTTAATAAGCAAGGACAGGATAAGTTATACTTTAGTAACTTTATGGACCCGGGCAATACACCCTCTCATATAAGCGGGGGTATAGAGTGAAAATTTGATGTGATATGCAAAAACTAATGCTATATTTGAAATCACAGACCCAAAATTACCTAAAAACAACTCTCAAACCAAAGTCACCAAAAACTGTTGGGCAGGTATCATTATAATGATACCTGCGTCTTGACTCTGGAAAACAATATTTTTTAAAAACCTCATTTTGCATTTAGTTTTTTAAGCCACCTCGGGAGCCACCTACAGGATCTCGTTTTGCATTATGTTTTTATTGCGTTGCAAAGTAGCAAAACTTTCTTTATATATGGCCCAATTTGTGCCTGGAAAAGGCTATCCCCTCTTACAACCTATCGACAGGTCTGATTTCTATAATGAGGTGTCACCGGGTTTGCAAGAGATAATAATACCAAATCTAAACACCATGAAATTTACCACATCACGACCAAGCTCACATTGGGCGCCCATTTCTTTTTAAAGGAATTTTATTAAGTCACCTACTGGGAAACAAATTTGGCTATAGACGAATCCAAATCCACGCATTCCTACACCTGACGAGCAGCCTTTAGTTGGGTAGCCGTCGGCTACAATGCACCCAAAATGTGAAATGATTCGGCCTTGGTGGATATTTTAAACTGCATTCCATCACCCGTTTTACACCTTCCGCGAAAACACAGGTAGACAAAAGAATGATTAAAGTTTACAACACAATAGGCCCTCTAGTTCCCTTCCGCAAAACACACAGCTTCTACATGGTCTATTCGCTGTTGAAGTGACATAATAATCGGATTAAGTACACCATATCAAACGCTACAAATGGATGTACTTGCGAACAAAAGGACTATGCATGAATAGATGCGACGGGATTACCTGCGGAATTATCTCTATTGTATATATTATTCTATTAACCCTCCTCGTCCTTGCATCTTCTCAGGTGTTAGGTGGCTTTTATTTGCACAATGGGGCGCTCAAAACACCAGGTTGGTGCAAGCGGCTACCCAAAGATGGCCGACCAAATCCTGACCATGACTTGGCTCGTTGGATTAGTCTATAACTACGAAGAAAATTGTATCTTATCACAAGTAAACAAAATAATTACACAGCTTGCTTTTGCTAGCTTTTGTCAGGGTCAGGGATGAATGTATGAACACCAATATTATACAGGTTTATAAGCTTTTATAGGCCTACACATGGGTTATTACAAGAGTCAATAAACATTAGCTAACATTCAATTAACTATATAGAGTATAGATAATGGACTTAGTTTTGTGCAATGTAATTTTCTGAAGTAAATCGCTTGCTGCACAGTTATCTATACAGAATGATATGTTTACTTTGTAATCAGGTCTGGCCATGACCCTGCTAGTTTTGATTAACCAATCAGTGTGCATTGTCAGCATGTGATGGCTATAAGCCAATTGCAAACATGTTTCTAAAAAAGGCTAAAAAATTCCTACTCCTGGACAGACTCTTTTCCGGGTTAGGGCTAATTAGTAAGTTGTCATGTGTGGCAAGATTAGATAAAGGCATACAAACTAGGGTATGAGTAGTGATGTGGTCGGCACCGTTTTTTATTGTCGACATGTCGATATAATTCGTATACCGACGTCGACAGTGTGTCGACATAAAAAATTCTAAAAAAAAAAAAAAAAAATTTTTTTAAATTTTCAAAAAATATTTTGGCCAGAAAATCAAGTTATATGCCCAAACTGACTTGTTATTCAAGGTTGGAAACCAGAGAAATACTGCTACTCAAAAAAAAAAAAAATGCCAATTTTTTTTTACAAAGTTGGAAAAACCTAACCTTGAATAACAAGTCAGTTTGGGCCTATAACTTGCTTTTCTGGCCAAAAATATTTTTTGAAAACTAAAAAAAAAAAAAAAAAATTTTTTTTGTCGACATGATTTTTGATGTCGACATACGTGGCGACGTCGACATTATGTCGCCATAAGGCATGTCGACCACATCACTAGGTATGAGATATTTAGAGAATAAATGATAGGATTTTGTCTTTTGCCTATCCAATATCGTGTCATAATGGATGGGCTGGCCAATATTTTTATCGTAGTGGATACGGTAGCATGATAGGATTTTGTCTTTTGCCTATCAATATCGTGTCATAATGGATGGGCTGGCCAATATTTTGAGTAGTGGATGCGGCGCAGCGGTATCCACTACGATAAAAATATTGGCCAGCCCATCCATTATGACACGATATTGATAGGCAAAAGACAAAATCCTATCTTTTATTCTCATTCTTATTCAGTTTTAATGTAATTTTTGCGAGAAAAACTGCCCTTTTTCAGAAAAAAATAAAGTTACTTTTGTGAGGACATCCCCGTTGTTTTAAATGAACGAAACCATTACAAACATCTAAGCCGCCGAATCGCGTTCTTAGTTCTCGCCGTGTATTACTGCGAACGCATTATCGCTACGATCATTGAGGAGCAACAAGCGTGCCGCCGTTGCGTGGCGGCAGCCCCTGACAAATATCACTATCAACTATTGTGAGATATTATACACCAGAAAACCAATCAAATTACGTGAATTCTTTACAAGACGCACCCATTGAATAAGAATAGGAATTATTTCCTAGACTCTTAACCACAGGGCTGGTGGGCTAAAATACATATTCATGACACAGGATATGTAAGGGATAAACTGTGCATATGAGATGTGGGGGAAAGTGTCATCATTTCACTGCCGTGAAAAAATTACACACAAGCTACGGTATGTTAAATCCACCTGCAAATTAATAATTAACGAGCTAATGTGCTTAAAGTGGAAGCCCCACTTTTGGTTCAAGTTCCTTAGGGAATTAGTCAAGGTTGAAATTTATCCATGTAAAATCTGTTCTGTCTGTCATCAAAGTAACAGGTGTAAGTCAGTTCTTCTGTGGAGAACTGGCCAAGCGGGGCTTCCTGTTAATAAGGTTGTTGGACAACAAGGTTGTAGCCATGCCATTTGGTGCCGGTCGGCAGCAGCTGGCACTCAACATGACCGACCAGCACTCAACTCAAAATAACAACTCGCCGACCGGCACAAAAATTCTGTAATAATTTTAAATATCAGGTGAAATATATACCAGATTTCATCAAATCTGACTCGTGTTTGTTCATTTAAATCATTACTCAAGACATAAATTTCCTTTAATTTGATCATTCCAATAGTGCATTAAGGGGGTAAGTACCCCTGGCCAATTTTATGCCTATTTTTGCATTTTCTCAAAAATTGGTGACATTGGCGCATTGGTGACAAGTAAGATATGGTCACATGTCATAAGGTGGTCCAATTTCCAGAACAGAGTGAAATTGGTCAAAAAAGTTATTTTTTGATGTTTTATGTATTACCATTCTCTAATTAATTACACCATTTTTGGGTTGAAAATCCTTTTGTTTTTCTTTTAAAATGTCTATATTTAATGACCAATTAATACAGGCGTCAATGTAAATATAAAATTTTTAATTTTAAATGCGTTTTTCTCAAATTGGACCTTCTGCACATAAAATGATGTCAAATGTTAATGCTACATTGGATCACTCTAGTATTTTGCAGATATAATCTTATAATCCCAATACTTAAATCTAGAACAAAAAACAAATGACTATCTCTTATTACTTATTGCATATTAATTACTTCTAATTTTAACGCAAATTTCAAAAATTGGGAATTACTGTCACTATATGCCTGGCCAATTGACTAGACTATGGAATGTAGGTGTTTTAAATGATCCAAAGGGTTACAAATTTAGGGTCAAAGGTCATCTAAGGTCATTTCTGGCACTCGATAAAATGCCTAAAATTGAGCCAAATTGGCTATATCTCAGCCTATGGAAGACGGATGGGGCCCGTTATTACTACAGTGATGCAACATAAGTGGCCGGGGATGTCTATGATAGTCTTGACCCCATAGGTCAAAGTTCAAGGTCAAAACCTACAAACAAGCGCAGATTGAGCTGAAATTCACCAGAAGTAATCCTTGTGACATCCTTAACACAAAGCAAACAGTTGACCCCATCGGTCACATTATTGAGGTCAAAGGTTAAATCACCGACATGCTTGGATTGGGCTCAAACTCGATAGTAAAACCATTGTGACACTCTAAACACAAGAAAAATGCATTTAATGACATTTGTGACCCAGGGGTCAAGCTATAGGGGTTAAAGGTCAAATTTTAAAATTGGTCCAATCGAGCTCAAATTCAACAGGAACGATTCTCACGACATTCTAAACACATTTAAAAATATTTATGACCCCCGAAGGTCAAAGTTTAGGGGTCAAAGATCTAATTGCGGCTTGTACTCAGATTCTGTTGACTCTAGTTTGTATTTTTTTCTGTGGGGCGGTTCGTGCTCTCATAATACAAGGACCTACTTTTCACACCTAAAATCTCACCTTCTCCTGGAAGTTTTCATCAGCAAATTTCTCCCCATAGATACTCTCACCACCAGTGCCATTGTGCCTTGTGAAGTCTCCTCCTTGGATCATGAATGATGGGATAACTGAGAGGGAAAAACAAGGGAAATTATGTGTGCACACTTTACCAATCCACCCTTAAATCCAAATCTGCTGATCACTATACAGATCTATCCCGATCAGTAGTATACCAAAAAGAACACTTCCTACAGTACTCCTTGATAAATTAATTAGGGCATCCTATTATAATATGTTGGCATTTTTATTAAGGAATAACAAAAAAATGTGATGGGTAAATACCACTAAATTCGCCTGTTAAGCATAAAAATTGTGGAAAATCAGTAGGGTCAGTCCATCTCAAATCAACTAGTTTTCACAAAAGGTTGGCTGGTCACCCTCTCAGATTTTGTTTAAAATCACTTATATCATAGCTAAGGCCCGGCAAAAAACGCAATCTCGCTTTTCACACTGTGATTCTCGCTATTAACCAATTATCTCGCTTTTTTAGAAAGTTTCCAAGCAGTGCACGTACTATCAAAATGTTGCTTTATGCCATGAAAGTTCGCCAAATTCCATTAAAATGCAGTTCCAACTTCGCCAAAGTGCAGAATTCAACAGCATTGCAAGCACAAGGTCGAGTGAAAAAGCCATCCTTTACTCAATAAAAATAGGTCGTTTCTCGGAAGCGACAAGGCTTAGAGTCCTACTGTTTGAAATGTGTTCATTTGGCACATCGGGCTATGATATAAGTGATTTTAAACAAAATCTGAGAGAGTGACCAGCAGCCAATCCATTAGGTGATTTGAGATGGAATACAATATTAACAATTTTAGTGTTGAAAATCGTGTTTTACTAGAAAATGCAAAAATTTGAGCTTTGTTTATGATTATGGGCGCATGAACACACAAAGTCAAAACGCGGTTAGCAGTAGGATATCGCCAATTTTTCAAAAGTATATCTAGAGTCATTTTCAGATATGTTATGCAGAATTTTGTTTTGAAAGATGATATCAAATATAATTATATATTTCAAAGTTGGAGGTAACTTGACTTATGGCCTAAAATGTGACCCCTATATAGCACTTTGACTCTTATGTAAAGCTATTTTGTGGTCTGTACTCTGAAGAAACTCATACAGGGTGTCCCCGAGAGAACTGTACCGCATTAACCAAACATAACTAAATAACCGACGTGGCTGAGGAATATATCAGCTATCACATACTTTTTGAATTTTGACAACTGACCGCACCGTTTTTGCAATACAGGAATTTTACGAAACTACTTCAATTCAATCCGTTCCACGGAGTCAAATATCTATCAATGACAATTATAGACTTCTCATGAGATGATGATGCAGTTATTAAGGGGGTACTACACCCCTGCCCAATTTTGAGCCTATTTTTGCATTTTTCTCAAAAATTAGAGCGCGTTGGTGACAAGTAAGATATGTATATTATAGGGGCAAGGACTACAACTACTGCACTGGAAATTTTATATGATCAACACAGACAACAGTTGTGGAGTAACTGGAGTTACAGTCAAAAATGAGGGAAAACCAATATTTGATCAATAACTACTTGCCTTGAGTTGCTGAATTTTCAGTGCAGTCCTTGCCCCTATAATATACAATCTTACTTTTCACCAATCTTATAATTTTGAGAAAAATGCAAAAATAGGCACAAATTGACCAGGGGTGTAGTAAGTACCCCTAATCCCCTAACACTCTAAATACAAATCATCGATTAATATTTGAATTTAGTTTTGTTTAGTTGTGGCATTAAAACAGCCAAACAATTGAATACCTGAGTGGAAGAAGGGCCCAACTCCATCAAAACTGTTTTTGAGATATTAAGAAAAAACTTAATATTTGGAAAAGTTTTATAGACAGAACGTTTTCATCTTAAGGGGACCTTTAATACATGAACATACAATAATACATACATTCGAAATTATATTTGATGTTTCCATGTCAGCGGTACAGGTCTTAATACGAGTTGGAGTTGGGCCCTTCTTCCACTAATATACTGCAAGTGCCAGTTCTGTGTTATAAATAGCTACAGAAATTACGTAATCACCATTAATTGCACAAGTACAACTCATGTAATATGTTAGCAAGAAAATTTATTGTAGTGAAAAGCAGATTTCATGGATGAACAAAATTCCTCTTTAACCCTATATTTGTGGAAGAAGGGCCCAACTCCATGGAGTTGGGCCTTTCTTCCATGAAAACTCATGATTAAGTGTACGTGAAAGACTATTTAGAGAGTGGATTTTGGCTCATCTTTCACACACAAGGAAGATCAGTCTGCTGGCAATAAAATGCTGGGTCTAACTCATTTTTGTAAAAATTGGGAGTTGGGCCCTTCTTCCACTCAGGTATTCAATTGTTTCCGATGATACAGTTCTTTCAGGGACACCCTGCACATTATGACTTTAAAAAAGTACATTTTACCTACCTCTGTGAAAACCGGAACCCTTGTAGTGGAGTTTCCCTGCTTTTCCTTGACCCTTCTCCCCAGTGCACAGGGCTCGGAAGTTTTCTGCTGTTTTAGGGACAATGTCACTATACAGTTCAAATACAATCCGCCAGCTTCAAAAGAAAATTAAAGAAATGGAAAGCGTCAATTGGATCAGCATGTAATTGCACAATGTTGGTTGCGATAGGGCCCGTATAAGCCCAATCGCCATTTTAACTTCTGGTTTTTGAGAGCAGTTTTGGGACACTTTGACCTCTGAGTCGAGGTGTCAAAATGCGCAGAAATAAAGTCTGCTTCCAAAGCATTTTACCGATTTGCAACACAATAGCCTGTTTTTTAATATTGGCCATTATTTAAGGGGGGTTAGTTACTTAATTGAGATGTTTAGTTTATTGATGTCTTTACCGGCTAATTGTGCATGTTACAAATTATTCCTGTATTGATCTTTATGGGAATTGGATATTTAAATGCGATTTTATAGCAAAAATATTAAACAAGAGAACCAATGGTGCTGTAGCTCATTTGTTATGGGTTATGGTCAGGAATTGAAATTCATTGTGTTGGTGGTTGTGTGCAGGTTTTATTTGTTATGTTGTTTGTGCAGTTGTTAATTTTTATTAGTTTGTTGACAGGACTGTGATGAAGAGTGTAGTTACGTTAAGTTTATTATTCGTTGCACATAAAAATATCAAAAGGGCAACCCCGGACAGGCACGCAAGCCCACTTGATGGGGTCCGTTATACACACACCAAATAAAAGAACTAAAATTACACAGTACATAATTATAGACACATTTAAAACAAGAGCACCAATGGTGCTGTAGCACATTTGTTATGGGTTATGGTCAGGAATTGAAATTCATTGTGTTGGTGGTTGTGTGCAGGTTTTATTTGTTATGTTGTTGGTAAGTGCAGTTGTTAATTTTGATTAGTTTGTTGGCAGGGCTGTGATAAAGAGTGTAGTTTAGTTTATTACCTTTTGGGTCCCTTTTACACACACCAAATAAAAGAACTAAAATTACACAGTACATAATTATTATACATTTAAAAAACACTATAAAATACATTAGAAATACAACAGGGGTGGAATTTCGTGAAGTGCCACAGGAGTCCAAGTGGATTCTCGCAAGAGAGTTTTGCGAGAGTCCATGGATTCCCGTAAATGGATTCTCGTTGTGCAATCTTGCGGGAGTCCAAAAGGTATTATATGTAGGCCTACGCAGGCTTCCCGTTAGTGTGCGTCATTGCGTCCAGACGCGTATTTTACAAATTTGGACGCAAGTTCACATGGCTAATCAAGTATTTTGCGTCCATGTGGACGCAGACAAAACTTCGAAATTTAATCATTAATTGATGATAAAAATAAGAAATTGTTTTATTTTTACGATAATAAAAGCCCCAAAATTTTGACCAACCTGCTAAGAATTGAAGTAAATTCTGCAATATTTGTAAATGCAACGTCAGGAAATCGTGCACTTTTTGCATGCTTTCCGTCGCGATCGCTGTTTGATGGGGAAAGTCCCAATTGATGCAATTGTTTGTTTACAAAGCATGCTGAACTTACGACGTGCAGTTAATGTTTATTTAGTTATTTATCACAACCTGACAATATTCATTTTTTAATATTTTAGGTTTATTTTTTCATAAATAATCTACGTTTCCTTTATTAGTATTATTGTTACGATGAATAAAAGCAATTTTAAAGACAAAATCCAAATGATAACCTTTTTTGTATTATTTGTGGCAGCGCGTGTTTTAGCTTTTATAGCATCATCAACAACACGTGGATCAAGTAAAAGTAAAACCGAAGTAAAAGTACGAAAATTTGCTAAAGATTGACAGACTTTGCGCATGTTTTTGCAGCTGTTTCTGACCATGTTTCGGACAAAAACTGATGCAGAAATGAGAAAAATTATCATTGCGACTGGAGGTGGAATATCACGGCGAAAATTTTATTTTAACAATCAACATTTGATGAGGTAGACCCGCCGGAATGCGTGTGTTAGCAACGAGGGGTTGCCGTTGCGTTTCCGGTATGATTGATCGTGAATTTCAGATGGACGCACAAAAATCTGTCTGGACGCAAGTTTTTTCAATCTTGTCAGCAAACTTGCGTCACACATGACGCACATTTTAAAACCATTAACGGGAACCCTGGGCCTACGTAAAATGCATTCAAACAAACAAAAGTTAAGTTTTTAATATATGTGTCATCATACTCTCACTTCCATATATATGTCATTGCATCTTTGGCGACTTTTCCTTTATATTTTGCAGGCTTTGAGTTTTAAGGAATGTTGAACTTAAACGTAAGTTCGCTGAGCCGATCATTTCCAGCGAGAGTCCACATGGACTCTCGCAATAGGACTTTTACGGGAGTCTCTGCGAGAGTCGACTCTCAGACTCCCGCGAAATTCCACCCCTGATACAATATTATACTAAAATTGAGTTGCCAAATTACTTCAAGACATCGCAGAATTCAAATAAGCACCAATGAAATTGCACAAAGTAGGTATACTGACAAGTTAATTTGAGATGTAGTGGTTAGTGGTGTACCTCTCTTATTGATTGTAGATAAATTAGTGTATTTGGTGCTATTGACAGGTTTTTGGCTGGTTGCATTGGGCAGGCAATGTAGATTTGGTATAATTGGATTGTTTCATGTTTGCTGGTTTGCAGTTTATAGTTGAAGGTATTTTATAGGGTTGAGTTGTGTGGAGTTGGTTGCTGGGAATGTTAGGACTTTTGTTGTGTGAGTGCGTATTTTTGAAGTTGTGGAGTTAACTGTACCATCTATAACAATATAGGCCTATAGTAACCAATATACAGTAACCTGTATACAACTGCGCCATACAAATAATATAATATATTGCACAATAATCTGGGAAAATGTAGTTTTGCCAGAGGTAAGGTTCAATAAAAATTGTAGCATATTTGTTCATTTTTATGTCACATTATGTTAAAAATATGCATAAACTAGGTATGTGGGAAGTGAACCTGTGTACTAAATATGTGCCGCTAAATATGGGTGGTTTTATTCTTGGGTTTGCTGTGAGCAGTTACATCAATTTTTTTTATTGAAACATGTAGAATTTGCTCTTTCCAATGATATTTTCATTTACAGTGTATTATAGATCTGTAGTTACAGCCCTTTATACATGAGTTTAGTTTTTTTAATCATATTGTAAATGATTGGAATAAACTGATTGGAATTAGGGTATTAATTTGCTCCACAGATACTGTGTTTGCTCAGTCATTTTATTGATACTGAGAAATTTACAACAACTTAAGGTGGTTTTAAATGCAAATTAAAGATCTATGGATCGTTTTCATCTTTGGCACAGAAGATAATACAATCAGATTGTAAATGATTGGAATTATTAAGGGGTACTACACCCTCGATAAATTTTGTCTATTTTTGCATTTTTCTCAAAAACTAATAACACAGTGGTAACAAAAGTTACGTATATTATAGGGGCAAGGAATCCAGTTACTACACTGGAATTTCAGTGACCCAAGACAAGTGGTTTGTTATTTATGATAAGAAAAGAGGTACCGCTAGAATGTACCTCATTTTCTTTCATATAAACTGAACCGCTTGTCTTTAGTCACTGAAATTTCAGTGTAGTAATCGGATTCCTTGCCCCAATAATATACATAACTTTTGTTATCAGTGTGTTATTATTTTTGAGAAAAATGCAAAAATAGTCACGAATTACCACAGGGGTGTAGTACCCCTTAAACTGATTGGAATTAAGCGTATTAATTTGCTCCACAGAACAGATAATTCCATTATCTATGTTTGCTCAGTAATTTTATTGATACTGAGAAATTTACAACTTAAGGTGGTTTAAAATGCAAATTAAAGATCTATGGATCGTTTTCATCTTTGGCACAGAAGAAGATAATTATTTTAAAAAAATTTTCGGCAGTGTTTTCAGCACCCTACCTCCTCTGATTATTGCTCTCCAGGGACCGAGAAATTTGTCTCCAAAACATATTTTTGGGGGATGAAAAGCAAATAAATTCAATCAAATGTATATACTAATAACTTCTTTTGTATATTTATTGTTATTTTGGGCACATATTTGATTCAAAATGGATTTTATTTCCACAAATAAGGCAGAAAATTCCTAAAATTGGGCCGTTGCGGACATAAAAAGGGCGTGGCATGTAGAGGTGTGGTGCGCACACGGAGTGTTGATACTTTGCGGTAAAGATCTCAGATGACTTAGAGGTAAAATGTGCTGGCTTTTGACATGTTTTGAATCAAATTTTGCTGTTATTTAACTTAAGTGAGAAATATATTCACAAATTGAGTGGATACCACTTTTAGTGCTTAAAAATCCCTTATAATGGCCGCACTTTTCAGTACAAAGCTGTAAAGTATAGGGCAATTTTACACCTTTTCACGACGCTAAATTTGTTCTAATTTCTTTATTTCTTACCTAGAGAGCTGGTTGACCACTCATCTTAAAGGAAATTTTATGATCTTTCCAGCATTTATGTCATGATTAAACAAAGTTCAATTTTTTGTGAACATCCCTATCATAGACCTTAAGCATCATTTTCCGAGGCGCGGAAGTACACCAAATTGGTGTCGGGCAAGGCTCCCGCTAGCCTTCAAAAACCTGGTCGGGAAATGTGCGTCCCACAAAATTTTTGTGCGTCCCGTACATGTATGTTTTAAATGTGTTGGCAACAGGGAATACAATTTTACAAAGCCCCCGATTCCTGGTATTGCATCGCATTACATCGCAGTTTGATGCAAATATTTGACTATTTCCTTTCAGATTCCTGATGAGATTTTAAAGATTTGTGTAAATATTATTGTCAATAACAAATTACGTGAATGCAAACTTGCTGACAATGTACGATAGTTTAGAAAGTTGTATTTTCAAAAGCTTATCACGTCTCACTGCCGTAAGAATTTTTCATTCATTGACTGGTGACCTCGACCCGGAAGTGTTGCAAAATGGGAGTGGTTAAATGTGAAAGGTCAATAACTCGTTTACTGATTGGTCCATTGGTTATGAATATTAATTAAGCTTTAGGAGAATTAGGAGTGATCAGTCAACATAATTTTCACGACTTTTTATGATGAAGTTGGTAAGCTTATAATCACTAATTTTTGGGCTGAATCAACTTGCGTCCGACTGGACGCAACGGGTTAATGAAATTTGTTGAACATTGCATCCAGCAATGCAAAAATGCGTCTGGACGCAAGAATTCGCGTCCAGCGGGAGCCTTGGTGTCGGGTGACCTTTGACATTATTTTGTGGCGAGTGACATGGACCATGGTCTTTCAATTCACGCCGAATGTCCTTGACAGGCTTGACTTTGCTTTAGTGGTCATGAAAGAATTCAAAAGATAACCTCTGCCCCAATAAATTTTTTTTTTTTTTCTTTCTTTTTTTCAATTTCGGGTACCCGGTTTACCCGCCCGAAAAATGCGCCGGGTACCCGGGTACAAAATTACCCGAAAATGCCAGGCCTAGATAAGTGACTGACTATCATTGAGGACCGAGTTCCGCAGTTTAGCCTCATCCCTTGTTTTTAACCATGTCCATACCATGAAACAGGAAACTGAGCATCAATTGTGAAGGGCCTTAGCAGGTCAATTATGAAATCTGATGAAATAATGAAAAATGAAAAAGTCACCTCACCAACCAACCTGAACTAGATGCGAACTCAGTCCTCAATGATAGTCAGTCATTTATCTTTTGGTGGTTATATGACTATCATTTGAGGACTGAGGTGTTATAATATATTTTCCGAGGAGCAATTTCAGACAATAGCTGGGGATTAGTGGGGCAGAGGTTATCTATTGAATCCTTTCATGACATGACCACTGAAGCATAGTCAAGTCTGCCAAGGTCTAAAGGACACTCGGCACAAATTGAAAGACCGCACGACACACGACACCAATTTGGTGTTTGTTATGACACCAATTTGGTGTTTGTTATGCTCCTCGAAATTAGTACCTTACGGTCTATGTCTGAACCTGAACCTGGAAAAAAAAGTGACGATAAATTCGGAATTGACTCAAGTTTCATGGGCCTTTAAACTAGGCTTTAATATGCATGTTATGTATGTGTGCACAAAACACATGTCAAGCATGTGTGCGACTGTGCGGGTGCTAGTTCACCACGTAAACTTATGGCTCAAAATTCGGACCGCTCGCCAATAAGTTTACTGCTTTCTGGTCGCATGTCATAAGTTGGGTACAATTTCCATTACATGGTAAAAAAAAGCCAAAAATGTATTCTTTGATATGTTGTATATATTGACAATCTCTAATAATTAACACCATTTTTAACCTTAACACCTGCTTATTTTTTGAGATAATGCTTAATTACTAATTAATTAATACACAGGCGTCTATGTAAATCTCAATTTTCAAATGCGTTTTTCTCAAATCGGACCTCAATTACAAAAATGACTGTAAAATTTTTATTTTATGCAAGAATGTCATCAGATTTGGAGGATATGTTCTCAAAACATTAATGCTTCAAATGAACTACCGGTATTTAAAATAATTGTATGTTAATTACATTGTAAAGGTCAATGACCTTTTATGAGTAATTAGCGAGATGGTTATTCTATTATTGAGGAAATGAATATCAAGAAGAGAATTGTACATTAGCATATTGCTAAAAATACTGAAATTCAACTAGGATTTCATTAAAAATGAAAAAATGGAACATATAACCCTTTAAGGTGGTACTACACACCTTGATAAATTTGTGACTATTTTTGCATTTTTCTCAAAAAAAGTAATATCACACTGGTAACAAAGGTCATGTATATTGTGGGGGTAAGGAGTCCAGTTGCTGCGCAGGAATTTTCGGTCACTCGATCCAGGCGGTGCATTATTTATGATCAGAAAAGAGGTACCGCTAGAATGTACCTCAATTCTTAACATATATAATGAACCCCTTGTCTTGAGTCATTGAAGTTTCAGAGAAGTAATTGGATTCCTTGCCCCTATAATATGGCTCAAAATATGCTAAGGTGTCATATTATAGCCATATATTTTGACATCTTTTTTTTAAAATAATAATTATAGAAATGGAATATTTGCTAGTTTAGTGGCAAGTTTAGGTAGTAAAGACATAGCATACACAATTTAAGTAAAATCCTTTCACTCTAAATAATAAAAAAAATAAAAAATAGCTGTAAAAATGCCTATTTTTACACTTTTATTTGTAACATGCCAAGAGACGCCTTTTTTCAACAGCTTTTAATTTTTTTATGGATCCTTATAGAAATTCATGTGACCTGTTTCCCAAAATGGTGCAGTAAACCAATCAAAAAAACAGAAAGAGGCATTATGAATTATAAGTTAACAGATCAAAAAAAGGATTTAAAAGTTTGCCTTGCGTATGTTACTATTGTCTGTCAAACTTTTGATTGATTTTGAAGTCCCTCAGTTTTTTATAAACAAAGACTTGAAGCATAAACTAAAGGGTAAATCTATTGTAAATAACTTAATTTCTCCATATTATAATCAATTTGTAAGTGGCTGCCATCTTTTTTGAACATATAACAATTTTAAAATTTTTCTTGAAATGTCTGTCAAATAGTAACATACGCAAGACGGTGCTGTAATTCCTGCTAAACTAGGGTGATACAGATAATTATGCTACATGACATAGCATTTAGCTCCACCTAGCTTTGTGGCACTATCACTTTGTGAGGAGAAGCTTTTTTGATGACACAATCCATTGTTAAGTGTTGTCTGTCAAACATTTGTATGCATAAGTAACATACGCAAGATTTGTATGTGTCTGTCAAAAGTAACATACGCAATATGTTTAAAAAAATTAAAAATCACTTGATGTTCACATTATGATGATAGTTTAGAGTTTATAAAAGTGTTTTAAAACATGTGATTTATAAACTGCATGTGATCTTTATTCAATTTCCCATCTTAAACTACTGTTTTTGCCAAATTATTATTCTGTATGTTACATTTGACAGACATCTTGCGTATGTTATGGCTTGACAGACACACATATTTTATTTATAACAATTTATCCTCCTTATTGTAATATTTGGACACATTTTTTCCACAATCAGTTGCTGTAGGTCCTACACCTAAATAACCACAAAATACCTTATGTAATACTTTATAAATTTTTATTTGATTGCAGAAAATCATCAAAATTGTGTCTGTCAAATATAACGTACGCAAGGGCTAGAAAATTAAATTTGTGAAGTAAATGGTCTATAACTTAACTTTCTTTTAGTGTATTATGAACGATATATGTGCATACTATAATTTAAACCTGGTTGGAGACCAAAAGAAAAGAGCTGGAAAAATAATTGTGTGTTACACTTTTATGACACCTTAGCTTATTTTGAGCCATATACATATAACTTTTGTTACCGGTGTGTAGTTACTTTATGAGAAAAATGCAAAATTTGTCACAAAATTTATCAGAGGGTGTAGTGCCACCTTAAGTAGTCAGTAATTGTTTTAGTTGTACAAATTCAACATTCAAAGCTGTCAATACATCATACCCTCCCTAGATTTGCAAAAGTAACCAGTAGTTTTGACATGCTGACATGTGAATTTTCACATGATGCCCTATTGCACACTCCCGCATCCGCCTGCTCCACATCCGCCTGCTCCTCCACCCCTGGCATTTTTTATTTCAACTGATGTGATTTTTTTACTGAATAATTTATAATAATATGCTTCAGTAGACTGAAAGAGTATAATATTAGGCTTAAAATGAGGTATCAACCACTGCTGTAGGATATGGGGTTACGGAAAGCCAATCAAATTTGTATCGCAATTTTTAGAAAAGTGTAATCCCTCCACCCTTTTAGCATACCCAACTTATGACATGCGACCTTCTATGTTTTGAAATTTGTTGACGTTTTAACGATCCCCGATTGCCGGTCGCTTATTTTAGCCGTGTCACGTCACATGCATGATGCTGGATTGCTGGTGGGTACCAACCAAACTTCAGAAAAAAAAAAACCTCGATCGCCGATAACGATGTGATATGGGACTTACATAGGATTACACAGAGATATTTCTTGCCAAAATTTGACCATTTCTAGGCAAGTTGGCCCTACTTTGTCTGCGTTATATGAAAAAGGACAGTCTTAAGGGGGTACTACACCCCTGCCCAATTTTGTGCCTATTTTTGCATGTTTCTTAAAAATTATAGTGCGTTGGGGACAAGTAAGATATGTATATTATAGGGGCAAGGACTACAACTAATGCACTGGAAATTTTATTTCAGCACGGACAACAGTTGTGGAGTTACAGTCAAAAATGAGGGAAAACTAGACCGAATATTCAGTCGATTATACATACTATAAAATCGACTGAAGTGTTCCTACCAAGTGTTTGTGCATGGTGTTATTGATGTCACTTTTGAGTTTAATTTGTCTCACCTGCATATATGAGCTCTCCAAATTGTTGCTTGTATACAGTACAAGGTTTGGGTGTGCAATCGACGTAAAAAGCCGTTCTGCATTCGTTAAAAAAAACCAATTTGTAGTCACGTCTTGAGCACAATGTCGTCGTGTCTTGCCTGTTTATTTTAAATGCAAAATGGCTGACCTTAAAGGTTAATTGATTGAGTTGACCTCATACGTAATGCATATTGATCATCCATTTCTCAAATAGGGGTGTTTTCTATCACATTGATGGACGTGCTGACCATTTCATCAGGCGGCATAGGAAGCGCAACACGTGACGTCTGAGGCTGGCGAATATACATGGCTGACAGCCCCGTTCAAAATACACGGTTAGCCATTACAAATGGAAAATTAACATACTTGCAGTGTGGTACACGGTCGTACCCCCACGGTTTTAGAGTAAGATAATTTTGCTTTGACACCACATAACAAATTTAGAATTGTTTGTGAAGATTTCATGAATATGTGTTAATCCAATGGCGACCTCAAAATTAGCGATATCGCTTCCATCACCGCCTGGTGACGCTGGTGGAATTTCCTAGAATTTCCCTCAAGAAATAATGGAATGAACCATATCCTTTGCAAGATGACACAGGTCATACCGGGTCAACCATGATCAATTTTGACAGGACAACGTGGGTTATGCCTGCCACTTCCACATACTTGTGCATAATACGGAAGGTCGATTTGTGCCCATAAATGTTTAGGCCTATGTTAAACTGTATGCAGACATGCCAACTTTGAAATCCAGATTTCCGTACTCAGAAGAGCAAAAATCCGTATTTTGCACCCTAAAACCGTATTTTTTTAAATATGTACCTTTTGCACACCTGCCAACCCCAGAACCCCCAAAAGTAAAGTGAGGGAGCACTTGTGCGACCGAGCGCGGCCGGAGTCCAGGGACCCACCTTACCAATTTGCAATCAAATTTGGCAATACCAAAGAACCATTCCATCAAAGTAACAAATCAATACAGAAAGATGCTTCCTTTACGAGTTATCACTCATTGAAAGTGCTACTTTGCTATACTTTATATGGAAAGCGGCCATCTTAAAGTCGTCATATTTCCTTAATTACATTATTGATCAAGCTGGTTTTCGGATATGTGATGCACAGTTGAAAATTAATTATTAAAAGATTTGGTGACCTCAGTCAACCTTTGACCTTGTATGTGACCTTTGACCTCACGAAATTGGATAAAGTATGTAGATGGTCAAACAAATTGATATATTTCTGGAAACATTGGGTTTTGTTGTTAGAAGCATGCTTTGTTAAAATTTTTAAGTTCAGAAAATAATTGATCATCATCATCATCATCATTATAGTATCAGTCGGTAGGCCTAACATGTTGGCCTATAAATATTTCTTTAATGTGCATGCATCATGCAAAAGTCGGAAGTAAAAGGAGGTCGGAAACCCTCTTGTAGGCTTATTCTTTTGCACTAGTAGAGCTAAATAGTTACCTAAATACCTTCAGAAGACATAGCATTAGGTAGTTAATAAAAAGTATTAATGTGCATGTAAAATCTGCAAGTCAGAAGAAAATTATTTCGGAAACCATCTTGAAGGCCTATTAAATATTTCTTTAATGTGCATGCATGGTGCGAAAGTCGGAAGTAAAAGGAGGTCGGAACCCTTCTTGTAGTATGCTTATTCTAATTCACCAAAAGAGCTGAATAGTTAACTAAATACCTTCAGAAGACATAGCATTAGGTGGTTAATAAAAAATATTAATGTGCATGAAAAATCTGCAAGTCAGAAGAAAGTTATTTCGGAAAGCATCTTGTAGGCCTATTAAATATTTCTTTAATGTGCATGCATGGTGCGAAAGTCGGAAGTAAAAGGAGGTCGGAAACCTTCTTGTATGCTTATTCTAATGCACCAAAAGAGCTAAATAGTTAACTAAATACCTTCAGAAGACATAGCATTAGGTGGTTAATAAAAAATATTAATGTGCATGAAAAATCTGCAAGTCAGAAGAAAATTATTTCGGAAAGCATCTTGTAGGCCTATTAAATATTTCTTTAATGTGCATGCATGGTGCGAAAGTCGGAAGTAAAAGGAGGTCAGAAACCTTTTTGTATGCTTATTCTAATGCACCAAAAGAGCTAAATAGTTAACTAAATACCTTCAGAAGACATAGCATTAGGTAGTTAATAAAAATATTAATGTGCATGAAAAATCTGCGAGTCAGAAGAAAATTATTTCGGAAAGCATCTTGTAGACCAATATTAAACAATATTTTTTTAATGTGCATGCATCATCGAAAGTCGAGAGAAAAACGATGTAAGCAACCACTTTAACAGACCAAGAAAGTGGTCAAATGATACCAGTAATTCAGTCGGTAGTCTAATCTTGCAGCTGTTTATCTTTTTAAGACACATCATTTTATTATTTTGGTCAAAATTCTGGAATTCCGTATTTTTTGGGGGGTGACCGTACTACCGTATTTTTCATGTTTTACCGTACAAAATACGGTGAAACCGTACTAGTTGGCATGTCTGTGTATGTTATACAAATTGTACAGCTATCATTTCTACCCTATGACGAACCGACATACCTGTAAATCAAATAGCCCACAAAAAACTGGTCATCGCTGGTATTTTTCATGAAGAAAAACAACACTTTTTTACGCCGGAACATGTCCAAAACACGTCGGCTGACGTACAAGCCTCCCCACGCATGTACATAAACAAGCCGTGTTCATTGTTTAATTGTCACCTGCAGCTGTTCGCAAGAAAACTTTCTGCATAAAATTACCTGGGGTCGTTATCAGGCCTGAGACACACTGGCGCTAGTTTGAGGACAGTCACTATGAGTTACTAATGTCGGCACATGCAGAAAATGCGTGATGGGTCGCCATTTTGTGACTCGTGCATCCAACCTGATCGTGTGCACAGGATTTGTGCTGGAGGCTAGTTAATGCGCACAACCAATGCGCAGAAGAAGACCTTGATACTAGGCGGAGCTTACGTTTCACAAGAATGATTGACAGCTGTGAGTAAGTGAAATTCTGTTCTGAGAATAGTAAAAAAATATGGTTCTCGTATAAATGAATATATTATCCATGGCTTCAAAATTAGGAACTGTTTCTTCCACAGAGCCCTATATAGGGCTCTATGGTCTCTACTCATCATACACGACCGTAGAAGATCTGGCCAGCGGCGACGCTTGCCAATCAGGCTAGCTATTTGTACGCGGCGTGGCCTCTCATCCTTTTTATTATCTCTGGTCTTGTCACGCTGGTAGATTCGCCCACCTGTGATTACTGACCTGGATCTGACAGAAGATTGTGGAATTTACGATTTTCAGCAGCAGGATTTTATGAAACTGCCAATATTTGCAAGTATTCTGAAGGATCGGTAATAATTAAAATATTTTTCATGGTGTCGGTAGTGCAAGTTGAAGTTAGTGAATTTGTGGTTTTGTATGTTATGTGCAAGAGTGTTTTCAGGAAGCGTAAATAGGCAGGCCGTTATGCTAAGCTCTCCATCTTATATGCAAGTTCGGCGACGAACTGGACACATCACACGGTAGTGTGATGTGTCCAGCCTGGATATAAACGTGGGTATGGAACTCTCCAACTGACTCGCAAGAAAGGGCCAAGAAATTTCACTTTTTTCAGTGCACATCGAGAAACCTGAAGTATTGCAATAGAGTGAGAAGTAAGTGGTTATCACCTGTAGGTTCACAAAGGGAATTTTAGACGATCATAAAAGGGTGAAAATAACGTGTAAAACAGCGGATGTAAATACCGACATCCTTCTCAAATCTAAAACATAGCGTAATAGTACGGCACTAAGGGAAAACCAATATTTGAATAATAAATCAGTAACTACTTGCTTTGAGTTGCTGAATTTTCAGTACAGTAGTTGTACTTGTAGTCCTTGCCCCTATAATATACATATCTTACTTGTCACCAATGTGCTATAATTTTTGAGAAAAATGCAAAAATAGGCAAAAAATTGACCAGGGGTGTAGTACCCCCTTAAGTAAAGTATAAAAAAAAAAAGTGCAACGCTTTTGATCATGATGTTTTGGGAGACACTGGACTGGGAGGGTTCAGAACAAAAAAATTATGGAGCCTATTCTTGACTGTGTAATATTCCTTCAACCAGTTGCCGTGCGGTAACAGTCTTATACGATGGACAGATAGTATCAGTTTGTGAATGAGGACATCGTATAAGTTCCTTGTACTATGCGGGTGCGTACTGCATGACTGCGTGCATCCACATGCACTCATGCACTTTGGCAACTGCCTGCATGCCTGCAAAGGTGCAAGGTCAAAATGATTTTATGTTTTGTGCAGTCAACATGTCATTAATTATCATTTTCAGATATACTGTACACTCACCAGACTGTCCTCCGATGGTGATGTCAAAGAAAACCTTTGGTCTGGCCATTTTGCTTTATTTTCTTGGAATTTACTGAGACAAGTTCAGAGTTGGCTCACGAGGGGTTGGTAGCGTGGTGCTGAAAGGAACAAGGAAACGTGATCTCGAAAATTCTCGGAGTTTCTCACCATTATGCACTTATATGGAAACGATTTGTAATTTAGGGACAAGTCATTTTATTTACTAGCGGGTATTTTTAGTACTAAATATATAATAGCATAGGCCTACAATGTATTTTTTTTCTCATTTCCGTATAGGCCCTGAAGGGTAGGCTATATTAGGGGTGGTGCAATAATTATGGGTACCCCCGGGTGGCGAATTATAGGGGGGCAAAGAATTTTGACAGGCCAAAAGGGGGGCAAGCATTTTTGGCAGGTCGAAAGGGGGTCAAGCGATTTTGGCAGGTCGAAAGGGGGAGCGATTTTTGGCACACAGTGTCATCGCCCCGATATCTTCAGGGCAGAAATCGCCATGGTAGGTTCAATTGAATCCACCGCCACGCATGGCCAAGTTTGTTCCGACCTGTTTAATAGTTGAGACGCATAATGGGCCGAAGGACATCTGACTAAGGCTACTGACAATTGCCCGGTGACTGACCTCGCTGTGTGTGAGTCTAGCATGGTACGCCATGCATAGGTCATATGCTTTTAGACTACCCACGATTGGCCTATAGGGGAAGGTGGGGCATAACGGACCCCGGGGCAAAACGGACCCCCGGGCAAAACAGACCGACCTTGGCAATTACTACCCTCTATGCAAATTATATTGAGGAACACAAGTATGGCCACGCGGATTTCAACAGAAATTTGAAAAAATTACGGTACTACCCGTCTGACGTAAGACATGTATTAGGCCTATGTTTGTTGTGCTGAGATTTTACTTTATTAATATCGGATTCAAAAAAAAAAAAAAATGTGTAGGCCTATATTGTAACACAAATGTACTAGCTTTGAGCTGTATGTAGGGGAGAGCGGGGAGTGTTCGCCCTAGGGGCAGGTTCGCCCACCCCTTGTTTCTCAGCACTAGGGCTATCGGGGGATTTAGTGATGGCAAAATTAGGTGACATAGGTCATTATAAACTTCTCATATTAGCTACAAGACATATAGGGACGTGTTCATCGAACTGCAGCCAAAACAAAAAAATTACACCAAAACGTAATTTTTTCTTGCATTAATAATGTTGTATTATCATTGATACATAAATACAGATGGTTTTATTGGAAATCTGTATTGGGAACATATGGGATTTGTCAAAGATTTAATGCAGTTATAAACTCCTTATACGATTTGTATTTTGCATACCCTAAAGAAAATACAAAAATGTGTTCAAGGGGCACGTTCGCCCTTTTGAGGATGGGGCATGTTCGCCCTATATCTTCCCCGGGCGGACTTACCCCAAACTGCAGGGCGGACCTGCCCCATCAGCGTATTATGCAACATATTGATAATTATACCATTAAACAAGGTAAAACTGCTGAAAAGCATGTTTTTTAAAGTTATGTGGTATCAGTATTAGTCATACCACCGTTTATGTCCTAATCAATAATCCCCCTGAAGTTGTAAACATGATACGTTAAAGCTCACTTTGGACCCCTACATTTTACCCGGACCCGACCCCTGCAACAAATTTAGTGATTCCCCAGAAGAGAATGAATGCCCTTTATACTCTTGCTAAATGTTTGCATTGAATATGTTATTGTTAGGCAATGTTTAAACCTTTTTTGTGATTAGGGTGAACTTACCCCACCATATGGGCGAACCTGCCCCAATATGGGGCAAGTTCGCCACTTTGCAAAACTTTTTTGTTTGCTCTATCCTGTTGCTATTGTAAGGCCTATAGTTCTGGGATTGTGGTCGTATATAGCTAAGACATTGGGCTTTCACATGGGCTAAACAGGTCATCCCTAACATTAAAATTGACATCGCTAGGCTGGTCAGAAAAAAATAGGGCGAACACTCCCCGCTCTCCCCTACGGCGTGGCCTATATGCTACAATGTAGGGGGAGGTGGGGCATAACGGAACACTTAACTTCGAGGATGCTCTGTGACGTCTCACCATTAGTAATATGACAAATTCCCGGGGGTGCCAGTTCAACCGTCAATGAAGTCATCACCGACCAAAATTTCGCGGTAAAAGGGTATCTTTTTAAGCATAGGCCACGTCCCGCGCGGGACGCGAAAAGGGTCTCAATTTTGGTGTTTTCTGGAAAACGGGTACCTATTTACAATAGATATGTCGGCGTTTTGGGTTCATGAAAAATCAAAGTCCAGCATTTGACGTCAGCCGCTGTTTTCGTTCCTGATTGTAAACAACTTCTTACTTCCGGGTCTGTAAGTGTAATATATTAGTCTTGTGCCCGCGGTCTTGTACCATGATTAAAACTCGGTGATGTTTGTGCATGCTGCCGAGCGGGCTGCGTAGAGACGGGCGTAGAGACTACGAATTTTGTACAAGGTACAGATACTGTGTAATCGGAATGGATTACGACATACGTTTGACTGCTGAACCAGATATGACAGGCACCATGCCTTTTGGAAATCGTGAAGTGACATTTGCCATCGCTGTTTGTCACCCGCGCAAAACTAGACTCGCTGAGTCTCATGGACGCCGTTCCTATGTCCATCAGACTCGTATTTCCCATTTTGGATGTCAATGGGAAATACACACTTAACGCTTTGCGCCGGTTAGAAACTTGAAAAAAATCTTTAAAATTGTATCAATGTATATAAAAGTGGTACCAACCTTATTGTGCTTGCTAATTTAAGACTCGGTTGAAACAAAATTAAGGATCGAATGCATTTTAGTGGCCAAAAAGGCAAAATTATCGTCAAAGTTCTGCCGAAATCGGCACCCTTGCGAAGGGTTCAGAATTCGAATCGGGAACGAAAATATCCGATCTTTGCGATCAAAGACACAAAATTACAACTTTAAACATACTATTGGCAAAAGACATTATTACCAAACAATATAGAATAGAAAATTTGACATCATTTTCTCAAAATATTGAAGAAATTTGCTCACTAGACATCGAAAAAGTACGCAATCCAATTCCCGTTCAAACGCGTGAGAAACTGAAAGTGCGTAATCCCGACTACGCAAAACCGAAGTTAAACGGGGAAAAAAGTGCTTTATATTTCAGATTTCAGAGCTTAGCGCGGATCATGGATTCGGCCCGGGATTCAGCACTGAAATCAAAGGTAAATAGCTACGCTTATTAAGAAAATGCAATCACGTTTTTCACCTAGAGTGCAGGTAACATTTTCCGACAAGTAATAGACCTGGTGAGTGTGTATTTGTATGTACATTTTACAAATATTGATATACAATTTCTGTGTGTACTTTAGTCATTGAAAACTGTGATCATCCCAAGGGATCATACACCACAAATGACCAAGATGGATTATACATCATGCAAAAGTATTGTGAATTTAATATGGTTATTAAATGTATTTATTGCCAAGAATAGGAAATAAAACTTTTCCACTACAAATAACCTGTTGGTGTATGATCTTCCCAGGATGTACTTGTACTAATTGGATACCAATGAAATGATTGCAGCTTGTTTGTTGTGTATGACCACAATTTTGTGTTAAGGATGATATTCCAGGCTATTTCATATTATAACAGAAATTGTATGTAAAGGGATTGGAAATACACTAGGTAAATATTGCTTTCTACCTTCGTCAGTGAAAAGGGTCATTGGGACATGTAAGGTCAGTGATATGGGTACCTTTGTTTGCACCATGGCTGTGGTCAGTGATTTGGGTATCCTTTTTTCATAGCAGGTCAGTGGTAAGGGTTACCTTTCAGCCCTTGGGCATGTCAGTGTTTTGGGTGAAAAATAAAAGTGTCTGGTCAGTGATGACAACATGCAATGGTAGGCCTATATGAGTGGCACCCCCGGGTACAAATTATATGTTCAGTTGAAGTTTGTATTTACCTTTAAGGGCTGGGGTATGAACGTTTGGACAGTATTTATTGTGGGACATTAGAGCACATCAGACATATCGAATTGCATTCTGAATACGAAGAATGTCATTCTGATATCAAATAATTATGATTTTTGAAATTCGCAATTTAATACACATTTTATGGCAAATCATTAAAATTGATATTTTGATATTTAACAGTACTTGAAGTAAACTTTATAAATCTGATGATTTATACTTAAAGTGTATGTAGGTGAGATGAAAAGCCGACGATCAATTGAAAATTTTGACCCTTCGTATTGAAGATATGGATTTTTTTTCCCAAAACACCCACAAAAATTAGGTCTTTTTGGGAAAAAATCCATATCTTCAAAATGAAAGGTCAAAATTTTCAATTGACTGTCGGCTTTTACTCGCTGCTACATACACTTTAAGAATATACCTGTAGATTTATATAATTTACTTCGAGGTCTGTTATATATCAAAAATTTGAAAAATATCAATTTTTTTAATTTGTCATAAAATTTGTATTATATTGTGATTTTCAAAAAATGAAAATTATTTGATGTCAGAAAGACATGCTTCGTATTCAGAATGCAATTCGATAGGTCTGAGGTGCTCTCATGTCCCACAAAAAATACTGTCGAAACGCAATAAACGCTCATTTTAGATCCCTTAATATACCACTAACCAATACAATTTGACTCTTACCCGGTACAATTTTTTATAAAAATGAAAAAATATTTTCAAAAAAAAAAAAACCGTTTTGCCCCACTATCGGGGCAAACCGGAAACCCCCTATGGGGCAAAACTATGAGAAAGAAGCTTGCGTCTTGAACTCCAAAACTGACAATAATTCTGATTTTATATGTGCCGAATTATATAGCGCAGTGTAGGCCTATAATTATGCATGCAACCCATTACTAAAAAATCGGGTATGGGGCAAACCGGAACCCCCCTATGGGGCAAAACGGCACCCTGGGTTTAAGTGCCTTAAGGTACATATCGCAACATTGAGTCAACATTATCTTCTCACTTAACCATTTAGGCCTATATATATTTTTTCATTACTGTTACAAAAAATATTAAGTAGGCCTACCATCTCTAGTGGAGTAAGTGGGTAACTTATTGGCCTATCATTAGTTTCATCTGTAGGCCTAGTTATATGTAGGCCTATGACTATTATTCGATTACCAAACATATTAACATGATTAAGTAGGCTACCCGTAACCCATCTATCCGTGAGTGAAGACGTGTTATGTCCCATTGGGGCAAAATGGAACCTTGTTCGTTATGCCCCACACCTAGGGGTTCCGTTTTGCCCCATACCCGATTTTTTAGTAATGGTTTGCATGCATAATAGGCCTACACTGCGCTATATAATTCGGCACATATAAAATCAGAATTATTGTCAGTTTTTGAGTTCAAGACGCAAGCTTCTTTCTCAAGATGCAGGCTAACGACTATCATATCTGTTCAACACATATATTCAAGTGCAAGGAACCACATTTGGTTTATTTAGACGAAATCATTTACGGGAGATATTCATCATTTTCTATATCCAAAGATTTTCGTCTGAATATCAAAATCGTGCATAGCACCATCGAGCTACTAATAGAAAGAGATTCCACAGAAAATCCTAATCCACTCAATAGGGTTAAGCCGATTACGCTATTCAACGCGAGTCATAACTTGAATGGATTTAATCAGTGCAGTCCCTCAAACACGGCCTTTGATGTTTATGATCGTTATGCGACAATATCGACCATCTATTTTAAAATTTAATTTAAACCGACCCCCCCAGACCCGTACCGGAAATTGATGGTATTAGTGCCCTTTTGCATCGATCACATGATCTTCGATTGCGTCATTGTGTTTCCGATTTCAAGTTGATTTACTAGCGAAAACCTGATCGAATTCCCTCATTTCCTTCCAAAGTTACGGTGAATTTATGTATTTTTTCTGATCGTGATTAGTGTAACGGGACCACAGAGGTCTACTATAAACAAGAGAAGAAACTAGAAGGCTATATATTTGTACACAAATACGGCTATACCCGCATGTTATCGGTGCACCCAAACTTTGCTGAGGACTTTAAAATAAAGAAATTATGAAAAGTCGCCCAATTGGGCAGAAAATGTGTAAAACGTGAAAGTCCAAGTCACAAGATTTAATTGAATGTAGGTTGCACTCTCGTAGCACTTAAAACAAAGAAATTGTAAAAAGTCCCTCTCCCAGGGAGGCGTCTCTCTTACTCTCCATAAGTTGCTGTTGTCAGTCTCTCTTATTCACAGTGTGGCTATGCAATATGATTAGGGGGGAAACTTTTCCAGAGGGAGTATGTAAATTAAATGGAACAGCCATTTCAGAGGGAGTATGTAAATTACACGGAACAGCCTATTTTGGGGCCATTTCAGAGGGAGTATGTAAATTAAATGGAACAGCCAATTGATATGTAAGGCCATTTTAAATCGACTTTCGAAAAGTTTTTTGATACATTCATTGATTTCTCAAAAAGAAAAAAAATGAAAGCCATTATTGGGGGCTAATTGTTGTATCACTATGAAAGGCCTGACACCAATAATATAAACACTTGTTTCGGTGACCCAAGTTCATGGTCATTTCTGCTCACGCACTTTTTTACAGATGGCCTGGAATTTCATATTTCGGTTTCAGCGATTGCCCGAAAAAGGTGGTATGTTTTTGAAAAGCGTTTCCGCTTGGAATGTAGATAGTTATTGTTGCTATTATAGTATTACTCTTCGCGATTTTAATTTATGCCCTCTTTAGCCGACAATTTTCAATGCATTTTACACAATAGATACGTCGCTTGCATAAATACCGCTATTTTTAACAGTATCGTTTTTGTTAACCAACATACCATCCAAATTAGTTCTCAAGACTTTGATGAAACCATAGATACCAAATCGGACTGCATGTGATGAACAGATTTTAAACTAGAATCAAAAGAACTAGCGTAGGCACTCTCAAAATGTACTTTTTTTTAAATATCGCGTTGTGATAAAAATGACTGCCTTTTCCTTGTTTTTTATAACAAGGAAAAGCTTTACTTACCTCAAACTTCTCAAGTAGCGTTGTCTCAATGTCCGTTACTGGTTGGTATTATTCAGATTAAGCGATTTTCATGATTTAGGCCTACTTATCCTTCATTTGACCAACTATTTGCCCACACCGTGTACGAATATATTCCAAATATGGCGCTGCATTCAGTATCACACTAACGACAAGGTTATACTAAGATGTGTAAGACTTTCTGACACTATATTCACGGTTTTTCTAATGGCTGTTCAAACTTATGACAAATTTGGCTGGTTTGCGCTGTTCAATACCATTTCACCCTGATGTGACAG
Organism: Amphiura filiformis; assembly: GCF_039555335.1. Lineage (NCBI taxonomy): Eukaryota > Metazoa > Echinodermata > Ophiuroidea > Amphilepidida > Amphiuridae > Amphiura > Amphiura filiformis. The sequence goes on from NC_092636.1 coordinate 12,921,045, forward strand.
TGACGTCACATCCGGGGTCACGTCAGTATTAAGCTGGTTTCATACTACCCTGCCGCTTGCAATGAGCGGCGTGGCGCACGCGCATTGCAGACAATCGGACACAATCAAGGCTTGTCATTGCTTGAAACGCTCTGCCGCTTGCCGCAGCGGCAAGCGGCAGGAAAGTATGCTGGGGCATTATACGAATTTTATTAGGCGCAGCATCACTCGCTGGAGTTCGATGGCGCTGGTGTACATACGCACGCGCTTAAAGACACCGCATAGATGCGAGAGCGAAACAGCTGTTCACAACGCGTTGACATCACTGCCACATCGGGGTGAAAAATGGTATAGGTAGATGACTATGAAACCTCAAATCGCCCCCATAAAGGTTGGCAAATGAGAAGCAGGCCTCAGTTTAGCGAGCTTTGTCTAGTTTAATGCGATGCGAGTGCAAACGCCGCTCGGACAGTGAAGGTTTCTGGATACCGAATATGGGTTTAGATTAGGCCTATATAATGTCCTCTAGGCCATATAATTTATTTTTGGAAAGGAAAGTCTAATCTCGGAGCCTATTCAATTGAGAAGGGACTGGATTTTGTCATAATAATATAAAAATTAATACTTGTCGTCCATAACAAGAAAGAATGCCTCGCGATTTTTTTTTATATCCTGCCATAGTTTTTTAATTGATTAAACTGAACATGCATGAAGCTATATCTTTACTAGCTTCATGCACTAATTTGCAGACATTAGATTGTGTTTACAAGAAATAATAAGCGCTGCCTCCTCGAAATTTCTTATGCCAGCAGCTTTGATGATTATAGTGCATGATGAGCGGAGCGTTTACTGCGTGTGATCCCGGGGCCCGCCTTATAGGGCCCCCTGGTGGGGTTCCTGCAGCTCATGGGTTTTGGGCATTTTCATTCCATGAGGAGAAGCCTCCTTGCATGTACACTTCACTGAACTTGTAACGTTTTTATGTGCCGAACATTTTCTAATTTCTTCCCCTTTCTCTTATTCCTTCCCCCTTTCTTCACCCTAAATTACTTCCCCTAATTAAATGAGCATTTTGGCCCAAATTTGACCTCACAGATGAACTTATCAAGTCTTTGTCATTCTAAATATGAATACTTTTATATACTTTAGACCAACAATTTAGCAGTTATGAGGCCCGAAAGTTCAAGTTCCATAATTCCAGGGTTCAGACCAACCTTAAGTTTCCCTTTATTCTCTTTACTTCTTCATATATTTCAATTTCTTACCATTTCTCTCATTCCTTCCCCCTTCCATTACACTCACTTAAACTACTTTCCCCTCACATCACTTCCTGTTCCCTTCCTTAAATTTCCTTTCCTTCTTCATATTCTTCAATTTCTTCCCTTTTATCTCTGCACTCATTCCTTCCGCTGTGTGCATGAATTACTTCCCCATGATAATAAACATGCAAGTTGTTTCCTTTACCTCTTTTTCCCTCTTTCATTCCCCTTTCAATATTCCTTCCCACATCCTTCTTTGGTATCCCTTTCGTTTTTTTTCATTTCCCTCTTATTCTCGTTTCCTCTCTGTTGCTTTCCCTTCCCGGCCTCTTGACCCTTTGTTTCCCCATTCCCAGTTCCTTTTCACTTCTTTCCTTTCCCCCTTTTCCTACTTCCTTTCCTTTTCCCTTCTTTTCTTTTTTTCTTTCCCCTTTCCTTTGTCCCTCCATAAAAATCCGCCATCAAATCGAAGTGTCGGTAACTAACCTGACATGCGTATTAACGCTTTACCAGGCAGGATACTGTCAATAAGCGGATCCGCCGAGAATGTCATGTGAAAGCGCCCATTTGAGCGAGAGGTATAGGCCTACCTTTTGTTCTCATACTGCCCACGGGTGTGACTGAGTCTTCGCCAGCACACAAAAGCACACTTTACCGTCGATGTACAATTATTTACCACCCGCCTTAATTTAGGCGCCTCATTTAAATAAATTCAATAGAGTTGAATAGAGTTACGGACTCAGTACGGTACCCGTATAACAACGTTCCATGGCTGTCAGGTAGGCCTAATTCCGAGATTATAATAGGCCCCGGGGGTCACTCACTACTTGACTTGCTACGCACCCGTGTCCAAGAAAAACGTCTAAAAGGGTATGTTTTTTACCACACAGCGGCGTCGACGTCTTTTTGAAAAAGGGGTACTTTTTCAGAAGGCATCGCCATTTAGGGGTCCTTTTTCAGCCAAATCCTTAGACGGTTAGGGTTAGTAATATTATTGTTTGAGTGAGTTTGCACTAATTTGATAAAAATCACCACTTTTTAATTGATTCTTGTTACTTTTGTGCATGTTTTCTTCAGTATCTATATGTCTGCAACATCAAAAAGACACCTTGCGTATCAAATTAGCTAATTTCCCTGTTTACGCCACTTAGGGTATCAATATAGATATTTCCAAGTTGACGCCATTTAGGGTATGGTTTTTGCATGTGCTACGCCATTTAGGGTAGGATTTTGCATGTGTTTCGCCATTAAGGGGTGCAATTTGGTTATGTAAAAAATCGCCATAAAGGGTGCATTTCAGAGGTGCTCGGACGCGTGTGGGAGGCACTTTTGTGTGAGAGTGACCCCCCCGGGTAATAGGCAGGCCTATAATAGGTCTTACACCGGTGTCACTTTCTGCTAAAGTTCGCAGTAGGCCTATGTATGTTGTTATCACGGTTAGGCCTATAGGCCTATTCAATCAAGTCAAATGGGTTTCTATATCACGAATATCCATTTTAAAAGCCTGGGGCAAGTGAGGGAGTGAAGGAGGGGTCGAGGGGTGAAAAGAGGAAAAGCGATGTATGATCGAGATTGGAAGGTAGGCCTATTGGAGGGGTAAGGCGCAAAAAGAAGAGTGGAGAAGCCCGCGCGGATTAGCTTGGCTCTCCAGTAAGAAAATACGGACAGCTGCGCTTCCAAAATTTCGAAGACTTTGATAGAAGTGGAGTTGATTGTTGATCGGACAATCATATACCCCCTTTAAGATGAAAATGTTAAATATTGAACCGTGGTTAGCATGCGCGTATTTTTTTTTTTTTTTGGGGGGCCTTTGGGGAGCCAGCCCCGGGGTAAAAGCAGGGGCGGCAAAAATGAAGGGCGGCGGAAGAAGAAGGGGCGGCAAAAACAGGGGCGGCAAAAAGAATTAGTCAATAAAAAAGGGCGAAAAAATTTGATAAAGCATACATTTTTTTTAATAAATGGTAGGGGGAAGTGGGGCAAATTGGTCCACCTAATGTCCCATTTTGCCCCACCAGATTTTACTCGGCTATAATACTACCTGACAACTTGCGACAAGTGACCACTACAAAACAAAATGTACATCACCAAGAGTCTAGTAGACTAACGTTTCACAAAAAATGGTGCCCGTCGGCCTCCGGCTTCATTATTTTATTAAGGAGTCTTTAAGGCGTCCCATTTTACCCCACTGCGAAATTGTTGCTGTAAAGAGGCTGGGGTAAAATGGGACGCCATTGATTTACTAAGGGATTTCTTTTGTTGGGGCAAAATGGGACAGTGCGAGTTAGCACACAGTAAATCAATGGCGTCCCATTTTACCCCAATTTGGCACATTTCTAAAAGAAATCTTTTCTTATAATTTTCGAAGAAAAGAGTAACAATTTTGTCTTATTTAATTGAAAAAGGTGGCTTAGAAGTTATTTTTTAATTTGAGAAACACTAATTCGGGCCATTGATTCAGATATTTAGCCTCAAGTCGTGACCTCTGCTTAGAAATGACAATAAAAAATGGAATACTTATTTTGATGTGTTAAGCTTACGGCCCTTAGAAGTTCCTGTTTAATGAAGAATGGTACTTTTAAATGGTTGGAAATATAGACATTATCAAAGTTCTTTTGTTGCAAAAATGGGCAAAATGTGACCATTTTAAGGTATAAACGTATTTCTGAAATCACTGTCCCAAATTACCCTGTCAATTTGCCCCAAGGCTAGCTATAGGCCTATACATCAAAATGTGCTGCTTTTTGGGTGCTAGCGCCTGAAACCCTTTTTTTTTTTTTTTTTTTTTTGCTCTTCACTTTTTCAAACGACCGAGAAAAAAATCGGGTCAACCTTTTCGGGCTGTTGAGGAAGGGGCGGCAAAATTGAATTTTCTTCAGCCCCCCGGGGTTGGGGCGGCCACGGTACGCCACTGGTTAGTCCCTAAATCCATATCAATCACTTAAAACGTTATCCAATAGGATTCGCGCATGCAGCCAGTACTTTTCCATTGACCATTGAAACAACTTATTTGGGTACGTTAGCTTCTGGTTTGTGTCCGGATTTGTGCCCGGGATTTAAAGCAATATATAACATTTTCAAACAAAATAGATTAGCATTTCTTTGCCATAAAATGTTAGCTTTTACTGTCAGATATATCCCTTTTATTTTTGAGCCGAACAACTACGGCAAAGCAAAGAAAATTGAATTTACTACCAGCGCACATGTCGCCAATACGTACCACTCCTTCGGTCATGTTGTGGTACCCCTTACGAAAATGGCACACATTTTTGAACGCATGCAGCATGCAAGCAGCACGCGTGCCGCACCGCATGCAGCACGCGTGCAGTTGGTAGTGTGCGGATGCGTATATTTGGAACGAGGCACGCATGCAGGGAAGCGTGCAGATGCTTGCTGCATGCGTGCAGGTCATGAGCGTATGCAGTTTGCATGCAGCATGCAAATCCATTGGCGTGCACTGCATGCGTGCAGCACGTACTGGCCATATATATGCGAGACAAAATCATGAAAAAATAAATAAAAAATAATGGTTAACAGTGTATCCTACTGTCCTTACAATTAGTCTTACATAACCTGGCTATCCATTTCACAATGAACCAAAATTGCCTAGCTGAATTTTATACAAGTCACTTATCTAACTTAACCTACCTGATTTTGAACTTGGGACCTTCTGCATGGGAGTCTGATGCTTTACCATTTGAGCTATTGGGGTATACACATTTGATTAAGTGTTTTAAGTTAATATAAGCAATATTTTGATGACTAAACCGGCCAAAGTGCATCATTTTAGGAATATTGATCAAATTTACTGTGAATATTGATAACATTCACTATAAAAATGTTGAATTTTGTTTTGATTTTTTGCAGTGCCAATTAACTGTTGATTCATGAACAGGCATACCAACATTGGCCAATATTGCAATGCCAACTATCGAAAAAGAAATAGCATTCCAACATTGGGCCAATGATGCAATGCCTACTATTGAAACAGGAATGGAATTCCAACATTGGTCCAATGTTGCAATGTCAACTTTCGAAACAGGAATGACATTCCAACATCGGCCTAATGTTGCAATGCCAACTATCGAAACAGGAATGGCATTCCAACATTGGCCCAGTACGTGTTTCAATGCCAACTATCAAAACAGGTATGGCATTTCAACACTGGCCCAAAGTTGAAATGCCAACTACCGAAACAGGAATTTGCTTGCCCTCCCTCTAGACCTGCCAAAAATGCTTGCCCCCCTCCCTGTTGGCCTGCCAAAATTGCTTGCCCCCCCCTCCCTCTTGGTCTGCCAAAAATCTTGGTCTGAAGGTTAAATACTTAGAAAATTTTGGTCCGAAGGCTAACCTATTTATTCATTGTAAACATTTAAATATTTTCACTTCTAGATCATTGCCAAATTGTGACTTGATGTCAGTTGTGTGAAGGTGAATTAGTCATTGAAAATCCTGCATGCATGCAGCATTTTACCTTTACTGCTTCTGGAAACCCTGTATGCGTGCAGCATTCTAACTTATCTGGAAATCCTGCATGCGTGCAGCAATATGCGTGCTGCATGCAAAATGCGTGCAATTTGCATGCAGTCCTACAGTCCGCACACAAGTGTAGTCTGCACGTAATTTGCGTACAGATTGGTAGTCTGCACGCAGGTTCTGCAAGCAAATTGTGTGCGCGGTGGATATTTGTGTGCGGTGCCTGCATGCACACAGCTGGTTCGCACACATGAACACGCAACCAGCAGGCCTTGCTTGCATGCTGCACACATCTGCACGTGTGCTGCACACTGCCGCACGCGTGCTGCACGCTGTCGCACACATTTTTCATTGCTTGCATTTTCGTAAGGGACGACCCTTTGTTGTGTATATCACCGTCGCACACGCCGCGTACATACTGTTCGTGTATGCGTTCGACTAACAATTCCATCGTAATAATAAAGGGCTGAATCAGCGTTTTATTCAAAATCTGTGATTTTGACAAAACTACAGCACCTAGAGTCTTGATTTTTGCAGGCTATATTGGTTTAATAAAGTACAATAAAAATGAATTAAAAAAATTCAGTGAGGGCGTCCTCCTCAGCAAATGTTATAATATGGCTTTAATTTTTTGTGCTGGCTATGCCATGCCTATCAGGGGGGTGGCACTAAAATTCACCGGGCTAAATTCACGGCTCGGCTTCCTGTCAACAAATTGAGGCAAGTAAACTACCCCCGGGAAACAATAAGGCCCCTAAGGGGCTGTATGTGCAATAATTATGAGCCCCCGGGGGGGTAAAATTTCCAAACGGCTCGCCAAAAATCGCTTGCCACCCCCCTCCATCTAGGCCCGCCAAAAATTGCTTCCCCCCCCCCCCCCGGCCCGCCAAAAAATCTTTGCCCCCCTTTCATTGCATATGCCAAATGTTTGGGATTCAAATTTGCAAACCTTAAAATAAATTGTCTATAGGCTCGAGCAGGAAAATTTGCATAGGGGCCTATAAGCGTTTCCGTACGGTTTTCCTAAGCCTTGGGCCTTCTTGCCAAAAATTGCCCCCCCCCCCCTTCGGCTCATCAAAATGTCTTGCCCCCCCAATTTTACCCTCCCCAGGGCTCATAATTATTGCACAGCCCCTAATTAAGGGACTGTTTACAAACACTTGTTGGGGGGCCTGATGCAAAAAAATTTCATCGCGAAAATGTTTCGGGACCCCTTTTGAGATCTCAAAAATTTCAGGGGCCCCCTTTATGACATGAAAATTATGGGTCAACCCCATAGAAAAGCATATTAACTCAATTTTCCCAGGAAAATTTGTCATTTTTTCAGGCCCCCCTTAGAAGGGTCTAAATTTGTCAGGCCCCCCTTTTTGCATCAGGCCCCCGTAAAGTGTTTGTGAACGGTCCCTAAGCAAACTAGTGAAATCCAATTCCCACTAGTCTTTAGCACTATAGGCTGATAACCAATAAAATGTAGGCCTAGCTAAAATACCGGTAGCTAGGCCTAAATGTGTAAAATATTGCACCAAATGGCTCCATTGGGGCTTTCACTTTCAAAACTTTTCTAATTCAAGTTAATTGCCATTAAGGTGGTATTGGATGCATTTTCTAGAAATTAGAAAATGCTTTGAGCATATTTTAAACAGATTAATTGAGTAGGGTAAAAAGTACACTGATCAATATGCCCTTTGTTTGGAGCAAATCGGACATACGGTTTCCAAAATACATTAATTTATATTTTCTTTGTATCCTATTGTTTTGTCAATAATCAATATAGTTAATGAGCTAAAAAGGACTGGAAAGGCTCATTAATATGTAATTTTGCCAATATTTTGCTAAAAATCAATGCATAAATGTTCAGGTACTTTTATTTTGCATACTTTTGCCCTAAACTTGCATAATTAATTAGCATTTATGCATTATATAGTGAAGCCGCCCTCTAATTTGCATAATTAATGAGCTAATTTGCATAAATGCTAATTAATTATGCAAATATGCAAATTAGGGGGCGGCTTCACTATATAATACATTAGAACATATTAGAAACACTTTGACCAAGTTTCAGGGCAAAATTATGCAAAATAAAAGTATATACCCTGAACATTTATGCATGGATTTTTAGCAAAATATTGGCAAAATTATATGTAAATGAGCTTCTCCAGTCATTTTAGCTCATTAACTTGATTGATTATTGATAAAAACAATAAGATACAAAGAAAATATAAATTGATATATTTTGAAAACCGTATGTCCGATTGACTCCAAACAAAAGGTATATTGATCAGTGTACTTTGCTCTACTCAATTAATCTGTTTTAAACATGTTTAGAGCACTTTTATAATGCCTCCGCAGCTGCGAAATCTCAATCGTATCCGTAAATACTTAGATACCGACACTTGTCATAACATTGTCCGCACTCTCATTTTATCCAAACTGGACTATTGTAACTTACTCTTCAATGGTAGGCCAATAGATAAAAAAACACCAAACCGTCTTCAAGTCCTCCAAAATATTATTATAAAAGTCTGCCCGTCTTATCTTCAGGCAACCGAGTCGCAGTCATGCCTCTCCCCGGGGGCACTCGAATTTTTTTTTGGTAGGGGTGTGCCACCGCCAGTTTCGAACTCGAGGTCTAAGGAACTGATTGGCCGGCCAAAAAGGGGTCTAGGGAACTGATTGGCCGGCCAAAAAGGGGTCTTGGGAACTAATTAACCAGCCAAAAAGGGGGGTCTTGGGAACTGATTAGCCGCCAAAATCTGAAAATGGGGTCGCGGAACTAAACAATGCAGGCCAAACCAGGGCTCAATTTCGTTACGTTTTTGCCACAGATTTTTGAAGGAATCGATTTCACTTTGATCAAGAAAATCATTAATGTAAAATTGGTCTGATGGGGTGGCCTACTACGATGGAAATCTCAGCAAAGCAAAACAGCATTCGGATCAAAATTACTAGACCCTGCAGACCTACCTATAGCCTACTGATAATTATAGCAGCAGCGAGCAGCATTTAAAAGCCCACCATAAAAACAAACCCACAAAAATATTTTTTCAGTGCCGTAACTAAAGAAAAACATTTAGGCTACATTGAAATGTCATGCATACATGAGACCATTGAGTGAAGTATGCAGAATTTGACAACCATTCCACTATTGGCACTGAACCAGTAGATCGTAAATTACCTTTTAATTCACTGTTATGGCTAGCTGCAAGGACGTGTACATAATTATTTGAGGTACTTTTCCTTATATTTGGCAATTTTATTCCCAAAGAGATCTCAAAATCATTTATTTCCAGCAAAGTGTTTATCAGCTGAAGGCCTCGGCACTCGCCTATGGCAAGCCAAGGGGGCCAAAAGCGTGGAACAGCTACGCGTAGCTTCTTTCTCGTTACGAGCAGCTGTTTGACCAATCAAAATAGTCAAATTTAATCACGTGGTTGGGTCGTTAGCTGCGCGTAGTATAGTTATAGGTATCCTCTTTCACAATTATTATCTTGTAATTAATTTACGGAATTAGCATAGATAACGAACGGGTAAAGGAGGCCAAATCACAGCACGTGTCAAGAGAACATATGTTGCTAATGCCTGGCTAAAATGACACAAAGCATATTTATTTAGTGTTTCCAAGTTTGCACCGTGTTTAATAGCAAGTAACTTTATACTCGGGCTGTATTAGCGGTGCAGGGGATATGAAGGTCAAACAACAACAACTACTGATGTAAAGCGCTGTGTAAAGATATTGCAGGGAAAGCGATATCACATGCCACTGTGTAAATATGGAGAGAGTAAAATGGGTCATCAATTTTTTCGGAACGGGGAGGGGGGGTTCCTAAATTTACAAAAAGTCGGCGTCAATAAATTGCGGCCCTCACTATTTCGGCATCAAAATGTTATGACCCCCGACACCCACCACCGATACACCGTACCCCTAGACAGGCTAAAATTGTATTGAAATCAGTCTTTTGAATACAATAAACACACTATCTGTAGTCATCTTGTGACTCCTACATTTTGTCATTATCAATTTATGACCCCCTCCCCTTATTTTTCTTTCCAAAAAGTATGACCCCTATATTTGGGATCCCCTTCCGAAGAAAATGATAGCCCCTAAATATAGAACAATCATCATTCTGTTCAGATATTACTTTAATAGCACCTATAGGCCTACCATTTTTTGCTGATATACTACAGATATTTTCATTTACAAAAATTAACAACGTAATATTTGTGAGAGAGGATGTTTACATCAGCTCCACGTGTTTAAAACCGCGAATCTGATTGGTTAATAAGCTGCACGTAACGAGAAAGAAGCTGCGCGTAGCTAGTCCCACGTTCTGAGCCGCTTAGCTTGCCATACTCGCCGGCCGGCAGTGCTGCAATCACTGTTTACAATCAACCAACCAGTGTTGCCACTACTACAAAGTACAAGGAGCCCAAAATCCCGCCCAAAATCCACCTTATTCCTATATACAATGTGTTTCAATGGGGAAGAAATCGATGGAAAATTCCCTTTGAAGCTTTTTGGGCTCGAAATAGTAGGACAGAAAACACGCCAATCAAAATGCCAATGAGAGCGGAGATCGATGATAGCTGATGATCTGAGGGTCTATGGAACGGCTAGAAAATTTTTGGGGCTTCAAGAGCGGCAATCAATGAATTTAGTGGGTCTAAGGAACGGCTAGCGGCTCTGAAAAAGGGGGTCGTCGCCGCGGCACATACCCCGTATAGCTGGGGAATGTGAGTGCCCCCCCCCCCGGGGCCTCTCCTCTTCTCCAATCTCTCCACTGGTTGCATGTTGCCCAAAGATTACAGTTCAAGAGTCTTCTCCAGACATTCAAAGCATTTCACACTCAATCACCTGATTACATCTCTTCTTATTTTCAACCTCGGACCCACAAAACATCTTATCAGGAGGGTGAAAGTGCATATAGGAACAATGCCAAAAACTACGTCACGCCGGTCACGCTATTGTTCGACTTAAACTACATCATTCGCCATTTTGTAAATATTAACGCATGATCGTTGCTTTGAAGTTTCCACCGGATAGTCTGTGGATAGCGCAAGAGCATGCTTTGACCATGCGCAAAAAATGAATATCATGAAGATGTTTAAGATTGATTCTTAGATGTTTCAAAATTACCGTCATATTGCATAGATTCATCAAAGAATGGTTTGAAGTACTAACCTTATTTAGTAATTTTAAAAAATCGGGAGAATTTTACAAAATCAATGTTTTTACCTGTCGGTATTACAACTCGTGAAACACATTAGTGATGTGCCTGGGTGACCTAATCTACTAACCTTTAACGTTTCCTCTATGAACTCTAACCCTCCTGCAATATGGCGCCTATTGTCTAGAGTTAAACTACATCATTCGGTGTGTTACGTAATAGCTACGATGCCTATCCCTTTATATCCCTGATCTTATGCGCTTCGATCTGACGCTGCTGTCACATTTGAAGTGCCTCGTTCCAAGAAACAAGCTGCTAGCTGGCGATCGCGCCTTTTAGCTCCTTTTCAACAGTGGGGCCGCGCCTTTGGAACGAGTTGCCCACCACTGTCCGAGGTCAAGAAAATATTACCACGTTCAAGAATCTCCTTAAAACCCACCTCTTTCCCACTGATCATGCTGATTAGCTCTTTTTCCTTTCCTGAGGGGGGCACAATACATCCCCTCTCAGCAGGCCCCTGAGGGTGCAGTGGTCATTTGACCATAAATACCTTCATTGAGGCTTGAGGCTTTGATTGTGAGTTATCAGTTATTGAGCATGATCGAGCGTTCATATTAAACTACTAAAATTTGCGGCTCAGTTGGAAATATGTTAAAATAGTAAATAGGCCTATAGCCTATGCTCCGAAAATAACTACAATTGTGTAAAAATGTTGTAGAAAATGGCTCCATTGGGGCTTTCACTTAAAAAAAAAAAGTCAAATTCTGAGGGGCACGTGACATCACCCCTCAAGCACCCCTGCACTGTTGCCGATCTTAACTTTCAAAATTTTCGTTCATACTTCAGCCCACCAGGGTCTTGGTTTCTGCCTGGGGGGGGGGGCACTCGAATATGAAAGTGACATACACATCATTGACAATCAAAAATAGCTTTTTACCCAATTTTACAGTACAAAATAGACAAAACTTTATTTATTTTGCTCAACATGCGCGCGAAGCTTGCCGAGCATACTGCAGTTACTGTCCGTTTTTCTATACACAATACACAGTGCTCTTTCCCATTGACGCGTGACCTCTACAAATAGCCTACGTTAAAAGTATGGGGATATGCCTATTGTCTGTCCAATTAACTTAGACACCCAGTTTTTGCTACTTATTTGAAAAAATATCCACTTTCAAAGAAAGTCATGAAAGAAATTTAAGAAAAGTGTTAACATTCGCTGAGACCTAACGGGATTTTTGTGTTTCCAAAGCATTGAGTGAGAGTTTTAAACTATACCAGAAATTCTATTGAAATTGGAAGGTTTTTTCAACACTTTAAAAATAATCCGGTAGAAGTTGGGTACCATTATTTTGGAAGGTCTGTAGGTATTGTGATTTTGGATAGTGAATGGATGAATAGTAAATTAATTATACTCCTCACCAAAAACATTTTATAAAAATGAAAAATATAATTCAGTTCATAAAATGCAGACAGTGTTTCTATAAATTGGCATATTTAAGCTTATTTATTCTTAGTGTATTAACTCAGTGATCCCAGCCAATTACAACAATTCGGCGCGGTATTTGAATCTTGTTCTGTGCATGCTTTTGGCTTGGCCCAATTCCAAGAAAATACAAATTGTATGCCCTATGAATGTTCTGATGTTATTGGTGAGGAGTATAATTCACAATACACTCCAGACGCATAGTAACTTGGCCTATCATTTGTTATAATGCACCAACTGAAATTATTGATTGGCTCCAAACAAAGGATTTGAACCGGTGTCCTTCACCGAAATCATGGCACAGTGCAGTCCATTCAATCAAATATTGTCATCAACCTATTTGATCGTAGTGTATTTGTTATGCGTGTGAGACGACCTCTCGCGGTAGATTGCAAACATGCTTTTGTTGAATGCATTTGAGTAGACCGCCATTATTATAACCGGCCAATATTAAAGGCCCTTTCAGTGATTTCACAGGAACATTAAAAAAAATGGAAATTTGTCAGAGTTGCTTAGAAATAAAGAATAAGTCTACAGAATTTCATTAAACCACTTTACCCCTGAATACATCGACAAATTAGTCAAAAAACAGAAGTTTTAGAAAGGTTTTCTACTTCAACTCAGATCGACTCGAGAAAATCGAGATTTTCGTACAGTGCGCCACCAATCGACTGGAAAAACTTCCTAGTCCAGTGTTTCTAACACGGGGAAGTAGAGTCTAAATTGATTTAAAACAGACGCTTAATTTTTGTAGTAGAAAACAAAATAAGCAATTAAAGGTCACCGAGGCAAACTAACGGTCAATTCAAATATGAAAAACAGTTAAAATTGTGTATTTTGTTTAAAATAGTAGCTACTGATGTAATAAGTAGTAGAAACAATACGCAACGCGTGTTGGTACGTGGAGAGTGAGCTTCTTTCGATCTCGAGTCGGACTTTTGTACTGTCAGTATCAAAAGTCCAGAATCATGCAAATGCTTTATTTTGTCTAAAATACACGGCTTTCGACCGAACCACTAGCAGGCTATGTTAGCACATCTATGCCAATTACAAAGGTACCAAAATCTGAATTTTGATGATTTTTACGATCGTCCGGATGAGCAAATCACTGAATGGGCCTTTAAAAGTACTCTTCTAAAATTCTAGACAATATAGTTTTGTAACATGTCCTAAATTTTTAGCTAATTTAGATGTTTGGAAATATGCGTACTTTGGTGTTTTAGGAAGGATATGTAAACGACAGATAACACCAAAAATATGAAGAAATTATTTCAAAACCGTGTTAAGTCTGCAAACCACCATGTTTCTCATTTTCAAGAACGCTGGTTAACAATAAGCACGTATTGTCTCATTTCGTAAACAAAGACCACACACAATTGTTCTCTAGCGCTCGCTTTATAATCGTTCACCCAACTGAAAGTATAATCCCAGCTCATTGCTCCATTGTACGTGTAAAGCAGACACATATGTTGTGTGTATTTAACCAGAGAAGATATGATTTAATCAGTTGAGCTGTTTTCAATTAGTGTTATCTTGGTTTAATAGCTTTTAATGGGGTTTAAGTCCTGCAAAGGTCGAGTTGAATTCTACTGTAGACATGACTGCATCATGGGGGACCGTTGTTCAAGAAAGGGTGTCATTCAGTGTAGGCTACTGAAAAAAACGGGGTCATTGGGTGTAGGATTTGCCAAAAATAAGGGGTCTTTTCCATGGGCACATGACGTATGTCAATATATGAGAGTGCCCCCCCGGTGGGTACCCTCTAATCAGTATGATCGATTGATATTTATACACAATTTTGACCCGTTGAGTTTCCGTACTTAAGGGAGCACACCACTAAATCAATGCGCCATTTGTAGCTATTTGTGCAACCCTACTCGTCGTCGTGGTCCTATGGGTCATGACTGACCCTTTGTGACCCTGTTGATGATGGTATTCCAGCAGCTTCTGTCTTGAGCCAGACGGTGGGCTGCGACGAGAGAAAGGCCTGTTAATTGTTTAATTCCATCAGTCCATCTAAGCTTCTGTCTACCTCTTCTACGACTGCCTCTTATTTGTGACCTTGCATAATTATCTTCTCAATGCTGTCACCATCTCTTCTAGAAATGTGGCCAAAATACGCCAGTTAAAACGATCTATTTTTTGGCACACGGAAGCATGGTCTCCAATTTGGTTTCTTACAAATTCGTTGGTCTTATGTTCTTTCCACGATATTCTCAGCATCTTCCGCCAGCACCACATTTCAAACGCCATGATCTTTTTCTTTTCTGTCATTCCAACCGCCCACGTTTCACAGCCATACAAGGCAATCGGGAAAACCAGAACATCCATAATATGAATCTTGGTAGCTTTAGAAATACCTCTGTCTTTCCATATATCTGTCAACGCAATTGCCGATGATCTTGCCATGGCTAGGCGTCTTCTGATTTCCTGTGAACTGCCCCCTGCATTGTCTATAAGTGATCCCAGAAAGTTGAAAGTGTCAACTTGTTCCACATCTTCTCCATTCACCTTCACTTGCTGATTTGTATCTCCTCCACAGATCATTATCTTTGTTTTCTTGACATTGAGATGCAGCCCAAATTCCTCACTACATGCTTTTACTCTGTCTATAAGGTCCTGAAGCTCTGCTCATCTGATGACTTTGCAATAAGGGCGGTGTCGTCAGCGTATCTGAGGTTGTTTATCTTTCGTCCTCCGACTGACACCTGACCTGTAACACCAACAAATGCTCTCCTCATGATGTACTCTGCATATATGTTGAAAAGGTACGGTGACAGAATGCATCCTTGACGAACGCCTTGGCCAATAGTGAACCACTCACTGTCTCCAATCTCTGGCTTCTTGGTTGTGATATAATGAGCAAATCAGATCAGTCACATGCTCGGAGAACCCCATTTCTTTCATTATTCTCCACAGCTGCCTATGCCGCACACAATCAAATGCCTTTGAGTAGTCATTGAAGCAAAGGTATAATGGTTGCTGGAATTCCCTATTTTTCTCCATTAAATTCCTCAAATTGCCAATTTGGTTTCTTGTCCCTCTTCCCCTTCTAAAGCCAGCCTGCTCTGGTGGTAATTCATTCTCAAGATGATTTCTAATTCTCTCAGCAATGATATGTAGGAGGACTTTACTAGCATGTGAAATTAAGGCGATGGTGCGGTTGTTAGCACATTCCCTTGTGTCTCCCTTCTTTGTTAAAGGTAGGAATACTGCCTTTTTCCAGTCCTCTGGCCATTCTTTACTGTGCCAAATCTTGTTACATAGTCTGTGAATTATTGCAACACCTTCCCCTTCACTCTCTTTCAACAGTTCTGCCTGGATGTTGTCAATTCCTGGTGATTTACCATTCTTGAGCCTCTTCATTGCTTGGTTAACCTCACTCATCAGGATCTCTGGTTCACTGTCAGTGTCTTCGCTTTCAACCCCATCTTCCTCCTCTGCATTGTCTTCTTGAGATGCATATAATTTTTCACAGTATTGTTTCCATCTTGATTTAATTTCTTCAACCTCCGTTAGGATGGTTCCATTTTCATCCTTCAGTACGTTGAGTCTTGGAATAGGTTTGGAAGTCAGTGCTTTGATATTTTTATACATATCTTTGGTGTTGCCTGATACACTATCCTTTTTTTTTCTTGGTGATGAAAGAAGTTGTATCTCTTCTGATTTGTTGCTGGATTTTCCTGTTCAACTCACGATACTCTCCACGTTGATCTTTGTTCTTCAAACCATTTGCTTTAACCTTTCTTCTTTGATCAGCCAATTTGAAGACCTCTTCTGTGAGCCAGGGTTTTTTCTTGCTCTTACATCTGGGAAGAGTCCCTTGAGCTGTTTCTGTCACTGCTTTCTTGATGTTTTGCCACAGTTCTTCTGGAGTAGATTCTTCGGAGTCAGTCTCCATTAGACTCTGGAACTGGTTCTTAACTTCCACTCTGTATTGGTCATTGATCTTGCTTACATCAAATCTGGCTGGTTTTCGCTGTCGCTTGATCCTCCTTAGTTTCATTTTCATGGTAGATATCAGAAGTTGGTGATCAGATCCACAGTCCGCTCCTGGGAGGGTCTTCGCAGATATGAAACTAGATTTCCATCTTCTTTGTACCAAGATGTAATCAATCTGATTTCTGGTGCTTTGATCTGGTGATGACCAGGTTTATAGTCGTCTTGGGTGTTGTTTGAAGTAGGTGTTGATGATTGCAAATTTGTTCTCTTGGCAAAAGTCAACAAGCATCTCTCCCCTCTCATTTTGTTCTCCTAAGCCATTACTGCCCATCACATATTTATTGGTACTCCTTGCTCCAACTTTAGCATTGAAGTCACCTGTGACGACAAGAATGTCTCTCTTGTGAATGCTGTCTATGGCCTGTTGTAGCTGGTCATAGAATTGTTGGATTCCTTCATCACTTGATGCAGAGGTGGGTGCGTATGCCTGGATTACTGACATGTTCATTGGTTTGCCTTGGATACGAATGGTAATGATTCTTTCATTTACCGGGTTATAACCTAGAACACATTTGGCGACTTCTTCATTGACTACAAAAGCAACTCCATGCTCTCTTTTACTTTCTGTACCAGAATAGTAAACAACGTGTTTACTTAGTGTGGTGAAATGTCCTTTTCCTGTCTATCTCATCTCTGAAATTCCTGTTAGGTGCACGTCATTTCTCTCTAATTCATTTGTTAGAATGTCTAGCTTTCCCAGATTCATCGTCCTGACATTCCAAGTCGCAATCTTCAATGTTGATTTCCAGAGGTTACGTCTGGCATTCTCCTTGGGATTATCAGCTTTCACGCCTCCTTGCGGCTTTAACGTGACAGCGTCATTGATGCCCAGACAGATGCCATGTGTTCTCTCTTCCCCAGTAGCTTTTGAGACACCTTCAGGCCTGGGGGTCTCACTATCCAGTGTCATATCTCTCTTTACGTTAGTTGTACTCATCATCATAGGTTTACTTGGCAATTAGTCGGTGGTGGTTTGCCGTTGCCTTCCACCATTGCGCAGTAGAAAGGAGACCATTCCCTAGACTCCAGCTAGTAGCTCTCCAATCTCTAGAAAAACCTGCCAGTAAGACCAGTCAATTGACTTCATCTTCTGCCTAGTAATCTCCTACTGAAATCTGCTGCTGCCCAGATCCAGTTGTGGATGCCGTTGGCTATTCCCCAAGAAAAGCTCATTTGGCTCTAGCTGACATTTCCTTCATCAGGGGTCCCACTACCCCACTCAAGCTGCCTTTTACTCAAGTTCCGGTAAAATACAGAAAGTTTTTGAGGTATTATGGGCTGCTCTTTGGACTAATAATCAGAAAGAGTAGCGAATTATATAGCTTAAATAAAAGTGTAACGCCTGTGCATGAATTTGAATCACTAAAAAAGTCGGATTTTTATAATTATCGAGAAAATAGGTCCACGTATTAAAAAATGGGCAGAAACGGGTTTACAGTCATGAGAGCATGTCAAAAACAGTGAGGGCGCTGTTTAGCGGCTCCTACCGGGAAAACGAGGTGGAAGACTACCCATACATATGTTAAACTTTCATCGATTTGCAATCGACTGGTTATCATTAAAATTCTCAGAAAGCGCCGAAAAGGCCTCAAAACGAATAAATAAAACTGGTGTTTTTACACGTATTTCAATGGGACGATTATTTAGTGGTGTGCGCCCTTAAAAGAGCAAGAATTATGTATGACAGGCTGTCATTAGCGTTGCGACGGCGAAGCGGGCGAACAGCGAAGCGTCGTTTTCGAGAATCGTTTTCACGAATCAAGTGAACTTGTTCGGTGTTTCAACACTTTAGCACACATTTGAAGCCATTTGACATATTTTCGACGACAACATATTATAAATCAAAAGCGTGTCTTGATATTACATTATGGGTATCGTTACAACATCCACTGTCTATCGGCACCGGTCACGCGGATACACACATCCACCAAGGGGAATGGATCATGACAAATTTAAACCAACATTTACATATGTACATGTACTTGTAGAGATTCATTCTGTAGCTAGACATATGGCGGCTATGCTGGACACTGCACTGTGACATGCATGCATGCTGACTATTTCGCTGTCAGTGAGCTGATATTGATAAACCTGATGTTTTTGTGAATTTTATACCGGTCCACGACAGGAGAGT
Organism: Amphiura filiformis; assembly: GCF_039555335.1. Lineage (NCBI taxonomy): Eukaryota > Metazoa > Echinodermata > Ophiuroidea > Amphilepidida > Amphiuridae > Amphiura > Amphiura filiformis. The sequence continues at coordinate 12,939,543 of NC_092636.1, forward strand.
GTTTTTTTTGTTACATACAACAAGTCAAAGGCCTAGGCTATCATGCCGGGCTATCATGGACATGGCTATCATGGTTTTTTTTAACTTTCTACTGGAATGGGCCTGATGCATGGTGGTGATATTACTTGTACGTAGTTCGGCGGTTCTAATTGTAGGCCTACATACTTCAAAATACCGAGCCGAGTACTACTACTAGCTAGCCTAGGCTCACTGTTACTCAGTGTAGCTAGCTTTGCTGCTTCCCAGTAGCGTGGATTTATCAGACTATATGATACTTTCATTCGTATACTAGATTTTGAAATCAAAGTCACAAAGGAATTATCCACAGAGATTCCACTAGAGGGACTTGTGTGACTGATTCTGATCGTCTGTCCAACAGACGGACAATGGAGGAGACCAAGTTGACCAACTACAAGCTTTGCACTAATTTATGTTGTCATGTCTGTGGACAATATGGTAACACATTAAAGCGTTGCACAAGATGCAGAAAAGTGCTGTATTGGTAAGAAAATTGAAGAAAAAAAGTGAAATCTTCATGCATGTACATGTACTGTATAGTAAAATACATTTAAAATAGACTTGGTGATTTATTAAAGCATTATTTACAATATTGTTTCATGCAGGCCAGCTCCATTCTTGGTTGAGCACTTTACTGTGGATGATTTACTAAGCTAGGGTGTGAGTGAGTCCCGGGAATTCGAGTCCCGCCCGATCGAGAATCCTATTACCCAGGCAGGAAATTCCCTACCCGTATCCGGGTACCGAAATTTAATTTAAGTTTTTTTTTTTGGTTTTGTAGTGTCCCTAGACCTAAATGCTAGGATCATTCATGGTTGAACTAAAAAAAAAAAAAATTGCATGATGTTTCGTGTTTTTAATATGAAAATTGATATTTTGTATTCATGTCATATCAAAATGCATTGAGCATGCAAATTATGCAAATTTTTATTTTTTTTTAGGTCAACCATGAATGATCCTAGCATTTAGGTCTAGGTCCGGGGACACTACAAAACCAAAAAAAACCGGTTACCCGCTTCGAAAAATGTGCGGGTACCGGGCACAAAATTACCCAAAAATCACACCCCTATGTCTATGATTTACCTTACTTGGATTTATTTATGTATTATAGTAATATGCACTCGTGGTCATCATTTGGCCATGAATTTTGAACTGGGTTGCATTCTTAATGGAGATTCAAGCATCCTCTTTCGAAGTGCTTGGTTCAATAGATTTCCACAACACAAGAAGCTTTTTTCAAAATTTCAGTTGATTCAGACATCAAATTTGCGACTTCAATATAGACATCAAATTTGCAAATTTAGGCCATACATGTATGTACTATGTACAACGAGAAACACTAACAACAAATTTCTCACGGCAAAACTGCTGTTTTGTGTTAGAGAATATTTCCAACAAGCCCCTACATGTACCAACAGTTGACTAATTGTGTAATGAAATATTTCCTCTACTACATGTAATGACATCATCTAGTCTTCGTCCTACCGTAGCCAGTATTCATGCTACATGGATTCAATGACACACGGGATGGGCGTACCACCAGTAAACTAACTCCATCATTCGTCTACACTGCATGTAGTCCTTGCCTTATACTTGCCAGTTGACGAATGACGGCAGCAGTAAAACTAGTAGTATTACCCCATTATGCCTATAATGTTCTTCTCAGATTGTATGGACCTTTTCTACATGTATGATAAGATAACTCATTTTTCAAATGAAAATAAATCATCCTTTAAATTAATGTCAAGAAAAAAGTCACCCATTCAAAATGCAAGGCCAAAATATAACGGACCGTTCAATACTTACACAGGGGGTGTTTTGACCGGAGTGTTTTGACAAAAAAAAAAGATTTCCTGGATTCTCCCCTTGTCTTCCCCTTTTCTCAATTTAAAACTTAACATTCCCACTCATGGTCACAAGTAGGCCGCATTAAAAAGTGCAGATTTCCCCCTCAAGACCCCAAAACAATTTGGATTCCCCCTTAAAACTCCCACCCCCTGGTGTAAATATTGAATGGTCCCTAGACGTTCTTTGTGTTCTGTACACAGTATACTCAAGCAGTAAGCGTAGCCAGCGGCCGAGGCCTGACAAAAAATGACAGAAAAAGTGCCCTCTGACAAAAAATGAAAGAGAAAATCAGGAGGGCAAAGGAAAAGAAAAAGGGCAAGGAGCCCGTTTGCTAGCAAAATTCAGGGCCAAAATAGTGTGAAATACAAAATTTTTACGCGCTACGCGCGCACATTGTAACAAGTCTGAATTGCCCACCATCACATGCCTAAATTATAATAAAAAGTACTATTAAGAAAAGAACTTGTATCATGCCCATGGATCATGCAAGTGCCAAATGTAGAGCAGGGTGTTGGCTAGCCATCCATCATTTTGGACAGGTTTGCTCCTGGGACAGGTAAAATGAATGCTTGTGATTATATGCTAAATTCTAAATATAATCCTTGAATATAAGTTCTGTGAACCAAAACAAGACCAGACAAACAAGGCTATAGGAATGGCTAGTATTTGAACTGACTGAACCCCTTTAGGGCAGAGGTCTGGTTTTTGTTTTCAGGGTCAAATTTTGGACAGGCAGTTTTGGTGAAAATAATGGGCATTTCCCAAATCCTAGCTAAGACCCTGATGCCCGGGGGGGGGGGGGTACTCAGTACAAATGACCATACAGGGACGTGCCGCAAACATGGGTAGCATTTTCAGCCTTCTGGTATATCAATGACCCCTTTTTCAAAGCTTATTTTGGTATATGAATGGGTCCTTTTTTCAAAATGTTCTCAATTTTTTCGGAAAACAGCCCAATTTTTCCTTAATCTAGCCAAAATTTTCAAAATTTTCCCAAAAACTAAGACAATTTTTGGTAAATTCGGCCGAAAATTTGGACTTTTGGTATATCAATGGGTCCAAATTTCTTGAAAAATTGGTATATTTATGGGTCTACTTCCAAAATCTCAGCGGCACGTCCCTACCAAAACCAAACTTGAGTACCCCCCCGGCCCTGATGTACAGTCCTGCAGTCAGAAGTCGACACTATTGACTGATTACATTTTTAATACCATAAGGCAATGCTAAGAAAATGGGTTGTCTCCCAAATAAGGTACATTGTATATGTGCTGTGCTTATGTGTGCAGGATTGAGACAAACCTTTTTTTTGTGCCCAAAATCATGTTAGTCAGGGCCTCAGATTCTACGAGAATCACTGAATCGATTGCCGTAATGATTCTCGTAATGTTTACTGCGAGAATCAATTTGTTTCATTGAATCATGCAGTAAGTGAAGCGACTCAGATACCCGCTCAGATGGTTTTTTGATTCCTGCAAACTGGCACAAAATCTAGGCCCTGTTACATGCCGGTACATGTATCCTCTGGTTCTGCTTTGAATGCTGTTGTTTGATTTAATTTTTTTATTTGTGTCTAATGCATGGAATAGAAAACACTTTTTAAAAAAACATGTTTTGTAAGAAATCTTTGAACTATGTTTTTTTTTTCCAGTTCCAGAAATTGTCAAATAAAGGACTGGTCATCTCATAAGCTGCTGTGCAACAAGGAAGCGAATATAAATTCAAGTACTCCACCAGTAGCCCAAGACAGTAGCACAAATTGTGAAAGAGGCTCACAACATGAAGACACCATAGTACATGTTCATGAACATCATGTGTGCAACAAGGATGTGACTAAAATACAAAGTATTCCACCAGTAGCCCAAGAAACTAGCACAAGTTTTGAAAGAGACTCACATCATGAAGATGACAGACTACATGTACCTCATGTGTGCAACAAAGACACAAAGAAAATACAAAGTACTCCACCAGTAGCCCAAGAAAACAGCACAAATTGTGAAAGAGACTTGCATCATGAAGATGGTAGACTACATGTTCACCATGTGTGCAACAAAGACACAAAGAAAATACAAAGTACTCCACCAGTAGCTCAAGAAAACAGCACAAATTGTGAAAGAGACTCACATCATGAAGATGACAGACTACATGTACCTCATGTGTGCAACAAAGACACAAAGAAAATACAAAGTACTCCACCAGTAGCCCAAGAAAACAGCACAAATTGTGAAAGAGACTTGCATCATGAAGATGGTAGACTACATGTTCATCATGTGAGCAACAAGAATACAAAGAAAATACAAAGTATTCCATCACCAGCCCAAGACCATGAAGAAAGAAGCACAAATTGTGAAAGAGACTTGCATTATGAAGATAGACTACATGTACCTCATGTGTGCAACAAGGACACAAAGAAAATACAAAGTATTCCACCAGTAGCCCAAGAAAGAAGCACAAATTGTGAAAGAGACTTGCATCATGAAGATGGTAGACTACCTTGTGTGTGCAACAAGCTAGACACAAAGAAAATACAAAGTATTCCACCAGCAGCCCAAGAAAGTAATGCGACTTGTGAAAGAGACTCGCATCATGTGAATGCCGATCAGAAGATGTGCACAGTAAGCAATCATACTTTGCAGTTAAAAAGTGACACAAATATCACTGTAAAATGTATGAAGGTAAAGCACAACCTGATAATCGATTCAAATATGAAGGGTAATGCAATACTTCAATATATTGCCACATCAGTGCACATACCTGTAAAGATATTGAAATTAGTGTGTAAAGGGAAGATAATGACAGGGGAAACAATAGATTTGTTTGTGAAGAATAAAGCTATATTCCAGGCTATAGGAGAAGTGGCAGAAAGTGAGGGAGATTTAGAATCTGGTCATATTGATTGCATAATGACACGCCTTGGAGTGGACAGAAATAATGCAATCAGGGCATTGAGAGATGCCCAAGGGGATGTCGTTGATGCAATCTTATACCTTGGGAATAAGTAGTAGTGTGGAGTGTATAACGTAACTTTGTGGTAAATTGTAAACGTCTACTGCTTGCATGAAAACCAGAATATATAGGTTGCAGTTTGTTTGTGTGGTATGGCAGCAGACTCCCTCCGAATTCAAATATTCGAAGGGTGGGGACATTTTGGGGACAAGTTTCAGTCCCTGTATGGGGATGAGATCGGGTAGAGGTGGATGAGATCGGGTGGAAGGGGACTCTCAGATTATTGTCAGGAGAATTGGTTTGGGCTCTTAAATGTACTAAAAATATCCACTTTTGGGGACAAGATGTGAGGAGGGCAGGCTCTGATCCAAAAATATGGACAAGTTTGAGTGAGGAATTTGCCAAAATTGTGCAAGATGGGGTTCATGGCCAACCCCATATATTATACAAATATTAAATGTCTATATGTGTGATGGTCAAATATCACGGTAGTCATGAGGTGATCCTGAAACATGATTGTTCCATTCCACGAGCCATTCTGGCTTGTGGAATGGAAGGATACATCTTTCACCATCAAATTTAAGACAGTTAATATTTTGTTTTATATCACTCATACATAAATTTTATTACTTAAAAATACTATTTAAGGTAGGAAATACATTTTCATCATCAGAACACCATGTTTTACATTTTCATCAACATAACACCATGTTTTGTTGACACTTCACATTTTGGGGTCCACCCCATGCATGCCATAACTAAATCGGCGAGTCAAAAAGTCAGAGTACATGGCCTGACACTTGGCCTACATGGCTGCATACTAAGGGGTGGTGCAATGTGTACCCAATTGGTGAATTATAGGGGGCAAAAGAATTTTGGCAGGCCAAAAGGGGGGTGGAGCAAGTGATTTTGGCAGGTCAAAAGGGGTCAAGTGATTTTTGGTAGGTTGAAAGGGGGGTCATGTAATTTTTGGCACAGATATTGTGGGCACCATTTCTATATTACACCCTATGGTATAGGAAAACATTAGGAACACATTCAAATATGCAAGATTTCCTTCTCGCTGGTCGCTGCGCTCGCATTACATGTATATGAAAAGACAATTTAAGGTTTTAAAATCGGCTTCCCCAAAATCTAACATGTGTAAAGGGAGCAAAGATTTTTTAGCATGTCAAAAGGGGCGAAGGTTTTGGCACTTCAAAAGGGGGGCAACAAATTTTGGCAGGGCCAAGGGGGGGGGAGGCAGGCAATTTTGGCAGACCACTTTCAGAATTCACCAACCCCCGGGGGTACACATACATGTATTGCACATGCACAGCCCCTAACCAGAGGATGATTTAAGGAAGCCCTATCATGCACTGTAAAAGTGTTATCACTGGAGTTTCAACTGCCACTTTACTTTTCAAATCCCATTGAATTCTGTGCAAAAGATGTTGTTTTAGAATTGTGTGTGTGTCATTATTACTTGGTCGATTTCAGAACAAAAGTGATGTATGCACAAAGGATAATTCACACCTTCTGTAGATAACATAAAATGTGAAATCGACCAACATTTTGAATGTGTTTTTATTGTAAATATATCAGTCCAAATTCAAATTTAACCATGCACGTCTACTGATGCTGTGGGGATGCTGTGGGCAAGCAGTGGTGTCATGTTCACTCACACAGCTGTGCTAACCGCAAGTTGACCCCAGTGGAGTGATGGGTAGTGCTTAAATCATATCCTCTGGCCCCTAACAGTGTGCAGTACTGTGATGGTAAAAATCATATGGAGAGACTGCAGGTGGTATTAACGATGCTACATGTAAATGGTAATCAACCAATGAACTGTGCATGACTGTCTGCAATTTTATATGCTTTTAAAAATCCTTTAAATATCTGCAAAGGGTAGTAAAAATAAGTTAATATTGATTCACGGGAGCACGGTGGCCGAGCGGAACGGGCTACGACTCATAATCGGAAGGTTGCGGGTTCAAGCCCAGGCGACGCCATCGTGTGGTGCCCTTGAGTAAGGCACTTTAACTCGATTACTCCTCTCCACCCAGGTGTGAAATGGGGAGCTGTTATGAATACTGTCCATTGAGCGCCGCCCAAAGGTATGGGCATGCCTTGGGCATTGTATGGCAGCTGACATATTCTAACGACGGCGGAATAAATGTAAAGCGCTTTGGTACTTGTTCACATGTGAAAGGCGCTGTATAAATACCAACATTTATAATAAAATGAGTTGTTATCATAGTGGCTGAAATTGATAGACATATGACCCAAAGAAACGGTATTCTACATTGTTTTTCAGTAATTTGAATTATTATAATATAAAGACAAAAGATGAAATTATAAGAGTGATATTTCAGCTACATTTTGATTCAAGACTTGTGCCAAGTCAAGAATTTTGTAAAGTCCTGTACATTTATTGTAAGAAAACATGCTAAATATTGAGGCAGGTATGTTCGGTCGGATTTTCGGGTACCTGACCGAGATTTTGCTACCGGGGTAAGAGAGCCAGCATCGGGTTACCAGTTTATTTTTTGGTTTTGGAGTGTTCCTGGACCTAGAGCTAAATGCTAGGATCATTCATGGTTGACCAAAAAAATTGTTTTTTTTTTTATATGCAAAGTGATAATTTGTGTTCATGTCATACTCTACCAATGATTGCAAAATGGATACAAATTCAATGCATTTTGAAATCATTAAAATTCATTAAAGCCAGAGACACTCCAAAACCGAGAAAAAAGTTCAAAAAGAAATTTTTGTTGCAATTTTAGGTACGGTACTGTACCCGATTACCACCAAAAAATCGTCAGGTACCCAGGTACAAAATTACCCAAAAATGCCTGCCTTACTAAATATGTTTTTTGGGGGGGGGGGCAATTTTTTCTGAAAATGTATTGATTATGGTCCCTACATGTAGAATTATAACTTTTATTGGTAATACATTTATTTAAAAAATAGTTCTGTATTTTTTTTTTCTGACATCAAGAGTAATTGTTTTGCTGGAAATGGAATTAAACTTAATTTGCACTTGATTGTGAGTGTAAAGTTATGACTAACATTTTTTTGCTTTTGAATGTTGATGTCTGAGGCATTATAGAATAAGAATCCACTTGGGCATTTTGAGATATCCATGGGTCAAAGTTTACACAGAGGTCAAAATTGTCCCAAATTGGTTAAAACCTTTTCTAAATAAAATATTCCTGTGGTCATGAGGATTAAAAAGTATATACTTTAACATATCTACGATGTATCAGTCTGGAGTTATTAGCGACAAGGTCGAAGGTCAAAAGTTGGCTTCATTATAAAATATCCTCAATGGTTGACTCGGGATTGGTTGTCTTGTTTTAAAATCTATAAAAAAAGAGCATAATTTGCACAATGGAGATTTTGTATGTTACCTTGTCAGTACCCATTCAGTCCTATTGATTGAGATGTATTGTGCTGTTTCCTTGGTAACAAAATGTCCTACATAGTGCAAACTATTCTTTTGTTGCATAGCTATATCAACATAAACAATTTGAGACCATTTTCAACAAATGTTTAGCACATTTACATTTTCTGGTTTGACCCATGTTAACTCTTGTCAACAAGAACTGCAGACTGATAAACCATAGATAGGTCAAACTAAATATTTTCTGAATCCTTTATAGGGCTGAGCAATAATTATGAGCCCTGGGGCAGGTAAAAGGGGTGGGGGGGGGGGTCAAGAATTTTGTTGATGAGCAGCTTTCAACCAAAAGCTTCGCAAAAATCTCTGCTCTGCATTACTGCAGTGTCATCTTGATTATTGTTGCACCTCATGGTATACTGGTTTGTCCAAAATTTATCAGCACAAACTTCAAGTTATTCAAAACAAGATGATTCGTTTTATTTTGAACCTAGCTCCCAGAGATCATGTTGGTCAGGTAGAATTTGACTTAGTTAAACTTCTAGATATCCAAAACAGGGCTAGGCAGCTGAGACTCAACCACATGTATAATATTTTCCATTCACAGGGCCCTTCTTATCTTACCCAGTTTTTTACCAAAATTTCTGATATTCATTCTCATGCCACTAGGTCAAGCTCTTGGAATTTTCATGTCCCAAGAGTTGGTTCAAATACCAAAAAATCTTTTTTTTTTTTTTTTTCTCTTGATTGGAATAACCTACCTTCGCATATCAAATCCATTCTGGACAAATGTACTTATAAACATGCTATGAAAAAATACCTGGCTAGAGTTGCTATGACCCATGAGTCTGCTGAATTTGTGTAGCTTACTCCTTTAGGTCCCCGCCTTTGTTTTATCTTATTGTTTCACACGCTCCCAGGCATCTTTTTACACAGCCGTGACGTTAGTCACGGCTGTGTCTTTTTTCTTACAGGTTCTTCTTTCTTTCTTCTTCTTCTTCTTCTTTCTTCTTCTGTCAACCATTACATTTGCTCTAGCACTCACACGCTTACATCGATTTTGACCTAACTTGGTCACAATGATCATTGACCGTGCCCCTACATGTCACATGAAACTTGTGGGGTCAAAGGTCACGCAGGGGTCATAGAGGCCAAAAACGTGATTTCAACTAAAAATGCATCTACTCCCACAACTTACGTATGACAGCAACGCCACTTGCACACGTGAATTGTTATTACCCAGTGTCTATGTGGTGTACACATATTTGGGGTCAAAGGTCATTAAGGGGTCACTTCCGGTATAAAATGAAATTCCTTCAAAAAATTTTATTAGCTAAACAAAACATAGGACAGTAACGGTATGTTCACACATGAATTGTTGTTACCCAATGTATATGTGGTATTTTTAAAATTTGGGTCAAAGGTCATTAAGGGGTCACCTTCGGTATAAAACGAAATACCTTTAAAATGCATCTTCTCCCACAAATTACGTAGGACAGTGACGCCACTTGCGCACATGAATTGTTATTACCTAGTGTCTATGTGGTGTACACAGATTTGGGGTCAAAGGTCATTAAGGGGTCACTTCCGGTATAAAACGAAATACCTTCAAAAATTTCTATTAGCTAAACAAAACATAGGACAGTAACGGTATGTTCACACATGAATTATGGTTTCCCAGTGTATATGTGGTATTTTTTTATTTTGAGTCAAAGGTCATTAAGGGGTCACTTCCGGTATAAAACGAAATACATTTAAAATGCATCTTCCACAAATTACGTAGGACAGTGACGCCACTTGCACACATGCATTGTCATTACCCAGTGTCTACGGGGTGTACACAGATTTGGGGTCAAATGTCATTAAAGGGTCACTTCCGGTATAAAACGAAATACCTTCAAAAAATTTTATTAGCTAAACAAAACACATGACGTAACGGTATGTTCACACTTGAATTGTGGTTATCCAGTGTATCTCTGGTATTTCTTAAATTTGGGATCAAAGGTCATTAAGGGGCCACTTCCGGTCTAAAACGAAATTCCTTCTAAATGCCTCTTCTGGCACAAATAACATAGAGTGATGCCACATGCACGCGTGCATTGACATTAACCAATGTCTATGGGGTTTTCATATATTTTGGGATCAAAGGTCATTAAGGGGTCACAACACGGCTGTGTTCGTGGTCTTAGACCACAGCTAAGTCTAGTTGTTCTTTTTGTGGGACCCCATTGGAATTAAGTCTACACAGGAAGCTAGACTTTATGGGTCATCCTGGCAATTCGGCATTTTGGTGTCTTTTTGGTGTGCAGCTTTTCAATGTGTTAAATTTTTGTATGTTTCATTGTACTATTTTATGTCGCTTTTGCCAAATAAATATGAATGAATGAATGAATGAATGGGGGGGGGGGGAGCAATGTTTGGCATGCGGGGGGGGGCACATTCATGGGGCACCTTTTAAATGAAACACTCTAAAAAGGCTTAGGAAAACAGTAACCATGGTAACAGAAATGCGTAAATGCAAATTTAGCATGTGCAAAGGGGAGAGGAAGATTTTTTGACAGGCCAGGTTGGGGGGGAGCATTTTTTGGCAGGCTGGGGGGCGAACATTTTTGGCACGCCATTCGAAATTTTACCTCCCCTGGTTGGCTCATAATTACTGCACAGCCCCTTATAACCAGAGGAGCACTTTAGAATTAGTTTTAGCAAATTTTTACCCCAGTGTATTCTCGAAATGCCCAAGGGCACTCAATGAATTGGGCTCATTCCAAGTTGGGACATGTGTAAACATAAGGGGTGGTGCAATAATCATGTGAACCCCCTGGGTGGTGAATTATTGGGGTGGGGGGGGGGGCAAGTATTTATTGGCATGTCAAAAGGGATGGGGGCGACAAGCAATTTTGGCAGGTCTTAAGGGGGTCAAGCGATTTTTGGCACAGATGTTTTGGGCGATTACATCTAAAAAGGTGTGTAGGAAAACGTTAGGAACACCTTAAAATATGCAAAACTTCCAACTCGCTGCGCGATGCCCTGGCATTATAAATAATACAATTTTTAGGTTTTAAATTTGGGTTCCCAAAAATCTTGCACGTGTAAAGGGGGTGGGGGCAGAGATTTTTTGGTACATCAAAAGGAGAGGGGCCAAAGTTATTTTTTGGCACGTTGAAGGGGGAGGGAAGATTTTTTGCCAAAGGGGACAAGCAATTTTTGGCAGACGATTTCAAGAATTCACCACCCCTAGAGTACACATAATAAGGGGCTGTGCAATTATTATGAGCCCCGGGGGGTAAAATTTCCAAATGGCCTACCCACAAATTGTTAACCCCCCACCGTTTCCGGCCAAATTTTTGGGATCCCAAGCCAAGAGTATTTTATTTAAAAGATGACCCATGAATGTGTGCCAAATATAGCTCCCCCCCCACCCCGGCTTGGCTAAAAATTGCTTGTCTTCCCCCAATTTTACCCTTCCCAGGGCTCATAGTTATTGCACAGTCCCTAATTATTGCACCACCCTTGCAAATATAACAAAAAATCAGGTTTGAAAAATAAAACACGTGATTTCATAAAATCGTACATTATGGCTTTAAATAGTGTGTTAGCCCGGGGGGACGGCACCACTTGGGGGGGAAGCTGCATGTTTACCATAAGTAGTTGACATCATTGGCTCCACAAAAATTCCTGATAGCAATTGAACCTGAGTAGATTTTGGCGGGAAAAGGCCATCTAACTTTACACAGGGTCAAATTTCAAAGTTGCTCAAATTAAAAACCATTCCAATGATCAGAAAATGTATAGTTTGACCTATCTAGGACGTACCGTTCTTGAGTTATAGCCAAAAAGGTCAAAGGCTCTATGGGTCAAAAACATCAAAGTGCTCCGATTTTGCCAAAAGAGGCGTCAAAATGTTCGTTTTGATAAATCAATTCAAATAAGGATAGGATTGCACTATCTTGGATTCAGCAAAGTAGGTCAAGGTCAATAGGCCTCAATGGTAGGCCCTACTTGACCTATTTTACTGTGCTACCTATGTAACGAAACATCTCAGATGGTGAAATCCTATCCTTATTTGAATTGTTTTATCAAAGCGAACAATTTGACACCTCTTTTGGCAAAATCAGAGCACTTTGATGTTTTTGACCCCCAAAGAGCTAAAAAAAAGTGACCTTTGACCTTTCCGGTTATAACTCAAGAACCACACGTGTGCTCAAGAACGGTACGTCCGAAATAGGTCAAACTATACATTTTTCTTAATCCGTGTGACTAGAGGAATACATTGGAATGGTTTATGTTAAACACAATTTGAGCAACCTTTTAACCTTTTCCCGCCAAAAGCTACTCCGGTACAATTGCTATCAGGCATTTTTGTGTAGCCCATGATGTCAACTATCTCTGGTAGCAGAGCAGCCCCCCCACCACTGGTACCAAACACCCCATCTGAGGGCATCATGCTCAGACGCTAAAAGGTCCATTCAGTGATCCCAGGCCAGGGAAAGTGTAAATCTAAAAACAGAAAAATTGTCTGGCTATTTTGGAAATGAAACATTTTTTTAATGTCGGGCATATCTATATCTAGGCATTAACAGCTGAAATCTAGGAGATAACGCTGACGAAACTTCGGCCAGACGCAAGGGACCTGGTGAACGAAGGAGGTCGCCGTAGATAGCTGGTCGGGGTATTTTTACAGGACAGGCAAGTTTAACCGACAATCGGGCGTTACCTTGATCGGAACCGCGAGGTCTTTTATCATGGATCATCTGCCCCGCCATAACCAGATGAACCACGGGAGAGCGGAGATTTTTTAGGTCCTGCGGGGAATCGAACCTGGACCTCTCGCACCAAAGGCAAAGACCTTAACCATTTGGCAGAAAAATGTAGAAAAACAGCAGTATTGACAAAGTAGAAGTAGTAAGTTTCAAAAGAAGTAGTAAACTTATAATCGACGTCTGCAGATCAGAAAAATGTGTAGAAAACGATAAGCTATGTTTAAAAATTCAAAAAAATTTCCTTAGGGGTCAACAGGGGTCAAATTTCATACAACAGGGTTCAAATTTCAAAATTGCTCAGATTTTGTCGAAAACCACGCCAAAGTATTCCTCCGGTCATAACGATTCAGAAAGAGTTGGACCTGTCTGTGACATACCGTTCTTGAGTTATAAGCAAAAAGTATAAGGGGCTGTGCAATAATTATGAGCCCCCGGGGGGTAAAATTTCCAAACGGCTTGCCAAAACGCGCTTGCCCCGCCCCTCTCGGCCCGCCAAAAATCGCTTGCCCCCCCCTCTCGGCCCGCCAAAAATTCTTTGCCCCCCTCCTGTGCATGCCAAATTTTGGTGATCCCAATTTTCAAATCTTAAATGGTCCATATACATGTTGCGAGCGCAGCGAGCAGGAACATTTGCATATTTAAGCGTTTCCGTACCGGTACTGTTTTCCTAAGCCTTTTTAGAGCGTTTTATTTAAAAGGCACCCCATGAATGTGTGCCAAAAATCGCTTGCCCCCCCTCTCGGCTCGCCAAAAATTGCTTGCCCCCCCCATTCGGCTCGCCAAAAATTTCTTGCCCCCCCCCCCAATTTTACCCCCCAGGGCTCATAATTATTGCACAGTCCCTAACTGGGGGTTGGTCAGTTTTTTGGGCCACACAGAGATCATTTTTATTGAATTGGAACACTTTTAGTTTTCACTCCTGCGTGGACAAAAAAACCTGACCACTCCCAATTTTGACCTTTTCGCTTATAACTCAAGAACGGTGTGCCGCAGATAGGTCAAACTATACTTTTTCTGAATCGTTATGACCAGAGGAATACTTTGGTGAAAGTTTTTTGATGTGACAATATCGGAGCAATTTAAAATTTGAACCCTGTAGTATGAAATTTGACGCCTGTTGACCCCTTGGGACATTTTTGAATTCTTTAACATAGCTTATCGTTTTTTACCATTTGTTTCTGATCTAGAGACGTCGATTAGAAGCTCAATTTTTCCAAAGCAACTACAAGTAATAATGTCCCATTTTGTCTTTATTACACGGCTTTCGGCTTAACCATGCACTAGCATAATATGTTACACATCAATGCTACTAAAAACTTCGACATCCCGAATTTTCTTGTGTTCCGACACATCATGTGCATCCACACGGTCAGAATCTGTCCGAACCCCCGAAGTACCCCTCGAATTTTCCGACATCTCAAATTTTTGGCGTTCGTCTGGACACGACTTCAGGTGGTATTGGAGGCATTATGGAAGTGCTCTAATCATGTTTTAAACCAATTAATTGAGTAGAGCAAAGCACACTTATCAATATGCCTTCTGTTTGAAGCAAATCGGACATACGGTTTTCAAAATTATATCAATTTATATTTTCTTTGTATGTTATTGTTTTTATCAATAATCAATAAATTTAATGAGCTGAAATGGCTGAAGAAGCTCATTAACATATAATGTTTGCCAATATTTTGCTATAAATCCATGCATAAATGTTCAGGGTACTTTTATTTTGCATACCTTTGCCTTGAAACTTGGTCAAAGTCGGGGTCAAAGTGTTTCTAATATGTTCTAATGTATTATATAGTGAAGCCGTACCCTAATTTGCATATTTGCATACTGTAATTAATTATCATTTATGCAAAATATCTCATTTATTATGCAAATTAGAGGGCGGGTTTATTCGGCAACCTTAACCAAAAACTTTCAGAAGGTATGTACAGGGGGTTTGCAATTGATAATTATTTTTTCATTGCAGCAGTAATTTTTTGTAGGCCCTATACATAACCACATATTTTGAAGGGGGAGAAAAATATTTCTATACATTTTGCAAAATAATACACCCCACTAATAATCTGCATGCTACATGTATACGGTACACAGCGCATCCCCACCACCGCCACGTCAACGAACACAACACGCAGCACAAAACGCTGCTAAGGCCCTCTACAGTCACCTACCTGGACAACCGATTCTTTAGAAATGCTTAGTCGCGCTAAAAGTCGATCGATACATGTTAAAATCAGCACAATTCAGAGATACACCTTTTTGCTATGAAATTAATTTTCTCGGTCAAATATAAAGCAATATTTTTTTTTTCAGTAATGTCAGTTAAAAACTTGGTGCTTGGATATACATTTTTTTAAATCCTGCGAGCTTTTTACGGAATTGATTTTTTAGCGTCTCAAACTAATATAGTTTGCTAAAGAAAGATATTTCCCACCTCTGTAAAGCACATCGTGTGGGTCTATATATGTGACCGTACAGCACGAATGAGCCGTAAATATCCTCAATTGTATTCTGAGTTACAGTGTAAAATGGGCATGAAGGTCGTATTCATAGGTACCTCAATTTGGTGCTACGTGTACCTCATTTAATGAGATACACGTAGCACCAAATTGAAATACCTATGAATATGACCTTCATGCCCATTTTACACTGTAACTCAGAATACAATTGAGGACATTTACGGCTCATTCGTGCTGTACGGTCACATATTATAGTTTTGTCAGAATTTCCGTTTTTATTTTACATTTTTCCCTTCATGCTCTGAAAATGTCAAACTCGGTGCTTTTATCTCGTGCGCAACCAGCAGAAATAGTCGATATTTTCATTGTGGCCATCCAGGGCAATTTTCCATTGAAAAGCAAAGATCATGAAGATTGTCCGACTAGCGATTTGGTAGCCCAAATCCCCAATTGGGTTTTCTGGTAAATGAGGTGAATTTTAAAAATTTGCTCCCGTGATAGCCTGCAATTTCAATTTATATGGATTCCATGATTATGAAAACCATTTTGTCTGTCTGTGTGTTTGTTTACCTAGGTTAGTCCGTATTAAGAGACGCACGCTTGAGGTTCATGAAAATCCACGGTCCAAACCTAGAAAAATTAGCCTAAATTAGGCCTAACCATATTTGTCATAATTAAGCGCTATACCTAAATGTAGGCCTCATCTTCTCTGCCTATAGCTATGCTATATATTATTATGTAATATCATGTACATGTAGGCCTATAGGGTGGGGTGGGTGCAGAGGTGTGTGAGCCTGGTAGTGGGGGTGTATGTAGGGAAACTTTGGTGTGGTAATCAACACACTTTAACCACGACTTTCAATGCAAGGCTTATTGTTGCCACAAATGTTTTTTTTTTTTTAAGGTTATTTAATAAGTTTTTATAAACTTCCATGTTTAACCTGGTATTGTTTTGGCTGCTTCATTAGGGCCTATGACTTTCGGTGGGTTTCCAAAAGCAGTTTCAAACAAACACAAACAAAAGGCACCATACCCAGTCACCTTCATGACAATTGAAACACTATAAGTATTAACATCCAAGTTATTCTGTTTTTAGGCAAGCAATTTTAAATAATTGCTTGAACAGGTTTTTGTTTAAAACAAAAACCTGTTTAAGTTAACAATGAAAATGAATGGTTCTTATAAGGCACAATCTCTGATGAGGAACTCAAAGCGCGTAAAGCACGAAATTTACAAACAAACATAAAAACAATCAATTTATAAAGATGTTTAAAAACAAAAACCTCTTTAAGTTAACAATGATAATGAACGGTTCTTATAAGCCACAATCTCTGATGGTTCTTATAAGGACAATCTATTTCTGGCGTTTAAATAACGAAAGTCTGGGGCGTTACGAAGGTTATTTCTTTGGAAGTGTGTTCCAAACAGTTTGTTGATCATAAAACATACAGCGTAATATAATGTTTTGTAAAAGAAAGTTTTGTTTAAAATATTGCCCAATTGCATGTAAGCCTTCGGGCAAAGTTGTTTTAAGGAGAAGCAAATTTCAACACATTGGTCCGAATCACTCACGTGATGATGAAATATCCTCATCGTACTATAAACATGATCAGTATAGGAGCGCTATTAGGCCTGGGAATTTCGTTGCTATATTGAAGTTCTGGCAACACTGTATCATGCCGGTATTCCTATTAAACCCAGGGATATCGATCCACAATGCTAGTATTACCTTATATTAGCCTTATATTTCACGCGTTGATTTTGAAAAAATTTCAGCCGGTGAAAAATGGTGAAATCAAAACGTAAATTCTGACAAAACTATGATATATCGCTCACGGTGATGTGCGTTAGAAAGTTGGGAAAAATCCTTCATTAGCGAACTATATTACAGACTACTTTGAAAAGCTAAAAGGTTGATCCAAGAAAAGGCTCGCGGGCAGAGTTTAAGCCTATCGAAATCGAAAATCTTACACGAAATGACTGAATTTCACGCCTAAGTTTAACACTAGGATTTGAAAAAAAAATAAGTGTCAAGCACTACAATTTGACCTGACATTTACTGAAAAAATGAAAATGATTGCATTTCATTTGGCCGAGAAAATTAATTTTACATTGAAAAGGTGTAACTCAAAATTTAGCTCGTTTCAACACCAAATTCGATCGTTTGTATTGCCACATTAAATGACTGAGTGAGCCTTGCATAACAAAATAATATGTTGTCCAGGTTGCTAACTGTCTACCTTACAAGTCACTACTAAGAAAGGGTAAATTTCCCATTCATTAAAGGGCATACGGGTATATATATATCTACCAAAACACGTTTCAAAACGTAAAAAGGGGCCAAGTTTAAAAAATCTTTCCTATGTGGCTTTTCACCCTTTTTTAAACTTGGTCCCATTCAGTAAAGTGGTACCGTAATAACATGAAGAATGAGTCCTAATTTCTACATGCAACAATTAGGTTTAAGACTGTTCGAAAGCGGTGCAATATGACGTAGGCTATGTATTATCAAAAACATTTGAAGGTTTATGTTTCATTATATTGCGTGTTCATAAAGAGTAGTAGAGTATTATATATACTTAGCAAATTGACTGTCTGTCAACCTGTCAACCATATTATAGGCCCTACATCTGTACATAAGGCGCAGGATCGCACAAGACGATGAAGAATTTAACAAAGTGAGTATTTGCTACTTTTGCTTAAAGGTTATCACGTCTCACTGTTTCCATGAATTTCAACTTGCCCTCTTCTATTACAAATAAAAAAATAAAATCATAATTTAACCAAGTCTGGTTTCACCTTTGCCGATGCTGTTTCCAACGTGAGACGTGATAACCACGTCTTGCACGGTTTCCATAAATTACAAAATGTCGTCTTCTATTACAATAAAAAAAATCATAATTGAACAAAGTCTACTTTCAACTTTACCGATGCTGTTTCCAATGTGAGACGTGATAACCACGTCTTGCACGGTTTCCATAAATTTCAAAATGCCGTCTTCTATTACAAAAAAAAAAAATCATAATTTAACCAAGTCTGGTTTCAACTTTCCTGATGCTGTTTCTAATGTGCGACGTGATAACCACGTCTTGCACGGTTTCCATAAATTTCAAAATGTCGTCTTCTATTACAATAAAAAAAATCATAATTGAACAAAGTCTACTTTCAACTTTACCGATGCTGTTTCCAATGTGAGACGCGATAACCACGTCTTGCACGGTGTCCATAAATTTCAAAATGCCGTCTTCTATTACAATAAAAAAAATCATAATTTAACCAAGTCTGGTTTCAACTTTGCCGATGCTGTTTCCAACGTGAGACGTGATAACAACGTCTTGCACGGTTTCCATAAATTTCAAAATGCCGTCTTCTATTACAAATAAAAAAATAAAATCATAATTTAACAAAGTCTACTTTCAACTTTACTAATGCTGTTTCCAATGTGAGACGTGGTTATCACGTCTCACTGTTTCCATGAATTTCAACTTGCCCTCTTCTATTACAAATAAAAAAATAAAATCATAATTTAACCAAGTCTGGTTTCACCTTTGCCGATGCTGTTTCCAACGAGAGACGTGATAACCACGTCTTGCACGGTTTCCATAAATTACAAAATGTCGTCTTCTATTACAATAAAAAAAATAATAATCATAATTGAACAAAGTCTACTTACAACTTTGCCGATGCTGTTTCCAATGTGAGACGTGATAACCACGTCTTGCACGGTTTCCATAAATTTCAAAATGCCGTCTTCTATTACAAAAAAAATAAATCATAATTTAACCAAGTCTGGTTTCAACTTTGCCGATGCTGTTTCCAACGTGAGACGTGATAACCACGTCTTGCACGGTTTCCATAAATTTCAAAATGTCGTCTTCTATTACAATAAAAAAAAATCATAATTTAAGCAAGTCTGGTTTCAACTTTCCTGATGCTGTTTCTAATGTGCGACGTGATAACCACGTCTTGCACGGTTTCCATGAATGTCAACATACTGTTTCATATAACAAATCAAATCAAATAAAATCATAATGTAACAAAGGTTACTTTAAACTTTACTAATGCTGTTTCTAATTTGAGACGTGATAACAACGTCTCACACGGTTTCCATGAATTTTAGCATGTCATTACAAATAACAAATAAAATCATAATTTAACAAAGTCTCATTTCATCTATACCGATGCTGTTTTCCAATGTGAGACGTGGTTATCACGTCTAACGGTTTCCATGAATTTCAACAGACCGTCTTCTATTACAAAAAAATAAAATAAAATAAAATAAAATCATAATTTTAAAAAGTTTACTTTCAACATTACTGATGCTGTTTCCAATGCGAGACGTGGTTACCACGTCTCACTGTTTCCATGAATTTCAACTTGCCCTCTTCTATTACAAATAAAAAATAAAATCATAATTTAACTTCTAACTTTACTAATGCTGTTTCCAATGTGAGACGTGATAACCACGTCTTTCACGATTTCCACGAATTTAAACATGCCGTCTTCCTATAAAATAAAAAAGAATTGCATGTACTTAAAACAAAAAATCAAAACAAAAAGAAATATCATAATTTAACAAAGTCCATTTTTATTTTAACTGGTGTTGTTTTCCAATGTGAGACGTGGTTATCACGTCTCACTGTTTCAATTAATTTCAACATATCCTCTTCTATTAACAAAGTCTACTTTCTACATTACTGATGCTGTTTCCAGTGTAAGACGTGATAACACCGTCTCACACGGTTTCCATGAATTTTAACATGCCGCCTTCTGTTACAAATAGAGAATAAAAAAGTAATTAACAAAGTCTACTTTCACACGGTTTCCAGGAATTTCAACATGCCGTTTGCTATTACAAATAAAACAAATATAAAATCATATTTTAACAAAGTCTACTTTCACCTTTCCTGATGTTTCCAATGTGAGACGTGATGACCACGTCTCACACTACACGGTTTCCATGAATTTTTAATTTCTTCTATTACAAATAAAATCATAATAAAACAAAGTCTACTTTTTACTTTGCTGATGCTGTTTCCAATGCGAGACGCAGTTAGCACATCTAACTGTTTCAATGAATTTCAGCATACAGTCTTTTGTTACAAATAAAAACTTAAATCATAATTTAAAAAGTCTACTTTCCACTTTACTGATCCTGTTTCCAATGTGAGACGTGATAACCACGTCTCACGCGGTCTCCATGAATTTCAACATATCGTCCTCTGTTATAAATTAAAAAAATATGTAATTTTAACAAAGTCTACTTTCAACTTTCTTGATGCTGTTTCCAATTTGAGACGTGATAACCACGTCTTGCAAGGTTTCTATGAATATCAAAATGCCGTCTTCTATTACAAGAAAAAAAAATCACAATTTAACAAAGTCTACTTTCAACTTTCCTGATGTTGTTTCCAAAGTGAAATGTGATAATCACGTCTTGCACGGTTTCCATGAATTTCAATATGCCGTTTTCTATAACAAAAAATAAAAACAAATAAAATAAAATCATAATTTAACAAAGTCTACTTTCGACTTTGCTGATGCTGTTTCCATTGTGAGACGTGGTTATCACGTCTCACTGTTTCCATGAATTTAAATATGCAGTCTCCTGCTACAAATAAAAAAAATCGTAATTTAACAAAGTCTACTTTCAACTTTGCTGATGCTGTTTCCAATGTGAGACGTGGTAGCCACGTCTTGCACGGTTTCCATGAATTTCAATATGCCGTCTACTATTACAATAAAAAAATGAAATCATAATTTAACAAAGTCTAATTTCAACTTTGCTGATGCTGTTTCCAATGTGAGACGTGGTAGCCACGTCTTGCACGGTTTCCATGAATTTCAATATGCCGTCTTCTATTACAATAAAAAAATGAAATCATTATTTAACAAAGTCTACTTTCAACTTTACTAATGCTGTTTCCAATGTGAGACGTGGTAGCCACGTCTTGCACGGTTTCCATGAATTTCAATATGCCGTCTTCTATTACAATAAAAAAATGAAATCATAATTTAACAAAGTCTAATTTCAACTTTACTAATGCTGTTTCCAATGCGAGACGTGAAAAATCAAGATGCCGTCTTCTATTACAAATAAAAAAATATAAAATTTTAACAAAGTCTACTTTCAACTTTGCTGATGCTGTTTCCAAGGTGTGACGTGACAACCACGTCTTGCACGGTTTCCATAAATTTCAATATGCCGTCTTCTATTACAATAAAAAATCATAATTTAACAAAGTGTACTTTCAACTTTCCTGATGCTGTTTCCAATGTGAGACGTGATAACCACGTCTTGCACGGTTTCCATGAATTTCAACATACCATCTGTTGTTACAAATAAAATCATAATTAAACAAAGTCTACTTTGAACTTTGCTGATGCTGTTTCCAATGTGAGACGCAGTTATCACGTCTCACTGTTTCAACATATCGTATTCTGTTACAAATAAAAAAATAAAATCACAATTTAACAAAGTCTACTTTCATCTTTACTGATGCTGTTTTCCAATGTGAGACGTGGTTATCACGTCTAACTGCTTCCATGAATTTCAACATACCGCCTTCTATTACAAATAAAAAAATAAAATCATAATGTAACAAAGTCTACTTTCAACTTTACTAATGCTGTTTCCAATGTGAGACGTGATAACCACGTCTCACACGGTTTCCATGAATTTAAACATGCCCTCGTCTATTACAAATTTAAAAAAATAAATCATAATTTTAGCAAAGTCAACTTTCAACGTTCTTGATGCTGTTTCCAATATAAGACGTGATAACCACGTCTCGATGTACTGTTTCCACGAATTCCAGCATGCCGTCTTCTGTTACATATAAAAAATACATAAAATCACAATTAAACAAAGTCTGCTTTCAACTTTCCTGATGCTGCTTTCAATATACGTCTCGCGGTTTTCATGAATTTCAGCATGCCGTCTTTAATTACAAATATAAAAAATTTAATCATAATTTAACAAAGTCTACTTTTAACGTTCTTGATGCTGTTTTTAATGTGAGACGTGATAACCACGTCTTGCACGGTTTCCATGAATTTCAACATACCGTCTGTTGTTACAAATAAAATCATAATTAAACAAAGTCTACTTTGAACTTTGCTGATGCTGTTTCCAATATAAGACGTGATAACTACGTCTCACTGTTTCCATGAATTCTAACGTGCTGTTTTTTGTTACAAATAATTTTTAAAAAATGAGTTAACAAAGTCTACGTTCAGCATTGCTGAAGCTGTTTCTAATGTAAGACGTGATAACCAAGTCTTGCACGGTTTCCATGAATTTTAACATGCCGTCTTCTGTTACAAATAAAAAATAAAATCTAACTTAACCAAGTCTACTTTCAACTTTCCTGATGCTGTTTCCAATGTGAGACGTGATAACCACGTCTCACACGGTTTCCATGCATTTCAATATGCCGTTTTCTGTAACCAAAAAAATAAAATAAAATCATAATTTAACAAAGTCTACTTTCAGCTGATGCTGTTTCCATTGTGAGACGTGGTTATCACGTCTCACTGTTTCCATGAATTTCAACATACCTGCTACAAAAAAAAATCGTAATTAAACAAAGTCTTCTTTTAACTTTGCTGATGCTGTTTCCAATGTCAAACGTGATAATCACATCTTACACTGTTTCCATGAATTTCAACATGTCGTCCTCTATTAAAAATAAAATATAAAATCTTAATTCAACAAAGTTTCCTTTCAACTTTGCTGTTTCCAATGTGAGACGTGGTAGTCACGTTTCAGGGTTTCCACAAATTTCAACACGCCGTCCTGTAAAACAAACCAAATATAACATCATAATAAGTTTCCTTTCAACTTTACTAATGCTCTTTGTTTCCAATGTGAGACGTGATAACCATGTCTCATCGTTTCTATGAATTTCAACATATCGACCTCTATACAAACAAAATGTTTCCTTTCAACGTTTTTTTTATGTTGTTTACAATGTGAGACGTGGTAACCACGTCTCAAAAATCTCTCAGTTTCCATGAATTTCAACATGATGTCCTCAATTACAAACAAAAAATAAAATTATAACTTACCAAATTTTCCTATCAACGGTTCTTATGCTGTTTTCTAACCACGTTTTTCTGCTAAAAATAAATAATCAAATCATATTGTAAAACAGTTTCCTTTCACCTTTACTGACGCTGTTTTCAATGTGAAACGTGATAGCCACGAATATTAAGTTCCATTTCAACGTTGCTATTTTCAATGTATGACGTTGCTACCACGTCTCACTGTTTCCACGAATTTCTACTTACCGTCTTCTATTACAAAAAATAAAAAATAAAAAAAATAAAATCATAATGTAACAAAGTCTACTTCCAACTTTGCTGATGCCATTTCCAATGTGAGACGCGATAACCACGTCTCACACGGTTTCCATAACTTTCAACATACATTCTTCTATTACATATAAAATCATAATTAAACGAAGTCTACTTTGAACTTTGCTGATGCTGTTTTCAATGTGAGACGCACGTCTCAGGGTTTCAATGAATTTCAAACTGCCGTCTTATATTGCAATAAAAAAAATAAAACAATAATTTAACAAAGTGTACTTTCAACTTTCCTGATGCTGTTTCCAATCTGAGACGTGATAACCACGTCTTGCACGGTTTCCATGAATTTCAACATGCCGTCTCCAATTAAAATAAGAAAATCAATAAAATCATAATTTAGCCAAATCTACTTTCAACTTTCCTGATGCTATTTCCAATGCGAGACGTGATAACCACGTCCACGTCTTACACGGTTTCCAGGAATTTCAACATGCCGTCTCCAATTAAAATAAGAAAATAAATAAAATCATAATTTAACAAAGTCCACTTTCAACTTTCCTGATTCTATTTCCAAGGTGAGACGTGATAACCATGTCTTGCACGGTTTCTATTAATTTCAATATGCCGTCTTCTATTACAATAAAAAAAAATCATAATTTAACCCAATTTAATTTCAACTTTGCTGATGCTGTTTCCAATGTGAGACGTGGTAGCCACGTCTTGCACAGTTTCCATGAATGTCAATATACCGTTTCCTATAACAACAACAAAAAATAAAATCATAATGTAAGTTTTCTTCCAGATTCACTGACGCTGTTTTCAACATGCCGTTCTCTATTGCAAACAAAATATATAAAATAATTTAACAATGTTCCCTTTCAGCTTTGCTGTTTCAAGGTTCCTATGAATTTTAACAAAGTTCCCTTTCAATGTGATAACCACGTCTTGCGGTTTCCATAAATTTCTTCTATGACAAAAAAAATTAACGTGTAAATTATTTTCTTTTCCACTTTGCTGATCGATGCTGTTTCTAATTCGAGACGAAGTAGCCACGTTTCACGGTTTCCATATATGTCAGAATGCCGTCCACTATAAACAAACAACAAATAAAATCATAATTTCACAAAGTCTACTTTCAACTTTTCTGATGCTGTTTCCAATGTGAGACGTGATAACCACGCCTCACACGATTTCCATGAATTCCAAAATTCTGCTTCTATTACAAAAAAGTCATACTTTAACAAAGTCTACTTTCACCTTAATTTACTGACGCTGTTTCCAATGTGAAACGTGATAACCACGTCTAACGGCTTCCATGAATTTCGACATGTCTTCTTTTATTACAAATAAAAAAATAAAAATCATACTTTAACAAAGTCAACTTTACTGATGCTGTTTCCATTGCGAGACGTGGTTATCACGTCCCACTGTTTCCATAAAATTCCACATGACGTCTTCTATAACAAATAAAAAGTAAAATCATAATTTTAAAAAGTCTACTTTTATCTTTACTGATGCTGTTTCCAAAGTGAGACGTGGTAACTGTTTCCACGACTTCCGTTCTCTATTACAAACAAAACAAAAAACATAATAAGTTCCCTTTCATTTGTGCTGTCTCCTTTTCAACTTTGCTGTTTCTGTTTCCAATATGAGACGTGATAACCATGTCTAACGGTTTCCATGAATTCAACATGACGTCCTCTATTATAAACAAAAAAATAAAATCCAAATTTGCCAAAGTTTCCTTTTAACGGTTCTTATGCTGTTTCCAATGTGAGACGTGGTTATCACGTCACATGGTTTCAACATGCCGTCCTCTGCAAAAAGTAAAAAAAAAATATATATTTTAAGAAACTTTCCTTCCACCTTTGCTGACCATGCATTTCATTATGCCGTGTTATGTTATAAACAAAAATAAAATTATAATTTTAACAAAGTTTCCTTTAAGCTTTTCTTATGCTGTTTCCAAAGTGAGACGTGTTAAACACGTCTAACGGTTTCCATGAATTTCAACATGCCGGCTTCTGTAACAAATAAAAAATTAAATCATAATTTAACAGTGTCTACCTACATCTTTACTTCTGCTGTTTCCAATTTGAGACGTGATAACCACGCCTCACGCGTGCTTATGCTGTTTCCAAAGTGAGACCTTTCGTGCTTGGCCACTGTAGTGCTTGGCTGATCCTTGCTGGATGAAGGTCAATATTGATCTATTATGTGAGTGAAATCAAACACCGTGTCCTCGTTGCTACTCCCATGTAATCGAAGGTCGTAAAAATTAATCCGATAACAATAGAGGGTATTCATTACTACATCATTGATGTGGTTTATAATGAATAAATGAATAGGTGTTATTATTTCGAATTATAATTATTTAGGGAGAGTGTTTTAGGATTTTGTTAGAAAAGGGATGATTGTTGATCATGTTTATTTTATTGTTGTATGTATTTTCCTGTCATTTCCTGCAAACCTAATAAAGATATTTTGATAATTGAAAATAGTCTGTATCATAAATCGTAGAGGTTGAAAGAGTCAACAAGCGTCAGAAATTATAATTTGCCATGGAACTTCGGTCATATTTTCATTTGAAATATAACTGGATGTTAGGGTCTGCATGCATGGTATGCATAGTATGATGATATACAGACACTGACCTTTCCCTAAAACTATTAAGCAGCAAGTTGTGTATCACACCCACCATGGGTTCGAACCAACGCACTGAATGGTCTATTGTTCTATTGTGTCCGATTTGAGCGCTGACATATTGGAAAATGTTGCCAATCAATATTCATGAGAGTGTACATTCAACGTCCAATTTTCGAAATTGGGTGACTTGTGCTTTGCAGGTGTAACATACATCTGACTGGGCGTTTTAAATACGTAACGCATAAAGGCATTGCCATCATCGAATGGCTGCCTATAGTGCTGTTAGTGTTAGGCCTATGTGTGTGTGTGTGGGGGGGGGGCTGTGTTTAGTTTCTATAATAATAATTATTATAAAAGGCCTACATTTATTTGTCATTCATTTCTTTTCCTTTCTCTGTACTTGCTAAAGTATCACTCCCTCTTCTTATCTCCCTTTACTTCTCCATCCCCTCTTACGTTTTGTCCCCTCTCATTCCTATCATTTTCCTTACCTTTCTATTTATTTACGTCTATTTATTTATTTCTCTTTATTTCGTCCTCTTTCTCTCTTCCTCCAGTCCCTCTCATTCTTCATATCCCTCCTCCACCCTCATCCCTCCCAAGACCTCTCACAGAAGAGCTGCCCCTTCAGTACGCCACTGATTATGATATTCCCCTTCTTAAAATAAAATAAAATAAAATCTCAATTTGTAAAACAACTTTTATATAGGCCTATACCGGTATACTTATTATACGTTACATGTATACGTAGCTCCCGGGACGTAGCTATTTAATACCATTATTGTACTATTGACATGCAGACACATGGCAGCCTTGATGCGTAATCATTCAGCAAGCGCATTCAATTTATTTAAATGAAGCACCTAATGTCAGTGGGGTGACAACGAAATATGCATTAGCGGCTAATGTGTGCCTTTTGTGCTTACGGCTACTCAATCACACCCTTGGGTTTATGTATAACAATAGGTACTTTTCGTTCCATTAAGCGCTTTCACGCGACTTTCATTTGATCACTTATTGACAGTAGCCTGCTAGGCAAAGCGTTAATACACTGTCGGGTCAGCTTACTGATTTAATGGCGGAAGCCCTTTGTCCCAAACAAAAGGTACCTTTCGATGAATAGCTTGTCAGATTTCAAATCGGCACAAGGTTTCAATGCGTTACGTAATCTATTTCCTCTCCATCTTATAATAGCTCCATGGTTCGAACCCCTTTATTGTATTTTATTGATAAACCTGAATAGCGTGATTACTTTTGAATGATCGGCAGCACACATATTTTTTTCCTCACATCTTCTCTGTAGTACAAAGCTGTCTTTTTATCTAGTGTTTAGACAATGTTTACTCAACCATTGCTATCAATGGATGTTGCCATTTTTTGCGATCATTACGTTTGAAATGCCCAAAATGAATCAATAAAACCGTGTATAAGATATTTGCGGGGATATTTGGGCACGATTACAAAAAATTAGAAAATAAATGGGCACTTCTGGGTTGGGTATCTATAGAGGCCCTGCATGAAATTATTGATTGGCTCCAAACAAAGAATTTGAACCGGTGTCCTTCACCGTAGTTATGGCGGAGTACAGTCCATTCAATCAAATGTTGTCATCAACCTATTTGATCGTAGTGCAGGGTTATGTGTGTGAGACGAACTGTCACGGTAGATTGCAATCATGCTTTTGTTGAATGCATTTGAGTAGTCTGCCATATTTACGGGATGATACGTCACATGCAATGCCTCTATAGATTCTATAGAATTAAATGTAAGTATGATATATTTTCGATGGTAATATATTTTCACTTTCAAAGTTTGTAGTTTTCATAATTGCAATTTCTGAATATTATATAAAAAAGCGGGAATAAGTCTATAAATGTAAGAGTATGGGATCATTTTGAATGTTAATAAATGCGAAACGCCGGCGGTAGACACCTGCAAGATCAGGGATTGCCGCGATTCTTGCAGTAGCTTTTATGAATAGAATACAATAGTGAATACAATAGCGGATACAATAGCGGAACAATAGAGCTCTCTTACGGGGAAATAAACCTCGTCGCGTTTTGCTAAATTTCACTTCTTCTTTTTCATGAACTAACCGTTATTTCATTAAGTAACCGTTATTTTTAAAACTTGGCAAAACCTCGACGCGAGGTTTTTAATTTATACATTGGTATGCGGTGTTTTGTGATATGAACGGAGGAAATTCACTCAAAGAGTATGTTTGTAACTACACCACATTTCGCCATAATATATTCTAGAAACGCTTGCTGTTAGAATAAGAAAAATTTTAATTGTAATTATTGCACAGGTCACGGCGACCCTGTGACCTTTCCGGAAAAAGCCGAGTGGCAGGTTTTTCAAATAAATATTTTCTGTGTAAAAACTGTACCATCAGATAGGTAATGGAATATATGAATATTAACTGTACATCTATCACAACAATTTTTGATAACAACTTGCGTCACAATTGATCTAGTATAGAAGGTAGATAATTTATTTCAATCTTATATACGCCATTTTTTTTGTGGAATTAAGTGAAAATTAATTCTGTAAAAACTGTATTTTTTTAATGTAATTTTCACATTAGACCCGACAAAAGATTACCGTTTTGTTGTTATGATAATCTAATCTTTTGATTTTGTAAATAAAATTAGGGTCTAATGTGGATTTAGGATGCAAACTGGAACAATCCAATGCCTTGTCAAAATCATTTGCTTCAAAATGGAGTTCGGATGCACTTCGTAATACAACTTCCGCCACTGCGGGAAACCACATGCACAGCAGAGCACATGGCCGATATCAAAATCGATTTTATGTATTGTGTATGTAGGCCTATTCATAGGACCCTCGTATTAATTGTCTCTATGCGCTTGAGAATTCAACAATATAAATAATGGTAGCTTTATTATAATACACATTAATGTTTTAAGCAGATAAAATTCCAAAATATGATGCAGTAATGAAGTTGCGATTTATTAATATTATATGTATAAATTTTCACGGTGACACTATCAAGTTCTTCGTGGTCGAGCGGTCTAAGGCGCTGGACGTATGGTATACGTGATACTAGCCAAAGCGGTGAGCCGTGAGTTCGAACCCCGCCTCTGCCAAACTTTAAAAGAATTAAAATTCAAATTTTACTTTTTAAAAATTTCATATTGGGGAAATGTGACTGGGAGAATTTATGCATGGCGTGGAGTGGTGTGGTTTGTAACCAATGTATAAGTGTGTTATCACACTCGTTGGGCTGCGCCCAACTCGTGTGATAACATACACATATTGCTCGGACAACATCATATTATTGGCAAGCTGTATATATGAGGACAATGAAAATGACTCCTTTTTTGAGAAAGTAAGTCGTTTAAAATTGATATTCCGCAAAAACCAACTGTAAACGGTGAGTTCCTTCGAACGAGAGTACGAGACAGATTTGGCCTAGAAACTATACTGTGATGTCATGAAATGAAGTGTGCCAGCTTTGAGAGAATGGACTGTCAACACTCTCAATGCACAGAACGTATACTGTTTTTGTTATCAGAAAAAAACTCTGAATCAAGTATTACAAATTTAATGGTTTTTACACATATGGATAAAATCAGGCCGCTTCTTTATTATATATTAGTAATTAATTGTGATATTACATTATTATTCATATGTATATATCAACTTGAGAAATATTTGTGTAATGAAATACTGCCCTCTATAACATAAAGTTCTCCCCAGTGACCAGGTCCAGGTCACACCCATCTACACCACTAGCCAGCACTGTGCCACATACCATCAGAGAAAGAGGACCAAACATGGACAGGCATCTCCTTTTATAATTTATAGTCTTCATTACCCGGACTAGTCTGTATCAGTTCGTTGGTTGATATGCTTGATGTTTGCTGGACTTGATAAATCGGATATTCATATGCAGATATGAGACAGTTATATACAACCGAGATCCAACAACTTTTGCAATTTACCAGGATCCAGGATGGTGTGAATAAGATGTTGAAAATTGTCAGATAAAAGAGCTCAAGAATTAAAATCACGGAGAGTGAGAATGTGAGATCCACAATAGTCTACATTCCAAGTTGAATCGCTTTTCAGAAACACATCATCTTTTCCCAGTAATCAACCCCCTCCCCCCAGTGGGGCATCATAGCAAAGGTTCAAATTGGTGCCACGATACCTGTTATAATTATACAATTGCTCCCTAAAAGGGTTCATTTCATTCTAACAATTACTTGTGAAGACTGGAGACTGATAGCGGCAAGCTATATTAAGGGAAGGGGTATGAACGTTTTTTGATTTTTTGAAATTCGCAATGTAATACACATTTTATAGCAAATCATTAAAATTGATATTTTTGATATTTAACAGTACTTGAAGTAAACTTTATAAATCTGATGATTTATACTTAAAGTGTATGTAGGTGGGATGAAAAGCCGACGATCAATTGAAAATTTTGACCTTTCGTATTGAAGAATGGATTTTTTTTCCCAAAACACCAAAAAAAAAAAAAAAAAAATAAGGTCTTTTTGGGGAAAAAATCCAGGTCAAAATTTCGGCTTTTCCTCCCAGCTACATACACTTTAAGAATATATCATTAGATTTATAAAATTTATTTCGAGGACTATTATAATATCAAAATTTGAAAAATATCAAATTTTAATAATTTGTCATAAAATTTGTATTATATCGTGAATTTAAAAAATGAAAATTATTTGATATCAGAAAGACATGCTTCGTATTCAGAATGCAATTCGATACGTCTGAGGTGCTCTCATGTCCCACAAAAAATACTGTCGAAACGCCATAAACGCTCATTCTAGATCCCTTAAGGGGGTACTACACCCATGTGGTAAATTTGTGACTATTTTGCATTTTTCTCAAAAATAATAACACACTGGTAACAAAAGTTATGTATATTATTGGGGCAAGGAATCCAATTACTACACTGAAATTTCAGTGATTCAAGACAAGCGGTTCGTTATTTATGATAAGAAATGATGTACATCCTAATTGTACCTTATTTCTTATCATAAATAACGAACCGCTTGTCTTGGGTCACTGAAATTCCAGTGTAGTAATTAGATTCCTTGCCCCTATAATATACATAAATTTTGTTACCACTGTGTTATTAGTTTTTGAGAAATATGCAAAAATAGACACAAATTTATCGAGGGGTGTCATGCGCGTATTTTTTGGGGAGGATTTTTTTTTTTTTTTTTTTTTTTTGCTCTTCACGTTTTCAAACGACCGTGAAAAAAATTGGGTCAACCTTTTCGGGCTGTTAAGGAAGGGGCGGCAAAATTGCTTCTTCTTCAGCCCCCCGGGGTTGGGGCGGCCACGGTACGCCACTGGGTGTAGTACCCCCTTAATATGTTGCAAGTCTTTGGTGCATGATACAATGGAGAAAGCGCGATCCTCGTACATGTCTGTATGTCTTTGAGGTGGTATCACTTCGGAACCACAAGCAGAGTCGATGTCACGGTGAAGTAGACCGTAGGTTGACATAAATATGATACTAGTGAACAAGTATCACGTATAGGCCTATAATCGGGAGCATCGTTTATTGAGTGCTTTGAAGGTCATCAACAGAGTCTAAAGATGCAGATACTTCAGGACACCTGTGATGTGGTCCCGCTTTTTGTTGTTGTTGTTGTTGTTGTTGTTGTTGTTGTTGTTTTTTGCTCCGGTCACCAATGCAGCACCTTTGCAGTCTGCAAATAAGTTTAGCCTGAGTCCCTCGGCCCATATTTCAAAATTATTAAACACAGCGGAAAAAATCGCCACGCGTGGCAGTCATTCGCCCTACTATCATGCCAATTTCTGATACGATGAAATAGGGTTGATGACGCGTAAACGCGATCACCCTACACTTAACAGCAGCACTACATGGAGAAGTCTGGCCCAATCGCCAATGAAAGAGAGATGGGCTTGACAGAGTCCGCGCCTCCTTTACTTTTTTTTCCAAATGTATAATGTTTGACACATACTGTACAACATAGTTCTACATTTTGAAAATTTACCGAATTCAGGGGTCGACCTTATCAGGTTAGTTCCTGTTCAAAAGTATGACCTACACCAAGAAATGCCATCAGTTTCATGTCTGTAAAGTTATCTGTTTACGAACTTTAATATCTGGCAAGAGCCCATAAACCGATGTTTGTAACCAAACAAGTGACAAATTGCGGCTTACGGAAAATGATGTTTTGGTCTGTATTAGCAAATAACTGCTGAGTGTATGCCATGTTATTTATAGTTTACGAGCTTTCTGGTACAAATCTATATTCTCACTTTTCATTAAATAAAGAGAAATGTCAGAAATAATTTGCATTTGTTATACGTACATATTTCAACTGCAGGATAACCTGAAAAAGATCACTATGAGAACCCTTAAGTTAAAGCTAAAAACCTTGACTTCCGGCCTTCCAATGGGCCAAACCAACACACTGTAATTCATTATTGTTCCTATTGTACTACGCATGATCGGGTTGGATTCAGAGTACCGTCACTGCGGACGTGAGAATAAAGAGAATATTTTTTATCATTAAAAGGAAAACCACTTTCGCATGATATGCTGCACTTGTTATTTTCATTCACTACCGAAAGTAAACCATATTATAACATATTCTCTGATATTAGAGGAAACATATTATTCAGACCCAGGAAGGAATAGCATTATTAACCAATGGCTTTTTTGCTCTTTGCCTACCTGTTATGCATGCCAATGCTTACCAAGGTATCAGCGGATTCTACATATCGCTTGAATCTACTGGGTTTGTACCCCATGACTGGTTCCAAATGGCTTGGCGGACAGGCTATGTTACCTGCAAGTGAATTGGCTGTTAAACATATCAATGCCAACTCGTCAATTCTTGCTGATTATGAACTCAATATAATCGTCAAAGATACGCAGGTAAGTCTGTCATCTTCAAGTAAAAATAGGCTATTCCATTTAAAATCCACACAACCCCTGTGGAAAATTTAGCCGAAGTCTTCCGCAGAAGGAGTATAAGTTTTGATTAGAATAGACAAATTGGGTAACTTCCATTTGAAATACTCACTCCAGTTGTGTAAGATATAGCCTAATATATGGAGTATAGGTTTCAAATTGATTTACCCTGACTAATTACATTTAAAAACATAATCTTTCTGTGGTAGATATTTCCAAAATTTTCCACAGAGGTAGTGTGGATTTCAACTGGAATAGCCCAATACGGTATCTGACGACCATATACTACACTTTGCCATTAATCCTTAATATACGATATTATTTATAAAATGTCAAAAACTATTTCCAACAACAAGAAGCGGCACTATATTGCCAGTGATCAGTGAACTTCGTCATTGAATTTGGGTGACTCGCTTGATTGCTTTATGAAAATAGGACAGAGAAAACACACAGGTCGTATCCGGGAAGAGCTGGTAAGCTTTAGTGCTGATTTGTGATACCCAAGTATTTCGTGAAATGGAGGGGAAATCATTATTTTGAGCGGGACAAGTATTTTTTAAGCGATAATGGTATCTATTTTGGTTAGCCGTGACCCCGCCCGTGACGTCATGGTTTACATAATAGTAAATGATTTGTGCAATTCCCATCCCGGGTTCCCATCCCACGCTCATACAAGTTGTATCCGAAATTGAACTAGGCTAAAACCATGAGAATTATATAATATAGGCCTACTATAGTTCTCTGGGCTGATAGGATGAACAAATTTTAATCTTTACCCAGAGCAGCCACCGGGAGCAGCCAGCGCACATAGACGTTGAAAAAAACCCACCATCTGACCAGATTCGAACCGGCGACCTTCGTATTACTAGCATGCAGTACGACGGCAACTTCGTGACCTCTTTTGTTCGATAGAAATTTTTTACGGGTTGGTGAACACGGGTTACGTAACTAAATGTTGAAAATTTGGCCGGCAAACATGTTTTAGCGAAATAGCTCCAGAAATGGGAGACATGGGTCGTTTTTTTCTTAAATTGTGTACCATGATCACGGATAAGATACCAAACATTTGTGCAAAGAACAAAAAACGAGTAAAAGTTGAATAATATTGAAAATAAAGAAGCTTGAACATGTCCAAAGTGGCCGGGAAAATGAGAAAAATTGCATGTCACGATCACCAAAATGGTTATATCTACAACTATGAGCAAACGCCGGTCTTATGCTTTTCTGTAATGATAGATATTAACTAACTTGAGCTTGTATTAAATTTTCAGCGAAAATGATTGGTGGAACAATCGAGTCGTAGGTTGTAAAGTTACTCTCAAAACGGCCCGTGTCTCAATCGTGCGTGTCCCGTTAGTGACAAGTGTCACTAGCAAAATAGCAGCCGGCCTTGTCATTATATCGAATAATAATCGTCAGAATCGTCCAGTTGACTCCAGTGATATTTCATTATTCAAGTAAAATACTGCATTGACTTACAAAATATTGAAGTCAATATAAAAAGTAATATCACCTCATTTGACTGAACTTAAAAGCAGTTTTAAAAATATTATTGTTGATCGAGTCCCTGAATGAGAAATAAGGTTGCAAAAGATACGAGTATGTAACAGCAGGTTGTGATGGTCTAGTGGTTGACGCCGTGGTTTGAAGTGCGAGGGGTTGAAGGTTCGAATCCGACAGCATTTCGATTTTTTTTCTCTCTTGTTCTGTTAGGCCTATGGTGTAGGCCCGTCAGTATTATGATCAATTAAAAATATTTCTATGCAACACGTTTGCAATGTTTTTCTTTATGCGTAGGCCTACATATTAAAAAATAAGATAGCGTCAGCCATAATTTACGAATTTCAAACCTGATATTTTGGCATAATATTATTTGTAATTTTTATAACGTTCTTACACCATACCCAGACATAGGCCTACACATAATTGGAATCAGCGTTTCGTTGTCTAGAGTAACTTTAATTATCTTCAATAGAACACCACAAGCGGTCAAGATAAAAAAAAATGCTTTCTTTCATTTTACCTCATTATTTCTGCTTCAAATGATCAGAAACCCTTCCTGAAAGTTGTTTACTAATATCATAAATATTTTCAACAAAAAAAAAAACCGCTATGGTAGGGTTCGAACTTCCAACCTCACGCACTTCAGGCACGGACTTAGCCGCTAGACCATCACAACCTGCTAACTTATTCTCGTACCTTTTGCAATGTTATTTCTAATTCAGTGTCTCGTTCAACAATAATCTTTTATAAACTGTTTGTAAGTTCAGTCAAATGGCTTGAAATTACGTTTTATATTGACTTCGATATTTTGTATGACAGGGCAGTATTTTGTATGAATAAATGAATATCACTGTAGTCAACTGGACGATCCTGACAATTATTAATCGATTATATGGACAAGGCCGGCTGTTAATTTTCTTGCTGACACTGGTCACTTATGGTCACGCACGATTGCGAGGGGAAGCCGTTTTGAAAGCAACTTTCCAACCTACGACTCGATTGTTCCACCAATCATTTTCGCTGAAAATTTAATACAAGCTCAAGTTAGCTAATGTCTATCATTACAGAAAAGCATACGACCGGCGTTGGCGCATAGTTGCAGATATAACCATTTTGGTGATCGTGACATGCATTTTTTCTCAATTTTTAGGCTACTTCGCGCACAATAAACATTCATTTTCTCCACAATAATTGGACTTTTACACGTTACTGTTTGCCTTATACTCATATTTCATATCTTATCTATGGGCTCAATATGGAAATGAAGGGAGAAACCACTCATGTATTCCATTTTTTGATGTTTTCTGAAAAACTGTATTTGCCACCTGATTTACAACATTACGTTACGTAACAGCAAAGTTCACGCCGGTAAAAATTACCGGAAGTGAGCTAAGTTGCTGTCGTACTGCATGAGGCTCTAACCAATTAAGCCACATGCGCACTGGAGAACGGAAGATTTAAATCTATAGATGATGTGACTTCTGACGTCGATGCCTGACAGTATGCGCACGCATCATCACAATTTCCATTGTTTTTTGCCTGGCAGTATGCCCGCGCATCATATTTTGTTCAGGGCTCGTGTTTTTAAAACTCCCGCCACAAAACAATAAGACTATTAAACCGTGTAGTGGCTGCATGGGGTTCATTCAAGCATAAAGATGATACCAATCCCTTGCCTTTGTTGATAAACACTGAGGTCACCTCATCTATAGGTGTTAGGTTCGAATGATGTTCGTCGCATTCCTATCGGAAGGCATTCAGAACTATATATTTTTATAAAACAAATCTTTGCCCTGTAGGGGGGGGGGGGCAATCGACATGAATTGTCAAAAAGTGGCTGAAAAGAACCCCCCTCCCTTGGTATTGACACCAGGGGCTATTTTAGATGAAAAAAGTCACTGCACGTTGGCGATGTAAAGTCTTGGTGATCAACCAGCGGCAACAAGCTTGCGGGGAGGGGGTATTGGAGGAAAAAAAACCCATGGTTTTAATGCTTTTTCGGTCAAACAAGATCCAAATTTGTCTATTTGCGATCGTAGCAAGCAAAAAATTTAGGTTCTTCAGACTTTCTTGGTCAAAAAGTCCGAAATTTGAGAAAAGGTCCAAAAAAATCCCATTTTTCAAA
Source organism: Amphiura filiformis (assembly GCF_039555335.1). Lineage (NCBI taxonomy): Eukaryota > Metazoa > Echinodermata > Ophiuroidea > Amphilepidida > Amphiuridae > Amphiura > Amphiura filiformis. The sequence continues at coordinate 12,976,489 of NC_092636.1, forward strand.
ATTAGCCTCCAAAAATAAAACCTGGCTACGCCCCTGGTTGGAGGGGAGATTCCCCCTTCGAGTTTTGGAGATTTTGAAAAAAATCACTCATTTAAGTGAAAGAGGTTGGTGAAATGTCTTGAAATATAGTGAATCTAGCACCTTTGGCATAGCTTTTTTGCCATAGCAAAAATGGTCATGTAGGCCTTGGATGCAAAAGGGAACAAATACGCTGGAAGAGCACAAAACTTGGCACTTTTTACGATAAAATGGCCAAATATGAGGTTAATTTTGTCAGAAACTCACATACGGGCGTCAACATGGGGAAGGAAGATTGCATGGACCATCCGCCATATAAAAAAAATAGGTGGATCAACACTCCCCTGTATCTAGGCCTGTGTCTTTTTGTTGCGATCTCCAAGCGTTGCCGTACCCCACCCCATATAGCACGCACGTTAGCAAATGGAAAGCTGCCAGACCTAGATTATGAGCAAAGCGTGAGGGAGTTGAAGATATTAAGTAGCGGTACGCAAACTATGCGTATAATGATATGCATAAGGCCCTTTGAAAATTGGAGTTTTCGAGAAACACGAGGAAAGGGGTGACGAAGTGTTAAGTGCGCGAAGCGCGAAAACTTTACCTGAAAGTGACCATACGGTAGGTGCTATATTAAAGCATACCTATTGAGTTTGTCGAATTGCATCAAAATATTTTTAGCACGGATTTTTAGTTCTCACTGCACGGAATTTTAATCTCACTGCACAAACGTGCCAGGAGGCACGTTAAAATAGCCCCTGATTGACGCCCATGCCCTAGCAAAGACAGACACTTGGCTCGACTCGAGAACTAAGTTTGACTTTGAACTTTTCGGGTTGACAAGATGAAACTGGGGAAAAGCCAAGAGGGTATATACTGGAATAGCCCAATACGGTATCTGATGACCATTTTGCCATTAAGCCTTAATATACGATTTCGGTCAAATTTCAATTTGGTTATTCTCTGCCAAACATTATAAAATATTAGTAAGAACTGTCAGGATTTTTTTGTCATTTGAAGCCTATAACTAATGAGGTAGGCCTAAAAATCACCGTAAAATGAAAGAAACTAATTTACTATCGTAGCCGCTTTACTAAAAACACACCTGTGACACAATGTATTTTGCTGAATCCAATTAGGTGTAAATTTGGACATGTGTATAACATTACAAATATGCCAAAAAATCAGGTTTGAAAAATCACAGTTCCAATATCTGTGGAAAAATTGACCAAACTCATTTTAAAGGTCGCACATTATGGCTTTAAGTTGAGAGAGCAGAGTAATTCAAAGTATAATAATTTGATTTCATGTATTTGCTATAAAATACAGTTCTGATATATTTCGCAATGTGAAAAAAAAATCACTCGTTTGGAGCTGGCTGATTCACAATTGGGCAATTCCAGTTGAAATCCGAACACACCTATATATGCTTATACGGAAGACATGACCTTAATCTTCACAGGTAGTGCACATTTCAAATGGGGTTATCATGGTTATCTGAAATAATGCGTGACTCCATTTGAAATATAAACCCCCTCTGTGTGAGATTATAAGGTTATGTTTTAAATAGGGGTGTATGATTTCAACGGTAATAGCCCAATTAGTATACCTGTCTTCTAAGTGAAAAAGACAGAATCTATATTGTTACTTGTATGCAAATTAGCCTTTCGCATACTTTCGAGGGCAGAAGAGAGACAAAATTATTACTCAATTAATTAAGTCAGCTGGAAGTAATTGTGTTTTAATCATGCTAATGGTCTTAATTTAATTATGTTAATGGTCTAAATGATCCATTTTGACATCACACTACGACGGCGAATAGCAGTTATCATTGAGTTGGGACGAACTGGCTTGCGAGGAAAAAGCTTTTAAAATAGGCATGCGATTTTTGGCATTTTTTTAAACAAAATAATTCCTCATAAGACCTTGGAAATTTAAAGATTAGATTACAATAAAAACGAAACAGTAATATCTAGTGTGGGTGTTATAGAATTTTTATTAGATAATTTACCATCATTTCAGTCTTCATTTTCACTAAATTGAAAACAAAAATGACGTGAAATTACAATAAATACTCTGCTTTCTAAACCAGATTAATTATTGTAAACATTTTGGATTTTGCTTGTCAAAACCAAGTGAATTTTTACTCACTTCAATTATTTCGTCCTACACGTCGGAGGCCTTCATCAGGTTTGACTGATTTGGTCATCTGATCCATTTTCCCAGTAAACAAGTTTGAGTGGTTTCCGGTGTTCCTTAGTCTCCTTTGCAGACTTCAGAAGTGGATCGTAGACATGACTTAAGAGGTAGGTGCCCTCCTCTCTTCAAATATTGAAGTGAGTAAAAATTCACTTGGTTTTGACAAGCAAAATGCAAAATGTTTATTTACTGAACTTACTGATGAATCTATTCAAGAGATCAATTGTGACGCGATTATATAGGTATCACGAATCGTTATTATATAATTACTAGGCGGTTACCCGTATTTGGCGGTTCTCGGCTGTCGCGATTACCTGGCTGATGGTGACTGCACCCACCAAGTTTTATGCCCATAGGACAGTTTTTACTGTCATCTGAGGTTTTTTGACCTCAGATGACCCCTTGTGACCTCGAAATGACCTTCCAAAATTTGGCTCTTAATGTTGACTGTACCCACCACGTTTCATGCCCATACGACAGTTTTAGTAATTTGACCTTGATGACCCCAAAATGACCGTCAAAAATTTGACTCTAAAAGTTGACTGTACCCACCAAGTTTCATGCCCATACGACATTTTTACTATTTTGACCTCAGATGACCCCTGAATGACCCCAAAATGACCGTCCAAAAATTTGACTCTAAAAGTTGACTGTACGCACCAAGTATCAAGCCCATACGACAGGTTTTACTAATTTGACCTCAGATGACCCCTGGATGACCTCGGGTGATCTTGGCCCACTTACCGAAACAAACTTGTTCTGTCTGAGGTCCAGATGCACCCACCCACCAAGTTTGAGGAACGTGCAACCCCTAGTCTCCGAGAAAATAGGCGGAAAACAGTTGTTACTAATTTGACCTCAGATGACCCCTGGGTGACCTTGACCCACTAACTAATACAAACTTGTTCCGTCTTAGGTCAAGATGCACCTACCCACCAAGTTGCATGCCCATATGACAGTTTTTACTAATTTGACCCCTAGATGACCTCTGGTGACCTTGACCCACTAACCAATACAAACTTGTTCTGTCCTGGGTCAAGACGCACCCACCCGTCAAGTTTGAGGAACGTGCGACCCCCAGTCTCCTCCGAGAAAATAGGCGGAAAACAGTTGTTACTAATTTGACCTCAGATGACCCCTGGGTGACCTTGACCCACTAACTAATACAAACTTGTTCCGTCTTAGGTCAAGATGCACCTACCCACCAAGTTGCATGCCCATATGACAGTTTTTACTAATTTGACCCCTAGATGACCTCTGGTGACCTTGACCCACTAACCAATACAAACTTGTTCTGTCCTGGGTCAAGACGCACCCACCCGTCAAGTTTGAGGAACGTGCGACCCCCAGTCTCTGAGAAAAACAGTTTTTACTAATTTGACCCTGGATGACCTCTGGTGACCTTGACCCACTAACCAATACAAACTTGTTCTGTCTGGGGTCAAGCTGCACCCACCCACCAAGTTTGAGGAACGTGCGACCCCTAGTCTCCGAGAAAATAGGCGGACAGACAGACAGACAGAGTCACAGACAGAGGCACAGAGTCACAGATGCACAGAGTCACAGACTACCAGTATTATTATATAGATGATGGTTTTTTTACTTAATATTCATATATCATGTATTATATTCCTTAATGCATCGGATGCTGCACAAAAATATTGGTTTGAACTCTTTCCGGAAAGGTAACCACACTTCCCTGTCCTGTTCATTAAAGACCCATTCAGTGATTTGCTCATCGCAGGATTGTAAAAATCATCACAATTCAGATTCAAGTTAGCACCTTTGTTAGTACCATAGAAGTGATAAGGGACCGTTCACAAACACTTGTTAGGAGCAGGGAGCTGATGCAAAAAAAAAAAGTTTTGACCCAAGGGCTTAAAAGTGTTGACCCAAGGGGGGGGGGGGGCTGAAAAAAATGACCATAAATTTTCCTGGGAAAATTGAGTTTATATGCTTTTCTATGGGGTTGACCCATAATTTTCATGCCAAAAAGGGTGAGGGGGCCTGAAATGTTTGTTTTGAGGTCTGAAGGGGGGGGGGGACTTTTCGCGATGAATTTTTTTTGCATCAGGCCCCCCCTAACAAGTGTTTGTGAACGGTCCCTAAAATAGACTGATAGTGGTTAAGCCAAAAGCCGTGTACATTATTAAAGACAAAATAAGACAATAATCTGTAATTTCTATACTTTTTTATATTCCCTGTACTTGGGATTGGCGGGGAAAAAGACTCACTACAAAGATATAAGCCACGAAAAAACTATAAAAAAACCCTTAAAATAAAAATACATGGAGATGATCTGTCCAGTAGAAAGAAAATGCACAAGGCAAGAAGCACGGGCCACACCGACATCGCCTGGCTAATAATTATACTTTGTCAGCAGAGATACTAAAATCAATACCCGGGATCGATACACGTGAATGTACTATGCACGAGTTTGATATGAGACGAAAATCTTTGGATACCGGGGTAGAATATGATGAATATCTCCCGTAAATGATTTCGTATAAAGAAACCAGATATGGTTCCTTGCACTTGAATATATATTTTGAACAGATATGATAGTCGTTAGCTTGAGAAAGAAGCTTGTGTCTTGAGTCAAAAACTGACAATAATTCTGATTTATATGTGCCGAATTATATAGCGCAGTGTATAGGCCAATCGTGGAGGTAGTCTAAAAGCATATGACCTATGGCGTACCATGCTCGACTCACACACAGCGAGGTCAGTCACCGGCCTAATCGGGGCTATTGCAGTAGCCTTAGTCAGATGTCATTCGGCCCATTATGCGACTCAAAACTATTAACAGGTCGATACAAAATGGCCATGCGTGGCGGTGGATTCAACCTACCATGGCGATTTCTGCCATGAAGATATCGGGGCGATGACACCATAGACTGTAGGGTCTATGATGACACTGACACTGTGCGGGCAGCCAAAGAGCTGGTAAATGACAGACACAGATCAACCCAGTAGTTGCATTGACATAATAAACAACAAAAACATGAAGAGGATTCATTATTCATAAGAAAACAACATATAATTAATTGTACACAGTAGTTGTAAAAAAAGAAGTGAAATCTCTAAAATCAGGGAAAGAAGACAAAGCCAAACCCACCCACCCCAACCCAAACAAGATAAAACAGGGGACACAAAACCACACTCAAACCAAACAAAACAACAATCACAACACAACATACATGGTGAAATGATGTGGCCTGAAAAAGCAATAACAACGAAAAACAAATATTAGACGGGTAAAACAAATTAAGAGGCTTCAAGATCAAGGGCCCATTTCTTAAAATGCTAATTATTAAGCTTTCCCTTGCTTTCAGCAATTGTATATTCTATGTTTCTCTTAATTTTAACCAAATTAAAAAAACAACCAAATTCGGCTGGGTTTGTTGAAATTTACATCTGTGCAAATAAAATTTCAAACATAGAAAAAGAAAATTGATACAACTATCATGTTCGGACAAATTGGTAACACTTTTTCAAAATTGGTAAATGTAAAAGACTCCCCAGACACACTTTTGATTAAAAAGCATAATTCATCCCAAATAGGGGTAACCTTAACACATTCACAAAATAAACGTACAAGTGTTTCAGGCATATTGTTGCAAAAATAACAGTTTGGCGAATCAGCTCTACCGATTCTATGAAGAAATTTGTTAGTACAGATTGCCCTGTGAAATAATTTAAAATAAAAGGACCTCAACTGAGTTTCAATAGTGCAATTAAAATTAGCACAAAGAATATCATTCCATTTCACTTCATCCAAAATATCCAAACAAATCAACCCATTTATTTTCAACCACAACTGCAGCACATTTTCTCATAATAGAGTAAATATGTTTGGGAACTTTGGCCTCACCCACAAGACCAGCAGAGATTTTAGTAAAAACATCTTCCTGAATATTCTTGGAATTCTGAAACCAGTTCAAATAAATCCCATTCATTAGAGTTAATAGGAATATCAAATTCAACAACTAAATCTTCAAAATGTTCTGACCAAATTGTTACCATAATAAAGATCTGAAATATAATGAATACCCTTTTCATCCCACTAAGAGTAATAGAAAAACTTTTTGTTTTCAACCGAACATTTTTATTCCACCAGATTGGGTCCTGAAGGTGAAAGTAAAACAAGTCTAATTCTCCTTGATTTTGCTCCTATATAAATACCAAAGTTTAATACTTTCCACAAGCTGGCAGTTAGATCAGTCTATAATATCGAATTGATTAATTCGAATTAAACAATTCATCGAGTGGCCATGGGCAGCGCCATTAGACATGTTACAAGACTACCAAGTGACAGGTGATGGACCGTACCCACACAATTGAATAGGCACTTTTTTGATAATTTTCATCAAGGTTACTCAAAACTTACCTAGCTAATTTATTATACATCAGGGGTCTCTGCCTTTTTAATATTTTATAAAAAACTTAATTTTAAAAATATCTACCGACGGAAATAAAAATCCATCGACGGATAGTCTTGTTATGCTCTCACAAACTTAGAAAAAAATCTGAAAAATCCAAAATTTTGGTCTAAAACATACCCAAGGTTACTGCTGTCCCATTCGAAAGTACAGGAAGACCACCTACAGCGTTAAGGTCAACTTTCTAGACTTCCTGTCTACTGGCAGTAATGGCTACTACCCAGTGCTAACATCAATGAATTGTTTAATTCGAATTAATCAATTCGATATTATAGACTGTAGATAAAGTATTCAAAACACAATAAGGGGCATCAGACCTAAACAGGACTGTCCAGACAGAATGAAAATTTTCCAGAACAGAAAGTTCCAAATGTTTCCAAAAGCTAGAATAGTCAGTGATAGTCAGGGTCAAGCAAGTGCTTAATCCAAATAATTTTTTGAGCCTGAGAAAACACAAGAGGATCAAACATGCGAAGCCCACTATGTTCAAAATCATTACATATAAAATGTCCCGCTTGACTCTATAGTTACCCCTATTCCAAATGAATTTGTAAAACAAGTGATTCAACTTTTTAAAAAAGGTTTTGGGGATATTAAGGGTAGAGACTATAGAAATTTTTACCAAAGGAACATATTCTTGTTTATACCATGATATTGTTGTATCTCAATACTATCACAACTTCAGCTGTGTAACTTACCTAAAAAGTGGTTCTTTTAATTAAAAATGCAATAAATAAAGTCACTCTGCGCTTTTAGTACTAACCAGACTATAGTAATATTTTTAAATCACTCTGCGATTTTAGTACTGACCAGACTATAGTAATAATATTATGCAATACTAGCAGCTATTAATCATGCTTCAGTGGGCAAGTACTTCTAACTTTAAATGGTATTGAAATTTGTCTTGTCCGGGGGGACTTCCATATAGCTCAGTGGCGTTATTTTCTAGGGTCTATGGTGAATATGACTGATGCGTAGTAGGCCTACATGTATGTAGGGCTGTAATTTGCCAGGGGATGGTCCATACAGTCATCCCCCCCATGTCGATGCCTGATAATGCGTTTCTGATCAAATTAACCTCATATTTGCCCATTTTAGCCCCAAAAGTGCAATTTTCACGCGCTTCGCGCGCATTTATTCTACTTTTACACCATATTTCATCAGTTTAGCTTCAAAATACCAAAATTTTTCGAGCACTTAGCGCGCAATTGTACCATAATTGCCATATATTGTCGCTCGATTGACTATACTTCAATTTTTTTCCAACTCCATTCCCCCCCCCCATGTCAAAAAGAAATCTACGCCACTGATTAAATATGTCAAACATAATATAACAGTTGTACCAGACTATAAAAAGCAATCATGGCATTGGCAATGAAGAACAATCCCAAGAGGAGATTTAAAAGATTAACAAAATATGGAACGGGGCTATAATTTTATCAATACTATACTGCTTTCCTCGGTTCTTGCCAAAACGTTTTAAAATATCTAATGACAATTTTAATGATTTATCGTTCACTTTTAGGCATTTTATATAGAATTTAAATTTGTTTTACCATTTTATACTTTCTCTTGGGATCAATGAATAGCCCTTAAATTAAGACCCCCCTTTCGCTATCACCCAGCACATGGTTTGTCATCCACCCCCCCACACACACACACTTGTTTCCCATTGGATCTATCGTCATCATGATTTAGACGCTTTTTATTGTTTCATTGACAACTTTTATTATATTTATCACTGATAATGTTGCCAAAAAGTCTTTTGAAATTAGTAGGCGTCATTAGTAGAGCTCATATAATTGAAGTGCTCCCCCGATAGCAAAATAATGACAGGCGTATGCTTAGTTTTGACATGTAAGAATACAAAATGATTTCCTGAGTTCTTAATGGGGAGTTATAAGCTCCATTGCAAAGTGAAAGCAGAGCGAGGTGTGTGGATGTGTGTTTATGGCCCGGGGTTTATATTATTAGGGGCAAGCATCGAAATAAGCAGATCTGGACCAGGAACCACACATTTGGAAAAAGCGGTTCCTGGTCCTGTGATTATCTATTGAACCAGGAGGCATTTTTAAAGAGCTATGAGTCATTAAATTTTTAATTGTACATGTTACATACAAAAACCGATTTAACTAACAGGCTCTATTTGAAAAAAAAAGAGGAGCCTGGTTTTGGTGTGGACAGGAGCCAAAATGTTATGACCATTGGCTCCTGGGTGCCTGCTTATTTCGAGGCTTGGGGAGGGGTGGGTTAGGCAATTAACAGCTGCCTGATATCATTCAACATTTCTGATACTGTTACGGCTTGAAATTTAAAGGCAGCGGGACTTTCGGATGCTCTCAGGAACAACTTTTACCACCTGATGAACAATCTCAAATGCTCTAATTTGCACCAACATGACAGTATAGATTAGGCCCATGAAAGTCAATTCCGAGTTTATCGTTACTTTTTTTCAGGTTGGTGAGGTGACTTTTTCTTTTTTCATTTTTCATTATTTCATCAGATTTCATTATTGACCTAAAATGCGTGTTGATTTGAAGCCAAACTCATACATGTGATTTATAAACATGTTTTTTTTTATATGGGTAAGGACTAGAAAAATTAGAAAAGAGCCTGGTTTCATGCTTCCAAGTTATGAATATATGTTTTACAAACAAAAATATATGTTTCCAATTGCTAAAACTGGTGAAAACACTGATACTTTGAAAATAATGAATTATTTTGGCATTTTTGAAAATTTGATGCGGGTATTTTTGGTTTCCAAAAAGTGACACGGGCGGTGGACGATAAACTCGGAATCGACTTTCACGCGCCTTTAAGAAATATATTCTATCAGTTAATGATTTTATAGTTTATTATTTCGGTTTACCAAAAATAAAGAAATAATATCAGCAATAACTGTAAAAAATGGTTTATGTCCATCTGAAGCCAAAATAATAGGATGAATTAAAAAATAAAACGCACTATACTAATATACTATATCTTGGAGCTGTGCATAGCGATAAACTAAACCAACAAATATAATAGAAAACAACAAGAAATAATACAGTTATATAGAAAACAGTCCCATACATAACTCACCGATAAATTACTCTCTTATTCATTTCACATTCATTTATCTAATGTGGATTACAATGTGACGCTTATTATACGCAAGACTGAGTCCAGCTGTTACAAATTTGATAACTCAATTCAAAACTTCTGAACACAGTACATTAGGATCAAGGGCGTTGGTTCGAATCAATTGTTTGAAATCAATCAATGTGAGAAAGAATTGGGATTCCAATGCGCTCAATGCATAGTGACTTGTATTCTGTCAGAACTGTCAACGCAAGCTATATAGTGCTGTGGTATTTTAAAGTGACTTGGAGGTGTTGTTCTGTAATAGGAATATTTTCGCCATTTTATGGAGGAGAAAAGTGCAAAAGACATTGCAAATAACGACGATCAAGGATTCTAATATATACATAGCCGAACCGGAATAGGTATGTAAACTACATACGACGTTTGAAGTAAATTCTTAATGTTCTTCATAGCAAGAACATATAAAACATTGTCAAAAATGCAACTTCTTACAAAACGCTATATTCTCCGATAGTCCATATTTGCATGACTTCGGCGAACACTTTTGGTTCTCGTTTAAATTCTACCAATAGCACAGTCGATCTAATGTTATCTGCGGTTAGAGGACAGTTTAGAGAACTCTTTTGCTGGTTGTTTGGTTTAAAATCCCGATATTTTTTTTTAATATCGGGATTCAAGCAGGCGACCCGTATGGTATGAAAAAGACGTTGCAAATTGTCAATGAAAGAGCTTATAAATTAAAATCACGGACATTTAGCTCAACAATAGGCATCTACATTCCAAGCGGAAACGCTTTTCAGAAACATACCCCACTTTTTTCAGCAATCGCTGAAACCTAAATATGCAATTCCAGGCGATTTGTAAAAAATAGCGTCAGCATATTTTACTATGAATTTGGGACACCGAAACAAATGCTTGCATTGGAGCCAGACCTATTATAATGATACGATAATTAGGCCCCCAATAATGGCTTTCATTTTAACCGTTATTTATTAAACTGAGATATTTAATTTTTGAGAAATTAATGAATTTATCGAAAAACTTTTCGGAGAACGCTACTTTAATGAACCCATCCCTTAATGCAAAGAACTGAAAACAAATAAAGAAGTTGGGGCAGCAAAAGGGATTTAATAACAGTAACTTTCCCAATAAGGGATAAATTCCTATGCCTACAACAGTTAAGGGTTTGCTCAATCTGATTAAGTTTTGGGATAAAATTGAGTTCATAAAGGGAGCTGACATTAACTGAAAAATTAACGCCCAATGTTTTAAAAGTGTTTGAATTCCATCTAAGGCCATCACCCTGAAAAGGACAAAGATTGGTTCCCTTAAGACTACCAATGTGGATAGCTTCAGATTTAGATACATTAATTTTAAAGCCAGAAAAAGAGGCAAATATATCAAGGGTGTTAAAAAGTGCCGGAAAAGAACCTAAATCTCCCTGTAAAAAGCATGTGGTATCATCTGCCAGCAAATTGATCTTTTTTCCATGTTGCCCACCTTGATTCCTTTGATATCATCATATCTACGAATTGCGATGGCAAGAATTTCAATTGCAAAAAGAAACAAATAAAAACCCTTTAAAAAGGGATGTACCGGGACAGGAATGATTTCATGTGAAGATTAAATAATCCTTCTGAAAGATGCTTGTAATGGGTAATATTTGACAGGCGAGACATGGTTTTAAAATGACAATTGTGATTCAAGGATGTACATCTAATTGATTGACTTTGGTTGGATGCTTGCAATTTAACATATGGGGTAATCTCTGATAATTATGTGATATTGTTGGCTGGCAAAATAGGGAGATTTTGGATGGTGGGAAGTACTGGTTGATTGGTGGTAATCATGGTGAAAAGGATTATTCCTAGTTGACGCTAATTCACATGTCCTCCTACTCAAATATTATTATCACCAGGTTTGGATGGCATGAGTAGGAAGCAGACACTGTTAGGGTACAAACACCCCTACACATATACCCCACATACATGGATTGCTAAATGGTCTTGTGGCCTAAAAACAACCGACGTTCGCACCTTATATTAATTCATTCATAGCTCTTTTTGTTTTTTGAGAATTTAAGCATACAAAGTAACAAGCAAAATTTCGAGAAATATTATTTTTCGAAAACTGAACCCAAAAATAGCACCCGAAAGCTTAAGAATTGAATGTTTACTGATAATATTCTTAGTAACAAAAATTCAATCATTACTTAGGACCTATGCCCTAAAGCTTCATTCTAGTTGTGACATATTTGTCATCATAAAATAGACCCAAATATTTGAAGGTGATGTGTGCATCAATAGCTTTTGGTCATCATCGTGTTACCAGGAAATGTACATATTTCCAATATTCAGTGATCTTGCTTATTTATTATTAGGCCTACAGGTCTTCGATGTGAGGGATTCAACTTTTACCATGTTTACTGCATGTTGCATGGTCAAACATGTTACATGTAGTTGAAAATTATCCAACACATATTAAGATAACAGACCACCACAGACAGACCACTAGGAACATGAATAGAGTAAGATGTGTAAATTAAATATGTCATCATAACTCAGCAGGTAGCTCTCACCAGAGATATTGGATCACCATACAACACACTGAGATACTGAACTCACACAAAGCATGTATGGTACCCGGTGTGTCTGCCCACATGATCCCATAGCCTGCCAAGATAAGTGTTCTACTGAAGAGAACCAGCAAAACTTCCTAGTCTACATTCAGAAAAATTATTTTCCTAAAACATATACCTATTTTACCTTACCATGCAAAATCAACACAATATTTCTGATATCCGTTCAACCACAAGTTATATGTTTACACATTACAAGCATAAATCATCATCAAAACAACTTGATTCAGGTACGTGCTTTCTTTATGAATTTCTGTTTCATACATAGCCTAGAAACAACAATTTTTTATATCCAACTAATAAGTACCGAGGCCAGCTTTGCTGGCCCCGGTACAAAAAGGGTGATATTGGGCAGCCTTGAAAAATTCTGCGCGACATGTTTAAAGGACTAAGAAATCCATTATTAATAATGTAACTTTTCCTCCCATTATAAAAAGTTTTCATCCACTGAATAAAGTTATCCCCAAGATTGAACCTGGATAAAACCTCAAATAAGAAACCATGTTCAACTCTATCAAAGTGTAATTTCTATACTTAAGTAGAGGGGCTTCAACTTGATGTCAATAAAGTTGTTTTCCTTTTTTTATATAGCCAAAATGCCTAATGACAATTTTAATGACTTATAGGCAATTTATAATTTGATTTTTACACCTTTGCTGGAATCACTGAATAGGCCTTTAATTATTTAAAGTAGCGTTTATTTTATCCTTTTTTTATTAACTGAAATGAACATCATGAAAATGAGAGGGCCGGTGGCCCGTTAAAATTCAGGACATAATTTTGATAATGAGTAATGACCCTAACATGCACATTCTTATGGTATAGGCCTATAATAATTATTTTGAAAGGACACGGCGTTTTATTATTCAATTGTTCAAACGAAATAGACATTTCTAGTTTTACACTTATTTATGATTTATTTAAAAGACTCACATGTCTGACGTCGTAAATTATTAACATTGCTTTTTGTTAATTAATACCCATAAATAGTCTATAAATTTCATTTTCGCCGAAATTGTAGATCACGAGTCATGTTATTTATGTCAAAAACTATTTTCAACAACAAGAAACGGCACTATATCAGCAGTCAACTTTGAAGTTGAACTTCAAAGTGAAGTTGTAAATGAACTTTGTTATTTTTTTTGGGTCACTCGTTTGATTGCTTTATGAAAATATGACAGAGGAAACACACAGGTCATATCCGGGAAGAGCTGGGAAGCTTAGTGCTGATGCATTTCGTGAAATGGAGGGGAAATCCCCGGGGAAATCATTACGTACAAATATTTTTGAGGCGGTATCTATTTTGGTTGGTCGTGACGTAAGTAGTAAATGATTTCTACAATTCCCATCCCATAAAACAAGCTTTATCCGAAACTGAACAACTCCCTATAGACGAATCCAATTTTACGCATTCCTACACCTCAATGGCAGCCATAGCCGCGACGGGGACCCAGCTATCTCACCTAAAATGTGAAATGAATGCGGCCTTGAAGGGTATTTAAAACTGCATTCTATCACCCGTGTTACACGTAGACAAAAGAACGATGACAGTTTACAACACAAAAGAATCTAACGTCGAATTTTAAGCGGGTTTAATCCACCCAATTGGGCACTCACAACACCTGTTTGGTGCATGCGGGGACCCAAAAATGGCCGACCAAATCCTGACCATGACTTGGCTCGTTGGATTCGTCTATTCCAGAAAAATACAGCACTATTTTTTTGATCATAATAATATTGTCCTGGTTTGCCAAATGAAACATATAGCTAAATCCTGATTCTTTAGTTAGTTCTAACTGGCAAAAAAGTACAAGTTTAATATTTGGCCAATTTTTTGGAAAAGGGTAAAAACGTGGTTTTTTTTTTTGTATTCTGTAACAATCAAGCCCAAAGACTTGTACTAAGACTAATTTTAGTTTATATTCTAATTTTTGGAAATGACATGTTTCATTTTTATAACCAATCATTTAACTATAGTAGGCCTAATACATAAAAATGAGAATTAGAACAAAATTATGGCATCTACTCGAGATTTTGAATGCTTCGATTTGTTCCAAGTCTTTGATTTGTGTGACTCGATTGTCAGAAAACATGACAAAAAATGCATGGCATAAAGTTCACGAAATTAGTAAAATAGTGAACTTTTTCTTTTATCGCCAGTTAGTTCAAAATTAATTCTTAGAATTGAGCTTTGTTTCATTTTGCAGAAGTTGATAATCTTATTTAATCCCAAAAAAAAAGTAGTGCTGTATTTTTCTGGAATGGGGAGTAGTCTAAACCATGCATGTAATGAATGACTCCTTTTTGCTCCTTACTTACCATCAGGAAAGTGTCTTTTTCAACTTTCCTGCTTACCATGCTTATATCACTTCAACGAACAAAATTATGATTTTGAAATTTTTTTTAAACAGGGTCTTATTTTACCTACTCAGACCCAGCAAACACAAAACGTTTTCGACATCATTCGCAAAAGGTTATAAAAGGTTTATTTGTGTATATTCTCAGTCATCCAGGTATAATATAAAATATCAAGTTGATTTAAATTAAAATCTAGTCAACTGGACTTATTATTGACTGGCGACGTTTCACATCCTATCCTGGATTTTTCGGCGCCGATTGGTCAGTGACACGTGACACTTGTCAACCAACTTGATATGTTATAAAAGGCAGACGATGGTGGACTACATTATTCACTGTGGCAACAGCCAATATCGTAAACAAAACAGACAATATCAGTGGCGGATTTAGAGGGGGGCGCACGCGGCGCGCGCCCCCTCTATTTTGTGCAGATCGGCGCCTGACTCTGTGTATTTTTGCAGAGTGGCGCCTGACTTTGTGTGGGCGCCGAGCCGCGGCGGCGGTAGCGGTGGCTCGGCGCCCCCTCTATTGAAAATTCCTGGATCCGCCCCTGAATATGACGGCAACACTGCCTGGACATTGGACGCCCCGTGCTGAGTTGTGTTTTTAGCTCTATTGGCCTCGTTACAGAAAAAAAATGCACAAAATATATTTCTCAGTGAATGTATAAATTTTCACATAAAAATAAATATTTTTGGATTCAAAATAAATGTGAAGAAAAAAAATTTTTTTAGCAGGGAGTGAGCGGGACTCGATCTCGGGACCCTATGCACCGCAGGCGAGACCCGTTACCATTAGACCAAACGAACCGTGATACACAATGGGGGAAATTTTAGGTATATATCATAAACATACCGTGCGTTATTCATACAAAACATTCAAAAAACAGTACTTACAATGAGGTTCACTGGCGATTTAGACTGATAAAATAGTGCTTAATAACATACGTACAGTTTTGGAATAATTTGAGACATTTTTGTGTTTACGTGTAAAACCAATGACAACGTCAAAATTCAGCCAATCTTGGCCGGCCCCCCCTGATAAAAGGTTGTCAGAAAATGTTTAAATGTCGGGTTATATAAAGGGTATATTTAGAGTATAAAACGTTTTCATAACATTTAAAAACATTTTTTGATAATCTACTGCCCAACAAACACAAAATGTTTTACAGAAAACGTTTAAATGTCGGGTTATATAAAGGGTATAAAACGTTTTAATAACATTCCAAAAATATTTTTGAAAAGTTGATACAAAACATTCTAAACAGAATGTTATTTTGGGGTTGAAAAAATATTTTGCGAAAAATGTTTGCTCAAAATATTTGCAATAGGCCTAACGTTTTAAAAATGTTTTCATGACCTTTATATAACCCGACATTTAAATGTTATTAAAATGTGTTGAATAAAACATTTTGAATAAAACATTTTAAAAACATTTCTGTATTTGCTGAGTGCAAATATTTTATCACAATGTTATTTAAGTGTTGACAAAATATTTGGCCAAAAAAACGTTTGCGAAAATAGTCTACAATAACATTTTTAAAAACATTTAAAAATATTGTTGTAGTGTGTTTTCATATAAAACGTTTTAAAACGTTTTCATGACCTTTATATAACCCGACATTTTAATGTTATTATAACGTTTTTACCTAAACCAAAATCCAAAATATAACTTATTTATAACGTTTTTGTGTTTGCTGGGGAATTTGCGACGAGACATGTTCTTATTTCTCAAAATGGTCTGTCCAAAATCGCTTGCCCCCCCCCCGGCCGTGCCAAAAATCTTTGCATTTGACGTGCCAAAAAAAACCGTTCCACCCCTTTAAACAAGCAAGAATTTGGAGAATCCAAATTTAAATAACATTTTGTGACCTTAAAATAATTGTCTTATAATATACTGCGCCAATAAAGTATCCTTACACTTGGAAAAATAATCACAATTTCAAAACTGAACAATATTGGGGTAAATTTGTTTTTTAATAGATGCACTATCTAATCCTGCACATTATGACACCACATTGAATCAATGTGACCTCAAGAAAGTAAAGTTACAAGCAATTGAATAGACGAAGGTCCGGTTTTAAAAGTGACAAACTGGCCTATCAAACCAGATGTCTAGTCTGTGGAGTTTTGAATAGACCAGTTTGTCACTTTTAAAACTGGACCTTCGTCTAATCAAATGCTTGTAACGTTGCTTCTGAAGTTACGTTGGATTCAATGTGGTGTCATAATGCAGGATTAGATAGTGCATCTATTAAAAAACAAATTTACCCCAATATTGTTCAGTCTGAAATTGTGATTATCTTTTCAAGTGTAACCGCTGAGTGCACCAAATCCGCGTAACTTACTAGTTTAGTAGCTTACTTCTTTAGTAACTACTCCGCAACTGCCGAGTATCTTACTAAACTAGTATTTTTGGGACTTGCGCTGAAGCGTATCTGGCGAGTAACTACTTCTTTAGTATCTTAGTTAATGGAGCAGAAAATCCAAACCAGCACCTTTAATTAATATCACGTTTTTAACCACGCGGTCTTACGTCGTCAATTGTTATTCAATAACAGTGTTACGTTATGTCATAGAAATACCCCGGTACAAACAAAATACCCTATCAGTGTATTTTGCGTGTCTTGTGATTTTGTAGTAGGCCTATAGGTTTATTTATTCTGTCACAGAGGGGCATAACACACGGGGGTGGGGGACGCAGCGGTGTAGTTTTTGTAGAATTCCTTTCGGGTTCTAAGTAGTTTACATGTACAGTCGCGTATCGGGGTCAGATGTAGGAGGGGGCAAAGACAAAAAAAAATCTGGTGGACATCATTTTGGTCCATAGGGCCTGCACTTTGGCTCGTTTTTTGCAGGTTTACATGGTCCAATAATCAATAGATGACTGACATGTGGTAACAAAGGCACCAGTCACTGCTATTTGATTACTTCGCCTGTGATTGGCCATCACTGTGATACGATGGTCAAAAAACCAATAGATGACTGACATGTGGTAACAAAGGAGCCAGTCACTGCAAGTTGATTAATTCCTGTATGACTGGCCATCAAATACATGCCTGTACACTATAGCCTTTTCAAAATGTAATACATGTTTGCTTGACTGCATTGACTATATCCGGGAACAATACACACAGTATATGCATTGGACCAGGGACTGTGTATGAAGGGACTCGAAACGGATTATAGATAGCTATTGTCAAGCTATTGTTATCAGGTTATCTTTTATGGCCTTCGATTACATGCGAGTTGCATCGAGGGCGTGATGTTTGTTTTCTTAGTATTTACTCATGTTGCCCTATTCAAATATTTCTAAACTTATGTCAAATAGAGTGCTTGCACGAATGGTCATTAGTTCAAATCATCCTCCAGACAAGCTCCATAAGATATGCTAAAAATGGAGTACAAAGATTTACTTTGATCTATACCAGTTTACAGGTGATTGGTATTGTACTCCATACATTTGCATATGTCTTCTGGAGCGTATCTGGAGGATGATTTGAACTTATGATCTTCCGTGCAAGCAGCCCGGGCAAGCAGCCTATTCAGTACGACAGCAACTACATGGACAGCAACTTAGCTCACTTCCGGTAATTTTTACAGGCGTGACCCCTGCTGTTACGTAACGCAATGTTGAAAATCAGGTGGCAAATACGGTTTTTCAGAAAACATAAAAAAATGGAATACACGAGTCGTTTCTCCCTTCATTTCCATATTGAGCCCATAGATAAGATATGAAACATGAGTATAAGGCAAAGAATAACGTGTAAAAGTTGAATTATTGTGGAAAAAATGAATGCTTTTGGTGCGCGAAGTAGCCTAAAAATGCATGTCACGATAACAAAAATGGTTATATCTACAGCTTTGAGGAAACGCCGGTCTAATGCTTTTCTGTTATGATAAACATTAATTAACCACATCTTGTATTAAAATTTCAGCGAAAATGAGTTGTGGAATAACCTAGTCGTAGGTTGAAAAGTTGCGTTCTTTGAGTCCTCGTGTCGTAAGCTCACGTTGCAAGTGTCACGATGCTTCACGAAATGGATCCCAGCCGGCGCTGTCTATTATACATGTTATATTGATTAATATAGCAATTAAAAACGTCTATTGTTATATATTTTATAAATGCAAAATACTCTATTGTGTAACAAAATATTGTAGTCGTCAAAGAAGGTAGTATCATCTCATTTAACTGAAGTACAAGCAGTTTTGAAAAGATTGTTGTTGAGTGAGATCCTTGAACATGTTGAACGAGAAATAAGATAGCAAAAGAATACCCTTTGCCCGAACAAGTTGCGATGGCTTGTGGACAGAGCGAAGGTGTGCAGTGCGGAAGGTTGTGAGTTCGATTCCCGTGTTATTTTATCGATTATGTGGAATTTTTCAGTTCGTTTTTCTTTTCTTTTTCCTTCCTTTTGTCTTTAATAATATAGGCCTAATGAATGTCAGCTTGAAGGCCCACTTTTTTCATGATTTATTTCAGTTCAGTTCAGTTTTATTTTCATCTCAACACACATACATATAAATAACATGATATAGAAAAAAGCATTTTGTAATAAATTAGTAACAATGCAAAGCCAAATAATTTACAATTGAGATACCAATATTAATATTACAAAATAATATTTTAATAATGTGGTATGAGAGATGTGGATGCCACAGAAACGCATGTTTAAGCCTAATCCTACATTCGAGTTCATATCTTTTTTACAAAAAATGCATTTAAGTTCAGTAGCTTTCAATATGAAATAATCAAATAAAGCATGTCAAACGTAAGTAATTTTTAAAAGTTCAAGAATATATATATAGGCCTATCAAATAAAGGAACGTCAACACAGATTTTCACGATTTTTAAATTGGACTAGACCCCTATCGGCAACATATTTTATGAGCTTTTATGCATACATATTAAATCATGAGATGCACGAATTTCAAACCTAATATTTTGGCATATTTGTAATTTTTTAATTTAGAGCAACTAACTTATTAAGACTAGTCCCCCATAGAACATCACAGTTAAGTGGTCAAGATATTAAGTGTTTTCTTTTCATTTTTATCTCGCTACTTCTGCTTCAAATGTAACGTGAAACCTTCCTGACAGTTATTTACTAATATTATAAATATTGTTATAATTTTTGGAATAACAAAACTTCAAATTTGCCCGAAATCGTATATTATGGCTTTAATAAAATATATGAAAACTAGGATTTAAAAATATGAGTTAAAATCAAATCGAAAATCAAAGAGAGGTGCTTGCGGGGTTCGAACCAAGATCGAACTTCCAAATACACGTAGGCTATTTACCACTAAGCCATACCAGAGATATGATTAATTCGGTGACAATAATAGCAATGTTATTCCCACTCAGTGGCTCACTCGTGACTCGTGTATCCTATTTCTGTAATGACTTTTAAAATTTCTGTAATGACTTTTAAAATTGTTTGAACGTTGGGAGTATTATTTTCAAGTTAAATAAACAACAATGGACAATTGACAATGGAAGTTTCTTTGCAGGAAAAACATCGCCCGTACAATATATGGCGTGACAGTAGTCACGCACAAAGATGAACATTTCAACATGTTCAATATGCGACTAGAATTAATATCTAGGCCTACCCCAACCTAAAGTGATGAAATTTTCAGGCAAGCTAACTTTAGTTATTCTATAACATGACACCCATTTTTGATTCCGGCGCTTTTTCTTGCTGGATGATATGAACATTTTTGGTTCGTGACATGCAATTTTCAGTGTTTTTTTTATCCGGACGATCGTAAAAATCATCAAAATTCAGATTTTGTACTAGACTGCGGAACTCAGTCTTCAATGATATAGTCAATCTTACATCACTTTTATTCATTAAAAAGGAAACAAAAATATACAAGTCTAGATCAGTGCCCCATGTTGATGGTGGCACGCAAGACATAGGTATAAACACACACAAATATAAAACATGTTATAAAACATTGTATAAAAAGGCATAATATAAAAAGACAATCAGCATGATCAGAAGATTAAAGAGAGCAGCCTAAAAACAGACCAGACACCCAGATTAGCAATATAAAAATATTAAATTTCTAAAAACGGTGGACAAATCCAGGAAGGCTCTTGTTTTGAATGAAAAATACTGAAAGATGAAACAATTGCCAGTTTTGAAAGATTATCCCTGAATATTTTGAAGGAAGTCGGGTTATTGCACAGTTTCAAGATTTCTTTTAAACGATGAATGTTGTCTGGTGTAATAATCTTTTGGTCATTATATGACTATCATCATTTGACGACTGAGTTCTTATGATACATCATCCGAAGAGCAGTTTCAGACAATTGCTTGGGATTGTTGGGGCAGAGGTTATCTTTTGAATTCTTTCATGACCACTGAAGCAGAGTCAAACCTGTCAAGGACACTCGGCGTGAATTGAACTGACCATGTCACTCGCAACAAAAAAGAATTTCAAAGGTCATAAAACATCAATTTGGTATCTTCTGCTAGTGGTTCAGCCGAAAGCCGAGTAGGCCTATTTAAGACAAAAATAATGCATTTACGTGAATCTGTAATTTATATACTGACAGTATATATAAATTAGCTACATGTATTTGAATGGGGCATCAACTGCGTCGATACTGCCGTTTTCTTGGGTTTTTTGCCAATTTTTTTCATTAAAAAAATTTATGAAAGTAACAATTTGATTTTTTTCCCCACTTTCGCTGGGATCACCGAATGGGGCTTTGCAACGCGATATATTCAAAACTTGTATTCACCTACTGTTATAGCATTAATCCGATTATTACACAACTTCGCCAGCGTATTCAAGACATCCAATGCAATGATCACCTAGATTATGACGTATCATACTGTAAATATGGCGGAGTACTCAAATTCATTCAACAAAACCATGATTACAAGCTATTGCAATCTACCGCGACAGCTCGTCTCACACACATAACAAATGCACTATACGATCAAATAGGTTGACGACAACGTTTGATTGAATGCACTGCATTGCGCCATGATTACGGTGAAGGACACCGGTTCAAATCCTTTGTATGGAGCCAATCAATAATTTCACGCACATCCTCTATTATTGCCCAATTATTGCCCGGGATGATTGCACACTGTAAAAGAGCTATTGTTATAATGTTTGATGAAATCGTGTTTAACTATTTGCTTAAGAACGGCACAATGCAGACAAAGCAGACAGATTTACTACATGTGGTACATGTATATACATATAGGGAATGTGTGCGACTATTACCTAATTATAATAGGGCGTATCCAAAAATGAATTCACACCCCTTTCAAATGTCGAGCCAAAGTGCAGGCCCTATGCTGTGTTCTTGTGATAATTGCTCACGAAACGCGAAAATCATTTTCAGTTGTACACCATTTTACCCCATAATTAAGGTGTTATACAATTTTAGTATAAAGTTTTTCAATTTTTAAAAACATCACAAATTTCACCTAAATGAAGCGCAAGTTTTGGTGGTTTTTTTTTAATGATAGACCTATTTGGTAACAATGTCGCAAGATTGTTTTCAATTTGCCAAAATATCTGACAATCGTGGGCATAGTACTTACTCTGCCCACGATTGTCAGATATTTTATTAGCAGGCCTATTCTATTCAAGCATCAACCGGATGGGTTGGGATAGTCTCAAAAATTAATTTGGCACAAAACTTGCAATTATTCCTAATGCTTGAACCGTGGAGAGATCTTGAAATAAGATAATATATATAGCAAAGTATGTAGGCCTATATTAACTAAAGATAGAAGATATCTTGAGTTTCGAAAGCATGTTTCTCTAGACATGAAAATATTTGTAGGCCTATATATACATTCGAATTAGTGTAGCAGAATGCAATTGTCTTAGATATGTAAGGCATAAAATAAACGCATAAAATAACGGCACTTTATAATAATAATGACTCTATAGTGAAATTCAAATGGTAGGCCTACTATAATATTATTCTGCTATCTACTGAAGATACAAAAGGAATCCAACATGCATTCGATAATCACTATGTGACACGTCACAGAGAATGAATATTGATTGATTGATTGATTTATTGATTGATTGATTTATTTATTGATTGATTGATTGATTGATTGATTGATTGATTGATCGATTGATTGATCGATTCATTGATTATTTGATTGATTCATTGATTAGCGGTTATACTAATTAACGGATGATCACCCCTTCCAATGGTCTTGTTCCCCCTTCAAAGAATAGATGACATCACCAGCATTTCGGATGATAATATTTTTTCTTAGTGGCAACCTGGATATCATCGCTTTTGATATACCGTTTCCTCAGGTTTTTGTCATTCTAAACGTTTGTACTTTTTATAGGCCTACAATTTACCAGTTATGAGGTTCACCATAGTTCCAGGGTTAAGACCAACCTTAACTTAAAACGTTCCATCAGTTGGCCTACACGAAAGGTTTGTGGCGCCGCATACGAGACGTTCCACGCGTAAAATACGCTCTATTACGAAATATCTTATTATTTACTTTCAAAATCTCATCAATATCAATGATTTTCTCCTCTATCTATGAAGCGATTTGCTTACTCGCCAACTTACTCCTCCAACGATGAAGAGTATGTTGCCGAGTAAATGACAATAGCTGCGGCTTAACTTTACTAGTCTAGTAACTTACGCACATTTGGAAGTCACTAAATTCTGAGATACTCGCCAACGTACTCCGCAAAAGATGACGAGTAAGTTGCCGAGTATTATAACAATAGAACTTACTAGTCTAGTAACTTACGCCGATTTGGAAGTCACAAAATGCGAGATACTCGCCAACTTACTAAACTAGTAGCTTACTCCGAAGTTACGCGGATTTGGTGCACTCAGCGGTAAGGATACTTTATTGGCGCAGTATAATATAATGCGAGCGCAGCAAACAGGACATATTCCTATAAGTGTTTTCCTTCATCTTTTAGGGCGTAATAGAAACGGTGCCCAAAACATATGTGCCAAAAATCGCTTGGCCCCCCCCCTTTTCGACCTGCCAAAAATCGCTTGTCCCTCCCCCTTTTGACCGGACAAAAATGTTTGCCTCCCATTTGGCCCGCCAAAAAATCTTTGCCCTAGCATTACCGTCAATCCTTCTTGAAGTGTGGGTGTGTGTGTGTGTGTGTGGGGGGGGGTGTGGGGGGGGTGGGGTCCTGAATTGTTTGACCTGAATTGTCAAAAAGTGGCCGAATTGTCAAAAAGTGACTGAAAAGAACAAAAACGGATTGACGCCCATGCCGTAGCAAGGAGAGACAATTGACTCGACTCGAGAATCAACTTCAGGTGATGACTTTGAACTTTTCGGAAACTGGGGATCGGAAGGGGAGGGGAAAGCCAATAGGGTAGAGTTACCCCCTCGTGGACGTCTCTCATATATATAGCGTGTTAGAATTAATACAATTTTTCTGAACGAATTCTATGAATCCTTACCAAAAGACCCTGTTATTTTCTCAAATGAATATCATTGACTGGTGATATTGATGACAGGCATGCGGCCTCAATTGAGAAATCAATGAACGTATCAAAAAACTTTTCGCAATTAACTCGATTTTAAATTGCCCGTACCGTTAACAACAACCTTTTCAATTCCCTCTCACCCATCAATGGTCTCGTTGTTTCTTTTTTCCATCACCAACACTGTAACAAAATTAAACAAGTTGTTTAAAATTTTAAACAACCACACGTTACCAGGTAAATCGCTCAACAGTTGTTTAAAAAATTAAACAACTCAAAGTTGTTTAATTATTAAACAGTTTGTTGTTTAAAATGTTGACCAAGATTTAAACAGTTTGTTGTTTAGTGGTATAATTAAACAACTTAGTTGTGTAAGCCTAAACAACAGTGTTTAAAGTTTAGGGCTGTTTAAAGAGGGTTGTTTAAAAATATGTTTTTATTCAGTGAATGTTGTTTACGTTTTATCGAACATTTTATTTGTATGTGTACAAGTTTTACACTGAAATCGTTCGCTGTTCTATGTATGTATGTGTGTAAGTGGGTGGGGGTGGGGTGGGGGGTGGAGGTGTATGTAGGCCTATGTATGTATGTGTGTTCTAACGTCCGAAAGATCACGTTTTCATGTACAAAGTCTCGTTTAATTAAATTCAATAAACAACTCACTATTATTTCCTTTGGAATTATAATGATATTTTTTCTTTGGACAGTGCATCAGTAGCTATGACAATTATAACAACCCAGCAAACACAAAAACGTTTTAAAAACGTTTTAAATAAGTTATATTTTGGCTTTTGGTTTAGGTAAAAACGTTTTAATAACATTAAAATGTCGGGTTATATAAAGGTCATGATAACGTTTTAAAACGTTTTGTATAAAAACACACTACAACAATATTTTTAAATGTTTTCAAAAAATGTTATTGTAAACTATTTTTGCAAACATTTTTGCCAAATATTGTGTCAATACTTAAATAACATTATGTTAAAATGTTTGAACCCAGCAAACACAGAAATGTTCTTAAAATGTTTTTTTCTCAAAACCTTTTAATAACATTTAAATGTCGGGTTATATAAAGGTCAGGAAAACGTTTTTAAAACGTTATTGAAAATATTTTGGGCAAACATTTTTCGCAAAATATTTTTTCAACCCCAAAATAACATTTTGTTTAGAATGTTTTGTATCCAAGTTTTCAAGAATGTTTTTGGAATGTTATTAAAACGTTTTATACCCTTTATATAACCCGACATTTAAACATTTTCTGTAAAACATTTTTGTTTGCTGAGTACTAGATTATCAAAAAATGTTTTTTAAGGTTATGAAAACGTTTTATACTCTTAATATACCCTTTATATAACCCGACATTTAAACGTTTTCTGATAACCTTTTATAACCTTTTGCGAATGATGTTGAAAACGTTTTGTGTTTGCTGGGAATGTATGAGAAAGAGAGAAACCAATTATATATATTTTTCTTTAAACAGTGCATCGGTAGTTATGGCAACAATGTTATGTATGAAGAACTTTACAATAAAGAGGAGACAAAAATCGCCATATTAGGAGGAGGATGCTCTACGGACACCATACCAACAGCAGAGAGTTCTCATTTATGGAATTTGATTCAGGTTGGTAACAATAAATAATTTATAATAAATATTGCCTTTTGCACGTACATTTTTGGCTTTGATATTAAAGGGACTTCGGGATATCCACCGAGGATCCAATTGTCTTAAGCCCCTTACGCCATAAATATGGCTAAAATAATATTAGCATGTCAGGAAAAGTTTCCGTCTATTTTAACCCGAAATAACAAGGTAACGTGAAAGAAAACCCACTGGCTATCGTTGAATTCTATGAGGAACTTAAAGTCTGAATAATATGATATTATGTCAAAATTGCTGTGTTTACCAATTGCGTATTCTAAGATCGTATATTATGGCTTTAAAAATAGTTAATAAATCAGGGAAATGCCCTTAAACCCCCCGGCTTAAGGGTAGAGACCCTGCTGCTCAAAACTTTATGAATCAAAATTCAATCATGCATTTCATTATGAAAATAAAAAATCATTAATTCCGGCTAAGACTTTACTCGAACTCGAACCAGCGACTTGTTATTCTTGTGCAAGGTGCGTGCACGTTGAAAATACATAAATCCTTAACATTATCATTTAGAATCAAGAAAGTATATTTCAACAATAATATGGCCAGATTCTTTCGAGTGTTTGGAACATGTACCGTAAAATGGGGTAACTTCGGTCAGCGGGGTAACTTTGGTCGGTCAAATATATATTTTTTTAAATGGTCATATTTTCGTACAGCAATATTGTTTTTAGTCATATTTGGTGTCAATTTGTTAAGAAATATGTTAGAAAGAAATAATAATCGCTCATGTCCAATTTCCTCGAAATTTCTGAAAAAATCAGGATTTTTGACCTAAAATTAGCATTTTTTTACATTTTTTTTTCAGAAAAAATAAAAATCGATATTTGTGAGCAAGGATGTGTGCTTGATTAATTTTGAAGATCAATTTTTTTGATTTTTTTCCTTCATGGAATGTAATACTCTGGCCAAAGTTGCCCCAAATGCGGGGTAACTTTGGTCAGGCTATTTTTAACCCCTAGGGCACCCTTACAAAATTATTAAAAACTCCTTTTCAACTTCAATGTGTAGAAGGGAACCCTAATGTCATAAAAAGAGATAATTCGAAATACAATTGGTTTTGTTTGGAAGCAGTGGTTTAAAAACTCTGAAAAGTGCCCAAAGTTACCCCATTTTACGGTATCTATAATATCATCAACAATTCAATGATTAGCTGATTCATATAGAGTTAAATATGAATTTTTAATATTGGTTACTTACTACTATTTTAAGATATATTTGAAAGAAACAACAATGATGAAGACATCAGTCTACAAATTAATGTAATAATAATCAGTGCGCATAATATGTGACCCCTCGGCACAACTGAGCCCGGATGTCGCCAGTGCCACTATTGAGATATGCTCCATCGAACTTAACAATAAACAATAGGAAACAAAGGATTTATTGACTGTTTTATTGATTTTTCACTACTTAAATGTCAAGTACTATAGACATGATATACATCATTTTAAAGCTAATTTCAAGCAGAATATTTTGGTTGAATATCTCAAAAATGATGATTGGCGACTTCAGGGCTCAGTTGTGCCGAGGGGTCACATAATATGTGCTTGCAAGCACAGATTTGGTAACTGTCTATTATTAATTTGAGTGATTGTTATTGTTTGACCAATTGGCTCTGGGGAGTGTACAGGGTGTCCCAGAAAATTACAGGGCGAATAAATAAGTTGAGAAATATATATCAGAATCCAAATATTAAAAAAAAAACACTGTACGATAAGATAATTTTAATTGAATCGGTTGAATGATTGCAAAGAATAACTACATTAACGCATGTGTAAATTCACTTCATTCCAAGTTTAGAAGAAAGTACATTCAACACATTGCACACTAGTATAGTTAACATGTCAATGGGCTTTAAAGTTTGATTGTGAGATCTTTTTCGTTCTTCGTAAACAATCTGTTTCTTGTAAAACATTTATTTAGGTTTTGTTCAAATGCAAAAATATATTGCACGATATTTAAAATGAAAGCTTGCATGTAAGATGATTCTCGGTACTTGTAAAATATTTTTTCGTTCTAATGTTAGGCCCTAATATAATTATTGCGTAAGGAATTATTGCATAAAGAATTCCAGCTGGCGTTGATTTTGCATTCTCAACGTCATCGTTTTTTAACCCAACGTCGTATTTCAAAACTCGGCGTTATCCTTTCATTCTCGATGTCATTTTTTCATTTTCATTCTCGGCGTCATGTTTTTGAACTGGATGTATTTTTTTTTAATCTCCGCGTTTTATGTCCAGTGTGGCCTTCCATAGCATGATTGTTCTTAAAATTACGCCATGTGGCATCGTGAGCTACATGTACAGGGGGGGGGGGGGGGGGGTATTACATTTTGGCCCCAAGGACCCATGAGCTTTGGCATGCAGTTTTTCAACATGATTCATATCCTCATTGGCCATCCTTACACTACAAATACCAAATTTATCAATGTTCAGTAAAAAAGGAACAGAGCAACAAAATGAGCAAATGTACTGAACTTAATAATATTAATTAAATTAGTAGTAGTACTCAACTTGAGTAAAACTTTAAAATTTCAGTTCTATTTAACTCATTTTATTTCTCTGTTCTCTTTTTACTCAAGTCATCATTGAGTAGGCCTATTAATTTTCATTATTTTTTTTAGCGTGTATACAACCTGCACGGGAGCTTGTCCTTTTAAGGACTCTTCTTGTCTTGATATTGGCCTGATTTTTTGAATTATTGACCAAATAAGACAATAAATATGATTTTTTGGCTAAATCTCCTCAGGACGATCCGTTTGTTGTATGAGCATGTAATTGTTCCTTTGGTTCCAACAGATTGAGGTGAAATAAAATTTATATTAAAGCTGGAACCTTCTTTTCGGTACAGTTTAAATCGTTTTTTCTTCTTAAATAGGTCAATTCGCTACCCGAATGTTAAGATATTTTGGACACCCAGACATGTAGGCCTATATTCTTTATGTATATGTGTAGTAGGTGCACCATATTCTTATAGCTATTATAGCTCAGGTTAAACAAGTTATAATTGCAGAAAAGATCGGAAACAATAGGCTATTATAGTAATACAAGGTCTCGTGTATTTCCTTTAGCTTCAGAAATACAAATGAAATAAAGCGTATGGGTTGAATTGATTTAGGGACCGTTCAATATTTACCCGGGGATTATGAGTTTTGAAGGGGTCCGAAAATTCATTGAGGTGGGGAATCTGATTTGTTTTATTTGAACCGTGGGATTTTAAGTGTGAAATGGAGAAAAATGTAACAGGGGAAATCCGAAAATTTTGAGCATAAGCGAGGGGTACACAATTGTTTTGTCGATTTCTGTTAAATTACCCCATCCCCCTGGCGTAAATTTTAAACAGTGAACGACTCCTTAATTTTTGTGTTGCGATTCCGGGTTGAGTTATAGCCTAGCAACAAAAGCAAACTGTTATTGGCGTAAATATTGACCGGTCCCTAAGAAACTTTAAAATAATATAATATTATAATATTATATGTGTGTGTTATTTGACATGTTTCAGGTATCTTTTAGTTCTTATACGCCGGTGTTATCCGACAGAAGCAGATTTCCGTTGTTCTTCCGCATGGCACCTGGAACGACATCGGGCAACTTGGCTTTAGTTGAAATGGTCAAAAATTTTGGATGGCGTAAAATGGCAACGATAAACCCGGCTGATTATGCTGATGTAAGTCAAAATTTGCCCCTGTCTCTCCCCGTCTCTCCCCCTTCCCTCTCTCTCTCTCTTTTTCTCTCGCCCTCTAGAACCTCTCACCCCAAACACCCACGGCACACCCTACCCACCCACTGACCCAACCCACCCTACATCTCCAGTGCACAATATGAAACAATCAGTTAAATGATTATTCTGAGAAAATAACATTAGCTTAATATTTTAAACAGTAAACTAAAGGAGAATTAGCATAGAAAATACACCAACAATGAAAAAGTGAGTTATTGATAAGCATCTTTGAATAGAAGACTATTCCCGCGAATCCCAAAAGCCCGATATGGGTTGAGCCTTGAGCCTTTGAACTGATAGCTCCGATAGTTCCGAAATGTTCCGGGAGGGCATTCCACTCTCAGTGAAAAAAAGACATGCAGTATCCCTACCCCACACATGCCACCCACCCACCCACAACCCCTACACACCTCACCCCAACACACCCATCTATTAATTTGGTCACTTAATACTGAAATGACGTATTTATGTTTGTACCTTTTATCATGTCAATAAGAGGATTTTGTAAAGTGCTCTAACCGCTCACCGGGGACACTTGCAAAATGTAGAGTTAAGAGCAGGGAGTTCAGAGCAGGTTATAAAAGTTTACAATATTAAACCTATCCATCATATCTTATTATTTTTATGTAATAAGAAATTCGGATTAGGAATGGTAAACAGTAAATTATATATAAAGATACACACAATAAAATCAGTTTTATGAAAATAGGGATGCAAATATATAAATTACCCCCATAAAATGTTCATCTCTCTTAATGTAAAAGAGTGAAAAACTCACTCTCAAAAAGAGCGAACATCACTCGAAAAGAGTGAAAACCACTCCTAAATGATATATGGGACTCTTTCATACCTTCACTCTTCGCTCTTTTACATGAAAGAGGGTAAGAACGCTAACTAGCTGACGAAAGCGACAAGCGAGATGAAGGTTTCTTTTCTCCCCCCGACGTTCCGTTTCTTTCCTCCCTAACTCTCCTACTTTCGCCCCTTCTCACCTCTGTCTCTTCCTCCTCTCATACCCTCTTATTTGACGTGACCCCTTCTTGTCTCTGGCATGTTTAGCATGCATGTCTTACTCCCATCTCCTCTGTTCTCATGAAATACAATAAATAATTACATCTCAGTGTGAAAATTGCCATATCTTCTAAATCAAGATTCAAAATTACTATGACTGCGTGATAAAACAACAGTACATATTGTAAGCACATGTTAATTTACATCCAGGGTGTTCCAAGATGCCAGAAAAATAAGTAGATATCATTTTGACTCACCCTGTATTTTTCTATCACTCATATCCCACTATCTTATGAACAAAATAATGAATCTTATATTTTACCAGGGAGCAAATGATTTTCGTCAGCAAGCGATGGAACAAGGCATCGAGATAGTTGTTGCTGAGTCGTTCGCTGATAATCCTGCACTTCACGTCGCTAACATAAAAGTAAGTACAGGACTAAGGTTGCAAATTTTCCTAATTTTCAAATAACAACAGCAAATTCACTAACTTGTTTAAAAGACCATCAGGGACTTCCAGAGAGGACCAAAAAGATGTAATTTGGCTTGTTGTTGTTGTTGTTGTTGTTGTTGTTGACGGATCTCTTATTAATGTCCTTTTAAAGTGAATACATTTTCAAAGTAGGGCCTATATGTATATACACAAAGTTTGTATACATATACTTTGCTCTGTTTTATGTTCATACAGTGTATAACATTCATTTTTATGTTTTAACATTAAAATGAGATTTTAAATACTG
This sequence comes from Amphiura filiformis, assembly GCF_039555335.1. Taxonomy (NCBI): domain Eukaryota; kingdom Metazoa; phylum Echinodermata; class Ophiuroidea; order Amphilepidida; family Amphiuridae; genus Amphiura; species Amphiura filiformis. The sequence continues at coordinate 13,007,824 of NC_092636.1, forward strand.
AGTTTTTAAAATCTTGCGTTTACGCTTCTTCATTTAATGCGTGGAAAGCATTTTATTCCAGTTTAATCTCTAGTAGGCCTAATTGTGATGTAATCACTGATAATTGTTCACTTTTTTATGCAAATATTTGTCATGTTTTAAGACCGTAGGTGCTCGGATAATTTACGGTTCTTTTTACGAAGCCGACGCCAGACAGGTGATGTGTGCAGCTTACAAGGAGGGTTTGTTTGGAAGCAAATATGTCTGGATACTTCCAGGTAGGGACAACATGTTTTTGGTTGCTGTTGTTTGTGTGTTTGTTTGTTTGTTGTTGTTGGTTTTTTTTTTGGGGGAGACCTCCAAAAAGTAGTCATTTTTCGAGTTTTATTTTGTAAAATGAGGACCTTTATAAATCCTCTAAGTTATTCTTTGTTGGACTTTTGTAATGCCTCACCACCAAAAGTGGATATTTCCCCACTTTTGAACCTTTTTATTGAAAAAAGAGCAAAAAGTAGATTTTTTTTTTTTTGGGGGGGAGGGTTGGACAAAATGTATATTTTCAATAGGTCAACATTTTCTATGATCATGATGATGGACGGCTTTTCCTCTCAGCTACATACACTTGAAGTACATATCGTTTAGATTTTATAAAGTTTACTTCGAGGACTTTTATCAAAAATATCAATTTTAATAATTTGCCATAAAATTTGTATTAAATAGCGAATTTCAAAAAATCGTATTCAGAATGCAATTTGGTGTGTCTGAAGTGCTCTCAGGTCCCACATAAAATACTGTGCAAATCCCTTAAAGAATTAAAAATCGGTTAAGTATTTTTGTGGGGCCTGAGAGCACATCAGGCATATCGAATTACATTCTGAATACGAATAATTTCCATCTTTTTTTTTTTTTTTTAATTCGCGATATAAAACAAATTCAATGGCAAATTATTAAAATTTATATTTTCGATATTTAACAGTCTTCGAAGTAAAATTGATAAATCTAATAATATTTACTTGAAGTGTATGTAGCTGGGAGGAAAAGCCGGCGATCATTTAAAATGTTGACTTTTCTTATTAAAGATATACATTTTTTTCCCCAAAAGACCTAAAGTACATATCAGTAGATTTATACTTTGAATTTGTTTCTACGCTCACCTTTTGAGCACTTTTAATTCCAAAGTTAGTCACCTGAAAAATAATACTTGTTATATCAGTAGATTTATACATTTTACTTCGAGGACTGTTAAATATGAAAAATAAAAAATAAAAAATATATATCAATTTTTAATAATTTGCCATAAAATGTGTTTCATATCGCCAATTTCAAAAAATCAAAGTTACTTGATGTCAGAAAGACATTCCTCATATTCAGAATGCAATTCGACATGTCTGATGTACTCTCATGTCCCAAAAATACTGTGTACAAGCAAATTTAATCTGGTCTACCATTGTTGAAAAGTTCAAGAAATTGATTGGTCTATATACCGAAAGATAAATTGAATAATGTAATTTACAGTAAAACGAACACAACTTCCAGTGACGTTCGCATCCACATTAAGACAGCGTTGAGAATGCATCTTTTGGACTTCATTGAACAAATTCTTCGCAAATTATAATGATTTCAAACAAAGGATTCAATTTCACTCATTTCATCACGAGGAGTATAATAATTTATGATGCAATACAACGCATTTTTAGCCATTCTTGTTCTTTCTGCTATTTAATGTGTCCTTGGAATATTGATAGTAAATTTGTATGTGTTTTCGCCAGCCCATACGCGGGGCTATCGCCAGCCCATACGCGGGGCTGGTATCTATTTCTGAGATTGGGTTTGTATGCTCAAGAGATTAACTTTATTGGTATTGGTAAGAATTATTTTATTTTACTTTTTGAGGTGGAATGTTTTAAAATTATTGTTATTCGATTTGTAAGGAAAAGTAAGTATGTTTTGCCGTTTCAACGAATGAAAACGAGTGAGTATTACCAAAGTTATGTTTGAACTAATTATGACTTTAAAAGTTCTAGGTATAGGCCTAAATGTAACAATAATAGTTAATATACAGCATCATATGGTCAGCAGAAGACAATTACATCACCTATGATGTCATATCAGTGTCCTTGACCGGGGATCCTTACTCCTTGACCACTGAACAGCGTGATATCATGTTGATAACAGATCTATATATAGAATCAAAATCTTCATCATATCACAGATTCTCAACAATCTGTGATCATATGGACCATATTGATGTGAAAATAGTTATCTATCATATCCTGTGTCGTTTTATGGATAAAAATGACTCAAAATGTTATTGATGAAATTGTTGCTATCATAAACATCAGTTTTGTCTTTTCAACGGGAAAAACCGATGCAAAATAAAGTTTTTAGGGCCTAGCTATAATATGGGCATAATTTATGCATGTAGGCCTATAGTGTTGAACAATGTACCCCATTTGGCATGCACTTATAGATAAATAAATTGTCTTACTTTATTAATTTAATAACTTGTTTATTATAAATAAAATGACATGTGAAGTCACTTTCTATCTTTTTTATTTGATTCATAAAATTACTTTCAACAAAATAATTGAAGAGAAAACACACAAGGTACTAGGCAGACTGTTATAGAATGGAGTAGGTAAGATGCCCGGGGGTCACTCCCATTGTGGCCTGTACACCATCCGCGATAATCAACTTTTGAAAAGCACCCTAGACAAGGATTTAACCCTTGGCTAAACCCTTTTCATACCCTAAACAGGGAATTTATTCCTTGTATCAAATTTCATACCCTAAATTTCATTTCCGCGTATTAGCAATTGCAATTTTGTTACCCTTTTTCCAATTTTTCATGTTTTGACACCCTAAACACGGTACGCGCGTATCGTGCCTACCCACGAAAAAACTACCCTTTTACGCGTTTTCATTATCGCGGATGGTGTACAGGCCACAATGGGAGTGACCCCCCCCCCCCCCGGGGGGGAAGATGCCATGTCCATAGCTTCGCAGGAGTTTCCGACTAGCAATCAACATGATCAGCACATTCAGAAAAACACAGTTTAAGAGTGAAGATTGTAGTGAGTAATCAGTCCTTTATAAATGTGCTGGCCACTATCTATTATAATATAGTAGGCAGCTCAAACTATACATTGCGAATTAATATCAAGTTATTTTAATGTACATGTAAGTTAACTCAAACCGGCAGTGTATTTGTGACGTGGTATATCGAAAGCAGTGAAATCGGAGTTCCTAAGCGAAGATATTGAGTTCGTAAGTTTTGGTATTACAAAATTGGAAATTGAGATATCGTGGGTAAAAAGCTGAAAAGACAAAAAAACAAAACAAAAAACAACAACAACAACAACAACAACCAGAACAATTTGGAGTAATGAATTAAAGAGTTGACATGAGATTAAGAATTAATGTTTTCTGCTGTTTCAGTGTACATGTTCTCATCGTTGATGGTTTGGTGGACTGTCATGTAACATGGATGTAAGCGTGATCCTAAAATTGCATTTCACATTGACCAAAACTAATTACAAGACCTCTTCTACATTGAGGCTGGCTTTCCCTATTATTATAGATAAAATGATCTTGTCTTAATAATAAAATCATTTGTGATGAAAGTGCTAAGTCGCAAGTATCACAATTTGTCATCCTCATCACGTGTAGTCTTTCATTCACTATTAAACACTATTCTGTTGTGCCTGTTTTTCTTTATTTTGTTTATTGCTCATTCTGAAAGATGTTGGTTTCTTCGTTGGTTGACAGCTTGGTTGGTTAATTTCCCGGGGGGGGGGGGGCACTTCAATATGAAATGGATATACTTCCGCACTAAGGGGCATTCGGTGAGATCGAGAGCAAAATGTAAAAAAATATGGGGTCATTGGGTGAGAGCATGATTTTTGGCATTCGGTGAGAGCAAAATGTATAAAATATGTGGTCATTGGGTGAGAACATGACCTTTTTTTTAAATGGAATATTTGGGTGAGAGCCGAAACAGCGCCACAGAAACCTCGAAAATCATATTTTTAGTTCTAAATGGCTTCAAATTTCTTTGTTTTTTCAAAATAAGTAACAAAATCAGTGATAAATGAAAATTGCTGTTCAAATTGAACTTTGGGTGACAGATCAAATGGAAAAATAGGGGGTCTTCGGGTGACAGAGCATCTGTTCGTAAAAAAATATGGGATCTTTGGGTGACAGCGATGCTGAAAAGGGGGTTCTTAACAGCCCTACATACGCGTCACCTCCAAAGTTGGAGTGCCCCCCGGGGTTAATTTCTTCGCTCTTCACTTCGTTCCTTGCAACTTTCGTCTCCTTCAGTTCTTTCTTTCTTTCTTTTCTTCTTTTCTTTTCTTTTCTTTCTTTCTTTCTTTCTTTCTTTCTTTCTTTCTTTCTTTCTTTCTTTCTTTCTTTCTTTCTTTCTTTCTTTCTTTCTTTCTTCTTTCTCTTCTCTTTCTTTTTTTTTTCTTTCTTTCTTTCGTTCTTTCTTTCTTTCTTTCTTTCTTTCTTTCTTTCTTTCTTTTCTTTCTTTCTTTCTTTCTTTCTTTCTTTCTTTCTTTCTTTTTTCTTCTTTCTTTTTTCCTTTCTTTTGTTTTTTCTTTTTCTTTCTTTTTTTCTTTTCTTTCTTTTTTCTTTCTTTCTTTCTTTCTTTCTTTCTTTCTTACCTAGAGCTAGGTACTGTAATGCTCTCCGATTCTTCTTTCTTTCTTTCTTTCTTCTGGCAAAAAAAATTTCAAAATGTTTCTGCTCCTACATGTTACACCCTACAATTACGTAACTTGCACATATGTATCGTCTATATCCATTGCCCATAGTGTGCAAACAGAATTGGGGTCAAAGGTCATTAAGGGGGCATTACCGGTATATAATCAAATACCTTCAAAATGCTTCTTCTGCCACATATTACATAGCACAATGACGTCACTTACACATGTTCATCGGCTTTATCCAGTGCCCATACCTTGCACACAGAATTTGGGTCAAAGGTCTTTAAGGGGGTAAAATCTATTTTGCCGTATCTCGATATCTGTAAGGGGTGTGAGGCTCACACTCAGTGACAACAAATCTCATGACCAGGGGAACATTTTACAGGGGTCAGGTCAAAGGTCATGCAGAGGTCAAATTTTAGAAATGCATTTTCTGGACATCTGTAAGGGGTACAGTGCTCAAACTCTGTGACAACGAACTTAATGACCAGGGGAATATTCTGGAACACTTTGCAGGGGTCATGTCAAAGGTTAACTGGGGTCAAATCATATAATTTCATTTTCTGGATATCTGTATGGCCACGCGTTTTGAACTCGCCACCCAAAAATGGTGGTTTTGTTACGCTTTTCCAAATCAAGACTCGTTCAAATTGTTATATCTCTGCTTAAACAAAAGGTATTGTAGTGTGTTTGGTGTCATTTTGTAGCTAAATGAGTGACCTAACAGACCTCCAAAGGAGAATTGTTTATCAGCTAAGATAGTGGAGTTATAATTTTTGAGTTCAGAATGGCCGAGGTGGTTGTTGTGGCGGTGGCGGTTGTGGCGGTGGCGGTATGTACAAAGTCTATGAGAAATATAGATTTTGTGTGTGCACGTTGAATCAACTGATCATATCTTTGCATCCATATGGGCTACAGGCATGGTTAAGAGCTCTTGTGAAAGGTTATTAATTATGCTAATTGTTTTTAATCATTTTGAACTCTTTATGATTGGTTTAGTCTATAAAATACAAACTTTTACGTACAAAACTACCCGTTTTCATATTAAACACTGTAGTAAGCAATGCGGATGTCTTCAAAATTTAAAAGTTGCTGTAAATATTTAATTACTTATCCTATCATAGTCAAAGTATACATTTTCTGAGAGGAAATTTGATGAGGAATCTAAATATGGACTTACCTTTTCTGTATGGGTTAGGGGTAAAATGTTTCAGTTCAAAATATGTTGAATTGTAAAAAAATTGGAACATATTTTGGGACACCCTGTATTCTGAGATTACCAAACAGCTGTGATTTTTTTTCTTCCCCAGTCAGTAGGATCCCCCTAACCTCTAACCAAATCAATGTTGTTTACTTTCAGTTTATAACTGCAAGTTAGTAATAAGCAATGCATTAAGTGACCCATTTTTATTTGGAATTTTTTATTCCACCCTGTATAACTTCAAGGTCACCCTGTACAATGAGTTGAAATGTGTATATTTGAATTGCTTATGCCTTCAGCTTTTCAAAAATGTATACTTTTGCTAGTTAAGGGTTGATAGTTGTGTAGATATTCTAATTTGAAACTTGATTGGTGTAAAAATTCATAATATTTGTGATGTAACGCTAAGGGTGGCGAGTTCAAAACACACGGCCGTATGGGGTATGGGGCTCAAACTCGGTGACAACAAATCTCATGAACATGGGAACAGTTTGAAGGGGTCAGGTCAAAGGTCATGCAGAGGTCAAATTTTAGAAATGCATTTTCTGGACATCTGTAAGGGGTTCGGGGCTCAAACTCTGTGATAACAAATTTACTGATCAGGGGAACACTTTGGAATGCTGTACAGGGGTCAGGTGAAAGGTCAAATCGTAAAATTTACCTTTCTGGGCATCTGTAAGTCGTGGGACTCAAACTCGGTGACAACAAACCTCATGACCAGAGGAACATTTTTGGAACATTTTGCAGGGGTCAGATACCTCCAAAACACCAACATGCCCCAGCTAGGTTTGTGGTCTATGACCACCATTTGCCACTAGTTTCTTTTGTTTTTTCTCGTGATATCATCCCCTCATATCCACCTGTTTCTTATTTTTAATTCTGACTTTTTCAGGTTGGTATGACGATGGTTGGTGGCGTATTGAAGATCATAATTGCACAATAAAAGAAATGGACTTGGTGACCAATGGTTATCTTTCATCAGAAGTACAAGCCTTGGTTGCTGGAGATGGCACCAATCGGGTGTCTGCAATGGTAAGATGCTATGGTGCAGGGAGGGAGGGGGGGGGGCAGCTGCCCTGTGAGAAGTCTGCCCCCCCGGCATGGGATGCTGGGCGCCCTGATATTTAGGATTGACAATTTTCGTCAAATTTTCCCCTTGAAAGTTGCCTTACCCCCACGCCCCCTTTGCATACACATATGAACAAAGGCATAACAGACCTACAGAGAACATAGAATCCACACAATTATCAATTTTATATCACACTAAAATCAATCGTTGTTGGACACTATCTCTGCTCTTGAAATCTACAACACTATAACACTTTTCACCATTTATGAATTGACTTTTATTTTTCCACCATCTATGGTTTTTATTTGATTGCACCTTTAAAGGTGGGTAACCTGATTGACAATCTCATCCCCCACTTTACCTCATCAAAATGCTGATTTTGGTATCAGATGAAAGCTTATATTTTTCTCATAAACATATTGAAATTTGGCGTTCCAAATCGGTATATTTCCAAAGAAATCATCAAAAACTGCCGAATTAGTCTCAAATATGGTATACCATATTTGAGACTAATTAGGCAGTGTTTTGATGATATCTTCGGAAATACACTGAGTTGGAACTTCTATAAATGTCAATATGTTTATGAGAAAAATAGGGCCTTTCACTTGAAATCAATATATTATATGATCATGATGATTATCATTAATAAAAACACTGTAGACTACCAATATCACGCTGTATAAATGTCGGTAATTCCATTAGGAATTAGTCACATTTACAAAAAACATTTACATGTTCTTTTTGCATGAGTGCTTGAAAGGAATGACATTTTATGTTATACATAAGTTTTAAAGAATTTGATTTTCCAAATATATCAGGTCACCTTCCTGATAGTAATAGCGTAATAGTGCTATACTGCAAAAATAAATTTTAATGTCACTTCGCTATATAACAAAGATTATCATTACATTAATAAAGATTATCATTCATGGCTGAGGGTTTTTGGGGCGCCCTCTTTGGGGCGCCCTCTACGGAGGGTGCACCATATAAGCTTCTAATTTCACTCTTGCTAGATTTACTTCGCAATTGTTTTGCTAAAAGTATGCATAGCTTAGAAATAAAACCACAATTTGCTTGGATTTTATTTTATTATTGTTTTCTGATATGCAGGGGATAAAATGTTGTGCGTATATTCTTTGTTTAAAATACAAAATTAATGGACTTATAAAAACACCAAATAACCCGTGACCTTTGTACCTTTGTAAGGCTTTTAAACTGGTTTAAAAACCAGTTTACCGCCTCTTAGAACCCGATAGACGGTGACCAACACTATGGACCACAATAGCCTAATCTCAATGACATAGTCCAATAACCTCAATTAAACAATCATAGTGCAAAAAAGTTGCAGAGCATGAGTTTTTATACCCAAAGTTTCAAAGTCATTCAATGAATGTACGAATGTATTGGGGTTAAACCGATGGCCTTTGTTTGTTAATTACCATAAAATCCATATAGTGGTTATTCTCAAACTACAGTTGCCAAACTTACAATATGGTGACCCAATAATATGATTTTTATTTGTGGATGAATTTTGCTGTAATCAACGGAATCTGGCGAATGATTCAATTCCAGTCAAGATTGATACCAAACACATTAAAAGTTGGTACATTTGGATGAAAATGTCATATTTTCTTTTGTAATAATGCTGGGTATTTCTTCTTACCAACAAGAAATCGACACCACTGCCTATCACTATAGGATAGGATCCACAACATGCTCATCTTTCAGGGCACATTTCTTTAACCCCAATACAGTTGCACATTCATTGAATGACCTTTGGAAATTTGGGTACAGAAACTCATACTCCGCAACTTGAGGTCAAATGTTGCTCTCTGATTGTTTAATTGAGGTTATTGAACTATGGCATTGGGATGAGGCCATTGTGGTCCATAGTGTATGCATTATTTTTGTGATGACCTTCAAGATATGATGGCTATCAGAAACAGAGATGAGGTTGTTTATTCTACCAGAAGAATTTAGGCAGATATTTGTTTGGATGCAATGTACAGTAATAAAAAAAAATTGGCGAATGATTCAATTGTAGTCCAGAGTAATAAAAAAAATTGGTGAATGATTCAATTTTAGTCCAGATTGATACCAAGCACATTAAAGTTTGGTACATTTTGATGAAAATATGATATTTTCTTTTGAATTAATGCTGGGCCAAATTTTCTTCTTACCAACAACAAGACGGCAATGAAATCATCACCACTGTTCGAAGTTTTATAATATTAATAGTCAATAGTCGTTATCAGGTGTTAATTCCAATGATATACATTTGCAGACATGCTGAATACCAGCACAGCATGGGATATGTTTGATCAGGGAATAGATCCATTGTCCATTGGGGAAGTCTTATAGATAATATTATATCCTGAATTTAAATGCTATGAATGATATAATTAAGATCTTAGACATCAATATTGTCTTTTCAACAGAAACAGGAACTAATTTTAAACAAGAATTTGTCTTTAAAAAAAGACAAGTTCACGGATCAGGTGTATAGTACATGTGCTTTGAGCTACTTTGGTCTAACATTTAATATTCATATCTAACCTACTCTGCACTTATTCGACAATAAATAAGTGATATGAGGCTTAATAATGATACCTGCGTCTTGACTCTGGAAAACAATATTTTTTAAAAACCTCATTTTGCATTTAGTTTTTTAAGCCCCCTCGGGAGCCACCTACAGGATCTCATTTTGCATTTAAGATTTTATTGTGTTGCAAAGTAGCAAAACTTTCTTTATATATGGCGCAATTTGTGCCTGGAAAAGGCTATCCCCTCTTACAACATATCAACAGGTCTGATTTCTATAATGAGGTGTCACTGGGTTTGCAAGAGATAATAATACCAAATCTAAACACCATGAAATTCACCACATCACGACCAAGCTCACATTGGGCGCCCCATTCCTTTTTTAAAGGAATTTTTATTATTCATGTCAATATTGCCAACTATGTTGCAAACATTATTCGGTTGAACCCATGGTTCAACCACAATCTTTATTATTATTATTTCTGTGCAATAAGAGTGTCAAAAATAATTATGAATTTGATAGAATGAAAATTATATGACCACGAAGCGATAGACCAATTCATGAATTAGATGCTTTTCATTCAACATTTCTTTGCGTACGATAATTTTAATTAAATCTTGACCGTCGTGTCCCGGATTCGATTCAAGTTATTGGTCTCTAATTTCAATTATAATAATTGAATGGCAAGGAACAGTGCTAAAGCTGCCGTGCAAAATGAAATAATCTGCAAGTGAGAAATGATTCGTACATTAATTGTCTCTTTGGACTTGTAAAAAAGCAAATGCTGTCAAGGTTGTTTGATTTTTGATTGATCGATTGACTGGTTTATTGATTTATCGATTGATTTATTGATTGATTGGGTGGTTGGCTGGGTGGGTGGTGGTTGATTGATTGATTGATTGATTGATTGATTATTTTTGTTTGGTTTGTTGATTGATCGATTGATTATTTGATTAACTGTAAATTGGTTAATAGATTAGTGGATTTATTAATTGATTATTATATTAATTCATTGATCGATTAATTAATTGTCTCTTTGCACTTGTTAAAAAGCGAATGCTGTCAAGGTTGTTTGATTTTTGATTGATCGATTGACTGGTTTATTGATTTATCGATTGATTTATTGATTGATTGGGTGGTTGGCTGGGTGGGTGGTGATTGATTGATTGATTGATTGATTGATTGATTATTTTTGTTTGGTTTGTTGATTGATCGATTGATTATTTGATTAACTGTAAATTGGTTAATAGATTAGTGGATCTATTAATTGATTATTATATTAATTCATTGATCGATTAATTAATTAATTGAATGGTTGATTGATTGATTGCTTGATTTTCAGAGTGCAGAAGAATACTCTTCCCGATATGATGAGTATGTCAATTTTACATCAGATCAGTTGGTTGGTTTGGACCACGCACCTTACGCATACGATGAGATCTGGGCCTTATCACTTGCTCTGGATAAAACTGATAAAGAGCTCAAACTAATGGGTAATCAATAAGTATTAAATGGCTAATCAATAATAATTAAACATGGCATCACTTTGTAAGTTTTGTAAAGCAATTCTTGATTTTCAAGGACTGATACACACTTTATTTTCAAATCATTTTCTATGTTCGGTGTGCTATCATCATGTAAGAAGCTAAGTCATTGAAAAACAATATGATATAATGCTATAATAAGCTCATGTTGTAAGAATTACTCAAGTGGCGGTCTTTTTTTACTCATGTGGAATGACAATTCAGTCAGCTACCTGCACAACCGATTCTTTTGTTCTGCAAGGCTCACTCAGTCATTTAATGAGGCAATACAAACGATCGAAATTGGTGTTGAAATGAGCAAAATTTTGAGTTACACCTTTTCAGTGTAAAATTTTTTTCTCAGCCAAATGAAAAGCAATAATTTTCATTTTTTCAGTAAATGGCTGGAAAAACTATAATGCTTGATACTGATTTTTTTAAAATCCTGGTGTTAAACTTAGGCCTGAAATTCAGTCATTTAGTGTAAGATATTCGATTTTTATAGGCTTCAGCTCGGCCCGCGAGCTTTTTCTTGGATCAACCTTTTAGCTTTTCAAAGTAATATAGTTCGCTAATGAAGGATTTTCCCCAACTTTCTAAAGCACATCACCGTGAGCTATATATCATAGTTTTGTCAGAATTTCCGTTTTGATTTCACCATCTTTCACTGTCGGCTGAAAAAATTTCTAAATCAACACGTGAAATCTAAAGGCTAGTACTAGCATTGTGGATCGATATCCCTGGGTTTAATAGGAATACCGGCATGGCTATAGTGTTGCCAGAACTTCAATATAGCAAAGAAATTCCCAGACCTAATAGCGCTCCTACTGATCATGTTTAACCAGAACACCCAATTGGGGATTTAATCGCTGGTCGGGCAATTTGCTTTCAATGAAAAATTGACCTGGATAACAACAAAGGAAATATCGACTATTTCTGCTGGTTGCTCTCGAGATAAAAGTACTCACCATTGCCTACTTTTACTTAGTTTGACATTTTCTGAGCATGAATGGAAAAAGGGTAAAACAAAACGGAAATTCTGACAAAACTATAACATATAGACCCACACGATGTGCTTTACAGAAGAGGGAAATATCTTTCTTTAGCAAACTATGTTAGTTTGAGACGCTAAAACATGAATTCCGTAAAAAGCTCGCAGGCGAATTCAAGGCCTATAAAAATCAAAAATATCACACTAAAAGACACAATTTGATGCTTAATTTTAACACCAGGATTTTAAAAAAAATGTATATCCAAGCACCAAGTTTTTAACTGACATTACTGAAGAAAAAAAAAATTGCTTTATATTTGACCGAGAAAATTAATTTCATAGCAAAAAGGTGTATCTCTGAATTGTGCTGATTTTTACATGTATCGATCGACTTTTAGCGCGACTGAGCATTTCTAAAGAATTGGTTGTCCAGGCGGCAGACTGAATTGTTTAAGACCGGGAATCTGGAGAGCCTGGGTACGGGTTCGAAACCCAGTTGGTTCTAAATTTGTCTTTCCTTAATATAGTACTATATATTGTGCCAGTTATCCCAAGCTCGCTTACCTAATATTATTACTGGTATTTATTTCTCAGGTTCGCGTCGTACGTGTAGCACTGTAGCAGTAATATTTGGCCTATGATATCCCAACCATTTCATTCATTCATTTTGCCTCATTATTTCAGCGGATGGGAATCTTTCTAAAAATCTAACGTTATTTTTATCACTCTATGATTTTTTCAGTGTTTATTGAAGAGACTGTCATTTCTGAAGATTCTACCAATTACCAGTCTGTTATTAAAAGACTTTTTATAACATGAAACTAATAATTCTTGTTATGGTATTTTTAAGGTGGTACTACACCCCCAGATAAATTTTGCGACTAATTTTCTCAAAAAAATAACTACACACTGGTAACAAAAGTTATGTATATTATAGGGGCAAGGAATTCAATTCCGAAATTTCATTGATTCAAGACATGTGGTTCATTATAGCCTCTAGGTCTTTTAAGGCTGGAGAAATTTTTAATATAAGTTGGAAACTAATGGCTGCTAAACATTTTGATATTTAATTGGTTTAATATTTTTTCTGCAAATTGCGCCAATGCCTTGTTGATTTATTAAAGTGTATTTTTAATCATCATTTATTTATCTTTTCTTTCTTCCTTTCAGATCCTCCTCAGTCGCTTTTGAATTTTTCTTACACAAATAGCAATTTGTCCAGACTGTTTTTTGATCAAATGAGTGAAACTAAATTTGAAGGAATAAGTGTAAGTATGTCCGAATTTCTGTTCAAAGTGTACGACATTTTAAAAGCATTTTCAGACTTTTGTTTTGTTTACAAAACGTTTTCTTTCATAATGTTTCATTAAAACATTATAAAAACGTGCAGGTAATTATATTTTTTTTATATATGTTAATAAAGCAAACGTTTCTATGATATTTATATTACATTGTGTAACAACATTTTGACAATTTTTGAAAATTAATAATTGTGTAACAAAATTTTGACAATTTTTGAAAATTAATAATTAAAAAAAATCAAAAACAAACTGGCATTTGCTAGAATGTGTTCGTGATTTTTTTGTTATTTAAAAAAAAATAAACAATTGATTCGCTAATTGAGTTGATATTTAATTAAACTAGGAAGTATAGAATTGGCCATGTTCACAATGTAACGAAGTGTGTTTCCAATTTTATCTCCAGTTTGCATTTATAGTATACCGTGTTTGTGATTCTTCCTTGGTTTCTAATTGTTTTTATATGCAGGGCACTGTCAAATTTACATCTACCGGTGACAGGCTTGGACCCATTCAAATAAGGCAGAATCAGAGTAAGTCAATATCATTTTCCGTCTGTATTATAATTGAATTTATTATTGTATTAAAGATTAATGTGCAAATTTCAATATCTGAGATGACAATTTTGGTGGTGGTGGTTTTCTTTCAGACGGTACTGACGCTGCTGTTGGCACTTACAATCCAGGAAGTGAAGGAGACAAATTGCAATGGAGTACCAAAATAACAGTCCACTGGCCAAGTAGGTCACTAAATATCATGCGATAAAAAAACGGTGATGATGATGTTGATATTGATGATGATGATATTGATGATGATGATGATGATGACGATGATGATGATATTGAGGATGATGATGACGACGATGACATTGATGATGATGATATTGATGGATGATGATGATGATAATGACGATGACAATGGTGATGATGACGATGACAATGTTGATGATGACGATGACGATGACGATGATGATGATGATGATGACGACGACGATGATGACAATGATGACGATGATGATGATGATATTGATGATGATGACAATGACAATGATGATGATGAGGAGGAGGAGGAGGAAGAGGAGAAAGAGGAGGAGGAAGAGGAGGAGGAGGAGGATATAGTGAAATAATATAATTCATTTCCTTATGAAAAGAAGACGAAGAAAATGCTCTGTCGTTTTGATCATTATTTTCCTTTTTCTTAATTTCTGTCTACCTCTCTCTCCCCTCTCTCTCTCCCTTTTTCCTCTTTCTTAGATGGAAGACCACCGCTCGATTCTTTCATAGAAGAAGAAGAATATCAGAGTATATCCTTGGCTTTATTTGCCATTATGACTGTGATAGCTATTCTGGGCATTTTCTTGGCCATATCTTTCTTTACCTTCAGTATTCTATACTCTGAGCGCAGGTTCGTAAAACAATAGAGGTTATCCATAACTTCTAACAATAATCCCCCAATGTTGACGCCTGATGTGGGTTTCTGACCACATATTTGGCCATTTTAGCCCTATAAGTGCAATTTTTTGCGCGCTTCGCGCGAATTTATACCACTTGTATACCATATTTCATCAGTTTAGCTTCGAAATGACAAATGTTTCTCGAGCATTAGGACCATTCTGTCGCCAAAATGTGCTGCATTCACTATACTACAAGAATTTTGTAGATAGCATTATTGTGACTAATTTTGTTGCATTTATCTTAAAAAATGACTACACACTGGTAACAAAAGTTATGTATATTATAAGGGAAAGGAATCCAATTACTTCACTGAAATTTCAGTGATTCAAGACAAGTGGTTCATTATATACCGTATGTTAAGAAATGAGATTCTAGCGGTACCTCTTTTCTTATCATAAATAATATACCGCTTGTCTTGAGTCACTGAAATTCCAGTATAGTAACCGGATTCCTTGCCCCTATAACATACATAACTTTTGTTACCAGTGTGTTATTAATTTTTTGAGAAAAATGCAAAAATAGTCACAAATTTATCAAGTGGTGTGGTACCACCTTAAAAAACATTTTTAAATTAATTAAGACCGAAATTTTATCGAGAGAAACCTGTAATAGGTTTCAAGTTTAATCGAATCAAATTTCTTATTTCATTTCAGAATCATAAAGTTGACAAGTCCTCGACTGAATAACCTCATCATTTTAGGCGGTGTGTTTTCATACCTCTCCGTTATTTTACTAGGCCTTGATGCCAATTTATTGACGCTCACACAATATGAGATAATATTCAAGGTAGGCCTATATTGGATTTATCACAATAATATGGGGCTATAGAGTTTTTAAAAATGTAAAAATGTTGTACGGTGATGTGAGGAAAATATGCCTAATTCATATAATTTTGGTGGGGGGCTTCTTTTTGGAAGGTACGACTACTACATGTATACAAAGCCCATGTTGTTTTTATATTCAGTTTTATATTACTATTCTATCCGACTTCTATCAAACTGTGTATACTTCGTTTCAACTTTCTATCAGCTTTTCACCGTGTGCCTTGTCATCGGATTTTCTGTATCATTTGGAGCTCTGTTCTGGAAAACATGGCGAATACATCGAATCTTTGCTGTCAAATCACCAGTAGCGGTTAAGGTAGGCTCAAATGAATAGAAATATTTATTAATTATATATGATTAATGATTTCCACCAGTAGCAGTAGCTAGCAGTTAAGGTAGGCTCAAATGAATAACGATATTTATTAATTAAATATGATTAATGATTTCCATGAGAGAGAGACGACATTTAAAAAAAAATCAGAACGGTCCAATGTGTTTGAAATCTGTTACATTGGTATATGTGACCGTACACCACGCCACGAATGAGCCGTAAGTCGGAAAAATCGTATTCCGAGTTCAGTGTAAAATGTGCATGAAGGTCGTATTCATAGGTACCTCAATTTGGTGCTACATGTAGGCCTATCTCATTTTGATAGCGCCAGTCAAACTCCCTTTAAACCAATCAATAATCCTATTGTTGAAGAAGATAATAAGCTTCTACCTATGTCTATAGAAATCTTAATTAGCTCTATAGGCTTTGTTTGCTTTGGCTAAATTATGTTCAAGTGGTGGGTTACAAAGCATTGTATTTTGTCTAAGTTATACTGTATGTATCACCAACAATTAACAATGACAGGACATTCCTGAACCTCGTTGACTTGGGGATGATTTGAAATGACTGCCAGTTATGACTGTTTGATATTTATTACCAGCAATGTGGAAAAAGAAATCTGAATACATTGGTACATGTGCTCATTTTAATTGTTGAAGGAGCAAAGTTCAACAAACCATAACCCCGCTTCTGGATATCGTTTGAAATCAAATGATATATCATTTTAAAGCTTATATTCTAAACACGAAATAAAACAAAATTGACCGGACCGACTTTACGGATCATTCTTGGTGTACGGTCACATATACATCGGACGCGTTCTAGCTGATGATGTTCAGATTTTAAATTTGAGAACACCTCCAGAACGTCTCCGAGGTGAGCTGTGCCCATTTAATAGCCTATACTGGACGAAACTGACTCACCAGATTTATTCTCGCTTTAGCCATGTTAGCTGACCGGAAAGCAAATTTGATTTTCCTCTTCACATTTTGTGAGTTAAATAGTTGTATTTCAATTGAATCATTTGTTAATTATTGCCATTGTAATTACTTCAAAAATGTGTTCTGGTCAATTTTCAAATTACTGAGAGGAGAAAGCTTAATTGAGCGTAAAGGCTTGAACGCAAATGTTTTAACAGTGATAGGGACCTGTTTATAATAGGACACCTTTTAAAACATGTATAGTATTATATGGTTGTGCGCCCTGAATGCATTTCTCAGAAAAACTGATCTAGATGGCCTAAAGTAAACATTAAAATGAGCAGAAATTTGCATAACTTTGGCTAAATTTGGATTGGTCATAATAAGTAGGCCTAATATCAAATCCTGGAAGTGTACCACTGAGAGATTGAGTATTTTTTTAATAATTTTAAGCAGCCTTTTCTATAATCACTGGCATGATTTTGGATGTACATTAGGTAATTCCCAGACATCATAGACTTCGAGGGCCAGTCGTAAAAAAAAAATCAACATATATTTTTTTTTCCCAGTCAGGTCACGAGATCGGGCTAGGGCTAATTTCAACCACCATAGCTGTCGCTAAGAAAAAATGACATTTTCTTGAGGCAAATTTAGTACATATCTCTATGGGGATTGATGGATCATAATTATGCATGTCTGCGGAAAATGTTAGCCGCTGTTGAAGACGCTGTCGAAAGTTAGTCAAAATTAGTCAAGTGCTGTCACGGAAAACGCACGGAAAACGCACGCAAGACGTTATGACCTTTTGAACCCTGTTTTAGTCGATTTATATTTGACGTCGACGATTTCTCCGTGAAGTTCAAACATAATTTCTCATTTTTTTCTTACCATAAACATACTTAGGCCTACTATATTTTGTTGTTTTTCTTTTTTATAGATTTCTGATAGGCAGTTAATACTGCAGGTGGTTGGCATAGCGGCATTGGAGTTAGCTGTACTCATTCTATGGGAAATTGCCGACCCACGTATACACAATACATATCAATACAATATGAAGGTAGTGTGTGAAAAACTTCTTATAGATTGTCAGTTTTAAGAAAGATTCAAAATTAAAAGTGCGTGAAAATGTGTAAGGTATATTGTATTCAACAATAACACATAGGCTACATATCATTAACACTCATACTAAATTGAGTAATTTTCATTATATAAAAATTGACAGAATACAGGTTATATACCATTGGCAGCATTGTTCTCTGTCGCCTTCTACTTCTGATAGTATTATGATCAGTGTTAATACTGTTATTTACTACATTGCAGTCATGTGCTATCTACCGTAGCTAGCATTGTAAGTCATGTGCTATCTAGTGCTGATAGCATTGAAGTCATGTGATATATATATAAAAAAAAGTTTGGAAACTTTCCAAAACGGCTATATATCAGAAATATTTGAAATTTATTTCCATATTGTTTCATATCAATACAAACATTGTTCTTTCTTGTCAAAAATGACACCAAATTTGTGACCATAACTTATTCCACGGTTGAGTAGGCTAACTGTCTTGTGCTGTCTACCGTAGAATTGTATTCATGTGCTGTCTACTGCAGATAGATAGTCATGTGCTATATACTGCTGATAGCATTGTAGTCGTGATATCTACTGCCGATGGCATTGTAGTCATGTGCTATCAACTGCTGATAGCATTGAAGTCATGTGATATCAACTGCTGATAGCATTGTAGTCACTGTGCTATTTACTGCTGATGGCATTGTAGTCATGTACCATTAACTGCAGAGTTATGTGCTATCTACTGCTGATAGTATTGTAATTATGTGCTATATACTGCTGATAGCATTGTAATTACCCAGCAAACACAAAAGCGTTTTAAAAACGTTTTTAATAAGTTATATTTTGGCTTTTGGTTTAGGTAAAAACGTTATAATAACATTAAAATGTCGGGTTATATAAAGGTCATGATAACGTTTTAAAACGTTTTGTATGAAAACACACTACAACAATATTTTTAAATGTTTTCAAAAAATGTTATTGTAAACTATTTTTGCAAACATTTTTGCCAAATATTGTGTCAATACTTAAATAACATTATGTTAAAATATTTGAACTCGGCAAACACAGAAATGTTCTTAAAATGTTTTTTCAAAACCTTTTAATAACATTTAAATGTCGGGTTATATAAAGGTCATGAAAACGTTTTTAAAACGTTATTGAAAATATTTTGGGCAAACGTTTTTCGCAAAATATTTTTTCAACCCCAAAATAAGGTTCTGTTTAGAATGTTTTGTTTGTATTAAGTTTTCAAGAATGTTTTTGGAATATTATAAAAACGTTTTTATACCCTTTATATAACCCGACATTTAAACGTTTTCTGTAAAACATTTTTGTTTGCTGAGCAGTAGATTATCAAAAATGTTTTTAAGGTTATGAAAACATTTTATAATCTTAATATACCCTTTAAATAACCCGACATTTAAACGTTTACTGACAACCTTTTATAACCTTTTGCGAAGGATGTCGAAAACGTTTTGTGTTTGCTGGGTATGTGCTATCTACTACTGATAGCATTGTAATTATGTGCTATCTACTGCTGATAGTATTGTAATTATGTGCTATCTACTACTGATAGCATTGTAATTATGTGCTATCTACTGCTGATAGCATTTTAATCATGTGATATCTACTGCTTATAGCATTGTAGTCATGTACCAATCTACTGCAGAAATATGTGCTATATACTGCTGATAGCATTTTAATTATGTGCTATCTACTGCTGATAGTATTGTAATTATGTGCTATATACTGCTGATAGCATTGTAATTATGTGCTATCTACTGCTGATAGCATTGTAATTATGTGCTATCTACTGCTGATAGCATTTTAATTATGTGCTATCTACTGCCGATAGCACTATTCATATGCTATCTACTGCTGATAGCATTGTAACTATATGCTATCTACTACCGATAGCATTGTAGTCATGTGCTATCTACTGCTGATAGCATTGTAGTCATGTGCTATCTACTGCCGATAGCATTATAGTCATGTACCATCTACTGCAGAAACAATTATGTGCTATCCATTGTTGATAGCATTGTAATTATGTGCTATCTATAACTGCTGATAGCCTATCTACTGCTGATAGCATTGTAGTCATGTGCTATCTACTGCCGATAGCATTGTAGTCATGTGCTATCTACTGCTGATAGCATTGAAGTCAGATGCTATCTACTGCAGAGTTATGTGATATATATTGCTGATAGCATTGTAGCCAGGTGCTATCTACTGCAGATTTTATGTGCTAATAGTATTGTAATTATGTGCTATCTACTGCTGATAGCATTGTAATTGTGTGCTATCTACTGCTGATAGCATTGTAATTATGTACTCTCTACTGCTGATAGCATTGTAATTATGTGCTATCTACTGCTGATAGCATTGTAATTATGTGCTATCTACTAGGCTACTGATAGCATTGTAATTATGTGATATCTACTACTGATAGCATTGTAATTATGTGCTATCTACTGCCGATAGCATTGTAGTCATGTGCTATCTACTGCTGATAGCATTGAAGTCAGATGCTATCTACTGCAGAGTTATGTGATATATATTGCTGATAGCATTGTAGCCAGGTGCTATCTACTGCAGATTTTATGTGCTAATAGTATTGTAATTATGTGCTATCTACTGCTGATAGCATTGTAATTGTGTGCTATCTACTGCTGATAGCATTGTAATTATGTACTCTCTACTGCTGATAGCATTGTAATTATGTGCTATCTACTGCTGATAGCATTGTAATTATGTGCTATCTACTGCTGATAGCATTGTAATTATGTGCTATCTACTAGGCTACTGATAGCATTGTAATTATGTGATATCTACTGCTGAGAGCATTGTAATTATGTGATATCTACTGCTGAGAGCATTGTAATTATGTACTCTCTACTGCTGATAGCATTGTAATTATGTGCTATCTACTGCTGATAGCATTGTAATTATGTGCTATCTACTGCTGATAGCATTGTAATTATGTGCAATCTACTGCTGAGAGCATTGTAATCATGTGATATCTACTGCTGATAGCATTGTAGTCATGTACCAATCTACTGCAGAAATATGTGCTATATACTGCTGATAGCATTGTAATTATGTGCTATCTACTGCTGATAGTATTGTAATTATGTGCTATATACTGCTGATAGCATTGTAATTATGTGCTATCTACTGCTGATAGCATTGTAATTATGTGCTATCTACTGCTGATAGCATTGTAATTATGTGCTATATACTATAGCATTGTAATTATGTGCTGCTGATAGCATTGTAATTATGTGCTATCTACTGCTGATAGCATTGTAATAATTTGCTATCTACTGCTGATAGCATTGTAATTATGTGCTATCTACTGCTGATAGCATTGTAATTATGTGCTATCTACTGCTGATAGCATTGTAATTATGTGCTATCTACTGCTGATAGCATTGTAATTATGTGCTATCTACTGCTGATAGCATTGTAATTATGTGCTATCTACTGCTGATAGCATTTTAATTATGTGCTATCTACTGCCGATAGCACTATATTTATATGCTATCTACTGTTGATAGCATTGTAACTATATGCTATCTACTACCGATAGCATTGTAGTCATGTGCTATCTACTGCTGATAGCATTGTAGTCATGTGCTATCTACTGCCGATAGCATTGTAGTCATGTACCATCTACTGCAGAAATAATTATGTGCTATATACTAATGATAGCTTTGTAATTATGTGCTATCTACTGCTGATAGCATTGTAATTATGTGCTATCTACTGCCGATAGCACTATAGTCATGTGCTATCTACTGCTGATAGCATTGTAGTCATGTGCTATCTACTGCCGATAGCATTGTAGTCATGTGCTATCTACTATTGATAGCATTGTAGTCTGATGCTATCTACTGCAGAGTTAGGTAATATCTATTGCTGATAGCATTGTAGTCATGTGTTATCAAATCCTGATAGTATTGTAGTCATGTGCTATCTACTGCTGATAGCATTGAAGTCAGATGCTATTTACTGCAGAGTTATGTGCTATATATTGCTGATAGCATTGTAGCCAGGTGCTATCTATTGCAAATTTATGTGCTATCTACTGCTGATAGCATTGTAGTCAGATGCTATCTACTGCATAGTTATGTGATATCTATTACTGATAGCATTGTAGTCATGTGCTATCAACTCCTGATAGTATTGTAGTCATGTGCTATCTACTGCTGATAGCATTGAAGTCAGATGCTATTTACTGCAGAGTTATGTGCTATCTACTGCTGATAGCATTGAAGTCAGATGCTATTTACTGCAGAGTTATGTGCTATCTATTGCTGATAGCATTGTAGTCATGTGCTATCTACTGCTGATATCATGGTAGTCATGTGCTATCTACTG
This sequence comes from Amphiura filiformis, assembly GCF_039555335.1. NCBI lineage: Eukaryota > Metazoa > Echinodermata > Ophiuroidea > Amphilepidida > Amphiuridae > Amphiura > Amphiura filiformis. The sequence goes on from NC_092636.1 coordinate 13,030,117, forward strand.
CTGATGGCATTGAAGTCATGTACCATCTTCTGCAGAGTTATGTGCTATCAATTGCTGATAGTATTGTAATTATGTGCTGTAAAATGAATGCCGCTTTATTATTATTAGGCCTATTTTGTATTATTTTTTCATATTAAACGTTTTAAAACCGTATCCGTGACCTCCTTTATATAATCCAACATTTATGCTAATTGATATATTTTGACCAAAACCAATACACATTTATGACCTATTAAGGGGTATATCCTGGGTGCTATTTACTCTTGATAGCAACAGCCTATAATGCTATCTACTGCTGATAGCAACAGCCTATAATGCTAGCTACTGCTGATAGCAACAACCTATAATGCTATCTACTGCTGATAGCAACAGCCTATAATGCTATCTACTGCTTATAGCAACAGCCTATAATGCTATCTACTGCTGATAGCAACAGCCTATAATGCTATCTACTGCTGATAGCAACAGCCTATTTATGCTATCTACTGCTGATAGCAACAACATGTAATGCTATCTACTGCTGATGGCAACAGCCTATAATGCTACCTACTGCTGATAGCAACAGCCTATAATGCTATCTACTGCTGATAGCAACATCCTATAATGCTATCTACTGCTAATAGCAACAGCCTATAATGCTATCTACTGCTGATAGCAACAGCCTATAATGCTATCTACTGCTGATGGCAACAGCCTATAATGCTATCTACTGCTGATAGCAACAGCCTATAATGCTATCTACTGCTGATAGCAACAGCCTATAATGCTATCTACTGCTGATAGCAACAGACTATAATGATATCTACTGCTAATAGCAACAGCCTATAATGCTATCTACTGCTGATAGCAACATACTATAATGCTATCTACTGCTGATAGCAACAGCATATTATGCTATCTACTACTGATAGCAACAGCCTATAATGCTATCTACTACTGATAGCAACAACCTATAATGCTATCTACTGCTGATAGCAACAGCATATTATGCTATCTACTACTGATAGCAACAGCCTATAATGCTATCTACTACTGATAGCAACAGCCTATAATGCTATCTACTGCTGATAGCAACAGCCTATAATGCTATCTACTGCTGATAGCAACAGCCTATAATGCTATCTACTGCTGATAGCAATAGCCTATAATGCTATCTACTGCTGATAGCAACAACCTATAATGCTATCTACTACTGATAGCAACAGCCTATAATGCTATCTACTGCTGATAGCAATAGCCTATAATGCTATCTACTGCTGATAGCAACAGCCTATAATGCTATCTACTACTGATAGCAACAGCCTATAATGCTATCTACTGCTGATAGCAACAGCCTATAATGCTATCTACTGCTGATAGCAACAGCCTATAATGCTATCTACTGCTGATAGCAATAGCCTATAATGCTATCTACTGCTGATAGCAACAACCTATAATGCTATCTACTGCTGATAGCAACAACCTATAATGCTATCTACTGCTGATAGCAACAGCATATTATGCTATCTACTACTGATAGCAACAGCCTATAATGCTATCTACTGCTGATAGCAACAACCTATAATGCTATCTACTGCTGATAGCAACAGCATATTATGCTATCTACTACTGATAGCAACAGCCTATAATGCTATCTACTACTGATAGCAACAGCCTATAATGCTATCTACTGCTGATAGCAACAGCCTATAATGCTATCTACTGCTGATAGCAACAGCCTATAATGCTATCTACTACTGATAGCAACAGCCTATAATGCTATCTACTGCTGATAGCAACAGCCTATAATGCTATCTACTGCTGATAGCAACAGCCTATAATGCTATCTACTGCTGATAGCAACAGCCTATAATGCTATATACTGCTGATAGCAACAGCCTATAATGCTATCTACTGCTGATAGCAACAGCCTATAATGCTATCTACTGCTGATAGCCCAGGTCGAAATTCCAGTTGAAACCAGTTGAAATAGGTTTCAACTGGACTTAACTAGGTTGAACTATGTGCAACTGGGTGAACTAGGTTGTCAACTAGGTCTAACTAGGTTGACAACTAGGTCCAACTGCTTTCTCACAGCGAAAGGCCAATCCCAATTCCCAATTGAAAACACAGTTAATGTCGGTTTCATTTTAACTGTGTTATCAACTGGGCTTATATCCCAGTTACACCCAGTTGATAACACAGTTAAAATAGAACACACATTAACTGGGAATTGAAAACACAGTTAATGTCTGTTCTTTTTTAACAGCCTATAATGCTATCTACTGCTGATAGCAACAGCCTATAATGCTATCTAGGCCTACTGCTGATAGCAACGGCCTATAATGCTATCTACTGCTGATAGCAACAGCCTATAATGCTATCTACTGCTGATAGCAACAGCCTATATTGATATCTACTGCTGATAGCAACAGCCTATAATGCTATCTACCGCTGATAGCAACAGCCTATCTACTGCTGATAGCAACAGCCTATAAATGCTATCTAGGCCTACTGCTGATAGCAGCAAGGCCGTCTTTGCATTAACTTTATCCTTTTATATCAATATAAAGTTTCTTCAAGTCGCAAACATGTTTAATACTCAAGTGTTATTGCTTGTTTTCTACCCTTTAAAAATTTTTTTAACAGACCGATCCCAAGAACGACGACATTCTAATCACAGTGCTAAGAGTAGAGCTCGTCTCGCGTGGTCAATACTTCTGGATGGGGGCGCTGTTTATAATTAACGGTCTACTCCTTGTATTCGGTGCCTTTCTGGCATGGGAAACACGTAAAATCGACATGAAGGCGATAAATGATTCCAAGTTTATTGGTAAGTTTATTGTTATTATAATGATTTCACGTTTTATTGGCAAGGGGCTAATCTTCGAGTTTATTGGTAACTTGAAGTAAAATTATTATTATACTTTGATCAGCTCATAATCGGCGGGAATTATTAGGCTTTTATCACTACGCCGAAAAGTAGACATAGGCCTACGTTAAGAGTGATACAGGACTTCAATTAATAATTTGTAATACTTCTGGCGAGATGTCACAAGACAATATTATTCTCTAATATAAAATATATTGATATTAATCCACGATGTTTATAAGGCCCACCGATTACGAGATGATCAAACTGTAATGCTGCTAAATGCATTGGCTATATAGCTAAATGACAAACCTTGAGTATGATGTTTGAAAAGATATGTAGAGCAGTAGCGTAGCGTCATAGGGGCACGGGGGGGGCACGTGCCGGTGACATCCCGCTATCTCTAAGGACCGCTATCTCTAAGGTTCGCTATCTCTAAGGTTCGCTATCACTAACGTGTAAAATCTATGGAGATCAGAATCCCGCTATCTCTAATAGAGAAAAAAGGGTTCGCTATACCTAATAAAAGGTCCGCGGCTACTTCTAAGGTTCGATATCACTAATTTAAAATAAGGTTCGTTATAGTTCTAAGGTCCGATATCACTAATTTAAAATAAGGTTCGCTATCACTAATTTAAAATAAGGTTCGCTATCACTAATTTTGAATAAGGTCCGCTATCACTAATTTATTGAAGGTTCGCTATCTCTAAGGTTCGTTATCACTAATTGCAATAAAGGTCCGCTATACCTAAAGTTCGCTATCACTAATTTTGTTTAGGGTTCGCTAACCCTAATTAATTAAGGTTCGCTATCTCTAAGGTTCGCTAGTTTGATTAGGGTGCGCTATACCTAGGGTTCGTTATCACTAATTTTAAATAAGGTCCACTATCTCTAATTTTAAATTAGGTCCGCTATCTCTAATTTTAAAAAAGGTCCGCTATCTCTAATTTCAAATAAGGTCCGCTATCTATACCTTATTTATAATTAGAGATAGCGAACCTTATTTAAAATTAGAGATAGCGAACCTTATTTAAAATTAGTGATATCGAACCTTAGGAATACCGAACCTTTTTCAAAATTAGTGATATCGAACCTTAGGTATAGTGGACCTTTTTCGTAATTAGTGGTAACGGACCTTAGGGATAGCGAACCTTAGAGATAGCGGTCCATAGAGATAGCGAACCGTAACCCACGTGCCCCCCAATCGATCTGAAATTTAAAAAAAAATCCCATTGGAAAATTGCCGAAAAACGGCTTGTTCCCCCAATCAGATCCGATCATTGCTCCCCAATCATGGTCGGTGCCCCCAATGTGATGACTCACGCACTGATGTAGAGTCGTGCATCACTCCAAAGATCTTGGTCGAATTATTCAGCCTCGTTCGAGATAAAATCTAACTATTTTAGTTATTATTATGTATTTATGTTGAATTTCAAAGATTAGATCTATAGTCAATAATGAATCAATTGTTTCCTATCTCTCTAGGCATGAGTATCTACACTGTGGTAATCATGTCGTTTGTCGGTGTTCCCGTTTCATTTATCGTGGACGAGCCTAATGCGCACTATGTATTAATATCTATCTTCATATTATTTTCTACTACCGTCACGCTATGCCTCATTTTTATTCCTAAGGTAAATATTTCAATTATTTATTCGCCGTAGTATTAATTTAACAGCTTTCCTTAAACTTCCGTTCAACTTACTTTGTTACTGATTTTACCATGGATATTTGGTTTATGAAACATAGTGGGAGTTAGCGCCACCATTAGACTGCCTCCACCAGTGGTCCACATTGAGCTTGTAACGTGATATGTTTCGTTATCCCGATTGTTTACGAAGAGGGCAGCTGTCATTTTTTTTTCTGTTCTGCACATATAGAATCTGAAATTTTTGTCAGTTTTTTATTTCAAAACGCACGGTTGTTTGTCAATACGCTCGCTAACGACTATCATGGTCTTTTAACAAATATATTCAAGTGCAAGCCTTAAAATTGGCTTCTTTAGAAAACAAAAATTACGCGAGATATTCATCATTTTCTATCCCAATATCCAAAGATTTATCGTCTGAATATCAAATCGTGCATAGCATATACACGTGTATCGATCCCGGGTATTGATTTAGTTTCCCTGCTGTATAATTATTTACCAGGCGATGTCGATGTGTTTCAGTGGCTTTAACATGGGGGCTGACAAAATGAACATTTTGTTGATGACCCATTGTAAGGGTGCCCGAGGTCCCTCTCGGAGTCAATAAATTGCGTAAATAACACCAATTTGTCCTGGTTTATAATGACATTTTGTCACTTCACCTGGAATTATTGGGGGGGTAGAAGGGTATTCGAGCCCGCACCAAAATTATTGGTTCCTAAGCCTATGCCTTTGCATCCAGTGACTAACCCATAGCATTTTTCTTACATGGTCCCAAAACACATTCTAGATGCTCTTAAAATTAATACGTTTTTGTATATGTAGCCTATGTCGCGTCTTATCATGTGTTTTACAATTACATCTCAATAGATCAGACTGCGAAATGTTGAAATGTCACGCAGCACAATGACCACACGTCCACAGTCATCACCCGCGACACCGTATTCTGTTTCTGCAAGTCTTGAAAAAAGTCTTGACCAGGTATTGTAAATATTTATTTCGTGATCAGTTTTTAAATAAATAATTCCTTTTCGATGTATGGCGTACATAAAAGGGAGTAGAATTCATAGTGGGTAAAAGGGCCGGTAAAAGGCGGCAAATTCAAAAGATTTTACCCACTTCATGTGAAATACAGTAAGCCAAAAAATTAAGTAACCAGTTATGTTCGCCCCCTGTATATCCTAAACAAAGACAGATATGTCATAATTATAACTAGCAGCCAATAGCTGCATCTTTTAGCTCGAATTTAAGACCTCATTCCTTGAAATTGTTCAAGAAATAAAGACACGATGATCAAAAACCCAAGGAAGATGCCAATTTAAAAGTTGCAGGTTGCTCCATTGCATGCCCAATATTGATTGAAAACCAGCGTCGTATTTCCATTGATTAGCACGTTAAAACTAGCGTCGTGCTTTCATTGCTTAGAACACAAAAGTGCAACTTTTGCTTTTTGATTTCGTTTCTTCATTAGGTTTTAGATCACCGTTTCTTTTATTCTCAACAAATTTCAACAAATAAGGTCTTAAATTAGCGCTAAAGAGTACAGGTACTGGCTGCCCTGTTATAATTTTTACACATTTGTCTTTATTTAGGATATACAGGGGTAAAAACATCTGGTACCTTAATTCTTTGGCTTACTGTATATTAGGGAGACATTTTCGTAGGTAGACAATATCACATGTCCCTAAATATTGGACAGTATTTTTGTGGGATAAGAGAGCACATCAAACATGTCGAATTGCATTCTGAATACGAAGAATGTCCTCCTGATATCAAATAATTTGGATTTTTTTGAAATTCGCGATATAATACACATTTTTATGGCACTTTATTAAAAAATGATATTTTTGATATTCAACAGTCCTCGAAGTAAACTTCATAAATTCAATGATATGCACTTAAAGTGTATGTAGCTGGTATGAAAAGCTGACGATCAATTGAAAATTTTGACCTTTCGTATTGAAGATATGGATTTTTCCCCAAAACACCAAAAAAAAAGGTCTTTTGGGGAAAAATATCAAATTTTAATAATTTGAAATAAAATTTGTATTATATCGCGAATTTCAAAAAATCTAAATTATTTGATATCAGAAGCACATTGCTCGTATTCAGAATTCAATTCGATATCTGATGTGCTCTCATGTCCCACAAAAAAAATACTGTCCAAACGTTCATACCAGAGCCCTTAAAAACCATACTGGTATAAAACGAGTCAGAGCGCCATCTATACTGTTTTCGTTTCAATTGGTGGACAGGACCGTGGCAGGGCGTCTATATTGAGGGGGTATTCCATATTAAATAAATACATTTTGAATTTATAAAGCGCCTTTCTCCAGATCTTAGACGACTCAAAGCGCTGTAATTTCGCTGCAATGGTGAATCATCACAATCAGATCGCATCAACTAGGTTGCTGCCGAACGGCGCACACCTATCCGCATTTAGATTGTAACATCCACCAATTATCTGTGCAGCTCCCCAAATTCCATTGGATGAAGGAAGTTTTTGATAACCAAACAACTAATCACCGACTTTTGAGATACAGGAGGAAACCGGAGATCCCGGAGAAAACCTGCGAGAGCGAGCATGGAATCGGGATAAACCAAGTGCACATGAGTCCTTGGGCCGCGCCGGGGCTTGAACCTGGGACCTCAGTGGTGCAAAGCGAGGGAATTACCGCTGCGCTAACTCGCCCTCCCTTGCTTCATATTCCCTGTGCTTCAGTTTGGTCTCCCTTACACCTTGCACATAGCCAATTATATTTTAAAGAAATATTTAGAGGATAAAATCAACGTCTTTTCTATAAATTGGTAAATATTTCCACACGGTGCCATATTATAGTAATTATTATTATTATTATTATTATTATTATTATTAGTGTTATTATTATTATTATTATTAATATTATCATCATCATTATTATCATTATTATGTTTTTTAGTAATTAGTTTTGTTTGTTTCTTTTCATCAGATAAGTGGAATGGAACCAAGTAAATCATCAGAGACAGCAGAACGGGTATAAAATCATCGAATTCAAGTTAATCAATGTCTGCAACATATTTAAAGAGGACACATGCAAATATTAAACTGTAATTTGCAAATAACTGTAATGGGATAGTGGTGGACTAAGGCACTTTATATATTTCCTGCCAAAAGCTACTCCCAACAAATTGCTATCATGCATTTTCAATACCACATGCTGTCAACTATCTCTAGTAGCAGGGCAGCTTCCCCCAGTGGTACTAATTCCCTCATTTGATGGGGTCGGTTCATACACTAAATGCATCTATAGCTCCAATATTTTGCGTACTGTATGGGATAATACAATCTAATTGCTGAGAGGAGCTTCAGCGCGGTTGCGCCTTTGATGAAACAAACTGATTATGATGTATCCCAGTGCAGTGACAGCGGAAAAGATTGTTGAAGTATACCTATTGGTAAACCTTACGATGAAGTACACGTTAAATAACCCGGGTTAATAAACCCCGACTCTTTTTATTTTATAATAGTTAGGCCTATTTATTGGGTATAATATAAATTGTCCGTTAGGTGACGAAAAACAAACTCTATTTTACGGGCGGACGGTTTTTCCCGGGGATTTTTCAAATAAAGTTGGTAAACATGGTAAAGATCATTTTTTTCAATGTTTTTTTATCAGGAAGGTAATTAAATAATGACCTTGAAAATTGGCAAAATATGGCAGGCAAAATGTTGATACTTTTTGACTATTTTGAATATATTCTGAATTTGTTTCAAAAGGTTTAAATTTTGGCTAAAAAACGCTGATTTTAGTTAAGTTAAAAAATGTCTCCCAAAAGGTTTATACAAAATAAGGGTAATGTCGTGAAAAATAAATTGTCAGATTCGTGCAACTTTTAAGCAGCTTTTATTTAATATGTGGCCTGCTGCCACGGAATGAGCGTAAAGTCACAAGTTGAGTTTCGAGACGCTCCAATTGTTGAGTTGCTGTTCTTTGTATGAAGACACCTGTATAGTCAGTGGTATGTCCTTTGTGAATGGGGACATAATATGCTGTACTTTGTATTCAATTCCGTCCCCATTCAGAAAGGACATACCACTGCCAATACAGATGTCTTCAAACAAACAACAGCAACTCAACATGCAGTTGGAAAGTCTCGATACTCACAACTTACGTTTTTAAGCTCATTTCGTGGTAGCAGGTCACATAGGCTCCCGGCATAGGCTATGTGTTCCACCAAACATATAACATCATAAAGTCAAGTTACAGTTGAAAATATTGGGTATTAAAAAAAAAGAGTATATCAGGATTTGAACGTGAAGTCGAAAAACATTAAAGATAGACCCCAACGGCCACGGTTTTTGTGGACCATTGGTGAATTAAACTAAACAAATCTGACCAGAGCCCTCTATCACTGTCTATATATCCTCATACCCAGAACACACATGTTTATCATGACCAGACACATAGTAAAACTTCGCATATGTGAATGGAGATTGCAGGGTCACAGCTCTGTCAGCCTTCTGTCTGTCAATCATGGTGCATAATAAATTTATGTGTAACTTATGACTAATGTGTAAGATTTATAAATTATTATGTATTATAATAATTGTACATGAAATGATGTAAATAAAGCCCACTTATATTTTAGTCTTTTGAATTGTGACATGTTTACATTCAGGACGCCCTCAAGGCAAACTAATACAGCGGCTAAGCTTGTTAAGTTGGTACACAGCAAAAACACTGTTTAAAATGTCGCTGTTTAAAACGATGTTGTTCAAACTTTGAACAACATTGTTTAAAAGACAGTCCTTGAATTTTAAACAGTGTGTGTTTAATTCATGAATAATACCAAAAAAGGAACTTTTAAACAACGTTGTTTAAAAAAGATCGAATTTTGCAAAAGAGGGGTTTCCTTCCTAGAAATCAGGGTCAGATTCATCATCATGGCGGATGACTATGTGATTGACTTGTTCCAAAAGTGGGAAATGCCAGACTTAATTGATACATTCAGAGGTAATTGTTTGGTTTAAATATTGTTTGATGTGATAGAGTATTATATGAACACACAGGGGTGTGTTGTACATGCTAAATGATGCAAGCTGTGCAGTAGTATGCAGCCCTGACAAGTAGAGTGTGAGTATAAGCTTAACCACATCAAACAATATTTTAACCAAACACTTACCTCTGAATGTATCACATTCACACTGCTCATGCACAGATGCATGGGGCTGATGTGCATGTTTTACAGTCAGTTCTTCTTGCCCATTATCCTAAGTAAATTGATTTCAACAAACAAAAACGTTTAAAACTTTTAAACAACAAGTTTAAACAACTATGTGTGTTTTAAACAAATGTTTTAAACAACAGCCATAAGCAGCTTTAAACAACTGTTTTAAACATTTGTTGTTTAAGATACTTTAAACAACTGTGTACATTTAAACAACTAAAGTTAAACAACCCAGATGTTTAAAAACTGTTGTTTAAAAAATTGTTTAAAATTTAAACAATTGATGTTTAAAGTTTAAACAACCCAAGGTTGTTTAAACTTTGAACAGAAGTTGTTAGAGTGACCGGCGTAAACAGTGTTGTTTAAAAATTTTAAACAGTTGTTTAAAACATTTTTTACTGTGTACTGAGGCAGGCTAAGCGAAAATAAGACCGTTGCAGTAGGCCTAATCCAGGCGCAATGTTACGTATACGAGTCGTTTTGTAGTTTTCATATCAAGATACATGTACTTCCTTATTTGTCTAATTTTGTAAACTGCAAGTGCAGCAAGTCAACATAGTATGTTGTTCAAATGTTGAGTCAGACGGAGTAAGCTATCTTAAACCAATTAATGCTTCTAGCCCGGGGCTTCTAGCTTCAGATGACGAAGAGATCGGGTAAGCTCCAACAGTAACAATATCGACTGGTCAGAGGTCACAAAGCGAGAAGCGAGACTCAGTACCTCAGTTTTACTGTCGTTAAACGTCAGTGAGTTTGTTGTGTAGACCATGATTTGATGTCTTGTACACATATGGGTATTTCTCTGAAAAGGTGTACTATTTGAAGATAGGCAAATATGAATTTGAAAATGATTATAAAAATGTTTCCTTTACATATCTGTAAGGATGTAAGTCTCTAGTGCATGAAAACAATATTTGGCGCAATCTTTAGGGCGCCTCTATATTATAGAGGGCGTAATCTGCAGGTTGTGCCAGGTGAGCATCATCTCCGTCACATTTAGGCCAAAAAGGAAATAAGGACAAAAATATTGTTAAAACTCTTAATTATGAGTTTTATGGATAACTTGTAAGTTGCTTGATTCATGTTTGCTTTTTTCATTTAAAAAAAATATGATTTTGTACTTTCGTCATTTAGTTGGGACAATGAGAGGCAGGCTGTACGGAAAATGTCATGTCTGTTAGTATTTTTTATACAAACTTAAGTATATTCATAATTTTGCTTGAAATAACTAAATAAATGTCTATTGACATAGTAAACACATACAATATCAATTACATTTCCAAATAGTAAATTCCATGTTGTCTGGGTCAAAGGTCAAATAAAGGTCAACAACAATTGTGATGGAGATGACAATGCTGTGATGGAGATGATAGTGATGTGACGGAGATGATATTTCTACACAAATTTCTATAGAGAATCATCTCCGTCACAGACATTTGATTTCAGTAATGTTTTCACACTACTTGAAAATTAAATTCATACAGATGAGAAGGTCTAGAATTGGTAAGCATTTTCTGATAAACTAAACTGGACTTCGCTGTATCTCAAGATCCGGTGATGTGATGGAGATGATGGTGATGTGACGGAGATGATATTTCTACACGAATTCCTATAGAGAATCATCTCCGCCACGGCAAATTGTGACGCCAACTGATGTAGCGGAGATGATGGTTCAGACATTGCTTACGATTAATAGCAAGGTTAATCTTACCCACGTGTTACATATCACCACAACAGCTTGTGGGACATATTCAACCATCATTATTTTCCGGAAAATTTCAACAATAAGACTTATATCAAATTGATCAGAAACGTTTGGAGATGATGGTGAATAAAGGTACGCGCGTGTATACTTGAAGATACCCTCAAAATTGGCAGGAAAAGAGTGCCAATGTGCACCTATTCCGGGTTGATGTTTTTCGTCGTCTGTAAAAGGCAGCGTACAGGGTCAAATTATTGACCTCTGATATTTGGTCTTCACCTCCAATCGTTTTGATGCCAATGTGACGGCAATGATGCAAAACCAAGGGACAGCAATTTTTGACACACATTTTTGAATTATTCCATAATATTGACTTTAGAAGTGGTTTTAAGCATTTAAACCTTCTTAGACATGATATTTACCCCAGTCAGTGGTAATTTTCACTTCCCACACTTGCTCACAAAAATACTACAAAATCACTAAAATTCGGTGCGTGACATCGGGACATGGGTTTTCAGGGGGGTCGTCAGATATTGAAGAATTTTTTGACTCCAAGAAATTAATTTTTCCCCACTTGGATGTTCTTAACTATTTTTATACATACAAAAGTCCATGACTAAGCCATAAAAGAAAAAAACAATCCGCTTTTAAAACTTTTATGAGCGCCGAAAGTCGCGGGACTTAAAAGTTACTCTTTTCAGAGAATCACCCATATCTGAAGCTCTTTTAGAGCCATTTCCTTTTCCGAAGGGTGGAAAGTGATGGGTGTCATCTGCGTACATAACACTTTTCAGGCCATGAGCAGTGATGAAATCTTGCAGTCAGAATGGGACCCACTACATATGGCTCTGCGGAACCCCAAAACGTAAGCGATGATTGTCAGATAGCGTGCTATCAATAAAAACGGCCTGGATGCTTCCACTCAAATATGAAGTAAACCACGATAGAGCAGTTGAAGATAATCCATACCGAGATCTTAAACGCTGCAGCAGGATTTTGTGATCGATCGTATCAAAGGCTGCGGATAAATCTAGTAACGGTAGAAAAGCTTGTTGATTCTGATCAATTGCATGCAGGAGGTCATTATTAAAGAAGAAGTGCGGTCTCCGCACTATGAAAACATCAATAAGCAGACTATATGCTTACAGGTTATGTTTGTCGATGTAGAATTGAAGTTGCTTGGTAACGATGCATGCATTCCATGATCTTGGCAAGAAGCTACAAGAACATGAAGAAGTGGTATGTTTAAAATTCAAGTGGTCTATAATTCTGCTGAGACTCAATATCGAATGTAGACTTCTTTAGCAGAGGAGCGATGTGAGAGATCTTAAGCGTTGACGAAAAGCGATTCTTTCAATTTCCAGGCCAAACTTCTCCATTTCCGCTCACATCTATGTTTAAGGCGTTTTGGTTCACGAAGACTATCAATCAAATCAAGGAGTGTTCGGTCGTAAGATGATGGAACGTATGGCGTGACCCTGACGGGGGACGGGGTGTGGCGGTCAAGCAGTTCCTTGAGCACAGAGTTGTACTGGTCAACTCGTTTCTCAATATCAGTCTCAAGTTTGGTAAATTGAAGTGCCGACGAAATATTTGGCAAAAATGTTTGCAAAAATGATTTTACAATAACATTTTGATGACATCTCAACATTTTTGTTGCAGTGCGTTTTCAAACAAATCGTTTTAAAATCGTTTTCATGACCTTTATATAATCTGACATATAACGTTATTAAAATATTTTTACCAAAACAAAAACCCAAAATAATTTTATTGAACGTAAATACAAATTTGACGATGGGATGAGGTTGTGGTTCACGAAATGCCCTTTTAAGTATAACGAAAACCCGTATAATATCGTGATAGTATTAGTCTGCACCATATCATAGTAAAGTCGTTAGCATAACGGTGTCATGTCATTGATCATACTTCCCGTTATATCGATCTGTTATCGTGGAACATATTTTTTATATGAAAATTTTTTAAACCATTAATTGTTGCAAAAACTCAATATTTTAATATTTTAACTATCTAAATGGGTTAAACATGAATGTCCATGTATTTTGTAGCTCGCAATTAGGGCAACCATTTATATTAACATATATAATTAATGAAGACATGGTTCTAGTTTAATAGGAAGGCTATGACTTAATTACGTCATTAATGAGTATTGAATTTTTAGTATACATAAAAGGTAAATACAGCGAGTCAAACCTCACACAGCTTAATTCATGACTTTCTTCGTGTGAGAAGACCAAGAGTAGTACAGTTTTCTGATAATTTGCACAGAAGAACTTAGTGTACAGCAATGAGAGTGAATTATTTGAAGGGAATGCACAAAGTGGAGGTTGTCCTTCTGGTCACAGTATTATCAGTATGTTACGACACCGCAGGTGAGTCTATGCGTTTGTTACAGAAATCAGCCCTATCTGAAATATCATATAGAGCCTATTATCATGTTATTTATAGGCTTATTTTAGACTTATTCACGAAAGTAGACCTACCAAAAACCTTTCTGGTTTAGTCAGTAGCGTAGCCAGGGGGGGCAGGGGAAGACCGCCCCACCACGACTGACAAAAAAATGAAAGAAAAAAGTGCCCCTCTGACAAAAAAATGAAAGAGAAATTCTTGGAGCCCCCTTTTCACCAAAATTCACTGTGATCATGGGCCAAAATAGTGTAGAAAACAAAATTTTTGCGCGCTACACGCGCACATCATCTCTTTTAAAAACAAAACCGGTATATGTATTGTATGATGCAACTGCAATTTTTTTTGTCCGTCACCCCGAAATATTATCCCCCCCCCCCCCCGATCAAGAAAGCTGGCTACGCCCCTGGGTTTAGTGAAGGTTAAAAGTCTGGCTGCAATGTTTGATTCTCTGAAGCTGTTTCGTTTAACCAGTGAGTTTGTAATACCATAAAGAGGTGAATTTCCAATGTCAAGTTCAAGTGCCTAGCTGGAGGGTGTACTTGCCCTGGCTGCCTTCTTGGGGGGGGGGGGGAGAGGTGCCAAATCGATCAATTCACTGCCCCTAGATCGATTATGCGCTCCCTGCAAGCGGTAAAAGTCAAAATTTGAACATAATAATAGTCATTTTAAAAGAACGAAATTCAACTTGATTATAACCATGGTAGCCAAATTAATAGTATTTGTGCAATTGCTTTTGCTCGCTCCACGCAATTGTTTTTAGAAAGGGGCGCCCTTCTGTATCCCTAGGCTCCTGCAGGGCTCCTGTTCGTGGACATCAGTGGCGTAACCAGACTTGACCTGGGGGGGTGCAAGATTAAAAAACGTTAAACAGGTGGGGTCCAGGGGCAAAGCCCGGGGGTCCAGGTGGTGGGGGCCTATAGAAGCTAAAATCTAGCCTATTAGAAGCTAAAAGATCAGTGTTTTAGAGTACAAATGTCACAATTCTTCCTTTTTTTACTTCTCCCTTTCTCTTTCTTTCCCTTTTTCTCTTCTCCATTCACCACCCACCTTTTTTCTTCCCCTCTTTTTTCTCTCCTCCTCCCTTTCCCCCTTCCCTATATTTTACTCTTCTTCCCATTTTTTGTGTCGGGGTACGCCACTCAAATACGACTGTAAGTCAGAGAGATTGCGTTACATACGCGCTGCGTGGACCGTGCGTTGAAGAGGCTAAAACATCGTTTTTAGGCCTTGAAAATGATTTTGTTATCTTTTTCACTACATTTTGAATTAATTGTAAGAAATTTTGGGTTATTTTCTTTCACACTTTAGACAGGATGTCGATTTCAAGCACAAGCATGATAGCCGACAATTGCCATTTTTCGCCATTTTGATGCACATGAATGCACAATGGTTGCTGATTTGCTATTTTCATGAAGATATTAATTGATGTTAAGAGTAAACGTTCTTTGAACATCTTTTACAAGTGCATAGCTTCAAAATTCAAACATTCTCAGTACCTGCAGAATATTTAAAAAGACAAGAAATGTCAATCAAGTAGGCCTACCCCCCCTCCAGCGTCACTTTTAACCCGTTTTGTCCAAAAAGCAAATGTAATGAATGGCTATTTGAAATTAAATATTAATATAAATTAAACTTTGAATGTTGTAACAATTTAAAATACTGGACAGTGGTCTAAATAAAGCAAACTAGAAACTTAAATATCTTAAGTCTAATTGTTTATGTAATTTTATTGAAATTGAAGGCCAAAACTTGAGTTTAAATGACAAAAAATTGGTTAAAAATAACAATGAAATTGAAAAACTTCTTTGTAATTTAAACACCAATAAACAATGTTTTCAATATTTTGAAACTCTTCTTAATTCATATCAAAAGGTTTCAAACTTCTACCAAAATCGGAACTTTTATTAAATTGGAAATAAAAGCAGGCCTATTCGCGGCAAACGCACATACAGCGAAAAACCTGGCGGCGTCCATGAACGCGCTTGTTGATGTCCCTCCTCTTTTCTTCGCGTGCATTTTAAATGGATAAAGACGCGCGGAAAACGCATGGAATTGCTCCTTAAAGGGTACATGCCACAAAATAGCTTTCCATAGACTTTACGTGCAAAATAGGGGTCACGTTTTAGGTTATAAGTCGAGTTACGTCTTACTTTGAAATATATATTTGATATCATCTTAATCAGAACAAAATTCTGCATAACATATCTGAAAATGACACCATATTTTAGGTCTACTTTTTGAGAAAAATAGCGCTATATAAAAAGGCCCGATTTTCCCGTGTTTACGTCCGACTGCTAACCGCGTTTTGACCTCGTGTGTTCATGCGCTCATCATCGTAAACATCACTCAAATTTTCGCGTTTTCTGTTCAAATTAGTAGAGATCACATTCACAAGTTCTAGCATAACACGATTTGCAACACTAAAATTGTTAATACTGTACCGATTTTGCACAATTTGTATGCAAAGTTGGGACTATAGTCGTGATAAACTTTTACCGGAAACCGCTTCACAGGCGGATTTAGTGGTATACACCATTTATACGGCGTTCAAAATGGCGTTCTATATTGCTAGTCTCGGTTCCAGGCTGGATTGTGCTCATTGCGTCACGAAGGAGAACTTGGCGGATGGAACAAAGACTAACATCTGATCTGGTCAATAGAGGGCGACGCGATTTGAAATTTAACGGTCACCGGGTCCTAGCCTACTTCATATGGACTAAGAACCAAGGTCAACATGCTGCTTAAAATAAATTGTATTTCAGTGCATTTCAAATATAATGGTTGTCAAAATATATTGTAGATTAAGGACCACTTCATCCATATATCATGACTTCACTTTCAAAATGTGAGTTTTAGTGGTGAAAATTAAAAAATTATAAAAACTCAACATGCTGTACAAATCAACATATTTCAACGCCACCCGTACGTTTTATACGACGTTGGTGCTCAAAATGTGAAATTGCAATGTCATTTTTTATATGGAAAGTATCACACACATTTCAATGGACAATCTCTGCGTATGAACATCGCGTATAAATGAAGTCAATTTTTAACACAGCTGTAGCTTTATTTATAATGATTTGTGTTACAAACAAAAAGGATCATAATAATAATTAGATTTTCCTTCGTATGTTCATTATCCTTGACTGTCTGAAATGGACAGATTTTGTGCATTTTGAACGATGTCTCCACGGTCATTTTGAACGTGTAAAATATTCAAAACTGGCCACAATACGCGACTTCGCTTTTATACAGGAGAGTAGTTTTGAATAGATCGACGTACAATTACGGCGGAAATCGCACTTCTCTCTAAGAATAATACCGATGTCAGTTTTTCATTGTAATTTGTTTGACTTAAAGACGTCCATTGATTTTCAGATGCGGAGTGCAATATTCCTCTTGGAATGGAGAGTGGATTGATACAAGAAGAACAAATTACAGCCTCTGATTTTTACAATTTGGACCCGGAAGCAGATTCTCCGGAGGACGGCAGACTTAACCATAATAACAGCTGGTCAACGGAATTCGAAAATCCATCCGATCCGTGGATTCAAGTTGAATTTCAAGATACAGTCACTATAACAGGGATACTCACTCAAGGTGCATTTGAGTATGAGGAATGGGTGACAATGCTTCAGATACAATATGGTGATACAAACAATTCATTGCCATTCATTATGGATGGTACTGGACCTAAGGTAAGCGTGTATATTCGCTGTAGAACTGTAGAAGTAGTGATCGTGTAACCGGATCATACCATAGCAACGTCTCGTCCAATATTTTAAAACTCATAGCTCGACCAATAAATATGGGCTCAATCAATCCAATTTTATATCACAGTTGGTTATCCATTAGGTAACTGAAAAAAAAATGGTAACGTATCTCGTTTGCAATATTCACGCGACATATTCTAAAAAACCCACTATTGTAATGTTTTTTACGTACAGGGCATGATACTGTTACGAATAATTACTCAAGGCCAAAATCACCTTTTACCCAATTTCACACAAATGCACAACGATAACACACTGTGTGATTAAGTTGACAATGTCTCTGGTTTTCTACTGAATTTGTCATGATTAATGGACTGTATCTTTTATAGTGCCCTGGCGACTTTATGCTTATTTTGTTGGAGCAGGTTATTGTGAGCTGAGGCTTTTTGGCTCTCAACTCTCGATATACATGATATTCTGTCGGTCCGTGCCACGTCACTTCCGGTTGATGATGCGACTCCCGGTCGAGTGAAAACAAGTCCCTGATTCGATTTTTGTTGATGATTTCTGTCATTGGTGTTATGTAAATTTCGATCGCAGATAGTCAGTGGAATCAAACAACCGTTTCTAAGTCTTCAGAGTGGAAGAAACTTACTTGATTTACCGTTTATATACTGACAAACTTAAAATTAAATTCCATGGTCGAGTGTCGTTTTTCCCGAAATTGAATGTCACTCCAACAACATCGCTATGTAGCCTCCTTCACAGCCGGTTTCTGTTGTTCATAACAAACCGTGAGCCACATGCAGTTTGGGCCCGAGACTAGAGATAGCCCGGATGTTGGACCGACAGAATAGCTAGTTTAGAAATTATTATAAGGAGATTAGCACTGGGTCCGGACATAATCCCTGTTAAGAAGGTCATCGCCTTGCGAGTTCATTCAAGTTTATTCAAAAGAACCGCCTATAAGCTAGAGTCTTTTGTCTTGACAAGTCTTTTGTACATGACAAGTAATTTGAGACCAATTTCGTTGAAATCGGAGCATTTATAATTTTTGGCCCCTGTACGGCCAAAAAAACTGACACCCCAAGATTTGAACTTTTTGTGCTTATAACTCAAAAACGGTATGTCACAGGTAGGTTTTTCTCAATCTTTGCAATGAGAGGAATACTTTGGTGTGCTTGTTAACCAGATTTGAGCAATTTTGAAATTTGACTTCTGTATTGACCTTTAACCTTGAATATGACCGGAGTGCCAGGAATTTTTGTTAACATCTTGAACTTGTGTTATAGGACCATAAAATGAAGCTAAAAAGTTGGTTTGGTAGAGTCCTGTGGGGGTCATCATTAAATTCCCGTAGATACCGGACTATATAGGCGCATCATGATACAATCATGAAACTGTATTGATCTTGTCTTTTAAATACTATTTCAGACATTTAATGCCAGCAGTGATAGAGATACAGTTGCAAACATCACGTTCCATGAGTCAATTAGCGCCAAGTTCTTGCGTATTAAACCAATACAATGGTATGGATGGGTATCACTACGCTTTGAAATCATTGGTTGTTTTGGTAAGATTACATATTGCTTCGTTACTATACCCTTTCCATTGAAATCGGAGCACTTTTAGTTTTTCACCCCTGTGTGCAGTGGCGTAGCTAGGGGTTGTGGCGCCCGGGGCAAGGATGTATAATGGCGCCCTCGCACCCATTTTTGAAACAATTGCGCGAAAATTTGCACAAACACCACTTTAATGAAATTTGGTTACAATGAAGTTGAATTTCGGTCTTAAATTGAACTTTCAAATGACTATTTGTGCTGAAATGCTTGCAAAGCGCGCGAAAATTTTAGTTTCACCGCTTGGAGGGGGCGCCGAATTGATTGTTTTTTTATCCAGCGTCATTTCGGCGCCCCCCTAAATGTGACGCCCGGAGCACGCTACCCCCCCTTGCCCCCCTAGTTACGCCACTGCCTGTGTGGCCAAAAAACCCTGACCACCCAAATGTTGACCTTTCTGCTTATAACTCAGGAACGGTAAGTCGCAAATAGGTCAAACTATACTTTTTCTGATTGACAGAATACTGCTTTTTAGCTAAATGGCTAAATATGGTTGTTGCTATCCCATTCACATAGGGGTAGGGATTTCGCCAGTAACTATAATGTTTTAGCTTTAAAGTGGCCACGCCTTAGGGTTGTTTTTTAGATTTTGTATTCATTATGTTTTATATTATACCAATCGAAATGAAATCGTTACATGTTTTATCCTCTTCCGTAACAGCTCTACCTACTACTAATCTACCTGCCACAACCTTACCAACAACAACCACTTCAACGCTAGGTACGTTTGAAAACAAAACTGGTAATATAAATTGGAACTATGCAGTCTAACTGAAGCTTATAGTCTAGTAGACGCCTTTTTGTTCACGGGGTGAACATTTGTCCCACTTGAACCTATATCTCGTATGCGTAGTTTATACATACACTGTGTCTTGAATAGCATTGTAGTCCATCAACCATGTGGTTAAGAGGCTAGAAAATAATTCCTAATGTCTCATACCCAGGTCTGTATCCCTTTATCTTTTAGCCAATCTTATGTTGTATTGAGACAATGGCAGCCAGGACTATTTTTTCGCTTTTTTTTTCTAAGCAGGTTTACTATTGGATTGAGCCATCACATGATTATAATAGGCTGTACTGATTGGTGGGTAGGGTCAATGCTATTGTTTATTTTGTGATAAGACTGAGCATATTATGAGAAATACCCTGGATATTTTTAAACAGCCGATTTACTCAATTACTGCCAACTGACGAAATTAAGCTCCTGTTATCTACCCAGTAATGTTTGCTTATCTTAATTGGAACCATAATAATTACTGGGCCAAGGTTATATCTGCATGGTATAATTGAATTTCAATAGGCTTATGATAGTGATATTGATTTGAAAGTTTCTTGTTTCTTGCTGGATAGTATAATGAAAGACAAAGATAAAGACAATTTATCGCGTCTGACGTCACCTGTCAATCAAACTCGAGCACGGTTTGTTTACAAGTGTCGTGATGATGACTTGCTGAACGCGGATTTATAACCGGGCGCCTTATTGTTGATTTTGCACTTTGAAACATGCAAACCATCTCAAAAGTTAGGTCTTTATAGTAGGAAACTTTCTTTGGTGAAGGCACCATGTCCACAATGCCTAGAAAAGCTGCTTTTTGCCTTGTAAATGTACGAACTTTTTCGCCATTTGCTGCTATTCCTTTTCTCCGATCAGCACCAGATAGATCGGTCTTCCTTTACGCGCTGATTAACCTGTGTAAACCAATCAAGGATCGTAATTGACAGTGACATCAGACGCGATAAATTGTTTTTATCTCTGTCTTTAATTATAATATAAGCCAGAGTCAGGATGTAAGTATCAGTATGCCTCAAATCACTAATTTATTGTAAGATCAGTGCAGAGTAGGTTAGATATGAAAATAGAAAGTTAGAACAAATTACTATACACCCGATCCGTGAACTGTGTGTTTTTAAAAGACTCTTCTTGTTTCTCTTACCCTCAGCCTAAGTTGCGTACGACTATACATTTTCTTGTTTAAAGTTGATGCCTAACATGTTGAGAGGGCAAAAAAGGCAGGTGCTCAGTTGGCAACTTTGAGCAATAATAGAAAGTATGAGGTCAAAGGTTATACAGATGTCAAAATTGCTCCGATTTGGTTAAATGCTACAGCAAAATATATAAGGTCACAAGGATTCAGAAAATATATGGTTTGACCTACCTACGACCAATCAGTCGGGAGTTATTAGCAAAATGGACAAAGGTTGAAATTTGGGCTCAACATTGGTCAAACACAGAAAACATATCCCGATTTTCATAAAAATCGTCTCAAAATGTTTCTCTTCTTATAAGAATTTATGTACGAAATGATGTAAAGAAATGTCGAATATTATACGGAGCAAGGCATACAGAAAACAAACGTCAGTATTATCCCAGTTTGGCAAAATAGGAACTATGATTGAAATCTATAATGTGTTGCCACTTTGTTGTGAAGTTGAGTATGTGATTTGATAGTGAAACATGATAATGGTGATAATTTAAAATATTTCCCTTGAAAATGTATGCATTTAATACAATGATCAATATCTCCACAGACACGGTTTTCTATTTCTCCTTGGATTATATTTCATACATATTATTGAGATATTATTAAGTCATTTTAAATTGTTTTCTTTAACAGTACCAACCACTAATCAACCAACAACAACCTTAAAACCAACAACAACTGGGCCTACAACCTGTAAGTTCGATACTTTATATCATTTAATATCTATAATTATAAAAAAATCCTGTTCAAAGGGGGTGACCCTATTGGTTTAGTATATGGACCGTGGATATGGATTTTCTTCGAACTTACGTACAACGTTGAATATCGTAACCGTTAATATGCATCCATGTAGAATAGATTTACTTCAAGTCCTTGGGCGTCCTTAAAAAGTGAATGAAATTACATGCAAGTTTGGCCGCATCGTCCAAAAATTCTTGTTTCTTTCCAAAATTTAGATAAGTTATTCTTTCAAAATAATTATTAACTATCATAACTTTGACATTTTAAAATGTACTTGACATTAGACTTGCTAGGCCAGACAGTGGACTCTCTCAATATTATTAGGACCCCTATGCATACTCTACACTGCAGGGATAGTCTAGTGTTTTGAGCAAATACCCACACAATGTCACAAATAGGCACACTCTCTGCTTCCCTCCCTAGCCTGCGCATAGCCGGGGGGGTTCTTCGAAAAATTTTTTACGGGGATTAGCCACGCATACTTTCGGATGCTGACTTTCTCTATACCTACTTTTTGCTGTTTTTGCTACCATCAATATACCAATTTTCAACAAAAAGCACCCAAAAATCACGCAAATTTGCCCTATTTGGGCGCATTTAAGGGCACTTTTGCCATTGATATACCAAAATCGCTGAAAAGGTACCCCAAAACCGTGGCACATCCCCGTATACCTTCAACCAGGGAGAACCCCCTCCGGGGCGCATAGCCGACCTTCCCTGTTACTTTCCTACTATGGCCACGCCTTATGGTTGTGTTATAGGGTTTTGTATTCATTATGTTTTGGATACTAACCAAAATGAAATAATTACATGATGATGTTTTTTCATCTCCCAACAGCTCTACCGACCACTAATTTACCTACCACAACCTTGCCACCAACAACCACTTCCACCCTAGTTAATGGTAATAGAAACTGCAAATATGCACCATTAAGCTTATAATGGTAGTTCAGTGTAAATTTGCGTATGACTTTACACATGTTTTTGCTTGAAGTTGATGCCTAACATGTTGAGAGATCAAACATGACAGGTGCCCAGTGATAGTAGTACCTCTGGGATCCCCCTGAAAATATATGCGTAATGGCAATCCTAATCGTTGAATGAAATCATTTTAAATTATTTCCTTTAATAGTACCGACCACAAATCAGCCAACAACAACATTAAAACCAACAACTGGGCCTACAACTCGTAAGTTGGATACTTTATATTATATATTTCCAGTTTAAAGGTGTGACCTTATTGGTTTAGGATATGGATTTTCTTAAAACTTAAAGCCATATTATAACATTTGCTTAGGAGGACGCCCTCACTGAATTTTTTAAATTCATTTTTTACACGATTAAATTGTACTTTATTAAAACAATATAGCCTGCAAAAATCAAGACTCTAGGTGCTGTAGTTTTGTCAAAATCCGAGATTTTGAATAAAACGCCGGATTCGGCGCTTTATTATTACGATGGAATTATTAGTCGAACGCATACGTGACGGCGTGCGGGACGGTGATATACACAACAAAAGGTCATACTATAACATGACCGAAGGAGTGGTACGTATTGGCGACATGTGCGCTGGTAGTAAATTCCCATTTTCTTTGCTTTGCCGTAGTTGTTCGGCTCAAAAATAAAAAGGGGGTATATCTGACAGTAAAAGCTAACATTTTATGGCAAAGAAATGCTAATCTATTTTGTTTGAAAATGTTATAATATGGCTTTAAGTCCTAGGGTGTCCTTAGTTAGCAAAGAATGAAATTAGACTTCGCTGCTTCTTCCAAAAATTGCTGTTTCTTTCCAAAATTTAGATAAGTTATTCTTTTAAATAATTATTTACCAATATTTTAAAATGTATTCTAATGTTCTGAGCAAAATCTCGGGAGAGGGGGGGGGGGGGGCACTCGACTTTGGAAGTGACGGGGATGAGCGGACAAATTTGAAAAAAAGGGGGTCATTAGGTGAGAGGGAGTTGAAAAATGGGGGTCAATGTGGCCGCACATCCCCGTCGCCCATTTTTTAGTGAGTGCCCTCCGGGAACAAAATACTCTCAAAATGTCACACTGACAAATAGGCATAATAGGCTGCTTTCCCTCCCTTGCTAGCGCATAGCTGACGTTACCTTAAAGTCCAGTATTATGATACTACTACTACTACTACTACTTTGGTCCTATGTAGTCGAGGCTTTGTAAAACTAAAGACGAAGACTTGATCAAGGCCAACAATAGATGTATAAAAACTTCAGTCCGTTACCGGTGAATTACTGATATTTGAACTTTACTTCTTGACAATGTCCTTTTTTACTTTTAGTCATAACTACTTGGATGTATCATTGGTTGTTTGATGGCATGTAGAATTGTATACATTTTAAAGAAAATGTATACAATTCTACATGCCATCAAACAACCAATGTATACATTTTAAAGAAAAGTTGAACACTGATGGCGCTATTTAACTTAAATCTTGTTTCCATATTAACAAGGGGTAGACACTTGTATAATGGCATTCAAACATCATAAAAATCAGTAACATAATAGCAAGGAAATTTGCAAACTACTATTTATCATGACATGAAAGGATTAACTCATATTATTGGGCTGAATTAAATTAAAAATATATATAAATAGCGCCCTCAATTTTCACACAAATATACAGTTTATTGAATAAAAAGAAAAAAGAATTGATAAAGAAAAGAAAATCTAAGTTAAAATAGCTAAAATGTATATTTGTATATTAGTGTGATAGTTGTTGGCATTGTAAATGTCTAGAATTGAAAATGATGTAATATTTTGTTAGAAACATTTATAAATGATCACATCAAACAACCGTGATTAATTTTAAATGATTGTATGTCTTTTTACAACAATCATGACGTTTCCGTGGTCACTGCTTGCAAATATTGATTTCTTCGCCATATTAGGCGACATTACACACATTAATTTTTAACAATCTTTGCATGTATTTGTTGATATTTATATGAAACATTTTCTTGCAGATAATAGATGGTATAATTATGACGGTGGCAACTATTGTCTTCAAAATTACGTTATTGTTGTCTTGGAGACTAGAAGTTTACTCCGCTGTAGCGCAGAGTGTACTCGGCGGGGAGATTGTTTATCCTTTAATTTCCGGACGACAAACACGGGCAATAATATTTGCACATTGAATAGTGCTAAGAGAGAAAACGTTGATGATATAAATTACGTTCCAACTGAAGAATGTCGTTATTTCTATCCGGTGTAGGACTATTGCACTGATAGGTTGGACACTGTAGTTTTCACTACATGAGGAGCATAACATTATTAAGAAGCCATGTATTAAAACTAACGGGTAAATGTCTCTTTTTTTAAAACAAACCATCACGATATGCTATTAGGGTCAGGGGTTACTAACCCTAACCCCTACCCTTACCCTAACACTAACCCTAACCCTAACCCCAAACCCTAACCCCGTAACCCCTGACCCTAATTAGCATATCGTGATGGTCTGTCTGAAATGAGATATCTACCAACTAACGTAGAATTTATTAAAGTAAACTAATGTTGACGTTCCACTCTGTGGAGTTCCTCGTATTAAAACTAATATAGACTTTCCACTCCCTGGATTTCCTTGTATTAAAGCTAACCTAGACTTTCTATGTAAACTAATATAGACTTCCAGAGTCTGGAGCGCCCTATATTAGAACTGGCGTAGATTTTCAACTCTATGCAGATTTCCATGTATTAACACTAACGTAGATTTTCCATTCTATTAGTTTTCCTGTATTAAAACTAACGTAGAATTTCCACTATCCGGATTTGTATCTATTAGACTAAGTTTAGTTTAGTTTAATCTTTATTAACGTCACACTCTCACATAGAGACCAGCCAATTCTGGCTTATGAGTGACAAAACAATAATATACAATATAAAAATATAGCACATAAATAATACATATAAATAGCACATAATAATACATGTAAATATAGTCAAGGTTTTTTAAAAACAATAACATGCATATACATTTTTTTTAAATAAACACAAGGCAATGTTAGCTGAAACCTCATCAAACGCCAATCATGCTTTTAGGCCTAGACCAAAAGAACAAAATAAATGCAAGAAGCCGCAAATGCGCAACATGGCAGAAGCAAGCATGATGCTGACGTGTACATGAGGAGACAGCTAAATAATAATTACAATTTATTTATCCCTCAGTGTACACAATAGATTGACGAAGTGTGAGAATTTCATTTGCAAATTTTGCTACCCTGCAACAATGGTTGCCATCTGACATTACAAAAATTAATTTATTAGTAATGTAGACTTTCTACTCTCAGCAGTTCCTCGTATCAGAACTGGAGTAGACGTTCTACTCTATGGAGTTCTTTGTGTTAAAACTAATGTAGATTCTCCACCATGTGGATTTTCTTTTATCATACCATCAAGCAGTTGCTATTATTTTGATTGGATAGATCCCGCGAATTGCTGACTAGTTATATTTCGTATGTCAGTTGAGCGCATCTCAATTCTCGTATCATGTCAGTGAGGAACTACGCATGCGCTAAAAAGTTGCACAGCAACAAAAACCAGAAACAGTCTACGATTTGGCGTAATCACAGTGCTTGCATTATTTAAGTGAGTTCTGACAAAATTCTTCTATAATTTTAATTTAATGTATCGAGGGTCCTTAGAGTTTATCTAAATTTATATTTGTGTATCAGTAAAAGATGATTTTAAGCATCAATTGGACGTCGCAAGACTTGTTCTCGTAAATTCGTCACCCTTGTAGTCTTTTCACACAGCGATTTTCAATCCACTGACAGCTACCAACAGGAGGTTCTTTCGTTCTGTGAATTCATAGTTTCAAACCTAAAGTTTATGAATCGTTATCATTAGGCCTGGGTTTATGTTGTACATCATGGTATGATATAAAATCGTTAGGTTCGGTTTAGGGTGTGATACGAATTATATCTAATCTCGGAGTCTATATCAGGCGAGGGCGAAATACATAGTCCTCGACTAGATATCCGTACCACACCCTACCTCATCTAATAACTAATAGTATTAAAACTAACGTAGACTTTATCTGGATATCATTGGAGTAAACACTCTACTATTCTATTTGAAACATAATAACGAGAATACAACAAACCTACTTGAATCTTCAAAACAGGCCATCCAGCAGAAACATTTGGTTATTAGTCAATTACGGTTATTTTCAGGATATTTCTATATCGTATTTTCGCCCCCACCGGAATTTAGTAGGAAAATCGTGCACTGAAGTTAATTGGAACCTGGTGTAGGACGATATAATATGTTTCCCATTGAAGCTGATGAGGGAATTGAAAGGGATGAAGCAGACGAAACTGACAGACATTATTCAAGGAGTAAATAAAAAAAAGTAGGAATTCCAAATTTAGCGAAGGAAATGAAAGATTTTACAAAATAAAGCCGCAACTGATTGCAGTAATAATCGAGCACTTGAGTATAATATGTAACAATCTTGTACACTAGGCAATTTTTTGTTTTTTAAACATAGATCGCTGTTATTTTCAGAATATTTCCATGCTGTACTTTCGCTCCCAAGGGTAGTAGTGAAGGGGGTATTATTTTCTGCCATCTCGCTTCGAGCTGTAGTATTTAACTAAAGAAATTGGCACAATAATTATTGTTTTGTACCATAATGTGTTCCAATATTATTCTACTAAGCATCTTAGTATTGGAGAGTTTATCACTCTTCCTACACAGGGACGAACCACATCTAGGTCCGTATTGAAACGGAGAGCCAAAATGCGATTTCAGATTTTTGGCCTGTTTTTAAGCTTACCTCCCGTGTAGCTCCGTGTGTTGTCAATGGCCGAATTTAGCTCTTGTCAAATTCATATTTAGAGAAAGGTCACGATGCTCACGTGTTCGTGGTAGTTTTGATTGTTATTATGCATTTAAAATGATTGCATGGCTCTGCACAAGGTATATTTTTGTAAATATTTGGATTTGTTACCTGCCGATCGTCAGTTTTTGCCGAGTGTTGAAAATACGGCATAGAAAATTTGTCATGTCGTGCGTGCGAAATTGGCCTCAAATTTCACTATTTCCGCTATTTTAGCTTATATTGTACAGA
Organism: Amphiura filiformis; assembly: GCF_039555335.1. Lineage (NCBI taxonomy): Eukaryota > Metazoa > Echinodermata > Ophiuroidea > Amphilepidida > Amphiuridae > Amphiura > Amphiura filiformis. The sequence goes on from NC_092636.1 coordinate 13,058,095, forward strand.
GATCTTATAATATTGTGTAAATAATTTTGTCAGGAACAAAATAAGGTATTACATACCGTCTGAGAGTACATATTCAGGACAAAATTCAGGTTTTTCTTGCGTGTTTACAGAATTTTGGATTTGACATTTTGAAACTTCCAGGCCATCAATCGTCTGCTGTGCGTAAACAAGTTTTCCTAAAAATTGTAAATTTCCTTAAAAACGACTTTTGTTGATCAAACTTTGGATTATTTAAGATGTAATTGTTTAAGGATGTAGAATTTTAAGATAATTTTGAGTATTTTCACGTTTTACATGGTCAAAAAGGGGGTCATCAGTTTGATTCCCGATTTAAAAACACTAGCAGTTCTAGTTATTAAATTTCGTCATGTTCAAAATCTTTTCGAAATTGAGCGCCTGACGCGGAGTGACTGCGCGATACCCATAGTAACGGAGCTTACGCTTTGAACGCAGCCGCCAAAAGGTTCCATGAACGCGTTCAGGAAAGTATATAAAGGCCGTGCACGACGCAAATTAATCAGATTGCTTGGTGGACAATAGTCCACCCAAACCTTCACTCAGTTTGAAGGTAAGCACTGCCAACCAAAGCAAATACGCCCTACTCTGGAGCTCAGATTGAGTTAGGGGCAGCTTGGCTACCACAATAGTGGCACTGGCAACACCCGGGTGGTTATGCACTCCGGTGTTTTGGCCTAGCGCCTATGCCTATTGTGCAAGTGACTTGCCGCACACATGCACAAGTCCAATGGAAAATTATGCACTGTATTTTGTGTGCATTCATTGTTGCATAGCAAGTTCGTATTTGGTGTACAGGCATGGATACTCTGCAGTATAGGCCTACTAAGCCTTGGCCTAGCCTACGACTATGTCATGTGATAAGAGATTCTGTTGATTAAATTGTATTTTTATGCTTCTCGATTATTCAAGCAGATAGTATATGTACTTTTCGGCAGCATTTATTGGTAATTTATTTGGATTTAAAAGAGAGAAATAAGGAAATATCGTCATGATCATCAACAGAGATTGTGTATTTACCAGTGTTTACTTGTATTTATGAATTGTGATGTGATAAGGCAAATATGAAAGCAAAATAACAATACAAGATATTACAAAAGAAGCAAATATAAAACAGAATTGTCAAGTCTCATTTTCACCTGTTAGCCTATTCCTTTCATGCATCACTGATTCCACATATCTTGGGGAGAATTCTAGTCTTTGATACTACGCTACCACTTGTATCTTTATAAGGCTAGTCTTCTCCACCAGTCGTTTATAAAAGTATTAGGGGCAAGCTCGGTCCCGTTACAACTGGTGGCAGCGGTGGGATAATTCAAAATTTTAACAGATTTTGGCTCACGATTTATTATGGCAGCGACTGAAGATAGTGTTGATATTTCTCTAACCGATACCAGCTCAGAAATATTAGCTGGTGATGAATTTAATGTTCATGAAAGTGATGAGTCAGTGAGAAGTAGGCCTAAACTTTCTAGCAATGACACTCAGCCTGGAGTAAAAATAAAGCCTCAAACTTACGATGGGACAACTTCATGGTCAGACTATTTGATACAATTCGAAATTGTTGCTGAATGGAATAAATGGAATGATTATACCAAAGCCATTTGTTTAGCAACTAGTCTAAGAGGTGTTGCTCAGAGTGTACTGGGATATTTGGATTCGACTGAACGGCATGATTACCACTCACTTGTGGCCTGTTTGAACCTGAGGTTTGGAACCGAAAATCAGGAAGAGCTATTCTGGGTGAAACTCAATAACAGAGTAAGGCACCCAAAAGAGTCATTGCCTGACCTAGCTCACAACATCAGGAAGTTAGTCAAACTAGCTTTACCAACAATACCAAGTCCTTTCTCACAGGAGATAGCAAAGAAATACTTTATAAGTGCTATCAGAGAAAGCGAGTTGCGGTTAAACATCCTGCGTGCAAAACCTGTTACTTTTGATGATGCAATTAAGTTTGCAGTGGAAACTGAAGCTTTCTACAAAGCTGAAAAGTACAGGAAGCATCAAGATGATGCTAGTGCAGATGGAATTGCTGAATTTGTAGATGTGAAAGAGAAGACTGGGAGATCATCGAGAAAGAAGCGGAAGTCTCCCTCATCACAAATGCGAGCCAGGAGAAGGTTAGCTTTCTTGAAGATCCAGACAGGGTTAACCAGGCCGCATGCTCCCGTAATTGGGAAAGACTGTGATGATCTACCCTGCCCAATGGCATGCTCAAGCAGTTCAAAGAAGAAAGGGAGGAAGACACGGAAGTCTCCATCATCTAGAAGGCGAGCCAGGAGACGGTTAGCTATAAGGAGACAGTTAACTGGTGGTCAGGACACTCCCTTGATAAATGGGGAAGACTGCCAACTAGCAGGTACCCCGAGTGATAATCAGACGGTATTAGTTGACCGTATAGGCGTAGGTGAATGGAATTCATCTGGTCAATACGCCGCCGACACTCTGAGAAAGTTGTCATCTCAGATGAGTCTTTGGAAGAGGTCAGCTATGCTACTTGATGACGGTCATGATGGTATAGGCAAACGATCTGGCATGTGCACCAACTCATTAGCACCAGCAGGAGACTTGCCATAGCAGAAGGATAGTCTGCAGGAAGAATGGCATGTTATCATGGCTCAAAGATCATGCAGGATCATGACATAAGGAGAGTGATAATGTCTGATTGTAAATATATAATTTGTAAATAGCTTTACGAGGAAGATTCAAGGAGACGAAAGTTATCGTGTTTATGGGATAATGAGATGCGGAAAAGCCCTCGCCGTATAGTCATTGATCCTTGTGGTGTATAAAGTCCGGTAAAGGGCTCACCGACGTCTTGCACTGCCTGCTCACAACTCCTTGCCGCTAAAATATGAAATTACTGTTTTATGAAGTTGAAGTCAGGTATAGGCCTTGCCGACATCATCATCATATAAACGTGTTTTATAGCGGATTGTCTACTCGACATGTAGACCCTGTATATAAAAATTGTTTTCATTATTGTTATTATGTAATCTTATGTAATCATAATAACTCGACTCTGAGAGGAGCAGCCTCCAATAAAAAGAACTTCATGAATGAAATTTTATTTCAGCCAAAACGTGATTAGAAGTTTGATATGACTTTACTGACTGCAGCGGTATTGACATGACAATCTTTTGATCAAGTTTTGTCTCTGGGAAATTCTTGTTCTTTTTAAAAAGAGCAATATTCTGGATTTCTTAATTTAGATAAAGTGAAAGACACCTCACTTTATTTCGACACAAATAGTCTTACAATCATTTGGAATGATGGATATGCATGGAGACATCACCATGAAAAATATGAACAGTGTTGACTGTCGGGCACTCGTGTTGTTTTATACATGAGATTTCATGCCTTAATTCTGAATTGAATGTCAGATATTGCAGATTACGAAGACAGATGAAGGAAAACAAAATGGAGACGGAGATAGCTTCAGTTAAATAACAGACATCGACTTTAAGCCTACAATAATGGTTGCTTCATTGAATTAGATCTGTACGTGCTATCTACTGAAGATAGCGATAAGTTTCGTCGTATATACGGCATGTGCTCTTAAGAGGATTAAAAACGAAAATCAACTAGATCATCATCTGTTTTCTTACTGATACTGTTGAGGCATCACCACGGGCCGGTTATGCAAATCTTATGATTTTGGAACTCTGGTTGGTGCGACGGTGACTCACTGATTGCAGTCATGATGTTTGCAGAGCAATGTCAGGCTATGTAGGCGCATCGGTAACAGAGAATCAAGTTTCGCTCTTGGGTGGATTGCCAACTGAGAAAGTCTACATGGACTTAATAGAACTCAGGTGCAAGAATGAATGGCAAAAGTGATATTTGACTAGTCAATGGTTATTCTTTACCAGGTCAAATGTTTTATTGGATGATGTATGGTTTCATTACACCTTGCATAATTGATGTAAGGGCGGCGCAGTCAACATTTCCTCTCATGATCGACGGTGAACCAATCTGGCAGTTTCTCATGAGAGTTGCGAAAGAGGTATGATAATGTAGATTCTCAGATGTTGAAGATATCGAACTGAAGACAAGGTCCATCAGAAGAAAGGACGCTGAGGAATATAGAACTTTTAAAATATCTGAACTTAAATATATTGATCGTTAATTGTTGGAAAAATTTAAAATGTTAAACTGATGTTTTGTGTAACCTGATGCAGAGACAGACTTCTGTTCATTAGCTCGAAAGTCAAGATTAAAACTGGTATTGTTCATTTGAAAATGAAATGGATGGAAATGTGCACCAAGGTGAATTAAATGGTTCTTGTAAATTAATATTTTATTGGTGAAGAAGAGTATGCATAAAAACCAGCTACTGAAATGATTAATATGCTAGAGATACCGTGAAAGATTTGCATAAAACTTGTAAACACAATAATATAATTTGCACGTGAAACAGAGCTGTATATAAAATGAAATTGCTTTTATAATGTATGTTGTCGTAAATCGGCAAAATAGCCAATTAATTTTGGAAAACTTTTTGAGGTCACGAGGTCACGACAAAGTCGACAATGTTATTGTCAGCCTGTCACCAAACAATGGTTGAGTGAGTTTACCTATGTTACTGCTAAAGTTTTGTCAAGGAAATACTCTGATTTTTGATTGTAATTAAGTTAAATAATTATACATGTTACATTTCGGGACGAAATAGTCTCGAAGAGGGGGTAGTGAAACGGAGAGCCAAAATGCGATTTCAGATTTTTGGCCTGTTTTTAAGCTTACCTCCCGTGTAGCTCCGTGTGTTGTCAATGGCCGAATTTAGCTCTTGTCAAATTCATATTTAGAGAAAAGTCACGATGCTCACGTGTTCGTGGTAGTTTTTGATTGTTATTATGCATTTAAAAATGATTGCATGGCTCTGCACAAGGTATATTTTTGTAAATATTTGGATTTGTTACCTGCCGATCGTCAGTTTTTGCCGAGTGTTGAAAATACGGCATAGAAAATTTGTCATGTCGTGCGTGCGAAATTGGCCTCAAATTTCACTATTTCCGCTATTTTAGCTTATATTGTACAGAGATCTTATAATATTGTGTAAATAATTTTGTCAGGAACAAAATAAGGTATTACATACCGTCTGAGAGTACATATTCAGGACAAAATTCAGGTTTTTCTTGCGTGTTTACAGAATTTTGGATTTGACATTTTGAAACTTCCAGGCCATCAATCGTCTGCTGTGCGTAAACAAGTTTTCCTAAAATTGTAAATTTCCTTAAAACGACTTTTGTTGATCAAACTTTGGATTATTTAAGATGTAATTGTTTAAGGATGTAGAATTTTAAGATAATTTTGAGTATTTTCACGTTTTACATGGTCAAAAAGGGGGTCATCAGTTTGATTCCCGATTTAAAAACACTAGCAGTTCTAGTTATTAAATTTCGTCATGTTCAAAATCTTTTCGAAATTGAGCGCCTGACGCGGAGTGACTGCGCGATATCCATAGTAACGGAGCTTACGCTTTGAACGCAGCCGCCAAAAGGTTCCATGAACGCGTTCAGGAAAGTATATAAAGGCCGTGCACGACGCAAATTAATCAGATTGCTTGGTGGACAATAGTCCACCCAAACCTTCACTCAGTTTGAAGGTAAGCACTGCCAACCAAAGCAAATACGCCCTACTCTGGAGCTCAGATTGAGCTAGGGGCAGCTTGGCTACCACAATAGTGGCACTGGCAACACCCGGGTGGTTATGCACTCCGGTGTTTTGGCCAAGCGCCTATGCCTATTGTGCAAGTGACTTGCCGCACACATGCACAAGTCCAATGGAAAATTATGCACTGTATTTTGTGTGCATTCATTGTTGCATAGCAAGTTCGTATTTGGTGTACAGGCATGGATACTCTGCAGTATAGGCCTACTAAGCCTTGGCCTAGCCTACGACTATGTCATGTGATAAGAGATTCTGTTGATTAAATTGTATTTTTATGCTTCTCGATTATTCAAGCAGATAGTATATGTACTTTTCGGCAGCATTTATTGGTAATTTATTTGGATTTAAAAGAGAGAAATAAGGAAATATCGTCATGATCATCAACAGAGATTGTGTATTTACCAGTGTTTACTTGTATTTATGAATTGTGATGTGATAAGGCAAATATGAAAGCAAAATAACAATACAAGATATTACAAAAGAAGCAAATATAAAACAGAATTGTCAAGTCTCATTTTTACCTGTTAGCCTATTCCTTTCATGCATCACTGATTCCACATATCTTGGGGAGAATTCTAGTCTTTGATACTACGCTACCACTTGTATCTTTATAAGGCTAGTCTTCTCCACCAGTCGTTTATAAAAGTATTAGGGGCAAGCTCGGTCCCGTTACAGTATGCACAAAACAAGTTAGACCAGGTCTAACCTAGACCTGGTATAAATATGGAGATTATTTTCTTCGGAGAATGAACTTTTTGGAATTTACAATTCAATGGGGCTTCAACGTTGTCAATAATGCTGTTTCTTTGTTTTTTTGCCCACATTTTTCATTTCAGAAATACCGAATGACAATTTTAACGACGTATCACACAATTTTAATATTTTTATACTTTCGCTGGAATCACTAAATGGGACTTTAAGTAGTAAAGGAGGAAAATAAAAGATTAACGGGATCCCTCCCTAAGTCTAACCTCCGTAGTTAAATCAGGTTTAAAGTTAGACCTGGTTTAATTTGTTTTGTGCATACGGTTTTTCATCGGGTATGTTTACCCAAATGACATAAACTAATCTTGGATCCATCCTTTGCGCTCATTGCATGGAGGAGGATACAAAAATTGCACCCATTTTGTTTTATGGATGCGAACTATGGGGCACATATGAATCGATCATGATTGAGAGAGTTCATTTAAGATTTTGTAGATACCTCCTTAGTTTACCAAAAACTGCCTCTAGCGATGCTGTTAGAGGTGAATTGGGGAGCCGTTCTTTGTTGATTCAAACTATCTTACGAGTCATTAAATACTGACTACATATTCATATTCTTGATTTAAACCATGATAGAAAATTGAATATATGAATACAAAACCCACCCAAGACCATACTTTGGCCAAATTGAGTTAAGTATGGGAAATTGTTGCTTTACATAGGCCTGTTATATGTATGAAAGAACAACTCAAATTCATCCTCTGGGTCTATTGAGCATGTGAAAAATAGCATGTATGAAAGAACCACCCAAGTCCAGGATTTGAGTCTTGTAACACATTGATTGAAATCCAGTATGTATAAAAGTCCACTTGTAACACATTCATTGCTGGAGAGAGACTTAAAAAAAACGGGCTTAATCAAGGAAAGTGTATGGTTTATATTACATGGCAGTATGTTTATCAACATTATACATACCTGTGTGTGCTTTATTTTGTATTATCTTACTAGTGGTAATCTCATTCCAACATTGATGTCTTTGTATAGGATTCAAAAAACCACCCAAGTCCAGCATTTAAAATGAACCCCCACGAAGTCCCTGATATGATAATTGTCATACCTAATACAGTTTAACCCACTCATTTGCACGTAAAACTTACCATATTGACCAGGTAAATCTAAATGAAGGAATTAAAATGATGCACATGTTTTTTTCTCAAAATCACTTCCCATGTACTTGGGTGGGTTTTGAAATCATGTATTCAATTATATCAGTGTTACAAGTTTCAATATAACAAAGCCGAACGTGGCCTGGATTGCTGGGCTCTCGGTGTAAAAAATCTTCTGTTTTCCTTTGGTTTTGGGCATGTTACACAAGGTGTTACTAACAGTAACAATAATTTGTTTCTGTCCCTTTTTAAACAACGTTCTGTAGATATGGATCTTCAGCGCTTTTCAAGCTTTGTGGGTTCCAATTCCAAATTAAATGATTACTCTATTTTCAAACAAGAGATTACTTGTGAAAAATACTAGTACGTTATTGAAAATTTTATTTTGAGAATCCTTCTGTCAAAATTAAGACTTGGCATGTTGAATTTAGAAATTGAGGTGGGTAGGTACGGAAATGTACCTCGAGAAGAAAGGTTTTGCAAAGTTTGCAACTCGGGTTTAGTTGAAGATGAGTTTCATTTTGTACTTGTATTTAATTTGTTTGTTATTGAGCGACAACGCTTCATTCCCTAATATTATTATCAAAACCCTACCACTTTTAAATTTTGTATACCAATGCAAACTACAAATAAGCATATTTTAAATAATTTGGGAAAATATTTGTTACTCGCATGTAAGAAAAGAGATAAATGTTTAAGTGAATTGTAATAAATTATTTCCTGTTATTATCAATGTATTTTGGGGCCGGTGGCCTATATACAGCCTGTCTAAAAAAAATTGTGCAAGTGAATAGCGCCCTCTTTGGCAATTAGAAAATACCGTTGTGACATGATGCTTACATCAACGTCAAGGGCACAGTCTTGCCTCTCAAATACCGTTTGCTCTGTTCAATTTGCTTTTTTTTAATCTCGAGATATGTTTAGTTAACAACGAAAGGGTAAAATCACAATTGTGCCACTTTTACTAGGAATAGGGCTGTACATGTAAATCAATGATAGCCGATGTTGATGCGTCTAATACACTCCCCCCTTCGGGCCTCGTGCATTAGACGCATCAACATCAGCGCATGTGCATTATTTTGCCTAATTTCATTAATTTGTCAAATTTCATGAACTTGTCTAAGTTCGTTATCCTATAAGTGTGTGCAATATTTGTTTGTCTTTTAACATGTCTTGAGTGACAAAGAAAACAGTATTTAACCATGATAAAATCAGTAACATGCACATGTATTTAATTTTACAGCAGAATGTGAAATATTTATTTATCTTTTAATTTGTCTTAAGTGGAAAAAGAGAATCATTATACCTGTATCATGATAAAACAGTAACAGCAATTTTGTATTGTTGTGTAATTGATGCATTCTTTGATTTCACGAAGGAACTCTTGATAAACATGATGCTATCATTGATTTACATGTACAGCCCCTTCCCTAGTAAAAGTGGCACAATTGTGATTTTACCCTTTCGTTGTTAAGTAAGTATATCTCGAGATTAAAACAAGCAAATTGAACAGAACAAACGGCATTGTACACCTAAGACTACGCCCTTGACGTTGATGTAAGCATTATGTCAGAACGGTATTTTCTAATTGCCAAAGAGGGCGTTTTTTACTTGCACAACTGTTTTTGAGACAGGCTGTATACTGTAAATAAAATCCTCTTTTGAGGAACGAAACTGTATATGCATTTGTTACTTTTCATTAAAGATTCAGATTTTGTTAACTTAATCAAACAGTATGTTATTGTTGTACTTTCGTGTGAGAACTGGGAAAAGGTAATTTTGGCCTTGCGTCATCACGGCTTTTAACACTGGATAATTAATTTTTTTATAGTTTTTATCCGACTAATCCATTTGCTCAGAATGTTCACATCAATAGAGCAAGAAGCGTCCTTTTACAATTTAACTCTATAGTTAATCCAGTAATTTTGTATTTGATGAGTTCAACATACATGCGCCATTTGCTATGTAACTTTCGATTCTTGCCTTCTAAGAAATCAAATACGACACATTACACAATTCACACCTCTGTTATGACCATGTATTAGAATACACTTATACTTTTTCTAAAGTATCACAATAGACGAAAGAAAGCTCTTCTTTTTCCAACGTATCACGACAGACAAGCCCGAAGAAAGAAAAACATCATTCTTTTGTAAAATCTGTCAGAAAAATGCCACCCATTCAATCACTAGAATAATCACACCTATAATGCTTTCATAATTTATATTTCTGCCGGAACAATAGCAATCTTAATCGTTTATGTAAAGATGGATAACATTCTGCTTTGCGGGGACTTCTTAAATTACTACCTTTTGTGGGTGATAGTCGTACACCAGCACAGTTTGGGAAAGGTCGGTACCCTGTTATAAAGCTTATTGTTTGTCACTTGGTCACTCAGTATGGAAACACCGGAACTGTAACATTCGGCCCAAATCACGTCTATTCGCTGTAGAAGTGGTGGTGTAACAGATATAACTACCGTAGCAATAGGTTTAACCAATTTTTGTATACATCGCCCTGCACTTCAAGCAGGTTACAGTCATCACCTGTGTATGTTTGCAATCTCAGATCTTTTCAGAGATACTAATCGTAAAGGTGCGAGTGATCAGGAATGAATATTCTATAGAATTCCGATATAATCAAACATTGTTTAAACCGATTGCTGTTACATCATTACTTCTACGGCGAATAGCTTAAAACGCCAATGTATAATCATAATAGTATACCAAAATTATATACATAGCATCAATACTTGTCAAGATATGGATAATTTTGTAAATTCTACCTTGATATTTTTGCCAAATTGCTATTCTGAGTAATGGGCCAATTAGTTTCCTCCCTTACACAGGATTGAAAAGGGATTATCATAGTTCAACTGTTAATTATTGATTAAATAAATCTTTTTTAATAAGTACTTTCAAGGATATGAAAATCCATTTAGTCCCACAGTCAAATACCATGAAATTAAGAATTTCAAAAAATTTTTTTATGGGAAAGTCATCTTTAAAGGTCTATAACTCAAAAACATGTCTAGCGACTTGTTCCGGGTTTTGTTTGTTAGAGCTGGTCACATATGAAGGAAATTTTTAAAAAACTTTTTATCATGATATATAAGGAACAATTCATATTATTTGGCTAATTCAAATTTAAAATATATGTAAATAGCGCCCTCAATTTGCACACAAATGTACAGTTTATAGACTAAAATTACCATAAAAAACAGAAAAAAGAATAATTTGATATGGATACGAAAATCTATGTGAAAAATAGCAAAAAAAAAATATGTGTGAATATTACTGTGATAGCTGTGATAGCTGTCCAGGTCTACAATTTAACATTATAATTAATTAATAAATAATAATAATAAATGACCACATCAAATAACCGTGATTTGGAACCAATGTGGTGATATTTTAGATATCTGACGAAACAAAACTCTGTTAGTGCCTACTAATCAGTTGACGTACTAATTTTGGCCACCGTGATCACCGATATCGCCTGTCATTACGTTTGCAAATACCTTAGGGTTTCACATATCTCGTTATTGATTACTTTACAAGCACGATAAGTAGCAAGGATTGCTGGCATGTCTCGTTATTTGTGACATAATGGAAAGCGAATCTCAAATGAATACTCACGTAGTACCTAGATTTCAACTTTGTTAGCAATGGATTTCTGGATGTCCGAATTATTGTAATACAGGGTCTCAATAGAGGTTACGTTTATGTGTTAAGGGCATTATGAGAAGATGACCCACATCTAGCCAATTTTATTTAGCAGCCTTCTGCCTTAACTTCTAATTCTTGAAATTTGAAATAGAAATTAAGAAATAGGACTCGGAATTATTGGATTGCGTTTTGCAGTCTTAAAACTCCTATTATTAGCTATTATTGAATCTACTAGATTACCCGGGATGTCACGTAATATTATATATATGACTATCGACATGACTTTGGGTCAAATTTGACTCGGAAAATCTAGGGAGATCTTATTTCACTAGAAATCGAGTCAAATCGGCTAGATCGTTTTAAGAGTGTGTGAATTTAGGTTTGTCACTAAGTGTACAATTTTGATAACATCTCAACGAAACTCTATGTAATCCGCTTTATCAAATAAACTGGTAGAAGACGCTCTTGAACGCTTTCCAAGATAAACAACGTTTATTTAAAGCGCATTTTGAAAAACAAGAAGGGTTCTGTATATCTAGCAGATTGTTAACACCAATTTAGTGAAATTGAGTGAAGCCACTTTTTGTAACCCAAACTACGAAGAGGGAGTTATTGCAACCCCCTTAATTTTCTATTTCATGGTTGTTTGATGGCATGTACAACTGTGTCATTTTAAAGTAAAGTTGAATAATGATGGCGCTATTTATCAGTAAATCGTGTGTGCATCTTTACAGGGGTAGACATTTGTATAATGGTATTAGAACATCAGAAAAAAAACTAACAAATATGAAGGACATTTTCATGATATATATAAGGAACAATGCATATTATTTGGCTAATTCAAATATAAAATATATGTAAATAGCGCCCTCAATTTGTACACAAATCTACAGTTTAAAGACTAAAATTACCACAAAAAGCAGAAAAAGAATAATTTGATATGGATACGAAAATCTGTGTGAAAAATATCAAACAAATATGTGTGAATATTATTATTAGTGTGTGATAGCTGTCAAGGTCTAGAATTAAACATTATAATTATATCATGTTTTATTAGAAAAAATAATAAATAACCACATCAAAGAACCGTGATTTGGAACCAAATGTATAGATATAATGGGTCTCCAGTGATACCAATATAAATACAAGCATTCCCCACATTACTATGATGTCATAATGTGAGCGCGACCTCGCAAAATTAGGACATTTTGGCTATGTATAGGCAAAATTGATTTTTGACTAAAACTTCTACGAACATGCAATTTTCACCGGAATTTCTCCTAAAATGAATAGAAATGACTATTTCAACCTAACTACCAAGTAAAAAGTCGATATCTTGCGAATAATTTTACAAAAGCAAAATGAAAATCACGCATTTTACCGTAGAAAACTATGATGGTCTTCACCGGCCTTTCTATGATTATTTTTGGCGTTTGGTGTAAACACGCAGTTTTATACCACAAATGGAAACCCTTCTGTACTCCTGGGTGTCCACTGGTTTAAATCTCGGCGTTTTGGGAGTAAGGGTGAAGGGTGAGGCTGTGGATCATAAATAGTAATATTCAAAGTAGTGACAAAATAGCCTACTTTGATTTTGTGGGAACAGGTCACATGTGATCATTTCTTATTACACTCGTACCAAGTAATTAATCTCGGAAATACATAGGCTCCATATTTTTATATAATTATATTTATAGACTTAAAAATTCAAAGAACAGACCTTCCAGAATAGGTAGTCGTTACTCTGAGTTTCATGCCTAAAAAGGCAATCGTCAGACGACACGATGAAATGATTTGGGTGGACTACCATCTCTTGGGAATGTGAAAGAATATACATTCCATGGTGTCAACACAGCCAAAGTCTATTCAGAGTCAGTCTGTCTATCGGAGATAGTCAGAAAGTGCTCAACTGAAATACAGGAGCGTATTAACAACATTTATACGCTCTCCCTTTTGGGATTGAGCACTTTATTCAAAAGATAATCTAACTTGAGTAAAATGTTGTTATTTATAGACTTAATTATCAGGGGACTAAATTCAGTTCTTGAATAAAATATGGCTAGTGAAAGTAGGTGGGATTTGTGGTCTCAGCAATGAACCTTTTAACATACAGTATACTTCGACTATATCTATAAATACGTATTTATAAATACGTACATGACAATCTCCACGCTCCCATAAAAGCTTGTAGACAGTACCCGGCGAGTTTCCCGACAGGAGTCTTATTAAGCCGTAGTCTTAAGGTGGCCTTGAGGCTACTAAGCCTAGCCCGCTCTCGAAGCCCGAGTCTTAACTCCAGCCGGATTTCTTCAACGCAAATTCAACCTAGTCTTAGTGGCCTGGCAGGCTTAACGCTTGACAACCTCGTCCCTTTCAACCAGCGTCTTAATTGTATAGGCTGTTGCAGGTATAGATGTACATAAGCTGTGGTCCTCACGGTTTACCGTACTAACAAGGTTGCCGTCTCATTATCGCAATGTTCCCGGCGCAAAGACTAGCCTGGACCCGCGGTCTTGTGCTTGGGCTTATACCGTACACAACTTGATGCAAGAATATTGTGTCTGTTTTGTGTCTTTTATATATTATTTTATTTCCACTTGACCTTTTATGAGTCCAACTTGTATGAATGATAGGCCTACGTCTATATGCTTTATACTCGTAAGGTAAAACTGTTAAGCCTAATGGAAAGGAGCTGTGATTCCCCTAAAAAGGAAAGCAATCAATGTGCTATCTACTGCTGATATCAGTAGTCTTCTCAGATCTCACATGAAGTTACTGTTGGTACAATATTTATAATTATTTAAGTAGAAGATATAGCAATATTATATGCATCTTATCCGTAAATTGAGTTTTAATACTGCATGCATTATTCATGTTATTGTTTCGTGTCAAATATTTACTATATCTTTACCAATTTTGTCGTTCTTCTATTGTATTAAATTGATGTCCAACCTGGTATAATATAGGCACTCCAAAATAATATTGTAATAGGCCTACTTATAAAAAGTACAAGTATCAAACTATTAAGGCTTGTATAGGGACAGGTGGTATCATATAGGTCTTCATGATGATGATGATGATGATGATGATGATGATGATGATGATGATGATGATGATGATGATGATGATGATGATGATGATGATGATGAAAGATTTAAAAAAATTATATTCGTTGTTAAAAATATCATCATTCATTTGGGGGTGGGGTGGGGGAAAGCGGGGGAAAACATAATAAATGAGGAGCAGGCATCGTTCATGCTGTTTGGGTTTGGAAGGGGTGGAGTGGGTCTGAGGAGTTATGGGATCTGCTTGGAATGTGTCCCCGGAACACGTTGGCGTAGATTTCTTTTTGACAGGGGGGGGGGGTGGGATTAAAAAAAAAATGGTACAAATGCCATATTTAAGCTATTAAAGCTGGTGACATATAGGCCAATGGTACAAAAGTGGGATAAATGCAATTTATTTAACCTTAAAAATTGAGTTTTTAAGGTTAAAATGACCAAATATGAGGTTAATTAATAACTCTCAGAAGTAAGCCTAGTTTACCAAGAGCTCCCCCGCTCCACCCCCCCTAGTTACGCGACTGCTTATTCATGTTAATTGAAAGACCGTCAAAATATGAAAGATACACTTTGCGTTACAATTTAAATAATTTGTAAATTGAAATAGACCAAGGCTTACGACCTAAGACCTGCTCTTAGGCAGGGCCAAGAAAAGCCGCTGTAAGCCTGGTCTAACAGGCTTGCGTAGACTACGGCTACAGAAGACTGATTTCGAGAAATGCAAATTTTACTAAAGCCTGGGGCTAATCCTACAAGCCTGGCCCACGGGCTACCGAAGACTCGAGGCTATGGTAGCCGTCCTTCGGGAAATACGTTTTCAGTTAAGCCTGGTCTTACGACCTCTTAAGCCTTGAGTCTAGACAAGCCAATTGCTAAGCCACCCGTCGAGAAATTCGCCCGAAGTGACCTTCTTCATAGTTGGTGGTCTGCCTGTACATTGATTGCAAAGGCGGTAAACAACTGTGCAACAAAATTGTCTATTTTGTTCACTTTGTGATTATATTGTAAACATTTCCGTTGATAATCATTTTTTTCGTCAGCAAATACTTTCAAACTGTTTTTTTTTGATAACATATTACAAATTCTGAATCCCCACATGTGTAATGATGTATTTACGTATTTATAAATATAGTCGAAGGTAGGTAACATAACACAATAAAGCTTACAAAACAACCGAGCTAAATGTGAGCAAACAGTTTATGTAGATGTAGGAAAAAGGTGTGTTTTCAGCAATGATTTAAATGTGTTTATAGTGCATAAAGAGCGAAGCGCGCGATTTGGGAATTTTATTCTACAAAATTGGCACAATTTTGCAAAAATCTTTGTCGCCGTATGAATAATAGGTCCGATTGCATACTAAGAGACTGTTGAAGGCGTGTGAGCGAATAAAAGTTGAATCAGAGTCAGAGAGGTGAGTGTTGCTGTGGTTATTAGGCTAATCATGTACACTGCAAATTGGCCAGAACACATGGAACGCGTTCATTAATGTAACGGTTTTTTAACACATGACACGTGTTCAACTTATTTAGAGAACACTAGTGTTAATGTAGAGAACACAGGTGTTATTACCTCAGAACACTAGTGTAACGTGTTCTCTAATGCTTTAAACACTGGTGTTCAAAATTACTATCTATGAACACCTCGGACACATGAAAGAAATGTAACGGTTTTTTAACACATGACACGTGTTCAAACATTGCTTTTCAGAATGCTGGTGTTCAACCTTTATTCATACATTTTCAAAATCTCATTACTCGACATTAAACAAATGCATGGTAGTATAAACAAGATAATGGCGGTGTTCAGAAGAATTCCAATGAAATCCGAGAGTTTTCACCTAAGGCAAGCCCAATGCTCGAACCCTCGCCGATCGTATCTCCCGGCTGACAGCGCAACGCCTATAACCGCTCGGCCATCTCGCCTTTGTGTCTCTCCGATGCTTGTTCATCGCTGTCAACAGATATACGGACTCCCAAAGTTGCCCTGAATTTCATTCTTCCCTAAATCCTTCGAATTTACTCTCACTATCATCCCATTTGTCTTGAAAAAGACAGTTTGGAATAGCGTTTCCATGCACGTTGCATCGCCATTGTTGTTGTAGTCACTTATATCCCTCCTTCGAAGGAGCACCGTGTATTTCTCGCTGACACGTCGCAGCTCTCCAACGCCTCTATCTGCTCATCCACATCGGTATCATTACCTCATGCGTTCCATTTTTGAACACCAGTATTCAATATAATCATTCAGAACACTTGTGACACGTCTGATCAATACTGTGTGTTCTACATTATACTAAAAGAACACTAATGTGCTAGGCTTATCATATTTTCAAAAACACTAGTGTTCTAAAGAGACAATTATGAACACCCCGGACGCGTCTGAGAAGCGTCATGTGTTCGGGGAAATTTGCAGTGTACGGAGCAGCATCATTATTTTGTGTAGGCTTTGAAGGCAAAGCTTTAAATTTAATTCACTCTCTTACTTGAAGTCAGTGTACTTACTGCAATTGAGGTGATATTATGCTATCTCTACGGTTTGATTTAAAAATCAACATGACTGCGCGGTTTTAATGGTTTGAGGGTTTTGGATGTCTTTGTCTTTAATTCCAAATACAACAGATTGCACGTGTCGTCATCCATGTAGCGTATACGTCCAATGATCCGAACACGGTAGTTTAAAGCAATAATGTGTGATTTGCATAAAAAATGATTATCGGGAGCTTCACGCAGCTGATGGGATTCAAACAAGACGTATAAGACGAATAGCGATACACACAAATGTTATGCGTCAAGTCGACGTACAGCGCCTACAATGCGTGTATAATCTCGCCGATCGTATTATGTATGATTATTGGTGGACCTACACGCAGCTGATGGGATGTACAAACAAGACGTACTACGAATAGTGATACGCATACAGTTTATACGGTACATCACTAATTCAATGATTCAATATACAAAAGCAGGCGATGTATTTATTTAGCACTCGATCGGTGAGCTCAGAATTAAACCGGGGATACCCGGTTTTATTATAAATGTTAATTTTACTGCAATTAAAGCACTTCAGGCTTAGTCTTGGCATTTATGTACATCAATGGCCATTACAATGGTGCAAAAAGTAGAAATTTGAAAAAAAATGAGGGCATTGCTGTGGAGCAAATCACACATTATGGCTTTAAGGAACGCGTCATAGATGAGACGTTGGTAGATATATTTATGCTGAAATCAAAGTAAATCCCAAGATTACGTACGGTTAGAGATTGTTTTATGGTAGTGCAGCATTCAAATATCAACGGGGATTCGATTGAGCTTGTGTTTTGAAGTAGCAATAAAAACTCTGTTTTGTCCTGATTTAATTTAAATTTGCTTTCATTAATCCAAAAATGCAAGATTGGATTTGATGCAATATCTCCTGGTGTCTTGGGGTTTATGTATCTGCGTGTCATCCGCATTAATATGGTAATGTTATGTTTCTTAATAATCTATCCAAGTTGATATACGTTACAAGCGAACAACCACATATCCCTGCGGTAAATCAAAGTCCATATAGATTTGTCTGTAGAAAGGCTCCTAGATGAATTATGCCTGACTTAGCGCGCGAGTCGTTCGATTTAGGTACACCGAGCCTGATCCCGATTTTCGGCAATTTTCAAAGGAATTGTTTTTTCAGAATTTTCATTCCGGGGGAGGAGGGAACGTACTCCCATGCCCCTATGACGCTATAGCAGTATACAGACTTTGTATTGTACGTACAATATTGTATGTACAATATGTACGTTATTTAATCTATTGCCATTCTATTTCCAGTACTGTTTAAGTTCTAACGAATGTTTGATGACGTAAAATCGATAATATATTTCTGCTAGATATTGTATGTAACATATTATCGATTTTTCGTCATCAAACATTCGTTAGAACTTAAACATTACTGGAAATAGAATGGCAATAGATTAAATAACGTACATATTGTACATACAATATTGTACGTACAATACTCGGAGTCTGAAGCGCGCTTAAGACACTATACAGTCATACAGTCCTTTCAATTGCATTACATGTTTCTACCTAATCTGTTTTTGATACGTCGGTGCTTTGTTTGGTTTAGTGCTAATAAAACAATGTTTAATGAATGTACGTGTTTGATAAATGTTTACAAATATTTTGGCATTTTGCGCCTGTTATACTGGTAATAATAGACAATATATATATTATGTGTTTGCAATGCAATGGATATAAACAGATTAAATAAAATATCATACGATGAGAGACAAAAAAAAGTGCTTCATATTCTTGTTATATGTGTAACTTTTTAATCAAATATAGTATAAAAAAACCACCTTTATACTTTAAAAATAGGATCTTAATTACCCTACACATGTTTTTGAATGATAATTATTTTTCTATCTCTCTGGGTCAGATGGCGCTGCTGTGGTCTTCTCAAGAATACACCTATCAAAAGCCAAACGTGTTGCACCATACATTCTGTGTGATGAAACATTTTTCACATCGTTTGTCCAAGATGTTGATGAACTCCCCTTCCACGATGACCCTTGAAGAATCTGCTTCTCAACTCCACCTTCCTTTCTTACAATGTAGCTAAAGTAGCGCAATTCCATCTCAATGATGGACTTTATGATGTTTAAGTCTTGTCTTTCCAAGATCCTCCCAGCAATTTCACATCTCAAATGCATTTATTTGCCTGTTGTTCTTTATCATTGCTCAGGATTCACACCCGTATGTAACAATTGAGATGACTGTTCCAGATCTTTAACATACTCTGTTTGAGTTGTTGTCCTTGCCAAAGCTAATCTTGTTTCCAAATTCATTCTCTAATGATTTTGATATTAATCCGCGATGTTATAAGGCAAGCCGATTTCGAGCTGATCAAAGTATAGATTTATTATGTTTACGACGGAATATGAATCATGTTTCAATACAAAAAAGTAGGTTAACAACTAAAGTAAATAACACCGTGTACAAGAGCAAATAAACCAGAGTTTAAGCTATCATAAGCATTCGTGAACGGATCAGTAATTTGATCGTTGTTGGTGTCATGTTTAAGGGCTCAGATAGCGACGTTTTCACGTATTTTTTGTGTGACCTGAGAGTACATCACATGATCAGACACATCAAATTGCATTTTAAATACGAGGAATTGAGATTTTTTTGAAATTCGCGATATGTTTTAACAGTCCTCGAAATAGTATCAATTTTATAATATGTACTTTAGAGTGTATAGTAGCTGGGATGAAAAGCCGTCCATCATCATGATTATATGAACATTTTGACCTGTCCTATTGAAGATATATATTTTTTCCGCAAAGCACATTAAACAGTGGACTTCGGGTATAGGCCTATATATAAATGCGCATTTATAAATGCGCACGTGACATCTACAAGTCGCCATACCGTGTTCAACGATGTAAGGTACCCGGATGTGCACAAATTCCGCACGCAAAAGTATAGGCGAAAATGACATGTTACAAGGAAAATTGTTTTTGCAAAATAGTGGCATTGATTGCAAAGGGAAAATAATTTGACCCGAAACATAAACTCTTTATTTGGATTTTCCATCACGGAAAAAAAAATAATGACGGAAAAGCTAGATATAGGTGATTTAAAAACTTATATTTCATTATTTCCGTGCTAAATGGGCGTGGCAATTGGCCATATTGATGATGAAATGTGATTCTTACTGGCATTAAGGTCAGAACTGAGTAGCTGCCGATGATGTTATTTGATAATTTTTGCACGTGATGATAGGGAACTTAGGGGGCTGTCATTTTTTCGGAAGGAATGGGTCATGGATTTATTTATTTGGGAGTCACGATAAATATCCCCCGTAGTGCCGCCGCTGAACAATAACCCTGACCCTAATTTTAACTCTAATTTTAACACAATTGACGAAACTATAACTTTAGCCCTTTTAGGAATAATGACCCTCTCGAACTAATTAATAGGCTAGATGTCCCCGCCTGACCTCCTCAACCCTAACTTATTCATTCGCTCGCTCACATCACAGATGCTCACATCAAAATTAACAAAAACTAATTCAAAATGTGTAGGGGAAAAAGTTAGCAAAAACAATTAATTTGTGAGTGTAAAAGGGGTTTTAGGGTGGTTTGGGGAAAAGGGGGGGCAAATAATATTTATAAAATTATAAGTAAGACGAGAAAAAAGAAACCCTGTTCTACGGGCAGACGGACCTTTCAAGTAGGGTCGGTCGGTCGGTCGGTCGGTTGGTATTTTTTCAATTTTTTAAATAACCCAAAAATCACAAAAATCTGTAAATACATTTCAATTTGAGAAAATACCAAAAAAATTATCCTGAAATTTCCGAAATTTGGGGCCGGCATTCATTTGTACAGGAAAATTTGTTTCCCAATTTGTTCAAAATTGTTCGTTGTTCGTCGCCTAAGTACATAAATAAATAATTAAATAAATAAATAAATAAATAAATAATAAATAAATAAATAAATAAATAAATAAATAAATAAATAAATAAATAAATAAATAAATAAATAAATAAATAAATAAATAAATAAATAAATAAATAAATAAATAAAAATAAATAAATAAATAAACATTAGTTATGTTTGTACATGGGGGGGGGGGTGCTGTGCAATCATCATGATCCTTCGATATCCATGATTTATCCTTGCAAATTTATAGCATCGAACCTCCAGCCAATGTTCCTTGCCAGTGCTAGCCACGAAACAAGGTCACAACTGTAGCCACTCCTTCAATGGTCGCCATTTCAGTGATTGACAGTGATGTAATGCAAATATGGCGCTGGCCATCTGGTCACGTGCGCATTTATAAATGCGCATTTATATATACAACCGAAGTCTACTGTTAAATGTTTGGGTGTTTGGGAAAAAAATGTATATCTTCAATACGAAACTTCAAAATGTTCATATGATGGCCGGCTTTTCATCCCAGCTACATAAGCGTTCAGTACTTATCCTTAGATTTATTTAGTTCTCTTCGAGGAATGTTAAATATAGGAAATATTAATACAAATTTTTAATAATTTGCCGTACAATTTGTATTATATCGTGAATTTAAAAAAAATCCAAATTATTTGATATCATCAGGAGATTCCTTGTATTCAGAATGCAATTTGGTGTGTCTGATGTGCTCTCAGGCCGCACAAAAATACTGTGCAAAGGTAGGTGGTTGACCCCTTAACAAGCGCGTCACCATAATACTAGTACTTCAAACAACCTGTCACAAAAGCAATCATCTTCGCACAACTTTTCATACTCAATACAAGTAGGGTTTTGAAGCACATTGGTGCCTATCACAGGGCTGTACTTGACAGTGACAAGGAGTTGAAGCAAACATGAAAAACTGTTTGGCAAAAATGTTTGCAAAATATATTTTACAATAACAATTTGAAAAGTGTTTAGTGATATTGGTGCAGAGTGTTTTCATACAAAACGTTTAAAAAAAACCGTTTTCATTGACCTTTTTATAACCCGACATTTAATGTTATTAAAACGTTTTTACCAAACCAAAACCCAAAATATAATCTTCTTAAAACGTTTTAAAAACGTTTTGTGTTTGCTGGGATATTGTACTGCAAGGTCACATGTGAAGCATTAAAGTCTGAACAACATCTTCGTTAAAATCTGTTACTGTTTATGCATAATTATGTTCAAAACTGTGACAAAACAAACGGTTGTGGACCTTCTTTCTCCCGGGTTCTTTCTATAGTTCGTAATAGGCGGGAAATGCTAGGCTTTTACCAGTACGCCGAAAAGTAAACCCACATTAAGAGTGATATTAGTTGACATATCTGGCACACATGTTTGGATAAATGAAAGAGTTTTATTTTATCTTTTCAAGGCTGCCAGGTTGCCATCTTTATTACAACAATACAAGTACATTTAAAATATACAACATTTTTTTCTCATTTTTTTAAAAACAGAAACATGATTAAGAAAAATTATTTAAGATCACCAAAAAATCAAAAAAAAGGAAAAAAAAAGGAGATAAATTGAACCTCGTACCATGTAAAAAATCAAACAAACAAATATTGCAAATAAGTCATGTATCTTCGAATCCACAGTCTAAAAAATAAACAAAAACTACATGCATACATATTCAGTCTCTCTATTATTTTTAATAAAGACTTTACAGCTCACAATATTAGGCTTCTTTGTTTGAAATTTACTAACATAAATATAGTATTTTATACAAAGAAACAAATGTGTAATAAAGTTGTCTTGAAAACCCCCAAAAATCTTATCAAAATTTGAAATGGAAAAAGCAATGTCATGTTTATCTTGAATAATCTGAACAAAGTCATCCCAAATAGGTTGAAAGAGTTGATATACTGTAGTTGAGTATGTTTTACTCAATAATCATTCCTGGGATACATCCAAACCTTTACTAATACAGAAGAGTAAA
Source organism: Amphiura filiformis (assembly GCF_039555335.1). Taxonomy (NCBI): domain Eukaryota; kingdom Metazoa; phylum Echinodermata; class Ophiuroidea; order Amphilepidida; family Amphiuridae; genus Amphiura; species Amphiura filiformis. Next base: position 13,080,798 of record NC_092636.1, read on the forward strand.
ATTCTTTTTTTAATTGGAACCAAAATTAAATAAATTATTATTAGTATAACCAGTTAAGATTGGTCCTAAGCCCAGCAAACACTGAAATGTTCTTTTTGGTGTTTTCAAAAACGTTTTTAGCCTTCTGTTTTATGTTTTGTATCAAGTTTTTCAAAAATGTTTTTGAAATATTATTAAAACGTTTTTATACCCTTTATATAACCCGACATTTAAACGTTTTCTGTAAAACATTTTTTGTGTTTGCTGTGAGATTATGTTATTTGCGTTGGTGTTAAAAAGAAACACGTACCAGTCGGCCAAATTTTAAAAATATGCTTTTAGCTCTTTTTATAATAGTGTTGTTAGGTTTCAGGAAAAAAAGATATGACTAGAGTCAATAGATTCTGGGTACAAGCCGCCGGCCAGGAATAACATTAATAATGGGTAAATTTTGACCAATTTCAAAATTTGACCTTCGAACCTGTTTGGAATGTCGTAAGAATTTATTCCTGTTGAATTTAAACTCGATTGGACCAATTTTAAATTTGACCTTTGACCCCTATAACTTGATCCCTGGGTCACAAATGTCATTACATGCATTTTTCTCGTGTTTAGAGTGTCATAAAGTCCCCCAATCCAATATGTCGGTGATTTAACCTTTGACCTCTATAGCGTGACCTCTGGGTCACGGATGGGAATCAACTGCACTTGTTTTGTGTTTAGGATGTCACAAGGATTATTCCTGGTGAATTTCAGCTCAATCGGAGCTTATTTGTAGATTTTGACTTTTGACCTTGAACTTTGACTTATGGAGTCGAGACTATCACAGACCTCCCCTACCATTAATGTTGCATCACTGTAGCAATAATGGGCCCTATCCGTCTTCCATAGGCTGAGATACAGCCGATTTGGCTAAATTTTAAGCATTTTATCGAGTGCCAAAAAAGACCTTAGATGACCTTTGACCCCAAATCTGTGACTCCCAGTAGACATCAGTCAATGGCCATGCATGTGTGCAAGTGACTTCACCTAGCTATTTCACACATAGCAGATATGAATTTTTGAAGTTCTTTAGACTTTGATCAGAAATGACCCCTTAATGCCCTTTGACCCCTTATCTGTGAACACCCTATATGCACCGACCAAAGTCGAGTCACATGACTTCGCCATGTCACCATCGCATGTTGTTTGTAGAAGAAGATACGTTTTAAAGCGAAATCACGTTTTTGACCATTGCAGCTAGGTCAAAGGTCACAGCCAGGTCAAAGTCAAATGGAAGGTTTGGCCTAGCCCAGTGGTCATTTGGGTCAAGTATGGTTGAAATCTGTCAATCTCTGGCGGAGCTAGCTCGTTGTTTGACATTTTACACATTTTGACCTTTTGACCCCAAAGTAAACATTGTACAAGGAGGTCACCATTAACTTTTTGTTTTGTCTCACTAAGGTCTATCATATGCAACACTAAGATTTGACATATCTTGTTGTTCAAATTTTTTTTGTATTGCATACGGGGTTAAAGGTCAAGCAATGGTCAAGCTGTGAACACCCTGAATGCCCATGCCAGTACTGAGTAACATGCATTAATAAGGGCTTTAGCGCATTTTGTTCGTAGAAGAAGAGGCAGATTGCCAGAAAGAAAGAATTAGCGTAAAACAGAACAAGCCGACTTTGTCGTCGGCTTGTAATTATTAGTTGTATCTTGGATTTTTTATTTACATTTATGAGTGTCCAGCGCCATAAGCTAAATTGATATATTCTTTCACAAAAAGAATGTTCTTGCCTGTTCTTGCCCTTGTCATCTCACTATTGAAGAAACCAGGTTTGGACACTGATATCTTATCAAGGTATTGTTCAATAACAAATCTTTCCTTTCTTGGAAAGATGATTGAAATAGTTGCTGTCAATCAGTTGCAAACTTATCTCGCCAATAACACTTTTATATAACTCATACAAAGATTCTTATCATATGATTGGTCAATTACTATTGAATACTTTTGCTATTTGCCAGTGCAATATTCCATTTTCCATTGCACTGGCGCGCAGCTACCATGGCAACGTCGACAGACTCGGGCGTATATCGTGAACGGTGACCACCTCGACTCGTCAATTATAGGTGCCGCTTCGTAAATAATTTTACAGTTTGTAATATTTGTGTAATTTATTTTGTTTTCCTGCAGATTTATAAAATGGAAATTTTAAATGGATTTATAAAGTGGCCTTCTCAACCGGCGGCGCGCGAGCTACTTGGAGTTAGTCGAAGTGGCGCACGGTAAATTTACTAATTTTTTAAACTTAAATTGTTAACAAAAAAGGGTGAAAATACCACATCTGAGCCTTTAGAAAGCCCTAAAATCTCAGAGCTTCCGAGGGCGCTGCCCCCTGAACCCCCGTGGCCGATGACCCTTGCAGGGGCCATAAGGCAGGCTCCTTGAACCCCACCCGTTATCGTTGTTCGTTCGGTCGCGCACGCGCTCCCTCGTAAAATCCTCCTTTAAAATGGCACATGGCACTTCATTATCGCTAAAATTTCCCAGTTGGCACTTCAAATAAACTAGTTGAGAAGGCCTGCAATAGCGTCTTTTCTCAAAGTACTCCTCTGGATAAACGAAATAGGAAAATAATTTGTATTCTCGGAATTGGATGAAATCACGGGTCAAAGGCTAGTTGGAACCACGGGGGTCATACGGGGGGGGGGGGGGTCATAGAAAAAACTGGAACCAATCAAATTTGTATCCTTTCAGGTTTAAGGGTGCCAAAAAACATTGGTTCCACTAATGTAGCAAAAGAAAATCACAAATCCAAATAGCGCCCTGTACTATGCTACCCCTTCAAGAAGATGAAGAAGATTGATCGTTTTCAGTGGCACGTGTCACGCGTAACAAGCAGCTAAATAACTTGGGAAAAACAAACCGTTCTCATTCTATAGCACCTTTTACACTCTTTCTCATTAAGCGAAATCGACTATCATCTAGGTTTGCAGCTAATGGGCCTGTCTAGGGATAACTGATATAGTGTCAACATTTTGAGACAAACGTGTTTTGATGAAAGACGAGGACGATTAAATATCTTCCCTTCCAGCATCAGCTCCAATTTTCATTAATGTTTAACATTTATTACAAATTTTGACTAATGCTAAAATATGTACTTCATAATGTGTTAACAGTGGCGTACCCAGGCCGTAAAGGTGAATTTGACGCCATTCAACAGCCCGAAAGGGTTGACCCATTGTCGATGCTTTGAAGAAGTGAAGAGCAACAAAAAATCTTTGAAGCTGAAACTCTCACAATGCTTTAGATTCAATTCACTTTTTTCAAACAGACGGAGGAAAAATTCCAATATTATAAGAAACTTATTATAAAACAACCTGTTGACGAGTGTAAAAATAAGTCATCTTCTTGCATGGTACGAGACCGACGTTTAGGATGCTTGATATTAACTTGTCATGTCGTGTCATGTCAAAATCAGACACTTTTGGGCAGGTTATAAATTTTGAGGTTTTTACATATCTTAAATATAGAGATATTTTGCTCCATAACGCCATTTTCGGACATTCCTAAGCGAAGATAATGAGTTCGTAAGTTATGGTAATATAAAAGTGGAAATTGAGATATCGACCTTTAAAAATATTATTGACAATGTTGAGAGTAGGAATTACCTTGAAAAATGTCTCAAAAAATACAAGATGCCAGTTATATTCCGGTCTGAAACTATCAGGCAATATTTTTAACATTAATAACATCACAAATTCGCAACATAACCCAAATTGTGAAAAAAATCACCACGGGCAGATTTTTGGCTATTTCTCCATTTACGATCCTGCCCAAAAGTGTCTGCTTTTGACATGACACGTCGCACTTAAGAATAATGGTAATAAAGGTGTTTGTATCTAATCAATACTCGCAACGTTTATCACCATATGATTTGTTTTTTAAAGCATTTTTGTTCTTTTGGTTTGGTACTAATAAAACAATGCAAAAGAATTTTTGCCTTTAATGAGTGTTTATTAAGTACATCACCATGATGTAGCGCACATATTCAAGTTTACGATATTTTTGTTGCAAGCACCTACAGACTCACACAATTAGTGCATTTGTTTCTTCACGTCTGTCACTATCCAACCTTATCCATTTATGATTAGAAATATAATCTGGACACATTCTCCGATTTCTCCAGGCTAATCACTGTCAACGTTTAGGGAAAATTCATCATATTTTAATTATTTCAATTTTCAAGCCAATCTACCTTCCGTGTATCATTTATATACGTCTTGAATCGTATATCTGACAGGATGATCCTTATTGTAATGTAATCAAATCAATAGGTATCAAAATTGACACCCAGCCGTCTGAAAGAACATCGACGCAGGCCATCGAAAGTCTGGTGCAGTTATTTGGCATTCAATTTAACCAGTGGCGTAGCCAAGGGGAGGGGAATGGCAGTTGCCTCCTGTGAAAAGTCTTGCCCCCCGTGGGATGCTGGCCGCCCTGATATTTAAGATTTTTGGGCCTTTTTGTATTTTGAGCCCATGTTTGGTAATTTATGTCAAAGTTGTCTCCCCCTTTGACAAATTGCTGGCTACGTCACTGAGTGGAGCAGTAATTTGATAGTTGATACCAATTTGATTCATCATGTCTGGAATATCTGAAATAATCTACAAAATGAACAATAAACTTTGGCCCCCCTTTAAATGTTTTGCGAAGAAAAATCTAACGTAACAATTTTAAAGACAGCATGACATATTGTTAAAGCGTCATTGGGTTAAAAGTTTTTAAAAAAATACTTCCATTTCATGGGGTTGCCATCTTTTAAATTAAAGATGGTACAACTTGAGTATCGTTTTAGACAACAATACCGATTTTTTTTACCATAGCACAGTACATACAATTTGTCGCAATTGAATGAAGTACATTGATTGTTTTCAATGCCAAGTGTGTAACAAGTAACTCAGCCCAATAGCAATGAAACAGGTGACCTTTCAGTAACATCTTCCACACTCTTTCTTATTAAAGACCCATTCAGTGATTCTAGCGCAAATGTATACAATTAAGATTGTTTATAAATTGCTTAAAAGTGAAGGATAAGTCATTCAAATTATCATTTGGTATTTTTAAAATGAAAAATTGGGCAAAAAACCCCGAAGAAAACAGCAGTATTAACGAAGTTGAAGTCCCATTCAAATATAAATGACAGATTCATGTAAATGTCTTATGTTATCGTAAATACACAGCGTTCGGCCGAACCACTAGCAGGCTATGTTAACACATATGTGACAATGACAAAGGTACCAAAACCTGAATTTTGATGATTTTTTTACGATCGTCGGGATGAGCAAATCACTGAATGGGCCTTTAAGCGAAATCGACTGTCAACTAGGTTTGAAGCTAAGAGGCCTGTCTAGGGAGAACTGATTGTGACAAATTTCGAGACAAATGTTTTGATGAAAGACGGAGCAGAATAAATATCTTCCATTCAAGCATTCGTGCCTTGAAATATCCAAATGTGTCACTTTTGAAGCTCTACATTTTGTTATTCAAATACGTATATCTTAGGGGAATAAAATTCAACTATCTACCATTTTATTTTGTAATTTAGTTTTAGTGTCTTTAAGACGTCTAATACTGTAGCAAATTTCACACTCTTTCTCATTAAGCGAAATCGACTGTCAACCATATAGGTTTTGAAGCTAATGGGCCTGTCTAGGATAACCGATAGTGGCAAATTTTGAGATAAACGTGTTTTGATGAAAGACGATGAAGATTAAATATCTTCCCTTGAAAGATTAAATCTTACTAATGTTAAACATTATTTTCAAAATTTGACTAATGCTAAAATATGTACTTCATAATGCGCTAACAGTTCAAGTTTACGATGTTTTTGTTTTATTTGCAACCCACCAACTCACACAATTAGTGGATTTGTTTCTTCACGTCTGCCAGTATCCAAGCGTATCCATTTATGATTAGAAATTAATTTCTTTGCCAATTTCATGTATTAATAGATAATACTTTCCTTTAAGAACATTCCCTTCACACGATATCACGTGTAGTGATAAAAAATAGTTCAGTTAGAAATGGCGCAATGGTACAAAGACGTCTTAAATTGTCACATGACCAGCCCAGCGGGTCAGTTGCCTGATCAAGTCTGATGGTTTCAGACGCAACGTAGCAAGTTGCAAAAAATTTAAGTTCCAGTATTTGATTTAATTCAAAAACCTTGTGATTCTAACGACTGGATGACTGAAACTATTCACTATTTTGGTACAAAGATATATTTACACTTCATATAACTTGTTCACTCACACGTTTTCTCTACGCTAAATCACGATGTCAACGTATTAGGGCAAATCATCTTAAATTATTTTAATCATTTTTAAAAATGTCCAAACCTTACGTGTATCGTTAGTATATCCCCAGCAAACACAAAAACGTTTTAAAAACGTTTTAAATAAGTTATATTTTGGCTTTTGGTTTAGGTAAAACGTTTTAATAACATTAAAATGTCGGGTTATATAAAGGTCATGATAACGTTTTAAAACGTTTTGTATGAAAACACACTACAACAATATTTTTAAATGTTTTCAAAAATGTTATTGTAAACTATTTTTGCAAACATTTTTGCCAAATGTTGTGTCAATACTTAAATAACATTATGTTAAAATATTTGAACCAGGCAAACACAGAAATGTTCTTAAAATGTTTTTTTCAAAACCTTATAATAACATTTAAATGTCGGGTTATATAAAGGTCATGAAAACGTTTTTAAAACGTTATCGAAAATATTTTGGGCAAACATTTTTCGCAAAATATTTTTTCAACCCCAAAATAACATTCTGTTTAGAATGTTTTGTATCAAGTATTCAAGAATGTTTTTGGAATGTTATTAAAACGTTTTTATACCCTTTATATAACCCGACATTTAAACGTTTTCTATCAATCATTTTATAATATGTACTTAGAGTGTAAAGTAGCTGGGATGAAAAGGCGTCCATCATATGAACAATTTTGACCTGTCCTATTGAAGATTTTTTTTCGCAAAGCACCTTAAATGTTTGGGTGTTTGGGGAAAAAATGTACATCTTCAATACGAAACTTCAAAATGTTCGCTACATAAGCGTTCAGTACTTATCCTTAGATTTATTTAGTTCTCTTCGAGGAATGTTAAATATAGGAAATATTAATACACATTTTTAATAATTTGCCGTACAATTTGTATTATATCGTGAATTAAAAAAAATCCAAATTATTTGATATCATCAGGAGATTCCTTGTATTCAGAATGCAATTTGGTGTGTCTGATGTGCTCTCAGGCCGCACAAAAAATACTGTGCAAAGGTAGGTGGTTGACCCCTTAACAAGCGCGTCACCATAATACTAGTACTTCAAACAACCTGTCACAAAAGCAATCATCTTCGCACAACTTTTCATACTCAATACAAGTAGGTTTTTGAAGCACAGATGCCTATCACACGATTGTACTTGACAGTGACAAGAAGTTGAAGCAAACATGTTTAGATAAATGAAAGAGTTGATATACTGTAGTTGAGTATGTTTTCCTCAATAATCATTTCTAGGATATATCCAAACGTTTACTAATACAGAAGAGTAATTGGAACCAAAATTAAATAAATTATTAGTAGTATATAACCAGTTAAGATTGGTCCTAAGCCCAGCAAACACAGAAATGTTCATAATTTTTTGTGTGTGTTTCAAAACGTTTTTAAAACGTTATTGCAAATATTTTGGGCAAACATTTTTGCGAAATATTTTTAAAGCCTTCTGTTTTATGTTTTGTACCAAGTTTTCAAAAATTTTTTGGAATGTTATTAAAACGTTTTTACCCTTTATATAACCCGACATTTAAACGTTTTCTGTAAAACATTTTTTGTGTTTGCTGCGAGATTATGTTATTTGCGTTGGTGTTAAAAAGAAACACATACCAGTTGGTCAAATTTTTAAAAATATGCTTTTAGCAGTTCTACTGTGGTACTGCAGAGCATGATGGGATACACCTATCTGCTGCTGTGGTCCAGCGCCATAAGCTAAATTGATATATTCTTTCACAAAAAGAATGTTCTTGCCTGTTCTTGCCCTTGTCATCTCACTATTGAAGAAACCAGGTTTGGACACTGACATCTTATCAAGGTATTGTTTAATAACAAATCTTTCCTTTCTTGGAAAGATGATTGAAAGAGTTGCTGTCAATCAGTTGCAAACTCATCTCGCCAATAACACTTTTATATAACTCATACAAAGATTCTTATTGATTGGTCAATTACTATTGAATATTTTTGCTATTTATAGAAAAAGACTATTGCACTCCGCGCCAGTGCAATATTCCATTTTCCATTGTACTGGCGCGCAGCTACCATGTATAACGCTGACAGACGTGGGGCGACGGGCGTATATCGTGAACGGTGACCACCTCGACTCGCCAATTATATGTGTGGGTGTCGCTTCGTAAATAAATACAGTTTGTGATATTTTTGTAATTTATTTTGTTTTCCTGGTGATTTATAAAATTACGTGGAAGATAAAGAATTTTATGTAAGTTATATATAACAAGTAACGAATGTTAACTCGGCAAATCCATGAACTCGGAACAGTCCATATTTCACCTCATGAAAATATTCTTACCATTGTAATCATGAATATTCAATATTTGTATACTTTGCTCCAACTCAGTCCTCATCGTCTATTCCACGGTACGGAGACCGCACTGCTGCGCCTGCAAAATGGCTCTTGTTATTTAAAATAACAAAGATACATTTTAAAAGTACACAATAGCTTCGCACCCATACACGGCCATTTTCATCAACTGCTAGTACAGGGCGCTATGTTGTGATATTTGAGTTAGCATTTTGTCTTGCTACATTGGTAGAACCAATGATTTTTGGCATCCTTACACCGTAAATGATCAAGCTAGAATTGGTTCCATTTTTTCTTTGCCCCTATGCTGCCCACGTGGGGTCGAAGGTCATATTGTAAAATACCTCAAATTGTCCCTCTCATTGCTTAGTTCAGGAGTTAGAGAGTAAATTAGGGTAAATGTCGAATATCTCATGCATAGAGGCCAACTTATCAAAATGCATTAATACAATAGCGCAGGCCTTCTCAACCGGCGACGCGCGCGCCACTTGTGGCGCTTGGAGTTAGTCGAAGTGGCGCACGAAGTGGCGCACGGTAAATTTACTAATTTTTTTCACTTAAATTGTTAACAAAAAAGGGGTGAAAATACCACATCTGAGCCTTTAGAAAGCCCTAAAATCTCAGACCTTCTGAGGGCGCTGCCTACTGAACCCCCGTGGCTGACCCTTACAGGGCCATAAGGCAGGCCCCTTGAACCCCACCCGTTATCGTTGTTCGTTCGGTCGCGCACGCGCTCCCTCGCAAAATCTTCCCTTACAATGGCACATGGCACTTCATGATCACTAAAATTTCCCAGTTGGTACTTTAAATAAACTATAGTTGAGAAGGCCTGCAATAGCGTCTTTTCTCAAACTACTGCTCTCGATAAACGAAATAGGAAAATAATTTGTATTCTTGGAATTGGATGAAATCACGGGTCAAAGGTTAGTGGGAACCACGGGGGTCATAGAAAAAACTGGAACCAATCAAATTTGTATCCTTTCAGGTTTATATATTAAGGGTACCAAAAAACATTGGTTCCACTAATGTAGCAAAAGAAAATCACAAATCCAAATAGCGCCCTGCTACTCCTTCAAGAAGATGAAGAAGATTGATCGTTTTCAGTGGCACGTGTCACGCGTAACAAGCAGCTAAATAACTTGGGAAAAATAAACCGTTCTCATTCTGTAGCACCTTTTACACTCTTTCTCATTAAGCGAAATCGACTATCATCTAGGTGTGCAGCTAATGGGCCTGTCTAGGGATAACTGATATAGTGTCAACATTTTGAGACAAACGTGTTTTGATGAAAGACGAGGACGATTAAATATCTTCCCTTCCAGCATTAGCTCCAATTTTCATTAATGTTTAACATTTATTTGAAAATTTGACTAATGCTAAAATATGTACTTCATAATGTGTTAACATTGGCGTACCCAGGCCGTAAAGGTTAATTTTGACGCAATTTAACAGCCCGAAAGGGTTGACCCATTGTCGATGCTTTGAAGCAGTGAAGAGCAACAAAAAAATCTTTGAAGCTGAAACTCTCATAATGCTTAGATTCAATTCTCAAGTGAGGATAAACATCAGTCCTTGAATATAATTTGATTTGAATTTTCAATCAACTTCTTTTCTGAAAAAGACGGAGGAAAAATTCCAATATTATAAGAAACTTATTATAAAACAACCTGTTGACGAGTGTAAAAAAAAGTCATCTTCCTGCACGGTACGAGACCGACGTTTAGGATGCTTGATATTAACTTAAGAATAATGGTAATAATGGTATTTTGTATCTAATCAATACTCGCAACGTTTATCACCAAATGATTTGTTTTTTAAAGCAATTTTTGTTCTTTTAGTTTGGTGCTAATAAAACAATGCAAAAGAATGTTTGCCTTTAATGAGTGTTTAAGTACATCACCATGATTGATCACTGTAACGCACATGTTCAAGTTGACAATGTTTTTTTTGTCTTTGCAAGCACCCACAGACTCACACAATTAGTGCATTTGTTTCATCACGTCTGCCACTATCCAACCTTATCCATTTATGATAAGAAATGAACTTCATTGTCAACTTCATGTATTAATAGATAATATGTGACGGTACACGACGTATGAGCCGTAAATACCTCCCCCGGTCAATTTAGTTTTATTTCATGTTTAGAAAATATATATATATCATAAGCTTTAAAATGGTATACCATTTGACTTCAAACGATATCCGGAAGCGGTGTTATGGTTTGTTGAACTTTGCTCCTTCAACAAAATAGTACCTTTTACAGTTCTACACATTACTCGTTGACTGCCGATAAACGTCCCAATAAATCGGACTTAGTCACCGGTCAGTTCTCATGATAGATTTCCATGGCTAACGATGGTTAACTATGAAAACATGTTAAAGGACATCAAGAAAATTGTCTAAGTTATTTATTTTGAGCTCTTTCGAGTATCGACGAGTAATGGATATATTCTGTAGATTTAGGTTTTGTCTGTGACTGCTAATGTGAGGCCGTCGTAGGTCGTACGGGGCTCAAACTCGGTGGGTGGGTGTAGCTCTTTCCTGGCAAGAAGAAGTTTATGTTCGTTAAGTCATCCGACCCCGGGCCCCCCCCCCTCCCAGGGGTCATTTGAGGTCAAATGACTAAAGACTGTCATATGGGCATGAAAGTAGGTCGTACGAGGCTCAAACTCGGTGGGTGGGTGTAGTTCTGTCCTGGCAAGAAGAAGTTTATGTTCGTTAAGTCATCCGACCCCAGGGCCCCCTCCCAGGGGTCATTTGAGGTCAAATGACTAAAACTGTCATATGGGCATGAAACTAGGTCGTACGGGACTCAAACTCGGTGGGTGGGTGTAGTTCTGTCCTGGCAAGAAGATGTTTATGTTCGTTAAGTCGTCCGACCCCGGGGCTCCCTCCCAGGGGACATTTGAGGTCAAATGACTAAAAACTGTCATATGGGCATGAAACTAGGTCTTACGGGGCTCAAACTCGGTGGGTGGGTGTAGTTCTGTCCTGGCAAGAAGATGTCTATGTTCGTTAAGTCATCCGACCACGGGGCCCCCCCCTCCCAGGGGTCATTTGAGGTCAAATGACTAAAAACTGTCATATGGGCATGAAACTAGGTCGTACGGGGCTCAAACTCGGTGGGTGGGTATAGTTCTGTGCTGGCAAGAAGATGTTTATGTTCGTTAAGTCATCTGACCACGGGGTCCCCTCCCAGGGGTCATCTAAGGTCAAATTACTAAAAAGTGTCGTATGGGCATGAAACTTGGTAGGTACAGTCAACATTTAAAGCAGCATTTTTTGAAGGTCATTTTGGGGTCGTCCAAGGTCACCACGGGTCATCTGAGGTCAAATTAGTAAAAGCTCATATATGGGCATGAAACTTGGTAGGTACAGTCAACATTTAGAGTTATAAGTTTAGGTCATTTTGGGGTCATCCAATGTCACCCTGGGGTCATCTGAGGTCAAATTAGTAAAAATTGTCATATGGGCATGTCACCATCAGCCTGGTAATCGCGCCCAGCCGAGAACCGCCAAATATGGGTAACCGCCTAGTCTATTTTAAAACTGATGCATCAATGACTATGTTCATCATGTCATATAGAGGCCTTGCATGCGACGTATCATCCCGTAAATATGGCGGACTACTCAAATGCATTCAACAAAAGCATGATTGCAATCTACCGTGACAGTTCGTCTCACACACATAATCCTGCACTACGATCAAGTAGGTTGATGACAACATTTGATTGAATGGACTGCACTCCGCCATAACTACGGTGAAGGACACCGGTTGAAAACCTTTGTTTGGAGCCAATCAATAATTTCATGCAGGGCCTCTATTGTATCATTCTCACATAGATATAGAAATACTAAATTCGTTCACTATCTATATTTTTACTTCTAGTAGAGCTCCAATCTAAGGGTTAAAGTTATGTTTAGGTTAGGTTAGGATTTTTTAAAGTACCCAGTACAGTGAACCTTATGGTACAAATGCGCGCGAAAATTTTAGCATAGGCCTATTGAAACTAAACTGGTGAAATATGGGACAAAAGTGGAATAAATTCGCGCAAAGCGCTAAAAATGGCATTTTGTGGCTATAAAATGGCCAAATATGAGGTTAATTTCGACACAAACCAATACACAGGCGTCAATATTGGGGGGGGGGGGTGATTATATTGACCATCCCCCTGGCAAAATATTGTGGCATTCCCCCCCCCCCCCCGATCTACGCTTATGTAATTTAGAGCCCTGTGACTCCATCTGTCTCCCTCTCCCTCTCTCTCCTTCCCCCCCCCCTCCTTCCTTTTTTTCTTCCTCCCCTTGGCGGAAACTCTAATAGGCACAAAGGACCAATATGCGATACGTAATCTATTTCCTCTTCTTTCTATAGCCTTGTTCACACAGTCGGACTTAAACCACTTAATACCGGACTTAAATTACGTCGGTAATAGTATCGGGTATAAGTGGCAGTGTGAATGAGCGTCGGATATAACTATATCCGACGTAATGTGGTTTAAATCCGACAATTTAAATCCGAAGATGACCAGGGTTAAGAGCTGTTGAGACCGATCGAAACGTTACGATCGGTAATAGTAATTACGTGTGAACACTGAACAGCGCTTTTGGGCTGTCGGATATAACTGTGACCTTTCACCTTTCTGCGTGATTCAGCGTGAAGAACACTTCCGGGTTAAATTAAATCACTCGCGCAACTGATTTGAAGCAGAGTATAAATAGTGTGACCAGTGAGAGATAAAACAAAATCATCGTGGATGCAGGTGCGAATATCAAACGCAATAGAGGAATGAACTGGCAAGAGAAGGAGACATTAGCTCTGCTGACCATTTCCGGTTAGTTATGACCGGTAATAGCTCGGATATAAACACGTCGGACATAGAGCTATTGCCGACTCGTCGTGTTCACACAGTCGGACTATTACCGGACTTAAATTACGTCGGTAATAGTATCGGATATAAGTGGCAGTGTGAATGAGCGTCGGATATAAACAAAATTACTATATCCGACGTAATGTGCTTTAAATCCGACAATTTAAGGCTGAAGATGACCAGAGTTAAGAGCTGTTAAGACCGATCGAAACGTTATGTCCGGTAATAGTAATTACGTGTGGACACGCAGCACTATTGGGCTGTCGGATATAATTGTGAGTAGGCCTATATCACTCGCGGAAAATTTTAAGCAGAGTAATTTATGGCTGCAGCTGCAAATATTAATATAAACTAGCGGGATGCAGGCCTTGCCGTTTAGATTTTAAAGGCGAGTGGTTAATCACTCGCTAGCATGATTGTAGGCGAGTGGTCGAATTTTCACAAATATCACTTATTTAGGAAATAAACAAGTAGAGTTTCTGTCTTGACACGGTATTTATGTACATTTATGTTGAAATGCGCGCGAAGCGCGCTAACATTTTTCACTTTCTACGCTTAAAGGGAGTACAGCATCGATTAAATACTGAAATGGCTGATTCAGTGGCTGATTTTCGGAGATTCGCAGCGAGTGATATTTAGTGTCTATGGCGAGTGGAAAATCGCTCACTAAAATCGAGTTTGGGCGAGCGGCGGCGAGCGAGAGCGATCGCTCGCTTCAAACGGCAAGGCCTGGGGATGCGATTATTTTTTTTCGGACATCACCGTTAGATGAGTAAATGGGAGCGTTCACTATAACAGGAAGAATTACTGAACAGGTAGAATCATTGAAAATGAACATTAAAATCTGTTCTTTCTTACATTTCCCTTTTAGCTTCTTTTTTTATTTGCTGCTTGTGATTGTGATTCCCGTTTCCATAGAGGGGTCAATTGGAATGACAAGGAAACATTGGCTATACTCAAAATTTGGAGAAACACGGAAAGTATTTCTGGGATAAAAAAGCTTTGGGAGGAGATAGCCACGCTATTACATGACAAGGGGGGTCCCGATACGGTCGGGGGAGCAGATACCTGTAGTGATAAAGGCACTGAAAACTCTCCATCGCACCCTCCATGATCGGGTGAAAAATTCAGGCGCAGGAGCAATTGACCATCCTTATTGGGATAACCTACACGAGTTTGGGGGGGTAGCAAATGTTAACCCCAGAGGGTTCAGTGGGGGGGGCAGTATGGCCCTGGATGTAGATGGAGATGAAATTTATTGAGCCATAAGCATGATAACAGAAAGGCATGCAATTGCATTTTATAAGATGATTAGGGGGTCCCAAATATATACGGAAAGAAAAATAGATAGTGTGTTTATTTTATTCAAAAGACAGATGCCTGTTTTTTTTGGGGGTGTAAACGGTGGGGGGTCATAAAATATTTGCTGCCGAAAAAGGGGAGGCCGCAATTTTATTGAAGCCGACTTTTGTAAATTTGGGACCCCCACCAAGAAAAAAAAATAGCATGATGATGGGACTCAGTGTAATTTTTTTTATTTTTGTCATTTTTCAAAGATGTCCACCATAGTAGGGCCTACATGTATAAAATGCGATATAGAGCTAAGTCTACTGTAAAATGGGACTACTTTGTCAAACTAAAATAATAATAATAATAATAATAATAATAATAATAATAATAATAATAATAATAATAATAGAACCTATATAAATACAAAATTGGTCTTAATTTTGGAACTTTTGAATTTGCATTTTTCTTACATGACACACCTACCGCATTGTCTGTAATTTGTTCTAAAGAGGGGCGTTTATTGAAAGTGAATTTTCAGTGAAAACATTTAAAATCGGGTTAAATTTTCTGATGATGCTCATGTAGAAAGAAGAGATTTATGACCGGTAATAGGCTTTAACGGACATAACACGTCGGGCATACGCTGGCGAAGTTACGTCATTTATCGGATTAATTACCATAGTAATAGGTGAAAACAATTTTGAACATTTCGCGCTGTACTACAAGCAGGTTGCACTCATCACCTGTATGTCTGCAATCATAGATTGAATACAATAACGGTCTTTTCAAAGATACTAATCTTACAGGTGCAACTAATCAGCATGATTCACCTATTGCTATGGTAGTTAATCCGATTATTACGTAGCTTCGCCAGCGTATAGCGCTATTGCCGACAAATGTGGACGCACTAAGGGATTAGCGGAAATATTTAATTCGATCGTACATAAGCCTAGATAAAATATTACCGGTAATAAGTGCATGTGTGAACACAGCTTATATCTAACCTCCTTGGGCCTACATATTAGTACTGATATATCATACGCTGGCGAAATTACGTAATTAATCGGATTAATTAACATACTGAGCAATAGGTGAAAACAATTTTGACAAAAGGAGTTGTCCTTGTCAATTTGTAGACATGTACTTTTGATTATTTACATAGCTTCTTCTCCAATCACTGTGTAAAACATCCATCCAAAAATCTGATAGCTATTATTATATGGATGAATGGACATATCACAAAAGGATTGCTTATCTCAATATAGGCATGTACTTAAGCATTTTTTTTTAACTGACCGGCGTTATTGGGCGTTTTATCGGAGGTCACCGAGTAATGCCGAAGATCAAAATCGATTTTATGTATTGTGTATGTATCATAGGACGCTCGTATTAATTGTCTCTATGCGCTTGAGAATTCAACAATATAAATAATGGTAGCTCTATTATAATACACATTAATGTTTTAAGCAGATAAAATTCCAAAATATAATACGTTTTCTGCCTTTGCTTGTCACGTGGTAGGCCTATGTTGAAGTTGCGATTATATTTTTAAATAAGTTTCAGATGAATAACAAGAAGACAAGTGGCCTAGTGGTCTAAGGCGCTAGGCTCATAGAGTACTAAGCGTTGCGCCGTGAGTTCGAACCCCGCCTCTGCCAAACTTTAAAAGTAGTAAATTAAAATTTGAATTTTTTTAATTTCATATTTGGGAAATGTGACTGGGAGAATTTATGTATGGTGTGGAGTGGTGTGATAGGGCATGTACTTTAACTGGCCGGCGCGGTCTTTATTGGGCGTTTTATCGGCAGTCAACGAGTAATGTGTGTCTCTTTTTCGACATTGCTGGTAATAATCAAACAGTCATAATTGGCGGTCATTTCAAATCATCCCCAAGTCAACTTGTTAATTGTTAGTTATACATATCTAGACAAAATACAACTGTTGTCTAGCTTTTTTCTATAATATGAGGTTTACGGGCATGGTTCAAAGTCTAGAGTAAAAAAAAAGGGTACATTTGGTCAAAATTGATTTTTGCCCGGTAGGCCCACCCTTTTTGTGGACACCAGACCATTTTTTTTATATTTCATGTTGAGATAGGCCTAAGTCAAATAAAAGACATACACGCACACCCCCACACCCCGCCCTAAGAAAAACAAAACATGACCAATTAAAGCCCACTACTAGTATTATGATTTACCCCCCTCCCTCCCAAGGTTAATAGGATTTTGTACTTAACTTTTGTTGCATGAGCCCTTTGTAGGCCTAGTTCCTATACCCAAAGTGCTGATACATGTAAAATGATTAAAAGTCAGAATAGGAGCTTGTGATCATCATAATAATCGTGATAACGCTAACGTATATCCTATATGTTCATGGAGCATTATTGACTGGTGATTTTACCAATATGCTGTAACAAAGAAGCACCCATCACAGATATTGGAACCATGTAGGCCTACTTGGTTTGTATTCTTAAATGTGGTGCTCAACTCATCAAAGCAATAACTGACTCAAGATAACTGACTCGAGATAAGGGACTGATCAACAGTGAAAAGATCATACGTTTGATGTTGGTGTAATATACAGCATCATTATACCAATGCCATACCGGTTTATGGGGAAAATATATGTTTGTGTTTTATGTAAAGTAAAGAAGTCTCCATAATTTTCATTGCATGATATAAATTACCTATGTACAGAGCTTCTCTCCTGTAATGAACAATATGAAAAAAATTGGGGAACTCTTACAATGACATCACAAAGTAGAGGGATATTTCACTTCTTTTTTCAAAAGTTGTAAAATGTGAAATATGGCCCCCTCCCCTGTAAATAAATGGAACATCCCGATATTAATATTTGTTGTTTTATATTTTTTCAAGAAGACGAAGGATGAAAGATTTTGTGTACAAAAATTTACTTTCATAAATGCTCGTCTTAGGTGCAAAAATATTGTTCAAAAATGGTATAAAACCGCATTTTACGAGTCAGGGAAATACGCGTTTGGGAGTTCATGGAGCATTATTTACTGGCGATTTTACAAATGTACTGTAAAAGAGACGCACCCATATACTTGGTTTGTATTCTTAAATGTGGTGATCACCTCTTCAAAGCAATAACTGACTATTGACTCAAGATAAGGGACTGATACAGTGAAAAGATCATACGTTTGATGTTGGTGTAATATACAGCATCATTATACCAATGCCATATATTGGGCAAATACATGTTTGTGTTTTCTGAAAAGTAAAGAAGTCTCCATGATTTTGATTGCATTATATGAATGACCTATGTACAGAGCTTCTCTCCTGTAATGAACAATTATGAAAAAGATTGGGGAACTCTTACAATGACGTCACAAAGTAGAGGGATATTTCAGTTTTTTTCTTTTTTTTTAAAATGTGAAATATGGGCCCCTCCCTGTAAATAAATGGAACATCCCAATATAAATATTTGTTGTTTTATATTTTTTCAAGAAGACGAAGGATGAAAGATTTTGTGTACAAAAATTTATTTTCATTAATGGTCATCTTAGGCGCCAAAATATTGCTCAAAAATGGTATAAAACGGTATTTTACAAGTCAGGGAAATATGTGTTAGGGGCATATTTTAGGGGGTCCCATATTTCCTAGGAGGGGGCATACCAGATTTTTTAAACCTGATTACTGTGAACACTTATCCAAACTTACTAAATTGCCAAAATATGGTTGAAATTTGCTGACCCCCATCTTCCGCCTTTTTCCCATTTCATCGGTATTTCTCAGAAAATCTCTCTTAAAACCAGATACTTGTTGCACCAACTTGAGGTACCTATGAATACGACCTCCATGCACATTTCACGCTATATAACTCAGAATACAATTTTGGACAAATTTGGACGGCTCATTCGTCGTGTACAGTCACATATTTTCCTTTAAGAACATTCCCTTCACACGATATCACGAGTAGTTTATAAGGCAAATGGCTAGTCTGCTTCAATACAGTTCAATGAACTATAGTTTGATTTAAAAACACAATAATTATAATAAAAACATAATTATATTTAATATAATTCCATAATCTGGACACATTCTCCGATTTCTCCAGGCTAATCACTGTGTCAACGTTTAGGGAAAATTCATCATATTTTAATTATTTCAATTTTCAAGCCAATCTACCTTCCGTGTATCATACGTCTTGAATCGTATATCTGACAAGATTATCAATATTGTAATGTAATCAAATTAATAGATATCAAAATTGACACCCAGCCGTCTGAAAGAACATCGTCGCAGGCCATCGAAAGTCTGGTGCAGTTATTTGGCATTCAATTTAACCAGTGGTGTAGCCAAGGGGGAGGGGGAATGGGAGTTGCCTCCCTGTGAAAAGTCTTGCCCCCCCCCCTGGGATGCTGGCCGCCCTGATATTTTTAAATACAAAAAGGTCTAAAAATCTTAAAAGATTTTTAGACCTTTTTGTATTTTGAGCCCATGTTTGGTAATTTATGTCAAAGTTGTCTCCCCCTTTGACAAATTGCTGGCTACGTCACTGAGTGGAGCAGTAATTTGATAGTTGATACCAATTTGATTCATCATGTCTGGAATATCTGAAATAATCTACAAAATGAACAATAAACTTTGCCTCCCCCCCTTAAATGTTTTGCGAAGAAAAATCTAACGTAACAAAGACAGCATGACATATTGTTGAAGATTGATTTTCATTGGGTTAAAAGTTAAAAAAACCAACTTCCATTTCATGGGGTTGCCATCTTTTACATTAAAGATGGTACAAGTATCGTTTAAGACAACAATATCGATTTTGTTTACCATAGCACAGTACATACAATTTGTCGCAATTGGCAAGCGTAGTCCTATATCAAGACATCAAACCTATCCTTGAATGAAGTACATTGATTGTTTTCAATGCCAAGTGTGTAACAAGTAACTCAGCCCAATAGCAATGAAACAGGTGACCTTTCAGTAACATCTTCCACACTCTTTCTTATTAAAGACCCATTCAGTGATTCTAGGCTAAGCGCAAATGTATACAATTAAGATTGTTTATAAATTGCTTAAAAGTGAAGGATAAGTCATTCAAATTATCATTTGGTATTTTTGAAATGAAAAATTGGGCAAAAAAACCCGAAGAAAACAGCAGTATTAACGGGAGTATTAACGAAGTTGAAGTCCCATTCAAATATAAATGACAGATTCATGTAAATGTCTTATGTTATCTTAAATACACAGCGTTCGGCCGAACCACTAGCAGGCTATGTTAACACATATGTGATAATGACAAAGGTACCAAAACCTGAATTTTGATGATTTTTTTACGATCGTCGGGATGAGCAAATCACTGAATGGGCCTTTAAGCGTAATCGACTGTCAACTAGGTTTGAAGCTAGGCCTGTCTAGGGAGAACTGATTGTGACAAATTTCGAGACAAATGTTTTGATGAAAGACGGAGCAGAATAAATATCTTCCATTCAAGCATTCGTGCCTTGAAATATCCAAATGTGTCACTTTTGAAGCTCTACATTTTGTTATTCAAATACGTATATCTTAGGGGAATAAAATTCAACTATCTACCATTTTATTTTGTAATTTAGTTTTAGTGTCTTTAAGACGTCTAATACTGTAGCAAATTTCACACTCTTTCTCATTAAGCGAAATCGACTGTCAACCATATAGGTTTTGAAGCTAATGGGCCTGTCTAGGGATAACCGATAGTGGCAAATTTTGAGATAAACGTGTTTTGATGAAAGACGATGAAGATTAAATATCTTCCCTTGAAAGATTAAATCTTACTAATGTTAAACATTATTTTCAAAATTTGACTAATGCTAAAATATGTACTTCATAATGCGCTAACAGTTCAAGTTTACGATGTTTTTGTTTTATTTGCAACCCACCAACTCACACAATTAGTGGATTTGTTTCTTCACGTCTGCCAGTATCCAAGCGTATCCATTTATGATTAGAAATTAATTTCTTTGCCAATTTCATGTATTAATAGATAATATTTTCCTTTAAGAACATTCCCTTCACACGATATCACGTGTAGTGATAAAAAATAGTTCAGTGAGAAATGGCAAATGAGGTAGAAAGGATATAGTGCCCTGCTCGCCGAATCTGTGAAGCCGGTTTGGGTCCCGGTTTGGGTGCTGTATAGCCCGGGTATAGCTGTATAGATACACAAAGTTGAACAAATCATGTATTAAAACGCATTAAATTTCCCAGTATACCATTGTTTTTATCAAAAAAATTGCTGAATTATAAAGGCAAACACGCCTGAATCTGGTATTTCATCAGTGTTGCCACGCTAAACAACTCTACCACTTTACGAAATTTCGCCTTCAGTGGTAGAGTTGTTTAGCGTCCGCATGGCAACGGGCGAATGAACTAGATTTAGGAGCGTGCCTGCCTTTATTATTCTGCAATTTTTGATAAAAAATGGTACACAGTATAAGTTGAATATGCTAAAACAAGTAATTTATTTAATTTTATTAATCCATACATGCTAGAGTAAATTCAGTTCCCATTTTAGTTGTATTTGCTGCTGATTTTGTTAGGTCCCGTCATTTCATAATGGCTTATTCAGTGTGTGATTGTCAATGAAACGGCAACGTACCAGCTCGAGCTCAGCGATCTATGTTTTTCTACGTCATTGGAAATGGCGCAATGGTACAAAGATATATTTACACTTCATATAACTTGATCACTTTCACACGTTTTCTGTCAACGTATCGGGGCAAATCATCTTAAATTATTTTAATCATTTAAATGTCCAAACCTTAGGTGTATCGGTAGTATATCATGATATACGTATATGCATACGACAAGATCATCGATTAATGTATATCAAATCATTGGATATCAACATTTATCAACATTCAACATAGTTTAATTCTGATATAGACGAAGAATTTGTAGCCATTTTTTACATCCAAAGTATTACTCAATATCAGTTGAGTCAACTTTATGTTACTCAACAGTTGGGCAAACCAACTGCTCAATATCAGTTGAGTCAAATACATGCTGCTCAACAGTTGAGCAAAAAAAATACTCAAAATACAGAGCAAAATATTACTCCTTGTAAGGTTTTACCACCCTGTTGAGTAAAAAAGGTCACAGATAAATAAAATTATTGAGTAAAGTTGAGTAAAAGTTAGCTCAACAAAAATTAATGTTGAGCCATGTTTTGACTACTTTACTGAGTAAAATGTTTACTCAAATGTAAAATAAAGTTGCTACTCAACCTTCGCTGAGTCAAGTTTACTCAACAAATGAGCTTTGACCTTTTTACTATCAAAAGGAGTACGGTTTTACTCATGTTGAGTAAAATATTTTTAGAGTGCATCCAGTCGTCTGAAATACATTACTATAACCACATGCCATCGAAAGTTTACTGCAGTTATAATTTATAATTAAAGACAGAGATAAAAAGAATTTATCGCGTCTGATGTCACTGTCAATTACGATCATTGATTGGTTTACACATGTTAATAGCGCGTAAAAGGAAGACCAATCTATCTGGTGCTGATCGGAGAAAAGGAATAGCAGCAAATGGCGAAAAATACGTACGTTTACAAGGCAAAAAGCAGCTTTTCTAGGCATTGTTGACATGGTGCCTTCGCCCAAGAATGTTTCCTACTATAAAGACCTAACTTTTGAGATGGTTTGCATGTTTGAAGGTGCAAAATTAACAATAAGGCGCCCGGTTATACCGCCGCGTCTCCAAGTCATCATCACGACACTTGTAAGCAAACCGTGCTCGAATTTGATTGACAGATGACTTCAGATGCGATAAATTCTTTTTATCTCTGTCTTTAATTATAGTAGCATAATACAAATTTGATTCATCGTGCCTGCGTGATTTTTAAAGGTGAACCGCATTGAAAATAAAGTTATATATCATTGGAAAGCTTATGATGTCAGGATACTAAAAATAATTTTTCCCGATTTTTGGATGGCCAATAAAGCTGAAAAATTAGAAAAATTAATGAATTTTTGGTCTTTTTTAAGGCGCCCAAAAAGCACCCAAATCAATCGTCTATGACCTTGGGAATGCTCGTGACGTAAACAAGACTTGCTTCCTGTACTTTGCAAGCTGCCCGGCAAGTCTGATTTTCACAATAAAGCTTGAAATTAGAGGAATCTTCAAGTTGCTGGTTCCTTCTATATATATTAGAAATAATAGAATTATTGTCAACACATAAATTTCCGTAAATTTTTGACAAAATCAGTCATAACTGGCTGGGTATAATTAGGTAATTGAGTTTGAATTTCGCGCTGGGATCAATTCCATGCGCAAATGCTTGCTGCTACCGTTCATGTCATGGACTGAATAAACATGATCGAATAACACATTAAATACTTGTTTGTGACAGTCCCTATTCTTGATTCATTTTAAAATATCTGATTTTTAAAATATCGTCTTGCAGTAATCAAAAATTAATAAAAACCGCCGATTTCATCAAATCCAGCCCATATAAAGGTTTTCATATTTAGCGCATTGCGGTAATACATCCTTTCCACACAATCACGATTGAAAGAAACTGATACTTTATTATAAAATAAATACAATTTAGGCTTAGTAGACCGTTATTTGATGGAATTCTGAAATCTGAATAAAATTAAAATATTGTCACTTGTGTCACGATTCTTTAATGATAGTACAATCATTCATGTTTTATGGATTACCGAACACGATGCGTGGATCAAGGTGGATATGCACAAACACAGCGACTCGCTTCGTCCTCCGGTAGCACTTGCGCTGTGTGTTTTAGCAGATTTGATCAATCGGTCCCTTATATTTGGAACATTTACAGGAATAAATTTTGCTGATGAAGTAGCAATAAGTTGGAAATATCAGAATGTGAATATCAAATCGGTCATTTTGTCTGCAAGTACAGTACAGTCGCGGATACCGAACACTCGGCGACTGAGACTGTCACTGAGTTCATCCCGTATGTATCTACGAGTTCGCCTATCATACATGACCGGTTGTAAAGCTAAGAAATAATTAAAAAATCCTGTACATGTACCTTATTCTATTCCTTCAGTTTCTCATTGTGATAAGTTCATCTCAACTTGGTGTGACGATCTGAACTGGTAGCACTAGCAGTTATTTTTTGCAATCTGTTTTCATTCCGGTTCTTCGGCGAATCTTCGCTCTTCGTGCTTTACTGTAATATTCCCTATGCATATCGTGGATGGGTTGGCCTATCCCAAATCACCCCGGCCAGCACTTTTCCCATTTTAAAATCCACACACTTTATTCAGGAACTTCATTGTTGATTTGACCATGATGTTTCCTTCATGTTATTCTTATTTTATTGAAGATATTATTCATGTAAAGTACGTTGACAATGACTGAATTCGTGCATTGGCCCGATGCATGCCACAGTAATAATGCATGGACATTGTGTTTACAATCAAACCCGGAAGTAACTGTGTGTCCCTGGGCTGACGTCATCAACGAAAGCGCCCAATTTGAACGATTTCGTTTTGTAATTAGGGGGGGGGGGGGCCAATATCCAATCTTGGCATGTCTAGCCTGACACGTTAGGCAAATAAAAATATTCTTGATGAAGAAAGTTAAACAATTACTCAAAGCTTATTTTTGCTCCAGGTCCAGGTAAACCTTTTTTTTCACAACCAAAAATGTCGATGTTATTGGGTTTAATATGACCAATTAGTAGGTGTATGCAAATTAAATATTAAGTGTCATTGAAGGTCATTGACTCATTCACAACAATAGAGGGTATCCACTTCACTCATCATGCTAATGTGTGACTTCTAACAAAAGGTGCTGGTTTCCCGTAGTATTCCCCATTCAAAACAATTCAATACATGACCTTGGAGTTACCTGCATGACTTTCGCGGGCTATTTTGAAACAGTTATGGTTGCACATTCAGGTCCCGGGATTCAGGTACTTCTTTTGAAAGTTCTAAACAAGGTATAGCCAGCAGCAAGTTGTAGACCTAGGTATGGGCCTAAATATAAGAAAACGTTTAGGGTTGAAATCAGGTGAAAAATACATCAAATGAGCACGAAACTTCACATTTATGTTCAGAAAGGTGTCTTCTTAGCATGATTCGAAAGGATTATGGAAATTCCAAAGCGAAGCTGGTGATTTAATTTGTAACTCGAGATCTACTTGTTCAATATTTTAACCTTTTTACAGAGGGTATGATAGAGGTATAACTGGCAACTCTACCAAATTTCAGCTCAGTAGGCCACATTTTTCACCTAAAATTATTGACATGAATATTTTGTGCCATTCTTGAGCAGTGCTGAACTCAGCCACTGGCAATTAAGCGCACTGTGGCGATGGACCAATTTTGACTCGCACTTACAGGAAAATGAAATAAGTTATGTTGCTGCAATTTGCAAGATAGTTACAAAATATAATTGGCATTAACTTCCCTAATTTTTACAAATAAATATTGAAAAATAAAAGAATGAAATCAATTTAGAAATGTCTGTTCAAGCAGTGCACAGTTGAACTCCCTGCATGTCTATGGGAGTGTTCTAATCAAGTTGATGGTTCATTGGTCATCCCTACTTTTATTAGTCCTGATGTGTATGGACTCCTTCACGCCCCTCCGGAACCAGTCCGTTTCTTTATCGAGGATTTTAGCCCCATTCCAATCAACAGTGTGACCTGCTTTCTGATGGTCTCCCACAGGCGAGGTGGTAGTGCTGGGTCTGCGATGTTCAGCGATTCGGGTGTTCAACTGACGGGCTGTTTCACCGACAAACGCAGAGTCACAGTCTTGGCAATTAATATTCTTTTCTGCTTCCTGACATCATAAGCTTTCCATTGATATATAACTTTATTTTCAATGAGGTTCACCTTTAAGAATTCACATAAGTAGCTAAGCCTTTACAGTCTGAAATATTCTACAAAATGAACATAAAACTCATCAAAGATAGGTTTTTTCTTTACAGGTACTTAACTTTTAGCACTATAGTAGTCCGGGCTGGTAGCCCGGCTGCGATCTATTGTTTTTAAGTTTTCCCATAAAAAAAATATTTCTTCGCCGATTATGTTCTGTGGCTCGTACTAAATAAGATTGCGCATAAAGGGTGTGAAATGTTTGACTAATTTATCTTTAATTTGCTTGTGCCATACCAGTCATATTTTGATGTGTTAGTGTTTGACCATATTATTATCCCACATAATGTCACTTTCTGAATAATGTTGGTGATTCAGTTTCTATAATTTCAATTTTGGTCCCCTTTCTTAAACCTTTTGAGAAGTTTTTAGTTTTAGGCAGCATTATTGGAGTATCAAAAAAGTTTATCGTACGTAAAGTATCCATTTATCATTAGCCTTTTCCAAAGGTAGACTATGCCGAGAGCGACATGTAACGGCAACCTCAAAAATATGTAATTGGAACAGCTCCCGGGTACAGCTGTGGTAGCACGTAGATCCTGGGACTTAGATTTATGCACTTTAAAACGACTGACTGCACGATCTGTGTCAAACGCTAAGAAACTTATTATGCTATTACTCGGATATTAAATATTAACGTGAATTATTTATTCACACATTTAACACTTCGGGAAACGGTGCTTTACAAATGGCGGAAGTGAATAAATATTTATTAAAAATAAATCTACTCTTATAACATGTATAAAGTAAGTAGTAAATTCAGATTGGCGGGACAGGTCTATATTAATAATCATTAATATACCATTATAGTGTTTCTTAACCTATTCCGTTAGTTTGGGCGAAGGGTTTTAGTTAACATTTTTGAGTTAACATGGTTATTTACTTGAATATTTGGTTGAATTAATCTTTATTGGGCTGCTCTCTAGCTGGTAATTGATTTCCTACCAAACTCATTATATAGGCTAGCTTACGAAAATACTTCAATCTGCTAAGTGACTCTACTAGCTTAATAGACAATGTGGAATTGTATCTGGAATTTAGGCTCCGTAGAGCATTTACTTACGTAGCAGGTTAAAACAAGCTTAAACGCATCGCGTAGCGTTACATATGTAACACGGACCAAATTGGTCCTTCGGAAGAGTGTGACGATGATATCGGAACATACCGATACACTATTTCAGCATCGTAAAGAACTACGTAAAGAACGGCCGTGCAAAAGAAGCACGATTTTACTCATGTTGAGTAAAATATTTTTAGAGTGCATCCAGCCGTCTGATATTATATTACTATCATCCCACGCCATCGAAAGTTTACTGCAGTTATTTTGCATTCAGTTTAGTCAGTGGACTTTGGTTGTATAATGCGCATATATAAATGCGCACGTGACCAGATGGCCAGTGCCATGTTCGTGTTACCTCACTGTCAATCACTGAAATTGCGACCACAGTTCCAGGTGGTGGCCGCATTGCATTCTCTAAATTCAGTAAATTTTCATCGTCAACCGTGTAATTGAATGGGATTATTTTGAAATTTTAAAACGCTTGAAATATCACAAACAAATAGGCCTATGTTGATAAATAATATAAATACAAGCTAAAACCGTTGGGGTTCGATAATGAACCCCACAAAATTAACCGACTATATTGGAAAATGCCATACGGCCGGGCGGTTTCACAAGTTGCCGGCTCGATCATGTCATCCGCCGCCTGCACAGTTCTGACCTTAAAGCCAATCATGTCCCCTTTCATACTTTCATGCCGTTGCGACAAGAGGCATGACTTATCAGCCATTCACAAGTCTTGATTGTGTCTGTTTGTCTACAATGCGCGTGTGTCACGCCGCTCGGCGGCAAGCAGCATGATAGTATGAAACCAGCACTACGTCATAGATATGGCCAATTGGCACGCCATTTAGCACGGGAATTATATTATATCGTTTAATACGGTATGGCGACTTGTAGATGTCACGTGCGCATTTATATATGCGCATTTATATATACAACCGAAGTCCACTGTTAGTAGCATTAATACAAATTTGATTAATCCAAGGGTCTGGACCCTTGCCTTTGAAATTTCAAGGGTCCTCACCAATTTTCAAGGGTCCGACGCCGGACCCATACCTTTGAAATTTCAAGAGAGAGAATTAGCTACCGCGATCATGGTAGAATTAGCTACCGCGATCATGGTAGATGTCTAGATTGTAGAAAATTGAAAACCCGGGTTGAAAATTGATGGGAAACTAAAATAAAAGTGTACTCAGGGAGCTGGACCTATTATGTGAACCAGATTTTCCAGTGGAACAACAAAACTAGCATTTTCTGCTCTTTGCTTGGTTCTAAATTTGCGGGTCCGCGCCTACTTCCACGGGTATTTGACGCAAGGACGCGCCTTATTTCGAGCGCTGTTCATCGTGCCTGCATGATCTTTAAGAATGCATATGAGTAGCTATACGTCTTTACAGTCTAAATTAACCTACAAAATGAACACAAACTCATCAAATGTAGGTGCTTTCTTTACAGGTACTTAACTTTTAGCACTAGTAGTCCGGGCTGGTACTTCGATCTATTGTTTTTTTGTTCACGGAGTGAACATTTCCCCTACTTGAACCCATATCTCATACGCACAGTTTATCCCTTACATACACTGTGTCTTGAATAGATATTGTAGCCCATCAACCCTGTGGTTAAGAGGCTAGGAAATAATTTCTAATGTCTCATACCTAGGTTTGTATCCTTTTATTTAATCCTGCCCCACATGACAAAGACTTTTTAGCACATCTTATCTTGTATTGAGACTACACCACATTTCGCCATAATTCATTCTAGAAACGCTTGCTGTTAGAATAAGAAAAATTTTAATGCTAAATTATTGCACATTCTAGGGAAGCGTGGTTACTGTTTTGAAATAACCGAGTGAGAGGGTTTTCAAGAAAATATTTTCCTGTCAAAACTGAAGCATCCTCTGTATAAAAGAAAATATGAATATTAACTGCACATCATATATAACTATTCGTGATACCCAATTGTGGCATATTTGAGGTCGTTTATGAGGCAGAGAATTTTATTTCAATTTTATATACGCCAAAATATTTTTTTATTGAGCAAGAATAAGGATAGAAAAAACGTTAAAAATTCTATGTATAAATAACATTAGACCCGGCAAAAGATTACTGTTTCGTTTTTATGGTATTCTAATCTTTTATTTCCCGAAGAAACATTTGGGGTCTAAAATGGATTTTTTTTGTAATTGATAAAAACATCGAACGTGTATACAAGAAAATGGTAGGTTCCTCTATAGTATTTTACTGACCATGCTAATGTACTGACACCGTGCGAGCACATGTCAAAATCGATATAATGTATTGTCCATATAGACGCGCATTTATCATTTATTATTGTCGGATTAACAACAATTGAGCGCTATTAATACACATTAATGTTTTTAGGCAAATAAAATTCCAAAATATGGTACGTTTTCTGCTTTTGCTTGTCACGTGGTAGGCCTATATTGAAGTTGCGATTATATCAACTTCAAATAAGTTTCAAATGGATTCCATCAAGACAAGTGGACGAGTGGTCTAAGGCGCTAGGCTCATAGAGCATATCCAAAGCGGCGTGGTGGCGCCGTGAGTTCGAACCCCGCCTCTCCCAAACTTTAATAGAAGTAATATTAAAATTTAACTTTTTTTTAAATTTCATATTGGGGAAATGTGACTGGGAGAATTTATGTATGGCGTGGAGTGGTGTGTATTGAGACAATGGCAGACAGGACTTTTTTTTGCCTCTTTTCTAAGCATGTTTACTATTGGATTGAGCCATCACATGATTATAATAGGCTTTACTGATTGGTGGGTAAGGTCAATGCTATTGTTTTATTTTTTGATAAGGCTGAGCATATTACTGCATATATGAAAAATACACTGCTATTTTGATACAGGCGATTTACTCAATTATATACTTCCAACTGACGAAATTAAGTTCATGTTATCTACCCAGTAATGTTTGCTTATTTTAATTAGAGCTCTAGTGGGCCAATGTTATTATTTGCATGGTATAATTGACTTGGAAAGTTTGTTTGCTGGAGAGTTATATAAGTCAGAGTCAGGATGTAGGTCATTATGCTTCAAATCACTAATTTATTGTAAGATCAGTGCAGAGTAGGTTAGATATGAAAATGGAAAGTTACAACAAATGACTATACACCTGATTCGTGAACTGTGTCTGTTTGAAAGACTCTTCTTGTTTAAACTTAAAACTTAAAAGTTTTCCCAGAGAAGTTTTTTTTGTTGCTAATTATTGTTCTGTGGCTCGTACTAAATAAGATTGCGCATAAAGAGTGTGAAATGTTTTAGGAATTTATCTTTAACTGTCTTTTGCTATACCAACCATCTTCAAATTTCAATAATGTGTTATTATTTGACCATATTAATTGTCCCACAAAATGTCACTTTCTGAATAATGTTGGTGATTCAGTTTCTATAATTTCAAATTTGGTCCCCTCTCTTACACCTTTTGAGAAGAGAAAACAATTTTGTTTTAATATAGAAATGTTTAGTTTTAGGCAGCATTATTGGAGTGTCAAAAAAGTTTATCGTACGTAAAGTATCCATTTATCATTAGCCTTTTCCAAAGGTAGACTATGCCGAGAGCGACATTAAATGAATAGCGGCAACCTCAAAAATATGTAATTGGAACAGCTCCCGGGTACAGTTGTAGTAGCACTTAGATCCCGGGACGCGGCTTAGATTCACGCACTTTAAAACGACTGACTGCACGATCTGTGTCAAACGCTAAGAAACTTAGTATGCTATTACTGGGATATTAAATATTAACGACAATGATTTATTCATATATTTATGACTTCAGGAAACGGTGCTTTATAATTGGCGGAAATAAATAAATATTTTATTTAAAATAAATCCACTCTTATAAAGTACGTAGTAAATTCAGATTTGTGGGACAGGTCTGTATTAATAATCATTAATATAACCATATAGTGTTTGTAATGTGTTTCTTAACCTATTCCGTTAGTTTGGGCGAAGGGTTTTAGCTATATGGAGGCATTATAAAAGTGCTCTAAGCATGTTTTAAACAGATTAATTGAGTAGAGCAAAGTACACTGATCAATATGCCTTTCGTTTGGAGTCAATCGGACATACGGGTTTCAAAATATATCAATTTATATTTTCTTTGTATCTTATTGTTTTTATCAATAATCAATAAAGTTAATGAGCTAAAATGACTGGAGAAGCTCATTAACATATCATTTTTGCCAATATTTTGCTAAATATCCATGCATAAATGTTCAGGGTACTTTTATTTTGCATACTTTTGCCCTGCAACTTGGTCAAAGTGTTTCTAATATGTTCTAATGTATTATACAGTGAAGTCGTCCCCTAATTTGCATATTTGCATAATTAATTAGCATTTATGCAAATTAGCTCATTAATTATGCAAATATGCAAATTAGAGGGCGGCTTCACTATATAATACATTAGAACATATTAGAAACACTTTGACCAAGTTTCAGGGCAAAAGTATGCAAAATAAAAATACCCTGTACATTTATGCATTGATTTTTGGCAAAATATTGGCAAAAATTACATATTAATGAGCCTTTTCAGTCCTTTTAGCTCATTAACTATATTTATTATTGACAAAAACAATAGGATACAAAGAAAATATAAATTGATGTAATATGGAAACCGTATGTCCGATTTGCTCCAAACAAAAGGCACATTGATCAGTGTACTTTACCCTACTCAATTAATCTGTTTAAAACATGCTCAAAATGCATCCAATACCACCTTAACATGGTTATTGACTTGAATATTTGGTTGAAATAATCTCTATTGGGCTGTTCTATAGCTGGTAATTCATTTCATACCAAACTCATTATATAGGTAGCCTACGAAAATACTTCAAGCTGCTAAGTGACTCTGCCAGCTTAATAGCGGGTTGTCTTCGAAACTTGGCAACAGTTTACTACAAGAAGTATTTATGTTTGTTTATTTGTCATTCACGACAGGCTGAAGTAAATTGGCAGGAGGCGGGAAATATGTGCGAATATGTGTGCGAAATATGTGCGAATGCGAAATATTACGAAAGTGAATTACATAAAATATCACTTCGTGTCTTTCATAAAGTCCCTTAAATTACTACTTTTAAAGATAGATGAAAAAAAAAGCTTTAAATGGTGACAAACTTTAGCATATAAACAAACCAAACAAACCAGTGTATTGACAAATTTGACAATGAGTTATAGTGTTGAAACACGAACAAGGGTATAAAGTTACATGTAATGTTATTATTATTTTTAATAAGCTAATTGAATGGTGGCAATCTAGTCTTTGTCAAAGACCTCGCGATCCTAGGGGGGGGAGCGGCGAGCGGCGAGCTGAGCGCCGAAGGCGCGACAGAGCGGCGAAGCCGCGACAGCGAGCGGCGAACCTTCAGTGGAATATTATAGGTGGCGCTCCCACTACGGTGGTCCAGGCAGAGCCTTGTTGAAAGGCTAGTGGCAATCTGATGAAACTTTAGGACGTAAACTGAACAAATTACCGGTGTATTGTTTCAAATGTTGACAATGAGTTATAGGGTTGATACGGTTATGAAACACGAACAAGGGTAAAGTTACATGTAATATTATTGTTATTTTTTTTATAAGCTAATTGCATGGTGGCAATGTGATGAAACTTTAGAACGTAAACTAAACACATTACTGGTGTATAATTTCAAACTCTGACGAGTTATAGTGTTGATAGGGTAATTGTCATGCGATATTATTATTTTAGTGGCACAATCTGATGAACTTTAGCATGTAAACTCAACAAATGTATTGTTCCTAACTTTCAAACTCGATTAATATTATCATGCTGGCAAGATGTAAATATACTGTGTCTAAGTTGAGAGTACCGTCAGTACGTTTACGTGGTTGCGTCGCCAATGTGCCGACAAACCACACTTATACACGCATGTGTATACGCCCCGCGAGATTAGGTTTAATAGTCCGCGCAATACACAACTGCAACTGCGAAATACACACATGGCGTTACTTTCAACCTGAGACGAGACACATCAGAGTCAAGAGATTAAAGCCTTAATGTACGATCTTTTTAAATTTTTAAATTTTTCTTTTTTTCTTCCAAGGAAAATGATAAAATAGTTAATATGCATAGTCATTATGAAAGTTCTCATTTGGACGCGAAAAACATTTGAAATTTGCAAAGAAGCGTACAACATCATAAGCTTCACCTCTATCACTCGAAACCTCTTTTTGGATTTAGGACGCCGAGTGCGGCCTCAGAGTTAGTCTCATTCACAGCCAGTTTGGTTACGCACCCTCCACAGTGTGTAGAGGTCCACGGTTACGCATAGGAGACGTTGGTCGGAGAAAGCATGATGTAGGTTTGCAGTGGCGTAGGCTACCCAGGCTCCTACTTTAACTAGTAACAAACGCACGGCGCATGCGCGAGCCGGTAAATTCAGTTTTGCTTTTGAAACCTAAACAAAGCCGAATATCAAAACAACTCCATGCAGAAAATCACTTCTTTTTAAAAAACTAAGCAAAATTACAACACAATTACTTCAGGGAATATAAACACCAAAGTCATATCTACCACATATGTCAAAAAGAAGTTGAAAATTCATCAGATAAGCGAGAAAGGGTCGAATTTTCGGTCAAAAAAAAAAAAATTTAGAAAAAATCATATTTTTTGGCCTAAAACTTGGCCATAACAAAATTCCCGTACACCACCAATTTCACGATTTTTGTCCTCAAAATTAACTGAGTAATCCTCATAGTTTTTCAAGTCAATTCCCCGGGAGACGGAGAAACGAAAAAAAAAAAAAAAAGATATTTAATTTTATTCAATTTAATCCACAAATTGACACCTGAGTCGGGGCGTTGCAAACGTGTCATATACGGTGAGTATGTGTGTACATAATGTAGGGACCGAGCCTACAGCAAGCTTGAACTTCCCGGCTCGCGCATGCGCCCTGCGTTTGTTACTAGTTAACTCCTACTACCCGGGGTGGGGGGGGTGGGCGCTGGAGAAAATGTGAATTTTGCCGCCTCCTTCATCAACAGCCCGAAAAGATTGATACAATATTGCTTGGGATCAGTGGCGTAGATTTCTTGTTACATTCGGGGAGAGATGGGGTTGGAAAAAGTATAGTGGCAGCACCTTTTGGCGACAGAATATATATCTATGGTACAAATTCGCACAACGCGCCAGAAAATTTTTGCTATTTTGAAAAAAAATGGCTATTTTGAATCTAAACTGATGAAATATTGTGCAAAAGTGGAATAAATGCGCGCGAAAGTTTGCACTTTTAATTTGGTCAGAAACCCATATTCAGGCGTCAGCATTGAGGGGATGATTGTATCGACCTTCCCTCTGGCAAAATATGGGGGGGGGGGGTTTACCCCTCCCATCCCCCGGGATCTATGCCTATGTTTGGGATGGTTTGAAAAAGTGAAGAGTAAAAAAAAATTGTTAACATTTTTTCTTTAATAATTCTTTTGTCGCCCCCTTCTTCTTCTGCCGCTCCCTGCTTTTATCCCGGGGGACTCTCGCCCAAAAGCCCCCAATATACGCGCATGGTTTGTCTGTACTGTGAGTGTGTTCCTCCCAGAATGCCATCAATAAATAATAAAAAAAATAGTGATTTCAATTTCAATCAAGGGTATAATAATTATTTTAGATAGTGGTGCCTGGATAACAGGGGTTGGGCTGGGCTGGACGTGGATTAGGTTACACATAAATACTGACAAGTGACATTGGTAGGTGCGTGATCAGTCACATCTCATGCCGTTAACTTGAAGACGCCTGTTTTCAGCTCATCACTCCAATTGCCTCGATTTTCGAAATCATTAAACATCAAAGTGGTATCAAAACACTATAATAACGGATCAAAATATTTTGTTTTGAATATTTCTCTCTTTTGATTCTGTATCAGGGGCGTAGCCAGCTTTCTTGGTCAGGGGGGGGGCAAAATAAAATTTTGGGGGCACAGACTAAAAAAATTGCAGTTGCATCATACAATACATAGAGACTATGTCTTCGAGCTTCCCGAAAAAGGGCCTTATTGGGATGATGTGCGCGCGTAGCGCGAAAAAAAAAAAGGTATTTTACACTATTTTCGCCCATTATCCGGCTAAAAAGGGCTTTATTGTTACAATTTGGCGCGTAGCGCGAAAATTTTGTATTTTACACTATTTTGGCCCTGAATTTTGCTAGAAAAGGGCTCCTTGCCCTTTTCTTTTCCTTTGCCCTCCTGATTTTCTCTCTCATTTTTTTGTCAGAGGGGCACTTTTTCTTTCATTTTTTGTCAGGGGGGGCACTCTGCCCCACCTGCCCCCCCGCTGGCTACGCTACTGTTCTGTATCCAAAGGACATCAAGTTATCTGGAGCACCCATTTTGGTAAGTAAACATTTTGTCATGTTGTAACTTTTCTTTGCGATATTTATTTTGTAATTTCTCAACCATATATCAAGTAAAATTTAATAAAGTATTTCACGTGCAAGCGAGATATCTTAAATGTTGTGCTTCGGTTCAAAAATATAATAAAAGAATCAATGGAGTCATTTTTTACCAACTCATAATAATGTTCCATGTGTCACAATATCAGAGTATCATCTTATGCCAAGTGACATATTTGCGGACTACATTTCCAATGAACGCGTAAATAAAGGTGATGAAACACACCATACGTTCTACAGGCCTGACCGACTCAGATTGTTTTTTGCTGTATGCATGATAAATTTATTGTGACTGAAAATAAGCGTGAGCGAAGCGAGGGAATAAATGAAAACAAAACAAAGAATTAATTAAGTAATTTAAAAAAGGCATTTTGATGATTTTTAAAGCAATTTGCTGAAAACACGCACCTGATCAACAGAAATGTCACTGGAATATTGTAAAAGCGGATGGGAAAATTGCGGTGAGCGAATCAAATAAAGCATTTTACAGATGGGGTTCAGAACATCAACATTATTTCTATTCAAATCACCCAAAGCCCTTACGGACAACTTAATTGGGAAAAGCAAAGGAAAGTTGCTATTTATTTTGTTTGATTAAACGGATTTCAGTAAATGTAAAAGTTCAAAGTTAATACACACCCAACACCAGTTACATTAAAATGGAAAATTAGTTTGTAACACAAATCCATATAAAAGTATAGGAGTCACGCGGTACCTGTGACCAGCAACAATGAATAAACGACTGATAAAGAAAACTAAAAAGATGTTACAAGCTTCCTTGAGATTATTTTTACACGCAACATTAAAATACTTGACTTCTTTTGTTTCATGATATAATATTACTAAAACCTTGCAGTATGGTACAAACGTCCCAATTTTAATATTTTGAAGAATCATTTATTATATATTTTAAAAGTGACACCAATGCTAAAGTTAATCATTGTCGTCAAATAAAAAAACACATTCTTTATCAATTTCTCCCCGTTCATAACCAAAGTTAAGTGTCAAATATCGGCACATTTTGATTATCCTCTCAATTTCACAGTGGCGCTCCCAATTTTCATAGCGCATTCTGATACCCCCTCTTCAAACATTCGCAACCTCATTTTGCCATACACACAAAACTGAGACATTTTTTTTTCAATTCTGTTGTTCTTCAGGACATCGAATATTGATTCATACTATAAATTCTGCTTTTACGTCTTGAGCTATTGTAGTTCTTAGTGGCGCAGTTGCCTTACTATAGGATTGTTAACCTAAAGTGGTAGTTAAGTCGTAGTCCCAAGTTCGAATCCATGGTCTACCCGAATTATTTTCTTTCAACGCTTCAGTCTTTGAAGGATAACAATCTTTCAAATCATACATTGTAATTATATTTTTAAACACAACCTTTTTTAGGTGAATGTTTTATAAAATGAATGCATTTTCATTGTTATGTTTTAGTTTGTTCCCGGAAATGTGCTGTTTATTTATCAATTTCCATTCATTTTC
Organism: Amphiura filiformis; assembly: GCF_039555335.1. Classification (NCBI taxonomy): domain Eukaryota; kingdom Metazoa; phylum Echinodermata; class Ophiuroidea; order Amphilepidida; family Amphiuridae; genus Amphiura; species Amphiura filiformis. Next base: position 13,117,432 of record NC_092636.1, read on the forward strand.
ATCATAGCTTTTAGACCCTCTACATGTATTACTAAATACCGTATAGAATTACATTTACAAGCATATATATATGGCTACTAAATGAGTGTTATTTTGACGAAAGAGACTGTGGCTGTACAAACATGAATTATTGCGAGACCAATCTATTGTAATATATTTGTATTGTGGCGGGTGTCTGCTCTTTCGTCAAAAAAACCCCACTCATTTAGAAGCATATATGCCTGTAGATGAAAAAAGACAAGCCAAAAGATAGAAAATTGTTATGTAATAATGGTATTATGCAATCTGTTGGCACAATTTTCACACCATGTTGATAGCTATATAATAGGGAATAATTGGAGGGATTACAGTTATTCCTTTTTCGTAGAGCAACCAGAGTATACCATTAAATAAAGAGCGATATTGACTCCTCCCAATGTTATCGCTACAGTGCAATAACTTTTGAGTGATTTTGTAGAAGCATTTTGTTTTTCAATTTGTTTGTACTTATTTATAGTTTGTTAATGTTTTAATTATTCAATTAAATTTTAATCATTTACGTCTAAGACTTCAAAGCTGAGAATGTGTGCATTTCCTACATTTGCTTAATCAGTTGAGAACTCAATTTTGCCCCAAATACCACTTGCTTGACGTTCTTGCGCTGCCACGACTATATCTTTAAAAGCAATAATGATGACCTTAAAATGTTATGCTTTGGTGTACGTGTCTTTATGTCTTAATATAGATCATTAGATTTGGTCCCGCAGATGGTAAAATCTGGAAATAAAAATAAACTTCTAATGAAAAATATGGTGTTTTTTTCTCACAGCAGAAGAGCTGTTCATACGAGACACTTGAGGGTTGCAACTTGGCCTTAGTGAGACTCAATAGTAGAAGATCCTGGTAAGGCAACTCATAACAACTTGTGTGTTATACTTAACCTTTGTATCACCGCTTAAGTTGGTTTTTGCGAAATATCAATTTTAAACGTCTTATTTTCTCAAAAAAGGAGTCATTTTCATTGTCCTCATAATATTAGCTTGCCAATGATATGATGTTGTTTTTGCAATAGACATGCCCTTTAAAGGCCCTTTCAGTGATTTCACAGGAACATTAAAAAAAATGGAAATTTGTCAGAGTTGCTTAGAAATAAAGAATAAGTCTACAGAATTTCATTAAACCACTTTTCCCCTGAATACATCGACAAATTAGTCAAAAAACAGAAGTTTTAGAAAGGTTTTCTACTTCAACTCAGATCGACTCGAGAAAATCGAGATTTTCGTACAGTGCGCCACCAATCGACTGGAAAAACTTCCTAGTCCAGTGTTTCTAACACGGGGGAAGTAGAGTCTAAATTGATTTAAAACAGACGCTTAATTTTTGTAGTAGAAAACAAAATAAGCAATTAAAGGTCACCGTGGCAAACTAACGGTCAATTCAAATATGAAAAACAGTTAAAATTGTGTATTTTGTTTCAAATAGTAGCTACTGATGTAATAAGTAGTAGAAACAATACGCAACGCGTGTTGGTACGTGGAGAGTGAGCTTCTTTCGATCTCGAGTCGGACTTTTTGTAGTGTCAGTATCAAAAGTCCAGAATCATGCAAATGCTTTATTTTGTCTAAAATACACGGCTTTCGACCGAACCACTAGCAGGCTATGTTAGCACATCTATGCCAATTACAAAGGTACCAAAATCTGAATTTTGATGATTTTTACGATCGTCCGGATGAGCAAATCACTGAATGGGCCTTTAACAAATCACAACATGGGATGTCACTGGTTGCACCACCTACTTCTTTTACAACCGTCTGCTTTCACGATTAATTTGTTAAATAAATAAATAAATAAATAAATAAATAAATAAATAAATAAATAAATAAATAAATAAATAAATAAATAAATAAATAAATAAATAAATAAATAAATAAATAAATAAATAAATAAATTAATTAATAAATTAATTAATTAATAATTAATTAATTAATTAATTAATTAATTAAGTAAAAAAAGTAAGACAAAGCTATATTCAGTATTTAATTAATCAATTAATTCAATTCAAAGAATAGTCCTCTGGTAAGGCCGTTACTTATAGTTTCGCATAACCTCACTAGCTCTCACTTGCGATCATTGCGTTTGCCGTAGCCTTTCAACAAGGCTTTGCTTAGAGCACCGTGGTGGGAGCGCTCGCTATCGCGGCTTCGCTGCTCGCCCCCCAGGTTCGTGAGGTCTTTGACAAAGACTAGGTTTGCATGCCGATCATCAGACGGATAATTTGTCATGATTTCAACTGAACATTTGCGTTTGTTTGAAGAGGGTTGGTGCTTTCAGCTGCTATGGCTATGTGCACCGGCAGCTGTATAATTATCTCGTGAACAATACCCTTGTTTCCATACAGTCCCTCATTTCAAATATATAGTTTTGGTTTCTCTATTGTTCAGAAACCAAAAATCAAGGGATTAAAATGTAGAGATGAACTGGTATGCAATCATAACACTATTGTGCTGGGAGGACACAAGAGGGTATATATAATCAAAAGTATAATGGCCTATAACCATACGTATATAATAGCCTATTGTGCTAACATTTTCATTATCGATATCTATCAACGCGGGCGACTTTTGCCGTAGGTGGCACACTTCCATGACACCATAAAATTACACCCGAGTTCCGAGATTCGTTTGATAAGTTATGCATAGACATCGTTGAGATATACGAGACCTAGGCCTACATGTAGAAAGCATGTGCATATATTGAGGGGTGGGGGGGGTGTTTTGTTTATTTGTCTGAAATATAAACGATGCATGATGATGTAGATGATTTGATTATGAATTAGATTATTCCCGGAAAGCACAACCCATACCTCTTACCTATGTTCCCTCCGCCACCTATATATAACCTCCTCCCTCCCCCCTCCCCACACTCGATATCGACTCTTCCCTATTATTCCACGCCACTCTTGAGCCCCCCTCTCCCCCTCCTTCCCTTCCCACTTCCAATGCTCTCTCCCCACTGTTTCTCTTTCTCCCTTACCCTTACCCCCTCCCCTCACACACACACACACACATACCCCCTCTTTCCCTGGCGATCTCTTCTATCTCTCTCTCTCTCTCTATTCTCCAATAAATAAATTGAATAAAAGTTAGTTTAAACCAGCTTTCTATGATATTGATCTTCCGTCATGCGACATGCACATAAATAGAGTTGTGCATAATAGTGTTTATATCAATGAAGTCATAATCTGTCAAGTGGCTATTGTAATGTCTGTGGAAATATTTCGATGGTCTATATAGTCTCCTTTGGTGTATACAAAAGAAATGTTTAAATTTCGCAGTGCAATATTCACGAGCAGAGAAGTCGAACAAAGCAGTCTACATTTGAAAGCATTGATTTAGTTTGAAAGCATTGACTTGAGACTACGAAATAGCCTAAGCTGATTTCACTGTGAAAATATATAGACCATCGAAATATTTGCATTCGACATTACAAAATGGGCCACTATTGTAATTGTATAGGTGCTATAAACAAAATCGATTCGTGTCCTTAATTCCATGTACCAGAATCGATGGAAGGCCATTATATGACCTCTAATAACCTAATGACTTTTACTGAAGCAATTTTTACTGCAAAAAGTAGAAGATAGAGGGGAGAATAGATTGTGTGATGTGTGTGTGGGGGTGTGTGTGTGGTGTGTGTGTGTGTGTGGGGGGGGGGGGGGGTGTTGTAGGGCAAGGGGATATGGGAGAGAGACAGAAACATATGAGAGAGAGCATTGGAAGTGAAAGAGAAGGGGAGGAGAGCTCGAGATGAAGATATCGAATGTAGGGGAGGAGGAGGGGAAAGTTGTATACTTCTGGTTATATACCCTATACTGTGTTCTCCCAGCATAATAGTGTTATGATTGCAGACCAGATCAGCTCTACTTTTTAATCCCTTGATTTTTGGTTTCTGAACAAAAGAGAAACCAAAACTATATATTTGAAATGAGGGAATACCATGGATACTCTATTATGCTTCACTGCACCTTGGTTATGCTCTGCTGTATTATATTTCCAAGCGGTTGCTTTTACCACAGAGCATACCTTGAGAGGACACTTGGCTCATTTGCATGGCAGTCGGACTCTCCATTGTATTTGTTCATTTGTGTATGGAGAGCAATGGCGACCCTTCATTGTATTTGTTCATTTGTGTATGGAGAGCCATTCTTGGAGCCCATGTGACTTAGGCTAGGTCCTCAGGTAGAGTCAGACGCTGTATGTACTAGAAACGCCTATTCTTAATTCCGCGTTTAGCCTAAATTTGTATTGCCCGGCGGCCCCGCGCAATGGAAAAACCTGAATTTATTACATAAAAAGAAATGAAAATTTAAAAAAGCCGGGTTCCAAATGAGTACATATTAAATGGGTGTAGAAATAGTTCTCAAAATATTAATTTATTTAGACAAACATACGGGATATAATGAAACTTTGACATGACGCCATGATGACATGATTTTATTAGTCGTTTTATATATCACCTATACCGTATGTCATAATACCAATATTTTGTAATTTTATATAAGAACTAATATTTTGCATCATAAATGCGCAGTCCATATGCACACACAAATACTAATCTTCAAGATATTAAGCTTTAGAAGACTTCAAAATAACATGTCACTAAGCAGGTCATATGTGCTGGCCTTGTCCTATTGTACTTGCTCATTTGTGTATGGAGAGCTCACTGACCTGTATAGAGGTCAATGGGCCAGCTTCTTTGTGGGGCACAACTCCATCGGTTTCAGGGCGTAGTTCATTGAACTCAACGGGCTGTTATTTGAAGTGCTTTAATGTTATTGCAAAACGGATCGTGGCGAAAGCTAATAAATAATTGAATATATGAATACAAAAGCTACCTAAGTCCATACTTTGGCCAAATTGAGTTAAGCATGGGAAATTGTTGCTATACATAGGCCTGTCATATGCATGAAAGAACAACTCAAATTCATTCTCTGTGTCTATTGGGCATGTGAAAAATAGCATGTATGAAAGAATCACCCAATTCCATGATTTGAGTCTTGTAACACATTGATTGAAATCCAGTATGTATAAAAGTCCACATGTAACACATTCATTGCTAGAGAATGACTTTTGAACAAAAAATGGGTTTAATAAAGGAAAGTGTGTGGTTTATATTACATGGCAGAATGCTTATCAACATTATACATACCTGTGTGCTTTATTTTGTATTATCTTACTAGTGGTAATCTCATTCTAACATTGTTGTCTTTGTATATGATTCAAAAATTAAGTCCAAAATTTAAAATGAACCCCACGAAGTCCCTGAAATGCTAATCGTCATACCTAATACAGGTTAATCCACTCATTTGCACGTAAAACTTACCATATTGACCAGGTAAATCTAACTGAAGGAATTAAAATGATACACGGGTTTTTCTCTCAAAATAACTTCGCATGGACTTAAGTGGCTTTTGTATTCATGTATTCAATTCATACCAGGGTTTAATTGATCCAGGGATGCGGACATTTCATTATTCGCAAACCACCGGGATTCAATATAGGTTTGCGTTGTAAATGAACATGTGAATAAAGATTGTGGGATAGGCTTTTACGACGGGAATTCATAACAATTAGTAGGTTTTTAGCGGGTTCGCCGTCGGACAAGTTTAGAACTGTCAAGCTTTCGTCAGGAGTAGCTCTGACTTCTTCAGGACAAAGTACCTAAGAATGAGACATGAAGACCGCCCCTTGTCAGCAGGAGTCATCAGTAGACATGTCTCATTCTTAGGTACTTTGTCCTGAAGAAGTCAGAGCTACTCCTGACGAAAGCTTGACAGTTCTAAACTTGTCCGACGGCGAACCCGCTAAAAACCTACTAATTATGTGAATAAGAGTGTCATCCCCCTGCTTTTACGTTAATTCCTCTCGGATGCTTGTGCGTTAACTTCCTGACATTTCTTTGCACTTATTTCAAAATCCAAACGGAGCCTTCTTAGAGCCACACCAGACCGAATTAGCAGAAGAAGTTGCTAGGCCAAAACTATACATGGTCTCCGACTACGCCGAAATCTTCGCTTCCTCGCCTATTCCCCATTGTCCAAGTTAGCGTTACCCATCCGACACCACGTGGAGGTTTGGGTTGAGTTGCCCACGAGTAATTACTATGCCAGCTTACGGGCCTTAAAGACTTTCAACTGAACAGAAATGTGTATACATGTATATACATTCTGTGATGTCAAAAACATGACAAACCAAGCCAACCAGCACAGGCTCTACTCCAAAAGTAGTCGAGAGTACTCAAACACTATGAATAGTGGGGGCGTAGAATAACAAATGTACTTCACAGGTGACTAGAGAGATTGCGAAGAAGCGTTCACTGCTAGCGCCATACGGGTTACGTATTACGACATTGTGCGGTGGAACGTCATAGTGCTGTTCACATCCAATTAATCTCTTACAGAGCAAGTTTGTGTCGGTCCTAACGCTCGTCGTTTCTAGTATGTTCGTGATAGCCGCGTACAATCTGGCTCAAGACTACATCTAAACGCAATTGCAATAAGCTCATGGTGGCGCTATGCTGAGACAAATATATCTAAAGATATAGGATGCACCCGTGATTCACCTTGGGTGCATCGAACCAGAGAACATGAGAATGGATTCTGATCTTCTGTTATCGAACCAACTTTCCTCGGTATTCATATGCAAATACAACTGACTGTATCTATTGCTCTAAACATTCAGTCCAGATTAGCGATATTTGAGTTTTGCGGGCTATTGGGAAATGAGTAGGCCTATAAATGGTCCACACGTGTAAGCCATTTGTCTAAATAACATAAACAGAGTTTGGTGTTGGATGACCCATTACAGCTTTGGAAGTCGCCGTGGTGTATATTATTCGAACAACAAGAAATAAACCCCATTATAAATAGTACCTTGTTTACTTTTTAAAGCAAAATGAAAATAGATAATTTAATATGCCTAGTTCGATTACTACCCAGCAAAAAGAGAACGTTAAATGTCGGGTCAAAGAATATGTGAGGGTCAAGGGTATAAAATGTTTTAATAACATTCAAACAACATTTTGTTCAAAATTTGCTGCAAAACATTCTAAAATACTAGACTTAAGTATACACAAAATGTTTGCCAAATAATATTTTACTATAGCATTTCGAATTTTGACTTGAAATGTTGGTTATTATTGTTTTCAGTATAACACGTTTTAAAAAAGAGTTGTCATGATTTTTATATTAACTGACATTGATATGTTATCAAAATGTTTTAACTAAAACCAAAAGCACATGCATTTTTTTTGTTTTTTATCAGCCTGTGTAGTACCACCTTTAATAACGCTCCTTATATCCATTTATACTCGCTTCTTTCAATTCCAATTTTCACGTCATGACTAAATCAAACTAAAATGATGATATCCAGAAATGTTTCTCTAAAATCACGCATGTTAATCTGATGTTTTATTCTCAATGTCCGCAATAACTTAATTTCATTAATCAAAATTTCAGACCACTTTGCAATAAGTCCATCAATGCATCACTGAGTTTTTGAAGCGACTGAACTAATTGGTATGTTTCTTAGTTTTTCATTCATTTTGTACAACATACATGCAGCAGATTGTACTTTTTTACCAAGGGTCAAACATTAAGGATTTGATAATTATTCTAATTGACTTATATCGTTGATTGCAAATTGCATGTAGCGTATAAATGCAGGCTTTCCAGTGTTTGTTACAATTTTGATTGCTTTAAAACAAAGTATCGATTTGGATAAGTTTATGGATGAAAACAATTACAAAATGACTAATGTATCTATGATTTGCATCATTAACCTTGGTCATGACGCCTAGCTTTCGTGTCTATACCTTTCATCACTTCTTAGGTATGAAATAATTATCAGACACAAAACTGATTTGATTGCACTTTGGAATGATATTCCTTTTAAACTAATCATTGATTAAACGCAATAAGTAACTATATAATAGTAAAACAATGTAAATAGATCAGCGCTAAAGAAACCAAAAACAGTGGAAAAAAGAAAAGAGAAAGGTACTTTTATTATGGATTATAGCCGTCATGTAAAAAAAGACAGTTGGATATGAAAATAAAATGAGAAAACTGAGAAGACGAAGATGAAAAAACAAAAAACCACACACATGCATTATATTTCAAAAACATTTTGGTGTACGCTGGGTAGTATCCATAAGAAAAACACTCGGACAGCAGCTGTTTAACGCAATGAAATGGCAATGGTGATAAATGACGTTACATGAACTGCTGGTGCCCGTCCAAAACAGACAATTCATACCGCATTATGTCGTAAGACGACACGATCTTGCTTGAATCTTCTTTTCGCAAGATGTTTTTTGGACGGCATTCTCCACACACAAATGAATAGGCAATCTTCCCGTTTGAATTCGCGTCGAAAAATTTCTAAATCTATTCACTTCTTTTCATCTATAGTAGGTCAAATTGTAACCCCAAAGTGGATTTTATTACATATCGGACTCTACTTGTTTGGATACTTTGAATTGCTTCATAACATGACAAACATAACATTTTTTCTGCCTTTTGTAATGCCTTTTTTGTCATTTTGGAACGTCATTATTTGCTGCCAACCGCAACGTCACTGCGTTACGGGAATTCTACGACTGACCAATTCATTGTCTTTTAAATTTCAGGTCTTATACCAGAACTAACTGTCCTCACAGATGTAGATATTTTAATCTACAATATAGCTATCTGGAAGTGCCTTGATTGAAAAAAAAATTCCACTGAAGAGATGTTGTACTTGAATCTCTTTGTTGAACTCATGAATATGTTAATAGTGTTCTATTGTTATCCTCCCAAAACCCAATACACACACAAAACAATCAATATAGGCCTTCCCTGTTAAAAATGCAAGTGTTGCCAGTTGGCAAAATTACAATTCCCTAGAAATGAACTTTATACAAATCCAGGATGAAAATTTAATTTTCACTATCTGCCCTGACAGAATTTCTTTTACTCATACAAAAGAAAAATATCCTTGCCGTTTGTTATTGCCACTCAACCTTACAAGTAGATTGGAAATTTCTCTGTTGATATCAGGAATAAAACTTGTCTTGGTCCCAGCCGGTTTGTGTTCCTCCGTCACTAAACAAACCGTCTGGCGACAACCCCGAAATGATGATTGCTGATTGATTCAGGGTTGGTTAATGAATTTCCAAATAAAAAGGTTTTCAATTGGCTATGGCTGATGAATTAGGGCGTGACTCGTGTAAGTGACACAAACATCGTATGGTAGATACCGCAAACGCGAAATGTACGCTAGCTTGCAGCCACTCAGGCGCCAATCGTCTGATATCGCCTTTCATGTCAGCGACTCGCAACGCGTACTCACATACATTGTGTTGATTAATACGGGGATTTATATCACCGCATGGCTGTCCACCAACTTACCTTATTTGGCAACCCAATATTTTACTGAGTTAATTTAGCCAATCAGGAAAGACGTACTATGAGGTTGTCGCCAGACGGTTTGTTTAGTGACGAAGGAGCACAAATCGGCTGGGACCGAGACTAAGCTGCTACCTACTCATAAGAGAGTGTTTACGTTCCAGGCATGACGAAGTTTCCGCGCTCACGCGTAACGCATACGCGTAACCTTGCGTTCGCGTATACCCTACTGGACTGTGGATTCATCACCGATTAACAACGCTTGGCTCCTGTATAAAGGTATAGGAGTTGTTGAATTTAGTTTTAAATCGACTTAGCTTAATTAAAAGCTATTCGCAAATTTGGTTACGTGATGAATCACACTTTGTTTCCTTTTGTTTTTCCACAGCTGTGAACTCCAGACTGTTTCAAGAACCAAAATCAAAGCCAAAGATTGAACACACCGGCATTTTCTACTTTTGACGACTCAGTTTGTTCTTTTTATGTACTGTATATTGCTTATTTTTTGTATGTATTGTTGTACATAAATAGTAATACAGTATTTGTTGTCGTAATCTTATCTTAAGGAGATTTTGTTTTTGTATTTGTATTTCTACAATAGTCTGTAAAGTCACTAAATATCAAAGTATAATATTTACAACTGATATACATTAACAACGAGAAAATTATTGTTAAACATACTCTCCATATATTACAATGATCATTGACACTAAGCAAAGTCAGCTTAAGACACTGTTTACGAAACCATCAAAACCAATTTTTCACACACAAACATACCTTGTCTTTCCTTTTGTTATTTTGTTCACGAATGTCAATTGTGAAGGACAAACACCATCAACTCCCATTGCCCTGAGCGTAACTGATGTTTGTGACGTTGATCAACTTCTAGTATTTTCTACCGAGCATATCCAACTTAAAGCATTTACCGGTCCACAGAAATGCAGTGTGTTGGTTACCACTGAAAGTAGTAGAGCTCTTTCTGTCAAAATACTACATTCAGGTTTGAACACTGTATTTTCTTATTTCTATATAGAGATGTTAGGAATTGATAGGTCTACCCAAGAATGTACAGGTCAATATGCTTTAGTGTCTTTAGCTCCTTGCACGATAGCCATCAGTGGAAGCCAATTTAGGTTTAACTTTCAGAACACTAATCTATTGCTTGAGGTACGTGCTGACGATGTTAATATGTCAACTTGTTTCGAAAGTTTATCTGATAAGGTTGTAATGTGTAATTTAACTTTAACAAAAATCTTGTCGAGCAAATCAAACAAAACAAGGAATATAGAATCAGAGACTATGAAGGACACAGACCGGAAGACTTTATCTCCTTCAATGTAACTACTCACATAATCAAGTGTGAATGTGAGTGCCTTCGGTCTTGCACGTGTACATTAGGTTATCAAGAATGGTGGTATTTGTGCATTACAGACAATACCAATAAGACCGTGGCAGATTTAGTTGTCTATGAACCAATTGTCTTGGGGCTATCATTTGCTAACACCAGTTTAAATGACATTCAGTCACATGCATTAGTAGATTCCAACACACTGAAATATTTAATCTTAGACCATAATAACATTCATGTACTTCCAATGACCATATTTGACTTAGAAGTACTTAGGTTACAACTATTTGACTACCTTGACGCCTTATTTATTTCATTCATCGGTTAGTTTGCATTATTTGGACTTGAGCCACAATGACATTTACATTTTACCAAGGGATATGTTTAGCTTACTACATGAATCTTTCTACCTTAACCTAAGTCACAATAACCTCACTTCATTACCAGGTGGAATATTCATGTCACTAAGAAAAATCCATCAGACCATTGACCTGAGTTATAATACTTTGACCACATTACCGGATGGAATATTCTCATCACTACAGACAATATACCATGGTACCCTTGACCTGAGTCATAACACTTTTACCTCATTACCAGATGGCATATTCAAATCACTACAGAAAATATCCAGTGGTACCCTTGATCTGAGTCATAATACTTTGACCATATGTGACCGTACAGCACGAATGAGCCGTAAATGTCCTCAATTGTATTCCGAGTTACAGTGTAAAATGGGCATGAAGGTCGTATTCATTGGTACCTCAATTTGGTGCTACGTGTACCTCATTTAATGAGATACACGTAGCCCCAAATTGAAATACCTATGAATATGACCTTCATGCCCATTTTACACTGTAACTCGGAATACAATTGAGGACATTTACGGCTCATTCGTGCTGTACGGTCACATATTACCAAATGGTATATTCATATCACTACAGGAAATATATCGTGGTACCCTTGATCTGAGTCATAACACTTTTACCCTATTACCAGATGGAATATTCACATCACTACAGAGAATATCCATTGATCGTAATCTGACTCATATTTTTTCCTCATTACCAGATGAAACAGCCACATTATTAACAGAATTGCTAAATGGTACCCTTGATATAGATCATAACACGTTGACCACAATGCTAGGTGGATTATCCACATCACTAGTATTAGGAAAAATGGAGGGTATCCTTGATCTGAGCTACAATAACTTGACAACATTACCGAATGGAACATTTATATCACTATCGGACTTACTAGATGGTACCCTTGATCTGAGTCATAACACTTTAACCTCATTACCGGATGGAATATTCACATCACTACAGGAAATACACTATGGTACCCTTAAACTGAACCACAATAGCCTGACCACATTACCAGATGGAATATTCAAATCACTACAGACAATATCATTTGGTGGTGACCTTGATCTAATACTTTAACCTCATTACCAGATGGAATATTCACATCACTACGGGCAATGTACTACGGAGGGTACCTTAACCTAAGTTTTAATAACCTGACCACATTCCCAGATGGAATATTCGCATCACTACAGAAGATATCATACGGTACCCTTGATCTGAGTCAAAACACTTTGACCACATTACCGGATGGAATATTCACATCACTACAGAAAATATTATTTGGTACCATTGACCTTAATCAGAACAACTTGACCATATTACCGGATGGAATATTCACCTCACTAAGTGATACAGACCACGGCGTTATAGGCCTGAGCTACAATGATTTGACCATATTGCCTAATGAAATATTCTCTACGATGGGGGATCTTTTTGGCCTTTACTTTAGTCATAATGACTTGGTTATGTTACCAGATAACATATTCTCTTCAATGCAGAATCTATGGATCCTTGACATGAGCCACAATAAATTGGCTGCATTGCCAGATGACTGCTTTAAGACTTTGTACCAGCTGAAAGCACTCGATCTAAGAAGTAATCCTTTGACACGCTATTCACCCATGCTTTTCAAGTCACTTACTGCATTAAAAGTGCTTGATATAAGCAAGAACAGACTTGGCACATTTTCAACAGATTTATTTCATTCAACTGTAAATTTGTCAAGTTTAGATATGTGTGGAAACAGTTTGGCAACAATCCCTTTCGGTGCATTTAAAAGCCTTAGTGCATTGATATACTTAAGCATAAGTAGAAATATTCTTTTCACACTACCTTCGTTTAGAACACTTGTAAAATTAAAAGTCTTAGATCTTAGTGACAACAGACTTCAAAACTTCACATCTGAAACCTTTTATGGGCTAGAGAATTTACAACATCTCGTTCTTTCCAACAATCATATATTAGAACTACCAGTCCACGCATTTGATCACCTACATGAGCTTGTATTTCTAAACTTATCTCATAATACTATTCAAGAAATTTATTCTAAGGCTTTCAAAACCGAACTGAGGGGAAATGACATCTATAAAATAACTCATCAATCATTCAACATTTTCAGCAATCATTACTCGTTGACTGCCGATAAAACGCCCAATAAAGACTTAGTCACCGGACCGCGCCGGCCAGTTAAAGTACATGCCCTATCACACCACTCCACACCATACATAAATTCTCCCAGTCACATTTCCCAAATATGAAATTAAAAAATTCAAATTTTAATTTACTTCTTTTAAAGTTTGGCAGAGGCGGGGTTCGAACTCACGGCGCAACGCTTAGTACTCTATGAGCCTAGCGCCTTAGACCACTAGGCCACTTGTCTTCTTGTTATTCATCTGAAACTTATTTAAAAATATAATCGCAACTTCAACATAGGCCTACCACGTGACAAGCAAAGGCAGAAAACGTATTATATTTTGGAATTTTATCTGCTTAAAACATTAATGTGTATTATAATAGAGCTACCATTATTTATATTGTTGAATTCTCAAGCGCATAGAGACAATTAATACGAGCGTCCTATGATACATACACAATACATAAAATTGATTTTGATCTTCGGCATTACTCGGTGACCTCCGATAAAACGCTCAATAACGCCGGTCAGTTAAAAAAAATGCTTAAGTACATGCCCTATTGAGATAAGCAATCCTTTTGTGATATGTCCATTTATCCATATAATAATAGCAATCAGATTTTTGGATGGATGTTTTACACAGTGATTGGAGGAGAAGCTATGTAAATAATCAAAAGTACATGTCTAGAAATTGACAAGGACAACTCCTTTTGTCAAAATTGTTTTCACCTATTGCTCAGTATGTTAATTAATCCGATTAATTACGTAATTTCGCCAGCGTATGATATATCAGTACTAATATGTAGGCCCAAGGAGGTTAGATATAGAGGCCTTGCATGTGACGTATCATCCCGTAAATATGGCGGACTACTCAAATGCATTCAACAAAAGCATGATTGCAATCTACCGTGACAGTTCACTCACACACACAACCCTGCACTACCATGACTACGATCAAATAGGTTGATGACAACATTTGATTGAATGGACTGCACTCCGCCATAACTACGGTGAAGGACACCGGCTCAAATCCTTTGTTTGGAGCCAATCGATAATTTCATGCAGGGCCTCTATAGAAAGAAGAGGAAATAGATTACGTATCGCATATTGGTCCTTTGTGCCTATTAGAGTTTCCGCAAAGAGGAGGAAGAAAAAAAAGGAAGGAGGGGGGGGGGGGAAGGAGAGGGAGGGAGAGGGGGACCGCTGGGGTCACAGGGCTCTAAATTACATAGGCGTAGATCGGGGGGATAAATGCCACAATATTTTGCCAGGGGATGGTCAATATAATCACCCCCCAATATTGACGCCTGTGTATTGGTTTGTGTCGAAATTAACCTCATATTTGGCCATTTTATAGCCACAAAATGCCATTTTAGCGCTTTGCGCGAATTTATTCCACTTTTGTCCCATATTTCACCAGTTTAGTTTCAATAGGCCTATGCTAAAATTTTCGCGCGCATTTGTACCATAAGGTTCACTGTACTGGGTACTTTTAAAAAATCCTAACCTAACCTAAACATAACTTTAACCCTTAGATTGGAGCTCTACTAGAAGTAAAAATATAGATAGTGAACGAATTTAGTATTTCTATATCTATGTGAGAATGATACAATAGAGGCCCTGCATGAAATTATTGATTGGCTCCAAACAAAGGTTTTCAACCGGTGTCCTTCACCGTAGTTATGGCGGAGTGCAGTCCATTCAATCAAATGTTGTCATCAACCTATTTGATCGTAGTGCAGGATTATGTGTGTGAGACGAACTGTCACGGTAGATTGCAATCATGCTTTTGTTGAATGCATTTGAGTAGTCCGCCATATTTACGGGATGATACGTCGCATGCAAGGCCTCTATGAGCGTGTTTATAGTGAGACAATCTTTCCGTTATTTAGCTAAACTACCGCGTAGTCTAGATTTGCAATGGTTAGTAAAACATAAACAAATATAGACTGCGTGGCAGTCCAGATAAATACCGCATAATCTGGCTCACTATAAACACGCTCTATATGACATGATGAACATAGTCATTGATGCATCAGTTTTAAAATAGACTAGGCGGTTACCCATATTTGGCGGTTCTCGGCTGGGCGCGATTACCAGGCTGATGGTGACATGCCCATATGACAATTTTTACTAATTTGACCTCAGATGACCCCAGGGTGACATTGGATGACCCCAAAATGACCTAAACTTATAACTCTAAATGTTGACTGTACCTACCAAGTTTCATGCCCATATATGAGCTTTTACTAATTTGACCTCAGATGACCCGTGGTGACCTTGGATGACCCCAAAATGACCTTCAAAAATGCTGCTTTAAATGTTGACTGTACCTACCAAGTTTCATGCCCATACGACACTTTTTAGTAATTTGACCTTAGATGACCCCTGGGAGGGGACCCCGTGGTCAGATGACTTAACGAACATAAACATCTTCTTGCCAGCACAGAACTATACCCACCCACCGAGTTTGAGCCCCGTACGACCTAGTTTCATGCCTATATAAAAGTTTTTAGTCATTTGACCTCAAATGACCCCTGGGAGGGGGGGGCCCGTGGTCGGATGACTTAACGAACAGACACACCTCCTTGCCAGGACAGAACCACACCCCCCCGCCGAGTTTGAGTCCCCTACGACCTAGTTTCATGCCCATATGACAGTTTTTAGTCATTTGACCTCAAATGACCCCTGGGAGGGAGCCCTGGGGTCGGACGACTTAACGAACATAAACATCTTCTTGCCAGGACAGAACTACACCCACCCACCGAGTTTGAGTCCCGTACGACCTAGTTTCATGCCCATATGACAGTTTTTAGTCATTTGACCTCAAATGACCCCTGGGAGGGGCCCCGGGGTCGGATGACTTAACGAACATAAACATCTTCTTGCCAGGACAGAACGTCACCCACCCACCGAGTTTGAGTCCCGTACGACCTAGTTTCATGCCCATATGACAGTTTTTAGTCATTTGACCTCAAATGACCCCTGGGAGGGGCCCCGGGGTCGGATGACTTAACGAACATAAACTTCTTCTTGCCAGGACAGAACTACACCCACCCACCGAGTTTGAGCCTCGTACGACCTAGTTTCATGCCCATATGACAGTCTTTAGTCATTTGACCTCAAATGACCCCTGGGAGGGGGGGGGCCGGGGACGGATGACTTAACGAACATAAACTTCTTCTTGCCAGGACAGAGCTACACCCACCCACCGAGTTTGAGCCCCGTACGACCTACGACGGCCTCACATTAGCAGTCACAGACAAAACCTAAATCTACAGAATATATCCATTACTCGTCGATACTCGAAAGAGCTCAAAATAAATAACTTAGAAAATTTTCTTGATGTCCTTTAACATGTTTTCATAGTTAACCATCGTTAGCCATGGAAATCTATCATGAGAACTGACCGGTGACTAAGTCCGATTTATTGGGACGTTTATCGGCAGTCAACGAGTAATGTCAACTGTGATACTAGTTGACCAATATTCATCCTGTTGCTTTATTGAAGAAGCCCAATGCATTTCTCAAGAACCACGCCCAGAATATTTAACTTGTAACAGAATGTTACCAGATTTATCTATCAGGGTTTCGGTATGGCTTATTGGACTATTTGCATTAACATGCAATGGAATTGCTTATTACCTACGCTCACAAAAAAGACAAGCAAACAAAGTTCAAACATTACTTATATCACAATTGGCACTATCAGACTTCCTCATGGGTATCAACATGCTCATTTTAGTCATTGCTGACTTGTACTACAATGAGTTCTTTCCATCATATGTCTTTCAGTGGCGACAAGGATTTACTTGCAAACTAGCAGGGTTTTTGTCGATATTATCTAGTGAGGGATCTGTACTTTTATTACCCTGATAAGTATTGATCGTTTACTAGCAATAAAATACACATTTGGTAGCTGTCGACTAACAACAAGAATTGCTCGAATTTGTGTTGCACTTACATGGTTAGCAGCCATATTGATGAGTAGTCTCTCTATTGGCTTGACAAGTGAGCAGTGGACTTCGGGTATATATATAAATGCGCATATATAAATGCGCACGTGACATCTACAAGTCGCCATACCGTGTTCAACGATGTAAGGTACCCGGATGTGCACAAATTCCACACGCAAAAGTATAGGCGAAAATGACAGGTTACAAGGAAAATTGGCTTTGCAAAATAGTGGCATTGATTGCAAAGGGCAAAATAATTTGACCCGAAACATAAACTCTTTATTTGGATTTTCCATTACGGAAAAAAAAAAAAATTATGACGGAAAAGCTAGATATAGCTGATTTAAAAGTTATATTTCATTATTTCCGTGCTAAATGGGCGTGGCAATTGGCCATATTGATGACGAAATGTGATTCTTACTGGCATTAAGGTCAGAACTGGGTAGCTGCCGATGATGTTATTTGATAATGTTTGCACGTAGGGAACTAAGGGGCTGTCATTTTCTTCGGAAGGAAGGGGTCATGGATTTATTTATTTGGGAGTCAAGATAAGTATTCCCCCCGTAGTGCCGCCAATGAACATAACTCTGACCCTAATTTTAACTCTAATTATAACGTAAATTGAGGAAACTATAACTTTAGCCCTTTTCGGCATAATGACCCTCTCAAACTAATAGATGTCCCCGCCCGACCTTCTCAACTCTAACTTACTCATTCGCTCGCAAATGGACAAAAAAACAAATTCAAAATGTGTTTTTTAAGCACCTTTTTGTGTCCCCCATGCTAAATCGGTAATCTGTACACCCTTTGTCAACCTTTGACGTACAATTTAGAGTATTAACACGTAGATGACTGTACATGATCTAATCATCCCGGCTGGAAGATGTTGAGGAAGACTCGTATACTATACATTACGCTCATACGTCATAATGACAATTTGACGTACAATCACGTATGTGATCCATGCTTTGAGGTTTATTCAGCTAGTAAGTTAGATCCGTCATACACATTATTGTCATGGTATTATATTGTAATTGTATACGCCAATTTTGTTCAGTTTGATTCAACCGGCTTATAAAGTTTTACTTTACACGGAAGGGGAAAGTTAGCAAAAAAACAATTAATTTATGAGTGTAAAAGGGGGGAGGGGTGGTTTTGGGGGCAGGGGGGGGGGGACAAATAATATTTATAAAATTAGAAGTAAGGCGAGAAAGAGAGAAACCCTGTTCTACGGGCGAACGGACCTTTCAAGTAGGGTCGGTCGGTCGGTTGGTATTTAAAATTTTTTTTTAAATAACCCAAAAAATCACAAAAATCTGTAAATAAATTTCAATTTGAGAAAATACAAAAAAAAATTTGTCCTGAAATTTCCGAAATTTGGGGTCGGCATTCATTTGTACAGGAAAAATTTGTTTCCCAATTTGTTCAAAATAGAATAGGGTTTTCGTTTTTCGTCGAATAAATAAATAAATAAATAAATAAATAAATAAATAATTAAATAAATAAATAAATAAATAAATAAATAAATAAATAAATAAATAAATAAATAAATAAATAAATAAATAAATAAATAAATAAATATAAATAAATAAATAAACATTAGTTATGTTTGTACATGGGGGGTGCTGTGCAATAATCATGATCCTTTGATATCCATGATTTATCCTTGCAAATTTATAGCATCGAACCTCCAGCCAATTTCCTTGCCAGTGCTAGTCACGAAACAAGGTCACAACTGCAGCCACTCCTTCAATGATCGCCATTTCAGTGATTGGCAGTGATGTAATGCAAATATGGCGCTGGCCATCTGGTCACGTGCGCATTTATATATGCGCATTTATATATACAACCGAAGTCTACTGGTGAGGAAGGTGACACGTTTAGCATTTCTGAAGTGTGTATTGGCATCCCAATAGTTCGTAGACACTCGACCGAATTGAATAATAAGCGCAATCAAATTAATAATGAGACTAATTTTTATATTAAAGTGGAGAGAATAAACAGCGGATGGGTCAATAAAGCTGGTTTCATACTACCCTGCCGCTTGCCGCTGAGCGGCGTGGCGCACGCGCATTGCAGACAAACGGATACAATCAAGGCTTGTCATTGGTTGAAACGCCCTGCCGCTTGCCGCAGCGGCAAGCGGCAGGAAAGTATGCTGGGGGCATAAGCCAATGAATATTCCAGTAGATATGTTCATAGATCAACAACAATATGAACAATATGTAAATTACACCACTGCTAAAATTATTGGAAGTAAAATTTCCCCTATCATTTCCATTGTTGTATTTATTGGGGTTAACCTATTGTGTTTCATGGTGGTAGCAGCATGTTACATACAAATATTTCGAACTGCAAGAAATACATCAAAACAGGCAGCACGAACTCAAACCCACGATGAGGAAATACGCATGGCCCGGAAAATGTCTGCCCTTGTACAATCTTTGTTGCTGGGTACCATTGTGTATAACATGCATCCTTGCGCAGTTTAACGTTATTAAGATAACGGATAATAGGGTTCATACTGCCAATCAATTCATCAATAAATCCAATTTTGTATGTAATTTATGTGGAGATCTCAGATTATTGGCAGAAAAGGAACGAGGCTCCACAAATTGAGTTGCAAAGACGCTAGATCAAAGCACTCGCACAATGGTCACCCGTTCAGTGTTAAAATATGACAGTTGTTCTATTTATTTTCCAAAGAAACTTTAAAAAGTACATGGCTTTTTTTCAACAATCTCTCAATGAAAATTAAATTTAGCAAATGACTTTTTATTCAGTTGCTGAAGAGGACGCCCTCAATGTTTTTAAAAATTCTGTTTTGACATTGTGATGTACTTTAATAAATTCAATTAATTTGAAAGCGCATTCCGCATTATTTGTCAATTTGTCATCAGCTTTGAGATAAAGCTTTTTTAAAACTATAAGCCTTACATGCAGTTATTATATAACCTTTAATTTACACTGAAAAGTTTCATCTGTAGGATTGTTCGTAATAATTATTTTATTTTTGATAGACAAATCCAGAGAATAAAACTCACGTTTCTTAGCTTTCGATAGCAGGGTCTGCCATCTTGATCACAGGTGCTTTCCAGGCTCACTGCATCTCCCGCGGGAACTGGTAGTCTCGTTCCTACGATGTGATGTATGCTTAATCAGTGAGTCATATACGTGGTCATTTTAGTGCATCCAAAAGATAAGCGGGATCCCAACGAGACTTGTGAAGTGGTATACAGAGTGGATTGCAAAGGATGCGACAAAATGTATGTGGGCGAAACAGGTAGCATACTGCAGTTACTGTCCGTTTTCCTATACACAATACACAGTGCTCTTACCATTGACGCGTGACCTCTACAAATAGCCTACGTTAAAAGTATGGGGATTTGCCTAGTTAACGTCGCTGTGTGAAAAATAACCGGCCAATATTAAAAGTACTCTTCTAAAGTTCTAGAAAATATAGTTTTGTAACATGTCCTAAATTTTTAGCTAATTTAGATGTTTGGAAATATGCGTACTTTGGTGTTTTAGTGTATGTTATAGGTAATAGTACATTGCCTAGTTAACGTCGCTGTGTGAAAAATAACCGGCCAATATTAAAAGTACTCTTCTAAAATTCTAGAAAATATAGTTTTGTAACATGTCCTAAATTTTTAGCTAATTTAGATGTTTGGAAATATGCGTACTTTGGTGTTTTAGGAAGGATATGTAAACGACAGATAACACCAAAAATATGAAGAAATTATTTCCAAACCGTGTTAAGTCTGCAAACCACCATGCTTCTCATTTTCAAGAACGCTGGTTAACAATAAGCACGTATTGTCTCATTTCGTATACAAAGACCACACAGAATTGTTCTCTAGCGCTCGCTTTATAATCGTTCACCCAACTGAAACTATAATCCCAGCGCATTGTTCCATTGTACGTGTAAAGCAGAAACATGTGTTGTGTGTATTTAACCAGAGAAGATATGATTTAATCAGTTGAGCTGTTTTCAATGAGTGTTATCTTGGTTTAATATCTTTTAATGGGGTTTAAGTCCTGCAAAGGTCGAGGTGAATTCTACTGTAGACATGACTGCATCATGGAGCGTTTGCAACAAGACTTAAAGAACATCAAAAGGACGCCGAGAAAATAACAGCAACAGAAATTACACCAGAGCAAAAAGAAAAGAATCATTGACAGAACAAAACAAGTCCGCCATTACTGACCACATTTCTCAAGAAAACCATGTTATCAACTGGGAGGGGGCGAAAATCATAGACAAGGACTCAAATCAACACACCAGAAAGATCCGCGAAGCAATATGGATTCGCAGAGGGGGCGGCAAAACCATGAACAGGGACATTGGAATGTATTCTCTTGACCACGTACTAGTATATGACTCACTGATTAAGCATGTACATCACATCGTAGGAACGAGACTACCAGTTCCCGCGGGAGATGCAGTGAGCCTGGAAAGCACCTGTGATCAAGATGGCAGACCCTGCTATCGAAAGCTAAGAAACGTGAGTGTTATTCTCTGGATTTGTTTATCAAAAATAAAATAACCTTTAATTTAGTTATTATAAGCCTTACATGTAGTTATCATAATAACCTGGAGTGTAGTTATTTTTAGCCTATAATACTGTAGTTATTATATAGCCGTATACGTAAATCTATGTTATTTAGCCTTACATGCAGTTATTATTATAACCTTTAATTTAGTTATTATAAACCTTACATGAAGCAAAGTATTCTATTTGCATGAAGTTATCATAATAGCCTGAAGTGTAGTACATGTAGTTATTATATAGCCGTAAATTTATGTTATTTAGCCTTACATGAAGCATGGAAGTACTTCCATGCATGAAGTTATTATATCCTTAAAATGTAGTTATTATTATCCTTACATGCAACTACACTGCAAATAATTATTACTGAATTATTACTGAGTGAAAAGGTGGCAGAGCAACAAAATTGGTGAATTGAACTCAATGTTGATTAAATTGTACTCGTACTGAGTAACAAATGGATATTGAGTCCCATTTGACTCATTGTATTGCTCTGTTCCATTTTAAATCGATATTGAGTAATGTTTATATTTAAAGTATACACGTTACATCATTGTTATGGTAAACTTAAAGGACAAACATAAGCTAAAATAATATAGAATATCTGCTTACTTTGTTATGTGTGATTTAGTCAATGACATTGGGCTGTGATGGTGAAAAATGACAATAACAGCATACATAATGCTATGGGAAGTGTGCCACTGCCTCCCAAATAATGCTAGGCATTTGCCACATTGAGTTTTACTGCCTCCAAATAACACCATATATAATGCTATGGTATAGGTGCCAAATGGTTGTCATTCATCATGTTCATGGGGACTCACCCGGTAGACCGTCCTTGGATAAGTATGATGTATTTAGGAATATCTTAGGCACACAAAGGTCTTAAAAAGGTCTAGGGCGATCTAACTGGCCCTGTTTCCCTGCGTGGCTGTTTCTAAATTAGACCCAACTGTCGTAGAACTGAATTATTAGAGCTTGTCAGCCTCGGGCCTACCGGCCCGCTGCCTTGCGGGAAGGAACTTGCCGGCATTCGGCCTTGATTTAATGTATGCATCAAATGAATATTTCATTTAGTGTTTTTAGTTCATATTTTATCCTCATACTTCAAGCCCTTTCCCATTACTCATCGATGTCGATAGACGTCCCAATAAACCGGTCAGTTCTACAGAATAGATCTCCATGGCTAACCATGATTAACTATGGAAACATGTTAAAGGACATCAAGATAATTTTCTAAGTTATTTATTTTGAGCTCTTTCGAGTATCGACGAGTAATGCATATATTCTGTAGATTTAGGTTTTGTCTGTGACTGCTAATGTGAGGCCTTCGTAGGTCGTACGGGGCTCAAACTCGGTGGGTGGGTGTAGTTCTGTCCTGGCAAGAACAAGTTTATGTTCGTTGAGTCATCCGACCCCGGGGCCCTCTCCCAGGGGTCATTTGAGGTCAAATTACTAAAAACTGTCATATGGGCATGAAACTAGGTCGTACGAGGCTCAAACTCGGTGGGTGAGTGTAGTTCTGTCCTGGCAAGAAGAGGTTTATGTTCGTTAAGTCATCCGACCCCGGGGCCCCCTCCCAGGGCTCATTTGAAGTCAAATAACTAAAAACTGTCATATGGGCATGGAACTAGGTCGCACGGGGCTCAAACTCGGTGGGTGGGTGCAGTTCTGTCCTGGCAAGAAGATGTTTATGTTCGTTAAGTCATCTGACCCCGGGGTCCCCTCCCAGGGGTCATCTGATGTCAAATGACTAAAAAGTGTCGTATGGGCATGAAACTTGGTAGGTACAGTCAACATTTAAAGCAACATTTTTGAAGGTCATTTTGGGGTCATTCAAGGTCACCACGGGTCATCTGAGGTCAAATTAGTAAAAACTCATACATGGGCATGAAACTTGGTGGGTACAGTCAACATTTAGAGTTTTAAGTTTATGTCATTTTGGGGTCATCCAAGGTCACCCATGGGGTCAACTGAGGTCAAATTACTAAAAACTGTCTTATGGGCATGAAACTTGGTGGGTACAGTCAACATTTAGAGCCAAACTTTTGGAAGGTCATTTTGGGGTCGCCAGGGGTCATCTGAGGTCAAATTAGTAAAACTGTCATATGGGCATGTCACCATCAGCCTGGTAATCGCGCCCTGCCGAGAACCGCCAAATATGGTAACCGCCTAGTCTATTTTAAAACTGATGCATCAATGACTATGTTCATCATGTCATATAGAGGCCTTGCATGTGACGTATCATCACGTAAATATGGCGGACTACTCAAATGCATTCAACAAAAGCATGACTGCAATCTACCGTGACAGTTCGTCTCACACACATAACCCTGCACTACGATCAAATAGGTTGATGACAACATTTGATTGAATGGACTTCACTCCGCCATAACTACGGTGAAGGACACCGGTTCAAATCCTTTGTTTGGAGTCAGTCGATAATTTCACGCAGCGCCTCTATTGTATCATTCTCACATACATTAGGAAATGAATTTGGAGAATACCTTCTGTTAATAAAATACTATGCTGACCTCACGCTGCAGTAATTTGGAAATGATTGAGGTCAGTAATATATCAAAGAATGACTTCCAATTCATGAAAACAAATAGATAATCAGCATATCGGATTAAAGGCTTGAGGTATTTCAATTGCAAGGCCCATTACTTATACACCAACAAAACGGGATTATTGATAGCTATTGTCAAGCTATTGTTATCAGATTATCTTTCACGACATTCGATTGTATGGGAGTTGCGCCAAGGGCGCGATGTTTGAATTTTATTATTTACTCATGTTGCTCTACAAAATATTAAAAACACATCAAAGTATTCCAATATCTTTTTAAGTTATGACAAATTGTGTAAAATGTCTATCCTTTGTCGAAAATAATTTCTGTGTAGCATCGAGAATCATTTACATAGGATTTTGGAGACAAAATGTGATCATTTTGTGGAGATACCGAATGCTAGAACAAACAAAATTATATTTTTTCTGGAATGTGTACACCGTACGCTTGGTATTCCTACTGATTTCGATACTGAAATAATTCTTAAGATGATGTTCTTTGAAGATTTATGTTGGCATTTCTAGAGTCTGTCATTATACTAGCAAACATGTAGGCTAGCTCGAGATACTCTAGCTAAAATACAGGTTTACATTTACTATCTTACATTATCTTGCTGTATTTCAGCTAGAGCTCCAAACGACAAGCTTCCGGTTTTTTTTTTTGTATATTACTGTAAAGTAAGATGAAGAAGAAACCCGCCTCGGAGCCCGCCCTACTCATTATTTCATTGTACTTATTGCAATTTGCCTCCACACATTACGTAATCAACACAAAGCTTTTGTGAGGATTAGTGAGTGGATAAGAAATTGACAGTGGAGGATACGAAGGACACGCCGATTGTTAGTTGTCAATCATGAATTGCCGCAACGTATTAATATTTTACTGCATGGCATTCCGCAAACACCAAGACAAATTATGCCGTATTTTTCCAAAGATCATCTCATATGAAGTAAGCTGAATGCGATCTGTACTTTTGTAACATTCCGATCGCTTTTGATCACCTATTATCGGCGAATTTGCTTGAAAACACGTGAGTTCATGTTGTGTAAACATAATTAGCATAGACACAAATGAAATTACGATGCAATACAATGCAATTTGAATGCGCAGCAGACCTATAGAAATAACGTTGCCCGGTTTTATGCCGAATTAGACCCTGTCTGATGTAAGCCAAGCGCAGTGTTGTAACTGTGCTTGGATTCGTACTAGGGTCTATTGATCAACGTATTATTCATGCTTGCTCAACTGAGGATAATTTGTAAACCAGCAACTCGCATGGTACAATGGATGGAAGGCGTTTCCAGTCCCTCCATACAAGGTCCCTGATATAATGTAGCATGTGCACACATTATCATGTTGTGGATGGTAAATCAAGCTGGTCCGTACACATTCCCTTTCAAATATATATAAATAAATAAATAAATAAATAAATAAATAAATAAATAAATAAATAAATAAATAAATAAATAAATAAATAAATAAATAAATAAATAAATAAATAAATAAATAAATAAATAAATAAATAAATGTGAACAAATTGTAGCGTAGCATTAAAATCATAATAACCATTGCTGGCAGGCGGATTCGAACCAACGATATTGACAATACCACTGAGCTATGACAGCATCTAGTGATGAGGGTCGAGTTTTTAGCGTATACAGTGTTTGTCTGTGATTATGCCGCCTCGTGAAATAAATAAATATAAAATCTCAATTTTTAATTTAAATTTATTTGATAATCTTCTAACCTATATTTTCTTTAGAGCAGGGACACATATTTCCCTTTTATCCAATTTGACCGCTAAATAAGAATCAACTTCTTTTATTACTGATTTAATACCGCGATTTGTTCCATTAAGCAATATCAAAGATTAATGTCGTACATCTCATAACAGATATTTAGTTGGCTTAGTGGTCTTGCACAGTGCTTTTAACCGGGAGGTACCGAGATCGATTCCCACCTCTGCCTGCATTTTTTTTTCAAGACTGGGAAATAATAACCTGACATTCGCCGCTGACTTTCGTACTGCAGAAGCGGAGTTGTAACCTGTTAAACTTTGCTCCTTCCGTAAAAGGGTACATTATTTTGGCACTACATTATTTCTTTTTTTCCACATTGCTGGTATTAAATATCAAATGGTCATAATTGGCGGTCACTTCAAATCATCGCCAACTGAACGAGGTTCAGGAATGTCCTCTCATTGTTAATTGTTGGTTAACCCACCACTTGAACAGGATTTAACCAAAGCAAACAAAGACTTAAGCTTTTTTACGAATGCTATATATAAGAATAAGCTTATTATCCTTTTCAACAATAGGATTAAAGATTGGTGCTTGACTGGAATTTTGTGCTAGTGTCATTGGTTATTGTTAAAAGGCAATAAGGTGTGTAATTGCAATATTTCCTCTGAATAGGAAAGACTCTCTACATCGAACCATGGATGCTGGTGGTTCGAATTAAGCCCGATCCTGACTCCACTTCGCAGCGGTATGCGATGCTGCGATGCTTTTCAAACATCTCAGCATCCCGCGATGAAATAAAAATGTACAGGTGGAGTCAGTATCGGGCTTTAGAATCAAACCCAATTCGAAATGATGCGCTTGAGAATTCAACAATATAAATAATGGTAGCTCTATTATAATACACATTAATGATAAAATTCCAAAATATAATACGTTTTCTGTCTTTGCTTGTCACGTGGTAGGCCTATGTTGAAGTTGCGATTATATTTTCAAATGAATAACAACAAGACAAGTGGCCGAGTGGTCTAAGGCGCTAGGCTCATAGAGTAATAAGCCGTGCGCCGTGAGTTCGAACCCCGCCTCTGCCAAACTTTAAAAGAAGCAAATTAAATTTTACTTTAATTTTAATTTCATATATCCATTACTCGTCGATACTCGAAAGAGCTCAAAATAAATAACTTAGGAAATTTTCTTGATGTCCTTTAACATAGTTCCATAGTTAGCCATGGTTAGCCATGGAGATGTATTCTGTAGAACTGACCGGTGACCACTGGTGACTAAGTCCGGACTTCATGCCTTTTGGAAACAAACTCTTTAAATGGAGGCAAGTTATCGAAAATAAAGAAGGTCTGTTCTTTGAAATTTTATACGCTCTCCCTTCAACTCACACTACCCATTACAACATAAATTTGGCGTGGTCAGAACGTTATTGAACAGAGCTGAGCGGATTGTCACAGATCCCAAAGACAGACAAAAAGACGAAAACCACATCCGGCAAGCACTCAAGAAATATAACTATCCTGAATGGACAATAAATAAAGTATAAACTCAGCAGAGAAACAGGCTTCCAAAACCAAGAAAAAGATTGACCAGAACCAACAGTCGAAAAGGCATGGTAGTGTGCAGGTGACTTCAAAAGAACTCCAACACGTCTTCAAGAAACATAACATCGCCACCGCCGTCAAACCTCACAGCACACTAAGAACATCTCTTGTGCAACCAAAAGACAAACGCGAACCCACAGAGATCACGGGCAAAAACTCAGTCTGGTTCACTTTGTAAAAGTTTACGGCAATTTTGCTCAAAGTAAGTAAGGCCACAAAAAAAACCCCGTTTGGTTGGCGTAACCCGACCGACCCTAAAATTAGGCCCGACCCTTATTTTTTTTAAAATTATTTGCAAAAATAAATCTTTATCAATCGCAATTTACAGCTTTAAAAGTAAAAAAAAATCCCGACCTACCTAACCTAATTTTTTTCATGTTACGCCAATCAAACAAGTGAAGTACACTTCTAAAGGCTGCTCCATCTTATTAAATTGTGACGTATTGCATTGAAGCTAAACTAAATTTAGTTTCCAATTTATTTTATGATTGCTTATTGTTCATTTTGAAATAACTTGTCGAAACAATCCACGAGGACGGATATTTTAGTTAAATTTAACATTTTCAAGAGGGCACACACAGGAATCGCTTTAGACAACAATACAAGTCCGCTTTTTATCCGGGAGGCAACTGGCACAATATATAACATTTGTTGAAAGCATATAGCGCGAGAAATTGATCTAGCCTATTTTTGTTAATAGAAAAGACGAAGTCGCTTGATCATTTTTGGTATCGTGTGTAACAAGCGCAGACTGTGAAGCGCTTCAAAGTAGCAAAGAAAAACATAATATTTCTGTAGAAACTTCACACTCTTCTTTATTATAAGCGAAATCGACTGTCAACATGGTCAAATTGGTTTGAAGTAATAAGACCTGTCTAGAGCCCGGGATTAGATGATGGACAGCGACACACTTTCAAGAAAAACGTGTTTTCAGTTGATGGACGCAGGAGTAGATTAAGTATATCTTCATTTATTTTTGTTCAAAGTTTTAGATTCCTATTTGTCATCAATCTTGTTGCTTGCTTGTTTGTTTGTTTAAACTAGTCGGTCCGGGTGGACACACGCGTGGGTTCTGAAAAGACCAGGCTTTATAAGCAAATTGATCAACCCAAGATTAAAGGCTCATGCATGCTAGCCTGTTTGAAGAGAAAAGAAAGGAAAAAAGAAGAAAAAGCGAAATGAATAAAAGCGACCAAATTTGCTCTCAGTCATTGGGTCGAAATTCTTATTCCATGTCCCGATACAAATGCTATATTATGTTCAGAAGTAGCTTATTTTAAAATATGACATGTACGTCATAGTGGGTACACTCTAAATTTTGCAACGGTTAATGTAGTTAAATGGTTGAACCGTTTGTTGCACTCTCTTGATGCTGATCTTGTGCCATATACTGGGGTACCCAAAACGGTGGCTTTGTTACATTTTGATGTGCAGTTTGGATTTCAAAACACTGTCTCTTGAGTATTCATTCACTTAGAAGATTCAATTAGGTCTTAAATTGCGGCTAATTTATTCTATATTACTCATGTTTTTATCCTGTTTTAAAATATTTTTCAATTATTTTCTTATGACGTTTGGCATGAAATGTGCCAAGGGTGGCTGAGGATTAGGTGTAATAGGTTTAGGGGGAGGACTTTATATTGTAAATTTGATTTAAAACCCCTTTAAAAATTTGAATCTAGTAACAAAATGTCTAAATGAACTCTTAGACATCTAAACCAAGTAAATAAATACAGAAGTTCATTTAAACAGTCCGGTCCGACTGCCTGATCAGGAAGTACTGCCGAATCAGGCATAGCAGCATGTTGCCGAGTTAGGCAACACAGGCTTTGGTAACCCTTCCGAATTCGACAGACTAAGGACTAAATTGTTCATGGTGATTTTATAAAAGATCGGGGGAAATTTTACTTTGACACACATGAGCTACATGTAAGTTGACAATTTTTCACCGGGCGAAAAAAAAATTCCACCGGGAGAAAAATAATTTAAATAACAAAACAATTTCTAACGGTTTTAAAATTTGATTTAAATATGCAAATTAACTTTATTTTAACTAAAATTGATGAAAAATTACTACTAATTGTACATTCATTGATAATTTTATATATTTTACCTACTTCTTTACTCTAAACCAAGAAATAACGGTATATTAAAAGATGCTCTATTTGAAATAGAGCATTGCATTGTGGGATACCATACTGCCTGACTCGGCAACATACTGCCTGATTCGGCAGTACTTCCTGATCAGGCAGTCGGACCGGACTGTTAAAAGACCAATACTTGCTCAGAATGATTGTAAATGTGGAAAAAAGAGGTGGGGTTACATCCTCCCTACTTTGTGATGGTTTTTGCCCCCACTCTCTCATTTTTTAACCGATTTCC
This sequence comes from Amphiura filiformis, assembly GCF_039555335.1. Lineage (NCBI taxonomy): Eukaryota > Metazoa > Echinodermata > Ophiuroidea > Amphilepidida > Amphiuridae > Amphiura > Amphiura filiformis. Next base: position 13,147,515 of record NC_092636.1, read on the forward strand.
ATATAAAAGGTGTCAAAATGCTCAGAAGAATAAATCACTTCAAATGAGATGTGTAGGTAAAATGTTTGAACCATTTCATTTTTTTACTATGTAACACAAAGGTACCCCAGGTTGTGACACAAGACCTGCTACGTACTTTGAATAAGCCTGTGTACATGTCTTAAATGGCCATATGTGTCAAATTAGTCTCTTGGTAAAGGTCTCGTAATTCTTAGAAGACAATTTCTTTGCTCTTAACAAATTATACCATGCATTTTCGGGACAATTATGTGTTAGTGCACTAACACATAGTTGTCTCGAAAGTATGCGTTTGTATTTTTTTGTATTATGTGTTAGGGCAATATAAATAGCCAAGAAATTACTTATACCAACTACGAGCCCTTTTCGAAAAGACAATAGACAGTGTCTATTGGACACCTATGGCTGTTTTATTGGATTTATATTGTCATATAGCTACTGTATGTACACAGGTTTATTCAAAGTACATAGCATCAAGACAGTGCAACAAACGTTCAACCATTTGTTCACAACTTCATTAATATCCGTTGCAAAATTTAGAGTGTAGTTTTAGATTTCAATTTACTTCTAACAAAAAGTTTCGTGACGATATCATAAAATTCATTTGATATTTTTGATGAATTCTTCTCTTCATTACATTCGATCTCATGTTTCCGGGGAATAATAATACTCCTATAAAACCTCTCAAATGCTTGATTTTATTTATATTATCAATATTTACAAAGAGGATAAACTTCAGTCCTTGAATATATGATTTGGTACAAATACTTCTTTAAATCATCGCCATTTCATTGTTGACAAATAAAACTGTTTCATGCTCTTTGTTATGATAAAAGTGTGCAAATAAGTGGTTTGTCGCATTCGATCAATCTAAAATTAGATGTTAAAATTAGACATTTAAGTGTATCTTTTACGAATACCTGCGCATTACATGTCTTTTCGGTATTCACAACGTTTTCCCGCCAAATAGTTTGTTTTTATAGCTTTTTGTTTTTGGTGCTAATAAAAGAATGTTGAAAATGTTTGTGTTATACCACTGTAACCATGGTAACGTTTAACATATTTATGTCTTTTCTTTGAAACTTTGATAAGCAGCAATCATCTACTCAAGCATCAGTGGATTTTTCCCTTCAGGTCTGTCATCATTTTCATTAGAAGTGAGACGAAAAACAAAAGTCTCACTGATGAGTAAAAAATAAATCCCACCACCCAACTCTGTATAAAGGTATACATTACAATAAAAAAAAAATGATTTGCTCCCTTTGGTGGCGAAAAAAATTCTGCCGGACCCAACTCCCATCACCCCAATCAAATGGCGCGTCCCAAAGAAAACTCCTTACACATGATATAACTTGTAATTTTCACGGCAAATGGTTGTCTACTTCAATGAACTTTATCAGCTAGCTTCATTTTATCTAACCCTTGCTCGAGAAATGACCCAAGGGCATAAACATATTATTTAATCTTCAAAATATAATTTGCTAATATTCCGTAATTCCAGGCCTGTCAACGATTTCTAAGTGCTAATCATGATGTCAACATATCAGGGCAAATTCATCAGATTTCAATCATTTCAATTTCCAAACCAATTTACCAATACCGTACCTGTATCATTAATACGTCTTGAACCGTGTAATATAAATATTATTATGTTTCTATACACGATCATCAGTCCATATTGGAAAGTAATTTTATTGGATAGCATTAACAGCCGTCTATAAGATTACCCGGTAAGATTACCATCCTACACCATCGAAAGCTTGGTGCAATTATTTAGCATTCAGTTTATAGTTTTATTTGATAGCAATTTATTAAAGTACAGGGTGTCCCAATTCCCAATAAAGAGGCCCCTCATTGCGCCCTCATTTTCGCCTATTTCTGACAATTTGATTAATTTCACGTTGATCAAGTTGATATATTTTGGTATGTAAAGAAATCTTTAATTGTTAGCCTTAACAAACCAAAACAATTTTTTCAATCGGCTCACAACTTTTGAAGATACGCCCTTTTAAAGACAAGTACCCGTTTTTCACTCTTTCCACGGATAGCAAACAGAGTGGTTGGGATGGGTCATGTTGTGGAGTGGCCTGCAAGATCACCAGACCTCACACCATGCACTTGATTTCTTCATTTGTAGCAAAATCCAAGACCTTTGCAAACGTATTACTGCTATATTCGCAAGTATCCGGCCCACAAGGTTGGTACGCAACGCAATTGATGCCATTAGGAATACGGCTGAAACCTGTATTCGTCAAGGAGGCAACCAGGTAGAGGGCACAGCCACAGTAAACTCACTTCAAATGAACAAAAGCCAAACCATAGACCGTGAAGAGATGGACGGTCGTCTGGATCGTAATTCTATAGAAATTTCACATTATGCTGACACCATGTACGTCTCGCTCGTACCTGTTGGATTAGCGTGTTTGAAAGAAGCGGCATTCAATCGAAGTACACACGTTGTCTCTGACACAGTTACGACTGCAATGTAAACTCTGTTGTCGCAAAACAATTATAGTTACAAGAAATGAAACGGTAAAAACCCTTATTTGCTGCAGTTTCAAGTTAATTAAATAAATACATATATTCACCGTTTCGATTTATCTAACACTACCTGTTACTCTGGCATTGAATGAGTTTCAATTTGCGTTATATAAGCCTTGGTTTTGGATTGCGACTGATAATGCAATTGAGTGCACGAGAGTTGGGTTATTGACCTTTTGTACGGTAAATCGATTCGATGACAGGTTTGAAGAATATCTTGCCTTTGTGTTTAGGCGAGACGATCAGAGCTTCAAAGGATATGCCGCAGATGACCGTCCATGTCTTCACGGTCTATGGACAAACTAAACAGCCCTTTGCAGGACTACCTTTTATTCCAAAAAGAGAAATGACTTATGTTGTCAATAAAAAATATAAGTAATTGCAAGTATAGCAAAAGAAGTCCAATCCCACATCAATTTCGCCCAAATTAATGACACTTAACTAAATCCATGACCCATAAACCCACTGGTAAACCCATTCTCTAAAGTTGTTATTTTATAAAGTTATCATCGAGGAATGTTTTATATTCATGCATGGTATATGCATTTTCCAATCTTTGAAGTAGCCAAACCATTATTCCAAAAAACGGGCGATTGTATTACAAATCTGTAAATTGCGTTGGAAACAGAATTTTTTTTCTGCACATTTTGACACATCCTTTGTAACAATTGACTAAATATTGACGTCACAGCGTATATTTAAATCAATGTAACCCAAGATTTGAAAGTTGCAGTAAATTGTATTGATTTTGTATTCAGTATAATGGAAGGAAATCTGTGTCATGATATCTTTGATATTTTTGATAAATAATTAGTCATTTAATTAGTCATTCAATTAGTAATCAATTAGTAATGCACATAAATGACTAATTAAATCGTGATAAATCGCGAAGTCATAAATTCGTCATTAGTCATGCAATTTCTTATTCTTTACAAATTGAATATTATAAGTCATAAAAATATGTTGAAATGATGTAAATTAATGTGAAATGATATTACTGTTCTTTTAGCATTATAAGTACATAATTTCAGTATTCCTTGAATAAAAGAATTACATGTATATCTTATATGACTAATTTTTTATTAGTTAAATAAGACCCTTTTTTTGACTAACTTATGTTTTCAGTGTATAAAGGACATACGGTATAAAGGGTATATAACGTTTTCATAACATTCAAAAACATTTGTTCATAACCTACTGCAAATATTCTAACATAATGTTAATCAAGTGTTGACAAAATATTTGGCAAAAATGTTTGCAAAATAATTTTTACAATAACATTTTAAAAACATTTTGAAATACGTTTTTGTAATAGATGCACTATCTAATCCGGCAAATTATGAAACCCCATTGAATCCAATGTGACTCCAAGAAGCAAAGTTACAAGCGAAGGTCCAGTTTTAAAAGTGACAAACTGGCCTATTCGAAACTCCACGGACTAGACAACTGGTTTTGATTCCAACATGTATAGGCCAGTTTGTCACTTTTAAAACTGGACCTTTGTCTATTCAATTGCAAATTTATCCCAATATGGTTCAGTTCTGATATTGTGATTATTTTTCCAAGGATACTTTTTTTTGGCGCAGTATATTATGCCTACTGTATATAGATTTTGATGGTTTTTTGATAATTACTAGTTTACCATATTAATGTGAATTATCCCACAATATATTAGTTTCGGTAGTTAATGTTGGTTATCATATTTACTGACATTTAGGTCTACAAGTTCAAATTTTCCTCTTCATGGCGAGTCGGAGCCTTCAGGTCATATTTTTCCAGTTTTGGTTATTGTTCTCAATATTTGACGACAAACACCACTAGCGCAGGCACCGCTCCGACCTGGCTTAAACTTTTTGAGAATGTGTTGTTTTAGGATCTTTAAGGGGGTACTACACCCCCGGCCAATTTTGTGCCTATTTTTGCATTTTTCTCAAAAATTATAGCGCATTGGTGACAAGTAAATGTGTATATTATAGGGGCAAGGACCCTCATTTTAACTCCACAACTGTTGTCTGTATTGAAATAAAATTTCCAGTGCAGTAGTTGTAGTCCTTGCCCCTATAATATACATATCTTGACCTACCTTGACCTATGCCGTTCACTCCAACATGGGGTTGAGTGGTGGCATCTGTTTCACGATGGTCCTCCATTTCTGTCTGTTTATGGATTGGTGACTAGCCTCCACCACAGACTTCAGGTTTAATTTGGTGCAGTCAGCCTTGATGCAATCTAGCCATCGTTTTGGTGGTCTACCTCTGGGTCTGTCCCCATGGATGTGAGCATCGATCAGAAGTTTGGGGTAACGTGATGGTGTCATTCTTTGGATGTGACCAAAGTAGCAGAGTCTTTTTTGAGTTACCCTATCAACAACAGATTGCTCGATACCTAGGCGCTTCCTGATTATTGTGTTACGGATTTTGTCCAGTCTTGTGACACCCAATATCTTTCGTAAACACATCATCTCAAAGACGAGTAGCCTGTCCTCATCGACTTTCTTCAGTGTCAAGGTCTCGGCTCCGTAGAGCAATATTGAGGGGACAAGGACTTTGTAAAGCTCTGTCTTGGTATGTGTTTGGATGTCCTTGGAATTCCATATGTTTTGAAGTTTCTGAATGGCCCCTATTGCTTTCCCTATTCTGAGTTTTATGTCATCTGTGCAGGATCCCTGTTGGCTGATTGATACATATCTTACTTGTCACCAATGCGCTATAATTTTTGAGAAAAATACAGTAGTACCCCCTTAAAGACAGCATGGTATATTTTTGGCGGGTCACTGTAAAACTCAATGAACTGATGAATAAAAGTCTTTAATAATACCTGTTCGTTATGATCTTTATATTGACATGGATAATAATAGCTAATAATTGTTCTTTGTTTCCAAGTATTACTATGGATAAAAATGGATTTCATACAAAACTGTCATATTTTTTCAACGACAACCTCAAATATGATGAAATAGAAAGGATATGAAAACTGAATTAACTAAACTTGACATGTAGCGTTGTGTAATTAACGGACCATCAAATCACAATTGGACTCTTGGGGCAGGCTGTAGTAGGAACTTCTAGGTTATTATTTGGATACTCTTTAGTATCCAATAATGATTTATTTATATATTTATGAAATCAGGAAACAGCGCTTTGCAAATGACGGAAATTAATGAATATTTTAATTTTTTTAAATCAATTTATATAAAATAAGTTATAAATATGATAGTAATGAAATTGAGAGTAAGCAGTTTGAAATTGACTGAATTACATCGTCTCTAGTTGTGCTATCAATTCAAGTACATGATTTAAACAGCATGAAAGTGTTGGTGGACTCATTATTGCTTTTTGTTAATGATTCAGTGGTGTTTTTTTTCTTCAAATTACAACCACTATTCATTATAGACGAATCGTCTTTTAGTCAGCATAATAAGAGTGGTTTGCAAAGTGTCTATTCTGATAAATTCTTAGAAACTATACAAACCTTGTTTCCAGAAAAATGGACCCGTCCCCACGGTTGTTTGATGTATATAGAATTGGCTTCATTATTAACTAAATGCAAACTATAGATGGCGCTATTTATCCTAAATCATATTTCTTTATTTGCAAGGGGTAGGTGATTAATACTGCCATTAAAACAGCTGGAACAGGTGAAACAAGCAACAAGGAAATTTTATAAACATATTTTATCAAACAATAAAAGGAATTATTTGCATTAAAAGCTTGAAAGATTAATTTCCAGTTATTAAATAGCGCCACCAATTTTGTCATTTTTATATACATTTTATATCCGAAAAAGCTTTTAAAAATGCTATAAAATTTAATAATTTTGTAAAAAAAGGGGAAATTAAAGTTGAGAATGACTCAAAAGCCTTATGTATACATTAGCATGATATCACATTTAGACGTTTAAGCCTAAAGTTTGGTTGTGCATGATGTTTTGTTTAAAAAACTAATAAATGATCCCGGGGCCAGCTAAGAGTCACTAAATTGTTCGTCAAATATGTTTCAATTTGCCGAAACCGTTACAATCATGATAATGGGCTATTCCATTTAAAATCATTTCAAGATGTTAGAAATATCTTCCACTGAAATGGAATGAACATATTAGGCAACTCCGTTTAAAATTCATACACCCTCTGAGATTAAGCCTGAATCTTCCGCAGAGGGAGGGTGAGTTTGAAATACAGGTGGTTAATGTATGTAAATTGATACTCCTCTTGTGGAAGGTAATCTCAAAAACCTTCCACAGGGGGAGTGTAGACTTTAAATAGATTAGCCCAATATAATGTTGTCAGGTACAGAACAGAGATCACATCATGACTATTTTGAAGAAAAATGCAAACAAGATGGAAATGTAAAGAAAGCTTAACCAACAAAGTAGAATGACACTACATGAAGAGAATGACTGAGCAAAATCCAATTTAAAGAGCAAATAAAATGATCTATCTTGTCACGTATATGATGAAATTTAATCATGTTGATAGCAATATTCCTTAACGATTTCTTGATTATTACGCGTGGTAAGTTCACCTTTCATAATATAGATAAAGTGCTTTGGAAGTAGTCACAAGAGTACTTGAACCCTTTTGCAGATGAATGTTTTTTGCCGGTAAGACGTTAGAATAAAAATGAGAGTTCAAGAGATTATGCAGTTGAAGGTGATGTTTTTTATTTACCATTCATAGTGAGTTACAATCTTGGTGGAATTGTAAGAATATACTTTTACTATAAAGTATGTGTAACTTGTCAGATTGTGTCAAATTGTATCAAACCCCGGGGAGGATGGGGAACTCAAGTTTAGAAGTAACGGATGTGTGCCTACTGGCGTCGCGATGTAGGGGCCTATCGGTATACAAAACGTTGTTAAAAGGGCGGGGGGGTTCATTGGGTACAAACAAAATGAAAAAGGGTGTCATTAGGTATAATATTTTGAAAAAGAGGGTCATTGGGTATGAATTCTAAAAAAGGTGTCAACGGGTAGAAATTCTATTTCTTGTTCCAAATTTTGCAAATTGATGAAATAACAGTTGACGAAATAAGAACATTTGAAAGTTTTCGTATTATTTTGTAGCTTTTTGATCATGCAATTCCAGAAAAAGAGCGGGTCATTGGGTAGCCGCACCTTAAAAAAAGGGTAATCGGGTATGACTTTTAAAAGGGGTCATCGGGTATATTCGATTTCAAAAAAGAGGGCCTATTGATAGGCACATTTATTTAAACATATTATGCCCATGGATCTGTCTTTTCTTTTTTTTACATATCCATTACTATCTGAAATAAGGACTCACAACGTGTCTTTCCTTATTATTTCAATCGATTTTTATTTCTATGTAAATTACTGCTCAAGGCTCGTTTGAGTATCCAATGCATGAAACATAAGACAATGCTTTCACATCTAATATTTTTGTAATATCTGACATCGCTAAATAGAGCTTACGCGGGGGTAATCTGTAGCCCATTGGAGGAAATATAAATAAAAATTCCTTTAAAAAGGAATAGGGCGAGTAAATGATGAACAGTCAAAATAAAGGTGTAGTTTCCCGATTTGTGCATGATCGTTAAAAGAAAATTAGTGCCAAAATATTAAGCAATGCATGGAATTGTCTTTAAGGACCTTATTCCGTAATCAAATACAGAAAGTGTCGACCTTATCAAATTCCTAGTCCCGATTTCTGAATCATATTGAAAGGGTTCTATTCAAAAACGATTCTCTTATATTACCAACTATACACAGTTCCCGCCTCGATACACCTGAGCACACATTTTCGTTCAAGAGCTTCCAAACAAGCAGTGAATTATCTCCACACAGTATTTGATTACACTACACGGTTGAGTGTATAGCATCATAAGAGCTGTGGAGCTTCTAGCTGGAAAATAGGCCTCTGTGATTGGTTTTTGTCGAAGCCTCAAGTGTTCTCTTTATCCAATGCTTGCTATTCCACTATGTTTTCTGCTTTGAAATTTGGATTCTATTGATTAAGGATTTGAGTCCAGAAAATCTACTTGTTATTCTATTTAAACAAACAGACAACTCAGTTGTCATATATCAAAGAACATGTATTAGGAGTGATTTGAATGTTAGAAATGATCAGCTTTTAATTGTCAACTGTAGTAGTATTCGCCGTAGAAGTGACGTAATTAATCGGATTAACTACCATAGCAATAGATAAATAAGATGTTAGAAATATCTTCCACTGAAATGGAATGAACACACAGGGCCTATTGACAGGCACATTTAGTCACTTGTAAAGTTGAGTACCCCCTCCGGGTACCAAACATATTATGTCCACGGATCTGTATTTCCTTTATTTACATGTCCATTTACCAATTACTAATCTGAAATAAAACTTAGATAGCAGATAAGGACTCACAACATGTCTTTCCTTATTATGCTTAAACATTCTTGAATTTCGTAACATCCTGTACATTTTGTCTTCAAAAATAGTTAAATTTTATGAGTATGTAAGTTTGCTTGTCTGAATCAATCCAAATTCGGAGATAATTGCGTTTCAAGACCTGATGCACAGACAGTCATAGACCTTAAGCATCATTTTCCGAGGCGCGGAAGTACACCAAATTGGTGTCAGGTGACCTTTGACATTCTTTTGTGGCGAGTGACATGGTCTTTCAATTCACGCCGAGTGTCCTTGACAGGCTTGACTATGCTTCAGTGGTCATGAAAGAATTCAAAAGATAACCTCTGCCCAAATAATCCCAAGCTATTGTCTGAAACTGCACCTCGGAAGATGTATGGTAAGAACTCAGTCCTCAAATGATAATCATACAGGTTACGTCTATACCTAAAATATTTGTCTGAATTGAACATCGTATTCTAATGACCATTTGTGTAAAGGATCTAGTTGGTAAAACGCATTAAGGAAATATATCCTCTGATACTTTATCATCGTTGTTTGTTGATGTGATGTATCAGAGGATACAACATTTAATGTGTTAAGAATAAGAAGCACTATCTCGTAAGCTCCATTTGGCTGGTCACAAGATGCTTCTAGAATAACTCCATAGGGTGATCGTCTTTCGTAAATAAATACATGCTGATTCAGACTAACTACTGTAGTTAATGTACCAAACACTACTGGAGGCTGTAGATGCCATTGCCTAGTGGTAGTAGACCGATTGGATGGCGAACAGATACATACTCTACCCTCGACGCCTTCATCACGGCATTCATCATACACGCCATATATAGATGTCCGTTCGTAGTGGGTGAGAACCAGTGACGGACCATCTTGTGAACTTGAAGTTACTTGTACAGCTACGAAGAAAATCTCGTCTTTTTCTGGAGTAGGTAACTTTCCTGGTAAGTGCAGATTCATTTCTATTACCGTAGTATTCTGTGCAAGAAAATATCATAGTTTATATATATCATGTTAGTTAAATATGCTGTATTTTACGTTAAAAATATATTGCAAAATGTCGTCTGTCTAGGCTGTGTAATATGTAAGGTACAGGGCGATGGCCCACTTCCAGAAATAACATGAACAAGTGTCTTATTCATTCCTGGCTAGTGAGCATGTAGCAGTTGCTTTCAGATCCAGACGGGTTTCCGATAGAGGGGGTTTTGCTGGTTCATTTCTTTGACCAAATGCTGAATGCAATAAATTGTGGCAGATATTTTTCAGATTTGTCAGATTTATGGGTCAAATGATAATAATTACGAGTCCTAATACTGGATATCCATACCAGAATTTGTATTTACAGACTAGAAAAAAGTTTGGAAAACCCTATATTGTTTTCGGATTATGGGGTCAACATGGACTCTTTACTTTGAAAACTCGCAGGAACCATGGTCGATACCTTTCCTGAAGAAAGCAAAAGATGTTTAAGATAATAAAAATAAAAATCTTAACCTGTATGCTAAAATTTGTTGATAGATCCCAATTTGAAAAATCCCTGAGGAATTTCCCCCTTGCCTCTCCCTGACAGGCTACGCCCGTGTATAAGCCCAACGAACGAGCAAACTTTCCACGTACCCTCAACACTGATTATAATCACTTAAGAACGTCGTCTTAGGGCATTTAAATAAAGCATGAATAAAGGCACTTAATATAATGCCCACGTGACCAGATGGGCGCTGACATTACCGTGTCTAGACAGGATGTCTGGAAAAGTGACCTTTGGTACAGCGGGTGGTCTTCCTGTATATTTCAATTGGAAACGCGGGATGCATTTCCAAATTTTCTAGCAAATTTGTAATTTTTTTGCAACTTTGTAGTATTATTGTAAGAGTTTCCGTCGATAACTTTTTTCCGTCGATCAAAACTTTCAAAATTTAGTTCTTGAAAACATACTAAAAAACAGAATCCCCCATGTATAATTATTTTGCCTATTAAATTTTCAACAATGTTGATGGTATTTGTCTGAAAAAATCCTATCTCTTAGCATTGTAGCACATCTACTGATCACTTGGTGGTCTTGGTATGGCGGCGCCCATGGGTCACGTGGGCATTTTATTTAATACCCTATGGGTCACGTGGGCATTAAATTTAGTGCCTTTTATTTAATACCCTATGGTAACTGTGACGGTATTCACGTCTATCATATCATTCGACCTTCGAGATTTTTGGTAAAAGTGCTTAAAACAGTCATACGCTACAGCATTGGTAAAGGAAGTCTTACATGTCATAAGGTTTCCCGATACTTTTTGTTTTCTTTTTGTTTTGGTAAGGTTTTTTAAATGCACAGTAACTATGGTTCCTTACTTGGTCATACGATTCTATCACGTTATCAATCCATTTCCCGACTAGTCGTTCACATGAACCAAATCCAGATTCACTTTCTTTGTTCGCAGAAACAAATTGGTCTTGGAGGATGTTGTTGATCTCTCCCAAAGCAAAATCTGCCAGTACTTTCACTCTGGTGTCATTTGACGTCATATGACTCGTGCGACCTTCTAATGAGCAGATACATTTGCTACCTTCTAAACCTATTCCCAAACTGCTGCAAGATCTCTTAGGATCAATTGGATGAAACAGGCCGTTGGGATGCGTGTCGTATTGCTTGTCAATTTTAAAAATAGAATTATCATCATCAGGTGAAAAAGTGAACAGAGTTTGTCTCAAATCTACAATATCAATTAGCCTGTCCTGGTTTAACCTCAAAGATTCCATTTTATCTTTTCCCAGTTTTTCTTCCAAGTTCTTTGAGGCATGAATAAAACAAACCGGATGACCCAATTCAACTCTGCCTTCAGCCGTCTGTAAAAACTTTCCGTATCTCATTCCATGATCCCCAAACATGAAAGTAAATGTATTGGTCTGGTTGTTTAGGAAGTTAATAAATTTGGCCAAACTTTCATCTAAAGTTTGAATTCGGAGTCCAGTACTTTCGTGGCCAATGTTGAGATCTAAGTAGTTAAAAAACGGTCTTTTACACGTCGCTAATTGATTCTGTAACGATTCCAGATATGCGAGCAAGTAGTCAGCATGATATTTTCCATTATAACATATCGGGTTTTTGCCTTCAAAAGGAGCTGAAAGCCCGTTGCTTTTCAAAACCTCACAATTTGCTGTAGTTAATGCTATTTGGTCAATACCTTTCAATTTCAACTTTTCAAGCATGTTTTTCCAAGCCTTAGAGGTGTTTTTCTCTTCCTTGTTTATACCAAGAAATCTGCCCATTCCTGCTTTTCGCTTTTCTTGCATGGAACTTTGCCAACAAAGATCATCTATCCATGAAACGTAGTATCCGCCATTGTGGAACAAGTTAAATATTTTACCAATACCTGTCTTATTTTTGGTTTTTAGGTGTTTTAACAAATCTTTTCCTAATGTAAACATAATAGTATTATTATAAGTTCCTCCCCTCATAGATTGCATCAGGTCATAATTAAACACGTGAGCAAGTTTATTTTCCTTGGTATTTCTTAAAGTTTTGACAGATTTTGGTAAAGATCTAAAGAAATGACTATGCGATGTTGAATCTAGCCAGATGACGTTGATGTTTATTGCATCATCACAAGCCGAACCTTTACATGTATTCTGGGTAAAGTATTGTGGTATAAGAAGCAACTGACTGCCATATTTTTTTGGGTTTTTTTGTTTACACTTCAGATAGCAGAATCCATAGTTGCCGTTGCTCGCATTCTTGTTGAGAAGGTCCAAGATAGCGTTTTCTAAGTCATTGATGTCGGGGTATATACTCCATACTAGAGTTCCATCAAGTGGGTTTATTAAACCTAGCGATATGTCTGATGCACACATGTTGTTGGTACAACTGACTCCGTGGCTATTGTTGTAGTTCTGTATACAATCAAATAAAATTTAACAAATGAAAATAAGCAAATAAATAAATAAAATAAAGATATGATACATACAATAATGTAACAATGTAGTTTGAGAAAGGGAATAAGCACTAATTCAATGATAGATGTCACTGAATGACCTCACACAATTGCTTCTTTGGAACGCTTTCATCTGATTTAGAAACATACCTTCTGTACATGTGCAATGTGAGCATGGTGTGAGAGCGTTCAGATTTTGCCACCTTGAAATGCGACCGTATTACACAGGGCTCCTGTAATAGCAGATTAATCTGAAGGCTGGTTCAAAGTGAATATTCGAAGGTGAATATTCGACTTCGAATACGTTTTGGGCGTCAAAATATATGCGGCTTCGAATATAAAACTATGAACCGGAGAAAGATATATTTCTACAATTCACAGCGTTGCCCGACTGTTAACAAGTATTGCCCGTTGACCAATGTAAGCAAAATTTAGAGAATTTCTTTAACGAAGTTAATAAAATCATAATAGGTAAACTCCATTGAACTATTGTCATGATTTAATGTCTGTATAAATGGGTCTAAATAGGAGCAGTGGCGTAACCAGTGGGGGCCCGGGGTGCAAGCTGCCCCCGGACACAAAAAAACCGGAAGAAGAGTAAAAAATTGGGAAGGGGGAAAGAGAGAAAAAGAGGGAAGAATAAAGAGGGAAGAGAAAGGGGAAAGAAGACAAAAAAGGGGAAAGGAGAAGAGAAAAAAGGGAAAGAATGAGGGAAGAGAAAGGGGAAAGAAGAAAAGAAAAAAGTGGGAAGAAAAGGGGGATGGGAGAAGAGAAAAGGGGAAGGGACTCAAGGGAGACGAGAAAAGGGAAAGAATGAAAGAAGAAGATCTATAGGCCTACTACTTTCATTGTGAAATTTGTACTCTGAAACACTGACATTTTCGAATATGCCAAAAACCAGGAGCTTCATGGCGCTCAGCCCCCTTGACCCCCGCCTGGGCTTTGCCCTGGACCCCACCGACTCCACCCGTTTAACGCTTCGCGGCAAGCGAGCTTTCTCTCGAACATAAATACTAAAACTTTTGATCAGAAATTGTGAATTTTTTCAATCTTGCTCCCCCCCGGAAGGTCAGGTCTGGTTACGCCCCTGACCTGAATAGGAGTCAAAAAGATTGCTTTTCGGGGCATTAACGACCTGCCTGTAACCGGCGCGGAGGTTGACCCATACCTTCTTGTAGGTTTCAACTGCAAAGCAAATCAAAAAATGAATGAGTCAATAGATAAATAAATAAATACAAACAAAAAAGTCAATAAATAAGTCAATAAATACATAAATAATTAAATAAATAAATAAATAAATAAATAAATAAATAAATAAATAAATATATATATAATTATATAAATAAATAAATGAATATATAAATAAATAAATATATATATATAAATAAATAAATGAATAAATAAATAAATAAATATATATATTTCGCTCCTATATTTTATAGTTGAGCACTGTATCTAATGATGGTTCATTATAATTTCTTACTATAAATAAATAAATAAATAAATAAATAAATAAATAAATAAATAAATAAATAAATAAATAAATAAATAAATAAATAAATAAATGAATGAATGAATGAATGAATGAATGAATGAATAAATAAATAAATATATAAATATCATAAGATATGATTGAAGCGACGGCAAATATGACAGCCCTCACAAGTGTTATATATGAGACCACCCACGGTGACCCACCAAATATATATCTGTCGAGTTCAACAAAATTCAACTCCCACAAATATATTTCCGGTGAATACTTTTTCATTGGCTGATATCCACTTGAGATCGGTATCATCAAAGTAGTATTGCTCTCATTTCATGATTCATTGAGCAATCAATTTTGGCATTCGACCAAAATACGCGTCAAACGCTAAAAAGTCTCGTTCCGAACTTGTGTAGGCCTACATTGCTAGGGCCTATAAAGTGTGTTTTAATGCCTGATTCACAAATTATAGAAATAAACAAGAATTTATTTTAAAATAACACGCAATGATAGGGTACCAACGCTCGTGGTTTTGGTTGTTCTGCATAGTTTCAACTCCCACAAATATATTTCCGGTGAATTCTTTTTCATTGGCTGATAGGCGTAGATCAAGGGGGGGTGGGTAGGGTAAATCCCCAATATTTTGCCAGGGGGGATGGTCCATACAATCATCCCCCCCCCCAATGTTGACGCCTGTATGTGGGTTTCTGACAAATTCACCTCTTATTTGGCCATTTCAGTCCCAAAAGTGCAATTTTTCCGCGCTTCGCGCGAATTTATTTCATTTTTGCACCACATTTCAACAGTTTAGCTTAAAAATGGGAATATTTTTCGAACGCTCCGCACGCATTATAATTGAAGATTTATTTTTCCATGGCAACCCCATCCCTCCAATGTCAAAAAGAAATCTACGCCACTGAGGAAAACGGTCGTGGGCAGCATACAAATAGGTCAAAACTGAGTAGTTTTCAACGGGGTAACCTCCTTAATACTTTTTTTGCTATGCTTTGGTGGGGCGGCAGGGAGAGGCATTGTATAGGGCGGCAAAATCCCTAGGAACGGCCCTGTATGTAGGTGGGATGAAAAGCCGACAATCAATTGAAAATTTTGACCTTTCGTATTGAAGATATGGATTTTTTTCCCCAAAACACCAAAAAAATTAGGTCTTTTTTGGGAAAAAGGCAAAATTTTCAATTGATCGGCGGCTTTTCCTCCCAGCTACATACACTTTAAGAAAATATCATTAGATTTATAATATTTACTTCGAGGACTGTTATATATCAATATGTGAAAAATATCAAATTTTATAATTTGTCATAAAATTTGTATTATATCAAAAAATACAAAAAATGAAAATTATTTGATATCAGAAAGACATTCTTCGTATTCAGAATGCAATTCGATATGTCTGATGTTCTCTCATGTCCCACAAAATACTGTCGAAACGCTCAAAACGCTCATTCCAGATCCCTTAATTTTCATTGGGGATTTTTTGAAATCATCGTTCGTCGAACGATATTCAGGTGACCTCGAGTCTTTCATATAAATCAAGAGTATCTCGCTATCAGTTGCGCGATATTTAATCCGGTTCAACTCGGCATGTCATCATATTTTATTCGTTGCCGTATATATTTTGACGTCACAAAAAGTATTCGAAGCCGAATATTCGCCTTCGAATATGCACTATGAACCGACCCTAACGATGTATAAATATGTTTTTAATAAATAATCTTTGATTAACTCCCGTTGGTCAGGGCACATCGGCTTCGGCTTTGATAAGAATATCTTACGAGCAGTGTCACATGAATCTGGTATCGGTGACACTCGTATAATAATTTTAAATATAGGCAGTCGAAGATTAATGATATTGATGGAATCGATCGGCCAAAAGAGTTTTTATGCTGGCTATCATTGATTGGCACGCCTCTAAGGTCCATGCAACACTATTCAAAGTAGAATATATATCTCAGTCATCCAGTCGTTAAAATCACAAAGTTTGGTGTTAAATCTTTTACTGGAACTTTTGCAACTTTCTACGTTGCGTCTGATACCATGGATACCATCAGACTTCATCAGGCAACTGACCCGCTGGGCTGGTCATGTGACACTTGAAGACGACTAAGGATCTTCTTGACCGTCCGATCCCATGCGTGAGATAAGTTGTGTCTCAGTCCCCCCTTTCTTGTTAAAGGGCAGGTCTATTGCAAAAACAACATCATATCATTGGCAAACTAATATTATAAGGACAATGAAAATGACTCCTTTTTTGAGAAAATAAGACGTTTAAAATTGATATTCCGTAAAAACCAACTTAAGCGATGAGTTCCTTCGAACGAGACAGATTTGGCCTAGAAAAACGGTGACGTCATGAAATGAGATGTGCCCGCTTTGAGAAAACTCTAAAAAAGTATTACAAATTTAATGGTTTTTAAACATATGGATAAAATCAGCCGCTTCTTTTTATATAGGCCTAATAATGTAAATTGTGATATTACAATTCATATGTATATCAATATCATGAGAAATATTAGGCCTAAAAAATAAATGAATAATTTGAGATTAGAATTTCATCTGAGACTAGCATATAGACCGTGTTAAGTCCACAAACTCATGTAGTTATTATAGTTTCAGTTGGATGAAATATTACAAAGCAAACGCATAGTAACAATACTGTGTGGGCTTTGTTTGCGAAATGAGAACAATAGTCTGCATATTGTTATGCAGCATTGTTATGGTAAATGATAGTACAACTCATTGTTGCTAATGTCAAACTTGTCAAAGTGATTGTGATTGTATGATGAGAGCATGAGAGAATGTCCGCTTCATTTACCTACGTCATCAGCCAAACGGGGGGGGGGGGGGGTTCGATTCCCCGTTCCACCACCGTGTTGCGCCCTTGGGCAAGGCGCTTTACCTCGCTTGCCTCACCCCACCCAGGTGCAATGGGAAGCTGTTAGGGGTAGTCACAGTCGTTGTACTGATGGACCCTGCGCCACTTGTATGCTGCAAACGTGGTTCTGACATATTCCAATGACGGTGAAATAAATGTAAAGCGCTTTGAGGCTGTTTACGACATAAAGCGCTATATAAATATCTACATTTATTTATTTATTTTTAAAGAGGTGGACGGACTGCGTGCTAACAAACCAAAATTCCATATAGTAAAAGTCAGCCATATAGCAGACGACAGAACAGCTTGGCGGGACATTATGATGCGGATGTTACCACTCAACCCTCAGTTGGAGTAAACGGCAAAGGTCAAGGTAGGTCAAGTGTAACTTTGATAGTGCACAAACATTTTCTCTTCCTGTAACGATGCAGATTATTTTCCACCCGTTAACCCCATGAAAACTATATACCTACCGATTGACCAAAATGAACATTGTGTCCAATTTTGAACCAATCAAGGAGGGTATTAATAAGATCATCTGCAAATGCAAGTTTGATCATAAATAGTTTAAAGCTTATAGTCATAATTGGCAATTGAAATGAGCATTTCAAGTTATCAACCAATCAGAAATGCTGTTAGATGACCAGTAGTGTCCAGGGGTTAAAGTAAATTACCCCGGTAAATTATTAACCCTTTATAAAAAAACAGAACTGGTATGGGAATATATACTGGGGGTAACCAGATGGGGGAGGAGTAGGGAAGGGACCAACTTTGGTTTCCCCTCACCTATAAACCAACCCAATCACTCAATAATGTTCAATCGTGTATAATCCCATTAGGCAACGAAGAAAATTCTATTGACGTACGGACCTTTTCGTTTGATTTGGAAGCGACCCTAAAATAAACATTTATAATAATGTGTTTGAATATCATAAAAATCTACACAATTAGCTTTTTTTTCGCTTGCATTTTCTATAATCCAAATCAATTAATTTTAATACATGCATCACCAAACCGTAATTTCTGGGTCGGTTGGGCAAGTAGATCAGGGTGTTTTTTTGTTGCCTTTTAATACTGACGCAATTTTACCTCCATCTGGCAAATGATTAACTCCCGTTGGTCAGGGCACATCGGCTTCGGCTTTGATAAGAATAACTTACGAGCCGTGTCACATGAATCTGGTATCGGTGGCACTCGTTTACAGGAGACATAAGGAGGATGTTTCGTCTTGGGGTCGAATCTAGGCACCTTGCATCGATCATCGGATGTGTCCTTTGTACCGTCCGAGGAATGCTTTACATGGTAGAAAGATAATCATAATTATTAAGATTGTCAAAAATTGGTTTCGCAATTTGTGCTAGGATCTCAGACATGCCCATCTGTCACAGATGTTATATATTTTCAACGAACACCGAGTCCGCCATGTTTTCGTGTCGCTCTGGAGACATTTTCCCCCACTTCCCATCATGCACTATTTCAGGGGTGTACTTCCGCCACAATTCCGCCAGGACAGTGTCGCAAAATCTGTTCATTACAGTTTAGAATACGAACATTTCGGCTTTTTATACATTTTATAGACCTGAAGATGCCTAATTAATGACAGGACAAGCAGTGATATACTGTTGGCGCCCGTTTCAGAAATGTTAAAATTGCGTTAACACTGATCTCTCGTTCTATAACTGCACCACTCATGTATTTAATAATTACATAATTATTAGTAACATCGATGAACTTTACGATAATGCACATATGGGATCAGTATGCAGTAGCGTATACAGCCCTTCTTAAATGCCCCCCCCCCCTCCCGTATCCAATAAAAGAGAAGAGAAATTGGAGAAGAGGAGAAGAACAACGCATGTGTGCATGTAATTTTGATGAGATTAATCTCTTATTTGACCATTTAAACTTACAAAAACAAATTTAGGCCCGCTTCGCACGAATTTGTTCCAATTTAAACAATATTTGATCATAACCTTAAATATGTTCTACAGACTTGACATTTAGTATGGAATAGTTTTTCGCAAAATTCCACGCCCCGGTTGCTGGAGTTCTGTAAACGCGCCTACTATGCACATATTAAGGCAACATAATTGCGAAAACCATCAGTTATACATGATCTATGAGGTTGACGTACTACCTTATAACCCCCTGGAATAGTGCATGATAGGAAGATGGGAGAAAGGTCTTCAACGTACATCCGCATTATTTCGCTATGCGTCTGGCAAACTTCGATTCAAAGTGCGAGGTTGTTTGCGTCATTTGTGTAATTTAGTGCAATGCGTTGTGACAAAATCGCGCGCTAGGGAGACGAAAAAACCTTTTATACGGGCGGGCGGACAGTCATTTTAAGATTGGGTGGGCGGGCATTTTTCCCCTTTGTTCTGGAGGTTAAAATTGTTCAGTCAAAATTAGTCAATTTTGGCTCTAAAATGGCTGAATTAAAAAACAAAAGAAAAAAATAGCAAAATTAAAAACAAAAAGAAAATCTCCAAAACAAATATTCTGGGTCGGTCGGGCCCGTAGAACCGGTTTTTTTCGTTGCCTAAGCACTGCCTGCGCAAACCTTGGTGACACTCAAGCTTTAATACGCCAATTATCGTTTGATTTGGGCTCTTACCGACAAATGAAGGAGGTATACTTCATAACACTCAGTACGCCAGTGACCAGCCTCTATTCGCATGCATAGTCGTGCTAAAAGTCGAACGATACATGTTGAAATCAGCATAATTCAAAAATGCACCTTTTTGCTTTGAAATTAATTTTCTCGGACAAATAAAAAACATTATTTTATTTTTCAGTAATGTCTGATAAAAACATGGTACTTGGATATACTGGTGTTAAAATTAAGCATATAATTGTGTCTTTTAATGTAAGATTTTTGATTTTTATAGGCCTCAACTTCGCCCGTGAGCTTTTTTTGGAATTAACTTTTAGCGTTTCAAACTGATATAGTTCGCTAATATGATTTTTCTCGCCTCTATAAGGCATATCGTGTGAGTTTATAGTTTTTTGTTAGAATATCCGTTTTGATTTAACTTTTTTCACTTGCGACTGCCAAAATGTCCAACTCAGTCAGTCAAGATTAATGGGTAAATTTTTTCGTGAAAGTTTTCTGGACACGTGACACCCATGGGCGCAGACATATTAGCATTATGGGATGTGACCCCGAGCACAGCGGGTGAAATTCCTCCTTTGATACAAAATAGGTTATTTAATTGTCGCAAGTTAATAATGTTATGCGAAGAGTTTCCGTAGGGATACTATTTTTGAAATTACGTTTTGATGATATTGTGAAGAAATTAATTTTGCTGTGCACAAATTTCTATCGAAAATGCAGCCAAAATTCTATTCCAATTCAAAACGACTAATAATTGAATAGCAAGGTCACCGCCGGGGGTCGATTAGGGATCAGGCTCGAGGTTACATTCACATTGATACGCATTGGTCACGTGTGTAGAAAATTGTCCCGATAAAGTAAAATAAAGGCTAGACGGTACACAGAGGGGGGGACAAAACAGCAAATCGCTATCGAACTTTACCTACTTCTAATGCCTACATTTGCTGTTTTGCCCCCCTTCTGCGTACCGTCTAGGCTGTATTTTACTTGATTTCCAGTTGTTCATATTCAAGGTATCCTCTTGTATCATTTATTGATCCTTGATTCGTTTTGTATCCTCGTCCGTTGGATTCACCATTATCCACTTTTTTGTCAGTACTTCATTTCTAATATAACCAGCAGAAATAATCGATATTTCTATTGTGGCTTGCAAAATCATCCATCCATGGGTACATTTGCGAGTTGATTTAAAAAAAATCAGTAGTTGGAATTGAAAACTATGATATAAATGATGTGCTTTAGAAAGTTCGGAAATATCTTTCATTAGCGAATTATGTTACTTTGAAAAGCAAAAACATTGACCCCCCCAAAAAAGCTCATGGGGCAAGTTGCAGCCTGCGAAAATCTTACACTAGAAGCCTAAATTTCATACTTAAGTTTAACACCAGGTTTTGAAAAAAAATACAGTACCAAACATTATTGTTGTTTTTTTCTGACATTTACTGAAAAAATAATTAAAATTATGGCTTTTCATTTGGCCGAGAAAATTTATTTTACAGTGAAAATTTTGCTCATTTCAAATGACTAAGTGAGCCTCTTATAACAATAGCCATCGATTCACTAGCGTTCTGAGTGATAACATCGTGGATTTATATAAGACTCGCATAACAGATACTGGTGCATCACACGGTCCCCCGTTAGGTGAAACCGGGAGCGATCACTAAAACATGTCAATAGAATCCCGTAAACCATCATGCAAATCATGTTAAATTTGCCTTATTTAGCAGCGATATAGTACTTATAGACTTGATCATCACATTTGATATGGAGGCATTTTAACCGAACCCTTATTTAGTAGGAAAAGGTCGATAAATGCTTACACAGGGGCCATGCTCAAAATTGCTCGAACTTGGTTAAAAACAATACTTATGTTATGTGTTTCCCTAGTCATAAGGATTCAGAAAAAGTATAGTTGACCTATTTTCGATGTACGTTTATGGAGTTATTCGTTAACGAGCTAACATTGTGACGTCATTTGTCTACATTTGGCTCCACATGGAGTAAAAATGAAAATTGTTCCGATTTGAAAAATAATAGTTTGCATTGATTTTGTTTTAAACTTTTGATCCAAACACAAGGAATTAATTTCTACCTCGGAATTATTAGATGGAACACCATCTTTCATCAGCGAGTGAGTGACTGTATCAGGTCGTGATCTTTTTTCCTTTGACCTGATAACAGACTCAAAGACTCCTGAGAGTTTGAACCGGTCCCCGTCTTTGTTAAGAGATGGTTGATTGGCTTTGATGTGAACTACTTTTTTGACTCCACGTTGGAACCACTTGCTGTCCCTATCGAGTATGTGAACTTTATCCAAGTCCACGAAATGTCCAGGAGACTCGATGTGAATATGGTTTTAGACCTCTGATGCTGTACTACTGGGCCTCCTATGTTCCTGAAATCGTGTTTTCAGGGAGAGTTCAGTTTAACCAATTATAAGATTATTTGCACGGTTACAGTTTTGCCTTGGATGTAATATTCCGGACCTGTAATGTCGTTATTTTCTGTCTTGTCCTTGGGTAACACGTCTTAGTGCGTGGGTTGATTTAAAGAACACACTAACACCGTAATTGCTAAAGGTCCTTCCAATGGCTTCAGAGGTACCTTTGATGTAGGGTAGCACTACGTGGCCTTTATTTGGGCATTTATCACCCACGTCGCTCGTTTTGTGAGTTTTTGGTTGATTTGCTTTATCCAGTGCCCATTTGGGATATCCACATTTCGCTATAGCTTTGTTCACATGAGATTTCTCGTCCTCGCGATCCTGGTGGTTGGTGACTACGGAATTGGTCCTATGGTACAAAGAGCGGATGACTCCAGTTTGTGATCAATGGGGTGATTAGAGGCGAAATTTAGATATTGATCCGTGTGTGTGCTTTTGCGATAAATAGTGACTTTGGTGGATCTATCTGGTTGGATAACGGTGAGACTATCTAGAAAGGCACGCTAGTTATTCTCCACTACTTCGGGGTAAAATTGAATGTCCTTATCCAGCGAATTGAGATGGTTAGTGAATTCTTGAGAGTGACATTTCTTAAGTTTACAATGGGTGTCATCTACATCGCGAAGCCACCACAGACGTGGGTGGTGGGGTGGTGTCTCTGTTCAAGATCTTACATGTAAATGTCGCACAGTATTAGAGAAAGCGGAAGGCCCATGGCCGCACCGTGAAACTGTTCGTAATACTCTCCGTTGTAGACAAAATACTGTTTTAGACAAGCTTCACAGAGTCTAACTATCTTGTCAGGTGATAATTCAGTTCTATCGCCGAGGCCGCTATCCTGTTCTAGGCGAGAGCGTACAATCCTAAGTGCTTTGTCAACCGGGACAGATGTGAATAAATCACTGACGGCATATGAGCTGAACTCTTCATCATCCTCCACTCTTTGATCTTTAAAGGAAGTGTCCGGCAATCACAACATTAGGTCTTATATGTTAGAAAAATAATTATCAAGCACGAATCACGTGGTTTTATTTCAATCAAACTCATATTAACCATAAAAACGAATAAAAACAGCCGTCTCTCAACACGCGATATTCAAAATTCCCGCGCCGAAATGTTCTAGAGCAGTGACGTCATGGTTATTTGTGCTCATTTGTCGACAGGCTTCATTGAACTATTGGGACGTCACTGCTCTAGACAATTTCTGCGCGGGAATTTTGAATATCGCGTGTTGAGAGATGGCTGTTTTTATTCGTTTTTATGGTTAATATGAGTTTGTTTGAAATAAAACCATGTGAATCGTCCTTGATAATTATTTTTCTAACATATAAGGCTTAATGTTGTGATTACCGGACACTTCCTTTAATAAGTCAAGGAACAACTATTGGGCGCAAATGAGTGTTCGGTTTGTGCACCTTAGGTAGTGCATAAAACCATATCCGTGATAAAACTACCCAACTCCCGCAGTTGGGTACAACTTCCGATAATCGACCCTGTTTATGGCACCTTCAATTTCAATGTCCTGCAGTACTGACACAAGATTTTTCTTGTAGCTGGAGGTAGGATCCCGTTTTCCTAACTTTTTGTATGTACACTTTTGGTGATATTAAGTGGTGTCCAAAATCACACATAAACGGCCTTTATTGGCAGGTAAAATGCGAATAGATTGATCTTTTTTAAGTCCTGAAGCGCTTTCTTTTCGTCTTTACTAATGTTAGAATCAATTTTCTTGGGTTTCCTTACGAGATTCACAACTTTGGAATGCAATTCATTCGCTTAAGTCTCAGGTAAATTCCGACGTGCAGCCTCTGTAGCTGTGATAAATTCCACTACCGGAACTTCCTCCTCAGTGACAGCGAAGTTCAAACCGCGAACATTGTTATTGTTATTAGTTGATAACAGACTCGTAGACGACGAGTCTGTTACTACGAGTCTGTTATCAGGTCAAAGGTCAAAAAGATACGGTCAATCACTCGCTGCTGATGAAAGGTGAAGTACCATCTGAAAATTCTGAGGTAGGAATTATTCCGTGTGTTTGGATCAAAAGTTTAAACTAGTGGCAAATGGTGGTCATAGACCACAAACCTAGCTGGGCGTGTTGGTGTTGTGGAGGTATCTGACCCCTACAAAATGTTCCAAAAATGTTCCCCTGGTCATGAGGTCTGTTGTCACTGTGTTTGAGTCCCGTACTCCTTACAGATGTCCAGAAAATGCAATTTTACGATTTGATCCCAGATGACCTTTGACCTGACCCCTGCAAAATGTTCCAAATATGTTCCCCTGTCATCAACTTTGTTGTCACAGAGTTTGAGCCCTGTACTCTTTATAGATGTCCAGAAAATATGTTTGTAAGATTTGACCTCTGCATGACCTTTGCCATGACCCCTGCAAAATGTTCCTCTGGTCATGAGATTTATTGTCACTGAGTTTGAGCCTCATACCCCTTACAGATATTCAGAAAATGAAATTATAAGATTTGACCCCAGATAACCTTTGACCTGACCCTGCAAAGTGTTCCAAAAATGTTGCCCTGGTTATCAAGTTTGTTGTCACCAGGTTTGAGCCCCATACCCCTTACAGGTGTCTGGAAAATGCACTTCTAAAATTTGACCTCTGTATGACCTTTGACCTGACCCCTGCAAAATGTTCCCCTGGTCATGAGATCTGTTTTCACCAAGTTTGAGCGCCATACCCATTACATATGTCCAGATAATGCAATTGTAAGATTTCACCCCCTTAATGACCTTTGACCCCAATTCCGTATACAAGTTATAGGCGTGTGGTATAGCCGATGCATATATGCAAATGACATCATTGTACTATATAATATGTGACAGAAGAAGCATTTTGAAGATATTTGGTTAAATACCAGAAATGCCCCTTTAATGACATTTGACCCCAAATCTGTTTAGACACTATGGGCATTGGATATAGCCGATACATATATGCAAGTTACGTAATTTTAGGGTGGAACATGTAGGAAGAGAAGCATTTTAAAGTTTGTTGCCAGAAGAAGAAAGAAAGAAGAATCGGATAGTAAAAGTATTTACCTAGCTCGGGGGTTGAAAACCCCCAGCTAGGTAATGAAAATCATGATTTATACCAACAGAGATGTACTTTCATGAGTAGTTTGCGTTATGTATGATGTATCACCTTGGTACCACATTGAATCCATTTCACAATTGTTGCGTAACCGTACATCATAGATAGGTGAAAGTATACTTTTTTCTGAATCCTTATTGCAAGTAGATTTTGAACTGGGGAAATGTCTCCATAGCCAAGATAAATCAACACTATAAATGTACTATTACTATAAGATAATTTTAACATCGAATTGCAGATTCATACGTAGTGGTAATAACAATGAAAATTATTAATTTAAACTTCAACACTACTTGTTTATTTCGCTTACCGGGAGCGCTTTCGAGGCATCAGCCGATGTTGTTAGGAAACTTCCGACTTCGGTGACGTCATCAAGTGTGATGTCACCTGATCAGGTTGGTCCTTAGCCGTTTCCAAGAAAACATCAGAGCTAACAACATCGGCTAATGACGAGGAAGTTCCTCGAAAGCGCTCCCGGTAAGCGAAATAAACAAGTAGTGTTGAAGTTTAAATTAATAATTTTCAATTTTAACATCATTTGCACGATTGTGGTGCATGTACACTGAAAAATTGAGAGATTTTTATAATTATGTAAATATTATAATTCATATCCGTACTTCTTTTGCTTGTTGAGGAGCAATATGATGTTCGGCAATATATTCGTCATCTCTCCAGAATTGGAATGTTACTAATATGACACATACGAAGCCAATCAGGATTAACAATCGCCATGGTCGTCGTATCTTCTTAGAACTGATGGCGATATCAGCTGCTACTGGTGTATTGTATGTCCTGAAAGTAGATATGTAATATACATTTAATTTGGACTTGTGTTGATACAGTTACATTATATTACCCCGGTATATTACTTGACAGATCTGTTTCGTAAGGCCATAGGGCCTCAGTCATCAGAAGCACATGATAACCATAACCATATGGCTATGTGCTTCTGATGAGTGAGGCCCTATGCTTCTCAAGTCCAAATTAATTATTTACCCATTACGGTTGAACATCAATATAAAACGTGAAAATAACACTAATACGTGTTACTTTTATCGCACAAAAAAGCTTGAGCCCCATTTGTCGAATAGTATTTTAAGGCTTAAACGGTCCCCTAAAAGATGCGTGCCCGGGATGCGGCTATTCACGCATTTCCTCTAGTTCCTACCTTTTATCCATGGTGCTAGTATGATCTGGTTAGGCAGTGGTTGTAAGGAGCTCGATTCAAGACTGGTGTAAAACTGCAGTAATGACAATAACGTTATAAAATCATGAATAATTATAGGATGAAAAAACTCAACCCAGTATAAATATTGCATTAATATACCAAAGATCGATGACGTCCTGTAAAATGAAACTAGAAATGAGGAAGTGAACATTATCGATTACGTTTGTACAGAAAGCTACAAAAACAATGGTTTGAAGAATCATTAGAGAATGAATTTGGAGAAAACCTTCTGATAATTACAAACACTCGCTGAGCAGCAAGACCTTCCCTCTGAGCCTTTAATCCGATAAGCTGATTATCTATTTGTTTTCATAAATTGGAAGACATTCTTTGATGTATTATTGAGCTCAATCATCTGAAATTACTGGAGCGTGAGCCACCCAGGCTGGTGGCTCAGCATAGTATTTTATTAACAGATGGTTTTCTCGAAATTCATTTCCTAATGATGTCCCATTATGTAAAGCTTTCTTCTTCAAAATGTTATTTAACTAAACACTGCATGAATAACCGTTTAAAAAATAT
Organism: Amphiura filiformis; assembly: GCF_039555335.1. Lineage (NCBI taxonomy): Eukaryota > Metazoa > Echinodermata > Ophiuroidea > Amphilepidida > Amphiuridae > Amphiura > Amphiura filiformis. The sequence continues at coordinate 13,174,652 of NC_092636.1, forward strand.
CCATCAATAATTAATTGCACCAATCAAATTGAAATAGAGATATTTAAGGGGGTATAATACCATGATTTTCATCAGTATCCCTCTTCTTTTTTTGTTGCAAATTTATGAAGTACATAAATAATTATGTCCATCACCTCATGTCCTGAACTTATAAAATATCTCTACATTCAAAGTGCTTTTAAACCATTTTGGTAAATAATTTTGGCCCTATATATTTTTGTTTACTATATCCTATTAACTCAGATGTGTGTTTCATAACAAACCATAATTTATTATTTTCAAGTAGAGTACATGAATAGAATACATTAAATCCTTTGTTATATTATCTATAGAAATGTACTCAGCGATGCATGCTAAATAACACTGAATAAATTAAATATAGGCTCTTCCACAATGGATGCAATAGCCAATTTAATAATATGTGTTATTATATAATGTGTTGCTAGGAAAAGAGATTTAAAAAGGCCATAGGTCAGGTTATAGGTCACTTGTTCAGGTCCATTTAAGCATCCATTTTGAATACATGTGATAGTCTGTGATATAATAATGAGGCATCAATTTTGATATTTTGACTTTTACTGGATATATATTGAAAAGGTGTGAGGTGGATATACTAAGATACCCTGGGATGTAAATGGTGAGTACAATTTAGATTGCCTAGTTGAAATGGATTGGACAACTAAATATAAAATAGTTACCAAAATCACAAAAGTGAAGCTTACGAAAAACTACCTAACATGGTGGTATAGGTTACAAGTAATATAATTTTTTTCCAACATTGCTGTAGTGTGGTTGTGGTAACCTGTTACCTATGGCTTAATTAAGTTTCAGTGAAATAATGTCGCAAGTTAAAAATACAAAATATAGCTCAACATTGAAAATAGAAGCATTATAACCAGTTCGTTTTTTGATAGATGTGGAGCACCAAGTTCATGAAGTCATAAAAGAAATCCGGAACCACTTATTCCCATTTTACATTATAAACATTATTTATTTAATGTGTTAGCAAATATCCAAAATTTTAACGAAATCCGTTGATAGTAAGCTTTCCAAAATGAAGTGAATTTAAAACATCAGTGATGTACCACCTTTTACCTGTAAAAGCATGTAAGCTACGTTGATACCGATGCCACCAATAGAACGAGAAGATTTGCCCCTTCATTTTGCATACCACTTTGTCCAATTTCTTTCTCATTTCTTCACAAAATGCAAAAAAAAAAAAAATGCAATGGGTGTAGTACCCCCTTAAAGGATTGTAGTTTAAACATGGTAAGATTTTTTGCTAGACAAATCCAAAAAATTACACACTGTTTTTAGACTTTTCCCATCTTGGCTGAACCAAGCCACCGAGGGATGCGAAAGTCGCAAGAAGAAGTATCGGCCAATCCCGCGGGAAAAGTGGATCCCAATGGTCATTCTGAAGAAGCCATCAGCCAAGATAGCGAAAGTCTAAGTCAGGGAGTAGTTTTTTTGTTGGATTTGTCAAGCAAAAATTCTAACCATTATTAGCCTAATATTAATCAACATGTCCCCATTTGTATCGGTTGATTACAATGCTAAAAGTCGTGTATTATGATCGATGACGATTTCACCTTACCATCACGCAAAACGCTTTAACTATCTAGTGCAACTGGGGATCGAACCCGGGACCTTCAATTGTATATGGTTGAGAATTCTTGGGCCCAGTATAGTGGGGGTCCAATTGTGGGACCCTACTAATAACTGGACACTAGTCTATCAAGTATCATGTCTATGCTGGGTCCAAGGATGTTATAGATGGCAATGATGGGTGCATGAATTGATTACGCAAGATTGGCAATATGTGTGGGCTTCCCCCACCTCCGTCACCGCACCACTGATTTATCAGCGCCAAAGGCATTCCTGTCATGCAGGTTCAAAATTCGGTAGGTAGGCCTATGTCTTCAATGGACTGACAAGCCAGGCCAGGTAGTTAGCCTCTCAACCACGCGCAATTGGGAAATGATGTTCACTTTATGTTTGAAGTTGATTCCAGACCAAAATTTTCCGAGAAACACGATCCCGGTGGGCCTTTTTTGAAAAAAATGTGCCCAAAATGCCTTTTTTCGGGAGTGCTCCCATTTTGGGGGTCAAAATTTGTTTTTAAGCATTCTCTGGTCAAATATGGTATATTTGGTGTCTATTTATATGTTTTCAAGTATTACAAACCGATTCCGATCATTTTCAAATTCACAAATAGCTGCCGTATGTACAAAAATCCAAAATGGCGTCCAAAATGACCCTCTGAACCAAATTGTTATAAATATAAATATTTACACAGTATATTCTTATGATTTTCATTATATTTGCACTATTTGGACACAACGAGCATACTAAATATAATATACTATATATGTGTTCCATTGCAAATACTTCAGTTACTCACCTTGTCGCGGAACCTCTAAAAATAGTTCTAAAATATAAACGATATAAAGGAATCACCTATTCTCATCAGCACAGCGCAATTCTCAGAGTGTATTCTGTATTATCCTGCGTATATATACGGAACCACACATTTAACTCATATCGAGTCTGTGGTATAAAGTTAACAGTGACGAAAATTGACAATAAATTAATCAAAATGTGCTTCATTTGAAATCGTCAATTTACCAACACCTGCCTACCAATAGCACATGGTAAGTAACCCGGATACTTACTAGATTCAATTCAATTCATTCAATTCAATTTGATTAAAAAATAACCTCGTGGCCCTAAGGCCAAATTGCGTATTTTTTTACATGGTATAAAAGATACAAAATCAATACATGCTTTTAAAATCTAAATACAACAGGAATAGAAAAACACTTATTAATAAAATAAATAAAAAAAATATTGCACAAGAATCAAGCACTGATATTTCCACAACACACCTAACTTATTTAAAATTATTCATGCCGCAAAAACCCCAAATTAGAAATCCTCACTCACTCATTTGCATAACTCAAGCACTTACTACTTACAGGCAACAAGCAACATACAAAATTACACTCACAGTCATACTTGATGCAGCAAACATGCAGTCTCAAAACAATACATGGACAGGACACTCCTAAAATACACACACCCCAACTTACTCACATAAAAAAAAAAAAACATGCACAGAAACATTACACTCACTTCCCATCAGCCTCTCAGGAACATGAATATATATTACACTTTAAAAACTGTTAACACTTAGAAATACACATTAAATACAAGCAAACTTAAAAGGAAAAATTTTAAATAAAACCAAAATTATTACTCAAAAGCCAAGGAATCAGGAGCAATTTAAGTGAAAGCAGCCAAAGTGCCTTTTAGTTAGCATTCAAAAGATTCACTGCTCAGTGCTAGAAGTGGGTAAGTGCAATAGCTGCCCCGTGAACGTTTGCCAATTTACACATAGTATATTATACTCATATATTACATGGTATCTACACATATCAGCTATTGCACTTACCCACTTCTGGCACTGAGCAGTCGGTCGCTATGTCTCATTATTGTTCATGAACAAAAAAGTCAATCCAGAAAAAGTAAAAATATATGGCATTTTTGGGTAAAAGTTTGGCATTTTTTATGTTATATTGCTCTACTGGTCAGCAGGCTGGATTGTTTTACTAATATCGTAAGATGGATGGGCAGAGACATTGACCCACCTTCTGCAAGAATAAAATCACTGTGCTTTAACTTTTATAATATAGAAACACTGCATTTAATTTTTGCATAATTATTTGCAAACATTTACCTATTGTAAAACGCATTTATGTTAATACCAAGTTTTTTCAGGAATGTGGATATATTATATGCTAAATGAGATATGCATTAATATACCTGTAAAAATAGAGCGGTCGTATACTATAATGCGCCAAAAAGTATACTTACACTTGGAAGAAGAATCCTAATTTTAAAACGTAACCATATTTGGGTAAATTTATTTGTTTATTCCCGAAGGAACTCAATTTGAGTTACTCTTGGTTGTGTTCATTCTTTGTTGTAACGAAAAATCAAATTTAAATAAAAATTTATTTAAAAAAAAATCAAAAATTAAAATTATTGTTACATGGGGTAGAAAAACCAAACTTACTTTCTTGTATTTTCACATGTATTTCAATGGGAAGTTTATTTAGTGGTGTGTGCCCTTCGAAGTTTCATTTTTAATAGGCTATGGGCATGATTGATACCTGATTTTAAGTGCCAAAAAGTTTAGATATCTACTGGGAAAGAAAAAAGGTCTGTTGTCTGTTTACATCCACAAATATGGCCGTGTGTCTTGAAGTGGTGTTCCTTTGCGTTTCGTTAGTAAATTTCTAGGACCGCGCATCATTTTGCATTGAAACATTCATAACTTCCAAATTATAAATCCTATCATAGCAAAAGTAAACATTTTCTGAATGGAAAAAGTCCAATCATTCCACAAATGGCATCTAATTTTCAGTAGGGGTAAGTCTAAATCAGGTAAAAATCCAAATATGCATGAAAAAGTTGTCAAAAAGTAGCACCTCCTCAAAAACATGTAACATCCAAACCATAGCACCTATCTAAAAAACAACCTTATTGGTGCAAAGTAGAGGCAATAGCCCACCCAAAAATTTATACTTTGATAGGGTTACCCCTACTTGATGTACTTTTTTGATACACGGAATGACACGTTACAAAATTTTCCATCAAAATTTGAGGAAAATACAAAAATAATACTTGAATTGCTAAAAGGGCCTCTTTATACTAAAATCTTAGTGTATTCTTATTAAAAACATGTATTTGTAAAGTGCAAGCAACAACCATCCTAAAAATGTTTACTTTGATCAGGTTACGCCTAAATAGGGTACTTTCTGTGGTGTGATGTCACGGTACACCAAAACATGGCGACATAAAACACGTAAATTTTGTTCAGTTTAAAAAAATTAAAAGAACCAATCTCTTGTGTTGACTTCAAACATGTACAAACTACAGGTATTAACTACAAGTTTAACTCACTTCAGACTCTTCCTAGCAAGTAGCAATACTTTTGGGCACTGTTGCTTTTATCATAGATTTTAAATTAAAATCTATGCTTTTATATACTATCCAGAGGGTTGCGTCATTAACCAAGCCCTACCAAATTCACCTGAATTTTTATTACTCTTGACACTCTTTAATAATAGCTCACATGCAGTGAGCAATTATAATATAATCATTTATAATATAAATGATTATATAATATAATCAATTATAATATAAATGTGTGCATATTTTTTTAAATGTCCAATTTTAAAATTCCAATAATGAATGAGGCTGAGCAAATATTAAATTTTGGTCTGTAGCCATTATTTAGTTATAAATTTATTTATTTATTTATTTAATATTAATTAATTAATTGATTTATTAAATAATTAATAAAAAATTTATTAAATTAATTTAATGGCTATTTAATACAGGCCTGTTAAATCAATTACAATTGATTTATGGCAGTTAAAAAAACCCTGAGATGGTTGTCTTCAGATTTTGGTGTCCCAAGATCTGTGTTAATTTAAAAAAATTAATTAATTAATTGATTAATTAATAAAAATTAATAAAAATTAATTAATTAATAATTAATTAAATTATCACAAAACAAATAATTCTTTAGTATAAAAGTAGAGATTTAAAGACTTCATTCGCTGTTGTAATGTAGAAAACCATGATGAACTGATGAGTGCTCGTTTCTCCCATAGACTTTACATGGTGACGTATCCCAATTTTGCACCACCCGGCGTCTTCGTTTACTTTAAATTAATTAAATCTTTTTTATTTCAAATCTCAGGACATCAAATTTGGTACCAAATTAAAGAGTACATTCTAGGCCTTTAGGCAGTATCTTATTTAAAGACTTTATTCATTGTTGTAATATAGAAAAAACCTTGATGAGCAGAGTGCTCATTTCTCCCATAGACTTTACATGGTGCCGTATCCCAATTGCACCACCCTGCGTCTTCGTTTACTTAATTACTTACAATTTTTTTAATAAAAGCCTCAGAATATTAAGTTTGGTATCAAATTAAGGAGTACACTATAGGCTTTAAAATGAATGCAAATTTGATGGCATTAGAAATGATTCAAGGTGCTTGCTTATTACAAATAAGTCATTTTTTACTAAAATTTGAAACAACACCACCCTATAGTACACCAGTTCACGACACACGGCCATATGCCAATTTCATTCTTAAACGCACGAGAAATTTACTTCAAAACACATGTCCCTGTCGAATTGCCAGTGTGAGACCGTGCTACTGTTTTCATTTTCTGACTCAACGCACCCCTTATACAATTAGTAAAGGGAATTTGTGTAGTCGACGAGCGGCGCGGCGTGTCGGACTACAATACAATACAATACAATACAATACAATAAACGGAATTTATATAGCGCCTTAGCATAAGTATGAACAAAGCGCTTTACAATGATCTTAAAAGTACGACTTACACTACATCTTAGGCTACAGTAAAATGTACAACTTAATTAAAAATAAAAAACTTAGTTTGGAAACAAATAGGTTTTCAGATTAGATTTAAAAGTGGCCAGACTATGTGAAGTACGAAGTTTTACAGGTAATTTGTTCCAGAGAGCTGGCACAGAATTGCAGAAGGCATTATTCCCATATGTTGTGTGAGTTCTTTTACATTCAAGCAGACTGCCATCAGCATGTGATCGTAGGAACATACCATTAGAAAATGTGTGAGATTTTAGGAGATTTTGTATATACAGTGGTGTTGTTTCATGTCTACTTTTATAAGCGAATGTGAGTAGTTTGTAGGTAATACGCTCATTTACTGGAAGCCAGTGAAGTTCTTTCAGCAGAGGAGTGGTGTGTTCCATACGGTTTGCCTTGAAAACAAGTCTGGCAGCTCTGTTTTGTATCTTTTGTAGTTTTTGTCTGTTTTTTACAGTTGTTCCATATAATAAAGAGTTACAATAATCAATTCGAGAAATAACAAGTGAGCGGACAGCATGGTTGCAAGTATCTTTATCAATATAACAGCGAATGCGTCCTATATTACGAAGATGATAATTTAAAGAGCGAGAGACAGCAGATATTTGAGATGACATAGACATGGTTGAATCAAAAAGAACTCCAAGGTTGCGTACAGAATCAGATGGTTTGATAATTGTTCCACATACGTTAAGAGTTAGGACTAGCGGTGTGTTGGACTGGACTGAGAGGCGCACCCCATACCTGTCTGTAGCAAGCAATAATGCTAATCAAGCAGTGGCGGCGGAAGCATTACAATTTATGGGCGGGGGGGGGGTTAGGGGATGACCATATTTTGTTCCGGTTTTACTGGAGACGTGATCAAGATTTCTGATAATTGTTAGTTTTCATCCTAAGTTTGACATTAAGTGGGACATTTAATATCTTGGATGACTAAACTCACAGAGTTTGCGTAACATCTTTTAGTGAAAAAAATACTGATCCCGTGCGCATCATTCCACAACGCGAAGTTTGCATATACAAATTCGGAAATTAGGTTGGTTTGGAAAAAAGTTTCTCCTACCTTAATCATTCACTAACTAAAAGTAGTTCACATTATGCTATTCACCTTGTCCTGTTAATACATGTTAATACACAATTGCCACTTAGTCCAATTGCCACTTGGTCCAATTACCACTTAGTCCATAACCTCTTGGTCCAATTGCCACTTGGTCCAATTGCCACTTGGTCCAATTACCACTTAGTCCATTACCACTTGGTCCGATTGCCACTTGGTCCAATTGCCACTTGGTCCAATTGCCACTTGGTCCAATCAACACTTGGTCCAATTACCACTTAGTCCAATTACCACTTGGTCCAATTGCCTGTTAGTCCAAACCCCACATAGTTTACCACTTGGTCCAATTATCTTTTAATTCACTGACCTTAATTCTAACCATAATCCCTGACCCCTAAATCTAACCCTACCTCCTATAACACTAATTCCAAACTCTAACCCTTACCCTAACTCTTGCCCTAACCCTAATCCGGGGACTTTAACCCTAACCACTGAATCTAACCCTAAGTCTAACCTTAACTGTAACCCTAACCCCTAACTCTAACCCAGCCCTTACCTTGAACTCTAACCCCTAACACCGCTCTGTGACAGGCATGGTTTGTCAATAGCCTTGTTATACTTTTTTATTTTCCCCCTTTTTGTAAGTGCTGGTCCTTTATGTTGCAAGCTTACCCATAATTGATCCAAAATGGTTACATTAGTAAAACATAATTTCGAGGTTGAGGAATAAAGAAAGAAATCAGAATTGTAAATTTAGGGTCGGTAAACTTTTGCAAAGTAATGTTTTGTTGTTGTTTGTGTGTTTGTTTGTTTCTTACGTTTATTATCAGTCAGATGACAACAATCAAGTATATTTTAGGGAGCTAACAGGTGATGCATTTGTGTTGTCTATTATTAAGGGAACTGACCATTATATTTCAATGTTCACTTTTACCGCACTTGTTGATATGAAATTAAAACATAAGTGACTATAAAATGATGGTTTGGTTTTTGTTCAACCCCTGGCATATATCTTGACTAGTCCCTTTAAAATGCAATGTAATGTAGCATTAAGATGAGATTCATGCAAATATTATGGAGACACATGCATGTAAAGTTATGTTTTCTTTCAGTTTAATCAAAAGCTGTAACTTACATAAAAGAATTACGCTACATGAGTTTTGGACCAACTGGCAATTGGACCAAGTGGTAATTGGACTAAGTGGTAATTGGACCAAGTGGTAATTAGACCAAGAGGTAAAGGACTAAATGAGTTTGGGACCAAGTGGTAATTGGACCAAGTGGCAATTGGACCGAGTGGTAATGGACTAAGTGGGTTTTGGACCAAGTGGCCATTGGACCAAGTGGTAATTGGACTAAGTGGTTATTGGACCAAGTGGTAATTGGACCAAGTGGTAATGGACTAAATGAGTTTTGGACCAAGTGGTAATTAGACCAAGTGGCAATTGGACCAAGTGGTAATGGACTAAGTGGGTTTTGGACCAAGTGGCCATTGGACCAGGTGGTTATTGGACCAAATGGTAATGGACTAAGTGGGTTTTGGACCAACAGGCAATTGGACCAAGTGGTAATTGGACCAAGTGGCAATGGACTAAGTGTCAATGGACTAACTGGCAATGGACCAAATGGGTTTGGTGGTGACAAACCTTTAAATTGGCCGGTTGTCCGCTCCCACATATTTCAAAGCCGGATTGGCGCTAATGCATCAGACACACTAAATTGCATTCTGAATATGAGCCCCCTGAAATATCTGTGTCGTTGGATAGATGTTTCAAATGGACGAATCATATATCAAAATGTTCAGAAGAGTCTGGAGAATCTTTTCTGCCATCTTGCCAAACTTGTAACCCGCGCGTTCAATTCCGTTTCCATGGCAACGGTCACGCTATTTAAGGATTTTTATTGTTTTTACCTAAAAAATGGCATATTTAACTAGCTATTTCTTGAAAACTTAGTAGAAACTTCATATTTAGTGTCAAGAACACACGTCACAAGGATATTTAAAATATGCGAACAAAATAATCGCTTAATCAATACATTTAATTTATGGGTGAAAATGCAACTTTTGTGTTTTTTGTTCAGTTTTGACCAAAAAATTTAATTTTTACATGGGAAAATTTTTGAAAAATGACATTTCGTCAGCCTGCTACGCTAATTGCCTAAGTCATTTTTACATGTTTCTCATTTGCAATTTTTATTTTTAAGTAATAAACCCATAATTAATCAAATTTCCAGCCGCATTTTTCATTAACTTGTGGAATACATCTCTTTTGAAATTGACCACGTGTCCCAACACAATAATTCTAAGAATGTAGCTATGTACAAAAGTATAGGCAAAGTTGATTTTTGGCTTCAAATTCTACCAACATGCAAATGCCATTGAATTTTTGCCTAAATAAGGATTATCTCTGTAACAATAATTTTACAAGAGGGATATGAAAATCATGGATCTGACTAGAAACCTATGGTGGGCTTCACCCCCCCCCCCCCACCGAGCATATTTGTGGTTCGAGCCTACCCCTGGTTAAGGTGCTGGGATCAAATTTTATCATTAAAAGAACCGCAAGATATCATTAGGGGTGGCGCAATAAAGATGTGTACCCCGGGGTTGTGAATTCTCAAAATGGTCTGCCAAAAATCGCATGCCCCCCCCCTTCTTTTGGCCGTGCCAAAAAATCTTTGCCCCCCCTTTCGACGTGCCAAAAGACCTTTGTCCCCCCTTTCGATATGGCAAAAAATCGTTGCCCCCCCCCCCCTTATACATGCAAGATATTTGGGAACCTGAATTTAAAACCTTAATTGTCTTATCATATATTTGCGAGCGCAGCGAGCAGGAAATTTTGCATATTTTAACGTGTTCCTAACGTTTTCCTACACCTTTTTTGCCCCCTTTCGACCTGCCAAAATTGCTTGACCCCCCCTTTCGACCTGCCAAAATGCTTGCCCCCCCTTTTGGCCTGCCAAAAATCTTTGCGCCCCCCCCCCTATAATTCACCACCCGGGGGTGCACATAATTAATCCACCACCCCTTATAGAATATGAATACGATCATACGATATAAGATCAATTATAATATATTAATCTGAAGAAGTATACTGCCGTTGTTTTAGATAATATGGTTAAAATTGAAAAAAAAAAACGGCTTCTGCGGCGTTCTGCCATTTCACTCGCCTTAAAGTCATACTGGAGTTTTAGTGTGTTCATAACAATATATGACCATACAACCGTAAAAATGACACCACGGTCAACTAACGTTACGTGGCTTTGGCATATACAGTGATATTTGTTGATTTTGCTTGCATTCAAGGCTTGATAATGCATACAAGGAACATGTAAGTACTAAATACTACAATAACAAAATTAATTTCTTGTCGGCTAACTATTTATTAAAATGTTTTTAAACATGTTTAATCTGAGCTAAAGTCAATTGTCTGAGCACGGGGCAGTTGCTGTGTGACCTGGTCTAAGCCACACACACACCCCCACCCCCACACATTATGTTTATATGATAGTAATAACTAATGCGACATATAAACCAATAGAAAAGTGTACAGATTTTGTAGATTTTATTAGCACTCTTGATGATTCGTCAACTGATAATTTACGGGCTATTCAAACAACGCAATAATCATATGTGGTTTTGAGTTTTCTCATATAATTATTTTTATGAAGGTCAAAACAGTTATAATATTATTTTCATTAGTACAGTTTATATCAGGCTAAACACAACCACTGCCTAACCAGATAGAAGACTTACATACTATTTATTACACCATGGATAATAGGTAAGAATATTTGATACATTATATTATTATTACTATTATTATTATTACTATTACTATTATTATTATTACTATTATTATTATTACTATTACTATTATTATTATTATTATTTTTATTATTATTATTATTATTATTATTATTATTATTATTATTATATACTATTACTAGAGCTATATACACGTATGCGTAAATGATTATTAAGCTCAATATGCCCGTATGTATAACAGCAACATAGCCTGAACCCATATGACCTTTGACCTCTGTTTGTTATATTAATATTTTCACACACTTAGATTCATCAAAACCATGATTTTTAATAACAGGAAGAACTTGTGTTAAAGGAAGTTATTGTGTTAATTACTAGTATCTATTAATTGCACGTCGAACAAGCATGCAATGATGTTAACAAGAAAGTCTATTGCAGTGAAAAGCAGCTTTCATGGATAAACAAAACTCCACCCAATATTAATTTGCGGACGAAAGGCCCAACTCCATGTAGTTGGTCCTTTCTTCCATGAAAACCAAAAATGTGCTTGGAAGCTTTTGGAGAGCGAATTTGGGCCCTTCTTTCACACACAAGGAAAAACAGTCTGATGGCCAAAAAAGTGGAGTCATTCTTCCACTTAAGTGTCACCCCACCTAATTAACATACACAGTTGGCCAAGGTCAAATTTTTTTATCGTGTTGGTCCAAAGGGCTTTGGATGTAGATTGTAAAAATCCACTTTGCTCGCTCATATGTTACCCGTTGCCATGTTAACGACCCGGAATGTATTATCCATAGACACTGAAATAAAGAAATGCCTCACACCAATTTTTGGACACTTATCAGTCATTCAGAAAGAACGCATAATTTATTCATGCAATGCTTTGAGAAAATTCATTGGAATCAGCCAACTAATATTTATTGATTTATGGTCAACTTTTTCGCTCAGAGTAATTACCCGACCGAGCCTCCCAAACAATTACTTCGAAAGCCAGTTGCGCATATAAACCAAAAGTTCCCCTAACAGGGAATGCACTATCTAACGATAGAGAAAATATAAAGACTCGATTTAACAATGGATAGAATATAAAGACTGCATCTATAACGATGACAATATAAAAAGCCGCGGACTTACATATATCAAAAGAAATTAAATGGCTGACCCCTTTCTCATTTTCATATTATATTCATATTTAGATTACATGGTGGGCATCAGCATAAACCAACGCCAAATCTTCTAGTAGGCAAATACCCACGAAGATTGGAAAGACTAAATAGAATTTATTAATGAAATATATGTATAATTATGTACATTAAATTGATCATTTTAGAAAAGCATGCCCTAAATACAAAATTATACAACAAATTACAAGTACATCAAACATGATATAGCGATTTACAAAGCATAGGCCTTAAATACAAAATTATATATCAAACTAGAGCGGTTCTCGGCTTTCGCGGTTCTCGGCTTTCGCGGTTCTCGGCTTTCGCGGTTCTCGGTAGTGTGGGTTGGTCCGTATGTGACGTTTCTGTTCAGAACCTTGTGTGACCCTTCCCCCCCCCAGAAAAAAATCATCCGCCACCACTGGTTATAACAAGGGCCTTGTAAATGCAACTGGTGAGACGGAGCCTCCCATGACGTTTGTGTTTTCAGTCTGATTTCAGTTTCCTAACAGGTACAAAGTTTACGCATTATCATTAGGCCTACCAAGTATTGTAGGCCTATGTCCTATAATCTCTTATGTATGACATGGATCTTTACCATGATTGTGGAAGCCAAAAAAATATCATTTCAATACCCCAAACATGCGTTAAAAAAAAGACCATGTTTTACACATGCAACCTCAAGTTTAGACATATAATTTAATTTGGCCTAAACCCTCATGCACGGGAAAAATCATACCGCCACCATTGGTTATGACAAGGGCCTTTTAGGGTGCACACCAGTAAATAACCCCCACTGACTTTCTGTACAGACAGGGGCCGGGAAAACAACTCAGTTCTTCAAAACTTCCTCTTTCTGCAAGCAGAAGGTCAGATGACGACATCCATTGTAAAAATTAATATATATATGGATTTCAGGATTTTTTTTCCAGAAATATTGTAAAAAGTTCAACCTATAACCCATACAGCTAACGCCGCCTCACAAACAGCTTGGTGTTTCTGAAATGTAACACATTTTGAAAGTCGTCATAAAAAGTCGGATCCTGCTAAATTTACACAGACAATCTAATTTACAGGCCTAAATGAGGATTAAATATGAATCAGGGCCTAATAGTTGCCTTTTAAGCCTTTTCTAATGTATTACATTAAGTCATATTGCACATTTCCTCGTTTCAAATACTGTTTTTTTCCTTCCAGGGTGTAGCTAGACTTCTCCGTACTCCACTTGCCAATTGTGCTTCTGGCTATTGCATTTAAGCTTAAAACTCTGATTATTATTTGTGCACAATTGATAGATTTTCACATCTAATCTTTTCAGTCACCGTACTCCCTCTGTTTGTTAGCTTCCCAAGTGGACTATTGACTTTGGATTGCGGATAACATTTTTAACACGGGATTCTATGGAGAGTTAGGCCCATTTCTGGCCTAACTAAAATTGGTCATGATGTAATGCATCTTTAAATGAATCTGGCTTGTGATTGGTCCCCAGATATCGTTATTGATTGAACAAATTCATCAGGATCGGTAGAGTAAACTAGTAAACCAGAGTTCGTAGTATCTGATCCAAGAAAATGCACTTACTGTGTACGTTTCAACAACCACTGTTGTCTTTGTCAACACTTGATGAGGAGTGACTGCAATGTACTGACAACCAACGCTAGAGGGATATGTAAAATCAGGCGGTTTTTGGCGATTTTAGCCATTAAGCCCCCCCCCCCTCCTGGAGACGCCATTGCAAAATCAATGGAGAGAAACTATACTACCTTGTTTCTTAATAAAATGTAACGGGGTACATCAGGCAACTATGAGAGCCAAAAAGGCCTCAAATTGAGCAAAGAAAGACATTAATTTTCAGCACGTGCATTTCAACCAAGACGCTTCATTAGTGGTGTTCGCCCTTAATGTCATATTATCATGACCGTTTTATTTTGTTTTATGTTAAGGGCTGGGGTATGAACGTTTGGACAGTATTTATTGTGGGACATTGGAGCACATCAGACATATCGAATTGCATTCTGAATACTAAGAATGTCCTGATATCAAATAATTTTGATTTTTTGAAATTCGCAATGTAATACACATTTATGACAAATCATTAAAAATTGATATTTTTGATATATAACAGTCCTCGAAGTAAATTTTATAAATTTAATGATACATTCTTTAAGTATATGTAGCTGGGAGGAAAGGCTGACGATCAATTGAAAATTTTGACCTTTCGTATTGAAGATATGGATTTCCCCCAAAAAAAAAAAAGGTCTTTTTGGAAAATAAAATCCATATCTTCAATATGAAAGGTCAAAATTTTCAATTGATTGTCGGCTTTTCCTCCCAGCTACATACACTTTAAGAATATGTCATTAGATTTATAAAATTTACTTCGAGGACTGTTATATATCAAAAATTTGAAAAATATCAAAATTTAATAATTTGTCATAAAATTTGCATTATATCGTGAATTTCAAAAAATGAAAATTATTTGATATGAGAAAGACATTCTTCGTATTCAAAATGCAATTTGATATGTCTGATGTGCTCTCATGTCCCACAAAAAATACTGTCGAAACGCTCAAAACGCTCAATCCAGATCCCTTAAGGGCTGGGGTATGAACGTTTGGACAGTATTTATTTTGGGACATGCGAGCACATCAGACGTATCGAATTGCATTCTGAATACGAAGAATGTCATTCTGATATCAAATAATTTTGATTTTTGAAATTCGCAATTTAATACACATTTTATGGCAAATCATTAAAATTGATATTTTTGATATTTAACAGTACTTGAAGTAAACTTTATAAATCTGATGATTTATACTTAAAGTGTATGTAGGTGGGATGAAAAGCCGACGATCAATTGAAAATTTTGACCTTTCGTATTGAAGATATGGATTTTTTCCCAAAACACCAAAAAAAATTAGGTCTTTTTGGGAAAAAAATCCATATCTTCAATATGAAAGGTCAAAATTTTCAATTGACCGTCGGCTTTTCCTCCTGCTACATACACTTTAAGAATATATCATTAGATTTATATAATTTACTTCGAGGACTGTTATATATCAAAATTTGAAAAATATCAAATTTTTATAATTTGTCATAAAATTTGTATTATATTGTGATTTTCAAAAATGAAAATTATTTGATATCAGAAAGACATGCTTCGTATTCAGAATTCAATTCGATAAGTCTGAGGTGCTCTCATGTCCCACAAAAAATACTGTCGAAACGCAATAAACGCTCATTTTGGAACCCTTAAGTATATGTCATATTACATGTTTCACATTTGTACGATTTTAAATAATTCTTTATCATGTTTATAGGACATGCTGTTATATTTTTATATCCTCTTTTCATTCTTGAAAAGATAGATCATGCTTTTTATTTCACCCATTGTGTATTTCTTTATTAATTTGTGTTTATATGGCGATTTCAAGTGGGATAATAACTCCTGGATGACGTAAGCATAATGTTGATAGATTTAAATATCATTATAAATAGGCACTTAATAATAATGATATTGAAATAAATTGATAAATAGATAAATTAATAGATAAATAAATAAAAGATATATAAGCCTAGATAAATAATAAATAAATGATAAACTAGGAGTAAATTGCAAACATTAAATATCTTAGAGCAAATGAGCATTTAATAAGTTTTTGCGACAAATATTTTGCACCTTCTTGTACGTTTTATACTTATTTTATCTTTTACTAATTATTTGGGACATGCTCGCTTATTTATTTTTTATGTGTTCCTCTTATCATTTGTGAAGTATTTCTTTATTTTTGTTTTAGTACAAGGCCATGCGTTTTGAATTGGGCCAGTAAATAGGTGGAGATGTTACATGCGCGCGACATTTTAGGGTTCATCTTTTTAATTTTCTCAGTTAATATGCAGCCTATGTACTTAAATTTGGTGTCAAATTAAAGCTTGTGATGAGACCAATACAGTAAACTTTTAAAAAGTTGTAAAAAGTTATTAACATTTGAATAATTTGCATCTAATTAGCATAATGTGGGGGGTGGAGGAGGATCAGGAGGAGCAAATTTAATAAAAGTGACCCCCAGGGGTCATATGATGCTGGAGGTCCATTTCTTTTTACAGTTTTACAATTCACTTTAAACTGCATACTATAACACCATACAATCATATTCCAGATAATTTAATTAGCTTTGAGAAGCAATTTTGCATATTTTATTTTCCGTTCAGGTTACACATTGAAGTCAATGGGAAAACATGCCTTGAAAGTGGCTGGCGCAAAATCATGTTAATTTTATTGAACCCTATGATGTTATATATGTATTTAAAGCTCTGACTGAGAGGAATTCAAATATGGAACTTTTAAATATGTGGGATGAAGCTAACTTTTAATTTGTCAAATTTCAATTTTTTTCCCTAAAATATTTGGTATTTTCAGTTTCATAACTCCTTAGTGTTACACCCTGTGCCATTTTAAAGTGCATTTTTGGATTCCTTGGTTCATTTGCAGCAAGAAAATGTATACTTTTATATATGTTGGGTATAATATGTGAAAAATATGCATATCTAAACGAAAAAACGTGCAATTTTCATCTTGCAAAAACATGTAACGCATTACCGGCCCAACTCAAAACGCATGGCCACAAGTGATCACTGAGTATGTTTAACTGTGGAAATATCGGTAGATAAGGTGTTTTTTATTTCACCCTTGAGTATTATGTATAAGTGTATCAACATACATTTCACATGTCGTGATTTTTCATTGTTTTATTTTAAAGCAATTCTTTATTGGGGTGCATGCTCTCATATATTAGGGTTTTTTTTCATGTTCCTCTTGTCATTCTTGATAGATGGCTGTTTATTTATGTCGCGTATTTTTTTAATTTTTGGTCGAAGCGTATAATTATCATCAGACACATGTCACATTTTTATGTATGATTTCGCATTATTTAATTTCAAATTATATAATTTTTTAAACGTACTAACGTAGTTCTTTACAAGCCGACGTCAAACGTCGGCTTGTGCTGTCTCTTCTCAATTCTTACACAGCCGTGACGTTAGTCACGGCTGTGTCTTTTTTCTTACAGGTTCTTTCTTCTTCTTTCTTCTTCTTCTTCTTCTTTCTGCCGACCACTACATTTGCTCTAGCACTTACATGCTTACACCGATTTTGACCTAACTTGGTCACAACCATCATTGACCATGCCCCTACATGTCATATGAAACTCGTGGGGTCAAAGGTCACGCAGGGGTCATAGGGGTCAAAACGTGATTTCAACTCAAAATGCTTCTTCTCTCACAGATCCCGTAGGAGAGTTACACCACTTGCACACATGCATTGTTATTATCCAGTGTCTATGGGGTCCTCACAGATTTGGGGTCAAAGGTCATTAAGGGGTCACTTCCGGTATAAAACGAAAAAACTTCAAAATTTTTTATTTGCTAAGAAAAACATAGGACAGTAAAGATATGTTCACACATAAATTGTTGTTACCCTGTGTATATGTGGTATTTTTTTACTTAGTGTCAAAGGTCATTAAGGGCCACTTCCGGTATAAAACGAAATACCTTTAAAATGCTTCTTCTCCCTCAAATTACGTAGGACAGTGACACCACTTGCACACATGCATTGTTATTACCCAGTGTCTATGGGGTCCTCACAGATTTGGGGTCAAAGGTCATTAAGGGGTCACTTCCGGTATAAAACGAAAAATCTTCAAACAATTTTTATTTGCTAAGAAAAACATAGGAGAGTAACGGTATGATCACACATGAATTGTGGTTACCCAATTCATATGTGTTATTTTTTTTTATTTGGGTCAAAGGTCATTAAGGGGTCCCTTCCGGTCTGAGACGAAAAACCTTCAAAATGCCCCTTCTGCCACAAATAACATAGCAAAGTGGTGCCACGTGCACCCATGCATTGACATTAGCCAATGTCTATGGGCGTTTTCATATATTCTGGGGTCAAAGGTCATTAAGGGGTCACAACACGGCTGTGTTCGTGGTCTTAGACCACAGCTAAGTCTAGTTCTTCTTCTTTCTTCTTTCTTCTTCTGGCAACCGCAATCAACTGCATGTAGCTCCGCAAGGATTGACAGATTTCAACCAAAGAAGACCCAAATGACCATTGGGCTAGGCCAAACCTTCCATTTGACTTTGACCTCGCTGTGACCTTTGACCTAGCTATAATGGTCAAAAATGTGGTTTCACAAAAAATGCTACTCCTTCCACAAATTACATGCAATGATCATGTGACTCATGCATATGAATCAACATGTGGCAGTGCTTAAAACTTCCTAAAAAGATTGAGGTCAAAGGTCATTAAGGGGTCATTTCCGGTGAAAGTCTGACAAATTTGTAAAAAATATTCAAAAAATCACTGTCTTTACAAATTATATAGCAGAGAGTCGCCATTAGCACACATGCATTGCTACTAGCCAGGGTCTTTAGGATGCCTACAGTTTTGGGCTCAAAGGTCATTAAGGGGTTACTTCCGGTCAAAAACGAAAATTATCAAAAATGTTTAAAAAATTTTATCTCAAAATGTAAACAGACCAGAATAATATAACCAACATACATGAATAAGTGTTCCCTGATGTATGCATGGTATTTTTATTTTGGGGTCAAAGGTCATTAAGGGGTCACTTCCTGTTTTTAGCTGAATAACTTCAAGAATTTTTATCTCAAGAACTAAACATGTTAAAATGTTTTAATTAAAATTGGAACAATGCATTTTGTCGGTGTATACAAGGTTTTTTTTCATTGAGGTCAAAGGTCATTAAGGGGGTCAAAATGTCAATCAAAATTTTCAAAAAATCAAAATCCACGTATAAGTTCCGATTAAGCTGAAATTCACCAGGAATATTTCTTATGACCCCTAAGCACAATGTAAGAGCAGTTGACCCCATCCGTAACCCAGGGGTCAAGTTATAGGGTCAAATTGCGGCTTGTATCAGCGTCTGTTGACTCTAGTTATTTTTGTTTCTGTGAATATCATCCGAAAAGTAGGCCTTCTGCACATTATGATTTTTCCTTGCTTTATTTAACTCTTTACTGGGGTGCATGCTCTCTGCTGGTTTTTTCATGTTCCTCTTATCATTATTGACAAGATAGCACCTGCTGTACGCTGTTTATTTATTTCGCCCCTAAATTATTTCTTTACTTTTGTTTTTAGATTTTGAAGTTGATATCATGATATCACACGCTATGTTTTATACCAACCGCATTGTCTGTTTAAAGACAGTTCTTGTTTTAGATCCTGAATACAATGTCAACATTCAGTTCGTTCACCTCACAATGCGGTGCGATGTTATATAACTGTATATATTGCAGGGTTGCCAAACCCGCGATGTAATAGGCCTAGGTCAATAGGATGAGTTTTGAAGATTTTCCTCGCGACAATTTCCTGTCCTATAGACACCAATTGATGGTTAAGAAAAATATTGCATGACTTCTCAACATTGGCTTACGCGACTTCTGGTAGTTTTTATCTCATAGAAACCAACGGTTGATAAAAAAATATTGGGCGACTTTTCAATGATTTGACCCGCGGTTTGCCCTCATTTGTTTGGCAACCGTGGTCTGTGTTAAGTGAATATATTTCGGTAAGAAAACAATTATCATAGACCATGTAGACAGAACGGACAATAGTCATAGGCGCTCTCCTCCATTTTGAGAAATATACTTTTACACACACACTACATTTATAATTAAAATGATCAGCCTTAAAGTTTTACCTTTTAGTGGGTTAAGCCAAACCTAAGTGGATGAAATATAAATCAACACTTCTGGCACTGATTGGTTTCCGTAATTGTTATATGGAATACGAGCTGTCTGTAGCTACAAAATTGTCTGCAAATCGGCTTTTGCCGGGCCTCTCTTTTTCGGCGTTTTTCTCATTAAATTAGGGTCCCGTTCAAATAAAAATAAACTGGTGTCTAGATGTAATCACAGTTAACACACCAGGAAAATTATAGAATATACAACAACCTAGTTACACCTGTAGACCGCGAACAAACATGCACCTGGCCCGACCTGGCCGTATCACTTAGTGTTCTCCCTACGGATACCCTTAAGGGTCACACAATAACATAAACTATAGCAAGCATCAAACATGATTATGATATTGCGATTTACAACGCATAGGCCTTATACAAAAAATTACTTATCAAAACAACCTCAATCTACATGATAAGTACACCAAAACTATATAAAGCAGGTAATATTGAAACAAAATTATAGCAATATCATCATAAAATCAATGTACATGAACATATGCCATAAAGTTAAAAAGAAAACCACCGGCGTTTTCGATAAAAGCAGAAGAAACATCCGTGGCCTGTCACAAAGAAGCCACATTGCCCGCTTATTATTAAAAATGACGATGCGATAAAGAAGTAAGGGGAGAGGTTGCTAGTACATCACCCTTTATGGATACACAGATCCAAAAATACATAAATGACAAGGCATCAATATTTGCGCACACTAACGTCTCATTTGATGAGTAATATTTCAATCCCATCTGATTTCTGCCATAACGCTTGTCGCTATTTGTCCAACTAGCCAAAGTCAAGTTGTCCGATGTGGAATGACCCTTGTTTGTACAAATATATCAAAGATAATTCATGCAATAACATATTTGGTTAGCTGCTACCGAGATAAAACTCGCTAATTTCAACTACTTGCTTTCGGATCAGTTCAGCGCTTAATGTATGAACTTTTATTAATTGAATGATCCATTGATGACACCGAGATTATTCTTTCATTCCCTCCAACTGTATCCTTACTGTGCTTCCTGAATTGTTTAACCTGGATAGATTGCCAAAGAATTGTATAAGCTCCTTCCACTGATACCAAATATTAAAGTGTTGACCTTTCCATCAAGCTGTGAACCGATCTTCCTCTATTCCTCACTGCCTACCCATCCATAGACATGTTAGAATTCAGTTCCATAATTGCTGATGCTATTTTTACTCGCACGAAGCACTGAATAATATGTTAATATTCGAGATGCAACAATACTGAATTTGAGGGAAACACTGTATTTCAATGAAGATGTAGATCCTTTGTCAGCTTTGCCTGCACTAAATATAGTTAGCTGTTGTAGGACTATATACTATAATATTAAAGTGTTGACCTTTCCATCAAGCTGTGAACCGATCTTCCTATATTCCTCATTGCTTATCCATAGACATGTTAGAATTCAGTCCCATAATTGCTGATGCTATTTTTACTCGCACGAAGCATTCTATAATAATTATGTTAATATTCGAGATGCAACAATACTCAATTTGAGGGAAACACTGTACTTTAATGAAGATGTAGATCCTTGTCGTCTTTGCCTGCACTAATTGTAGTTAGCTGTTGTAGGCCTATATACTATAATTCTCCCCATATAGAAGTTCCCGTTCTTTCTTCTATCGTCCTTCCTTCTATATCCCCCATCTCGTAGAATCCATACGACCTGCAATTAAAAGACAGAAGAAAAGGGAAGCAAATTCTGTCTGCAACTTTTAAAGCCTACACTAAATACCGGGACTAAATACTGTATGTCATACATTGATACATGTCTGTATATTATGAGCCTCATATATACACCCCAACTCCTTCATTAATTTATTCTAGTTGATGCCA
Source organism: Amphiura filiformis (assembly GCF_039555335.1). NCBI lineage: Eukaryota > Metazoa > Echinodermata > Ophiuroidea > Amphilepidida > Amphiuridae > Amphiura > Amphiura filiformis. The sequence continues at coordinate 13,196,696 of NC_092636.1, forward strand.
AAACGGAAACACGTATAGCTTCCACAATTTAAAAAAAAAATGATTGCGATAAAATGTTTGAAATTGACTATAAAATTCGCTCAAATTGCCATTATATCCTCAGAGAGATTTTCCAATTCCGAACAGAAATTTTGAGCATGATTTTTTTCCCCAAAATGTAAAATATCCCTGCTTGAGTTGAAATTTCATTTATGAAAACCTATATATACCAATGGCCGCCAATCGCGTCAAATGCCCAATTAAAATGGCTTTTTTCTTTGACGACAATATTCAAGTTATCATTATTACTGTTATTATTTTTATTTTGTTTGTTTGTTACGATTCGTTTCGTCAAAATGGAACACGGAACCTATCCAATTCGAGCATTACGTGTCCAGTGCACATATCCTTGCGTTAAAAATTGACAATAACTTTCCCTCATATGGCCATTTTATACCAAGAGAGATTTTTCCAATTCAGAACCAACAACAACAACAAAAATTGAACCGAATTTTACTAATAAATGTCACTTTTAATTTATTTAACCAGAACAGAAACAAGTTTCCTTCTTCCCGGTTTATGATGTGTTATAGAAATGGCCAGTTGGCCACCTGCATGATTCATCGATCTTTAGCATTCATGAGTACCAATAATTGTATTACTTTCTGATGTGACATACACGCATCTATTCAATTCTCTTGTCACTTCAATGAACATGGTGAATAGAACTGATGACCATAGAGGTTATGAATAGATTACGCAGGGTTGCCAAACCCGCGATTTGGGCGCCCAATTGGGCGATTTTCAACTTCCGTCCCGCGACAAAGAAAGTGCTCCCGCAATCTGATTACGTAGGCCTATTTGGATTGTTCTAAGAACATTAACCCAGGTTTTCAACCCATGGCCCCTAGCTGAAATACAGCAAGATAACGTTAGATTGAAATGTAAACCTGTATTTTAGAAGAAGTTATCTGGAGCTATTCTCCATGGCTAATTTCTAAAGATGGGCTAGAACCCAGTTATTCACTGCTAATAAAACTGATTAACGGCAAAGTTTGACAAATTGTTGAAAGCAAATATCTCACCGATTTATCCCCTGTTCTGCTCGTTGAAGCCGACTACAGAAATTGTGTTAGCCGTCGGTCGTTGCCATTACATGTATGTTCAAGCATAAGAAGCCCCGGAATATCAGCACACACTCTTGATTATCGTCATACAGCGAATTGCACTACCTCAGTGCCTGACTACCTCAGTATACTTGTATTATCGAGTAATTTACACAAAACTATGCAGACAACATCTTGATTTAATATCTGTTGCCGTCACAGTTTATTCCATGTAAAGAAAGCTGTATTGTATAAGCTTGCTGATTTAATTCGGCCTCTTCGTTGTACAATAGACATGATACCGAGAGAAAAAAAATTTTACGTCCGATTCCGAATGCTTGACTGATATAGAATGAAAACCGGTACACATGTACCTAACGGCAACCTGGGCGAAGCCTTGCCCGCGAAACTATCACGTGACTTACTTACAGAAGGCTATTTCCGCCACCGGGAAAATAGTGAAACGTGACTTCACTACGGAAGGCAATTTCAGTCGCGAGATAATATTATGTTTCATTAGACGAGCTAATTAAACTGCATTTAGGCGATTTTAGCTCATTTCAGGCTGAAAATGCTGAAATTTGCCTAATAAAGAACGGGCCATAGCTCCAATATTCAAGAAGATAGAAAAAGTTTGATTAGATCCTTACAATGGACCATCTTTCTACTTTCCAACAAAAATTCAAATTATTCATGTGGTGTTCGTTTATATCTTTTTTTGACCTGGCAACACTTATAGTTTTGCCCTTTTGAAAAAGTGACAATTTTGACCTATTTTTGAGGTGCAAAAAACTATTGGCCATGACTCCCAGAATATTGTAATTGTGGTTAAGAACAAAGCAGACCATGCCCCATTCAAAATTGATATAAATGGCTTGGGGGATTATATCAGTAAAGCAGAGTGTTGCCAGAAAATAACACATTTGTTGAAAAGAGCTAAATTTGACTTGGAGTGTTTTTCCCCTGTATTTAGGTATTTAGGTATTATAATACTAAACATATTTTTTATGTTTGTCTATCATGTTATCTCACAATTGAATGTTTTTGATCTAGATATTAAATATTAAACAAATTCAATTTCTATTTTGATATTTAAAGTGTTGCCAGTATTCAAAAATGGCATTTTAAGGTATTTTAGTCAAATGACTAGAAATTGGCACATATCTAAAGTCTAAACCCAAACGATAAAAGTATAATCACTTGGACTATACTTCTGAATATTGATGTAGCAGGCCTTACATCATTCAGCAATAATCTCCGGGGATTTTAACTGCAGTGTTGCCATAAAGTAAGCAAATTTAGTACTTTCTTTTTACAGACTACATTGTTATGCACTGATTTTGGGGAATTTGAGAATTCAATTCTAAACAAAGTGTATTATGTTATGATGACTATATACACCTGTGTTAACAGGAAAAAAGACACACTTCTGCATTGTAAACATTACAAACTGATGATAACATGAATTTTCTGCCTTATTTCTCCTAGCAAGAGTTATCTAAGGAGGGTATTACACCTGCCCAATTTTGTGCCTATTTTTACTTTTTCTCAAAAATTAGGGCGCATTGGTGACAAGTAAGGTATGTATATTATAGGGCAATGACTACAACTACTGCACTGGAAATTTTATTTCAGCACACAAACCAGTTGTGGAGTTACAGTCAAAAATGAGGAAAACCAATATTTAATCAATACATCAATAACTACTTGCATTGAGTTGCTGAATTTTCAGTGCAGTAGTTGTAGTCCTTGCCCCTATAATATACCTATCTTACTTGTCCCCAATGCGCTATCATTTTTGAGAAAAATGCAAAATAGGCACAAAATTGGCCAGGGTGTAATACCCCTTAACATGCTCATGATCAGGGTGAATTTTGGTGGAAAACACCCAGGAAAACATGCTCCTTGCTTCTTTTCTTTTTTCTTTTCTTTTTTTTTTTGCTCTCCCACTTTTCTTTAATTTTTTTCTCTTTCATTTTTGTCGGGGGGGGGGGGCACTCTTTTCCCTGTCCCCACCCCTAGCTACGCTACTGCAAACAGAACAAAATGTTGACCCCGTTTTTTAGTCGGTGCATAACCACATATTTTTATTTCTGATGCCTCTATTGAACAAAGAATTGTCCAAAGGTGAAAAGCATCAAAAGTTGCCCAAGCGCGGATTTGATAACACTGCCGACTGTAAAATGAGTTTTGTATCATTCGGCTTTATGCTGTATTGTATTGATCCTCTATTAAAAACTTCGGTCGAAGTTTTGCCACAAGTTTAAAAAAAATAACGGTTAGTTCATGAAAAAGAAGAAGTGAAATTTAGCAAAACGCGACGAGGTTTATTTGCCCGTAAGAGAGCTCTATTGTTCCGCTATTGTATCCGCTATTGTATCCACTATTGTATTCTATTCATAAAAGCTACTGCAAGAATCGCGGCAATCCCTGATATTGCTGATGTCTACCGCCGGCGTTTCGCATTTATTAACAATCAAAATTATCCCATACTCTTACATTTATAGTCTTATTCTCACCTTTTATATAATATTAAGAAATTGCAATTATGAAAACTACAAACTTTGAAAGTTAAAATATATTTCTATAGAGTCTATAATATATCCAACCCAGAAGTGCCCATTTATTTAAATTGTTGTAATAGCGCCCAAATATCCCCACAAATATCTTATACACGATTTTATTGATTAATTTTGGGCTAAATCAAAAGTCAGAAGTAGTTAAAAAGGGCAACATCCTCACCATTACTTGCTGCTTTACAAATTATCCTCGCTTGACCAAACACGCATAGTACGTTGATCGAAAAACCTAGCGTGGTTGTCTTAACAATGCAAAAGAGATGTACAGCTTACCCACTAATACTAGCTCATTTACAAAAACCTATTGAACAGTTACGTAGTCCATCGATAGTGCGGACACTCTTCACTCGCAACCCACCAAAATTCGTGCTATTTTGGCGTTGGAAAAGAAATCTCGTGAATAGAGTGCCCTCTCTACTATCTGCCTACATGTTTACGTTCTAGAAATGCCAACTAAAATCATCCAACAACTTCATTTTAAGAATTATTTCAGTATAGAAATCAATAGGAACAGAAAGAGTATGGTCTACACATTCCAGGAAAATGTTTTATTTCTTTCTTCCGCCATTCTATATTTCCCTAAAATTATCACATTTTTCTCCAAAATCCTATGTAAATGATTCTCCACGCTACGCAGAAATTATGTGCGATAAATCATACAAATTTGCCACAATTTTACATCACTTTAGACAGTATTGCAATATCTTGATGATTTTTAGGCATTTTCAACGGCAACTTGAGTATTCAGAAATCAAATATCGCGCCAAGGGGATGACACTCTTATTCACGCATTCATTTACAACGCAAACTTGTATCGAATCCCGGTGGTTTGCGACCAATGAAATGTCCGCACCCCTGGATTTATTCATCCCTGGTATGAATTATTTATTAGGTTTGTCAAGGCAATAACCACGATCCGTTTTGTAATAATATAAAAGCACTTGCAATAGAATCCCGCTGAGTTCAATGGACTGCGCCCTGAAACCGATGGAGAGGTGCCCCATAAAGAAGCTATTCCATTGACCTCTATTAACAGGTCAGTGAGCTTTCCATACACAAATGAACAAGTACAATAGTACAAGGCCAGCACCTATTACCTGCTTTGTAACATGTTTGAAGTCGTGAAGATTAGTAATCGTCTGTGCATATGAACTGCGCATTTATGATGCAAAATATTAGTTCTATATAATATAAAATTACAAATACTGGTATTATGATACACGGTATAGGTGATATATAAAACGACTAATAAAATCATGTCATCATGGCGTCATGTCAAAGGTTCATTATATCCCGTATGTTTGTCTAAATTCATATATATATTTGAAAAAAAATTCTACACCCATTTAATATGTACTCAGGTGGAACCCTGCCTTTTTAATTTTCATTTCTTTTTATGTAACAAATTCAGGTTTTTCCATTACGCGGGGCCGCCGGGCAATACAAATTTAATGCTAACATTGAATGAACGCAGAATCAAGAATGGGCGTTTCTAGTACATACAGCGTCTGACTCTACCTGAGGACGTAGCCTAAGTCCCATGGGCTCCAAGAGTGGCTCTCCATACACACATGAACAAATACAATGACGGGTCGCCATTGCACTCCATACACAAATGATCAAATACAATGGAGAGTCCGACTGCCATGCAAATGAGCCAAGTGCCCTCTCAAGGGTCTGCTCTCAGTTAGCAGCCTGGACAACCGATTCTTTTGTTTGGCAAGGCTCACTCAGTCATTTAATGAGGCAATACAAACGATCGAATTTGGTGTTGAAATGAGCTAAATTTTTAGTTACACCTTTTCGATGTAAAATTAATTTTCTCGGCCAAATGAAAAGCAATCATTTTCATTTTTTCAGTAAATGTCAGGAAAAATTGTAGTGCTTGATACTGTATTTTTTTTCAAATTCTAGTGTTAAACTTAGGCGTGAAATTTAGTCATTTAGTGTAAGATTTTCGATTTTGATAGGCTTAAACTCTGTCCGCGAGCCTTTTTTTTTGATCAACCTTTTAGCTTTTCAAAGTAAGATAGTTCGCTAATGAAGGATTTTTCCCAACTTTCTAACGCACATCACCGTGAGCGATATATCATAGTTTTGTCAGAATTTGCGTTTTCATTTCACCATTTTAACTGCCGGCTGACCATTTTTCAAAATCAACGAGTGAAATCTAAGGCTAATACTAGCATTGTGGATCGATATCCCTGGGTTTAATAGGAATACCGGCATGGCTACAGTGTTGCTAGAACTTCAATATAGCAAAGAAATTCCCAGGCCTATAGCGCTCCTACTGATCATGTTTAACCAGAACACTCAATTGGGGATTTGGGCTACCAAATCGCTGGTCGGGCAATTTGCTTTAAATGGAAAATTGACCTGGATAAACAACAAAGGAAATATCGACTATTTCTACTGGTTGCTCTCGAGATAAAAGTACTGAGTTAGACATTTTCGGAGTATGAAGGGAAAAAGGGTATAATAAAAACGGAAATTCTAACAAAACTATAATATATAGACCCACACGATGTGCTTTACAGAGGTGGGAAATATCTTTCTTTAGCAAACTATATTAGTTTGAGACGCTAAAAATGAATTCCGTAAAAAGCTCGCGGGCGAACTGAAGGCCTATAAAAATCAAAAATATCACACTAAAAGACACAATTTGATGCTTAATTTTAACACCAGGATTTGTAAAAAAAATGTATATCCAAGCACCAAGTTTTTAACTGACATTACTGAAGAAAGAAAAAATATTGCTTTATATTTGACCGAGAAAATTAAAAAAAAAAAAAAAAGGTGTATCTCTGAATAATTGTGCTGATTTTAACATGTATCGATCGACTTTCAGCGCGACTAAGCATTTCTAAAGAATCGGTTGTCCAGGCTGCCAACTGCTCTGTGATATCACACTGATCAGACTGATCTTTATGTTATTACAGCGAGGCTCACATACAATGTTCAACACAAAGTGAACGATGTTATAACTTGGAGGGCTAACAAACCAACACCGCCAAATTCGACTGACGTGTGAACAACGTGGGATGCTATGAGGAAATTGAATACTCGTTGTCTGATCATGCATGTGTGTTTATGGTTCGGATAGCGGTTACTTTGCAACTCTCGTTCCGCCTTGGGTTTATTGAATACACTCTATATAAAGTCATCAATATGTCGTTTCCAGTCCTTGGCTGAACTATTGGGTTCAGCTATTAATTTTTTTAATAGTTCTGTTAACCCCATAGCATTAAAAAACTAGTATTTTGATAAATAAAATAGCTGGATGCGGTATGCAGCTGATTGGGGTGTTTACGGGTCGTTAAAACCACTAACCGCGAAATATGGATATCCAACTAGTTTGCCCGCAGGGCTATAAAAAGAACCGCTAACCGCGAAATATGGATATCCAACTAGTTTGCCCTCGGAGCTTCAAAAACCACTCACCCCGAAATATGGATATCCAACTAGTTTGCCCAGCAGAGCTACAAAGCACCATTAACCGCGAAATATGGATATCCAACTAGTTCACCTCGCATGGCTACAAAGAACCACTTAGCGCGCAATATTTTTTTACCTCAAAAAAAGAATTAATATCTACCAAAAAACGTTTCAAAACATAAAAAGCGGCCAAAGTTTAAAAATCTTTCCTGTGTGGCTTTTCACCCTTTTTAAACTTGGTCCCATTTAGTAAAGTAGTATTAACATGAAGAATGAGTCCTAATTTTTACATGCAACAATGTACTCTTATAGGTTTAAGACTGTTCGAAAGCGGTGCAATATGACGTAGGCTACCGTATGTATTATCAAAAACATTTCAAGGTTTATGTTTTATTATATTGCGTGATCATAAAGAGTAGTAGAGTATTATATATACTTAGCAAATTGACTGTGTGTCAACCTGCTACATACAGGCCCTACATATGTACATAAGGCGCAGAATCGCACATGACGATGAAGAATTTAACAAAGTGAGTATTTGCTACAAAATACATTATAACGTCTATACGGAAAAAAACTTCAATTACGCACGAACATTAATTCATTTGCTCTACAAAATAAACATTGACAACTAAGAAAACCAACAAGTAGCCTATAGATGACTTCGTATGGGTCTTTAAAACTTTCATAAATGGGACCAAGTTTAAAAAGGGTGAAAAGCCACACAGGAAAGATTTTTAAACTTTGGCCGCTTTTTACGTTTTGAAACGTTTTTTGGTATATATTTATGTGCACGAATGGAAATACCCATCCGATCGTCTACCCAGGGTATTACGATGGGTAGACTCTATATTACTTTGTAAAAATCTGGATATATATCCGTGTGCTGTTACTAACCATGCTAACACAGACAGGGTATATGACGTATGACTTCTTGCTAACGTGTAATGTATGAACATTCTACATCTTTTGCAGTGTCAACCCAGGGTGACCGTTGAAGACATATTGTCAACTTCAGGTAGTTAGTTTAGTGTGCTGGTCAACCTGGGGTAGTCACGATATACACTTTAATACACATATATTTATGTGAACTTGAAAGATGAACTTAGTTGAAATGCTACATGTTGGGAAATTTCGATATGTGCAATTTAGGCGCTCAATAGGCTATATATTATAAATTAATAAGTTATATGCACCCTAAATCAAATGTATATATTTATATTGCCTTTGTATTATTTATGATCTGATTTGTAAATTCAATGTATTTGTTATGGAAATAACGATATAGGGAAAAAATTCAAGAAATACATCAAAAGTAGATTAAATCAACGTGCGTGCGAAACGACAACAGTTGTTAGAAATGCATTTTTAACGATGCTTTGCATCAAAAGATAATGTGAATGACGACATTAAAACTCATTAATGTTGCTATAAATAAAAAAATTATGAGATCATTTCTAACAAATGTTACTTTTTTACAAGATCTCATGACTTCAAAACAAATTAAATCTGCGTGCTAATTGAGAATAACATGCAACTGTTGTTTAAAATTTACCATAAAATCATGTTTTTAAATGCTGCGAAATATATAGTTCAAAACACTTTTAAATAAAACCCAAATTTGATATAATGAGCTTGATCAATGAAAGTTTTGCGTTGCGCACACTATGGCGGTGGCTTTAATTGGTACCACGCTCATCTATATCATTATCCTATTTTGCTAGCTATTTGAGGGGCCCCTGTGACACACGCATGGGAACAGGGCGCTAGTCCTTCACGCCACTGGTCCAACACTCCGATAGTCCGACATGCCGCTAGTCCGAATCTGAAATGCACTTTACCAGTCCGACACGCAGCTAGTCCGAATCGAAAATGCACAATGCCAGTCCTACACGCAGCTAGTCGGAAAATGAAAACCACTGCGTTTGTCCGAAACTGAAAACCACTGCGCTAATCCGAATCTGGGAAACATCCCCTAGTCTGACACTGCGCTAGTCCGAATCTAAAAACACTGCGCTAATCCAAACTGAAAACCAGTGCGCTTGTCCGAATTTGAAAAACATTGTAATAGCAGATAACCAGATTCGGAATAACGCAGTGTTTTTCAACTTCGAACTAGCGCAGTGTTATAAAACTTGGGACTAGTGTAGGATCGGACTGCAGAAGTGTTTTCCAGATTTGGACTAGCGCAGTGTATTTCGGATTCGGACTAGCGGCGTGTCGGACTAAAAAGTGTTTGCAGATTCGGACTAGCGGCGTATCGGACTGTTGCAGTGGTTTTCATTTTCGGACTAGCGCATGCTTTTTTCGGACTAGCGCAGTGGTTTTCATTTTCGGAGTGACGCACCCCTAGGTATACGAAATTTGTGTAGTCGGACTAGTGGCGTGTCGTACTAGAAGCGTGTCGGGCTAGCGGCGTGTCGGACTGAGCGGTGTAGCCCGTTCATGTTTTCGGCTGACCTAATGCATTTTTAATACATTGACATAAAATATGTTTTTTTTTATATCGGCATTTCGAAAAAATCCAAATACTTTGCAAACGTTGCTATCCGATCCCTTAAGCCATTTAGTGCAACATTTTTGCAAAACAGTACGTTACAGACATTATCAACACATTGTGATATACTTGATTTTACTATAGGTAACAATGCGTCAACTATAAATAATTATGTGAAAAGTATAAGATATAATCCATTAAGTGCACATGGCTTAATTGAATGCGACATTACATTTCCTGAGTAAGCTAATGTGATTTTATATTAATAAAAATTCCTTTAAAAGGAATAGGGCGGGCAAATGAAAAACTGTCAAGAGAAATGAAAGAATGAGTAAGTCTTCACAATTAAAAACAGGGAAAATATGACACAACATCGATTTCCAATGGGGGAATAACACAAAACGTATAAACAAAGTAAAAAGAGTTTTTAACTTTATACGTTTGTTATTCCCCATTGAGGTTGTGTCATATTTTCCTGATTTTAATCTTATCTATTGCTTATCCTTTGTTCTCTGCTGGTCAGTTGGAACAGATTTTCCCTGTTTTATATTAACCCTTCACATCATAACAGAAGACGTTTTATGTTAACATTTTAAATAAAACATTGTTATAAAACTTTTGTAGATAATAGTTATTTAAAACATTTTCGTAATCATACCTAGAGGGTTTTTTTAATCATCAGATAGAAACACTTCTGCTCATCTTCTCTGGTGAGACAACAGGGCTGGGGTATCTTTCAATTCCATATCAAAGTTTAAAAATCTGTCATATCAATTTCCTCAATATGTTGTTTTGATACAACTTATGAGGGGAAAAGTTTGATTTTACAATATTTCGATATTATTTCCTAACTTTGTAACTTTATTATGATTAAAATAACTGTATTTCAAAGCGTCAAACTATATCATTATTTTGTCCCAACAAAAATAATCCAGAGAATAAGATATTCATTCATATGTTTATTTATTTTATTCAACCTGGGCCATTTCTACTGGTGCACATGCATTCTAATAATTTGTCTATATATAATACCTTATACAAGCATCAGCAAGCACTATTTGTCACACGATTTGAAAAGTAAATAGCCTATGTACACACTGAACACAATGCACATACAAGCTGTATTTAAGTACATGCTGAAGCTGTCAGTATAAAATGATATATATGACCTTCACGATGCTATTAATTTAGCCCAAAGATTAGGAAAACTAGCAAAACTGGTGAACTGGTGCTGTTCAAATAAAAACATCTGCAAATCTTGCTGCAATTTCCAAATAGTATTTCTATTACTTAAATAATTATTTTTGTTATTTCTTTTAATACAAACACATTACTGCCTATGACGACTTTATCGTATTACTTACATATCAAAATCAAGTAATAATTACAAAACTCGCCGTAAACTATCACCTCTGTGGGTGTTTGGGATATAACTGGCACGAATATTTTCTCAACACTGCGGCATGTGAAAAAGTAGGTCAATAGTCAGAGAATATAGGGCGGGTGCGGCACGCACCCGCCCAAAAAGTAATTAGAGAGTTTGCTAAGTGCCGTTCAACAAGTTTGTTACGTTACGACAAATTTCGACGCATGACGAAACATTTTTTGCGCCGAAGTGGGCCAAAACCTCTAGAATTTTTTCCATAAACAACTGAAGGTAAAGTCAAGTCCATTCATGCGAAAAAAATCCGGACAAAACAACTTTTCCGACAGTGTAACCTAAAGCGCATAACGTAACAAAAAATTAACCCCTCGAACTGTTGTCTTTCTCCGACATTAACCGTATGTTAAGTCATACATACATACATACATCATCATTTTATTTCATTCAAATCAACATGCAAAATATATATAAAAGACACAAAATTTGAATGAGGAGATGCTCAAAAGGCATGAAGCGAGCACCCCCCTTACACTTAAGTTACAACATACAATTATACAAACTTTACAAATAAAAGAAAAAAGAAAGAGGAGAAGAAGAAAGAACCTAGTGCAATATGCACGAATACCCATCCGATCGTCTACCCAGGGTAAGGTTACCCAGGGTAACCTTACCCTGGGTAGACTCTATATTACTATGACTTCTTGCCAACGTGTAATGTCTATGAAAATTATACGCCTATGAACATTATACATCTTTTGCAGTGTCAAACCTGGGTGACCGTTGAAGAGATACTGTCAACTTCCGGTAGTTAGTTTAGTGTGCTGGTCAACATGAGGTAGTCACGATGTACACTTTAATACGCATATATTTAGGCCTATGTGAACTTGAAAGATGAACATGGTTGAAATGCTACATGTTGGGAAATTTCGATATGTGCAATTTAGGCGCTCAATATAATATTGTCAAAAATGTTATATAGGTATATTACTCAACTTTCTATTACCCGGTACGGGTATATATTTACTTTATTCTTCCTTTATCATGTTTATCTTTTTAGTTTCTTTATCTTTCTAACATTCCAAACACCGGCCAAACCCCATCTCTTCTCACTCTTCATTCTGAACTTACACGTGTTTAAAAATGGTTAATATGGATTAATAAAACTGTACATATTAAATCATTGTAAATACCAACTTGGACTACCGGTATATGTAATGTACCACGGCCATGTCCACGCTACGGACGTTCCGTAAACACTTCGCTGGAACGCTGATACTCATGAACTGGTCATGCTGGTCTGGGGTTTCCCACACAAACACCACCATTCATCATGTTAATGCTTTCAAAGTTGCCCGGTGCGGCATTGCAACCAACGGGCTTACACGCTGCATGCATCAATGATGATATTGTATGTTCTTTTAATACTCAGACCCCAGTCCCATCACTCTGTTAGTTTCTCGTCCGCGCCCTCCTCCTTTTTTGAAGATGTTTCAAATTTCTTTTTATTTTGTAAACTTTCAGCTATAACTTTTTGAAAAAGATGTTTCAGAAGTTGAAACTTATTTTACGGCTTTGTAAATGCATAATACATCATTTCAGAAGAGTTTTGTGATCACTAGAGGAGCCTACCTCTCAAAACAATAAAATAAAAAGGGCCTCCTCCTTTTTCTCAGATATCAATCTGTATGTCGAATACCCAAAATATGATGCCAAATACAGGTGTTTAGCGTCGTTTTCCAATAAAAAATTGAAAATAAAAAGCCCCTCATCTTCCTAATTTTTAAAAACCCGGACGAGAAACATATTTTAATTTTTAATTGGCCTTATAGTACATGAGTGCCGCATACCGGTATTACTGTGGACGCCAATTGATGTTCTAGTTGACATGTTCGTTATTTATTAATGTGCAAACTTGAATGAAGATGTAGGCCTGCGCACACTGTACACATGTCCTTATTCATGTTATTTAACGGGAATTAAATGTATAAGAAGAACAGCTCTAGGGTAGTACATACCTCGTAACTCTATATCAAAGACCCTATCACATTGTCTACCCAGGGTAAGGTTACCCAGGGTAACCTTACCCTGGGTAGACGATCGGATGGGTATTTCCATTCGTGCATATTTAGGTTTATATAATGTGAGTATATTTGGTTGAAATACAGCACAGGCCATATAGAAATTTCCCCTAATAAATTTTAAACACTTATGTATTTCTTTTAAATGAAAAAAAAAACGATATTAAGAACGGTAAAAACATTCCAACTTTGAAGAAAAACAAGTTCAAATGAACTCTTTTTAACATCAGGAAAACATATATATTACTATATAGCAAAACACTAATAGTCTGAAAACATCGAAACACCGTAGTGCAAATATATTGAGAAAATGTTGAAGAAAAAATAAGCAAGAAACTGCAGCCTAAAATTAATGCTAAATAGAACCCTTGAAATATAGGCCTATTGAAAACCTAAATGGCAAAATCATGCAACAAAGAAAAAAAGGAATTAAAATTGCGAATATCATGAACATTTAGAGAAAATAAGAGTAACATGATTATCAATGTATCATTGCCCTCTATCCGACGTTTGTCCAGCAGATACAGTAGCATAAACAGGACATGTTCAGAGGGGGGGGCATATTGGGGGAAGAATCACAACCATTTCCATTAATCAGGGACGTTAATTAATTATAGTAGTCACTTAATACTCCTAATTAGTCGAATGGAAGAAGCTATGCGGTTAATGCATTTCTTCTATGTAGCGTATGTTTGAAATTTTTAAGAATTCCAATAGGCCTACTTGCACCAGGACTAGCTACAATGTATTAAGGATACGATACATGATTTATCGACAAGTGACTCATTTCGGAATGCGATCATGAATTTTGAAGAAAAAAAAAGTTTCCACAGGCTTCGTTGGGATTCGAACCAACGATTCGAACTTCCTTTGATTACGCGTCTAGCGCTTTACCGCTCGTCCACGGTGGCAGTTGAGTGGAGGAGTGTAATGATAAATGATAAATCCCATAATGCCATCTTTAGCCTTTTGTTTACAAAAAAAAGACGCGTTTTGTAATGATAGATTAGCCGTTTTATGCATAAAGAGCACGAACGTTTGGGAAATGTTTCAAACAAATAATAAAGACACTGATGTGATGAAGAAATTGCGTAAGTCGGGAAATATCTGCGTCGCAATGTTTTGTTGTGGTTTTAGGAATGTGACCTTAAAAATTTACGACTTCATGACATTATCATTCGAAATCAACAAAAGGTATTTAAACAGTATATGGCCCCATTCTTTCTCTAGAGTGTTTTGTACATGTATGTGAAATAGCTTCAACAATGGTTCGCTGCATAATGGTAAAAACAGCCTTGACCTAAAAAAGGGCGAGAGGTACCATATTTACCGATTCAGGCTAAATTTAAAATTGATATAAAACGTTTGTTTTTGATCGATTACAAAAATTAATTTTGTCATTATAAAGAAATTGTGTCTTGCGTGAATTACACTACAGTTTTTTATTCTTAGGGCTCTTTAACTTCTTCAAATAATTTTTTAATGATAGAGTGAATCCCCTGGCCCTCTATAATTACGCACAAAAGATCGAGTCCCCTTAAAGAAAAGTGCTGCTGAATCTTAAGAACATTAGACCATAAAAATGGAATAAAAATGGTGTACTTTTTTTAAAAAAAAAAGAATTCTCTGCAATTCTTACAATTATCCTAGAATATATAAAAGTGTACTTGAACATTGACATGCTTTGTACATGTCTATGGCAAGTATATTGCACAATAGAACAGAAAAACCTGGTTTTCGCCGATAAACCTGGTTTTTCAATCGAAAACCTGGTTTTCGATCGAAAAACCGGTTTTTCATATCGAAAACCAGGTTTATCAATTCGATTGTCAGAGTTTTTGATAAACTTGGTTTTCGGCTGATAAACCAGGTTTATCAAAACTATGACAATCCAATCGATAAACTTGGTTTTTCGATTTGATAAACCTGGTTTTTCAATCGAAAACCAGGTTTTTGAATTTGATTGTCATAGTTTTTGAGAAACCAGGTTTATCGGCCGAGTATGGCAAGTATATTGCACAATAGAACAGAAAAACCTGGTTTTTCGTAGATAAACCTGGTTTTTCGATCGAAAAACCAGGTTTTTCAGTGAAAAACCAGGTTTTTCGGCCGAGAAACCTGGTTTTTCGCCGATAAACTTGGTTTTTCACTGATAAACCTGGTTTTTCAAACGAAAAACCAGGTTTTTTGAATTCGATTGTCATAGTTTTTCGAAAATCCTGGTTTCTCGGTCGATAAACCTGGTTTATCAAAAACTATGACAATCGAATTTGAAAAACCTGGTTTTCGATTGAAAACCAGGTTTATCAAAAAATATGACAATCGATTTGAAAAACCAAGTTTATCGGCGAAAACCAGGTTTATCGGTCGATAAACCTGCTTTATCAAAAACTATGACAATCGAATTTGAAAAACCTGGTTTGTCGATTGAAAAACCAGGTTTATAAAAAAAAACTATGACAATCGATTTGAAAAACCAAGTTTATAGAAGAAAACTTGGTTTCTCGGTCGATAAACCTGGTTTTTCAAAAACTATGACAATCGAATTCGAAAAACCTGGTTTTTCGATTGAAAAACCAGGTTTATCAAAAAACTATGACAATCGATTTGAAAACCAAGTTTATCGACGAAAACCAGGTTTATCGGTCGATAACCCTGGTTTTTCAAAAACTACGACAATCGAATTCGAAAACCAAGTTTCTCGGTCGATAAACCTGGTTTTTCAAAACTATGACAATCGAATTCGAAAACCAGGTTTATCAAAAACTACATTGTATGACAATCGAATGCTCCTCGAAAACCGGAATTTCCAAACCATTAGTAATGGCGACACACTTCATGGCGCGCGGGCATGGTGTGATCAACGAGGTAGAAAGGATAGAGCGCCCTGCTCGCCGAATCTGTGAAGCCGGTTTGGGTGCTGTATAGATACACAAACAGGCGCGTAGCCAGCATTGTCAGTCCGAGGGGGCAAACGTCTTTATCGTCCCTAAAACGTCGTTATCGTCCCTATTCTTTTTTATCGCAATATCGCGTGTGCGTAGCACGCGAGTCTATTTGTTTTGGTAAATAACGAGCGCGAGTAGCGCGTGAGCCGAAATTTTTGGGTTAAATCTCCCTTCTCCCCTTTTCTTCTCCTCCTCTTTCTTTCTTTCCTTTCCTCCTCTTCCTCTCCTTTCCTTCTCTTTCCTTTTCCTTCCCTTTTCTTCCCTCTCCTTCTCCCTTCCTTCTCTTTCTCCCTCTCTTCCCTTCTTTTCTCTTCTTTTTTTCCGTCCCCATTTTATAAAGGCAAGCACGCCTGAATCTGGTATTTCATCGCTCCTGCCGATTTGGTAAAGGTGCTCTTACATATACCCCTTGAAGATTCCACATCCATCCTACCAATATCATGTTAAAAACCTGTAAGCACATCATGATTTATCACTAAATGGCGGTCGGAAAATTGCTGAAAATTTGCTGGCATGGAGTGTACAGTACCAGGGGAATCGATGCGTGTACGAAGTTGTGGTACTCGACAGTTTGTTTTCAAGCTCCTTGTAGGCCTATAGCGTACAAACCACAATAAATCAGCAAATCCACTCGGCTTCATAAGCGTTTGTTGTTTTTTATATTCCCCGTCTCTGAAATCAATGACGTAATCAAAATCTACTCAATATTCATATTTTCGGACGTTGTTTGCTCCAATCCAGGCCCTGCTCCAGTCCTCAATACAACACAGTGAAGCGGCCGTGCGTGAGTACCGGTATTCGAGGCCTGGAGGATCTAGCCTAAGTGCAATCGGGGAGTGCAAGCTTATAGTATTCGATTGTCATAGTTTTTTTTGATAAACCAGGTTAATCAAAAACTATGACAATCGAATTCGAAAAACCTGGTTTTTCGATTGAAAAACCAGGTTTATCAAAAAAACTATGACAATCGAATTGAAAAACCAAGTTTATCCGCGAAAAACCTGGTTTCTCGGTCGATAAACCTGGTTTTTCAAAAACTATGACAATCGAATTTGAAAAACCTGGTTCCTCGATTGAAAAACCAGGTTTATCAAAAACAACTATGACAATCGAATTGAAAACCAAGTTTATCAGGGAAAACCAGGTTTCTCGGTCGATAAACTTGGTTTATCAAAACTATGACAATCAAATTCGAAAAACCTGGTTTTCGATTGAAAACCAGGTTTATCAAAAAACTATGACAATCGAATTGAAAACCAAGTTTATCGGCGAAAAACCAGGTTTCTCGGTCGATAAACCTGGTTTTTCAAAACTATGACAATCGAATTCGAAAACCTGGTTTTTGATTGAAAACCAGGTTTATCAATAAAACTATGACAATCGAATTGAAAACCAAGTTTATCAGTGAAAACCAGGTTTCTCGGCCGATAAACCTGGTTTCTCAAAAACTATGACAATCAAATTCGAAAAACCTGGTTTTTCGATTGAAAACCAGGTTTATCAAATCGAAAAACCAAGTTTATCGATTGGATTGTCACAGTTTTTGATAAACCTGGTTTATCAGCCGAAAAACCAAGTTTATCAAAAAACTCTGACAATCGAATTGATAAACCTGGTTTTTCGATTTGAAAACCTGGTTTTCGATTGAAAACCAGGTTTTCGATTGAAAACCAGGTTTATCGACGAAAACCAGGTTTATCGACGAAAAACCAGGTTTTTCTGTTCTATTGTGCAATATACTTGCCATAGCCGAGAAACCTGGTTTTTCACTGATAAACTTGGTTTTTCAATTCGATTGTCATAGTTTTTATTGATAAACCTGGTTTTTCAATCAAAAAACCAGGTTTTTCGAATTCGATTGTCATAGTTTTTGAAAACCAGGTTTATCGACCGAGAAACCTGGTTTTTCGCCGATAAACTTGGTTTTCAATTCGATTGTCATAGTTTTTTGATAAACCTGGTTTTCAATCTAAAAACCAGGTTTTTCGAATTTGATTGTCACAGTTTTTGATAAACCAAGTTTATCGACCGAGAAACCTAGTTTTTACCTGATAAACTTGGTTTTTCAATTCGATTGTCATAGTTTTTTGATAAACCTGGTTTTTCAAATTCGATTGTCATAGTTTTTGAAAAACCAGGTTTATCGACCGAGAAACCTGGTTTTTCAATTCGATTGTCATAGTTTTTTTGATAAACCTGGTTTTTCAATCGAAAACCAGGTTTTCGAATTCGATTGTCATAGTTTTGATTAACCTGGTGTATCAAAAAAAAAAACTATGACAATCGAATAATATACGCTTGCACTCCCCGATTGCACTTAGGCTAGATCCTCCAGGCCTCGAATACCGGTACTCATGCACGGCCGCTTCACTGTGTTGTATTGAGGACTGGAGCAGGGCCTGACTGGAGCAAACAACGTTCGAAAATATGAATATTGAGTAGATTTTGATTACGTCATTGATTTCAGAGATGGGGAATATAAAACAACAGACGCTTATGAAGCCGAGTGGATTTGCTGATTTATTGTGGTTTGTACGCTACATAGGCCTACAAGGAGCTTGAAAACAAACTGTCGAGTACCACAACTTCGTACACGCATCGATTCCCCCTGGTACTGTACACTCCATGCCAGCAAATTTTCAGCAATTTTCCGTCCGCCATTTAAATCATGATGTGCGCCATTTAAATCATGAATTGAAAAACCAAGTTTATCAGGGAAAAACCAGGATTCTCGGTCGATAAACTTGGTTTATCAAAAACTATGACAATCAAATTCGAAAACCTGGTTTTTCGATTGAAAACCAGGTTTATCAAAAAACTATGACAATCGAATTGAAAACCAAGTTTATCGGCGAAAACCAGGTTTCTCGGTCGATAAACCTGGTTTTTCAAAAACTATGACAATCGAATTCGAAAAACCTGGTTTTTTGATTGAAAAACCAGGTTTATCAATAAAAACTATGACAATCGAATTGAAAAACCAAGTTTATCAGTGAAAACCAGGTTTCTCGGCCGATAAACCTGGTTTCTCAAAAACTATGACAATCAAATTCGAAAAACCTGGTTTTTCGATTGAAAACCAGGTTTATCAAATCGAAAACCAAGTTTATCGATTGGATTGTCACAGTTTTTGATAAACCTGGTTTATCAGCCGAAAACCAAGTTTATCAAAAACTCTGACAATCGAATTGATAAACCTGGTTTTCGATTTGAAAAACCTGGTTTTCGATTGAAAACCAGGTTTTCGATTGAAAAACCAGGTTTATCGACGAAAACCAGGTTTATCGACGAAAACCAGGTTTTCTGTTCTATTGTGCAATATACTTGCCATAGCCGAGAAACCTGGTTTTCACTGATAAACTTGGTTTTTCAATTCGATTGTCATAGTTTTTATTGATAAACCTGGTTTTTCAATCAAAAACCAGGTTTTTCGAATTCGATTGTCATAGTTTTTGAAAAACCAGGTTTATCGACCGAGAAACCTGGTTTTTCGCCGATAAACTTGGTTTTTCAATTCGATTGTCATAGTTTTTTTTGATAAACCTGGTTTTTCAATCTAAAAACCAGGTTTTTCGAATTTGATTGTCACAGTTTTGATAAACCAAGTTTATCGACCGAGAAACCTAGTTTTTCCCTGATAAACTTGGTTTTTCAATTCGATTGTCATAGTTTTTTTGATAAACCTGGTTTTTCAAATTCGATTGTCATAGTTTTTGAAAAACCAGGTTTATCGACCGAGAAACCTGGTTTTTCAATTTGATTGTCATAGTTTTTTGATAAACCTGGTTTTTCAATCGAAAAACCAGGTTTTTCGAATTCGATTGTCATAGTTTTTGATTAACCTGGTGTATCAAAAAAAAAAACTATGACAATCGAATAATATACGCTTGCACTCCCCGATTGCACTTAGGCTAGATCCTCCAGGCCTCGAATACCGGTACTCATGCACGGCCGCTTCACTGTGTTGTATTGAGGACTGGAGCAGGGCCTGGACTGGAGCAAACAACGTTCGAAAATATGAATATTGAGTAGATTTTGATTACGTCATTGATTTCAGAGACGGGGAATATAAAAACAACAGACGCTTATGAAGCCGAGTGGATTTGCTGATTTATTGTGGTTTGTACGCTACATAGGCCTACAAGGAGCTTGAAAACAAACTGTCGAGTACCACAACTTCGTACACGCATCGATTCCCCTGGTACTGTACACTCCATGCCAGCAAATTTTCAGCAATTTTCCGTCCGCCATTTAAATCATGATGTGCGCCATTTAAATCATGAATTGAAAAACCAAGTTTATCAGGGAAAAACCAGGTTTCTCGGTCGATAAACTTGGTTTATCAAAAACTATGACAATCAAATTCGAAAAACCTGGTTTTTCGATTGAAAAACCAGGTTTATCAAGAAAACTATGACAATCGAATTGAAAAACCAAGTTTATCGGCGAAAACCAGGTTTCTCGGTCGATAAACCTGGTTTTTCAAAAACTATGACAATCGAATTCGAAAAACCTGGTTTTTGATTGAAAACCAGGTTTATCAATAAAAACTATGACAATCGAATTGAAAAACCAAGTTTATCAGTGAAAACCAGGTTTCTCGGCCGATAAACCTGGTTTCTCAAAAACTATGACAATCAAATTCGAAAAACCTGGTTTTCGATTGAAAAACCAGGTTTGTCAAATCGAAAAACCAAGTTTATCAATTGGATTGTCACAGTTTTTGATAAACCTGGTTTATCAGCCGAAAAACCAAGTTTATCAAAAACTCTGACAATCGAATTGATAAACCTGGTTTTTCGATTTGAAAAACCTGGTTTTTCGATTGAAAAACCAGGTTTTTCGATTGAAAAACCAGGTTTATCGACGAAAAACCAGGTTTATCGACGAAAAACCAGGTTTTTCTGTTCTATTGTGCAATATACTTGCCATAGCCGAGAAACCTGGTTTTTCACTGATAAACTTGGTTTTTCAATTCGATTGTCATAGTTTTTATTGATAAACCTGGTTTTTCAATCAAAAAAACAGGGTTTTCGAATTCGATTGTCATAGTTTTTGAAAACCAGGTTTATCGACCGAGAAACCTGGTTTTCGCCGATAAACTTGGTTTTTCAATTCGATTGTCATAGTTTTTTTGATAAACCTGGTTTTTCAATCTAAAAACCAGGTTTTTCGAATTTGATTGTCACAGTTTTTGATAAACCAAGTTTATCGACCGAGAAACCTAGTTTTTCCCTGATAAACTTGGTTTTTCAATTCGATTGTCATAGTTTTTTGATAAACCTGGTTTTTCAAATTCGATTGTCATAGTTTTTGAAAAACCAGGTTTATCGACCGAGAAACCTGGTTTTTCAATTCGATTGTCATAGTTTTTTTGATAAACCTGGTTTTTCAATCGAAAAACCAGGTTTTTCGAATTCGATTGTCATAGTTTTGATTAACCTGGTGTATCAAAAAAAAAAACTATGACAATCGAATAATATACGCTTGCACTCCCCGATTGCACTTAGGCTAGATCCTCCAGGCCTCGAATACCGGTACTCATGCACGGCCGCTTCACTGTGTTGTATTGAGGACTGGAGCAGGGCCTGGACTGGAGCAAACAACGTTCGAAAATATGAATATTGAGTAGATTTTGATTACGTCATTGATTTCAGAGACGGGGAATATAAAAACAACAGACGCTTATGAAGCCGAGTGGATTTGCTGATTTATTGTGGTTTGTACGCTACATAGGCCTACAAGGAGCTTGAAAACAAACTGTCGAGTACCACAACTTCGTACACGCATCGATTCCCCCTGGTACTGTACACTCCATGCCAGCAAATTTTCAGCAATTTTCCGTCCGCCATTTAAATCATGATGTGCTGAATGCTGGCTACGCGCCTGTTTGTGTATCTATACAGCACCCAAACCGGCTTCACAGATTCGGCGAGCAGGGCGCTCTATCCTTTCTACCTCGTTGAGGGGGCGCAACACTAAATAAGCGTCCCATAGGATAACGTGTGATTTCGGCCTACTTCGAGCGCCATTCCTGGCGTCCCTGCAATACTTGGCAAAATAAATTTGGTATCAAATTAAAGCTCTGTTTCTGTAGATTCCAAAACTTTTGTCGGCATATATCGATGACCGTTGACTTTTTTCGCTATTTCGCGGTGCAAAAAATATGGCCTAAAAATATACTAAATTCACCACTCGCACTTCAAAATCGGAAGTTGTCTTCATCCGCCACAGAGAATTGCTTTTGAGAGTAAATGTCCGGTTGTTTCTGCATCTTATCATTGAAGACACTTGTCGAATTCATATGAGCTGATTTTGAGTGATTTAAAGTGAACATGTCGGTAGATATGGTCGCTACAATCTCATATTCACTATGCACTATATTAGCCGAATTTCGTTCTTACATAAAATGCGTAGTGATTTAGTGTTGCGCCCCCTTGATCACACCATGCCCGCGCGCCATGAAGTGTGTCGCCATCACAGAGGAGTAAGATAAGACAGAGCGCGTACCACCAGTCAAAGTCCCCGTGTATTGTATGCTACCAGTTCTCGCATATTCATGAGGGCCGATTGTTCGATCGTGCTGTGTCTAACAATCACGCCAGCGCTGCGTGCCTTCGCGTATGCGCGATAGAGCGTTGCGTGCATTCGCGATTACGCAATAGACCATGAAAAAACGCGATAATTGCGGAGCAGTCTCGCCTGTCGCATTTCATGGAACAATTGGCCCTCATTATGAGGCGGAGACTTTGACTGGTGGTACGCGCTCTGTCTTATCTTACTCCTCTGTGGTCGCCATTACTTATGGTTTGGAAATTCCGGTTTTTCGAGGAGCATTCGATTGTCATACAATGTAGTTTTTTGATAAACCTGGGTTTTCGAATTCGATTGTCATAGTTTTTGAAAAACCAGGTTTATCGACCGAGAAACCTGGTTTTTCGAATTCGATTGTCATAGTTTTTGACCAGGTTTATCGACCGAGAAACCTGGTTTTTCGAATTCGATTGTCGTAGTTTTTGAAAAACCAGGTTTATCGACTGAGAAACCTGGTTTTTCGCCGATAAACTTGGTTTTTCAAATCGATTGTCATAGTTTTTTTTTGATAAACCTGGTTTTTCAATCGAAATCCAGGTTTTTCTAATTCGTTTGTCATAGTTTTTGAAAAACCAGGTTTATCGACCGAGAAACCTGGTTTTCGCCGATAAACTTGGTTTTTCAAATCGATTGTCATAGTTTTTTTGATAAACCTGGTTTTTCAATCGAAAACCAGGTTTTTCAAATTCGATTGTCATAGTTTTGATAAACCAAGTTTATCGACCGATAAACCTGGTTTTTCGCCGATAAACTTGGTTTTTTAAATCGATTGTCATATTTTTTTGATAAACCTGGTTTTTCAATCGAAAAACCAGGTTTTTCGAATTCGATTGTCATAGTTTTTGATTAACCTGGTGTATCAAAAAAAAAAAACTATGACAATCGAATAATATACGCTTGCACTCCCCGATTGCACTTAGGCTAGATCCTCCAGGCCTCGAATACCGGTACTCATGCACGGCCGCTTCACTGTGTTGTATTGAGGACTGGAGCAGGGCCTGGACTGGAGCAAACAACGTTCGAAAATATGAATATTGAGTAGATTTTGATTACGTCATTGATTTCAGAGATGGGGAATATAAAAACAACAGACGCTTATGAAGCCGAGTGGATTTGCTGATTTATTGTGGTTTGTACGCTACATAGGCCTACAAGGAGCTTGAAAACAAACTGTCGAGTACCACAACTTCGTACACGCATCGATTCCCCCTGGTACTGTACACTCCATGCCAGCAAATTTTCAGCAATTTTCCGTCCGCCATTTAAATCATGATGTGCGCCATTTAAATCATGAATTGAAAAACCAAGTTTATCAGGGAAAAACCAGGTTTCTCGGTCGATAAACTTGGTTTATCAAAAACTATGACAATCAAATTCGAAAAACCTGGTTTTCGATTGAAAACTCAGGTTTATCAAAAAACTATGACAATCGAATTGAAAAACCAAGTTTATCGGCGAAAACCAGGTTTCTCGGTCGATAAACCTGGTTTTCAAAAACTATGACAATCGAATTCGAAAAACCTGGTTTTTGATTGAAAAACCAGGTTTATCAATAAAAACTATGACAATCGAATTGAAAAACCAAGTTTATCAGTGAAAAACCAGGTTTCTCGGCCGATAAACCTGGTTTCTCAAAAACTATGACAATCAAATTCGAAAAACCTGGTTTTTCGATTGAAAAACCAGGTTTATCAAATCGAAAAACCAAGTTTATCGATTGGATTGTCACAGTTTTTGATAAACCTGGTTTATCAGCCGAAAAACCAAGTTTATCAAAAAACTCTGACAATCGAATTGATAAACCTGGTTTTTCGATTTGAAAAACCTGGTTTTTCGATTGAAAAACCAGGTTTTTCGATTGAAAAACCAGGTTTATCGACGAAAAACCAGGTTTTCGAAAAAACCAGGTTTTTCTGTTCTATTGTGCAATATACTTGCCATAGCCGAGAAACCTGGTTTTTCGCCGATAAACTTGGTTTTTCAATTCGATTGTCATAGTTTTTATTGATAAACCTGGTTTTCAATCAAAAACCAGGTTTTTCGAATTCGATTGTCATAGTTTTTGAAAAACCAGGTTTATCGACCGAGAAACCTGGTTTTTCGCCGATAAACTTGGTTTTTCAATTCGATTGTCATAGTTTTTTTGATAAACCTGGTTTTTCAATCTAAAACCAGGTTTTTCGAATTTGATTGTCACAGTTTTGATAAACCAAGTTTATCGACCGAGAAACCTAGTTTTTCCCTGATAAACTTGGTTTTCAATTCGATTGTCATAGTTTTTTGATAAACCTGGTTTTTCAAATTCGATTGTCATAGTTTTTGAAAAACCAGGTTTATCGACCGAGAAACCTGGTTTTTCAATTCGATTGTCATAGTTTTTTTGATAAACCTGGTTTTTCAATCGAAAAACCAGGTTTTTCGAATTCGATTGTCATAGTTTTTGATTAACCTGGTGTATCAAAAAAAAAAATGACAATCGAATAATATACGCTTGCACTCCCCGATTGCACTTAGGCTAGATCCTCCAGGCCTCGAATACCGGTACTCATGCACGGCCGCTTCACTGTGTTGTATTGAGGACTGGAGCAGGGCCTGGACTGGAGCAAACAACGTTCGAAAATATGAATATTGAGTAGATTTTGATTACGTCATTGATTTCAGAGACGGGGAATATAAAAACAACAGACGCTTATGAAGCCGAGTGGATTTGCTGATTTATTGTGGTTTGTACGCTACATAGGCCTACAAGGAGCTTGAAAACAAACTGTCGAGTACCACAACTTCGTACACGCATCGATTCCCCTGGTACTGTACACTCCATGCCAGCAAATTTTCAGCAATTTTCCGTCCGCCATTTAAATCATGATGTGCGCCATTTAAATCATGAATTGAAAAACCAAGTTTATCAGGGAAAAACCAGGTTTCTCGGTCGATAAACTTGGTTTATCAAAAACTATGACAATCAAATTCGAAAAACCTGGTTTTCGATTGAAAACCAGGTTTATCAAGAAAACTATGACAATCGAATTGAAAAACCAAGTTTATCGGCGAAAAACCAGGTTTCTCGGTCGATAAACCTGGTTTTCAAAAACTATGACAATCGAATTCGAAAACCTGGTTTTTGATTGAAAAACCAGGTTTATCAATAAAAACTATGACAATCGAATTGAAAAACCAAGTTTATCAGTGAAAAACCAGGTTTCTCGGCCGATAAACCTGGTTTCTCAAAAACTATGACAATCAAATTCGAAAAACCTGGTTTTTCGATTGAAAAACCAGGTTTGTCAAATCGAAAAACCAAGTTTATCGATTGGATTGTCACAGTTTTTTGATAAACCTGGTTTATCAGCCGAAAAACCAAGTTTATCAAAAAAACTCTGACAATCGAATTGATAAACCTGGTTTTTCGATTTGAAAAACCTGGTTTTCGATTGAAAAACCAGGTTTTTCGATTGAAAAACCAGGTTTATCGACGAAAAACCAGGTTTATCGACGAAAAACCAGGTTTTTCTGTTCTATTGTGCAATATACTTGCCATAGCCGAGAAACCTGGTTTTCACTGATAAACTTGGTTTTTCAATTCGATTGTCATAGTTTTTATTGATAAACCTGGTTTTTCAATCAAAAAATCAGGTTTTTCGAATTCGATTGTCATAGTTTTTGAAAAACCAGGTTTATCGACCGAGAAACCTGGTTTTCGCCGATAAACTTGGTTTTCAATTCGATTGTCATAGTTTTTTTGATAAACCTGGTTTTTCAATCTAAAAACCAGGTTTTTCTAATTTGATTGTCATAGTTTTTAATAAACCAAGTTTATAGACAGAGAAAAATGGTTTTTACCTGATAAACTTGGTTTTTCAATTCGATTGTCATAGTTTTTTTGATAAACCTGGTTTTTCAAATTCGATTGTCATAGTTTTTGAAAAACCAGGTTTATCGACCGAGAAACCTGGTTTTTCAATTCGATTGTCATAGTTTTTTGATAAACCTGGTTTTCAATCGAAAAACCAGGTTTTCGAATTCGATTGTCATAGTTTTGATTAACCTGGTGTATCAAAAAAAAAAAACTATGACAATCGAATAATATACGCTTGCACTCCCCGATTGCACTTAGCTAGATCCTCCAGGCCTCGAATACCGGTACTCATGCACGGCCGCTTCACTGTGTTGTATTGAGGACTGGAGCAGGGCCTGGACTGGAGCAAACAACGTTCGAAAATATGAATATTGAGTAGATTTTGATTACGTCATTGATTTCAGAGACGGGGAATATAAAAACAACAGACGCTTATGAAGCCGAGTGGATTTGCTGATTTATTGTGGTTTGTACGCTACATAGGCCTACAAGGAGCTTGAAAACAAACTGTCGAGTACCACAACTTCGTACACGCATCGATTCCCCTGGTACTGTACACTCCATGCCAGCAAATTTTCAGCAATTTTCCGTCCGCCATTTAAATCATGATGTGCTGAATGCTGGCTACGCGCCTGTTTGTGTATCTATACAGCACCCAAACCGGCTTCACAGATTCGGCGAGCAGGGCGCTCTATCCTTTCTACCTCGTTGAGGGGCGCAACACTAAATAAGCGTCCCATAGGATAACGTGTGATTTCGGCCTACTTCGAGCGCCATTCCTGGCAATACTTGGCAAAATAAATTTGGTATCAAATTAAAGCTCTGTTTCTGTAGATTCCAATTTTGTCGGCATATATCGATGACCGTTGACTTTTTTCGCTATTTCGCGGTGCAAAAAATATGGCCTAAAAATATACTAAATTCACCACTCACATTTCAAAATCGGAAGTTGTCTTCATCCGCCACAGAGAATTGCTTTTGAGAGTAAATGTCCGGTTGTTTCTGCA
Source organism: Amphiura filiformis (assembly GCF_039555335.1). Classification (NCBI taxonomy): domain Eukaryota; kingdom Metazoa; phylum Echinodermata; class Ophiuroidea; order Amphilepidida; family Amphiuridae; genus Amphiura; species Amphiura filiformis. Next base: position 13,224,159 of record NC_092636.1, read on the forward strand.
TCTTATCATTGAAGACACTTGTCGAATTCATATGAGCTGATTTTGAGTGATTTAAAGTGAACATGTCGGTAGATATGGTCGCTACAATCTCATATTCACTATGCACTATATTAGCCGAATTTCGTTCTTACATAAAATGCGTAGTGATTTAGTGTTGCGCCCCCTTGATCACACCATGCCCGCGCGCCATGAAGTGTGTCGCCATCACAGAGGAGTAAGATAAGACAGAGCGCGTACCACCAGTCAAAGTCCCCGTGTATTGTATGCTACCAGTTCTCGCATATTCATGAGGGCCGATTGTTCGATCGTGCTGTGTCTAACAATCACGCCAGCGCTGCGTGCCTTCGCGTATGCGCGATAGAGCGTTGCGTGCATTCGCGATTACGCAATAGACCATGAAAAAACGCGATAATTGCGGAGCAGTCTCGCCTGTCGCATTTCATGGAACAATTGGCCCTCATTATGAGGCGGAGACTTTGACTGGTGGTACGCGCTCTGTCTTATCTTACTCCTCTGTGGTCGCCATTACTTATGGTTTGGAAATTCCGGTTTTTCGAGGAGCATTCGATTGTCATACAATGTAGTTTTTTGATAAACCTGGGTTTTCGAATTCGATTGTCATAGTTTTTGAAAAACCAGGTTTATCGACCGAGAAACCTGGTTTTTCGAATTCGATTGTCATAGTTTTTGAAAAACCAGGTTTATCGACCGAGAAACCTGGTTTTCGAATTCGATTGTCGTAGTTTTTGAAAAACCAGGTTTATCGACTGAGAAACCTGGTTTTTCGCCGATAAACTTGGTTTTTCAAATCGATTGTCATAGTTTTTTTTGATAAACCTGGTTTTTCAATCGAAATCCAGGTTTTTCGAATTCGATTGTCATAGTTTTTGAAAAACCAGGTTTATCGACCGAGAAACCTGGGTTTTCGCCGATAAACTTGGTTTTTCAAATCGATTGTCATAGTTTTTTTTTGATAAACCTGGTTTTTCAATCGAAAACCAGGTTTTTCAAATTCGATTGTCATAGTTTTTGATAAACCAAGTTTATCGACCGATAAACCTGGTTTTCGCCGATAAACTTGGTTTTTAAATCGATTGTCATATTTTTTGATAAACCTGGTTTTCAATCGAAAAACCAGGTTCTTCAAATTCGATTGTCATAGTTTTTGATAAACCAGGTTTATCGACCGAGAAACTAGGTTATTCGAAAAACTATGACAATCGAATTCAAAAAACCTGGTTTTTCGTTTGAAAAACCAGGTTTATCGGCGAAAAACCAGGTTTTTCTGTTCTATTGTGCAATATACTTGCCATACATGTCAGCATTTGATATGAAATCATTCTGTTTTCAGACTAGTATATGCAGCACAAGTATATGCAGCATCAAAACTGAGATTTTAGTCAGTAATCTTTGCTTAGGATATTGAGCTACTTCAATGGGATTATATATTATCATATAGTTTCCGAATACATTATGTTCGCCGTTTTGCACACCCTGTATAATAGTGATTATACAGATAATTAATTAACATAAATGTTGTAGTTTTAGAAAGGGCAAACTGTGTACTTTCTTTTAAAAAAACGAATTTCAGTTACTGGGAAATGATGAGATTGGCATAATACCCCGGGCATAATACCAGTACTATTCAACTTTTTTTTTTTTTTTATTTTGTTACTCCCTATATTGCCTATCGATCACCCTGTATATTCAAATGCTAACTAATGTAATGGCCATCTTTGAAGCATAAGCTTTCCAGAAATGTATGGGTTTGCATACTTTTCTTGAACTACATTTGAGATATAACCAAAAAGGTGCAAAAAGAGGCGATTTCAACCAAATTTCCAAATGTGCACCAATGAGGTACCAACTTAAAAAATGTGACCAAGTACTAAATTGGCTTATTTTATGGCAACACTGCAGTTGCCATAGCTTATTGTTGAATGACGTAAGGCCTGCTAGGCGGCAAAATCAATATCTAGACGTATAGTCCAAGTGATTATACTTTTATCATTTGGTTTAAGACTTTTAAATATGTGCCAATTACAGCTATAGTTATTTGACTAAAATACCTTAAAACGCTATTTTTGAAGACTGGCAACACTTTAAATATCAAAATAGAAATTGAATTTGTTTGATATTTAATATCTTGATCAAAAACATTCAATTGTGAGATAACATGATGCACAAACATAAAAAAATATGTTTAGTATTACCTAAATACAGGGGAAAAACACTCAAATGTGTTATTTTCTGGCAACACCCCGCTTTACTGATATAATCCCCCAAGCCATTTATATCAATTTTGAATGGGGCATGGTCTGCTTTGTTCACAACCACAATTACAATATTCTGGGAGTCATGGCCAATAGTTTTTTTGCACCTCAAAAATAGGTCAAAATTGCCACTTTTTCAAAATGGCAAAACTATAAGTGTTGCCAAGTCAAAAAAAAGATACAAACGAACACCTCATGAATAATTTAATTTTTTTGTTGGAAAGTAGAAAGATGGTCCATTGTAAGGATCTAATCAAACTTTTTCTATCTTCTCGAATATTGGAGCTATGCCCCGTTCTTTATTAGGCAAATTTCAGCATTTTCAGCCTGAAATGAGCTAAAATCGCCTTAAATACATTCAGGGTCGTTACCATGGCAACGGGTAACATATGAGCGAGCAAAGTGGATTTTTACAATCTACACCCAAAGCCCTTTCGACCAACACGATAAAAAAATTTTGACCTTGGCCAACTGTGTATGTTAATTAGGTGGGGTGACACTTAAGCATTCAGTTTTCAATTTAATATAACGATTTAACGTGGTCTAATTGCTCTGTTTCTATGAGGTATTATATTCATAGATCATAGTCAAAGGTCATTAGGGGTCGCTACCAGTTGACACTTACAAACGACTGTCTTCGTGGTCATAAGAACACATTGTCCTGTAAGTTTATTTCGGACTCAAAGGTCATTTAGGGGCCACTTCCGGTATAAATGCAAACACCTTCAAAAATTGTATTTGCCAGGAAAAACAGCAGAGTGAAGATAAGTTCAGACATGAATTGTTGTTACTCAATGTGTTATTTGTGTGTTTTTGTTTTGGATCAAAGTTCATTAAGGGATCACGTCCGGTCCGAGATGAAATACCTTGCCTCTTCTGCCACAAATAACACAGAGACGTCACTTACACACATGCATCGACTTTAGCCCGGTCTATTGTATGGGGTGGGCAGGCGGTCGTTAAGGGGTTACCACGGCGGTGTTCGTGGTCTTATACAACATCTAGTTCTAGTTCCCTTTGTCATTAGCAAAATGGCCAAAATTGGCAAAACAGCCGCTCATGTTCTTCTTTCTTTCTTCTGTCAATCACATAATAAACCATCGTAGTCACATACTTTGAGCTATTTTAACCTTAGTTGGTCTCTAGGACCATTATGTGGTGCCACACATGTCACGTGATCAACTCGAGGTTAAATGTCATCCAAAGGTCAGTATGGCAAAAAAATGTGATTTCCACTTACAATACTACTCCTACAAATTACATAGGACAATGACGTCACATGCACATATGCATCGGCTATAACCACTGCCTATATGGTGTACACAGAATTGATGTCAAATACCTTAAAAATGCTACGGCTTCTGCAACTTACATAGTACAATGATGACACTTGGTCAATATTGGTGGCACAAATATTTTGTGAACAACTCGAGGTCAAAGGTCACTATGGCTAAAACATTTAAAGTAAAAAATGCCACATTGCATTTTCGTGCCTGGAATCTTTGGACAATTCTCTGTTGCTAAGAGAGCCGTCGCCGCCGGGCTGGCTGGCTGACAGCTAAATTGTGTTATTTTCATTTTCAATTATGGTCCCCATACGAGTGGTCCATTGTCGTGCCTGGAATCTTTGGACAATTCTCTGTCGCTAAGAGAACCGTCGCCGCCGCGCTGGCTAGCTGACAGCTAAATTTTATTATTTTCATTTTCAAAAACATAATTTGCACACGGTACCAAGGACGGTACGATAGTCTCAATTATGCAATTTATGGTCCCCATACGAGTGGTCCTTAAGCTGAACGTACACTGGCGGTAAATTTAAGATTTAAAATGGTCACGCTAAATATTTGGGTATGAGAATATGAAAAACAACCCCGGTTTTGAATAAATAGCGTCCAAGTTTGTGAAAAAAATCGGGCTCTTCAGCTCTGTACAAAGTATTGGGACTAAGATTCTGAAAACATGATAATAATGACCAAACTTGGGCAATTAAGATTCACTACCCCAGACTTTTCATTTGATATTACCCATTTGAGGCCAAACGTCACGCATGAGTAATTTAAAATAACAGCATGAGTCCACATGTTATTAAACATACAGCGAATAGGTTTTAGGTGCCATGTTGTAAAATCAATTTAAAATCAAGCTATCGCTCGACAAAATCCGAAATAATGTTTTTATACAACTTAAAAAATTATATATTATATATCTACTTTCAGAACATACAATACACCAGCAGCTGCTGATATATCCATCGGTTCTAACACTGATCCTGGTTCTAAGAAGAGAAGACCATGGGGATTATTAACCCTGATCGGCTTTGTATGTGTCATCATTGCAATATTCCAAATCGGGGTAGTGGTTAAATATATCACCGGACATCCTGTTAGTCTTCACAATGTTCAAGCAAAAGAAGTACGGATATAAATTGGTATATTTACATATTTGTCACGCGATCAAATATGCGGCAAATCTAATGTGGCAACAGAATTTCAGCAAAAGTAATGATTATAAACGTTATTTTTTAATGCTAGTATAAGATCATTAAACTAGACAAATTTTTTTTATTGTTTCTCCCAAGCAAATGAACAAAAGTACCGTTTCCTATTCTACTCAAGGCATTTCAATTCTGCATTTTCAATACACTTTGCTTTTCATATTTCAGTCCTGGTCTCATCTGATAATTCATGGAGCTGAGGATAAACAAATCGAAAACGCTAAGCCAGCGGTAAGTTTCTGCAATTAAATAATACATTGCCACTTGTACCATGTACCCAAGTGTAACTAAAATTTATAAACAGCTGTTATGTTCCATGTTCCATGCATTTACTTCACTTACTCTTCCCCTTCTTATACACCATGTGGTGTCGACGGAAAATATAACTTTCTCTCTTGCGCAAATGTGGCTCAGCCCCGCTGCTCAGTTTAGCTTTTATGATAATACTCCTAGCAGGATGTGCAACATAATTGGAACATTCAGTCGTTCTGGTTACTAAGGTAAAACCTTCAGCAAATTCAAAGTTCAAGATGACCGCCATTTTTCACCGCCTATAAATGTTAAACCCAGTGGCGTGCGCAGCACATTGAAAGTGGTGGGGCCCCGTTTTCCCCCGGATCCCCCGAATAACCAACAAAAGTGGGGGGGCATAGCCCTCTGCCCCCCCCTTGCGAACGCCACTGGTTAAACCTAAATGTTACAAGGGATCAAATGGTCACACAAGAAGCAAAAGTTGCAGTCGCCCCCTTGCAGTAGCAAGTTGCAGTAGCGTCTGCATACATGTGACTACACACAAGATCAAGATATCTGTCACTTTGCACTGCATCTTGTGCTACAAATGCAGCCCCTTGATCACACATGTATATCATGCATAATGCTACTGTCTTGAAGCCAAATGGGCTACAATTTTAATCTAACTTGCGAGAGGTTCTAGACTTGCTTAAGTATGCTTAAGATTGCTTAAGTATGTGTTTGCGTGTTCTGAGTTGCAAGGAAGATTTTGCGCCTTATAAGATTACTTATTATTATTATTATTATTATTATTATTATTATTATTATTATTATTAGTATTATTATTATTATTATTATTATTATTATTATTATTGATAATCATTTTGAAATTTTGTGACAATATGATGAAGGTCAATGTCACCATAGGCCAAACAAGGGTTACATTTTGTTACGAAAATTAGTGCATGCATTTTTCAAGAAAATGGTTTTTTTGTCCAAAGTCATTTCAAGGTTGTCAGAGGTCATTTGAAGGTCACGACTGGAATTTTTTAAAGACCGCAGCATATCTAGCTAGTTCTTTTTTCTTTCTGTCAATCTGCTTCTCAAGCATCATCGTTCAGTGACGCCACTTGCACACGTGCTGTGCTTGTAGAGTGTCCATAGATTTGTGGTCAATGGTCATAAAGGGGTCACTACTCAACGGTGTATAAGGGAGTAATATCCAGTCTGAAATAATAAAAGGCTTTCAGAAATCCTATTCTGTCTTAAGTTACATAGTTGCACATGTGCATGTGTTTATATTTAGTTGGGAGTTTTGAAATTGTTCCCATAATTTGACAACTACACGTAATACACATTGTAATTTGAATATGTCATCACTCATCACTGCTCTGCAGAAAGGTTTAATGCCAACAACCCTAGGCGAGTCTGCACATTATCGCCGCCCACTTTGGTGGTAACCCCCAAGCTTCACCGTTAGAACTTAAACGATCACTGACAGACAATATATCGGCTACCAACAATGCATGGCTCAACACTCACAGCACTCGTCATCGCGAAGACTGGTGGCCACCACGACGAACCACTCTAATTGGGTCAATAAACTTCCTTTGAAATCGCCGATTGCACTCAAGGTATCTTAAGTGGCAGTGGCGTGGCGTGGGTCATCCGTATGGGGGGGCACCGACCATGATTGGGGGTCACGTGCCCCCGTGCCCCTATGACGCTACGCCAGTGTTAAGTGGTGTTGTCAACAAGCTTACAATCGATCGTATCATCATAATCTTGTAGTGTATTGAGTAAATTCAGTGGTTAAATAAAATGTCCCTGGTTATTTGATCGGATTTTGATATCGCATTATACACGGTACTATTTTTAACATAATCATAGTTATTTACTAATTTGTTGTATTAAATATTCGAACGACAATGATTCCTAAATTTAACAAAAATGTCACAGCTGTTGAAGAACACAGGCGAATTGATATTATGTCCCATCTAATAAGGTGGGCGATGCTATTTTTTAATTGTGTTATTAAAACAAACATTTTGACACCACTTTTTGACGTTTTTGATCCCTATGACCCCTCACGAGTTTCATGTGACATATAGGGGCATAGTCAATGAAGGTTGTGACCAAGTTAGGTTAAAATCGGTCCAAGACCACAAACACAGCCGTGTTGTGACCTCTTAATGACCTTTGACCCCAAAATATATGAAAACCCCATAGACATTGGCTAATATCAATGCATGTGTGCACGTGGCATCACTTTGCCATGTTATTTGTGGCAGAAGGGGCATTTTGAGGGTTTTCAGTCTCAGACCGGAAGTGACCCCTTAATGACCTTTTACCCCAAATCTGTGTACACCCCACAGACACTGGGTAAAAACATTGCATGTGTGTAAGTGACATCACTGTCCTACGTAATTTGAGGTTTTGACTTTTAAAACCTACATTTTGGTCAAAAAGTGTGATTGAAAAGGTAGTTTTCAACATATTTTCCACATTCGCCTTGCTATAACATTGAATTGTGTTATCTGTTGACTTAATTGTAGGATTTAATTGGATTAAAATTTGTAAAGTGTTTAAGAATGAGAATAAAGGTATTGTTTTAGCCGCTGTCGTGCATCTATCGTCTCATATAACACGGGCGACATCATTATTTTAAGTAAAATAATTCGGCTTCGCCTCGTTGTTTTACTTAAAATAATGATGTCGCCCGTGTTATATGAGACGATAGATGCACTCCAGTGGCTAAAACCAATACCTTTATTCTCTATACACAACCGTGACTAACGTCACGGCTGTGTAAGAAGAAGAAGATCCTGTTAGAAAAACGACACAGCCGTAGTCAACGGCTATGAAATACCCCTTGCTAAATGTTGCGGCAGCACAATAATGTCACATTACTATTTGAGTGCTCCTCCGACTTGGTCATGGACATAATAACATGAACAGTATCAGAGTGTACAATAATATTATCATTTAAGATACATTATTCTACAGTAATCGTAATTGTCTCACTACCATGTTTAGAATTCTTCAGAGAGCTCAAAGAGCACACAATGCAAGGTGCCTCGATTCGACCCCAAGACGGATCATCCGCCATATGTTTCCTGCAAACGAGTCCAACCATTACCAGACTCATGCGACTTGGCACATAAGATCTACTTATCACAGCCGAAGCCAGTGTGTCCTGACCAACGGGAGCTTAGTATTTGCCAGTTTCAGGTAAAATCATTTCATCAATGGGACGGTTGAGATTTTAAGGGATTGGGTCTATTCAACTATATTCGAATTTGAAGGGTTTGTTTAAGACGCAACATTTATCAAACGTTTATAATCAGGTGCAAGCGTTCCAAAGAAGCAATTTAACCTTGTTAACCAAATATGTAAATGATCAACACAAGCCTAAACGCATACCACGACATGTGTTTACCAATGGACACTACAACAAACACAGTCATGTCACTCCACAAGCAAGGACGTCAATTCAGCTGGACGGGGGACAACTGTGCAGAAGGTTCCTTTTCCAGTAAGGGAGTGTTTATAAATGCTTTGATGAGGGGGCTGGTGAAAAATATTGGGGTGGGGATCAAACAATTTTGGGTCCTAAAAAGGGGATTATAAATTCAGTCGTTTAAGGTGGATAACCTGATTGACAGCCTCATCCCCCTCACTTTACCCCATCAAAATGTAGATGTTGGTATCAGGTGAAAGCTCATATTTTTCTCATTAACATAATTGAAAAAAGGCGTTCGAAATCGGTATATTTCCTACAGAAATCATCCAAAAAAACTGTTGAATTAGTCTTAAATGTGGTTTGAGATTAATTTGACAGTTTTTTATGATATCTTCGGGAATACACTGATTTGGAACTTCTAATTTCAATGTATTAATGAGAAAAATATGATCTCTCATTTGATATCAATTTATTACACAAATGTCATTAATAAAAACACTTCAAATTATATTACATGTATCATAATTGAGGTGGTTTTGTTACATTTTGATGTGCAGTTTGGATTTCAAAACACTGTCTCTTGAGTATTCCTTCACTTAGAAGATTCAATTAGGTCTTAAATTGAGGCTAATTTATTCTAGATTACTCATGTTTTTATCCTGTTTTAAAATATTTTTCAATTATTTTCTTATGACGTTTGGCATGAAATGTGCCAAGGGTGGCTGAGGATTAGTGGGAGGAGGATTAGGGGGAGGGATTCATATCGTAAATTTGATTTAAAAAACCCATTAAAAATTTGAATCTAATACAAAAATGTCTAAATGGACTCTCAGACATCTAAACCAAGTAAATAAATACAGAAGTTCATTTAAAAGACCAATACTTGCTCAGAATGATTGTTAATGTGGCAAAAAGAAGTGGGGTTACATCCTCCCTACTTTGTGATTGTTTTTGCCCTCACTCTCTCATTTTTTAACCGATTTCCATAAAAAAAAGGTGTCAAAATGCTCAGGAGGATGAACCACTTCAAATGAGATGTGTAGGTAAAATGTTTGAACCATTTAATGTTTTTACTATGTAACACAAAACAAAGGTACCCCAGGTTGTGACACAGGACCAATTATCACGCTGTATAAATGTCATTAATTCCATAAGGAATTAGTCCCATTTACATGAAACATTTACGTGTTCTTTTTGCGTGCATGCCTGAAAGGGACGACATTTTATGTTATACGTCAATTTTAAAGAATTCCATTTTCCAAATATATCAGGTCATCTTCCTTTAATATAAGGTAAAAGTCTGAATTAAAATGTACGAGAAGGCATGCACATTCCAATTTTTTTAAATTGAACGTTTCAAATCAAAAAAATGTGCGAACTTTACAATTTGGGTATAACACTGTGACTACAAACGGTAATTTTTAGTTAATGACGTATATTTTTGGTTTCTTTTTTAGGAATGAAGGGGGGGGGGGTCAACATATTTTAGAACATAAGAGGGGGGTAAAAAAATTCAAATATTTGATGTCCGAGGTTCCAACTTTTCCAACCCCCACCAAAGTATATATGAACACTCCCTGAGTAGTAATGTCAGTATCCATCTGGTCATGTGAGCATGCGGATTTAAGCCTAAGCTTGCTGTTTTGGCTACTTTAATGACAGAGTCACAGTTAATTGAGTACTCGAACCATGCATTTAGGTCTGTGCTAAGGTGGGCGTGACGTGCTGCACTCACGCGGTAAAATCCTCTTTACCCCTCCGCCTCCCCATGTGTCCCAACTACTTTTCAAACGGCGATTGACGCCCTTGGGCGGTTTTTAAATGGTGGGCCACAATATCAAAATGCCTCCTCCCAATATTTTACCAACTTCAATCAAAACATCACAGCATTATAGTATTAGAACATATTTGGAGGTCTGTTCTGCAATAACCAACAATTAGTGTTGAAAAATATGCACAAATGGCTTCAAGTGGGGCCTAATTTTAAGGTACAAATCTGACTTCTGAGGGACGCATACCCTCGGACACGTACACCCTTACGTCTCGTAAGTCTAGACCACAAGCGGGCAAGGGCGGAAAAATTCTAACTTCTCAGGGGACACATTCCCTTCAGACACACACACCGTCGTGCACGCGTGACGTGGGGTGCTCACACGCCGAACTCCACTTTAACACAAATTAATATGTGTCCCTAGATTTCAAAAGGATTTGCGACCATGTCCGCAAGATCTACTAAGTATAGTGCTTCTTGTCCCCTTACAAACTACACTGCTCGAATGTTGGGCATGGTTTTACTATATCCAACGTTGAGCCAATATTTGAATGTTATCATCAACTTTTGGATACTATTTAATGTGATTTAAATGTTGAGCACTTCTTACACAATTGCTCGGACTCAACTGTTGGGTCATGTTTAGGTCTATTTTATAATCAAACCTTTACTTTGTGTGTACAAAACATTAATTATGTTAAGATTTATTTTTTCAACAAATTAAAAAACACACTTGGGTCGACAATTGTCATCCGTTTTGATATGAGTGAAATAAGGCATCGTCGCCTTTTCGGAACTCAAAATGTCAGTTAAAAAGTTAAAGTTTTGGAAATACGTGTAATTAAACCTACAAAACATATCTAACCAACATTCTAGCAGTCTATACATGATTTTCTGCATATTAAATTATAATTATCATTATTACTCAATTTGCTTGCAGAACAACAACACTTATCACGGAATTCAATGTTCCGACAGCATGTGTGAATCATCCATATCGCTAGGTGCCATAAACCCACAAGACGGAACTCTATCATGGAGTATATTTACCGACATCAATGACTTGGAAAACACCATCCTTGATTTTCTCAACAAGAACTCGAGCAATGGTAACTATGGATTCTGCTATCTGAAGTGTACACTTAAAGACAAGAAACTTGGCAGTCAGTTGCTTCTTATACCACAATACTTTACCCAGAACACATGTAAAGATAAAACCTGTTGCGATGCAATAACCATCAACGTCATATGGTTGGATTCAACATCGCATAGTCATTTCTTTAGATCTTTGCCAAAATCGGTTACTGCATTAAGAAATGCTAAGGAAAATAAGCTTGCCCACGTGTTTAATTATAATCTGATGCAAACAATGGCAGGACGCACTTTTGCAAATACTATGATGTTTACATTAGGAAACCATCGGGCTAGGACTGGTATCGGTAAATTATTTAAGTTGTTTCAAAACGGTGGATACCATGTGACATGGATAGATGATCTCTGCTGGACAGAACGGATACAAGCAAAGCGGTTTGTAGGTATGCCTAGATTTCTTGGTATAAAAAAAGAAGAGAGCACCGTTTCTAAGTCTTGGAAAACACTACACAAAGTATTGAAATCGAAAGGTGTTGACCAAATAGGATTATCTGCAGCTAATTGTGAGATATGGAAAAGCAACAGACTTGAACATCCTTTCGGAGAAGATCCAAAACCGATATGCTACAATGGAAAATATCAAGTTGACTACATGCTTTCATATATGGAATCGCTACAGAATCAATTATCAAATGGTACTTGTAAAGGACCATTTTTAAATTATTTAGAACTTAACGTATGCCATGAACCTAGTGGGCGCCGATGTCAAACTTTAGATGAAAGTCTTGCTAAGTTTATTAACTTCCTTAACAAACAAAGCAATACATTTACTTTTATATTTGGAGATCATGGATTAGCATATGGACCATTTTTAAAGACAACGGCTGAAGCCAAAGTTGAATTGGCTCACCCGATTTCTTTCATTCATGTTTCAAATGACTTAGAAGAAAAACTGGGAAAAGACAAAATGGAATCTTTGCGGTTAAACCAGGACAGGCTGATTGATATCGTAGACTTGAGACAAACCCTGCTAACCTTTTCACCCGATAATGATAAGTCTATTTTTCGACTTGACAAGAAATACGACACACACCCCAATGGACTGTTTCATCCCATTGATCCAAAGAGATCTTGCAGGACTTTGGGTATTGATTTAGAAAGTAAGAAGTGCATCTGTGAAGAGGGTCGCAAGAGCCATAAGATGTCGAATGAAACCATAGTGAAAGTGATAGCAGATTTTGCTTTGGGACAGATCAACAACATCATCCAAGACCAATTTGTTGCTGCGAACGAAGAAAGAACATCTGGATTTGGTTCGTGCGAACGACTAGTTGGAACATGGGTTGGCAACGTGGTCGAATCTTATCACCAAGTAAGTAGACAGATACGATGCATTTAAGGGATTGGACACAAAAGGTGACATTTCCATCCCAGTTTTCCGCTTTATTTCTGTAGTATTAAAACTCGCAACTTAAACAATAAGGGCTAGAATAAACTTTGGAAGGGTAAGTACTGTATCATTATAACAGGCCTGACACCAATTTAAACATTTGTGGTGATGTTCCAAGTTCAGGCTCTTCTTTCCAGATGGCCTCAAAATTCCCTTTTCCCCGCGATTGCCGGGGAAAGGTGATATGTTATTGAAATGGAGATACGTGGACATATTGTGGATAATTAATGCCCTTTACATACTTTTAAGGTCACTTGTGGCTATCCCGATTTTTTAAAACATCATTTTTAACTATCTAAAAACAATATTATATCCATAATTTTTTAGGGACCGTTCACAAACACTTGTTAGGGGAGGGCCTGATGCAAAGGGGGGGCGGGCTTAAGAGGCCTAAGAGGGGGCCTGAAAAATTGACCACAAATGTTCCCGGAAAATAAAGTTTATATGCTTTTCTATGGGGTTGACCCATAATTTTCATGTCAAAAAAAGGGAGGGGTTGAAACTTTGATATCTGAAGGGGGGGGCTCGAAAAATTTTCGTGATGACTTATTTTTGCATCAGATCCCCAACAAGTGTTTGTGAATGGTCTCTTACTGAAGCTAAAACGTAAGCAGATGGGCACATTTAACACTATAACAACAATTGCAGGCGTAGGCACACTAAAAATGGGTTATTGTCGGATAAAGCGCTATTACAATAAATGACATTTTTGGCATTAGTTTCCCTGACAAAAACAAAATGCTTTTCTTACCCCTTTAAAATTTAAAATGCGTACTTGGATACAGCATATTTATAGTCTTTCTTAAGGGCTGGGGTATGAACGTTTGGACAGTATTTATTTTGGGACATTAGAGCACATCAGACATATCGAATTGCATTCTGAATACGAAGAAAGTCATTCTGATATCAAATAATTTTGATTTTTGAAATTCGCAATTTAATACACATTTTATGGCAAATCATTAAAATTGATATTTTGATATTTAACAGTACTTGAAGTAAACTTTATAAATCTGATGATTTATACTTAAAGTGTATGTAGGTGGGATGAAAAAGCCGACGATCAATTGAAAATTTTGACCTTTTGTATTGAAGATATGGATTTTTTTCCCAAAACACCAAAAAAAAATTAGGTCTTTTTGGGAAAAAAATCCATATCTTCAATATGAAAGGTCAAAATTTTCAATTGACCGTCGGCTTTTTTCCTCCTACTACATACACTTTAAGAATATATCATTAGATTTATATAATTAACTTCGAGGAATGTTATATATCAAAAATTTGAAAAATATCAAATTTTTATAATTTGTCATAAAATTTGTATTATATTGTGATTTTCAAAAATGAAAATTATTTGATATCAGAAAGACATGCTTCGTATTCAGAATGCAATTCGATAGGTCTGAGGTGCTCTCATGTCCCACAAAAAATACTGTCGAAACGCAATAAACGCTCATTTTAGATCCCTTAATTCGCCGTAGAAGTAGTAATATAACAGGATTAATTACTATAGCAATGGGTTTACACTATTCTTTGATGTATTGCCCTGCACTATCAAATAACAGGGATAAAGACCTGGATCGTAATCGTATAAAATGTTCATATCATGCTGAGTACTCGAACCTGCAATAGTAGTGTCTTTGCAATGCAATTCAGTCAATCTTGAAATGCGTATTTTGTGCGATACGTCGTTATCATAGATATCCTACCCTTACCATAATCCTTTGCAACATGATGTATCACCTCATTTCATCAAATGACACTCTTATTACCTTGTACAGCTTCCCTTTGTTTTCATTTTGTTAATAGACTAGCTGAACATGGGTTGATAATTAAGAAATAAACATATTTTGCAAGATCTGGATGTGCTCTGTTCATTGTGGTAGGAAATGAAAGAAATGCATTGTTATGAGAAGTGTAAGATATCTTCTTTGCGCCGTTATCATGTCTGACGATATTTTGCAATATTTGTTTAATGAATGTTTAAAATACATATTCAGCTAACATGATTACTATCAAATATAATTTTTTCTGATAGGATACTACGGTAATAGAAATGGATCTGCACCTACCAGCAAAGCCACATGCTCCAGAAGCGGACGATGTTTTCTCAGCAGTTGTAGAAGTAACGTCAAACTCACAAGATGGTCCGTCACTGCAACTCGTCCACTATGAACGGACATCTGTATATGCCGTGTATGAACAATGCCGTGATAAGGGGGTCGAGGCTAAATTATGTATTTGCTCGCCATCCAATCGGTCTACTCCAATTAGGCAATGGCATATACAGCCTCCCGTAGTGTTTGGTACAGTAACTGAAGTAATTAGTCTGAATGAACATGTTTTTATTTATGAAAGAAGGTCACTTTATGGTATTATTCTAGAAGTATCTTGTGAGCAGCCGAATGGAGTATTCGAGATAGCGCTTGTTATTGTTAACTCATTGAATGTTGTATCTTCTACTACATCACATCAACAAACAATAACCATAAAGTATCAGAGAATATATTTCCTTAATGCGTTTTACCAACTAGATCCTTCAAACAAATGGATATTAGAATACGATGTGCAATTCAGACAATATACCGTAAAACCCCGTCTACAAGCATATAGAGTACTTCTGATGAAAGCTACATTTATCCAGGCGCCATTATGGAGTTTGAGCAAATAAGTTGCGGATCCAAGCATATACAAACAAGTATTATTTTAAGACCAATCTATTGTATTGGTATATTTACGCTTGCTTCGAATTAATTTAGCTTTCATAAAAAACACTATATACAGGGTGTATCAAAATGATTGGTACCGAAGACTTCTCGTTTTTGCCGAATTTTTTTACTACTTTTTGTGCCAGTTTGGGGTTAATTGTTTAAATATTTGTAATTATATTAGTTTTATCTTCTCTAAGAATTTTCGATCATAAAGATAGCACATTCTATTCAGAAGTTACATGATTCTAAAGGAAAGTAGGTGTTTTTACACTTTTCATCCTAACGCTGGATCAGTAGCGCACCATTTTCAAAGCTCTATTTTACTGCAAATACCTTGTGAGGATAATATGTTGAAAATCATAGTAATGTTTAATATTTTCCTTCATTCATAATATATATTGATGTAATAATCAATATTTATTGTGAGAGTAATATTATTGACTTGAATAATTTAGGTAGGGTGAAAGAAGTTTGTGTATCAACACCATCCAGGGCGGTAATTTAAATTGTATTTTTGAGATTACTAAGTAGATGGTGTGGCAGAATGGCTATAGACTGTAGACATCAGTGTAGGTTAGTTTAGACCTGGTAAAAGTTATTGGAATGGCTCCACAGTATTCCACACTTCAGTGCGCATTCATAGTTAAGAATCACTGGTCGACACGAAGCTATGGAGAAGTAAAGTGCAGAGAAGATCTAGGAGACAGTTTCTAAGAGCAAGGCGTATCCCGTGCAAACATGCTATAACTTGCCATGCTTCAAAATTTGATATGGGCAGTTCCAGAATGGACCCATCCCAGTTGTTAAGTTCTTTCAAGATAGGGCTTCACCTCACACTACCAGAGTCGTAAGGCATGTAAGGCAGGGACTTCAGAAATTATCTTTCTAAAAGCATGTGTAAAGCAATTTTATGTTATGTATACTGGGGTGAGATATTGAAGAGCAGGCCTATGTATGCAATAAATGGTTCAAGCAGTGAACCTATTCATCTTGTGTTGTGTAAGTAAAACCATGATTACGTCGATCTTCGTTTAAATGACAATAGCTCCCAGATGCATCAACCTATCAACTTCAGATTAATAGATCAATAAGTTAATATATGCCCCTTTCTATTTATATTACAAAAACTATATTAATTAGCAATTTTATAATTTTAATATATTTTTGAAAATGTCACATAGCCCGGTACCAATCATTTTGATACACCCTGTATGCTTGTAGACGGGGTTTTACGGTATTAGCAGAATGAAATGCCCAATATTGACAGGGAGGTAAATAAGGATAAGTCATTCATCTATTTATATTCATTCATATTTTATTTCCATAAAAATCATTACATTACATTACATCAAAAAATATACAAACACGATACATATGGAGGAAAAGTTAGCCTTTCCTAAAATCAAATGAAATTAGCAAAAAAAAAAAAAAAAAAAAAAAGAAGGAACTTTACCAAACATAACCAAAAGACAAGACAAGTAAAATAAGGTTGTTTTTTTAATTCATTGCGGAAATGTTTGACCGATTTTGAAGCTTTCACATTTTATCTAAAGAATTCCAAAGAATGGAACGTATGGTGTGATCAGAAAACACTTATTTTTGGTTAAATTTAGGTCATTTACATATCTTGTCTTGCAGTCATGTATGTCAAAACGTTTAGTAAAATTATTATCAAATGAACAGGGCAGCTCATTTATGGAGTAGATTCTTCAACCTTAAATACGTTATAATTGGCAAACAATGGCGTTGTGTGATCTCTATAGTGACCGTTTGCCACAGTTCTTATAGCCCATTTTTGAATTCTTCATTAACAATATTAATATGGCGTTCTACGTTTACAAAATAGTGGTATCATCTGCAAAAAGGACGAATTCGAGTACTTTGGATGCATAAGTTATATCATTGACATAGAGTAAAAATAGAAGTGGACCCAGGATTGATCCTTGTGTAACACCACATATAATATCGCGTGATTCTGATTTATAAGAGTTATAATAAACATATTGTTTTCTGTTGCTTACATAGTTTCTGACACAATACCACGAAAGCCATAGTGTTCTAATTTATGTAAGATTATGTTATGATCGATTGTATCAAAGGCTTTTGACAAGTTCAGAAAAAATTCAATAGTCGTTTCGTTTCTTTCAACTACTGCAGTAACTTTGTCTACCATTTGCTCTATAGCCATA
Source organism: Amphiura filiformis (assembly GCF_039555335.1). NCBI lineage: Eukaryota > Metazoa > Echinodermata > Ophiuroidea > Amphilepidida > Amphiuridae > Amphiura > Amphiura filiformis. The sequence continues at coordinate 13,241,833 of NC_092636.1, forward strand.
AAAGGTCGAATGTTTTGACCGAAAGCCAAATTGTTTGGTGTTAAGGATTTGCTTATTTTCAATGTAATCCGTACATCTGTTAAAGATTAATTTTGAAACTGGACGATAGTTGACTGGGTGGCCAATTTAATTACTTTTTGCCCTCAAATTAGGCAATAATTTTCTGGGTGGGCAGTTGTATTTAATGGTATCCAGGCGCGTGAATTTTCCAAAATGTAGATTTGTTTTTGCGAGGAAATCGGCGTGAATGTAAAAATGAATTTACCCTATAAATAGACCCAGTTTTTGTACTAGTTTTGATAATATTGGGTGGGCATTTTTTAGACAATGGGCAAGTTGAACTTACTGGGTGGGCAAACTATAAATTAACAGGGTGGGTAAATGTTAATTACCTCCCTGAGTTGTGACACAGTTTCCTTGTTGCCTTTGGGCACGTTGCTTTATCACCTTATAGGATGAAATAATTTCTTGACAAGCTAAGTTTTAAGCAAAAGACGTATCTTCAACGATATCAATTATTATAACCAATGGATGCACGTGTCTGGATGAAGACACTATCTAAATGCTTAATTGAGATATATCCCCCAGCAAAAAGTTGTGTTATACCAGCAGACATGTAAAAGTCGAGGATGGAGATCATTGATGATCTAGTGTGACCGTGAAGTTGCGTACTAAAATGGCAATTTTTATATAGATAGAGCAGGGTATGCTCATTACGTTTCACTACCTAAAGAAGATTGATCAAAATAATATTGAATTCCCTCATGAGGTTGGTATCTGTCAATGAATTGACCAGATCACCAGGTTGTTATTATAGCTAGAAACAGTATAATTTTATGACAAAGATGGGTCAATGAGTTCCATAAATATGACCTTGTGTGGTATTTAGTACCCAGTAAATAAGTTTTGCCTGAGGCAATTTATAGGTAAATGTTGATCTCTTACTATAAGAGTTATTACCGTCGATTTTGTTGAAAGAGGAGGTGAGACATGATCAAATCCGTTCAGGCAGTGAAACCTAATGTATTTTTGATTCCGTCGGGAATCAGCCCGGTGAGGCAGCCATGAGGGCACCCTTGGGCACCCTTGGGCAAATTGAGTGAAATCAAGTTACAAGATAACACGTTGTTCCACTGGTCTGGTTCCAAGGAATTAAAAAAAGTCAATGGTAGTGTTTTCTGTAGGATCAATGTGTTTTATGTCAAGAAATGCTCCAATTTGAATACAAAATAGTATCACATTATTATCTTATTATTCTAAAATTATGGGTCCAAATTCAACAACCCTATAGCGTAATGTAACATTGAGAGTTCATAACATGAAATTTAGACTCCGCAGATATGGCAAACAATACATTTTACGTTTCCTTTTGTCAAGACTTAGGGACCGTTCACAAACACTTGTTGGGGGCCTGATGCAAAAGGGGGGCTGAATATTTTGACCCTCCTAAGGGGGGGCTGAAAAAAAAAAAAATGACCACCAATTTTCCTCGAAAAATTGAGTTTATATGCTTTTCTATGGGGTTGACCCATAATTTTCATGTCAAAAAAGGGGCCCCTGAAATTTTCGAGGTCTGTAAAGGGGGGGGGGGGGCGAAAAATGTTCGCGATAATTTTTTTTTGTATCAGGCCCCCTTACAAGTGTTTGTGAACGGTCCCTTATATTTGGAGCAATTTTAAATTATTACCCATGTATAATTTTGTTTTCCTTTCACCCATATATCATTAATTAGACATTCCAGAGATATAATTACCGTACGAACATTGACCTTTGAAACTTGACATATTAAAAGCATTTTACACATTTAATCCCCTTGTGTGACCTTTGACCTTAATAATTCACTTTGCTCAAGGTTGTCTCGTGGCTCCCGGTGGATTCTGAATCTACGCACCAATGGTTGTTACTTAAAGCAAACAGTACTACATAAGAACGCAACTTCACACCCATATATATACGGTCATTTTACTCTCCATCGCTGAGCAACAAGCGATTGGTGTTTGACTAATGAGGTAGCGCGCTTTCACCAATGCAACAAAAAGCGCTCTACCTCATTGGTTGAAAACCAATCGCTATCGCTCGCGATGTAGTATAAATTTCATTACGCTACAGACTACTTGAACAATAAGTCCTTTTTTACCAACGATTAGCTGAAAAAAGTAGTAGTGACTCATTTAGCCATGCCATGAATTGGTCGTTTCGCCCACACCCCACCCCACCCCCACGGCACTTGTCCCCCCCAACCAGAGTTGTAAGCTCGAGTCGTGTGACTTGGACTCAAGGTACGACTCGAGTCACGCTTTTTTTTAGAACGTTTGCAAACTGACTTGACTCACCAGCACGTGCCCACTTGCCCCCCAACCAGAGTTGTAACCTCGAGTCGTGTGACTTGGACTCAAGTTTACGACTCCAGTCACACTTTTTTAGACCGACTTGCAACTTTAGCAAACTGACTTGACTTACTTGTGACTTAGACAAAATGACTTGCACTTGGACGAAAATGACTTGTTATCAACAAACGTCTGAGGTTACGGGCCCAAACTGCATGTGGCTCACGGTTTGTTATGAACAACAGAAATCGGCTGTGAAGGAGGCTACATAGCGATGTTGTTGGAGTGACATTCAATTTCGGAAAAAACGACACTCGGCCATGGAATTTAATTTTAAGTTTGTCAGTATATAAACGGTAAATCAAGTAAGTTTCTTCCGCTCTGAATACTTAGAAACGGTTGTTTGATTCCACTGACTATTTGCGATCGAAATTTACATAACACCAATGACAGAAATCATCAACAAAAATCGAATCAGGGACTTGTTTTCACTCGACCGTGAGTCGCATCATCAACCGGAAGTGACGTGGCACGGACCGACAGAATTAACAATTACATCATGAATTATTCGCTGGCGGGCATCGATCGTGTCTGGCATATCCTGAGCTGAAAATAAGTAAGTATTGTACTTAACTAGTAACAAACGCACGGCGCATGCGCGAGCCGGGAAATTCAGTTTTGGTTTTGAAACGTAAACAAAGCTGAATATCAAAACGACTCCATGCAGAAAATCACTTCTTTTTATAAAACTAAGCAAAATTACAGCAATTACTTTAGGGAATATAAACACCAAAGTCATATCTAGCACATATGTCAAAAAGAGTCGAAAATTCATCAGATAAGCGAGAAAGGGTCGATTTTCGGTTAAAAAAAATTTCGAAAAAAATCATATTGTTTTGGCCTTAAAACTTGGCCATAAAAAATTCCCGTACACCACCAATTTCATGATTTTTGTCCTCAAAAATTAACTGAGTAATCTTCATAGTGTTTTCAAGTCAATTCCCCGGGAGACGGAGAAACGGACATATAGAAAAAAAAGATATTTTATTTTATTTTATTTAATCCACAAATTGACACCTGAGTCGGGGCGTTGCAAACGTGTCGTACATGTGTAGGGACCGATTCTACAGCAAGCTTGAACTTCCCGGCTCGCGCATGCGCCCTGCGTTTGTTACTAGTTAATATTGTACTAAAATATCGCCCTCTTTGGGCGTGAGAAGTAAGAGTATGTCGAGTTAAGGGCGCATTACACCAAATCACTGCGGGAAAGGTGCAATGGTGATGAGTTCCGGTTAAAAGTATATGGCTACTGGAGACAATGTGGTGTTCATAGGGACCATGTTCTTCGTGAGGTTGGCATGTTCTGATTTAATTGAAAGATGCTAACCTATTAATGACTATGAAAATATATATGAAATTATACAAATTGATTTCACAAGAAAAGTATGTATGTTTTTAATAAATCTTTTAAGACTAGTTTGACAAGAAATGTTTTGCCAGAAATTGCGTTTTGTGTCAAAAGTCCATGGTATTTTTTAAAACAAATTAATTCATTAAAAATTTCAAAAGTCTCCAGATTTTAACTTAACATGTTTTTATGGTCATATATATATGTCACCTTCACTTCACAGTAATTTTACAGAAATCTTACTATTTTCATTGCCAAAAAGAAAATTCCGAATTTAAATTTAAAGTAAATCTTGTGGACTTAACTCGGTTTGGAAATAAAGCTCTTCATTATATCTAAGCCAAATTAGACCAAGGAAGTATTTGCCGAAACGTGTAGGGAGGGGGATTTAACATTTGACACTGTGTCCCCCATCCCAATATGTGGAGTTAACATGTCCCCCTGCCCCCTCCCCCTGGAATTGACGCCCATGGCAAAATGAGTATGAATGGTCTGGTTATAACAATTAGATGCGCTCTAGTAAAATAAAAAGTAGTTTATAATAATTACGTATATCGGCTGACTTTCTAGCTCAATAACAAGCCGGAATGTCATGGGTTTGCGCTGCTAATAGAATAACCGAATTTAGTATCACCCCCTGAATGCATCACTGCATATTATCGGAGTGTGTATATAGGCAGCTAAATACCTACTTTGATTTTAACACTGTCATTTCATTTGAAAGACAAGAGTGCGAAATAACGGAAATCTGCATTTTGCCTATAAGGTATGTTATTTTCCACGTTTTATCAAGCTTAGAAGACCTAGTAATATGTTTGTATTATATTGTGGACGCTGTTTGTAAAAAAATGTTTGTGTGATCCAGTATACGAGCGAGTCTCTTACTTCCACCAAGATAATAATATATGTAAGGGTGGGGTGTGTGTGTAGGGGGGGGTGTATGTATGTATGTATGTATGTATGTATGTATATGTAGCTCATACATACATACATCCATACAACAAGTATAAAAAGGATACACGGGTCTCCAGTGATTTCGGCTTTATAGAGCCGATACAATTACACCCCAACATATTTGAATGTTTGTTTGTTTTTTCTTTTCTTTTTCAAAGGGGCAAGAGCCAAAACCAGGGAAAAAGTAATTCATGTAGAGCTATACTGATATGAATATAAGTCGAAATCACAATGTTTGAGAGAAAGGTCTATAACTGCATTTATGGTGCGTTTTATGCTACTGATGCAAGAATAATACCAAAACAGTATACGAATTCTGATTTTTATTTACAAACAACCGTGGCAATGTTTTGTACGTCGAGACGCCGCGGTACTAGGCGCATATCCGTCACTTTCCAGAGGAAAATTTAGGTGTCCCCTGTTCGCCTATGGTCCAACAATAGCATACATCAGACGGACTTACATATACAGCGTGAACAAAACCCCTAACATACTTTTACTATACATTAAGGTGGTACTACACCCCCTCATAAATTTTGTGACTAATTTTACATTTTTCTCAAAAAATAACTACACACTGGTAACAAACAAAAGTTATGTATAATGTAGGGGCAACGGATACAATTACTTCACTGAAATTTGAGTGATTCAAGATTAGTGGTTCCTTATAATACGACCAAAAGATAAGTGACTGACTATCATTGAGGACTGAGTTCCGCAGTCTAATGCACAGAATGGTTTCACTTCAACCTGTTGTAGTTCTCATCTCATTAAATTTTTCTTTAATAAAAAGTTGATCTCTTGATGAAGGAAGGTCTTCTCTATTTACTGACCAATCAGGAAAGAGTTTGGTTAATGTTTTCTGGCGTAATTAGGAAATTCTTGAAACAACCTGTTTTAGGTCTAAATCCAGACAGGGCCTCATTTCAAATATATAGTTTTAGTTTTGGTTTTGGTTTTGGTCACGTGGTTTCCTATTGTCCTGCCTAACCACTTGAATCATAAGATATCGAACTCATTGTTTCTACCTTTTGTTTAAAACCGAACATTTGTGTCAGTCAGTTTCGGTTTTGGTTTCAGTTTCTTATAAGTGGTGTGGATCGTAAAATTATTTGATTTGAAGTTACCTACTCTAAGTATACAAAAGAAATGTTTAAATTTCGCAGTGCAATATTCACGAGCAGAGAAGTCGAACAAAGCAGTCTACATTTGAAAGCATTGATTTAGTTTGAAAGCATTGACTTGAGACTACGAATTAGCCTAAGCTGATTTCACTGTGAAAATATATAGACCATCGAAATATTTTCACAGACATTACAATAGGCACTTGACAGATTATGACTTCAGTGTTATAAACACTATTAAACACAACTCTATTTATGTGCATGTCGCATGACGGAAGATCAATATCATAGAAAGCTGGTTTAAACTAACTTTTATTCAATTTATTTATTGGAGAATAGAGAGAGAGAGAGAGATAGATAAAAGAGATCGCCAGGGAAAGAGGGTATGTGTGTGTGAGGGGGAGGGGGTAAGGGAGAAAGAGAAACAGAGGGGAGAGAGCATTGGAAGTGGGGAGGGAAGGAGGGGGAGAGGGGGGCTCAAGAGTGGAGTGGAATCAATAATAGGGAAGAGTCGATATCGAGTGTGGGAAGGGGGAGGGAGGATGTTATATATAGGTGGCGGAGGGAACATAGGTAAGAGGTATGGGTTGTGCTTTCCGGGGAATAATCTACTTCATAATCAAATCATCTACATCATCATGCATCGTTTATATTTCAGACAAATAAACAAAACACCCCCACCCCCACCCCTCAATATATGCACATGATGTCTATGCATAACTTATCAAACGAATCTCAGAACGCGGGTGTAATTTTATGGTGTCATGGAAGTGTGCCACATACGGCAGAGAGCATCAAAAGTCGTCCGCGTTGATAGATATCGATAATGAAAATGTTAGCACAATAGGCTATTATATACGTATGGTAATAGGCCATTATACTTTTGATTATATATACCCTCTTGTGTCCTCCCAGCACAATAGTGTTATGATTGCATACCAGTTCATCTCCACATTTTAATCCCTTGATTTTTGGTTTCTGAACAATAGAGAAACCAAAACTATATATTTGAAATGAGGGACGGTCTAATTCTGCATAAAACCGGGCAACGTTATTTCTATAGGTCTGCTGCGCATTCAAATTGCATTGTATTGCATCGTAATTTCATTTGTGTCTATGCTAATTATGTTTACACAACATGAACTCACGTGTTTTCAAGCAAATTCGCCGATAATAGGTGATCAAAAGCGATCGGAATGTTACAAAGTACAGATCGCATTCAGCTTACTTCATATGAGATGATCTTTGGAAAAATACGGCATAATTTGTCTTGGTGTTTGCGGAATGCCATGCAGTAAAATATTAATACGTTGCGGCAATGATTGACAACTAACAATCGGCGTGTCCTTCGTATCCTCCAGTCCCTCATTTCAAATATATAGTTTTGGTTTCTCTATTGTTCAGAAACCAAAAATCAAGGGATTAAAATGTGGAGATGAACTGGTATGCAATCATAACACTATTGTGCTGGGAGGACACAAGAGGGTATATATAATCAAAAGTATAATGGCCTATAACCATACGTATATAATAGCCTATTGTGCTAACATTTTCATTATCGATATCTATCAACGCGGGCGACTTTTGCCGTAGGTGGCACACTTCCATGACACCATAAAATTGCACCCGAGTTCCGAGATTCGTTTGATAAGTTATGCATAGACATCGTTGAGACGGATGGATATATACGAGACCTAGGCCTACATGTAGAAATCATGTGCATATATTGAGGGTGGGGTGTTTTGTTTATTTGTCTGAAATATAAACGATGCATGATGATGTAGATGATTTGATTATGAATTAGATTATTCCCGGAAAGCACAACCCATACCTCTTACCTATGTTCCCTCCGCCACCTATATATAACCTCCTCCTCCCCCTCCCCACACTCGATATCGACTCTTCCCTATTATTCCACTCCACTCTTGAGCCCCCTCTCCCCTCCTTCCCTTCCCACTTCCAATCCCCTCTCCCCCCTGTTTCTCTTTCTCCCTTACCCTTACCCCTCCCCCTCCTCACACACACACACACACATACCCTCTTTCCCTGGCGATCTCTTCTATCTCTCTCTATTCTCCAATAAATAAATTGAATAAAAGTTAGTTTAAACCAGCTTTCTATGATATTGATCTTCCGTCATGCGACATGCACATAAATAGATTTGTGTATAATAGTGTTTATATCAATGAAGTCATAATCTGTCAAGTGGCTATTGTAATGTCTGTGGAAATATTTCGATGGTCTATATATTTTCACAGTGAAATAAGCTTAGGCTAATTCGTAGTCTCAAGTCAATGCTTTCAAACTAAATCAATGCTTTCAAATGTAGACTGCTTTGTTCGACTTCTCTGCTCGTGAATATTGCACTGCGAAATTTAAACATTTCTTTTGTATACTTAGATCAGGTAACTCGAAAATCCTGTAATTTTATTCGTCACACCACTTATAAGAAACTGAAACCAAAACCGAAAATGAATTTTGGTCTCGCCTTTCAGATGTGGCTTAATAACTGTAAACTGCAATGGCTCTATTTATATTGATTATTATCAGAATGCTGTTATATGTAGGTCTATATCCCGAAGGTTGAGATTGAAGCATGGAAGAAAGAGATGAGAAGGAACCACAACGACTTCGATCGACCAAGTTTTAATCCGCTTATCTATTGACGCATGAAAAGAAAAGCTACCAATGGTACTTACTTTCATGTATGATCCATTTACCGCGATCGATGCTTGGCGAAATCATTAAAAAAAAAAAACTATAACAAACCCATCCAAGAACAAACAAACGCTACCCAGAAGTAAGATTATGGAATTTCACTGATGCTCTGAACATGTATAGTAGCTTTGTTTTGGGATCTACAGTCAAACTGTTTTCTTGATCGTGTTGTGTAGAAAATGTCCTTTAACACATCGAAAAGGTCATCAAAATCGGCCGTTTTTTGCTGAGTTTCATCTTTAGCAAATAAGGTAAGATTTTGGTGACTTTTTCGATGAAAAATTGATGCAAAATGTTCTTAAATAATGCACAATGTTCCGGTTGAGTCCGGTACATGAAACCTGTTTAATTTAATAGTAAGACTGCCAACTCTGAGAAAAAAGTCATCAAAGTTCGGGAAAATTGGGCAAAATGGAAGAAAAAGATGTAGGCCATCAATGACCGATGATTACGTCACCAGAGAAAATCCTATAGAGTGCTTGCACGGAAGGTCATTAGTTCAAATCATCCTTCAGACATGCTCCAGAAGACATGCAAATACATGGAGTACAATACCAATCACCTATTTAACGCGGGGTATTGATCAAAGTAAATCCTCATGAATAACAATGTCAATTAAATGTCGGTAAAGGGAGTGGACAAAGTGAATGCGTTCGTTGTGGTTCCTTCTTATCTCTTTCTTCCATGATTTAAGGGTAGAGACTATAGAAATTTTTACCAAAGGAACATATTCTTGTTTATACCATGATATTGTTGTATCTCGATACTATCACAACTTCAGCTGTGTAACTTACCTAAAAAGTGGTTCTTTTAATTAAAAATGCAATAAATAAAGTCACTCTGCGCTTTTAGTACTGACCAGACTATAGTAATATTTTTAAATCACTCTGCGATTTTAGTACTGACCAGACTATAGTAATAATATTATGCAATACTAGCAGCTATTAATCATGCTTCAGTGGGCAAGTACTTCTAACTTTAAATGGTATTGAAATTTGTCTTGTCCGGGGGGACTTCCATATAGCTCAGTGGCGTTATTTTCTAGGGTATATGGTGAATGTGACTGATGCGTAGTAGGCCTACATGTATGTAGGACTGTAAAAAGCCTGTTCAGTGATTTCATCCAGAGAATATAGAAATCCATGAATCAGCAAAATTTAGATTTTAGCACCTTGTCCAGCATCTTTGTTAGTTTCGATGTGCAAACCTTAAGCCCTGTATTAAAGACAAAGTAAGTTATTTTACATGAATCTGTAATTTCTCTACTTAGTAGAGAAATCAGCTATTATTATTATTTAATATCGGTATTTTATTTTACACATAATCGTGGCCAAACGGCCAAATTACATGTAAAATTACAATTTGAACATACATATAAATATTAAACACTTTAAGAAAACTTTTAAAAGACATCAAAAATTGCATCTATAGGGAAAAAAGTATTAGATCAGAAAAGCACTCGGTCATATTATTGCACGCAAAATATTAATTTAACCAAAATACTATTGCGCTATGAAAAACATCAAAATATACTAAAATCCAAAAATATCATGCATAGATCCCGGGGGGATGGTTTGTCATCCACCCCCCCACACACACACACTTGTTTCCCATTGGATCTATCGTCATCATGATTTAGACGCTTTTATTGTTTCATTGACAACTTTTATTATATTTATCACTGATAATGTTGCCAAAAAGTCTTTTGAAATTAGTAGGCGTCATTAGTAGATCCCACATAATTGAAGTGCTCCCCCGATAGCAAAATAATGACAGGCGTATGCTTAGTTTTGACATGTAAGAATACAAAATGATTTCCTGAGTTCTTAATGGGGAGTTATAAGCTCCATTGCAAAGTGAAAGCAGAGCGAGGTGTGTGGATGTGAGGGGCATGTGTTGTGTTTATCGCCCGGGGTTTATATTATTAGGGGCAAGCATCGAAATAAGCAGATCTGGACCAGGAACCACACATTTGGAAAAAGCGGTTCCTGGTCCTGTGATTATCTAGTGAACCAGGAGGCATTTTTAAAGAGCTATTTAACTAACAGGCTCTATTTGAAAAAAAATGTAGAGCCTGGTTTTGGTGTGGACCAGGAGCCAAAATGTTATGACCATTGGCTCCTGGGTGCCAGCTTATTTCGAGGCTTGGGGAGGGGTGGGTTAGGCAATTAACAGCTGCCTGGTATCATTCAACATTTCTGATACTGTTACGGCTTGAAATTTAAAGGCAGCGGGACTTTCGGATGCTCTCAGGAACAACTTTTACCACCTGATGAACAATCTCAAATGCTCTAATTTGCACCAACATGACAGTATAGATTAGGCCCATGAAAGTCAATTCCGAGTTTATCGTTACTTTTTTCAGGTTGGTGAGGTGACTTTTCTTTTTTTTTTTTTTTTTATTTCATCAGATTTCATTATTGACCTAAAATGCGTGTTGATTTGAAGCCAAACTCATACATGTGATTTATAAACATGTTTTTTTATATGGGTAAGGACTAGAAAAATTAGAAAAGAGCCTGGTTTCATGCTTCCAAGTTATGAATATATGTTTTACAAACAAAAATATATGTTTCCAATTGCTAAAACTGGCGAAAACACTGATACTTTGAAAATAATTAATTATTTTGGCATTTTTGAAAATTTGATGCGGGTATTTTTGGTTTCCAAAAAGTGACGCGGGCGGGGGACGATAAACTCGGAATCGACTTTCACGCGCCTTATAGGAAATATATTCTATCAGTTAATGGTTTTATAGTTTATTATTTCGGTTTACCAAAAATAAAGAAATAATATCAGTAATAACTGTAAAAAATGGTTTATGTCCATCTGAAGCCAAAATAATAGGATGAATTAAAAAATAAAACGCACTATACTAATATACTATATCTTGGAGCTGTGCATAGCGATAAACTAAACCAACAAATATAATAGAAAACAACAAGAAATAATACAGTTATATAGAAAACAGTCCCAGTACATAACTCACCGATAAATTACTCTCTTATTCATTTCACATTCATTTATCTAATGTGAATTACAATGTGACGCTTATTATACGCAAGACTGAGTCCAGCTGTTACAAATTAGATAACTCAATTCAAAACTTCTGAACACAGTACATTAGGATCAAGGGCGTTGGTTCGAATCAATTGTTTGAAATCAATCAATGTGAGAAAGAATTGGGATTCCAATGCGCTCAATGCATAGTGACTTGTATCAGAGAGTAGTTATTCTTGAGAGGGCACTCACCTCATTTGCATGGCAAAATTACCCGTCTCCTCTGCAGCCAATTTGGTTTCGCTCCATCGAAATCAAGCTGGTCACGGAGGAGACTACTTTCCTTTGTGTTTGTTCATTTGTGTATGGAGAGCCCTTCTTGGAGTCCGTTTGGACTCAGGCTACGCTCTCAGCTAGAGTCCGACGCTGCATTGTACTAGAAACACCTTCTCTGTGAACTCGCTAGAGCAAGGAAAATAAAAACTGGTTTCATTACTATCTGTTTTTGAGCTTTTTTGCAGGTCTGCGACCATGGTGTCTTTGCGTCATTAACATGTGCTGGAGTCTAGCACAGGTCAACCAAAGTCCCGGATTTTAATAAGACAATAATGATTGACACACACACCAGGAAGTTTCTCATCCAAAAGAATGAGAAAATTTAAATTCTCACCATTTTGGCCGTTTCTCATCAAAATGTCCGTTTTCTCATCCAAAACTTCCTTTAGTGTATTAAGTTAGCTTAGGCCTATTGATCCTAAATTTGCTGGTTGGGTAAAACTCGTTTTAGGGGGGTGTTTAAAAAGTTGGCCACACATGCGTATAGGCCTACATTATCATACTTGAGTGCCCCTCCCCGGTGAAATTTGAGACTCATTTGGTCACCGTCCTAAGCGTCCTTGCCCACACGAGTCGCCCAGGAGTAGGCCCTACCTGGCATTATTAATTATTAGTGGTTAGCCTCCCTAAATACAGTCGCGTATCGTGTTGTCAATTATCGTTACTTGTGTCCATGGATATGACCCCATGTATAAGTAGGCCCCTAGTCTTCATAGAATTCACACAGTCTATGCCATGTCATTTACGGATACAAAGAGGATAATAATGCTGAGGGCGCCCACAAAATCTTACACCGTCTTACACAATGTTCCAAGGCAAAGTTCAGTTTAATATTTACTCATCGTAAAAATACAGACGTTTTATTATGTGATGATGTTGTCTGGATGGGTGGACAGTTGTCACACTGTGGAAAAACAACAACCGGGAATCCGCATTCATTTACAAATAGCATTAAATTAGTATCACATAGTGGCCTCCGTGCAGTGGAAAACCTTAATTCTTTCATCAAAAAGAAATGAAAATGACAAAAAAAACCGGATCCACCTGTAGGCCTACGCCTATAAAATGGGCACAGAAATTTGTCTCAAATATGAATGAATTTTAAGAAACATACGGGATATGATGAACCAATGACCTGACGCCATGATAGTAGGATCTATTAGTCGTTTTATATACAATGTATATACCGTGTTGTCATAATACCAATATTTGACATAATATATAACGAGTAATATTTAGTATTGTAAATATGCAGTTCATATGCACAAACGAACACTGATCTTTATGATATTCAGGTTGTTGTACATCTCATATAACATGTCATATAGGAGGTCATATGTGTTGACCTTCTCCTATTGTATTTGTTCATCTGTGTATGGAGAGGATTAGCGCCATTAAAACTCCATCAGTATTTGGGCGTAGTTCAGTGAACTCACCAGATTGCTATTCCAAGTACTTTGATAAATACAGATAATATGTATTAATGGGTCGAGGCGATTGCATTGAAAAACTAATAAATTATTCATAACAGTTACGTAATCAATCGATAGTGCGGACACTTTTCATTTACAAACCACCAAAATTCGTAATCTTTTAGCGTTGGAAAAGAAACCACGTGAATAGAGTGTCATCCCCCCCTGCTTGTATTCTGTCAGAACTGTAAACGCAAGCTATGGTAGTGCTGGTATTTTAAAGTGACTTGGAGGTGGTCTTCTGTAATAGGAATATTTTCGCCATTTTATGGAGGAGAAAAGTGCAAAAGACATTGCAAATAACGACGATCAAGGATTTCTATATATACATAGCCGAACCGGAATAGGTATGTAAACTACATACGACGTTTGAAGTAAATTCTTAATGTTCTTCATAGCAAGAACATATAAAACATTGTCAAAAAATGCAACTTCTTACAAAAACGCTATATTCTCCGATATTTGCATGACTTCGGCGAACACTTTTGGTTCTCGTTTAAATTCTACCAATAGCACAGTCGATCTAATGTTATCTGCGGTTAGAGGACAGTTTAGAGAACTCTTTTTGCTGGTTGTTTGGTTTAAAATCCCGATATTTTTTAAATATCGGGATTCAAGCAAACGACCCGTATGGTATGAAAAAGACGTTGCAAATTGTCAATGCAAGAGCTTATAAATTAAAATCACGGACATTTAGCTCAACAATAGGCATCTACATTCCAAGCGGAAACGCTTTTCAGAAACATACCCCACTTTTTTCAGCAATCGCTGAAACCTAAATATGCAATTCCAGGCGATTTGTAAAAAATAGCGTCAGCATATTTTACTATGAATTTGGGACACCGAAACAAATGCTTGCATTGGTGCCAGACCTATTATAATGATACGATAATTAGGCCCCCAATAATGGCTTTCATTTTAACCGTTGTTTATTAAACTGAGATTTTTACTTTTTGAGAAATTAATGAATTTATCGAAAAACTTTTCGGAGAACGATACTTTAATGATCCCATCCCTTAAAGTATTTATTTCCCTCTTGACCCAAAGGAGAGGAAATATATTATTATCTTGAGAGTTTTTTTTGTTTGGTTTGCTAGACGTCATGTGACCTATATCGTCAATTGTATTCTTTTTTTTCTTTCGGTAGTCAGGTAGTAATTATGATGAGCGAAGGTTTTAACAAGTTACGCAGCAAATACAAATACGTTACATTATCACGCAAGTTATCAAACGTTTTTGACATAAGATGTTGAGTTTAGGAAAGATTAATAAAACATTCTGACCCCTTAAAGTAACCCTAACTATCACAAAATATTAAAACAACGTCGTCTATATGTTATTGCAATACATTTGCTGTCAAACATTAATAAATAAAAAAACTTTTCTGAAACCGGAAAACATAATAAAAATATGTGAAAACGTTTTATTTACCTTTATTAGAGTCGACATTTAACGTTTTCTAATAACCTCTGTGCTCGTCTCGGTGAGCCCTTCAAAACGTTACGAAGAAAACTAGAAATGTTTTTGTGTTTGCTGCATGGGTACAAGAAGTATCGGGGATCAAGGGCGTTTAATATCAAAGTAGTATATTATGAGCATAACAGTTGAGCATACGGGTACGTAATTCATTAGTAACAGAAAAATTTGATTTTTTTTCTCTTGACAGGCAGGTGCTGATGCGAAATATGAGCGAGAAAAAAAAACCCCGATTGGCAGATGCTGTGGTAAGATTAGAGGGTAATTTGATAAACGTGTTATTGTGCTGATCGAAACACAAATGTACAAAAGTAAAGATACACAGGGAAATTCTAGAAGCTCAAGCTATAATCCATATCCAATACATGTATTATACCTAGTTAGCTATCAATCTTTTGATTTAAACAGCATGATCAGTATTATTTTTAAATATAGAAAAGACAAATTTTACCACACTTGTATGAATAACCCCATTTCTAATCGGTAACATTTCTTCTTTATTGGTGGGTTTCCTCTTCAACGTCGGTTCATACGTCAAAAATAGGTATGTCTGGTTGACCAGATTTATATTAAATCTTAATTTCAACATACCCAGATGAATGAGAGTCTACACAGATTAAATCTATGTTGTACTTCGGTTGTTATCTACGTTGTAAATACGTAAATTTGTGTTGTGACAACGTTATTTTCGACGATGATTTTCATTATATGACGTTGTTTTAAATTTGTGAACCTATCATTCATACATTGTTACAACGTTCGACCGGACTTAATAGATACGTCTGAATAATACGTTCACACGGCTGTTGCAAAGTCATGATTCATGTAAGCAAATATTTGGCGAATTATAAGCAATACTAAAGAAATTTTGATCTGTTGTTCAACATTTAAAAATGTTGGACAACATATCAAAATTTCTTTGTGTTTTAAGTCAAAAACTGTAACAAAATACATACAAACGATACTTTCATTTCGAAAATTGAGCAATGCACTATGCAACCAAAACAAAAATGCCAAACCAAATAAATGCCATCAGCAATGCAGACTCTCATTCATCTGGGTATGTTGAAATTAAGATTTAATTTAAATCTGGTCAACCAGACATACCTATTTTTGACGGACGAACCGACGCACAGTGGGCCAGGGCGGAATCAAAGTGTGCCAAAATTCAAAATAGGTGAAAGTGGAATTTCAAATTTTTTTCAGTCGTTTAAGAAAGAAAACATTCTGAAGTATATTTTGACCCATAATTTATGTTTCGATGGATTCCATAAGTGTCGTTCAGTCATGAATTTGACCCAAAAGTGTAATATTTTCACTTAAAATGGTAAAAGTGTGAATTTTGAAAACAACTAATGTAACGTTAGTAAATGAGAAACTGTTGTCTTGCAATTGTGCATATGTGATACCTAATAGTAGTCAAGCCAAATAATTAAAGTCAAAATATAAATAATTGTATTAATCAGGAGTAATGAGGTGGCTAATTTGGTGAAATACGGTAAAAAATGTGCATTTTTGGGAAAAAATAGAAATTTAGTTTGGATTCCTGTCGATTCCTGTACAAAGATTAATTTTATCATTTGCAGACAAGTCTTAGAACTATGTTGATGGCAATTTTGTTTGCAAATATTTGCCAGACTGCGTTCCAGGGTCCATCCAATGTACCCTATTTACTCACTTTTCAGCTGATTTTGATGGATAGCGTACGGGTTTATCGTGTCATGTGCATAGCGCCCTCACATTGCTTACATACCCTGGGGAATTTGCAGTTTTCACTACAACTATGCCCTAAGATCATTGATCAAGATAATTGAAGCAAAATAATATCATCATTATCAAGAACATTATTTATGCTGCTTAAATCCATAGAATTGAACTTCCAGATATCATTTAAATAGGCCTATACATTCAATGTGAAAACTCTTTGCTAAAACACACACAGTTTGGATTAGTTTTGTGACTTTTTTAATCATTACAATGATATCATAAAACAATTTGATAAAAGTAGCTCGATATCACAGTTTCATGAAAAACTCTGAGATTTGTGCTGTTATTAATGACATGTGATAAAGTTGTGGTCGTTTCTTGTTTAAATAATGAATATCAGGGAATTAGAGTAGGCCTATTCTGACCTCATTAGCCTTTTGATTGAAACGTACATTCATATATTACATGCACATTTTTATTCTGCTTTGAACATTCATATAAATTATAGAATTTATGAAAGAAATTCAAGACACAAAAACCCCATGGTCTGCCAATTTTAAATGTGACATCTAGATTTGGTATAACGTCTACTTAAAAAAATCTAATTCACATTTCAGTTTTGGGCATAGCGAACGACAAAATCTAACTGTATCATCACTGATCATTTGTTTATAATGCAGAATTACAAATTGAATCATATTAGCCTGCATCATTTTAGTGTCGTTTGTGATGGTGTTGAGGGTAAATAAGTTGTAATATCCGGGGTGGGGGTCTCCCATTGACGTATGTGCTTGGCTTTTGGGGTGCCTTTTCGCCAATTTTCGTAAAGCGATGGATGGGTTTTTACCACAGACGAAAGCGCCCAGTATCATTGTGTATTTTGAGAAACATATTGGTAAAAGCACCCAATTTAAGCAAAATTGGTTGCATTTTCAAGGAAATTGGTATATTGATGGGTTGCAAATTAGGGCCAAAATTACGTTTAAAGACAATGGCGACGTTTTGAAGTCCGGCAGGAAGAATGGCATGCAAATGTTGGAAGAGAAATCAACCCCCAACATTTATTTAGTTTGGCTGGTTGTTTGTTTCCTTATATTAAACAATTAAAATGTCAGCATTTTAGTGATGTCATACGTACTAGAAAATGCCGCCAGTGAATTTTGCAGCCCGTGTAACCTTTGAATATGCTATTTGATAATACTTTTCTAATCGGACATTTGAATTACTGTTGTAAGAGTAATTAGCCAATCACGGCTCGGTATTTTAATGACGTCATATGCCTTGGAAAATGGCTTTATTGGATTCCGGAGTCCTTAAAACCCCTGATTTTGGATGTTTTTATAATAATTCTTACACAGCCATTTGAATAACTGTGGGAGAATAATTGACCAATCACATTTCAGCATATTAATGACGTCATACGCTTTCCAAAATGTCATCATTGAATTTGGCACCCCTTGGAACCCCTATTTTGCTTTTTCAATTAACATTTTAACATATATCATTTCAAATACTGTTGTAAAAATAATCGACCAATCACCGTTCAGCATTTTGATGACGTCATACATTTTAAAAATGCCTCCATTGAATTCTGCAGCCTCAAAAACCCCTAATATAATCATTTTACCGTGTTTGTAAACGTTTGATTGTCCGTTTATAATTTTGGCACACTTTGAGGCGATTCTGGCCCACTGTGCGACGTTGCGACTGAAACCTTCAGTCTTGTTGTGATGCAAATGACATTTCAATCGCAACGTCGGTTCATACGTCAAAAACAATAGGTATGTCTGGTTGACCAGATTTAAATTAAATCTTAATTACAACATAGATTTGCTTTTATACCATGTTGTAACAGCATTAAATTGTTGGCTTTGTTTCTATTATTCAAGTAGTACCTCAAGCATTCCATTATAAAAATAAAATTACTTTAAAAGATTCAAAACAAAACAAGAACAAACGAACTTAACAAGAATATGTCCTAAAAAGACATCTGACATTTTTGATGAACTGTTTTGGTTTACTATGATTTTTTAAAAACATTTTCAGATTTCAAACAGAAACGAGAAAAGCATTAACTGTATAGTAAATATGCTTTCTGCTTCTAGTAATGATATTAGATTTGAATACATGGGTATGAACGTTTGGACAGTATTTTTTGTGGGACATGAGAGCACATCAGGCATATCGAATTGCATTCTGAATACGAAGAATGTCCTTCTGATATCAAATAATTTTTTTTTTAATTCGCGATATAATACGCATTTTATGGCAAATGATTAAAGAATGACATTTTTGATATATAACAGTCCTCGAAGTAAACTTGTATGTAAAAAGTGTATGTACCTGGGAAGAAAAGCCGACTATCAATTGGAAAATTTTGACTTCTCGTTTTGAAGATATGGAAGTTTTTCCCAAAAACACCAAAAAAAAGAAGGTCTTTTGGGGAAAAATGTATATCAATAATATGAAAGGTCAAAATTTTCAATTGATCGTCGGCTTTTCATCCCAGCTACATACACTTTCAGTACATATCACTAGATTTATAAAATTTACTTCGAGGACTGTTAAATATCAAAAATTTAAAAAATATCTAATTTTAGTAATTTGTCATAAAATTTGTATTAGGTCTATATCGCGAATTAAAAAAAAAATCAAAATTGTTTGATATCAGAAGGACTTTCCTCGTATTCAGAATGCAATTCGATAGGTCTGGTGTACTCTCAGCTCCCACAAAAAATAAGTGAAAACGTCGCTAAACGTTAATATCCCATTCCTTAAGATAATGAAAAATGACCAATGCAATTAACGGGTCGCTCACCCACTTTTGTGCAGTATTTTTGTGGGGCCTGAGAGCACATCAGACACACCAAATTACATTCTGAATACGAGGAATGTCCTTCTGATATCAAATAATTTTGATATTTAACAGTCCTCGAAGTAAACCTAATAAATCTAATTAGTACTTCAAGTGTCTTTTAGGTCTTTTTGGGAACAAATCTTCAATACGAAAGGTCAAAATATTCATATGATGAACGGCTTTTCATCCCAGCTACATACACTTTAAGTACATATCATTAGATTGATCAAGTTTATTACATGTCAAAATATCATTTTAAATAATTTGTCATAAAATTTGTATTATATCGCGAATTTCAGAAATTCAAATTTATTTGATATCAGAAGGATATTCCTCGTATTCGGCATATTCATAACGTAACTTGGTGTGTCTGATGTGCTCCCAGGGTCCTTAAAAATACTGTGCAAACGTCGCTATCAGAGCACTTGAGTAACTGGCACTACATGGCACAAATATGGTTCCAACATTTTATATTTCAAAAGGAAAGCGTTAATAATAGCTCTGTCTGCTGATTGATGACATTGGATTTGAAAACACTGAAATGACCAATGTATTTAAACAACTGTCACTTTTGCCGTCTGAAAGCTTGATACACGATACAGAGGGCTTAATAAAAATTTGTCAAAATGTCTACAGTCGAAAATCCTTTAAATCTTTTGATCATATTTCTGTGTCAAAGTAATCCAAATAGGCTTACAATTTTCTTTTTATTATTCTCTAACGCTGTGCGTGCACCAAATCCGCGTAACTTCAAAGTAAGCTACTAGTCGAGTAAGTTGGCGAGTATCTCGCATTTGGTGACTTCCAAATCGGCGTAAGTTAATAATAAATATAACTTCACTAGTAAGTACTATTGTCATTTTCTCGCCAACTTACTCTTCATCTTTTGCGGAGTACGTTGGCAACAGTAGTAAGGTTACGCCGCAGCTATTGTTGTTTACTCGGCAACTTACTCTTCATCTTTTGCGGAGTACGTTGGCAACATTAGTAAGGTTACGCCGCAGCTATTGTTGTTTACTCGGCAACTTACTCTTCATCTTTTGAGGAGTAACCCAGCAAACACATAAACGTTTTAAAAACGTTTTAAATAAGTTATATTTTGGCTTTTGGTTTAGGTAAAAACGTTTTAATAACATTAAAATGTCGGGTTGTATAAAGGTCATGATAACGTTTTAAAACGTTTTGTATGAAAACACACTACAACAATATTTTTAAATGTTTTCAAAAAATGTTATTTCAAACTATTTTTGCAAACATTTTTGCGAAATATTGTGTCAATACTTCAATACTTCAATAACATCTCCCGTGGATGTCAGCTTATGTGTACACACGTCGAACGCGACGCTCCGTGCAGTATTACATGTTACGATCGGCGAGGAATGAAATCACAATTTTCTTCGTTATACCTCATTTGTTTGGCGCGAAATTAAAAGGGGATAATGTGATCAGTGAAAACAAACATTTAAATAGGAATCTATATCTTTATGCAAATCACACATTATTACTTTAATGGACACGTATATATGATAGATCATTAATTAATTGTATTGTTAAAGCCTTTTAGTACCAAACAAATAAATTCATTTTGTTTATGTTTATTTTGCACTAGTCATAACAAGGATGTGTGGATCGTGTTGACGTTGATGTGTTAATTTGACAACCTTTTGCCTAAAATCAAACTTCTTGAATTTTGAACTCGAGTTCCAAAGTAATTACATCTTAACCTTGACTTTAAGTGTATTGTAACTACATTGATAACATGTAGACCAACATTTGGAGGCCTCGAACTCATGTGCCGAGGAAGGCATGTGCCCTCAAGTCAGTGGCTAAGTTTTGGTTTACGTATAATATAGAGCGGAACTAACATATTTTATTCCGATGTACTAGGACATTTGCGCGCAAAGCATAGGAAGAAAATTCAATTTCAGACTATTAACCCCAGATCAACATGAATTTTGCTATTTGAATGCGCGCGAAGCGCGGACAATTTTACAATTTTGCCCTATTTTGGCAAAAAAACATGCTGTTATTGGTGTGAAAACAAAGATGCATAGGACAATATTTTGGGGGCCCTGGACCCATCTTCTCTATTATCAGCCCTTATTTAATTTTCGCTTTTGTGCTCGGGGCCCCTGAACCCTCGGGTCCCATGGACTTCGTCCACACTGCCCCCCCCCGCTTGCTACGCCCCTGTTGGCTAAGCTTTCAAAATGTGTTACATTTCAGAAACACCAAGCTATTTGTGAGACGGATTTTAAATGCTGTATGGGCTATAGGGTGATCTAGTTTGGCATGTTTCTGAAAAAAGTCACTGGACTCCGTATATTTTCTCTACACTGGATGTCTTTATCTGATCTTCAACTTGCAGAAAGTGTAAGTTTTGAAGAGCCGAGCTATGGTTATGAAAATAACGTTTTCCGGACCCTGTTTGTACAGAAAGTCCAAATGGGAACTATTTAATGGTGTGCAACCAGCAAGGAAACGCTCTTGTGAGCACTTTCGCATTTTGAAGAATCTTAAAATAAACACTGTGGTTTATATCGTACTTTGAAAACGCTATATAGACATTTTAAAATATCACCCTCTGCATGTCTAGCTAGGTCTTTTTATATGTTGCTTGTGTTTTTAGTTATAATATATTTAGTTCACCTTACAGAGAAAAGAAGCTAGCTTAAAATGTCTCTGGACAAAGAACTTATTGCTAATTGTGTAACCTTGAGCTTTACCAAACACTTTAAGCTGATCCTGGCTGCGAAGGTTGATCATTATGGTGTGTACGTTGTGCGTTTCTTGACTGCAATTAAGTCCCTGATTTGTCGCTAATATATTTTTGGGCTACAGTGGTACGTAATAAAGTTTTATAAGCTTTTCTTTTGAGGTGAAGCCCACAATGTACTAATGATTCCGTGTGCAAATACAAGGCGAAAATTAACAATGGGTGATTTGTGTCAGCGTAATTTGACTTAGTACGAATTGTTTTGAATGCATTCAATCAGGAATGCAATTAAAACATCTGTTTAAACGGTCGATCTTGTGGAGACACGCTTGTGTCCAGGTGGGACCAGGCTCAAGCAAAATCTAGTCAAATGTGACCAGAAGTTGTGTATTTCGGGCAAAATTTGACAAGAATTCTGATAAGATTTTTTAAAGAAATCGAGTGAAGTCTTATTTTAGTAGAAGCTTCTATGTAGTAAAATAAATGCGGCTAGACATATGGAGTGTAACTGAAAGCAGTGTAAGCATATATCGAGAAAATGTACTTAAAGCTCTTTCAACTCCCTGAAGTTATTTATTTAAAGGAGTAGTACTTTCATGTATAACAAACGCTTCAAAAAACTTGTCAGACTAGAGCTAAAACAAGCTACGCAGAACTTGTCAGCCTCAATAAATGCGGCTACATAGCCTTTAAAGTGTATTTGTGCCTATCATAATGACTACAAGCTGTATCAAAATGATTGGTACCCATCAGTTTTCATTGATAATATTTGTTAAGATCTGATATATAAACATAAATACATGCACTTTATATAAATCAAATATATAAATTAATTAATTAATACTTATCCGGCAGTCTTCTAGTTGATTACAAAGTTCTGTTGCACTCAACTGATGTATTATCTTGATTCACTTGTCATGCGAGAATCACTGTACAGCGATTTATATATTCTTTATATATTCTTTGGGAATAAAATCTTCGCACAGATGATAATTTTCAAATTGGTGCTGCATTCCTCAATCACTCAAAAAGGCATGCCGTGCATCCCACTGTTTTCCGCTTTACATTTGCAGATGCGTTGTTTCATAAACCAGATTTCAGCAAGTCGACAGAAGAATATGTCCCATATTATTAATAGCACGTCACTTCATGATGTAAACTGGAAATTCCAATGCCTAATTATAAATATTAACCTTTCACTTGCAACACTTCCCGGGGATTTTCAGAATGATGTCACATCCACTTTTCCTTCTTGGGAATACCCAATCCATAACTAGTCAGGACTTTACTGTGATTACATGGCAAAGGGGATTCCTAACTTTCATGAAATAGCTTAAATTGTAAACAAAAATTAATAATCAAAATGAATTACTCAGGGCACATTAGGAGGTCCAGCAAACATATTTCTGAAATTGGTGGTCTTGAGAACCAAACATATCAAACACAAAAGTATGAATTTCCCTAAGAGGCTAAGTTAAACTTGCGCTAGGTATCTGTGGGTACCAGAACATCCGGGCCAGAACAGGACATTTTACCAAATAGTGGGTACCAGAACACCCGGGCCAGAACAGGACATTTTACCAAATAGTGGGTACCAGAACACCCGGGCCAGAACAGGACATTTTACCAAATAGTGGGTACCAGAACACCCGGGCCAGAACAGGACATTTTACCAAATAGTGGGTACCAGAACACCCGGGCCAGAACAGGACATTTGACCAAATAGTGGGTACCAGAACACCCGGGCCAGAACAGGACATTTGACCAAATAGACAATAGTCTTGAGCACTTGATCACTTTTGAAAAAAACACCACCTCAAACCCAGCGAGAAATCGAAAGCTACTTCTGATTCTGCAACAACGAGGAGTACGGTACACATTCAAAGGACTATTACTATCCCGCTTATCTCAGGCGTTTCGGAGAAACTTAGGTTTATTGTCGGGATACACAATTCCCACAGCTCCTCCTTGAAACTACCTGGCCACACTCCGAAACACGAATTGGTGCATCCTATATAATGACAATCCAGCCCGTATTATCAGAAACTTTGTTTAAAGACTCTTGACTATGAAGACTAAACAACCGTTGCACAAGCGTACATGTATATGCCAGCACCGTAGACACAGGCCATTTACTATATTAGCATTATGGAATGTGATGAGTGGGTTTTCAGTGGGAAAACTGCCTTAAGGTTATACTAAACTTTGCAATGATCGATCCAGAATGAGACTGCATGTAGCCCCCTTTAAAATTATCTATTTCTGGAAATAAATATCGTAGAGAGAAAACGCAAACTACGTCTAAAAGCTGAAAGTGTAAGGGTTATTATTATGCTTGAATTTTCCACTTGGCTCAAAAAGAAATGTACTTTTCAAACATTTCAATTTTTTTTCAATATCCGGAGCATCAAGATTTTTGGGAACACGGCCATAATTTCTCAGTGGAAGTGGCGATTTTGTTGGGAACTACGACGCACATTACAAACAAGTCAATAAAAGAATGTGCATATTCATTCTTGATATTGCTTGTCTCGATTTGTTTTAGTAAGCTTACATGTTTGCCGAATTTGAAGTAAAATGGCCTCCACTTGTATGTCGTTTTGTAACCAGTAATAACAATTCCGTGCACGATTTCATAGACAAAATTCTGACCTACATTATTTCTATAAACCCTCTTCTATATGCAGGTGCTATTTAAATTTTTATTTCGATAGCAGAAAATTGAGATATTTGCTATTTTTCCGACTCGCTGCTGTCAAATTGTCTAGTTTCGCGATAAAAAGATACAGCGAAATCAATTTTTTTTAGAACCATTTCACCTCGTTTCGGCTTGTGCTTTGAAGTACAAACTTCAAAATTGATATAGTGATTCTATATTTCAAGCTGCGTCATACTGTGTTTTTCTTACCTCTGATTGTCGCTGCTCAAGGCCAAAATTCGAAATTTTTTGGACAAAAGTGACACTCTCATTTTTTTTAAACACGCTGTTTACGTATACGACGGGCTCTATTTGCCCGATAAAGTGGTGTTGCCGAGTTTGGATTTTAAAATATTTAGGTATTTTCTAGCTTAAAATCTAGCGCCAATGAACCTGGTGCATGGGAGGGGAAAATGTTGGGGAGGGGGGGTAGTTAGGGCGCGAAAAAAAATGTGCACATTTTCATGCTTGCTGCGCTTGCAACAGGTAGATATTTAGAAATCCATTTAAGGTATGGGTATGAAAATTGGGGATCCCAAAAAATTGGCATCTAGGCCTATGCAAAGGGGGTGGGGCATTTTCGGCAGGCCAAGGGGGAGGGGCCACAAAAATTTGGCAGTCCAGGGGGTGCGGACAAGTGATTTTTGGCTGGCCGACGGGAGGCAAGCGATTTTTAGCGAGTCGCTTGGAAATTTTGGCTTATAATTAGTAGGCTAATACCGGTACTGATTGCACAGCCTTTTGATTTCGAGAACGCAATTTTTTGGCAAGCCCGCGGGGCCGGGGGAGGGAATACATTTTGGCATGTCGAAAGGGAGGAAGAATGACTACACATTATAGGGGCATTTCGTGATCCACAACCTCATACAACCCCATAGGCCTACGTCCTTTCTCACAAGTTAAGATTTTTATACCACTCATCCCGCTCTGGCCACATGTTTAGAAATTTTCACGCAGATCAATTCGATAAGCAATGGAAAATATTGCCAAATTTGAATTTCGTTTTAAAAGCCTACTCCCCATTAAAAAAAACCACTAATTTTGGGGGGATTAAAAAAAAGTTCTGTAAAATGAAACAAAAGGCTGCCTCAATCTTAATTATTCATTTAAGGCCAGGCCTTCATTTCTGAAAACAGCGGGAGCTCAGTTAGTCCCTGTACTCAGGAGCTTGACAAGGAGCTCAATTATATAATATCAATATCAAACCATAGGAGCAGCTCAATAAATGCCATTGGTAAAATTATTAGGCCTACGATATTTTATTTGACTGTGGTCCGTTTTAATAGGCTATATACACTGTATATACCTTTAAAATTTCTAAAATTGGTGGAATTGAACAAGCTCTAAATTTCTCATACGTCCAGCATAACCAAGGGCAACTGGGGTGGGTGGGAAAGCCCCTAGCTATGGCCATACCCGTAGTGGCGGAACCAGAATTTTTTTCGCGGGGCATGGAGGGGAAGTGAATTTGAGACGGGGGCACTTGGAAATCATTGCACTAAATTGCCGCAAAAAGTGGAAAATTACATAATTGTGGGGATTTTGCCTAAAAACTGGGTGGGAAAGAAAAAATATTGGGGAAATACTGCCCCCTAGCGGCGCCACTGCATATCCATCCATGATGCTAGAATGACGGAAGTTCTGGCGCTGAAATTCAATTTCAATATCACGAGTTTTTATCAGGATTTTACCAAGGGAAGGCGATAGGTGTAGGATTTTGCTGATATACCAGGCAACCTGAGAAAGGAACTGAGGTGTGGCTAAATAAGAGAGTGTTCATTATAAATATTTGCCATTATCATACTTTCGACGCCGAGAGCATAATTATTTGAAGCGTACATCGTGTCAGTCACATGGTCACATATTTTCTGTTGAAAGAGAAACGCACATGTCTCTGATTTATAGCTCGGGGATTCAGCTACTGCGCGCTGCGTGCTGGCCTGTTGTTGTCCCGGGTTGTTGTCGAGTGGAAATGGAAAATTTATGAATGAACTTCCGCAACTTTGCAACATCATCACGCAGCGGCGTAGCTGGGATTTTTTTTCCAGGAGGGGCAAGACTGTAGGCCCTATGGGGGGGGGGCCCAAATCCACCAAATTTCCCACTGGGGGGCGGGGGCCCAAATAGACAATTGTTGCCAGGCTTATTGATAATAATCGTATATGGTAGGCCTATTGAGCTGACGTAGGCCTATTGCATATCGTTTGGATTCCCCATCTCTCTGCCCCTCCTCTCACCCTCTCTTTTTCCTCTTCCCCTTTTCCCTCTTTTTTCCTTGCACTAGGGGCGGGGGCCCAAATAGGCAATTTTTGCAATTGCCCCCCCCCCGGCAGCTACGCTACTGTCATCACGGTAGACATAGGCCTACGCGGTAGCCTACAACTACAAGAAAGGTTTACAGACAAATATAGGTCTAGTAGGCCTATCAAAATGTTATATTTTTATATTTTCTGGTGGACTCGCGGAGAATATCATGTCATGGAGGTCCCGGCGCTGGGTTGGGGGGGTCTCAAGGCATTTTGGTATGCCTACCCATGCTTGATTCCGGGAGGGTTTTTAGCAGGCCCGACCATTTTTTTTATAAAAACACCTCGGGCGGGTCTCTTCAAAACATTTGTACCGCGGGGATCAAAGTCACCCACATTTGGCCTAATTTGACGCTTTTTTATTGGGCACTTTTGCCAAAATGCGCCCAAAAGTTGGTCTTCGCTGTAAACCCACCCATCATAGTCGTTGAAAAGGTAGGCCTACCCCAAAACTGTGGCACATCCACGAACCCGAGGGAGAGACCTCCGCGGGTAAAAACACACCTCTAGCGGGACCAGATTTATAATTTAAAATAGGCCTACATTTTGGAAGCCAGTCATCACGACAAAACGGGCCATGGTAGTGTTAATGGTATTAACACTTTGATTTTAGGCTTAAATGATGAGTGTAGGCCTATAAATTGCAAATTTGCACACACCCCGGGGAACCTTCTCAAGTTGGTTTGGGTAAGGATGTGAGGCTGTGACTCCGAAAAACTACGGTACGATTTTAAACCAAATTTGAATAAAACAGACCCAAAATTGTATCAACTTTTGGACTGAAAGTTTTCGCAAATTTTTACTTTTTCGTGAAAATCATTGAAAAATACCCTTCTTAAACCTAATTTTCAAGACACCGAGGGTCAATAAAATCATGGCTAAAAATACAACAGAGTCTAAACTAAATGACTGAAAATGCACCCCAAATCTGCCGCACATCACGACACCGTATTTCACCTTATAGATTTTGAAAATTGTCGCAATAAAATAGGCCCGAACTTATCCCAAATTATCCCCGAAAAAATATTTTTTGCAGGTGAGGTTGGAGTCTTATTATTTTTATTCTCAGAGAGGATAGGGGTTGATATTTTTAGCAGGGTACAGTTTGTCTTGTTTTTGTTTTTTTTTTGACGTTGAAGTTCCAGATTCTTTTTTTCATATATTATTATTCATTTATTATTTATACCCTGTACGTGGGGAAAAAGACACACGACAGCTACAGAGAAGCCACGAAAAAACTCCTGTGAAGTGCATGAAAATGACCCGAAAATGTGCTAACCGAAACACCCGAACAGGAAGATAAAATAAAAAAACAAAACCAAAAACCCAGGAAATTTCCCGAAATAAGTTCCAAATTCTTTGTCACCCACTAAAATATATTATGAACACCAGACGATGGTGGACTACATTATTCAATGTGGCAACAGCCAAAAGCGTAAACAAAACAGACAATATGACGGCAACACTGCCTGCACGATGGACGCAATTATTTTTCCCGGAGCCAAGATCCGTTTTTAGCTCTATTGGCCGGGTGGCCCCATTACAGAAAAAAAAATGCACAAAATATATTTCCCAGTGCAATATATACATTTTCACATGAAAATAAATAATTTTAAATTCAAAGAAAAGAGAAGAAGAAAAATTTTTAATCATCGGCGGGGATGGGAATCGATCTCCGGACCCTTTGCGTGGGGGGCGAGCTCCATAACCACTACCCTACGTATACTCGCTGATACACGTGGGGGAAATTTTCAGTATAGGCCCTATATCGTAACATATCGTGCGTTATTCATACAAAAAAGTAAAAAAACAGTACTTACAATGAGGTTCTCTTGCGAACCTCAACGGATTTAGACTGATAAAATAGTGCTTAATAACATACGTACAGTTTTGGAATAATTTGAGACATTTTTGTGTTTACGTGTAAAACCAATGACAACGTCAAAATTGAGCCAATCTTGGCCGGCCCCCCCCTGATGAACACTCCCTTATGAAGTCTGCCCTCTTCCGGCTATTCTGGTAGTAGGCGTTGACAATTACCTTACGCGATTACCATATTTTTGAAGCATGTTTGAACCCGATTTGTTCTCTATTCACATTTTTAACGTTGCAAGTAACATTTCAAGACCTCTATTTGTGACAGGTATTTAATTATCTTGCTAGAGATGTGCCTAAAGTTGAAATTCAATATTTCGGATCGCAAAGATCGAGAGATATAAAGTTGCTGAATATCAGTTTAACACCATGGATCATATGGGCGTCGTATATGAACGATTATGATAGCTAAGCAAAATGGCTGGGATACAGGTTGTATAAATACTACATGAATATTCATGAACTATACTTCTCTAATAATAAAGATGTCAATCACTCTCCTAGACGACAGTTGCTTGGCGCTTGTAAACAAATCGAATAATAGTGCTTGACAAGAGCTAAAAAAATAGGCTAAAAACACATTTTCACACATTTTTTTTTTTTTTTTTTATTTCACATGATAAGTAGACATATTTTCTTACGTATAAGGTAATAATATATTTTTTCTGGAGGTAAAGCCCTTCAACACTTTGTTTAACCTTAAAAGCGACCAATTATGACAAATTTAGGTACTTTTAGGGTGCCTTTTGTTGAACATTGGTATAAAGATTGGTAGCAAAAACATCCGCAAAAAGTAGGTATACAGAAAGTCATCATCCGAAATGCTGCGTGGCACATTCCTGATTATGGACAATCTTTCTGATTATTGAGGCTAGAGCTGGATTTCCCTCATCATATCTGTTTGACCTCGCAAGAAAACCTGCCTTGAACCTATCTCAAGTCAGTGTTGCCGATATCTTAAAAGCAGTGAAAACACAAACGTTACGTTTGGCCAACGGAGGGACACTTCATTGATAAACTATCCAAAACCTATTGATGTATGTTGCTCCATATAAGACATACTTTCAAAGAATATCGAAAACCGGAATCTAAAGTTAAATATTCATATATTTTGGCGAAGCCGTGCTCAATGATCTTAAATTATACACTAAACTAGCATAATTTGGCGCCTTAACCGCGGTTTTGGCAATATTGTACCTTATTGTATAGCTTTTGTTTTCGGATCGATTAAAATCTCGGTTATAAATATAAGTAATCACTTTATGTTCGTTCCAGCCAAGCATTCAGCATATGAATGGTTTTTGATAGGAATATGGACTGAAAGACGAACAGAGATTGAACACCAGGGCTGGATCTGAACTTTTATGGCACTAGCTAATCGGTAGTGTTTGAATTTTTCCAGAAATAATGTTACAATAAATGCGGAAAGAAGACGACAGTGTTACGGTCACTAAAATGACCCAGGCCAAAATCACTGCTACCAAGTTCACTCAACACCACACACGCAAACTTATTATATAGAACAACTTATGATTATTTATTAATTAGTGCAGGCTATCAGTCAAATCACTATACAATATCATACAATAATAAACTTAAAATATTTCCTCTTGCTATGGTTATTTAGCTACACCTGGAGATCTTAAATTAACTGACGTTCTGATGAGAGTCTCAGGGCCAACATCCGGCGATGTCAACTCAACTGTCAAGTACCAAATTGTCCAATGCAATGGCGTCCAAGTAATAAAATGAAGGCTGGCAACAATTAAGCACAAATAACCATGGCGTCATTGCACTAAACAATTTCAGCGCGGGAATTTTGAATATAGTGTGTTGAGAGCCGGCTGTTTTTATTCGTGTTTATGGTCAATATAAGTTTGTTTTAAAATCACGTGATTCGTGCTTGATAGTTATTTTTCTAATATATAAGGCAAGATATTGTGATTGCCAGAGACATCCTTTTTAAGGTGGTACTACACCCCTAGCAAATTTTGTGCCTATTTTTGCATTTTTCTCAAAAATTATAGCGTATTGGTGACAAGTACGATATGTATATTATAGGGGCAATGACTACAACTACTGCACTGGGAATTTTATTTCAGCACAGACAACGGTTGTGTAGTTATAGTTAAAAATGAGGGAAAACCAATATTTGATCAATAAATCAATAACTACTTGCCTTGAGTTGCTGAATTTCTTCCACCGTGATTAGGAAGAAACGGGGTCATTTAATGTGTATTAATAGCGCTCAATTGTTGTTAACCGCGTGTTCTACATACAGAAATCCGACAATAAATGGGCCTCTACATGGACAATACATAATAACGATTTTGACCTGCTGGACACGTGCGCTAGTACATCGTATATACATGTGTGTCAGTATAATACAAGGTGTCCCATAAAAAGGTTACATGTAGAAAATGAACCGTGTTTAGCGATGGTACAACAAAACAATGTCATTTTTTCAGGTATTATTTATTCATCATTCTTGTCATTGTTTGCTAAGTTTCAATTCCGTATCTTAAAAGCAACTTAACTTATGAGCGCAATATGACAGGTGTGTCAAGAGTGACCAGTCATCAAGCACATCTTTGTTTTCATATTTTCTTCTTATTACTTTTTATTTTTCTCTTATTTTTATTTCCATGGTTGAAAAGCTTATTGCACTAAATTTGCATTTAAGCTTGTTAATCGGGTTTAGTAGAGTTGAAATCGCTGCTTTGTTATGAACTGTAAGAATGTTGTCCATTTTCTAACTGAACTCTCGAAATAAAACTGAATAAGTTTAATTATCTCTTCACTAGAATAATATAGGCCTACTGTGTCTCCCATGCTATGGTTGGACCTACTCAAATGACACGCCAAATGTACTGTGCTTCGTGTGCGGGTAGTGAACCATGTGTTGCATTATGTCACGTAAATTTGGTAAACAGCTTGTTCAGGAATACGTGGAATGCGGGAAAAATACTCACGTTGTGAACTTGACATTCACAGGTAGAGGGTACATAGATTATGTCATGAAATGAACATTAAGATTTGTTAACAATAACTTATATTGTTTTCAGAAATCTACATGTAATCTTTTTTTGGGACACCCGGTACTATAGTGGCGCCTCTTGTATACACGTTCGATGTTTTTATCATTTATATAAAAATTTCACATTAGACCTCAATTTTTTTTTCAGGAAATAAAAGATTAGATTACCATAAAAACGAAACAGTAATCGTTGGCGGGGTCTAATGTAATTTTTACATAGAATTTTCAACGTTTATTCTATCCTTATTCTTGCTCAATTAAAATTGAAATTAAATTCTCTGCTTCTTAAACGACATCAAATGTGCCACAATTGAGTATCACGAATCGTTATATATGATGTGCAGTAAATAATCATATTTTCTTTTATACATAGGATGCTTCAATTTTGACACAAAAAATATTTCATTGAAAACCCTCTCACTCGGCTATTTAAAAAAAGGTAACCACGCTTCCCTAGAATGTGCAATAGATTAGCATTACAAGTTTTCTTATTTTGCAGCATTCCAGAAACACACTTGTCGTTTGGCGAAAAGAGGAGTAGACTGTCTTGTTTTCTTGGGTACTTAACTTTGACACGTGTCAGCTAATTACCTCATCATGGTACTTCCCAGCAGACACGAGATCTTTTCAATATATGCCAAGATAAAGAATGAATAAATTATGTTTGAGCATGATAAAAAATTGAAAACATTGATTAAAGAGTAGGAATATTTAGGTGGAATGATGTAACATGAAATGTAATATAAATTTAATTTGATAAATATTTCAGTATAAAATGAATAAAATGAATTGTTATTAATACAAAATCATGAAAAAAATAAAGAATTAAAATAATTTGTAGTGCCCCGGAAAGTTTTCTAAAGGAAAAGGGATGGATGTAAAATGATTTGAACTAGAAATGAATTAGGGATTAATAGAATATTAAGCTGTTATTATAAGAATATCTTCTTTAAATAAAAAGTAGTCTTTACTGTTTAAATTAACGGTGACATTATTCCGCAGCTTTAATAATAATCAGTGTTAATATTGACAAAAAATTTAAGAACTTTGTAATTAACGGGTCAAAAAAATCTCTAATGGTCATTCAAAGCATATGTTATTTTTTTTTCAAAACCACTATTTTCGATTATTGTCAATACTTTTCAATATTGTTTCCATCGTACAAAATTAAAACTGGTCTTTCACAAAGCACTACTTTTGATAATCAACACTTTTTCTATTTAGGATACACCCATACATCTTAAATATCTTAAACACTGTTGCTTTGTAAAATTGACACTTTGACAATTTTGGACAATATATTAATTCCAATATTCTTCAATTTAAAAAAGAAACTAAAACTGGTCTTCCCAACTCAAAACTTTTGATAATGTTCCACCTTTTTTAATACCAATTACAGGAGAAGGGACAAAGGAACCATTAAAAAATCTAAAAAGTTTAATTGTGATTGATATTAAAATTATTATGAATTATCATAAATGCATTTGAACAGCGCAAAGGTGAATGACATTTTCACGTTTGTTATTTTTCCGTATAAAAATTGACGAAAAAGAAGAAAACGGTAGTTTTGAGTGTTTTAGTATCGTAATCGAACGCCTTATCAATTGAGTTTGCGGGTTCGAACCATAACGGTGGCTTATTACGCTCTCGTGAAAAACGTTAGCTTGATATTCCCTTTACTGCCAAAATGTCTCTTCGGTATCCGGAAATCGGTGACTTCTCTGGCTGAGAAGGTCAATTGTGGAACGTCTTGGGTGTGCGCTTCTAAACAGCAAAGTTCCCGAATTATTGGTAAATAGTTCATGGAATGATGTGGAGCCGTTATTGGTACAACCTGTAAAGTCTAGGCTTTGTGACTGTGTAATAAGACCTCCTCCTTTGACCAACATTTCAAAATGTCATTCTATAAACCTCTCGGACTTATCTGCGACTTAAATTGCAAAACTCATATTATTGAAGTGTTAACGGACTAATTTCAGAGACTATGATAAGCGGTTTTACCAGTTATTTAAAGGTCAGGTCTATTGCAAAAACAAGTTTATCTCTATTCGAAGAGAATAATTATTACATCACAAGTTGACACTCGTTGCAATTTTTTATGCGTATTTCTCCTGAAAAAAAGAGAAATTGTGTGGGTAAAGTTCGGCCTCGTACATGTTCTTCCCACGTTTGAAGCGAAATTAATTTTCAAGGCAGCGGGCTATGACGTGAGGAAATGAAGCGGACACTATACGCTGGCGAAGTTACGTAATAAATCGGATTAACTGCCATAGCAATAGGTGAAAACAATTTTGAATATATCGCGCTACACTACAAGCAGGTTGAACTCTTCACCTGTGGATGTCTGCAATCGTAGATACAGGGTGTCCCAGAATGATTTGTACCGTGTTTGCAAAAATAACTAAAAATAGAAGACGGGCAGTGTATCTATTTTTGATACCAGCATTATAATGTTGGACATGTCTCCTACTTATTCTATTAATTTCAGCACGCTAACTTTATTTGTTTTGGCGTGGCATGCAATAATGTAAAATCGATGAAAAACGACTCGCATACCTTTGAAAAATGGCACGATACGATTAAATGAAGAACGTGGCATGTTTGGCACAGCATTTCGACGACAACTAACGTTGGGGTTGCGCCTTAAAGCTTGCCGGACAGCTGCAATGTTCGCTCTAGTTCTTACAGTCTTACGAGCACCTGAAGCTTCATTCTGCCGATTCCTGGCAGTTCCGTGCTCGTCAAACTTATTTACGTTATACACTATCGTCTAATGAATCTTCTTTGCGTCTCAACATAGCTGCCGGTTTGCCAGTAAGTTTTTGAAAGAAATCCACGCTGCTGTACAGTAAATTAAGGAGCCGTCTTTTCTGTACCACAACCAGTTCGATCTCTGCAAGCATTTCAAATGACATGGACCTCACACCAAATAATTATATTTAAGACTACCGCCAAAGAGAGAATGGGATTAGGCCACAAATCCTTAATTCCATATAATGATTGCTTCGTAACATCGTAAATAATAGATAGATATCGGCTATTTAGTGGAAATATGAACAGGGCACAACTAAAATACCTGCATAACTTTTTCCAAATAACTTTGTGCTGAACGGTTAGTAATGTTACAGATTTTCAAAATAGGTTGCGTTGTCAAAACTTAGAATTCACCATTTTTACGCAATCTTCTATAACTTCTACTAGAAACGTCTAATTTTTAAAATCTAAAAAATCTGAGAAAGCTAAATATATGTAGAACTTGAAATGCAAAACAATATGACCATTCTTTATGCCCTTCATACCAAAAAAAATTCCATCTTTCCCGGTATAGATCATTCTGGGACACCCTGTAGAATACAATACCGGTCTTTTCAAAGATACTAATCTTACAGGTGCGAGTTTCAGCATGACATGGTTCAATGCAGAGGTACCGCGTAAACGTACCAATGCAGCGCGGTATATTCAAAAATTGTTTTCACCTATTGCTATAGCAGTTAATCCGGCCGATTATTACATAACTTCGCCAGCGTATATCATGCTCTCATTTACTTGTGTGACAAGTTTGACATTAGCAACAATGTGTTGTACTATTACTTACCATGCTGCATAACAATATTGTTCTCATTTCAGAAAGAAAGCCCACACAGTATTGTTACTATACGTTTGCTTTGTAATATTTCATCCAACTGAAACTATAATAACTATAATAGCACAGGGAAATCAGATACATGAGTTTGTGGACTTAACACGGTTTATATGCTAGTCTCAGATTGATCACGATGAAATTTTAAGCTCAATTTATTTCTTTATTTTTCGTCCTAATATTATTTCTCATGATATTGATATACATATGAATTGTAATATCACAATTTACTAATATATAAAAAAAGAAGCGGCTGATTTTATCCATATATTTAAAAACCATTAAATTTGTAATACTTAATTTCGAGGTTTTTTTTTCTGTGAACAACAACAGTATACGTTCTGTGCATTCAAAATGTTTATAATCCCTTCTCGCAAAGCAGGCACAGTCATTTCATGACGTCAATTTTTTTCTGGGTCAAATCTGTCTCGTTCGAGAGTTGGTTTTTGCGGAATATCAATTTTAAACGTATTATTTTCTCAAAAAAAGGAGTCATTTTCATTGTCCTCATAATATTAGCTTGCCAATGATATGATATTGTTTTTGCAATAGACCTGCCCTTTAAGTTTGCAAATGCATTTGGTATAGCCCGTAATCGATTACTCTGTTTTTCTAAATCCATGCGTCTATACAGCCAGGGGTTCACATCAATTATTTTGTATGGCTCAAACTGGGTAAATAGACAGAATATGAGTCAGGTTGTTTACCAGGAGAATGTCTGACTGGTTTTTAGGGAACTCTTTTGAATACATCATATCAGGAATGAAATTGGTTAGAACATTTTTAAACGGTCGTTCTGTGTGGAGACACACTTGGGTTTTGATGGGACCAGGCTCAAGCAAAATACCCAAGCCATGCTAAAATACCTCTAAGATCGTAAACTATATATTATTCATGCGCGTAATATTTTTTTTTTTTTGGGGGGGCCTTTGGGGCGCCAGCCCCTGGGGTAAACGCAGGGGGCGGCCAAAATGAAGGGGCGGCGGTAGAAGAAGGGGCGGCGGAAGAAGAAGGGGCGGCAAAAGCATAAATAATTAGTTGAGAAAAAAGGGCGGAAGAAATGTGAAAAAATTTTAACATACATCAAAATGTGTTGCTTTTAGGGCGATTGCGCTTATAATCCGTTTTTTTCTTCTTCTTTTGCTCTTCACTTTTTCAAACCACCGAAAAAAAAAATTGGTTAACCTTTTCTGGCTGTTGAGGAAGGGGCGGCAAAATTTAATTTTCTTCGGCCCCCGGGGTAGGAGCGGCCACGGTACGCCACTGATTATGGAATACATTAGAGAGCTTGCGATTTCCAAACGCCGTGATCGTACGCATGTGTTTATCTATTCAAAATCAATCCCCTATATTGAAGCGAATTCGCGTATTTAACAAGTTTTGAAGATTTTGCACGTACGATATCAACGCGGAGAACACGTTGAAATTGCACAAACGTTGTCCGTTTAACAATATATTAAGTTAGTCAAGGATAATGAGCATAAGAAGGAAAATCTAACTATTGATTATTACCCTTTTTGTTTGTAAGAAATCATTATAATAAACCAACAGTGAGGTGTGAAAATTTGACTTCAGTCATACATGCAGTTCATACGTACATATTGCCCATTTGAAATGCGTGGGAAATTGCACGTATGAAAAATGCGCACGGTATATACGCACGGTACACGTTGAAATTGACATTTTATACGGCGTCACGATGGTTCATATAACGTCGCGACGGTTCATGAAACGCGCCTAATTTTCACCCCAAAAAGTGTCATTTTGAAAGTGACGTCATGATATATGGATGTAGTGGTCCTTAATCTACCAAAATATTTGTTTTTGGCAACCATAATATTTGGAAAGCACTGAAATGCAATTAATGTTAAGCAGCATTTTAACCTTGGTCAAATTTGAAGTAGACATAAGACCCAGACACCACTAAATTGTGATCAGATCAGATGTTAGTCTTTATTCCAGCCGCCTTGTTCTATATACTTTGTGACGAAGGAGCACATCCAGCTTGGAACCGAGACTAGCATGTACGCACGTTTTGAACGCTGTATAAACGTACGGTTCACGCAGCACGAATGGTATATCGCAATCTCTCTCCTGTATTGCAAAATACAAGGCCATGAGTGAAGCATAAAGCAGACATAACTATGAACACTATCTTCGTTAGTATGTGGACCTTTTTGGAATGTTGGAATAGGAATCATGTTGGAAACATCACAGTATATGTCTCGACCAAAGGTAAATAACATAGAGTGCAAGTGCAAACAGTGGCGTGCGCAAAGGGGGGGAGGGGCACGTGCCCCCCACTTTTGTTGGTCATTCGGGGGAAAACGCTAAAACCGCACCTTACCAGACTCCATTCGGGGAACTGAACATCCTCCCCCACTTCCAATGTGCTGCGCACGCCACTGAGTGCAAATAATACATATCACCACTCGTTTGCAAATACATCGGGAGTGCAGGCCGTTATAAGTATACGTACATTGCGCTCTTTCAACTCCTTGAACTAATGCCTTGAAAGGATCAATAATATGACCGTTTCTGTAGAAATTTCAAATTCTGCCTTATTTTAAGCGAAAATGACTGTCAAACTGGTTTGATGCAATAGGAATAGAGATATTTGACAGAGACAAACGTTTTTAATATTTCTCATGATATTGATATACATATGAATTGTAATATCACAATTTACTAATATATAAAAAAAGAAGCGGCTGATTTTATCCATATGTTTAAAAACCATTAAATTTGTAATACTTAATTTCGAGGGTTTTTTCTGTGAACAACAACAGTATACGTTCTGTGCATTGAGAATGTTTATAATCACTTCTCGCAAAGCAGGCACAGTC
This sequence comes from Amphiura filiformis, assembly GCF_039555335.1. Lineage (NCBI taxonomy): Eukaryota > Metazoa > Echinodermata > Ophiuroidea > Amphilepidida > Amphiuridae > Amphiura > Amphiura filiformis. The sequence goes on from NC_092636.1 coordinate 13,280,330, forward strand.
ATTTCATGACGTCAATTTTTTTCTAGGTCAAATCTGTCTCGTTCGAGAGTTGGTTTTTGCGGAATATCAATTTTAAACGTATTATTTTCTCAAAAAAGGAGTCATTTTCATTGTCCTCATAATATTAGCTTGCCAATGATATGATATTGTTTTTGCAATAGACCGGCCCTTTAAGTTTGCAAATGCATTTGGTATAGCCCGTTATCGATTACTCTCTTTTTCTAAATCTATGCGTCTATAGAGGGTATTCATTACTACGTCATTGATGTGATTGCTCATGCATAAAATTCCTCCACATAGGTTGTTTAGCTTAATCGGGAGAGTGACCTCTTGAAATGATGATCACAGTTATCTTTGAGTTATTACAGTGAGGCACACGTACAATGTTCAACACAAAGTGAACAATACTATAACTTGGAGGACAAACAAACCAACACCGCCAAATTCGACTGACATGTGTACAACGTGGGAAGCTTTGGGGAAATTGAACACTTGTTGTCTGATCATGCATGTGTTTATGGTTCGGGTAGCGGTTACTTAGCAACTCTCGTTCCGCTTGGGTTTATTGCATACACTCTATACAGCCAGGGGTTCACATCAATTATTTTATATGGCTCAAACTGGGTAAATAGACAGAATATGAGTCAGGTTGTTTACCAGGAGAATGTCTGACTGGTTTTTAGGGAACTCTTTTGAATACATCATATCAGGAATGAAATTGGTTAGAACATTTTTAAACGGTCGTTCTGTGTGGAGACACACTTGGGTTTTGATGGGACCAGGCTCAAGCAAAATACCCAAGCCATGCTAAAATACCTCTAAGATCGTAAACTATATATTATTCATGCGCGTAATTTTTTTTTTGGGGGGCTTTGGGGCGCCAGCCCCCCGGGTAAACGCAGGGGCGGCCAAAATGAAGGGGCGGCGGTAGAAGAAGGGGCGGCGGAAGAAGAAGGGCGGGAAAAAGCAAAAAATTGAGAAAAAAAGGGCGGAAGAAATGTGAAAATTTTTTAACATACATCAAAATGTGTTGCTTTTAGGGCGCTTGCGCTTATAATCCGTTTTTTTCTTCTTCTTTTGCTCTTCACTTTTTCAAACCAACGAAAAAAAAATTTGGTTAACCTTTTCTGGCTGTTGAGGAAGGGCGGCCACGGTACGCCACTGATTATGGAATACATTAGAGAGCTTGCGATTTCCAAACGCCGTGATCGTACGCATCTGTTTATCTATTCAAAATCAATCCCCTGTATTGAAGCGAATTCGCGTATTTAACAAGTTTTGAAGATTTTGCACGTACGATATCAACGCGGAGAACACGTTGAAATTGCACAAACGTTGTCCGTTTAACAATATATTAAAGTTAGTCAAGGATAATGAACATACGAAGGAAAATCTGACTATTGCTTATTGCCCTTTTTGTTTTAAAAAAATCATTATAATAAAGCAACAGTGAGGTGTGAAAATTTGACTTCATTCAAACATGCAGTTCATACGTACATATTGCCTATTTTTAATGCGTGGGAAATTGGGCGTATGAAAAATCAGATTGCGATTTTCTTTTCTGATAAATGCGCACGTTATATACACACGGTACACGTTGAAATTGACATTTTATACGGCGTCACGACGGTTCATGTAACGCGCCTAATTTTCACCACAAAAAGTCTCATTTTTAAAGTGAAGTCATGATAATTTATATGGATGTAGTGGTCCTTAATCTACCAAAATATCTGTTTTTTTGGCAACCATAATATTTGGAAAGCACCGAAATACAATTAATGTTAAGCAGCATTTTAACCTTGGTCAAATTTGTAGTAGACATAAGACCAAATACACCACTAAGTTGTGATCAGATCAGATGCTAGTCTTTATTCCAGCCGCCTTGTTCTATATACTTTGTGACATATCCAGCTTGGAACCGAGACTAGCATGTACGCACATTTTGAACGCCGTATAAACGTACGGTTTACGCAGCACGAATGGTATATCGCAATCTCTCAGTCTCCTGTATTGCAAACTACAAGGCCACGAGTGAAGCATAAAGCCCACATAATTATGAACACTATCTTCGTTAGTATGTGGGTCTTTTTAGAATGTTGGAATAGGATTCATGTTAAACATCACAGCATACATGTATGTCTCGACCAAAGGTAAATAACACAGAGTGCAAGTGCAAACAGTGGCGTACGCAAAGGGCGGGGGACTTTTGTTGGTCATTCGGGGGAAATTCGGGGGAAAACGCTAAAACCGCACCTTCACCTAAATCAGACTCCATTCGGGGGAACTGAACAACCTGCTCCCCCCCCCCACTTCCAATGTGCTGCGCACGCCACTGAGTGCAAATAATACATATCACCACTCGTTTGCAAATACATCGGGAGTGCAGGCCGTTATAAGTATATATACGTACATTGAGCTCTTTCAACTCCTTGAACTAATACCTTGAAAGGATCAATATGACCGTTTCTGTCGAAATTTCAAATTCTTCCTTATTTTAAGCAAAACTGACTGTCAAAATGGTTTGAAGCAATAGGAATAGGAATAGAGATATTTGACAGAGACAAATGCGTTTTGAAAACAAAAGGGGGGGGGGGAGGGGGGATTAAATATCTTCCCTTCAAGTATCTCAATTTTTAAACATTAATTTCAAAATTTAACTAATGCTAAATATGAGCTTCATAATGTGTGAATTTGAGTATCACTTTACTTCTATATCTAAAAGTTTTGTGACAATATCATCAAATTTATTTGATAATTTCTAACCTTTATCACGTTCGCACCAATTCTTCTATGCCACTACTCATTTTACAGAGGCTAAACATCTCGTATAGCTTAAATTCAGCAAGGAGGACAAACGTGAATATAATGTGATTTGGTACACACAGATGGCATTTTAAATCAAATTAATTTCACAAAAAAGGTGAGGAAAAAGTCGAATACTATAGAAAATCCAAATCATTGTTAACTAGTGGTTTACACCGACTTCAATTTAGGATATTTTTAAGGGGTACTACACCCATCGATAAATTTGTGTCTATTTTTGCATATTTCTCAAAAACTAATAAGTTATGTATATTATAGGGTCAAGGAATCCAATTACTACACTGGAATTTCAGTGACCCAAGACAAGCAGTTTGTTATTTATGATAAGAAAAGAGGTACCGCTAGAATGTACCTCGTTTCCTATTATATACACTGAACCGCTTGTCTTGAGTCACTAAAATTTTAGTGTAGTAATTGGATTCCTTGCCCCAATAATATACATAACTTTTGTTACCAGTGTGTTATTATTTTTTGAGAAAAATGCAAAAATAGTCACAATATTTACCACAGGGGTGTAGTACCCCCTTAAACTGTTAATGTGGATTTGAAAAGGACCTTCTTTTGATATGTAATGCTCCGTTTACAGCAATAACAATAGTTTATGGTAGCACTAACCGTGAGAGACGAGCTACTTTAATTTAAGATTAGGTTTCTAGTAATTACATTTTCCTTGTTCGGCTGCACTGAAGAAGACTCTGGGTAGGCTATATACAGTAAGCCAAAGAATTAAGGTACCAGTTGTGTTCACCCCTGTATAACCTACGTAAAGTCAAATATGTCAAAATTAAAACAGTCAGCCAATGCCTAAACTCTTCAGCTCTGATTTAAGATCTTATTTGTTGACAGTGGATGAGAATTAAAGAAACGGTGATCTAAAACCTAATGAAGAAACGAAATCAAAAGTTGCACTTTTGAGTTCTAATCAATGAAAGCACGACGCTAGTTTTAACGTGCTAATCAATGGAAGTACGACGCTAGTTTTCTTGTTCGCGTATGCTTTGTGTACAAATCAATAGGGCATGAAACGTAGCAAACTGCAACTTTTAAATTGGCATCTTCCTTGGGTTTTTGGGTCGTCGTGTCTTTATTTATTGAACAATTTCAACAAATGAGATCTTAAATTCGAGCTAAAAGATTCCGCTATTGGCTGCTGGTTCCAATTCTGACATATCTGTCTTTGTCTAGGATATACATGGGGTAAACATAACTGGTACCTTAATTTTTGACTTACTGTATTACGATATAAGCTGATATAATAACTGGTTGAATAGTGGCTGCAGTTATACTAAAATGCGTCAACATGGCAACACAAAAAGCCCAAAATTTATGAAATGACGACCCATCAAGCCTTTCGTGGACAAACTCCCCTATTATTGCAGGCCTATAGATTAGTGTTAATTTAAATATAAATTGGCAGATGTCGAAAGCAGAAGCAAAAATGACCACTTGTTTATCCACTACGCAGGGGGTGTCTGAGGGGGATGTTGGGAGATGTTGATCATATAGTGAAAGCATCCTGGTGGTATTCGTAGGTAACATTGGGTCACATTTACTATCACACGTCCTGGATTTATTTTTCAAGATTAGTGATGGCACTTTTGGTTCCTATAAGGCCAACATGCCATCAATCAATGGGCAAAAGGAAAAAAAAATTGTGGAGACATTTTGATTTTGGACTTTTATTTTTGGCCCGTGGACACTTTTGGTTGGATTCAACCATATACGTAGTGTATGAACGGTGTCTCGTGGTTCGGAAAGTCACGTAAAGCTGTTGGTCCCTTGTACAGGAAGAGTCAAATCCTGTGTAAGTTTCAGAGCTATTCGAAAAGAGAAGGGGACCATCCCAGGTTCTGATATCTGTATAATCACTTCCTCCAAGTTCCAGAGGACTTCCAGTTTAGCTCAAATGAGCTGCTATAGGAAGTATAAGAAAGGAAATATAAAGTAAGGGGCGGAACAAAAGGAGGGGCGGCGGAAGAATTATTAAAGGAAAAAAAGGCTGAAAATATTTGCCACCCATCAGTTTCCAGTGATTATGGACAACACCGCCATATCAAAATAAAACAGAGGAGCTACCTTATTTATAAATGAATGCTATATACGATCATAAATCTATTATCCTGGGCATTTCAAGCAGCTCCATAGATGTATATGGAAGAAGCAGGCTTCTCAATAAACACCTAAACTGATGGGTACCAATCCTGTATAATCCTTTGAGTCTTTTTTTTCTCTTCACTATTTCAAACCATCGGAAAAAAATTTGGTCAACCTTTTCGGGCTGTTGATGAAGAAGGCGGCAAAATATACCTTTTCTGGCAGCCCCCCGGTAGGAGCGGCCACAGTACGGCACTGCATAAGGTTACATAATATTCATTAGCAACAGAAAGATTTGAATTGTACTCGCGACAGATGTTGATGTGGAATATGATTGAGAAACAAAACTACTAGCAGGTGCTACGGTAAAAATTGAGAGTAATTTGATAAATGTGTTATTGAGCTGATCAAAACACGAAGTCACATAAAAACAAAGACACACCGGGAAATTCAAGAAGCACAATTAAACTATAATCCAAATCCAATTATCTCTAGATGACCTATCAGCTCTTCTGTGTTTTGATTTAAACAGCGTGGAAAAGGCAGTAGAATCATTTGTAATATAGAAAAGATAAATTATACCGCTCTTGTTTCCCCATTAAGTACATAGCTCAATTTTCAATATGTACCATAAGAAGCGTCGTTTGTATGTTTTTTGTTAATACTACTATTTTGTCGAACAACGACGGTTGTACCAACCCCCCTGAGATTTTAACCCGTCATAAAATAAAACGTGCGCCTTTACGCCCAAAGTACATAAACTAATCGTAGATCCATCCTTTGCACTCATTTTAGTGATACAATTTTTACGCCAGCACCATAACCGGGGATAGGACTGGCCATCAAAAGTGACCATGGGAGGGGGTGGTGTTGGTGGTGATCGCAACAAATTTATCGCAGCCATAGCGCGAGAGAAATTGATCCAAACTCTTCCTTAGAAAAGTCGATTGATCGTTTTTGGTATACCAGAAGTAGCAAAGAAAAACATAATGTTTTTGTAGGAATTTTACACTCTTATTATAAGCAAATCGACTGTCAAATTGTTTTGAAGCAATATGACCTGTTTAGGAATGATTGGCAGTGACAAACGTGTTTTGATGAACGCAGAAGTAGATTAAACATATCTCCCATTTTTTTGGTTCAAAATTGTAATTTTTAAATTTTCATTTGTCATCAATCTTGTTGTTTTTTACCTAGTGGGTACACACGCGTCGTTCCGATAAGACCAGGCTCTAAAGCAAATTGATCAAGCCAAGATTGAAGGCTTATGCATGCTAGTAAAGAAAGGAAATACAGAAGAAAAAGAGCAAGGAACAGAAAGGAGATTCCCAACTAATCAAGTGACAAAATTCTTATTCCCTGTCTCGATGCATATTATTTTCAGAAGTAGACTAAGGCTAACATATGTATTTTTTTTCTCACTATTTTACATTCAATTAACTTCTCTTAAAGTGTGCAAATATCGCATTCGATCAAACTCAAATTAGGATGTTATTTTAGAAATTTAAATCTTTTGCGAATACCTGCGCACATATATATATGTTTTTTTCGGTACTCACAACGTTTTCCACCAAATCGATTTGTTTTGAAAGCTGTTTGTTTTTGGTGCAAATAAAACAATGTTGAAATTATTTGTTATATCACTATGATTGCTGTAACGTTTAACAAATTGATGCTTTTCTTTTTGTTTTTTCTTCTTTGAAACTTTGAAAAAGAGCAATCACCTACTCACCATTCATTAGAAATGAACGTCAGTGTCAACTTCATGTATTTTAAAGATGGTATTTCATTTCAGAATATATTCCCTTCATATGATAGGACGTGTCATTTTCACGGCAAATGGTTTGTCTGCTTCAGTGAACTTGATCAGCTAGTTGCATTTTATCTATCTCTTATACAAATTTATTCAAGAAATGACGCAAGGGTAAAAATATATCATTTAATCTTCAAAATATTATTTGATCATATTTCATAATTCCATAATCTGGTCACCTTATCCGGTTTCTAAACGTTATTCACGATCTCAACGTATCGGGGCAAATTCATCATTTAAACCAATTTACCTTACGTATATCATTAATGGTCTTAACCGTATAATATCATCATACTACACGCGATCATCCATATTGTAATGTAATTTTATTAGATAGCAACATTCCCATCCGTTTATATAAGATTACCATCTGGTAATCTTATAGACGGTCTGGTGCAATCATTTTGCATTCAGGTTAGTTTTTTTTATACCAATTCAATTATTCGTGCATGTATGCTTGATTGTTTCCAAGTATCACTAAAATGGATTTTGAAATATTTCATACAAAAATGACGCATCTCACCAACGACAATCTCAAATAGGATGAAATCGCGAGATATCAACGCTGAATTAACTAAACTTGACATGTAGCGTGGTGTAAATTATAGTAATAACGGAATATCAAATCACATTTTGACTCTTGGAGCAGGCTGTAGTAGGAACTTTTAGGTTATTACTCGGATTCCTAAATATTAACGACAATGATTTATTCATACATTTATGACTTCAGGAAATAGGGCATTACAAATAAAATTGAGAGTAATACCCCTATCATACTTGCATGCCGCTTGCTGCTGCGGCAAGCGCCATGACGTATCAGCCAATCATAAGCCTTGATTGTGTCCGTTTGGCATAGTAAGTATAGCTTGAAACCTGACTGAATTGTATTGTCTCTAGTTGGGCTATCAATTCAACTATATTTCGATTTAAACATTGTCGTTTACTGCGTATGAGAAGCAGTTTGAAACAATCTGCATTGATTTAATAATTGCATTTGCACCAGGAGGTGTATTGTCACTGTCAATTTATGTCTACATGCGTCAGTGAGAAGAACTTTGAGAGAGGTATACTCGCCCGTTTTGTGTGATTTCCATAGTTTTGTACTTATTGGTTTCATTTTGCCAGAGTTAATGCAATCCAATAGAAATATGTACATGCATAACCTTTGACCCATGTTTTCATCCGATTCTGAGGTTATACATTTCTCAACAAATAATTTTCCTATAGAGGAGTTATTGAAAAGTTGTGATTAAATCGGTGCATTTTGAAAATTTGACCTCTGTGCATGAGATATTTGACATTTGACCTAGCCCACTCCATAACTCGTGTACTTATCATTCTAGTGCGATATGACAGTTTAATGAGAGGAACAATTTGAGGTATATTACAACATGATAGAACACATTTCAAATGACCTTCAACACCTCGTGGGAAGCATATATCGCTATTCATATTATATTAACGTCTTATACGTCCCAGCTGCGTGAGGCTTCTCTTCTATTGCTTTAATTCAATGTCATTCTACTTTCTAAACTGGTTAAGCTTCCTTTACCTTTCCGTCATGTACGCAATTTAAATTGTTCTAAAACAGACATGATGTGATCTGGTATTTGCACCTGAAAACATATGTGATGCGATCAAGCAAAATCAGTCGGAACTCAGAAATATTAAATTTTCAATTTCTTATAGTAAAAAGCATTTACAAAGCTGCATTTTGCAGAAAACTCCACGGACATGATGGAAATAGAACAACCAGTTCTAAAGATATGAGCAATTAAAGAGTTTCCAAATCAAAAGAAAACGAAAGGAAATATTTAATTATAATGATCCAATCCATTAAAGTCTACACTCCCTGAGGAATATTGTGGAAATACATCCCCAAGTGGAGTATGAATTTCAAATGATATAAGCAACTTTATTGAAAATAACGTAAAGAGGTCACTCTGAATGTTTCCTTGTTTTAAAACTAATTAAGCTAATATAAATTTTCAACCACCCCGGATTCCTTAAAACCAACGTAGAATTTATCCTCCTTGGATTTCCTTGTATTAAAACCTATATTGACTTTTCATTCTTTGGATATTCCTGTATTTAAACTATCTTAGACTTGGAAATATGGCCTTTGTACTTGTTGTTTTGAACGCGGGTGATTTACAACTTGAAATAAAAGTGCTATTGAGGCTTACGCATCATACACTGGAATCATACATAGAAACATTTTTAGTGTACGATATATCAAATTAATGATATACTTAATTATTACACTCTTAGAAAAAACGAGTTCTAAGCAGAACCTAAAATGGTCATTTAGCTGAACCTTAATGGTTCTACAAAGAACAATAAACGTTTTGGAAAGGTTAGAAAGAACCATTTTAGACTTGAAAAAAGGTGCTGGAAAGGCCGGAACAACATTTTGGGGTTCTTTCAATTTTTAAGAACACCTTTCTCTTGAGGGTTCTACACAGCAAAGAACCTTTTCTTTTAAGAGTGAAAATCAATATACCGGGAAAAGAAGAATCACGCATCAAACACTAGTTCAATTTTAATGTTTAAAAACATTAGATTACAAGAGAAAACATATAATATATTTCGTTGGTCCGATTATTAGTAGATAAATTCCCATAAAAATTAATTCCACACAAAAAATCATTGTGCACGAACTTTCTGGGTAGCTGATGGTAAAAGATGAAAACGTTTCATATTGCGGACGTATTACAGCTAGTGCATTAATTATTATCAACTTGTACTGATGATGTTCTGCAAAAGCAATGGATGGACATTCACCTGAGGAAAAGAGAATTAAAAGGCCAGCACAGACCACCAAAATATATTATCCGTGTAAAAAACAAGAACATTAATAAAAAATACGACTTTTCCTAAATCCAAATATTAAATTATGTATAACTCGCCTCTTAACGCAGATAGTACTCCATGCTTGGAAATAAAAAAAATTATATCACTCTAAGATCGCTTCTGGTAGCACCAAAGGACAAAGCGAACAAGCTTGACAAGTGCGGGATTGTATATCAGGTTCCTTGCACACTTATGTGGATGTGCAGCAGAACCCTAAAAACTCGCTTGGATGAATACACCAGACCCTCCTCGCCAGGTGGCGAACACTCGGCCACTTTTCAGCACGAGATTGACTGGGAGGGGGTCCGCGTTCTGGACAAAGAAGAGAACTGGTTCAAGCGAGGAGTTAAAGAGGCCATCAACATAAGGCGAACCAACAGCGACCTTAACAAAGACAGAGGGCGCCACCACCTTCCAAGATCCTACAACCGGCTCATCGCGTCACGTGATTCTAGCCCTGACGGGCTAGGTCACGTGACCCCTCCAACTTTCCAGTAACATCAGTTGGCACGATGGATGTCGAACGCAGGCCCCCACAGCTAAACAAGTTTATAAAGTCGTGAGAAATTGGTTAAACTTTTCATTCATTCAAATATAGAGCATATTGGTAATTAGGGCCTATTATGGTATCAATGGATAGATGATACCCATAGCTATACTTTGTATCAAATTTGTACGAGAAATCAATATACAGGGGGCTCGTTCAACATATACTCCCGCAAAAATACATTAGGTTAAAAGAACAAATCTGAAATAAAAATTGATCATTAGCGCTAACGTTCTCAACAGCGCCGACGTGTGATGCCATTATCCTGTTCGAAGCATGGCGTACACAATAGGAGGGCAGTATTCAATATGGGTAAAACCCGCCAAATTCAAAAGTCTTTACTCATTTCGCGCCATACCTCTAAAAGGATAATTGAAATTGAGCCCAGTGTTAAGGGCATGTAGTATCAGCTGCCTTATGGGTGCAGGGAAGTCCGGAGGCACTGAATATGATTAGCGGCCCGTCGTTTCTCAATTTTCTATTTCAAGTGATCACTTCGATTGATAAGGGGCAGCTGGGGCACAGTCCACATGAAGCATCTTGTACTTTGTTATGCATGGTATTAGGACATTCTTGAATGAATTACAACTGCGTGCGATGTTTTCTTGTACTTCTTTCAAATGCTATAGCACAAATTCATACACACACGTTTAATGTAATTGCAAGTATTATATTACCTCTATTTGGTAATTCTAAAAGTTGATTTCTTGGAATATCAGAACGATGAGCATAATTCATTGTTTTAATTGAATGCAATGATTCTTAAACACACATACCCCACGCACACCCTACACACCCCCACACCCTAATACCCCAACACAATTGCCACATGCATTAACTTAATGCATTGGGCTTAATCATGATTGTGCATCTATGTGAATGGACTTATCCTCTTATGCCCGCATAAACGTTAAAAGTTCCATATGCTTCTATCTTCTAGTAAGGTGAGGTCAACACAATCATCCGGTATATAACGTAAAAATCGCCTTGCATTAAGAATATTTTCCTATGTTTCTTAATCATTTAGTTATAAACAAAACAAAGATAAGGTATCTGACCTTTTAAGAAGATTATCTGCTTGGTTTACTATTTTTTTTGCGAATCTTTAATCATAGTGAAAAAAATTCACGCTTCAAAGAGGAGGGTATTAATTGCATTGCTTTTAGTAAATATACTTTCTGCTTATTGATGATATTGGATTTGAATACATTAAGATAATGAAAAATGACCAATACTACACGTTACAGACATTTCCAACATTTTATATTCAAAAAGAAAAGCGTTGCTTTTAGTAATAGCCCTTTCTGCTGATTGATAACGTTGGATTTGGAAATGACCAATGCACTGTCACTTAAGGGTAGACGAGGTATTGTTGGTCGAAGCAACCTAAAAATTGATTTTCATTATCTAGATCAATATATTATTGAAAAACATCACCTTGATGTTTTGCAAAAGTTCATTCTACTAATCGTATATTTTGCAAACTTGCTTAATTTATTGTTGTAAATGAGTTATGTACGTTTTACAAAAGTGTTGTTGTTTCAGCCCTCTTTACAACAGAACTAAAGAACCGCAGCACCTATAAAAGTATATCTGTGATATTTTCATTCTTCTACACACTCGCTATGAATTGAGCAATGCACTTTTTGCCAAAGCTCACTACCATTCGTAAGATGCTGTGAACTACCAAATCACAACAGTTTAAAATAATTAATAACCTTAAGGTGGTACTACAATCCCTGATAAATTTTGTGACTAATTTTGCATTTTTCTCAAAAAATAACTACACACTGGTAATTAAAGTTATGTATATTATAGGGGCAAGGAATCCAATTTCTTCACTAAAATTTCAGTGATTCATGACAAATGGACAAGATTAAGGAAAAAGAGACAGAGAAAAAGCAACTACCAAAAATAAAAAAAATAAAAAAACCCAAAACAAAAACAATATAATATAATAGAGATGAATAGCTTTTACAATATTCCAATGTCACGTGGAAATGCAGTGCGCGCGCAACCTCGTGATTTCATTATTCTAAAAGCTAATAAAACACATCTATCACCAACGTATTGACTGAGTTGAACGTTGGTATGCGATTGGAAAGCACAGCGACGAGCTATATCATCATTGTTGAGTACACGCAACGCACTCTATGGCTAGAATATGGGATTTTGATACTCGGTTGGTCTTTTGCGATTATGTTTTGATTATCAACGCACTCGTTTAAAAGAAGACAAATTGGTTATTGCCAAGGTGCGTTTTATAGCCAACCAAATACATAATGGAATCAAATTATACTACTATTGTTGACGAGCTTGGTTTCGGGACCGAATATAAACTTATTCCAAGACGGATATTTATGCTCTCATTAGGCATATTTTTCTTCATCGTTGGATTTTTCGGTAATGGCAGTGTTATTTATTTGACATTAAGGCACAAAGGACTACGAAGCATTCCTAATCTTATGATTACAAATCTTGCTGTTGGGGATTTATTAGTAGTAATCCTTGTCATATTTAATAATATGTTGTACTACCTGATGGAATCAGCTCGGGTTTTCCTTAAGGAACACTGTGAACTTTTGTTGTTCGTCCAGTTCTTATCACAAGGAGTGTCCGTACTAACGTTAACTGCGTTAAGTATTGACCGTTACACTATCGTCATATTTCCTATCCGTAAGCAACATTATACACGAAAACTAACTATTTGGACTGTGGCGGGAATTTGGGTAGCATCTTTCGTGATCGTCTGCCCCATGCTTTGGCTCGCAGAAGATGCCACGTGTTGGTTTAGCGACGCCGCCTCAAATACTGTGTACATACTATTTCTTGTGTTTTTCCTGTATATTATCCCAGCCACAGTTATGGTGGTATGCTACTTTATGACAGCAAAGCAATTATTTAAGAGAAATACTAATTTGAAACTTGATCCACAAGGGGGTATGAAGAAACAACAGCAGAAACGCTCTCGTTTGGCTGTTATTGTCCTTACAATGACAATAGTATTTATATTATCTTCGTCACTTATGTATATATGGATAATTGTGTTTCGATTTTCACCGACTAATCCATTTGCGCGGAATGTTCACATCAACAGAGCAAGAAGCGTCCTTTTACAATTTAACTCTATAGTTAATCCCGTAATTTTATATTTAATGAGTTCAACATACAGACGTCATTTGCTTTGTAACTTTCGATTTTTGCTTTTTAAGAAATCAAAGCCGACTCATTACACAATACATCATTCTGTTATGAACTCAACGAATGGATCAAAACAAACGTGTATCAGAAAAGGAAACTTTTGTACTTTTTCTAAAGTATCGCAACAGACGAGTATCCAGAAAGAAAACTCTTCACTTTCCAACGCATCACGACAGACAAGCCCGAAGAAAGAAATCTATTCTTCTTTTGTAAAATCTGTCAGGAAATTGCCACCCATTCAATCACTAGAAGAATCACATCTATAGTGCTTTGACTGCTTTCATAATTTATATTTCTGCCGGAACAATAACATTCTTAAATCGTTTATGGACAGATAGATTACATTGTGTGTGGCGGGGACGTAAGTTAATACTAGCTTCTCCGGGATGGCTCATCGATAACTAATCAGAATTCTGCTCATCGGGTGCACACGCGTATGCCGTTCGTTACTCCAATAAAAATACATTATTTGAAACTTTAGTCCAGAAACTGTTGTTCAGTAAAGAAACATGGTATGCTTTATATTATATAATTATTATACGGGTGTGTTTTGGTAAGTGGAAGACAACAGCATAATTTGTGGAAATATCAAACATGCTGTAATTGATATCCCTGAAAATCCTGGCTTAAAAGATAATAAATCTTACTATAAATAGGTAAAAGTTGTATGTATGTGGGTATGTGTGTGGGTATTTGGGTATGTACATGAAAGGCTCTGTCAGTTTGGATGCAAATGTCGCCAAATTCATACTAGAGGTCGGGAATATAGATGATGTGACTTCTGACGTCAATGCCTGACAGTATGCGCACGCATCATCACAATTTCCATTGTTTTTTGCCTGGCAGTATGCGCGAGCATCATATTTTGTTCAGGGCTCGTGTTTTTAAAACTCCCGCCACATCACATTAAACAGTGTAGTGGTTGCATGGGGTTCATTCGAGCATAAAGAGGATACCAGCCCCTTGCCTTTGTTGATAAACATTGAGGTCACCTCATCTATACGAAAAGGGTAATAAACTTAATTTGGTTGAAAACGGTCAAAAACTGTCTACAAAAAATGCAAAATTTGAGTTTATGCCAACCGACGGGTCAACGTATCTAGCAGAAATCGCGTTGTCATTAGTGCGCCGAAGTACACGTCACTTGACGCACACTCACGGGGGCCCATAGGCCAACTTGCGTGCCAGATACCAGTGGACGCAATATACGGAAAAAAAGAAAAAATCTTTGACCTTGTATGTATGTGGCGATATAATAAATAATAAATAGTGATGACCCTATCCATTGACCGTTAACAAACCATAAGGTTATTTCCTACAGTAATGTGCATACCTAACTTTGTGGATTTTATGATCCAGCCAAACTGACCCCATGGGGTGACGAGAAAAGAAGGGCCACTGTCATAGAAGGGTATCAGCAATTCTCCGTAGAAATGATGATGTAACGGTTTTAGAGTTTTGACCATAGCAATATGTCAAAACAATTCTTGAATATTTAGCACTGCCAGTAGTACATTCACACGGTACCTCTGCACGGAACCATAATGTCAAAGAACAGGGATAAAGATCTGGATCGTAATTCTATAGAATATTCATATCATGCTGATCACTCGCACCTGTAAAATTAGTATCTTTGAAAAGAGCAGAATTGCATGATTGCAGACATATATACAGGTGATGAGTGCAACCTCCTTGTAGTGAAGGACGGTATACATTACCAACATCACCTGTTATTACGTTTACAGTTACACATATTTGACATATCCCGTTATTGATCACTTTTCGCTTTTCTAAACTCACGTGTCTGTGCAAGTAATAAACAAGTCTAAGTTGTATCTATAGCACAAAGAGTAGCAATGACTACTCGTTATTTGCGACTTAATGGACACGTATGCTTGATGGATCATTAATTAAATGTATTGTTAAAGCCTTTTAGCACCAAAAAAAAATGAATTACTCAAGTGTGTTACCTGGATATTTTGTTTCCATTTATTTTACACTATTCACAACAAGGATGTGTGGATCGTGTTGACGTTTATGTGTTAAGGGTATCTGAAGTGATGACGCACATCCACACCAATTGATAACCATTTGCCTTACCTTCAACTTCTTGATATTTGAACTCTTGTTCCAATGTAAATGTATCACATCGTAGCCTTGTCTATAAGTGTGTTTTTAACTATATCCTTAACATGCAGGTGATACTCTAGTCATACATATTTACTAGCAAAGAAACACTCCTTCGCACTTTCGCACTTTTGGAGGATCTTTATAAAGATAAACAACGTTGGTTTATAGCGTACTTTGAAAACCAACTAGGGATTTGCCATGTCCACAAACATTTAGAAATATTCAGGGGTTTGCAGCTAAAAACGCATACTCTATAGACATTCTTATGTATCAACCTCTGCATGTCTAACTAGATCTTTTTCATGTGGCTTATGTTTTTAGACTTCTAACTAGTGCACTTGTAGCTGCAAGGGCACCTGTAGCTGTGAGAGCACCAGAAGCATGGTAGCAGCATGATAGTTTGATCCCTGATGGCCCTTTTGACCTTTTGTTCCCGTGATATTGGGAATTCCCTTTGTTCCCGTCATACTGGGAATTCCTTTTACTATGTTAAAACCCAACTGAGCGTACTTTAACGTATGACCTTTGACCTCGAGTGACCTCGGTTTGATTTTTTTCATGCTCCCGTTATACTCCACAGAGGTCGGTATACACAAGAGCCGAACTACTGTACATGTTCACGTAACCGCCTGAACTCATTTGCATAAGTTTGGAGGTGGGCTGATCGTATTTTGATTAGTCGAACACCTAATTTGCATAGGTTTGGAGGTTTCCATATTTGGGTTTACCTAATTAATTATTAACGACCCGGACGTTGTTTACATCATGACGTCATTAGAGCTGGTCAGTTCGTCAAACATCCGACGAACGAACGTTTGCAGTTTTCTTTTTATTACTGTTATATCGTGAAATACCATGTAGCTGACGTGTTAGTCCAATATGATAGGAAAATATTATAACCGATGACCCCATGTTCACATTGGCTAAATAAGCTGTATTTTCGCTGGAAAGGGGCCGGGACGAGTCGGCCATTTTGTTTGCAAATGGCATGTTCTTCTCCCGCGTTACCCGGAAGTGGCAGCACCAGAACAAATGACGTCATTTCTGGATTTCAGCCGGAACGGTTACGTTCACTGCCGTGCATCAGTATAGGCATCAGCGTATCTAGGTTTTACTAAAGTAAAACATCTTTGTTATACTCTCACCAAGGTTAAGCCCAGTTTA
The DNA here is from genome assembly GCF_039555335.1 of Amphiura filiformis. Lineage (NCBI taxonomy): Eukaryota > Metazoa > Echinodermata > Ophiuroidea > Amphilepidida > Amphiuridae > Amphiura > Amphiura filiformis. The sequence continues at coordinate 13,296,955 of NC_092636.1, forward strand.
AAAGTTTAAAATTTAGAACCTGGATGACCTTTGACCTCAGTTGACACTACATTGACTAGGTTTTACCTAGTTGGACTTTACAGTTTAGATTTTCAGTGTATGAATTTATGAATTTGACTAGATTTATATTAAAACTAGATCTCATAGATTTCTAGTAACATTTGAGCAGAAATCACGTGAAGTCAAATTTGACACTTTTCAGGTAAAATTTGACATTTATTTAAGGGATCTAAAATGAGCGTTTATTGCGTTTCGACAGTATTTTGTGGGACATGAGAGCACCTCAGACCTATCGAATTGCATTCTGAATACGAAGCATGTCTTTCTGATATCAAATAATTTTCATTTTTGAAAATCACAATATAATACAAATTTTATGACAAATTATAAAAATTTGATATTTTTCAAATTTTTGATATATAACAGTCCTCGAAGTAAATTATATAAATCTAATGATATATTCTTAAAGTGTGTGTAGCAGGGAGGAAAAGCCGACGGTCAATTGAAAATTTTGACCTTTCATATTGAAGATATAGATTTTTTTCCCAAAAAGACCTATTTTTTTTTGTGTTTTGGGAAAAAAAATCCATATCTTCAATACGAAAGGTCAAAATTTTCAATTGATCGTCGGCATTTCATCCCACCTACACACGTTAAGTATAAATCATCAGATTTATAAAGTTTACTTCGAGTACTGTTAAATATCAAAATATCAATTTTAATGATTTGCCATAAAATGTGTATTAAATTGCGAATTTCAAAAACCAAAATTATTTGATATCAGAATGACATTCTTCGTATTCAGAATGCAATTCGATATGTCTGATGTGCTCTAATGTCCCAAAATAAATACTGTCCAAACGTTCATACCCCAGCCCTTAACTAGACGCTTCTATGTAGTAATATAAATTCGACTAGACCTATGGAGTGTAAAGTAAGCAGTGAAGGCATATACCGAGAAAATGTACTTTAAAAAAACTCGTTCAACTCCCTTAGCTTATTTATTGAAAGGATCGGTAATTTGATCGCTTCTGTGTCATGTTTAACAAGCGTTTTACACAACTTGTCACAAAATCAAGAAGCGGCTACGCAGAACGTGTGACTTTTCAGCTTCAATACATGCGGCCACATAGGCTTTGAAGTGCATTTGTGCCTATCATTATATGACTACAAGCTGTATAAAAATGATTGGTATCCATCTGTTTTCATTGATAATGGATGAGTCTGACATTTCAAGATTTATAGATGAATTGTATATATAACATGTCATAAACTATACATTCGGGACGTTTCAAGAGAATCTAATGTTTCATTTGAAAGAGACAGGTTGTCAATAAACATCAAAATTGATGGGTCAATTTGATACAGCCTGTATAGCTGATAGTGACAAAATAACAAGTTTAGACTGAAAGAACAGAATAGTTAGATGAGTATAGTTTTCTGACACATTCTCAAAAAACATTCACAGTTCACAGGTCAGAAAAAAATGCATTTGTAATTGGAATTGAAACTTGCTGATTTGTTCCCTTTTCTATGTATAAAGCTTAAACATTATAAGTATAACCCGGCTTATGTCAGGATATGTGATTCAGCATGTGTCAATTAATTATTGTATCATTTTACTTTAATTAAGAACTGTTGGTAATATCAGAACGTCGATTTGTGAACCGTTAACCTTCCAAGCCAATTTTGAAATAAACGTCTTTTAGCAAGACGCATCCAATAAAAGTTAAATTTTGGTAATTGTCTTCTTTATGTTTAGGCTTGACGTAGTCTCAATAGTCATCAAAGAATATATATTCAGTGTTGTGTATTTGGAGATGCCGTGTTTCCAAGAATTGCATTGATACTGACATAATAATAAGTCTTGCCAGATCTTGTCATATTTTCAAAGGTATGTTCTAGTATATTTTTATTGTACATGGTTAAAACACAACTTAAGTAATTTTCAGCTTAATCAATTAACCTAATTAACCTAATTTCAACCTGTTCCAGCTGCTGTTCCTGCTTTTTGGGGTCATATCTGATCATAACTATCTCATATCCTTATATAGATTTAGGTATAGAAGTAGGAAGGATTCTTACTTGTTTGAATCAATATCACGTCTGATAATTTTCAAAGAAGGACATAATAAATAATAATTAGATAATTGAATTAAATAATTTATTGAACTATTTTTGGTGATATAACGTATATAATAATCTCCCATATGACAATCAATACATTTTTGACAAACTAAACTTTATTTGCTCTAGATTTCTAATGAATTTGTAAAAATAAGTAACCACCGAATTAGATTATAACGTGTTAAACTGAAGTTACAATTATAATTAATCCTCATTTTCAAATTCGAACACCTGCTAATGTATCACGGATTTTCATTATATTTTTCTGCCAACTGATCGGGTTCTTCAATTTGGTAATATTTGGCTTAGTGTTAAAAAATGTTTATTGAATGTGCCTTTTAATAATGTTTATATTAATACATGTGCTTAAATTTACAAACATTTTAGCTTTTTGCGCGCGCCCGTTATCATGGTTATACTTGTAATAATAGAAAGGTTGCAATTATCATACGTCGTGATTCTAAACCACTCTCCTGTAACGGAGCAAGGTCGCTTCTTAAGGCAGCTGTGTACTCTAGACATTGTTTCTTTCGCAAAATTGAATTTTTTTGATATGTTTGTACTTTGTTATGTTTTTTATAAATACAAGGAATGAAAATCCAGATTTGTAAACTCCAACTGCAATATTTTAAGGATTTTATTTCACTATTCCACTCGTATTTGAAATTGAAAAGGAAAGAAAATCTTTGTTGTACCAGCAGGGTACACGCGCGCAACAACGCACGGCGTTGCGTATCGCGCAATTTGTTAACGCACAAATACGCTACGCATACGCGACGCTTATCTGCATGCGCGGCGCATCTTATGGAAACACCAAGGAAGCACAAAAACCTAGTGGTCAAATGGCTCCGTTTTAGCTGATAAAATATGGGTTTGTTTGTGAATTTTAAAAAGTTCAATTTGATGCCTTATATGGTCAATATCTCAAAAAAATAAGGCCAATATAAAAAAAATAAAAAAACCGTTTTGGAATGGAGCCTCAAGATTGAGCTAAAAACAAAATAAAATATTTTGGAAAGAATGTTTTTTGTTATGATGTACCTAACAAATATTGCCAAAAACTCACTTTTTGTGATTTTCTTCATAATTGTTGTTTTTTACCCCAAATCTGTATTTAATTAAGATTTATTGATGTCTTGCCTTCATAAAAAATTTATACTTTTATATGTCTTGCGCGAATAATTACAAAGTTATTGCACTTTTACTACATGCATGTCTGTATTAAATATTTTGCACGTACGAAATGAACTGTTAGACGAAGCAGATACGGGACAATTGACAATTAGCTGGTGTTCTTTGTCTAGGGGAGTTTAAGCTAACGGAATTTTTCACAAGCGCAAACTACAACACTCTCAAGGCTCGAACTCGTAACCTCTTGCACCATAATTGAGCGCCAAATTGATTGAGCTTACTTGACTGCGGCGTCGTCATACACTGTTAGAAATGTGCCGTAAATTTTACGGGAAAATACCGGGCAGTTCTATTGCCAACCTTTTCCCGCAAAAACGATGATTTAACAATAATTTTACCGTAAAATTAGCATACTTACGATATATTGCAGTAAAATATACGGTATGCGGTATAATGTACGGCAGAAAGCCCATAATTTTTACGGCATAATACCTGGCAGTTCTATTGCCAACATTTCCCCGTTAAAATTACAGTAAAAGACAGTAAAATTAAATAGTCTTTAAACACAATATGTCAAGACAAATACGGCTATTTCCTATTTGAAAAATGTGGACGATGCAACACATTACAAAATGTAAACGGTACTAACATGCCTATTTGTAGAGAAATAGTAATTCAGTTTACGGTAAATTACCGTAAAATTGTACGGTTTGTGCCGTTAAAAAAACGGTGATTTCTAAGAGTCTACGGTATGTACGTGCGAAGGGCACGGCGTATGGAATTTTGCAACCTCTTAAATCGAGAAATATTTACTTTGTATTGTGACGGATTTAAAAGAAACGAAATAAAATATTCTATGATGAACGATAAAAAAGTGCTTTGAACATATTTTTATTATAACCTATTTATTTCTGGAGGTCACCTCTTGACCAGACATTGGGCCTTATTAATTAATTAATCCTAACCCACTCAGGGGTGGTGGTGGTGGGAGGAAGGTATATGTGTGCTTCCCGTTTTAATGCCGCCGAAGGGTAGACACCTCCTCTTGCATGTTGGATTTGACAGGGTTTTCCGAAGTAACAACAACAACGACAGCAACAACAAAATAAACAGGTATATTTTTGTCGAGTGTTTCCATTCTGGCAATTTGCGCTATACTTAAGGTGGTACTACACACCCTGATATATTTTGTGACTAATTGTGCATTTTTCTCAAAAAATGAAAACACTCTGGTAACAAAAGTTATGTATATTATAGGGGCAATGAATCCAATTACTTAACTGAAATTTCAGTGATTCAAGACAAGTGGTTCATTATATATGTTACAAAATGAGGTACATTCTAGCGGTACCTCTTTTCTTATCATAAATAACGTACCGCTTCTCTTGAGTCACTGAAATTCCAGTGTAGTAAATGGATTCCTTGCCCCTATCATATACATAACTTTTGTTACCAGGGTGTCATTATTTTTTGAGAAAACTGCAAAAATAGTCACAAATTTATCAAGGGGTGTAGTACCACCTTAACGATCGCGATATATCAAACTTGACTGCAAACGTCAGTATCTATCTGGCTTTAGAGTAGTATAGTAAGTAAAAAAAAATCTCTGTCATTACCTATCTGGCGTATAAAGTAGTATAGTAAGTCAACTACGACATCTATCATATCATGGAGTGAGGGTGAGAAGTAACTAATCTTGAAATTGATATTCTCAACTCTTTAAGGACTCGGTCACCCACCTTTGCACAGTATTTTTTGTGGGACCTGAGAGCACATCAGACACACCAAATTGAATTATGAGTACGAGGAACGTTTTTCCAATATCAAACAAATTTTATGGCAAATTATTAAAAATTGATATCCCAAAAGACCTTAAAATTTGAGGTCTTTTGAGGATAAATGTTCGTATCTTCAATAATATTCAATTGATGGACGGCTTTTCCACCCTGCTACATACACTTTAAATACGAATTATAAAGTTTACATCGGGACTGTTAAATGTCAAAAATATCAATTTTTAATAATTTGCCGTTAAATTTGTATCATATCGCGAATTGCTAAAAATGTATATTATTTGATATCCAGAATGCAATGTATTGTACCTGATGTGCTCCCAGGCCACACAAAAAATACTGTGCAACCGTCGCTATATCAGATCCCTTAGACTGATGCGCTTGCTGAAGTAAATGACAGCGATATTACATGGAATATGGTTATAGAACAATCAAGAAACATCGAAATTATAGGGGTGTATCGCAACCTTTCCAAATCGTTCCTGTGACCCGCTACTAAAGGCGCGCAAAAATGTGCAATTTTAGTGCTGAAATGGGCCCAACTAAGGATAATTATTGTGGGTTAAAACCGGGGCAAAGGAAAAGGCACATTATAACTTTGGTCAACTATGCCCTGGTACTTTTGGGTAACTTCAACTTTAACCCTAACACCCAACCCTGCTTTTTGCTATCGGAAGTTAAAGAAGAAACGAAAAAGGAGAGAAGTTGAAAAAGTCAATTGGCACCCGGGGATTCGAACCTTAGACCCCTCGCATGCCAAGCACACGAACACGGATCGGTAGCTACACGGGTTACGCTGCCCCGGGCAGCGATTCCGTGAGCATGTAACACTTAGGGTGACTGCGTCATCGCAGACCATGGGGTTCACGCATGCGCAGTGGTTTTCATCGTGGTATTATCGAGGTTGGCACAGGCTTCAATGTGGAAAAATACATGCTATCTAACCCTAACATCCAACCCTGCTTTTTGCTATCGGATCGGAAGTTAAAGAAGAAACGAAAACGGAGAGAAGATAAACAAAGAAGGCACCCTGGGATTCGAACTTTAGACCCCCCCGCATGCCAAGTACACGATCACCCGTCGAAGTCCGGGCGAAGAGGTTAATGTTTTGTCTTGAATAGCCCTAATGTCTTCTGTGATGTCGCTGCATGGAGCATCGGTATCATACGTCTTTACTTACATGTACACTATGTAGGTAAATAGAGTTACTTAAGGGCTTCCCTTCGCCAAGCCATTGATTACCATCAATGCTATAGCTTTTCTGGTCACTGAGGCTAGCGCTGCTTTGCCTGCATTTTCCGGGTATTTTCAACTGCGAGGGCTCTGATCAAGAACTAATTCATGCATACTATTTGATATTGTATACTGCCCGGCGTCACTTAATCGATAGGCATAATTGGGTTCAGATGTAAAAAAAACAAGCTTCATGCCCGGGTGCCTGTATGTGATAAAACACTCTGGGCTTGTTTTTACATCGGATTCGTCTTCGTTTACCACAGCTAACACAAAATTGTTAAACGTGGATGAGTCTGAGTGACGATGCGCTTAATAATTTTATAACCCCCTTTCTTGGTCGAAAAATATATTACCCCCTCTATTTTTGGTCTAAAAATACTACGACCCCCCCTGTATATTAATGACCCTCCCCCATTCTGAAGAAAATGACAGTCCCCTAAGCCACATGGTATCAATAATTACAACCTACGTCACATTTCCCTTATGTCGGGGTTGTTAAGAGGTCCTTTTCAACATCGCTGCATGGCACTTTTATAGGTCAGTTATATTGCTCGGAAAACATCATATCATTGGCAAGGTAATATTATGAGGACAATGAAAATGACTCTTTTTTTCAGAAAATAAGACGTTTAAAATTGATATTCCGCAAAAACCAACTTAAGCGATGAGTTCTTTCGAACGAGACAGATTTGACCTAGAAAAAAGTTGACGTCATGAAATGACTGTGCCTGCTTTGCGAGAAGGGACTAGATATACATTCTCAATGCACAGAACGTATACTGTTGTTGCTTTTTTTTAATATATATTAGTAAATTGTGATATTACAATTCATATGTATATCAATATCATGAAAAATATTTGGCCTAAAAAATAACAAAATAATTTGATCTTAGAATTTCAGCGTGATCAATCTGAGACTAGCATATAAACCGTGTTAAGTCCACAAACTCATGTATCTGATTTCCCTGTGCGATATTGCAATGCTATAGTTATTATAGTTTCAGTAATTTGGATGAAATATTACAAAGCAAACGCATAGTAACAATACTGTGTGACGCTTTGTTTCCGAAATGAGAACAATAGTCTGAATATTGTTATGCAGCATTGTTATGGTAAATAATAGTACAACTCATTGTTGCTAATGTCAAACTTGTCAAAGTGATTGTGATTGTATGATGAGAGCATGATATAGTGTCCGCTTCATTTACTTACGTCATCGCCCGCTGCCTTGGAAATTAATTTCGCTTCAAACGGGGGAACACGTACGAGCCCGAACTTTACCCACACAATTTCTCTTTTTTCAGGAGAAATACGCATAAAAAATTGCAACGAGAATCAACTTGTAATGTAATAATTATTCTCTTCGAATAGAAATAAACTTGTTTTTGCAATAGACCTGCCCTTTAAATAGACCCCATGCTTTTTTAAAGCCCATGGTTGGTCACCCACCAGTCTAGCCCTCGCGGACTTAGCGAGCGCGTAGTTTTGCTGACGCAACCTCTCTGGATAGTATACTAATAGCAACAGAGCCAGAAAGTAGTGTTACCACCAACACCGTCCTCTTTGGCTTTGTCGCCCAAGGCCCTTTTTCAACTAGCAGCTGCGGCGCGATGGTGGTTATGTACAGCCTGTCTCAAACAAAATTGTGCAAGTGAAAAGCGCCATCTTTGGCAATTAGAAACATAATGCTTACATGAACGTCAAGGGCATAGTCATAGCTCTCAAATACCGTTTGTTCTGTTCAATTTAGAATGTAGAAAGCGCCGCTTAAAAAAGGTGATTTCTACGTGCTTTTCAATGGAGAAGTTATTTGGTGGTTTACGCGCGCCCTGAAGCAATAGAAATAGCAACTAATATTTATTTTCTCACCCGATGCCCAGACTGAAAGAGCACAAGTCAACCGCACCAGCCGCAAACCCTCTGCTGTCGCAGAGCATAAAACAGACTCTCGTCACAACATTGACTGGGAATCCACAAAGGTATTAGCCAAGGATGATAGAGAGAAAACCTGAGGGCTTCCAGATCAAGAAGAAATCGCCAGAACTAAATCGCGATCAAAGACTGGAATTGCCAACCTTATACAACGCCCTCATTCGACCAAAAGTCGCCAATGGTCAACAAAAGGGCAAGTCCATCACAACATCTTAGGACTTCTCCTGATGAGGACGTGTGTCGCACATCGAAAATTCAAGGTTAGTTGAATTTTTGTGCTGAAAAGTCACTGATAAAACATTGATTAAAGAGTAGGAATTAGGTGGAATTATTTGAAATTAAAAAAGGGAAAAATTAAAACTATTGTTACTAATACAAAAGGAATCATAAAGAAGAAAGAATTTGTAGTGCTAAGGAAAGTTTTCTAAAGGAAAGTAATTAAAAAACATGGATGTAAAATTAATGTTTTGAACTAGAAAATTTTTCTTAATTTTTCCCTATTAATAAGGGATTGATAAAAGTTTATAGAGCTGTTATGATTAGAATATTTTCTTTAAATAAAAAGTAGTATTTATTGTGGTAAAATTAACAGTGACATTATTCCGCAGCTTTAATAATAATTAGTATTAATATTAACAAAAAAATTTGTTATATTATAATTAACGGGTTAAAATCTTTAATATAATAGTCATTCAATGCAAATATTAATTTTTCCATAACCACCACTTTCGATTATTGTCAATATCTTTTAGTTTTCAATATTGTTTCCATCATACAAAATTAAAACTGGACTTTCAAAAGCATTATTTTGAATACACCCATATTTTAAACAATTGTTTTTTTGAACTGACACTTTAAAAATATTAAACACTTAAGGGGTGGGGTATGAACGTTTGGACAGTATTTATTGTGGGACATTAGAGCACATCAGACATATCGAATTGCTTTCTGAATACGAAGAATGTCCTGATGATATCAAATAATTTTGATTTTTTGAACTTCGCAATGTAATACACATTTTATGGCAAATCATTAAAATTGATATTTTTGATATTTAACAGTACTCGAAGTAAACTTTATAAATCTGATGATTTATACTTAAAGTGTATGTAGGTGGGATGAAAAGCCGACGATCATTTGAAAATTTTGACCTTTCGTATTGAAGATATGGATTTTTTTTCCCAAAACACAAAAAAAAATTAGGTCTTTTGGGAAAAAAAATCCATATCTTCAATATAAAAGGTCAAAATTTTCAGTTGATCGTCGGCTTTTCCGCCCAGCTAAATACACTTTAAGAATATATCATTAGATTTATAAAATTTACTTCGAGGACTGTTATATATCAAAATTTGAAAAATATCAAATTTTAATAATTTGTCATAAAATTTGTATTATATCGTGAATTTCAAAAATTAAAATTATTTGATATCAGAAAGATATGCTTCGTATTCAGAATGCAATTCGATACGTCTGAGGTATACAAAAAATACTGTCGAAACGCCATTCTAGATCCCTTAATTTATTCCAATATTTTTCCATTAAAAAATATAAATGGTCTTCCAAACTCAAAACTGTTTATAATTTTCAACATAATTTTATATTCCAGAAGCGGGAGGAACCATTTTAAACCACTTCATTTTGATTGATATCTAAATTATAATGAATTATCATAAATGCATCTCAACAGCGCAAAGGTGAATGATATTTTCTCATTTGTTATTTTTCCATATAAAATTGACGAAAAAGAAGAAAACGGTAGTTTTGCGTCTTGTAGTGTCATTGTCGAACGCCTTATCAATCAAGGTTGCGGGTTTGAACCCTGACGGTGGTTTAGTGCGCTCTCGAGAAAAATATTGAGTTACTTGTAGCTTGAAATACCCCTTACTGCTAGTAATTGTCTCGTCGTAACCCATATGAAAATCGGGGAGCTGATCCTGACTGAGAAGGTAATTGTGGAATGTCTAGCAAAGTCCCCGAGTTATTGTTAAATGGTTCTTAGAATAATTTGGAGTCGTAGCACACCACCTCCGCCATACATAAATTCACCTAGCCCCTTTCCCCTAATATGAAATTTAAAAGGGTATTCAGCTCGGCAGAGGTGAGCCTCGAATCCACGCCGCAGCTAGTCGCTATCATGGCTATACAGCTATGTTCCAATGTGCTTGACCAGTCCACCACATGACTTATAGGAAGCCATCTTGAAATTTCAACCTATATACGCAACTCCTATTAACAATATCAAGACAAGCAAATACAGAAACTACCATTTTTTGGGATTTTATCTGGTTAAAAACATTAAACAACCTGGTGGATTTGACCAACATGTCAAAATCTTATAATATGTAACTCTTAGTCTTTGTCAAAGACTACTTGCGATTGAGGGTGCACGAGCCCCACTCGCAAACCGAGATGCGAATTCGAAAAGCGCGCGAAACGAACAGCGAGCGTAGTACAATGGTTTCCAAGAGTGTGTGGTTCCCACTCTATGGGTAATACAGTTATACGGTCTGTAACACAGACTAATGTGTCTCTCGAAATTATTTGGGACTTAAATCTCATAGGCTACTTTTTGAGTGTTTGGTTGCGGACTAATTTTGGCCAAATCATGATCAGCGGTTTTACCTGTTATTAAGTTGGCAAATGCCTTTGGTATAACTCGTTATCGATTACTCTGTTTTTTAAATCCATGCGTCCGGGCAGCCAGGGGTTAGCATCAATTATTTCGTAAATCGAAAAAATCAGAAGGTAAACAAACATCACTAGTCCGGCGCTAACTAAGGCGACGATAACACCCCTGTTGAACGGGTGGCCTGACCGCCTTTATCCAAGAAAGCCCTCCCTTTAGATCAAGATGCAAGATGCTTCAGCCTACCCATACACAGCGACTACGCCTGGTTAATAATTGTATTGTACAGTCAAGGAAACTAAATCAATACATGTGTATCTACTATATGCAAGCCGAAACACGTATATTGATTTTCAGACGATGAGATCTTTAGATACCGGCGTAGAAAATGATGAATATCTCCAGTCCTTTTTAGTTTCAAAAGAAGCTAATTATAAGGCTTGCACTTGAATATATGTGTTGAAAGAACATGATTATCTTAAGTGAGCGTATTGAACTTCAACCGTGCGTTTTGAAATAAAAAACTGACAAAAATTCAGATTTTGTATGTGCAGAACAAAATAAAATCACAGCTTCCTCATTCGTAAACACTCAGTTTACGGAAGATAACACAGTACTGGCGCGGTGTAGAACTGGTGGAGGTCTAAAGCAGATGACGTACCAGGCTCACTGACCTCTACAGAGGTCAATTGTCAATAGCCTTAGTCGGAGGTCCCTCGGCCCATAGTCTCAAAACTATTATACAGGTCTGAACAAAATGGCCGTGCGTGACTGTTAAAGAACTATTGGATTCGACCTACCATCATGGCGATTTCTGCCATGAAGATATAGGGGCGATGACACTCTTTTGTTCAAATGTATGCGTGGAGACCTCATTTACCCTCCCTAGTGATTTATCATTTTGATACAACTGCTGATTACAACTTCAAATCAAAGAACACCTCATTCATGACCAAATTTATTTCAACGAATCATTATTTTGTACTAAATGATGGTTGATTGAGGGATAAGAGACAGAGAAAAAACACACCAATCAATCATTTTTGGAAAATGTGATTATAATTTATCAAAACAATTGTTTTCGCAAGTGGGACAACTATGGGCGGGTAGCAAAACGATTCCTCTATACACATTTTGTTTTCAAATCAACAAGTATGTCAAGTTATACAAAGAAATGTTTTGTAATTTTAGGGGTATTTCTTTGGAAACCTCTAGCATTAGTCAACTTTTGAAGGTAATGTCTAAAAATGGAAATACAATTTTTTTTCTAATAATTGCAAACAATTTTTAGAATATGTAATGAGTGAATGCTTGAAGGGAAGATATTTAAAAAATCTCCCCACCCCCTTTTTTTAGCAAAACACATATGCCTCGATATTTTGTTTTGTGACTGTCACATATCTCTATGAAACTAATTTGAAATCCAATTTAGCTAATAAATAAGGAAGAGTTTTAAATTTCTGCAGAAACGGTCATATTATTGATCCTGTCAAGGAATATTAGTTCAAGCAGTTGAAAGAGCTTAACTTAAGTTTACTTATGGCTTATACGCCCGATTTGCCGCCGAGTGGTGATATTATGTTATTTGCACTTGCACTCTGTATTTACCTTATGTCGATGCTTAAGACGCGGCTTGCATCCAGACTCTCTGATGGCCATTTCTGGTTTTTTTACTTATCCAAGAAATCTGTCGCTCCAGATCGATGCAACTGTTTCAGTCTACCATTTAGAAGTCAGGTCTATCTCTTTTTACCAAATAAAGAATTAAACATCACACTACGAGCTGTATTTTTCCTCCTATATAGCGATTTTACAATTTTTGAAACACCTAAATAAAAAATCTTCAAAGAAAAACTCATTCATATCCAAAATCATGCCAATGAATTATTGATTTATACTGAAAGATGATTTCATGGGTGACTGCGTTATCGGACACATAAAATTAAAGAAAATAAACAGACAATTAAATTAATCTTGATCATCTTGATATCGAGAACGTATTTGCATATTATGTATATGATGTTGAAAAGTGCAACCTTTCCTGAAAGCATCATTATTGGAAAATGTGATTATTTTTTACCAAAGAAAAACGATTTTGAGAAAATAGAACTTTCAGAGGGTAGAAAGATTTCCTATTCACATGTTTTTAAATTTTCCAAATCAACAAAATGTATGTCAAGTTATGCGATGAAATGTTTTGTAATTTTAGGGGGTTATTTTTTGGAACTTCATAATGTGTGAATTTTAGTATCATTTTACCTCTATCAAGAAGGTTCGTGACGATATCATCAAATTTGTTTGATATTTTCTAACCTTTATCACGTTCGTACCAATTCTTCTATGCCAATACTCATTTTAAAAACATCTCATATAGATTCAATTCAGCAAGGAGGACAAACTTCACAATACCTGTACGTGAATATAATGTGATTTGATACACGAAGATGGAATTTTAAATCAAATTCATTTCTCAAACATGATGAAGATGAGAAAACCCAAAAGTGGTTTACATGAAACCGACTTTAACAGTTTTAAAAAATATCATAAATTAATGTGGATTGGAAAAGGAGTTGAGACACTGACCCTATTGTTATCAATAGTTTATAGTCAGAGGCGATCTAAGATTATTTTCTAGTAATAACATCTTCCTTGTTCGGCTGCACTGAAATATTGTGTTGGGTCTGCATAACGTTATAATGCATAGTAATAATTGGTTGAATAGTGGTTGACGTGACTAAAGAAGAGTCAACAGTCCCTCATTTCAAATATATAGTTTTGGTTTCTCTTTTGTTCAGAAACCAAAAATCAAGGGATTAAAAAGTAGAGCTGATCTGGTCTGCAATCATAACACTATTATGCTGGAAGGACACAGTATAGGGTATATAACCAGAAGTATACAATAGCCTATTGTGCTAACATAATTATTATCATGATTGATATCGGAAATCTATACCGCGGGCGACAGTTGATGCTCTCTGTCGACGGTAGGTGGCATATTACACTCACGAGTTCTACATGTAGGCCTAGAAATCATATACATGCGCGTATATTGAAGGATGGGGTGGGGTGGGGGATTTGTTTGTTTGTATGAGACATAAACGATGCATGGAGATGATTTGATTATGAATTAGTTTATTATCCCCGAGAAGCACAACCCATACCTCTTTAAGAGGGGCTCCCCTCCCTATATAACCACATCTTCCCTAAATTACCCCTTCCCCCTCCTCCTCCCCTACATTCGATATCTTCATCTCGAGCTCTCCTCCCCCTTCTCTTTCACTTCCAATGCTCTCTCTCATATGTTTCTCTCTCTCCCGGCCCATATCCCCCTTGCCCTCCACCCCCCCCCCCCACACACACACATCACACAATCTCTTCTATCTTCTACTTTTTGCAGTAAAAATTGCTTCAGTAAAAGTCATTAGGTTATTAGAGATCATATAATGGCCTTCCATCGATTCTGGTACATGGGATTAAGGACATGAATCGATTTTGTTTATAGCACCTATACAATTACAATAGTGGCCCCTTTTGTAATGTCGGATGCAAATATTTCGATGGTCTATATATTTTCACAGTGAAATCAGCTTAGGCTATTTCGTAGTCTCAAGTCAATGCTTTCAAACTAAATCAATGCTTTCAAATGTAGACTGCTTTGTTCGACTTCTCTGCTCGTGAATATTGCACTGCGAAATTTAAACATTTCTTTTGTATACTTAGATCAGGTAACTCGAAAATCCTGTAATTTTATTCGTCACACCACTTATAAGAAACTGAAACCAAAACCGAAACTACCTGTCACAAATGTTTAGTTTTAAACAAAAGGTAGAAACAATGAGTTCGATATCTTGTGATTCAAGTGGTTAGGCAGGACAATAGAAAACCACGTGACCAAAACCAAAACCAAAACTAAAACTCAATATTTGAAATGAGGCATTGCAACACCAAACGCACTGAAGGGTCTATTGTTCTATTGTGTCCGATTTGAGCGCTGACATATTGGAAAATGTTGCCAATCAATATACGCTGGCGAAGTTACGTGATAAATCGGATTAAAGCCATAATGTGTGATTTGCTTCACAGCGACGCCCTCAATTTTACTCGGATTTCTACTTTTTGCATAATTACAATGCCCAGTGGTATACTAAAATACCACGTAAAAGATTAAGCCTGAAGTGCTTTAATAACAGTAAAATTTAACTTTTTGTATTAAAACCGGGTCGACCCGGTTTTATTCAGAGTTCAACGATCGAGTACTTGCTAACATGTACCGTGGATGTCAGCTTGTATGTACACACGTCGAGCGCGATGCTCCGTGCAGTTACATGTAATACGATCGGCGAGCGTAGTACACGCATTGTATTGGAATGAATAGCAATTCTCTTTGTTATACTTCATTTGTTTGGCTCGAAATTAAAAGGGACAATGTGATCAGTGAAAACAAACATTTAAATAAGAATATATTCTTTATGCAAATCACACATTATTGAATACATAGGTGAATACAATTTTGAACATATCGCGCTGCACTACAAGCAGGCTGAACTAATCACCTGTGTATGTCTGCAATCATAGATTGAATACAATACTGGTCTTTTCAAAGATACTAATCGTACAGGTGCAAGTGATCAGCATGATCCCCAATTCTAATTTTCCCCAATTCTAATTAATAGTTTAAATTTACAGAAAAGTGTTACGTTAACTAAATTTAGCATTAAATTAATCATTCCATGAAAATTATTTTAGGAATGTGTACCATTTTTAACACTCATAGAAAGTTGAAAATATCCCCATTTCACAATTAAACCCCAATTATGGCAACACCACTGTGGTTTAGAACAACACTAACCATTACAGCTGATGAAATTTAATATGAAATTAATTTTCTTTTTAATAAATGTTCATTTAACAAAATGTGAGAAATAGGAACATGGCTGGCAATACGGCATAAAAAAGTATTTTGCTCAAGCTCAAATTTACATTTTCTATAAGACTAATGTATCATCTCAATATGATGTGGACGATGATGTACTCGGAGCACTAAAATATGGTTTATGAGCTATGCAAAGTTGGTCCTTTTCTTATACTTATACGAGAAAATTGAAAAACACCCCTATTTCAAATAAATTGGATAACCCACCCTGACACCTGTCAAGTATTTTTAAACATTTTGTTCAACATTTAAGTATTCATTTATTTATATCTTGTAAAGAAAACATTATACATATATTCTGTTTAAGGGTAGACGAGGTATTGTTGGTCGAAGCAACCTAAAAATCGATTTTCATTATCTGGATCAATATATTATTGAAAATTAACACCTTGATGTTTTGTAAAAGTTCATTCTACAAATCGTATACTTTGCAAACTTGCTTAATTTATTGTTGTTAATGAGTTATTTACATATTACAAAAGTGTTGTTGTTTCAGCCCTCTTTACAACGTAACTCAAGAACCGCAGCACCTATAAAAGTATATCTGTGATATTTTAATTCTTCTACATGCTCGCTATGAATTGAGCAATGCAGTTTTTGCCAAAGCTCAATACCATTCGTAAGATGCTGTGAACTACCAAATTACAACAGTTTAAAATAATTAATAACCTTAATAGTAACGCGGGCTTCAAAACGTGACAAATAGGCTGCTTTAAATTGCAAAAATAGCCCTAAAATGGTAATTTGGCTGTTACATGGCAACAGTGATATTGTCCAATATTTATTCCATATGTGTTAGTTTGAAATGAAATGTCAACGAAATTTCATCCGAATTTTAATAATTTCAATTTCCAAACCAATCTATCTTGCGTGTATCATGTGTACGTCTTGAATTGTATATAGTACAAGATGATCCATATTGTAATATAATCAAATCATTGGATAACAACATTGCTACCCAACTGTCTGAAAGACTATCATATCACGCCATCGGAAGTATGGTTCCACAGCGGTATTCGTTATCGGGCCAAGCGTTTTTAAAATGCGCAAAAAACCACAGCTAATTATTGCACATTCTAAGGAAGTCTGATTATCTTTTTGATATAGCCGAGTGGGCGGGTTTTCGCTGAAATATTTTTTGTGTCAAAACTGAAGCATCCTATGTATAAATATATATGAATATTAACTGCACAACATATATAACGATTCGTGAACTGCCGAACTGAAATTCCATTTAAAAAAAAAATTTCATATTAGGGAAATGGGACTGGGCGAATTTATGTTTGACGAAAGGAGTAATTTTGCATTCAGCTTAGTAGCATGAGGGTGGGGGATTCTCAGTACAAATGAGCAAACGGGGACGTGCCTCAAACATGGGTAGCATTTCGGAAAATAATAGGTCAATTTTGCCGCAATCTTGCCAAAATTTTGGTGAAAATGTGTAAAAACAGAGACAATTTGGGAGTAAAATTTGCCGAAATCTTGAATTTTGGTATATCGAAACAAAATAAAACAAAAAAACCCGACGTTTCGAGCAGATAAACCGCTCTTCTTCAGGGACAGACAACAAAATATAAAAGCAACAATGAAAACTACATCCTGTAGTTTCAAAAGAAATTCAAGTCAAAAACTGAAGGCAAGTTCAAATAGAACTCATTAGCAAACAAGACAGGAAGCTCAGAGCCAAATAAGCTGTGTCTTCACTACGTTCATATGACGTGCACAGTCATTTTCATCACTTGTTCTAGTGCACTTTTGTATTCCCATTGATTCATGTTGTTTATACAGATTTAGCAGTTCAACGGCCTTGGTACTAGTAATTTTTGACTATATATCGAACTTTATTACCTACTTCTAATGCCTGCAATTGCTGTTTTCCCCCTCTGCGTACCGTCTAGTTTGTACTTTACTTGTTTCCACACGTCAAGTTGGTGCACCTTAATTTTTTTCTTTCCAGTTGTTTATATTCAAGGTATCCTCTTGTATCATTTATTGATCCTTGATGTGTTTTGTGTCTTCATCCGTTGTAACTACACGTACATGTATATTCATTATTACCACGATATTACCATGGATAACTGTGCTTTATTTCCAAGTAACAGTATACATAGTGACAAGAAATGGAACCTGAACACAAGAGTTAATACTAGCATTAACTTGGTTATTGGCTTTAAAATTCGGTTGAATATGTTGTCTCTAGTTGGACTATTCTCAAGCAGGTAATTCGTTTCCAACGAAACTCACTTTAGGCTTGCTAACGCAAATACTTCAACCTGCAAAGTGACTCCCTACTCCACAAATCGACAGACAAACACTTACAATACTGACATAAATCTTGAATAATGTCATCACGCGCCAGATTGATGTTTGTGTATTTTTATTCAGTCGACCTTTTGTTAACAATAGACCATGCATTATTACTTTCATAATCTATTAATAAGCATATTAACAAAGCGTATACATTTTGCTTATAATTACAACTTTCTTAATGTGATTGAAGAGATCAACGAAAGACAACAAGAGATAATCAGCAATATAATATTCAATTATACTTGTATAACCCTTTATTGAGTTTAATGTTTAATTTTTCTAGTTACTTTGGCAAATTACAATCGTCTTGGCTGTTGAAAAGTGCGGCTAGTAGTATATAATAGGGTTGTTGACTATGGGAACAGATCTATTTATGTGACTGTTTTGATTATTGTTTTGTTTAGTGTATTTATCAGGAGGTGTTATTATTTCTTTTCTGGCAAATTCTATGTATGCACATTTTCATGTATGCATACCATTATATCCAATCGGTTATATCATTATCCGATCAATTCAACTATTATAAACAGGATGTTTAGTTTACAACTATTACGGTACCACAAACTTGACATTTTTGCTCGTGGTACGCGGGTACTAAACCAGAATTTGCAAGAAATTATTGTAAATTTGTCACTTTATGTTACCCTCATGAGCTGCTTCCAATAGAAAAGATAAAACTGTTCTGCTAAATAGGTGATACACCAGATGAAGTTTAATTTGGACTTATAAAGCTTGGCTGCAAAAGGCGTGTAGTTTTTTTTGTGGGGGTGTGGGTGTGTGTGTGTGTGTGTGTGTGTGTTTTGATGATAAAATCTAAAAAAAAGGGCAATTGGGTAGCGGAACCACAGGAAAGGAATTGGCCATCGAACGGAGTATTCACATACTCTAAATTGGCAGATAATATCCTCGATTCGCCTCTGTATGTCGCCTGGGTGTAATGCGTGATGACAGCAAATTTGCAGGTTCTAACAGACACTGTAATTTCAACACGATTGATTGATTGATGTGATACATTTCACCTATATCTCCAGCAGAAAGCAGCAAACAAAATAACAAATTGAAATTCATGAATTATGATCAAATTTGCAGGTTCTAACAGAACTGTAATTTCAACACGATTGATTGATTGATGTGATACATTTCACCTATATCTCCAGCAGAAAGCAGCAAACAAAATAACAAATTGTAATTCATGAATTATGATCATTTGGGGGGGGGGGGATAAGCATATCATCATTGATCATGCATGGTCAATCAGATAGGAGATACATTGTATATCTTGATTAATCAAATGATTTGTGACTACGTGACCCAATAGAGTCTTATTATATTATACATTCTGATACCGATATTCCAAGGGGTTTGTAAACTCTCGTGTGCCACGCCGAGTCGTAAATATCGCGATTTTGCAACAAATTCCAAATATGAGAAACTTATTAAGACTTTTGAAGTTGTCCCGCGACTTGTTCAAACTGTGATAAACCACTCTCCTTCTATACAGAATACACAAAGCATGGATGAAATGTATGTAAAAGCAAGCAAAGGCGAGCCAGCAGTCAGGACGGCTCAATCAATAAGATTTTATGCACTCTGGTACACGAGCTTACGGGTTCGATCCACTACAGTGTCGTTCGTTTGCTCTCATGAACAAATGTTAGTTAAATTAAAATTTTAACCCGTACGAAACTTGTAGAGGCTACATGATCGGTGATGGCAGATTTGTGAATGTCTGTGACAGAAGATTCTTCTTTTTGTGGCTCTCTAAGTTGAATGCCAAAAGGACGGCCAGTTTCATCAATGTAGGCACTGGATCAGTCACCGCACGGGATCTCGTAAATGGCCTCCACTTTTTGTTGCGAGAGAAGTTTGTCCTTTGGGTAAACGAGCATACTACGGATGGTTTCATGGCAGTAGAAAACCCGTGTTTTTTAAACACACGGGAGACTTTCTCAGAAAAGGAACGACAACCATGTCTTTGGATTTCTCACTGTCGTCTTTTCGCTTTGAGGAAATTTTTGTCTACGAGTAGATCGGTTTTGTTTGACTTTCTTATTTGACCAATCTGGGTATCCGCAGCTGGTCAACGCTTCGCGGATATTATTCCCCTCTTTTCATGCTTTTTGCTTTCTGCGTCCTCGGTTACCAACGCGTCACTCCTGTCTAACAGCGTTCTAACAACTCCCAGTTTTGATGCAAAGGGTAGTGGGAAGAAAACTGAAGACATTGGTCAGTGTACGTTTTCTTTCGATAGTTAGGCCAAGTAAAAATAAAAATATGTTTCTCGTCCGGGTTTTTGAAAATTACGAGGATGAGGGGCTTTTTCTATTTTTTTATTGGAAAACGACGCTAAATATCTGTATTTGGCACCAAATTTTGGGTATTCGACATACAGATTGATATCTGAGAAAAAGGAGGAGGCCCTTTTTATTCTATTGTTTGGAGAGGTAGGCCCCTCTAGTGATCACAAAACTCTTCTGAAATGATTTATTATGCATTTACAAAGCCGTAAAATAAGTTTCAACTTCTGAAACATCTTTTTCAACAAGTTATAACTGAAACTTTACAAAATAAAAAGAAATTTGAAAAATCTTCAAAAAGGAGGAGAGCGCGGACGAGAAACATGTATTTTTTTACTCGGCCTTATAGAGTTTCATTGATCCGACCGGTTTTTTGGTAATTAGGGGAATTGAAACTTCTTTCTATTATTTGTAAGTAAACTTGATGCTGTTGGTAGAGTCGATGGAATTTAAGTGTTCTGTTAGATTGTCTTCATCTCCTTTGCGTACTACTTCCAAAGCTTTCCAACACGTCATCTACATTTCCAGAGACGCGGGCAACAGTCTGCGGGGCCGTGGAAATAGCACTTTGTTCCAGCCACTCCATGAATATATTACACGCGAGTGGGCTGTGAGGACTACCCATAGCCATGCCCAACCGTTGGCGGTAAATAGAGCCTGAGTAGCTAAAGTAGGCGACATTAGCAAGACAAAATAAGTTCAATGATGTCGTTGACAGTGGCGGCGCTACGGGGGGGGGGGGCATTTACCCCCCCCCCCCAATATTTTTCTTGCCCCCCCCCGCCAGTTTGCCACCCCCCCACTTTTGAGGCAAAAAACCCCAAATCACGTAAATTTCCACTTTTTGCGGCAAATTTGCGCAAAATTTGACAATTTTGCCCCCCTGAAATTCACTTTGCCCCCCCAAATGCCCCCCCGAAAAAAATTCCGGGCGCCGCCACTGGTCGTTGATGGTGAGAAATGCTCTGTTTTGAGGACTTTATTTCACGGAGTACATGAAGAGTGAGATCGATAGGCAAGAGCGCCACCACATCGTGCGAGTTAAGGTACACATCTTCTGCAAGGACTATATCATTTAGTTCTTGTTCAAAGATAAGTAGAATGCAATTATTAAGGAAAAGGACGATACAAATGCATAATGAAATAAAAATCATCTACAATGTCATGGCATATTGAATCAGGATGAGAGTTATACTTCGAAATTATTTCAACTTTATTATGTTTTAATAGCAAGTTATCCGTTTCATAATATAGGTACAGTACTTTACATTTAGAGTACTTACTTGGGAATAGTTTACAAGGCTACTTGAACCCTTTCAAGGAAGCCTTTTTGTTGTTGAGTGTTTTTAGTCGTTGGAACGAGGAACAACGCAAGAGGTTAGAGTATATGATGGAAATTTAATATTAGAATATTTTCAAAACGATGAGAATTCGACAAAACTATGAGAATTGGACAAAACTATGAGAATTGAAAATTTTCTCATTATATGAAACTTTTTCATCCAAATGAATGAGAAATACTAATTAATGTGTCAACCTGCACAAGTGCTAAATTTTCTCATTTAAAACAATGTGACAGGTGGTCGACACTTTAATTAGTATTTCTCATTTATTTTGATAAGATATGAGAACTGTTTCAATTCTCATACTGTTTTCCTATTCTCATCGCTTTGAAAGAATTCTCATTATAAATTTCTACTAATGTAACTATAATTCTTGCCTAAATTATAGGCAAGGAAGGTTCAAAATTATTATTGAACCAAAGGAGAGTGAATAATTACATTCTCTTGAGAGAACCTCTTTTTTTCATTTGGTTTGTTGGACATACTGTGACCTACATCTTCAATTGTCTGCCTTTCTTTTCTTTCGGTTGTCTGCAGGTAGTCATGGCAGGTAGTAAACATGTTGAGCCAGGCATCAAGATCTAAAAACATGCTTAACAATTTACACGAGCGTGCCAGAATAAAGTGCGTTTTACAGGGGCGTACCGGGACCATCGAGCCAGGGGGATTTCTAAATCACCTCGGTGACCTGCTATCAATTTAATATCGGGACAAATGAGGACATTGATATTTTTGGCCTAACACCGCGTCAAAGGAATAGGTACGTTGCAACTTTTGCTCAATTTTGTTCCGTAATATTTTGAGGGTAGCTGCCCTAGTTGGTATGCCTCTGCTTTACTGTCAAAGTGAAGACCTGAGCGCAAGAAGGCCGTAAGTCCACTTGCCCCTCAACATGTATACACTAAAGATGCGTATAGTTTCGTATAATTTGGTAATGTTTTATACATGTTAAGGGGCCAAAACAAATCTTTCACAACCTTTCATGATGTTTTCACCCTGGAACATGTATTAAACATGATAAAACCCTAAGAAACTATACGTAACGTAGGTGTATACATGTTGAGGGGCCAAGTGGACTTACGGTCTTCTTGCGCTTAGGTCTTCAAGTAGAATACCATGAACTGAAATTTGATACATGGTTTTGTTAGTAAGAGAATTTGTTTCTCGTGAAATAACTGACTATGAGTGAGAAAAAAGCAAGCGCATACTAAGCTCTACTATACTGACATGTGCTGCGGTTAGATTTGAGAGTAATTTGATATTACATGACACACTTGTTGATTTTGTCTAAATAAAACGTAAGCATAGGTACACCGGTGAATTTAAGAATCTCAATCTTATCTATAAAACTAAACCACAAATGATTTATGGATTCAATCATTTGTTCATCACCGTTTAACAACGTGATGCGTCCGTGTCGTCTGCGTGATTTACTTCGCGCGGTACCACGCAAACGCCAAATCTGATTACAGTCCATATTATGCTAGAGCCCCTTTGTCATTATTCTGATGATCACAGCACTATGCAACAAGTAGTAAATGTTAAGGTGATTCTCAGTAATCGTCCCTGTTTGACCCCATGGGTCTTTTTATCTTTTCAGTTTCCGTAAGTTTATTGTTCAGATACGAAAACGCAGGGGATTCAGTAAGTTTACTGTAATCTGACTTCATTGTTAGCTTTGAAGTACCAATCAGGTTATTTCAATAGAGGGGATGCCTATGTCAATAAAAGCGGGAGAGACAAGGTTATGAAACACCGGTGTTAACACCGGTGTTTTTAATGGTCTAGCGCCCTCTCGTCTGACATTTTAAAATTGATCTACATTAATTTGACAAAATGCATGCCAATCCGAATGATAAAGTCCACGTTTTTCTATAAAAACGTTGAAAATAAGCCCTTAAATCACAAAAGGTCCGATTATGAGCCTGTCGCACCCCAATGCACTTCTGTAGGGCCACAGTGTCGCCCTTCCCTCGTATCAATGTCCATCTCCCTATTTTGCTTCCTAAGGCCCCTCCCCCATGATCAGTCTCCCCACTCCCTCCCGGGTCCCTACACTCTCCTCTCGAGTTCTTCTCTTTCTAGTCTTTCCGTCTCTCCTCTCCTCTCTTTCTTCCTCACCCCCTCCCACTCTCACTTGTTCAGTCTCAAGTATCTCCCTCCCTCCCCCTCCCTTGCGAAATTTATAGTATGATCCATGACTGAAAATAAGCTCTGCAAAAATAAACATTTAAAATAAACCTGAGTCTTGCATATAGGCCCAACCAATTATCAGATTAGCTTGCCATTGGTACGAATGAATAGAATACATTATCTTTGCTCCAATGCAATTCTTTTGTATTGCATTTCAATATAAAACATGATTACCAATCACCACTTGTACGCGCCTCATTGGGAGATATTTGACTGTTTTAGACGCTCGTTTCATCGCCAATATGAAAGACGTTTGCTTATAACTTGGCAACATGGTTAGCAGTGTTCGAAATATGCCTCAAAAAGTTACAGGCCAGCCGGGCCTGTAAATCTGAAAAGTTACAGGCCCGGTTGAAAAGTTACCGGCCAAAAAATTTTAGAGCTTCTAAACGGGAAATTAAGCCGGGAAATATCATCATAGTTCCGTTAATGACAAGTTACAACAAGTTCAATAGTGACGTTTTAAACCAAGGAATTATTTGTCATGCGTTTTTAAAATGAACTGCAAATTATATCTATACATTTTAAAAAGATAATGTTATTTGTTTTCATTCTGAACAGGTAACTAAGGACGTATATAGATTACTATGTGTATCATGATGCACTTATGGTCCGTGGCAAGCCCGATTCGACCTTTGTGGCATTAAACCCAGTTAACAGGAAACTAATCCAGTAAATCGATTCAATAAAGCAAATAAGCTCATGCATTCGATCACTAACGGCAACCAGCTTCGGTCGATTACCCCAGCTGCAGCGTGTGTAAACTCTAATTTGCATAGAGGCTGTACGTGAAATTATTGATTGGCTCCAAACAAAGGATTTGAACCGGTGCACGTAATCATGGCGCAGTGCAGTCCATTCAATCAAATGTTGTCATCAACCTATTTGATCGCAGTGCATTGTTATGTGTGTGAGACGAACTGTCGCGGTTGATTGCAATCAAACAAACGATGTCTTATGTATTACTTTGTTCCGTGATGAAAATCGTGATGTTTTATTTAATCACTCTCGAAAAATGTATTTCTTTTGTAGGCCTATTACTTTGCTTTGTGATGAAAATCGTGATGTTTTATTTCATCACGCTTTAAAACAAACGATTTCTTATGTATCACTTTGTTTCGTGATGAAAACCGTGATGTTTTATTTCATCATCACGCTCTAAACAATAATTATAGTTACATGCATTTCAAGAAAAAAATCTTATTAAAACGGTAGGCCCTATGTTGTTTAGAAAAAATGTAGAAAGTGATGATGATGATGATGTCGATGATGATGATGATGATGATGATGATGATGATGATGATGATGATGATGATGATGTCTCCAAAAGTGTCCCGGTTTTTTTTTTCTTGCCCTAAATCGTGTGTATCTATTAATAAGGCACTTCAATAATCAATAATCAGTCCCGTGACGGCCTCCACTAACTAGCTACTAACTTGGGTTATGGGCCCTGATTTTCATGTTCACTGTCACTTACTCATCAGCGAAGTACGACCCTTTGTCAATTACCTACAGTACCAAATTTCGGCATACTATTTAAAAAACTCATCATGATAATCGAACAGAGAGTACTTTAAATGTAGCTTGTACCGTTTTCGTGTGGCATTCTTCAGAAGTGAGCGGTCCGTTTACCAAAATTTTCGGTCAAATCTCCATTCAATTAACACGGGATTTGGCTAGCTATGCCTTGCCCTCACTCACTGTTTTACCAAAGTACGAATATTTCTGAACATCTAACCTAGCTGTAATTTTAGGTCATGTTAGAGAAATATATTTGCTAGAAGTTTTTGAGAGTACTTTTAATATTGGCCGGTTATTTTTCACACATTGACGTTAACTAGGCAAATGCCTATCCTTTTAACGTGGCACGATTTGTAGAGGTCACAGCTCAATGGTGAGAGCACTGTGTATTGTGTATAGGAAAACGGACAGTAACTGCAGTATGTAGTTTTACCCCAGTTTTTGGGTATTTGTCCCAGCTGTAAGTTTGTAACTAACGGAGAAGTTAGAGTTAAACTTAAGTGGCAACTGCTGCCAGTACGTCCATCGTAACCCCCTACCTCCTCGGGTACTCATGCATAAGGTATACAGGTATGCGCCCCTCTATCATGTCTATAACGGGTCGATTTTTTGAAAAAAGAAATCCCTAAAAAATGGGACCTTCCGATTTGAGATTTGAGAAAAAATCCCTACACATGGGTCCTGATTTGAAAAAAATTGGTAAAAAAAGTCAAATCAGCCGTTTTTTTGTGGCAAAAAATCAAACATGGCTCCCTATTTGAGAAATAAAATGGTCAAAAACTGCCAAATCAGCCGTTTTTTAGGTAAAACAAATCCCTAAATTTGGGTTTCAGACTCCCAGTCCCAGCGGCACACCCCTGTCAAAATGTAATTCGAGTACCTCCCCGGAATCGTAACTTCATCTAATCACCATAATCCACATCACTGATGTCAGAATCTGACTTGGGCTGTTCAAAACGGACATCTCGTTACTACAAATTATATAAATACGTTGGCACGATTATAATACACAGAATATAACTTAGGCTGGTCGAAGCGGCCGTTGAAATGTTTCTGGCAAGATCACGATTTTTTTTATCGAAATTAAATTAATTTTATACCGTGCTTCCTAGGTGGTTTAATACATAATGACAGTACATATTGAAGGTGCATTCATGAATCATGTGTTTGAACATTTAAAAAACTAATTGACCTTTAAAAAGTTACCGGCCAGCCGGATCGACCGGCAACTAGACTGCCAGTCAGAAAAGTTACCGGCCAGGCCAAAAAGTTACAGGCCAATGGCCGGCTGACCGGCCCTATTTCGAACGCTGATGGTTAGTATATATTTCAATGCAAGACTATTTTTACGAGCTACTTACGTCTAGGCGTAAGTGCATATACACCAAACACAAGTCAATTGAAGCCATACAATTTACCGCGAATTTAGGACCGTAAAATTTAGACTCTTTTTTTGTCTAGATTAGCACCCAACCGCACATCTCAAGGTTTTATGTCAAAAATCAATATAACTTACCAAAACGAAAACTGTAATTCGCGAGCTTCAAATTTTCGGTAACTAACAAAAGGCTTGAATAAAAGATTGGTCACACCTGGGAGACTACCACTTCAGAATAACAATGACTTTAAAAAAACCGGATACGGATACGGAAACAGAAACTGAAAAGATAAAACGACGGCATGTATGACCTTGAAATCAACATCTATCAGGATGATCCCATAGACACCATACCAGCTTGTGCCAATGCAAATTTGTCGGTCGCATCTCTGGTGTAATCTGTAGGGAAAAAAGAATTTTGAAGGTATTTGGTTATACAGGAAATACCCCGTTACCCACCAAACACAAAAATGTTCTTAAAACGTTTATTTAAAACGTTTTCACAGCATATAAATGTCGGGTATAAAGATCACGAATATGTTTTTAAAACGTTATTGTAAAATATTTTGGGCAAACATTTTTGTAAAATATTTGGTCAACAGTTACATAACATTCTGTAAGAATGTTTTGCATCACGTTTTCAAAAATGTTTTATGAATGTTTTAAAAACGTTTTATACCCTTTATACAACCCGACATTTAAACCTTTTCTGTAAAACGTTGTGTGTTTGCTGGGTATTATGACCTCTGTAAAGATATGACCTTGGTAATAAGCTCTTCAGTTTCTTTCTAAAATACATCATACATTCCTCATCAATTGTGTTAACTTTCTTTAATTATGTTCTAATTTACAAACAACATTTTACTATTATAGACAGCTCAAATAAAATATACATATAAATTTATGCAGTGCAATTCAAATTAATTTGAGTCATTCAAACAGTATCAGTACTTAAAATTATGAAAATAAAATTAAATACTAATCTATCATAAATGAAAAAAAAATAATAATAAAGTATTATTAAGTAAATAAAGCTTGCCTCACCCCACCCAGGTGCAATGGGAAGCTGTTAGGGGTAGTCACAGTCGTTGTACTGATGAACCCTGTGCCATTTGTAGGCAGCAAACGTGGTTCCGACATATTCTAATAACGGCGGAATAAATGTAAAGCGCTTTGAGGCTGTTTACGGCATAAAGCGCTATATAAATATATACATTTATTTATTTATTTATTTAAAAAAAATTAACAAAGTTGCATTTATATATTTCCAAGAAATTAATTATTGTCCCTAAAGCCAGCTGGCGATTAATGTGGCTATGTACTCTAGACATTGTTTCTTTCGCGAAATTGAGCTTTTATGATATGTATGTCCTTTGTTATGTTTTTTTTTAAATACAAGGAAAGAAAATCCGGATCTGTAAATTCCAACTGCACTATTTTATGGATTTTATTTTACTACCGTATTTCACTCGTGTTTGCAATTTAAAAGGAAAGAAAATCTTCCATGTACCAAATGATACATGTACCAAAAAAAATTACCAAAAATTCACTTTTTTGTGATTTTCTTCAAAATTGTTGTTTTTACACCAAATCTGTATTTATATTCAGATTCCTTGATGTCTTTCCGTTAAAAAAATGTATACTTTTATACGTCTTGTGTGAATAATTACAAAGTTATGGCACTTTTACTACTGAGAGTACACAGTCACCTTAACACCAACCAATCGCGTCTTGTCTCAAATTACAAACGAAATAGGAAAATAATTTGTTTGAGAAATGTATAACCTCGGAATCGGATGAAAGCATGGGTCATAGGTTGTGCATATTTGATATGTTTGACATTTGGCCTTTTTGATCTTATAACTCCTGAACTCAGCACCGTAGAAAAATTGCGAATGTGGTAAATCTGTTGAAAACGACCTATCCCAGCACAAATTGTGACCAAAATGTAGGTTTTAAAAGTCAAAACCTCAAGTGTTCCTTACAATATTTTCTTTACATTTTATGTCATTAAATGAAAGAGCACAATTATATTGTCCATTATACTAGCCTCATTAGAATCAGCAATGGCCAATTTTCTTTAAATTACAAATATTGTGCAAAAAAAGTTATTATTTTCGCCTGTTTTGTCTTACGGTTGTAAATTTAATGAACTACATGTATGACTTTGCTAAAGAGCGCTTACAAATTGATATGAGGGGGAAGTGTTAGCTTTCGTTCGATATAAAATAATTTCTAATTGGCTAAAGGGAACACTAGATGTCTATTTTCCACTGGATCTCACACAGCTCTTTGATGCTATGCACTCAATCGTGTAGTGTAAACACAGACTGCGTAGAGGCTAGACTCGCTGTGCTTGGAAATTTCTGTGGCCAAACCTTTTCATATGACTAAACCCCAAACCCATAGCGCCATGTACTACATGTAGCATGACCTTTGCGGTTAACCGTTTGCTGACTGTATGAATAGCACTATATATAAAAATTATGCACTATTCAAGATCCCGAGAAGTGTGGGGGCACTGGTGGGGAATGTATTGGGATTACAAAATAATAATCGGTCGATGTGCCCCAGGGGTAATTTCTCGACCCTTTCCACTGACCTTCTGGTAAAGGAATTGAAAAGTCAGTACAGATTCTGGAGATTTGCATTTCTGATCTCAGTTGAGGAAAGAGTTATAGCCCTGTTGAATATGTTTGCGATGTACTCTGCCTCCTTTTGCCATGGTGTGGATCATATAGAGCAAATATATATAGAGCAAAGCGACCAAATGACTTCGGCTTTTGCGCGAATTTTAGCAGGATATGGTCCAATGATATTTGTTCTTACAAAACATATGTAAGTTAAGGTTTGTGAAGGTTGTCATTCATACAGTGTAAAGGTTATCTGTCACTCATGTGTAAGTTAAAAATTTCTATTTTGCTTGTCAAAACCAAGTGAATGTTTACTCACTACAATATTTTTTGTCCTTCACATCGGAGGACTTCATCAGGTATGACTGATATGGTCATCTGATAACATAGATGGAGGGACACATTTCCTAAGTCATTAGACAGGAAATGAGACTAAGAAGTATCGAAATCAAGTTGCCCGGGAAAGTGGATCAGATGACCATATCAATCATACCTGATGAAGTCCTCCTTTGTGAAGGACGAAATATGGTAGTGAGTAAAAATGCAATTGGTTTTGTCAAGCAAAATGGAAATATTTATTTTAATCAACAAACCCAATGAATCTATTTAACGAATGTGTAAGTTATATTGGTAATTAGATTGGAATAATGATTTCTTTTCATTAGCCAAAAATCCAGTGAAAATCAAATTGTGTGTTTGTAAGATTTTTTAGCCAAAAATCAATTTATATTTGTAGGCAGCCAGGATTGTACAATTTTGCATTATTACGTTAAAGTGAGATATATGGAGAATGTTAGTACTTATCAGTAATAAGACGAAGATTAAGAGAAAAAAAACCTGAAATAAAAATTGCATATTAACGCTTAGTACGACGACGACGACGTGGGCTGCCCATGTGGTGGAAATATATTAAAGCCCAATGCAAAATACACAATATGAGCTGCCTTGGGTATAGGAGGGTTTATCAGTTTTATATTTCAAATTATTTCAAACATTCACTTTGATTGATGAAGGTATACGTCCCCATAAGCTTCTTTACTGCATTATATAATATGATATCGCAATCCCAACTAAGTAAGATTAATTATAAATGATTATTTAACCGCTGAAGTTCCAAGTTCGTTGATAGATAAAAAGATTACTCCACAAACCTGCCTTAGGAACTTAACCAACTACTTGCGATGTTTCCTCGTGCTTCGTTCAAAACATTAAGCACAGACTCATACCTTTAAATCCCGGCTTTAAATGTAATTGTAAATATATTTCCGCTATTTCTTTATTGTTAAAGTCAATTTCTTTGAGATATTACTTATGATCATAATTCAATTTTGTAAGCGATCGCAATAAATCTTAAACACAAAATTGAAAAACATATAACATAAACACTTTTGTCCCAAACTGATCAACCGAAGGAATTGGGTCCAATCATGATTGTATAACCGGTGTATGGACTTTATTTACTTATTTCCATTTGAAAGGTCAAAGTGCCATAGGCCGATGAGTTGATGTCAACAGAATTATCCGGATTTTTCTCCTATGTGTTTTATGATTCTTTAGATATTTAGTTATAAATGAGGACGATAATATGTTTTGTTTTGATGAACAAAAAAAATTCAAAATTAAAGTTATTACTCTGAAAGGATTAACAATTAAATAAACAACTATACCAACAACAACAAAACAAACAAACACGCAAACGAACAAACAACAACAACAATTGTTCCGCCAACTACCTGAAAAGATACATCCCCTTCTTAGATTCACTGCTATGGTTTACTATGATTTGCTAATAAAAGTTCCAATATTTCACATTTCAAAGGAAAGTATTGCTTTAAATAGTAAACAGGATTTTCTGCTTATTGATCACTTTACTTTATGTGATAAAATAAAAAAAACTATCAACGCAATTAACATGATTAAGTATAAAATGTTACTTGATGTTCATAGCCGTCGGGAAAACACTCTACACGATACAGAGGGTTTATAATAATAAAACTGCTTTATTTGCCAAAATGGCTTCAGTCGAAAACACTTTTAAAAATCTTTTGAATGTGCTTCTATGTCACAATAATCCCAACACGCTTTACAATTTTCTATGTATTGATCGTTATTTATAAATATGTTGTGAAAGAAACATTTGTTACCCTAGAAGACCGTTACTGCATGCTTAAATGACTTGCTTGCGTACTGACATTTAAGGTACTGGTTGAGTCCACTCAATAATATGTGACCGTACAGCACAAATGAGCCGTAAATTCCCTAAATTGTATTCTGAGTTACAGCGTAAAATGTGTACGAATGTCGTATTCAATGTCGTTGAAGGAGCAAAGTTTAACAAACTATAACCCCGCTTCTGGGTATCGTTTGAAGTCAAATGATATACCGTTTTAAAGCTTATGATGTATATTTGTTAAACATGAAATAAAACAAAATTGACCAGGGGAGGAATTTACGGCTCATTCGCCGTGAACGGTCACATATAGTGATTTGTCCTTAAAATAAATAGAGGGAGAATCTCTGCACAAACCTCATGCATAAAACACATTTGCACATATTGCATAAAATGTGTTGTAAAATTTACAGAAACTTTCTGTAAAGCCATTACATAAAGATGAGTCTGGTAAATTTTAAAGGTTACTTCTCTCTGTAAATATGTTATAGAAGTTAAATGGTTTATTTAAATAACATGATATTTGTTAAATAAAGGTCAGGAATATCAAACCTCAATAAGGACTGAATATTTTGAGAATTTTCCTGTCATAAATAGACACAAAGGAGTATCAGGAGATTCCGAGCGAAGAAAGAATGCCTTGATCGTATAGTTTCCCTTGCGTTCAACATGTCAATAACATTAAACATAATGTTAAAACGAAACAATATGCGAGAGTAGGAAAAGAGAGGAGGAGAGAAATAGAGATGAAGTCTTCTCTTCAACTAAACTGAGCTCAAAAAGAAACTTATAATTTTTCACAACTTGTGAATCACAAGGTCATCACTTAAAATTCTGCCAATCAAAATGAACCAAAATTATACACTGGGTAACTTCAATACTCTACTCAAAACAAATGTCAATAACCAAGCAGTTGTCCAACTGACACAGAAGCAAAAAGCACTGACACAGAACAGCTTCCTGGACCACTTTCACATCCCAATATTTGGCACCCAACACAAGAAATCCGTGAGAATGCATACAAGATCTTGGCACCAATGATGAAACGGCGCTGCTTTCTGCTTTTCACGCACTTTCTTCAAGAAACAGTAATTGTTCCACACTATTCCACTTACTCATTGGCACATCTGACCTCGTAAATCAAACTTTTTTTATTTTGGGATTCCCATGTCTTCTTTATAGGGTAGGTGCCGTTAATTTCTGTAATAGCCCAATTATTATCCCCCCCCATTTTTTTTTCATAATGCAGAACCATTTCCCACCACGCTAGTAGATGCCATTGTTAAGTAGTGTTTGAGTTGGTGTGGGTGGGGGAGGAGATATAATTATAGATAGTCGATAACCGATAATCAATGATCAATCAGTTATCAACGTTCAGTTAAATTCTAAACCCTAACACGCAAATGATCAAACAGACTCTCATGTTCAAATGGCTAAGGATGATATCCTTGTGGATACTGGGGGTGTGTGAGGGGGTATTGATTATCGATAATCAATTATCGATTATAGATAATCAATAATTGATAATCAATCATTTAACAATTATTCAATGTTGAAAATTTTATAGGCCTACGCAACCGACAAAACTGGGAATCACTAAGGATGATTTCCTTCTGGGTATGGGGGGGGGGTTGTGCGGGGAATTAATTATCGCTAATTGATTATCGATTATCGATAATCAATTATCGATTATCGATCATCAATCAATAGTTTATCAATATCCAATGTTTAAATATGTATAGACCTACGCAACCGACAAAACGGGATATCTGTATTAATTTGAAAATATGATTTTCTCCAAAGTGCTAGAAAAGCACACTCTTTGACCATTTCTATGCACATCGTATCTCTTGCAAACTGAAGGAACGAAATTTTTCCGTTTTGGATTTCAACAGTTTAAAATTGACATTTTTCGTAAAATGCACATCAAATTTAGATCACGGTCTGTGCTTAGACAAATAATTACCGATGACACGTTTAATGGTTATTGCAGACCGAAAACTGCCTATGACTATGATAATAAAGATCAAAGCAGCAGTGTACCAAAACAACGTGCAATGAACTTCTCCAAAACCAATTTCACTTGTGATTAAACTATAGGCCTCTATATTATGATTCAACATTCATGTAAAACAGTCACGTCTCATAAATGCGATCAATTGCGTCATTATTCTAACTAGGGTACTAGGCCCATGCATTTTTCTCTTAACTTTTCTTTAAAAAAAAGTGTTGATAAAAAAATCAGCAACTACCAAAAAAAAAAAAAAACCTCCTCCAAGAGACAATTTGCCCTGCAATGGTTTAATTAGCATGAACATACCTTTTAGGCTTTTTTACGTACATTATTGCTTTGCTCATTCAAAGTTAATGTGTCATCAATAATTACACCCAGAAGTTTACATTTATTAACTTTCTTTATACTCACACCATTTATGTTGATAGATAATTCATTAACACTGTTCTTAATTGTATTGTAGTTTCTGGAACCCTACACCTAAACTTTAAAGCCATAATGTGTGATTTGCTCCACAACCACGCCCTCAATTGTTTCGAATTTCTACTTTTTGCACCATTGTAATGGCCATTGGTGTACATAAATGCCATGTGAAAGACTAAGCCTGAAGTAAAATGTAACATTTATAATAAAACCCGGTCGACCCGGTTTTATTCTGAGCTCACCGACGAGTGCTGAATAAATACGTCGCTTGCATGTGAATAGTGAATCATTGAATAAGTGACGTACCGTATAAACTGTATGCATATCGCATTCGTAGTACGTCTTGTTTGTACATCCCATCAGCTGCCTGTAGCTCGGAAATAATCATGAAAAATAATACGATTGGCTAGATTATACACGCATTGTAGGCGCTGTACGTCGACTTGACGCATAACCTGTATGTATATCGCTATTCGTATTATACGTCCTGTTTGAATTCCATTAGCTGCGTGCAGCTGTGTAAAATACACGCATTGTAGGCGCTGGAATGAAATACCAATTTTCTTCGTTTTACCTCATTAAAATGGGCAATGCAATCAGTAGCTATCAGTGAAAACTAACATTTAAATAGGAATTTTTTTTTTATGCAAATCGTTTTTAGTCTAATATAATTTTCATTTCGTTGACGAGTAAATGTAATTACAAGAAGAAGAAAAAGAAAAAAACGACACTACTAAAACAAAAAAACCTAAATATCTTGTGATTTAATTTTTCCTCATTGTATTGAAAACTTTATTTCATCATCTCTGTTACTTTAAAAGATTGTGAAATTTATGTAACAAAATATCCATCAGACGCGAACGCGATATTTAAGGAATACTATGTCGCCAACCTAAAAGCCTTATAAAGTAAATACTTCATTTCACCATATTTAGATCACAGTCTGTGCTTAGACAAATAATTACCAATGACACGTTTAATGGTTATTGCAGACCGAAAACTGTCTATGACTATGATAATAAAGATCAAAGCAGCAGTGCACCAAAACAACGTGCAATGAACTTCTCCAAAACCAATTTCACTTGTGATTAAACTATATACGTTATGTCATTTTGTTGCAGAGCTAGTTTTGTTGTGTCTCAGACATTTTAAACAAAGCAAAGCAAAATGACATTTGGTTGTTGTGGTCATGGTTCTGATACGGTCTTTCTTGTAATTGAAATATTTTTATGTCATATATTTGCTTTGATATATTTGTAGTTTACTTTCATATTATATCATTTTATTGCTTGCCTATATTTTGTGGTTCTGTAACTGTAATTTACTATTTATTGCTTGCCTGCTTTGTAAAACCATCACGTTTGAGTTTCAGTCTTTTCGCCTTGTTTTGCTCTCATTCTGGCTGTATTCTTAGGCGTGTTGGTTCTTTTAATGTTTTTAATGCTTGTATATTTTGTTGTAAAGCGCATTGAGGCTCGTCGTAATAATGCGCTATATTAAGGTTATTAATTATTTTAAACTGTTGTGATTTGGTAGTTCACAGCATATTACGAATGGTAGTGAGCTATAGCAAAAACTGCATTGCTCAATTCATAGCGAACGTGCAGAAGAATTCAAATATGACAGATATACTTTTAAAGGTGCTGCGGTTCTTGAGTTACGATTTAAAGAGGGCTGAAACAACAACACTTTTGTAACATTAAATTGAGCAACTTTGCAAAGTATACGATTTGTAGAATGAACTTTTGCAAAACATCAAGGTGTTAATTTTCAATAATATATTGATCTACAGCCTGTCTCAAAAAAAATTGTGCAAGTGAAAAGCGCCCTCTCTGGCAATTAGAAAGTACCGTTGTGACATAATGCTTACATTAACGTCAAGGGCGTAGTCTTAGCTCTCAAATGCCGTTTGTTCTGTTCAATTTGCCCCCCCCCCCAGCGCTTACGCACTATTCAAGTTCCCGAGAAGTGTGGGGGCACTGGTGGAGAAATGTATTGGGATTACAAAATAATAATCGGTCGATGTGCCCCAGGGGTAATTTCTCGACCCTTTCCACTGACCTTCTGGCAAGGGAATTGAAAAGTCAGTACAGATTCTGGAGATACAGCTTCCGCGAAAAACAATAACATCCATAAAAAGAATGCATTTTCCTTATTCATTTTATTCCAAGGATTGGTGTACTGTATACCCGGGACTGTATACTATATAAAATATAGACTTACCTCTTAACTTAAACATAGATAGCACTCCTTACTTGGACATAAAGATAAGAATAATATCAATGGTAAAGGTCATTTGTCTTACTTCTTACTTCGTTGTGCGTGTACAAACATATTTTTCACGGTGTTCCAAAATAAGCGAGCAAATCACCAACGGTTGGCTGCGAAGCTGTTTATCACAAGCTTCTTCCAATGAGATTCTATCCTGATTTGCGTTTCTGATCTCAGTTGAAGAAAGAGTTATAGCCCTGTTGAATATGTTTGCGATGTACTCTGCCTCCTTTTGCCATGGTGAGGATCATATAGAGCAAATATAGAGCAAAGTGACCAACTAACTTGGGCTAGTCTCTTGCACGAATTTTAGCAGGATATGGTCCAGTTATATTTGCTCTTACAATGGGTTGTGAAGGTTGTCATTCATGTGTCAGTTATATATTTCCATTTTGCTTGGCATAAAAAATGAAATAAAATTGCATATTAACGCTTACGACGCGACGACGACGTGGGCCGCCCTTGTGGTGGAAATATAAAACCCAATGCAAAGTACAAACTATAAGCTGCCTGGGGTACAGGAGGGTGCATGATTTCAAACTGTTTATCAGTTTTATATTTCAAATTATTTCAAATATTCACTTTGATTGATGAAGGTATACCCGGGAGGTATACGTCCCCATAAGCTTCTTTTGCTGCGTTAAATAATCTGCGTTATGGTTATATAATATGATACCGCAATCCAAACTTGAAGCGTTGAAGTTCCAAGTTCGTTGAAATATTAATCCGCCAAAGTTGCCTAAGGAGATTAACCAACTACTTGCGATATTTCCTCGTGCTTCGGTCAAAGCATAGGCCCTATAGGTTAAAGACCACTAATAGGCCAGGGCGATACATTGAAATACGACGAGGAACTATTTGTTTTCATGGCATTCGAAAAGACTGCATTAAAATCGCTGAAATTGATCAAGTTCTATAGCCAACAAAGTACTTTTTAGAGTTTGATGCTTCAAAATGGTACATTTTCTCTCATTATATGAAATTTTTGTTGTAATAGTACCAAAATTCATACGCACGGCTTCGGTTTTAGTAAACATTCGCCCTATCATATTGTAACTTTCAGCTTCGAGGGCGCACTGTCATTTTAAGGTGTTTACGGTTCAGTGCGTTAAAACAAGAAAAGTCTCAGGTCAACCTATGTTGAATTTTTGCTCATTTGGCATCTAAATCATATAGTTTCACCTGATATTAGTGGCATTGAACTGCGAGAGTTCTGAATATGAGAAAATTCCACCCGAAATTAGGCATTTTCCCATTGAAACCCGTGTAATACATAATTAGTGGTATTTAACCTATAGCACAAATTCATACTTTTGAGTGTAAGTAAGTAAGTAAGTGCAAGTATATTTCCGCTATTTCTTAATTGTAAAGTCAATTTCTTTGAGATATTACTTATGATCATAATTCAATTTTGTAAGCGATTGCAATGAATCTTAAACACAAAATTGAAAGACATAACACAAACACTTTTGTCCCTACCTGATCAACCGAAGGAGTTGGGTTCAATCATGATTGTATAACCGGTGTATGGACTTTATTTACTTATTTCCACTTGAAAGGTCAAAGTGCCATAGGCCGATGAGTTGATGTCAACAGAATAATCCGGATTTTTCTCCAATGTGTTTGATGATTGTTTAGATGTTTAGTTATAAATGAGGACGACCCCTAATATGTTTTGCTTTGATGAATAAAAAAATCAAAATTAAAATTATTACTCTGAAAGGATTAACAATTAAACAAACAACTATACAACGGCAACAACAACAGAACAAATAAACACGCAAATAAATAAACAATAAGAACACTTTTTCCGCCCACTACCTGAAAAGATAAATTTGCTTCTTAGATTCACTCCTATGGTTTACTATGATTTGCTAATAAAAGCTCCATTATTTCACATTTCAAAGGAAAGCATTGCTTTAAATAGTAAACAGGATTTATTTTCTGCTTATTGGTCACTTTACTTTAAACATTAATGTGATAAAATAAAAAACTATCAACGCAATTAACATGATTAAGTATAAAATGTTACTTGATGTTCATAGCCGTCGGGAAAACACTCTACACGATACAGAGCCAGAGGGTTTATAATAATAAAACTGCTTTATTTGCCAAAATGGCTTCAGTCGAAAACACTTTAAATCTTTTGAATGTGCTTCTGTGTCACAATAATCCCAACACGCTTTACAATTTTCTTTGTATTCATCGTTATTATACAAATATTGACTGCTATGAGGGGCATGGTTAAAATTATAGGCCCAAGGTGATCTCAAAACCATGACTATGCCCCGAGGCGTAGCCGAGGGGCATAGTCATGGTTTTGAGATCACAGAGGGCCTATAATTGTAACCATGCCCCGAATAAAAAGCAGTCAATATTTGTTTTATATACCGATTCTTGTCATCTGTTTGGTTAAGCATCGATTTTGGGAAGAGAAATTAATAGTTTCAAAGCGAACGGCACACAGATTACAATCTGCGATTTATGCGTAATTATAGCGCGTGAAAACATTAACGCGTGCGTAATATCATTTTACGCTGGGAAAACTCGCAGTTTGATCGTGACGCACGTGACCGGTCCATAGTTCATTTCCATGGACCGGTCCATAGTTCATTTTGCGGGCATAGTTAATTCAATGACTGCACTTTCAACCAATCAGATGACAGGAATCTATATATGAGGTATATAATTATAAATATGTTGTGAAAGAAACATTTGTTACCCTAGAAGACCGTTACTGCATGCTTAAATGACTTGCTTGCGTACTGACATTTCAGGTACCGATTGAATCAACTCAATAATATAGTGATTTGCACTTAAGGAGCCCTTTTTCTAAGAACCTCCTGAATTTTGCTGAGGCGGGAAGATGGAGGTTCTTCAAATCTCTTCATACTTTTATTATGGACATATAGTGATGAAACATTTCACATGGTGAAATAATTTTGCTGTATCATGTGCCAGTGTTTCTAAAACAAAAACCCTTGATTGAGCCCATTTACGCAATTTTGTCAGACTTTTAAAATCGACTATATTTCATGTTTTCAATGTATTTCTAGATCTGAGTGTACAAGAAAGTTAATATTTGGAGTAAACATTTCAAATGGTTGGGTTCACAAATATATTTAAAGATAAAGTCATAGTTTTGGTGCCTTGTGTGTTTTTATATTATGTAAATACCTTAAGAAGAAGATGTTTTTAAGCAAAAATAGGTCATTTTTTAAATCTGTATTTCTCTCATGGGCAGTAACTTTTCAACACAAATCGTACATATTTACAAAGCCGAGGAACAGTTCTAAAAAATATAAATTTTCACCGTTGTGTTTGTATTTACTTACTTAGATACACACAATTTAAGTTGCATGGTTTTAGTGAACTACTAATTTGCGCAACACCAAAGGCGCACATACTTTATCCATGCCTGCGCCCATTGTGCCACGACGCACAGTGACATCGCCCCGATATCTTCATAGTAGAAATCGCCATGGTAGGTTGAATCCACAGCCACCTATGACCATTTTATTCGGACCTTATGAGATGCATATTATTAGCGAAGTGACTTGACTAAGGCTACTGTATAGACGGGGTAATTGATTTCTCGCTCTGTGAGCAAGCTTGTATACGACATTGCGGTCAATGGTTATACTCTCTCCACTTGAGTGAGTGCCGCTATAGCCTGCTGGGCGCTGTAGTCCATATAGGACCAACGCAATATAAAATTGAGAGTTTTGGTCAAATTTTGACTTCAAAGCGCACGGCCAATTTTCAAAGCGCACGCTAACGACTATAATATCTGTTCAACACGTATTTTCAAGTGTATGAGACCACATCTGGTTTCTTGAGAAAAATTCATTTACGGAGATATTCATCATTTTGTAACCCAGTATCCGAAGATTTTCGTCTGATATCAAAATCGTGCATAGCAATTCACGTGTATGGATCCCGTGTATTCATTTTAATGTCTCTGCTGCACCAAATAATTATTAGCCAGGCGATGTCGGTGTGCGACGTACACTTTTTTCATTAACATAATTCATCAGATGCATTTTATCTGTTGTATTATATCAGCTTCATTTCTCACTAAAATTTAATTTTCTTCATGTCCTAGCCCCTCTCTCCATATTAATAGGCATGGAAATCTGACCTTAATTAGAAATAATAAAAAAATCATGATAAAATGTATTTATTTAGGTTTTAAATCTTTATTATTTTTATATAATGCAGATTAGTATTCATGTTATAATTAATAGATTTCTCCTCTTTCCTATTTCAATGGTCAGTTGTAACTATACAGCTACTTGTAAGACAGTAAAATGTACTGCTTTATTTATTAATGCTTACATGCAGCAAGAAAAGTCCATTACAGCACTTCTGACAACATAGGGCTCTTTGGCATACAATGGTACAAGTGGCATTGATTGGTGACCCATGCTAAACTTGTTATATATAATTAAGAAATAAAGGGTAATGCAGTATCCTTTACACCCAAATAATGTGTCCGAGGCAGTAAAAACATAAATAATGGGTGAGGCGCAGCCGAACCCATTATTTACGTTTTTACTGCCGAGGACACATTATTTGGGTGTAAAGGATAATGCTGCACCCTTTATTTCTATTCTATTACCACAAAATAGTGCGATTTAAAGAGAAAATATCAAATTTTTTGCCCAAATATTTCAAGTTGGTTACCTCAAGGTGTAGCGCCTACACGTAGCCAAAGCGTATGCACATTCCAATAACACAACCTAACATTCCATTCTCCCCTATAAGCAGGTATGCACATACAATAACACACCCCTGGCATTCCATTCTCCCCTACATAAGCAGGTGTGCTGTGCGCTTTGCTGTGCGCTGTGATGATATAAGAACATAAAGTTCGTTGCCCTTGACACTTTATCGCTAATTAATGGTCTGTCACGTGACGCGTTCCAACAAATCACAGTGCGCGATTTTGAATAATGGGTCGTGGGGGTAATAGAATTTCATATTAAGGTTATTAATTATTTTAAACTATTGTGATTTGGTAGTTCACAGCATATTACGAATGGTAGTGGGCTATAGCAAAAACTGCATTGCTCAATTTATAGCGAGCGTGTAGAAGAATTCAAATATGGCAGATATACTTTTAAAGGTGCTGCGGTTCTTGAGCTACGTTTTAAAGAGGGATGAAACTACAACACTTTTGTAAAACGTACATAACTCATTAACAACAATAAATTAAGCAAGTTTGCAAAGTATACGATTTGTAGAATGAACTTTTGCAAAACATGAAGGTGTTAATTTTCAATAATATATTGATCTAGATAATGAAAATCAATTTTTAGGTTGCTTCGACCAACAATACCTCGTCTACCCTTAAGATTCGATTATTAACTTGCACGGTATATTCTATTGTTTTATGTTCATTATAATTACATTTTCCGCATTCTAATATAATAACTGCAATGGCCGCTGACAAAACAGTTGCAAAACTATATTTGGAGTCTAATTTTGAGAACTAATGTTTTTCCACAACAGTTAAAAATACATTGAAATCATTATTTCAATTCTCTGAAAGAATTAGTTCATTCTTTATTAAAATTAAAATTGATTGCAATAATCGCTGAGGATTTATGCATTAAAACGTTATTTTGCTCAATTCTATTTCTTC
Source organism: Amphiura filiformis (assembly GCF_039555335.1). Lineage (NCBI taxonomy): Eukaryota > Metazoa > Echinodermata > Ophiuroidea > Amphilepidida > Amphiuridae > Amphiura > Amphiura filiformis. Next base: position 13,338,933 of record NC_092636.1, read on the forward strand.
AAGCATACAGCCATGCATTCCTATTTCAAATGATCCATGCTGACACAAATATACACATGGAATAGCACGAGGTGCACAAGCCCTGTCTGATGGAAGCGTGACCTATGGTTAAATCATAGATTTTATTCATAGACTCTATCATACCCGGTATCTACGGGAAGTTAATGAAGATCCCCCCCCCCCAGGACTCTACCAAACCAACTTTTTTAGCTTCCTTTTATGGTCCTATAACACATTCAAGATGTTAACAAAAAATAATTCCTGGCACTCAGGGGGCGAAAATTATAACTGCTCAGATTTCAAAGAAAATGGTCTCAAATTGATCGTCATGTAAAACCAAGTAATCGTTTGCACTGTCTAAAGTGCTTTGTTATTGACCAAATTTGCCAATAAAGGTCAGTCCCCATTACAGCCTATTTGACCACAACCTTTGTTGTGATGTTTCCCAGGTAACGAAACATCCTACATGGTTACAACCATTCCTTATTTGACTCGTTTTTACATGACAAGCAATTTGAGACCAATTTCGTTGAAATTGGAGCATTTTTAATTTTTGGCCCCTGTGTGGCCAAAAAAACTGACCACTCCCCAAAGGTTTAAACCACTAAATTATCTTGAATGTGTTATAGGACCATAAAAGGAAGCTAAAAAAGTTGGTTTGGTAGAGTCCTGTGGGGGGTCATCATTAACTTCTGGTAGATACCGGCCAGCTGCCAGCTCCATTGAAACACTGCAAAAGAGGGGTGACTTACATGTCGCAGAAGTACACTAAGGAGTAAAAACACAATGGCGATTTTATTTATTTTTGAAAACAATATTCAAGGTCCCATTTGACATGTAAATTTTTTTCTCAAGTGACTGCCTGTAAAAAAAATCTCTGTTTGTAATTAAGCTCATTTTTAACAAAAAATTGTCGCAAAACTATGGTCTATATTAAGGTATCCTGCGAATAGTAAATAACACAGGGACAAAATGATGGGTATGTCCTATAATGTTGTTGAAACTATGTAGGAGTATCAGTATCAAAGTCAATATCGTTTGAAAGTTATGGGATACAATATAGAAATCCATGTATTCGTTATTTGTCAATATTTTGCATTTAGGGCAAAATTAGTGATTTTTTGTCTAGAAACACTGATACGAGGTAGGCAAAAAAATTCATTGCCATGAGCAAGGAATCATCAACCAAGAGGCATATACCAAATATGAGGCCTCCTTAAAAATGAATAGAGGAAGAATATTTGCACAAACCTCTATGTATAAAACACAAAAGAAGAAGAAGAAAAGAACAGTAATCAAACACAAATCCTAAATATCTTGTGATTTTATTTTTCTGCATTGTATTGAAAACTTTATTTCTCTGTTACTTTAAAATATATTGTGAAATGTATGTAACAAGATACTCATCAGACGCGAACGCGATATTTAAGGAATACTATGTCTTCAACCTAAAAGCCTTATTCTGTCGGTCCGTGCCACGTCACTTCCGGTTGATGATGCGACTCACGGTCGAGTGAAAACAAGTCCCTGATTCGATTTTTGTTGATGATTTCTGTCATTGGTGTTATGTAAATTTCGATCGCAAATAGTCAGTGGAATCAAACAACCGTTTCTAAGTCTTCAGAGTGGAAGAAACTTACTTGATTTACCGTTTATAAACTGACAAACTTAAGATTAAATTCCATTGTCGAGTGTCGTTTTTTCCGAAATTGAATGTCACCCCAACAACATCGCTGTGGGGTGTAGCCTCCTTCACAGCCGGTTTCTGTTGTTCATAACAAACCGTGAGCCACATGCAGTTTGAGCCTGAGACTAGAGATAGCCCGGATGTTGGACCGACAGAATAAACTAAATACTTCATTTCACCATATTTAGATCACGGTCTGTGCTTAGACAAATAATTACCAATGACACGTTTAATGGTTATTGCAGACCGAAAACTGTCTATGACTATGATAATAAAGCTCAAATCAGCAGTGCACCAAAAACAGCGTGCAATGAACTTCTCCAAAACCAATTTCCCTTGTGATTAAACTATATACGTTATGTCATTTTGTTGCAGAGCTTGTTTTGTTGTGTCTCAGACATTTTAAACAGAGCAAAGCAAAATGACATTTGGTTGTTGTGTTCATGGTGCTGATACGGTCTAAAGATGTTAATTAAAATTTTCTTAAATGTTATGATTCAACATTCATGTAAAACAGTCACGTCTCATAAATGCGATCAATTGCGTCATGAATCTAGCTAGGCCCATGCATTTTTCTCTTAACATTTCTTTTTAAAAAAAGTGTTGATAAAAAAATCAGCAACTACCAAAAAACAAGCAAACCTCCTCCAAGAGACAACTTGCCCTGCAATGGTTTAGCATGAACATACCTTTTAGGCTTTTTTACGTACATTATTGCTTTGCTCATTCAAAGCTAATGTGTCATCAATAATTACAGCCAGAAGTTTACATTTCTTACCTTTCTTTATACTTACACCATTTATGTTGATAGATAATTCATTAACACTGTTCCTAATTGTATTGTAGTTTCTAGAACCTTACACCTAACCTTTAAAGTCATAACGTGTGATTTGCCCTCACTTTTTTCGAATTTCTACTTTTTGCACCATTGTAAAGGCCATTGGTGTACATAAATGCCATGTGAAAGACTAAGCCTGAAGTGCTTTAATTACAGTAAAATGTAACATTTATAATAAAACCGGGTCGACCCGGTTTTATTCTGAGCTCACCGACGAGTGCTGAATAAATACGTCGCTTGCATGTGAATAGTGAATCATTGAATAAGTGACGTACCGTATAAACTGTATGCATATCGCATTCGTAGTACGTCTTGTTTGTACATCCCATCAGCTGCGTGTAGCTCGGAAATAATCATGAAAAATAATACGACTTTTTGGCGAGATTATACATGCATTTGTAGGCGCTGTACGTCGACTTGACGCATAACCTGTATGTATATCGCTATTCGTCTTATACGTCTTGTTTGAATTCCATTAGCTGCGTGAAGCTGTGTAAAATACACGCATTGTAGGTGCTGGAATGAAATACCCATTTTCTTCGTTTTACATACTGCAGTTACTGTCCGTTTTCCTATACACAATACACAGTGCTCTCACCATTGACGCGTGACCCCTACAAATGATGTACGTTGCAAGAATGGGTACTTGCCTAGTTAACATCACTGTGTGAAAAATAACCAGCCAATATGTTAGGTATTCTCCAAACTTCTAGCAAATATATTTCTCTAACATGACCTAAAATTACAGCTAGGTTAGATGTTCAGAAATAGTCGCACTTTTGTAAAATATGAGTGAGGGCAAGGCATAGCTAGCCAAATCCCCGTGTTAATTGAATGGAGATTTGACCGAAAATATTGGTATCGGACCGCTCACTTCTGAAGGATGCCACAAAAAACGGTACAAGCTACATCTTAACTATTCTCTGGCAATCATCATGATGAGTTTCTTATATAGTATGCCGAAATTGGGTACTGTAGGTGATTGACAAAGGGTCGCACTTTTCTGATAAATAAGGGACAGTGAACATGAAATATCAGCGCCCATAAACCCAAGTTAGTAGCTAGTTAGTGGAGGCCGTCACGGACTGATTATTGATTATTGAAGTGCCTTATTAATAGATACGCACGATTTAGGGCAAGAAAAACAAACCGGGACACTTTTGGAGACATCATCATCATCATCATCATCATCATCATCATCATCATCATCATCATCATCATCATCATCGACATCATCATCATCATCACTTTCTACATTTTTTCTAAACAACATAGGGCCTACCGTTTTAATAAGATTTTTTTCTTGAAAGTAACTATAATTATTGTTTAGAGCGTGATGAAATAAAACATCACGATTTTCATCACAAAACAAATATAATGCATAAGAAATCGTTTGTTTTAGAGCGTGATGATGAAATAAAACATCACGATTTTCATCCCGAAACAAAGTAATACATAAGAAATCAATTTTTCGTGAGTGATGAAATAAAACATCAAAATTGTCATCACGAAACAAAGTAATACATGAGAAATCGTTTGTTTTAAAGCGTGATGAAATAAAACATCACGATTTTCATCACAAAACAAAGTAATAGGCCTACAAAAGAAATACATTTTTCGAGAGTGATTAAATAAAACATCACGATTTTCATCACGGAACAAAGTAATACATAAGACATCGTTTGTTTGATTGCAATCAACCGCGACAGTTCGTCTCACACACATAACAATGCACTGCGATCAAATAGGTTGATGACAACATTTGATTGAATGGACTGCACTGCGCCATGATTACGTGCACCGGTTCAAATCCTTTGTTTGGAGCCAATCAATAATTTCACGTACAGCCTCTATGCAAATTAGAGTTTACACACGCTGCAGCTGGGGTAATCGACCGAAGCTGGTTGCCGTTAGTGATCGAATGCATGAGCTTATTTGCTTTACTGAATCGATTTACTGGATTAATTTCCTGTTAACTGGGTTTAATGCCACAAAGGTCGAATCGCCTTTGCCATGGACCATGACTGCATCATGACCTCATTTGTTTGGCTCGAAATTAAAAGGGGGCAATGCAATCAGTAGCTATCAGTGAAAACTAACATTTAAATAGGAATTTATTTTTTATGCAAATCGTTTTTAGTCTAATATAGTTTTCATTTCGTTGACGAGTAAATGTAATTACAAGAAGAAGAAAAAGAAAAAAACGACACTACTAAAACAAAAAACCTAAATATTTTGTGATTTTATTTTTCCTCATTGTATTGAAAACTTTATTTCATCATCTCTGTTACTTTAAAAGATTGTGAAATTTATGTAACAAAATATCCATCAGACGCGAACGCGATGTTTAAGGAATACTATGTCGCCAACCTAAAAGCCTTATAAAGTAAATACTTCATTTCACCATATTTAGATCACGGTCTGTGCTTAGACAAATAAGTACCAATGACACGTTTAATGGTTATTGCAGACTATGATAATAAAGCTCAAATCAGCAGTGCACCAAAAACAGCGTGCAATGAACCACGTGTTCCAATATCTGTGATTGAACTTCTCCAAAACCAATTTCACTTGTGATTAAACTATACGTTATGTCATTTTGTTGCAGAGCTTGTTTTGTTGTGTCTCAGACATTTTTAACAGAGCAAAGCAAAATGACATTTGGTTGTTGTGTTCACGGTGCTGATACGGTCTAATGATGTTAATTTGATATATTTTAAAGGCCCATTGAGTGATTTGCTCATCCGAACGATCGTAAAAATCATCAAAATTCAGATTTTGGTACCTTTGTGAATGGAGCTTTAACTTCGTAAATGCTGCCATTTTCTTTGTTTTTGCCATTTTTCATACAAAATACCAAATGTCAATTTGAATAACTTATCCTTCACTTTTAGACAATTTATAAACGATTATATTGTGTTGGAATCACGGAATGGGTCTTTAAATGTTATGCTTTAACATTCATGAAAAACGGTCACGACTTGCGATTAATTGCGTGATTAATCTAACTAGGCCCATGCATTTTTATCTAAACTTTTCTTTAAACAAAGTGTTGTTAAAAATCAATAACTAACAACAAACAAACGACCCTCCTCCATTTCAACTTTTGGTAGTGGCAAACACGGACGTGGCACATTTGTTTATTATTAAACACAATTTTGAAATCATTTTGATCTGTTAGAATTGTAACCATGGTGATGAAGTACGATATAATACTTTTTAACCAGAGACGGTATAAAGGCCTAACACCTTCCCTGATATATCTTGCGGAACGAGTGATGGACATCAAGATAACTCATCAATCACGGTTGGTTTCATGGAAAGTACTTAGTCTATGTACTGTATGTTTAAAGTTATCAACTTAGTACAACGAGTATGTGTTGCTGCGATATTATTTTTCCCGCTTTCAATGGGGGCAAATTAACGAGGTTTAGGTAAACAGGTAATGGAGTGCCAGTAGATTGTGATTGATTGATTGATTGATTGATTGATTGATTGATTGATTGATTGATTGATTGATTGATTGATTGTTTGGTTGGTTGGTTGGTTGGTTGATTGATTGATTGATTGATTGGTTGATTGATTGATTGATTGATTGATTGATTGATTGATTGATTATCCGAAAGTTAGCAGATATCTTGCGGATCTAGGTATCCGCAAGATATCTGCTAACGGGCACTTTTTAAGGTATACAAAGGTTTCCGGGTAGACATCAGGAAGTCTCCCAAAAACTCCAATATTTCAAATGAGTTACCCAGAAGGTTCCCAGGAGTAACCCGGTGGATATCCGCTTTTAATTTGACCCTGAAAATAGCCTAAGGCATTGTGGGTAGGTACATGCTCAAAGATCACTGAATGATTTCAAAATGGAGTAGCTAGCTGTTTTGCATAGTGCAGTTATGCTGCAGCAAACATGATTCGACCTTTGCAGTACTTAAACCTGGGACAGGAAATTACTCCAGCAATATCAATCGATTAAGTCTAGCCCATCCTCCACATTGAATGGTGGACTGCACGTATGCCCAAATATGGCACTTGCCAATCAATAATCACCCACTTGAAATCCTCTGACTCGCTCCACTGACCAAAGTTATGGACAGATAAGGGAGTTGTTTTTGCTGTTATCTGTCATTTACATATCAGGGAGGTACGAACATTTGCAGATGCCCCACCTACTCAGTTTTTAGCCTACATGTGATGATTCATTATTCTTGATTGACAGCAAGTACAAACAATATCCGTCAAGGGTTTAGCTTTAATGCCCTTCAGAAGAGAGCGGTCCACAAGTGAGTGATAGTCACTAAAAGCTGCATTCGGTTTACACAGGGAATTTTGCAGGCCATGCCGTGCCCTTCCTTATTAAAACACCAAAGTGCGAATATTTCCAAACATATAATTTAGCTATAAATTTAGGACATATTACAAAATTATATTTGCCGGTTATTTTTCACACAGTGACGTTAACTAGGCAATGCCCGATACCTCTAACATACACTGTTTTAGAGGTCACACGTCAATGGTGAGAGCACTGTGTATTGTGTATAGGAAAATGAACAGTAACTGCAGTATGGCTAACTATTTAAAGACCTATCTAGCTTTCAATTATGCGTCAATTAAAGGGCATTTCGTGATCCACAGCCTCATCCCCATTCTTTTCTCAAAAAAGTTGAGATTGTTATACCGCTGTTATTTTTAATCTTGCAGATTAATTCGTTTTGCAAACATTGAATTACATCTGTGCTTAGACAAATAATTACCAATGACACGTTTAATGGTTATTGCAGACCGAAAACTGTCTATGACTATGATAATAAAGCTCAAATCAGCAGTGCACCAAAAACAGCGTGCAATGAACTTCTCCAAAACCAATTTCCCTTGTGATTAAACTATATAAGTTATGTCATTTTGTTGCAGAGCTTGTTTTGTTGTGTCTCAGACATTTTAAACAGAGCAAAGCAAAATGACATTTGGTTGTTGTGTTCATGGTGCTGATACGGTCTAAAGATGTTAATTAAAATTTTCTTAAATGTTATGATTCAACATTCATGTAAAACAGTCACGTCTCATAAATGCGATCAATTGCGTCATGAATCTAACTAGGCCCATGCATTTTTCTCTTAACATTTCTTTTTTTAAAAAGTGTTGATAAAAAATCAGCAACTACCAAAAAACAAGCAAACCTCCTCCAAGAGACAACTTGCCCTGCAATGGTTTAGCATGAACATACCTTTTAGGCTTTTTTACGTACATTATTGCTTTGCTCATTCAAAGCTAATGTGTCATCAATAATTACAGCCAGAAGTTTACATTTCTTACCTTTCTTTATACTTACACCATTTATGTTGATAGATAATTCATTAACACTGTTCCTAATTGTATTGTAGTTTCTAGAACCTTACACCTAACCTTTAAAGTCATAATGTGTGATTTGCCCTCACTTTTTTCGAATTTCTACTTTTTGCACCATTGTAAAGGCCATTGGTGTACATAAATGCCATGTGAAAGACTAAGCCTGAAGTGCTTTAATTACAGTAAAATGTAACATTTATAATAAAACCGGGTCGACCCGGTTTTATTCTGAGCTCACCGACGAGTGCTGAATAAATACGTCGCTTGCATGTGAATAGTGAATCATTGAATAAGTGACGTACCGTATAAACTGTATGCATATCGCATTCGTAGTACGTCTTGTTTGTACATCCCATCAGCTGCGTGTAGCTCGGAAATAATCATGAAAAATAATACGACTTTTTTGGCGAGATTATACATGCATTTGTAGGCGCTGTACGTCGACTTGACGCATAACCTGTATGTATATCGCTATTCGTCTTATACGTCTTGTTTGAATTCCATTAGCTGCGTGAAGCTGTGTAAAATACACGCATTGTAGGCGCTGGAATGAAATACCCATTTTCTTCGTTTTACCTCATTTGTTTGGCTCGAAATTAAAAGGGGGCAATGCAATCAGTAGCTATCAGTGAAAACTAACATTTAAATAGGAATTTATTTTTTATGCAAATCGTTTTTAGTCTAATATAGTTTTCATTTCGTTGACGAGTAAATGTAATTACAAGAAGAAGAAAAAGAAAAAAACGACACTACTAAAACAAAAAAACCTAAATATTTTGTGATTTTATTTTTCCTCATTGTATTGAAAACTTTATTTCATCATCTCTGTTACTTTAAAAGATTGTGAAATTTATGTAACAAAATATCCATCAGACGCGAACGCGATGTTTAAGGAATACTATGTCGCCAACCTAAAAGCCTTATAAAGTAAATACTTCATTTCACCATATTTAGATCACGGTCTGTGCTTAGACAAATAAGTACCAATGACACGTTTAATGGTTATTGCAGACTATGATAATAAAGCTCAAATCAGCAGTGCACCAAAAACAGCGTGCAATGAACCACGTGTTCCAATATCTGTGATTGAACTTCTCCAAAACCAATTTCACTTGTGATTAAACTATACGTTATGTCATTTTGTTGCAGAGCTTGTTTTGTTGTGTCTCAGACATTTTAACAGAGCAAAGCAAAATGACATTTGGTTGTTGTGTTCACGGTGCTGATACGGTCTAATGATGTTAATTTGATATATTTTAAAGGCCCATTGAGTGATTTGCTCATCCGAACGATCGTAAAAATCATCAAAATTCAGATTTTGGTACCTTTGTGAATGGAGCTTTAACTTCGTAAATGCTGCCATTTTCTTTGTTTTTGCCATTTTTTCATACAAAATACCAAATGTCAATTTGAATAACTTATCCTTCACTTTTAGACAATTTATAAACGATTATATTGTGTTGGAATCACGGAATGGGTCTTTAAATGTTATGCTTTAACATTCATGAAAAACGGTCACGACTTGCGATTAATTGCGTGATTAATCTAACTAGGCCCATGCATTTTTATCTAAACTTTTCTTTAAACAAAGTGTTGTTAAAAATCAATAACTAACAACAAACAAACGACCCTCCTCCATTTCAACTTTTGGTAGTGGCAAACACGGACGTGGCACATTTGTTTATTATTAAACACAATTTTGAAATCATTTTGATCTGTTAGAATTGTAACCATGGTGATGAAGTACGATATAATACTTTTTAACCAGAGACGGTATAAAGGCCTAACACCTTCCCTGATATATCTTGCGGAACGAGTGATGGACATCAAGATAACTCATCAATCACGGTTGGTTTCATGGAAAGTACTTAGTCTATGTACTGTATGTTTAAAGTTATCAACTTAGTACAACGAGTATGTGTTGCTGCGATATTATTTTTCCCGCTTTCAATGGGGGCAAATTAACGAGGTTTAGGTAAACAGGTAATGGAGTGCCAGTAGATTGTGATTGATTGATTGATTGATTGATTGATTGATTGATTGATTGTTTGGTTGGTTGATTGATTGATTGATTGATTGATTGATTGATTGATTGATTGATTGATTGATTGATTGATTGATTGATTGATTGGTTATCCGAAAGTTAGCAGATATCTTGCGGATCTAGGTATCCGCAAGATATCTGCTAACGGGCACTTTTTAAGGTATACAAAGGTTTCCGGGTAGACATCAGGAAGTCTCCCAAAAACTCCAATATTTCAAATGAGTTACCCAGAAGGTTCCCAGGAGTAACCCGGTGGATATCCGCTTTTAATTTGACCCTGAAAATAGCCTAAAGCATTGTGGGTAGGTACATGCTCAAAGATCACTGAATGATTTCAAAATGGAGTAGCTAGCTGTTTTGCATAGTGCAGTTATGCTGCAGCAAACATGATTCGACCTTTGCAGTACTTAAACCTGGAACAGGAAATTACTCCAGCAATATCAATCGATTAAGTCTAGCCCATCCTCCACATTGAATGGTGGACTGCACGTATGCCCAAATATGGCACTTGCCAATCAATAATCACCCACTTGAAATCCTCTGACTCGCTCCACTGACCAAAGTTATGGACAGATAAGGGAGTTGTTTTTGCTGTTATCTGTCATTTACATATCAGGGAGGTACGAACATTTGCAGATGCCCCACCTACTCAGTTTTTAGCCTACATGTGATGATTCATTATTCTTGATTGACAGCAAGTACAAAAAATATCCGTCATGGGTTTAGCTTTAATGCCCTTCAGAAGAGAGCGGTCCACAAGTGAGTGATAGTCACTAAAAGCTGCATTCGGTTTACACAGGGAATTTTGCAGGCCATGCCGTGCCCTTCCTTATTAAAACACCAAAGTGCGAATATTTCCAAACATATAAATTAGCTATAAATTTAGGACATATTACAAAATTATATTTGCCGGTTATTTTTCACACAGTGACGTTAACTAGGCAATGCCCGATACCTCTAACATACACTGTTTTAGAGGTCACACGTCAATGGTGAGAGCACTGTGTATTGTGTATAGGAAAATGAACAGTAACTGCAGTATGGCTAACTATTTAAAGACCTATCTAGCTTTCAATTATGTGTCAATTAAAGGGCATTTCGTGATCCACAGCCTCATCCCCATTCTTTTCTCAAAAAAGTTGAGATTGTTATACCGCTGTTATTTTTAATCTTACAGATTAATTCGTTTTGCAAACATTGAATTACATTCTGGTGTACCAGAACGTAATTCAACGCAGTGGCCTTTGGAGTATTGTAATACACAGGCATAACTCACAAAAGCAAATTCGGAATCAACTGAGAGTTTGAAAGAGTCTGCCCGGATCTGCATTTCTGATCTCAGCTGACAGCTACCGACTATATTTATAAATACGTATTTATAAATACGCACGTGACCCATGGGCACGACATACCAAGACCAACAAGCGTGACCAAATTCTCATGCCTTTGAAAAGGATAGGAACTCTAAATATAATCAAATTTACGTATTAATTGAATAGCAATATTATTACACATGGAGGATTCCGAATTTGTAATATGTTATCAAAAACAACATTTTGAAAGTATTTGCCGAAGGAAAAATATTTATCGGTGGAAACGTTATAATATAATCACAAAGTTGAACAAAATAGACAATTTGTGCTGCACAGTAATCTCGTGCTGTTTACCACCTTTGCATTCAAATGTATAGGAAGACCACCCGCTGTGTAGAAGGTCACTTCAAGACTTACTGTCTACAATTTGTTATGGCAGCGCAGAGGTGTTCACGTGCGTATTTATAAATGCGTATTTATAGTCGAAGCATACTGGCTGAGGAAAGAGTTTAAACTAACTTTCGGAAAAAGAACATTTTTAGTTTTTATGACTTATTTTTAAATTTTTAGGACTTATCAATTGTATGCAATTCCAAACAGAACAGAATAGTTTCAGTGTATGTATTATTTTCATATTGGAATTTTTGGAATAGAGAACCTTCGGAAAGGAGAATATTTTTTTCGGAATAGCAACCCCTCTCTGCCCGGTATGATAAACACAGGACTGAATAGCAATCGGAATAAAGAATGGTAAAATTGCACGTTCGGAATAGTGAGGAATTGCCTATTAGGGCCTACACAGAATTTCGGAAATAAATCTAATAATGGAACTTATTTTTTGCAACTTTGCTAAGCTGCGTCTGGAACCACCAGACTTCATCAGGAAACTCGTGTCGCTGATGGGTATACAGACCCTGTGTGTTGGAATTTGTTGGATTTGGTAGGGTTAGGCAAGAAGATTTAATAAGAATGCAGGTGCAATAGATTACATAACGCATTGTGCCAATTTGATTTGGAGGCCCCAAACTCACTGTGAAGAAAGCATGTGTACTCAAGTGGCCATGTTTTGGTTTAGGTATAAGATTGACAGTGGCGGCAGGAGCATTACAAGTTAGAGGGAGATGATCATAAATTTTACTAGGATATTTGGGCGTGATGCGTGCGAAAAAATTCAATTTCAGATTATTTTAGCCCAAAATAAAGGTGAATTTTATTTTGGCCAAAACATAATGTTTTTCGGGCTAAAAAGAAAAATACACAGTGCCTTATTTGAGGCGGATAATTTAAATAAATTGAATAGAGTAGTGATCGATTACCCGTAACAACGTGGCTTGGCTACCAGGTCCATGCCTATCTGTGTCACTTTCTAACAATGTATATTTTGGTTAAACACATATTCAATACAGTCTTTTTATTTAAAGTTTTTTTTAATATCACGAATATCAAGTTTAAAAGCCAAGGGAAAGTCAGGGAGTGAAGGAGGGAGGTGTGAAAAGAGTTTTATCCCCGGGTTTTATCTGTATGTGCGAAAATTTAAGTAACATTCAAAATTCAAATCACACAAATGAAAATCATGCGCCCTGGTAAAAGCATGATAGCTTGACTTGATGTAGGATCACGTTAACAATATTATGAAGCGGAACTTTAACCTGATTTACAAGTATTTCCAGTTTTTTCTCTTTCCGGCTATATGGTATCATGCATTCTAAAATCTAAAAATGAATTTGAATTTGGTTTTGACACTATATAGTTTAATCAGCCTCACAAAAATAGACTTTTTGAGAAAAACAGCTTTTATAATTGTGCAATTATTACTTGTTCAAGTGTTGATGAATAGGTTTGGTACAATTTACAAGTCTTACTATTTATTTTATTATTTATTTTATATCGCGCCTTTTGTGGATGTAAGGGCTTTTACAACTAAACAAATTTACCCCTTTTCTAGAAACCTCCTTTGCAATTTAAGTCGAGTCCATTTTTGCACTACTTTATGTGCCCAAGTTTGCGAAATGAAAAAGGAAAATTAAAATATCTCATTACTTTTCTTATTATGATTTTTTAAATAAATTCGGCAAAATGCCATTTTTTAGTATTTCCGAAGCTACATGTACAACTTTTGACCCAAAAACAGTTCCTCTAGGTTTTGATAGGTAATCATTTTGATTTTTTTTTAAATTCGCGAAATAATACACATTTTATGGCAAATGATTAAAAATTTATATTTTTGAAATTTAACAGTCCTCAAAGTAAATTGTATAAATCTAATGATATGTACTTATGGGGGTACTACACCCTGGCCAAAGTTTGTGCCTAGTTTTGCATTTTTCTCAAAAATTATACTGCATTGGTGACAAGTAAGATATGTATATTATAGGGGCAATGACTACAATTACTAGACTGAAAATTCAGCAACTCAAGGCAAGTAGTTATTGATTTATTGATCAAATATTGGTTTTCCCTCATTTTTGACTGTAACTCCACAACTGTTGTCTGTGCTGAAATAAAATTTCCAGTACAGTAGTTGTAGTCCTTGCCCCTATAATATACATATCTTACTTGTCACTAATGCGCTATAGTTTTTGAGAAAAACCCAAAAATAAACCCAAAATTGGGCAGGGGTGTAGTACCCCCTTAAAGTGTAGAGCTGGGATGAAAAGCCGTCCATCATATGAAAATTTTGACCTTTCGTATTGAAGATATAGGTTTGTTTTTCAAAAACACCAAAACATTTATGTCTTTTGGGGGGGGAAATCTATATCTTTAATATGAATGGTCAAAATTTTCAATTGATGGTCGGCTTTTCATATCATTAGATTTACAAAGTTTACTTCGAGAACTGTTAAGTATCAAAAATATCAAATTTTAATAATTAGCCATAAAATTTGTACCATATTGCGAATGAAAAAAAAAATCAAAATTATTATTTACATTACAGACTAAGGACATTCCTCGTATTCAGAATGCAATTTCGATGTATCTGATGTGGACTCAGGTCCCACAAAAATCCGATTTCTTAACAGGACTCAATATTCTAACATATCAAGAAAACAAAATAATGTTCATGACTTTAAATGTGCTGGGTACAACAGTTACACTAAAATAACAAATTGATATTCCAGCTCCATGGAAGGTAATTAACAGGGCTCAATTTTTAATTACTAACATACAATAAAACGAAATAATAATTATGACATTATATGTGCTGGGTGCAACAAATGATGATTCAGCAATATGTTCAGTCAAATGAATTATTTTATTATTAGGGGTTATGGTACTTTCATAATGGCAGGTCGTCTTGTACTTTATTTATGTAAATGTAGATATTTATAAATGTAGATATTTATATAGCGCTTTATGCCGTAAACAGCCTCAAAGCGCTTTACATTTATTCCGAAAAAACACAAAACGTTTTAATAACATTTAAATGTCGGGTTATATAAAGGTCGTGAAAACATTTTAAAAACGTTATTGTAAATATTTTGGGAAAACATTTTTGGCAAAATATTTTTCAACCCCAAAATAACATTCTGTTTAGAATGATTTGTACCAAGTTTTCAAAATGTTTTTGGAATGTTATTAAAACGTTTTTATACCCTTTATATAACCCGACATTTAAATGTTTTCTGTAAAACATTTGTATTTGCTGTGCAGTAAATTACCAACAAATGTTATTTAATGTAATGAAAACGTTTTATACCATTAATGCACCCTTTATATAACCCGACATTTAAACGTTTTCTGACAACCTTTTATAACATTTTGCGAATGATGTCGAAAACGTTTTGTGTTTGCTGGGTTGGTATGATATTATAGTGTGGGTAAAAATACACATCGTGGTGGTTGTTTGACCTTCCTACCACCTTCCCTTCCGGAGATATCGTATATTTCCTGTTCGGAAAATCTATGGGAATTTCCGGAAATCTGAAAAAAAACAATCATTGTAATTAAAAAAATTAAATGAGATATTTCAATTTTTCTTTTTGATTTTGAAAGCATTAGTCAAGTTACATAAAGTAGTGCAAACAAATGGTCTCAAATTTGATTGCAAAGGTGGTTTCTAGCAAAGGGGTAAATTTATTTTGTTGCAAAAGCCATTACATCCACAAAAGGCGCGACATAAAAGAAATAATAAAATAAATAGGAAGGCTTGATAATTGTACCAAACCTATTCTTTTTGTGTTAGTTTTTATTCATCAACACTTAATCCAAACCCAAATTGAATCAAACCGAACAAGTAATACACAATTAAAAACACACATTATAAAAACGAAAATATCAAAATACACAATAATACACGATCACAATACAATCCTTTAGATGCAATCACATTGCAGCAAGCCCATGCAAATACAGACTTGACATTTAATACGGAATATTTTTTGAAAAATTCCAAGACTGGTCTGGAAGGGGTCTGCATAAACAGAAGGGTTTAATATTAATTAGGGTGTGTCGGGAGATGGTGTAAAATAATTGTTTAACAGAAAATGTGCTTTCCATTAGTTTACATTATGGCACTCATAATGTAGTGAATTGGCCTAAAATGGCGGATTTAAGGAGACTGAATTTGATTTTGTGGGGGTAAAATTCTGAATTTGAGCAACTTTTTTCTGATATTATCAAATTCATTGAGGTTTGAGGCGATATTTACTGAGCCTAAATACCAATAAGTGTTCGTCAGAACTGAAATGCACTTGTAATCTACCAGTTTTGAAAGTGTGGGGAGCTTTAAAGAATAGTGGTACGCACTCATAAAGTTTGAATGGTCCCCTGGGGCCAAATGTTATAAACTTACTGTACGCAAAGAAACAGCGTGGGTTCATTGGACAACCAAGAATCCGCACAGTTGATTTTTTTACCGTAAGTTTATAACATTTGACCCCAGGGGGCCATCCAAACCTTCTGAGTACGTACCACTTTTAAGATAAGAGCCCTGTTTTAAGCTCTTACCTTGTTCAAAAAATTGGTACATTACAAGTGTATTTCAGTTGTGATGAATGCCAATTGCTGATGAAGTTTAAGAAATATCACCTCAAACAACTATGAATTTGATAATAACAGCACAATGTTGCAAAAGGTCCGAAATTGTGTCCCCCCACAAAGCTAAAATTCAGCCTCCCTACATCCGCCATTTTAGGCAAATTCGCTACATTAAGAGCACTATAATGTAAGCTTATGGAAAGCACATTTTCTATCACACAACTATTTTACACCATCTCCCGACACACCCTAATTAATATTTAGCCCGTGCGGTTTATGCAGACTCCGTCCAGGCCAGTCTTGGAATTTTGCGAACAAATATTCCATATTAAATGTCAAGTCTGTATCAAGCCCATGCAAATCTCAACAATAAAATATATTGAAATGCATGTAGGGTTTTAAATTTGGATACTGCTTGATTGCTATCACGGCCACAGCCAGTTTGAGCTCCTTCGTCACTAAGGGACGCACCATTAGCTATTATCGGGGGCTAGGGAGTTAGGGTCAGACAGAATATTTTTTCGCTCTCTTTGGGGGTATTTTTCGGCGAAGTTCGGTATTTTTTCAATTTAAATGTATACCTTTATACAGAGTTGGGTAGTGTAATTGTTTTTTCGTCTCACTAGTGGGCGAAGTTTTTCCCAAAAATACTATATCACCGCAGGGCTGTCCATTAACCACTGAAAACCAGTGCTTGATTGACAGCCGATTCATCCCGCGTTTATTCAGGTATGATGTTCGGCCAATCAGAAAAGACATAATGAGGTTGTCGCCAGACGGTTTGTTTAGTGAAGAAGTAGCACAAACGGGCTTGATGTGAATTTTAAAAGAATGGTAGAAAAGTGTATAAACATTAATAATGCCAGCAAAATCAATGACAGAAAAGTGGTTTGTTATTACATATCGATAAAACAAAAATGATATTCATGGCTTTAAAAGCGCTGGGCTCAGCCTGATGTGCACCTGATTTAGTAACAATTAAATCTTAATTTAGCTTACATAATTAATATTATTTTTAGTCATTGCGGTTATGGTACTTGTATAATAGTCTTTGGGGTTATGGTACTTTTAAAATAGATTTACACTTTCAATGATCGAAATTATTTATAAATCAATTCAATGGTGGGAAAGTGCAATTTTTTTCAATTTTCCCAACATATCAATAAACCAACTAGAGGTGCTGTGGTCATGCGACCACATAGACAGTCGGTTTGACATTTGTCCCTAGAGATAGACATGGAAATTTGTGATCAACCCAGAAGGCACTGGCTAATATCACCGAGTTTGAGCCCCGTACTCCTTACAGATGTCCAGACAATTCAAGTCTAAGATCTACCCCAAATGACCTTTGACCTGCCCTGCAAAATGTTACCCTGGTCGTGAGGTTTGTTGTCGCTGAGTTTGAGCCCTATGCCCCATACAGATATCCAGATAATGCAATTCTAAGATTTGACCGCAGATGACCTTTGACCTGACCCCTGCAAAATGTTCCACTTGTCATGAAGGTGGTGTCACCGAAATTGAGCCCCATACCCGGTACCCTAACAGATGTCCAGAAAATCCAATTCTAAGATTTGACTACAGGTGACCTTTGACCGGACCCTTGCAAAATGTTCCAAAATGTTCCCCTGGTCATGGGGTGTGTTGTCACCGAGTTTGATCTACGTGTCCCTTACAGATGTCAAGATAATGCATTTCTAAGATTTAACCCTAGATGACCTTTGACCTGACCCCTGAAAATTGTTTCAAAATGTTCCCCTGCTGAGGATGTTTGTTTTCACCGAGTTTGATCCCCGTTTGATCAGAAGGCAGTTTTCAATCTGGGTAAAACCCGGCAAATTCAAAAGACTTTACCCACAGCGTCATCCTATTGTGTCCGCCATGTCCATGTATGCACGTAATCCACCAGTGGAGCTCATGCACCCCTCCGCAGAACTTCCGGCAGTGGACGTACTGCGCTCGGGCGCAGAGAATCCACTGGCGGAGTTCTGCGCTCGGAAGTAAAATAACATAATATTTCTTTATTATAATAGCGGTGGATCATTGCTGCGCTCGGGCGCAGAGAATCCACGGTCAAAGTATATTTAAACATAACTGAATTGCTTATGAAGTTAAAATTCGGCCGGCGGTTGAACCTTGTTCAATTGTTCAGAACAATAGAAACTGGCTCCAACCGGACGAACCAGTGGTCGACTGTCTGCCTCCCGGGCCTGCCTCCCCCAATACCTCATCATCACACCCCACACATATCTTAAGAGTATATTCAATGGTAGTACACTAAAACAAATCTTTCTTAAAGCCATATTATAACATTTGCTGAGGAGGACGCCTCAATATTTTTCAAAATTCGGTTTTTTTACACGATGATATTATACGTTATTAAACCAACATACCGTGCAAAAATCAAGTCCCTAGGTGCTGTAGTTTTGTCAAAGTCCGAGATTTTGTATAAAACGCAGAAACCGTCGTTTTATTATTACGATGAAAATATTAGTCGAACGCATACACGATGTTCATAAGACAGTACGTATATGGCGTGTGGGACGGTGATCTACACAACAAAGGATTGTACCATAACACGGCCGAAGGAGTGATACGTATTGGCGACATCGGCGCTGGTAGTAAATTCCAATTTTCTTTGCTTTGCCCTATAGTTGTTTGGCTCAAAATTAAAAGTAAATATATCTGACAGTAAAAACTAACATTTTTATGGCAAAGAAATACTATAATCTATTTTATATGAAATTGTTAAAATTATTGCTTTAATTAACCCTAGGCTGGAGGCTCGGTTTGGATGGAGAGCATAATGCTGCTTGCCCGTGCCGCTGGCGGATAGGCACCCTGAATATCGGGTTATGTTGGATTTGGGCATTTGGCTTAGTGTTACGCTATATCGGAACACACTACACGTAGAATCCGGCATATTGTGGCTCATGCTGATAAGTGCTGATAGAAAAATTGAAATTCTATGCTTCTGAACTTTTTAGTGTAACGAAATCAATTTAGAGAGTTATTTTAAGAGCAAGCACGTAACAATATTCCTCCGCCCCTTGGTTACTAAAACGGGAGTTTCATCTCTGTGTACAAATAAATCGCACACAGGAAAATCACGCGACCGACTAAAAGTATTTAAGGCCCATTCAGTGATTTGCCATCCGGAGGATCGTAAAATTCGTCAACATTCAGATTTTGGCACTTTTTTTTATGCATTCATGGATGTGCTAACATATCCTACTAGTGGTTTAACAGAAATCAGTGTATATTATATTTTTTTATCAAATGTTTCAACTAAAAAATACCTGATGACAATTTTAATGACATATCCGATATCCTTCATTTTATTAACAGTTTTAATTTTTTACACTTGCTCTGGGATCACTGAATGGGCCTTTAATGTACCTTAATTTAATGAGGGATCATGTTAACAATTATTACTTATTACTGATAACTCTAATGGTTCAACAATTTGGTGCCTGAGGTGTGTTGATATGCGATTTCAGCTATGTTAGCGCTAGCGTCATAATGTATCTTAGGCTGGCAACACCGTGTTTACATTGCTGTGATAATATACGTGACGAGAGTCAATACCGGTAGTTTTGGTTCGGTTATTTAAAGTGGTTATAAATCCCTTATAAACCCCTTTCCCAAGCCCAAGGAAATAACACATGATGTCCAGAAGTGGACTCCACCTAAGGATGCAGAAGAATTCTGAAAAATCGACGGGTGAAGAGTACAGAACGTACGCAAAGTGTGAGCACTGTAGCTAAAAATAGACTAAAAACTTTTATGTCAAAATTTTCGCCGCTCGGAACAGTGAACCAAATCCACGCCAAAATTCCCAATTTCATCCAGAGGGCGCTGTTTATATACCAGCTAGTACCGGACATGATTGAAAACAAAAATCAAAATGAACTCGTTTCACGCACCAGTAATGAACTGGGACAGTCCAGACCTCCCAAAAGAATTTAAGAGATTCAAGCAGCACTGTCTTTTCACATTTAAAGGCCCACTGGCAGATAAACCAGAGCTACGTCAAGTCAATTATTTGATGACATACATGGGTGATAAAGGCAGAGAGGTCTACAGCACATTTGAATGGAAGCCAGCAGTTCCAGCGGATGAAGCAAATAACATTGCAGCCCAACCTGCTGAGGATGCCACGCTTGATGGAGTGTTTGGTAAATTTGAAGCATATGTTGCACCAAAGAAAAATGAAATCGGAGCAACGGTAGCATTCAATAACAGATATCAACAGTCTACAGAGAAATTTGACAATTTCGTAACAGACTTGAAAATTCTTGTCAAAGCATGCGGGTACCAGGAAGAAGACCGAATGATCCGGGACGCCATAGTATTACGCGCTAGGGAAACGGTGGTCAGAGAAAAATGCCTGGACAAAGGAGATGAGCTGACACTATTCAAAGCAATTCAGATTGGTCAAAACCAGGAAACAGCCAAAGAAAGCATGAAAGCGATGTCTCAAAAAGCTGAAACAAATCTCCACGCAATCAAGAAGACACAGAGAAGTCATAACCACGGTGCAAAGCCAAAGAATGGATCCGACAGAGGTTCAGACAAGAAGAAACAGATGTCGGACAAGACATTCCAGTGCAAGAAGTGCGGCAGAAGGCATAAACCAAGGTCATGTCCTGCATGGGGAACAACTTGTAAATCCTGTGGACAGAAAAATCACTGGCTGACTCATTGCCCTTCAGCGAAGAAAGTCGACCAAATCGGCACAGCTGAAAGCACATATGAGCCTGAAGAGTTCTTCGTAGATGCGCTAGTCACAGAAGACAGCGATGAAGAAGAGTGGATTTTACCAATGAAGATCAACAATATCACAGTACCGTTCAAACTGGATACTGGGGCTGGATGCAATGTTCTACCAATAGGTGAATATAAAAGACTAAAACCCAGACCAGAAATGAAGAGGACTGATGTGAAGGTTAAAGGGATTACTGGAGCACGCATACCCATAATTGGTGTTTGCATGGCACAAGTAACATACAAATCAGGAACAGTACTATTACCATTCCACATCTCAAAGGAGGGTGGAAGACACAATAGGTATCAACCAGTGTTAGGATTGAAAGCCTGTAAGAAGCTAGAGTTGGTCAAAGCTATCTGGAACATAGAAGCTTTAGGTGGACCATCAGTCACAAGATACAAGATCCTTCAAGAAGAATTTGGAGATGTGTTCGAAGGCCTCGGATGTCTACCGGGTGAACACAAGATCAACGTAGACAAAGAAGTGATCCCCGTGAAGAATGCCTGTCGGAAGGTTCCATTTCCGGTCAGAGAGAAGTTGAAAGCACAACTCGACAAAATGGAACAAATGCAAGTCATTGCCAAGATAGATGAACCAACTGATTGGGTTCATGCAATGGTAACAGTGGTCAAGAAAGATGGCAATCTAAGAATATGCCTTGACCCCAGAGACTTGAACAAAGCAGTCAAGAGAGAAGATTTCAAGTTACCATCAAGAGAAGAGATGATGGCGCAGTTTGCAGATGCCAAATATTTCTCCAAATTAGACGCCTACTCAGGTTTCTGGCAGATCAAGTTGGACGAAGAAAGCTCCAAGTTGTGTACATTCATCACACCGTTTGCCAGATATCGGTTTCTGAGGCTCCCATTTGGAATCTCAATGGCTCCAGAAGCATTCCATCGCAAGATCCACTGTCTGTTTGAAGACCTTGATGGAGTTGACACCATGATGGATGATTTCATCGTGTGGGGTGCTACAAGAGAGGAGCATGATGAACGTCTACGGAAAGTGTTGGAGAAATGCAGAAGCGTAAACCTGAAACTGAATCTTGACAAATGCCAGTTCGGAGTCAACGAGCTGACATACCTAGGAGACGTCCTTAGCGACAAAGGAATTAAACCTGATCCTAAGAAGACTCAAGCAATCCACGATATGCCACGTCCAGAGTGCAAAGGTGATATTCAGAGATTTCTGGGTATGGTTAATTATCAAGCCAAATTCATACCAGATGTATCAGCCAAGGCAGCTCCACTTAGAGCACTGCAAGAGAATCAGAATGAGTGGTTATGGGGTCCTGAGCAAGAGTCGGCATGGAACGACCTGAGAACAACACTGACTACAAGTCCAGTCTTGAAGTTCTACGACCCGAAGAAACCAACAAAGATCTCCGCTGATGCTTCACAGAACGGCTTGGGCGCAGTCTTACTTCAGCAAGATTCAGATGGTTGGAGTCCTGTAGCCTGCGCATCGAAAGCGATGACAGATGCCGAAACTCGCTACGCTCAAATAGAAAAAGAGTGTCTGGCGCTGACAAATGCATGTGAAAGATTTCACCAGTTTGTACATGGTATGACATTTGTGGCAGAAACTGATCACAAACCGCTAGTCTCAATCTTCAAGAAGCCGCTAGCAGATAGTCCGCTACGCCTACAGAGAATGCGCATAAGACTCCAGAAGTATGACTTCAACCTGATATACACACCAGGAAAGGAACTGTTCACAGCGGATGCTTTATCAAGAGCATTTGACCAGTCAGAGTCCGCGAAGAAAGATCCATCGCTGGAAGAAGAGGTAGAAGCATACGTAAATGCTATCATGACAACATTGCCAGTAGCTACTACAAGAATGGAGGAGATTAAGGAAGAAACCCTTAAAGATCCTAATCTTACAAAGCTAACCAATGTAATCCTGACTGGTTGGCCAGATGAAAGAAGACAATGTCCACCAGAATGCAGAGAGTATTGGAACTACAGAGAAGAGTTATCAGTAGTTCAAGGCATCATCTTCAAGGGTGACAGGATAGTAGTACCCTCAAGTATGCACAACGCCATGTTGGAACAGATCCACAAAGGGCACTTAGGAATTGAAAAGTGCAAGCGTCGTGCAAGGGATGTACTTTATTGGCCCAGAATCAACTCGGACATTGAAGCTATGGTACAAAGTTGCCCAGCATGCATTGGAAACCAAAGAAAACAGCAAGCTGAACCAATGAAACCACACAAGGTACCAGATCGACCGTGGGAGAAAGTTGGGGTGGACCTTTTCACAATAGATGGAAGAGATTATGTTGCTATGGTAGACTACTATTCACAGTACATAGAAATCAGCACCTTGACAAGCAACACCACCAGCAAAGCTGTAATCAATGCCATGAAGTCAAATTTTGCAAGACATGGGACACCTATGGAAGTGATTAGCGACAACGGACCACAATTTACAAGCCAAGAGTTTGTAGATTTCAAGAAAGTGTGGGACTTTAAGCACACAACGTCAAGTCCACACTACCCAGCATCAAATGGCCAGGCAGAGAATGCAGTAAAACAAATGAAGTCCATGATCAGAAAGGTGACTGCAAGTAAAGAAGACATTTACCTTGCATTACAGATCTATAGAAGCACACCACTAGAGCATGGAAAGTCACCGGCAGAACTTTTGTTCAATAGGCGCATTAGATCTAACCTGCCAATAGCCAAAGTCCTATTAGGCACACTAACAAAGTCTTCAAATTCAACGAAGAAGATGAAAATGAGTTGAAACGAAGACAGAAAGCAAACTATGATAAGAAAACTGCTTTCTTAGCTCCACTGAAAGTGGGAGATACTGTAAGAGTACAGAATATGGACAAGCCTACTACTAACAATCCACTTTGGTCACAGAAAGGTGTAATCTTGGAAGTCCTTCCAAATAGATCCTACAAAGTGAAGACGACAACTGGAGAAGTTTACAGAAGAAACCGGCGTCATCTGATGAAAACAACAGAGTCAACACATCCTGAAGAGTCAGATGAGGAACCAGCTACAAACCAGCAACCAAGTCAAGCTACAAACCAGCAGCCAAGTCAAGCTTCTGTGTCAACGCCTGCTGCAAGCAAGTCACCAGCAACAGCAACAGCACCAGTTCGTAGAAGTAGTCGCGAAGTCAAGTTAAACCCAAAATACTACAGCGAGGAGTACACCGCTTAGACATTTGTTAAAGTTACTTTCATTATTGTGTGGTAGCAAGATAACTATTGCATAAATAATATGTTTGTTAAAGAAGCTGTAAAACAAATTTGGACAATTGTACATGCATCACAAAAAGTTTGAATGTATGAAAAGTTTGAGCAGTTTTGTATGGTATATTATGCAACTTTACATACCATAAAAGTTTGAGTTTAAAAGTTACTCTAGAATAGTTATATGAAACAGTGATTGGTAACTAAGCAGATATGTTTGGATATCTTTTTCTTAGGACATGATTGTTTGGAAATCAGCATGTCCAAATTCATGCTAGCAAATTTCATTGTTTGTCAAAAGATTTTACTAATTTGTAAATCTGCATAGTTAAGATCTCACTGCATCATACATGTAGTTATGTTTGTTGGAACTTTGAACATCTTAATTTGTTAAAGCAGAATGTGTTCTATAATTCTGAAATGTTAAAAGTGTTTAAACATCACACATGTTAAGGACAATCAAAGACTCAAAAATGACTCAAAATATAGATGTAAACACTGCAGTGAAGCTTTATTCATCACTATAATATTTCACACTGCACAGGATTTGAAATGCATATTTGTAAAGCGTTTTATGCAAAACAGCTAACATGCAAGGATACAGCAGAACTGAAATAACTCTGAACATTTGAGAACTTTCAAAAGCATTGTGAACTTTCAAAAGTATCAAGTTTTGCTGAACTTTATCTTTTCCGTCAAAAGGGGGAAGATGTGTTGATATGCGATTTCAGCTATGTTAGCGCTAGCGTCATAATGTATCTTAGGCTGGCAACACCGTGTTTACATTGCTGTGATAATATACGTGACGAGAGTCAATACCGGTAGTTTTGGTTCGGTTATTTAAAGTGGTTATAAATCCCTTATAAACCCCTTTCCCAAGCCCAAGGAAATAACACATGAGGGAGCATATTGAAATCAAAGCCGGAATTGGCAGCCATTTTGTGCACATACACTCTTATTTGTTACAATAGAACTAAATGTGACAGACTAATCAATGGAGTGGATGTAGGACAGGGGCTGTGTTTCTCCTGAGAAATTGGAATTTGAAAAATGAAGGCCCAATTAAAGTGAGACAGTGTTCATTTTTTACAATTATTTTATAGTATTACGATTTGATGGAATAGTGTACAATGAGGTTGTTACCGATGAGTTAGGGTAGAACATGCAACATACAACATGCAACATACAACATGCAACATAGCGCCGATCGACGAGACATTGGACTCGTCGCTCACACTCCTTAAAGGGGCAGTGAGAGATTTCACAGGAAAATTGAATGGGAACATTTTACTTTATTTTGATAAAAGGGATCCAGAGAAACCTACCGCAGTGGTAATTTCAAGAAAAAAACCAGTAAATAGTAAAATAAACGACATTTTGTGAGCGTTTCGTTTAGCGTGCCTGGATCTTGAGTTTTGTCTTGTTTTGCATTATGGGATTGAGCCAAGGCAAATTTCGGTGTCGATTTGACAGCTGTGATGACAACTCGCGATACACGTAAACAATGACATGTGGCCCGTCGACCGGGTACATGGACATGTTTACAAATTACGCCGTACTATTTATATTCAGTTTCTTTTGAAAAGATAAATGATTTCATGTCAATATATTGTCCACTATCGTGTTTAATCTCTCACTATAAAATTAGAATAAGAACTGCTTTACATGAAGAACCATGCACGTACGTACATGAGCTTGTAAACATGTATAAAAAGGCAGTAAGCTTATAATTTCCCTCAGCTCAGTGCGTGACTATTACGTATAGTCAGTGGCAGCATCAGGACATTTTTTCGGGATGGGGACTTGGGGGAAGGGAAATCAACCAATTTTGCATAAAGTTGCAGCAAAAATTAAAATGTGTGTGATTTTTTTTTTTTTTTTTTTTTTGGGGGGTCAAGTTGTCTCAAAAATGAGGGGGAGGGGGGAACTGGGGGTAAGAAACATAGTGGGGGAATTTTTCCTTCCCCTGTATCGCCACCACTGGGGATAGTAGATCAGTCCGCTAGTCATAAGGGGACTATCATTTTCTTCGGAAGGGGGTCCCAAATTTACACAAAGTCAGCATCAATAAAATTGCGACCCCCCTATTTCGGCAACAATTTTATGATCCACCCCTTCCCATCACCACCACCAATGCACCTTACCCCCGGCAGGCTAAAATTGTATTGAAATCGGTCTTTTTGAATAAAATAAATACACTATCTGTGGTCATCTTGTGACTTCCTACATTTTGGTCATCAAAAATTTTATGACCCCCCATTTTTCTTTGTCCAGAAATTTATGACCCCCCCTTATATTTGGGACCCCCTTCCGAAGAAAATGACAGCCCCCTAATGCGGGGTCATACGATATCAGAAAACCCTAGAGAAAATCCAATCAAGATCATAGTAACCTGTTGACCCTTTATGCAAACCACAGATACTGATGCCAAAAATAATTGCTCTCTTGGACCAATCAAAGAGTTTGCCCTGATTTTGGCTGTTTTTCTCCAGGTTTTTTCCTTCACATTGCCTGTTTGGAAAAATTAATTATCATTTCCCTGTTCCCCCTCCCTTGTGAATGGGCCCTGCATTGTTTATCAAGTATTATATGAACACTATGTGTTGATCCAGCATCCAGGATCAAACCACTGGTACAGGTGCAAACATATAAGAACATGGAAAGTGGACACAGTATTGAAGAAATTGAAGTCTTTTACGGAAATAAATTTAATTATTCTTTTATTTTCTTCTGCTCCTTTTCTTTAAAAAATATAACATTGTAAATTACAATACTTATACAAAAACACCTCCTCACTTTTCCCAGAACATGGGATGTGAAATTAATTTTGAATTTTATGTGGCCTAAATATTTTTTCCCTACATACATGATTGAACCATTGTTTGTTTATATTAAACAATTTCTATTTAATGAAATTAAATTTTTACAGCAAATTCATTTTGGTTAACAATATATTAGTGATAGGCTACATCCATGGTGTATACAGGGTTCAAAAAGAGGGAAGTTTCACATTTTGTACGGTTTCGGCTTACTTATGCCAAAAAATATTGCTTGCTTGTCCATAGATCACTTTTAGAAATTTTTTCCATACCTCTTCTTTTTCCAAGTACCTGAAGTAAAATGTGGAGTACCGTATAGTATAGTATAGTATAGTATAGTATAGTATAGTATAGTATAGTATAGTATAGTATAGTATAGTATATAGTATAGTATTGTATAGTATCAAGGGCTTAGGCAGCCAACCATGTAGGGAATGTTTTACACACCCAAATTTGTAAATACACACCCAATTTTAGCCCACATGGCCTATACTTTGTACACAAATCTTGTATAGTATAGTATAGTATAGTATAGTATAGTATAGTATACTATAGTATACTATAGTATAGTATAGTAAAGTCACACATTCGAGTACAGTTCCACCCCTAGTTTTTTGACAAATTCCAGAAATTGTCCAAAAAATTGGATTTTTTTTTGGATTTGGAGTGTCCCTGGACCAAAGAGCTAAATGCTAGGATCATTCATGGTTGACTTTGCAAAAAATTAAAAAAGTTACATTTTGTGTTTTCAATTCATATGCAAAGTTATAATTGTCACTTCAAAATGCATTGGATTTATATCCATTTTGAAATCTGTCAATAGACTAATGCCATCATGATGAATAGGCCTACAAATAATAACTTTACATAATTATTATATTGAAGATACAAAATGTATATTGTATAAAGTCATACGAAAAATACAAATTAAAACTAAAAAAATATTTTCAAAAAAAAAAAAAAGGACAAGCAAACAACTTTTTGTGACTGAAATAAATGTGGGTCTCAAAATTGATAACAAATTATTATTCTCTGCCTTACTCTATTGACACTGGTGTGCTTTATGTTCTTCTTGGTGAAATAAAATATTCCAAAAGAAACTTTGCATAAGATTTGGAGCAAGCATATTTTTGGAAACAGCTGCTTCGAGCGCAATGGTGCTTTGCAATTACAAACATTTTCTTCTGATTGGAAATTTTAATGACATACAATCATAGGTGTCACCGTCACCAGAAATTTGGACATTTACACACATGTAATTTTAATTTGACTTTAGCGCCTTTTTTGGGTACAAATTCAGCATCAGGAAGCCGCCTTGAAATGCACATGGTATGAAAGTGCATTGATGACCCCTGTACATTTCAATGATACCATTCCATGAAATATTCAAATACAGGGTGTCCCAGAAAAAATTACCGAGTGAATACAATTGAACGTAAGTCAAGAAATAGACATCAGAATCAAAAAATTAAAATGTAGCGCATAGCCTATTTTGTTGTGCATCACATACGCAAATTTTATTTGATTCGTTTGACTGGTTCCGAAGAAATGAACGATTGCATAAAGCGTGCATCAATGCAGTTCATTCCAAGTTTGATAAACAGGCGCTATTTTCATACTCGCTCATCACTTCCTAAAATTTGTGTATCTCATTAAATTTATTCCACATTATCTATTAAAACCCGACGGTGTTATGTCATTCATGCTTTCACTGAAGATGAATAATAGTTTGTCCGAGAAAACTTTGATTTCCCAATTGGAAGCTCTCCAACTTTAATTCTTTAGGTTGTGCAAATATACTTTACAAAGAACATTTGAGCCAAAAATGACAATGATCACGTACTAACAGCCTTACGTGTGATTTTTGATACCACGTAACATTAATGAGTGAAATTTTAAAAGATTTAAACTTTGCATTACAATTCCTTGGAAATATTCCAAAAACATTAATGTGTGTGAGAAATTTTTAAGCCAGCTGGAATTCTTTATGTAGTAATTCTTTATGCAACATTTATATCAACATTAACGAAAAAAGATATTTACAAATCTGAGCATCATCTTACATGCAAGCTTTCATTTTCAAAATCGTGCAGGTTTTCAAATTTGAACAAAACCTAATTAAATGTTTTGCAAGAAACAGGTTGGTTAAAAAAACCGAAAAGGATTTCATAGAACAAAATATGAAGCCCATTGATAGTTTAACCACAAGTGCGCATTGTGTTGATTGAACACTGTTGAATGATCTTTCTTTCAAACTTGGAATGAAGTGACTTGATACATGCGTTATATAATCGCTCATTTCTTCGCGATCAGTCAACCGATTCTAGTAAAATTGGCATATAAGATGCAGAATAAGATGGGCTACACGCTGGTATTTAGATTTTTTGGATTCTGATGTCTATTTTTCGACTTACGTTCAAATTTATTTGCCCGGTAATTTTTTATGGGACACCCTGTAGGTGTCAATTCAAACTGAGATGTAAGCAGCTCAAATCTTCATTTTGTGTGATTAAAATTTCCACTTCAAACAGTGTGTCAGTGTGTGCATGATTGTTTAATACAAAACACCCTCTCAGTCACACCCGAATCAGCCATAAAATGGCTGTTTCTCTTTCCAAGCATACATGTCTTTATATGGAATTTTAAAAAATGGAATCTGACAGTTTACCAAGAAAAAAATTTCGCAAGGTGTTACTCTGGATTCTCAAGGTTAAAATTCTGTTCATCGACCAGACAAGGGGAATATTTGGATTACACGATTAGATTCTCAGATTCTCCAGGTGAAAGTCCTGTTCATTGTTCATACAAAAGTGGATGATACAGTGGCAGATCTGGAGCAGTCAGAGGGGCGGGGATAGAATTTTAGAAACAATTATAGAATGTAAAAAATGGCAGCGAAAAGGAAAATTGCTGGTATCAGCAATGTCTTTTGTGTATGTCATTTAGATGTACACAGGGGATGTACATGTACGTAACGTACATTAAACTGTACTAAAACTCAAGAGAAATTATGAGGCCGTGTTCTACAAAAAGTGGTCATTGGGCGTAAGCTGATGTAAAAAGGGGTCTATAGGCAGGCACATATATTGGAGTTACCCCCCCCCCCTTCCACCGGAATTCAGTAAGGAGGCACAAGTGGAATCATGCATTTATGTGAATATCCCGCAAGAATGCCTGTCCATATAGTTAAAGCCTTAATGTACGATTTCCGTCAAATTTTAATTTTGTTATTCTTTATTCAAAATGTTGAAATAATATTAGTAATAACTGACGGGGAGGGTTGCTGTCCATTTTAAGTTGAAATAACAAGGTAAAGTGAAAGAAACCCCACTGGTTATTTTGACCATTTAACATTTAAATTATGATAATATGTCATGTCAAAAATGCATATTTTCATCAAAACTAGGTAAGTCTTCATAAATCTAATGCTATGTACTTAAAGTGTATGAAATATAGACGAAATTGCGACGATTATATGAAAATTTTGACCAAATAAAGTTTCCCAAAAGGCATAAAAATTGTAAGCTGCTCGAAAAAAATATTCATATTTACTGCTGGTGATTTTTAGCAAACCCGGTTGGAAATTTTTCCTAATCATGTGTGTTACCTGTCTGCAAAAGGATTTTAATTTTCGCACTTCGAGGACTGTGAAATGTAAAAATATCAATTTTAATAATTTGCCATAAAATTTGTATTATATCGCCAATTTCAAAAAATCAAAATTATTTGATATCAGAAGGACATTCTTCATAATAGGATGCAATTTGATGTGTCTGATGTGCTCCCAGGTCCCACAATAAATACTGTGTCAACGTCGTTACCCCAACCCTTAAGATATGGATTTTTTCCCCAAAACACCAAAAAAAAATAGGTCTTTTGGGGGAAAAAGTCCATATCTTCAATATAAAAGGTCAACATTTTCAATTGATCCCAATTGCCTCCCAGCTACATACACTTTAAGAATATATCATTAGATTTATAAAATTTATTTCGAGGACTGTTATATATCAAAAATTTGAAAAATATCAAATTTTAATAATTTGTCATAAAATTTGTATTATATCGTGAATTTCAAAAATGAAAATTATTTGATATCAGAAAGACATGCTTCGTATTCAGAATGCAATTCGATACGTCTGAGGTGCTC
The DNA here is from genome assembly GCF_039555335.1 of Amphiura filiformis. Lineage (NCBI taxonomy): Eukaryota > Metazoa > Echinodermata > Ophiuroidea > Amphilepidida > Amphiuridae > Amphiura > Amphiura filiformis. Next base: position 13,370,092 of record NC_092636.1, read on the forward strand.
TCATGTCCCACAAAAAATACTGTCGAAACGCCATAAACGCTCATTCTAGATCCCTTAATTACTACTACTTACTGATATTCAGCTGATAAAGTAACTAATTCCGTTAAATTATTTTTCATTGACTTTGAAACTGATACCTTGTGCTGCGCCTGACGAATAACATGAAGAAAAACACTATTTTTAACCCGTTTAAGCTGACAATCCGGTATTAGAGGGTTTTGCACTCCGTTTCAAAATTGTGCCTTCTCGATTTAAAATTGTTTTTAAAAAATAGGTACACAATTATAGTTTATCGTATACTTTTTATTATCTCAATTACGATTTTATCTACTCGTAGATTTTGCGAAGTTGGATATTAAATTGTTGAAAGAACTAAATTGTAGATTTTATGTAAAAATGTATCAACATTCTACTGTCTTGGCCATGCAGGGAAGGGATGGGAAGGGGAAGGGGATAGGGAAGGGGAAGGGGAAGGGGAAGGGGAAGGGGAAGGGGATGTTGATGGTAATGGAGATGGAGATGGAGATGGGGATGAAATTATTGGGTGTAATTGCAAAATATAGGCCACCCTTAGTCCCTAACCCTATTTGTAATCCTAATGGGCCACCTGATTCCTCTTGAGTTTAGCTAGTATCTAGGTCGATTTATCTTATCATTATTTCTGGATGCCGTGCTTTCTCCTTTCAAGTATATTCTTCGTTTCAAATATCTTTACAATGTTAATTGTTTACGATTGAAGAATCTGCAATTTAAAGAAGACCTTGTTGACTCTACTCCAGAATCCAGAAAATGGCGGACCTATTTTTCGCAATAAAGAGTTTAGTTTTAAGCTTTGAACAAAGCATGTTGAACAAATTTGGTACGCTGGTTTAACATGAATTCTATTTAAAGGCAACAGAGCATGTGGATTCATTAAGATAAAGTTAAGAGAAAAAGGAAACTTTCTTTTTACACTGATATTATTTAACACACAAGAGATTGCAGTCTAAAATGTAGATACAACATGACACTAGACTTAGCTGTGGTCTAAGACCACGAACACAGCCGTGTTGTTACCCCTTAATAACCTTTGACCACAAAATATATGAAAACCCCATAGACATTGGCTAATGTCAATGCATGTGTGCACGTGGCATCACTTTGACATGTTATTTGTGGCAGAAGGGGCATTTTGAAGGTTTTTCGTCTCAGACCGGAAGTGACCCTTTCATAACCTTTGACCCCAAATAAAAAATATCACATTATACACTGGCTAACCACAATTCATGTGTGAACATACCGTCACTGTGATATGTTTTCCTTAGCTAATAAAATTGTTTGAAGGTATTTCAATTTTTAGCGGAAGTGACCCCTTAATGACATTTGACCCCAAATCTGTGTACACCCCGTAGACACTGGGTAATGACAATGCATGTGTGCAAGTGGCGTCACTGTCCTATGTAATTTGTGGGAGAAGATGCATTTTAAAGATATTTCGTTTTATACCGGAAGTGACCCCTTAATGACCTTTGACCCAAAATAAAATAAATAACACATATACACTGGGTAACCACAATTCATGTGTGAACATACCGTTACTTTACTATGTTTTGTTTAGCTAATTAAATTTTTTGAATGTATTTCGTTTTATACCGGAAGTGACCCCTTAATGACCTTTGACCCCAAATCTGTGTACACCCCATAGATACTGGGTAATAACAATGCATGTGTGCAAGTGGCGTCACTGTCCTACGTTATTTGTAGGAGAAGATGCATTTTAAAGGTATTTCATTTTATACCGGAAGTGACCCCTTAATGACCTTTAACTCCAAATAAAAAAATACCAGATATGCATTAGGTAAACACAAATTATGTGTGAACATACCATCACTCTCCTATGATTTTATTGACTGATAAAAATTTTGGAAGATATTTCGATTTATACCGGAAGTGACCCCTTAATGACCTTTGATCCCAAATCTGTGTACACCCCATAGATACTGGGTAATAACAATGCATGTGTGCAAGTGGCGTCACTGTCCTAAGGAATCTGTGGGAGAAGATGCATTTTGTGTTGAAATCACGTTTTTGACCGGAAGTGGCTCCTTAATGACCTTTGACCCAACATCAAAAAATACCACATATACATTGGGTAATCACAATTCATGTGTGAACATACCGTTACTGTCCTATGTTTTTCTTAGGTGATAAAATTTTTTGAAGAAATTTCGATTTATACCGGAAGTGACACCTTAACGACCTTTGACCCCAAATCTGTGTACACCACATAGACGTTGGGTAATAATAATGCATGTGTGCAAGTGACGTCACTGTCCTACGTTAGTTGTGGGAGAAGATGCATTTTTAGTTGAAATCACGTTTTTGACCCCTATGACCTCTGCATGACCTTTGACCCCACGAGTTTCATGTGACATGTAGGGGCACGGTCAATGATCATTGTGACCAAGTTAGGTCAAAATCGATGTAAACATGTGAGTGCTAGAGCAAATGTAAAGGTTGACAGAAGAAAGAAAGAAAGAAAGAAAGAACTAGACTTAGCTGTGGTCTAAGACCACGAACACAGCCGTGTTGTTACCCCTTAATGACCTTTGACCACAAAATATATGAAAACCCCATAGACATTGGCTAATGTCAATGTATGTGTGTACGTGGCATCACTTTGCCATGTTATTTGTGGCAGAAGGGGCATTTTGAAAGTTTTTTGTGTCAAACCGGAAATGACCCCTTAATGAACTATGACCCCAAATAAAAAAATACCATAATTTGGAAAAACACAATTCATGTGTGAACATACCATCACTCTCCTATGTTTTTCTTAGCTAATAAAATTTTTTGAAAATATTTCGATTTATACCGGAAGTGACCCCTTAATGACCTTTGACCCCAAATCTGTGTACATCACATTGACACTGGGTAATAACAATGCATGTGTGCAAGTGGTGTCACTGTCCTACGTAATTTGTGGGAGAAGATGCATTTTAAAGGTATTTCGTTTTATACCGAAAGTGACCCCTTAATGACCTTTGACCCCAAATAAAAAAAAATACCACATATACATTGGATAACTGTAACTCATATGTGAACATACCGTTATTGTCCTATGTTTTCCTTAGATAATAAAAAAATTTGAAGGTATTCCGTTTTATACCGGAAGTGACCCCTTAATGACCTTTGACCCCAAATCTGTGTACACCTTATAGACACTGGGTAATTACAATGCATGTGTGCTAGTGGCGTCACTGTTCTACGTAATTTGTAGGAGAAGATGCATTTTGAGTCGAAATCACGTTTTTGACCCCTATGACCCCTGCGTGACCTTTGACCCCACAAGTTTCATGTGACATGTAGGGGCACGGTCAATGATCATTGTGACCAAGTTAGGTCAAAATCGATGTAAGCATGTGAGTGCTAGAGCAAATGTAATGGTTGACAGAAAGAAGAAAGAAGAAAGAAGAAAGAACTAGATCTGGCTACAGATCTGGACCTAGCCGGGGCCGGAAATGCCAGTCTAAAGTTTGACCTTTGACCGGCTATTATGGACATCTCACACCTATAATGGTGCATCACTGTAGCATGTAGGGATTTTATCCGTCTTCCATAGGCTGAGATACAGCTACTTTTCCGTAATTTTAAACATTTTTTTGCAAATTTGACGTTTTGACCTCCTTAATGACCTTTGACCCCAATATAAAAAAAAACCTCATATACACCGAGAAAATGCATTGTTACAGTTTAAATTAAAAAAATCTACTATGCTTAGTTATGGAGATACAAATTCTTGAAGTTATTTAGCTTCAAACCGGAAATGACGTCTAAATGACCTTTGACCAAAATAATAAAAAATACCGTGCATACATCGAGTAACACTAATGCATATATGAAGTTTATGTCACTCTGGTCTGGTTACGTTTTGAGATTTAAAAAATGAACATATTTGACGATTTTTGGTTTTTGACCGAAGTGACCCCTTAATGACCTTTGACCCCAAAACTGTAGACACCCCAAAGACCCTGGTTAGTAGCAATGCATGTGTGCTAATGACAACACTCTGCTATGTATTTTGTAAAAACAGTGATTTTTTGAATATTTTTAGCTTTCAGACCGGAAATGACCCCTTTAATGACGTTTGACCCCTTATCTGTAAACACCCTATAGACACCGACCAAAGTCAAGTCACATGTCCTAAGCATGTTACCATCACAAGCAATTTGTGGAAGAAGAAGCATTTTGAAGATATTTGGTTTTATACCGGAAATGACCCCTTAATGACCTTTGACCCCAAATCTGTGAACACCCTATAGACACTGGATATAGCCGATGCATATGTGCAAGTGACGTCATTGTAGGATGTAACATGTAAGAGAAGAAGCATTTTGAAATGTGTTGCCAGAAAGAAAGAAAGCAGAAGAAAGATCCGATAGCATCACAAGACCTAGCCGGTGTCCCGGCTAGGTAAGAAGAAGAACTAGATCTGGTTACAGATCTGGACCTAGCCGGGGCCGGAAATGCCAGTCTTAAAGTTTATGGACATCTCACACCATTAATGGTGCATCACTGTAGCATGATGGGGCTTTATCCGTCTTCCATAGGCTGAGATACAGCTACTTTTCCGTAATTTTAAACATTTTTGCAAATTTGACGTTTTGACCTCCTTAATGACCTTTGACCCCAATATAAAAAAACCTAATATTTACCACGAAAATGCATTGTTACAGTTTAAATTTAAAAAATCTACTATGCTTAGTTATGGAGATAAAAATTCGTAAACTTATTTAGCTTAAAACCGGAAATGACGTCTAAATGACCTTTGACCAAAAAATAAAAATACTGTGCATACATCGGGTAACACTAATGCATATATGAAGTTTATGTCACTCTGGTCTGGTTACGTTTTAGATAAAAAAAATGAACATATTTGATGATTTTTGGTTTTGACCGGAAGCGACCCCTTAATGACCTTTGACCCCGAAACTGTAGACACCTTAAAGAACCTGGTTGGTAACAATGCATGTGTGCTAATGACAACACTCTGCTATGTAATTTGTAAAACAGTGATTTTTTGAATATTTTTAGATTTCAAACCGGAAATGACCCCCTTAATGATCTTTGACCCCTTATCTGTGAACACCCTATAGACACTGGATATAGCCGATGCATATGTGCAAGTGACATTATCGTACTATGTAATTTGTGGAAGAAGAAGCATTTTGAAGATATTTGGTTTTATACCGGAAATGACCCCTTAATGACCTTTTGACCCCAAATTTGTTAACACCCTATAGACACTGGATATAGCCGATGCATATGTGCAAGTGACGTCAATGTAGGATGTAACATGTAAGAGAAGAAGCATTTTGAAATTTGTTGCCAGAAGAAGAAGAAAGAAGAAGAAAGAAGAAAGATCCGATAGCATCACAAGACCTAGCCGGTGTCCCGGCTAGGTAAGAAAGAAAGAAAGAAGAACCTGTAAGAAAAAAGACACAGCCGTGACTAACGTCACGGCTGTGTAAAGAACTAGATCTGGTTACAGATCTGGACCTAGCCGGAGCCGGAAATGCCTGTCTTAAAGTTTATGGACGTCTCACACCATTAATGGTGCATCACTGTAGCATGTAGGGGCTTTATCCGTCTTCCATAGGCTGAGATACAGCTACTTTTCCGTAATTTGAAACATGTTTTTGCAAATTTGACGTTTTGACCTTTTAATGACATTTGACCCCAATATAAAAAAAAAAACCTTATGTACACCACGAAAATGCATTGTTACAGTTTAAATTAAAAAATCTACTATGCTTAGTTATAGAGATAAAAATACTTAAAGTTACATAGCTTAAAACCGGAAATGACATCTAAATGACCTTTGACCAAAAAAATAAAAATACCGTGCATGCATCGGGTAACACTAATGCATATATGAAGTTTATGTCACTCTGGTCTGGTTACGTTTTGAGATTTAAAAAAATGAACATATTTTATGATTTTTGGTTTTTGACCGGAAGCGACCCCTTAATGACCTTTTGACCCCGAAACTGTAGACACCCCAAAGACCTTTATTAGTAGCAATGCATGTGTGCTAATGACAATACTCTGCTATATAATTTGTAAAAACAGTGATTTTTTGAATATTTTTAGCATTCTGACCAGAAATGACCCCCTTAATGACCTTTGACCCCTTATCTGTGAACACCCTATAGACACCAACCAAAGTCTAGTCACATGACCTAAGCATGTCACCATCACATGTAATTTGTGGAAGAAGAAGCATTTTGAAGATATTTGGTATTATACCGGAAATGACCCCTAAATGACCTTTGACCCCAAATCTGTGAACACCCTATAGACACTGGATATAGACAATGCATATGTGCAAGTGACGTCATTGTAGCATGTAACATGTAAGAGAAGAAGCATTTTGAAATTTGTTGCCAGAAGAAAGAAAGATCCGGTAGCATTTCAAGACCTAGCCGGTGTCCCGGCTAGGTAAAGAACTAGATCTGGTTACAGATCTGGACTCTAGCTGGGGCCGGAAATGCCAGTCTTAACTTAAAGTTTGACCTTTGACCGGCTATTATGGACATCTCACACCATTAATGGTGCATCACTGTAGCATGTAGGGGCTTTATCCGTCTTCCATAGGCTGAGATACAGCTACTTTTCCGTAATTTTAAATATTTTTTTTGCAAATTTGACGTTTTGACCTCCTTAATGACCTTTGACCCCAATATAAAAAAAACCTCATATACACCGAGAAAATGTATTGTTACAGTATAAAATAAAAAAATCTACTATGCTTAATTATGGAGATAAAAATTCTTGAAGTTATTTAGCTTAAAACCGGAAATGACCCCTTAATGACCTTTGACCCCTTATCTGTGAACACCCTATAGACACCGACCAAAGTCAAGTCACATGATCTAAGCATGTCACCATCACATGTAATTTGTGGAAGAAGAAGCATTTTGAAGATATTTGGTTTTATACCGGAAATGACCCCTTAGTGACCTTTGACCCCAAATCTGTGAACACCCTATAGACACTGGATATAGACGATGCATATGTGCAAGTGACGTCATTGTAGGATGTAACATGTAAGGGAAGAAGCATTTTGAAATTTGTTGCCAGAAGAAAGAAAGATCCGGCAGCATTTCAAGACCTAGCCGGTGTCCCGGCTAGGTAACCTGTAAGAAAAAAGACACAGCCGTGACTAACGTCACGGCTGTGTAAAAAGAAGTTTTATTGGATGCGTCTCGAGTTTGATGTAATTACTTCTGATATACAGGTAATAAGTAACAAATTTTCCGTTTACATTCATTTTCATTTAATTTGAAACTGGTACATTGGGGCTAACGAATAACATCAAGAAAACGCTGTTTTAAACCTGTTGTGTTCTCAAAAGAGTTAACAATCCGGTATTAAAGGGTAATTATTGTATTCCATGGCTGCTCGATTTAAAATCATTAAAAACAATTATAATCATGTAATTATCTGGAACAGTATATTGCATACTTTTTTATTAACTCATTTACGATTTCAGCTATTCGACGGACGATATTTAGTTGTTAAAAGAACTAATTTGTAAATTGTATACAATTTTTAGGCTTATGTGATATGTAAGTACCCTTAGAATAACACAAGATGTGACGTAATACAAAATGTATTAACATTAGTGCTATCATGGTCATGCAGGGAAGGTAAGGGGAATTCCGAGGTGGGGGGGGGGCACTCACTAAAAATGGGTGACAGGGATGTGCGGCCACATTGACCCCCATTTTTCAACTACCGCTCACCCAATGACCCCCTTTTTTATTTTACTGAAATCCTTCTCACCCAATGGCCCTCTTTTTGTTTTCCTGTCACCAAAAGACCCCCTTTATTCAAAAATTTTGGGGAAATTTCTGATAATCTCTCACTAAATGACCCCGTTTTTGCAGTATTTATCCTAAAAAATTTTCACAAAATGTTCAAATTATGATGAATTTTTGACAAAATTTTATCAACTTTAATATCTAGACCCAAAATTTTTTCCAGTCTCACTGAATGAACCCCTTTTTTTGGTAAGATTTCCCCAGTCTCACGAAAAGACCCCATTGGGGAGGAGAGCCTTCTCACTGAAAGACCCCCCTTTTCCAGTGTTTAGGCTCTCACCGAAAGACACCTAGTTTCAACAGCTGTCCGCACCCCCCGGGGGGGGAATGCGATGGGGATGGGGAAAGGGATGTAATTATTGGGTGTAAACGCAAAATATAGTCCATCCTGGTCCCTATCCCTATTTGATATCCTACAGGGCCTCATAATTCCTCTTGAGTTTTAGTACAGTTTATTTTACGTTACGTACATGTACATCCCCTGGTACATCTAAATGTCATACACAAAAAAAGACATTGCTGATACCAGCAATTTTCATTTTCGCTGCCATTTTTTACATTTCTATAATTGTTTCTAAAATTCTATTCCCGCCCCTCTGACTGCTCCAGATCTGCCACTGTATCATTCCAGTTTTGTATGAACAATGAACAGGGCTTTCACCTGGAGAATCTGAGAATCTTATCGTGTAATCCAAATATTTGTCTTTACACTTGTCTGGTCAATGAACAGAATTTTAACCTTGAGAATCCAGTGTAACACCTTGCGAATTTTGATAAGTGCGCCAGTCTAGCATCTATCAAATGTCAATGACAGCCATCTACGCCAGTCATACCAGTCTCACAATTCTAAAATAACATTGTAACTCTGCACAACTTTTCTACCTTTAACATGTTATCCATGTCTTACCTTTGTTTTTGAGTTCAGATTACACGATCGCATCACACTATGAAGAGATTTCTTGCAAAATCCCTTACATCCACTTGAGCAATTTTGAGAACATATCAAAAAATCATTAAAAAATCACTGATATGGGGGTTTTTCAACAAAAGCAGTTTTTATACAAAATACATACCAACATACATACATACATACATTAAATTCTTATAAGGCGCAATATCCAGTATGATCAAGGCGCCATACAAAATACAACAAATAATACCACATGAAATATAATACAAAGCAAAAATACAAATTCAGATCAAAACAAATGAGTTTTCAAGAGTTTTTTGAAAACTGCAATTGAGCCGGCATTTCTTACATGTTGCGGAAGTGAGTTCCAAAGTGATGGGCCTGCAACAGAGAAGGCTTGTTCACCTATACATTTCTTACTAAATGGTATTGCAAGAAGAGTCTTGTCTGTTGCAGACCGTGTAACCGGAGCCGTTGAAGGACGATTTATGTGAGCAAGTAAGTTGGCAAGATATTCAGGACCACAGTCATTGAGACATTTGTAAACATGAAGACATATCTTAAATTGAATACGTTTTGTGACCGGTAACCAGTGCAGTTTTTTCAGAAGGGGTGATGGACTATCGAGTCTGGATGCATAGAAGATCAGTTTTGCCGCTCGGTTTTGAAGGGACTGGAGCCGAACTAGGTCTTGTGAGTTTGCGCCATACAAGAGGGCATTGCCGTAATCAAGACGGGAAAGAAACAATGCTCGGATGACAAGGTGACGTGTGTCCTGGTCAAGATAACGGCATATGCGGCGGATATTGCGTAATTGATAGTTTCCAGATGAAACCAGACTGTTAACTTGTTTACACATTGTCATATTCGAGTCAAAAATTATTCCAAGGTTTCGGATGTTACATGATGGTTCAATATGGATGTCGGCGACCTTTAACTGTACTTTGGGGAGCTTTTGAAGGCTTTGGTATGACCCGGCTATAAAAAATTCAGTTTTATCATTGTTCAATTTGAGTTTGTTTTGATTCATCCATTCCTTTATTTCGGCGATGCACTGCTCAAGTTTTGCAAGTGCTGTTTCAGCAGCACCTGCTATCTTAGGGTTGAATGATACATAAAGCTGGGTGTCATCAGCATATGAATGAAAAGAAACATTGTGACTACGAATAATAGCTCCCATCGGTTGTGTATATATAACAAATTGAACTGGTCCAATGATGGAACCCTGTGGGACACCATAAACTAGTTTTGACTGTTCAGAAAAAAACATTATCAATACTTACGCTACTACATCGAGAACTCAGATAACTATCGAACCACTTAAGTACAGTACCAGACACACCTATATCATTTTTCAGACGATCAAGTAGCAAACCGTGATCCACTGTATCGAATGCTGCAGACAGATCAAGAAGGACCATGAAAACCACTTCTTGTCTGTCTATAGCATTCAGTACATCACTTTTTACTTTTTGGCGGGATACTCATCCTACCCAAGCAACCCGCCAAAAACTACTTTTGTTGTAAACCCCCATAAATCAGTACTTTTTTGATAATTTTTTGATGTTTTCTCAAAATTGCTTAAGTGGGTGTAAGGGGTTTTGTAACAGCTCTTCATAGGTATTTGGAGTATCTCGAGTTTGACCTAATTACTTATATACTTAATTACTACTAATTATTGATATTCAGCTGATAAAGTAACTAATTCCGTTTAAATTATTTTTCATTGACTTTGAAACTGGTACCTTGTGCCGCGCCTGACGAATAACATGAAGAAAAACACTAGTTTAAACCCGTTTAAGGGATCTAAAATGAGCGTTTATTGCGTTTCGACAGTATTTTTTGTGGGACATGAGAGCACCTCAGACCTATCGAATTGCATTCTGAATACGAAGCATGTCTTTCTGATATCAAATAATTTTCATTTTTGAAAATCACAATATAATACAAATTTTATGACAAATTATAAAAATTTGATATTTTTCAAATTTTTGATATATAACAGTCCTTGAAGTAAACTTTATAAATCTGATGATTTATACTTAAAGTGTATGTAGGTGGGATGAAAAGCCGACGATCAATTGAAAATTTTGACCTTTCGTATTAAAGATATGGATTTTTTCCCAAAAAGACCTAATTTTTTTTTTTTTGGTGTATTGGGAAAAAAAATCCATATCTTCAATACGAAAGGCAAAATTTTCAATTGATCGTCGGCTTTTCATCCCACCTACATACACTTTAAGTATAAATCATCAGATTTACAAAGTTTGCTTCAAGTACTGTTAAATATCAAAAATATCAATTTTAAATACTGTCCAAACGTTCATACCCCAGCCCTTAAGCTGACAATCCGGTATTAGAGGGTATTGCACTCCGTTTCAAAATTTTGACTGCTCGATTTAAAATAGTTTTTTAAAAATAGGTACACTATTATAGTTTATTGTATACTTTTTATTATCTCAATTACGGTTTTATCTACTCGGTTTACTCATAGCTCGACCAATAAATATGGGCTCAATTGATCCAATTTTATATCAAAGTTGGACTGGGCAACGTTGTCTCCCGGGTCTGGCTATGGGGTCACTTGAACTCTTTTGAGTTGTGTCATAGTTTATTGTACGTACATCTAAATTACATACACAAAAGCCAAAGAGTGTCATTGGTGATATATGTAATAACCCTTTACCATTATATTATCAAATGAAAAGCATTGGTGGATATTATTCCAAAACCAAAAGGTATTTTAAAAATCATTTGCATGGCTATCACTTTTGATATTTTTACTTATCCATGTTTGGAAACACACGTAAACAATATTGCAGCTGCCTTAGGTATGGCTGTTTATTTTTCTATGGTTTACAGATTGATGAGATGCTTGTCGTTAGAAATGTGCAATACGGACGCCTTCTTGAGAGCTTCATCCCAATATTTATCATACCACCCTTGAATGGCCAATGAATAGGACTTTCACCTTGAGAATGCTTTATCGTTAGGAATATGCAATCCAGAGGCGTCATCCAAATATTTCTCTTTACACTTGTCTGGTCAATAAACAGGGCTGTGACCTTGAGAATCCAGAGAAACACCTTACGAATTTTGATCGTGCGTCAATCATATCAATATGGGAACTACGTCAAGCACGTCAGTCTGACAATTGAAAGTTCTGAAACAACATTGTAACTCTGCGTAACTTTTCTGCCTTAAGGCTACATGCTCTTTTTGGTTGAAATTTTTGGCGGGAAATAATCCCGCCAAAACATTAAAGTAATCTTTTCCCACAACTAAATATCATAGTCAGGAAATTAATGATGCATCTGGTAGCTTAGATCATCATTTTCATTATACTTAGTTGCAATTACCCCAGATAATATCGCCGAATGTTAAGCACAGTCACCGTGGCACACTAGGCATCTTTAGCATTCATAGTGCCTTGGCAGTGGTTCGAACCCTGGTGAAAATTTTAGTATTTTTTATTCTTTTTACGAATACGCTGTGCCGTTTTTCAAACACGCCCCTGAATGAAATTGATGGGCAAGTACTCTTAACATGCTGCATATGTCTTACCTTTGTTTATGATATCAGATTACACGGGCACTTTAAAAATATTTCCCTATTCGCTATAACTTGTTTTGACAAGGGGTTTCTTGTTCTGGGGTTGCTGTAGCAAAAGCAATCTACTTTAAACCTGATCGGCAGTCTCATCCTCCTGATGTTTCTCATTGTTGATATGTTTTTGATATCATAACAGATCATATTTTTCTCATTACAATCCGGAAATTTGTCGCTCCAAATCGACGTCAAATTTCGGAAGAAATCGCAAAAAATAGTTTATTTGTGGTTACATGTTTAAGCGAAATTTCATACGTCCAGGAATTGGGGGGTATAATTGAAGACCGAATTAAAAAGACTAGTTTGCGTCTAACGTCAGGGCAATGGCGCGGAGTGATTGATTGCTAACCTGCGCAGTACGGCATTTTTGGTCTGGTATTCAATATAGGTAAGGAATGAAATCGAGACGTTTCACTCCGATACCAGTTCGCCTGAAAAAATAAATCAAAATATAGAGGGCGCTCTAATGATATTCCGTAAAATTAGATAATAAGCATATGTGCCTAACGAATTGTTAAGATAGTTCGGTAAACTTTTTCATATTTCTTTTCTTTTCATTTATGTGTTATAGATATTAGTAAATTAAAAGAAACACAATGAAAAAGTATAGCAAACTACACTACTTTTAAACCAACTTGTTAATTGGCACATATGCGTATTATGGAATTATTACGGTACACTTAAAACAAAAATAAAGAAATACACAAGGGGCGAAATAAATAAAAGCATGCTCTATCTTCTCAGGCATGAAGAATATGAAAAAACTATAAGAGAGTATGCGCTTTACTAAAAAAATCATTTTGTTCATTAAAAAACTCATAAAATAAAGAAAATGAAATGTAGGCTTCATGATATACACAAAGTTTTAAAAAAAAAGACTTCAGGGGCGAATTAAATAAAAAGCATGATAATTGGCGTAGTAGTGGCATAGAGAAACATCGGGACATGCACTCAAATGGAAATACGGCACACAGTGTTGTTTCGGGATGCCGGACCAAAATGCAATTCACGCGTACCAACGTATTGGTTTGCTGATTGGGCTAATTATTCACATTTACGCTGAAAATGTTATCGTTTTCTCAAATAGATGCATAAATGGAACGATATTTGAAATTGTAAGTTTAAAATACATTCCATATCCTAAAGCAATAGGGTTACCCTCTTCAAGGGTACGTGTTCTGAACTCAGAACATTTTTTTGATTGCCAAGGTACTTGAGCACTCGCACTCAGAGTGCAACCAATAGAAATAACAATGCTTTTCACCTATGTTCATTACAATAATGTTTTGATGTTGCATTTAGTGCTTGTTCCTTGGCAGGGGTCAGTCAAGACCCCTTTTACTCTTAGTGTATATAAATATATAGCATGATTATATATCAATATGGTAGTTAAAAGGGCATTTTGTGATTCATAGCCTCATCCCCCACCCCACTTTTTTGAAAAAAGTTGAAATTTTTATATATAATATTTATATATATAACAAAAGTTTCTTGCAGATTAATTCGTTTAGCAAAGATATCGTCAAATTTGAATTACGTTCTGGTATACCAGAACGAAATTACAACAGTGGCCTATGGAGTTGTGTAATACTGTCACATAATCATGCAAAACTCGCAAACGCAAAATCCGAATCAACTGAAATTTTTAAAATATACTTTTATCGTAAAAACCAACAAAAAAATGTCATAAAAAGAGGATGCTAGGATCACGAAATCCTCCTTTAGAAATAAACTTTAGCAGTGTTACTGTTACTGTAGGAGACTGATCACGAGGATAAATATAGATATGTCATCATAACATCCCCGCAGCAAGATCTGTTTTGTTATGGGATGCCACCTCTTCTCTTACACTGGTTTCTCTGTGTTAATGACAAGATAAGTAAAATGAGCCGTATGGCGGAATAAAGTATCAAGAAAAAGTGAATATCATTTCGTATATTCCATATGGTTTTCAGCGAGGTAATCTTAAAATAGTCTTAACTCAGTTTCTGAGGAATTGTGTAGGAATTGTTGGCGTATATATAATCTTTTTAAGAGCCTCAGGGAGTCTTGGATTTATGCAAATTAGGCACTGTTTCACTACTTGGATTTTCGGGGACTTCTGATGTGTTATTTTTAAATATTAAAATATGCTTTTCTGAAATGAATGGCGATTATATGGATTATGTGGCAATTAGTGGTGGCTTAACCCCTATCTTTCAAGTTCTTAATTTGAGTGGTCTATTCGCTTTTTGAATAGATCGCCTGGCACTACAACGTTCACGCGGTACCTCATACTGCAGTTACTGCTCATTTTCCTATACAGTAATCTCACCATTGAGGAGTGACCTCTACAAACAGTGTATGTTAGAGGTATAGGGCATTTCCTAGTTAACGCCGCTGTGTGAAAAATAACCGGCCAATATTTGTTGTACACTCAGAAATTCTAGGAAATATATTTTTGTAACATGTCCTTAAATTTTAGCTAATTTAGATATTTGGAAATATTCGCACTTTGATGTTTTAGTAAGTAAGGGCACGGCATGGAATGCAACTTTTAGTGACTATCACTCACTTGAGTATGTGGGGCATCTGCAAATGTTCGTACCTCCCTGATATATAAATGACAGATAACAGCAAAAACAGCTCACATATCTTTCCATAACTTTGGTTAGTGCAGCGAGTCAGGGAATTTCAAGTGGGTGAGTTTTGATTGGCAAGTGCCATATTTGGGCATAAGTGCAGTCCACCATTCAATGTAGATGATAGACTAGACTTTATCGATTGATTTTGCTGGAGTAGTTTCCTGTTAACCAGGTTTAAGTACTGCAAAGGTCGAATCATGTTTGCTGTGCAGTATACATGTAACTGCACTATGTATACATTGAACCATAAATGTCAAAGAAATACTATTCACTCGCACTTGTAAGATTAGTATCTTCAAAAAGAGCGGTATTGTATTCAATCTATGATTGCAGACATACACAGGTGATGAGTGCATCCTGCTTGTAGTGCAGGGCGATCTATTCAAAGATTGTATTCATCTAGTTAATCCGATTATTAATTACCTTACCTTATTAATAATACATCCTGTGTTAGAGCCTATCTAGTAACAAATGCAAGTGATTTACATGATTTATCGCAATTTGAAATCTGTATTTGAAGTAGTTTGGTAGTTAATTCACTTGCATAGTTAATCTCGCTGGAGTGTATTCACCTCGTGACCACTGTTATTTAAAATGATTGATGAATAATGCAAATTGTATAGAGTTAAGTTGTCAACGTTTAGACTACGATCTGTTATAACATCATGACATTTATTTCTTTGACAAATGTGTATAAACAGACATTAGTGAATCCCAGTAACGCAGTGTCCATTAATTGGTACTCCCCATGTGTAGGTTATACTCGGGGAGCTAGGGCCACTTTCTGTGCACCCCCACAGGACCAAACCAAACCAACTTTTTTAGGTTCCTGAGATGACCCCAAAACATAATCAGGATGTTCCCAAAAATATAAACTGGCCCCAAGGGGGGTAAAAGGTCATCGAACTTTGCATAGGGTCAAAATTCCCCTAGTCACAAGGATTCAGAAAATGTATAGTTTGACCTATCTAGGACGTATCGTTCTTGAGTTATAACCAAAAAGGTCAAAGGTCACATTTTTGCCTCTATAGGGGTCGAAAACAACAAAGTGCTCCGATTTTGCAAAAGAGGTGTCAAATTGTTCGTTTTGGTTAAACAAATCAAATAAGGATAGGATTGTAATATCTTGGATGCTTCGTTACCTAGGTAACACAGAAAAATAGGTCAAGTAGGCCCTACCATTGAGGCCTATTGACCTTGACCTATTTTGCTGTGTTACCTAGGTAACGAAACATCAAGATGGTGCAATCCTATCCTTATTTGATTTGTTTCATCAAAACGAAAATTTTGACACCTCTTTTGGCAAAATCGGAGCACTTTGATGTTTTCGACCCCCATAGAGGCAAGTGGGGGTGCACAGAAAGTGGCCCTAGCTCCCCGAGTATTACAGTAGGCTTTGCACTCTCAGCCTCTTGACTTATAATGAGTACCGCGGATTAGCTGCGAAGCTCCCCTGGTCGGGTTTTTTCGCCTAGCAGCTAATTTGCATGGACCGTTGAGCGTTTTTCTGTTATGGGTTATAAAGGTGATCTAACAAAGGTAAGTCAAGTTAGCTCAATCAATAAGGTGCTCTATGGTGAGAGAGGTTGCTGGTTCGAACCCTGGAGGTGGTTAAGTAGGCTCTCATGGAAACATTGAGTTAGCTTGACAAGAAAATTACTCGTATGATACTCGGGGAGCCGATCCTGGCTGCAAAGGTCAATTGTGGAATGTCTAAAGTGTGCACTCCTAAGCTGGAAAAGTTATTGTTAAATGGCTTATGTGATTATATGTGACCGTAGTAGTAGTAGTCAGCGACATCCTGTAATGTGTGCTGAGGCTTGTGGATCAACGTCTAGGCATTATGTCTTTACGTAGCGCACTATCAACCGAGTACACACCAGTAAATACAAGTCTCCTACACCCTGGGAGGAACAGATCCGTGTTTCAAACGAGGAAAAGTGCGATATGACTTAATGTAATACATACGATAATGCTTACAACCCAACTATTAGGCCCTGATTCATATTTAATCCTCATTTAGGCCTGGGAAATAGATTGTCTGTGAAAAATTAGCAGGATCCGATTTCAGAAACAGGTGGCGTAAGCTGTATGGGCTATAGAGTGATCTATTTTCCAGAAAAATGCCGAACGTATATAATTTCTACAATGGATGTCTTTATCTGACCTTCGACTTGCAGAAAGGGTAAGTTTTGAAGAACTGAGTCGATCTGGAGTCAAGAAAATGACGTTTTCCCGGACCCTGTTTGTACAGAAAGTCAATGGGGCTATTTACTGCTGTGCACCCACAAGCCAAAGTACGACACTGCTGGCACTTATATATATCTTTAACATAATTATCAAATGAAAAGCATTGGTTGATATTGTTCCAAAATCAACTTTTTAAATCATATCATGTGCATAGCATTCACTATTGATATTTTTCACTATTCTATGTTTATAAACACACGTAGCAATGTTTCCCTCAGTTGCCTCAGGTATATGGCTCTTTATCATTCTATGGTTTTCAGATTGATGTGATACTTATCGTTAGAAATTTACACTTCAAGCGCTTCATCCCATCACACTTGTCTGCTCAAGTCCGACCGCCGGCCGTGTTGGCCTTGTTTTGGTGTCTCTACTTCAATAAAGACTACCAATCGGAAAAATAGTTTTACTGACTTTCAGTTAGCATTTAGCAATTTGAGATGATGGCCACCAAAATAAATCAGGCATCCGCAAATAGCGACGAGCGCGCCACTTAATGGCGCGCTGTGGGTTCCCGAGTGGTGGTTGGCACTCCTTGATTTTAAAAAATATCCGAAAATAATAAAGAATTTTAAAGTGTATTTAGGCTTAGCATATACTAATATGTCTGTTGAAATAGTTGACAACATGAACAAAAACAGGATATTTTTCCTATACCACATTTAATGGCACAAATCCACAAGCTTCCGGGGGCTCTGCCCCTGGACCCCAACCAGGAGCCCTAAGGCGACACCCTAGCCACTCCATGAGTCGCTACGTTCTATTTCGTTAGTGGCACTTTTAAGTTATTTCATATCCTTATCATTGATTACATTATCATTTAGTTGATGTCTTGATTAATGTTGACATCTGTGCCATCTGCAAGGATGTTTACATGTTTTTGCTTATCAGAGGCGAGTTGAATAGCTCGTAAACTACCCCGTAGTCCACTTGCCCATTGTGCATACTCTGGATATTGTATTTAAGCTTAAAACTCTGATTTAATTAATGTGTGCCCAATTGATAGATTTTCACATCTGATCTTTTCAGTCACCCTACTCTCTCTCTTTGTTAGCTTCCCAAGTAGACTACTGACTTTGCCTTGCGGTTAATATTTTTAACACGGGACTCTATGGAGAGTTAGGCCAATTTCTGGCCTAACTAAAATTGGCCATGATGTAATGCATCTTTAAATGGATCTGCCTTTTGATTGGTCGCCTATATCTCGCTATGGTTTAAATCTTCTGGGCCCGCGCCATTACCATTAGCTACACCGTTATTAAACTGTCTGTGGTATTTGCGGCGCTTTTGTGTTGACGCGAAAGTTAATCTCTCATCAACCATTTTAGCGCGTACTTGTGGTTAATGGACTGATAAACAAGTATGCTTGACAGTGTGTTTTAGAGAGCAAAGTCCAGGGGTAAAGTTCTGCTTACAATTCAAAGTCCATAGTCGAATTTTCGGGGTTCGCTATCAATAAACTGGTAGATTCCAAAATCAGAATTGTTCAGTATTAAAGTGAGCCATTATTATGCAAGATAATGTTGCATTCAATTACTTCTATTGTCACTAATCATCTGATATTTTTAACTCTTTATGACCATTTTACTATTGAATACTTTAATTTTAATAAACATCAGTATAATTTTGAGTTCAACGAAATGGGTTCATCATGACTATAATAACATATTTTTAATAAAATTCGACTAAGGCATAGTCTAAATAGCTCGCTGCATAATGGTTGTATCGGTTTCTTCATGTGTTATTGACACATCTTGTCTTGACGACGCCGATGCCATCTGAACGTATGTCCACAGGTGATTCATCTTGCTCTGTTATGACAGGCTTGTGGATTCATTTCTTTGTGAAATCTTGGCCACTCTGCAGGTCCTACACCTTTGTTTCCAATGGACATTTTATTGTGAAAAAGAATAACACTTAGTTCGGATGTAAAATTCACACACAATACTACCTGAGTGAGTACAAACATTTCATTCGGGGGCTATAGCAAAAACAAAAAATGTCCTATACCTTAATGGTTATGGAACAAAATGTGCCTAGCATATTATTTCTATTAGTGAACAAAGCAAAAGATCGACGACGTCCTATAAACTAGTTTCGTTTAAGGGGAGGGGGTAAAAATACTCTATTACCTTTTTACAAAAACATCGGTCTGAAGAATGTGTCATTATCAATTTTATTTCAAAATTTTCAACATTTCTTTAGTACGTTTCTTGCAGGGAGGGAGGGAGTCGGCTGAGAAACGAAACTAGTTACGTTTATAGGACGTCATCGATCTTTTGATTTGTTCCCTTATACATGTTGTTTTCAGCACAGTATGTCAGCGGTCTGTCAATTTGGCGCAGTTTATGGCGTATACGGAAGTCGGGTTCTGATAGGCTAATTGAATAACGTCATCATCACATTGACACTTCATTCGCTAATCAAACTGCGTAGCATCGCGTGACCTAGTATATAAAAAAATATTTTAGATCAATATGTTACCGTAAGAGCTTAGAATTTGAGCGTGATGCTGGTTTCATGCTACCATCAATAAAAAAAATCGCATTGAGTGTCAACTTGTAATGTAATAATTATTTTCTTTGAATGGAGTTTTGCAATAGATTTGTTCTTTAAAATGTTTTGCACCAACGTTTTAACATGTTGCTTACGTTTTATACTAACATGTGGTTTACATAATAAAGGTGTATTACCTTATGTCATTATAACCCGAAATTGAAACGTCTTCTAAGGTTAAAGTCATCTAAAGTTAAAGTCAGCTAATTTGTCAGGAACTATTTAAAAAGAAATTGCGGGATTGAATAAGTAACATCTTATCACTGGTCTAGATATTCTCTTAAATAGAAATTAAGTTACTACAAGAAAAGTATAAAAAACGTATAAACATACATTCTCTAAAACCAAGTTTCCTCAGCAATTACATATCCCCGTGAGAGAAATGTTGGTGCGTTGGGTGAAGCTTTACATTGTTTTTGTATCTTTATACGAATTGTTAGAATCCGTTTGAATATCCTTCGTTTTAATCCTTTTTACGCAGCATGCTCAGGTGATCAAAAACGTGTTCATGCTGGGTTTTTTTCAAATGTGTTCCCCCGTATTCTTGCTTTTTGTATTGTGCTACAAACCGATCAAAGAAATAATGTCGCCATTTATCAGAACCAAATGCAGTACCGATTAAATTTTAGAAGCCCGTTTTGGGGGGATGATTTTGGCAAATTTTGCATGACAAAAAACAGTTTTGTTATATGATCGATATCTTGATTGTGGGACGTTATTTTGGACATCCAACTACCTGCATAATTTCTCAAATCTCAACCAATGAAAAGCATTGGTTGATATTATTCCGAAATGAAAAGGTACTTCTTAAAGGAGGATTTCGTGATCCTAGCATGTTCTTTTTATGACCTTTTCCAGTAGATATCCGCGAAAAAAGCTTATTCCAAAAATTTCAGTTGATTCCAATTTTGCGTTTGTGAGTTATGCATGATTACTGCTCCATAGACAATGTGTTGTAATTTCGTTCTGGTATACCAGAACGAAATTAAAATTTCACGATATCTTTGCTAAACGAATTAATCTGCAAGAAATTTTTTGTACATAAACATTATGCAGCCAGAGGTTTCCAGTGATACAAAAATCTCAACTTTTTTGGAGAAAAGTGGGGGGGGGGGATGATGCTGTGGATCACGAATGCCCTTTTAAGTCATATCATGTGCATGGCTTTCACTTTTGATATTTGTCAGTATTCTTTGTTTAGAAACAGAAACACACGTAACAATGTTTCAGCTGCCTTATCGTTAGACATTTGCACTCTAAGCGCCTCATCCCATCACAAAAAGCTAACATCTAAGCCAAGACACGTAACAACGTACGGTGGTTGGGGGTTTATCTATGATTTTCAGATTGAGATACTTGTTGTTAAAAGCTTGCAGTACAGGTGCTTGATCCAAATATTTGTCTGACCAACCTTGTCTGGTCAATGAACAGGACTTTCACCTTGGGAATTCTGATAACAGCTTCAGAATGTCTGAAAAGTACGTCAGTCATGCCAGTCTAACAACGAACTACGTTATTTTTCTAGAATAACATTGAAACTTTGTGTACTTTTCTCTTTTTACATGATGCCCATGTCTACGTTTGTTTATGTGTAATTACAGGAGCGCTTTAAAAGTATTTACCTATTCGCTATTGCTTGGATTGGCAAGGGTGTCCATGATTGATTTAGGTAGCCATACAGAAGTTATTACACATGACACATAAAAAACCTCCTATATAGGTTAACTTTTTATAACTCAACATATCACTTGCTTCCAAAATATGGGAGTTGGCTCCCTAGGTAAATAGTGAATAAAAGTGGAACTAGAAGTATTTAATTCAAATAATATTGTGTAGTATGATTTGGCGTGCTTTTACGCGCCTCCTTCGTTTCCGTGTTATTATGCATTTAGGACACTGACATATCCACCTCATCACCATCAAAACACCTTAAATCTCTTTAGTACCCGCGTTAGCAGAACTGTTTTCTCTGTTCTAATTCTAAATCACATCTTCCACAATGCAGTATCTTAGTAAGCAATACTAACTAGT
Organism: Amphiura filiformis; assembly: GCF_039555335.1. Classification (NCBI taxonomy): domain Eukaryota; kingdom Metazoa; phylum Echinodermata; class Ophiuroidea; order Amphilepidida; family Amphiuridae; genus Amphiura; species Amphiura filiformis. The sequence continues at coordinate 13,391,934 of NC_092636.1, forward strand.
AAACATGTCCTCAAGTATCTAAGTCGATTTATCTTATCATTATTTCTGGATGCCGTGCTTTCTCCTTTCAAATATATTCTTCATTTCAAATATCTTTGCAATGTTAATTGTTTACGATTGAAGAATCCACAATTTAAAGAAGACCTTGTTGACTCTACTCCAGAATCCAGAAAATACATGAAATAGCGGACCTATTTTTCGCAATAAAGAGTTTAGCTTTAAGCTTTGAACAAAGCATGGTGAAAAAATTTGGTACGCTGGTACATGAATTATATTTAAATATAACAGAACATGTAGATTCATTGGCAGCTTTGAAGTTAAGAATAAAAGGAAAACATCTATTTACATCTATTTACACTGATATTATCTTACACACGAGTAATCGCAGTCTAAAATGTAGACTAAACTGGAAGACTGGTATATGAATACGACATGGCTATGACAAAAGACAGTTGTTTTATTGGGTGCGTATTATTGGTTTGATATAATTACTTCTGATATCCAGCTGATAAAGTAACTAATTCTCCGTTTATATTCTTTTTTATTGACTCTGAAACTGGCACTTTGTGTCTATTTTAAATCTGTTCTCAAAAAGTTAAGGTAACTATTGTACTCCATTTAAAAAATAGTCATGCAATTATATGGAAAAGTATATTGTATACTTTTTATTAACTCGTTCACAATTTCAGCTATTCGACGCATGAAGATTTGGCTAAGTGGGATATTTAAATGTTGAAAGAACCATTTTGTAGAATTTATACGTTTTTTATATGTTTTTCATGCAAGTACACTTAAAATAGCACAAGGTATTTACGTGAGGGCACGGTGGCTCAGTGGTTACGGCCTTGGACTCATAATCTGAGAGCTTGCATGACGTGCGTGGGTTCGATTCCCCGTCCCACCACCGTGTTGCGCCCTTGGGCAAGGCGCTTTGCCTCGCTTGCCTCACCCCACCCAGGTGCAATGGGAAGCTGTTAGGGGTAGTCACAGTCGTTGTACTGATGGATCCTGCGCCACTTGTAGGCTGCAAACGTGGTTCCGACATATTCTAATGACGGCGGAATAAATGTAAAGCGCTTAGAGGCTGTTTACGGCATAAAGCGCTATATAAATGTCTACATTTATTTATTTATTTTTATTTACGTAATACAAAATGTATTAACATTAGTGCTATCATGGTCATGCAGGGAAAGGAAGGGGATGGAGAAGGGGATGGGGAAAGGGATGGGGATGTTGATGGAGATGAGATTATTGGGTGTAATTGCAAATATAGCCCACCTATCTCTCAGCGGCCCGATTCCATTTGAAATTAAAGTTTAAGGTTCAAACTATTAAACTGTATATTTAATAAGTCAGCAAGGAAAAATTATTATAGGATATAGCTAGCTCTAACCTTTATGCCACTATGTGAAACGCAAAACTCGGAAAAGTCACTCTACGCTACTATGTGTTGCGACCGAAGGATTAATTGTGTTATTGCAGAATATACTCCGCCTCCAATCCTAACCTGAAATCCTACCCCTAACCCTAACCCTAATCTCAATCCTTACGTTACCTGAATTTTTTGGCAGTGGGGCAGACTGCACTTAATACGCCGCGGATTTGTATACGTATATCTATAAACAGGCAAGTTAGCACGATCGATACGGCGTTCGACTATGGTACGAGAGGTTGCGAGTTTGAGGTGGTTTCCTACGCTCTCGTGGAAAAAACTTACTGCTAATCAACTCGTTGTAACACGTGGAGTTGATCTTGGCTGCGAAGATTAGTTGTAAAATGTCTTATTATTGTTTAATGGTTTATGAGATGATATGTACCTTAGTGGTCACCGACAACCTGTAATGTGTGCCGAGGCTTGTGGATCGTAGGCGTTATGCACACTATAAATCACATATATTATTCCATTTACTCCAAGTAATTACCCCACCATGGACAATATCACCATTAGAAATGAAGGTGTTCTCAAGCTCCATAGGAACTTTGATACCAGCAGAGCTTCTGGGCCAGACGAGATCACTGCCCTGATGTTGAAAGAAACAGCGGAGGAAATCGCTCCGGTTCTTACGTCCATGTTTCAACAATCCTTGGATACGGGAACTCCTCCAGATGACTGGCTTCTAGCTAATGTTACTGCGCTGTTCAAAAAAGGATCCAGAGAAAAATTATCGCCCGGTGTCATTGACGTCGATCATGTGTAAACTGTTGGAACATATCCTTCACTCTCAAATCAGCAAGCATCTTGATAAGCATGACATTTTAACGTCAATGCAGCATAGCTTCCAAAAGGGACATTCGTGCGTTACTCAGCTGATTCAGGTTGTTAATGATTGGATGGAGGGTATTGATAAATCAGACCAAATAGATGCTGCAATATTAGATTTTACTAAGGCATTTGACTGTGTGCCCCATGAACGCCTTAAATCAAAACTTCATCATTATGGGATAAGAAACAACACTCTCAATTGGATTGGTACATTCTTGAGTCAACGGCAGCAAAGAGTCATCATCAACGAGGAAACATCTAAATGGCATCCAGTTATATCAGGAGTCCCGCAGGGAACTGTATTAGGGCCATTGTTATTCCTGATTTATATCAATGACATCGTTGAGGGTCTTCAATGCAACATACGTTTATTTGCTGATGATGCAATCTTGTATACAACGGTTGCAAATGACCAGGATAGTGTCAAGCTTCAGCAGGACCTAAATCATGTGTGTCAATGGACATTCACCAAACTTAGGCAGCGGGATACCAATCATTCCAGTAGGTACTTCACCGCAGATGCATATAAAGTTATTGAAACAAGAACTGTCAGATATCAGAACTCCTTCCTTCCTAGAACTATTCGTGATTGAATAGACTACCCTTGTTTCCACAACGCAACCAACCTTGGAGAAATTTAAAGCGTCCCTTTTAAGCAATTAATTTGCTCGTCTGCACCCCGCGGCGTCATGGAACCAAAATGTTCTGTTGCCGTGTAACACAATGAAGATGAAGATGAACACTGCGCCTTTTAAAAAATGACACGCATAAACCAAAGAAAAGTATCTCTTTAACATTTACAAATGAAAAGCATAGGTTGATATTGTTTCAAAATCGAAAGGTACTCTTACGTCATTTCATGTGCATGGCATTCATTGATATTTTCACTATTCTATGTTTAGAAACATACGTAACAATGTTGCAGCTGCCTTAGATACAATGTTCATCATTCTATATATGGTTTTCAGATTGATGAGATATTTGTTGTTAAGAAACTTGCACTCCAAGCGCTGCATCCCATCACACCTGTCTGGTCAATGAACAGGGCTTTCACATTGGAAAGAGCTAATATCCAGGCCTAGACACGCAACAATGTATAACTGTTTATCCGGCTGTTTATCTAAGATTTTCAGATTCAGATACTTGTTAAAAGCTTGCAGTATAGGCGCTTCATCTCAATATTTGTCTTACCGACCTTGTCTGGGAGATGAACATGACTTTCACTTTGGGAACCCTATATAATAACAGCTTCAGAATGTTGATAAGTACGTCAGCCTAACAGCAAACTACGTCACTTTTCTAGAATAACAATGTAACTCTTTGTAATTTCTCTCTTTTTACACGTTGCTCATGTTTGTCTTTGTTTATGTATACGTATTACAAAAGCACTTGATAAAAAATATTTCCCTATTCGCTATTGCCTGTTTTAGACAAGAGTTTCCATGTACTTGGATTGCTGACCATTGAATCAACCTAATATCATCAACAACATATTTTGGAGTAATTCTAGGGAGAAATTCAAAATAATATAACGAAAGATGATCGCAGTTGTGTTGATATGTTGTCAGCATGAGATTAATTTACCTTTGTTGAAATGTTGTCGATATAAGAAAATAGTGCTGATGTCAACATACAAACATGCATATCGACATGTCGGGCCATAATGATACACAGCATGATGCAAAATATAATTAATGAGAGTCAAAGAAAACTATCCAAAATATTCTATCCACATGGGTGTATTTCATATTCTGCTCGATTTGAGAAGTGCAATTGAACAAATATGAACGTATGCAGACTTTTGTAAACTGTGGTATGAAATGTATATGTTCATGTCGTGTTGTATATCAATGGATACTTTTTATCTCCCTTTACAATGACAACACATTCGATTCAAACGTATCCTTTAACACAGTAAATGACCCTGTAACTTTTCGAATCGCACCAAAGTTTACTCAATTGTTAATCTATTTATCATTCCAATTTAATTTTATACAAGTGTGGTCAATTTGGCACATTCGGTTTGAGACCCACTACATTCACAAGACGTGTACTCAGGCGTGGAAAAGGTGATTGTTTCAAATATGTTGTCATTGTAAAGGGAGATAAAAAGTATCCATTAATATACAACACGACATGAACATGTCACAAATAATCTGAGATAAAGATGCTTGAAAAAACTTTCAAAACTTTTGTTGAGGAGTTTATATTACCGTAATACAATAAACACAATAATCTTACTGTATATTTCTTACTCTATTTCAAGAGCCTAATATTTTCTAGATAAAAGACCTGTTAATACAATTCTGCAGTTTCACTTTTCCATTCTATTCCAACGTAAATAAACGCTGCTATGTTATTACAAGAGATATTTAGACAATCTTTGCATTAAGGTGTTCAACAATAGAAACACAAATAATAGATGTATTCTTTTCATCTTGCGCCCTATATTTTGTAATTCGCTCATTTGATTGCGATTATGAATGTTTTCAAATTTTCAAGACTTCGCATTAATGTGTAGCCTGTCCCAAATAAATACATTATGTTTCGTGTAACCTCTAGGCTCTAGTTAAGTGCAAATGAATGAGAGTCTAGACACCGCAATTCAACATGTTCAACTATGTTGACTTTAGAAACGTGTTAAAGTAATTTACAGCAGGTACTCAATCAGAACTCCTTTTATGAATATTATCATGACGCGATCCGCGGGCATTTAAATGACATGTTTAAATATACCGTGCAAAAACCGTTTACTTGTTAACTGATAACAAAAATTGATTAATGAATTTACCCCAAATATACTCATAACTAGATCAATTTGATATAGCTCATAAATAGCTCATGCAATTCCTTCTAAAGCGCATATCAATGCGCCATCTGCTAGCATATGTAACTGTAAATCTGCAATGAGGTTGCGGCATTAGTGAACATTGTAAACGCGCAAAAATATTGTATATAGCAAAAAAACAGTGGTTCGATAGTGACGGAACTCTGCATGTCCTCTCTTGTTCATAGACAATAAATTTCCTGATGACTTGCTCAAAGTTGGGGGAAAGGTTGTAAAATAATTAAATAAACCCGGAAAAGGGAATGTATAATTTATTATTGGCCATCGGGAATTTATTAGAGTCTTGTTTTATGAACTTAAAGTATACTGTTTTTTCTTTGGTGGCGCTCTTAATCGAGGCTAAATGATTCCATATTTCGATAACAGATACATAACCTGAATTCAGGTGAATACGAAGTACCACCAGCTGTTGCTCGGGTTATTCCAACATACGCAATGCATCATGGTTTAAAATCCACATCCAAAGCCTGCATAATACGAATATATTGCACAGGAACCCTTGCAGGAGCGTAGCCAGCTGGAGGGTGGGTATTCAACTTCCAAACTCACAAAAAATAAAATAAAATCGGGAAGGCAAATGATTAGTCGTGTGCAACATCTTGTTAGCTCTAACTTGATATAACATTTGTTACCAAAAGCTAAATTGACAAAGACTGATATTAGTATTTGCAAATTGGGGGATTTGTAACGGTTGCGTATTAGAGCGCGACCGTTGACATACAGGGTGACTCAAAGTGATGTAAACTCATGTTTGGGGTTTTTTTGTACGAAATCTAGAAGGAATCAGCTGTAAATAAAAATATCGTTGAAAAAAGCAGATTCTGCTCGTTTCAATTATAAATTGTTGTATTCGCTTTCACCATACCCGAGTTAGTTTATTTGAATAAAATCAACCATTGTTTGATTTGTATGATGCCAATCAATACACTACACGCAAATGGTATGTCGCTGTATTCAAATACAAAATCCACGACGGTGCTATAGTTTGTAGCCGTGATAAAACTTATAACTTGCGTAATTCATATTTTTCCGAATGGTCCGAGCTGCTGATCTTTAGGTCTATTTGCAACACATGCCTAACTCTAGTAATGTTTACTTGTGATCTAGCAGTTTATGCGATCTTCCGGACCCTGTCGGATTATTTAGAGTCACATGATTCGAAGCTTGTCTACATTCTTATATTAGCTGTGGAAAACTGAAGACGAAAGAGACGATGAACTTCACGCGGACTCCTAGTTTCATGAAACTTTGTCGCCATAATTGAAGTGCCATATTGTACTCGGTTCGTTTCTTTGTATGCAGTGCAATATGATGAAATTGAAATTGATAATAATCGCAGTAGGATTTCCCTTGCAGGTGCATGTTTTGAAATACTGACACAATATACGAGGGTCATTCAAAAAGTTCTATCTCCATCGTCACATCTCTGTTATCTTATGTGTCAGGAAATTGCAATTACCCGTGATTGTACTCGTAAATTTTGGCAACAAAATAAAAGTTATTTGGTTAAAATGTTATTTTTGGTTGTTAAGATGTGTCAAATAAAATGAATAAAGATTTGGTGCGTAAAAACGGTCTGAAAGTAAAGGCTATATTTTGATTAAAAGATTGCCCACATCTAATGTGGAAATCATTACAGATTAATTTCTTAAACTGATTAAATTGCTTTATTTTTGTTCAAATAATTTAATCAATATCTAATGCTTGCAGATAATACAGTTTTACTGGGTATCGTGTCTTTTGCACAACTATAGATGAGGTGACCTATGATGTCACATGTTTACATTCAGACCGCCCTCTGTTGTTTCAAAGCAGGCAAAATAACACAGAAGTGTCTATGACAGACCACATAAATCTCTTTAAAACTCAACTTTTAAAAACCTTTGAAGTTTTGTGTGATATTATGTATATAGGTTGATGCATTTATAAACATGATTGATACCATTTTTTGTATTATTTGCTTTGAAACCAAAGTTAATGAATAAAAATCACCTTCTTCCATGTAAACTATAGTGTTTTTTGCCTGACAGATTTGATCACAGACCAACAGAGGGCGTATCAAATGTAAACACATGTCACCTCATCTATACCGATACATGTTCAGAGTAGCCTTCATATTAACCCTTTTCCATAAGCACTTATTGGTTCAAGTCGTATTTAATTAGTTAAAATCAAATAAGTTGTATGCACAGTTTTTTGTATTTTGTATATACAAGGACATTAACAAACTTTTCATCTCATTTCCATGTCACGATGTATCAATTGGGTTGCTCCTAATTACATGAAGGATACACCATCAATTGCTTTAAATAAGGACGTAACTACTATTATCCTTAAACATGGTCTTGTCGAAATCTGGCAAAATTCTCAAACATTTGTGTGTCTGTTGAACCCTTTGACGTTTTCTTCTCATATAAAACATGTTTTATTTTGTTTTGAAGTCCCAAGGCATGTCAGGGACTATGGAGCTCAAATAGGAACAAAATATTTATTCTGAGTAAGCAGTTGGACAACCGCATCTTAAAAACATTTTTATGGAGATGATCCAAAGCTACAATGATGCTTATTAAACATTTGACTTCAGTTTTTAACCGTTTCCGACGTACCAAATCACTATAACCAACTCAAACCTTAACAACCAAAACTTTTAACCAAATAACTTTTATTTTATAGCCAAGATGTAAGAGTATAACCATGGGCAATTTCAATAACATGACACGTAATATAACAGAGATATGGTGGTAGAGGTAGAACTTTTTGAATGACCCTTGTAGTACGTCGTAAAATATGAAACTGTTTTGATTTTATTGTGGGATTACCTAATAACCATTATATCCATATACTTATAACTCAAGCGTATTAGTAAGTGCCACATGAAGAAATATAACGAAGGATTTATTTTCAATATCGCGGAGTGCTGTTGTCTTGGAAACTGGGTCGTCGTACTCTCACATCCTATATTTAACGTGTTGTTTTCATTATTACTTTTGAATTTGATTTATTTCAAAAACCTTCAATTGCTTATCAACAATTTGCCGAACGAAAACACACTAAAATACATCAAAAGGCAAATAAAGTGGACAAATGACTAAGGTCAAAATGACAAAATTGGACATCAATGAAGATACAGGGTGTCCCTGAAACACCTGTTTCGTCGGAAACTTAATTGGTTGGATATTTTAACGCCACAAATAAACATAGTAATTGGCGTGGTTGAGGAAAAAATCAGCTGTCATATACTTTGACAATTGACCACACCGTTCCTGAAATAATTATATGAATTTTCCGAAACTCCCTCATTTTCAAACTTGTCCACATATTCAAATATCAAGCAATGATCTGTAATCGGAGTGCTAATCACTGCCCATCATCAGCGCATGAGGCGTCTATAAATATTTGACTACGTGGAACGGATTGAAATTGAGGTAGTTTCGTGAACTTCTTTTATTTAAAAGACGGAGCGGTCATTTTTCAAACTTCAAAAGCAGTGTGATAGCTGACATATTCCTCAACCACATCAGTTCTTTAGTTATGTTTGATTTATGTCTCACAATACCCAACAAGTTCCCGACGATACAGTTCTTTCGGGGGCACCTGAAATAAATAAAAGTACGTTCATAGTGGGGTTTTTTTATTTATTTTTTTATCGCGTGTGCAAAGTTATCGAATGCGGCCAGGGCATGGTAAGGCGCTAGAGACTGAGCAATTTACTATATAAAGCGGGCTATGTTTATGTTTTATGCAATGGACATGAAACATTGTGGTTAATTTGCATAATATTCATCGTTTAGTCGTGAAGTTAGACAAAATATTGGGTAAAAAACTCTCTGATAAAGGCTTGAATGATGCTAGCTAAATTTGGTTTATATGTCTTGGGCCTCAGTGGTCAGCGAATATGCCTGATTGTACACTATAAATGACGGGTTTTTTTAACTCAAAAAACATATATTATACATACCAGTAATATCAACATGATAAACCGACCCACGTAACCAGAAGAGGCAGTGAAAACTTTTTTCTTATTGCCCGATATGTAGCTAAACACACAATTTGGGAAAATACTTGACAAATTGACATTTATAGCGCATAACACCACCACCACTGGTTGTACACGCACAAATGACAAACCTTATATTTTTGGATCCTGATGATCAGACGAATAATTTGATATGCTAAATGAGTGAATGTTCTTCCAGTAGTTTCAAACAGAGTTTTGGAATTAAATCTAATACTGGAACTTACTTTTATGCAACTATGGAACCACCAGACTTCATCAGGCAACAGACCCGTTGGGCCAGTTTGATATGCTATTAGGTGAAATTGGTGCATTGGGGGTCATTGTGATGGAGACTAAAAGTAACGGTTGGTATTAAACCATTCTTTTATTTAGTAGGTCCAAATTAGCCCGGGCACATTAGTCAAGACACTCAGGGTACCAACTTTTACTCAAAAATGCGTCAACCATTTTATTTTATGTTTTATTTAGCAGGTCCGAACTAGCTCGCGTACATTAGTCAACACACTTAGGTTACCAACGTTTACTCAAAAATGCTTCAAACATTTTATACAATCACATTTTTCAGATTTTCATCTAGTTTATTACTATTCTGGGAAATTGAAATAGCGCCATCAAATGTACTACAATATCTGTCTGCTTACTGTGCATCGGTTACTGATGGGGTAATAGTATCAGAGAGTGTGTTGAAGAATAAACAAATCTCAATAGAGATGATAGAGCTGCCGGTATTCTGGTGGTAATTATTGTTTCCCATTTAATGGTCATAATATGAGTCTATGTTGGTTGATCTACAAAACAGGTTTCGGTAATTTCAAATTTTAAAGGCATAAAGATCTCATCAGAGTGGCACCTTAATGTTGTATTCCCGGCTATACAATTTTTTGTTGTTGTTCAAAGTGAACGTCAACCTGTTTTTATCATCATTTATTATAATTATAATGACCAATTACAAAGCTGTGTCAGTATGTTTTGAAACATTCCATTTTACTCCATTTATGAATTATAAATTTGACGCAATTTTATGTTGTTCATATAAAGTGCAATCTTTGTCTTACAGACAACACCTGTACAAATAATAACTTAAATTTCGATACTAAGGGAAAGTCAAGGGATAATTTTGATTACCGAAAACAACAGCTACATTTTACCATGCTGCAAATTAGAAATAGCTGATTGCTTCTGTTAAAACGTTATGACTGATAGTGTAAACGGTTGCGGTTTTTTTGGACACACTGTCCAATACTGTTCATTATAAAAACAAAAAGAAAAGGAAAAACAAAACAAAAACAACAACAAAAAACAAAACAAGACAAGGAGCCCCTTTTCCACCAAAATTCACCCAGATCATGGGCCAAAATAGTGTAAAATACACACTTCATGCTCGCTGTGTGCGCACTTTGTCACATATAAGACCTTTTCATCCCGATCAGGGCAAAATCGTGTAAAATACAATGTTACATCAGCATATCTCTTAAAATCAAACCCGGTATATGTATTGTATGATGCAACTGCATTTTTTTCGTCTGTGCCCCCGAAATTTTATTTTGCCCGTTTAACCAAGAAAGCTATAATTATGGTATATGAAACAATAAATTCCAATTTTGCAAATACGTCAGGATTTTACAAATTTCCACTGAAAGGGAAACGACTGAGTGAGGCCTTAAGATATTGTGAAGAAAACAGATATTGAATAAAATATTAACCATTTAAAAATTGAATATACTTTTTTCTTGTGCTCAAAAGTAATAGTATAAGCAAGTGCCACTGGATCTCTAGATTAAGACAAGATACGTTTTTGCCCATTATCCTACATTAACTTTAACATAAAGGTTTAAAATACGAATTCTATTTTTGGTTCATATAAGTCAATGGTTAGGGCAGCCGTGTCTTCAGCCAAGCTGACAAACTACACAAAATTTACATATACAGGTATGTTACACACATGCATATATCTACATTGTAGCAGCCGCCAGCATGTGCAAACTTTATGCCACCTATATACATGTATCCTTTCATGTTGCATTCACACACAATTGGTACAGAAAAAACCCAACAAACGCTAGGAAGTAATTTTCTCTTTACTTTACTAAATACTTATGCACACAGAAATCGTGGCAATATTAACAAGGGTCAAAATACCTTTTTTATCTAAATATAAACCTCCAAATTTCAGATTTAGATTGCGAATAATATTTTCTAGAAATTCACACAAACTTGCAGGACGATACGTTTCAGCAAACAAAAAGCAAGCCCTTTTGACTATCGCCATAGAAATCTAAAATTCGATCTCAATGGGCTACACAACGTACTAGATGCATGATGAAGTAAAATTAAACTATTACTCAAAGCGGAAAACTAGATGCATGCTAATACGTTCTGTACATAAACTATTCAATTCGGCACAGAAACCGTGGCGAAAACAAGGGTCAAAACACCTTCTTATTTAATCATAAGCCTCCAGATTTCAGATTTAGGTTGAGACATGTTTTCAAGAAATTCACAGAAAATTGCAGGACGACACGTAAGTGAGTGAAGCACTTTTACTAACACTATCGAATGTCTAGACCCAGTACAATTCGAACACAGGAAGTAGATTTCCGGGGGTTGTGTTACACTTGTGAAATGGGTCTGGTTACGTTCACAAAAAAGTATTAACATATTGAAAATGTGTAGCATTGTTGCCTTTCTGATATTATGTGAGTTATTACAAAGATGTTTTTGAATTATTTTTTCCAAAATACGTTTATCTTCGTTAACCCTCAATTAATTGCACAACACTGATATACTTTTCATGCCGATGCTATTCACCTGTGTGGATACGAATATGGAACATAACAAAAACATGGTCCGAAATCTCTGTGTAAAAAGCTAGCGTAATATGTCTCATTTGCATAACAAGGAACGACTTTAATATGTTGTGGATTGGAGCCGAGAACGTATCTTACACTTCCCGTAATGCATTTCTTCCATGTCAATTTTCTGTACTAATTCGCATGTTTTGCCACATGGTCGATAGTGACGAAAGTTATTTCTCGACTAACGGCCCATGTTCAGCCAGTCTATGTACAAAGTAATGTGAGCGTCTTTTGTTAAAATGAGGGGATGTATTATGTTGCAAAGGATTCTGGGAAGAGTAAGATATTTTTCTCTGGGTTTTGAGTAAAATAGGGCCAGAACCAAGATTTATTACCGTCTCTTGATAAACATGGGGAATATTGCCCTTAATGCATACCAAATATGGACTAACCTTTTTTTTTTTCCTATGCATTGTTATTTCAGCAGCCCGAAGTGATACTATTAAATATTATATAAGAAGTATTTGACAAAAGTAACTTGAACACAAGTCCAATATCTTTTTGTCGAATTTATATTGTCCTAGATAGCAATATTTTTTGCATGAAACAATTAAAATAAGGCTAATCAATGGAATGGAAGCTGTCCATTCTGGTGACATCGTGTGCGTTTTCCAGTGAATACAATGACGGAATAACGGAAATACATTTGAATGCAGAGAAGATGAAACTTTAGTCCAGAAAATGTCCAGGTGCGGAAGAATGATTCACGGATGTGTCGGGTAGAAGAAATCAACAATCTGAGAAGACAATGTCCTTCAAAAAAACCAAACATCACGTTCCTATTTCATAATGCATCCGACGACCTTGAATCATACCAAAACATTTTTGGTGTGTTTATTACGTGTTTAAATGTCATCATGTCATTTAGGGAGTCGCAGTAATCACATGACCCTATTATTGCAATTGAAACTCCTGACATTTTTCTTGCAAGACGTCCGCCACCTTTTACTGATATTGTCTTCCAGCACCATATTCCATGCAACAGTCTATTGTATGAGAGAATAAAAACATTACTTACCGGGTAAGAAATACCACATTAACACTAGCCACAGCATCAAACCAATAGTATATTTTCTCATCTTGTTGTGTTAGCGTTGATAATAAATCGTATCGTGAACTAGCGCATGCGAATGAGTCTTTGGATATAAGCTGCATCATATGGCAATAACCATAATTATGTTGCATCAGGGGAATGCATGTTAATCAATTGAAATGCACTGCGCACAATTCAGTATCGAAGTTACGTAATGTTACTATGTCAACGGGATCACGCGCTAGAGTAATGAACCACGATCGAAATGATCACCACATAAAGTATATGGCACTCGAAGGCATACCAAAGTAGCGTGATCCGGTAACCAAGAGAATTACGTAACCACTTCGATGCTGAATATCTTCCATTAATCCATCACTCACCAAAGCCAACTAATAACCGTAAGCTAGATATGTATTAACTCCATCAGGGTGAAAAAGGCGGCCATATAAAGTGGTATAGGATTCAGTTGACTAATCTCGTCACCACGGATTACCACGTCATCACCTGTCATTATTGAGTACGCATTTTCATCAATGACTGGATTGCGGAACTTTTTTGCCTGTTTGGACATGCTGTTGAGTGGCTACGATCTGACACCACTTGACTTTTTCCGGGGTGGATGGGAATATCGTTGGCAGTGTGCAAGACATCATAAGGAACATTTTTGGACAATTTTGGAAATGGATTAATTTGGAAAAAATACATATTTGAAAACTGATGATTTAAAGCTGAATTCATGTGCTAAAATTTATGAATATTTTTAATAAGTCAAATAAGATATCGTAAGCCCATTTGCGATTTGTTTTCATTGGTCAGCTTTTAGATTTGGTTTCATTTTTGTTGAGTGCAAGACTATCGTAAGTGCCACTTACGACGGTCTTACATTTAAGAAATAAAATATAATATTACGACTGCTAAATTTAATTATAACTCTTGTTTGTTATCATGAGCATTATTTGGAGAAATTATAATATAGGAATCAATTTTTTGAATACTCCAATAAAACCATACAATCTTTGTTAAATAAAGGGCTTCGTAAAGCAGAAAATACTGCTTCTGCAAACCCATGCAATTATGCACTTACGATAGTCTTGTACTCTGCCACGATATCTAGAAATGGGACATTCCAACAAGAGCAATGTCACTTGGTCCAATCTCACTTGGTCCAGACCCATTTAGTCCAATCTCACTTGGCCTACGTTCCATTTAATCCAATTTACACTTAGTCCTGACCCAGTCAATCTAATCTAACTTAGTCCATGTCCCAATTAGATCATGTCCCACTTGGCCATGTACCACTTGGTCCATTCCCATTTGGGCCATGTCCCACTTCGAACATACGAATCTCACCTGAGAAATTTTTTATGTGTAAGTGGGCAAAATCCTTCCTCTCAAACATAAATGTCATATTGGGATGTTTGACTGTATAGATAGTTTGCCACGAAAATTTAGATATGTATATAAGATAATGCGTAAATATTTCGGAATGTATTATTATTGTATTATAATTATTATCATTATCATTATTATTATTATTATTATTATTATTATTATTATTATTATTATTATTATTATTAATACCATCGGTATTTTTTTTATTTTACATTTTTGTTACTTATATGGAGGTTATAGTGCCCTCAACAGGCACTCTCTCCGTAGAACTAGAGACCAGGTATAGAAAAACAGCCCTAAAAAGCCGTACATCCGATTAATTTTTACCCAAGTGTTACATAATGACGTAGCTTAACATGGAATGTAATACAAGTGGTGTCGTTGCTTTCTTCTAAATTCATTTATAAAAATGTCCGTATCACACCAAAGTGTCCCCTTATTGGCTTGGATTTTGCTTAGAATAAATAACGCAATTGACTTGGTTTTGATCTTATTACTGTTTACTAATATGCACTAGATGCAAGTAATGTAGTTCTGTACAACAGGAATTTGCGCTTTAAATACGAAATTAATTTAAACGCGTTTTATCATACACTAGAAACACACAAAATATCATGTAGACATTGTTTTTGATGTTTCTAGAATTGTTCCTAATTCATACACTCGTGTTTGTAATAGTATAACAGTAGTCTACCTTATAGAAATTAAATCCTGTGCGTAAATAGTTTTTTGACATGGCTCACAAAATATTAGGTTGAAAACATTTTTTACGTTACAAATATTTACTACGACCACTTATAATGCAAATGCTCATCTTTTGTACACTGTGCCTGTACCTATACTCTGATGTTAACAATTGCACGTTTGTAAATATCTTCTATTTTTTGAATGTTTAGTATCTTTTTGAATATAATCACATTGTATCAACTATATTTCAACCTTCATTGTATATCCATATTTGTACTTTCAACACGTGTATTTACTGTTACGTAGGCTTAAGGAAATTATCAACAATATCACAGGCTTAACAACTTTAAAACAGCGCAAACAAAACACCTCAAGTTACATTGCACAACATCGAATTTAAAATCACAATTTCTATTCAATTCATATACATCAACATTTCATCTTAACATTTCATTTAACGACTATAACAAGGCTTATAACTACACTGTAAAATATTTTACTCAACATTGAGTAAAAAGGTCACAACTCAACAGTTGAGTAAAAAAAAATTACTCAACATTGAGCTCATATGGGTCACAACTCAACAAAGTTCTTAAGTTGTGACCTATATGAGCTCAATGTTGAGTAATTTTCTACTCAAATTTTTACTCAACTGTTGAGTTGTGACCTTTTTACTCAATGTTGAGTAAAATATTTTTTGCAGTGTACTTATACCTGCCTTCTGCCTGGTTATTACAGCTTCTTTATGTATAGATATATATTCTGTGTAGATTATGTACAACTGTACAACTTTACCATTCAAATAAGTCATTCATTCTCCACGTTTATAGGCAATACGCAAAGACAAACATTTTCCATTTTTCTGTAAAATAATAAATTATATTTTATATCAGTTTTTAAACATTTCTAAGCAAGTGATGGATCTTATTTACCATTATATCATATACTTTATATCACTTTACTTTGGACTATTATATTAACATTTCCAACAAACCATAGGCAATATCCGAAAACAAACAATACCATTCCTTATGAACAATTCAAAAATGTATACTTTATTATTCGATATGGCTAATGAACATTATAAATTTACTAAATTATTTATAAGTCACATTAATAACAACGTACAGTTCTTATGATCTGTTTAAATATTCATGTTAAGTGGTTTTGTCGTTGGATTAGTATATTTCGTATAAAACATTGTTATCTAAATGTATATATTCATTATAGTGACAAAGTGTCGATTTTTAAAAAGCGATATTTAATAATTATGAGAGATACATATGTTGAAAATTTAAAAAGACCAATGTAATTTGTGAAGTAGTAAATAAAAGTGTTGAAAACATGCAAAAGTGTCACTTGTGAAAAAGTGATTTTGAAATGACGAATGTAATTTAGAAGGTAGTATGAGAGTGTTGAAAACATTGATAAGTGTCGATTTTCATGAAGCGAATTCTAATGTGTGAAGAGAGTATGTAAGAGTCAATGTGTTGGACAATGACAAGATTATTTGTGACAGAGTATTTACATTAGGGAAAAAGATTGGAAAACTTTTGATTTTGAAAGAGTGTAACGTTTCGGTAGGAAGTGGCGAAAGAGGCACTCGAGTCATGTGAAGAGTCGATTTAGCGGGCATATACAATGACTTATTTGATTGTTACGGCCTCATTAATTGAAAGGTGTGCACGGTTTATACATGAGTATCGGTTCCGTTTTGTCTTAAAGACTTAAAACGATGTCACACTTAATTGATTTAATTAGTTGTTAAAAATAACGCTATTGTCACTGTTATGGCGCTGAAAGTCAAGACGCAAGCTAACACCAGCAATATATTATCAACTGTTTTGGCCATTTTTTCCCATTCATTATTGTCGTCATCAAGTTGATCTCGCAAGTCTGCATTTTCACAAACTCTTTTGGCATCGCCAGCCGGGTACTCCATAAGCGGAATCACATGACCGTGGGAAACCGAAGTTACAGAATTCTTTTTCTTATCCAATAATTCACGATTATATGCATTTAGTGGCGATGACTTATTGGTGTCATCTAGACGATGCTCTTTGGTAGAAAATTTTGCTGGCGATGATAATCTGAAGATTTTTCGAAGCCATTCAGGAACTGGTTTAACCTTTTCTTGATGGTATAATGCCGACGCCAATACACCAGCCACGACTGATAAACATCCAGTCACAATCATTGGAGCGAAGTAATAGCCTATTTTGGATTTTTAAAAAGGCAAGAAGAGTTAACAATTGGCTCATTTTTTAATTTAAGTAACAGATATAAGATAAATTTAACATTCTAGGTAATATATGTGGTGTACGAGGGTCGATCAGTATATAATGAAAGTTGACCTTTGACCCCTTATATTGAATATTTAGATGAAATATCTTGATGATTACATGAAGAATATACCTTTGTCTTTCAAACCACATATGTATAAATTATACCATATACCGTAAAACCCCGTCTACAAGCATATAGTGTGCTTCTGATGAAAGCTACATTAATCCAGTCGCCATTATGGAGTTTGAGCAAATAAATTACGGATCCAAGCATATACAAACAAGTATTATTTTAAGACCGATCTATTGTATTGGTATATTAACGCTTGCTTCGAATTAATTAAGCTTTTATAAAAAAACCCACTATATATGCTTGTAGACGGGGTTTTACGGTACTTGATTACGTAACAGTGTTAGCATAAAATCAATGAACTAGGGATATTGCGAAATCACGCAAAAAGGCGGGCCTTTTAAATTACCACGAAGACACGTGTTTATAACGTCTTAGAACAGCAAAAGTACATGGTGCATATGTCTAGTTTTAAGCAGGAGACTTGTCATTATACTTGGTTGGAAATGGTACATCTTTGAACTTCAACAATATTAGGACTTGAAGAGAAGCAACATTATTCTGCAAAAATGTCGAAAATGATAAAGCAGTTACGAATGATATTAATTACCTCCAAAACAGAACAGAGGAAAATATAATGGCTGGTCTCATGTGAGAGCTGGTACTCAGGACAATGTTCACTGATGTAAATCAAACAACAATCTTGCCATGCGTAGGTGGGATGATCAATATAACATGCTGGAAATGTATGAAAATTGCCAAATTTTATGTAAATATGGCTCAAAATATTACAAAATGCTATGTAAATAGCAATTTAATAATTCATGTGTTGTTTTATGGATGATCTCAACCTGAAATAATCAGAAAATTGTTAAATATAAATTTCTCATTCAAACGATGACCTCTCTCTTTGTACCACTACTTTTGAATGTAACAAAAGTAGAATAACAGTTATATTTTAATCACGGTTTCAAATATAGTTTTAGACTTTCGTTTTAATGTTTGGGGGTTAGTGAACAGTACTGGCAAAAAAAGAGAGAACATTTTCACGTTTGCTATTGTTGGCAATATCAAATTTTAAAGAAAGACAAGCCTTGTTTTTGTCAAAAATAACATATATTTGACCACACATTATAAATAAACTAAAACATTTACAGCTCGACAAAGATGGTTTTATGAGCTGATAGTTTGTGCAGTACTACTATTCCAAAAGGCAGCACTCTCCATACTTTAATTCCTGAGAAAATGTAAAAATACGACAATACCTCATTTCAGTATTCTATTAATAAATCGACTCATTTTCAGACAGTGACTGTAGACCCATTTCATGTACATATCCTTAAAACTTTTGAATCCATGCTTTCTTCAAATGTTTTCAGCTTTGACAGCCAGTTACCATGGCAATTGCCATGAGCATGAAAGTTAGTCTTAAAAACACAGTGGTCAATCTGTCATCCTAACCAGCTGGACTTCACTTGGGTCACCATACTATATGCCCTCTGGCAATTCCAGTCCTGAAACTCACTCCCTGCCCAGCTGACCTCCAGAGCACCAGGAATGTGTTGACATGCAAAAGGTCAAACATCAGCAGGTGTCGAGGTATATAAGATCAAATTATGAAATCCAATATCAGAAAATGAAACCAGTGAAACAAAATTAATTACCCTCGCTTTTCTCTAATCGAGGGTAATTTTGGTAAAGTTCTTTAAGGACCCGTCGACGAAATGCATTGTTTTTATGCTAATGCTGTGACGTAATAAGGATACTACCTCTTTTCGAGGTTTTGAGCAAAAATGGGATGAATTTGCCACATTAAATCTCAAATTTGGCCCAGAAATAATCATCGGAAAATAAAAGTTATATAGATTTTCACTGGAAGCCTATGACTTGGGTGCTCGCTTGCACCACTCGCTGTTTTATTTTTTGACCATTGACATTATGTTATACTTCACACCGATTTCTCTACCAAATTGTAGGCATATGTCAAACATTCCAAAATTACATTCTTGCTATAAAATTTTAATATCTGAGCCTCCGAAATACAATTTACAAGTTCTAGAAAACGTAAATTTTCGACTGAACATTTGAATCTGTCAAACTGTCTTTAAACTCTCAGGAATTCATAGATTGATTCATTATTTCCCAAAAATTCAACTTTGCAAGACATCCAGGCATGTTGGTATTCAAGCACATGTAACATTTGAGGCAATATTATCGGCCAATTTGTCAGAATTGGGCGGTTTAGATGGCTGTGTACTCTAATTTCGGCTTAATTACATTTCTACGATAGCACATGTGTTTAGGACAAAAATGTAATTTTGTCGTATTAAAGTTAAATATTAAAATGGGAACGTTGATAGTTTACGTTGGAGCATAATTAATATGCCACACGGTTTACTAACATTAAAGGAGGCAATTTCACGTTTATATTCCTCTACTTGACGTCTCCCCGGACAAAATCTTTTTTAATGGCCGCATTCTGTTGACCGCATAGAGCAGGTCATGAATATTAATGAGCTAGCGTGTCGGATTGAGTTATTTTCTTTCTTTTATTTTTCTTTCACTCACAAACTCACTCAAATATTACTCTTTAGGTGTACACCGAAGTAAGTAAGTTTAAAATAAGTAAATAAATAAATAAATAAATAAATAAATAAATAAATAAATAAATAAATAAATAAATAAATAAATAAATAAATAAATAAATTAAATAAATAAATAAATAAATAAATAAATAAATTAAAAAATTAATTAAAAGAAAAAAGGCTTGGACCACTCTGAAGTAATTAAAATAAGTAAGTAGGCCCATCGCTTCGCCCAAGAGAGTGAGGGGGCGGGCAGGTGATTTTGGGCAGGCAGAAGTAGGGAGCAAGCAATTTTTGGCACACAGGGGCTCATAATTATTACACAACCATTTTTTTTTTTGAACAGAAGGATCATCAAACAATTTTATACATCTACAGTTACACGGACGCAGGCGCACATTGCTGCTTCGGGTTCCAATATTGTTTAATTGAACTAAGGGGTGGGGGTAATTATGTTTATTTCGCGCCCGAGGGGTGGTAAATGGCGTAGCTAGCAGTGGAGGCACTAGGGGGGGGGGGGGGGTCAAGGAGCCTTCCCCCTAGACACGTAGCAAGGGGGCTGCCCCTCTGTGAGAAGCCTTGCCCCCTATTTCCCCCGGGGATGCTGGCCGCCCTGATATTTAAGATTTTGAGGCCTTTTTTGTCATTCAGCCCGGGCATTTAGCCCAGTTTTGACAATTTTCGTCAAAGTTTTCCCCCTGGAAATTTGCCTTGCCCCCGTCTGAAAAAGTCCTGGCTACGCCACTGCATCCTCCAAATGTTTTTCATTCCCCAGTTCCACCCCCCCCCCCTCACCCACTTTCAATGCACCCCCCCCCCCATTACAAAAGTTTCAACTTTTTACCACAATTTTGGTCAAAATTTGTTGACTTCCCCCTACAATTCATTTTTCCCCCATTGCACACAAAAAAAAAAAAAAAAGGGGATGGGTTGGTATGTAAAGGGGAGACAGCCCGTCAAAAAACCCCCCTTGCACATGCCAAATTTTTGGGATCCCAATTTCCAACTTCCATATTTTGCTTGCCCCTCCCCCTTATCCGATCGCCAAAATTGTCTTGCTCCCCCCATGTTATCCTCCCACCAGGGCTCATAATTATTGAACAGCCCCTAATTGATTGGATTCTGACAAATGGTCTTGCAATATTAATACACAGGCCTAGTAGTATACTACGCATGACGTCACCTCATTAATATTATCAACCAGGCAGTCTCGGGTGCCAATGTAACTCAGCGCTTCTAGTGCTTGAATATAAATTGTTTTGCGTACTTCCTTAATATTCTTCAATACTTGGACAAGTTGACGTCGAATGTTCTATTCTATGTTGTTTGTCAATAATGTATGTTGTCTATATAGTATGTCCAAAGTTGTAATTTTGTGTTTTTGATCGCAAAGATTCGGTATTTTTTATTCCAAATTCAAATTCTGTAACCGCTAGCATGGTAAGGAGGCTTCGCCAGGGTGCAGAATTCGGTGGAAGTTTGACGATTATTTTTCCTTTTTGGACACTTAAGGCATTAGATCCTTGATTTTATATTTATAAACTTTTTTAATTACCAAGCATAATGCCTTGTGGAAACCGACATTTTTTGCCCATGTTTGACCAACACCAATGTATTGCCCATAGACCTACATAATGGTGTGTGGCAGTCCTCAATATACATCGGTACGGCGTATTATAGGACTGGGAGCGAGTCTAATACTGTATGTGTTTGCCGACGAGCGTTACGAATGACAGAAACTGTAGGTATAGGAGACTACCAACATCGCTAACAAATAAGCGTCCTTAAAAGCTATTTACAATAATTTTAAATTGTCGAAATAGGACACTTTCATGTGTTTTTTTTCGGTTTTTTTTTTTATTTCACCTGATTAATAGTCATATCGCCTTGCTTAAAAATTGAAAATATTTTTTTAGATCAATCAAACCAATATAATAGAGTATGTACCCTTAAGTGTGCGATATCATTTTTACATGTGTTGTTTGAAAGACAAAGGTACAATGTTTATGTGATCATAGAGAAACGCCTTGAACATAATCCATATATGAGGTTCCACAAGGACAACTTTCATTACTTTGAATCACACTTGACAGACAATGCTTACTTATTATCGGCATGGTGGTTGATGACGGTGGAAGAGTGTCTCCTATCAGCTGCTGAAAGAGCACCACAGCAAGTAAGTTGGTGATACCAAGGGACACCTTTTCGCCAGAGGCGGTTGGCAAAATAAAAGTCAGCAAATTCAAAATTGACAGAAGCGCACATGGAAGGATGAAATTCAAGATGTGAAATATAGGGCGGCGTTTCAGAACCACGGTGAACATAAGCTCTGGAAATAATCTTAATAAAGGTAGACAAATACAAATGGGATTAGTCCGGCTGAAAAACGCAATTTTCCCATTCTTAGGCTTATGCGTTCTGAAGTTTGTTTGTCATGATTGTTTCTCAAGACCAACGATTTCAAAATATGATTACCAGCTCCAATTCAACATTGCGTAATTTG
Organism: Amphiura filiformis; assembly: GCF_039555335.1. Taxonomy (NCBI): domain Eukaryota; kingdom Metazoa; phylum Echinodermata; class Ophiuroidea; order Amphilepidida; family Amphiuridae; genus Amphiura; species Amphiura filiformis. The sequence goes on from NC_092636.1 coordinate 13,414,476, forward strand.
TGTTACGAACTGCAAAAGTTCATACAGAGAACGTCAAAACTCAAAATTGCTGTAACGTTGTTAGAGACCTCCCCAGGCTATTCCTCATAAGGTTTTGTAAAATGTATAGTTTTACCCATTTGTGACATACCGAGCCGGAGTTATAAACAGAAAAGTCGAAGGTCATATTTTAGAAAAATAATCCGATCTTGCCAAAAATAGTCTGAAATTAATCTCTCAACCGCGACGGGGGCCGATACAAGTTACCCAGAGTGTACGACCGGGTTTTGGGGTCAAGTGTCCAAAAGGTCACTGATCCCAAACTTGGGTTGCCAGTCTCCAGATGAAGGTCAAAGTTGTGACCGAAAATTTGAGGTACGTCTTAATTTTGTGTTGAGATCATAAGTTTAAATTTACAATTAAGATAGTCTGAAATTGTTAATCATAGTTTAGCAATTAAGAAAAAGTCAAAATTTCGTAGCATGTTTTTTTTTACATTGGAAACGTCGCAAAATGTACAGGATGTCCCAATAAAAAATCTCCTATTTCTGAAAAATTAATCAAATATATCTTGGTATGTAAAGAAACGTTTATTCGTTAGCTTTAATAAACCGAAAGAAATATTTTTGAAGATATGCTCTTTCAAAGAAATGTACCCGTTTTCACTCTGTCCACGGAGAAGGTTTTGCTACCTCAAAGATTGAAAAGGAGTACACGTACATGACGTACCATGCATGAATATCAGGCATTCCTCAATGATAACGTTATAAAATGACGAACTTTATTAAGGGAATGGCTTTACCGGTGGGCCTATGGGCTATTGATTGTGTTAAGTGTCATTAACTTGTCGGTAAAATGGATGTGGGATGGAACTTCTCTTGCTATATGTGACCGTACAGCACGAATGAGCCGTAAATGTCCTCAATTGTATTCGAGTTACAGTGTAAAATGGGCATGAAGGTCGTATTCATTGGTACCTCAATTTGGTGCTACGTGTACCTCATTAAATGAGATACACGTAGCACCAAATTGAAATACCTATGAATATGACCTTCATGCCCATTTTACACTGTAACTCGAATACTTGAGGACATTTACGGCTCATTCGTGCTGTATCACATATATACATGCAATTAAACATAATATTTCTTGTTTATTTATGCCTTTTTGTTTTATTATGTTTTTACTTTCTTACTTTGTTCTTTCTTGCTTTCTTTTTATTTACAACATGTCATTTTTTTCTTTTGGGAATACAAAGGTAGCCTGAAAAGGGCTGTTTGGTATGTCCTTGGTTCTTCCGAAGTGAGTTTACTGTGCTGCTTTGCTCTCTACCTGGTTGCCTCCTTGACGAATACAGGTTTCAGCCCTGGTCCTCATTGCATCAATTGCATTGCGTACCCTCCTTGTGCGCCGTATACTTGCGAATGCAGCAGTAATACGGTTGCGAATATGATGGAGGCTAGCTGGTGATCCTCGCTCATAGTGAATGCGTTCCAAGCCTAATGCTATTATCTATCCATGTCATTAACCGTATGTTTCGTTTTAATATTTGATGTAGCCAAACCTCATCCGTGGAAAGAGTGAAAAACGGATACATTTCTTAAAGAGGGCATATCTTCAAAAATTGTGGGCAGATTGAAATAATTGGTTGAATTTTTTAAAGCTAACAATTAAGGGTTTCTTCACATATCAAAATACATTTTATCAACTTTTCAAGGAGAAAAAGAGGCGCAATGAGGGTTCTGTTTTTATTGGGACACCCTGTATTATGATCAAATGGGCAAATGACCTTTTTCACTACGTTAGGTAAAGGAGAACTTTTCTTTTATATTAAATGTTTATAGAAAACGAGTAATTAAAACTGTTTTGATAATACTGCATGGTGAATATCATTCATAGTTGATAAACGAATCTATATTAGAAGACGAAAACAATCTTCCTTAGGACCGATATATTGGGTTTTGGGGATATTTGAAAAAACAAAAAATAAACCTGTATGAAATTAAAATCTGCTGTCTTTTTGGCCGAAGTGGATTAATGTTGACCAAATTGTTTGTAAAAAATTAATCTGGTTTATTTTTTGTTAGATTTGTCAAGCTTTCAGTGGCATTTGGGATCATGTAGCTTCTTTAGCACAAACTGACGCTACTTAGCAAATCTGTCCGTCCGTAGAACAGCATTTTCGTCGCCTAATCACAGTACTCACCCGTCATCACCATCACCATAAACATTAACAATACGTTCATGTGTCACGTCCTCCAATTTCCATATTCCATTCTCCAAAAAATATTTCTTTGTTATATTTGTTGTCAAGGATGAACCGACTAGATTCAACTGTTTCATGCTGTAAGACCAGGATCCAAATCTTAAGGTGCAATGCTGAGTATCAAAAGGAAAGAGTCGGGCGTCGATGAGACAAGAAGTGTGGATTATAAATGGAGTATCCCAGTACACAGTGCCATTGGAATAAAGAATAGCGCCAACGTCTTTTAAACTTTCAAAGTCTTTTTCAACACTGTGGGTTAAAATAAAATATGATTCTCAAAAGTCATAAATACTATGTGGCAGTGTGTAAAATTCAGCCAAAATGCAACCTGTCCGGTCTGATAGTAACCTGTCCATATACAGCCATGGACAAAAGTTTGGAATATTTTTTATTTTTGTACCAAATGCAGTTTTCAATCATACTAGGAACAGGTTTATTGTTCTGGAGTAGTGCTCAGTTGAATTTAATTGAAAGATACAAATGTCCTTTGATGTTTGTATCACACAGTTTGTCAATTAAACAAAGAATTACCTGATGAAGCGCATTACAATGGAAGGATCATACAATCGCAACAATTTATGGCGGTCTCTTTGTATCATAAGATGAGATTAAAGACACTAGCAAACTTTATTGTTTAAACAAAAATATAAACTCTCATCATGACATGTTTAGATAAGTCTCTTGCTTGAGAAAACACAATTTAATATTTGGTGTGTCCACTCCTTGCCAGCTCAAGGTCATGTACGCGACGTAACATTCCCTCGACCAGGTTTTTCAAGGTTCCTTGTGGAATATCGCGCCAGCAAGCAATGAGGGCGTATCTAAGTTCCTGCAGGGTGATTGGTTGGTTGTCCATGTTAATAATTCTACCCATAAGTTCTGTATAGGGGTCAAAGCCGACCAGTCCAGGTGTTCTACATTCTCATTTTCAAGGAATTCCTTCGCGTGTAGGGCTCTGTCCGCCGTGGTGTTGTCATCTTGGATCACGTTCCCTGAGTCTCTTCTTGCAAACGGAAGCATAACTGTATCAAGAACATGCCGCTATTGGTCCTGGTTCATGTGTCCTTCTAGCATGTAGATGTGTGATTTCGTCATCTCGTCCGTAGAAGAGGAACCGGGCCTCGGCACTGAAGAGCACATTACGCCAGTGGCCTACTGTCAAATTCCTATGTCTCTGGGATCAAAGTAAGCGCTTATGCTGATGTCTTTGCAGAAGTTTTGGCTTTCTAACCAGTCTATTTTTTGCAAGTTTCTTGGTAACAGGCGCGTTTATGAACCTCAGCCATTCTGTTTGTAGCCGAGATCCAGGCGGCCATTGCGGCAAAGTCTCAGGAGAGATCGGTCTGGCGTGTGTCTTTCGGGGCTGACCTGACCTTGGTCTAGGTGTGGTAGTTCCGGTCTCTCAACGTCTCTTCAAAATTGTAGAAACTGCACCTTATGTAATTCCTAAAGCGACACCAATATCCTTCTGATTATAGCCGCAATTACGTAAGTCAATGACGTGGACGTATAAATCTGCGCTCAACTCGCACCCCATGATCAGAAATATCGTATACAACAGACAGATGCAACAAAGTAAAGCTGGTTTCTTAACACGGTAATGTAAAAGCCAATGTAACCTTATGAATCATATCGCTAAATAACCGCGAAAAGGATGTCCAATGGTTCATTGGTCAGGCATAAGAAGCCATTGTCCTACATTACGTATTGTGTGATATGGAATGGTACCTAAGACCTTGCCAGATACGGGTCATTGATGGTAAGAAATCTGCACATAAAACAGTACTTTTCGAATAAATTGACAGAAGTTCAGCGTCTGTCTTCTTTGCCTGCCAACCCCACAACATAATATCAGAGGCATAATCATCAAGAGATTCGGACACCTGTTGACGACGGGTTATCGATTGCGACTCAATGCCCCATATTGACCGTCAAAGAGATCTTTGAGTAACTTGAGAATTTTATCAACAGTATTTTGTCAGACTCCTCAATTCTTTCCAAATAAACGCCAGCGTGACCATCAATGACTGCATTTAAAACCAAGAGGGATTTGGCATCGTTATAATCTCTCAACTGCGCATAATTTTTGAATTTGCGAATAAAAGTATCAAGATCATCCTTAGGACCCCCTGAATATTTGTGACCAAAACCACGCATGTCATATTTTGAAGACATGTCTGAATAATTCACAATACTGTTGGTATCACTGTTACTATCTGAATTACTATAATCACTATGAGCGTGTTTATAGTGAGCCAGATTATCCTTTTCGACCATTTTAATTTTTTGATTAAAAAAACCAACATTTTTTTTTAAATTAAAAAATGGACCTCTTGGGGTGTCAGAACAGCCACACATACACATTACATCCATTACAATGGGAGTGACCCCCGGGACAAAACAAATTACCCTCTCAATATACAGTAAGCAAACGAATTAAGGTAGTAGTTGTGTTCACCCTGTATATCCTTTAAAAAATGTGTCAAAATTAAAACAAGCAGCCGATGTCTGTACACTTTAGCTCTGCTTTGCGACCTTATTTGTTGAAATTGGTTGAGAATTAAAGAAACGGTGATCCAAAACCTAATGAAGATATGAAATAAAAAGTTGCACTTTTGTGTTCTAATCAATGAAAGCACGGAGCTAGTATCTCTTGTGTACAAATCAATAGTATATGGCATGCAATGTGGCAAACTGCAACTTTTAAATTGGCTTCTTCCTTAGATTGGTCTTAAATTCGAGCTAAAAAATGCAGCTATTGGCTGTTGTTTCCAATTATGCATATCTTCTTTGTTTAGGATATACAGGGGGTGAACGTAACTGGTACCTTAATTATTTGCTTTACTCTAGAGAGGTATTTTCCCACCGAAGCATGACAGAGGTATATAGTGTGTATCGAACAAAATTAAGCCGCTTCGATATTAAATAGTATATAGTCTGGTCGGTACAAAAAAAACCAGAGTAAATTTTAATTTAATTACTAAAATTAAAAGAACCGCTTTTTAGCGGGAATTTTGGTTAACTTATGCAGCGGAAGTTGTGATAGTATTAAGATATTACAATATTATCCCAGCAAACACAAAACGTTTTCGACATCATTCGCAAAAGGTTATAAAAGCTTGCCAGAAAACGTTTAAATGTCGGGTTATATAAAGGGTATATTAAGAGTATAAAACGTTTTCATAACCTTAAAAAACATTTTTTGATAATCTACTGCTCAGCAAACAAAAATGATTTACAGAAGACGTTTAAATGTCGGGTTATATAAAGGGTATAAAAACGTTTTAATAACATTCCAAAAATATTCTTGAAAACTTGATACAAAACATTCTAAACAGAATGTTATTTTGGGGTTGAAAAAATATTTTGCGAAAAATGTTTGCCCAAAATAACGTTTTAAAAACGTTTTCATGACCTTTATATAACCCGACATTTAAATTTTATTAACAGGTTTTGAAAAAACATTTTAAGAACATTTCTGTGTTTGCTGGGTTCAAATATTTTAACATAATGTTATTTAAGTATTGACACAATATTTGGCAAAATGTTTGCAAAAATAGTTTACAATAACATTTTTTGAAAACATTTAAAAATATTGTTGTAGTGTGTTTTTCATACAAAACGTTTTAAAACGTTATCATGACCTTTATATAACCCGACATTTTAATGTTATTAAAACGTTTTACCTTAACCAAAAGCCAAAATATAACTTATTTAAAACGTTTTAAAAACGTTTTTGTGTTTGTTGGGATGGTATAATTAAGAATATGTTCATTTGGTAATTATTAATTTCTATGTCCATATTCCTTAATTTAGGGTCTAATATACTTCTAAGATAAGATAAAGGGAAAAACATCACAGTCTCATCACAACATCAGTGTACTTCTGTGATGGCTCCTAAAATGGTCGCCGAAATTGGCACCAATACTAAAAATGCATCCTCATATATATATTAATGCTTATTCAGTCAAATATAAAATACTTGAGACATCTTTGACCCTGTATGACAAATACAATTATTAAATTCTATAACAAGTATTGTTTCCTCCCTATTACAAGTTTACATCAGTAATTATAAAAATAAATAAATAAATATGGACATTTTCTATAGCGGGTGTCCGCCGCTTTCTACTCACAAACATGTAAACCTGTCAAAATAAATATGTAACAAGTATTCTTTTCTCGCTAAGGATGATATCAAACACAGAATCGGCAAAGCGCTAGGTGCAGTTCAAAACTACAGCCAATAAGGAGTGCAAAGGATATCCACTGCTCTACCAAAGTTGAACTGTATAGAGTGCTTGTTCTTTCCATCCTCCTATAACCTGGGCCTTGAAAAAGGAAGATGAGAACCGTCTGCTTGTCTTCGAGATGATGTGTCTGAGAAAAATCCTGGGAGCAAGTAGTCTTCTCTCACTAATGAAGAGGTTAACATCAGTAATGACATAAATAAATAAATGGACATTTTCTATGGCGGGTCCACCGCATTCAACTCACAAACATGTAAACCTGTCAAAATAAATATGTAACAAGTATAATCTTTTCTCGCTAGAATCGGCAAAGCGCTAGGTGCAGTTCAAAAACTACAGCCAATAAGGAGTGCAAAGGATATCCGCTGCTCTACCAACGTTGAACTGTATAGAGTGCTTGTTCTTTCCATCCTCCTATAACCTGGGCCTTGAAAAAGGAAGATGACAACCGTCTGCTTGTCTTCGAGATGATGTGTCTGAGAAAAATCCTGGGAGTATCTCGATTAGACAAAATTAGAAACTCAACCATCCGCTAATCACTGGAAATGAATCACACCATCCTAAAGAGAGTAACACAGAAATGACTGCGGTTCTTTGGACACATCTAAAGAATGCCAAAAACAAGATATCCAAAAATCCTCCTGGAAGCAAGCATACTTCCACAAAGACCAAAAGGAAGACCAGCAAAGAGATGGACAGATTGCATCAAGACAAACTCCTCAACAATTAACTTGACAACCCTGGTGGAAGCTGGAAGGCTAGCAAAACAGAGAACAACTTAGCAAAGCATCATGACACAGATAACAAGGCAGAGTAATCCACACGTGCCGACGCCTTAGGAACAGGTTAACATAATAACATAAATAAATAAATGGACATTTTCTATAGCGGGTGTCCACCGCTTTCTACTTAGCAAGCATGTATACCTGTTAAAATAAATTTAACAAGTATTCTTTTCTCACTGTTGCACCTGCAGGTTATTATCAATAATGACATCTATTTATTATTTATATTCAACATGTTTACATGTTTGTGAGTAGGAAGCGGTGGATAGGCGCTATATAAAATGTCCATTTACGTATGTCATTGCTGATATTGACCCGCTCTTATCAAATCTATATCGGCAATGTGTCTTTCGTTAATGAGATGAGATGAAGGGGAAGGCGCGTGATAACTTACTTTTCAAATAGGTGAAGATCTGGTCGCCAAATTCCCGAGGTTGAAATGACTAAGTATGGAATATCGGGATATTGGCTTGTGTTCCAAGTCAGAAAATCATCATGCCATATCTGAATAAACAATAAATGATTATAAAGATATATAATTAATTAAATAAATAAATAAATAAATAAATAAATAAATAAATAAATAAATAAATAAATAAATAAATAAATAAATAAATAAATAAATAAATAAATAAATAAATAAATAAATAAATAAATAAATAAAAAAAAAAAAAATGATAAGAAAGTATCATAATGATAAGAAAGTATCATAATGATAAGAAAGTATCATATTCCATCAAATGGAGAATTATTGCTCGAAGTAAATCGTACTCTACCAGCAGCAAAAAATGCAATCTATGCATTACTGAGAAATACTTTATTATAACTAAACCACAAATGTCAACCTTGAACCACAGAAACGAACTAGCAAGTGGCTGCAGAAATAGAAAAAACATTTACTGTGTAACTATAAATAAGTCGCTCTTTTAGCATGTTTAGCAATAAGTAGGCCCAGACATGGATACGCACTTAAGACGCGTATTATGTTACGCAACTTTAAGATACGCGGTTGCGTTAAGGGTGGTCTTAACCCTGGAATTATGGAAACTTTCGGGCTTCATAACTGCTAAATTATTAGTCTAAAGAATATAAAAGTATACAATTTTAGCCTGGAAATGACTTGCTGAATTCATCTGTGAGGTCAATTTGGGCCAAAATTCTCATTTTGGAGAAAATCCCAAAAACAGGTTTTTGGCCCAAATTTTCGTGCAACGTAACAAAAAAATTGTTTGGCCAAAAAATTTTTTATTAATTTTAAAAACTAGATAAAAATATCTAGGGAGCGTTTTTTATTTTTTGAATTTTGACCAACTTTGAGAAATTTGCACCAAAATGGTCAAAAATGCAAAATTTTCAAAAAATCATAAAAAGCCTGATTTTCGCCCAAATTTCAAATATTTTTGGTGAAGTTGGTCAAAATTCAAAAAAATGAAAAACGCTCCCTAGATATTTTTATCTAGTTTTTAAAATCAATAAAAAAATTTTTGGCCAAACAATTTTTTGTTACGTTGCACGAAAAATTTGGGCCAAAAACCGTTTTTAGGATTTTCTCAAAATGAGCATTTTGGCCCAAATTGGGCCTCACAGATGAATTCATCAAGTCATTTCCATTCTAAAAATGTATACTTTTATATTCTTTAGACTAATAATTTAGCAGTTATGAGGCCCGAAAGTTTTCATAATTCCAGGGTTCAGACCAACCTTAATTCCTCTTGCGCGCCATCAAAACTAAAGACATTATTCTTTGTCATTTTACACATTGCAACTGACGAGTGTGGATGGGTCAAACCATCCATACGAAACAAATTTGTATTGCTATGTGCTAATTTTACTAGTATAATAATAATAAATAAATAAATAAATAAATAAATAAACAGATAAATAAATAAATAAATAAATAAATAAATAAATAAATAAATAAATAAATATTAACGATATTTATATTTTTCCCCATACCTCAAAATCACTGATTTTAGATTATTACTCACCGTGATCAAAAATCCACTCATTTTCAAAGTTTGCTCTCTTTCGTTCTGCAATGAAATCCATACGACAATTGATTTACGAATTCATGAAAATATCTTTTAATATGTAACATTGTTCGATTAAATAAATCGTAACGATATAAACCTTTTCATATCCCAATCCCATCATGCATTATTTCAGGTGAGATACTTCCGCCGCGTTTCGCCGGCATTGTTTCACAAAATACATCATCCCCCGGGTGTAGAGTTTGGTTTATTAGGATAAGGATATGTGGGCTTGTACCTCTTTCGGAGAAAAGGAATCTTTTTCTTGCAGTTCACTAAATGCAAATGACGGAAGGTGACTCATACAAGATTGTCTAGCATTATTGCATATTTTCATCACGGGGTCTTCGACAAGGACTCAAATCAGTACACCAGAAAGATCCGCGAAGCAATATGGATTCGCAGAGGGGGCGACAAAACCATGAACAGAGACATTGGAATGTATTCTCTTGACCACGTACATGTATATGACTCATTGATTAAGCACACGTCACATCGTAGGAACGAGACTACCAGTTCCGCAGGAGATGCAGTGAGCCTTGAAAGCACCTGTGATCAAGATGGCATACCCTGCTATAGAAAGCTAAGTATTAAACGTGAGTTTTATTCTCTAGATTTGCCTAAATAAATTTACATTAAGGGATGGGGTATGAATGTTTGGACAGTATTTATTGTGGGACATTAGAGCACATCAGACATATCGAATTGCATTCTGAATGCGAAGAATGTCCTTCTGATGTCAAATAATTTTGATTTTTTGAAATTCGCAATGTAATACACATTTTATGGCAAATGATTAAAAATTGATATTTTTGATATTTAACAGCACTCGAAGTAAACTTTATAAATCTGATAATGTGTACTTAAAGTGTATGTAGGTGGGATGAAAAGCCGACAATCAATCGAAAATTTTGACCTTTCGTATTGAAGATTTTGTTTTTTTGGGGGGGGAAAATCCATATCTTCAATATGAAAGGTCAAAATTTTCAATTGATCGTCGGTTTTTCCTCCCAGCTACATACACTTTAAGAATATATCATTAGATTTATAAAATGTACTTCGAGGACTGTTATATATCAAAAATGTGAAAAATATCAAATTTTAAATATTTGTCATAAAATTTGTATTATATCGTGAATTTCAAAACATGAAAATTATGTGATATCAGAAAGACATTCTTCGTATTCAGAATGCAATTCGATACGTCTGATGGGCTCTCATGTCCCACAAAAATACTATCGAAACGCTCAAAACGCTCATTCCAGATCCCTTAAGTGTTTACAAAATATTTGGCAAAAAATGTTTGCAAAATGTTTTTTTTTTACAATAACATTTCTTAACCTTTATATAACCCACCATTTAATGTTATTAAAATGTATTTATCTAAGCCAAACCCCAAAATATAACCTGTTAAAAACGTTATAAGAACATTTTTGCGTTTGCCGGGATGTCACACAATACATCAGGTAAAGGACATCGCTTGTTAACTGCGGTTTATATTACAAAATTTGATGAGCGAAAGACTGATGCCGATAGTAAATTGGAGTCATATTTAATTACCGTGCACTTTTAGCAAGCTGTTGAATATTTGACTAAATGCAATACCATGAATACGGCGTAAGTAATAGTATAAGACTCCTCGAATATCAAGTAAGTGCCACTCGATCTCTACATTTAGACAAACTGTTTTTGCTCATTCTCTTACATTAACGAAAAGGAATTCTTTAGTTTGTTTGACTATTTCTGGATCTTAAGTCAATGTTAATGATTGAAATAAATGAATAACAAGTAGGCCTAAAATGGCAGTGATGCTATTGTTAAAACGTTATTTTTTGAAAACGTTGTAGGCCTATTTAAACTTGCTGCTTTCTTTACGTTGTCAACGGTTTTTTTTTTTTTTTTGGGTTTTGTGTTTTTGTGTGTGGATTTCCTTTTTTTTATGAATGTAGCCAAGCTTGGCAAATCATCAGGTTACGAAGTAGTCCGTGAAATGAACAAAACGAAAAATGGATGTTTGAAATTATGCTATTCTAAATTTATGACAATAAATTATTTAATAAAACTTTATCAGTCGTTTTTTTAACTTGCATTTTAAATATGAACACATACCCAATCTTTACAATACCAGCAAGACACAGAGAGTCAGTGCAAGTTAATACAAGTCAGTTTGCAACTGGTAATTGTAGGTATTGTGGGACAAAATGTTTTTTGATGTTGGGCGTAAGTTTTGCCAATTTGGACCACCTCCTCACTATCGGCATGCCGTCTTACTCTCGGCATGCCGTCTTAATCTCGGCATGCCATCTTAATCTCGGCATGCCGTCTTCATGGTCTGGGAGCGGGTTCATCCAACACATCTAGACGTTGTTACTGGTCCTACTTAATAGGCTGGGCCAAGTTGTTCCGTGTGTCTGTGGTGGGGACAGTGGTCCATCTTTTCAATAGGCCTTTGGTTAGTGTTAATTTCCCACCTCTCGCCGCTTTGCTAATTTGTCTTAATGTGTGACCTTAATGGCCATCCATATTTATGTAGCTCTTGTTGGATAATTTTTTTCCCTGTTGGCCTTCCATACTTTTTCTAGTGGAATAGTTTTTCACACCTTTTGTTTCTATTCCTTGATGATGTTATATCACTCTGTACTGTTTTTAAATTGGCCTCTAATATAATAAACAATTATTTCCCTGCCTGATAATCACGTATCTTTCTTTGATTAAAATAATATCACAATAGTACTGGCCGGGAGTACTGGATGTTTAAAATTATGTTATCCTTGATGAATGTTTATTCAATCATCTTTATTATCCAAATGAAGAAAAACATATAATCCCAAGATCAATGTAGATCCATACCGATCTCAGGCAAGGGAGAACACAATTACAAACGACAAATACGAAAAAATAACGAGGAAATACATCATGGCGGGAAAGAAATAGTTAAATGATTTCTTGGATATTCAATTTTGGCTCCTGTCTGGAATTTAACATTGAGTAGGACGATATGAGAGCAGACTTCGTTGTTTGGTCTTTCAATTCCTTGAATTTTTGGGGGATGTTAAGTTTTTTTGACAAACGAGTCAGCCTATTTTTATTATTGGCGTCGATTAAACCTCTAGATCCAATTTCGACGGCAATTCGCCAGCGAAGTGGTTACATAACTCCTTGGTAACTGGATCACGCACCTTTTGGAACACCTTTTGGTACATGACATATACTTTGTGTTGCGATCATTTCGATCGTGGTGCACAACTCAAAAGCGTATTCCAGTTGACATGGTGATAATCGGATTACACATAACACTTCGCTGGCGAATTAACGAAGAACCATACCCAGCGTCGGTAATGTCGGAAACAAAGGAAGCGTATCGATCATGTTTGAATAAATTGTTTAATAACATATAATATATTTTCCCGGTTTTCGAACTGGAGCCACCGGATCAGGAGTCAAAAATCCAAACTACTAGGCTACGGGACTCTGCTGTAAATCACTGTGAGAAAGTACAGTTTTTATTTTATGATTGGATGCGTCGTCCGAAAAGTACAAAAAATTGAGAAAAACTTGATTTTTTGGCATAGTGATTCGCAGCTAGGGCTGTAGTAGTGTTCAAAAATTCTGGATATCGGTATTATTTACCAATAATTTTGGCTATGAAATACCGAGTGAAATGAAGCAAGAATGTTTGTTTATTATCAAACAATAATTGAGTTTAGGATTGGTGTCACTTTTTGAATTAGTAAGTTGATAAAATATTACACTTGGGACAGTAAATAACATTTAGCATGGGATTAGATATATTTTGTACCCAGCAAAAAGTATCATAAAACAATAGAGCTCAATATTAGTGTTTTAGTGTTTCGTATAAATATAGTCTCGCAGATCAGAGCACATGTTTAGTCTTCTTTATCAGTCGTTTATTTTTAAAACTTGCTGGTCACGGCTACTACGTGACTCTAATGTTCGATATGAAAAGCAATCATTTGTAAAAAGACTTAATATTTCATATTATGAAAAGTTCCCCTTACCAAATCTATGACCTGCTGAACGATCAGATCAAGAATGACTTCAGTTTGAGTGCTTGAATTCACTACAGGTCTTGGTGATGTCGGACCATAGTCTGCTAGCAGCTCCTTGGTTAAGTTATAATGGTCTCCTCTTGGTGGACTGGCAATTGTTCCTTTGAAAAACAAAATATAAACAAGACCTTGCGCTCGCTGTCTTAATCATAAATTATAAACTTCACGTCACAACTTGAGGTCCACCATAGGTTTTCTATCTCTGTTTGAAGTGCCCACATGAACAGGTATAGGTGAGCTGACTTATCATACCATCTATAGGCATACTCTACTTTCAAGTTTGTTGCGTGCAATCAGAGAAGATGTAAAGAAAGGAGATAGATCCAGGTATCCTCAAACAAAATATGTGTGTTGCCGCTCATTCAAAAGCAATCACGCTATTTAGGTTTAACAATAAAATACAACAAAAGGGTTCGAACCCATGACGGGTGTGATACACAAGTTGCTGCTTACTAGTTTTAGGGAAAGGTCAGTGTCTGTATACCATCAATACTATGCATACCATGCATGCAGATCCTAACATCCAGTTTATTTCAAATAAAATATGACCGAAGTTCCATGGCAAATAATAATTTTGCACGCTTGGTTACGCTTTCAACCTCTACGATTTATGATACAGACTATTTTCAGTTATCAAAATATCTTTATTAGGTTTGCAGGAAATGACAGGAAAATACATTAAAACAATAAAATATAGATGATCAAAAATCATCCCGTTTCTAACAAAATCCTAAAACACTCTCCTAAATAATTAATATATGTTCCAAAATGGGCGGATTTTTGGAATCTTTACAAAACTACATTTCTTTCTTATAGTATCCACGTGTGGTATCCCTGCAGAGCAACATCAGGTACTTAACACACACGTGTCATACTTTCAAGGAATTATCTATAGAAACATTGGATATGGTTTCAATTCTGGAGTGAAAATTAATCAACCGTAGTCGGCAACCCACATCACATCAAAGGCTACTTTCAAGTAGATGTGTAACTACTTGAGAATAAAGGACTATGAATAGGTGCGACAGGATAACCTACGGGATTATCTCAAGGATATAATTCCGTTCTTCCTCCTTCTTTTTCAACTTTCCTGGTGCAATCTAAACTCCTCCAGTCAATCAGCTGAGTGAACTCCAGCTGGTCACTGCATTCATCATGTTCATTTGGGAAATGTACGGACCAACTTGATTCACCGTCCACAACATTCTAATGTGTGCACATGCTACATTGTATAATACACTTTTATATGCATATGTTGTTGTTGCTGCTTAGCCTAGTCAAATAAATCCTTTAAAAAAACATGGTTATCAAAGCAACAACTAAAGCACAGAAATTCCACGCCCATTCTTAGGAAGTTTTTAAATGCCTTTGTTGTGGCCTTTTATGATGTAAAAAAATCATTAAAATGAGATTACCGCAGGAGATACTAATCTTGATAATGGTGCCCGTTAATTATCGTTATACTTATAATCGTAAAAGGTAATTTGTTTCCTTTTAGCATTTTTCTGTTATCGCATGCATAAATGTATGAAGCACTTTATAAAAAGTGCCTATCTGCCACAAATAGGATGGACTTGATGCAAGTTCTTGGGCATCCTTAGTTAGTGAAAGAAAAATTACATGCAGGCTTCGCCGCATCTTCCAAAAAAATCATGTTTCTTTTTTTTAAGCTATTCTTTTAAAAACTACACACTCAATAGGATTGGGTGAACAAAATATTATTATGTGGTAGGACTAGGCAGCAACCAAGGTGATACAAGATTGGTGTCTCCGAAGTCGACGGCGACCTTCCTCGTTGTACATATAGCCGACAGAGTTGGATAAATACCAAAATATCTTTTTTTGAGAACTATCTTGTTCAAGTCCTATACTTTGTCTACTTTCTTTAACACACATAGTATAGACAGGAAAGTTGAAAAAGAAGGAGGAAGAACGGAATTATATCCTTGAGATAATCCCGTAGGTTATCCTGTCGCACCTATTCATAGTCCTTTATTCTCAAGTAGTTACACATCTACTTGAAAGTAGCCTTTGATGTGATGTGGGTTGCCGACTACGGTTGATTAATTTTCACTCCAGAATTGAAACCATATCCAATGTTTCTATAGATAATTCCTTGAAAGTATGACACGTGTGTGTTAAGTACCTGATGTTGCTCTGCAGGGATACCACACGTGGATACTATAAGAAAGAAATGTAGTTTTGTAAAGATTCCAAAAAATCCGCCCATTTTGGAACATATATTAATTATTTAGGAGAGTGTTTTAGGATTTTGTTAGAAACGGATGATTTTTGATCATCTATATTTTATTGTTTTAATGTATTTTCCTGTCATTTCCTGCAAACCTAATAAAGATATTTTGATAACTGAAAATAGTCTGTATCATAAATCGTAGAGGTTGAAAGCGTAACCAAGCGTGCAAAATTATTATTTGCCATGGAACTTCGGTCATATTTTATTTGAAATAAACTGGATGTTAGGATCTGCATGCATGGTATGCATAGTATTGATGGTATACAGACACTGACCTTTCCCTAAAACTAGTAAGCAGCAACTTGTGTATCACACCCGTCATGGGTTCGAACCCTTTTGTTGTATTTTATTGTTAAACCTAAATAGCGTGATTGCTTTTGAATGAGCGGCAACACACATATTTTGTTTGAGGATACCTGGATCTATCTCCTTTCTTTACATCTTCTCTGGTATAGACAAGACGGTCAACTAATAGCACTCTTAACGTGCATGGGTCTACGTTTCGGCGAGTGGTAAAAGTTAACAATTCCCGCCGATTACGAGCTGATCAAACTATAGTAAACCACCACCATCATCACCACCACCACAACCAACAACATCAACTTAACAACAACAGGTCACCCTATACACACACACCACACAACTACACACACCCCTACCCCACCCACAACCGGTAAAATAATCTAACACTGTTTCTGAAATTGAAGTTATTATAATTACTGTTTAAACAAGATTGTATTTGTTCGACGTCTAATTTTATTCATACACTAACGTTCCCTTCCTCACAGGGGTGTCTGTAAGATATAATACTACCCAAGATCTAGAAACTTCAACCTTTAAAACTAAGACCTAAGACCTGGAAAATTATATAATACCCAAGACCTGGAAAACGAATACCGTCAATATTTAGATGCA
This sequence comes from Amphiura filiformis, assembly GCF_039555335.1. Classification (NCBI taxonomy): domain Eukaryota; kingdom Metazoa; phylum Echinodermata; class Ophiuroidea; order Amphilepidida; family Amphiuridae; genus Amphiura; species Amphiura filiformis. The sequence continues at coordinate 13,431,025 of NC_092636.1, forward strand.
AACAACCCCGCAAGAAATATATATAATAGCTTCAAATATAATAGCTTCAAAGGTAAATCTAAAAATAAACAAACTATACCACCTGTACAATTATTGGAACCTATGGGAACATATGCTACTCCGGGTATCATTTCTTCGCTTCCTCTGTAAAACTTAAGGGAGGTGTAATGAGCGTGAACCTGGTTTGGATGCAGAGGGAGTGTGCCTGTAACAGACACAGCCACCAGAAAAGGACCAGCTCAGATCGCGCGCCAAATAAGTTTGCAGTCCAGAAATTTCATTTTTTTCTCAGCCTTGCAAAAAATAGGCAGAGGTGGGAATCGAACCCGGGACCTCGGTGTTGTAAAACCTACTGCGTTACCACTGAGCCAACTTACAATCAGCTATGAGAATTTTGATAGTAATCCTTGATATTGCTGAATAGAATAAATCAATACTGATAGGTCTATTTATCTAATGTACGATGTTATTCAAATTGGCCTATAAACTAGGAATATAATGTGAAATGACTATCAATCGATCAATCAATCAAGTTGTCAAGTTATCAACAATCAATAATAAACCGACGTAGGCCTATCATGGAATATCACTAACTAGGCCTACTAACTAATATACCAAATAAATAAAATAAATAAATAAGTCAGTAAATAAATAAATAGGCATAGGCCTAAATAAATAAATAAATACATAATGCAGAATGCAGTTAGTATTTTAGTTGCAAAATTCCAAACATTCTATTCACACATTCTATTATTATTTTCTGCTATACACGCAAAGGACCTGTGCCTTTAATATGTCCGCGCCTAATCAATAATGAGTCTTTCACCATGCTCACACACCATGTTAAACTATTGTATCCCTGCAAGTATAGTACTGACCAAGTCCTAACACCTCAATGAAATGGATGATATAATCAAGCGAACATATCAAGGTCATATCAGGGCGTTATACAAAGAATGGTCAAAGGTCAACGTTTCCAAAGAAGTATAGTAATAGATGTAGACACAAGATTTCGTGCGGGAAACATAAACACATAGTCGTCAGTCGTGTGGTTTTTATGAGATTTGATACGGCGCTGAAGTCTATTGGCTGTCCCAAAATCAGTACCAGACCCGGTTTCCAGACGGCAATGTGTGTGTTGTTACAAGGAATGCAAACTCATTTTATCAATGAGTGAACCACATAGAGGAATACGACATCTATCGTGAGCCAATCTGCATTCTGTTGCCTGCAAAAGCCGACGATCAGGTAAAATTTCTAAAAGCAGCGTGACTAGATATTTGCGTTAATTTCATGATACGTGTAAAACGCATTGAAAACGCCAAATTGCAGTCATAAAATATATAATATTAGTAAATCACCCAATCGAATGTTAACGTAGGTATGTGGAAAAGAACTGCAATAACAATAACAAACTATGTGCCCAAAGAGTTGTCTTTGGCATGTCGCTTTTTTGAAATATGACCAAAAATATCAAATTTTGGAAAAACGCCCCAAAATTTAAAACAAACACGAACCTTCCAAAATAAATATATATTAGCACTCGGCGGCCCAGTCACTACCTGCCGCTGTGATTTGGGGTAACTCATTGCTTCCCCTCTCCAGATACCGGAACTTCAAGGTCGCTCATACCCCAGCCCTTAATGTAGAACCGAACAAATATTGTATGATGGGAAAAATATGTACTTACCGGGTAAGAAATACCACATTAACATTAGCCACCGCATCAAACCAACAGCACATTTTCTCATCTTAGCAGGCATATTGTGTTAACGTTGGTACTGAATCGTATAGTGAAAATGCTAATGTGTCTTTGGATATAAGCTGTATCATACGTACATGGCATTAACCATAATTATGTTGCATGGGGAGCTTGGTGATTTCCAAACGCCGTGATCGTGCGCCTGTCTATCCTATCTAATCAAAATCACTCTCCTGTATCGAAGCGAGGTCGCGTAATTAGCCAGTTTGGAAGATATTGCACGAACAAAATGTACGTGGAGGCTACGTTGAAACCCGGGCGTTGAAAATGCCCCGAAAATGCACAAAATGTACATTTATAACAACATGTTGAATATTCAAGGACAATGAACATACGAAAGTTTGACTTTATGCATACGCGCGGGGTTCATAACCGAGGGGGCACAACTTGTAAATGTACCGACGGAAATATTTTTACCGACGGAAGTTGTGATTTGTTGACCCAAAACATTTTTGCATGGTTTGAAAAAGTGAAGAGCAACAAAAAAAAAAGGATAATAGGCGGTACTTTAACATAAAAACACATAATTTTTATGGGTAATTCACAATTTTTCATCATTTTCTTTACAATTCTCCCCTTTTTCCTGTCACCCTGGGTGAAAAATAGTCTGTTGTTAACCCAATTTTTTTTCAACAACGCCTTCCGTCTACCGACGGCCTTACATGAACCGACGGCCATGACGAGCGGAGGGCCCCGGCCCCCTGCCCCCCCCCCCATCCCCCCACTGGCTACGCCACTGTAGGTACAGGTAGTCCATTGAAATGCGTGTGATATTGGCCGTATAAAAATTAGATTGCGATTTGCCTTGTTGATACAAAGGCACATTATATACGCGTATTCCACGATGAACTTGACATTTTGTACGGTGTCACGACGGTTCATGCAACGCGCCCAATTTTCACCACGAAAGAGTCATATTTTGAAATGATATATGATGGTAGTGGTCCTTAATCTTTCAAAATACTTGTTTTGTTGTGGCAACCATTAGAAGCACTGAAATACAGTTAAATTTAAGCAGCATGTTAACCTTGGTTTTTAGTCAAAATCAAAAGTATGCTGTATTGAAGTAGACGTAACACCCGGAGGTCACTAAATTTCAAGCGCTTCGCCCTCTTGTGACCAGATCAAATGTTAGTCTTTGTTCTAGCCACCTTGTTATCCTTTATGACAAAAGAACACATTCAAGCTTGGAACCGAGACTAGCAATTTAGTTTCGAACGCCTATAATTATAAACGCACAGTCCACGCAGCACATGGATCATTACAATCTCTCTAAAATTAAAATGCACTGCGTACAATATCTTCCATTAATTCTAGAGTACCAAAGCCAAATAAAAACCGTCTTTAATTCCAGAGGTAGATACCAACTCCATCATGTCCATGGGCGTGAAATTCAAAGTGGTCTAGGATTCAGTTGCCTAACCTTGTCGAGACGGAGCACCTTCCAACTGAGTACGTATTGTTCATGAGAAAGTATCGTCGGGACATGCTGTTCAGTGGCCCCGATCTGACACCGCTCGACCTTTTCCTCTGGGGTATATTTTTGACAAATTTGGTTTTGTATGAATTTTGAAAAAAATATTTGAAAACGGACAATTTAAAGTTGAAGTGCTAAAGTTGATTAATCTGTAATTAATCAAATAACATATGGTAAGCGTATTTTAGATATTGGTCAGATTTTACATTTGTTTTCATTTTGGAGGAATTATAATATAGAGATTAACTTTCTGAATATTCCAATAAAACCACACAATCTTAAATAAACCCATGCAATATGTATTTCATTTATTCATTTAATTCAAGGTTTATTAGAAAAATGCATTTCGCAGCCAAAGGTTGAATTACATACATTGTACAGGTAAAATACAAAAGTTAAACAATAAAGGACATAAATATAATTTGACAATACTTTCAAACAAAGACACTTCAAATGCTAATAACCGTCCTTGCTCACTCATATAACCGTCACTCTCCTGTACACCCCCACACCACACACTCACCCCTACTCACACACCCATCACCCCCTCACTCACCAATAAATAAAGGACCTAAAATTGCCAAAATTAATACTGGGTGATTCTAATCTGTGTGACTCCGATGTCACCGCATTGTCACTACATCGGAAACTTTCCCACGCCGCCAGTCCAAAATAGCCGGGTATCCGGTTTATATAACTTCGCAGGAGAGTCACACCGGTGTGACTGCGGGAGTGCGGGGTGACACTGTGGTCACACAGGCAACAAAATATGCGACTTTTGAGTTGCCGGTTTTCTTCATTTCTTGCTTTTTAAGGGATTAGGGATGGAAAAATTGCAAACTAAACTTTAAAAATAAGGGAAATATTAGATGAATAAAATAAATTTGTTAGTAAATAAAGAAATAAACATGATAAGTAAATAAATTTTAATTCAATAAACTATACAAAATTATTTAATTCGTGTACATCGTGGAACATTCAACTCCGCTTGTTACTCCGCGACTGATCATGCTAATACTTCGAGCGTACAACGCTACTCTACGCGTCCATATTAGCGAGGTTATCTGCGTACAACAGCTAACTACGCACAGCCACGCAAAGAGTATGTTCCACGATGTATACGAATTAAATAATTTTTCTACAATGAATAAATAAAGATGTTCGTTAATTGCCTTGTTTCCGATGAATCTAATCCTGCACATTATGACACCACATTGAATCCAATGTGACCTCAAGAAGTAAAAGTTACAAGCAATTGAATAGACGAAGGTCCAGTTTTAAAAGTTACAAACTGACCTATACAAGGCGCAAGGATTCCAACCAACGCTCTGCAGGGTCTATTGTTCTATTGTTTCCGATTAGAGCGCTGACATATTGGAAAATGTTGCCAATGAGTGTACATTCAACGTCCAGTTTTCGAAATTGGGTGACTTGTGCTTGGCAGGTGCCAAATACATCTGACTGGGCTCATTAATTACGTAACGCACAACGGCATTGATGTCATCGAATGGCTGCTTAGTGCTGTTATGTGTTAAGGAGGCACACAGGATCACTAATTATCCATTATTATTCACATCATAACTCGAAAACTATTTATGTAAAGTATATAAAAGTATACATTTTTTGAAAGGAAATGAGCTCATACATCCATTTAAAATGTCAATTTTGGGTCAAAAACACCTATTTTCGAAAAAAAAAAAAAAAACGGATTTTTTGACCAAAAATTTTTGGTCCGCCATAAAAAAATTATTTGAAAATCAAAACTGTAAAACATGAATTTTATTAATTTAGACAAATAAATCTAGAAAGTGTTTTTTTATTTTTTCGAAATTTTGCTTAGTTTTTAAAATATAGGCAAAAAATCAGTAAAAACGTGTGACCCGTGTTCAAATTTTTGAATCATGAGTGATAAAAAAAGTTCTAGGCCCTAATTTAAAAAAATGAAAAAACACTATCTAGATTTTGGCCATATCTAAACGTTCGACTTAAAAACTTACCTCAGTGATGCTTCATTGAGACGCTATGGCGGTCCAAAATGGTTAAAAGTGGTGAAAAGTGAACTTGCCGAAAATCGCGATTTAGAAAAATACAGCGGATTTTAGGTCCATTTTTGAAGATTATTCCATAAATATATAATCCGGTGACTTGTGACGTTTGGTCAAGTAAGAAAATGAGAAGGGGCGTCCAACTGCAGCAGATTGGCATTTTTTTGGTGATTTAGAAGGTAAAATATACAATATGACAAAATTATCCGTGCACATTCGGCAGATGTTTATCCACATGGAGCAGCCATTTTATTTACTGCAGTCTTGTTTCCATGGTGCAGCAGAGCGTCCGGCAAGGCCGCGGCGTCGCGTTGGCGTTTGAGGAGCGACAGGGCGCGCGGACAGACAGACAGGTTACGCGAATAAATTGCACAGTGCATGGTCGTGTTGCCGCGAACGAAACCATGATTATTTAAGCACAATTTTGTCCTGTTCCGTATTAAAAAAAGATCATGCTCTGTATTAAAATTTGCGGACATCAGAACATTAAAAGTAGCATAGAATAACTGACAATCAATTATTTTTGCAGATAATCAGGAAGTTTTATGAAATGAAGAATAAACTGAGACATAACCATGATAATTGCGATTTCTGTTTTGTCCTAATTTTCATAATTTTGCTTTAAAAATGCAATGTTTTTAATTGATCGTTTTGGTGATTTTATTTTATTTTTTGGTGTTGACAAATATTGCATTTTTATGTTCATTGTCATTTTCTGAACCACAAACATGATGTTGTTACTTCTCATTGCTTTTTCTTTTTAGTTGGTGCTTGAGAGGCACCACAGCGGCCCGTCCGCGCCAAAGATAGGCATTTTAACGCCCGTTATAGCTAGGCCTACACCACAGGAATCCCAAGTAAAATTTTAAAAAATTCTGATGTGTCATTACTCAATATTCCGTTTTTGTTATTGTAATTGTTTGTTGTTATCATATTTTATTTTTAACTTTTTACGGAATATCAAACACGTACAAAAGTCATAGGCCTATTATAGGCCTAAAGCCACAATAAAGTTGTAAAATATTTTGTACCGCATAAAAAGTGAATAAAATACAACAACAAAAATAAAAAAAGTGTGTCTGTTGTTGTTTTCAATCAAATAAACGTGTAAAAAGTGGGGTAAAAGTTGTAATGTGTCTTGAATAAACGTCTTGTAAAACGGACAAAAAGTAGGCCTAGGCCTATATATAATGTTAAACGGGCAAAACACGGAGAGGTCACAAGAAAACTGAAAAACACGGAAATTGACATAGCCTAACAAAACCGAATTTCAAAAGTAGAAAACGGAACACTTTATGGCTTTAAATTAGATTGGGGTTTATGCAGTAGGCCTACCGTAGGATATAGGCATCATGCTATAAAGAGCGTTTTAAAACACTGCATGAAAACATTCACGAAAAATGCTTTAAAGCAGTTTACCTTTTAAAGTAGGCTTATGCAGAAAACATTATAAACGTGAAAGTTGAAAGCCAGACAAACATTGCAAATAAAAAGGCATTCGGCCAAAACATTCGCAAAAAGTGTTGTAAAACCAAAAGCTTTTATCGCAATCATGGCATATGGTAGACCTAATAGGCCTACTATTGGAAATGTAGTTAAAATGGGTTATGAAAAAAGCACGAATTTGCGTTTTCGATTATATTTCTCGTTTGAAATTATTATTTAACATTAAAACATTCATGAAAATGCTTTCATAAACGCGTGCTCGCTATGCCAATTTCAAATATAGACATTTTTGACATAGAGTTGTAGGCCATGATGCCTAGATGGTCGATATGATGTATTGAAATGTCAACGTTTTTGACATTGCGTTAATGGTCATGAAATGAATGAATGAATGAATGAATGAATAAAATAAAACAAATCTTTAAACATAAAATAATAAGCCTAATGATGTACTATACGGGCTAAGTCTAGCCTACTAGCAAAATATTTAGGGCCTACGTTTTCTATCGTATCTACCAGATTGCGTCATCATTACAGGGCTTCTTTATACGGGTAACTACTTGAGCCTCATGTTCGTGATCGATCATTTCGGTATTACAGATAAATTTCATCTTTTCAAGTTCAGAATGAAACTTGAAAAACAAAACAAAAACAAACAAAAAATTCACTATTATGTTCATATAAAAAAAGACTAATTTATACCACTATGAGCACTTTTTGGCGAAATATATCGAGTAGGCCTATACTGATTCTGGGACGGGGACGGTGGTGGTCTGTCGGCCCGCAGTTTCGCAATGCAATGGTGCAAGCTTTACCTACCTTGGAAGGGATCAATACGATAACATACGGTAGTGATCGCGATTGGCGACTCCAGCGCCTCAATCAGTAATCACCTCGCCCATCCAGTTTACCATGTGTGCGTGTCTTTGCTAGCTGTGCGCCACAGTACGCGTTACGAGAACGCGATCTATTGCGGGAAAACAATGATTTTTTTTGCTTTTGCATTTTGACGAATTTTTAATGAAAAAGGGTCTTTAAAATAGCTTTTCTTATGGTTCAAATGTTAAGATTTCTTTAAAATCTATTAATGACAAGATAAAATACGGTTTGAAGATGACATTAGTGATAAAAACTCAATTTTGGCCATGAAACACTTCAGTGATCCTGTGTGCATCCGTTTTATAATAATTATTATTACATTTATTTTCCTTTATTTTCTTTCTCTGTATTTATTCTTTCCTAGGCCTACACTAACTTTATCACTCCCTCGCTATCCTTCTCTCTCTTGCCTTCTTTCCCCTCTTTCTTTTCTTTTTGTCCTCTCTCACTCTCCCTGTCATTCCAATATAAATATGTCCTTATCTGTCTGTTATTTTATTTACTTCTCATTATTTATTTCTCTTCATTTGTCCTCTTTCTCCCTTCCTGTAGGCCCCCCCCCCCCCATTCTCCCCTTTTCCTCCCTCATACTTCTCACAGGGGAGAATCTGCCCCCACCCCCTTCCACCGCCGCTATTTCTATGCCAATCTCCTTCTTAAAATAAAAGATAAATGGACATTTGTGAAAAAAGGCCTATACTTACACTTACATGTATACGCAGCGATTACCATTTATATAGAATACTATAGAAATGTGAACCTGGCAGCTAATACATTCTGATGTGTAGTCGATCAGCAGGGGCATTCAATTTATTTAAATGAAGCTTCTAAAGTCAGGTGGGTGATAAAAAAGATTATATCGACAACTAAAGCCTCCATTACAGACTTCAGACCCGCACAAGCGCACATTTGGGATACGTGAGTACAATGGTACCACTTTACACATGACTGCCCTTACACATGACTGTATTGTGGTCACTTATTTATACTCGCCTGTTGGGTAAAGCCAGGAAAGTTGAAAAAGAAGGAGGGAGAACGGAATTATATCCTTGAGATAATCCCGTAGGTAATCCTGTTGCACCTATTCATAGTCCTTTATTCTCAAGTAGTTACACATCTACTTGAAAGTAGCCTTTGATGTGATGTGGGTTGCCGACTACGGTTGATTAATTTTCACTCCAGAATTGAAACCATATCCAATGTTTCTATACAGAATCCCTTGAAAGTATGACACGTGTGTGTTAAGTACCTGATGTTGCTCTGAAGGGATGCCACACGTGGATACTATAAGAAAGAAATGTAGTTTTGTAAAGATTCCACAAAAATCCGCCCATTTTGGAACATATATTAATTATTTAGGAGAGTGTTTTAGGATTTTGTTAGAAAAGGGATGATTTTGATCATCTATATTTTATTGTTTTATGTATTTTCCTGTCATTTCCTGCAAACCTAATAAAGACATTTTGATAATTGAAAATAGGCTGTATCATAAATCGTAGAGGTTGAAAGCGTAACCAAGCGTGCAAAATTATTATTTGCCATGGAACTTCGGTCATATTTTATTTGAAATAAACTGGATGTTAGGATCTGCATGCATGGTATGCATAGTATTGATGGTATAAATCACTTTACATCATTGTTTATCAACAAAGGCGAGGGATTGGTCTGTCGATATGCCCGAACGAACCGCCTCACTGTTCAATCATGGAAGAAAGAGATAAGAAGGAACCACAACGAACGCATTCACTTTGTCCACTCCCTTTACCGACATTTAGTTGACATTGTTATTCATGAGGATTTACTTTGATCAATACCCCGCGTTAAATAGGTGATTGGTATTGTATTCCATGTATTTGCATGTCTTCTGGAGCGTGTGTGAAGGATGATTTGAACTAATGACCTTCCGTGCAAGCACCCTATAGGATTTTCTCTGGTGACGTGATCATCGGTCATTGATGGCCTACATCTTTTTCTTCCATTTTGCCCAATTTTTCCGAACTTTGATGATTTTTTCTCAGAGTTGGCAGTCTTTGGCACTGAAACGAGTTAGCTAGTTACGATTATACACATATAAACTATTAAATTAAACAGGTTTTATGTACCGGACTCAACCGGAACATTGTGCATTATTTAAGAACATTTTACATCTATTTTTCATCGAAAAAGTCACCAAAATCTTACGTTATTTGCTAAAGATGAAACTCAGCAAAAAAACGGCCGATTTTGATTACCTTTTCGATGTTTTATAAACCATTTTCTACACAACACGATCAAGAAAACAGTTTGACTGTAGATCCCAAAACAAAGCTACTATACATGTTCAGAGCATCAGTGAAATTCCATAATCTTACTTCTGGGTAGCGTTTGTTTGTTCGTGGATGGGTTTGTTATAAATTTTTTCCAGTAATGATTTCGCCAAGCATCGATCGCGGTAAATGGATTATACATGAAAGGAAGTACCATTGATAGATTTCTTTTCATGCGTCAATAGATAAGCGGATTAAAACTTGGCCGATCGAAGTCGTTGTGGTTCCTTCTCATCTCTTTCTTCCATGGTTCAATGGCTTTCTTGTACTATATGAAATGTGGTGGGAGATTTAAAATACACATGCCCTGAGCAGACTACGATGCGCACGCACACTGCAGGGCAAAGAACAATGGAAAGTACCATAATGCGTGCGCATACTGCCGGGCAATGACGTCACATGTCAAGTGGTCTATACAGACACTGACCTTTCCCTAAAACTAGTAAGCAGCAACTTGTGTATCACACCCGTCATGGGTTCGAACCCTGTTGTTGTATTTTATTGTTAAACCTAAATAGCGTGATTGCTTTTGAATGAGCGGCAACACACATATTTTGTTTGAGGATAGCTGGATCTATCTCCTTTCTTTACATCTTCTCTGGGTAAAGCCATAGATGAACTCCTGGATGGGGCAGCTTTAATTAGCACGAGGCTGCATTGATATGTAAATAGCGTATTGTTATTTAAATTTGTGCCCAGACGTATTGAGGGCGGCAGTCATGTAATCCAGACGGAGAATGGCTGCATATGCCGGGCATGTCAATTTGCTGAGTGAAGGCTGATAATCACCTTTCTGTATAGGTAATATGCTAGTATATTTCGTGTACCAGTTGGTTATAACAAAAATTAGTATCATATTAAATATATTAAATGTATAAACTTTGAAAGTTACATGAATTTGAAGAGCAGAGCTTCGAAATCTAGCTAAGTCAGGTGATGTGAAATTCTGCTGCGTGACCCCCTCTGCGTGGTAGAATTATATTTGTATATTCATAAAACATTGAATTGAACAGATATCATGGGCAGCCAACCACGATTTATCAGCATTTAAAAATATATGTTAATTAACAAAGATAAATAATAAAGAGTACAAATGGCAATTAACTAGTAAACAAGCCTGAAATCTTAAAATGTTGCCACGTGATTTCCCGAACACATGATATGTCAACATGTGACCTCTATTCAGAGTTACCGTAAATATTTGTAGTATGCTTGCACATCATGCACATACACTGTGCATTTCTTTACCTCCGTATAAAATCAATAATTCATGCTGGGAGCCAAGTAACATTGTCTGCTCAGTGCAGATTGGTATTTTATTTTACTTGAGAGCATAATAGAAATACATAAGACGAATCATGGCGCCATGATGGAAGGTCAGGTCGGGTATCAAAGGTTATTATAACTTAAATACTACTTGTATTTCCCACCTTGCCTCTGTCACATATTTCCTTCATATTATTGACAGCAAGTCCTAATTTTGACTTTGCTATTGCAAAATGTCATTTCATATCAAATTAGTAGACTTTCTTTGAAAAACCATATCACTGGTGCCTAATGGGAATACCCGTCCGCCATTTCATTAAGGGGGTACTACACCCTTAGTATTTTTTTGCGTGTTTTTTTGCATTTTTGTGAAGAAATGGGAAAAAATTGGTCAACGTGGTATGCAAAATGCATGTGCAAATCTTCTTGTTCTATTGGTGGCATCAGTATCAATGTAGCTTACATGCTTTTAAAGGTAGAAGCCCGGAATAGGTACATAGACCTCCATTCACGAAATCGAGTTTATTGAGAATTTCAGAATTGCTACCGTAAATCCAATCACACAGACATGTTAAGCGTTTATGACAGACGCTAAAAGTATCAATATGATTTTTTGGGGAAAATAATTAATTATGCACAGCTTTGAAAACACATGGTTGGCATCACTTTCAGGGTCTAAAGAAAATAACCCGTATTTTCCCCCTTTAAGTTGACAATGATGTGCAAAATTTGTGTTCGCGAGTCATTACATCTGTTTCAAGTTATATAAACTAGAATCTAAATGATAAGATAATGCTTGTTTTTTTAGTTCTAACTGATTTTTAGGGTCGTCAGTGAGTAAAATACGAATAACATGTATGGTGTGAAACGCTATGTGTTTTAGACAAAAATGTTGATTTGTCACAAGTTATTCAACAATATCAACTAAAGTGGGAACGTTGACAGTGCACGATGGAGCATAATTAATATTCCACGCTATATACTTACATCAGAAGGTGTGAAACCAGACAATTTCATTAAAATCTCCTGCCATTGCACACATTTCACAGTCCGACTGGCCAACCGCCGCCATCTTAATTTACGGCTAGTGTTGAGCGAAACTCGATACTGCCGTATTGGTATCGGTACTCGGATGGTCAATACCATTTGGTAATCGACCATTCTCCGTTATACGATACTTTTGATAGAATATAGAAAAAATAAAATGTAGGGGCCTATAATTTTATGGAATGTATTGAAAACAAAAATATTCGAAAATTGAGAACAAATAATTATAAACAAATATTGTAATCTTTCATTATCTATTAGCGACTTCAGGTAGCGAATAAATTGTGTGGTAGTCCTAGAATTGTATGTTACGATCTTCGTTAATGTGGTAGGCCTACATGCCCATCCACTCCCCTCCCAACAAACATATCCTACTCGGGCGGTCCTATAATATAATCCATTCCCGGCCCCCCAACTCAACACAAAAATTGACAACCATGAGAGTTACCAAATAGGAAAAGGGGTAATTTTTCTACCAGTAGCGAGGACCGCGAAATTGGAAAAAAAGGGGTAATTTGCACTGTCTGCGAAATTTGGATAAAAGAGGTACTTGGGAAAATCCGGTAATTGTATGTCAATATTTAGTGTCACTAGTGTTTGAAATTCTAGTCATTGAAAATGGGTGTTGGAAATTCTAGTCACAAAAAAACCACAAAAAAGGGGTTGTTTTTGACCAAATTTTGTCCTCGATTTTGCTTGAAAAAGGGGGTAAATTTGATGAAAAATCATTGCAAAAGGGGGTCTTTAAAAGATTTGGTAACTCTCATGGTTGGCAACTTTTCTGTTGAGTTGGGGGCCGGGAATATAATAGGCCTGCGATCAGGGCCGTCGCTAGACCATTTTCTCAGGGGGGTGGTATCGAGAAATCAATTTTGCTGGTATCGACCTGTAGCCTGATTTACCTTTTGCTGGCACCTGTGCAACATGATTGCTACCCCTGGCGCTGATACCCCTTACCCCCCCACCAACTGTAACCTAAGTTTTTCCAAGCTGTCCCCCGAATTCCTTTACCCGAAAAGTGAACCAAATTTTGATAGATTGCGCGTTTAGCGCGCGAAAATTTGCTAAAATTCAAAGGGGGTGTACCGGAGTCACCGGGCCATGGGTCAAAATTTCCAAATTGTCCCACTGATCTGTTACTAATTACTGGGACAAATGCGCGCGAAGCGCGTGAAAAAAATGCAATTTCAATGCTAAAATGAACACAATGAGGACAATCGTCACTTCCTAAAATCGTGCTAAAGGAATATGCACAGGCCTTTACAACTTTGGATTCATTTAGTCCCGGTGTTTTGATCCAGCTCGAGAGCCTTATACTTATTCCAAGTGTCAGAGGAGCTGCAATGCCCTACTAGTAGCACTCATATTTATGATTAACATAATAGAAAGGATGGAATTATAACTTGTCATTTTTAAGACTTCGTGATCGTGTTCAAGTTTGAGATTAAAAAAAAGAAGGAATTTCCAATGGGGCGTCTCGCAGATTTACTCGCGGCAATTTTGGCATTTTAATACTAAATGTTCCAAAATGGGCCTAATTTTGGGTCTAAAACAAACCAAAAGGGAGATGCAAATCGTTAATTTTGTCTCAACATTTCTGTCGACTGAGCCCCCTCCCCTCCTCCTCCTCTCTCTCCCTCCCTCTCTCCCCTCTTTCTTCCCCTTCTCTCTCCCTTTCCTTCTTCTTTTCCTTTTTTAAGGGATTGCCAGGGGGTGTCTCGCAACCCCCTACACCCCCTCATGGGGACGGCCCTGCCTGCGATTATTACGTACTGAAATTATATGTTAAGTTCTTATGTTCTGTACCTTGTATTAGTAAGGTTTTTAACAATAAAAAAATCTTGAATCTTTAGGCATTGCTTGAAGGCGGGTCCTCCATACCGATTTATGCATGCTTTTTACTAGTAATGTGCCGGGAGTCTCGAGTTTTGCCAATTGAGTTCGGGCCCTTTTTTCTGTTTAAAGCAATTGATTTAAATAGTGTCAAAATGATGCACCAAATGGCTTCAATTGGACATTCATTTTGAAAATTTTTCAAACTTCTCAGGGGGAACATCCCCCTCAGACACCCCCCTTGCGTAGCCTAAAGATATGACCATTTTCGCTCTTCTTTCGACATTTGCAAATTTATGCCCTATGTCAACACAATTTATAGGCCTATACCTGCAAGGAAAACTTGTCCACGGAAGGTTCCATGGACCGTCATTTCACAAATTTGCGGCTTTTTCAAACTAAAATTTTAACACACTAATAGTTCCAAAATGGGCCACCAAATCACTTAAATATGGTCTTTGTTTTGCAAAATTTTCCCAACTTCTCAGGGGGTACATGATCCCATGATGATCCCCTCTCTGCATAATCGGTAAACAAGTGGCCATTTTCGCTTCTGCTTTCGCCGATTTATTTTTTAAAACAATTTATAGGCCTACAATAAAAGGAAAAACTTGTCCACGAAAGGCTGGACCGCATTTTTTTTTTTAAACTAAAATTTTACACACTAATAGTGCCAAATAGTCCACCAAATCGCTTCAATTAGGTTTTTATTTTGCACAAGTTTCTTACTTCTAAGGGGGGCATCCTCCCTCAGACACACCCTTCCGCGGTCATTTTTTTTTTCATTTTATTTAATTTTTTATAAAATTGCCCCCCCCCCCCCGTCTGACTGCTCTAGATCGACAATCGATACCAAAAGCTGGTATCGCCCATCCCTACAGAGGTTGGCATACACAGGCAGGCGGTGATGGAAGCGATATCGCCACTTTTGAGGTCGCCATTGGATTAACCCATAATCATGAAATCTTCACAAACAATTCTAAATTTGTTATGTGGTGTCACAGCAAAATTATCTTACTCTAATACCGTCGGGGTTTGACAAAGTACCCCACTGCAAGTATGTTAATTTTCCATTTGTAATTGCTAACCGTATTTTGAATGGGGCTGTCAGCCCTGTATCTTCGCCAGCCTCGTACGTCACGTGTTGCGCTTCCTATGCCGCCTGTACACAGGCGTATTATAGGACTGGGAGCGAGTCTAATACTGTATGTGCCTATCGACGAGTGTCAGGATAGGAACGGCACAAACCGGTTGTGAAGAAGACTACGTGGATCGCAAAAAATAAGCGTCCTTATCAACCAGTCAACTTCAAAACAAATAGGTAAAAGGGACACTTTTACGATATTTTTCAATTTTTTTTATTTCACATGATCCGTGCATATATCGTCTAGCTATAAATGAAAAAAAAATTTTTAGACCAATCAAACCAATAGATGGGTGTAGCTCCCCCTTAAACTGGATCGTTTTCGCCTGGTTTGTGCCCAGATGTATTGGGGGCGCGCTATACTCTCATTGAACAGGCAAAGTTTGCAAAACTAACAACGTTGTTATTTGCCAAACTCAATTAACATGATCCAAGGGGTCGGACATGATTTATTCATAACGAGCTATAACGGATCGATAACTGGCCTCACTTTCTAGCTAGTAAACCAGCTGAATTTTTCATAGATTTTGCGTTGCTAATAGAACAACCGTGAATTTACTGTCACCCCCTTGGTAAAGCGTTAATATGATGCCGGATCAGTGACCAATTTAATGGCGGAAACAATGGTACCATTTTTATGAATAGCCTGTCGCAATCTCTAATCGGCATCAAAGGAACAAAGCATTACGTAATCTATTTCTTCTCCTTTCTATCTATCCTCCTTGATTCCAACAACCGCAACAATGAGACAACATAGTTTCTTCAATGAAGCGTTATTTAAAAACCAGTTTTTAATTCAGTTTTTACTACTTCTCTGTACTTTTCATAACTCTCATTTTATTTGTCAGTTCTTTTGTTTCAGTTTACTTTTGTTCCTTTTGTTTTAAATTAAAGGCACGCATAAATTAACCATTCCCCACTCTCAAAACAGATGTCTAGTCCGTGGAAATGTGAAACATATGCCTTTTCCAAAAATTAGAATGTATAAACTGACATTAGTCTTAGTACAAGCCTTTGGGCTTGATTGTCACAACATACGGAAAACACCCTAAAAACGCATGTTTTTGGTCCTTATTTCAAAAATTGGCCAAAAATTAAAATTTGACTTGTATTGCTAGTTAGGACTAACTAAAGGATTATCATTTAGCTATGTTTCATTTGGCAAAACAGGATAATATGTTTTAAATCCAAAAAAAATAGTTCTGTGTTTTTTCTGGAATGGGGAGCAATTGAAATTAAAATTAAAAATAACGCCATTGTCACTGTAATGGCGCTGAAAGTCAACACACAACCTACCACCAGCAATATATTGGCCATTTTTTGCCATTCGTTATTGTCGTCGTCAAGTTGACCACGTAAGTATTCCTTTTCACTAACTCTTTTGGCATGGCCACCCGGGTACTCCACAAGCGGAATCTCACTACCGTGAGAAATCGTGTTAAGAGAACTTTTTTTCTTATCCAAAACTTCACGATTATTTGCATTTAGTGGGCTTGACTCATTGGTATCGTCTTCACGATGTTCTTTGGTAGAAGATTTTGTGGACGATGATAATCTGAAGATTTTTCGAAGCCATTCAGGAACTGGTTTGACTTTGTCTTGATGATATAATGCCGACACCAGTACACCAGCCACGACGGATAAACATCCAGTCACAATCATTGGAGCGAAGTAATAGCCTAATTTGGATTTTAAAAATGGCAAGAGGGGTTACCAATTGGCTCATTATAAGTAAGAGGTATAATAAGATTGGCATCAATTTAATATTATAGGTAATATAACCGGTGTAATTTGAATCACACATGACAGGCAATGCTGACTTATTATCGGCATGGTGGTTGATGACGGTGGAAGAGTGTCTCCTATCAGCTGCTGAAAGAGCACTACAGCAAGTAGGTTGGTGATACCGAGGGACACCTTTTCACCGGAGGCGGTTGGCAAAATAAAAGTCAGCAAATTCAAAATTGACAGTAGCGAACATGGAAGGATGAAATTCAAGATGTGAAATATTGGGCGGCGTTTCAGAACTACGGTAAAAATAAGCTCTGGAAATAATCTGAATAAGGGTAGACAAATGGTCAATTCCAGCGAAAGCGGGACAAAATTCTCTCTACATGTATGTTAACTTTCCACTTTAAAATGTCATTAATAAAGGAAATCACGTTATTGATGGAGCATAATCATGTCACGTCCAATGTGCTCTCTTTGTGCATATAGGCCTTTACTAGCAAGTCATTCCAGGGGACAAGTTATGATAGCTTAAATGAATTGGCGTTACCCACGAATTCAAAGATAAAGCACCATATATGTCATTGAATGTCCTTCAATCAAAATGAAATTATTACCGTTAGAAAGACGTTTGCATGATCTCTCATCATATGTAAAACGATTGAATTCCACCAAAGTTTGTGGACTCTAGAGGCCATTAAGTCAATTTGGCTAATAATTTTGTTACCCGCGTATCAAAAATAAAAAAAAAAAAAAAAAAAATGTTAAGTGAATATGCCATAAATGACTATATCATGAAACGAAGTTTCGTTCTATAATTCTGAGGTCCAAGTGATTATTTTATGCAAATACGTTTTACCCATAAAATTCCATAAAATCAAATTTGACGTTACCCACGTATCAACTGTTACCCACGAGTCCAGCAAATATAATTGCCATAACTTAAATTAACATTTAATGACTTTGGACACTGAATTTACTTTGACAAGCGCTTAAAATTGTAAATCGTAAAAATACGTTCACCGCTTTAAAAAAGAATCTACGACGGTTTAAACTTTTGTTACCCACGAATCCCGAATAGATGCTAACCTTGAAAAATAAGGAGATTGTTTATTTTAAGTTTAAATCAGCACATATTCAAGCCATGGGTATGCTATAATTTTGACAGTACTTACAGTTTATACACCTAAGAAACGCAAACCCCAAACGGTATTATAGTACTTATAGCTTTACCCACGAATTCGTATGTATATTTGCATTTAACACTTTATTTGGTCTAGCAAGAAAAGTTATTTTTCAATCCGATGGCACTTCCACCTGATGGTTCACTAGACATGATCGTCTCATTTGATAAGTCTAGAATTGAAAAGGAAAACCTTTTTCAAAATGGCCCCCAGAGAGAATTTTGGCCCGCTTTGGCTGGAATTGACCGACAAATACACATGGGATTAGTCCGGTTGTCAAACGCAATTTTTCCGTTCTGCTTTGGCCGTTCTGGAATTTTGTTTTGGATGGATATTGCTTTTCAAAATTGCTCTAAAGATCTTAGATAAGTTTGTATTGTGTAGAATGTTTCGTTACATAGGCAACATCACTCAATGTCTGAGAGTGTATGATTCAATACGCATTGACCTTTTTCATCATGTTGCCAGGGTAAGGAAGCATTCTAACAAACTATTTACCTAGCAAGGGGTTTACAACCCCCCGAGCTAGGTACTGTTTTGCTATCCGATCTTTCTTCTGCTTCTTACCTAGCTGGGGGGTTTCCAACCCCCCGAGCTAGGTACTGTTTTGCTATCGGATCTTTCTTCTTTCTTTCTTTCTGGCAATTAATTTACATGTTACACCCTACAATTACGTAACTTATATGTATCGGCTATATCCAATGCCCATAGGGTGCAAACAGAATTGGGGTCAAAGGTCATTAAGGGGCATTACCGGTATATAATCAAATACCTTCAAAATGCTTCTTCTGCCACATATTACATAGCACAATGACGTCACTTACACATGTGCATCGGCTTTATCCAGTGCCCATACCTTGCACACAGAATTGGAGTCAAAGGTCATTAAGTCATAAAATCTATTTTGCCTTATCTCGATATCTGTGTGGGGCTCACACTCAGTGACAACAAATCTCATGACCAGGGGAACATTTTACAGCGGTCAGGTCAAAGGTCATGCAGAGGTCAAATTTTAGAAATGCATTTTCTGGACATCTGTAAGGGGTACAGTGCTCAAACTCTGTGACAACGAACTTAATGACCAGGGGAATATTTTGGAACACTTTGCAGGGGTCATGTCAAAGGTTAACTGGGGTCAAATCATATATCATTTTCTGGATATCTGTATGGGGTATGGGGCTCAAACTCAGTGACAACAAATCTCATGAACATGGGAACAGTTTGAAGGGTCAGGTCAAAGGTCATGCAGAGGTCAAATTTTAGAAATGCATTTTCTGGACATCTGTAAGGGGTATGGGGCTCAAACTCTGTGATAACAAATTTACTGACCAGGGGAACACTTTGGAATGCTGTACAGGGGTCAGGTCAAAGGTCATCTGGGTCAAATCGTAAAATTTAACTTTCTGGGCATCTGTAAGTCGTATGGGACTCAAACTCGGTGACAACAAACCTCATGACCAGGGAACATTTTTGGAACATTTTGAAGGGGTCAGATACCTCCAAAACACCAACATGCCCCAGTTAGGTTTGTGGTCTATGACCACCATTTGCCACTAGTTCTTCTTCTTCTTCTTCTTCTTCTTCTTCTTCTTTCTGGCAATAACTTCAAATTGCTTCTCTTCCTACATGTTACACCCTACAATTACGTCACTTGCACATATGCATCGGCTATATCCAGTGCCCATATGGTCTAAACAGAATTGGGGTCAAAGGTCATTAAGGGGGCATTTTCGGTATTTAACTAAATACCTTCAAAATGCTTCTTCTGCCACATATTATATAGTACAATAATGTAATTTGCATATATGCATTGGCTATACCACACACCTAAAACTTGCATACAGAATTGGGGTCAAAGGTCATTAAGGAGGTAAAATCTTATAATTGCATTATCTGGACATCTGTAAGGGGTATGGAGCTCAAACTCGGTGACAACAAATCTCATGACCTGGAGAACATTTTGCAGGGGCCAGGTCAAAGGTCATGCAGAGGTCAAATTTTTGAAATACATTTCCTGGACATCTGTAAGGGGTACCGGGCTCAAACTTGGTGACAACAAACTTAATCAAACTATCAAAAGTTAT
Source organism: Amphiura filiformis (assembly GCF_039555335.1). NCBI lineage: Eukaryota > Metazoa > Echinodermata > Ophiuroidea > Amphilepidida > Amphiuridae > Amphiura > Amphiura filiformis. The sequence goes on from NC_092636.1 coordinate 13,451,226, forward strand.
CTGGGGTCAAATCTTATAATTTAATTTTCTGGATATCTGTAAGGGGTATGGGGCTCAAACTCAGTGACAACGAATCTCCTGACCAGGAGAACATTTTACAGGGGTCAGATCAAAGGTCATGCAGAAGTCAAATCTTAGAAATGTATTTTCTGGATATTTGTAAGGGGTACGCGACTCAAACTCGATGACATCAAACATCATGACCAGGGGAACATTTTTGGAACATTTTGCAGGGGTCAGATACCTCCACAACACCAACACGCCCCAGCTAGGTTTGTGGTCTATGACCACCATTTGCCACTAGTTTTATTTGTATTGCTTAATAGAAGACAAACAATTTCAGAGTAGTTTGGTGTCACATGATGAATATCATTAAAATGATACATGATTAAATTTAACCCTAGAACTACGACGGGGGTATCAAACCCCTTAAGATTTTTTATCCGTCATAAATAAATGCACGCATTTACGCCCAAACGACATAAGCTACTCGTTCATTTTAATGATAATGTTTTTACCCCAGCACCTTACCCGGGGGTAGGACCGGGCCGTCGAAGAAAATCATAGCATTGGTTTCTAAAGTTAATGATTTTCATTTCGCTCTTGTAAAATTATTCCAAGAGCTACTGACTTCTGACTTGTTAGTTGGTTTGAAATTGTCATTTCCTTTTATAATGAGAAGATTTTATCAAAATCACATTTTTGTAACATTTTAAGCCGAAAATCAATTTTGCCTATACTTTTGTACACAGCCGGAATTTCCCAAATTTGTATGGGCGCCCTCACATTATGACGTCATAGCGATATTATGTGGGGAATGTTTGTACTTATTTTAGTCTCACAGGATAGACGAGAACCATAGCTTTACGAGGTTTATAATTGAAAATTGGGGGGTTTCAACTATAACCCCCCTTTTATACACAAAGTCAATGGGATTTATGAGCCATTTTCTTTACAACACAAAAAAGCCATGTTAATTTTCCCTGATTGTGCCAAAATATTTGATCATAGTGTGAGTAATGTCCTTAAAATAAATGCTAAAGAAAATTGTAAAAATGTTAACCCGCTTTACAGAAAATTGCATTTTTGTGAAAACTGTTACATTTGGGGCAAGGCAGTTGCTGGAACAGCCAAAATATTATGGTACTTGGCTAATATAAAGTTGTGTTTATGGGGCTCTAGTTCTTTCTTTTTTTTTAAATGTTTTTTTTTTCTTTGTTGTTTCTTTGTTTGTTTTTGCTTTGTTTTGTTTTTACTTGATCATGATTATGTGTTGTTTTGTTTTGTTTTGTTTTTGTTCTGTTATGTTTTGTTTTTGTCTTGTTTTGTTTGTTTTTACTTGATCATAATTATGTTTCCTATATTGTATTTTGTTTGTTTTCTTAGAGCATGTAGGTCTAGTGTAGAAAACTCAAGATGGTATGATTTTTTTTTTTGTCTTTGTGGGTTTTTTTGTGTTTTTTTTTGGTTTTTTTTGTTATGGTTTTGATTTTTTTGTTTTGTTTTTGTAGTATGTATGTCTTAATTAAATTAAAAGATTTGCTGTTTTGTGTTAAGTACGTTCGCAAATAAGTTTGTTTCATCAAAGTTTCTTTATTCCGGTCAGGGTACTTTTGAAAAAAAAAATTCAAATAAAATTATAAAATTTGGAAACAAAAGGCTGAAGTGAAACAGATATATTTGTAAAACTGTAATATGTACTGGGGTGTAGGAAGTTGTGTATTTGTATGTGTTTTTGATGTGTCAAAATGATTGAAATGTATGTAGGTTTGTAACTGTAAATTATGTTATTCAAGTGTTGAATGTGTGTAGGTTTGTAATTTTATGTAAGTGTAGTGTAATGTTTAATGTGTAATCCAGTAGTAAATGTGTCTTAGCCACTCTAGCTCTTGTCACAAGTACCTTGCACAAGGTGTAGTTTTGAACTGGCCACTATCCAATGTGAACTGACCCCAATTTATATACATTTCTTTTCAACCATGGTGAATCTAATCCTTCCTGTGGTCATTCAATAAGCCCAATCGGCATTGGCAGTTTGCAATGCATTGTGGGACAGTTTTTGCAGTTTTAGGACACTTTGTCCTTTGACCTATCGGGAAAATTGCTGTAATTATTAATAATTTATTTATTATTGTCATAATGTTATCATTAAAAATATTTAAATAATTAATTCATTTAATAATAATGTATTTTAAGTTTGTTTTTATTCTAGTAACAAGTTTTAAATTATATTTTGTACCCACAAAACCCAAATTTTCCAGATAGGTCAAAGGGCAAAGTGTCCTAAAAAAACCGGAAGTTACAATAGCGATTTGGCTTATTCAAACAATACAAATCTTCATCAGGTATGGCCATAATGACCGCCCCTGATACAGATGTATGGATTTTGATAGTTACTATTACATAAGATTTTTAAAAGCTGGTATCACCATTGGGGTAAACTAATATGTGAAGAATTTTAATCTTTTTTTTAGCAACAGTTCAGTTCAATAAGGTATAAATTTGGGGTGCCTGGTGGGATTCCAGGGGATATCCCAGGGTATTCTTTTCTTGAGCTACACTCCCTCTGTCACTTTTGAAACATTTTTTATTATTACAGTCAACTATAAACTTTAATTTGGTAAAAACCCATGTTTTCACAAAGTTAGGTATATCATTGAACATTTACTTCAGTTTTGCAAGCCTGGTAGACTTTTTAGGCCCTGAAATAAGCGTTTGAAATTTTTGACAAAAAATCCCATTGACTTTGTGTACAAAAGTTCATTGACCGGTAGCACCCCCTAAACTTTTTTGATTTTTTTTTTATATTTTGCAGGTATAATTTTATTACCAAAATGAACAAAATGAGGGGGTGCCCCGTTGAAAAATACCAATTTCATTTTTTGTGAATCACCCTAATGACCACCCGTGTACTCCACAAGCGGAATCTCATGACTGCGAGAAACCGAGCTTGAAGAACACCTTTTCATATCCAATAATTCACGATTATTTGCATTAAATGGCGTTGAATCAATGATGTCATCGAGATGATGCTCTTTGGTAGAAGATTTTTCTGACGATGATAGTCGGAAGATTTTTCGAAGCCATTTAGGAGCTTTGTCTTGATGATATAATGCCGATACCAGTACACCAGACACAATGGATAAACATCCAATCAGAATCATTGGAGCGAAGTAATAGCCTATTGTGGATTTTATTTAGTAAGAGGTATAAAATTAGCATAACATTCATATTTGGTGTAAAAATTACATATTTGGTGTAATTTTAATCAAACTTTACAGGCAATAGTCATGATGATGCTTACTTATTATCGGCATAGTGGTTGATGACGGTGGAAGAGTGTCTCCTATCAGCTGCTGAAAGGGCACTACAGCAAGTAGGTTGGTGATGCCAAGGGACACCTTTTCACCAGAGGCGGTTGGCAAAATGAAAGTCAGCAAATTCAAAATTGACAGCAGTGCACATGGAAGGATGAAATTCAAGATGTGGAACATAGGGCGGCTTTTCAGAATCACGGTAAATTTAAGCTCTGGGTATAATCTGAATAAGGGTAGACAATACATACGAGGTTAGTCCGGCTATCGAACGCAATGTGTCCGTTCTCATTTTCTTAGGCGTTATGAAGTTTTGTTTTGGATGAATTATGCTTTTCAAAACCACCGACTGTATATTCGTCCCAGATTTCAAACATAATGTTCACTGGCCCTCAGTCAGCTTTGGGCAATTAAGTTCATACAGAAGCCAAAACTCAAAAAAAAAAAAAAAAGGTATATATAGTTTCACCTATCTCTTATATAGTTATAAGCAGAAAGGGCGAAGGTCATATTGTGAATTCCACAGGGGAAACAGAAAACTGCTCCGATCCATAGTCTGAAATTGTGGCACGCGTAAAATGTTTCGTTACATTGAAAACATCTCTCAATGTCTGGGAGTGTATGATTCAATGGGCATTGACCTTTTTTTTTTTTTTTTCACATTAAGGAAGCAATCTGACATACTATTCTTTATTGTTATCGCTTAATTAACAATTCGAGAGTATTTTGGTGTCACGTGGTGAATAGCATTCAAAATTTACTAACATGATTAAAGAATCTGTCTATATTCGCATTAACTAACTCACCCAATAATATATTCAGTAACAATACGTTTAGAGATCCCATATACGTTTAGAATTCCCATATTCCATTCTCCATAAAATATTTCTTAAAATTAGATTTTGTTGTTGAGGAAGAACCTACAAGATTTAGCTGCTTCATATTGTAAGACCAGGATCCAAATCTTAAGGTACAATACTGAGTATCAAAGGGAAAGAGTCGGGCGTCGATAAGACAATACGTTTGCAACATGAATGGAGTAGCCCAGTAAAGAGTACCATTGGGATAGATAGTAGCGCCAACGTCTTTTAAACTTTCAAAGTCTTTTTCAACACTGTGAATAGAATTAAAATATCATACTCAATTATGGGGTTAAAGGCCCTTTCAGTGATTTCACAGGAACATTAAAAAAATGGAAATTTGTCAGAGTTGCTTAGAAATAAAGAATAAGTCTACAGAATTTCATTAAACCACTTTTCCCCTGAATACATCGACAAATTAGTCAAAAAACAGAAGTTTTAGAAAGGTTTTCTACTTCAACTCTGAGAAAATCGAGATTTTCGTACAGTGCGCCACCAATCGACTGGAAAAACTTCCTAGTCCAGTGTTTCTAACACTGGGGAAGTAGAGTCTAAATTGATTTAAAACAGACGCTTTTAAGCTACAATTTTGTAGTAGCAAATAAGCAATTAAAGGTCACCGAGGCAAACTAACGGTCAATTCAAATATGAAAAACAGTTAAAATTGTGTATTTTGTTTAAAATAGTAGCTACTGATGTAATAAGTAGTAGAAACAATACGCAACGCGTGTTGGTACGTGGAGAGTGAGCTTCTTTCGATCTCGAGTCGGACTTTTGTACTGTCAGTATCAAAAGTCCAGAATCATGCAAATGCTTTATTTTGTCTAAAATACACGGCTTTCGACCGAACCACTAGCAGGCTACGTTAGCACATCTATGCCAATTACAAAGGTACCAAAATCTGAATTTTGATGATTTTTACGATCGTCCGGATGAGCAAATCACTGAATGGGCCTTTAACAAAGCTGGTCGAAGTAGGACTAAGGTTTTTGGGAAATGCTTCTTAGCCACGGCACGGCACGCAGGGGCGTAGCCAACGTTTTTGGTCGGGAGGGGGGGGTGAAAAGAAACTTTCATTTTTTGTCAGGGGGCACTCTACCACCACCACCCCCCCACCCACCCACCCACCCACCTGGGTACGCTACTGACGGCACGGATATACTCTTCAACTTCCCAGAATCGTTTCTCGGTAAATTCTGTCTAACTCTTCTCCGTTATCAGTGGATATGGCTAATTGTCCTTTACCGATTCCGGACACTGGCGGTGTCCTTGATGTCTCACAGATATTATCTATGCTGATGTTATCTAGAATTGGACACGTATAAACCAGTGTCACATTGACAAATTGATTTCTCCAAATAATAAATAGCAAAACATGTCAAGAAATCAGAACCGGTGGAGATGGAACAGTACACTCAATATTTCAGAGCTAAAACAATTCCATGGCGTCAGTATTTCACAGTAGCTTTAACTCTCAACCAGAATCACGAGAACACTTGTTTGATCCCCACCGGCTCTGACAGATTTGCTCTATCAATATCAGTAGCAGAATGCCCTCCTGACCAAAATGAAAGCTCCCCAGACTCGTAGACTACTGAAACTTTGAAAGAGGTCTCAAACCACATTCACATCGAGTCTCTGGGACATTTTGTTGACTTGGATAAAGTCCGGATACTCGACAGAGACAGTAGATGGTTCCAACGTGGAGTCAAAGAAGCAGTTCACATCAAAGCCAACCAACCATATCTCAACAAAGACGGGGCCGGTTCAAACTTTCAGGAGTCTACTAGTCTGTTATCAGGTCAAAGGTCACGAAAATCGCGACCTGATACAGTCACTCACTCGCTGATGAAAGATGGAGTACCATCTGAAAATTCTGAGGTAGGAATTATTTCTTTGTGTTTGGATCAAAAGTTTACATAAAAATCTAAAAGCATATTGATAAGTGTGTGCTTTCCGCTACTCAATTAATCTGTTTAAAACATGCTTAGAGCTCAAATACCACCAAGTTGGCCAAAAATCTAGGCCTCGGGTTCATAATCTTGGAAAAGTGGGATGAAAATGGTTCCACTATCATGGTCTCGGAGGCACGCAAATATATAGGCACAGATATGTATCACAATAGTTAGTAAATAACAACATTTCTATTATATTATGGCGTTCAGCCAGTCATTTGCGTCGTTGAACATATTAACAGTCAAAGTGGTACAGCTTTAGTACATTATGTACACAGTGAAATATTATGTACGTATTTGATAATAATGAGATATTATGCAGTGACTTTGATAACATGTTTTCCAATTTGGCCAATTGGAAAACGTTGACGACTTTGCTTGCGTCTTTTATCAAATAGAAATAACTCTTATGGCATTATAGCCTTCCATTTATCAAATGAAGGGGAGGGGCGTGAAAAACTTACTTTTCAAAAAGGTGAAGATCTGGACGCCAAATTCCGGGATATCGGGATAAGCGCTTGTACTCCAAGTCAAAAAATCATCATGCCATATCTGAATAAACAATCAATGAATATCTAGGTACATGAATAAATAAATTAATAATGTAGATACCGTAGAATTCCGTCTAGAAGCATATACTTAGTATGCCTCTAAACGAGGGTTTTTAAACGAAAGATATGAAAGGCCAATACCCTTCTCAAAAACATTGCAATAGATTGGTCTTACAAATATACATGTTTGTACAGCCGCCTTTATCAGTAATATAGTTGTTCAAACTCCAAATAACGTTTTTGTTGAGAGTGTCTGCCTCTTGTCTCTTGTGTCAAAAAAAACCTCGTTTAGAGGCATATATATGCTTGTAGACGGAATTTTACGGTATATGCAGTTTCATGCAGGGAGGTAAATAAGGATAATTTACTGGGTGGGCAATTTAATTTATTTTGCCCTCAAATCAGGAAAAATTATTTACTGGGCAGGCAGCTGTAATTAATGGCATCCAGTCTTCTGGATTTTCGGAAATGAGACCCGTTTTTCGAATAAATCAATCGGACTTTTACCCCTAAACAGTGGAATTCGGGTATATATATAAATGCGCTTTTATAAAGGCGCACGTGACATCTACAAGTCGCCATACCGTGTTCAACGATGTAAGGTACCCGGATGTACACAAATTCCACACGCAAAAGTATAGGCGAAAATGACAGGTTACAAGGAAAATTGTTTTTGCAAAATAGTGGCATTGATTGCAAAGGGCAAAATAATATGAGCGAAACATACACTCCTTTTTTAGATTTCTTGGGGTCGACTTACCGGAAAAAGTGTCTTTGTACACGATTTTAGGTACTCTGGTTCAAATTTTTTTCAAGATGGCACTGGCGGCCACCATCTTGGATTTCTGGGTAAAAATGTGGTCGTGATGTCAAAGTAATGTCAAATTTGAAATCCTTGTGGTCGACTTATCCAAAAAAGTGGCTTCGTACACGATTTTAGGTCTTCTGGTTCAAAACTAAAATTTTCAAGATGGTGCTGGCCACCATCTTGGATTTCTGGGTGAAAATTATGCCGTAATGTCCAACTAATGTCAGAATCGGAATCCTTGTACTCGACATATCCGAAAAAGTGTCTTTGTGCATGATTATAGGTGCTCTGGTTCAAAACTTAAATTTTCAAAATGGTGGCGTCGGCCATTTTGGATTTTGGCCTCTAGCGAAAAATGCCGGGATTTTCGCGAGGGACATGGAGGCTATTTTTTTTCTAAATGGTCCATAGAAGTCGAATCAATCGCCAAACCTTACTAGCCAGAGAGTGGTCACCAAATTGAAGTTTTTGACTTAACTAACATAAAGGTTAAGAAGAAACGAATTCTCATTTGGATTTGGATTTGGAAGATACCTTCTCTTAAATAACAGTATTGCGAACCACCAGCATACATAACTCGATGTAGAGAGTCTTTCCTATTCAGAGGAAATATTGCAATTACACACCTTATTGCCTTTTAACAATAACCATTGACACTAGCACATATCAGAGAAGATGTAAGAAAAGGATGGAGAACAGAATTATATCCTTGAGATAATCCCGTAGGTAATCCTGTTGCACCTATCATAGTCCTTTATTCTCAAGTGGTGGGTTAACCAACAATTAACAATGAGAGGAAATTCCTGAACCTAGTTCAGTTGGGGATGATTTGATGTGACCGCCAATTATGACCATTTGATATTTAATACCAGCAATGTGAAAAAAGAAAAGAAATAATGTAGTGCCAAAATAAAGTACCCTTTTACGGAAGGAGCAAAGTTTAACAAGTTATAACTCCGCTTCTGAAGTACGAATGTCAGCGGCGAATGTCAGGTTATTATTTCCCAGTCTTTGAAAAAAAAATTGCAGGCAGAGGTGGGAATCGATCTCTGTACCTCGAGGTTAAACAGCACTGTGGAAGACCACTAAGCCAACTAAATATCTGTTGTGAGATGTGTGACATTAATCTTTGATATTGCTTAATGGAACAAATCGTGGAATTAAATCAGTAATAAAAGAAGTAGATTCTTATATAGCGGTCAAATTAGATAAAAGGGGAAATATTTGTCCCTGCTCTAAAGAAAATATAGGTTAGAAAATGATCAAATAAATTTAAATTAAAAATTGAGATTTTATATTTCTTTCTTTCACGAGGCGGACAAACACTGACAAACACTGTATAAGCTAAAATTCGACCCTTATCACTAGATCCTGTCATAGCTCAATGGTAGAGCATCAGACTGCTAATGTCAATATCGTTGGTTCGAGTCCTCCTGCCAGCAATGGTTATGTTTATGATTTTAATACTACGCTACAATTTGTACAATTTTTTTCGTTTATTTATTTATTTATTTATTTATTTATTTATTTATTTATTTATTTATTTATTTATTTTTGTTTATTTATGTAAATAATTTGATATATTTGAAAAGGTATTTGAGCAATTGAAATTTTGATTTTATAATCCTATGGGGTCATTTTGAACCCTCATCCCCACCCCTCCCAAATTGCCAAACGCACAAAACCTATGAGTTTGCATCATACATGTCATCATCATAAAAAAAAAAAAACATTCTATGTATACCTGACGCCGCCGGCAGCCTATATTAATTTACTAGTCAACATTTGCATAGGAACCGCATAGATTGGAGATTATATACGTATTTATTAGTAATAGACAAGTAATATATATATATATATATATATCGTGTGTTTGCGATTTATTCCGTAATCAATAAGTATGATGAACAAACGCATTTCTGGCAGAACCACTCACAGCGTAGTGGTATTCGATCTCGACTGTTAATCAAAAGGTTGTGGGTTCGAACCCTGGTAGAATTTTAATTGGAATAAATTTGTTTTTCTTTTGTTAAGTAAGAGGTAATAATTATGGCAATAAATCCGCCGTATAAAACTGAACACAGCTCAATCCAGCCTCATAGGCCTATATCATGTAAATGTATTATGTGATGCAAATGCTGACTAGGAAAAAAAATATCGCACGCCGGCAACTAGACTACTATACAAAAAAATAGTATCACATCTTTCCTGCTCAATCAATATATTATAATACTTGCAAATAGATCATAGTTTACTAATCTAATCCTGTAATATAGACCTGTTATATCACCTTTACATGGTTTGTTATGGTAGGGATTAGTGTCCGATCTCTGTAATGTAATGTAAATGAAGCATATTGATATGCAGGAAGAATCGATCAGGGTGCTATCTATTAGGGAAAGATAAACACTATTCAAAATATCAATAGACAAGAAGAAAGGGATGTAGAGATTTGTAATTGAGTCATGCATGATTTAACAGAAGGTTCTTTCCAAAACCCAAACGTAATGTATTTTTGGTTCTTATAAATCAATGGTCTAGGCAGCCCTGTCTCCAGCCAAGCTGAGAAACTATTGATCATTTTAATGATTATTTTTTGAAAACTGGATCGATACAAAAATCAGTCGTTTGTAAAAAGATTAATATTTCATATTATAAAAAGTCTGTCTTACCAAATCGATGACCTGCTGAACGATTAGATCAAGAATAACATAAACTTGAGTGCTTGAATTCACTACAGGTCTTGGTGATGTCGGACCATAGTCTGCTAGCAGCTCCTTGGTTAAGTTATAATGGCCTCCTCTTGGTGGACTGGCAATTGTTCCTTTGAAAAATAAAATAAACACCTAAAAAGCATTTACCCATCATTATTACGAGACAAAACTCAAAATATATGCATCAATTTTAAAAACTGAAATAGCTAAAACAAACCCACGATAATGCTGCAAATTTGGATACCTCCTTTGTCTTGATAGCTCAAAATTTATAGCCTTGGTGAATCCTTGAATGAAAAATATGCATTTTCAAAAGTTGCACTAAAAGCTTCTCAATTCAGTGTACCATATTATTCTCCACATGACTGGTCAAGGATGACCCGAATCTACTAGTTCTTCTACAGCCACGCATGACCATTTTGTTCCGACCTGTATAATAGTTTTGACAACTGACCTCTGTATAGTTTAGTGAGCCTGGTAAGTCATCTGCTTTAGACTACCTCCACCAGTGGTCTTCGCTGCGCCAGTACTGTGGTATGTTTCGTAAACCGAGTGTTTACCAATGAAGGCAGTTTTTTTTATATTTCAAAACGCACGGTTGAAGTTCAATACGCTCACTTATTATCATGTTCTTTCAACACATATATTCAAGTGCAAGCCTTATAATTGGCTTATTTTGAAACCAAAAATAACGGGATATATTCATCATTTTCTACCTGCGGTATCTAAAGATCTCATCGTTTGAAAATCAACACGGGTATTGACTTGCATATAGCAGATACACGTGTTTTCATTTAGTTTCCCCGCCTGTACAATATAATTATTTACCAGGCTTAGTTGCTGTGCGGTGGGCGTATGGGGTATGGATTGTGTTAAATGTCATTAACTCTTCGGCAAAATGGATGTGGGATGGGACTTCTCTTGCTATACTTGCAATTAAACTTCTTGGTTATTTATGCCTTTTTGTTTGATTATGTTCTTACCTTCTTACTTTGTTGTTTCTTGCTATATTTTTTATTTACAACATGTCATTTCTCTTTTTTGAAAAGGGCTGTTTGGTATGTCCTTGGTTCTTCTGAAGTGAGTTTACTGTTCTGCTTTGCCCTCTACATGGTTGCCTCCTTGACGAATATTTCTGTAGATTAAGGACCACTACATGCATACGTTATTACTTTATTTTCAAAATGATACTTTTTGGTTTCAATTTCAAAAATCCATATCAAAGGGAAAGTTCATTTTCGTTTTCTCGAATTTGGACAATATGAAGGGTAGGCCTATTGGGTTTTCATTTTCAATTTCTCAGAAAAAGGTTGGGGGGGGGGGGGTAGGCGTGGAGGTTAATTCTGGTATTTATATATCTTTGTATTCACCTTTTGTAAAAAGATAAAATTAACTTTTGAATAAATAAAAGATTCCTGCGAATTTGGGTAAAAGTATGTGTAGGCCTATCAAATTGTCTTTTTTTTTTTTTTAGAAAAAGAGGGGGATAGGCGTAGAGGTTAATTGTGGTATTTGCATACCTCTGTATATCTACCTTTTGGAGAGGTAAAAAAATAAAAAAAACCTTTTGGAAAAATAAGAAATTCCTATAAAAGGGAAAGGTCCATTTTCGATATCTCAAATTTGAACTAGATATAGGATATGTAATTAACGGTTCCCTCCAATTTCTTAGAATAAAACCGTTAACAAAGTCTTGATGTCCAGCAAGGCCGCAGGGCCGGCAGGCCCGAGGCCGGAGAATCCCACACGACGACTAAACACTCCAAGTGAGTTCCAATATATGAGCCCGCAGGGCAAGAAAGCAAAGGTTACAACTCCCTTTTTCATTTTCTCAGAAAAAGAGAGAGGACAGATAAACACAGGTTGATTGTGGAATTTTCACACCTTTAATCCAGCCTTATGGAAAAATGAAAAAAATCCCTATAAAAGGGAAATGTCTATTTTCGATTTCTCGAATACGGACTGAATACAGAGCATGCTTGTGGAGTTGTCTTTTTCAGTTTCAGTGTCTCATAAAAAGAGGGGTTTGCAGGGAGAATTAATTTGGTTTTCACTCATCTATAATTCAATCTTTGAAAAACCCTATGTAATCCATTGTATAACGGTATAATATCACGAAAATGTACCCAATTTATCACTTTTTGGCTCAAAACTTAATGCAGAAGAGAACTAAATATATATTTTAGTTAAAAATACCCAAATTGCTTGAAAATCATGTGCATTGTGATTTTATGTGCTTTCCCCCCTTTTTTTTCTCTCTCCTCAATGGTAAAGGCATTGGACTCCTATTCCGGGGACTGGAGTTCGAAATCCGATGACCAACTTATTTTTTTTTACAATCTTTTATTAAACAATTAATTTTCGTTCATCAAGGATAACATAATTTTAAACATCTGGTGCTATTGTGATATTATTTTATTTATCAAAGCAAGATGTTTTATTCTCAGGGAAATTGTTTATTATATGAAGAACCTATTTAAAAAAAACCACCACTCACAGTGTCATACAACATCATCAATGATAGAGACGAGTTCTATGTATCCATGTACTGTAGCCGTTAGCGAACAAAAGAAAACAAATCTGAATAACACAAGAAACTACATCAGGATAACAATACTATAGGATATATGCAATACCATGTCACTAATTGCAGAGTCATTCTCACGTCGTGTTCACACGGTCGGACATTATCATCATTAGTCGGCTCCGGAGCAGGCCACTACAAGCTTTCTCCAACAACTCCGATCTTGGGCAAGCGAAACATTTTAGTTTGGCTGCAGCAGTGTAATGAAAGACTGTCTTGAGATAATTGCAGAGTCATTCTCACGTCGTGTTCACACGGTCGGACATTATCATCATTAGTCGGCTCCGGAGCAGGCCACTACAAGCTTTCTCCAACAACTCCGATCTTGGGCAAGCGAAACATTTTAGTTTGGCTGCAGCAGTGTAATGAAAGAAAGACTGTCTTGAGATAATTGACTGCTAGTTTGGACGAAATTATGTGCTCAGGTGTATAGAGGTGGAAGCTGAGCATAGATGGTTTATAAGAGAATCGTTTCTGTAACCAAACCTTTTAAGGGGACTCGATCTTTTGTGCGTAATTATAGAGGGCCAGGGGATTCACTCTATCATTTAAAAAATGATTTGAAGAAGTCAAAGAGCCCTAAGAATAAAAAACTGTAGTGTAATTCACGCCAGACACAATTTCTTTATATGACAAAATTAATTTTTGTAATCGATCAAAAACAAACGTTTTATATCAAATTTAAATTTTTTAGGTCAAGGCTGTTTTTACCATTATGCAGCGAACCATTGTTGAAGCTATTTCACATACATGTACAAAACATTCTAGAGAAAGAATGAGGATATATACTGTTGAAATATTTTTTGTTGATTTCGAATGATAATGTCATGAAGTCGTAAATTTTAAGGTCAAATTCCTAAAACCACAACAAAACATTGCGAAGCAGATATTGCCCGACTTACGCAATTTCATCATCACATCAGTGTCTTTATTATTTGTTTGAAACCTTTCCCAAACGTTCGTGCTCTTTATGCATAAAACGGCTAATCTATCTTTACAAAACGCGTCTTTTTTAGTAAACAAAAGGCTAAAGATGGCATTATGAGATTTATCATTTATCATTACACTCCTCCACTCAACTGCCACCGTGGCCGAGCGGTAAAGCGCTAGACGCGTAATCAAAGGAAGTTTCCAATCGCTGGTTCGAATCCCAACGAAGCCTGTGGAAACTTTTTTTTCTTCAAAATTCATGATCGCATTCCGAAATGAGTCACTTGTCGGAAAATCATGTATCGTATCCTTAATATGTTACCGCTAATATTTCAGGCTAATACACGCATTCCTACACCTGACTAGCAGCCTTAATAGTTGGGTAGCCGTCGGCTACAATGCACTCAAAATGTGAAATGATTCGGCCTTGGCGGAAATTTTTAACTGCATTCCATCACCCGTTTTACACCTTCCGCGAAAACACAGGCAGACAAAAGAATAACACAATACAGTTCCTTCGACAAAACACACAGCATGGTCTATTCGCTGTTGAAGTGACATAATAATCGGATTAACTACACGCGGTATCTATGCATTGATGTACTAGCGAACAAAATGAATATGTATGAATAGATGCGACGGGATTAGGCCTACCTGCGGAATTATCTCCATTATATATATTATTAGCTATTATTCTATTAACCCTCCTCGTCCTTGCATCTTCTCTAGGTGTTAGGCGGCTTTTATTTGCATGATTGGACGCTCAAAACACCAGGTTGGTGCTAGCGGCTACCCAAAGATGTCCGACCAAATCCTGACCATGACTTGGCTACTTGGATTCGTCTATAGGTGTGAAAAATTATTGTTATTATGGAGGGACTGTCCATACCACCATGACCACAGACACACGGAACCCCCGATAGAGAGCAGGGCTTGAAGAATGAGGGAAATTAAAACCACAAACCGCGAAAGACCGCCAACAACCGCCGCTCAATAGGGATGTCAAACTAGATTGCCCCACATGGTTACAAAGAACCACAAACCGCGAATTTTGGCATCCAGTCTTCTGGATTTTCGGAAATGAGACCCGTTTTTCGAATAAATCAATCGGACTTTTACCCCTAAACAGTGAAATTCGGGTATATATATAAATGCGCTTTTATAAAGGCGCACGTGACATCTACAAGTCGCCATACCGTGTTCAACGATGTAAGGTACCCGGATGTACACAAATTCCACACGCAAAAGTATAGGCGAAATGACAGGTTACAAGGAAAATTGTTTTGGCAAAATAGTGGCATTGATTGCAAAGGGCAAAATAATATGAGCGAAACATACACTCCTTTTTTAGATTTCTTGGGGTCGACTTACCGGAAAAAGTGTCTTTGTACACGATTTTAGGTACTCTGGTTCAAATTTTTTTTTCAAGATGGCACTGGCGGCCACCATCTTGGATTTCTGGGTAAAAATGTGGTCGTGATGTCAAAGTAATGTCAAATTTGAAATCCTTGTGGTCGACTTATCCAAAAAGTGGCTTCGTACACGATTTTAGGTCTTCTGGTTCAAAACTAAAATTTTCAAGATGGTGCTGGCCACCATCTTGGATTTCTGGGTGAAATTTTATGCCGTAATGTCCAACTAATGTCAGAATCGGAATCCTTGTACTCGACAATGCACTCAAAATGTGAAATGATTCGGCCTTGGCGGAAATTTTAAACTGCATTCCATCACCCGTTTTACACCTTCCGCGAAAACACAGGCAGACAAAAGAATAACACAATACAGTTCCCTTCGACAAAACACACAGCATGGTCTATTCGCTGTTGAAGTGACATAATAATCGGATTAACTACACGCGGTATCTATGCATTGATGTACTAGCGAACAAAATGAATATGTATGAATAGATGCGACGGGAGTAGGCCTACCTGCGGAATTATCTCCATTATATATTATTATTAGCTATTATTCTATTAACCCTCCTCGTCCTTGCATCTTCTCTAGGTGTTAGGCGGCTTTTATTTGCATGATTGGACGCTCAAAACACCAGGTTGGTGCTAGCGGCTACCCAAAGATGTCCGACCAAATCCTGACCATGACTTGGCTACTTGGATTCGTCTATAGGTGTGAAAAATTATTGTTATTATGGAGGGACTGTCCATACCACCATGACCACAGACACACGGAACCCCCGATAGAGAGCAGGGCTTGAAGAATGAGGGAAATTAAAACCACAAACCACGAAAGACCGCCAACAACCGCCGCTCAATAGGGATGTCAAACTAGATTGCCCCACATGGTTACAAAGAACCACAAACCGCGAATTTTGGATATCCACCTAAATTGCCCCGCGGGGCTACAAAGAAGTATGGTTATCCAACAAGCTTAAGCTATAAATTACCCCTCCCCCCTAGAGACTGCAGGGCTTGAAGAATGAGGGAAATTAAAACCACAAATCGCGAAAGACCGCCAACAACCGCCGCTCAATGGATATCCAACCAGTTTAAAAGATAAATTAGCCACCGATAGAGGCCAGGGCCTGAACAAGTAGAGAAATTAAGGACTCTCAGACATGCATGTAGTAAAAGTGCAATAACTTTGTAATTATTCGCGCAAGACATATAAAAGTATACATTTTTATGAAGGCAAGACATCAATAAATCGTAATATAAATACAGATTTGGGGTAAAAACAACAATTATGAAGAAAATCACAAAAAAGTGAGTTTTTGGCAATATTTTGTAGCTACAACAAAAGAAAAAACACTCTTTCCAAAATATTTTATTTTGTTTTAGCTCAATCTTGAGGCTCCATTCCAAAAACGTTTTTTTTTTTTTGATATTGGCCTTATTTTTGAGATATTGACCATATAAGGCATCAAATTGAACTTTTAAAATTCACAAATGCCTATTTGCACAAAATGATGCCTAAAATCGGAAATAGACCAAAATATAAAAAAATGAGAAAACCGTTTCTTGAGTGGATCATGCTTTTTACGATGATCATATTTGCTTACCTATAGATGCTGTATTTATTGAGTTATCGTGTACCTAAATCGTCATTTTACCGAGAAAATGAACATTGAAATAATGGCCGTTGAAGTTTAAAGTGGTCACATTTTGCACTTTTCGAATCTCGCAGACCATGCGAGTTTTATTTTTCTACCTTACATTACATAAACATCGGGTAAATCCACGGCCCCTTGAGAAGTTTGAGCGAAATCCATTCATAACTTGATATTTAAATCGGGGGAAAGAACTTGAAAAAAACCACATTTTATCAGCTAAAACGGAGTCATTTGACCACTAGGTTTTTGTGCTTCCGTGGTGTTTGCATAAGATGCGCCGCGCATGCAGATAAGAGTCGCGTATGCGTAGCGTATTTGTGCGTTAACAAATTGCGCGATAGTTTTAATTGTTGACATCTCAGAAATATTTAAACGCAGGTTATTGAAACTTGGTAGAAATAAAGAGTGTATTACCCTGCACCTATTGCTTAACTATTGTTTACTATTCTCTCACTTTGTGGAAATGGCACAGCTTTTAACATGTATTCGGAGGTAATGCATATAGCTAGAAAAGTCTCCATGACGAATATCAGATCCATAGAATTCAGTGTTTCTATAGGTTAAATACCACTAATTATGTATTACACGTGTTTCAATGGGAAAATGCCTAATTTCGGGTGGAATTTTCTCATATTCAGAACTCTCACAGTTCAATGTCACCAATATCAGGTGAAACTATATGATTTAGATGCCAAATGATCAAAAATTCAACATAGGTTGACCTGAGACTTTTCTTGTTTTAACGCACTGAACCGTAAACACCTTAAAATGACAGTGCGCTCTCGAAGCTGAAAGTTACAATATGATAGGGCGACTATTTACTAAAAACCGAAGCCGTGCGTATGAATTTTGGTACTATTGCATCAAAAATGTCATATAATGAGAGAAAATGTACCATTTTGAAGCATCAAACTCTAAAAAGTACTTTTTTGGCTATATAACTTGATCAATTTCAGCGATTTTAATGCAGTCTTTTCGAATGCCATGAAAACAAATAGTTCCTCGTCGTATTTCAATGTATCGCCCAGGTCTATTGGTGGTCTTTAACCTATAATTGGCTTATTTTGAAACCAAAAATAACGGGATATATTCATCATTTTCTACCTGCGGTATCTAAAGATCTCATCGTTTGAAAATCAACACGGGTATTGACTTGCATATAGCAGATACACGTGTTTTCATTTAGTTTCCCCGCCTGTACAATATAATTATTTACCAGGCTTAGTTGCTGTGCGGTGGGCGTATGGGGTATGGATTGTGTTAAATGTCATTAACTCTTCGGCAAAATGGATGTGGGATGGGACTTCTCTTGCTATACTTGCAATTAAACTTCTTGGTTATTTATGCCTTTTGTTTGATTATGTTCTTACCTTCTTACTTTGTTGTTTCTTGCTATATTTTTTATTTACAACATGTCATTTCTCTTTTTTTTAAAAGGGCTGTTTGGTATGTCCTTGGTTCTTCTGAAGTGAGTTTACTGTTCTGCTTTGCCCTCTACATGGTTGCCTCCTTGACGAATATTTCTGTAGATTAAGGACCACTACATGCATACGTTATTACTTTATTTTCAAAATGATACTTTTTGGTTTCAATTTCAAAAAATCCATATCAAAGGGAAAGTTCATTTTCGTTTTCTCGAATTTGGACAATATGAAGGGTAGGCCTATTGGGTTTTCATTTTCAATTTCTCAGAAAAAGGTTGGGGGGGGGGGGTAGGCGTGGAGGTTAATTCTGGTATTTATATATCTTTGTATTCACCTTTTGTAAAAAGATAAAATTAACTTTTGAATAAATAAAAAGATTCCTGCGAATTTGGGTAAAAGTATGTGTAGGCCTATCAAATTGTCTTTTTCAATTTCTAAGAAAAAGAGGGGAATAGGCGTAGAGGTTAATTGTGGTATAAACATACCTCTGTATATCTACCTTTTGGAGAAAAAAAAAAAAAAAAAAACCTTTTGGAAAAATAAGAAATTCCTATAAAGGGAAAGGTCCATTTTCGATATCTCAAATTTGAACTAGATATAGGATATGTAATTAACGGTTCCCTCCAATTTCTTAGAATAAAACCGTTAACAAAGTCTTGATGTCCAGCAAGGCCGCAGGGCCGGCAGGCCCGAGGCCGGAGAATCCCACACGACGACTAAACACTCCAAGTGAGTTCCATATATATGAGCCCCTGCAGGGCAAGAAAGCAAAGGTTACAACTCCCTTTTTCATTTTCTCAGAAAAAGAGAGAGGACAGATAAACACAGGTTGATTGTGGAATTTTCACACCTTTAATCCAGCCTTATGGAAAAATGAAAAAATCCTATAAAAGGGAAATGTCTATTTTCGATTTCTCGAATACGGACTGAATACAGAGCATGCTTGTGGAGTTGTCTTTTCAGTTTCAGTGTCTCATAAAAGAGGGGTTTGCAGGGAGAATTAATTTGGTTTTCACTCATCTATAATTCAATCTTTGAAAAACCCTATGTAATCCATTGTATAACGGTATAATATCACGAAAATGTACCCAATTTATCACTTTTTTGGCTCAAAACTTAATGCAGAAGAGAACTAAATATATATATTTTAGTTAAAAATACCCAAATTGCTTGAAAATCATGTGCATTGTGATTTTATGTGCTTTCCCCCTTTTTTTCTCTCTCCTCAATGGTAAAGGCATTGGACTCCTATTCCGGGACTGGAGTTCGAAATCCGATGACCAACTTATTTTTTTTTACAATCTTTTATTAAACAATTAATTTTCGTTCATCAAGGATAACATAATTTTAAACATCTGGTGCTATTGTGATATTATTTTATTTATCAAAGCAAGATGTTTTATTCTCAGGGAAATTGTTTATTATATGAAGAACCTATTTAAAAAAAACCACCACTCACAGTGTCATACAACATCATCAATGATAGAGACGAGTTCTATGTATCCATGTACTGTAGCCGTTAGCGAACAAAAGAAAACAAATCTGAATAACACAAGAAACTACATCAGGATAACAATACTATAGGATATATGCAATACCATGTCACTAATTGCAGAGTCATTCTCACGTCGTGTTCACACGGTCGGACATTATCATCATTAGTCGGCTCCGGAGCAGGCCACTACAAGCTTTCTCCAACAACTCCGATCTTGGGCAAGCGAAACATTTTAGTTTGGCTGCAGCAGTGTAATGAAAGACTGTCTTGAGATAATTGCAGAGTCATTCTCACGTCGTGTTCACACGGTCGGACATTATCATCATTAGTCGGCTCCGGAGCAGGCCACTACAAGCTTTCTCCAACAACTCCGATCTTGGGCAAGCGAAACATTTTAGTTTGGCTGCAGCAGTGTAATGAAAGACTGTCTTGAGATAATTGACTGCTAGTTTGGACGAAATTATGTGCTCAGGTGTATAGAGGTGGAAGCTGAGCATAGATGGTTTATAAGAGAATCGTTTCTGTAACCAAACCTTTTAAGGGGACTCGATCTTTTGTGCGTAATTATAGAGGGCCAGGGGAGTCACTCTATCATTTAAAAAATGATTTGAAGAAGTCAAAGAGCCCTAAGAATAAAAAACTGTAGTGTAATTCACGCCAGACACAATTTCTTTATATGACAAAAATTAATTTTTGTAATCGATCAAAAAACAAACGTTTTATATCAAATTTAAATTTTTTAGGTCAAGGCTGTTTTTACCATTATGCAGCGAACCATTGTTGAAGCTATTTCACATACATGTACAAAACATTCTAGAGAAAGAATGAGGATATATACTGTTGAAATATTTTTTGTTGATTTCGAATGATAATGTCATGAAGTCGTAAATTTTAAGGTCAAATTCCTAAAACCACAACAAAACATTGCGAAGCAGATATTGCCCGACTTACGCAATTTCATCATCACATCAGTGTCTTTATTATTTGTTTGAAACCTTTCCCAAACGTTCGTGCTCTTTATGCATAAAACGGCTAATCTATCTTTACAAAACGCGTCTTTTTAGTAAACAAAAGGCTAAAGATGGCATTATGAGATTTATCATTTATCATTACACTCCTCCACTCAACTGCCACCGTGGCCGAGCGGTAAAGCGCTAGACGCGTAATCAAAGGAAGTTTCGAATCGCTGGTTCGAATCCCAACGAAGCCTGTGGAAACTTTTTTTCTTCAAAATTCATGATCGCATTCCGAAATGAGTCACTTGTCGGAAAATCATGTATCGTATCCTTAATATGTTACCGCTAATATTTCAGGCTAATACACGCATTCCTACACCTGACTAGCAGCCTTAATAGTTGGGTAGCCGTCGGCTACAATGCACTCAAAATGTGAAATGATTCGGCCTTGGCGGAAATTTTTAACTGCATTCCATCACCCGTTTTACACCTTCCGCGAAAACACAGGCAGACAAAAGAATAACACAATACAGTTCCTTCGACAAAACACACAGCATGGTCTATTCGCTGTTGAAGTGACATAATAATCGGATTAACTACACGCGGTATCTATGCATTGATGTACTAGCGAACAAAATGAATATGTATGAATAGATGCGACGGGATTAGGCCTACCTGCGGAATTATCTCCATTATATATATTATTAGCTATTATTCTATTAACCCTCCTCGTCCTTGCATCTTCTCTAGGTGTTAGGCGGCTTTTATTTGCATGATTGGACGCTCAAAACACCAGGTTGGTGCTAGCGGCTACCCAAAGATGTCCGACCAAATCCTGACCATGACTTGGCTACTTGGATTCGTCTATAGGTGTGAAAAATTATTGTTATTATGGAGGGACTGTCCATACCACCATGACCACAGACACACGGAACCCCGATAGAGAGCAGGGCTTGAAGAATGAGGGAAATTAAAACCACAAACCGCGAAAGACCGCCAACAACCGCCGCTCAATAGGGATGTCAAACTAGATTGCCCCACATGGTTACAAAGAACCACAAACCGCGAATTTTGGCATCCAGTCTTCTGGATTTTCGGAAATGAGACCCGTTTTTCGAATAAATCAATCGGACTTTTACCCCTAAACAGTGAAATTCGGGTATATATATAAATGCGCTTTTATAAAGGCGCACGTGACATCTACAAGTCGCCATACCGTGTTCAACGATGTAAGGTACCCGGATGTACACAAATTCCACACGCAAAAGTATAGGCGAAAATGACAGGTTACAAGGAAAATTGTTTTGGCAAAATAGTGGCATTGATTGCAAAGGGCAAAATAATATGAGCGAAACATACACTCTTTTTTTAGATTTCTTGGGGTCGACTTACCGGAAAAAGTGTCTTTGTACACGATTTTAGGTACTCTGGTTCAAATTTTTTTTTTTCAAGATGGCACTGGCGGCCACCATCTTGGATTTCTGGGTAAAAATGTGGTCGTGATGTCAAAGTAATGTCAAATTTGAAATCCTTGTGGTCGAATTATAAAAAAAAGTGGCTTCGTACACGATTTTAGGTCTTCTGGTTCAAAACTAAAATTTTCAAGATGGTGCTGGCCACCATCTTGGATTTCTGGGTGAAATTTTATGCCGTAATGTCCAACTAATGTCAGAATCGGAATCCTTGTACTCGACAATGCACTCAAAATGTGAAATGATTCGGCCTTGGCGGAAATTTTAAACTGCATTCCATCACCCGTTTTACACCTTCCGCGAAAACACAGGCAGACAAAAGAATAACACAATACAGTTCCCTTCGACAAAACACACAGCATGGTCTATTCGCTGTTGAAGTGACATAATAATCGGATTAACTACACGCGGTATCTATGCATTGATGTACTAGCGAACAAAATGAATATGTATGAATAGATGCGACGGGAGTAGGCCTACCTGCGGAATTATCTCCATTATATATTATTATTAGCTATTATTCTATTAACCCTCCTCGTCCTTGCATCTTCTCTAGGTGTTAGGCGGCTTTTATTTGCATGATTGGACGCTCAAAACACCAGGTTGGTGCTAGCGGCTACCCAAAGATGTCCGACCAAATCCTGACCATGACTTGGCTACTTGGATTCGTCTATAGGTGTGAAAAATTATTGTTATTATGGAGGGACTGTCCATACCACCATGACCACAGACACACGGAACCCCCGATAGAGAGCAGGGCTTGAAGAATGAGGGAATTAAAACCACAAACCACGAAAGACCGCCAACAACCGCCGCTCAATAGGGATGTCAAACTAGATTGCCCCACATGGTTACAAAGAACCACAAACCGCGAATTTTGGATATCCACCTAAATTGCCCCGCGGGGCTACAAAGAAGTATGGTTAAACAAGCTAAGCTATAAATTACCCCTCCCCTCAGAGACTGCAGGGCTTGAAGAATGAGGGAAATTAAAACCACAAATCGCGAAAGACCGCCAACAACCGCCGCTCAATGGATATCCAACCAGTTTAAAAGATAAATTAGCCACCGATAGAGGCCAGGGCCTGAACAAGTAGAGAAATTAAGGACTCTCAGACATGCATGTAGTAAAAGTGCAATAACTTTGTAATTATTCGCGCAAGACATATAAAAGTATACATTTTTATGAAGGCAAGACATCAATAAATCGTAATATAAATACAGATTTGGGGTAAAAACAACAATTATGAAGAAAATCACAAAAAGTGAGTTTTTGGCAATATTTGTTAGGTACATCATAACAAAAAACACTCTTTCCAAAATATTTTATTTTGTTTTAGCTCAATCTTGAGGCTCCATTCCAAAAACGTTTTTTTATTTTTTTGATATTGGCCTTATTTTTTGAGATATTGACCATATAAGGCATCAAATTGAACTTTTAAAATTCACAAATGCCTATTTGCACAAAATGATGCCTAAAATCGGAAATAGACCAAAATATAAAAAAAGAAAACCGTTTCTTGAGTGGATCATGCTTTTACGATGATCATATTTGCTTACCTATAGATGCTGTATTTATTGAGTTATCGTGTACCTAAATCGTCATTTTACCGAGAAAATGAACATTGAAATAATGGCCGTTGAAGTTTAAAGTGGTCACATTTTGCACTTTCATCGAATCTCGCAGGAGAATGCGGCAGTTTTTATTTTTCTACCTTACATTACATAAACATCGGGTAAATCCACGGCCCCTTGAGAAGTTTGAGCGAAATCCATTCATAACTTGATATTTGAATCGGGGGAAAGAACTTGAAAACCACATTTTATCAGCTAAAACGGAGTCATTTGACCACTAGGTTTTTGTGCTTCCGTGGTGTTTGCATAAGATGCGCCGCGCATGCAGATAAGAGTCGCGTATGCGTAGCGTATTTGTGCGTTAACAAATTGCGCGATAGTTTTAATTGTTGACATCTCAGAAATATTTAAACGCAGGTTATTGAAACTTGGTAGAAATAAAGAGTGTATTACCCTGCACCTATTGCTTAACTATTGTTTACTATTCTCTCACTTTGTGGAAATGGCACAGCTTTTAACATGTATTCGGAGGTAATGCATATAGCTAGAAAAGTCTCCATGACGAATATCAGATCCATAGAATTCAGTGTTTCTATAGGTTAAATACCACTAATTATGTATTACACGTGTTTCAATGGGAAAATGCCTAATTTCGGGTGGAATTTTCTCATATTCAGAACTCTCACAGTTCAATGTCACCAATATCAGGTGAAACTATATGATTTAGATGCCAAATGATCAAAAATTCAACATAGGTTGACCTGAGACTTTTCTTGTTTTAACGCACTGAACCGTAAACACCTTAAAATGACAGTGCGCTCTCGAAGCTGAAAGTTACAATATGATAGGGCGACTATTTACTAAAAACCGAAGCCGTGCGTATGAATTTTGGTACTATTGCATCAAAAATGTCATATAATGAGAGAAAATGTACCATTTTGAAGCATCAAACTCTAAAAAGTACTTTTTGGCTATATAACTTGATCAATTTCAGCGATTTTAATGCAGTCTTTTCGAATGCCATGAAAACAAATAGTTCCTCGTCGTATTTCAATGTATCGCCCAGGTCTATTGGTGGTCTTTAACCTATAATTGGCTTATTTTGAAACCAAAAATAACGGGATATATTCATCATTTTCTACCTGCGGTATCTAAAGATCTCATCGTTTGAAAATCAACACGGGTATTGACTTGCATATAGCAGATACACGTGTTTTCATTTAGTTTCCCCGCCTGTACAATATAATTATTTACCAGGCTTAGTTGCTGTGCGGTGGGCGTATGGGGTATGGATTGTGTTAAATGTCATTAACTCTTCGGCAAAATGGATGTGGGATGGGACTTCTCTTGCTATACTTGCAATTAAACTTCTTGGTTATTTATGCCTTTTTGTTTGATTATGTTCTTACCTTCTTACTTTGTTGTTTCTTGCTATATTTTTTATTTACAACATGTCATTTCTCTTTTTTTGAAAAGGGCTGTTTGGTATGTCCTTGGTTCTTCTGAAGTGAGTTTACTGTTCTGCTTTGCCCTCTACATGGTTGCCTCCTTGACGAATATTTCTGTAGATTAAGGACCACTACATGCATACGTTATTACTTTATTTTCAAAATGATACTTTTTGGTTTCAATTTCAAAAAATCCATATCAAAGGGAAAGTTCATTTTCGTTTTCTCGAATTTGGACAATATGAAGGGTAGGCCTATTGGGTTTTCATTTTCAATTTCTCAGAAAAAGGTTGGGGGGGGGGGGTAGGCGTGGAGGTTAATTCTGGTATTTATATATCTTTGTATTCACCTTTTTGTAAAAAGATAAAATTAACTTTTTGAATAAATAAAAAGATTCCTGCGAATTTGGGTAAAAGTATGTGTAGGCCTATCAAATTGTCTTTTTCAATTTCTCAGAAAAAGAGGGGGATAGGCGTAGAGGTTAATTGTGGTATTTGCATACCTCTGTATATCTACCTTTTGGAGAGGTAAAAAATAAAAAAAACCTTTTGGAAAAATAAGAAATTCCTATAAAAGGGAAAGGTCCATTTTCGATATCTCAAATTTGAACTAGATATAGGATATGTAATTAACGGTTCCCTCCAATTTCTTAGAATAAAACCGTTAACAAAGTCTTGATGTCCAGCAAGGCCGCAGGGCCGGCAGGCCCGAGGCCGGAGAATCCCACACGACGACTAAACACTCCAAGTGAGTTCCAATATATGAGCCCGCAGGGCAAGAAAGCAAAGGTTACAACTCCCTTTTTCATTTTCTCAGAAAAAGAGAGAGGACAGATAAACACAGGTTGATTGTGGAATTTTCACACCTTTAATCCAGCCTTATGGAAAAATGAAAAAAATCCCTATAAAAGGGAAATGTCTATTTTCGATTTCTCGAATACGGACTGAATACAGAGCATGCTTGTGGAGTTGTCTTTTTCAGTTTCAGTGTCTCATAAAAAGAGGGGTTTGCAGGGAGAATTAATTTGGTTTTCACTCATCTATAATTCAATCTTTGAAAAACCCTATGTAATCCATTGTATAACGGTATAATATCACGAAAATGTACCCAATTTATCACTTTTTTGGCTCAAAACTTAATGCAGAAGAGAACTAAATATATATATTTTAGTTAAAAATACCCAAATTGCTTGAAAATCATGTGCATTGTGATTTTATGTGCTTTCCCCCTTTTTTTCTCTCTCCTCAATGGTAAAGGCATTGGACTCCTATTCCGGGGACTGGAGTTCGAAATCCGATGACCAACTTATTTTTTTTTACAATCTTTTATTAAACAATTAATTTTCGTTCATCAAGGATAACATAATTTTAAACATCTGGTGCTATTGTGATATTATTTTATTTATCAAAGCAAGATGTTTTATTCTCAGGGAAATTGTTTATTATATGAAGAACCTATTTAAAAAAAAACACCACTCACAGTGTCATACAACATCATCAATGATAGAGACGAGTTCTATGTATCCATGTACTGTAGCCGTTAGCGAACAAAAGAAAACAAATCTGAATAACACAAGAAACTACATCAGGATAACAATACTATAGGATATATGCAATACCATGTCACTAATTGCAGAGTCATTCTCACGTCGTGTTCACACGGTCGGACATTATCATCATTAGTCGGCTCCGGAGCAGGCCACTACAAGCTTTCTCCAACAACTCCGATCTTGGGCAAGCGAAACATTTTAGTTTGGCTGCAGCAGTGTAATGAAAGACTGTCTTGAGATAATTGCAGAGTCATTCTCACGTCGTGTTCACACGGTCGGACATTATCATCATTAGTCGGCTCCGGAGCAGGCCACTACAAGGTTTCTCCAACAACTCCGATCTTGGGCAAGCGAAACATTTTAGTTTGGCTGCAGCAGTGTAATGAAAGACTGTCTTGAGATAATTGACTGCTAGTTTGGACGAAATTATGTGCTCAGGTGTATAGAGGTGGAAGCTGAGCATAGATGGTTTATAAGAGAATCGTTTCTGTAACCAAACCTTTTAAGGGGACTCGATCTTTTGTGCGTAATTATAGAGGGCCAGGGGATTCACTCTATCATTTAAAAAATGATTTGAAGAAGTCAAAGAGCCCTAAGAATAAAAAAACTGTAGTGTAATTCACGCCAGACACAATTTCTTTATATGACAAAAATTAATTTTTGTAATCGATCAAAAACAAACGTTTTATATCAAATTTAAATTTTTAGGTCAAGGCTGTTTTTACCATTATGCAGCGAACCATTGTTGAAGCTATTTCACATACATGTACAAAACATTCTAGAGAAAGAATGAGGATATATACTGTTGAAATATTTTTTGTTGATTTCGAATGATAATGTCATGAAGTCGTAAATTTTAACGTCAAATTCCTAAAACCACAACAAAACATTGCGAAGCAGATATTGCCCGACTTACGCAATTTCATCATCACATCAGTGTCTTTATTATTTGTTTGAAACCTTTCCCAAACGTTCGTGCTCTTTATGCATAAAACGGCTAATCTATCTTTACAAAACGCGTCTTTTTAGTAAACAAAAGGCTAAAGATGGCATTATGAGATTTATCATTTATCATTACACTCCTCCACTCAACTGCCACCGTGGCCGAGCGGTAAAGCGCTAGACGCGTAATCAAAGGAAGTTTCCAATCGCTGGTTCGAATCCCAACGAAGCCTGTGGAAACTTTTTTTTCTTCAAAATTCATGATCGCATTCCGAAATGAGTCACTTGTCGGAAAATCATGTATCGTATCCTTAATATGTTACCGCTAATATTTCAGGCTAATACACGCATTCCTACACCTGACTAGCAGCCTTAATAGTTGGGTAGCCGTCGGCTACAATGCACTCAAAATGTGAAATGATTCGGCCTTGGCGGAAATTTTTAACTGCATTCCATCACCCGTTTTACACCTTCCGCGAAAACACAGGCAGACAAAAGAATAACACAATACAGTTCCCTTCGACAAAACACACAGCATGGTCTATTCGCTGTTGAAGTGACATAATAATCGGATTAACTACACGCGGTATCTATGCATTGATGTACTAGCGAACAAAATGAATATGTATGAATAGATGCGACGGGATTAGGCCTACCTGCGGAATTATCTCCATTATATATATTATTAGCTATTATTCTATTAACCCTCCTCGTCCTTGCATCTTCTCTAGGTGTTAGGCGGCTTTTATTTGCATGATTGGACGCTCAAAACACCAGGTTGGTGCTAGCGGCTACCCAAAGATGTCCGACCAAATCCTGACCATGACTTGGCTACTTGGATTCGTCTATAGGTGTGAAAAATTATTGTTATTATGGAGGGACTGTCCATACCACCATGACCACAGACACACGGAACCCCCGATAGAGAGCAGGGCTTGAAGAATGAGGGAAATTAAAACCACAAACCGCGAAAGACCGCCAACAACCGCCGCTCAATAGGGATGTCAAACTAGATTGCCCCACATGGTTACAAAGAACCACAAACCGCGAATTTTGGCATCCAGTCTTCTGGATTTTCGGAAATGAGACCCGTTTTTCGAATAAATCAATCGGACTTTTACCCCTAAACAGTGGAATTCGGGTATATATATAAATGCGCTTTTATAAAGGCGCACGTGACATCTACAAGTCGCCATACCGTGTTCAACGATGTAAGGTACCCGGATGTACACAAATTCCACACGCAAAAGTATAGGCGAAAATGACAGGTTACAAGGAAAATTGTTTTGGCAAAATAGTGGCATTGATTGCAAAGGGCAAAATAATATGAGCGAAACATACACTCTTTTTTAGATTTCTTGGGGTCGACTTACCGGAAAAAGTGTCTTTGTACACGATTTTAGGTACTCTGGTTCAAATTATTTTTTTTCAAGATGGCACTGGCGGCCACCATCTTGGATTTCTGGGTAAAAATGTGGTCGTGATGTCAAAGTAATGTCAAATTTGAAATCCTTGTGGTCGACTTATTCAAAAAAGTGGCTTCGTACACGATTTTAGGTCTTCTGGTTCAAAACTAAAATTTTCAAGATGGTGCTGGCCACCATCTTGGATTTCTGGGTGAAATTTTATGCCGTAATGTCCAACTAATGTCAGAATCGGAATCCTTGTACTCGACAATGCACTCAAAATGTGAAATGATTCGGCCTTGGCGGAAATTTTAAACTGCATTCCATCACCCGTTTTACACCTTCCGCGAAAACACAGGCAGACAAAAGAATAACACAATACAGTTCCCTTCGACAAAACACACAGCATGGTCTATTCGCTGTTGAAGTGACATAATAATCGGATTAACTACACGCGGTATCTATGCATTGATGTACTAGCGAACAAAATGAATATGTATGAATAGATGCGACGGGAGTAGGCCTACCTGCGGAATTATCTCCATTATATATATTATTAGCTATTATTCTATTAACCCTCCTCGTCCTTGCATCTTCTCTAGGTGTTAGGCGGCTTTTATTTGCATGATTGGACGCTCAAAACACCAGGTTGGTGCTAGCGGCTACCCAAAGATGTCCGACCAAATCCTGACCATGACTTGGCTACTTGGATTCGTCTATAGGTGTGAAAAATTATTGTTATTATGGAGGGACTGTCCATACCACCATGACCACAGACACACGGAACCCCAGATAGAGAGCAGGGCTTGAAGAATGAGGGAAATTAAAACCACAAACCGCGAAAGACCGCCAACAACCGCCGCTCAATAGGGATGTCAAACTAGATTGCCCCACATGGTAACAAAGAACCACAAACCGCGAATTTTGGATATCCACCTAAATTGCCCCGCGGGCTACAAAGAAGTATGGTTATCCAACAAGCTTAAGCTATAAATTACCCCCCCCCCCTAGAGACTGCAGGGCTTGAAGAATGAGGGAAATTAAAAACCACAAATCGCGAAAGACCGCCAACAACCGCCGCTCAATGGATATCCAACCAGTTTAAAAGATAAATTAGCCACCGATAGAGGCCAGGGCCTGAACAAGTAGAGAAATTAAGGACTCTCAGACATGCATGTAGTAAAAGTGCAATAACTTTGTAATTATTCGCGCAAGACATATAAAAGTATACATTTTTATGAAGGCAAGACATCAATAAATCTTAATATAAATACAGATTTGGGGTAAAAACAACAATTATGAAGAAAATCACAAAAAGTGAGTTTTTGGCAATATTTGTTAGGTACATCATAACAAAAAAACACTCTTTCCAAAATATTTTATTTTGTTTTTAGCTCAATCTTGAGGCTCCATTCCAAAAACGTTTTTTTATTTTTTTTTGATATTGGCCTTATTTTTTGAGATATTGACCATATAAGGCATCAAATTGAACTTTTAAAATTCACAAATGCCTATTTGCACAAAAATGATGCCTAAAATCGGAAATAGACCAAAATATAAAAAATGAGAAAACCGTTTCTTGAGTGGATCATGCTTTTTACGATGATCATATTTGCTTACCTATAGATGCTGTATTTATTGAGTTATCGTGTACCTAAATCGTCATTTTACCGAGAAAATGAACATTGAAATAATGGCCGTTGAAGTTTAAAGTGGTCACATTTTGCACTTTCATCGAATCTCGCAGGAGAATGCGGCAGTTTTTATTTTTCTACCTTACATTACATAAACATCGGGTAAATCCACGGCCCCTTGAGAAGTTTGAGCGAAATCCATTCATAACTTGATATTTAAATCGGGGGAAAGAACTTGAAAAAAACCACATTTTATCAGCTAAAACGGAGTCATTTGACCACTAGGTTTTTGTGCTTCCGTGGTGTTTCCATAAGATGCGCCGCGCATGCAGATAAGAGTCGCGTATGCGTAGCGTATTTGTGCGTTAACAAATTGCGCGATACGCAACGCGATGCGTTGTTGCGCGCGTGTACCCTGCTGGTACAACAAAGATTTTCTTTCCTTTTCAATTTCAAACACGAGTGGAATAGTGAAATAAAATCCTTAAAATATTGCAGTTGGAGTTTACAAATCTGGATTTTCATTCCTTGTAAGATTTATAAAAAACATAACAAAGTACAAACATACAAAAAACTCAATTTTGCGAAAGAAACCATGTTTAGAGTACACAGCTGCCTTAAAACCACAAACCGCGAAAGAACGCCAAAAACCGCCGCTCACTAGGGATATCCAACTAAAATGGCCCGCAGGCCGCAGTGCTACAAAGAACCACAAACCGCGAAATTTGGATATCCAACAAATTAAAACCACAAACTGCGAAAGACAACCAACAACCGCCGCTCAATAGAGACATCCAGCTAGATTGCCCCGCAGGGCTTCAAAAACCACACACCGCGAAGTATAGTTATCCAACAAGCTTAAACTATAAATTAACCCCCGATAGAGGGTGGGGCATAAAGAATGAGGGAAATTAAAACTACAAACCACGAAAGACCGCCAACAACCGCCGCTTAATAGGGGAATCCAACTAGGCAGGGCTACAAAGAACTATCAACCGCGAAATTTGGATATCCAACTAGATTGCCCCGCAGGGCTACAAAGAACCACACACCGCGAAGTATAGTTATCCAACGAGTATAAATTAACCCCCGATAGAGGGTAGGGCATGAAGAATGAGGGAAATTAAAACTACAAACCGCGAAAGACCGCCAACAACCGCCGCTTAATAGGTAAATCCAACTAGATTGCCCCGCAGGGCTACAAAGAACTATCAACCGCAATCATTAAAACATAATTATCTTGCTAAGTCGTGGCACTTAGACGCTTCCGTAGTATAAGCCTTGCTACATAGTTTCAATTTGAAGTAAATCGGACTGACTCTGTGTCTCGCTGGCATCGTCAACATTGGGTATGTGTTGTTCATATTTACATTTTCTTAGTTGCCTTGAATAATTAAAGTATATTAAAATGTATATGTATCCCTATTAACATTACAGTCACGCGGTAGCTGTAACCAGCAAGTTTTAAAAATAAACGGCTGATAAAGTTTTATGGAGTACTTCGTAACCCGATGACTTTCCAAGCTTAGAGCTGCTTGGCTACATTCATAAAAAGAAAGAAAATCCACCAAAAAAACGTTGACAACGTAAAGAAAGCAGCAAGTTTAAAAAGCCCCCACCTCGGCTCACTTGGTCCCATTTTGAATATCAACAGCAAATCGGTGTTTTTAACGTTTAAACAATAGCATCATTGCCATTAACATGCCTACTTGTTATTCGTTTAATTCAATCATTGGTCATGAACTTAATAATTATTATAAAACAAAACATATATAGGATATTGGCCAAGAACAACATAATAACCTTTCTGATCGTTCCAGAATGCTAACAACTTAATATCGCATCGGCACATTAAAGATACATAACACTTCTGGAAATGTTTTAAGTTGATAATTATGACAAAGATTAAATCAGTATCTTTTACAAATGGGACCAAGTTTCCAAAGTTTTCCAAAGTGAGCCGAGGTGGGGACTTTTTAAACTTGCTGCTTTCTTTACGTTGTCAACGTTTTTTGGTGGATACTACATTAACTATGATAATACGATACACAATTAAATTACTTTAAGCCGTATAAGGAAAATTAGATAAAACACTAAATATAGGCCTAATTATGAATAATATTATCTTTCACTTTGCTTTTGAAATGCTTGATCGTCCTTATGGTCTTTTTATGTGTCTCAAGTGAACTCCGCTTAATTGGGCCCGCTGTTCTTACGGTTTTATGAGCGAAATTCGTTTTAGATTTAGGAACCTGGTAATCTTCATTATTTCTCGTGTGGTACTTGTGCAGAGTACTCTGCCCTACAAAATACTTCTGAAATGCTTCTGGAAGTTGATTGGTAAAATGTTTATACATAAAAGTACTTAGTTCAAGATCATAGGTATCGTAAACATTAAGTACTTTATAGTTTTGAAAGAGAGGAGCTGAATGACTTAGGTAATGACTATTTGATACAATTCGAAGTGCCCTTTTTGCAGCTTGAAAAGTTGATCTAAGTATGTTTTACAAGTGCTGCCACATGCTATAATACCGTAATTAACATAAGGAAGTACCAGTGTAATATAATGAATAAAGAAGTAAAGTACAATATAATGAATAAAGAATATGCTCAGGTACGAAATGTTTAATTTTGTTAATGATTCCTATACCCTTAGACATGTTTTTGCAATGCTATCGATATGATTAAATAACTGTACAAGGTTTCATTATATCGGCAAAATCGATGTAAATATCCTAGAAATTGCATTAGCGTTATAGTTGCTTTCTATTTGGTTGATTTTTTTTTATCATAATTCACGTACTGATTCCGGAATGGGTGCAATTTATGGCAACTGTGCAACCAGCACAAAGTCGGCATATTCTCGGGAACTTGGCATGCATGTATGTTGGCAAAACATATTTCTGGCTTTGAGTTTCGTCGTCACTGGATTCAAATATTATAAGTAAAACATTTTCAACGACGATTTGATAATATCTTTTTTGTTCGTGTACATTAAAATGTCAACCAGCTATTAGTTTGAAAACATTTTTACGTTACAATTATTATTTACTACGATCACTATAATGCCAGTTGCTCATCTTATAATACTGTACCCATATACCTACACTGATGTTATTACACATTTTGTAAATCTCTTCTATTCTTAGAATGTTTATAGTAATTTTATAATGACCTGACACCTCAAGTTTTCGGTCATTCCATACACCGTAAGAGGTAAATGTAGTTGCATTCATACAACCAATAGGAATCGACTGGGCAGCAACAGGACAAAATAACAAAACGTTATGGTTTTCGTTATCAAATTTGACAATTTCAAGTCTTTTTATGTTACTGACAGTATTACCTTTTATATAGGCTTCTCGTTCCGATAATAATCACAGTTTACCGCACCTTTAATCCGCCTTTAATCGTAAAATCATCGCAGACGACGCAAATCCGTCATTTTGTGAATGTAAAGAAAAATGCTGCTGCCACTAGTCCATGTCTTAATAACAAGTTTTAGTTCTTATGATCTATTTCAATAATCATATTAAGTGGCTTTGTCGTAGGATTAGTTTGTCTCGTATAATACATTATTATCTAATGTTAATATTCATATCTTTTTCAGTATTTATTTTTAAAATCCTTACCAAATAACACTTGTTCATGGTTTATATAATAGTATCTGTTCCGTTTTGCCTGCTTATTCTAGACTAATATACCATGTCACTATTACTCCCTATTTCAGAAAAAATACAGAACTATTTCTTGGGGATTAAAAAAATTAAAAGTTCTGCCAAATGAAACATGTCAATCCTAATCATTCATTTTGTCCTAACTGGAGTTAAAAGAAAAGGTTCACTATTTTACGAATTTCTTGAAAAACATGCATTTTTGGCATGTTTTCTGACAATCGAGTCACAAAAATAAGAGACTTTAATTAAAGCCATATTATAACATTTCTGTAAAAATAGATTAGTATTTATTTTCCATAAAATGTTAGCTTTTACTGTCAGATATGTCCCCTTTTAATTTTTAGCCGAACAATTAAGGTAAAGCTTAGAACATTGGAATTTACTACTAGCGCCCATGCATGTTACTCCCGCGGTTGTAATACGGTACGATCCTCGGGGTGTGTGTGTATGTGTATCCCGCACGCCGTGTACGTACTGTGTATACGTGTTCGACTAATATTTCCATCGTAATAATAAAGCACCAGTTCCATCGTTTTATTCAAAATCTCGGATTTTGACAAAACTGCAGCACCTAAAGTCTTGATTTTTGCAGAGTATCTTTATTGACTAAAGTACATTACAATCGTGTAAAACCAGAATTTAAAAAATATTTTGAGGGCGTTCTCCTCAGCAAATGTTATAATATGGCTTTAAATGATTGGTTATAAGAATGAAACATGCCTTTTCCAAAAATTAGAATGCATAAGCTGAAATTAGTCTTAGTACAAGTCTTTGGGCTTGATTGTCACAGCATACGAAAAATACCCTAAAACGCATGTTTTTGGTTCTTATTTTAAAACATATTAATATGGCTAAATATTAAAATTTGACTTTTATTGCTAGTTAGAACTAACTAAAGGATTAGGATTTAGCTATGTTTCATTTGAAAAAACAGGATAATATTTTTTTTTTTTTTTTAAAATTAGTTCAGTATTTTTCTGGAATGGGGAGTAATTGATTTAATTAGTTGTTAAAAATAACGCCATTGTCACTGTAATGGCGCTGAAAGTCAACACACAACCTACCACCAGCAATATATTATCCACAGTATTGGCCATTTGTTGCCATTCATTATTGTCGTCGTCAAGTTGATCTCGTAAGTATTCCTTTTCACAAACTCTTTTGGCATGGCCATCCGGGTACTCCACAAGCGGAATCTCATGGCCGCGAGGAACCAAGGTAACAGAACTCCTTTTCTTATCCAATATTTCACTATTATTAACATTTAGTGGGGTTGACTTATTGGTGTCATCTAGACGATGTTCTTTGGTAGAAGATTTTGTTGACGATGATAATTTGAAGATTTTTCGAAGCCATTCAGGAACTGGTTTGACTTTTTGTTGATGGTATAATGCCGACACCAGTACACCAGCCACGACGGATAAACATCCAGTCACAATCAGTGGAGCGAAATAATAGCCTATTTTGGATTTTAAAAAAGGCATTAGGGGTTAACAACTAGCTCATTATTAATTTCAGTAAGAGGTATAAGATTAGCATAAATTAAACATTCTAGGTATTATTTGAATCAAAGTTTACAGGTAATTATGCTTACATATTATCGGCATAGTGGTTGATGATGGTGGAACCGTGTCTCCTATCAGCTGCTGAAAGAGCACTACAGCAAGTAGGTTGGTGATACCAAGGGACACCTTTTCACCAGACGCACTTGGCAGAATGAAAGTCAGCAAATTCAAAATTGACAGCAGCGCACATGGAAGGATGAAACTCAAGATGTGGAACATAGGGCGGCGTTTCAGAATCACGGTGAATAACAGCTCTGGATATAATCTGGTAGACAATACATACGGGATCGGGATTAGTCCGGCTGTCGAACGCAATGATTACGTTCTAAATTGCTTAGACGTTCTTACGTTTTGTTTTGGATGAATATTGCTTTTCAAAACCACCAATTTCAGACGGTATATTTGTCCCAGATTTCAAAAATCAGCTTTGGGCAATTTAAGTTCATACAGAGGTCAAAACTCAAAATTGCTCTGATGCAGGGTCGTCGCCATGGGCGGGGGAGGTGTAGAGGGTGCACCCCCTGGCGATTCCTAAAAAAGGGGAAAAGAGAGAAAGGAAGAGAGAAAGAAAGGGGAAAAGAAGGAATCGAGAGGGAGAGATATATATAAAAGTGATGCATTCCTTCTTGTTATGGACGACAAGTATTAATTATGACAAAATCCATTCCCTTCTCAATTGATTAGGCTCCAGGATTAGGCTTTCTTTTCGAAAAATAAATCATAGGACCTAGAGGCCATTAAATAGGTTAAACCCATATTCGTTATGCGGAAACCTTCACAGTCCGGGCGGCGCTTGTACTCGCATTAAACAGGCAAAGTTCGCTAAACCGACACCTGCTTCAATTGTCAACCTTTATCGGGGGCCGAGTTTGAGTTTTCATAGTCATCTATTACCTATACCATTTTTCACCCCGATGTGGCAGTGACGTCAACGCGTTGAAGCAGCTGTTTCGCTTGCGCATCTATGCAGCGTCTTTAAGCGCGTGTGTGTGTACACCAACGCTTTGATCGAACGCTTTAATTGAAGACCGAATTAAAAAGACTAGTTTGCGTCTGACGTCAGGGTAAAGGCGCGACGTGATTGGTTGTTGATCTGCGCAGTACAGCATTTTTGGTCTGGTTGACAGAACGTCATACGCAAACTAGTCTTTTTAATTCGGTCTTCAATTATAGCGAGTGTAATAAAATTCACACAGAACTGACGTCACTGCCACATCAGGGTGAACATGGTATAGCTTCTCGCAAACCAGCCACATTTGTCATATGTTTGAATAGCTAGTAGAAAACCCGTGAATATAGTGTCCGAAACTCTCACACATCTTAAGATAACCTTGTCATTAATGTGATACCGAAAGCAGCGCCATTTTTGGAATATATTCGAACATTGCGGTAAAAAGTTAATAATGAAAATCGTTTAATTTTAATAATACCAACAAGTAACGGACATTGAGCCAAGACTATGTGAGAAGTTTGGGGTATGTAAAGCATTTTCTTGTTATAAAAAAACATGGAAAAAGCAGTCCAAAATTAGACTTTTTTATCACAACGCGATATTTAAAAAAGTACATTTTGAGAGGGCCTACGCTGGTTCTTTTTTAATTCTAGTTTAAAATCCGTTCATCACCTGCAGTCCGATTTGGTATCTATGGTTTCATCAAAGTATTGGGAACTAATGTGGATGGTATTTTGGTTTAAAAAACGATACTGTTAAAAGTATAGGTATTTATGCCAGCGATATTTCTAGTGTGTAAAATGCATTGGAAATTGTCGGCTAAAAAGTGCATAAATTAAAATCCCGAACAGTAATAGCGGAAACGCTTTTCAAAAACATACCACCTTTTTTCGGGCAATCGCTGAAACCGAAATATGAAATTCCAGGTCATCTGTAAACAAGTGCTTGAGCGGAAATGACCATGAACTTAGGTCACCGAAACAAATGTTTATATTGGTGTCAGGCCTTTCATAGTGATATAACTATTAGCCCCCAATAATGGCTTTCAATTGAACCGTTATTTGTTAAACTGCGATTTTTTACTTTTTGATGAGAAATTAATGAACGTATCAAAAAACTTTTTGCAGATCGATTTAAAATTGCCCGACCCGTTAACATGAAAACAAACTCTTCATATGATTCAATGGGCATTGACCTTTTTCATCTTGTTTTTACTGTAAGGAAGCAATCTAACAAACTATTCTTTAATTTTATTCCTTAATTGAAGACGAACAATAATTTAAGAGTAGTTTACGTTTAATGTCACATGATGAATATCATTCAAAATTTACTAACATGATTAAATAATCTATCTACATACATTCGCATTAACTCACCCAGTAACATAATCATTAACAATACGTTCAAGTGTCACGTCCTGCAATTCCCATATTCCATTCTCCATAAAATATTTCTTAAAATTAGATTTTGTTGTTGTCGAAAAACCAACTAGATTCAGCTTCTTTATGTTGTATTTCCAGGATCCAAATCTTAAGCTACAATACTGAGTATCAAAGGAAAGAGTCGGGCGTCGATGCGACAAGACGTTTGAAATATAAATGGACTAGCCCAGAATAAAATTCCATTGGGATAGAGAGTAGCGGCAACGTCCTTTAAACTTTCAAAGTCTTTTTCAACACTGTGAATAGAATTAAAATGTCATATTCAAAGTCATTATATTGTATGTGTTTAACTTAGCTAAAGTAGGTATTAATCAAAAGGACGCGCTCTTTGGGGAAATGCTTTTTAGCCACGAGTACTCAACTTCAAGGATCGTTTCATGACTTTCTCACTAACTCTTCTTCGTCATCAGTGGATAGAGCTAATTGTTCTTTACCAATCCGGACACTGATGGTGTATTTGATGTTGCATAGATTTCCTGGTGCTGATGTTATCTAGACTGTAGTATTGGACCTATATAAACCAGTGTCACATACCATGATATACGTAAATTGGTTTCTCCGAATAATAAACACGATAAATAGCAAAACACGTCAAGAAATCAGATCCGGTGGAGATGGAACAGTATAGGCCTACACTTAATATTTCAGAGCTGAAGTAATTCCATTACGTCAGTATTTCACAGCTCCGTGTGAGTGACTTAGTTAATAACTCTCAACCAGAATCACGAGAGCACTGGTTCGATCCCCACCGGCTCTGACAATTTTTCTCTATCAATATATTATGCGTCAGTCTGCTCGGGTGTTCTTTTCCATTTAAAATGATTAAATACGATGGTCATTCAAACGGTTATACCTCCATCGTCACATCTATGTTATCTTAGGTGCCAGGATATTGAAATAGATATGATTATATTCTTAAATCTTGGTTACAAAATGAAAGTTTTTTGATTAAAATGTTACATTTGGTTGTTAAGATGTGTTGGTTAGAGCAAATACCGAGTTGGTACGTCGGCAACGGTCGACCTGAAAAGAAAGGCTCACTTTGATTACAAAAAGTTGCCCACATCTATGTGGAAATCATCACAGATGTATTTATTAAAATAATTGAATACATGAATACAAACCCCACCCAAGTCCATGGAAAGTGATTTTGAGAAAACTAATAAAGAAACTGTGTATCATTTTAATGATACATAGTTTACATGCAAATGAGTGGGTTAAACTAGGTATGACGATTAGCATTTCGGGGACTTCGTGAAGGTAATTTTGTATGCTGGACTTGGGTGGTTTTTTGAATTTTTGAATCACATAGTAAGTGTAGTCGTTACCCTTTGCTCTCATTCTTTTTTCTTGTTTTGTGTCCATTCAGCTGCATTTCTGCGTTTTTTACAACTTATTTGCTATCACCTCAATTTAGCAAGTCAGCCATCTTGGTCTGTTTGTGAGGGCCCTATAATAGGTGTGCAAAAACCACCCAAATCCTGGACTTGGATGATTTTTGGATTTCACATGCTCAATGGACGCACGTAGAGGGTGGATTTGTGTTGTTCTTTTATACATATGATAGGCCTATATAACCAACAATTTCCCCATGCTTAGCTCAATTTGGTCAAAGCATGGACTTGGGTGGGTTTTGTATATAATATTGAATGGCTTTGAGTGTGATACAAGAATATATTGCACGAGATTATTAGTTATTAGGTGAAGCGGAGGTATGGTACGGGAAATTATCGTGCGCGAAGTGTCATACTGGGTGAAGCCGAAGGCTGAACCCAGTATGACACTGAGCGCACGATAATTTCCCGTACCATACCGACGCTGAACCTAATAACGAATTTATCATACCACTAAGTCATTCTAAATATTAAAAAAAAACATTTAACATGATATAGACATTCCAATTGTTGCAAAATAGGAGAAACATTGCAAAAAAAAATGGATGACTGGTTTTATTCGAAACGTCATTCCCCATAGAGATAATGGAATGACCCATGCCGATTACTCGGCAGTCAATGCAGTCGTCATTCGTTCGCAGCATGTTCAACGTGCGAGATCAATGCAAGCGATTCTACACAGGTTTATACACCCGTGTCTAAATTGGTGCACTGGATTCCAAAGCATGGGAAAAGAAAACAAGGAAGACCCGCCCCAACATATGTCGACATCCTAAGACAAGACACAGGACTTGAATCTACTGACCCACATGGTAACACCAATAAAAAAAAATGCAAGACAGGAAGATATGGAGG
This sequence comes from Amphiura filiformis, assembly GCF_039555335.1. Taxonomy (NCBI): domain Eukaryota; kingdom Metazoa; phylum Echinodermata; class Ophiuroidea; order Amphilepidida; family Amphiuridae; genus Amphiura; species Amphiura filiformis. The sequence continues at coordinate 13,491,795 of NC_092636.1, forward strand.
GCCATCACAGTTCGCATGTTCGAGGACAACACTCGACTTAAAGCAAGTAAGCACTGAAGCTACACAGGGCCGGCCTATGTAATTGAATTAGGCCTTGGCCTATTGAATTTGATATTTTAAAAAACATGTACATGTACTCACCACCACTTTGAAATCTTGATCCGTGAACGTGAATCACTCGCACAAATAATATCCAAATTCCAATCAACGGCATTCAACGCAAATTAATAGAAGTTCAAATGTCAACAAAGTTCAATTAATCCGTGAACAGCGAACAATAAATACAGCAACAATATTTACAGTACTTTTTTTCTTCAAGTTCAAGTTGATATCCAAATTCTAAATTCTAATCCAGTTTCCACGCAAATAAATAGAAGTTAAAATGTCACTAATCCGTGAACAATAACATAAACAACAACGATATTTACAATACTTTTTCTTCCAGTTTTAGGCCTACTGGGTGTTGAATGTGACATTCCCACTGAACGTGCAGTTGTGAAATATCACTGGCTGTTGTTGAGATCTAGGAAAATTTGCTGTGTGCTCCTCCTCAACAAGAAATGACGAAAATATTTCGTCCACCTCAGCTTCTGTGAAGTCCAAGTTAAATTCGGGGCCAATGGTTGATTGCAAATCCACCTGGCATGCATGCCCAGAAACAGATGCAGGGACAGGCCTAGGCCTAGCCGGGCCTAGCCTAGGTCTAGGATCAGGCAAAAGTTGTGGTGTTTGCCTCGACATAGGCAAACTGGTTGAAACGGGATATACAGATTGGTGTGCCGGGGGTGCAGACAATGCTGCAGGAGTAGGCCTACCTTCCAACGCCGACGACATTGCGCTGCCCATTACCAGTTTTTCGCCTGATGAAACACGTTGGTATTGTGCCAAAGAATTCACACTTTTGTGCCCTGTAATTGCCATCACCTGGGCTGGCTGGAAGCCACTTTGGCTGAGAACTGTTGCCCCGGTGGTGCGACAAGAATGGTTGGTGTATACCCTAGAGAGTCCTGCTTTATTACTAAGTGTTTTCATAAAGTCCCTAAGAGTTTTCTCACCAACTGGTGAATTATAGTACCACTCTGCTGAACTTGCTGTAAGGAAGTCCTTCGGTCGCTGCCAAAGAGCATCGCAGCTGGGATTCAGCTTGGTCAAATACTTCTCGAATGACCTAACTGGGCATGAATCACTAGAAGGATATGCCGGCATGAAACCACTGAAAGTTTCTTGATCCTGCCCACGGTGATTTTTGGTGAGTTCATCTTGAGCTTTTACAGCGTACTTCGCACTGGTGTCAGAATCAATTTCAACCTTGAAAGTGTCTTTTTTCATGCAGCGAATGTTCTCTTGACCTCTGCGACAAAAATAGTATCGCACATCAAACTGAACTTTGTTGAAAAGTCCACGCGGAGTGTGAATGCTGAGCTCTTCTGATGAGTAAAGTTTCTGCAAATCAGCTGAAGAGATAGTTGGGTAATGGGTTGTGTTACCTTTACCTTCCGATTTTAAATCACACAATGCCGCACGGAAGTTATCGTTTGCTTCCCGAAATTCGACGTCTTTATAATGTCAAACTTCTTATTATAAGGTGGTGAACGAAGATAACGGTTTATGCCGTGCCTAAAGTTGTCCAAACTTGACCGTTTGTAGAGTTCTCCGGTGACTGTACGAGCGTTGAAATAATACGAAGCTAAATGAGTAGCCAATTCGACCGGTTCTAGTTCGTGGATCTTAGTATTTATCCCCTTTTCGGTTAAATATGCCTGCAGCGCCCGGGCAGATTTTTCATTGGCTTTCCTGGTTGCTGTTGGTATCACCTCCTCTCTCTTTTGATTAATTTCTAATTGATTAAGAGTTCCAAATCGCGGCCGTTTAGGCTGATCCATCAGAAACATAAACAAAATCGGTAGATTTGTTGTTGTTTACCGTCTGTCATGTTTGTGCAACAAGTTTTGTTGATCAACAGGGTTGGGCGATATCAACATTTTGCGTACTATTTTTTATGCGTAAAAAGATAGGGAACATGTTCATTGAAAAGGAACGATCCGCCCAAACCCAAGAAAATTATCAGATTACCCATTCGTACAATGAAAGATTCCAAATTCCTATATATGGGCATATACGCTCTCATTGACTAGATATAAAGCGTATAATACGCATTCAGTGACTAGATACGAAATTATACTCGGTTGGCGGTGTTCTTTGATGTTTCCCTATTATGGTCTTAGTGGTATGATAAAGAAAATTATTGCACGAGTCGAAGACGAGTGCAATATTTTTCTATCGAGTGCAATATATTCTTGTATCACACGAAAATAAGCCATTCAATAGTATTATTATTATTATTTATATCAGGCTTTTGCTTTGCGGTAAAATGAAAATTTAAGCTTACCTAGCCACCGGGTTTAACCAATGTGTATTGTAATCTAAGCTTACCTTTTGACCTTCTTGTTTTTTCTGCTCTTTTCTCTCCAAAGACAATTTCGGAATAATTATATATAGGTTTATTTGTAGATGTGGATTATATTTCCTAATGTTATCATCATCCAGAATTGCCGCGAATTAAGTTTGTGAGTTTACTTGTTTATACAGTACGAAATCTCGTGTGAGCCGTTACGGTGTCAGTATTGTTGTTCTGTTGTATCATGACGCGTGTTGGTGCTGTCACCATGGTAACGCGCGGCGCGTACGAGATACGCGTACAATATTAAAAAAAGATTGTATTGCATCCGGATATTTTGCAAATATTGTACAATATACAGTTTTATTGTATCGCTCGAAAGCCTGATATAAATAATAATCAATTATATTGCTTTATTTCTGTTTAAATAATCTAATCAGCTAATGCTTGCAAATAGTATAATTTTACTATTTTTCTCAAGAAATTTGTATCACGACAAAAACATTTTGGGAAGCCTTGGCCTATTGTGACTCGCTTTGTATTACATGGTAGTCGAAGCGTTCAGTCATATGCGTCGTTGAACATGCAAATGCATTATTAATATGTATATATTATTTGATAATAATGAGATATTATGCAGTGACTTTGATAGCATGCTTTCCAATTTGTACAGTGGTAAGCGTTGACAGCTTTGCTTGCTTCTTTTATCAGATAGAAATAACTCTTATGGCTTTATAGCATTCCATTTATCAAATTAAGGGAAGGGGCGTGAAAAACTTACTTATCAAAAAGGTGAAGATCTGGACGCCAAATTCCTGAAGTTGGAATTATTAAGTGTGGAATATCGGGATATTCACTTGTGTTCCAAGTCAGAAATTCATCACGCCATCTCTGAATAAACAATAAATGAATATCTAGGTAAATGAATAAATAATTTAATAATACAGATATATTTCCCCGTACAGTTTCATGACATAGACTGACTTTGAATTATTACTCACCATAGTCAAAAATCCACTCATTTTCAAATTTTGCTCTCTTTCGTTCTGCAATGAAATCCATACGACAATTAATTTAAGAATTCGTAAAAATATTAATAACATTCAAGTATTAAATAAATCGTAACGATATAAACCTTTTCCCTATCCCATCATGCATTAGTTCAGGTGGAATACTTCCGCCGCGTTCCTTGGGGAAGAGTTTGGTTTATTAGGATAAGGGATACCTCCATCTTCGCAATGCAGTTCACTAGGGGTAAACGACTGAATGGGACATTTCAGATTTTGTAATGCACGTGCGCAATTCACCTTGCTAATGCAAGGAAACAGCCGAAGTAAACAGATATTTAATGAAGTGATATTTAAAAAAACTTGTGTATTATTAGTTTTAGCTGTTTTATCAACATCCAACAATGGTCATCTTTCGGATGTGACAAGTACCCTTGGAATAGTGCATGACGGGGATATGTGGAAAATGGTCTATATTTGGTGCTACGCAGAACTTCCGATAGCGTGGGACTATTATTGGTCTATTTGTTGGGGATGATGCTCTTAATTGGTCAAATTTCTGATTTTTACATGATTGTAATGTACGTTAAGGGAGGGGTAATGGGAAGGAACCTGGTTTGGATTCCAGAGGGAGTGTGCCTGCAAGAGACACAGCCATCAGAAAAGGAATAGCTCAGATCGCGCGCCAAATAAGTTAGCAGTTCAGAAATTGATATTTTTCCCAGCCTTGAAAAAAATTAGGCAGAGCTGGGAATCGAACCCGGGACCTCGCGGTTCTGAAACTCAATGCATTACCATTAAGCCAACTAGCTATTTGCTGTGAGAGGTTTGATAGTAGTCCTTGATATTGCTGAATAGAATAAATCAATACTGATATTTATCTAATGTACGATGTTATTCAAATGTCATTAAATAAACAAATTAATTAATAGACATAGAACCCGAAAATAAATAAATAAATACATAATGCAGAATGCAGTTAGTATTTTAGTTACTAAATTCCAAACATTCTATTATTTATAATTTTCTGCTATACACGCAAAGGAGCTGTGCATTTAATATCCGCGCCTAATCAATAATGGGTATTTCACTACATAGTCAAACTGGTGTGTGCCCTGACGGATTATCCATTGACCAGCTCATACTGCAGTTACTGTCCGTTTTCCTATACACAATACACAGTGCTCTCACCATTGACGCGTGACCCCTACAAATGATGTATGTTGGGAGAATGGACACTTGCCTAGTTAACATCACTGTGTGAAAAATAACCAGCCAATATTTTATTTATTCTCCAAAACTTCTAGCAAATATATTTCTCTAACATGACCTAAAATTACAGCTAGGTTAGATGTTCAGAAATGGTCGTACTTTTGTAAAATATGAGTGAGGGCAAGGCATAGCTAGCCAACTCCCCGTGTTATTTGAATGGAGATTTGACCGAAAATATTGGTATCGGACCGCTCACTTCTGAAGGATGCCACAAAAAACCGGTAAAAGCTACATTTAAATTATTCTAAATAGGTTCTAGAAAATAAAGTTTTGTAACATGTCCTAAATTTTTAGCTAATTTAGGTGTTTGGAGAGGGTCGTACTTTTGTGTTTTAGGAAGGACATGTAAACGACAGATAACACCAAAAATATGAAGAAATTATTTCTAAACCGTGTTAAGTCAAAATCATTATGTTGCTCATTTTCAAGAATGCTGGTTTACAAAAAGCACGACATTGTCTGATTTCGTGAACAAAGCCACACATAACATTGTTTCCTTTCGTTTCCTTTGTAATCGGTTACCCAACTGAAGCTATGAATACCATCTTTATTGCGATATCGCACATGAAAACAGTCACTTGTGCACAACCAGAGAAGATCCGATTTAATCAGTTGAGCTGTTTCAATGAGTGTTATCTTGGTTTAATAGCTTTTAATGGGGTTAAGTCCTGCAAAGGTCGAGATGAATTCTACTGTAGACATGACTGCATCATGTTCTAAACCAATAAATCTTTTATCTGTATGCTTTATAACCACGATAACAGATTAAGAGTCTGTAACAAGGTCGGTCATTGGCGGCTTGCTAATCGGTTCTGGCAATATACAAAGAGCAGCACCAATCACAGCACATGTTTGATAATGGGCAACCAACGTATCCATAATAGTATAGTTTAGGCGCTGACGCAAGCTTTCATGCGGGAAATATGAACACATTCTCGCTAGTCGTACCCTTTTTCGAGATATTGATACGGCGCTAAAGGCCACGGCTTTTCCACGCCACAGTGACGAACCCTATAAACAGAGGTAAGTTATCATCTTGTTACAAGGAATTCAAAGTAATTTTATCATCAATAGATCCACATAGAGGAATACGACATCTATCGTGAGCCGATCTGCATTCTGTTGCCTGCAAAAGCCGACGATCAGGTAAAAATTCTAAAAGCAGCGTGAGCAGATATTTTTCTTAATTTCATGATAAGCTTAAATTGCATTGAAAACGCCAAATTGCAGACATAAAATATATAATATTACTAAATTACCCAAGCAGATGGTAACGTAGGTATGTGGAAAAGAACTGCAATAACAATAACAAACTATGTGCCCAAAGAGTTGTCTTTGGCATGTCGCTTTTTTTGAAATATCACCAAAAATATCAAATTTGGGGAAAACGCCCCAAAATTTAAAACAAACACGAACCTTCCAAAATAAATATATATATTAGCACGCGGCGGCCCACTGACTACCTGCCGCTGTGATTTGGGGTAACTCGTTGCTTCCCCTCTCCAGATGCCTGTACTTCAAGTTCGCCCATACCCCACGCCTTAATGAACTAACAAAGCCAGCAATATTGTCGTCTGTAGGTGCTGTATTTGCGACAAAATCTAATAATTTTTAATAAAACGTACGCGAAAACATACGCGATGTATGTTGTACGGGATGTTCAAAACACATCAAGGGATCGACCTCAGTTACGATCGACGGAGTGACACACATTGGCGACGTTGGTGGTGAAATTACATAGAGATGCTCTTTGTTTTACCTCATTTGTTCAACTCAAAATTAAAAGGGGATATAGGCCTACCTGACAGTAAAAGCCAATATTTTATGGAAAAGAAATTTTAATTTATTTCATGGAAATGTTACAATATGGCTTTAACAGTCGAAACCTGCATTGATAACATGCTTATATCCTTGCTGGCTTTTTGGTAAACTTATAAATTCCAGACGTTAGCAAGGAGCGGCTGATAAACTCCCAAATAGTAGACGCCATCGTGCATTGCGCCGAAATGTATCACACAATAAATCAGGTTAAAGCCATCGCTCGTTAACAGCAATTTATATTGCAAAATTTGCCCATGAGCGACAGATTGATGTCGATGGTAAATTGGAGTCACATTAAAGCCATAATGTGTGATTTGCTCCACATATACGCCCCAGAATTTCTACTTTTTACACCATTGTAATCATAATGGCCATTGGTGTACATTCATAACCTCATTAATGTGATCCTATCACATTTAGTTTTTTATGAAAACGCGAACATTATTAATACAGTAGAGAGATTGCGAAGAGGCGTTCACGGCAAACGCCATATGGGTTACGGATTTCTGCATTTTGCGATAGAACGTCATAGTCCCGTTCACATCTAAATTAGCCTCCTGCACAGCCAGTTTGTGTTGGTCCTAAAGCTCGTCGTTCCTATAGTATGTTCGTGATAGCCGCATAGAGTCTGAACCAAGATTACGTGTAAACGCAATTGCAATCATGATGGCGCTATGCGCCGAAATGTATCACACAATAAATCAGGTTAAAGCCATCGCTCGTTAACAGCAATTTATATTGCAAAATTTGCCCATGAGCGACAGATTGATGTCGATGGTAAATTGGAGTCACATTAAAGCCATAATGTGTGATTTGCTCCACATTTACGCCCCCAGAATTTCTACTTTTTACACCATTGTAATCATAATGGCCATTGGTGTACATTCATAACCTCATTAATGTGATCCTATCACATTTAGTTTTTTATGAAAACGCGAACATTATTTAATAATACAGTAGAGAGATTGCGAAGAGGCGTTCACGGCAAACGCCATACGGGTTACGGATTTCTGCATTTTGCGATAGAACGTCATAGTCCCGTTCACATCTAAATTAGCCTCCTGCACAGCCAGTTTGTGTTGGTCCTAAAGCTCGTCGTTCCTATAGTATGTTCGTGATAGCCGCATAGAGTCTGAACCAAGACTACGTGTAAACGCAATTGCAATCATGATGGCGCTATGCTGAGACAAATAATCTAAAGGTAATAGGAAGCACCCATTGATTCACCTTGGGTGCATCGAACCAGAGAAGATTATCTTCTTTCATCGAACTACTTTCCTCGGTATTGATATGCAAATACGACTGGCTGTATCTATAATGCTCTAAGCATTCAGTCCAGATTAGCGATATTTGAGTTGTGCGGGCTATTGAAAAATGAGTATGGGCTATTGAAAAATGAATATAGGCCTACGTTCACACGTGTATGCTATTTGTCTAATTAATCTAAACAGAGTTTGATGTTGGATACCTAGGAAGTCGCCTTGGTGTATATTATTCGAATAAAAAGAAACAAACTCCATTATCATATAAATAATACCCTGTTTACTTTCTAAAGCAAAATGAAATTAGATAATCTAAAATGCCTAGTTCGATTACTACCCAGCAAACACAAATATATTATAGAAAACGTTAAATGTCGGGTTAAAGGTTTTGTGAGGGTCAACATGGTCAAGGGCATTAAAAGTTTTAATAACATTCAAAAAACCTTTTGTTCAAAACTTGCTGATAAACATTCTAACATAATGGACACTTAAATATGTTTGCCAAATGATATTTTACTATAGCATCTCGAATTTTGGCTTAAAATGTTGTTGTATTATTTTTTCAGTATAACTCGAGTTTTCATGATTTTTATATAAACATACATCGATATGTTATCAAAATGTTTTAAACAAAACCAAAAACACATGCATTATCATGTTTTAAAAACATTTTGGTGTTTGCTGAAATAAGCAAAACACTTTGACAGCTGTTTAATGCACAACGAAAAAGCAAGGCGAAAATAGCGTTGCACGAACTTCTGTTTCCCGTCCCAAACAGACAATTATACCGCATTTATGCCGTAACACGATACGATCTTGCCTAAAACACCTCTTGGCAAGCTGATTTTTGGACGGCATTTTCCACACACAAATGAATAGGCAATCTGCCCGTTCGAATTCGCGTCGAAAAAAAATCGAAATTTGTTCACTTCTTCTTGTCTATACGAGATCAAATTTTAACCCCAAAAATGGATTTTATTACATGTCGGACTCTACTTGTTCTATTAGGATACTTTGATTCGCTTCATAACATGATAAACATAACATTTTTTTGCATTTTATAATGCGTTTTTTTGTCATTTTGGAACGTCATTTTTTGCTACCAACCGCAACGTAATCGCCTTACGGTAATTCCACGATTGACCAATTCACAATAGATTTCACCCTCTAGAGGGCATACTAACCGATTTTCGACTAATGTAGCTTGCCGTTGGCGTTCCCGTGTCCGGTTTCACGTAAATTTCGCAATCTCTCTAGTATCTCACAATTGACCGCAAAATGTGTAATTGTTCCATCAGTACTGGAATTCAGCGCCTTTACCCTAGTATGTGGAATAAGAACTCCCATCCTCTACGAAACTTAGGACGGAAGCTCCAATCCAAAAACAACACCAGACAATAAAAACAAGCTACTTTAACGGGATTTCCCCTCTATTAATGATATTTCCCCTCTAAAATGATGTAATGTGTTAAAACAACATAAAGTATGGCAGGCCATTTGCGTCATAATAAAGTATGGTAGGCCATTTGCGTCATAACAGCAGATAAAAACACACTTTTGCTAATTGTTCAATTAAACAGCTGTGCATTTTAAAATCAAATCATTCCTTTTAGCCAGGTATGGTAAGCCATTTGTGACATAAACTGTTATTCATGTAGTAGATTAAGATGTATTTTGTAGAGTAAGAACATTTAATAAAACTTGTTAACAAATAATATTCATTGTTTATTGTCTTTATAAGCCTGACCAGGATTCCTTTGACGGATACCTCGGTGTGTTCTGCCACACCAACTTACCCTGATGGTGGCAATATTTCTGTTCGCATAAATCTGCGCTTTTAGAAACCAGTCTTCGCTACTTTATATTTTCCCCTAAGAGGAGGGGTGGCGCTGCTCCAAAAATTGTGGCAAATCCGCTCGGCCATTCAATAAATAGGGTCAGCCAGCACCCACCCCCGTTCCTTTTACACTACCAAGCCAACTAATTTGGCTCACCTTTCCTAACCAGCTGTGTTGCGAAAGGAAGTTTCAAGGTAGAGGAGGTAGACAGATAGAAGGATGAAAAGTAGAAAAGGATGAATATAGAGTAGTGTAGGTAGGAGCATCCAAAAGGGACAAAATATAGTACCCATTTGGAGAAAAACCAGCATAGATGGAAAGAATTGGCAAAAAAGGTGTCTTCCTTTTCCCAGTGTCGCTGCTTAAGTATGTGCATAAGAAAGAATAAGTGCAGAGAAAGGAAAAGAAAGGAATGAATAAAGAAAATAATAATTATTATTATAGAATCTAAGCATATAACAGCACTAGGCAGCCATTTAATGATGCCAAAACCTTAATAGGTTACGTAATTAAAACACCCAGTCAGATATATTTCACACCTGCCAAACACATGTCACCCAATTTCGATAACTGGACGTTGAATGTACACTCTCATGAATATTGATTGGCAACATTTTCCAATATGTCAGCGCTCAAATCGGACACAATAGAACAATAGACCCTTCAGTGCGTTGGTGACGAGTACGTTAGTCAATTCAATCGATTGATTTTGAGATTGCATCCCGGTTCACACTGTTGAAGTCGCTGAGTTTCGATAGAGGCCTAAATCGTGATATCATGTTGATTTATTTTTTTTAAATCAGTGTTCACATAATGGTTCTATTTTGGAAATGAAGTGGCAAGTTCGCGCAAAAGCTGGCAACCAAATTGTTTTGTTTAATTCGGGTATGCTGAATTCAAAACTTTTGTCTACCAAGCTTTATTGGAACTCCGTGACCCTCAATAAAGACCCTCAAACACCCTATACATACTCATTGCTCATGCTCATAATAGGGGGCAAAATTAAACATGCTCCAAATTAACTAAAAACATGTCAAATGATTTGTCTGGGTCTAAGGATCACAAAAATGTAGCACGTACATGTAGGACATACTAAGTTAGTTACCAAGGTCAAATTGCATGCTAGGGGTGAAAAAATAAAGTTGCTCCGATTTCCAAAAAATGGATTCAAATTGTTCTTCAAGTTCAAATTCAAGGGATTCTTTGATTAATCACTCAATCGCTGGTTCATTCAACCAACATCCGTTCAATAAGTATTCAACAAACAATCAAGAAAAAATCAGAATCATTTAATTAATTGATTGATTAATCAATTAATTGATATGGTCACCCAATCAATCAATCAATCAATCAATCAAACTTTTTATAATCACAATAACTTATTAGATTGATATATCGATGAATAAATAGTCAATCAATGAACTACTTATCAATCATCAATCAATAATTATTCGTTTGATCAATCGATCAATTATTAACAAATTACATTGTAGTCTCGCAATTAATGTACCGTATCTTGGTGCTCAAATATCAATCAATCAAGTAATCGAGTCAAGCAACCACTCAATTTATAATCAGTCTCTCAATTGGTAGGTCTTTATGGTCTTAGATCTGGCAATCAGTCAGCCAGTAGTTATTGACCACTCATAACTTTATCAATCTCAAATGAATCAGTCTCTCAATCAACCAATCTATCAATCTTCATTCGTTTATTCAATTACAAATTGCATTCGTTTATAATTCAATAGCATGATATTCATTCATTAACTGATTAATCATTAGTACAGTGGAATGACAACTCGGGCAATTTTATACTCTTGTTCTGCTATGATTAGTCTTTGATCTAAACATCTGTAAACAAAAAAGTAAACAAGCAAAAATGAAAGAAATCATAATTTCTCGATATAAGCTATTATTTAGGGAATAAACCAAAAGTTCGATGACGTCATATAATCGAGTTTTCCCGTTTAGCAGGGGGGGGGGTCAAAAGTCTACGTTTATAAAAGCATAATTTTGGTATCAAATATCGGTCAAAATTGATCTTTCGGTCTGGAATTCTCAATATTTCACATTTACGGACGGAGGGACCAGCCTCCAAACGAAAGCAAATTCGTTTATAATACGTCGTCGACCTTTTGATTTGTTCCTTTATTTATCTACTATAACTCCTTTAGACAGGGAATCAACTTGTGAACAGAATGCAAATACTGTTTATTCTTTTCAGTTTGGCCCTTTGGTCCAACCAAATACATTTTAACATTTGGGGCCCTGGGGCATAGGGTCCCAAATGTTACAACAAAGAGGCGTTTGTTCCATAATATTTGACCCTCGGAGCTTCTGCAAGCATATATATCATGTTAAGAAAATGTTTGGTGATATCAGTGTACCCTGAAACTGAAGTTAGACCATACAGAGAGTTTTAACACATTTGAGTCCATATCTGTATATCTGGGCCAAATTTGCAACCGTCACATCGGGGGTGGGGGGGGGGGGGTTACCAGCCCACATATACGGACCATTGGGTCCTTGGGTTGACCACCGCCGGTTCCGTCGGGTTTCTATTGTTCTATACGGTTAACCGTCGGGCGAGTTTTGATTTCATCCCTAGGAAGTTTTAGATATAGCCTTGCCAATATGATGCCCCTTATTCTTAATCTCTTAATATGTAGATGACCTACATGTATAGGCCTATTTGTGAATGAATTATGCTTATTTTATTGGCTGAGAAGCAGTACATTACTCGTTGACCTACGATAAAACGCCCAATAAAGACCGCGCCGGCCAGTTAAAGTACATGCCCTATCACACGTACACTCCACGCCATACATAAATTCTCCCAGTCATCACATTTCCCAAATATGAAATTAAGATTAAAGTAAAATTTTAATTTACTTCTTTTAAAGTTTGGCAGAGGCGGGGTTCGAACTCACAGCGCACGGCTTAGTACTCTATGAGCCTAGCGCCTTAGACCACTCGGCCACTTGTCTTGTTGTTATTCATTTGAAACTTATTTAAAAATATAATCGCAACTTCAACATAGGCATACCACGTGACAAGCAAAGACAGAAAAAGTATTATATTTTGGAATTTTATCTGCTTAAATCATTAATGTGTATTATAATAGAGCTACCATTATTTATATTGTTGAATTCTCAAGCGCATCATTTCGAATTGGGTTTGGAAGATACATTCTCCTAAAGCCCGATACTGACCCCACCTGTACATTTTAATTTCATCGCGGGATGCTGAGATGTTTGAAAAGCATCGCAACATCGCATACCGCTGCAAAGTGGAGTCAGGATCGGGCTTAATTCGAACCACCAGCATCCATGGTTCGATGTAGAGAGTCTTTCCTATTCAGAGGAAATATTGCAATTACACACCTTATTGCCTTTTAACAATAACCAATGACACTAGCACGTAATTCCAGTCAAGCACCAATCTTTAATCCTATTGTTGTAGAGGATAATAAGCTTATACTTATGTATAGCATTCGTAAAAAAGCTTAAGTCTTTGTTTGCTTTGGTTAAATCCTGTTCAAGTGGTGGGTTAACCAACAATTAACAATGAGAGGACATTCCTGAACCTCGTTCAGTTGGCGATGATTTGAAGTGACTGCCAATTATGACCATTTGATATTTAATACCAGCAATGTGGAAAAAAAGAAATAATGTAGTGCCAAAATAATGTACCCTTTTACGGAAGGAGCAAAGTACGAATGTCAGCGGCGAATGTCAGGTTATTATTTCCCAGTCTTGAAAAAAAAATGCAGGCAGAGGTGGGAATCGATCTCGGTACCTCCCGGTTAAAAAGCACTGTTCAAAACCACTAAGCCAACTAAATATCTGTCGTGAGATGCTTGACATTAATCTTTGATATTGCTGAATGGAACAAATCGCGGAATTAAATCAGTAATAAAAGAAGTAGATTCTTATTTAGCGGCCAAATTGGATAAAAGGGAAAATATTTGTCCCTGCTCTAAAGAAAATATAGGTTAGAAAATTACCAAATAAATTTAAATTAAAAATTGAGATTTTATATTTATTTATTTCACAAGGCGGCATTCACTGGTGCCTGATGGGAATACCCGTCCGCCATTTCATTAAACTGGATCGTTTTCGCCTGGTTTGTGCCCAGATGTATTGGGGCGTGCTATACTCATTCATTGAACAGGCACAGTTCGCAAAACGAACAACGTTGTTATTTGCCAATATCAATTAACATGATCCAAGGGGTCGAATATGAATTATTCATAACGGATCGATAACTGGCCTCACTTTCTAGCTAGTAAACCAGCTGAATTTTTCATAGGTTTTGCGTTGCTAATAGAACAACCGTGAATTTAGTGTCACCCCCTTGTATATACCGATACTCTTGCTGTTTACACAGTTCCGCACAAATTATATACCAACTAACATTATCGTACATTTACAATGACCCCGAGGTCACACGGGGAATGTGTAAATATTGTGGCGCGAGCTATAAACAGCCCATTCAACAATATGATCATGGCGGCAAAAATGTAGCTTCTGTTTTGATAGTTCTTGGGGGTGAGAATCGTTCCGAATGTCCTGCGCGCATTCAACGCATCATGAAGAATCTCCTACTTCCGGTAATACCGCACACAATTTATACTGGTGTGTTTATAGTGGGAATATCTCGCCACAATATCCTTCGGTTGAGAAGAATATCGATCAGGGAACCCGGGTCAGGGAATCTCTATTATATCGGGAATTGCCTGTCACACATGATCGCACACAAGGTCGTAGGTCGTTGGTGGGACCTCATCTGCCCAGAACATATTGACCCAGGTCAGCATACCGCCATATCCTTCCCGACATGCTTTAGTAGCCAAGTCCGTAGAAGAGTGGATCCACACACTATGTACACAAATATACATTTGGCCACATTTTATCCATGGTAACAAATATTCTCTAGCAAATCGGTTATACGATGGAACTGGTAGGCATATTATAAATTCGGGATATTAAATATCTTCCTGACCAGCCAGATCTGCGCATGGTCAAAGACGAGGATAGACGAGTATCAAACCGACGCAAACTGGCTTAGTCTCCACATCAGCCAGTTTGGTTCCGCCCCTCCACAGGGAGCGTAACCTGTGTAGGAGACTCGGTCGGACCTGGTGGTACCTCATCTCTCCCCATCGATTGAAAAATTGTGATCTATAATCCCCGACATTGCTCTTATGAACTGACATCCACCTGATAGATGTACCGTACATACATATCCACCAAAAAACGTTGACAACGTAAAGAAAGCAGCAAGTTTAAAAGCCCCACCTCGGCTCACTTTTTGAAACTTGGTCCCATTTGTAAAAGATACTGATTTAATCTTTGTCATAATTATCAACTTAAAACATTTCCAGAAGTGTTATGTATGTTTAATGTGCCGATGCGATATTAAGTTGTTAGCATTCTGGAACGATCAGAAAGGTTATTATGTTGTTCTTGGCCAATATCCTATATATGTTTTGTTTTATAATAATTATTAAGTTCATGACCAATGATTAAATTAAACGAATAACAAGTAGGCATGTTAATGGCAATGATGCTATTGTTTAAACGTTAAAAACACCGATTTGCTGTTGATATTCAAAATGGGACCAAGTTTCAAAAAGTGAGCCGAGGTGGGGGCTTTTTAAACTTGCTGCTTTCTTTACGTTGTCAACGTTTTTTTGGTGGATTTTCTTTCTTTTTTATGAATGTAGCCAAACAGCTCTAAGCTTGGAAAGTCATCGGGTTACGAAGTACTCCATAAAACGAATAAAACGAAAAATAGATGTTTGAAATTATGTTATCCTTGATTTATGACAGTAAATAATTTAATAAAACTTTATCAGCCGTTTAGTTTGAAAACTTGCTGGTCACTGCTACCGCGTGACTGTAATGTTAATAGGGATACATATACATTTTAATATACTTTAATTATTCAAGGTAACTAAGAAAATGTAAATATGAACAACACATACCCAATGTTGACGATGCCAGCGAGACACAGAGTCAGTCCGATTTACTTCAAATTGTAACTATGTAGCAAGGCTTATACTACGGAAGCGTCTAAGTGCCACGACTTAGCAAGATAATTATGTTTTAATGATTGTGGTTTTTGTAGCCCTGCGGGGCAATCTAGTTGGATATCCAAATTTCGCGGTTGATAGTTCTTTGTAGCCCTGCGGGGCAATCTAGTGGAATTTCCCTATTAAGCGGCGGTTGTTGGCGGTCTTTCGCGGTTTGTAGTTTTAATTTCCCTCATTCTTCATGCCCTACCCTCAATCGGGGGTTAATTTATAGTTTAAGCTTGTTGGATAACTATACTTCGCGGTGTGTGGTTCTTTGAAGCCCTGCGGGGCAATATAGCTGGATGTCTCTATTGAGCGGCGGTTGTTGGTTGTCTTTCGCAGTTTGTGGTTTTAATTATTTTAACAATTGAAATAACAGTCATGTAGGAATACAGTTCTACGATAGCTGAAGATGACAGAGGGACAGGTCTCTAGATCGATTCAACAACCATTCATACATATTACATGTTTTATTGTCCTATTATCATGCGAAGCGCCCCGTGGTAGGACAGAACTTTATTTAAATGAGAAAATATTGGTAACCTGATCTAGTTTCTTGTGTTATTCAGATTGTTGTGTTGTTCAGATTTAAATATATAAAGAAAGTAATAAAGAGATTTCTTTTATTATTTGTTCTGTTAGCGGCTGCACTATAGGTTTTTTTTTTTAAATAGGCCCTTAATATAATAAATAATAAACCTGAGAATCAAACATCTTGCTTTGATAAAAAAAAAATATCACAATAGCACTGGATGATTAAAATTGGCGTTATCCTGGATTAATGACATTAAAATTATTGTTTAATACAATATTGAAAAAAACCCAAAAAAACAGTTGGTTACCGGGTTTCGAACTCGGATCCCCGGATCCGGAGTCGAACGCCGAAACCATTGAGCTACGGGACTCTGATTCAAATTGCTGTGTCGAAGTACATTATTTATTATATGAATGGGTGCATCGTCCGGAAAGAACAAAAGAATTGTGAAAAACTTGATTTTTTGGAGAATGGGGCTCAGAATTTTTATGTAGGGTATCTCAGAAATTGCTAGGGTATAATTGGAAGTAAATCTGAAAAAGTAGTGTGTAGGTGATTGCCCGCTAGTGCTGTAGCCTTGTCCAAAACTTCTGGATCAGCATTATTTTCCACTAATTTTCGCTATGAAATACCGGGTGAAATGAAGCAAAAGTATTTGTTTATTATTAAACAATGGTTGACTGTAGGATTGGTGTCCCTTTTTGAAATAATGAGTTGTCAAGATATTACATTTGGGACTCTAAATAACATTAAACATGGTTTTAGATACACTTTGTACCCAGCGAAAAATATCATAGAACAATAGAAGTCAAGTGTTTTAATGTTAGGTGTAAATATAGTCTCGCGGGAGCATCTTATTAGTCTTCTTTAACAGTCATTTTTTTTAAAAACTTGCTGGTCACGGCTACCGCGTGACTCTAATACTGCTACTGTCTGTTCAATTAGCTTAGATTCTTGAATTTTTAAGATATTTGAAAAAATAAAAAATTGTGGTCAAAGAAAAGTGTTAGCACAGCCTTAGACCTAACGTGATTTATACTTTTCAAATTCTAAAGTTCAATTTAGAACCCCAGTTCTTTTCAATGTTGGTCTTTTCCCGCGATATTTTTATAAAAAGCCGTAGAACGCCGGGTACCATAAACTTTTTGGAATTTATTTATTTATTTTTTTATTATTATTATTTTTTTATTGTGGGAATGGGTCTGAGAATGGGTCTGAGAAGGTATAGGCCTATTATAAAACTACACATTTATTTTCAATTTTTTATTTCGTTTTGTTTGTTGAATACAAACTGAAAAAACTGTGAAACAAAAGAACCTTTGTCAAGCGAATGCGGATATTCTTGGAAAGGAATGGTGGTATTAAACAAAACTCAATTTACATTGTTAAACCAGTTGAAATAAGAACGAAATCCATAATTTTAATGTTTAGGAAAAAAATAATGCTCAGAATATAAATGTTATGCATAAAACGTAATCGCGCCATATAATTTCGTGTAACAAAAACCAGTGGACCATCATCACCTATAGAACCTATCCAATAACCGGAACGGTATAACAATTGAAATGGAAGGACAGATTGGTGGACAGATCGTTTTGCTAAATTGGATAGGGTCTATGCCCTTAGTTGAGAATGGACCGTCCCACTCGATTTGTAAAAGGTCGCGAACCCTTTTGGTGGACCCAAGTGACTGCCTAAAATGAGGCAAAATTGAAAAGAAATCTGGTCTTAAATTGAACTTTGAAATTTGAAAAGTATAAATCACGTTAGGTCTAAGGATGTGCTAACACTTTTCTTTGATGACTTTGGCCATAATTTTGTATTTTTTCAAATATCTTAAAAATTCAAGAATCTAAGCTAATTGAACAGACAGTAGTGTTTATAGTGGGCAAGTATCCGGATAATCTCTAACCGGGTAGAAATTGTACCGCAATGTACCGCACATCTGCTCCCACTATAAACACGGTCATAGTTCCATTCGTACCTATCACCAGTTTGATTTTTATTTGATTTTTAAGGGATCTAAAATGAGCGGTTATTGCGTTTCGACAGTATTTTTTGTGGGACATGAGAGCACCTCAGACCTATCGAATTGCATTCTGAATACGAAGCATGTCTTCCTGATATCAAATAATTTTCATTTTTGAAAATCACAATATAATACAAATTTTATGACAAATTATAAAAATTTGATATTTTTCAAATTTTGATATATAACAGTCCTCGAAGTAAATTATATAAATCTAATGATATATTCTTAAAGTGTATGTAGCAGGGAGGAAAAGCCGACGGTCAATTGAAAATTTTGACCTTTCATATTGAAGATATGGATTTTTTCCCAAAAAGACCTATTTTTTTTGGTGTTTTGGGAAAAAAATCCATATCTTCAATACGAAAGGTCAAAATTTTCAATTGATCGTCGGCTTTTCATCCCACCTACATACACTTTAAGTATAAATCATCAGATTTATAAAGTTTACTTCAAGTACTGTTAAATATCAAAAATATAAATTTTAATGATTTGCCATAAAATGTGTATTAAATTGCGAATTTCAAAAATCAAAATTATTTGATATCAGAATGACATTCTTCGTATTCAGAATTCAATTCGATATGTCTGATGTGCTCTGATGTCCCAAAATAAATACTGTCCAAACGTTCATACCCCAGCCCTTAACTTTACTGTATTATTATAGGCCTCTTGGTGAGAAGAATTTTTTTCGACAGATTTCGACAGGGTCTATGCCCTAAGTTGAGAATGGACCGTCCCACTCCATTTGTGGAAAGGTTGCGAACCCTTTTGTTGGACCCAGGTAACTGCCTAAAATGAGGCAAAATTTAAAAGAAATGGGGTTTCAAATTGAACTTTGGAATTTGAAAAGTATAAATCATGTTGGGTCTAAAGCTGTGCGAACACTTTTCTTTGATGACTTTGACCACATTTTTATTGAACAGACAGTAATAACAGGCTAATAACATTTTCTTTCAGTTCATTATCAGCCATTTTGGAACTATCCTGGCGTATTTTGACAACTGTGCAGGTTAATTTTCATTGGGGATTTTTGAAATCATCGTTCTTCGAACGATATTCAGGTGACCTCGAGCCTTTCATATAAATCAATAGTATCTCGCTAGCAGTTGCGCGATATTTAATCCGATTCAACTCGGCTTGTCATCATATTTTATTCGTTGCCGTATATATTTTGACGTCACAAAAAGTATTCGACAACGAATATTCGGCTTCGAATATTCACTATGAACCGACCCTAACACTGATATGCAACTAAAGAGGATTAATAATCAATTTTGTTACGAAATACTGGTGTCAATCCCAATCTAGAAGCTAGTGTTCTGGCAGCAGGTAGGCAAGTCACACCTACTGACAGCTATTGATGATATTCAGTCAATTGATTGGCTGAATATCATTAGTAGCTGTCAGTAGGCGTGGTTAGTATGTTTGACATTTTCCCCGACTTTCCGGGAAGGATATGTCGAATGTAAAAGGACCCACGCCTGACGGCGTGGACTATCGTACTAAATGGAGCGTGGTCCTCCTTGAAGGACTATTCCTCGATGATGTCGAATCACTCCGTGCTGTTTTTAAAAGTCTTTTAAATGAGCCTCTAATATAATAAACAGTATCCCTGCCTGGTAATCAAACATCTTGCTTTGATATAAAAAAAATCACAATAGCACTGGATGTTTAAAATTATTTTATCCTTGATGAATGTTTATTCATTCAATCATGTTTATTAACCAAAAGAAGAAAAACATACAACCCCAAGATCAATTGAGATCCATACCAATCTCAGGCAAGGGAAAACACAAATACAAACGGTAAATACGAACAAAAAAACAATGAGGAAATACATCATGGCGGGAAAGAAATAGTTAAATGATTTCCTAGACATTCCATTTTGGCTCTTGTCTGGAATTAAAAATTGAGTAGCAGACCCATTCCATGTCAACTCCAGGGATGTGCACCGCAGCACCTCTTCAATTTTTTTCTTTTTCTGTGTGGTGGTAGATATTGATGAGAAAGTACAATCCTGAAAATTTGAGCTTCATACTCCATTTCGTTTTCCCGTGGCATCAATTTGAAATTTAGGGGGTCAGCATAAAAAATGTGTCGCAACGTGAAAGACGACGTTTGGAGGTCCATAAATGTATAAAGGGAACCCTTTACAACTTTGAAAAGTATGTATTCTGGGGTACTTATTTGTGTAGAATTCAAATCTGGCATCAGAAAACTTGTAACTCCTTTACTTTAAAAGATATAGGGCCCTCAAAATGCAACTTCGTCCATCCGGGACGAACTTTGGGGGGGCAAAACTCCAAAAGTAAAAATCATTTTACTGTCCATTTTTACCAGTCAGAGCCCTTTTGTATGGACATTACTCTTATCAATGTTGAGCCTATTCGAAAGAGTAATTTTAGGTGAGATATTACCCATAAAAACCCCAATTGTACATATTTTGTACATTTTGAGTTCCCTGAAAACCAATGTCAGACATTTTGATCCACCATCAACTTCAGGTATGTTGAAAATATGTCCTTGGACAACATTTCTGAGAGATATTGGCTTTGGGACTCGATGGCTTCAACACAGCAGTAAGGTTTGCATTCTCCATAGAGTTGTACATAGGTCATTATACATGCAAATCAAAATGTGTACAACTCTATGGGTAGGCAAACCTAAGTGACCCCAGGATACATACTTTTTAAAGTTGTAAAGGGTTCCTTTTATACATTTATGGACCTCCAAACGTCGTCTTTCGCGTTGCGACACATTTTTTACACCGACCCCCCTAAATTTCAAATTGATGCCACGGGAAAACAAAATGGAGTATGAAGCTCAAATTTTCGGGATTGCACTTTCTCATCAATATCTACCACCACACAGAAAAAGAAAAAAATTGAAGAGGTGCTGCGGTGCACATCCCTGTAGTTGACATGGAATGGGTCAGCAACAGGTTTGGTTATTTGGTCTTTCAATTTCTAGAATTTTGGGGGGATGTTAAGTTGATTTGACAAACGAGTCAACCAATCAAGCCTCTAGATCCGATTTTGACGGCAATTAACGAAGAATCATACCCAGCGTCGGTAATGTCGGAAACAATTGAAGCGTACCGATCATGTTTGAATAAGATATTTAATAAAACATTGTAAAAAATCAGGTTGTCTCCGGTTTTTCGAACTGAGGCCACCAGATTAGGAGTCGAACACCCAAACCACTACAGTGGGAATTCCAATTGAATGAACGCAGCTTTCAATAGCGTGACGACGGTTTTTTGCGTACACTGCGCGATGTACGCCAGCGTGTGCGACTATGTGTGATGACGCGGAAGTGAATCCAACCATGCCAACGCACTCGTGATTGTTTAGCATTGTATCCAAGGTTGTGCGTTCCCGTTGTAGTTTGAAATACGCGATATATGATTGCGGTTGGATCGAGTACAGCTGTTCAAAGCTGCGTTCATTTAATTGGATTTCCTACTATAGGCCACGGCACTCTGCGGTAAATCACTGTGTGAACGAATGGATGCGTCGTCCGGAATGTACAAAAGAATTTCGAAAAACTTGATTCAGAATATGTATGTAGGGTATTAAAAAGAAATGCTAGGGTATATTTGAAAGTGAATCTAAAAAAGTTGTGCGAAAGTGATTCGCAGCTAGGGCTTCAGTAGTGTTCAAAAATTCTGGATATCAGTATTAGTTTCCAATAATGTTGGTTATGAAATACCGGGTGAAATGAAGCAAGAATGTTTGTTGTTATCAAACAATGATTGACTTTAGGATTGGTGTCACTTTGAATTAATAAGTTGTTAAAATAATACACTTGGGACATAACATTTAGCATGGGCTTAGATATATTTTGTACCCAGCGAAAAATATCATGGAACAAAAGAACTCGAGTGTTTTAGTGTTTCGTGTAAATATAGTCTCGCGGAGCATTTGTTTAGTCTTCTTTATCAGTCGTTTATTTTTAAAACTTGCTGGTCACGGCTACCACGTGACACTAATATTCGATATGAAAAACAATCATTCATAGAAAGACTTAATATTTCATGTTATGAATTTTTTCTTACCAAATCTATGACCTGTTGAACGGTCAGATCGACAATAACTTCAATTTGAGTGCTTGAATTCACTACAGGTCTTGGTGATGTCGGACCATAGTCTGCTAGCAGCTCCTTGGTTAAGTTATAATGGTCTCCTCTTGGTGGTCTGGCAATTGTTCCTTTGAAAAACAAAATATAAACAAGACCTTACGCTCGCTGTCTTAATCATAAATTATAAACTTCACGTCACAACTTGAGGTCCACCATAGGTTTTCTATCTCTGTTTGAAGTGACCACATGAACAGGTATAGGTGAGCTGACTTATCATACCATCTATAGAGGAATCCAAATCCACGCATTCCTACACCTGACTAGCAGCCTTTAGTTGGGTAGCCGTCGACGCGTCGGCTACAATGCACTCAAAATGTGAAATGATTCGGCCTTGGCGGACATTTTAAACTGCATTCCATCACCCGTTTTACACCTTCCGCGAAAACACAGGTAGAGAAAAGAATGATTTAAGTTTACAAGATTCTACATGGTATATTCGCTGTTGAAGTGACATAATAATCGGATTAACTACACGCGGTATCTATGCATTGATGTACTTGCGAACAAAAGGACTATGTATGAATAGATGCGACGGGATTACCGCGAATTTTCTCCATTATATATATTATTAGCTATTATTCTATTAACCCTCCTCGTCCTTGCATCTTCTCTAGGTGTTAGGCGACTTTTATTTGCACAATTGGACGCTCAAAACACCAGGTTGGTGCTAGCGGCTACCCCAAAGATGTCCGACCAAATCCTGACCATGACTTGGCTCGTTGGATTCGTCTATAGGCATGCTCTACTTTCAAGTTTGTTGCGTGCAATCTAAACTCCTCCAGCCAATCAGCTGAGTGAACTCCAGCTGGTCACTGCATTCATTTGGGAAATGTAGGGACCAACTCGATTCACCGTCCACAACATTCTAATGTGTGCACATGCTACATTGTATAATACACTTTTATATGCATGTGTTGTTGTTGCTGCTTAGCCTAGTCAAATAAATCCTTTAAAAAAACCATGGTTATCAAAGCAACAACTAAAGCACAGAAATTCCACGCCCATTATGAAGTTTTTAAATGCCTTTGGATCCTCCCTGGCCAGCTCTTTTTGTAGCGAATGGTAACATCCAATTTCTTCTCTTCTCTGTATCCACTTTCGTACCCAACATGCTCTTTTGATCTTAGTTTTCCTTCTTCGCCTTTTCTTTATGGAAAATTGTATAGATATACAGGAGAGGGTGACAATCTTTTGCTGTTTCGATAACTCAGAAGCTATTTTGATATGCTTATATGAAAACCACTAACCATGCTATGTTTTGAGTATATCCCCAAACCTATGACCATGCTCACGGAATTGCAAGGCCCCACATTGCTTCGTGTATTTTGACCAACTGCTGAGCTTCATGGTCATTGAGCACATAACTTATCCACTAAATAATGGGCCCGGCAATAGAAATTGCCTCGTGTATGTTCAGCATCAGGTATAAGTTGTGGCCTTTTATGATGTAAAAAAATCATTAAAATGAGATTACCGCAGGAGATACTAATCTTGATAATGGTGCCCGTTAATTATCGTTATACTTAGGCTCGTTTTATCTTTTCTGTTTCGGGAGCTCTGTTGTTCAGAAACGAAAACGCAAGGGATTGTGTGAATTGATCTGTTCCTTGAATTCATTCCCTCATTTCAAATCTTTAGTTTTGGTTTCTCTTTTGTTCAGAAACCAAAAATCAAGGGATTAAAAAGTAGAGCAGATCTGGTCTGCAATCATAACACTATTATGCTGGGAGGACACAGTAGGCCTATAGGGTATATAACCAGAAGTATACAATAACCTATTGTGCTAACATAATTATTATCATGATTGATATCGGAAATCTATCCCGCGGACGACAGTTGATGCTCTTTGTCGAAGGTGGCATACACTCACGAGCTCTAGAAATCATATACATGCGCGTATATTGAAGGATGGGGTCGGGTGGGGGCTTTGTTTGTTTGTATGAAACATAAACGATGCATGGAGATGATTTGATTATGAATTAGTTTATTATCCCCGGGAAGCACAACCCATACCTCTTAAAGAGGGGGCTCCCCTCCCTATATAACCACTTCTTCCCTAAGTGACATTCAATATCTTCATCTCGTGCTCTCCTCCCCCTTCTCTTTCACTTCCAATGCTCTCTTCCATCTGTTTCTCTTTCTCCCGGCCCATACCCCCTTGCCCTCCCCCCCCCCCCCCCCCCCCCCCCACCCCCACCCCCCCCACACACACACACACACCACACACACAACCGGTAAAATAATCTAACACTGTTTCTGAAATTGAAGTTATTATAATACTGTTTAAACAAGATTGTATTTGTTCGACGTCTAATTTTTGGCGTGCCGTCCAAAGACATCAGCAATATATTGCTGAAGTCCTCAGTTACTTCAGCAATTTTGGATCCATTAATTTCCCGCGAGACATACAAAATCGATTAGCTAAACAGCGGAAGTATCGCCTTTGTTATCAACTCATCATAAATTACGATGATTTAAGTTGTGTATCGATTGAGTGAGTTGAAGAAGAATGACTTCTTTAACTAAAATTAGAATTACAACATTTTGATTATCGTAGTAACCAATTATTTTACAGATAGTGTGATTGTAAATTTTAAAAAAAATGTATTATATTATCTGATTATACTAATGTTTATTATGAACTTCAAATTAAGGCCTATGCCGTATCCTTTTTTTTTTTTACCACGGCCTTTAATCTAATGCCTTTTTAATGATTTTATTACGATATTTTAATAACCGGTACCCAATTTCGCTGATTTAGTAGATTTTTCTGATTAATTTAATGGGAAATGGTTACTAAAACTAGGTTACTAGTTGGAAAATAACGATAAGGGGGCCTAAACTTATATGACAATCAGTATGCTAAGAAAATCAGTAGGCCTATGCTAAGAAAATTAGTATGCTAAGTACTGATATTAAACATGTTAAAGATCGAGGAAGGTGGTGAAGTAGGATAAACGGGCAGTACGAAGGCTTATAAATACGATCAGGCCCTAACCTGCAATTACGCACCGTATACCGGTACAATACTGCCAGGCAAGATGCGGTGGCTCGCTTGAGGGGAGTTTCCCGTACACACAGCACAAGCACACCGACTCGGCGTGCGTCAATGAACGTTCCAAAATCGCCCTATTTAACTAGTGTATTCCATCAATGAAGCATTTTGATCTTTTATCTTGTACCTTCAAACTAATGATCTTCTTTTTACCTGTCTTTCTTTCTTCTGTTTACGTGGTAAAAAGTCTAAAAGTCTTTAAAATAAGTCTTGCTATTTATTTTTATTCTAACAGGCTCTGTGGTTTTTTGAAACATGTAAAAAATCTGATCGGAAAACGTCACAATCTTAAGGGAGGTGTAATGAGCGTGAACCTGGTTTGGATTCCAGAGGGAGTGTGCCTGTAACAGACACAGCCACCAGAAAAGGACCAGCTCAGATCGCGCGCCAAATAAGTTTGCAGTCCAGAAATTTCATTTTTTGCTTAGCCTTGCAAAAAAATAGGCAGAGCTGGGAATCGAACCCGGGACCTCCGTGTTGTAAAACCTAGTGCGTTACCACTGAGCCAACTGACAATTAGCTATGAGAAGTTTGATAGTAATCCTTGATATTGCTGAATAGAATAAATCAATACTGATAGGCCTATTTATCTAATGTACGATGCTATTCAAATTTAATAGACGTTCCATAGGGGCATATAAACTAGGAATATAATGTGAAATGACTATCAATCGATCAATCAATCAACTTTTCAAGTTATCAACAATCAATCAATCAATAATAAACCGACGTATCATGGAATATTACAAACTACTAACTAATAGGCCTATACCAAATAAATAAATAAATAAATAAATAGGCATAGGCCTAAATAAATAAATAAATACAGAATGCAGAATGCAGTTAGTATTTTATTTGCAAAATTCCAAACCTTCTATTATAATTTTCTGCTATACACGCAAAGGACCTGTGCCTTTAATATGTCCGCGCCTAATCAATAATGAGTCTTTCACCATGCTCACACACCATGTTACTCCCTTAGCATTATCTACTGACCAAGTCCTAACAACTCAATGAAATGGATGCTATAACGTACCCAATCAAGCGAACATATCAAGGTCATATCAGGGCGTTATACAAAGAATGGTCAAAGGTCAACGTTTCCAAAGAAGTATAGTCATAGATGTAGACACAAGCTTTCGTGCGGGAAACATAAACACATAGTCGTCAGTCGTGTGGTTTTTATGAGATTTGATACGGCGCTGAAGTCTATGGCTGTCCCAAAATCAGTTCCAGGCCCGGTTTTTTAGACGGCAATGTGTGTGTTGTTACAAGGAATGCGAACTCATTTTATCAATGAGTGAACCACATAGAGGAATACGACATCTATCGTGACCCAATCTGCATTCTGTTGCCTGCAAAAGCCGACGATCAGGTAAAAATTCTAAAAGCAGCGTGACTAGATATTTGCGTTAATTTCATGATACGTGTAAAACGCATTGAAAACGCCAAATTGCAGTCATAAAATATATAATATTAGTAAATCACCCAATCGAATGTTAACGTAGGTATGTGGAAAGAACTGCAATAACAATAACAAACTATGTGCCCAAAGAGTTGTCTTTGGCATGTCGTTTTTTGAAATATCACCAAAAATATCAAATTTTGGAAAAACGCCCCAAAATTTTAAACAAAGACGAACCTTCCAAAATAAATATATATTAGCACTCGGCGGCCCAGCCACTACCTGCCGCTGTGATTTCGGGGTAACTCATTGCTTCCCCTCTCCAGATACCTGTACTTCAAGTTCGCCCATACCCCACGCCTTAATGCATACTCAAATATAATTTAGATCACATAGGCCATAGAAACAAATTCCAAACAAATTATAGCCTATCAACTGATTGATGAGGTTTAAAAAACGAGTGTGTGCCTGATAATGTAAATTGTATATAACAATGATTTTCACGCTAAATTCAATTAACTTCACATGTTAACCCTAACACCAGTAAAAACCACAAAATACCACGATGAAAAATTCATAACATGCATGCATCCCAGGGTCTGCGATGACGCAATCACCCGAAGTGTGATATGATCACGGAATTGCTGGCCGGGCAGCAATAACCGAGCAGCTACCGGTCCGCGTTCGTTCGCTTGGCATGCGAGGGGTCAAAGGTTCGAATCCCGGGGGTGCCAAGTCAAAAATTCTTCTTCTTCTTGAAAAAATCGGATCTTCTCTGACTTCCGATACCAAAAAGCATGGGTCAGTGTTAGGGTTAAATTGACAATTTAAACTTTAATAATAGGGCCTTCGCGATATGCACGCGCATGCACTCTCTAATTGGTGAGTAAAATGTTGAGTTAAGGGGGTACTACACCCATCCATAATTTTTTTGTCTATTTTTGCATTTTTCTCAAAAACTAATAACACAATGGTAACAAAAGTTATCTGTATTATAGGGGCAAGGAATCCAATTACTACACTGGAATTTCAGTGACCCAAGACAAGCGGTTCGTTATTTATGACAAGAAAAGAGGTACAGCAAGGATGTACCTCATATCCTATCATATTTACTGAACCGCTTGTCTTGAATCACTGAAATTTCAGTGAAGTAATTGGATACCTTGCCCCAATAATATACATAACTTTTCTTACCAGTGTGTTATTATTTTTTGATAAAAATGCAAAAAAACTCACAAATTTACCACAGGGGTGTAGTACCCCCCTAAAAAGAAACAATCCCCTTTTTAATCTCCATTGATATGGTAGAAATTTAGAAAATGACAGTATTCTAGAATTAAAATGTAAACATTTGAACTGTTGACAAATGAATAAATGAAACAATATTAAAGATGTCAACAGTATAGGGCTTCGTCATAATGTTGTCATTTAGGCCTATGACTATGTCTGATTAACACAATTCTGAACTTAATTTACAAAGTGTACTGTAAACGTATTTAATTTACAGGTATTTGTTTTTAATTTGTCGACAGCGGGCATTTTTAAGGTTGCATGATATTAAAAAAAATGTTGCGACAGACTACTGTATTGTAGAAAAATGCATTCACCGATATAATAACTACGCAAATGTCTGCATCCCGCTAAATTAAGCACGTTTACTGCATTTAATCATCATGTTAAAGCAATATTATAACATTTTCAAACAAAATAGATTAGCATTTTTTTGCCATAAAATGTTAGCTTTTACTGTCAGATATATCCCCTTTTATTTTTGAGCCGAACAACTACTTCAAAGCAAAGAAAATTGGAATTTACTACCAGCGCACATGTCGCCAATACGTACCACTCCTTCGGTCATGTTGTGGTACGACCCTTTGTTGTGTATATCACCGTCGCGCACGCCGCGTAGTACTGTGTATTATGAACATCGTGTATGCGTTCGACTAACAATTCCATCGTAATAATAAAGGGCTGAATCAGCCTTTTATTCAAAATCTCTGATTTTGACAAAACTACAGCACCTAGAGTCTTGATTTTTGCAGGCTATATTGGTTTAATAAAGTACAATTTAATCGTGTAAAAAATGAATTAAAAAAAATTCAGTGAGGGCGTCCTCCTCAGCAAATGTTATAATATGGCTTTAATAGAAAACATAGTAGAATCGGTTACTTTACTCATAATCATGAATAATACTTATTTCAAAATATCCATAAAACAAACTGTCATTGTCAACCCACATTCATGATCAATCCAATTATTAGTCGCGTGGACATGTTTGTTTTAAAAATTGATTCAATAGGGAAGTGTGAAGTCTTAAAATCTTGGTGACTATCATTATTGATGATTAAAAACACGTATTCATACTTTTGTTAATAGAGTTCAAATGACAATCTATGGTGTTTAGGTTTTTAAGCATATATTTAAGCATACCGTATTAAACATGTCATAGTATTTACATTGTAACAGTTTTCAAACACTGCAGTGTGTTCATGTTAAACTCATTGTTTGAAGAATAAATTTTTTAATAAATTTTAAATTGCCGAAAAATCAACAACAAAAAGATACCACGATTGCGCTTGGCAAACCCTCACTTAATAATTTCTTTAAATAGATCCGAGTTGCAAATATATCCTGACAGAATTTAGTGCGTGTTTGGTCAAGAAAATATACATCCCAAATCAGCAAAAAAAAGTTTAGTTAGTAATAATAAAACTCTGTTTGGATTTTTGAACATGATTAAGCCAGTTAGCAACCTGGACAACCGATTCTTTTGTTATGCAAGACTCACTCAGTCATTTAATGAGGCAATACAAACGATCGAATTTGGTGTTGAAATGAGATACACCTTTTCAATGTAAAATTAATGTTCTAGGACAAATGAAAAGCAATTTTTTCAGTAAATGTCAGGAAAAATTGTAGTGCTTGATACTGTATTTTTTTTCAAATCCTATTGTTAAACTTAGGCGTGAAATTTAGTCATTTAGTGTAAGATGTTCGATTTTGATAGGCTTAAACTCTGCCCGCGAGCCTTTTTTTTTGGGATCAACCTTTTAGCTTTTCAAAGTAAGATAGTTCGCTAATGAAGGATTTTTCCCAACTTTCTAACGCACATCACCGTGAGCGATATATCATAGTTTTTTCAGAATTTCCGTTTTCATTTCACCATTTTTACTGCCGGCTGAAAATTTTTCAAAATCAACGCGTGAAATCTAAGGCTAATACTAGCGTTTTGGATCGATATCCCTGGGTTTAATAGGAATACCGGCATGGCTACAGTGTTGCCAGAACTCCAATATAGCAAAGAAATTTCCAGGCCTATAGCGCTCCTTCTGATCATGTTTAAGCACGATGAGTGATTAATTATTTGATTTCATCATCACCGTGATCATCGGACCAATGTGTTGAAATTTGCTTATCCTCAAAACAACTTTGCCCAACAATCTTACATGCAATCGGGCAATATTTTAAGCAAAACTTTCATTTACAAAACATAAATATTACGCTGTATGTTTTATGATCAAGCAAACTGTTTGGAACACACTTCCATATAACCTTGGTAACGACCCCAGACTTTCGTTATTTAAACGCCAGCTTAAAACCAATCTCTGTAAATTGATCGTTTTTACGTTTGTTTGTAAATTTCGTGCTTTACGCGCTTTGAGTTCCTCATCAGAAAAGATTGTGCCTTATACGAACCATTCATTATCATTGTTAACTTGAACAGGTTTTTGTTTTTAAACAAAAACCTGTTCAAGCAATTATTTAAAATTGCTTGCCTACAAACAAAATAACTTGGATGTTAATACATGACGTAGTGTTTCAATTCTCATGAAGGTGACTGGGTATGATGTCTTTTGTTTGTGTTTGTTTGAAACTGCTTTTGGAAACCCACCGAAAGTCATAGGCCCTAATGAAGCAGCCAAAACAATACCAGGTTAAACATGGAAGTTTATAAAACCTATTAAATTACCTAAAGGAAAAAAATTGTGGCAACAATGAGCCTTGCATTGAAAGTCATGGTTAAAGTGTGTTGAGTACCACCCCAAAGTTTCCCTACATACACCCCCACTACCCACCTCACACACCTCTATACCCACCCCACCCCATAGGCCTCCATGTGCATGATATTACATAATATACATAATAATATTTATATAGCACGACTATAGGTATACATTTATATAGGTACTCACGCTAAATTATGACAAATATTGGTTATAGGCCTACATGTCAAATTAAAAACAAACCCGAACACAAGTCTGAAGGGTGTAATGAAAATGCCAGCCCGCGATGGGGGGCGGGGCGGTGGGGTCATACAAAATTCACCTGGAGATAGGAGGGACAGAAGATTAAAATCCCCTATAATAACACGCTAATTTTTCTAGGTTTGGACCGTGGATTTTCCCATGGACCTCAAGCGTGCGTCTCTTAATACGGACTAACCTAGGTAAGCAAACAAACAGACAGACAAAATGGTTTTTATAATCATGGAATCCATATAAATTGAAATTCAGGCTATCACGGGAGCAAATTTTTAAAATTCACCTCATTTACCAGAACACCCAATTGGGGATTTGGGCTACCAAATCGCTGGTCGGGCAATCTTGGCTTTCAATGGAAAATTGACCTGGATAACAGCAAAGGAAATATCGACTATTTCTGCTAGTTGTTCTCGAGATAAAAGTACTGAGTTTGACATTTTCGGAGCATGAAGGGAAAAAGGGTAAAATAAAAACGCAAATTCTGACAAAACTATAATATATAGACCCACACGATGTGCCCTACAGAGGCAGGAAATATCTTTCTTTAGCAAACTATATTAATTTGAGACGCTAAAAAATGAATTCCGTAAAAAGCTCGCGGGTGAACTCAAGGCCTATACAAATCAAAAATATCACATTAAAAGACACAATGTGATGCTTAATTTTAACACCAGGATTTTAAAAAAAATGTATATCCAAGCACCAAGTTTTTAACTGACATTACTGAAGGAAAAAAAATATTGCTTTATATTTGACCGAGAAAATTTATTTCATAGCAAAAAGGTGTATCTCTGAATTGTGCTGATTTTAACATGTATCGATCGACTTTTAGCGCGACTAAGCATTTCTAAAGAATCGGTTGTCCAGGTTGTTGACTGAAGCTACTAATATTAAATACACCGTCACACAGGCCTATTGTAACTATGGTATTGATTTCCGTCTCGCTATTTGCTTTTGGCAAACCTGTGGTCATATTTCGATAAGTGGCACTTAACTATGATCGATTTTTCTTACAAGTCAACTGCGCGGGCAACTGCGGCATCCTCGCTCGGATCCGCAGTTTTATCATAATCACTGTGGAATACATAATTTGGTTCCTCAATATTTCTTTCTCAATGCCTCAGTAGATTGCTGAAGTTAACTGAGGACTTCAGCAATATATTGCTGAAGTCTTTGGACGGCAAACGTTTCCTTCCTCACAGGGGCGTCTGTAAGATATAAGACTACCTAAGATCTAGAAACTTAAACCTTCAAAACTAAGACTTAAGACCTGGAAAATACCTTCAATATTTAGATGCAAACAACCCCGCAAGAAATATATATAATAGCTTCAAATATAATAGCTGCAAAGGTAAATCTAAAAATAAACAAACTATACCACCGGTAAAATTATTGGAACCTATGGGAACATAATATGCTACTCCGGGTATTTTATTTCTTCGCTTCCTCTGTAAAACTTAATGTAGAACCGAACAAATATTGTATGATGGGAAAAATATGTACTTACCGGGTAAGAAATACCACATTAACATTAGCCACCGCATCAAACCAACAGCACATTTTCTCATCTTAGCAGGCATATTGTGTTAACGTTGGTACTGAATCGTATAGTGAAAATGCTAATGTGTCTTTGGATATAAGCTGTATCATACGTACATGGCATTAACCATAATTATGTTGCATGGGGAGCTTGGTGATTTCCAAACGCCGTGATCGTGCGCCTGTCTATCTAATCAAAATCAATCCCCTGTATTGAAGCGAGGAGGTCGCGTAATTAGCCAGTTTTGAAGATATTGCACGAACGAAATGTACGTGGAGGCTACGTTGAAAATGCACACAATTTATCCATTTAACAACATGTTGAATATTCAAGGACAATGAACATACGAAAGTTTGACTTTATGCATACGCGCGGGGTTCATAGGTACAGATAATCCATTGAAATGCGTGTGATATTGGCCGTATAAAAATTAGATTGCGATTTGCCTTGTTGATACAAACGCACATTATATACGCGTATTCCACGATGAACTTATGAATGGCCAAGTCGACTAAAAAACGTGTAAGATTATACGTGTAACCTTACACGTGTAAGATGGCATCTTACACGTGTAATATTGCATCTTATACGTGTAAGATCCCGGGGGGTCACTCCCATTGTGGCCTGTACACCATCCGCGATAATGAAAACGCGTAAAAAGGGTAGTTTTTCGTGGGTAGGTACGATACGCGCGTATCGCGTTTAGGGTGTCAAAAACATGAAAAAAAAAAAAAAAAAGGGTAGCAAAATTGCAATTGCTAAATACGCGGAAATGAAATTTAGGGTATGAAATTTGATGTTAGGAATGAAATCCCTGTTTAGGGTGTCGTTTTAGCCAAGGGTTAAATCCTTGTTTAGGGTGCTTTTCAAAAGTTGATTATCGCGGATGGTGTACAGGCCACAATGGGAGTGACCCTTCCGGGGTAAGATCGCATCTTATACGTCTTAGAATCTAGCGGGTTGCTTAAATTGACGAATCATACATAAAGAACCCATATTTAAACCCCAAACAACCAATCTTCTTACGCATATTCATCTTCGACCAATAAAATCTCGCCATAGCATTTCTAACACGCGTAAGAATTGACTTTTAGGGATGGACGGTATTTGTAATTTGACTAGTACATACGACGAGCGTCGAAAAATCTCAGCGTTGATATCGATATGTACCACGGTAGATTTTGCAAACGTGATCATTTTATTTACTTTCACCTCTTGAAATTAATTGATATTGAGTACAAATTGACTCCAACTGAGAAAAAGTAACCAGAAAGCTGTGACCATGACGGTCCAACAATAGGAACAATTCATTACACTTTCGGTATACAATACAGGACATTGTATCACTAATACAAATTTAGAAAATACCTTGTTTACGATGTTGGTGATGAGCTCTACTTATCCTCGGTACGCCGCCAATAATATCGCGTATTGTCCATCACAAAATTCAAAATCTTACACGTATAAGAAGTCGTGGGTGTTACAAATCTAGAAATGTCTTTACATATTATTGGTCGAAGTTTGCTACGCGTAAGATGATTGGTTGTTTGTGATTTCTTACTCTGTGATTCGTCAACTTAAGAATCCAACTTCATTCTTACACGTGTAAGATGCAACCTTACACGTATAAGATGCAATCTTACGCGTATAAGATGCAATCTTACACGTATAACCTTACACGTTTGTCCTCCACTTTTTGGACCACTTGGCCATTCATATGAACTTGACATTTTGTACGGTGTCACGACGGTTCATGCAACGCGCCCAATTTTCACCACGAAAGAGTCATATTTTGAAATGATATACCGTAAAATTCCGTCTACAAGCATATATATGCCTCTAAACGAGGTTTTTTTGACACAAGAGACAAGAGGCAGACACTCTCAACAAAAACGTTATTTGGAGTTTGAACAACTATATTACTGATAAAGGCGGCTGTACAAACATGTATATTTGTAAGACCAATCTATTGCAATGTTTTTGAGAAGGGTATTGGCCTTTCATATCTTTCGTTTAAAAAAAACCCTCGTTTAGAGGCATATATGCTTCTAGACGGAATTCTACGGTATGATGGTGGTGGTCCTTAATCTATCAAAATACTTGTTTTGTTGTGGCAACCATTAGAAGCACTGAAATACAGTTAAATTTAAGCAGCATGTTGGTTTTTAATCAAAATCAAAAGTATGCTGTATTGAAGTAGACGTAACACCCGGAGGTCACTAAATTTCAAGCGCTTCGCCCTCTTGTGACCAGATCAAATGTTAGTCTTTGTTCTAGCCACCTTGTTATCCTTTATGACAAAAGAACACATTCAAGCTTGGAACCGATACTAGCAATTTAGTTTTGAACGCCTATAATTATAAACGCACAGTCCACGCAGCACATATGGAGCACTACAATCTCTCTAAAATTAAAATGCACTGCGTACAATATCTTCCATTAATCCATCATTCTAGAGTACCAAAGCCAAACAAAAACCTTCTTTAATTCCAGAGCTAGATACCAACTCCATCATGTCCATGGGGGTGAAATTCAAAGTGGTCTAGGATTCAGTTGCCTAAGGCCCGGTCACACTATGACGGACGATAAGCAACGAAAGGTGACGAACGTGAAAATCACAAAATGTTGACGGCAAAGCGACGTCAAAAAGAGGAAAAACAAGATTCGCTGACGAGTGGGAACGACATTATGCGACAACACGACGGCAAGGGACGAAAGGCTGCGGCAGGAACGGGAGACTTGCTACCAAAACCGGACGTTGTCTCGGTGGCGAGTGACGATGTCTCGACGGAGCCCGACAACAAGCAAGGAGGTCGGACGGCTGGCAGCGGATTTGCTTGCGGCAAGGAACGGCAGCTGACGGTGGATTGCGGCGATGATGACGTGACTCAGCGGCCGATATCAAAGCATGTGTGTGTGCGGGTCGAATAGTCCACTTTGGCGTTTCCACTCTTCACAACGTTCTGATCATCCACTCAAATATCAATATCAATGATAATCAAAAATATTAACATCAATATGAACAATAATCAAAAATATTAAAATCAATATAAATAATAATCCAAACTATTAATATCTATATCAATAATAACCAAAAATATTAACATCAATATCAATAATAATCAAAAATATTACACATATCAATAATAATAGAAAAAAAATAGAAAAATCAATATCAATTACAATTAGTGTAGCTCTGACTTCCTCAGGACAAAGTACCTAAGAATGAGACATGTACAGCCTGTCTCAAAAAAAAAGTTGTGCAAGTGAATAGCGTCCTCTTTGGCAATTAGAAAATACCGTTGTGACATAATGCTTACATCAACGTCAAGGGCGTAGTCCTAGGTCTCTAATGCCGTTTGTTCTGTTCAATTTGCTTGTTTTAATCTCGAGATATGCTAAAAAATTAGTTCTGTGTTTTTTCTGGAATGGGGAGTAATTGAAATTAAAATTGTAATTAAAATTAGTTGTTAAAAATAACGACATTGTCACTGTAATGGCGCTAAAAGTCAACACGCAACCTACCACCAGCAATTATTATCCACAGTATTGGCCATTTTTTGCCATTCATTATTGTTGTCGTCAAGTTGCTCCCGTAAGTATTCCTTTTCAAAAACTCTTTTGGCATGATCATCCGGATACTCCACAAGCGGAATCTCACTACCGTGAGAAACCGTGTTACAAGAACACTTTTTCTTATCCAATAATTCACTAGTATTAGCATTCAGTGGGGTTGACTCATTCGTGTCGTCTTCACGATGCTCTTTGGTAGAAAATATTGTTGGCGATGATAATCTGAAGATCTTGCGAAGCCATTCAGGAACTGGTTTGACTTTTTCTTGATGGTATAATACCGACACCAGTACACCAGCCACGACGGATAAACATCCAGTCACAATCATTGGAGCGAAGTAATAGCCTATTTTGGATTTTTTTAAAGGCAAGAGGGGTTAAACATTGGCTCATTATAAGTAAGAGGTATAATAAGATTAGCAACAATTTAATATTATAGGTAATATAACCGGTGTTATTTGAATCACACTTGACAGGCAATGCTTACTTATTATCGGCATGGTGGTTGATGACGGTGGAAGAGCACTACAGCAAGTAGGTTGGTGAAACCGAGGGACACCTTTTCACCGGAGGCGGTTGGCAAAATAAAAGTCAGCAAATTCAAAATTGACAGTAGCGAACATGGAAGGATGAAATTCAAGATGTGAAATATTGGGCGGCGTTTCAGAACTACGGTAAAAATAAGCTCTGGAAATAATCTGAATAAGGGTAGACAAATACACATGGGATTAGTCCGGTTGTCAAACGCAATTTTTCCGTTCTGCTTTGGCCGTTCTGGAATTTTGTTTTGGATGGATATTGCTTTTCAAAATTGCTCTAAAGATCTTAGATAAGTTTGTATTGTGTAGAATATTTCGTTACATTGGCAACATCACTCAATGTCTGAGAGTGTATGATTCAATACGCATTGACCTTTTTGATCATGTTGCCAGAGTAAGGAAGCATTCTAACAAACTATTTACCTAGCTGGGGGTTTACAACCCCCCGAGCTAGGTACTGGTTTGCTATCCGATCTTTCTTCTGCTTCTTCTTCTTCTTCTTCTTCTTCTTACCTAGCTGGGGGGTTTCCAACCCCCGAGCTAGGTCCTGTTTTGCTATCCGTTCTTTCTTCTTCTTTCTTCTTTCTTCTTTCTGGCAATAAAATTCAAAATGCTTCTCCTTCTACATGTTACACCCTACGGTTACGTAACTTGCACATATTGTATCAAAGAAGCAGCACACTTTACCTATCACCAACATGAAGCAGACACAAGACTCGTCTTCCACCTGTCACCTGTAGAGAAGCCAGGTGTGTCAGTTGATGCTGAAAACACGGATGTTGCAGTTATTCAACTTTTTTACAGTATACTGGAAAAAAGTCATCTGTTTTCCATTATGACTATATGTATCATGTCTGTGCCTTAATCGGTCTGTTAATATACTAGTATAATGTAAAAGTGTAATTTGCGGCCTTTTATAAAACTTTTGTAAAAAACAACAATTCCACAGGAGATAATAATCTTGGCGGTCGTGCCCGTTAATTATCGTTATACTTATAATGGGAAAAGTTCAGTAATAGGTCTGTCACACTACGACGGACTGGATCAACGTACATCACCGAATACAAAAATATTTTATTCGGTGGAAAAATCACCAGTCCGGCAGAAGATTCGGTGGGATTTTGGGTCCGATTCCCGTCCTGCAGGCGTCTTATATCCGATCGTTCGACGTCCGACAAATGACCGGATTTGGGGGTCCGATTCCCGTTCGTTTCTCTATGCGTTGTGGCCGCTAATAATCCTGCAGGCGTCTTATATTCGATCGTTCAACGTCCGACAAATGACCGGATTTGGGGGTCAACGTCCGACAAATGTCTGGATTTGGGGGTCCGATTCCCATTCGTCTCTCAAATGCGTTGTGGCCGCTAATAATCTTGCGGGCGTTTTATATTCAATCGTTCAACGTCCGACAAATGACCGGCGAATCCGTGGCATGTGGCACCAACAGGGACGTCCACCCTATCAGAAAAGTGGGGGAGGAGAGGGTGTTTGAGAGGGTTTTGACCCTTAGAGGCAGTGACGTAGCAAGCACTTTTTCAGAGGGTGAACAAAGTGGGGAAAGACAACTTTTAAGGGGGAAAACTTTGACGAAAATGGTCAAATATTGGCTAAGAAGTACAAAAGGGCTACAAATCTGATATATCAGGGCAACCAGCCGGGGGCATAGAGGTGAGAAACCTTTGGACAATGAAGGCCCAATTGAAGCCATTTGTCATTTTTTGGATCAATTTTAGCACTATTATTGGGTACTATTTTAGTTTGAAAAAATGGGCAAATTGGTGAAACGAAAGCCTAATTGAAGCCATTGAAAAGTTTCCACCATTATTGTATAATATAAACAATTGTTTAAAAAATAACACGTGGATGTCCATAGCAGAAGCAAAAAGGAAGACTTGTCCATTTTTCAAAATGAAGGTCCAATTGAAGCCATTAGCATGGGGACTGTAGGGCCTATTTACATTATTAGGCCTAAGCCTATTATGTAAAAATTTAGTTTTAAAAATGGAAAATTTGGAAAATTGTTTTTGGTACATCATTTTTACACTATTATTGCCTTAAACAAAAAACAAAGAAGGCCCGAACTGAATTTGCAAAATTTAAAATGTTACACTGATCCACTGACACTTAGATATAAGACTTCAGACTCGTAATTTCAGGTAAAGTATGCATGGATTGATATGTTAAAGTCAATAATAGACCTAAGTCCGTCTTAAATACTGACTTTGGTGACAAAATGTCACGGGCCCTACATATCGACGGGCCGGCAGTAATTTTCACAGGCTTTTGGGCCAAGGAACCACATATAAGCACTGCCTATAATAATCACAGGCCTTACTATCCTGGGCCTACTCAATAACGTACAATTTAACCTTTTCCATGTTTTCTCTTCTTTTTTCTTTCTTGTCAATCACTAAAACTGGTAGGAATTTGATATTGCGTTCTCTACCCTTCAGAAAGTGCCCTTCCCTCAATACTACTTACATGCATAGGCCTACTAAATTACGTGCAATTTAACTTTTCTCTTCTCTTCTCTCTTCAATTTTTCTCACTTTCTTTTCTCTTTTCTCTCCTTTCCCACTTTTTTTTTTTTTCAGTCACTAAAGTACTGGGGGAAATATGATATTGCGTTACACACCCTTCAGAAAGCCCCCACCCCCATGATCGATGCACATGTTCGCCATAGGTCTACATCCGGCACAAGCGCCTGCGAAACCTTGCAAACACCTGCGGTATATAAACGAAAGAATAACGAACAAACCCAGGGTATATACAGAACAGTACGAACACACATCGGTCAACTTCCGAGCATGTGTATTCGGCACACTCCGTTTCAAGTTTTGTGCATGCACAAAACTTGAAACGTATTGTCGACGGACTAAACAAACATTACCTAACACGAAACGCATTTGGCGGATAATAGCAGGACATATGAAGAACATAAAACGAACATTGACGAACACTAACGGATTTGCTAAAATACCATCCGTTTCTTATACGGAAGACCGATCCGGTGTAGTGTGACACTAACACGGTCTGGGTCAACGTACATCACCGAATGCAAAAATATGCTACCCGGTGGTGAAGGCCTCACAGGAACGTATTTGCAACGAACACGGGCCGAGTGCAACGAACAAAGAACGAACATGAACGAAAGGAGAGCGAACAAACTCCGGCAATATGCCCCGGGGGGGGGCACTCAACTTAAATTTTGGTAGGGGTGTGCGGCGCGGAGCGCCGAACTTTGGGAACTGAGAACTGATTTTCGGGCAAAATAGGGGCTTGAAGAACTGAAATTTGGGCCAAATTATAGGCTGTTGAGCTAAAAATTTCCAATTTTTTTCCAAATTTGAGCTTAAAGAGCTGCAATTGCAGAGTTTGAGGCTCAAAGAACTGGATTAGATTCAAATGTGGGGCTTAAGGAACTGCCGGAGAGCCTGAAAAAGGGACCCTTGACCGCCGCACATACCCGTACCACCTTAACATGTGAGTGCCCCGCAATATGCAGCACCATACGAACACACATCGGATAAATACCGAACATGTGTATTCGGTACATTCCGTTTCAAGTTTTGTGCATGCACAAAACTTGTCGACGGAATTAACGAACATCACCTAACACGAATCTCTTTTGGCGGATGATAGCAGGACATAAAAAGAACATAAACGATCATTGACGAACAACAACGGATTTACTAAAATACCATCCGTTTCTTGTACGGAAGACCTATTCGGTGTAGTGTGACAGGCGCATAAAGTATAAAGCCATTGTAACAATAGAAGGCGGACGGTCGTAAATTGCAATTCTCAGAAAACAGTGAACAGGAGAAATATAAAAGCGATATTATAAGACGCGCTCTTCAGGGTAGAACCCAGGGATAGAATAACAGTTTAGTATAGGCTGATTAAAAACCGGTAGTAAACGGGACTTATAATCTTATTCCCGCTCACTTCAGCTCACGGTTGAAGGTCACGGTTTCGTCACAATCCTGAAAAAAAATTGTCCCACACAGTCCGTCACAAATCTTTTTTTGGGGTGTGGGGGTGTGGGGAGGTTGGTCCCCGTTCCACTTGAGTCTCTCGTGAGTACCACATGAGTCCCGACTCACGGGCCGGGTTAAAAATCCGTGCAGTAACAATTAAAACACTGTGCTTAAGGGTAGACGAGGTATTGTTGGTCGAAGCAACCTAAAAATCGATTTTCATTATCTAGATCAATATATTATTGAAAATTAACATCTTGATGTTTTGCAAAAGTTCATTCTACAAATCGTATGTTCTGCAAACTTGCTTAATTTATTGTTGTTAATTAGTTATGTACGTTTTACAAAAGTGTTGTTGTTTCAGCCCTCTTCACAACGTAACTCAAGAACTGCAGCACCTATAAAAGTATATCTGTGATATTTTAATTCTTCTACACGCTCGCTATGAATTGAGCAATGCAGTTTTTGCCAAAGCTCACTACCATTCGTAAAATGCTGTGAACTACCAAATCACAACAGTTTAAAATAATTAATAACCTTAAAAGATGCAGTAGAGATGGTTAGGGGCCGTCCAAATTATCGCCATTTTCACTTAAGCACCAGGCATGCGTAACTTTTTATCCCCTCCCCCTCGAGTTACGCACAAATAATATGGCGAAGGAATTGTCATGAGTAAATAGATAAATACTGATTAATAGATACCCAGATACCAAGATGTGGATACCTTAGTGCGGTGTATACGATGCCACTTTGTTGCGGGAGTACCCACTATAAATCAAAATTAAACTATAAGAATGATGTTAATGTATCATTGCAACTTTATTTTCTTCTCACGTATACTATATAGATAATTTTACAAACCAGTTTTTTCTCATGCAAGATTCTCCAAAATTTCCCCCCAAAACGAGCTTCTAAAATTGAATCAGTACTATAATTTAGTTCTAACAAATGGTGACATAATTTCTTTTGGTTTGTAGCACAATACAAAAAAGGAGAAAGCAATCACTCGGTGTGGTTTTATACGGGGTACATAGCATGGAACGCGTTTTTGGTCTCTTTAGATTAAGAATGATGTTAATGTATCATTGCAACTTTATTTTCTTCTCACGTATACTATATAGATAATTTTACAAACCAGTTTTTTCTCATGCAAGATTCTCCAAAATTTCCCCCCAAAACGAGCTTCTAAAATTGAATCAGTACTATAATTTAGTTCTAACAAATGGTGACATAATTTCTTTTGGTTTGTAGCACAATACAAAAAAGGAGAAAGCAATCACTCGGTGTGGTTTTATACGGGGTACATAGCATGGAACGCGTTTTTGGTCTCTTTTGCATGGTGCGTAAAAAGGATATAAACAAAGAATTTGAAAACGGATTCTAAAAAATTGTATAAGCACACTAAAATAATGTAAATCTACATACAATGCACCAACATTTCTTGCACTGCGATATTTAATTGCTGAGAAAACTTGGTTTTAGAGAACAACTTTATACGTCTTTTATACGTTTTTTTTACGTTTCTTTGTGTAACCTTAATCAAATCAATACAGATTTGAATTCAATCGATTTTACGGGAGATTGTATTCAATTCACTTGTGGTCCTATCCCACTCGATAGCCTTATTAATTCCTTATACATATTCGTAATATTAATAATGAATATGTAAATAATTCAAAGGTCAAATTACCAAAGTGGGTGTGTTTTACCTAGACATGACGGTAACTCGTTTAACACCATATAATTATATATTTATCTTTAATATACTTATAGAACAAATGTCCTGAACCAAATCAACGCATATTCCTGGGTACCCTCCTCGACCTATTTTGGTTGGGGTTAGGCCGCGGATTATTGTAGTTTTTCTACATCTAGTCTTGTGGCCTGTAATGTACTCTATTTTAGGTGCAAAATATCCTTGGTTGAACTTTTGTAAGACCGCATGGCTCTTGTTTTGTTACCTACTTTGTCGAAATCATCGTTTTGTGGGCAGAGGGGGGACAAAGGTAGATTGACATCCTCGTCCTAATTATCCAGGCTTAAGTTAAGAGACATATACAAACTAATTTGCATTACTCAATAGAGGTGTTCTTGGTGTCATTCAATATACACAAGTATTGTTTAACATCTTCATTTGAATATTATAATTATGCATAATTGCATAATAATTTATGCTGATCGTGTAAAATATATAAATTCACATTCATTGATGCATTTTAAGTTTG
This sequence comes from Amphiura filiformis, assembly GCF_039555335.1. Taxonomy (NCBI): domain Eukaryota; kingdom Metazoa; phylum Echinodermata; class Ophiuroidea; order Amphilepidida; family Amphiuridae; genus Amphiura; species Amphiura filiformis. The sequence goes on from NC_092636.1 coordinate 13,534,759, forward strand.
TTGAAATGTCCACAAAATATAATAATGTGGCCAGTGTTTCTAAATACGAACATGTACCTCTCTTGTTCAAAATTTATTGACTTGATCAAGATTATCTTGACCTGACCAATATTATCTTGACCTGACCAAGATTATCTTGACTTGACCAAGATTATCTTGACCTGACCAAGATTATCTTGACCTGACCATGATTATCTTGACCTGTCCACATTACTTGATATAATCGACAGTTGACCAGACTTTGAACAAAAGAAATACAATTGATAACGGAACAAAAGAAGAGGGCTAGACGTATATTTTATGATAATGTATTTTTTCTCATTCTTTCGTGGAGTGAGCAAATTATTTAATTGAAAGGGGTGCATGGTTTATACAATAGAGGAAATATCGATTCCGTGCTGCCTGCTCATACTTGACTGATTAACGGTATCACACTTAAAGTGATTTGCTCATCCGGATGATCGTAAAAATCATCAAAATTCAGATTTTAGTACCTTTGTCATTGTCATAGATGTGCTAACATAGCCTGCGAGTGGTTCAACCGAAAGCCATGTATTTAAGACAAAATAAGACATTTTACGAATCTGTAAAATAAGACATTACACGAATCTGTAATTTAGATACTGACAGTATCTAAATTAGCTACATGTATTTGAATGGGGCTTCAACTTGGTCAGTACTGCTGTTTTCTTTGTTTTTTGCCAAAATTGTCATTTCAAGAATACCAAATGACAATTTGAATGACTTATCCTTCACTTTTAAGCAATTTATAAGCAATTTTAATTTTTTTACACTTGCGCTGGGATCACTGAATGGGTCTTTAATATTGATTTAATTAGTTATAAATAACGCCATTGTCACTGTTATGGCGCTGACAGTCAACACGCAAGCTACCACCAGCAATATATTTTCCACTTTACTAGCCATTTTTTGCCATTCATTATTGTCGTCGTCAAGTTGATCACGTAAGTCTTCCTTTTCAAAACCTCTTTTGGCATGGCCATCTGGATACTCCACAAGCGGAATCTCACTACCGTGAGAAACCGTGTTACAAGAAATCTTTTTCTTATCCAATAATTCACGATTATTTGCATTTAGTGGGGTTGACTCATTCGTGTCGTCTTCACGATGCTCTTTGGTAGAAAATATTGCTGACGATGACAGCCTGAAGATTTTTCGAAACCATTCAGGAACTGGTTTGACTTTGTCTTGATGATATAATGCCGACACCACTACACCAGACGCGATGGATAAACATCCAATAAGAATCATTGGAGCGAAGTAATAGCCTATTTGGGATTTTAAAAAGGTAAGAGAGTTAATAATTGGCTCATTGTTTATTAAGGGCGTACTACACCCATGTATTGGTTTGATTGGTCTAAAAAAATATTTTTTCATTTATAGCTAGGCAATATATGCACGGATCATGTGAAATAAAGAAAAAATAAAATAATAATAAAAAAAGGTGCTTTTAAACCATTGTATAGTAAGTCATTTTAGCCCTATATATTTTTTGTTTACATGTATCCTGGTAACTCAGATGCGTGTTTCATAACAAACCATAAATTGTCCATAATTTATTCTTTTCAACATGTTCAAGTAGGTGGCATGAATAGAATACATTAAATCCTTTGTTATACCATCTATAGAAATGTACTCACTGATTATAACACTGAATAAATTAAATAGGCCTAATCTCTTCCACATAGACAATTTAATAGTACACCATGTATTTATCTTCTATAATGTGGTGTTAGGAAAAGAGATTAAAAAAGGCTATAAGGTCATCAATGGTCAGGTTATAGGTCAATTGGTTCAGGTCAAATTCAGGCATCAACATGTGGTAGTCTGTGATATCATACATGTCATAATGAGGCATCAATTTTGATATTTTGTCTGTTACTGGATATATAATGGAAATATGTGAGGTGGATATACTAAAATACCTTGGGATGTAAATGGTGAGTACAATTTAGATTGCCTAGTTGAGATGAATTGGGCAAATAAATATAAAATAGTTACCAAAATCACAAAAATGAAGCTTACGGAAAACTACCTAATATGGTGGTATGGGTGACAAAAAATACAATCTTTTTCAACATTGCTGCAGTGTGGTTGTGGTAACCTGTTACCTATGGCTTAATTAAGTTTCAGTGAAATAGTGTCGCAAGTTCAAAATACAAAATATAGCTCAACATTGAAAATAGAAGCATTTTAACCGGTTCGTTTTTGATAGTTGTGGAGCACCAAGTTCATGAAGTCATAAAAGAGATCAGGGACCGCTTATCCCCATTTTACATATCAACATTATTTCCCTAATGTGTTAGCAACACATATCCAAAATTTTAACGAAATCCGTTGATAGTAAGCTTTCCAAAATGAAGTGAATTTAAAACATCAGTGATGTACCACCTTTTGGCTTATATCATTAGAAGCATGTACGCTTCATTGATACTGATGACACCAATTGAACGAGAAGATTTGCCCCTTCATTTTGCATACCACTTTGTCCAATTTCTTTTTCTCATTTCTTCACAAAATGCAAAAAATGCAAATAAAAATGCATGGGTGTAGTACCCCCTTAAGAGGTATAAGATTAGCATAAAATTCTAGATAAATCATCTGGTATAATTTGAATCAAACCTTTTATACAGGCAATAATACTTACTTATTATCGGCATAGTGGTTGATGACGGTGGAAGAGTGTCTCCTATCAGCTGCTGAAACAGCACTACAGCAAGCAGGTTGGTGATACCAAGGGACACCTTTTCACCAGAGGCAGTTGGCAAAATGAAAGTCAGCAAATTCAAAATTGACAGCAGTGCACATGGAAGGATGAAACTCAATATGTGAAACATAGGGCGACGTTTCAGAACCACGGTGAATATAAGCTCTGGATATAATCTGAATAAAGGTAGACGATACATACGAGATAAGTTTCCCGTTGACGTTTTGAAGTTTTGACATAGTCGAAAGCTAGCAATGATCAATATCAATAAAGTTACCGCTACGTCCGTCGTATCACATTTCTCCCGTGCATTTACTTTTTTCGATATGACAACCTCAGTGTGTATACACATCATCAAATTTCTCTCAATATTTATTTATTTATTTATTTATTTATTTATTTATTTATTTATTTATTTATTTATTTATTTATTTATTTATTTATTTATTTATTTATTTATTTATTTATTTATTTATTTATTTATTTATTTATTTATTTGATTGATTGATTGATTGATGATTGATTTAGTTAGTTAGTTAGTTGTTTCGGGGAAGATCATTCCAGGCCTTAGCCCTTCTGAACTGGAAAATGTTCTTGCCAGTCTCAGAGTGCATCTTATTGATAACAAAATTCCCAGAGTTTGACGATCTGAGAGTGTAATTCGGTATTATAAGCATCAAAATATTGCACAGGTTGGGGATACCAGCACCCTGGCAGTTATGATATTTGCGACGATCAGAAAATGATAAAAAACATAAAGCATCATAGTTATTCCTCATAAGAAAAAAAGTTACATTTTGGATTCCAAATGAGGAACCTGAAAAATGCTCCGATTTTAAAAATATTTTGACATTGTACATCTTAGATAAGCAGTTCGGAAAAATAATAGTTTTTAGTGCATAAAATGTTTCGTTGCATTGGTAACACCACAAAATAGGTCAAGGTCTATGAATGGGCAGTGACCTTGACCGCCATGTTTCCACTGTAAGGAAACATTCTGACAAACTATTCTTTATTTAAATTGTTTAATAGCAGATGAACAATTTAAGAGCATTTGGTGTCACATGATGAATACCATTCAATATTCACTACTATGATTACAGAATCTGTCTAAAATCTCACCCAGTGGCATAACCATTCACAATACGTTCAGGTGTCACGTCCTCCAATTCCCATATTCCATTCTCCACAAAATACTTCTTAAAATTAGACTTTGTTGTTGAGGATGCACCGACTAGATTCAACTGTTTCATGTTGTAAGACCATGATCCAAATCTTAAGGTACAATGCTGGGTATCAAAGGGAAAGAGTCGGGCGTCGATGAGACAAGATGTGTGCAATATGAATGGAGTAGACCAGTACACAGTACCATCGGGATAGAGAGTAGCACCAACGTCTTTTAAACTTTCAAAGTCTTTTTCAACGCTGTGAATAGTAATAAAAGAGCACACACAAAAACTACATATTCGGGGTGTGTGTGTGTGTGGTTATCTAAGCTGAAGAAGGGATAAGAAATCAAAAGGAGGGACATGCTTAAAATGTGTATATGCCCGTAGGACAGTAAATACACTTCCGGTGTGGTTACCACAATGCGTTTCTGCTCACACCATCTAAACGAACAATACCTCGGGTTTTAAAATTTTGCTGGGGTAATGAGAAAAATAGCTTTCTCCTGATACCAAATTCTCAGTTTTGGAAAAATGGGGAATTTGATACATACATTAAGATAATTATACATTTGACAATAATGAAACATCATGCAGTGACTTTACAATCTGACAATCGTTGACGGTCTTGTTTGTCTTTTAATCATATTGAATAGAAATAACTATAAATATTCTAGCTTTATAGCAGTCCATTTTTCAAATAAATGGAGAGGCTTGGAAAACTTACTTTTCAAACAAGTGAAGATCTGGTCGCCAAATTCCGGAAGTTGGAATAATTAAGTATGGAACATCGGGATATTCGCTTGTGCTCCAAGTCAGAAAATCATCATGCCATATCTGAATAAACAATGAATGGATATCTATATAGATTAAATAATGAATAAATAAATTGATACTAATTATATACTTTCCCCATACCGTTTCATGACATTTACTGGCTTTAACGGGTTATGCCATTTTAAATCGACTTTCGAAAAGTTTTTTGATACATTCATTGATTTCTCAAAAAGTAAAAATCGCAGTTTAACAAATAACGGTTCAAATGAAAGCCATTATTGGGGGCTAATTGTTGTATCACTATGATAGGCCTGACACCAATATAAACACTTGTTTCGGTGACCCAAGTTCATGGTCATTTCTGCTCACGCACTTTTTTACAGATGGCCTGGAATTTCATATTTCGGTTTCAGCGATTGCCCGAAAAAGGTGGTATGTTTTTGAAAAGCGTTTCCGCTTGGAATGTAGATAGTTATTGTTGCTATTACTCTTCGCGATTTTAATTTATGCCCTCTTTAGCCGACAATTGTCAATGCATTTTACACAATAGATACGTCGCTTGCATAAATACCGCTATTTTTAACAGTATCGTTTTTGTTAACCAACATAACATCAAAAAGAGTTCTCAAGACTTTGATGAGACCATAGATACCAAATCGGACTACATGTGATGAACAGATTTTACACTAGAATCAAAAGAACCAGCGTAGGCCCTCTCAAAATGTACTTTTTAAAATATCGCGTTGTGATAAAAATGACTGCCTTTTCCTTGTTTTTTATAACAAGGAAAAGCTTTACTTACCTCAAACTTCAAACGTAGTGCTGTCTCAGTGTCCGTTACTGGTTAGTATTATTCCGATTAAGCGATTTTCATGATTTAGGCCTACTTAGCCTACATTTGAGCAACTATTTGCCCACACCGTGTACGAATATATTCCAAATATGGCGCTGCATTCAGTATCACACTAAACGACAACACACGACAAGGTTATACCATTTATATACCTCCATGGTTATACTAAGATGTGTAAGACTTTCTGACACTATATTCACGGTTGTTCTAATGGCTATTCAAACTTATGACAAATTTGGCTGGTTTGCGTTGTTCAATACCATTTCACCTAGTCTTGGTACCAGCCGGTTTGTGCTCCTCCGTCACTAACGGTGACGGAGGAGCACAAACCGGCTGGTACCGAGACTACATTTCACCCTGATGTGACAGTGACGTCACATCCGGGGTCACGTCAGTATAAAGTTGAGTTTCCACAGAGGAGTAAGATATCTTACTCCTCTGTGCTGGTTTCATACCATGATACTAGCTCATACTACCATGCCGGTTGCAATGAGCGGCGTGGCGCACGCGCATTGCAGACAAACGGACACAATCAAGACTTGTCATTGGTTGAAACGCTCTGCCGCTTGCCGGGTGTTCGTGATCGCGCGCCATTATCGTGATGATCGGGGATTCCTTTTTGTGATGAAGGCACCAGCCGAAATGTCCGTTTTCCAGAATGCAATGAACATAACTCTGTACTCCCCCGGGGAGATGATGTATTTTGCGACACTCATGGCGGGAAAGAGATGAAACGAATTTTATTAGGCGCAGCATCACTCGCTGGAGTTCGATGGCGCTGGTGTACATACGCACGCGCTTAAGGGGCGCAACACTAAATAAGCGTCCCATAGGATAACGTGTGATTTTGGCCTACTTCGAGCGCCATTCCTGGCGTCCCTGCAATACTTGACAAAATAAATTTGGTATCAAATTAAAGCTCTGTTTCTGTAGATTCCAAAACTTTTGTCGGCATATATCGATGACCGTTGACTTTTTTCGCTATTTCGCGATGCAAAAAATATGGCTTAAAAATATACTAAATTCACCACTCACATTTCAAAATCGGAAGTTGTCTTCATCCGCCACAGAGAATTGCTTTTGAGATAAAATGTCCGGTTTTTTTCTGCATGTTATCATTGAAGACACTTGTCGAATTCATATGAGCTGATATTGAGTGATTTAAAGTGAACATGTCGGTAGATATGGTCGCTACAATCTCATACTCACTATGGACTATATTAGCCGAATTTCGTTCTTACATAAAATGCGTAGTGATTTAGTGTTGCGCCCCTTAAAGACACCGCATAGATGCGAGAGCGAAACAGCTGTTCACAACGCGTTGACATCACTGCCACATCGGGGTGAAAAATGGTATAGGTAATAGATGACTATGAAACCTCAAACTCGCCCCTCGATAAAGGTTGGCAATTGAAGCAGGCCTCAGTTTAGCGAACTTTGTCTAGTTTAATGCGATGCGAGTGCAAGCGCCGCTCAGACTGTGAAGGTTTCTGGATACCGAATATGGGTTTAGATTAGGCCTATATCATGTCCTCTAGGCCATATAATTTATTTTTGGAAAGGAAAGTCTAATCTCGGAGCCTATTCAATTGAGAAGGGACAGGTTTTTGTCATAATAATATAAATATTAATACTTAATGCCTCGCGATTTTTTTGATATCCAGCCATAGTATTTTAATTGATTAAACTGAACATAAAGCTATATCTTTACTAGCTTCATGCACTAATTTGCAGACCCGCCCGGCCTTCTACATGTAGTGAGTACCACATTAGATTGTGTTTACAAGAAATAATAAGCGCTGCCTCCTCGAAATTTCTTATGCCATCAGCTTTGATGATTAAATATTATCTACAACTCGGCACCTGTGTTCAAGGCCTTTCTTTTATCTGTTGACCTCAAAAGAAAGGATTAGAATGATCAGAAAGCCGTCCCTGACCCCTTTCCACACATTAATAATGAGTCGGTAAGGAACGTGCTACCGTTATACTTCAATGAGTACGTATGGCTACTACGCAGTTCAATGGCCTTATTGTGATCTGGCGGGAGTTTTAAAAGCACGGTCCCTGACTGCGTGGGCATATTTCCGGACAAGGAACAATAGAGACCAATTGCCTGGCAATGACGTCACATGTAATCCCAGTCTATAGTGTGATTAGAACATTATAGGCTGGTGGTCACTTATAGTACGATCAGTACGAAAAGTCCAATGCGATTATTAATGTATTTTCTAAAATTAAAAGAACCACTTTTTAGCGGGAATTTTTGTAAGTTACACAGCTGAAGTTGTGAAAGGGTTGAAAGACTACAATATTACGGCTTAAACAAGAATTTCTTTGTTTGGTCGTTATTCCTATAGACTCATCCCTTAAATTATTACTCACCATAGTCAAAAATCCACTCATTTTCAAAGTTTGCTCTCTTTCGTGCTGCAATGAAATCCATACGACAATTAATGTAAGAAGTCGTAAAAGAAAAACATTCACGTAATATAATGGTAAAGCTGAATTTATACTCGATCGCCGAGCGATTGCGATGCGCCGCTTTTGGAAAGCGATGGGCAATCGCCTAATTTAGTGATGCATCGCCCTTCGCTTTTACATTTATACTTAGCACGGCGATTGCAGACGACAATATTCTAAATGCCACAAATAATAATCGAGAAAGGTAAACCAATTAGCGAAATAATAGATAAACGGTTCCAAAAAAGTAAGTCCCCCTAAGACATTTTAGTATAATCCAAAAACGGCTTGATCAATTCTCTTGTTTTAAAGTTTGGAACATAGGCTGATTAGTTATGCATCAAGTGAGCGGATTTTTGCTGCTACTTTTTATCATCTTCATTGCAAAATGCAGTCATTTACGATATTTTCGGCTAAAAAAAGTTGCATTTTTCTACATAGGCTTTTTATGCTTGAATTTGTGTTTGACAATTTTTTCCCTTTAAGTGAGTAATTTAATCAAAAAGAAGAAGAATTTAATTTAATTAAGTTTAAGTCTTTCCTGATTTAGGTATCACACATTCAAAAACAGTTGTTATGGTTCAGTGAATAAATTAAATTGAATGCTGCAGCTTATTAATGTCTTTCAATAATGAATAGACCTTCCTTCATGTGAGATGTCTTCCAAGCATCATTCTTCTCTGCTGTTGGTCAAGCTGGTTCCCCGCATGCTGCAGGATTTGCTGCAAAGTCCTTTAAGGTGATGTGGTCCCTCACGTGTCCGCTTGTAACAAGTTGAGTCTTGATAAAGACCACCCATATAAATACTTTTTGAACCATTCAAGGAATGACCAATGAAACAAGTGTATAGGGCCAGCATAAAATATCTAACCAGGAATCTGTTGCTCCATTAGTTAAATTAATCAATGAACACAAGATTTATCATTGAAGTTATAGTTGTTCCTTCCCAATAAATTAAATTAGAATGAAAAACTTGTTAAATTTACGCATTTTAATGCATACAAACAGCCAATTTAGACAAGTGCATCTTTTGTTGATGGATAAAATTTCATAAATGGCTATATGATTACTCACTGAACCATAAAACATGTTTGAAAAGTGTAAAAATTAATTCATGAACATCTTAACTGAAGTTATTTTAATAGAAAAACAAAAAAATATATAGAAACATTCCTTTTTGATTAATTTTATTCAAGTGAAAGAGGTCTGAAACCAAAAGTCATGCATAAAAAGCCTATGTAGAAAAGTGCAGCTTTTTTTTGGACGAATTTTTTTATAAATGGCTGTATTTCTCAGTGAAGATGATAACAGATAACAAGAAAACACCGTTCACGTGATGCATAACTAATCAGCCAATGTTCCAAACTATAAAACAAGAGAATTGATAAAGCCGTTTTTGGATTATACCAAAAATTCTTAGGGGGGACTTGTTTTTTTGGAACCGTTTATCCAGTTGGTTGAAAATGATTGGTTGATGCATTCACGCCTTATCGCTCGTAAGTTGAGATTTCTTCAACTTGTAAAGGCGACGTCGTATTTGCCTCGGCGGTTTGTATCGATTGATCGACTTCACGCTCTGAAAACGGAAGGAAACACTGAGCATGCGTGGGTGTTTTTTACAAATGCGATCGATGATAAATTCAGCTTCACGATATAATCATATCCCCTATATCCCATCATGCTTTATTCCAGATGGGGTACTTCCACCGCGTTCCGTCGGCATTGATAACCAAAACCCAAAATATAACGTTTTTAAAACGTTTTTGTGTTTGCTGGGTTATATCGCTTAAGCCGTTATACGTTTTTACATATTCAACTAAAAGCGGAAACGACAAATGGCGCTTTTAAGATTTTGCAATGGAAGTACAATCTTGTTAAGGGGGGTACTACACCCCTGTGGTAAATTTGTGACTATTTTTGTATTTTTCTCAAAAACTAATAACACACTGGTAACAAAAGTTATGTATATTATTGGGGCAAGAAATACAATTACTACACTAAAATTTCAGTGACTCAAGACAAGTGGTTCAGTTAATATGATAGGAAATGAGGTACATCCTAGCGGTACCTCATTTCTGATCATAAATAACGAACCGCTTGTTTTGGGTCACTGCAATATCAGTGTAGTAATTGGATTCCTTGCCCCTATAATATACATAACTTTTGTTACCAGTGTGTTATTAGTTTTTGAGAAAAGTGCAAAAATAGTCACAAATTTATCGAAGGGTGTAGTACCCCCTTAAGGCAATGAAGCAGAAGAATAATAGAAATGTAGATATTAGTCTTGTGTTCAAAACACTAAAAAAAAGGAAAAATTAACATTTTGCTGAAACAAAATGCAAAGTTATTTTCGGGAAATGTTAAAATATGGCTTTGATATTCAATACATGAATTGATATATATACTTATATCCTTGTTTTATAGTTATATTTTCTGTTAAATTTCAAACGTCGGGAACGAACGGCTGATAAGCTACCAAATAATAGATAAGCATCACATATCACCCAACTCACCAGGTAAAAGCCATCACTCGTTAACATCAATTTATATTGTAAAAATTGCCCATGAGCGAAACATTAATGTCGATGGTAAATTGAGTCATTTACTGGAATTAAATACCGCGCACTTTTAGGAAACTGTTGAATAGACTTTGAGAATATTAAGCTAATATCACTGGATACCGTAAAAACCTCGTCTACAAGCATATTAAGTGCTTTTGTTGAAAGCTAAATTAATCCAGGCGATTACAACATTATGGAGTTTGGGCTAATAAATTACCGATACAAGTATATACAAACAAGTACTATTGTAAGACCAATCTATTGTATTGGCATATTTACAGCTGTTTCGTATTAATTTAGCTTTCATCGGAAACACTCTATTCTTATGCTTGTAGACGAGGTTTTACGGTATTTAGACAAGTTTAGACAAAGCTGTTGGTTATTCTCCTATCTTTAGTTTGCAAGGCTATTTTGGTCCTAAAATCAATGGTCTAGGTATGTTTTTTCTTCAGCCACGCTGAGAAACTATTAATCATTTCAGAAAGAAAACCCAATTAAAAATAAAAAAAAAAGGCTAATATTCATATAAAGTCTCCCTTACCAAATCTATGACCTGCTGAACGGCCAGATCAACAATAACTTCAATTTGAGTGCTTGAATTCACTACAGGTCTTGGTGATGTCGGACCATAGTCTGCTAGCAGCTCCTTGGTTAAGTTATAATGGCCTCCTCTTGGTGGACTGGCAATTGTTCCTTTGAAAAACAAATATTTTCAAGACCTTACGTTATATCTGCCTTTTAATCAAACTTAGAATATCGGAATAAGTTGTTTGAATAGTCTGTACTTGCAGTCTGCAATCCCAGTGAATGCGTTTCCTGGATTCAATGTGATGAATGTGATAGAGACTATTGGTAAACATTCCCGACTTTAGTGATGAAAGTGTCTTTTTTTAACGTATTAATAGGGTCGTGTGAACAAAATATTAAATATGATAATCAGCAAGCATTCTAAAAACGATTACGGTCAACTTCAGTTTTCAGATTGTGTACCAGGAATGACGTTCATTGAGTTTCAAGGTGATACAAAATGGTGTCTCCGCCGAAATAAATACGACAGCGAGTTATACCTTGTTCATTGTGTAACCGACAGAGTTTGATATAGTGAACCATCATCCAAAGCCGCCATCACCACCACCACCACCGCCAACAACAATAACAACAACAGCCGGTTACCCTATACACCCACCCACCCCATTATACTCACCCCACACACAAACGGTATTGATTCTGAAATCGAAGTTCGATGTCCAATTTTATTCATATACTAAAGTTTCCTTGCGATCCCTTGCTCACATGGGTATCTGTAAAACTAAGATTTAAGACCTAAGACCTGGAAAACTAATACTAAGACCTGTAAAATGAATACCTTCCGTATATAAACATTAACTAATCCCACAAGAAATTTATCATAAACTGATGATAATTTCACATGCTTAAAAACAATTAATATAGCATGTATTTAACCCTATAACTTCTGAGCCATATTTTGTAACACGGACTACGATTTTTAAATGTAAACCTAATATATTATAGTTATGGTTTTCTTCTTTATCCAGGGATAACAAAATAAGTACAAACATTCCACACATAATGTCGCTATGACTTCATAATGTGAGCGCACCTTTGCACAATTAGGAAATTCTGGGTATGTACACAAGTATTAGTGTTTGCAGGTTTTTAGGTCCTTATGTCTTGAGTCCTAGTTTTACAAGTCTTATATCTTTGATTTCTAGGTCTTAAGTTTTCCAGGTGCTAACAATGTGTACACGGTAAATAGGATACGGTTTTCGGTCATTGGTTTTAGTCCTTAGGTTTTAAGTTTTACAGACACCCTTGGTCACAGGTCCCTTCTGTAAACATGGTAAAGCATTGCTGTTTCTAGCCAACGTGGTCCAATACAAAACTTTTTTTTATTCGACAGAACCTTCATTACCATTTGAAAAACTAAATTTGCTTACTCTTCATCTCAATCGTATCAGTTGTTTTCAAAGAAAAGTACCAAAAATATTTTTTTTAAATATACTATCGGTAACAATACTGGAACCTATGGGAACATCCGAGTATTTTGGTCGCTTCCTCTGTAAAACGTAATGTAGAACCAAACAAATATTGTATAAGAGAATGTAACTATTATACTTACCGGGTAAGAAATACCAAATTAACATCAGCCATCGCATCAAACCAATAGTACTATACTTTCTCATCTTAGCAGCATGTTGTGTTAGGGTTGTTACTAAATCGTATAATGAACTAGGTCATGCTAATGTGTCTTTGGATATAAGCTGCATCATACGTGCATGGCAATAACCATAACCATGTTGCATCAGGGGAATGCATGTTAATGAATTAAAATGCATTGCATACAAGAACTTCCATTAAGGTTATTAAATGGGATTTTTATGTGCTTGATTCCGGACGGGCGTAAGTTGATAACAGCAAACTAGCAAGATAAGTTGGTTATAATTGCGTTCGCAGAATGAGTCCGCATAATGTTCGCATAATGGCTCCAACACGTTTTCAATCAAACATGGTGCGTAAAAAGGATGTAAACGACGGATATCCAAATGGATTCTAACAATAATGTGAGCAATTGGCGAGCGAAAAGTTGCCATTTTGAAGTTAAAATGGACAAATAATATTTTAAGAATTATGATTAAGCTGCAGTGGCGTAGCCAGGGAGAGCCGAGGACAAATTGCCCTCCACAAAAATAAATTTTAGGCAAAATGGTGCCATTTGCGTCACATAAAGGTATCAAAACACGTTTGTTAATTCAGTGAGTATATCTTATTGGATTTGTCAAACAAAAACAAAAATAACGTTTGTTAATGATTTTTAACCTATAAAGTGGAAATGGAAGCCATTATGAATATTTAAAAGTCAAGTGGTGCGACATTGACTGACATTATTCAGTTTTTGCTTGTACATTTCAGGTGAACATGGTGCCATTTGTATCACACGAATTTACTGTGCAAATAGCAGCCATTTTGAATATATCAAGGTCAAGTGATGATACATTGACTGGAATTTATCAGTTTGTATATTTTGATTATACAATATTTATGCGAAAATAGTACCATTTACATCATATAAAGATGTCAAAACGTATTTTTAATGATTTTAACCTGTTCAGTGCAAATGGCAGCCAGTTTGAATATTTCAAAGTCAAGTGATGAGACATTGACTGAAATTTATCAGTTTGTATATTTTGATTATACAATATTTATGCGAAAATAGTACCATTTACATCATATAAAGATGTCAAAACGTATTTTTTAATGATTTTTAACCTGTTCAGCCAGTTTGAATATTTCAAAGTCAAGTGATGAGACATTGACTGAAATTTATCAGTCAATTTTTTTGCTTATATATTTTAAATATATAAGCAAGTTTAAAGTTGTAATTTCTATCACAAAAGATATCAAAATGTGTTTTTTAAATGATTTTTAACATGTGCAGTACAAATAACAGCCATTTTGAATATTTCAAGGTGATAAGTTTGTGTATTTTGCTTACATCTGGATACATTTTAGGCGAATATTGTCAATGATTGTGGCATTTGCTTGACATAATGATGTCAACACATTTTTTTATAATGATTTCTTGTACACTTGGTGATTTTAGGCGACATCTTGGATTTAAAGACCCATTCAGTGATTCCAGCGGAAGTGTAAAAAAATTTAAATTGTTCATAAACTGCTTAAAAGTTAAGGATAAGTCATTCAAATTGTCATTTGGTATTTTTTAAATGAAAAATTTGGCAGAAAACTGCAGTATTGACGAAGTTGAAGCCCCATTCAAATACATGTAGCTAATTTAGATACTGTCAGTATCTAAATTACAGATCCATATAAATTCCTTATTTTTGTCTTAAACACATGGCTTTCGGCTGAACCATTTACAGGCTATGTTAACACATTTATGACAATGACGAAAGTACCAAAATCACTGAATGGGCCTTTAAGGAAAAAATCGAGGTGGCCTCTGGGCTTATTTTGTTTGTATTATCCCAGGTAACATATGTTCTGATCGGAAATTGCAGTATTATTTTATGGGATGTACAGTACCTGCCTATAAGGCGCTGCCCGCTAAATTACGGATCATTTTATGTTAAAGTCTGTGATGACTTTATGTTTAAGCCGCCATATGTGCTTAGATAGGTAGGTCGAATTTGCTTTGGATTTAAATCTAAAAGAATGGGTGTGGTTTCCTACCGATGTACTCTTAGGCTCGTTTCCAGCGCTTACAGTTGCCTTATAGATGATGTTTCTGGTAATGCGGGCAGTTCGGTTTTGCTTTCTTGGGGCAGTGGCACAAATGTTTTATTTATGTGCCTTTGCTTGGATCGCCAAGGATTTTTTTTGTTGCGGGAGTTGATTATGCTGGAGAAGTTTTCAGTGCACGAATAGCTCAGTCTGACTGTGTTTCTGTTGACAATTTACTCAGTGGTGAATCCGTAGGGAAATGAGTGTCTAAGAGTTTGGAAAATTCTTTGCCTACATCCATGGTGACGTTATTCAGTAGGGTGGCTTGAACCATAGAATTGTCCGTATCTAAGCGGATTTCGACCCCTCTCTGACTCCAAGGAGACTTTCAATAATACCATCCTACCCAACCAACAAGCACTGACAAAAGGAATCTGGCTTCTTACGCAAATGCACCTTCCAGGAAAAATCCCAAAACCACCAGCCTAGAAAAACCCAACGTAAACAAACATAAAATAATATTATATTGGGAAGGTTTGTGACTGAATAGCTTGTTTGGCATAGTTTCAGCTGTGGCTTTAAAAATCGAAAATTTACTAAGATATGTATAAATATTTCGAAATGTATTATTAGTTTGACCAATTTAAAATTACGACAGGAAAACAATGTGCATTTGTTCTACTTCCTTGTCTGAAATGTTCAATTGTGTGGCTTATTTTATGGAAATGTTGATAATGTATTTTGTGTCATTCTTTCGCTAAGTGAGCGAATTATTTAATTGAAAGGTATGCATGGTTTAAACAATAGAGGAAATATCGATTCCGTGTTGCCTGCTTATACTAGACTGATAAACGGGTAGATAAAAAAACCCAGACCATCACCATATGTTAATTAGGGTCAGGGGTTACTAACCCTTACCCGAACCCTAACCCTATCCCTAACCCCCGTAACCCCTGACCCTAATTAGCATATGGTGATGGTCTGTCATAAGTCAGATATCTACCGATAAACGGTGTCACACAGTCATTCTTAATATTGATTTAATTAGTTGTTATAAATAACGCCATTGTCACTGTAATGGCGCTGACAGTCAACACGCAAGCTATCACCAGCAATATATTTTCCACTTTACTGGCCATTTTTTGCCATTCATTATTGTCGTCGTCAAGTTGATCTCGTAAGTATTCCTTTTCACAAACTCTTTTGGCATGGCCATCCGGATACTCCACAAGCGGAATCTCATGGCCGTGAGGAACCGTGTTACAAGAACACTTTTTCTTATTCAAAAATTCACGATTATTTACATTTAGTGGCGTTGACGCATCGGTGCCATCTTCACGATGCCCTTTGGTAGGAGATTTTGCTGACGAGGACAGCCTGAAGATTTTTCGAAGCCATTCAGGAACTGATTTGACATTGTCTTGATGATATAATGCCGACACCACTACACCAGAAACGATGGATAAACATCCAAGCAGAATCATTGGAGCGAAGTAATAACCTATTTGGGATTTTGAAAAGTGAAAGGGTTAATAATTGGCTCATTATTAAAAAATTTCATTAATTTCAAAAACATCTATCTACGGAAAAATATTTATGTTAACTTGCGACATGTAACTTATTTTGTATCAAAGGAGGAATTCTTCCTATTCAAATACATTGGAAGACCACCCGCTGTGCTCGGTGTCACATTCCATAATGCTAATATGTCTGCGCCCATGGGTGTCACGTGTCTAGTGTCATGCAATGATACTTACTTATTATCGGCATACTTTCCGATGACGGTGGAAGAGTGTCTCCTATAAGCTGCTGAAAGAGCACCACAGCAAGTAGATTAGTGATACCAAGGGACACCTTTTCACCAGAGGCAGTTGGCAAAATGAAAGCCAACAAATTCAAAATTGACAGTAGCGCACATGGAAGGATGAAACTCAATATGTGAAACATAGGGCGGCGTTTCAGAACCACGGTGAATATAAGCTCTGGATATAATCCATATAATCTGAATAAGGGTAAACAAATACAAAATGTGATTAGTCCGGCTTTTCCCGTTCTAGCTTTCTTGGTGTCCAAAGTTTTGTTGAATATCGCTTCTCAAGTCCACCGATTTCAAAAATATGTTTACTGGTCCTCAGTCACCATTGGTTGTTTTGAGTTGCCGACTGTTAATGTTCATACAGAGGTCAAAACTCAAGATTGCTCAAATGTTGTTAGACCTCTCCGGGCTCATAAGGATTCGAAAAAATGTATAGTTTTACCCATTTGTGAGGTACCGTGCCGGAGTTATTGACAGAAAGGTCAACGGTCACATTTTGGATTGCACAGGAGGAACCTCCGACATTGCACATTATTATGTTTTGATGAATCCAAGTGTGTGAAAATATTGGATCCAACACATAGGCCTAATAATGATAAAATTGGATAATTTACGTCCAATATTAGTTGGTCTCGCCATGAGTTTTAAAAACCCATAGCTCGACCAATAAATATGGGCTCAATCGATCCAATTTGATATAAAATTGAAAAATCATAGATAAGCGAGAAAACATAATAGTGTGTAATGCGTAGATTGTTTCGTTACATTGGTAACGTCGCATATTGTATTATGATTCAATCGGCATTTGTCTTTTTCACCATGTTAGGTAAAGGAAACCTGACAAACTATTCTTTTATACTTGTTTGTGGAAGACGACTTGATGACACTGATGGTCGAGTGATGGATATCATGCGTGGTTTATTAAGGCAATAGAAACAAATTAGTTCGATCTTTTGATCGACCATCGATGCTTGGTCGATCCTTATTATTTATGAAATCAATTAATTTACTATTGTTAATTGTGATAAAAATAATAGTAATTTGTGCCTCTAGGAATATTGTCCAATATAAATTTAACATTAATTCTGATTAATTAGTTGATAGTTTATTAATAACAAGCATCGAAGCAGCATCGACGGTCGATCAAAAGATCGAACATATTTGTTTCTGGTGCCTAACAAATCTATCTATATTAGAAGACGAAAAAACCCTGTTCTACGGGCCAGATTAACCCAAATGTTGGGCTTTGGGGATATTTAACAAAATCAAAGCTGTATGAAATTAAAATCAGTTATTTTTTGCCCGAAGTGGATTAATTTTGACTAAATTAATATAAAATTGTCTTTTTTCACAAACAATTTGCAAAATATTTACGGTCACTTAGCGTCTTTAACCCGGATTGACCCTACTTGGCTAGTCTATTCTCCCGTAGAGCAGGGCTTATTCGTCACCTAATCGCCTAACTCACCCTTGATCATCACCATAATCATTAAGAATGCGTTCAATTGTCACATCCACCAATTTCCATATTCCATTTTCAACAAAATATTTGTTGAAATCTGATTTTTTTGATGAGGGTGAACCGACTAGATTCAATGCCTTTATGTTGTAAGACCAAGATCCAAATCTTAAAGTACAATATTGAGTATCAAAGGGAAAGAGCCGGGCGTCGATGCGACAAGACGTGTGCAATATGATTGGAGTGGACCAGTACAAAGTACCATCGGGATAGACAATAGCGCCAACGTCTTTTAAACTTTCAAAGTCTTTTTCAACGCTGTGGATACAATTAAAATAGCATACTCAAAAGTCATTATACTATTAAATACTTCAAATATAGATAACTGCCATCTGATTGGATAAAAGTGTGGTCATTGAATTGTCACTTTCAAAGAATCGTTTCGTGGTAAATGGTGAAACTCTTCTCCGTCATCAGCGGATGTAGCTAATTGTCCTTTATTAATTCTGGACACTGGTCTCCGAATAATAAATCACAAAAACATGTCAAGAAATCAGAACCGGTGGAGATGGTACACTCAATATTTCAGAGCTCTAAAGCCATTACATCAGTATCTCACAGTAGCTCCAGTGACGAGGTAAATAATTAGAATCACGAGAGCACTGGTTCGATCCCCACCAGTTTTGCTCTATCAATATATTATGCGTCAGTCTGCCCGGCCGTTTCTTTGTCATTTAAATGACTTTTGTTTTGTATTATCTTTATGGCTCATATAATTTATTTTCGATATTAGCTTACTGAAAAGAACCAAAAATTAATCAAATGAATAAAAAGACAATAATTGACCTTTTCTAGGTCATTATAAAAGGGGAAATTTAATTTGTGAAAAATGCCCCAATTTCAAAATTCTTTTAAAATTTTATAAAACTTTTGCGAAATTTTGGCAAAATTCTGGTATAAAAAGGTTTAATGTTCTTTGAAAATTGGTATAAATATGGGTCCACTTTCATATTCTCACGCAAATAAATAGGTACACACTTAAATAGCAACATTTGTATTATGTGGGTCGCACCTTATTTTTACAAGAAATTTGAGGCCACATCAAAAACGTTTTGGGAGCCCTATCTGCCCTATTGTGTCTTGCGTTGTATTACTTGTTGGTCGAAGCGTCGTTGAACATATTAACAGTCAAAGTGGTACAGCTTATTATTATATATAGTACACAGTGAAATGCATTAAGATGTAGGTCTACATATTTGATGGCATGCTTTCCCAATTTGGCCAGTGGTAAGCATTGAAGGCTTTGCTTGCTTCTTTTATCAGAGAGTAATAACTTTTAATTCTGGCTTTGTTGCATCCAATTCTGGCGATTCACAATATGATGCGCCGCCAGAGGTTGCTCTTGCTAGTCCAATTTTTGACTTTCAGGATCGACATCGCCGTTCCAGCCACCATTGAATTTTCACGCGAGTGTAATAATAATGTTGAAAATAGCTCCATTGCTGCGATTCGCGTGTAACATCGTTATATTGATATTTAAACACAACGGTATTGTGTTCCTGTGTTGTATTCGTATTACGCGGGCTTTTGATGTCGACATTTTCATTATGCACTGCTTATTTTGACCTCTTCCCCCGGCGCATCGTATTATGAATCGACCGAATTTTTCAAATGAAGGGGACGGGACGTGAAAAACTTACTTTTCATACAAATGAATATCTGGTCGCCAAATTCCGGCAGTTGGAATGATTAAGTGTGAAATATCGGGATATTCGCTTGTGCTCCAAGTCAGAAAATCATCATGCCATATCTGAATAAACAATAAATGAATATCTAGATAACTGAATAAATAAACTAATAATATAGATATATTTTCCAAACCATTTCATGACAAATACTTACTGATTTTAAATTAATACTCACCATACTAAAAAATCCACTCATTTTCAAAGTTTGCTCTCTTTCGTTCTGCAATGAAATCCATACGACAATTAATTTAAGAATTCGTGAACATGTTTTTAATAACATTCAAGTATTAAATAAATGGTACCGATATAAACCTTTTCCCTATCCCATCGTGCATTATTTCAGGTGGGGTATTTCCGCCGCGTTCCGCTGACATTGCTTCGCAAATAACATCATCCCCCGGGTGTAGAGTTTGGTTTATTAGATTAAGGATATGTGTGCTGAGAAAATGAATCTTCGCGATGCAGTTCACTAAATGTAAATGGCAGATGATGACTGATACAAAAAATCCAGACATTATTACGTATTGTCATCACCAAATCACGAGGTTCTTCACAAAGAATGTTTCCTATTGCTAAAACCTTTATAAGTTTTCACATATTTGTATTGAAGAGGAGAAACGGCTGAATGGGGCCTTTAAATTTTGTAATGGAAGTGCAATATAAGCTGAACTCATTCTCCATCGCTGAGCGACGAGCGATTGGTATTTGACCAATGAGGTAGCGCGCTTTTCCCAGCGCAACAAAAAGCTCTTTACCTCATTGGCTCAAAGAAACAGACGACAAATAATGTCTCGTGTTCAAAATTATGTTCGTGTGTATTATTACTTCCTTTATCAAAATCCCACAATGTTCAAATTTCGGGTGTCACACATACCCCCTTGATCATGACGTGATATGGTGAAAAGGGTCTATATTTGGTGCAGAACAACCGATATAGTGCGGGTCTACTAAAGCAGTATTTTAACATTTTGATGAGGTCGACACCCTCAAGTTTTGTCAAATTCTGATTTGTACACAATTGTATAAAATGTACATTAATAAACTAACATACTTAAATATACGATATTTTTAATAAAGCCACGTGTCCCATCGTTTAATTCATGTGATCGAAATATTAGTCGAACATACGCGATGTTTATAACACTGTACGTACATGGTGTGCGGACTTATTGTCATAACACATCAAAAGGACCGACCTCAGTTACGGTCGATGGAGTTGCACAAATTGCGACAGTGGTGAGGAAATTACATAGCGATTTTCTTTGTTTGACCTCATTTGTTCCGTTCAAAATTAAAAGGGGATATATCTGACAAGGAAAACTAACATTTTGTGTAAATGAAAATACAAATCTATCTTATAGGATTGTTACAATAATGGTTTTAACTTAATTTGTCAAATACTTAAATTCCAAACATTAGCAATGAGTGGCTGATGAATCCCCATATAATAGATACCACTACGCATTGTACCGAAATGTATCACATAATTCAGGTAAAAGCCATTGCTCGTTAAAAGCAATTTATATTATATATAAAATGTGCCCATGAGCGAAAGATTAATGTCGATGGTAAATTGTAGTCATATTTAATTACCGTGTACTTTAGGCAATCTATTGAATGTTAATTCAATACCACGTAAGGGTATAAGACTTAGCAAATAACAAGTGCCACTAGATCTCTAGAAGGGTATTAAAGGGTATTAAAGAAGAAACGAATTCTTTACTTTGTAGGAATATTTGGTTCTTTTAAGTCAATGGTCTAGGCACCCATATCTTCAGCAAAGCTGAGAAACTATTGGTCATTTTAATCACTGCTTTTTAAATATTGAGTCGTTCTAAAAACAATCATGTAAAAAGACCAACATTTCATATTAATAAAAGTCTGTCTTACCAAATCGATGACCTGCTGAACGATTAGATCAAGAATGACTTCAATTTGAGTGCTAGAATTCACTACAGGTCTTGGTGATGTCGGACCATAGTCTGCTAGCAGCTCCTTGGTTAAGTTATAATGGTCTCCTCGTGGTGGACTGGCAATTGTTCCTTTGAAAAACAAATATGTTCAAGACCTTACATTATATCAGCCTTAATCAAGGTTATACGTTTCACGTCACATAGGGGTACTAACCTGATTAAGCTCATTATACAAACGCTTCATTAGTCCAATCAGCAATCTTCATGTACATGTGATAAGGTTTACTAATACCTGGAATCAGTAAACACAACTTGTATTTGTAATTTCTTGTCATTGAGCGGATCTTATTTTGGGTACACGATGTTGTTGGTCGAAGCAGCCAAAAAAAACCCCGATTTTCATTATCTAAATCAATAGATACTATACTTTGAAAACTTGCTTGATTTATTGACTTAAAATGACCTAATTTGTTTTTTGGTGTTTTGGGGGCAAATCCATATCTTCAATACGAAAGGTTAAAATATTTTAATTGGTCGTCGGCGTTTCATCCCAGCTACATACACTTTAAGTACATGTCATTAGATTGACTAAGTTTACTTCGAGGACTGTTAAATATCGAAAATGTCAGTTTTTAATCATTTGCCATAAAATGTGTATTATATCGCAAATTCAAATTATTTGATATCAGAAGTACATTCTTCGCATTCAGAATGCAATTCAATATGTCTGACGTGCTCTCATGTCCCACAAAAAATACTGTCCATACGTTCATACCCCACCCCTTAAGCCGAGTCGAATCTTCATTGAGGACACTAATCCAATACCGAATCCACAAGCCAACTAAATGTCTGTAACCATGGTAACTTGAGAATATTTCATAGGACGGTATGTTAATAGTCATCAGATTATACTATTTCCCTAATCAGTATGTTAATATACATGTATAACGGTAAAAGGTATAATTTGTGGCATTTTATTATGTAAATGCACAGCAAATATTAATCTTCATAGTCATACTCATACCCATTAATTATCGTTAAAATTATCGTTAGCTTATAATGGGAAAAGGTATTGGTTTCCATTTAAAAATGTGATCGCATTTGTAAAAACAAAAACGCGACTTTCTCATCACTTGGTCTTGTACGAGGGTCGGGGAGTATGTAATAAGAGTTGACTTGTAACCCCATATATGGATATTTTCATGACATTTCTTTATGATCACATAAACACTGTACCTTTGTCTTTCAGACAACACATGCAAAAATGATATCATGCACTACTTACGTAACAGCATTAGCATAAAATCAATGGTCTACAGTCACTGGCGGAAAATGAGTCGTTTTTGGTAATTAGGCTGCCACTCGTCAGCCGAGCTTCTTGACTCCCTCCACTGGCTACCCATCGAAAAACGCATCATGTTCAAAATCCTAACATACATCTACAAGTCACTGAATGATCTGCCACCAATCTACCTGATTGTTTGACGATCTATATCCCAACCAGAGAGGGTTTACGCTCGGCGTTAGACACAACTCGTCTAGCTGTCCCCATGAGCAACCGATTAATTGGTGATAGGTCTTTCAGTGTACAAGGACCCAAACTGTGGAACAACATCCCTTTAAACATCAGAGTTTCCCCCACTCAAGAGTAACCTAAAAACTCACTTGTACTGATTGTTGCTGATTTTAAGCCTTTTTCAGATATTATATGTTTTTGTATATATTTTGTATCTTTGTAAAGTGCTTTGATCAGGTTGGAAAAGCGCTATATTAAGTGCTGTTATTATTATTATTATTATTATTAAATGAGGTATTGTTGTATATGCTAGATTTTCTCGGCAGTTATATGGAGAGTGCTGCCTTTTGAAATATAGTAGAACACTAACTTCCAGCTCATAAAATCATTTTTGTCAGGATGGAAAGAACTTTACTTATTAGATCAATAATTGGTTTCAGGTGTGCAAGCCTTTGTTAGTCATGTTAGTGATGAACTGAATATATATATAGTAGTGAATAATTCAAACAAGTAACAGGAATAAAAGTAAATGTGTTAAAAATGTGTTAAAAACTACACTCCCCCAACAAGGATTTTGTGTGTTTCTTTGACGAATCTTTAACTTTATTCTTACAGATATCCATGAATTTGTCATGTCAAAAATATGTGACAGTCTTTTTTCTCCATGATCTGACTTTTTAAAATTGAAAACAAAGAGAAAAAGATTCACCTCAAAAATCACATTGTCTTCACACACAAACATTTTTTCATGTGATTTTTTTTAACCATAATATACCAAATGAGAGGGTAGCGCATTAAAGAATCTAAATTTCATATATTTTTTTAAGATTCACCCTATACCCTTTCCGAGTAACATTTGTGCGATTAAGGTACCATTCTCCCACACATTCTTGCTGTTCTTGAAAGCCTAAACGAGATACTCGCGTATCGCGCCCGGCCGTGGAAAACCCCACCTTTTTACATTATTATTTTGTACGCAACTCGAAATACAAGTGGCCCCTGGGATAAAATGGCCATATCTCTGGAACCTTTATGGCATATATGAAGCTGAATTTTTATTTTGATCGACATCAGCTTGATCGCATTATTATAAAGATCGGACATTATGGCTTTAAAGCTTCATAATACTGCATCATGTTTGACGTATTAAGCACATGTATGCCTATATTTTTAGTGTGTACACATAATTCTCCCTCAATTATTTTTTATGGATTTGTATGTATTTGTAGGTGTCTGTATTTGAGTTACGTGTCGTAAGCTATTTGAGCTACCTTTGCTTTGTTACTCTTTTGGTGTGTTTTTGCCAATTATAAAATAAATAAATAAAGTATTCAAAAGTTCCAAAAATTAATAAAGATCAAGGTCAACATTTTGTCAATCCTAGAAATTGAATGAATAAGTAAATAAACTGATCAAGAGTAGCCTATATATACTCCTCTGTAAAACTTTATGTAGAACCAAAAAACAAAAAAATACTGTATACCTAATATATCCTAATATATCATGATATATCACGATATGAAAGAATAAAAGTACCTGTACTTACCGGGTAAGAAATACCACATTAACAATAGGCACCGCATCCAACCAATAATATATTTTCTCATTTTAGCAGGTATGTTTTGTTCGCGTTTAATATAAATCGCACTGCGACCTAATGTGTCCTTGGAGTTAGACTGCTTCATCATACATCTGTCGATGTTATTATATAATTTTATTCCAACTTTGATGACACCTCTGTTATTTTCCAATTGATATTAGATGCGACAGGTGCCGTATTCAATGCGGCCATACACGATCAATTTGATTGATCAACATCAAAAACCATAGCTACAAGAGCCAAAATCTACCATTGTGCACTATACACACGAAAATTTAAAAAATCAAACTAGATTAGATATTCAACTCTTCAATATTTTGTATCCAGTCCTGCACATAGGGTCACCCATATTGATAAATCGAATTGATCGTGTATGGGCCGCATAAGCAAATCAAGGTAAAATTGATTGCAGATTTTTTTGCTCTGTTGCATTCACACCCACGAACCTCCTATCACAGTGAGTGAAAATTGTCCAGCGTGACGTCACTTGGTGTCACCGTAGCTGAAACGTATCAGGCGGCGAGTGGCATGATAGAGCCGGCAACTTGTAAAACCGCCCGGCCGTATGGCATTTTCCATATACTTGGTTAGTTTTGTGGGGTTCATTATCGAATCCCAACGGTTTTAGCTTGTATTTATATTATTTATTAACATAGGCCTATTTGTTTGTGATATTTCAAGCGTTTTAAAATTTCAAAATAATCCCATTCAATTACACGGTTGACGATGGAAATTTACTGAATATAGAGAGTGCACGTCATTCACCACCTGGAACGTATTATAATAATATGTCGATGTTAAATTATAATACAGTGCGTACATGAAGCTCAATTCTTCGGTCTTATCACATAGTGACGTATTCGACATTTTTGAGAAAATTGGATCATTAAATAGTTATGTTCTCTTCTTACATTCACACAAAAACTGTGCCTCAAAGTTGTAAGATATTAGTTCAATTTTGTCGTATTTAGAAAACCTTCAAATGTCTATATCACATAACGACGTATTTGCCAATCATCTATACTGCGCAAACCCATTATGCCGTATCTGCAATTGGAAGAATTTGCCGTTTTAGATAGTGACGTATTTGTGCGACGTATTTTCGAGACATTTCGTCATTGTACTGTAAAATGGTAGTTTTGTCCTTTTCACATAGTGAGGTATTTGCCCAAACGTTTCACATAGTGATGTATTTGCACGACGTATTTGTCATTTGAATGGCGAAATTGTCATTAGTCCTTTTCACATAGTGACGTATTTTATCAATTTTTTTGCAGAATAAGTTATGCTCTGATAGTGATAAGTGAATTACATTGCAAATGGTATATTTACATTACTTTTAACCAGGTTTTAATCGACAATGATAATAATATTTTAATCAAGAGTATGCAACAAATAAAAATCGCAACATTTTCAAATTCGATTTTCTAGAAATGCGTATTTTGCAAATATGTCACTAAGTGATGCGGCAGACGAATTAATCCATTTTTCTAGATTACCAAATTCAACTAAAAACCATCATTAATTTCAGAGCTAGATGTAAAATATCAACTCTATGTGCGGTTTAGAATTAACGAGAGCGTTTCCGCACAATAGCTGAACCATCATGGTATTCGGTAGTATCGTGGTATAAGCTACAAAAATATAGGGCATAGTACCAGGGAATAATAGAAAATACTGGCCTAAAATAATGTAACTTCTTGTTATAGTGAATTTATTAAGAACCATTAGGTCATGAGTGTATTCATTCTAATATAGATTCTATACTGCGCCATTAAAGTATCCTTACACTTGGATAAATAATCACAATTTCCAAACAGAACAATATTGGGGTAAATTTGTTTTTTTAATAGATGCACATCTAATCCTGCACATTATTGAATCCAATGTGACTTCAAGAAGCAAAGTTACAAGCATTTGATTAGACGAAGGTTCAGTTTTAAAAGTGACAAACTGGCCTATTCAAAACTCCACAGACTAGACATCAGGTTTGAGAGTGGTGAATGGCTGATTAATGCGTTTGGCTTTAATTTAAAACAAAAGGAACAAAAGAAAACTGAAACAAAAGAACTGGCAAATAAAATGAAAGTTATGAAAAGTACAGAGAAGTAAAAAACTGAAATAAAAACTGCTTTAAATAACGCTTCATTGAAGAAACTGTTTTGTCTCTTTGTTGCGGCTTGTTGGAATCTTTTTGCGCCTTGTATAGGCCGGTTTGACACTTTTAAAACGGGACCTTCGTCTATTCAATTGCTTGTAACTTTACTTCTTGAGGTCACATTAAATAGCGCATCTTTAAAAAAAAATTACCCCAATATTGTTTAGTTTTGAAATTGTGATTATTTTTCCAAGTGTAAGGATACTTTATTGGCGCAGTATATTATGGTTGTTATATATACAGTAAGCCAAAACATTAAGGTACCAGTTATGTTGACCCCCTGTATATCCTTACCAAAGAAAGAAATGTCAGAATTGGAAAAAGCAGCCAATATCTGAATCTTTTAGCTCGATTTTAAGACCTCAATTTAAAAGTTGCAGTTTGCTCCATTGAATGCCCTATGATTTGTACAAAAAGCGTTCGCGAACAAAAAAAACTAGCGACGTGCTTCCATTGATTAGCACGATAAAACTAGCGTCGTGTTTTCGTTGATTAGAACTCAAGGTACAACTTTTGATTTCGTTTCTTCATTAGGTTTTGGATCACCGTTTCTTTAATTCTCAACCAATTTCAACAAATAAGTGCTAAAGAGTACAGGCATTGGCTGCTTGTTTTAATTTTGACATATTTGTTTTACTTAGGATATACAGGGGTGAACATAATTACTGGTATCGTAATTCTTTGGCGGGACTAGCAGCGCAGACGATATCAAACTTTGAATCAATCGTTGTTTGTCAAAAATAATGCCATTGTTACTGTAATGGCGCTGATAGTCAACACACAAGCTATCGCCAGCAATATATTATCTACTACACTGGCTATTTTTAGCCATTCATTATGGTAGTCGTCAAGTTGGTCTCGTAAGCCTTCCTTTTCACAAACTCTTTTGGCATGGCCATCCGGGTACTCCACAAGCGGAATCTCATGCCCATTTGAAATCGTATCCGCAGAATTCTTCTTCGTACCCAGTAATTCACGATTATTTGCAAGTATTGGCGTTGTCGATGAATCAATGGTGTTATCTAAAGCTCTAGTGTCTAGACGATACTCGTTGATAGAAGATTTTGCAGGCGAAGATAATCCGAAGATTTTTCGAAGCCATTCAGGAACTGGTTTGACTTTTTCTTTGTGGTATAATGCCGCCACCAGCACACCAGACACGATGGATAAACATCCAATCAGAATCATTGGAGCGAAGTAATAACCTGTTTGGATTGTAAAAAAAGACAAGACCACTTGACCATTTATTCACTTCACAGTTAGGATGAGAATATCATAATTTTTAGAGGTTATAATCTGGTATAGTTTCTTTGCAGACAATTATTAGATGCTTACTTATTATCGGCATAGCGGTTGATGACGGTGGAAGAGTGTCTCCTATCAGCTGCTGAAAGAGCACTACAGCAAGTAGGTTGGTGATACCAAGGGACACCTTTTCACCAGACGCACTTGGTAGAATGAAAGTCAGCAAATTCAAAATTGACAGGAGCGCACACGGAAGGATGAAACTCAAAACGTGGAACATAGGGTGTCGTTTCAGAATCACGGTGAATATAAGCTCTGGATATAATCTGAATAAAGGTATACAATAGACATGGAATTAATCTGGCTGTCAAGTAGAAAGGTCGAAGGTCACATTTTGGACTCCACACGGTGGAACCTAAAAAGTGCTAAAATCTTCCCCAAAATTGTTCAAGTTCAAAAAAATATGTAATGCGTAGAATGTTCCGTTATGGTTATATGTGGCCGTTCACGGCGAATGAGCCGTAAATTCCTCCCCCGGTCAATTTTGTTTTATTTCGTGTATAGAAAATATACATCATAAGCTTTAAAATGGTATATCATTTGACTTCAAACGATATCCAGAAGCGGGGTTATGGTTTGTTAAACTTTGTTCCTTCAACAAAATTATAGCTTTTTTCGTTTCTACATGTGTCACTTTTTCCACATTGCTCGCAAACAGTCATAATTGGCGGTCATTTCAAATCATCCCCAAGTCAACGAGGTTTAAGAAAGTTCTCTCATTGTTAATTGTTGGTTATACATACCTATACCTATACTTATACTCGTACAATGCCTGGTAACCCACCACTTGAACAGGATTTAGCCAAAGCAAACAAAGACCAGAGCTATTAAAATTTCTATAGCTATCTAAGGTAGAAGATTATTATCCACTTCAACAATAGGATTATTGATTGGTGGTTGACTATCAAAATGAGATAGATGTCGCGCCAGCTTAAGTTACCGATGAATACGACCTTCGTACACATTTTACACTGTAACTCAGAATACAGTTTAGGGAATTTACGGCTCATTCGTGCTGTACGGTCACATATTGGTAACAAAGTAGGTTGATGTTTGGGCGTAAAAGTTTCAACGGGCATTGAGCTTTTCCATCATGTTTCCACGGTAAGGAAATATTCTGAAAAACTATTCTGTTTTTAATTGCTTAATAGCAGACCAACAATATTATTTAGGTGTCACATGATGATTATTATTCAATATTTACTAACATGATTAAAGATCTTTGATCGAGAGTAACTCACCCAGTAACATATTCAGTAACAATACGTTCAAGTGTCACGTCCTGCAATTCCCATATTCCATTTTCCACAAAATATTTCTTAGAATTAAACTTTGCTGTCGAGGATGAACTGAATACATTCAGCTGCTTCAAGTTGTAAGACCAGGAACCAAATCTTAAGGTACAATACTGAGTATCAAAGGGAAAGAGCCGGGCGTCGATAAGACAAGACGTGTGGAATATGAATGGAGTAGGCCAGTACACAGTACCATTGGGATAGATAGTAGCGCCAACGTCTTTTAAACTTTCAAAGTCTTTTTCAACGCTGTGAATATTAATAAAAGATCATATTCAAAAGTAAATAATTTTAATATCGGTCGCTACGTATAACGTATAGTGGCGTACGTGAAGGTCAAAATACGTTTCCGACATAAGCGTGTTTGAAGGATATATTATCCACTATTATATCTCAGTGGCCCGATCCCATTTGAAATTGAAGTTTAAAGTTCAAACTATTAAACTGTATATTAAATAGTTAAAAAGGAATGCCACTATGTATTGTGACCGACGAATTATGCGTGGTTGTCTAAGCTGAAGAAGGACTAAGGTAATCAAAAGGCGGGACACGCTAAAAACGTGTATAACATTGGCCCATAGGACAGTACATACACCCCGGCGTGGTTACCACAATTTACCACGTTTATTGCTCACACCATCTAAATGAAACATATCTCGGGTGTTAAAATTTACTGGGGTAATAATATGAGCTGTCATCTGATCGCAAAAGGGGC
This sequence comes from Amphiura filiformis, assembly GCF_039555335.1. Classification (NCBI taxonomy): domain Eukaryota; kingdom Metazoa; phylum Echinodermata; class Ophiuroidea; order Amphilepidida; family Amphiuridae; genus Amphiura; species Amphiura filiformis. Next base: position 13,565,032 of record NC_092636.1, read on the forward strand.
TGTGCAATAATTATGAGCAGGGGTAAAATTTCTAAACGGCGTGCCAAAAATGCTTCCCACACTCGGCCTGCCAAAAATCGCTTGCCCCTCCCCCACGGCGAGCGAAAAATCTTTGCCCTCCCCTTGCATATACCAAATTTTGTGATCCCAATTTGCAAACCTTGATCTAGATATACATTGCGAGCGCATCGACCTGGAACACTTGCCTATTTGAGCGTTTCCGTACTGTTTTCCTTAGCCATTTTACAGCGTTTTATTTAAAAGGTGCCATGAACATGATGAATGTGGTGCCATGAATGTGTGCCAAAATCACTTGCCCCTCCCCCATCCCTCAGCTTGCCAAAACGTGTCCCCCCTGCTTTCGGTTGGCACAGCCCCCCCCTAGATAAACATTAAGATTACACATTTGATAATAATGAGATATCATGCACTGACTCTAAATTTATGCTTTCCAATCTGTCCAGTGGCAATCATTGATGGCATTGCTTGCGTCGTTTATCATATACATTAATAGGGAAGCACCATTAGACTTCCAGGGGGTAGGAAGTTTTTTAAAAAGATTCCCCCACTACATGAGCAAAAAAAACTTTCTCCACCTAACTGTGTATACCTAACTTTGTATAAATGCATGAAATTAAAAATTAAAAAAAACTTGGCGCCTTCGGCAGCGAAAAAAACCCAACTCCCTAACCCTCCCCTCTAAGTCTAATGATGCGTCCCTTAGAAATAACTCTTTATTCTAGCTTTCCATTTTCAAATGAAGGGAGGGGCGTGGAAAACTTACTTTTCAAACAAGTGAAGATCAGGTCGCCAAATGTCCGAAGTTGGAATAATTAAATATGTAATATCGGGATATTCTCTTGTGCTCCAAGTTAAAAATCATCATGCCATTGCTGAATAAAATATGAATGAATATCAAGATAAATTAATAAATAAATTGATAATAATTATATATTTTCACCATACTGTTTTATGACATTCACTGACTTTGAATTATTACTCACCATAGACAAAAATCCACTCATTTTTAAAGTTTGCTCTCTTTCGTTCTGCAATGAAACCATATGAAAATTAATTTAAGAATTCGTAAGAATATCATATAAAAACATTCAAAAGGTAATGGTAACGTAAATCTTTTCCTATATCCCATCATGCATAATTCCAGGTGGAGTACTTCCACCGCGTTCCGACGGCATTGTTTCGCAAAATACAATAATACATCATTTGATTTATTAGGATATGGATATATGTCTGATGTGACGTGTCATGTCAAAAGCAGACACTTTTGGGCAGGATCGTAAATGGAGAAATACCCAAAAATTTGCCCGGGGTTGATTTTTATTTGGGTTTGTTGCGAATTTGTGATGTTATTAATGTTTAAAATATTGTCTGATAGTTTCAGACCGGAATATAACTGGCATCTTGTATTTTTTGAGACATTTTTAAAGGTAATTCCTATTCCCAACATTGTCAATAATATTTTCAAAGGCCGATATCTCAATTTCCAATTTTATAATACCATAACTTACGAACTCAATATCTTTTATGATATTTAAAAACCTCAAAATTTATAACCTGCCCAAACGTGTCTGGTTTTGACATGACACGTCACATATGGGCTGGTACCTCCATTATCAGGATACGGATATAATATGGGCTGGTACCTTCATCGGAGAAAAGGAATCCTCTTCTCGATGCAGTTCACTTTAATACAAATGGCAGTGGATGACTGATACAAAACAGGTACGCAGGTGTTATTGCATATTGTCATCACGGGGGTCATGTTTCCTATCGCTTAAGCCTTTATATACGTTTTTACCGTATATCTACCAAAGGGGAACTCCAAACTGGGCCTTTAAGATTTTGCAATGGAAGTACAATCTTGGTAAAGCAAAGGTGCAGAAGAATAAAGGAAAACAGATATTAAATGAAATAATCATTACAGATATTAAATGAAATGTGACCGTACACCACGAATCAGCCGTGAAGTCGGCCCGGTCAATTTTGTTTTATTTCGTATTTAGAAAATATATATCATAAGCTTTAAAATTGTACGAGGGTCCTTCAACAAGTTCTACCTCCATCATCACTTCTCTGTTATCTTACATGCCAGGATATTGAAATTACCCATGATTATACTCTTAAATTTTGGCTACAAAATAAATGTTATTTGATTAAAATGTGATTTGTAGTTGTTAAGATATCTTGGCTAAAATGAATCCAGATTTGGTACGTTGGAAACGGTCTGAAAAGAAAGGCTAATTTTGAATAAAAAGGTTGCCAACATCTATGTGGAAAACATTAAAGATTTCATTCAGCCTTCGGCTTCATGGAATACGGCTACAGACCGTAGATATTTTCTGGTATTTCGTGAACAAACAGGGGGTAAACTTATATTATCCTTGTCGGCTTTCTGTTAAATTTCAAACGTCAGGAACTAGCGGCTGATAAACTACCAAATAACAGATAACCATCACGTATCACCCAACTCATCAGGTAAAGGCCATCACTCGTTAACAACAATTTATATTGTAAAAATTGCCCATGAGCGAAAGATTAATGTCAATGGTAAATTTGAGTCAAATTTATTTACCGTGCACTTCAGCGATCTGTTGAATATTTTGAATAAATTCAATATCATGAATACGGCACAAGCCCGGGGCACAAGTAATTGTATAAGTATATTAAGGGTAGACGAGGTATTGTTGGTCGAAGCAACCTAAAAATCGATTTTCATTATCTAGATCAATATATTATTGAAAATTAACAATTTGATGTTTTGCAAAGTTATGTACGTTTTACAAAAGTGTTGTTGTTTCAGCCCTCTTTACAACGTAACTCAAGAACCGCAGCACCTATAAAAGTATATCTGTGATATTTTAATTTTTCTACACGCTCGCTATGAATTGAGCAATGTAGTTTTTGCCAAAGCTCACTACCATTCGTAAGATGGTTTCATTACCATTGAGGTATAGGTACTACATACTCTGAAAATTTTAGAAAATTCGCACGAGGCCGGTTTTTTTTAAATCACATTTTTGTTCCTAAAATGGGGGTTATAGCGCCCTCAACGGGCACTCTCTCCATAGGGCTACATGTAAAGACCAGTTATAGACAAATGGCCCTAAAATAAAACGGCCTCGTTTATTTTTGCATATGGTGTAGATTTAACATCTGGAATGTAATGCAAGTGGTGTCGTTGCTGCTCTTCTAAATTCATTTTTAAAATGTCCGCCCCAGACCAAGGTGTGAACTACCAAATCACAACAGTTTAAAATAATTAATAACCTTAAGCAAACGCCACTTGATCTATAGATTTAGACAAGTTAATTGTTCGTCATTCTCTTACATTAACAAAGAAGAAACATATTTTTTAGTTTGGGGGACTATCTTGGTCTTAAAGTCAATGGTTTAGGTAGCCTTTTCTTTAGCCAAGCTGAGAAACTGTTACTCATTGTCAAAAATTCATTTGTAAAAAGATTTATATTTCATTTTATGAAAAGTCTCCCTTACCAAGTCTATGACCTGCTGAACAGTCAGATCAACAATAACTTCAATTTGAGTGCTTGAATTCACTACAGGTCTCGGTGATGTCGGACCATAGTCTGCTAGCAGCTCCTTGGTTAAGTTATAATGGTCTCCTCTTGGTGGACTGGCAATTGTGCCTTTGAAAAACAAATATAAACAAGACCTTACGTTATCTATGCTTTAAAGAGAATTAGAATATCGGAATAAGTTTCTCAATTTCCATCCAAATACAACGAATGCTTAAATAACACCAAAATGATTAAAAAAACACAAAATGGTGGAGATGCAAGTATGAGCTGTTTGACATTATTCTTATAGCCCGTTTTGAATGTTGAATACTTTCGTTAGATAGGTTATAGGGGGATTTGCCATTTGGCCTAATGCCATTTGGTCTAATATCCATTTCGTCTACATCCATTTCTTCTAAACCCATATGGTCTATATCAACTACGTCCAATAATCATTTGGTCCTTTAACCATTTGGTCCGATAACCATTTGGTCCGATAACCATTTAGTCTAATAACCAATAAGTCTAAAACCATTGAGTCTAACAACCATTTAGTCTAATACCCATTTGGTCTATAACCAATAGGTCTAATAGCCTTTTGGTCTAATACTCATTTGGTCTACAAACCATTTAGTCTTACAAGCATTTAGTTTATTAATAAATAGACGAAATGGTATTAGACTAACTGGTTATTAGACCCTTCTAGTATTAGACCTAACGGTTATTTGACCAAATGGGTATTATACCAAATGGATATTAAAGAAATATTAGACCAAATGGTTATTAGACTATATGGTTAGTAGACATACCGGTTATTAGCCCAAACAATATTAGACTAAATGGACATTAGACTCTATGATTATTAGACTACGTGGCAATTAGTCTTTCTGGTAATAGACCAATTGAATATAGACAAAACGGGAATTAGACGAAATGGTATTAGACCAAACGGCAAAAGACCGGTTATAGATGCATTACCCCCATAACAATATTCCATATAATAAGTAAGGTAAGATAAAAGAACAGTACAATTGATATAATGAATTTTTGGGCAAGAAGTTCTTGACCTGGAACATAACTTGCTAACATTTTCAATAAGAGATTTCCATGTCAAATTTTCATCTATAATCATGCCTATTGTACTGGTAATTCTCGTCTAATTAAATTGAATGATCTAAGTGGTTGGAATAGTCTATACTTGCAGTCTGGTGAATGTGTTTTTTCGATTCAATGTGATGAATGTGATAGAGACTATTTTTTAAAATTGATGACTGTCGTGATGAAAGTATCTTTTGTAATCGGGTGAACAATATATTAAATATGTGATATGAATAAGCCGAAAAAAATTCTTAAAACAATTACGGCCATTTATTATTAGCCTCATATTCCGTTATATATGTATAGCTATGGGTGTCCTATCCAGGGATACCAAAGTAAGTATAAACATTCCCCACATAATTTCGCTATGACTTTAGTCTTTATAATGTGTGTGCGCCCTTTAAATTTGTAACTTCTGGCTATGTACAAAAATATAAACAAAATTTTCGGCTAAAAATTCTATGAACATGCAATTTCACCAAATTTTCGCCTAAAAATAAAAAGAAATGATTATTTCAAACTGACTAAGAAGTATATAGTCAATATTTCTTGGAATAATTTTACGACAGCCAAATGAAAATCATGGATTTTACTGTAGATAGAAACCTATGGTGGGCCTCGCCACCCCTTAGGTTAAAGACCACTAATAGGCCTGGGCGATACATTGAAATACGACGAGGAACTATTTGTTTTCATGGCATTCGAAAAAACTGCATTAAAATCGCTGAAATTGCTCAAGTTATATAGCCAAAAAAGTACTTTTTAGAGTTTGATGCTTCAAAATGGTACATTTTCTCTCATTATATGACATTTTTGATGTAATAGTACCAAAATTCATACGCACGGCTTCGGTTTTTAGTAAATAGTCGCCCTATCATATTGTAACTTTCACCTTCGAGGGCGCACTGTCATTTTAAGGTGTTTACGGTTCAGTGCGTTAAAACAAGAAAAGTCTCAGGTCAACCTATGTTGAATTTTTGATCATTTGGCATCTAAATCATATAGTTTCACCTGATATTGGTGACATTGAACTGTGAGAGTTCTGAATATGAGAAAATTCCACCCGAAATTAGGCATTTTCCCATTAAAACACGTGTAATACATAATTAGTGGTATTTAACCCTTAATGACCGTTTTTAATTGTCGGTCCCGTTTGGTTGTAAAGATGCGCATTTGTTTATTACGACGGACGAAAAACCTGAGGGTGTTGGTACAACCCCTTCGTAGTTCTAGGGTACACAAAACAAACGTATATATGTAACATGAAAATATAACGATACAAATATTAGCACACATAATTTTGGACTGCTTTTGACACATTTAGGAATTCAGCACATGGTGCATGCTCATGCTTATCCACATAGAGGATTCCATTACCATGATTAATCAAATTTGCAATTCGCAAGTAATGCAATGTTTATTCAGGCAGAAAGCCTTCAAGTTTAATACATGGTGCTTTTAGGAAAATCACACGCGGCATTAAATTATCTGAATAAACACAATATGACACTTGCAGGCCAACATAACGAGGTAAATTGGTAGAAACTCCACTGACTGGTTTGACTGTTTAAGGGGCCGTTCACAAACACTTGTTATGGGGGCTGATGCAAAAAGAGGGGCCCTGAAAAGTTTGACCCTCCTAAGGGGGGGCTCTGAAAACAATGACCACAAATTTTCCTGGAAAAATTAAGTTTATATGCTTTTCTATGGGGTTGACCCATAATTTTCATTTCAAAAAATGGGTGCCCTGAAAAAAGTCTGTAAAGGGGGGCCCCGAAAAGTTTTCGCGATGAAATTTGTTTGCATCAGCCCCCCTTACAAGTGTTTGTGAACGGTCCCTAACGTGGAGTGCTATAATGGGACTACAAACAAAATGAATTTATCTGATTTCGTTCCGGTGTAAGTTGGTACATGTCTAATCATTACACAAAAAACCAGGTTTGAAATAAATAACCCAAAACAACAATCATATTATAAAGATCGTACATTATGGATAAAAGCTTCATATTTATATAGTACTTCATTATGGTGGGTGTTTTTTTTTTCAGTATTAAGCATTGTTTTAGGTCTTAAGTCTTAAGTTTTAGTCTTAAGTCTTAAGCCCTTGGTCACAGGTCTTGTCTGTAAAGCAATGCACAACATGTTTTTATCCGATAGAGCCTTCATTACTACAGGCTGTATCAAAATGATTGTTAAGAAACAATAATATTGATCTGAATCATATCAGTTGTTTTTAAAAGAAAAGTACTAAAAATATACAAACTATACCACCGGTAACAATATTGGAACTTAATATGGGAACATAATGCTACTCTGGGTATTTTTTTTCCTCTGTAAAACTTGTAGAAACTAAATTTATTGTATGAAAGAATAAAACTATTATACTTACCGGGTAAGAAATACCATATTAACATTAGCCACCACATCGAACCAATAGTATATTTTCTCATCTTAGCCGGCATGTTGTGTTAACGTTAAGTCGTATAGTGAACTAGCGCATGCTAATGTGTCTTTGGATATAAGCTGCATCATACGTGTATGGCACCTGGGCATGGTAATACTGACCATAATATTAATGATACATCAGGCATTGTCAGGGGAATGCATGCTAATAAATTAAAATGCACTGCGTAAAAGAAACTCCATTAAGGCGTGGGGTATGGGTGAACTTGAGGTATCTGGAGAGGGGAAGAAACGAGTTACCCCAAATCACAGCGACAGGTAGTGACTGGGCCGCCGAGTGCGAATATGTATTTATTTTGGAAGGTTCGTGTTTGTTTTAAATTTTTGGGCGTTTTTCCAAAATTTGATATTTGGTGATGTTTCAAAAAAGCGACATGCCAAAGACACTCTTTGGGCAAATACTGTGTTATTGTTATAGCAGTTCTTTTCCACATAGGCCTACCTACGTTACCAGTCGCTTTGGTGATTTACTAATATATTTTGTGACTGCAATTTGGCGTTTTCAATACGTTTTAAGCTTATCATGAAATTGAGAAAATATCTGGTCAAGCTCCTTTTAGAATTTTTACCTGATCGTCGGCTTTTGCAGGCAACAGAATGCGGATTTGCTCACGATAGATGTCGTATTCCTCTATGTGGGCCGCTTGATGATAAAATTACTTTGAATTCCTCGTCTGGAAACAGGGTTTCGGACTTCTTATGGAACAGCTGTAGTCTTCGACGCCGAATCAAATCTCATAAAAAGGGCACGACTGGCGAGTATGTTTTTTAATATTTCCCGCACGAAAACTTGCGTCTACGTATATACTATACTTCTTTGGAAACGTTTGTTGACATTTGACCATTCTTTGTATAATGCCCTGCTATGACCTTGATATGTACGCTTGATTGGGTGCTGTTATAGCATCCACTTAAGCACCTGGTCAGTAGATAATCCTACAGGGATACAGAAGTTTACCTATGGAGTGAACATGGTGAAAGACCCATTATTGATTAGGCGCGGATATTAAAAGCACAGGTCCTTTGCGTGTATAGTAGATCAATGTTTGGATTTTTTTTACTAAAATACTAACTGGATTCTGCATTATGTATTTATTTATTTATTTAGGCCTAGGCCTATGACTATTTATTTATTTTGTTTATTTATTTACTGACTTATTTATTTATTTGGTTAATTAGTAAGTAATTAATAACATTCCATGATTCATCGGTTTATTATTGATTGCTGATAACATGAAAACTTGATTGATTGATTGATAGCTATTTCACATATGTGACGTGTCATGTCAAAAGCAGACACTTTTGGGCAGGATTGTAAATGGAGAAATAGCCAAAAATCTGCCAGGGGTGATTTTTTCACAATTTGGGTTTGTTGCGAATTTATGAGGTTATTAATGTTTAAAATATTGTCTGATAGTTTCAGACCAGAATATAACCGGCATCTTGTATTTTTTTAGATATTTTTTTGAGCAATATCAAGGATTACTATCAAACTTCTCACAGCTAATAGTTTGTTGGCTCCGTTGCAATGCACTGAGATTTACAACAGGGAGGTCCCGGATTCGATTCCCACCTCTGCTTTTTTTTTTTTTTTCAAGGCTGAGAAAAAATGCAATTTCTGAACTGCAAACTTATTTTGGCGCGATCTGAGCTGGTCCTTTTATGATGGCTATGTCTCTACAGGCTCACTCCCTCTGGAATCCAAACCAGGTTCCCGCCCATTATACATCCCTTAAGGTTATTACATGGGTTTTTCCACAGATCCTATTCATGTGCTTGATTCCAGAGGGGCGTAAGATAATAACAGAAATTGTCATTCAGAAAAAAGGAACTCAGGGGCACATGCACATGAACCTATGAAACTTGGCATAGCTCGTGAGTCATCCTAGTTGGCCAGTCAAAATATGAAATCAACCACCACTAATTGCAACAGAATCCATTTCACATGCGATTTTTCCCAAAATCTCACTCAAAAACATATCAAAAGTACCCGAAAATTCAGGTAGAGGAACAGTGCCTAATTTGCATAAATCCAAAATGGCTGCTTATACAGGGGTGAAATATAAGAGTTAGTTAAATGTATTAGTAAAAAGTCAATTTTCAAAACATCATTTACATGAAGATCAAGAAATACCAAGCTAATTTTGACATTAATTGACAGAGAATTATCTCTTCTTTGTTGAGATGCTCACCTTTGTTTCATAACCATTAAGGTATAGGACATTTTTTGTTTTTGATATAGCCCCGGAATGAAATGTATTTAATTATGTTTGTACTCACTCATGTAGCATTGTGTGTGAATTTTACATCCGAACTAAGTGCTATTCTTTTTTATGGGCATTTTAGTGTCTAAAATGGCCCAAAATGAGGGTTTTTAAATATTGCCGTCCGTTCCATTTCTAATCGTCCATAGACTTTAGATGTAAAATAAAAAGGCTCATAAAAATTTAATAGCACTTAGTTCGGATGTAAAATTGACACAAAATGCTTTTTGAGTGATTACAAAGATAATTAAATAATTTTCATTCGGGGGCTATGTGGAAATTGTTTGTACAATGACATTTCACAATAAAATGTCCATTGGAAACAAAGGTGTGCTATTATCAAAGAGTCAGGAGACGTTGGCGCGCAGAAAAACAGGCATGTAAATATGCCCGAAAATATGGAATTTTGACCTTTGACCTCTATTAAATATGTGCGCCATCAAAATCCAAAAAAGTATTGGCTGCAAAATGATACTTACTCTGGAGATCTATAATTTGTTCTTGATTTTGGTACTTCAAAAATGCAAAATGCAGGTTGGGTTGATGATGGCGCAAGATGTTATGCACCTCCGAAGTGTATCATTATAAACTAGGCTCAGAGAGGCTGAAATTTCAAGAAATTGTTTCAGCCGAACGAGAGCACTGTACCCGTTTATATTAATAGGGTCCGCAACATATAAGTTCCCCCTAATACCTTCTTAAATAAGTCGAAAAATGTCTTACGAAATGTAAAAAAGATATGTATAGCCCTATTATTTTGTTTACCGCTGTGGACCAAGTAATAGCGTCACACATCATTGCATTCAGTCACAATAGAGGTTATCCACTTTACTCATGCGTGACTTCTAACAAAAGGCGCTGGTTCCCGTAGTATTCCTCATTCAGACCAATTCAGTGCACGACCTCGGAGTTACCTGCAGGACTTTGGCGGGCTATTTTGAAAGTCCTAAATAAGGTATAGCAGTCGCTGATAGGATATGCAGCTTATAGAACACGGATAACCTCTATGGTTAATTGTGTAAGAAAAGACACCGTTTTAAAAGTTGCACCTGAGTCCGTAGCAATCAGGTTTTCTTTAACAAACACATGGATATGCCTGGCTTCTGTATTGTTTGAGAGTTGACTCCTATGGACTCAGATGCAATTTTAACACCGTTTTTAAACAAATAGACCGTTTTAAAAAGTGGTCACTTTTTTACATAATGACCCATTGTGACTGAACGCAAAGACATGTGACGCTATAATTTGGTCCACATGGGTAAAACAATTAAGGCAACACATATCTTTTTACACGTTTGCATTTCGGCAAATATTTTCTTGTTTATTTAAAAAGGTATTTAGGGGGACTTATAAGTTGTGGACCCTATACATTTGAGTTGGTGCTGTTAAAATATGTACCAATATGATTTTTTAGAGAAAATTATATTTTTTGTATCGCAACCCCCCCTTACTAGTATTTGGGTACATAGTAGGAAGACTGGCTCTTAACTACCCTTCGTAGCACATATAAAACCTGCACGCTAAACAATGTATTATCTGAAACCGGCACGCTAAACAATAGATGTTAAATTATAACTGTTTATCAGGGACAGTCTGTGTAGCTCAGTGGTAGAGCGCTCGCCCGACAAGCGAGAGGTCTGGGGTTCAAGTCCCCGCACAGGCAGGTATGTCCGGAGTTTTTTCTCTGGTATATCTGCCTATGCATGTTATGTTTCCACTTGTAAATTCATGTTTAAATTTGCTAGTGTGCGATGCGTAATTCTTCTTTCCCCTGTATATCGATATATTAAGAATAACGATTAAGCATCATTAATTCGATCTCGTGCGCTAGTTGTAATGTTTGAATATTTCCATGTTCCAGTGTATGATGCGTAAGCCTCTTCCTCTGTTTGTTTTAGCTCGATTTATATACCAGCAAAAAATACGAATATACATTTTGTGGTATTAAAATATAGGTTATGGTATTTGTTTATGTGCAGAATGTGAATCATAGATAACAAATTGTGTATCACTTGGAGCTATTATTGCCATAAATTATGCTTAATGAACCCAAATAAATCAAACTTCTAAGGAGAATAATTGAGTTTCTGTCAATTGAAAAGTTCAAAAAACGCTAAAAAATGGGGATTGTCATATACAAGATGACACCATTGCAAAATATTCAGCATTAAATGAAATACATGTATGTCTAAAAATAAACACACACTAGCGCATAGTTATCATGATCATGCTTTATAATGCTGTATGAATTGTAAAATTCCATTGTCGTGTGTTTTAATACAAGTAGATTTTAAAGTTTAAATTACATAACTTAAGTCCCGTTAATATTATTATGGCGTATATTCTGTGCATATTCACAGTCGTAGTATGACGTCTTTTTGATCGTTGCCAGGTCAACTGGTTCATGCTCTCTGTGTTCAAAACCATGACAGGAGGATGACACTACACTGCACAGGGCTAAATGTCGGGACCCAGGTCACAGTTCGAGGAGAGATGATAAGTATACCACCACGCGACAACGCCTGGTAAATAATTAAATTGTACAGGCAGGGAAACTAAAATTATGTAAGCGGTAGTATCTTAACCGCCGAAACCATAAAATCAATACATGTGTATCTGCTATGCACAATTTGATATTCCCGACGATAAATCTTTGGATAACGGAATAGAAAATGATGAATATCTCCCGTAATTTTTGGTTTCTAAAGAAGCCAATTGTAAGGCTTGCACTGGAATATAATGTTGAAAGAAAATTATAGTCGTATAGCGTGCGTATTGACAAACAACCGTGCGTTTTGAAATCAAAGACTGACAAAAATTCAGATTGTACATGTGCAGAACAAAAAAATGACAGCTGCCCTTATATGTAAACACTCATATAGAACATAACACGGTATTAGACCACCGGAGGCAGGCTATAAAACATATGACGTACCAGGCTCACTGACATCTACAGAGGTCAGTCACCAGGCTATTGTCAATAGCCTCAGTCGGATATCCCCCGGCCCATTATGCGTCTCAAAACTATTAAACAGATCGGAACAAAATGGCCATGCGTGGCTGTTGAAGAACAAGTGGATTCGATCTACCATCATGACGATTTCTGCCATGAAGATATCGGGGCGATGACACTGTGCCACGGCCATTTGCGGAAACAAATAGCCACCAGTGATCTGCACCAGGTCATGAGCAAAATCAGACTTGTAACACCCAAAAGTAACAAGAAATAGCACACAAAGCTTGTGTGTAGGTAAACACAAAGGAAATGACCAAACTCTTAAATTTTGAAAGTTTGAAAATGTCAAAAAATATGATACTGACTGGCCATAGGGCCCTGTTGATTGTTATCTTCCATTTCCAAATAACAAGTAAAGAGTACCTTTTAGATGGTAAGTAGTTTACTGTTTCTTAATTCGTATTTTGCCAACAATTTTTCTAAAATCAGAGCAAATTGAAATTACCCCTGAACAACCAAAAATGTGCTGTTTTGACCAAAAACTTAGGTTTTTGAAGAATAACTATGTAACAATAGGTCGTAGATGCCACAAACAATACATTTTAGAAATCCTCGTTATCAGACAAAATACATTGGTGAATCTGTCGACAAGATTGGAGAATTTTTTATCCCTGTGTGACCTTTCGAGACTTCTAGAGGTCACTAGGGGTCAAATACAAAGTGCCTTCACATCTTAAAATAAACTCTGGACCATGTACTTCATGTGGACACTATCATGCTTTTTTCACAAAGTACCCATGATTCTACCATATTTGGGTGCTTAGCAGCTAAACCATACACAGAAGTCTAGCAGCGGGCCTAGCAGATGATGTCAAACCTTTGATTTAATTATTTGTTTGTCAGAAGTAACGACATCGTTACTGCAATGGCGCTGATAGTCAACACACAAGCTATCGCCAGCAATATATTATCTACTACACTGGCTATTTTATGCCATTCATTATTGTCGTCGGCAAGTTGATCTCGTAACTTGAAGCCTTCCTTTTCACAAACTCTTTTGGCAAAGCCATCTGGGTACTCCACAAGCGGAATCTCATGCCCATTTGAAACTGTGTCTGCAGAAATCTTCTTCTTATCCAGTAACTCGCGATTATTTGCATCTATTGGCGTTGTCGATGAATCAATGGTCTTAACTAAAGCTCTCGTATCTAGACGATACTCGTTGATAGAAGATTTTGCAGGCGAAGATAATCTGAAGATTTTTCGAAGCCATTCAGGAACTGGTTTGACTTTTTCTTTGTGGTATAATGCCGCCACCAGCACACCAGACACGATGGATAAACAACCAATCAGAATCATTGGAGCGAAATAATAACCTATTTTGGATTATAAAAAAGAAAAAAAACGATTTGACCATTTTGTTCATTTCACAGTATGAGAATATCATCAGTTTAAATCAAATTATGCAGACAATTATTAGATGCTTACTTATTATCGGCATAGTATCCGATGACGGTGGAAGAGTGTCTCCTATTAACTGCTGAAAGAGCACTAAAGCAAGTAGGTTGGTGATGCCAAGGGACACCTTTTCACCAGACGCAGTTGGCAGCATAAAAACCAGCAAATTCAAAATTGACAGCAACGCACATGGAAGGATGAAACTCAATATGTGAAACCAAGGGCGGCGTTTAAGAGCCACGGTAAATACCAACTCTGGGTATAATCTGATTACACACGGTATATAAATAAACAGAAACATTTCATGTACATTATTCTAATCAAATGAAAAAACGGTTTTATCCCAGATCGCAACAATATTCTGACTTTCCACGTGCTTCAATCCAGGGGTGACCCATGAAGAGATCTGAGTAGTGATAACGATCATATCCAGCCTAAGGAGGAGGGAACATTACCAATTGATCTGCAACTTTTATCTATATATTTTCGATGGTATGAATTCGAATTAACGGTTTGATTGGTTTCTATCACGTTTCATGTCTAAAAATATCCTTAGAAAGAAGCCATGACATGATGTCAGTCCTCCATTATAACATATGGTACCAAATTTAGATTCTACCTCTTGTCTGTAAAAGGTTTTGTTTTTGTTGATATTTCAACATTGAACAACATTTATTTTCATTTTAGACTTTTTTATAGTCTATGTTTTCTTCATTTCAGCTTAATTTAGCAGTTGTCATGGTTGTGTGTAAATTCCTATTACTATACGTTGTAATAAAACACGATTTTAAATATTTGTATATTAATTTTCTCTGAGGGTTTGCAGCAAAATTGATATTTTATTTTCCTTGGTATGGGTTTCAGTTGTGGCTAGTAGTCAGGTAATGATGATGGTGATGATGATGATGATATGATGATGATGATGACGACGACGACGACGATGATGATGATAATGATGACGATGATGATGATGATGATGATGATGATGATGATGATGACGATGATGATGATGATGATGATGATGATGATAATTAATACACAAACGACAAGAGGAACAAACATGCCTAGCATGTAATTCTATTTTAACATGGAAACGTTTGACCTCTTATCTTCTCACAAAACTAAGATTATGCATATCTTATCTCTTCAATAAACATTGTAAAAGTCGATTTGGCCTTGACACGTGGGGCTTGCCGAAAATGTGAGCATGTCTACTATTTCCATGCTGTGAGTGATACCATAGAAACGTGCTCTTTGTTTAAACATTACAAGTAACATGAGTGGTAAACATTAATGTTTTATATTGCTTTCAAACCCCCCCCCCCAAAGCAATGTTGGAGCCAATACTAGACCAATTGTCCGTTCCTGTCTCAGTATCAAAACAACATTGACTGGTGGGTGCGGGAGGGGGGTTGAGAATTTCATACTAAATTAAATCCCTCATCACTGCCATCATCGTCACCATCACGACTCTAATAATCATCTGACATCAGTTGTATTATCCATCATCATCATCATCATCATCATCATCATCATCATCAACATCATCATCATCATCATCATCGTCAACAACAACAACAACAACAACAACAAAAACAACATCATCATCATCATCATCATCATCTAAACCATCATCATTATCACCATCATCATCACCATCATCATCATCATCGTCGTCGTCATCATCATTTACACTATAGCCACACAAATAGAAATCTTACATTAACTGCAAGTCATCAGAAAAACAAAATATTTTAAACAAATTATTGTTTTATTACTGTGCGCACAGTTTGCAACAATAACATCAACTGCTAGATTATGCTCAAATGAAAAATAAAATAGACTTTCAAAAATCTATAATGAAAAAATATTTTTTATTGGTAAAAGTAACTGCAAAACAGTTTCATTAATAACATTATTGGTGTTGGGTCGTTATCACCATTTGCTGAGCAAATGACCTTACGCAAAGAATAGAAATATAATCTACACGGCACTGGCTGTTGATGCTATTTTCATGCATGATTGATCATAAAATGAATAGAAATATGTGATGCGATCAAGCAAAATCAGTCGGAACCCGGAAATATTGATTTTGATCTATAGCTAAACAAAGAAAATATTTCTTTTTATTTCCTCTTGTTTAAAAACTCTTTAATTGCTCATATCTTTGGAACTGGTTGTTCAATTTCAACGGGGTTTTCTTCCAAATGCAGCTTTGTAAATGCTTTTTACTATCCTATAAGAAACTGAAAATTTAATATTTCCGAGTTTCGACTGATTTTGCTTGATCGCATCACATATAATCTACACGACACTGGCTGTTAATGCTATTATCATGCATGATTGATCATAAAAACAGTTTACGAATCACAGTAACAGTGGTTGTTCAATTTCAACGGGGTTTTCTTCTGCTATAAGAAACTGAAAATTTAATATTTCCGGGTTTCGACTGAGTAACTCACCCTGCATCACCATAAACGTTAACAATACGGTCAAGTGTCACGCCTTCCAATTCCCATATTCCATTTTCCACGAAATATTTCTTGAAATTAGACACATTTGTTGTTAAGGGTGAACCGACTAGATTCAACTGTTTCATGTTGTAAGACCAGGATCCAAATCTTAAGGTACAATGCTGAGTATCAAAGGGAAAGAGTCGGGCGTCGATGCGGCAAGACGTGCACAATATGAACGGAGTAACCCAGTACACAGTACCATCGGGATAGAGAGTAGCACCAACGTCTTTTAAACTCTCGAAGGTTTTTTCAACGCTGTGAATAAAATTAAAAGAGCACACTCAAAGTAACATATTCTTGGGGTGTGGTTAACTAAGCTGAAGACGGACGTAAATAACGTCAACTCCCAAGAATCGGTTCTTGGTGTACTTTTCTTTCTTTTCCAGATAGCTGATTGTTTTTGGTTTCCCTTTACCTATTCTCGACATTAATGTTGTGTTTGGTGTTTCACAGCTATCTAGTATACCGTAGAGTCAAGAAGTGGTATATCACATACCATGATCGCGTAACATGTGAAGAAATCTTAGAAGGACATTCATTTTATTATAAGGCTTTGCATATTCTATTTGCGATCCCCGTATTTTGGGTCTCGATTCGGCCTTACTTGCAGGTCAATTTATGCAAGCCGTAGGTCATTTAAATAATAATTATGTTCTATATAATATTAGTATATAGGACATACCGGTAGTGAATCAAGAACAATGTACAATAAATAATTCTTCAGTCTGGCTTTATGTCATTCCACGTAAAACTCACTTTTGATATAAGTGTAGATCTGGACGCCAAATTCCTGAAGTTGGAATAGTTAAGTAGGGAATATCAGGATATTCGCTTGTGCTCCAAGTCAGAAAATCATCATGCCATGTCTGATAATAATAATAATAATAATAATAATAATAATAATAATAATAATAATAATAATAATAATGAAAGTATGTATGATGATTGATAAGATACATACATTTTTCCCCATAATTATTAGTTATATCGTGACATTCACTGACTTTTGTTATTCCGTAGAACATCGTCTACATAATATATAAAAGTGTTTTTGACGAAGGCTAAATTGATGAAGACATTTTCCATCTCCGGCTGTTTCGTATCGCACGAGCATATCACAGGGCATCAGACTTTGAACGTACTAGTGAAGTGCAATATATTCAAAAATTGTTTTAAGCTATTGCTATGGTAGTTAATCCTGTTACATCATCACTCCTTCCCACCACCATCTATATCAGGGTGAACCAGCCATCGCTGAACAGAGACGGGGGCCGATACAAACTACCTAGAGTGTACGACCCGATTTTAGGGTCAAGTGTCCGAGGTCGCTGACCTCTAAATTGGGTTGCCAGTCTGCTGATGAAAGTCGAAGTGTCGACTGAAAATTCCAGGTACGCAAATTTTTGTGTTGTGATCAAAGGTTTAAACCACTAAATTATGAAGGAAATCTGTGTAATGATATCTGAGTGTTTTTGTATTGTATAAATTTGTATGTAAGTGCAACTTTCAAATCTGGACCTCGCTCAATTAAATTGACCGGTGTTTTATTGTTTTCTGGGCTATCGTATCAAATGAGGTGTCAAAATACGCATGCTTCCAACGCATTTTTCAGATTTGCAATACAATAGCCACTTTTTGAATAATGGCCATTGTTTAAGGGGGGTTAGTTACTTTATTGAGATGTTTACTTGAAATGTGCGTACGCATAGTTAAGAGAGTGATCGGATGGCCAATTTGACCATGAGATTGTTCTTGTAGCCATGTTGTTGTTGTTGTTTTTTGTTTTGTTTTTAGTCAGGTGAGGTACTTGTAAAGTATTAATTTACAAACCTCTTTGCTGGATTAATGGTATATTATAATGTAGCTTTCTATATTTTAGCCATTGTACAGCATATTATTTTGTTTAAAAAATAATTGATTACGGATGTCTCATTAAAGGTCAGGTCTATTGCAAAAACAAGTTTATCTCTATTCGAAGAGAATAATTATTACATTATAAGTTGACACTCCTTGCAATTTTTTTATGCGTATTTCTCCTGAAAAAAGATAAATTGTGTGGGTAAAGTTGGGGCTCGTACGTGTTCTTCCCCCGTTTGAAGCGAAATTAATTTTCAAGGCAGCGGGCAATGACGTAAGTAAATGAAGCGGGCACTATATCATGCTCTCATTTACTTGTGTGACACATTTGACATTAGCAACAATGAGTTGTACTTTTATTTACCATAACAATGCTGCATAACAATATGAAGACTATTGTTCTCATTTCGGAAACAAAGCCCACCCAGTATTGTTACTATGCTTTTGCTTTGTAATATTTCATCCAACTAAAACTATAATAACTATAGCATTGCAATATACAGGGAAATCAGATACATGAGTTTGTGGACTTAAGGTTATTAATTATTTTAAACTGTTGTGATTTGGTAGTTCACAGCATCTTATGAATGGTAGTGAGCTTTGGCAAACATTGCATTGCTCAATTCATAGCGAGCGTGTAGAAGAATTAAAATATCACAGATATAGTTTTATAGGCGCTGCGGTTTTTGAGTTACGTTGTGAAGAGGGCTGAAACAACAACACTTTTGTAAAACGTACATAACTAATTAAACAACAATAAATTAAGCAAGTTTGCAGAGTATACGATTTGTAGAATGAACTTTTGCAAAACATCAAGGTGTTAATGTTCAATAATATATTGATCCAGATAATGAAAATCGATTTTTAGGTTGCTTCGACCAACAATACCTCGTCTACCCTTAACACGGTTTATATGCTAGTCTCAGATGAAATTCTAAGCTCAAATTATGTATTTATTTTTTAGGCCGAATATTTCTCATGATATTGATATACATATGAATTGTAATATCACAATTTACTCATATATAAAAATTAAAAAAAGCGGCTGATTTTATCCATATGTTTAAAAACCATTAAATTTGTAATACTTAATTTAGAGTTTTTTTCTTTGAACAACAACAGTATACGTTCTGTCCATTGAGAGCGTTTATAGTCCCTTTTCTCAAAGCGGGCACATCTCATTTCATGACGTCACCCTTTTTCTAGGCCAAATCTGTCTCGTTCGAAAGAACTCACTTAAGTTGGTTTTTGCGGAATATCAATTATAAACGTCAGATTTTTATTTTATCAAAAAAGGAGTCATTTTCATTGTCCTCATAATATTAGCTTACCAATGATATGATGTTGTTTTTGCAATAGACCTGCCCTTTAAAGCAAATGGAAATAAGGTATTCGTTTAGTTATACAGAATATAGGCCTAACTTTGCCATTTTCCAAATAGGCCTAATTGCAAATATCGTTTAATACATGTATATGGTATGAGAGTTTATGACAGTAATGCAGGACTAACGCATTATAAGACAATTCCAACAAACATAACAACAGGGTTTCATAATGAAGGTTCCTTAATGCGTTTATAGTTAAATTGTTGGTATAATTTATTAATATGATATATTTGACAATATCCAATTATTATCCATGGTATAGCAATCATTATATTAGAGTTCCATAATGTCACAATTTGGTAAAATGTAATATAAAAAAAATATTGGTAGTAACATGCAAGCTTAAAGCATATCCAGAATATTATAACATTTCTGAACAATATTTGCTCAAACTACAATAATGGATGGACGTCTTCATTAATTTAGCTTTAGTCAAAAACACTTATACCGTGTGTCCGTTCCGCCTATATTCCGACTTTCCTGGGAGCATAGCATCAATATGGTAGTACCCCCTCTGTTTATTTGCCTTTGGGCTACTAGCTGCAACGAACCCTAAGGCTCATTGCAGCGAAAAAAATATGTCGGCCGTTGTTCTAGAATTTTAGAGCTAATTTGGTATGTTTTGGCAGATTTAAAGGTCTGCAAACCTTGATTTTCAATGGAAAAACAACAATAACCGAGGTTTGCAGACTTTCGGAGGTTATCGACCATAAAAAGACAACAACTTCAAATAAATTGCTAAGTGACATTTATATTAATCCAAAACAATAACCAGTAACAAATTAATATCAAATTAATTGTGTAAGTTTAATTTAAGGCATGTTAGAATGGTTTTCCTATCGGGGGAGGAACAGACTTGTGACACACGGTATATAATGATTGTAGACGAGGTTTTGCCTTTTGTCTATTATATTTTCTTATAATATTGCTACTCACCATATCGAGAAATCCACTCATTTTCAAAGTTTGCTCTCTTTCGTTCTGCAATGAAATAATTACAATTATTCAGAATTCTTTACTGCTGCCATATCATAAAAATCGTATAATATATCCAACAACATTGAATTATTTGGTGCTACGTACGTGTATGCAGAAGCTTGCAGAGAACAACCGAGGTTACTCATCTTAATTTTTTTATATTTTTTTCAACTACTTTGGTGCATGATTTCGTCCAGATTCCGTAAAAATGTGGACTATAAGGTACGATATCTTCATCTTCAATACGCCGGGTTGATACAATATGTTAACCTGAATTGATATTGTTTTACTACGTGTTGGCACCCTGGTGCTATTAATTTTGAAAAAGAGGAACGAAAACAAGTACAAATTAAAATTACTTTTAACGTGATTGTTAGTGAAGCTTGTTATTTGGTATAAGGTAAAAGTAATGAATGATTAGACATGAACGCTAAAAAGTTTTATAGTAATTAGCGCGGTATTGCATAAATAGCTTTAATAATTATGTTGTATTCTATTGGTTACTTTTTATGTAATATATAAGTGGATGGTGTCGCCACCTTCTTAAGATTGTCACTTCGTATTAATAAACCACTTTCATTTTTGTCAAACTAATAATAGTAGTGTAAACTTAAATTCGAACACCAGCGATAAGCGACTGATCACTGCCAAAAAGACTTCATCACGTCTTGCGTCAAAACCTATTCATCAAGTAAAAAGCAATCTCACGATGCCAGCAATTTAATTGTACATTTTGCTCCTCAACGAAAGATTAATGGCGGTGACTACAGCGTACACACTGAAAGTACGATTATGTCAGTGGTAATTGGATTCATGTTTACTGGAATATAGCCAATTAATTATCGTGCACTTAGCAACATGCTGAATATTTTATTGAATTTAAATGTAATGTGCAGAACACCGCTATATAGCTCTAGATTTATATATATTCATACACTCACACTTTCACAAACACCCCCCACACACACACCCCCCACACACACAACACCCCCCCTCCCCACCCTACTCACCCCATCCAACACACCCCTGCACACTACCAGACACAACACTTCTAGGACCTCACATTTTGGTACCGAGTTTTCTTCTTTAACCTGGGACACTCAATCAGTTGAAAACACAATTAATCATCTGTTCTTCCTTGAGGCCCAGGCACAAATGTCACTAAAGTACCGAGCCAAGCACAAATGTCACTAAAGTACATTACTTTGTCCAATTTAAGCGAATCCTCGCAAAAATACTTTATTTACCACTACTAATGCATACACTCTAAATTCACGTTAATCATTTTCTGAATATAATCCCTGCTCGTTTATTTTTGATCCCAAACTATTCGTTTTGATGAGATATATTGTATTGTTCATTGTGGTTAGGTATATTATCACTTTGAACCGACAATCTCATCAAAATGAATAGTTTTTGTTTTGTTATGACAAGTAACTTTTTAAATTGATGAAATCTCCAACTCATTTAATATTTGACAAGTTCATCCATTTCAATTTTGAAATGTTTCTGTTCGGAGAAGAAAAATTTCTTTTTTTCTTTTCTTTTTTTACCTTATTTTTGGAATTTTTGTTAACAATCTATTCATTTTTCACAAGAACCTATTCATTTGTTTTTAGATGACAAGGCAATCTTATCAAATTTTATGAGTTGTGAAAAATCTATTTTGCTATAGTCAGAGCCATACTTGTCAAATTTGAATAAATTCTATTCATTTGTGAAGAGGTAATTTTTAGAGTGTAGACTGGCAATTAATGTTCATGATGGCACAATATCTGATTCTTTTTATACAATGTGATTTATATCATGCATCTGATCTAGAGACGTCCATAATAAGTTGATTTACCTCCAGTTTTGACCAAGCTTTTGAGTTTTGCAATAAATAAAATATTTTGCTTCAGCTTCTGAAAACTTTTTTTTCGCTCGTTTTGTCTTCTTGTTCGAGAATCTAGGCCCAGCAAAAAAAGCAAGATCGGGCAAAAACAATTAGGGTTGGTTTCTTTACACTCCACTAGAGTCAAGGCTTGTTGGACCAGTTTTTAGGTTGGTTCTTGGTTTTGTTAATATGTTACTTGTTAAAGATGCACAAAAAAGATTAAAGGTACGTTTTATAAATATAATGTCCCATAGTTTCATAGAACTATTCGGGTCTGGGCACAATGGGCTATTATAGGTAATCTAATCCATCCAAGCTTCTCGAGAAGCTTTAAAAAGACGAATAATTCATATTAAAACATTTTCCTTACCAAATCTATGACCTGCTGAACGGTCAGATCAATAATAACTTCAATTTGAGTGCTTGAATTCACTACAGGTCTTGGTGATGTCGGACCATAGTCTGCTAGCAGCTCCTTGGTTAAGTTATAATGATCTCCTCTTGGTGGTCTGGCAATGGTTCCTTTTAAAAAACAAATATATACAAGACTTTACGTTATCTATGCCTTAATCAAACTTTGTCTTTTCACTTTACAAGGTCAAGAAAGGTTTTGTGACCGCATGAACAGGTTGTAATAATGGTTAGAGGCAGAATTATATGCCCCAATGAGTTATGGGTGGGTCAATGAGTTATGGGTGGTGTAAGATAATGTTGTGATCATGTAGTTTCTACATGACATAGGAGGTGAAATCGCCGGAGGACTTTGGTTATTATGGTTATAGATAATGTTTGTGGACAGTATTCATGCATGGAGTATATGCTACAGCCTACAGGAACTGTTTGAGTTCTTACCGTCGATTAGGCTGAAAGGGGATGGTGATATTACATATTATATTCTTGTGATTGTAACCTAATGCAATATTGGCAAAAGTATAACATCTATAAATCCTAAAATAATGAATGAATGAATGAATGAATGAATGAATGAATGAATGAATGAATGAATGAATGAATGAATGAATGAATGAATACAAGTTATGTGTTGCGTTTCTAGGAATATGGAGCAAATTTGTTTTAAAACAAATGACTATGTCTTTAAACAATTCTATGCTAATATATTTATTAAAAATGACAATTACAAAATGAAATTAAAAAAAATGATATAACTATAAAATGGACTCAGGGGCATGTGAACATTGCTAATGGAAAACGCGGCTTTAACCTTGCAATGCAATATGGATACGTTAAGGCTCTCTAAAGAGATTTTCACCGAAAGTACAGACTGTGCATATCGTCAGCCTGCTACATCTCTTTTGATGTATTCTACAAGTTAATGAAGAATGCGGCTGGAAATTTGATTAATTATGGGTTTATTACTCAGAAAATCAAAATTGCAAAATTAATGAGAAACATGTAAAAATTACTTAGGCAATTAGCGTAGCAGGCTGACGCATATAAGAAATACTTGCTCTCCTGAAAGCCATACAGGCTATCGTAAAAAGATATACAGGCTGTCCCAAAAAGACAAGACCTCGCAATGTTGTTCTAATGTTGAAGTTTAATGCGTATTTGGTTCAACAAGCGTTTAAAGCACACATATCAATATCTATGATGTGCAACATATTATACATAAATATATTATTATAATTTTAAATATAATGGACACCGGCCAAATAAATGGGTATAATTCTCGGCAGACTTTGTATTTCATTCTGGTTTAACCGTATTAACCGTGTAATGGGGTAATATAATAGTAACGATAGTTTTTGTTTTACACAATTAATAAATTTGTCTCATTAACATTTATTAGCCGAGGAAATATAGAATCCTTTCATTTAGGGGGGGGGGGTCAAAACTTGATGCCACCCAGTAACGCTTACATCCTGGTACATCGTCATGGAAAGTAGCAGCAGCAACAATGATTTTCCCCACACCCACAACCGGAATTGTCTAACTGGTTTGTTTAAACGAAAAGTTCTTTTATCAAAAAACACAGAAACTGATACCAACGGTCACAATATTGAAACGCATAATAATAGGGAACCTACACCACAAGCTACTGACTGTCGGTATATAATTTTTTTCAGACTCCTGTGTAAAAATATTTAATGTAGAGTCTACTAACCAATGTTTTACAAAATATAAAAACTATACTTACCGGGTAAGAAATACCATATTAACATTAGCCACCACATCGAACCAATAATATATATTCTCATCTTAGCAGGCATATTGTGTTCCCGTTGATAATAAATCGCAATGTGAACTAAACATGTTATGTGCCTTTGGATAAAGACTGCAGCATACGTGCGTTGCAATAACAATTTTATGTCGCATTTGGTGGGAAATATATTCATGTTGAGTAATTAAAGAAGGATGCGTACAAGACAAGACATTAATCCATCATTCTAGAGCGTCAACTAAAACCGTCATTATTTTCAGATATGGCAATAGGTCTGAGCTTATTATCCGTGTTGCTAATATAACAATAAAAGCCTGTCTGCAGCCATTAAGTAAGAAAACGTGGCAGTAGTTATGGTAGTTGTTCTAGTAATCTCCCATGCTGTTATGTCAGATCATCTCTACTATTATTGTATAATCACAAAATACTTTCCGAGAAAGCCATAGTGGGATAAGAAGCCTCATGTGTGCCGAGACATTTGTGCGAAGAAAGTAGTTCCCTTCGTCTCTGTTGAGTGTTGTGGCCCCCTTCTTTCTTATACAGATGGCTTCCTTGATATATATCTCTTCTTTCTATTCTGTTCTTTGTCCTTCATTTCTGATTGTTCCCATCCGATAACATGGTGTTCCTCAGAGACATGCTCCGTTATTGCCGATATTTTATCCTCCCCTGTAATGGAGGCCTGTCTCTGAGATCTAGCAAAGGCTTTCTTTGAAGCCTTTCCTGCTCAGTTTTGTGGTCTTTCAGTCTGGTGCCGAATAGTCTATGTTTCGCCTATGTATGACTTATCACAATTTGGGTTACATACAACTTATCTTTTGGATGGACCCAAAAATTCCCAAGTGCCTGATGTGGTTTAAAGGCGGTTCTGACACCACGTTTATTGAATACTCGCCGTACGCGTTGGGAGAGCCCTTCTTTATAAGGAAGGACTGCCATCCCCCTAGATTTAGACTCCGTTTGTTTCTTGTACGATTGGCTCTTGATCATGTTGAATGGCGTTTGCTTAAAGGCCCATTCAGGGTGTTCACATGTTTTAAGAGCTTCCTTGATTTTTTGTACTACCTCCTTTTTGTATTCTTCTTCTGTAATTACTTTGTCTTTCCTATCCATTAATGTTCTTATGACGCTGAGTTCATGTTGCAAATGGTGGTGTGAATTGAAGTGCAGATATTGGTCGGTGTGTGTCTTTTTACGATAAACCAATAGTTTGATGGATCCATCCTGCTTTTTGACAATTAGAGTGTCGAGAAATGCGATTTGTTGGTCAACTTCCGTTTCATATGTGAACTTGATGTTGCCGGTTTCATCGATTTGGTTGATATGCGCGGTTAGTTTCTTTGCCGAACCTTTCTTCACAATTTGATAAAGTGCTAAGTGTTAGTAATTTGAGAAAGTGTTAGCACGAAACTGTCATTGATCGAGGTATGTAACATCTAGTTCTGGATTTGCTAAGAGGAATTTTGCACTATATATTTCATTGACAATCCTGATGAACTTATTTGCGGAGCTGAATGAGGATATTAGGAAGGCACCACAGCGATCACAAACTATGTTGTCAGTTAATAAGTGAGTTTTGGTCACCTGGCGAGAATGGACCCCATTCAACCTGCAGCAAGAACCTACAATATTAAGTGGATTCGAGGAAAAAAAATATAGCTATATGCTATTTATCACCTGACGAACCAGTGACGAATCATTGGTCGAAGATTCCCTCCTTCCTTTCTTCGTTCATTTATTCGTTTGTTCGTTCATTACTAGTATAAAAGATAAAATCTTAGTACGAATATGGGAGAGTGAACGAATCACAGGAAAGGCCAGGGGAGGCATGAAAGTCTGTTATACCTTGTTTGGTCAATTTATCGTTGGACATGCCCGGGTATGTACTAATAACACCCGCCCGAACGCCCGGGGCTGGTGACCTTACTGTCGGGCAGGTAAAGTTTCAAAAGTACCCGCCCGCGGGTAAGAAATTGAGGATGATCAGTCATCTTAGGCTATTTAATAAAAAGCACTTAATGCCCATGTGATCCATGGGTACCGCCAAAACAAGACCACCAAGTGATCAGTACATATGCTACAATGCCAACAGATAGGAACTTTAAAGACAAATATCACCAAAATTACCAAAAATATAATAGGCTTATTTATTACACATTTGGGTGTAACTAAATTTTGGAAGGGGAGGCACTGTCCCAGTGTCGAGGAGCTGAAAATAACCCTTCGCCAGCGCCTGCACCAGTAGGTGCAAAAGCTGGGTTTTTTTCCTCATGGATTTATCTATGGTGGGTGCTCCCAACCTACTCATCTCTACCTTTCACCTTTCACTCTTTCTAAATCTTTTTCTTGCTATAATTTTTTCATTTCGCAATCCAGTTAGCAAGGATAGGTGAGTCAAACTAGTTGGCTTGGTAGGATGGCAGAGGAGGCTTAAAGGCATTCCTACAATGCACTATGATTGGGAAATTTGATCAATATAACCTAATTTTAAAGTCAAAGTCCCCATTGCCACACACCCAAAATGGTAATTTTAAAACTGCAGCCAACGAGCTAATAGTTGAGACTTATAACTTATATTGGACTTTCTTACAGGAAACATTCATATTGTCCCACTGCATTAATTTTATTCATAAGTCTCAATGTTTTGAATGTTAAATAAAAGGATGAAAACGCCAGATATTTGCACACAATCCCAATGCAAGGTATGGTCAACTGCATGGCCACATGTGTACAAAAGCCAGACAAACCAGGGTCAGAAACCCCATTGGGTTATGGGAATGCCTTTAAACATCCTCTGGTAGGATGGTTAACATCAGATTTTGTCTAGGACAGTGGGTTTCTGTCCTTAGTATAGGGTATAGCGCCTGATCCCAGGGGCGATTACCGACTGTAATATCATTCTGGGGTACAGGATATAGATCCCCAGTTTGATGGTGAAGGCGAGCGCCACATGGGCACCTTCTTTGTGCCATCCCCTGTACACCGTGCTCAGTTATACTGTTTACAGGAGCAGGCAGTGTGGACGCTAACTGGAAATTGTGTCTATCTCTTTCATCTTTCTGCCTTAAATTCATCAAGAGCCAGAAAAAGAAGAAAGTTAACTTGCTTAAACTATAGAGAAAGGAAGGAAGAATTTCAAATCCAATTGCAAAATAGATTTCATATCTTGGAAGATGAACATCTCAACATAGATGACAGATGCAGGCTGATAACAAACATCATCTTAGAAGAGGCAGCATCTGTAGCACCTCCAAGTAAAAGATCCAAACAGAAGACAGAGGAGGATATTGAAATCGACCAATTGAACTCAAAAAGAAAGCAACTCAGGGAAAAAGATAACAAGTCAGCAAGAGAAAGTAGAATATGCTGAACTTGTTAAAACAACCAGAAAGAAACGAAGACAGAGAAATAGAAAGAGGAAGGAGAAACTAATTCAAAACATACTGGAAATGGGAAAAGGTCCCAAAGAAATAAATAACAAAAGTCGAAAGAAGGTCAGAATCCAAAAACTGCGCAAAAAAGATGGTTCACCAACTTCAAATAGGGAGGAAATCCTCAAAATATGTTCAGACTTCTATCAAGAACTATACAATTCACACACGGAGGCCAAGAGCCAAGAAGCCAAAATAACATCACCAGAAAACTTAGAACTACCAGACATCACATTTCGTAAACAGCAATCAAGGAGATGAAGAAAAACAAGGCACCAGGACTAGATGAGATAACAAAGGATATTCTCGAGGAGGGAGGAAGTGAAGTAATAACCCATCTAGCAAAACTGTTTAACCAAATCATCAGCAAAAAATGCATCCCACAATCTTGGAAGGAAGCAAAAATCATTCTTCTTCACAAGAAGGGAGACAAAGCAGACATCAAGAATTACAGACCCATTAGTCTTCTCTCACATCTGTACAAAATTTTCACAAAAATTCTTCAAAATAGACTAAAGAAAGAACTGGATGAACATCAACCACGAGAGCAGGCAGGTTTTAGAGAAGGTTTCTCAACCATGGACCACCTACTTGCAATAAACCAACTCATAGAAAAGTCAAACGAATAGCAACTTGACTTATGTATTGGATTCATTGATTACGAGAAAGCATTTGATTCCGTAGAACATCAGGATCTCTTCCAAGCACTGAGAGAAATAGGAATAAATGAAGGGTATGTTTGTATTCTGGAGGATATATACACAGATGCAACATCTCGAATCCATCTGGATACTGACGTTTCTAAAATTGTTAAGATATCCAGAGGAGTTAGACAAGGAGATACGTTGTCACCAAAGATATTCACTGCAGCTATGGAGGCTATCTTCAAAAAACTACCTTTGCATGAAAGAGGAATCAATGTTGATGGAGAAAAATTAACAGACCTCCGATTTGCAGATGACGTTGCCCTTACTACCTCAACAGTGGAGGATATGGAAATACAACTTAATGACTTGAACAAAGAAAGCAAGAAGGTGGGATTGAAAATGCACAAGGGAAAAACAAAATATATGACAAATATGGCAACAGATAAAAAGATCGTTATTGAAGATCAGGAAATTGAAAGAGTTGAGGAGTATAAATATCTGGGCCAAACACTGAGGTTAAGGGATTGTTCGAAGGAAGAAATATTGAGAAGGATAAAAGCAGGTGATGGAGTTGCTTTGGAAGACATAAAGAAATCTTATGCAACAAAAATATACCCATGTCACTCAGAAGGAAAGTATATAATCAATGTGTCCTTCCAACAATGACGTATGGCTCTGAAACATGGTCATTAACTAAATACTTAGAAACTAAACTACAATCCGCTCAAAGAGCAATGGAATGGCAAATGTTACACATCTCACTGCGAGACAAAGTAAGGTGCTCGACCATCAGACAGATGACCGGTGTTGCAGACATTTTGAAAAAAATCAAACAATCAAAATGGAGATGGACTGGACATGTTGCCAGAAGAAATGATAACAGATGGACAAAGAGATTGTTAGATTGGCAACCAAGAATGGGAAAAAGAAGAAGAGGTAGACAGAAGAGGAGGTGGAGAGATGATATAACATCATATTGGTACAACATGGCCGAGAGTAGCATTGGATAGAAAGGTATGGAGTGATCATGAGGAGGGCTACATCCAACAGTGGATTGACATAGCCTAGATAGATAGATAGAAATTTTGGAAGTTTTTACAGACGTAAAAAAAGTTATCGATGGAAATTATTACAATAATATATACTACAAAGTTACAAAAAAAGAGACAAATTTGCTAGAAAATCTGGACATGCATGCCGCGTTTTCAATTGAAATACACAGGAAGACTATCCGCTCTGCCAAAGACCACCTTTCCAGACTTCCTGTCTACAAGCTGTAATATAAGCGCCCATATGGTCATGTGGGCATTAAATTAAGTGCCTTTATTTGAATATCCTAAGATGACTGGTGATAAACTGGTAATATCACAACCCTGAGCTGAGCCGCCCGAGCTCTGGGATGTGTTACTCCGTCTTCTGAGGGAAATCACGAAAATCTGCAACACTGAGTATGAAGTTATATTTTTCGTGTAACTAGTGTTTTTAATAGTACTTTAACTCTTGCAAAAACGCAACATGGTATTTACGTTTAAAGTCGCCTTATAGATGCTCGCACAAAATAGCTACCTCAACACGAGTTCGAGCCCCGGCGGTGCATCGTGTTATGAACTTGGGAAAGGCGCTTAACCTCACTTGCCTCACTCTACCCACTGGTGAAATAAGGAGCTGTTACGAATATTGTCCATTGGGCGCCGCCCAAAAGTATGAGCATGCCTTGGGCATTGCATGGCAGCTGACATATTCTAACGACAGCGAAGTAAATGTAAACCACTTTGACACATGCGAATGGCGCTATATAAATGTCAACATTTTCATTCATTCATTTATTCATTCATTCATTCATTCATCCTTTCAATTTTACTCATCATATTATAATTAGTATACATAAAATACAAAAGCATAGGACCAATATAATTATGAGAGTGAAGGAATTACAGGAAGTCTTGGGAGCTTAAAAGTTTGTGATCCCTTGTTAATTCATCATTGGACACGCCAGCAAATTGGTTCAAAGCAATGCTGTACACACGCACGCGTTTACGTTTAAAGTCGCATCACAGATGCTCGCGCCAAATAGCTGCCTCAACACATTTATGTAACAAAAATATACCGTCTTTTTGCGTGTGTACATTGACGTGAGTGATTTTTGTCAATGTAAACATCCACACGTCGCCGAGGAATCGAGACACCAACGATCATTTAAAAATGTTGGCCTTCCTTATTGAAGGTACATAGGTATTTGGGGGAAACTATCAATTCAATACATATCATTAGCTTTATAAAGTTTGGCTGACCAAGGTCCGGCAGTACAAGTTAAAAGGTATAGGCCTATGTCTGAGGTAGCATTGTCAAATGAGCAAACTGATACATACTATATTTTAATGGCAGAGGTTCAGCTCAACTGTACAGGTCTGCGAATTTGTCACCGGTGCACATTGATTTTTTCTATGATCTTTTTACTCACAGCACCGGCAGATAATAGAAATACTGCACTAAAATAATGCAGCTTCTTGTTGTAGTGCAATGGTAAAATTTAGATTGATTCATTAGGTTCATTACACTAGAGGAAGTTTTGGATGAGAAAAACGGACATTTTGATGAGAAACGGCCAAAATGGTGAGAATTAAAATTTTCTCATTCTTTTGGATGAGAAACTTCCTGGTGTGTGTGTCAATCATTATTGTCTTATTAAAACTGGTGAGAATTGCTAATCCCCGCTGAGCTCAAAATAAACATTATTATTTTCTCATCCAAAAGAATGAGAAAATTTAAATTCTCACCATTTTGGCCGTTTCTCATCGAAATGTCCGTTTTCTCATTCAAAACTTCTACTAGTGGTAGTATACAATTTCATATACTTAGGCGTATTCAGTTATTTAAAGGATAACAAGAGTGACGTCATTCGCGGTTTACCACAATAATATAACTTAAAAGTTAATGTATATTATATATAAATCTGTTTGACCATGCTAATTTGGCTCAAATTTATAAATAATAGCTTACGAACATGTTGTAGATAAATTCAGATAAGATGCAGATAAAAAAATCACAGAAAAACAACAATAATAACAGTTTGTTTTAATTTTAATTAAAAAAATCTTACCCTAGACATAGTGAAGAAAAAAAATTCTGCTACCGGGATTTGAACCCGCGTCATCTGATTGCCAGCGCATGATGCTAACCACTAGACTACTAAGGGAGATCTGTCATTCCATTGAAATAATACACATAATAACAGTTATTGTTTATCGATCTTCCACGATTCACCACATCTCACATTGAGTGTGACGGTCTTCAATAAAAACTCGATAAAGTCTTGACTAGTATACTCTTTATTTATATCCAGTGGCTGACCGTAGAAGACCGCTTCAAATGGTTCAATATATAAATTTAGCGCAATATAATAATAGGAGACCGTGGTCAATTACGGTATTTATTATGAGGACTATCTTAAATCTTTGTTTTAATTTCTTATTTTGATGGAAGCCCGTGTGTGATACGTATGTATATGTTTAATTTGTAACAGATTTCGCAATTCGTGCTGTGGTGTAGCGGTTCTGAACCGGTCTTTGTATCAGTAGGGCCTTAGTTCGAATCTCGGATAGTGCTTCGTTCATTTTTGTGTGTGCGTGTGTGTGTCTCCTACTTTCTTACTCCCGAACCATTTATTCCAAGCAAAAGAAAAAAAATCAGCAGTTTCTTCATTTTTTTCCAAAGCAACAAACTTCTGATTTTAAGATAATTCATTGATAACGTGAATATGCATGTATTTTTGTACTTAAAAAATAAAAGAATTAACAAATTAATTAAACCGTGTATACTAAAATATGCCAAATTTATTAATCTCTTCATAACTGAAAGAATCATCCAAATCGAACAACGCGTTATGGAGATATGGTCATTTTTATGATATTTATAGGCCATCTTTTTGATCTATTCAGACAATCTTGTGCGAAAATCGTTGGTACAGATGATGTTTTATAGATCAAATTCCTGTGAATTGAACATAAGGCTGAAAATACATCATACGTTTCATAGCTCACGTTATGTATTTGCTTACTACCCCTCCCCTCCCCCCTGGAAACAATGTTGTTGGAGCAGACATTGAGCGCAACCACTTTTTACTATTTTTCAGCATTCAACATTGAATAAGGGGAGCGGGGATGCGTAAAATAAACAAACTGTCCCAAGCTTTTCGCGCGGGATTGTCTGAGAGAAGCAAAAAAATAATCTATTAAAATCAATAAAATCGCCATAACTCTTGAACGCGTTGTTCGATTTTCATGATTTTTTCAGCGATGTTAAGAAATGGTACTATGAATTTTTAATTAGCAAATGTATTATTCGTTTTGAATATCAATATATTTTAAATGTCATAAACCCTAGAATATACGTATTTTACTGATCATCAATTATATATATGTTGCTCTTGACTGCGACAAAAATATATACATCCCTATTCTCCACTATCGTAGGTGTCATATGAAATGTATAAGTATTAAAAAAGGCGGAAAGTGCCGAATTTAAAAGGAACAAAAATCTTTGACACTGCGAGTCGAACTCAAGACCTCAGAATCAGAACAAAATTGGCATATAGCTATGCTGTAGTATCACTAGAGGAAGTTTTGGATGAGAAAACGGACATTTTGATGAGAAACGGCCAAAATGGTGAGAATTTAAATTTTCTCATTCTTTTGGATGAGAAACTTCCTGGTGTGTGTGTCAATCATTATTGTCTTATTAAAACTGGTGAGAATTGCTAATCCCCGCTGAGCTCAAAATAAACATTATTATTTTCTCATCCAAAAGAATGAGAAAATTTAAATTCTCACCATTTTGGCCGTTTCTCATCGAAATGTCTGTTTTCTCATTCAAAACTTCTACTAGTGTTAGGTCCATTCCAAACAATCGATTCTGGATGTAATATATTGCTAATTTTTATATTACACAAAAGTCTAGCAGCGGGACTACCAGACGAGATCAAACTTTATATTCAATTTAGTTGTTTGTCATAAATAACACCATTGTTGCTGCAATGGCGCTGATAGTCAACACACAAGCTATCGCAAGCAATATATTATCTACTACACTCGCTATTTTATGCCATTCATTATTGTCGTCGTCAAGTTGGTCTCGTAAGCCTTCCTTTTCACAAACTCTTTTGGCATGGCCATCCGGGAACTCCACAAGCGGAATCTCATGCCCATTTGAAACCGTCTCTGCAGAATTCTTCTTCTTATCCAGTAACTCACGATTATTTGCATGAATTGGGGTTGACGATGAATCAATGGTGTTATCTAAAGCTCTCGTATCTAGACGATACTCGTTTATAGAAGATTTTGCAGGCGAAGATAATCTGAAGATTTTTCGAAGCCATTCAGGAACTGGTTTGACCTTTTCTTTGTGGTATAATGCCGCCACCAGCACACCAGACACGATGGATAAACATCCAATCAGAATCATTGGAGCGAAGTAATAACCTATTGTGTATTGTAAAAAATGACAACGAGTTAACCATTTGCTTATTTCAAAGCAGGGGTAGCGTTAACCCCCGATTAATATTAATTTTTCACCCTTGGGAATATGTGTAAGCTCGGGGGTGAATTCTGACCCTCTACTTTTGGACCTTACTCCTACCCCTGAATACACTGCAAAATATTTTCACCCCCGAGATTTAATTTTCACCCTATGTATTTGGATTTTCTGCAAGCTCGGGAGTGAAAAACATGGGAAAACAACCCCCGACTTTCGGGCCTTAATGCTACCCCTGTTTCAAAGGATGAGAAGTTCATAGTTTTTAGAGGTTATAATCTGGTATAGTTTAAATCAAATTGTACAAACAATGATCAGATGCTTACTTATTATCGGCATAGTATCCGATGACGGTGGAAGAGTGTCTCCTATCAACTGCTGAAAGAGCACTAAAGCAAGTAGGTTGGTGATGCCAAGGGACACCTTTTCACCAGAGGCAGTTGGCAGAATAAAAACCAGCAAATTCAAAATTGACAGCAGTGCACATGGAAGGATGAAGCTCAATATGTGAAACATAGGGCGACGTTTAAGAGCCACTGTAAATACCAGCTCTGGGTATAATCTGATGAAACACGGTATATAAATAAACAGAAACATTTCATGTTACATTATTCTATCAAATGAAAAAACACAGTGTCAATTTTTATCCCAGATGGCAGCAATGTTCTCACTTTCCACGTGTTTCAATCCAGGGTGACCTATGGGGAGATCCGAGGATTGATAACGATCATGTCTAGCATAAAGAGGAAACATTACCAATTTTCGTTGATTTAAATTTGGTTGAAGGTGGGTAACCTGATTGACAGCCTCATCCCCATACTTTACCCCATCAAAATGTAGATGTTGGTGTTAGGTGAAAGCTCATATTGAAATCAGACGTTCCAAATCGGTATATTTGAGAAGAAATCATCAAAAAACCGTTGAATTAGCCTCAACTGTGGTATACCACGTTTGAGACTAATTCAACAGTTTTTTGATGATATCTTCGGAAAATACACCGAGTTGGAACTTCTAATTTCAATAATTATGGTACTGAGAAAAATAGGGTGTTTCATTTGCAATCTTTATATATGATGATTATCATTAATAAAACCACTGTAGACTATCTATATCACGTTGTATAAATGGGAGGGCGAGTTAGCGCAGCGGTAGTTCCCTCGCTTTGCACCACTGAGGTCCCGGGTGCGTTATTTCTTTCTGCAACCATAATGGGCCGCAATGCGATAACACATAGTACATACATGTAATTACAGGCCTATGAGGCTAGATATAACACGAGTTTATTACCATTATTATTTTCTCTTACTTAATAAAATAAAAAGAAATCGATAGAATTAAAATTCTACAACGGTTTACCTGGGGTTCGAACCCACAACCTATGTATCCATAGTCTAATGCCTACACAACTGTACTATGATTCGTTGTGCCAGAAAGGTGTTTGTTTATGATACTTACGGAATCATTGATTACGGAATAAACTGCATACACACAATATACTATTACTAGTAGTAGTATATTAGTACTAATAAATACGAATATAATCCTAACCCTAACCCTAACCCTAACCCTAACCCCTAACCCTAACCCTAACCATAAGACCCTAACCCTAAGACCCTAACCCTGACATCAATGAACCTTGCCTCGGACTATGCGGTTAGTGATATATTGCGGCCCATTATGGTTGCAGAAAGAAATTAAGCGTCAGTGTCCCGGGTTCAAGCCCGGCGCGGCCCAAGGACTCATGTGCACTTGGTTTATCCCGATTCCATGCTCGCTCTCGCAGGTTTTCTCCGGGATCTCCGGTTTACTCCTGTATCGAAAAAATCGGTGATTAGTTGTTTGGTTATCAAAAACTTCCTTCACCCAATGGAATTTGGGGAGCTGCATAGATAATTGGTGGATGTTACAATCTAAATGCGGATAGGTGTGCGCCGTTCGGCAGCAACTGGCCTAGTTGATGCGACCGTGTGATGATTCACCATTGCAGCGAAATTACAGCGCTTTGAGTCCTCTAAGATATGGAGAAAGGCGCTTTATAAATCCAAAATTTATTTTTATGTCAGTAATTCCATAAGGAATTAGTCACATTTACAAAAACATTTACATGTTCTTTTTGCATGAATGCTTGACAGGAATGGCATTTTATGCAATAGAAACAAATTAGTTCGATCTTTCGATCGACCATCGATGCTTGGTCGATCCTTATTATTTATGAAATCAATTAATTGACCATTATTAATTATGATAACATACAAATATTTGCCTGTATTGATATTAATAGGTAAAAATTAAGCATTAATTCCGATTAATTAGTTGTTATTTCATTAATAACAAGCATCGAAGCAGCATCGACGGTCGATCCAAAGATCGAACAATTTTGTTTCTGGTGATATATACGTGAGTTTTATAGAATTTTGATTTTCCAAATATATCAGGTCACCTTCCTTTAACGGTGTCATGTGTCAAAAGATCCTTTAAAAAGTCATGGCATGGTGTCAGTCCTAAGTCCTCCATTCTAAACTATGGTGCAAAATTTAGATTCTACCTCTTAAAGTGCTACCGGTAAAATGTCTGCCAAGATTTTGTTTTGTTGATATTTCAACATTGGTAAAAGTAACTGCAAAACAGTTTCATTCATAAAATCAATGGTGTCGGGTCTTTATCTTCATTTGCTGAGCCAATGACTTTATGCAATGAATAAAAAAATAATCTACACGGCATTGGCTGCCGTATGCTTTTTAAAACTTTTTTCTGGCACATGACTATAATAGTCATGTGCTATATAATAATTATCATGCATGATTGCTATCATGCATAATTATAATTATAATTATAATTATAATGAAAAGTATCATTATAATTATAATTATAATTATAATTATAATTATCATAATTATCATGCATGACTATAATTATCATGTGCCATATTAATTATCATGCATGATTGCTCATGGATTCAGTCTATATGATATTATTGTTCATCCATTGATTATCCTTTTCTGGTGCATTGTGGGATAGAAATGGGGGCAAATTAGCAATCGATTTGCCCCTTTTTTCTATCCCAAAATGCACCAGAAAAGGATAATCAATGGATAAATCAACCCGATAACTCACCCTGCATCACCATAATCGTTAACAATACGTTCAAGTGTCACGTCCTCTAATTCCCATATTCCATTTTTCACAAAATATTTCTTGAAGTTAGACACATTTGTTGTTAAGGGGGAACCGACTAGATTCAACTGTTTCATGTTGTAAGACCAGGATCCAAATCTTAAGGTGCAATGCTGAGTATCAAAGGGAAAGAGTCGGGCGTCGATGCGACAAGACGTGTAAAATATGAATGGAGTAATCCAGTCCACAGTACCATCTGGATAGAGAGTAGCACCAACGTCTTTTAAACTCTCGAAGGTTTTTTCAACGCTGTGAATAGAATTAAAAGATCATACTCAAAGTAACATATTATAGGGGTGTGGTTAACTGAGCGGAAGAAGCCGCCAATAGTAGTCGCCAACTCCCAAGAATCGATTCTTGGTATAAAAGCGTGGCGTAGCAACGGGGGAGGGTCCGGGGACACGTGCCCTGGGCGCCACCCTAAGGGGGTGGGCGCTGTCGAATTGACTAATTAGGCATCGATTCTGCTCCCCCTCCAAACGACGAAAGTCAAAATTTCGCGTGCTTCGCGCGCATTTCAGAACGAAATAATTTAATTTTAAGTTCAATTTAAGACCGATATTCAACTTTATTATGACCAAAATTATAATCAAAATTTTCTCGCACAATTTTTTTTTTCAAGAATCGGGGGTTGCCATTATGTATTCTTAGCCCTCTGCGCCACAACCCCATAAATTGTTACGCCACTGGTAAACTCTCTTTTCTTTTCTGAACAGTTGATTGTGCATGGATTTGCCTTATCGAATCCGGACACTGGTGTTATGTTTGGTGTTTCACAGATATCTAGTACGCTATGCTATAATAAAGTCCAGATTTGATATGTCACATACATGTACCATGTAGAGTCCAGTAGACTAATGGGCGAATTTCTCGACGGGTGGCTTAGCAATTGGCTTGTCTAGCCTCAAGGCTTAAGAGGTCGTAAGACCAGGCTTAACTGAAAACGTATTTCCCGAAGCACGGCTACCATAGCCTCGAGGCTTCGTTAGCCCGTGGGCCAGGCTTGTAGGATTAGCCCCAGGCGTCAGTAAAATTTGCATTTCTCGAAATCAGTCTTCTGTAGCCGTAGTCTACGCAAGCTTGTTAGACCAGGCTTACAGCGGTTTTTCTTGGCCCTGCCTCAGAGCAGGTCTTAGGTCGTAAGCCTTGGTCTATTTGAATTGACAAATTATTTAGATTGTAACGCAAAGTTTATCTTTCATATTTTTGACGGTCTTTCAATTAACATGAGTAAGTAGTTGCGTAACTAGGGGGGAAGGTAAATTAGACCTTCTTCTGAGAGTTATTAATTAACCTCATATTTGGTAATTTTAACCTTAAAAACTCAATTTTTAAGGTTAAATAAATTGCATTTATCCCACTTTTGTACCATTGGCCTATATGTCACCAGCTTTAATAGCTTAAATATGGTATTTGTACCATTATTTTTTTTTCAATCCCACCCCCCCCACCACCAAAAAAAAAAGAAATCTACGCCAATGTTCCGGGGACACATTCCAAGCAGATCCCATAACTCCTCAGACCCACTCCACCCCTTACAAACCCAAACAGCATGAACGGTGCCTGCCCTCATTTATTATGTTTGCCCTCGCTTTCCCCACCCCACCCCCAAATGAATATGTCTAGTTACGCCACTGTGGGTAAGTAATTGTTCGATTTATTTTAATGTTCATTTGAGTTAGTTGAATTTTTTTAAGTAGCTGTTGCTATCATAAGACCTACTCATTTTGAATGATGATTTTTTTAACAACGAATATAATTTTTTTAAATTCTTTCATCATTATCATCATCATCATCATCATCATCATCATCATCATCATCATCATCATCATCATCATCATCATCATCATGACCTATATGATACCACCTGTCCCTATCCAAGCCTTAATAGTTTGATACTCGTATTTTCATAAGTAGGCCTATTACAATATTATTTTGGAGTGCCTATATTATACCAGGTTGGACATCAATTTAATACAATAGAAGAAGGACAAAACTGGTAAAGATATAGTAAATATTTGACACGAAACAATAATGCATGCAGTATTAAAACTGAATTTACGGATAAGATGCATATAATATTGCTATATCTTCTACTTAAATAATTACAAATATTGTACCAACAGATAACTTCATGTGAGATCTGAGAAGACTACTGATATCAGCAGTAGATAGCACGTTGGTTGCTTTCCTTTTTAGGGGAATTACAGATTCCTTTCCATATAGGCTTACAGTTTTACCCTTTTTGGGATGCAAAGATCACGAGTATAAAGCATAGACGTATCATTCATACAAGTTGGACTCATAAAAAGTCAAATGGAAATAAAATAATACATAAAAGACACAAAAACAGACACAATATTCTTGCATCAAGTTGTGTACGGTATGATAAGCCCACGCACAAGACCGCGGGACCAGGCTAGTCTTTGCGCCGGGAACATTGCGATAATGAGACGGCAACCTTGTTAGTACGGTAAACCGTGAGGACCACAGCTTATGTACATCTACCTCCAACAGCCTATACAATTAAGTCGCTGGTTGAAAGGGACGAGGTTGTCAAGCGTTAAGCCTGCAAGGCCACTAAGACTTGGTTGAATTTGCGTTGAAGAAATCCGGCTAGAGTTAAGACTCGGG
This sequence comes from Amphiura filiformis, assembly GCF_039555335.1. Classification (NCBI taxonomy): domain Eukaryota; kingdom Metazoa; phylum Echinodermata; class Ophiuroidea; order Amphilepidida; family Amphiuridae; genus Amphiura; species Amphiura filiformis. The sequence goes on from NC_092636.1 coordinate 13,605,016, forward strand.
CTTCGAGAGCGGGCTATGCTTAGTAGCCTCAAGGCCACCTTAAGACTACGGCTTAATAAGACTCCTGTCGGGAAACTCGCCCTATCCGAAATTGGTATAACATGTGAAGAATCTTACCAGGTCTGATTGATATCGGTCATTTAATATTCTTATACTATTTCTTAAGAACCTAGATGCGGGTCAATTCCTCGGTGGTCATTTTCCCGGGCTTCAGTTTCATTCAAAGTTGCAAAGTTTTTTTGGTTATTATGTACATGTAACTCATTTAACTATTTTATTAAATTAATTAAAGTATGTTCAATATCATTTTATTATATAGCACATGGTGAAATGATCTCAAATAAATAAATCTTAAGTCTGGCTTTATATTATTCTATTATCAAATAAAAAAGGGAAATACGAAAAACTTACTTTTGATATAAGTGAAGATCTGGACGCCAAATTCCCGAAGTTGGAATAGTTAAGTAGGGAATATCCGGATATTCTCCAGTGCTCCAAGTCAGAAACTCATCATGCCATTTCTGAATAAATAATAATAATAATAATAATAATAATAATAATAATAATAATAATAATAATAATAATAATAATAATAATAATAATAATAATAAAAGTAATAATAATAATAACAATAGTAATAATAATAATAATAATAATCTATTATATAATCTATGTACCCTCTACTAGTACCACCGTCACAGCCACCGTGCTTTTAGCGGGGCATTTGAGAAGGCCCCGCCATAGCATGTCTGATGCATACAGTGTTTTATTCTGATGAACAGAGAATAAAACTCGTTCAGTTTTATCCAGGCTTGTGCATTTTTATTGTATGAGCTTGGAAAGGTCCATGGATTTCCCATGGATCATGTGTCCCTCACGGACCAACCTGGGTAAACAAACAAACAAACAAACAAACAAACAAACAAACAAACAAACAAACAATGCACGAGTTCAGTCAGAAATGTACAATAGTCTTACAGCATATAACACAACAGCGATTTCATCTCAACAAATCCTATATAAATGCAAAAGATTGTTATTAATTTCACCATGTAATGTTGCTGACAGGAGATGCAGCGTGCAAAAACACATTCAGCAAACTTCTGTAATGACCATCTTCCTACCAATAGTCTAGAAGGTCTAAAACTGATTTATTTTAGTGTGCGATATTTATTTTTTCAATATGTTTCTTTTTGTTTCGTTTGCGATAACTTGAACCATGAAAAAATAAGAGGAAAATAAAAAGTAATAAAGAAAAAATATGGAAACTAAGGTGTGCTTGTGTTCAATTTCGTTGTGCGATTTTTTTTATGGTTAGCCACTCTTGACACCCCTGTCATCTTGCGTTCATAAGTTGAGTTGCTTTTAAGATACAGAAACTTTGCAGACAATTAGAAGAAGGATGAACAAATAATATCTGACAAAATGACATTGTTATATGTTGAGCTATCACAAAATGCGGTTGATGTAACCTTTTTATGGGACACGTTGTACTTGATTCCCCATATTAGACGTTTCCTGGCCATCACTGACTTTATAGGCAGAGAATGGTCACGGAATTGAGGTTTTTGACCTAACTATTATATAGTATAAAATATCACTCACCACATCAAGAAATCCACTCATTTTCAAAGTTTGCTCTCTTTCGTTCTGCAATGAAATCCATATTACAATTATTAAGAATTCTTTGATGCGCGATACAGAGATTATCTTACACTACATGATACAAATTAATTTACATTGCAACTTAATCTCTACACATGAACAACAATCAATAGGTGAACAAAAATATGGTGATGCACATCAGCAAAATGCTTCTTTCATTAAATGAGTTTTTAAAAAACTTTTAAACTGTGCTAAAGATGTACTTAATTTAATGTGGGTTAGCAGAGTATGCCAGAGACGTGGTGAAGCAATTGAAAAGCCCTGTCCCCCATGCATGTTTTAAACCAGGTTCGCAGAGAGGTGAGTTGTCACTGGGTTATATGGTTGGAGGAGACATTAATTGTGATGCAATCAAGCAAAATGAGTCGGATGTCGGGAGTATTGATTTTGAGATATAATCAATAATAGTATTCAACTTCCTTTATATTTTATTGTTCTGAGCAACACTAAAATGGCCATATCTTTAGAACCATAAGTCTAATTATGATGGGGTTTTCAGCAAAATAAAGCTCTGAAAATGGCTGATATAATGATATTGAAAATTGAATTTTGATTTTGATCGACATCAGACTCATTTTGCTTGATATATTCTGGCGCAAGATCATTAAAAACAATGAGCAACAGTTTGTACACAATTCTGTAACCAACCGGCAGCCAATGTAACTCTCTTAAAACTGGAGTGATATGAGATTTCTTTCTAGTTAAAGTGACCAAGCGCGCAGTAGTATTCTGAATACGCGGAAGACGTGCAATCTGATCTTGAGGAAGGCCAAACAAGAGGGAGTTGCCCATATCAAGCCGGGAGGTTACAAAACTGTGAACAATTTGTTCAGTAGCATGAGGACTTTAAGAAAGTACTTAAAAGTACTTTCTTATTCTACCAATGTTTCTGATATGGAATGAAGCTGAACGTACAATACTTGATACATTAGTATCTTAAAAGAGACATTGACGAGTCCAAAATAACACCTAAATTACGTGCACTCAATGAAGGAGTGATGTCAGAATCTCCTATTGTAATATGTGGGACATTAACTTTTGACAGCTGTTGTCGAGAACCAATTAAAACAAATTCAGTCTTTTCATCGTTCGATTTGAGAAAATTCTCCTGCATTCACTTACTGATCTCACAAATGCATGATTCGATACACTCAATGGTTTGATCAGCACATTCTTGGGTTGGTTTGAAAGACGTGTACAACTGCGTATCGTCAGCATATGCATGATACTGTAATTTGTATTTGAGGATTATCTTATGAACTGGATAGGTATAAATGGTGAACCATTGGGGTCCAAGGACTGACCCTTGCGGGACTGCATATTCATGAACAACTGGAGTGGAGGAGGAGTTTCCAACGCGAACATATTCTGGCCTCTTACTTAGATATGATTGACACCATTCAAGTGTACTACCTCGCAAGCCAATAAAATCACGAAGTCTGCTTAACAAAATGTTGTGGTCCACGGTATCGAATACCGCGCTGAAATCTAAAAGGATGAGAGCGGTCACGTTTCCCTCTTCCAGCCAAAATATCATTTTCAACACGCAATAGATTAATTTTGAAACAAGAAGCAAAAATCAAGTATAAAATAATACATTTACTTTTAACGTGATTACTAGGGCGTGTTAATGTTTTTTAGTATAAGGTAAAAGTAATGCATGTTTGAACATGAACGCTAAAAAGGTTTATCATGTTTATAGCAATTAGCGTTGTATTGCCTAGATTGTTTATGTTGTATTCTATTAGTTACTAGTGTATTGGACATTTTATGTATTATATAAGTGGATGGTCTCATCACAGATCCTGGTCTCATGCATGAACTTAAGACTGTCACTTTATATTAACAAACCACTTTCATTTATGGCGAACTAACAAGCGACTGATCACTGCCAAAACGACTTCATCACGTCTTGCGCCAAAACCAATTCATCAAGTTAAAAAGCAATCTCACGATAATTTAATTGTGCTGCTCATCGAAAGATTGATGATGGTGGCTATAGAAAGTACGATTATGTCGGTGGTAATTGGAGTTATGTTTGCTGAAACATAGCCAATCAATTATCGTGCACTTAATAAGCTGTTGAATATTTTATTGAATTTAGTATAAAACAGAAAATTAATTCAAACGCCGCTATAGCTCTTGATTTATTTTAGCTGTTGATATATTCATACACACGTACCCTCTACACACAGATTTTACAGTTTGTAGGACTATTTGGTCCTGAGCCCAATGTAAAGCTTTAAAAAGACGAATAATTCACATTATGAAATCTATGGTCTTCCTTACCAAATCGATGACCTGCTGAACAGTCAGATCAATAATAGCTTCAATTTGAGTGCTTGAATTCACTACAGGTCTTGGTGATGTCGGACCATAGTCTGCTAGCAGCTCCTTGGTTAAGTTATAATGGTCTCCTCTTGGTTGTCTGGCAATTGTTCCTTTGAAAAACAAAATGTTCAAGACCTTACGCTATATCTGCCTTAAACACAGTTTGTATTTTCACTTTTCAAGATCAAAATAGGTTTTATATAATTATGTGACCGCATTGACAGGTTGAAATAATGGTTAGAGGCAGAATTATATGACCCACGTGGTGTAAGATAATGTTGTGAGACAGATCATGTAGTTCCTACAAGTGACTTTGACGGACGACTTTGGTTATTATGGTTATTGATAATATTGAGAGTATCACTGCATAGGGTATATGCTATAGTCTACAGGAACTATTTGATTAATTGAGTTTTGACCGTCGATTAGGCTGAAACGGGATGGTGATATTACATAATAATTGTTGCGATTGTAACCTAATGCAATGTTTTCCTAAACTCAATAACAGTGGCACACCGACATCGCCTGGCTAATAATTACGTTGTCAGCAGAGATAAATACCCGGGATCGATACACGTGAATTTGCTATGCACGAGTTTGATATGAGAAGAACATCTTTGGATACCGGGGTAGAAAATGATGAATATCTCCCGTAAATGATTTTGTATAAAGAAACCAGATGTGGTTCCTTGCACTTGAATATATATTTTGAACAGATATGATAGTCATTAGCTTGCGTCTTGAGAAAGTAGGGTGCGTCTTGAGTCAAAAACTGAGTCAGAAACTGACAATAATTCTGATTTATAAAACCATATGACCTAGGGCGTACCATGCACGACTCACACACAGCGAGGTCAGTAACCAAGCTAATCGGGGCTATTGTCAGTAGCCTTAGTCAGATGTCCTTCGGCCCATTATGTGACTCAAAACTATTAAACAGGTCGATACAAAATGGCCATGCGTGGCGGTGGATTCATCCTACCATGGCGATTTCTGCCATGAAGATATCGGGGCGATGACACTATGCGTGGCCTGTATACATGGTATACATGGTATAGGCTTCTACTCATATTCCGTGTATCTAAACTAAAATGACAACATCATGCATCAGTAACATGATACATGTTGTGCCTGTATCAGGGTTAGGTTCAACAGGCATTTATTGCAATGACAGAGTCATAAATTGTAGTTCTATAATGTACTCTTGCGTGTCTGTTATCTCTTAACAGAATTAATAGAGCTGTCTCATTAACATTATTACCCGAGGGGGGGTCAAAACTTGATGCCATCCAGTAACGCTTACATCATGGTACATCGTCATGGATAACAACAGCAGCAACAACAACAATACCTCACAACCAGTATTGTCTACCGGGTTTCTATTCAATCCTATTTATTCATTCTATTTGACAATTAATTAAATCAGTTGCTTCAAAAAATATACGAGCGTAGCTGTACACGTTTACTACAAATTCATTGGAATCGTATCAATTTTAACTTGTTTAAAAGAAAAGTTCTTTTATTAAAATAACACAGAAACTGATACCAACTGTCAAAATATTAGTAACCTATATAGGGAGCCTACCCCGGGGGGGGGCACTTCCATAGTGGATACGCATCATGTGCCTCGGGAATGACCCCCTTTTTCAAACCGGCTTGTACCCAATGACCCCCTTTTTTGTGTTATGGTCCTACCTATTACCCAATGACCCCTTTAAAAAATCCATGTACTCAATGACCCCTTTTTCTATTTCCTGCTATACCCAATGACCCCCCTTTTAATTCCCAAATTTAGGTGGTATTTGTGTTCTCCTCCAGAAATAATGAGATTTTTCACATTTCCAAGGTGGCCAAGTTGTTTTTACGCAGTTTGGCACTTATTTATGTGTACTTAATGATACTCTTTTGGCAATCCTGTACTCAATGACTCCCATTTTACTTTTTGTTACCCCAATGACCATCCTTTTTCGATGTTTCATACCGAATGACCCCATTTTTATTCAGGTTGTGTACTGAATGACCCCATATTTTTGTATTGTACATTTGACCTGAATGCCCCCTACTTTTAACATGGCCGAGGCACATCCCTGCCATTTCAGATAGGAGTGCCCCCCGGGGAGCCTACACCACATCCACTGTCCGTACATATTTCTTTCCTCGACTCCTGTGTAAAACTTAATAATAATTAATGTAGAATCTACTCATTAATATTATATAAAAGAATGCAAATATACTTACCGGGTAAGAAATACCACATCCACATTAGCCACCACATCGAATCAATAATATATATTCTCATCTTAGCAGGCATATTGTGTTCCCGTTGATAATAAATCGCAATGAGAACTAAAACATCCTACGTGTCTTTGGATAAAGGCTGCAGTATGCATGCGTTCAATAACCATATGTCGTATTCGGAGGGAAATATACATGTCAAGTAATTAAAGTAGGATGTGTACAAGACATGCGTCTATTCGTCCATCATTTTAGAGTGTCAAATCCAACACTCAGATATGGAAATATGTGATGCGATCAAGCAAAATCAGTCGGAACTCGGGAATATTGTTTTTGAGATATAGCCAAACAAAGTAAATATTTACTTCTGTTTCCTCTTGTTTTGGAAACTCTTTAATTGCTCTTATCTTTTGAACTGGTTCTTCAATTTCAATTGGGTTTTCTGCCAAATACAGCTTTGTAAATGAGTTTTTACTGTCCTATAAGAAACTGAAAATTTAATATTTCTGAGTTCCGACTGATTTTGCTTGATCGCATCACATTATATGTGTGAACTCCCTATCCGTGTTGCTAATATAACAATAAAAACCTGTCTGCAGCCATTAAGTAAGAAAACGTGGCTGTATTTATTCTCGTAATAGCTCGTAATCTCCCTTACCGGTTTGTCAAATCATCTCTGCTGTTATTGTATACACTCACAACGGTGGTCACCAGTTTCATTTGTTATGCATACAAGGATTTCACGCCTATAAGTTTAACACCATGCACCAGGATTTGAAAAAAAATAGTATCAAGCATTATAGTTTTTTCCTGACATTTACTGAAACAATTAAAATTATTGCTTTTCATTTGGCCGAGAAATTTAATTTTACATTGCAAAGGTGTAATTTTGCTCATTTCAACACCAAAGTCGATCGTTTACATTGCATCATTAATTGACTGCGTGAGCCTTGTACAATATAGATATCGGTTGACCACCGTTCTGAGTGTATAATCATAAAACACTTTCAACGCGGTACCGTTTATGAATTAGATACGTGAACCGTAAGAGTGCCAGGTCCATTTGTAAAAGACATCATCGAAAACGTAGTTCTCTCGACAAAATTGAACCACGCGTATGATTTTGCCACCGGGCTTGTCACTAATCAATTTTGATTAGAGTAGTGGGAGATCCGTGATGTTTTTGAAGACATTGGCCTATATAACATACATGACTTGACATGTTTTATGGGGGTCCTTATATCTTGCATATGAGATCGACATTAATTTTACAGTGTTTTTATCTCCTTATTTGTGACTTATTGCTATTGGTTTCCTTAATTCATTAACACCTCCCCGAGCTCCAGAAATCCGTTCTCATTCAACAGGTTTTCCCTGAAGCGCCCCTCACTGCTTTTAGACGTCCCAGAAACATCGGGGACCTGATATAATTCTGATAAACCGCCGGGTTCACACAAGTGCACCGGAAAATGTGTCATCTGCCGAGAACACCTTGTGGAAGGTAAAAAGTATACCAGCTCTCAGACCAATAAATCCTACCCTATTACTCAATACTTTACGTGTAAATCATCTTGGGTGATTTACCTTATTACGTGGAAACAATGCAAGAAGCAATATGCATACTGCAGTTACTGTCCGTTTTCCTATACACAATACACAGTGCTCTTACCATTGACGCGTAACCTCTACAAATAGCGTATGTTAGAAGATTGGGTAATTGCCTAGTTAACGTCGCTGTGTGAAAAATAACCGGCCAATATTAAAAGTACTCTTCTAAAATTCTAGAAAATATAGTTTTGTAACATGTCCTAAATTTTTAGCTAATTTAGATGTTTGGAAATATTCGCACTTTGGTGTTTTAGGAAGGATATATAAACGACAGATAACAAAAGCAGTTTTGCAACAAAAGCCGTTTTGCAACAAAAGCAGTTTTTGGCGGGATGATTGGGTAGGATGAGCATCCCACCAAAAACTGCTTTTGTTGAAAAACACCTTATATCAGTGATTATTTTGATGATTTTTTGATGTGTTCTCAAAATTGGGCAAGTGGATGTAAGGGGTTTTGAAACTAAGCTCTTCATATACTAAAATTCTGGAGATATAGCAAACTGGGTCGAAATGTGTCGCAGGTGAAATATTTTGATATTTAATGTTGCTCATTCTTAATCAGACGTGCAATCAGTTGGAACATGGCTCGTATTTGAAGTAACAATCTATACTGATACAAAGCAGCGAAAATTGAAATGTCATGGCCAACTTTGAGTTTTTAGAAACACCATCGAAATATGTCGCAAGGTTTCGTGAAACCTACGTTAGCCAGATATGTTAACACGTACCTTAGTCGTTGCAAACACTAAAATTGAACCAAAGTGTACCTAAATATACTAGAGACATTGCGATTTCCAAACGCAGCACGTGGAACGTACGTTTTCGCGTACGTTTTTACGTACGTTAATACGGTGTTAAATATTGCTAGTCTCGGTTCCAAACTGGATTGTGCTCATTCGTCACGAAGGAGAACGAGTCAGCTAGAATAAAGACAATAATATAATATATGATCTAATCTAATCTAGGTCGATAGAGGGCATAGTGATTGAAACAATAACTGAGTCACTGCCTAATTCAAACAGGCCGCTTTTGATTTTGACCTACATGCTTAATTGTTTTTTGTGCTCCCCAAATATTATAGTTGCCCAAAAACATATATTTTGGTAGATTAAAGATCACTACATCCATACACCATGACTTTACTTTCAAAATGAGACCTTTTCGTCCTGAAAATTGGGCGCGTTGCATGGACTTAGACATGAGGTAAAATCAGCATATTTCAACGTAGCATCTGCGTTTTATTCTACGTTGGAATCCAAAAGGGGATATCGCAATGTCATTTTTTGTACGCAAAGTATCACACACATTTCAATGGGCAATCTCTGGGTATGAATATTGCGTTTAAATTTAGTCCATTTTTAACACATCGCTGTACCTTTATTATAATGATTTGTTACAAACAAAAGGGTCATAATAATTCCTTCGTATGTTCATTATCTTTGACTGTCTTTAACATATTGTGAAATGGACAAATTTTGTGCATTTTCAACGATGTATCCACGTCGATTTTGCACGTGGAATATCTTCAAAATAGCTAAATACGTGACCTCGCTTCGATACAGGAGAGTGGTTTTGAATAGATCAACGTACGTCCGATGTCTACGTTTGGAAATCGCAATGTCTCTACTGTTTATCATGCAAGCTATATGATAGCAATGTTTTCAGGCCCACGTGGTTTATGTATTTCCCGGGATGTATTTGAGAAAGAACTCCTAGGAAATTCGAAAATTCAGACCGCATTTTTAAGAAACCTGGCTCGAAATGATGTGAAACGCCTATTCTTTGCAAAATACGTGGGTGATTTTTGAATTATCGGTGCAAATGTGAACATCCACACGTCGCCAAGGAAGCGAGATAAATCAGTAATTGCTAATCGCCGTTATATGTATTTGGGCGTGTTCTACAACATCAATAATCGCATGACATGAATTAGATGGGTTTAATTATACTCGTGGTTAAAAATCAAATAATTTTCTGAAATTATGGAATAGCAAGCTACACAATAAAAAAAATTACTCTTATATAATGCATCCATTTCATGAACGGATATTTTTGACCAGGAATCATTTTTTGCTAAGTAAAATTGACCGGTCAATTTAAGAGTGTAAGAATATTTTAACCTAATGCTTAAATGATACGGAAGGATAAGCAATATCTTTAGTTATTAAGGTGTGGGCTTCTCTGGAAACATTTGTTCCTACTGTGAACTTGTTAAAAACATATAATTTTTAAAGGTATAAATAACTCTATAATTATAACAAATAACGCATTTTCTGAAACTGTGTCATATCTATATAGCAACACTGTAACTAAATACTTAAACACCAAGCCCCGCTTGGCCAGTTCACCACAGAAGAACTTTCTTACCTGTTACTTTGATGACAGACAGAACAGAATTTACATGGATAAATTTTAACCGTCACTAATTCCCTAAGGAACTTGAACCAAAAGTGGGGCTTCCACTTTAAGTTAATGCCCAAGATACAAATTCATAGAGGTGTTAACCAAGAGCTACCAAGGACCAATGTAATATAATACCACAATATTATCGTAACTGAGTTACTATCGCAGCTGTTGCATGTCATCGAAAATGGCACCTTTTGCCTATTATCCGCCCACATAGCCTTCGATTTAATATTCTAATATTAACAAACCAATGATTGACAGCTAATGTGTAGTACAAGACCATCCCTTTCAAGTATATAATTCAACATAAAAAAATAGGTCCCTTATATCCAGGACGTGAGGACGTCCCATAGAATTTGACCAATTTTTGATTTTCCTAGTTGGGCGAAAATTGGGAAAATCTGATTTTGGTCGTTACCATAGCATTAAATATTTTTTAAATGTCGGCCCCCATGCCCCAACAAATATGTGATTAGGCCAGCCACCAAAAAAACATGTTTTACAGGCCCGACTGACGCAGATTTTGCATCATGTAAAATCAGCCGTTTTGGGGCCAAAATTTATTGATTTTGACTGAAAATTTTTGAAACGTATTTGGTGATATTTTTCATCGCCTTATGAAGAAATTTGATTTTTTGACCCTGGCCACGATCAGGTGAAATTACCATAAACTTTTTTTCATGAATCAACTATGGGAAACATTACAAATATGATGTATCTGCAATGAAATAAGGTCAAATGAAATTCAGAGAAAACGCACATTTTGTTCTACTCACATTTTCTCATTTTCAAGTGATGCATTTACAAATGATGCATATTCCAACTACAGTGCTCCTCTAGTTATTAGAATCCTTTTTGCTTGGGAAGTATCAACTGATTTCTACAACGACTGCTGTTAGGGACCGTTCACAAACACTTGTAAGGGGGGCCTGATGCAAAAAGGGGGCCCTGAACATTTTTGACCCTCCTATAGGGGGCCCTGACAAAAATGACCACAAATTTTCCTGGAAAAATTAAGTTTATATGCTTTTTATGGGGTTGACCCATAATTTTCATGTCAAAAAGGGGGGCCCTGAAATTTTGAGGTCTGTAAAGGGGGCCCCGAAAAATTTTCGCGATGAAATTTTTTTGCATCAGCCCCCCCCCCCTTACAAGTGTTTGTGAACGGTCCCCTAGTGTTCAGCTTTGCCACATTGGCTGAACAAGGTCCGGCAGTACAAGATAAAAAGTATGATATGTATGAGCACAGATCCTGGAATGAGCAGCATTTTCAAATGAGCAAACTGATAAATACTATAATTTCATGGCTTTGTACGCTTTGTACTTTTCAATGGTAGAGGTCTGCGAACTTATCAAAAGGAGCTAACAGTTAACAGTGCGCCTTGATTTTTCTATGATCTTTTTACTCACAGCACCGGGAGATAATAGAAAATACTGCACTAAAATAATGCAGCTTCTTGTTATCAATGTTAGAACCCGGGGGTAGAACTATTAGGTCACGAGTTTATTAATTCCAATAAAGATTCGCTTTTGGTTGAAAACTAATATATTGTTAATTTTAATACTAGCAGTCAAGTTAGCTCAATCGATAAGGCGTTCGACTATGGTGCGAGAGGTTGCGGGTTCGAACCCTGGTGGTGTCTAATATGCTCTCGTGGAAAAATTGAGTTAGCTTGAAATTCCCTGGACAAGGAACTCACTGCTAATTTGTCTCGTTGTAACCCGTACGAAACTCGGGGAGCTGATCCTGGTTGCGATGGTTATTTGTGGTTTTGTCTAGGGTGTGCGCTCTTGAAGCAGCAAAGTCCCTGATTTGTTGTTTAATGGTTTATGGAATGATGTGGGCCATAGTGGTCAGCGACAACCTGTAAAGTGTGCTGAGGCTTGTGGATCAACGTCAAGGCGTTGTGCCTGTGCGTAGCGCACTATAAATCACTGCGCTTTTTACTATACAAAGGTCTAGCAGCGGAACTAGCAGACGAAATCAAACTTTTGGTTCAATTAGTTGTTTGTCAAAAATAACGCCGTCGTTACTACAATGGCGCTAATAGTCAACACACAAGCTATCGCCAGCAATATATTATCTACTGCACTGGCTATTTTATGCCATTCATTATTGTAGTCGTCAAGTTGGTCTCGTATGCCTTCCTTTTCGCAAACTCTTTTGGCATTGCTATCCGGGTACTCCACAAGTGGAATCGCATGACCATTTGAAATCGTATCTGCAAAACTCTTTTTCTTATCCAATAGCTCACAATTATTTGCATGTATTGGCGTTATCGATGAATCATTGGTGTTATCTAAGGCCTTCACATCTAGACTATACTCATTTATAGAAGATGTAGTCAACGATGATAGTCTGAAGATTTTTCGAAGCCACTGAGGAACTGGTTTGACTTTTTCTTTGTGGTATAATGCCGCCACCAGCACACCAGACACGATGGATAAACATCCAATCAGAATCATTGGAGCGAAGTAATAACCTATTTTTGATTATAAAAAGACAAAATGAGTTGACCATTAGCTTTAATACCCGGCTTTAATATTTCACAGTTAGGATGATAATACCAATATCATAGAATTTAGCGGTTATAATCTGGTATAATCAAATTGTGCAGACAATGATTAGATGCTTACTTATTATTGGCATGGTACTCGATGACGGTGGAAGAGTGTCTCCTATCAACTGCTGAAAGAGCACTAAAGCAAGTAGGTTGGTGATGCCAAGGGACACCTTTTCACCAGAGGCAGTTGGTAGAATGAAAACCAGCAAATTCAAAATTGACAGTAGCGCACATGGAAGGATGAAACTCAATATGTGAAACATAGGGCGGCGTTTCAGGACCACGGTAAATACCAGCTCTGGGTATAATCTGACGGTAAAGAAATCAAAACATTTCATGTACATTATTTTCAGAACCTGAAGAAAGGTACAATTTGTAAAGTTTTATCCCAAATCAACAATGTTCCCAATTTCCATGTGTTCCAATCCCGGCAGATCACGAGAAAATCGTGTGTAAAAAGGGAGTATGGCAATTGCTCAGCAACTTGCATCTTTATATTTTCGCCGATATGAATTTGAGTTAACAGTTTTATTGGTTCCTTGGAAAGAATTCATCTGTACCCTTGATCAATTTTGACCTTCGTGTCATTACCTTGGCGGGACGCCAGTCCTCCACTATAAAATATGGATTTTAACTCTTAAACATGTTAAAGTGTTACCACCCGAGCAAACACAAAACGTTTTAAAAATGTTTTAAACAAGTTATATTTTGGCTTTTTGGTTTGGGTAAAAACGTTTTAATAACATTAAATGTCGTTTTATATAAAAGTCATAAAAAACGTTTTAAATCGTAAAAATATACACAAATGTTCATAAAATGTTATTGTAAAATTTTGTTTGCAAACGTTTTTGCCAAATATTTTGTCAACACTTAAATAACATTATGTTAGAATATTTGCAGAAGTAATCATAAAATACGAATGATATAGAAAACGTTTGTGTTTGCTGGGACGGTAAAATGTCGAAGTCTGCAAAGATGTTTGGTTGTACATATCAAATCATTGTTGTTGGGTCTTTATTTGCTGAGCTCAATTTGTAAAAACAAATACCTTTTACCATGTTTACGAATCGCATGAAGGGCGGCAATAAGGAGCCTGATGCAAAATAATTCCACCTCGAAAAATGTTCGGGCCCCCTGTTGAGATCTCACAAATTTCAGGGCCCCCGCCTTCCAGTTTTGACATGAAAATTATCGGTCAACCCCACAGAAAAGCATAGAAACTCGATTTTACCAGGAAAGTTTTTGGTAATTTTTTTCAGCCCCCCTAGGAGGGTCAAAAAATTTAAGGGCCCCTTTTTGCATCAGCCCCCCCCCCCCCCACAAGTGTTTGTGAACGGTCCATAATCTTGCCCAAGGCGGCAAAGACCTTACACAATAAATAGAATAAAAAATCTACGCGGCATTGGCTGTTGTATGCTTTTTTTAAAAATGTTTCTGATCCTGTGTCATATACTGGGGTACCCCAAAAAGGTGGTTTTGTTACATTTTGATGTGCAGTCTCTTGAGTATTCCTTCACTTAGAAGATTCAATTAGGTTTTAAATTGAGGCTAATTTATTCTATATTACTCATGTTTTTAACCTGTTTTAAAAAAAATTTAAATTATTTTCTTATGACGTTTGGCATGAAATGTGCCAAGTGTGGTTGAGAATTATTGTCACAGTTGATAGTGTTGATCTGGGCTAGCTAGCTAATAATGCTTACAGTCCAATTCCTTCAAAGAAAGGAAATTGCGAACCAGAATTAATTTTTAAATTAAAAGTAGTCAATGCACTACTATATACCTGCCAGTGTTGACGGAGAAGATTTAGAATACGTCAAGGAACGTACTTCTTCCAAGAAAGGAAAATATATTCTTCTGCCGATTTGCTGAAGTCTGGTTAAAGGAGCAACACAATTGTCAAAATAATTGGGAACAACTGCATCGCAGTTCTGCTTCTTGAAGATATTGTGTGAAAGGTGGAAATAGCACCAAGTTTGGAGAAAGCAGCGCAAGGAGTTGAGTTTAGAGAAAGCAGCGCAAGGAGATAACGGCAAGGAGAAAGCAACACCATTTTTGTGTGAGGATTTCATACACAAGGATATTTATAAACTGAAGTGTACACTGGACTTTATGATCACCAAGACGAAGAATGCTGGCTAAGTACTAAATAGATAAAGATTGATTATATTTGATTATTGTGTATGTGCATTTGTTGTCATATATTATACAAATCATAACGTGCTTTCAATTAAAGACTTAGATTTTGTTAGCTTAACCAAACAGTGTATTTGTGTTGTGCATTCGTGTGAGTTCGGGTAAAAGGTGATTTTGGCCTTGAGTCAAGTACGACTCGTAACATTACTATGTAACACAAAGGTACCCCAGGTTGTGACCTTCTGTCATATGACTATTATCATGCACGATTGTAGAATAATAGAATATGTTCTGTCTATAAATCGCAGTAACCATTAACTCACCCTGCACCACCATAATCGCTTACAATACGGTCAAGTGTCACGTCCTCCAATTCCCATATTCCATTTTCCACAAAATGTTTCTTAAAATCAGAGGGTGAAGAGACTAGATTCAACTGTTTCATGTTGTGATTCCAGGATCCAAATCTTAAGGTGCAATGCTGAGTATCAAAGGGAAAGAGTCGGGCGTCGATGCGACAAGACGTGTACAATATGAATGGAGTAACCCAATACACCGTACCATCGGGATAGAGAGTAGCACCAACGTCTTTTAAACTCTCGAAGTTTTTTTCAACGCTGTAAATAAAATTAAAAGATCGCTCTCAAAGTTAATATGATTCTATATAGGAGTGTTGTAAACTGAGCTGACGAAGGACGAAGGTAATCAAATGGTACCCTTTCATTGAGAGAATCTTTAAGTTGTTCAAAGGACATAGTGAACTGAATTAAAATGTACATTATGAATATTAAACTTAGGGAATCGGATATTAACTTTTGCACAGTATTTTTTGTGGGAGCGGGGAGTACACCAAACGATCAAATTACATTCTGAATACGAGGAATGTCTTTCTGATATCAAATAATTTTGATTTTATTTTTAAATTCGCGATATAATACAAATTTTATGACAAATTATTAAAATTTTATATTTAAAAATTTTTTGATATTAACGGTCCTCGAAGTAAACTTTATAATTCTAATGATATGTACTTAAAGCGAATGTAACTGGGATGAAAAGCCGACGATCAATTGAAAATTTTGACCATTCATATTGAAGATATACATTTTCCCCCAAAAGACCTAAATTGTTTTAGTGTTTGGGGAAAATCCATATCTTTAATACGAAAGCTTTTCCTCCTAGCTACATACATTTCAAGTACATATCATTAGATTTATCAAATTTACTTCGAGGGCTGTTAAATATCAAAAATATAAATGATTTGCCATAAAATGTGTATTATCGCGAATTCAAAAAATCAAAATAATTCACTGAACAGTTTCATCTGTAGGATTGGTTTGGTTATCAAAGTAAATTTAGGTAAACAAATCCAGTAAACTACTCACGTCTTTAGCTTTCGCCATCTCGGATGATGGCTTTCTCAAAAGTGACTTGGTTCACTGCTTCTCCCGCGGAAAGCGGCTGTAGCCTCATTCCCAGAGTGTGATGGTACAAGCAGTGAGTCATATACGTGATCTAGAGTGTATGAGCCTATGTCCCGGTTCATGGTGGCGGCCCCCTTTCTCCTGATCCATATGGCCTCCCTGACTTTTCTTTTGAACTGATTCGCTTCCTTGTCAAGTATTGTAGCTCCCTCCCAATCTATAACATGGTTGTCGGCAGCTACATGGTCCGTAATTGCTGACTTGTTGAATTCTGTGGTAGATTCTTTCCGTCTTGCGCGGGTGTACTTCTTGTTTTCTGCTTTCTCTGCATCTTTCTGGTGCTCTTTTAACCGTGTGCCAAACGCTCTCCCTGTTTCACCTATGTATGATTTTTCACAACCCTTACAGTCAATGTTATAGACCACCTCGCACATCTGGTTGGTTTCTCTCTTGTCTTTAGGGTGCACTAATAAGCTCTTAATAGTGTTATGAGGTTTCATGGCTGTTGCGATTTTGTGCTTCCAAAAAATGCGCTTAAGCTTCTCTGAGAGGCCTGCAACGTACGGTAAAACTACCATACCCTTTTACGGGTTATCATCGTTGCTCTTCTTTGAACTGTTACTCTTGATCTTGCTTGTTGACATTTGCTGCTTAACACGGTCCATTGCCCACCTTGGATAGCCACAGTTTTGAAGCGCGGTTCTGATCTTCTTTCTTCTTCCTTTTTATCTTCCTCCTCTGTCACTATGCTATCCATTCTGTCAAACAGTGTACGAATGACCCCGAGTTTCTGATGAAGGGGATGTTGTGAGTCAAAGTTCAAATATTGATCCGTGTGGGTTTTCTTTCTGTATATGAGAAGCTTTATGCTGCCATCTTGTTTACGGACCACTAATGTGTCAAGGAACGGTATGCTACAATCCTTCTCCTCCTCATACGTGAATTTAATATTCCCCGTTTCGTCCACCTTGTTTAGATGTTCAGTTAGTTTCTCTGTGGTGTTCTTTTTGATGACCTCAAGCACGTCATCCACGTAACGGCGCCAGTATTTTGGTGCACAATCGAGTGGTGCCGTGGCAATCGCTTGCTGTTCTAGCCATTCCATGTATAGGTTTGCCACAATCGCACTAACAGGACTACCCATAGCTGCTCCAAACTTCTGGCGGTAGATGTTGCCTCTGAAGGAGAAGTATGTCGTCGTGAGAATGAATTCTAAAAGCTCCATGATGTTGGTTGCATTCAGTCGTGTGCGTTCGGGTAATGTTGTGTCTTTAATAAGCCGGTCTCTAATGATCTCTAAAGTCTTGTCTATTGGAGTGTTTGTGAATAGTGAGACCACATCGTGAGAGTTAAAAATGTCTCCATCATCGATGAGTACACCTGTAATCTCTTCAGCGAGTTGTTTTGAGTTGGTGACGTGATGTTCGGTTGTCCCTACTAACGGCGAGAGAAAAATAATTATTTGATATCAGAAGAGCATTCTTCGTATTCAAAATACAATTCGATATGTCTGATGTGCTCTCATGTCCCACAAAAAATACTGTCCAAACATTGCTACCAGAGGCCTAAAGTCTGGCTTTATATCATTCCATTTGCAAATAAAAAAAGAGGGAAATGCGTAAAACTTACTTTTGATATAAGTGAAGATCTGGACGCCAAATTCCCGAAGTTGGAATAGATAAATATTGAATATCGGGGTATTCGCTTGTGTTCCAAGTCAGAAAATCATCATGCCATGTCTGAATATAATAATAAGAATAATAATAATAATATTACCTTACATCATAGGTTCAAAGAATCAGAATACGATCCTGGTATCCAAAACTATGCAAATGAGTTGAAGGAGGTTACGTGAACATGTAAAGTATGTCTTCTCTTGTTTATAGTGGACCTCTGTGGGCCATATTTAACTTGTGATGATTCATATGTAGTCAGGGGTAGATGTAGACCTCTGACTGGTCTACATCCGAAAAGAAAAGAAACAAAGAAACTAATATTTAATAAAAACATAAAAGTATATTTAAAGTTGACGAAAAAAGAACATGGGAAATATCAGCTGAAAGAAAATAAACGAAAGAACCGATTCGCATTCATTCTTTCGTATACCAAGTCTGATACCCTGTGCTACCAATTGAGCTAGGATGGCTCATGAGATACGAAACAGCCGTTAATATACTAATGGTCCTGTGTCACAACCTGGGGTACCTTTGTGTTACATAGTAAAAAAATGAAATGTTTCAAACATGTCTCATTTGAAGTGGTTCATCCTCCTGAGCATTTTGACACCTTTTTTATGGAAATCGGTTAAAAAATGAGTGCGGGCAAAAACAATCACAAAGTAGGTTGGATTTAACCCCACCTCTTTTTTCCACATTTACAATCATTCTCAGCAAGTATTAGTCTTTTAAATGACCTTCTGTATTTATTTACTTGGTTTAGATGTCTGGGAGTTCATTTAGACATTTTTTACTAGATTCAAATTTTTAATGGGGGTTTTAGATCAAATTTACGATGCGAATCCCTCAACCACCCTTGGCACATTTCATGCCAAACGTCATAAGAAAATAATAATATAAAAAATTGTTTTAAAACAGGATAAAAACATGAGTAATATAGAATAAATTAGCCCTAATTTAAGACCTAATTGAATCTTCTAAGTGAAGGAATACTCAAGCGACACTGTTTTGAAGTCCAAGATGCACTTCAAAATGTAACAAAACCACCTTTTTGGGTACCCCAGTATATGACACAGGATCTAATATAATAGATTGTGTTTACAATAATTTTTTGTTTGTATAGGCAATTGATTTGCTCAAACACCATAATGTTATAATTTTGTGGAAATAGGGCGTCTCAATTAATTTAACATATACATGAATATGCTTGTAAATGAGGTTATATAAATTTTGTTACTAATTGTTACTCACCATACCAAGAAATCCACTCGTTTTCAAAGTTTGTTCTCTTTCATTCTGCAATCAAATCCATATTTACAAGTATTCAGCATTTGTTGCTGCTGTCATATGTGACTGGACACTACGAATCAGCCGTAAACTCGGCCCCCGGTCAATTTTGTTTTATTTCGTGTTTAGAAAATATATATCATAAGCTTTAAAATAGTGTATCATTTGACTTCAAACGATATCCAGAAGCGGGTTATGGTTTGTTGAACTCTGCTCCTTCAACAAAATGGTACCCTTTTCTGTTCTATATGTGTGTCTCTTTTTCCACTTTGCTGGTAATAAAGTCATAATTGGCGGTCATTTCAAATCATCCCCGAGTCAACGAGGTACAGGAATGTCCTCTCATTGTTAATTGTTGGTTATACATACCCAGCCAAAATACAATGCAATTGTAACGCACCACTTGAACAGGATTTAGCCAAAGCAAACAAAGACTAGAGCTATTTAATGATTTTATATGTAGAAGATTATTATCCTCTTCAGCAATAGGAGTATTGAGTGGTTTAAACGCTATCAAATGAGAAACATGTCGCGCCTAATTGAGACACCTATGAATACGACTTGCGGCACATTTTGCACTGTATCTCAGAATTTGCCGAGTTTACGGCTCATTCGTAGTGTCCACTCACATATAAAAAAAAGTGGGGTTGATATATTTGATGCTGATTGTACGCAGAGAACAACCGACATTACCCATGTTAAACAAATGTTATTTTCCTACTACTTTGGTGCATGTTTTCGCCCAAAGTCCTCATTACGTTTTGTTACCTGGAGAGATTTGTTCATGTCTCACCTTCTTTTTTTAACCAAATCGACGGTAATAACTTTTGTAGTGAGGGATCAACATTTAACCACAAATTGCCTCAGGCACAACTCACTTTCTGGGAGCTAAATACCACACAAGGTCATTGTTATGTAACTCATTAACCCATCTGTGTAATGTACTGCCATTGGCTATACTAACAGCCTGGTGATCTGGTCAACACATTGACAGATATCAACCTCAGGAGGAATTGCAATTTTTGATCAATTCTCTTCAGGTAGTGAAACCTAATGGAAAGATTAAGTATGTCAGTGGTAATTGAAGTCATGTTTGCTGGAACATAGGAAATCAAAATATTGTGCACTTAGCAAGATGTTGAATAGTTTATTGAATATATAATTTGGTATCAAACAGAAAATTAATTCAAACACCGCTATATGGCTCTATATTTGTGATGCGATCAAGTAAAATCAGTCGGAATTCGGCAATCCTAGTTTTGAGATATGCGTCAAATAATGTGTGTATGGGTGTAGAACTGGCCCTGTTCATAAACCACCACGCCTCTCGAATGAGCGAACGAAGCGAGCACTGAGAGAAGCGACTATGCTATACGCTAATTGCCTGCGTCATTTTTGAGATTTTGAGAACAAAGTACAAAATATGGTTCAAGCATGCATATTCACCAATCTTTGCACAAGAACAAATGATAATGATACTAATAAAAGGGACTAATCCGAAATAATTATGGTGATTACCTAAGTGATGCATGCTTGAACCACATGTTGTTCTTTGTTCTCAAAATTACAAAAAATGACTTGGGCAATTAGCGTAGCAGGCTGACGTATTGGTGGAATATCTTGGATCATCAGTTAGCATAGGTATCAGCGTACAGCACAAAGCCTGTGCTAGTAGGGGTGGAAAATCAAAATTGCCCAAATGGAAAGGACAAACATTCTTTTTTCACGTGAAAATATATTTTGATGAAATTCCAAAGGAAAAATGTTAAAAAAGTGACTCTCTTTACACGGCGGTTTAACGTCCCCTCCGAAAGACGAAGCATTTTCACGATTCGTTTACCCAATTTTAAATAAACCATGGGGAGGGTGGAGGTCTAGATTGAATCTACAGAGGTTGATAATTAATTTCAGACATTTGTTCAAGACAATAACCCAGCAAATCACCACCGCCAGTAATTGAACCCGGGACCTCATGCACTAAAGACAAGTACCTTAACCATTAGGCCACGCTCTCCCTCATCAACAAATATTCATTATGTCACCACCCCCCCCATGTTCCACAAACTTGCTATAAAGCCACTGTCTACGGTCTTCCTTACCAAATCTATGACCTGCTGAACGAATAGATCGACAAGAACTTCAATTTGAGTGCTTGAATTCACTACAGGTCTTGGTGATGTCGGACCATAGTCTACTAGCAGCTCCTTGGTTAAGTTATAATGGTCTCCTCTTGGTGGGCTGGCAATTGTTGCTATGAAAAAAAATTATATACAAGACCTTGCGTTATTTCTGCCATAGAGGCTTATTCAATGATCCCAGCGAATGTACCTCCAACCTTCTCATTCAATTGCATTGGCTTCCAATCCAGGACCGAATTCTTTTTAAATTTCTGCTTTATGTTTTCAAGTGCTCTCAGGCCGTGCCCCAAATCATCTTTGTGAGCTCTTTCAGCCTATGCTTCCGGAAGAGAAGAACTGAGATCTTCTTCCGATAAGACTCTGCATTGTCAGCCTAGGGCACGTAGAGTAGCTGGTTTTAATACCTTTTCTGTCTCTGGCCCGAGGGAATGGAATAAACTCCCTAAAGCCATTAGGAAGTCTCCATCAATTTCAGTTTTCAGAAAGAAACTGAAAACTTAGTTAGCTTCTTTCTTGTTCCTTCTGTGTTTCTTTTTTCCATCCTTTCTCTCCTTGTTCAGCGCTTTGATAAATTTGCGCTTTATAAATATCTTTATGTATGTATGTACGTAGGGGTGTATTTGTGTATGTATGTGTGTATGTATGTATGTATTGTATAAAAAAAATTACAAAATTGAGTACAAATTGCCTACAAGTGAAGGATAATTCATTACATTTTTTTTAAATGAACAATTTGGCAAAAAAGGAGGAAAACGAGGAAAACACCAGTATTGATAAAGTTGAAGTCACATTCAAATATATTATGTAGTTAATTTCTCTATTTAAGTAGAGAAATTACAGATTCGTGTCTATTGACTCCTGTGTAAAAGTTAATAGTATTTAATGTGGAACCAACACATTAATATTTTACAAATAATACAAGTACAATTTTAACTTACCGGGTAAGAAATACCACATTAACAGTAGCCACCGCATCAAAGCAACAGTATATTTTCTCATCTTAGCAGGCATGTTGTATGAGCGTTGATAATAAATCGCATTGTAAATTTTGTAGCTGCATCATGTGTGAGTGGCCATGACCATGACCATTTGTCGCATTCGGATGGAAATGCATGTTAAGTAATTAAAGTAGGATGCATACAAAACATTCTAACGCCAAGTACATGTAAAATCGTAATTATTTTCAGATATGAAAATAGGTCCGAAGACAGGAGACATTAGGAGACATTTTCCTGTGAAAAATCTGTGATCGGTTGAAAAATCCGTGAAAAATCTGTGTTGGATCACAGATTTTTCATGGATTCAACCGATCTAGATTTTGACTCAATTGTGTAGTTCTAGCAATATCCCCCACTGGTATACCAGATCATCTCTGCAATTACTTTTATAATCATAAAACCGTTTATGAATTAGTAACGTGAACCATGAGAGTGTTTCGTCAATTTGTTAAAGACATCATCAAACACGTCGTTCTTTTGATTAAATTGAGACACACGTATGAACTTCCCAGCAAACACAAAAACGTTTTAAAAACACTTTAAATAAGTTATATTTTGGCTTTTGGTTTAGGTAAAAACGTTTTAATAACATTAAAATGTCGGGTTATATAAAGGTCATGTATGAAAACACACTACAACAATATTTTTTAATGTTTTCAAAAAATGTTATTGTAAACAATTTTTGCAAACATTTTTGCCAAATATTGTGTCAATCCTTAAATAACATTATGTTAAAATATTTGCACCCAGCAAACACCGAAATGTTCTTAAAATGTTTTTGTTGTTCAAAACCTTTAATAACATTTAAATGTCGGGTTATATAATGGTCATGAAAACGTTTTTAAAACGTTATTGAAAATATTATGGTCAAACATTGTTTCGCAAAATATTTTTTCAACCCCAAAATAACTGTTTAGAATGTTTTGTATCAAGTTTTCAAGAATGTTTTTGAAAACGTTTTTATACCCTTTTTATAACCCGGCATTTAAACGTTTTCTGTAAAACATTTTTGTTTGCTGAGCAGTAGATTATCAAAAAATGTTTTTTAAGGTTATATACCCTTTATATAACCCGACATTTAAACGTTTTCTGACAACCTTTAATAACCTTTTGCGAATGATGTCGAAAACGTTTTGTGTTTGCTGGGTTACCACCTGGCTTGTTGCTAATATGTCTCAAGCTGAGAAAGGTATAGTTTGACCTATTTGCGATATAATAAGAAAAAGGCCACAGGTCACATTTTAGAACTCCACAGGGGTCAAAACCTAAAATTGCTCAGAATCTCACGAAAATTGTTCGTCTTACAAAAACTCTTTTACCTAGATGTTACCAAATAGCGATAGACACTGGCCAAGTCTATACCCAGAGCCTCTACTGGATACCAACTAGCTCTAAGCAGCTTCCGTAATGTGTGGCATCTGTTACCAAAACATTATCAAAAGACACCATTATCACCATAAACAAACAGAAGCTGATTCAAACAAAGGAGTTCAGATATCTTCAAAGCATCCTTTCTGATGATGGATAGATATAAGACACGGTGCCGTCAGGCCAACTGTGTCAAGTACTAACTCCTTCGCCATACCAATGGAAGCCAAAGCTAAACTTAATATTATTTTTTCCAACACTTCGCTCCCAATTCCAAACTTGGACTCTCAACGAGAAGACAAAAAAGCTCATCCGAGTTGTCGTCAAAGAGCAGCTAATAAATCAAGGAGATACAAGATAAGGAATGAGGCTGAATGACCATAATATAGAAGACGGTAGGCACCACAGCGGTCGCAGACTATGTTTTCAAACAATACGTGAGATGTGTCTAGCAGTCAAAACTACATTCTCGTGAATATGACCGGATGGCAACAAAATTAGTCCGACTAATGGAATTTCTTGAAAAAAAATCCGCCAGAGATTTAGGAACCGCCTTCATTTCACCTTACACTATTAATAAAAACCACGGTGTGACCCCTACGAGTTAAAACCTGAAATTGTCAGTGCAAGGAGCTACAGTGGCAAAATAAATTACAAAGGGCACAGCATTAATTAGTAGGAGAACGGATTAGTCAGATTTACGCTAATCCAAACAACGTAAAACAACAAATCGCAGACATTGATGAACAGTTATTTACCGAGTTACCTATGGATACCAATTAACAAGCAGGAATGCAAATAAACTGAAGAATCCGATGTTTAAAAGATAGCGAATATTAACTACATCATACATAACCATTTGTGATACCCAAACGCGTCTGAATTGATTTGGTTTAGAATGCAGAATATTTATTTAGGTGTAAAACGACATTTGTACTTCAATTGGGTAAATCAACCACAATGTTTTACTGCGTACTTTTGAACACTCGAAAATGACATCTTAATTCAAAATTAAGTTTAAAAGAAAATTTTAAAAAAATCTTTCCGCATTCGTTTGTGACACTTTCGTGGGATTTGAGACATAAGTATTGTTTAGTTGGCCTAAGCGGCTAAAATATAAATAAGTTTTCTTTCATTTTGCCTCATTAGTTTGGCTTAAAATGACCAGAAAACTTTCCTGACAGTTGTTAGTAATAACATTGTGTAACTTTTTGGCAAAGAATGATCATATTACAATTAGGGCTTTGCTAAGAAACACTACTATTGAAGCGTAAAAGAGCATGATAAAAGGATTGATACGTACACAATTGTGTACATTCCAATTTCAATGTCAAACATTTTCTATAGAAAATTAAACGGACTATGGCCCAGAACAGGCAATATCCGAATTTCACTGCAATCCACTGACAAATAATATTCCCTGTATTTATGTATACAATACTTTTTCAAATGTTCCAGAGAAGAATTTCCTTTGCATTCATGCAATGATCCAATGACCCGTGAATTCTGTATAGCTAAGAAAAGTGGATATTTTTGTAATTTTGGGGTTTTTTGAAGGGGAAACTGGAGGGGCAAGAAAAATATTGGGGGAATCCCCCGTTGTCCCGCTACTGGTTAAAAAGGCCAAGTACTGACCCTTGTTCATGGGCCCCGAGCTCTTGCTACCCCCTGGGATTAGGACAACTTCCTACTTTGAAATGTGAGTATTGAGTTTAGAATATTTTTGCCCTTGATTTATGCACCGCGAATTAGCAAAGAAAATCAATGGTCATCGATATATGCCGACAAGAGTTTTGTAATCTACAGAAAGAGAGCTTTAATTTGATACCACATTTATTTTGCCAATCATTGCAGAGACGCCAGAAATGGCGCTTAAAGTAGACCGAATTTGCACTAGTGCTGCACCCGATAAATTATATAGCCAGGGAAAGTTATACCATTTCCCCGCGACGCTATTATGAAAGGCATCTGTGAAGGATAAAAGCAAATGTAATTTTTGTATTTGATTTATACTATTTTATATCATTACAAAGTTTTGTTTCATTTTTGTTTATTTTATTTGCATTTTTAAATTATAAAAAAAGAGTAACATACACATTAACATGATTAAACACAGACTGTGATTTGCGGAACTTGGGTCGGTGAATTTCAGCATCTTGTTGACTGTTTTACTTTCTTGACATGACGAAGTGAAGTCATTTTTGACGCAACTCTGAGTACAATATCCGTGGTGCGTGCGTGCCTAAATAAGACCCTGGTCGAACCTCTAGTTCTCTGGAGAGCTTTTTATTAGCGCCCATACCAATGCCAAATCTATGATGAAGAGCGGATGAACAGAACAACCAATCTGAGGGACTAGCCGAGACGAGCGGACCAAAACGTATCTACCAAGCCGTGTGATTTATCCTGGTACCTACCTTGCCGCCTAAAATATTTAGCGAGTCCTAATCCCAACAGATCTTTATTAGAGTGTTTACATTGACACTGATGGTTTTTAAAATCACCCGCGTCAATGAGACTATTTCATGGAAACGTCCACGCGTCCCCGAGGAATCGAAAGAAACAGTGCAATAATCGCTAATTGCTGTTATATGTATTTGGGCGTGTTCTACAAGATAAACAATCGCATGACGTAATTTGAATGGCCTTTTATGATACTCGTGATATAGAAAATGTCAATATTATTTCCTGAAATTGTGGAATAACAACCTACACACTTAAAACTGATTGCGTCAATTTTCCTTGGTTCAAACTCAAAGTAAAACCAGCTCTCATACGGCTTCTAAATTGGTCCTATAATGCATAATTGTGTTTCAATTGAACAGACATTTTGTTAATTCGTTAATTACTCAAAGCCAAAAACACCATTTACGCAAATTCACTTGAGAATGCTAAAAAAACATACTGTTTGTAAAAGTTAACAAAATCTGAATCTTTAAAGAAAAGTAAATTATTTTTGTAAATGAACATAAATGCATAAAATCACTTAGAATCAATAGAATACACTGTTTTGGACTGTTACTTATCCAGCAGCCTTCTGCTTGTCGTTGATTACAAAGTTCTGTTGCACTCAATGTTCTAGAAGACTGGTGTATATCCTGATTCACTTGTCCTGCGAAGATTACTGTGCAGTGAAGTCCACTGTTGATTTGAATTTATGTATCCTTTACGAATATAATTTTTACAAAGATGACAATTTCCATTATTGGTTATGCGAATGGACTAGTTCACGTGTACCTTTTAAAGTATATAATCTATAACACATTAGAAAGTCCAACCACTTTCTAACTCAGAGCTGCTACGAGAAACACTTTCCTTTTTTAAATACCAAAGTAGTAAAACTGGGAATTCCCCAGCTACAATTAATTTTTCTGTCACTTATTACATAAGTAATACATCATGCAGTACAATGAACACATTGAGCCATATGCGAATATCCAAGATCCAAAATTAGGTATGATTGAATCTGTTTTTCAGATCACATGGTATTCCCCAAATTCGTCTTCATAACTAACTCTTGCATGATTACTTGAAAGGGGATTCCCATCTCTCATATCAATCATGAAATAGCTCTAAATTGTAAACAAAGATCAATAATCAAATTAAATCATTCAGAGCATGCCCTATTTTTTGATCAGGGATTATTAATTTTGCGATTTTGTTTTACTAGGATACAAGTTAAATTAACCGGTCAATTTTAAGAGTGCAAGGAAATTTTTACATAATGCTTAAATGATGCGAAAGGATAAGCACTATTAATGATATGTACACAGCGCATGTTGATAATTAATGACGATTCAAGGGTACCGCTAAGTACAAAGAAGGGAACATGTTTCTCATCTACGTGGTAAATATTGATCTGTAAGTATGCTACTAAAATAACTGGATAGTTCATCTATTTCACACGGAACATAAGCGCTGGCAGGTTACATGGGTAACTATAAAAATGCTGATAACGTGTTCAATCTTGTGGTACCTGGTGGTGACAACGTTCTCAGGTAAGCTTTTTAATCACTTTTAGGACTTTTAGCTTTTTAAACAAGCACTCGGCATACTGCAGTTACTGTTCATTTTCCTATACACGTGAGTAACGTGACCTCTACAAACAGTGTGTGTTATAGGTATAGTGCATTGCCTATAGTTAACGTCACTGTGTGAAAAATAACCGGCCAATATTAAATATAGTTTTGTAACATGTCCTAAATTTTTAGCTAATATAGGGGTTTGGAAATATTCGTACTTTGGTGCTTTAAGAAGAAAGGGCACCGCACGGCCTGCAAAATCTTCTGTGTAAATCGAATGCATCTTTTACTGACTATCACTCACTTGTGTACCGCTCTCTTGCGAAGGGCATTAAAGCTAAACCACTTGACGGATATTTTTTAAACTTGGATGTCAATCAAGAATAATGAATACATTACATGTATGCTAAAAACTGAGTATGTTGGGCATCTGCAAATGGTCGTACCTCCCTGATATGTGAATGACAGATAACACCCAAAAGAATGAAGAAATTATTTCCAAACCGTGTTAAGGGATCTGGAATGAGCGTTTTGAGCGTTTCGACAGTATTTTTTGTGGGACATGAGAGCACATCAGACATATCGAATTGCATTCTGAATACGAAGAATATCTTTCTGATATCAAATAATTTTAATTTTTTGAAATTCACGATTTGATATTTTCCACATTTTTGATATATAACAGTCCTCGAAGTAAATTTTATAAATCTAATGACATATTTTTAAAGTGTATGTAGCTGGGAGGAAAAGCCGACGATCAATTGAAAATTTTGATATGGATTTTTTCCCCAAAATACCTAATTTTTTTGGTGTTTTGGGGACACAAATCCATATCTTCAATACGAAAGGTCAAAATTTTTAATTGATCGTCGGCTTTTCATACCACCTACATACACCTATTTATAAAGTTTACTTCGAGTACTGTTAAATATCAAAAATATCAATTTTTAATCATTTGCCATAAAATGTGTATTACATTGCGAATCTCAAAAATCAAAATTATTTGATATCAGAAGGACATTCTTCGTATTCAGAATGCAATTCGATATGTCTGATGTGCTCTAATGTCCCACAATAAATACTGTCCAAACGTTCATACCACACCCCTTACGTCTACAACCATTATGTTTCTCATTTTCAAGAATGCTGTTTAAAAATATGCAGACTATTGTCTCATTTGCTAAACAAAGGCCCACACAGTATTGTTACCTTTACATAACATGGTACTCCGAGAGATTGTCAGTCAGTTAAGGAGACTGTGTACTCTCAGACATGCATGTAGTAAAAGTGCAATAACTTTGTAATTATTCGCACAAGACATATAAAAGTATACATTTTTATGAAGGAAAGACATCAATAAATCTTAATATAAATACAGATTTGGGGTAAAAACAACAATTATGAAGACAATCACACAAAAGTGAGTTTTTGGCAATATTTGTTAGGTACATCATAACAAAAAAACACTCTTTCCAAAATATTTTATTTTGCGTTTAGCTCAATCTTGAGGCTCCATTCCAAAAACTGTTTTTTTATTTTTTTGATATTGGCCTTATTTTCTGAGATATTGACCATATAAGGCATCAAATTGAACTTTTAAAATTCACAAACGCCTATTTGCACAAAATGATGCCTAAAATCGGAAATAGACCAAAATATAAAAAAAATGAGAAAACCGTTTCTTTTTACGATGATCATATTTGCTTACCTATAGATGCTGTATTTATTGAGTTATCGTGTACCTAAATCGTCATTTTACCGAGAAAATGAACGTTGAAATAATGGCCGTTGAAGTTTAAAGTGGTCACATTTTGCACTTTCATCGAATCTCGCAGGAGAATGCGGCAGTTTTTATTTTTCTACCTTACATTAAATAAACATCGGGTAAATCCACGGTCCCTTGAGAAGTTTGAGCGAAATCCATTCATAACTTGATATTTAAATCGGAGGAAAGAACTTGAAAAAACCCACATTTTATCAGCTAAAACGGAGCCAGTTGACCACTAGGTTTTTGTGCAGTGCTTCCGTGGTGTTTCCATAAGATGCGCCGCGCATGCAGATAAGCGTCGCGTATGCGTAGCGTATTTGTGCGTTAACAAATTGCGCGATACGCAACGCGATGCGTTGTTGCGCGCGTGTACCCTGCTGGTACAACAAAGATTTTCTTTCCTTTTCAATTTCAAACACGAAAGTGGAATAGTGAAATAAAATCCTTAAAATATTGCAGTTAGAGTTTACAAATCTGGATTTTCATTCCTTGTATTTATAAAAAAACATAACAAAGTACAAACATATCAAAAAAACTCAATTTTGCGAAAGAAACAATGTCTAGAGTACACAGCTGCCTTAATAGCACCAGCCATTCTTTGAACAAAAAGTTCTGACGACTGAAAATTGGTGTGGTATGAAGAAAAACACCAAATCCTAGAAATATAGTGACCACGTCAAGGAGACCAGCTCACCCAATCAGAAGATTTACGTAGTCAATGCGCTGACGTACCAGCAGAAGAGAATGTGACACAAGCAAATTATAGAAAAAGTGCAAATATGAAAACCTTATTAGAGACGGACAAGAAGCAGGATAGAAGTTGAAATACTTTATAATAAGTTTCATCCAGAGGCTTAACTAATGAGACACTGAGAACTCAGGAAGTAAATCAAACACTATATCAAAAGCGGCACTACGAGCTACCGATACATTGGGACTGGCGAGAAACAACAAGGCCTTTGGTAGTTGGGAATTGTCGCAAGACTATGCATTCCTCCTGTTGAAGACGACCAGGAGGATGTGCCAATAGTACATCCAATATGAAGGATCCTGTGTCATTGGCCTTGAATGGTGCTTGCACTTTCTTCAAAGGCCGGTTCCCGCTTGCAAGTTCGGCCGGCCCAATGGACTCCATCCCAAGAGACTATAGAGGTCAAGTAGAGGCAATAACTTGACATGTTGTTGTTTAATACCTCTCGCCAACTGTTCCTAGTCGTTACGTTAGTATCCTCAGCCAGAGCAGCCACGTCAGCTAGCCATGTCTTTTACCTGTTTTCATTCTTTCAAATCAACTCCAGTTCCCGCACCAGTTAGCTTGGATTTAATGGTGATTCGATTCCAGCCACGGTAGCGTTAGAGGCTTTGGATCCCGTCTGTTTACTACATACTAGTTTGATCATCTGGTGACACATAACTGAGGCCATATTGATGCGCCCGAATGTTATCCAGGGCGACATTTTTTTAAACGGAACAAATTTCGTGAAGCTATTATAGTCTTGTCAGCGTATCGTTTTCGCTTTACTATAAAATGATTAATACCTTTAATTACACAAAGTTCTACCGTCAAAGGACTCTATCTTAACCATGTACATGTATATGAAGAAATTGTCATAATGCCTGTAAAACAACTTCGCGTGTGCAATACATTTCCAATCTGGACAACATTTGGGCTGAAACTGCATGGCGCATTTGTATACGTGAAATAACCATGCAAGATTTGGTTGTAGGGATTAAGTTATGAGGCCCACCTGTTTAGCACAGATAAAACTATACTTAAGGGTAGACAAGGTATTGTTGGTCGAAGCAACCTAAAGATCGATTTTCATTATCTAGATCAATATATTATTGAAAATTAACACCTTGATGTTTTGCAAAAGTTCATTCTACAAATCGTATACTTTGCAAACTTGCTTAATTTATTGTTGTTAATGAGTTATGTACGTTTTACAAAAGTGTTGTTGTTTCAGCCCTCTTTACAACGTAACTCAAGAACCGCAGCACCTATAAAAGTATATCTGTGATATTTTAATTCTTCTACACGCTCGCTATGAATTGAGCAATGCAGTTTTTGCCAAAGCTCGCTACCATTCGTAAGATGCTGTGAACTACCAAATCACAACAGTTTAAAATAATTAATAACCTTAAAGCCATAATGGCTTTTAATTAAGCGAAGTCGAATTAAAACTAAATTGTCAATGGGGAGAAAAATTTTCTGGCCGTGAGTTAATGTTGTTTATACCCTTGTGTATATGGGTTAAGCCGTTGCTCCACTTGGAGTCAAGCACATCAGTGATTTCAGATGTCCGTTCACCCGTGTTAAAACAGGTGCCAATTAGCGCGAATTATGTTATGTCTGCGTCAGGTTGGGATTGAGATACAAAAATCAAATATTCTAAAATCTTGTGCCCTTAAAATGAGCCGGATAATGTTCATGTCCCGTCAAGGGGCATTTTACCATGGAGTCAAATATATTTAAAATATTAATGATAATAACGTCATAAGAAATAATGCGCAGATTATGTTTATGTCTGGTGTCAGAGGCATTTTTCTTTGGTATGAGATACTTAAGAAATCCCATAGAGGATATTCTTTATAAATAAACCAAATGAACTCTCGGTTGGTATAGAACATGACCACCACAAATGTTTGTTATCTCCCTTGTTTGTTTTTGACTTCAATGACAATGTGTGATTTTCTCCACAGCAACGCCCTAAATTTCTACTTCTTGCTCCATTGTACACAAATGCGCTGTGAAAGACTGAGCCTGAAAGGGGGTACACAGTGGCGTAGCGTCATCTGAAATAATAGAAAATCCCATAGTAAAATTGTCGAAAAACGGCTTGTGCCCCTCACCCCCCCCCCCTCCCCCCATCAGACCCGGTGCTCCCAATCATGTTTGGTGCCCCGCCCAATATGAAGACTCACGCTACGCCACTGGGGCCACGTGCCCTGGACGCCGCCTTAGGGGGCGCCGAATTGGCCTATTTTCAGGATCGATTCTGCGCCCCATCCCTTCACGCACATTTCAGCACATATAGTCGTTTTGACAGTTAAATTTAAAACCGAAATTCAACTTCATTATAACCCAATTTTAATTTGCGGTATTTGTGCAAATAGTGAGCAATTATTTCAAGAATTGGTTGGGGCGCCATTATGTATCCGGGTGCCAAAATCCCTAACTACGCCACTGCTTCCTTCTTTTTCTTAACCTTCGTTCTCTTTTCGTCTTCAGAATATTGACTCATTATGCAGTTACTGTCCGTTTTTCCTATTCAGTGTACACACAGCGCTTCCAATTGATGATTGACCTCTAGCTCACTCACTGTACTGTATGTATAGGCAATAAACTAGTTTAATAGTGAGCTGGTGGGAAAACCCTTCACCCAATATTAGCCATAGAGGCTCACATGTGAATTATAATATTCATCCTTAACATACTACAATTTGAAGTAAAAAATGTCACGGAAAAGCTGTCGAGCTATTTTTCTGAAGAGAGAATTCCAAAATTTCATAGCAGTCGGACGTTTAATTTCAATGGCAAATTGTGCTCAACAGCTGACTTGTGATAGCTCCAACTTCGAAGGGGCACCGTCGGGTGATCGGTTTGATCAATTTTCGCCATAGAAGCTGTAAATAAACTTCAATTCTTTCCCTCTATGGTCATCTAAATATTATTAAAATGCGATTTTGGGAAGATTGTTGTCGAGCCCTCCCAAATATGGAGTTCTGACTGCCTGATAGGGAGCTAAAAAATGAAAAACTTATTTCCAAACCGTCTTAAGTCTAAAACCACATGTTTCTCATTTACTTGTGTGATACAATCACAATTACTCTGACAAGTTTGACATGAGTTGTACCATCAACA
The DNA here is from genome assembly GCF_039555335.1 of Amphiura filiformis. Classification (NCBI taxonomy): domain Eukaryota; kingdom Metazoa; phylum Echinodermata; class Ophiuroidea; order Amphilepidida; family Amphiuridae; genus Amphiura; species Amphiura filiformis. The sequence goes on from NC_092636.1 coordinate 13,638,507, forward strand.
AGCCTGGTTAACAATAAGCAGACTATTGTTCTCATTTGGGAAACAAAGGCCATGCACAGTATTGTTACTGTGCGTTTGCTTTGTAATGATGCATCCAACTGAAATCATGATACCTATTTCACCACAGCCCATTACAATATAACACAGGTAAATCAGAAACATGTGTTTGTGGATTTAACCATGGATATGAGACACATCCCTGATTTAACATAGTTGAGTTGTTTTCAATGAGGTTTATCTTGGTTTAATGGGGTTTTAGTCCTGCAAAGGTCGTGGTGAATTCTGCTGTAGACATGACTGCATAATGTTTCATGTAATACAATGGATTTGGTACTGAAACCATGTCTTCAGACCTTTTTAAAAGTACCAAACATTCATTTGGAAGTCTTGTATCAAAGGTTTTGTCAAGACAATTATAAGTGTGGCGTTTATAGCGCTTACAGGCATATTGTAACATTTCCATAAGAAATAGGATTGTATTTTTTTTGCAAAATGTTAATTTAATTTTGGCCCAAACAAATGAGGCAATACAAAAAAATCGGTACTAAAATACCAGCGCATATGTAACCAATGCGAGCCACTCCTTTGAACGTGAGTCGGGTCGGTTCTTTTGATATGTCACGACTGCCCGAACGCCATGTACGTACTGTGTTATGAACAACGCGTACGCGTTCGACTAATATTTCCATCGTAATAATAAACCGTCTTGTTCAGATGGTTTATTCAATCTCAGATTTTGACCAAACTACTGCTACTTCGCTAGTCCGAAAACGTAATTTACCATTCGCTAGTCCGAATTCTGAAAAAAGTTTCGCTAGTCCAAATATCGGGTTCTCTAGTCCGAGGTTTCGCTGGTCCGAATAATAAATAAGGTTTTCTTGTCCAAATATAGAATAAGGCTCGCTAACCCTACCCCTAAATCCTAACCCTAAACCCTAACCCTAACCCTAACCCGAAAACCTAGCCCTAACCCTTAGCCTAACCATAACACTATTCCTTATTCTATATTCGGACTAGAGAACCTTCGAATTTGGTTTTCGGACTACAGAACCTTCGGACTAGCGACCCATCGGACTAGAGAGAATTCACGATGAAACCCATAACCATGTTTTGATTTTTGATTTTTGTTTTGTTTTGTTTTTATTTTCTGTAGCAATTCAAGCCACCAACCCGAAGGGTCTTCATTCCATATTAACGAAGGAGTTGCTCTCTGATTATGGTCCAACATCTGCACGACCTGTCTCGGATGTAAATAAACGAATCAATGTGGAAATTGATTTGGAGGTCTTACGCGTCATCAATTTGGTAATTAAACTGATTCAATTATCTAATTTTAAACTTAAAGTAAGCATAGTGTTTGATTTAATGGATCGAAGCGACCCATTATTGATTAAAAATACAATGTTAATGCCAAAGTTTCAATTAAATTTAATGGATTTGGCTTTGGTGTTGGTTTTAGTTTGTTTAATATGGTACCTTGTATAATACCGTATTTGAATACTTATATAGGTCTCATAATACAAGCTGGCTGAACAAGATATATAATCTTGATAAAGGTACATGTGCGATGGAAAAAGAACACATACGCGTAAAATTCAATTGTGGTGTATTTTGGGGGAAAAACACGCACGTAAACAAATTTATTCCTCTATATAGCTCTCTATCATATCGGAAGAAAGTTAAAGGGATTCTCAGCGATTTGCCAAACCAAAACACCCAAATTTAAAAATCAGCAATTTTGTAATAAATAATCACAGATGTGCTACAGAGGCGAACAAATTAATAGCAAATGTGAAGTCAATTTGATTAAAACAAAATCAGACATCGAAATGTCATGACATTATAGTCCCGGGGGGGGCACTCAACACAAATGACCATACGGGTATGCTCCCCCGGAAAGACCCCCCTTTTTCGGTTTCGCAGCTCCGAAAGACTCCCTATATTTGACCAAAATAAAGCTCCGAAAGACCCTTGATTTTGATAATTTCAGCTCTAAAAGACCCCAAAATTGCTCATTCCTCATATTTCTTGTTTTTTCAGGCGATTTTCAACCAAAAAGCCAAGAAAGACCCTTGATTTTGACTTTTCTCAGCTCCAAAAGACCCCATTTTACTTGTTCACAGCCCAGTTCGCAGCTCCGAAAGACCCCCTTTTACCGGTACGCCGTCAGCTCCTGTAGACCCACCACCTCAAAATTCCGGGGGAGCATACCCACCAAAAATTTTGATGTGCCCCCCGGATTATAGTGTGGGTAAAAATACACATTTTGGTGGTTGTTTGACCTTCATACCAGCTTTCCTTCCGGAGATATCGTATATTTCCCATTTGGGAAATCTTAGGGAATCTTAGGGAATATAAAATAGTTTTGTTTTAATTTTTGATGTATAATAGTGGCCTTGAATGTTCTTTACTATTAAAACCAAAAGGAACTGATTGAAAAAGTCATTGTAATTAACCAAAGTTGTAGCTTCGGAAATACTCAAAACGTGTCATTTGGTCAAATTTAATTAAACATTCATAATTAAAAAAGTAAATGAGATTTCAATATTTCTTTTTGATTTTCAAAACATTATACATTTGTCAAGTTACATAAAGTAGTGCAAAAAATGGTCTTGAATTTTATTAAAAAGGTGGTTTTTAGAAAAGGGGTAAATTTATTTTGTTGCAAAGGCTCTCCAAAAGGCGCGATATAAAAGAAATAATAAAATAAATAGGAAGCCTTGAAAATTGTACCAAACCTATTCTTTTAGTTTCTATTCATCAGCACTTTATTCAAAACCAAAATGAATCAAATCAAACTAGTAATAATTGCACAATTAAAAAAAAAAAAAGCTGTTTTTCTCAAAAAGTCAAAAAGTGGATGTAAGGGCTTTTGTAAAATCTCGGCGGGAAAATTCAAGTTGATAACTTTTAGCACCTACTCCTGATTCCAAAAAAACACATATTAACTACATATAGATTAAAATAATATCATCTTGTTTTGCAAAATGAAACATAGCTTAAAGCCATATTATAACATTTGCTGAGGAGGACGCCCTCACTGAATTTTTTCAAATTCTTTTTTTTTACAAGATTAAATTGTACTTTAGTAAACCAATATACCCAGCAAAAATCAAGACTCTAGGTGCTGTAGTTTTGTCAAAATCTGAGATTTTGAATAAAACACCGGAACCGGCGCTTTATTATTACGATGGAATTATTAGTCGAACGCATACATGATGCCCGTAACACACAGTACGTACACGGCGTGCAGGACGGTGATATACACAACAAAAGGTCGTACCATAACATGACCGAAGGAGTTGGCGACATGTGCGCTGGTAGTAAATTCCAATTTTCTTTGCTTTGCCGTAGTTGTTCGGCTCAAAAATAAAATTAGAGAATAAATGATAGGATTTTGTCTTTTGCCTATCAATATCGTGTCATAATGGATGGGCTGGCCAATATTTTGAGTAGTGGATGCCGGCGCAGCCGGTATCCACTACGATAAAAATATTGGCCAGCCCATCCATTATGACACGATATTGATAGGCAAAAGACAAAATCCTATCATTTATTCTCATTCTTATTCAGTTTTAATGTAATTTTTGCGAGAAAAACTGCCTTTTTTCAGAAAAAATAAAGTTACTTTTGTGAGGACATCCCCGTTGTTTTAAATGAACGAAACCATCACGAACATCTAAGCCGCCGAATCGCGTTCTTAGTTCTCGCACGTGTATTACGCGAACGCATTATCGCGCGATCATTGAGGAGCAACAAGCGTGCCCTGACTAATATCACTATCAACTATTGTGAGATATTATACACCTGAAAACCAATCAAATTACGTGAATTCTTTACAAGACGCACCCATTGAATAAGAATGGGATATATCTGACAGTAAAAGCTAACATTTTATGGCAAAATAATGCTAATCTATTTTGTTTGGAAATGTTATAATATGGCTTTAATCCTAATCATGCAGAAAACATTTACTTTTTGGAGCATTATAAAGCAAAAGCAAACTTTGTCATGCTCAATTGCTCTTGTTGCAAATCGTGTGATGGGTATATTAACTTGAAGAGCAGAGGATGATTTATGCACTTCCCAGCAAGTCTTGCGGTTAGCACAGCTGTGTGAGTGAACATGACACCACTGCCCGCCCACTGCATACACACGTGCATGGTTAAATTTGAATTTGGACAGATATATTTACAATAAAAACACCTTCTAAAAGTTGGTCGATTTCACATTTTATGTTATGTACAGAAGGTGTGAATTATCCTTCATGCATACATCACTTTAGATCCGAAATCGACCAATTAATGACGACACACGGGCAATTCTAAAACAACATCTTTTGCACAGAGTTCAATGGGATTTGAAAAGTAAAGTGGCAGTTGAAACTCAAGTGAGAACACTTTTACAGTGCATGATGGGGCTTCCTTAAATCATCCTCTGCTTGAAGAGCATGAGCAATTAGTTTTGATCAAAATATTTACTCGTGGTCTTGCTTTACACATCATCATGATCATGGCAGCGGAGACTTGTTCACTAGAACCTCGCCTCGCCATTCAATCAAGCTGCTTTGCTGTGGTGCTTTGCGTAATATAAGACGTGAATAAAACATCTATGGAAGCTTATGGAATGACATTTACGAGTAAATATGAAAGGAGACATTAATCAATCAGAAAATTAAAGCAGTGGATAATACTTTGACCTAATAAATACCATGAACATATAGCGACCTGTTAATAATTAATGTATGACATGAAAAATTAATTTGAATGCGAAGGATGATGTACATCCATTTGGAAAATTGCTTCTCAATTTTAATTTATTGAATGCACGTGTAGAACACGGTTAGGGTAATTAGACTCATAGCCACGAACCCCACGATGTCCTAATAACAGCGGAATCACGAATCTAAGGCGCTATTAATGCTTATATTTATTACTCGCGTTCATAAGCTAAGATATTTTGGTCGTGATTTTACATACGGACGAACAACATGAGAATTTACGGTCCATATAAAACGCGCGTCTTACCTTACACGTAGAGTATGACATTGTCGATTTTTGATCAATTATACTGATGTTTATTACATCTAAATACTAGTAAATGGTTATCAAAATGTTTATATCATTGGTGACATTAAAAGTTAAGTAAAGGCCCCCTTCCACTTTTGAGGCAACCCCCCCCCCCCAAATCACACACATTTCCACTTTTTGCGGCAATTTTGGGCAAAATTTTGGGCAAAATTGGTTAATATTGCCCACACCATGACATTCACGTTTCCCCCTACGGCCCACACACCCCCACCTTCGAAAAATTCGTGGTGCCACCTCTGTGCTAACATGTTTTATACTTTGATCAGCTTGTAATCGGCGGGAATTATTAGTAGCCGAGAAGTACAGTTGATCTGTCTGGACTATATTTTGCGTGTTAAGAAAGTAGACGAAGTATAGGACTTCAATTAATAATTTGTAATACTTCTGGCGAGATGTCACAAGACAGTTCTCCAAATAAATATACTGATATTAATCCGCGATGTTATAAGGCCCATCGATTACGAGCTGATCAAACTATAGTACTATAGATTAATTAATTTTGGAGCCAAATTGAGCCAGAAGTGATACAATTGCCGCAGAAGTGGCATATCTTTGTGGATCACTTTTTAGGAAAAACGCTTTAACCATTTGTAGAATCCCATAATCTCAAGGTCAAAGTTGATACAGGGGTCAAATTTCAAAGCTGCTCCAATTTTTAAATATTCGTCTGGCCATAAGCATTCAGAAAATATATATTTTAACTATTAATCTACGACTCATCGTTCCGGAATTATGAGTATATAGGTCGGAGGTCAACATTCGGGTTCCACATGGGTCAAAACAGGAAATTTCCTCCGATTTTGATGAAAATTGTCTCATAATTTTCGTCTTGTTGACTTATGACCTTTTTACTCATAGCTCCGGGAAAACTATATATTTTCTGAATCTTTATTACTAGAGGAATTAATATTTTGGAAATGGTTTTAACACAGTTTGTGGAAATTTTGAATTTTGACCCCTGTATAAACTTTGACCTTGAAGTTATGGGATTTCACATAATGGCTAACGTTGGCTAATGTTTGTTTTCTACTAAGTGACCCACAAGGAGAGTATATGCCAATAAGCCTTTTTGATGTATGGCGGGCACAAAAGGAGAGGGCGTACTTTGGAGTGAGTAAACTTTTGCCAAAACATACAAAGGTTAACTCACTCCAAAGTACGCCCTCTCCTTTTGTGCCCGCCATACTTCAAAAGGGCTTATTCTGTTGTTTGTATCAGTTTGGGGCTCAATTGATTCGCTAATCTGCATGCAGTACTATTTAGGCTATTGTCTTTTCTGTATTTAACTTATTCATTTGTTTGTTGTTTGTTTGTTTTTTTTGCTTTTGTTTTGTGTGGGGGTGAGTGGGTGGGGTGGGTATGTGTGTGTCTGTTTAATGATATCGCCTGTTATTTTTATAAATGCGTTTAATACTTTTCCTTACAGAATGAAAGGGAACAAACCTTACAACAAAGTACATTTATTGCTATGGTGAGTTCAGCATTCATGTTGAATTATTGTGAATACAATGAATAGAAGCTATAGACGTATTATAACGGCTGATTATGAGGCTGACTTTAGCTTTGCTACCAAATATAACAGCATTATTACAATTCGTTTCGTTAACAGCATCCAGAGTGGGTTTACTAGTCCCTCCCTCCCTGTTGCCGGCATTACCAAACATATCACCAAGTGTTTCTTTATTCCCCTTCTTCGTTTAAAAACATGGCTCAGACAAATGAAGGTTAATGAAGATGATTAATCGAAATTAATAAAATACACACCACAACTTGACTTACCAGTATGAAATTTCATTTTTTATCGAGATGATTCCACTTGATTTCTTACATTTACATTAAGATTTGGCATGACGACTACCTAACTTGGAACACAAGTGCGTATCCAGATGTGAATGTATTAATCCTACCAACAGACCAAATATGGCGACCGGATATTCATTTATTTGAAAAGTAAGCATATTTAATAGTTCAGTAACATTAAGAGCAATCATGTAAAAAAGTTCAAAAAGCTACATTTTTGTCAAAAAAATGTCCAGAAAGCCGATTAATGGTTAATTAAGTATTGTTGGTTGAGGCAGCCAAAAAGATCGATTTTCATTATTAAATCAATATATTATTGAAAAATAACACCATGATGTTAAACAGAAGTCCATTCTACAAATCATATACTTTGAAAACTTGCTAGTTTAATTGATGTTAATGAGTTATAGTTTTACAAAGGTGATGTTATTTCAGCCCGGTTTACATCCTAACCTAAGAACCATAGGACTTACAAAAGTGATATTTGAATTCTTCTACATGCTCGCTATGAAATGATTAATGCAATTTTTGCCAAAGCTCACTACTATTCACAAGATGCTGTGAACTACCAAATCGCAACAGTTGAAAATAGTTTTATACTAACTTTTAGGCAATTATTGCGGTCGTGTGTTGAAGTGTCCATAAAGAGTATAGCAATCATTTTCTATTGTGAACGGCAGAGATAAATTCGGAATGTTGCATCTGACGTCAGGGCATAGGCGCGGCGTGATTGGTTGGTGACCTACCTGTTGTCTCATTCGATCACAATGACAACGTGTATCTTGTGAAGCTAATTAATAATATATCTATTCAATTTGGGTTTATTGCCTTTTAATATTTTAATATATTGTTTATCTATTTATTTATGTAATTGTATTTATTTGTCTAATTGTTTATCTATATATTTATTTATCCTGATGAAAGTGTTGACAGAAATTTTGAAAGTCTTAAAGATGTAGGCGCCTGGGTTTCTCCTGACGGTACCGTCTTTTGGGCTACTCCCGCGATATTATACACAGCCTGTCGTATTGATGCCCGCCTGTTTCCGTTTGACACTCAACATTGTACCTTAAGGTTTGGATCCTGGTCATATGATGAAGATCATCTGAATCTTACACCTATGAATAATTCAAATGGGATCGGGAAATACTTTATTGAAAATGGAGTGTGGCATTTGGAGGATGTTCAAGTCAAGAATGTCGTCAATGTGTATCCAGAAGGGTGAGACAATTATGCGGGTGGGTGTGTTGTGTGTTAGGGTGTGTTTTGGAGGGTTGAGGGAGAGTACAATGTTCATGTTGGTTGAAAAATATCTAGGTGGATGGGTACTTTGGTGGCTATGTATTGGGGTGTGTGGGTGTTCTGTATTATACAGTAGTCATGTCTTTTTTAGAGAAGACTGTGGATACGAAAATCACACGCTTGCCTTACATTTTACATGAGTGTTAAGTCTTGGATAGTTCGGGTGGTTTTTTCAATCTTTCTGATTCATGCAAATCATTCTTCAGATGATATTGTTAACATCGTTTCTTCTTTACCACTAGCACGTTTCCTGAGGTTGTGTACACCATACTTCTGCGTCGACGACCTTTATTCCACGTGTTTAGTTTCAGTCTCCCTTGTGGCTTACTCTCCTTGCTGAACTTGCTGGCTTTCATTCTGCCAACTGAATCTGGTGAGAAGGTGTCACTTGGCATCACCAACCTGCTCGCCTTGGTACTTTTCCAACAATTGATAGGCGATTCTCTACCGCCATCATCTACCGACATGCCAATAATAAGTAAGCATGATTTCAAACTAGTATAATTGAAGACCAAATTAAAAAGGACTAGTTTGCGTATGACGTCCTGTCAACTAGACCAAAAATGCCGTACTGCGCATGTCAGCATTCAGCAACCAATCACGTCACGCCTTTGCCCTGACGTCAAACGCAAAATAAACTTTTTAAATCTGTCTTCACATATCGTTGATATATTAAGGTGCGTCGGAGGGAGCATGAACTAGCGGTGTTTGCACTCAGATATTGAAACAAATAAAGCTGACATATAAGGGGCTTGGTATGGCACCCTTTAATATATCAAGCTTTTGGGATCTCATTTATAGAACACGTCCCATTACTCTTGTATGTCAGCTTTTTATGCCAAGACATATCAAGACATTAACACAATACAACAAGTTGTCATAGACCGAGTGACAAACTCTAATGAGCTGTGACATCATCACCCAATTTATATCGCGCCTTCCACAGCCAATACAATTGGAGCTCCATTGGCCTCATTTATGGACATTATAGTTGTGTCCGACCAATATTTGTGAGTATTGTATGGTATATCAAGGGCAAATACCCAGATGGTGTCCCAATTTGGTTTGAATATACCTTATGGTCGATACTATCGAGTGAGTGTGATATTTTTATGAATGAACTGTTGTGTGAATGGTAGTACGCTGCCATCTACAGCCTTGATTTTACTATACTATCATACTTGAGTGGACCCCCTGGGTGTAATAGGTACACTTTCAGTGTATCCAAATTAACATGCTTTGGAATATCTTAAGAAATCAAAATATAATACTTGTACTGTTTCTCTATGGCATCACAGGTTATTATTTCACTCCAATGATTCTGATTGGATGTTTATCCATCGTGTCTGGTGTACTTGTAGCAGCACTCTACCATCAAGACAAAACCAACCCGGTTCCACAGTGGCTCCTTAACTTAACACGTGTTCGTCCCGGTGTTCACCTGCCGACGAACACCGCACACCTGCAACCAGAGTGGCAAAACGTGAGTGATGAGGTGAAAAAATCACCCGATTCAACGGAAAATGGGATCAGGAGGAACAACTCGACTTCAAATGGTCACGGCATCTCAGTCCTTGCTTATCCGGTTCACGAAGAAAGAGGCGTGTTTACTGACGATCATCTACGCAGTCGCATTGATTACTCATCTGATTGGCGGAAAGTTGCCTCTGTTATTGATAAGCTGATCTTAATATTTGGTGTTGTGATAACTATCGCGGCCATTATTATAACAGCTATCCTTTTTGCTACATCGGAAGAGGTGCATAATATCTAGTCATGAACATTTATTGCCCACTTCTATTCACCATTATGTTTTGTTCTCCCCATCATCAGTCCAAGAGAACGCCAAATATGGATCAGGAGTATTACATAATAATACCCTGCTATGACAATAGCTGCACTAGGTTAATCGTATAATCTCCTTATGTGGTTAGCATGGCTGGGCCAGGAAATCCACAAGGTCAGCCAATATATGTACATGTATTCGGTACATGTGCCATATCTTTTACTATGGGTGATAAATTTCTGGTTTGTTTTATTTCAAAACGCAACAGTCGATATTCTAAAGCTTGGTCCAAATCCAAGAGAAGAACCAACTCTAGTAATTTATGTGGTTTCAAATTATATCGGCCGTTGCCTTTTTGATAGAAATGGTGTTTGTTGATGTGCACAGTTTCCCATTAGATCATAACATGCTGTTGTACATCCAAGGTCAAAGGTCTTTTAATCCATATTTGGCGTTGTTCTGGGACTGATCATGCAGTTATTGTTAACTACATGTATGCACACAACACAGGGGCACTCACAATTATAGGCAATTGACCCGTACTGGTAGCGCTGTGTTGTAGCTATAGTAGATGAACTAGTTAGCGTCATATATCAAAAAGTATAAAAGCTACCGTAAAATGGGGTAACTTCGGTCAGCTGGGTAACTTTGGTCGGTCAAATATATTTTTTGTAATGGTCATATTTTCATACAGCAATATTGTTTTTAGTCATATTTGGTGTTAATTTGTTGAGACATATATTTGGAAGAAATAATAGTCGATTATGTCCAATATCCTCAAAATTTATGAAAAAATCAGGATTTTTGACCAAAAATTAGCATTTTCTTACATTTTTTTCAGAAAAAATAAAAATCGATATTTGTGAGCCAGGATGTGTGCTTGATTAATTGTACAAGGGGTCAAATGTCACAAAAAACAACAATTTGCCCATATACAGCGAAGATCAATTTTTCTGATTTTTTTTTCCTTCATGGAATGTAATACTCTGACCAAAGTTGCCCCAAATACGGGGTAACTTTGGTCATGCTATTTTTAACCCCTAGGGCACACTTACAAAAGTATCAAAAATTCTTTTTCAACTTCAAAGTGAAGTGGGGAACCCTAATGTCATAAAAAAGAGTTAATTAGAAATATAATTGGTTTTGTTTGGAAGCAGTGGTTTAAAAACTCTGAAAAGTGCCCAAAGTTACCCCATTTTACGGTATGATGTACGGGCGGAGCTCCACTGACTGAGTTTTGGGGTATTTTTCATTGGTTTGCTATCATTTACTCATCAAGGAGGTCCCCCGTTAGCATAAGAACTATGCTAATAATTTAAAGATTGACATGTAGAGAATGAACCATACTTGATTGACAGAAAGTACTAACGGTCGACTAATCCAATCGATAATGACGCTATTGTTTCAATTACTTCAAAATATCTGAATTTTTAACCCGGTACAAGCTTTAATAACGGGGGACCATACATTTGTATGAGAAAGGAAATCTACATCTTATCCAAACTCCCGTTTTAATCCAATGCACATTTTGCTTCACCGGGCCGCCCTGACTTGATCGCATTTGTAAGAGGGGTGCCACGAAACCGTAATAGATACAAATTTAGTACTTTCTGTCTATCAAGTATGGTTCATTCTCTACATGTCAATCTTTAAATTATTAGCATAGTTCTTATAATAACGGTGGACCGCCTTGATGAGTAAATGATTGCAAACCAATGAAAAATACCCCAAAACTCAGTCAGTGGAGCTCCGCCCGTACATGTCAATAGCGTCATTATCGATTGGATTAGTCGACCATTAGTACTTTCTGTCAATCAAGTATGGTTCATTCTCTACATGTCAATCTTTAAATTATTAGCATAGTTCTTATGCTAACGGGGGACCGCCTTGATGAGTAAATGATAGCAAACCAATGAAAAATACCCCAAAACTCAGTCAGTGGAGCTCCGCCCGTACATGTCAATAGCGTCATTATCGATTGGATTAGTCGACCGTAGCGGACAATTCAATCGCTCATTGGATTAATATTATCACGTGGTAAGATATTTGCATTGGACAATCGATTACTATAATGGTTTAGTACTGCATATCTCGGTTTAACCTTCACTAAGCGGGTTTATGGCTGAAAAGGTGACGGTGAATTTGCTGTGGACAAAACTGCACTATGCGTGCATTATATTTTACGAACTACTCATAATCCATAGGTTGCGAGTTCGAGCCCCGCTCGTGCCAACGTGTTGTGCCCTTGGGCAAGGCACTTTATCCTCATTGCCTACTGGGGGATGGGTTGGGTTGGATTGGATGTTTGTATAGTTGTTTGTTTCAATGTTTGCAATATTGGCGCTGATTAAGCTGCTGCCTGCAAATTGTATTGTGTCTGTTTAGGTGTGTTTAATGTTCAATTCTAGCAATTTGACCTGCGGGTCACCATTATAGTTTGAAATAAAACCTTCCTTTTTTAAACAATATAATGATTTTAGATAATATTGCCCCAGAACCTCGGTGGGTGGGGTAAGTTTAAATATGTATTAGCATCTGTGATATTCCAGGATATGTGCTTTCACACAACTTATAAATGCATGCCTCAATTCGAAACAATCAGAAAAGTGGAGTAGCGGTGTTTTTTCAAGTATAGACTGGGAATTATAAATAACATTTTAGTTGTGTTGTATTTGGAACTGTGATTGTCATTAAAGTGTGTTTAATTAACCATAAATCAAAATTCCAATTAAAATAATCGAGCTTCTGTCAATTAAAATGTTCAAAATATTGCTACCATAGACCAGTGATGTATCGTTCGAGTCCGGACTCGGACTCGAGTCCACTTTTTGACTCTAACTCGGCTCGGACACAAAAAGACACGGCTCGGCTCGGATTCGGACACAAAAGGACTCGGACTCGAAGCCGAGTCCGGGCCGAGTCCAGATCATAATAAAAAGCTTTTATAGAGTTTGGGTCCTTCTTTAAGGGGGTACTACACCCTTCAATAATTGTGTGACTATTTTTGCATTTTTCTCAAAAACGAATAACACACTGGTAACAAAAGTTACGTATACTATAGGGGCAAGGAATCCAATTACTACACTGGAATTTCAGTGACCCAAGACAAGCGGTTCGATACTTATGATAGAAAATGAGGTACCGCTAGGATGTACCTCATTTCCTATCATATTTACTGAACCGCTTGTCTTGAGTCACTGAAATTTCAGTGTAGTAATTGGATTCCTTGCCCCAACAATATACATAACTTTTGTTACCAGTGTGTTATTAATTTTTGAGAAAAATGCCAAAATAGTCCCAAATTTACCACAGGGGTGTAGTACCCCCTTAATGAAAAGCAAGTACAATGAAATTTTTGCCTTATATTATCGGAAATTAAGTTCAGTTTAGATGCAACGACGCAGGTATGTAAATTTAATATAAATTTTTGCTATTGTTACATATACAAATAAAAGCTTTTAGAGTTTGACTTCTTCCTTAATGAAATGCAAGTACAAAACCTTCAGAGCACATCTTGCAACTCAGGTAGCTATGAAATTAAATATAATTTTGCTATTGTTACCCTATAGATGAAGCTTTTAGAGCTTGGTTCCTTCTTTAAAGAAAAACGTGCTAAACATCGTACGTGTGACATTTAAAAACGTATACGCATAAATAAATGTTGTTGACATTTATATGGCGCCTTTTACATGTATCAATGCGCTTTACATTTATTCCTATGTCATTATGTCAGCTGCCATACAATGCCCAAGGCATGCTCATACCTTTGGGCGACGTTCAATGAACATTATTCCAAACAGCTCCCTATTTCACCCCTGAGTAGAGTGAGGCAATTGGGGTCAAGCGCCTTGCCCAAGTGCACAACACGATGGCACCATCGGGGCTCGAACTCGCAAACATCCGATTGCGAGGTAAAGCCTGCACCGCTGTGCCACCGTGCCTTCACCGCGCATAACAGTATTGCGCGATGAGAATGGACACAACAATGAAAATCCTGTTTTGAGAGTGTATGTAAGAGGAGGCTAAGAAGTCATTTCTTTAAAACAAATGAGTGTGACGTAAAATCTTAATACAGCGTTGTGAAAGAAACCAATTTGTGTGAGGCGTATTGTAAGAATTTTTCAACAATATGAAAATTAGATAGTCCTATCCTAGATATAATTATGACTTAAGGGTAGACTAATTGGTCGAAGCAGCCAAAAAATTTATTTTCATTATCTAAATCAATATATTGTTGAAAAATAATATTTTGATGTTTTGCAAAATTTCATTCTACAAATCATATATTTTGAAATTTTGCTTGATGTTTGTTGTTGTTTCAGCCACCTTTACAACATAAATCAAAAACCACAGGACCTACATTATGCCCCTATCTGTGATATTTGAATTCTTGTACACACTCGCTATGAAATGATCAACACAATTTATGCTAAAACTCACCACCACACAGTGTCAACGCCCTGTATTATAAATATTTTTTTCATATCCCGCTCCATACTCCGTTAATGGTGATCAATATTCTATTGTTGACACAGATAAAGAAAGTTTACATATGCATTGTGATATACACGTGCACGATCGAATATTCTATACAAGCAGCTGGATGGGCTAAATGTGTTCTTTTATCTAATTGTAATTCTCAAAATTAAATATATCACAATTTTAACTTACGATTTAAAAATCGTTACGCTAAAAATACAGTAAAAATGTATCCAGAGCAAACAGCAATGGCCTCTAATTAGTGTATTTAATTTCAAGTGAGTGTATTTAAAGCAAAACCTGTGTTTTACCTGAAAAAAAATCGAATTTCCTTGTAATAGTAACACCATATGGGATACTAGAGCATGCGCAAATCGTAATAATGTAGCCTATAGAATAGAACTTGGTGGTATCTCATATGATAGTCGTACTATGCTTAGCCTGTGTCGCTCGGCCTATCTCGAACAAAATCGCCATGCGTAGCTATTGAAAAACGAGAGGATTCGCCGTACTATCACGGCAATTTTTGACACGAAGATATTGGGGCGATTAGACAGAATCTGGACATGGAAAGTGACTTAGCTGTTTCTAATAATGTCTCCATCGACAGTAATAATATGTGTATATCTGATGGTGCAGATGTGACTTGTAATCTTCACAATCTGTCTGATGATATGAAAGGAGTTGAATCTATTGAGAGTCATCATGTTACGGAGCTTCATGAATTGAAGCCGGCTACCCTTGAGGAGATTGATCGCATTCTCAAGAAGTGCTCTAATAAATCGTGTCTGCTCGATCCGATACCGACGTGGCTTCTCAAAGACCATTCGACTCTTTTCATTCCAATTTTAGCTGAAATTGTCAACGTGTCATTTAATACAGGTATTTTTCCCGATTCATTGAAAGATGCTATCATAACACCCGTTATTAAGAAGCAGAGTATGGATCCTAATATTCTTAAGAACTACAGGCCCATCTCAAATATCAAGGTTGTTGCTAAAGTTGCTGAAATGGTAGCTTCTAGTAGGTTAACTGAGCATCTCAATCAAAATAACCTAAATGAGTCGTTCCAATCTGCTTATAAACCATTGCATTCTACCGAGACTGCCCTGCTTAGGGTAAAGAATGACATTGCCTCAGCAATTGACAACAAGAATGCAGTCTTTCTCGTCATGCTCGACTTATCGGCTGCATTTGATACAATCGATCACACCATATTTGTCAACAGACTTTGTCATACTTTTCATATTCAGGGTTGCGCTCTACAATGGTTTGCTAGTTACCTTAAAAACAGGATAAACCGTGTTTGTATTTCAGGACAGTTCTCCAACGAGCATGTATTGAATTTTGACCCAGGGGATATACAATGTATACTCATCCTGTTGGGGACATTTTGCGCAGGAACAATGTCAGTTTTCATATTTATGCAGACGATACCCAGGTGTATGTTTCATTCGACCCGCGAATTCCTGATGAGTGTGAGCGAGCTCTCAACAGACTCAAGACATGTGTACATCAAATAAAATCTTGGATGTCACAAAACAAGTTGCAGCTAAACCAGGAAAAAACTGAGTTTTATATTGCTGCGTCTTCGAGATTCATAAGTAATCTTTCGGGTATCAAGTTAAATCTTGATGGTGTCATCATTGAGCCTACATTGACACTGAAGAATCTCGGAGTCATTTTTGATCCAGTTTTAAACATGTCTAGTCAGATTTCATCAGTTGTGAAGTGCGTCAGTTTTCACCTACGCAATCTTTCCAGGATTCGTCGTTTTTAGATCTGGACACATGCAAGCTGGCTGTTCAAGCTCTTGTATTTTCTCGCATAGACTATGGTAACGCCTTACTGTTTGGAGCCACTGAATATGACCTAACTCGTCTGCAACGCCTACAAAATAGAGCCGCGAGACTTAAATTGATGGTTGGCCGTGATACATCTAGTGCCCCTCTGTTACGCCATCTTCATTGGCTACCGATCCGTAAGCGTATCGAATTCAAGCTATTGGTCATCACATACAAGTGTGTCAACTCACAAGCTCCGGAATACCTACAAGAACTGATCACATTTCGCAAACCAAAGTACGCCACTCGTTCATCACTTGACAGAACACTTCTCATTGTTCCAAAAACCAGGACTCTCACCGGTGACAAAGCGTTTCAAACCGCAGGTCCTCGTCTATGGAATTCACTTCCAATCAACATCAGGCAGGCCAAAACACTGGACATTTTCAAAACCAATTTAAAAACTCATCTGTTTGTTTAATTCTTTGCTTATCTGGTAATTGTATGTTTATTATGTAGAATGCATTGATTTTTGTTTTATTATTATTATTATATATGTTCTTTTTTCTGGAAAGCGCTGTGGTCCTTGGAGGGCGCTATATAAATGCTTGGTTGTATTGTATTGTATTGATGACGATGTGCACCATTCGCAAGATGCTGTGAACTACCAAATCGCAACAGTTGCTAACTTTCCGTGATGAAAATTGATTAATTATTTATCTATTCATGAACATGACACAGTCGATCAATTAGTAGTTGACAGGTTATTGATCAATACAAGTCAAGTGGTAACAATCTATGACCACATGCTAGTTTTAATATGACAAAATGAAGATACCAGAATAAAACATATTTCTCATCTAGCATGTCTTGTAAGGTAATAGGCCAATATTGTATACACATCATCTCGCTTACGCCGCACATTGCTGATTGCAGTGGGAAAATATTATATACACAATGCTGATAACGTGTTGGATCATGGCCTATGGTTGGATCCTGTTATATCTGGTGACCATGCTCATGGGTAAGCTTTTTAAATAATTTCTTAACTTTGAACGTTGAACATTAAAAGCCATAATAATAGGCCTATACAATTTCAGTCATTTTTGCCAGAAATGTTATATTTGGACACAAGTGGATTTATTATAAAAAGAGGTGTGTGCATCCGGGGGTGTGCATGCATCGGAGTGAGCAGGTCTGAACTCAAATGTCTCCGTGTTTCTGCTACTTTTTTACAACTTCCGAGGTGTTCAAAACACCCGAAGACCAGATTTTAAATCTTCTGCATGCACACTCATCCCTGCTCGTCAGCTTCCCTAAGGAGGATTGGGCAGTACTCAAGAAGAAGAAAAAAGACAAACAGTTGTTACTAATAATTATTTCATAATCTCTGTAATCTCTTTTAAGATTTAAATAACCTGACTTGGTTTCATTATTTTATTTTTAATGTATTTTCTATCAATTTCTTTTATTATAACCCACTGTCGGTATTTTTGTGGGACCGAATTACATCAGGCACACCCAATTGAATTCTGAATGTCCTTCTGATATCAAATAATTGTTTTTTTGTTTGTTTGGGGTTTTTTGTTTTGTTTTGTATTGTTTTGGGTTTTTTTTCCTTTTTTGGTTGGTTTTTTTTGGCTTAAAAGGGCATTTCGTGATCACAGCCTCATCGCCCTCACTTTTCTCAAAAAAGTTGAGATTTTTATATCTCTGGCTACATAATGTTTATGCAAAATTTCTTAGCAAAAATATCGTCAAATTTTAATTACAGCAGTGGCCTATGGAGCAATGTAATACACATAATCATGTATAACTCGCAAACGCAAAATTGGAATCGGAGTGTCATGCGGCACATCATAGAATCAACTGAAATTTTAGGAATAAGCTTTTTTTGTGTATATACTGAAAAATGTCATAAAAAGAGGATGCTCAGTACGTAGGATCACGAAATCCCCCTTTAAACGCAAATCTATATACATGATCATGGTGATGGGGGTAATGTTCATTAACATGCTCATGACAAATTTAAAAGGTAATTTTTCAACAATATTCTAAGTAAAGGGATAATGCAGAATTTTATGCGCAAGTTTGTGATAACCTTTGTGAAGGCTATCTAAAAACTGACATTATTTGTAAATCGTTTATTTTTAAGTTTATATTAGACGTAAGATGGTGTTTACCGTGTTTACATATGACTTCTGGGAGGTCACAAATGAGGTAATCAATAATAAACATAATTTTTGACCAGGTTCGCCGTCGCAAATAATAAAGGAGACAGGTAGAAAAAGTGATCCCGCCTGGGAAAAATGATCCCGTCTTTGTTGCCGTTTAACCCAGGACCTCAGGTTTACAGGACCTGTGCCTTAATCACTTGGCCACGGGAGCTTTGTGATTAGGCTGGTTGCAATTCGAACCTATAAGTGGTCACTTAAGGGCTGGGGTATGAACGTTTGGACAGTATTTATTTTGAGACATTAGAGCACATCAGACATATCGAATTGCATTCTGAATACGAAGAATGCCATTCTGATATCAAATAATTTTGATTTTTTGAAATTCGCAATTTAATACACATTTTATGGCAAATCATTAAAAATTGATATTTTTGATATTTAACAGTACTTGAAGTAAACTTTGTAAATCTGATGATTTATACTTAAAGTGTATGTAGGTGGGATGAAAAGCCGACGATCAATTGAAAATGTTGACCTTTCGTATTGGAGATATGGATTTTTTTTCCCAAAGCACCAAAAAATTAGGTCTTTTTGGGAAAAAATCCATATCTTCAATATGAAAGGTCAAAATTTTCAATTGACCGTCGGCTTTTCCTCCCTGCTACATACACTTTAAGAATATATCATTAGATTTATATAATTTACTTCGAGGACTGTTATATATCAAAATTTGAAAAATATCAAATTTTTATAATTTGTCATAAAATTTGTATTATATTGTGATTTTCAAAAATGAAAATTATTTGATATCAGGAAGACATGCTTCGTATTCAGAATGCATTTCGATAGGTCTGAGGTGCTCTCATGTCCCACAAAAAATACTGTCGAAACGCAATAAACGCTCATTTTAGATCCTTAAACCATAGACCCTGGAAAAGTTCCAGGGTCTATGCTTAAACTTACTCCTCACCGCTTATATAGGTTCGAATTGCAACCAGCTTAATCCCGCGGTTAAGACACAGGTCTTGTAAACCTGCGGTCCTGGGTTCGATTCCCAGGCGATCGCTTTTTCTACTTGTTTCCTTTATTATTTGCGACTTCGAACCTGGTGAAAATTATGTTTATCATATATAATTCCCGTCGATCATGCCACTGTTTTTCGAGGTAATCAATATACAACGTCGTGTGTCAATCAGGATATCAGGGGTCATCTATTATGATGTATTACAACATGTAACAAATTATGATACTTCAATGAATCATCACCTTTGTTAATGAACGTTAATGAAGAGGATGATGAACAAACCACAAACTTACGTGTTGAATAACCAGGATCGATCATAGTCTAGAAATTTAATAAAGCTTCAATTTTAATTTGCTTCAGTATAGAACGCGGACGCAAGATATTAATGTTAAATTTCATTCTCCAATTGTTTTAGAAAATGAGAAAATACAATTTAAAAATTATTGTTTTCAAATACCAGTCCTATTTACCGTGTGTGTATATATATTCATTTTTTTATATTTCTGCAGTAGCAATTCAAGCCACCAACCCAAAAGGTCTTCATTCAATATTAACGAAGGAGTTGCTCTCTGATTATGGTCCAACATCTGCACGACCTGTCTCGGATGTAAATAAGCGAATCAATGTGGAAATAAACCTGGCGGTCGTACGCGTCATCGAATTGGTAATTATTAATTCCAGATTCAATAAACTTAAGTGTTTAGTTCATAATGGAGTGATCTATTATTCATCAAAACCCAACGTCAATGCCATTGTTTTAATTAAAAATTAATGGATAAGGCTCTCATGTTGGTTTTAGTTTTATATTAAGGGAAGGGGTATGAACGTTTGGACAGTATTTATTGTGGGACATTAGAGCACATCAGACATATCGAATCGCATTTTGAATACAAAGAATGTCCTTCTGATATCAAATAATTTTGATTTTTTTTTTAAATTCGCAATGTAATACACATTTTATGGCAAATGATTAAAAATTGATATTTTTGATATTTAACAGTACTCGAAGTAAACTTGATAAATCTGATGATTTATACTTAAAGTGTATGTAGGTGGGATGAAAAGCCGACGATCAATTGAAAATTTTGACATTTCGTATTGAAGATATGGATTTTTTTCCCAAAACACACAAAAAAAATTAGGTCTTTTAGGAAAAAAATCCATATCTTCAATATGAAAGGACAATATTTTCAATTGATCGTCGGCTTTTCCTCCCAGCTACATACACTTTAAGAATATGTCATTAGATTTATAAAATTTACTTCGAGGACTGTTATATATCAAAATGTGAAAAATATCAAATTTTAATAATTTGTCATAAAATATTTATTATATCGTGAATTTCAAAAAATGCAAATTATTTGATATCAGAAAGACATTCTTCGTATTCAGAATGCAATTCGATATGGCTGATGTGCTCTCATGTCCCACAAAAATACTGTCGAAACGCACAAAACGCTCATTCCAGATCCCTTAAAGATCACACACATAATATAAACACAACTTGTCATAATATCGGAAGAAAGTAAGTAAATATTCCCTTTAAAATGAAACACTGACCCTAGTTCAGGAGAAGGGATCTTGCATACATTTGTGGTTAATTCGATCTTGTCATCTTAGTAGTTTTGATGATTAATTCTATGTCACTTTTTAATTGTTCTGAATTTATGAAGTATGGTGTTTTTTTGGAAGCAATATAAAATCAACAAATCAATGCTGATTCTTGTTATATAGGAAAGAAATAATGACACCGTTTTTTTAACATATAGTCCTATATAGGTATTCGTATATACGATATACACTTAATATATCTTAAAGACACTTAAGATATGTAAAAACCTCGAAATTGATAACCTGCCCAAAAGTGTCTGCTTTTGACATGACACGTCACAAATTAATAATAATAATAATAAATACTGAACTTATAACGCGCACAAATTTCCAAGGGATGCGAGGCGCGAGAAGAAGACAGAAGGAAGGGAAACATCATATTTTGGGGAAGAGATGAGTTTTAAGGAGACTTTTAAAAGTCCCAGTGCTATGGGCCATTCTGATGACTATTGGCAGCTTATTCCAAAGACTGGGGCCAGCCACAGAAAAGGCGGTATCCCCAGCCAGTTTGAAGGTTCTGGGGATAACAAGCGAGTTACCAGCCGATCGGAGATAGTATGAGGACTGGCGGATATGGAGCAATGAAGAGAGGTATTCAGGAGAATCCAGATTGACACATTTGTAAGTGTGGACAAGCGTACGAAATTTAATTCGTTCAGCCACAGGAAGCCAGTGAAGCTGGGCAAGTAATGGGGATGTGGAAGTGAATCTGGGCTTCTGGAAGATGAGGCGGGCAGATTTGTTCTGGATACCCTGCAGACGTTGAATGTTTTTCTGAGGGATGCCATTAAGGAGGGAGGAACAGTAATCTATCCTAGACAATATAAGGGCACGCACAATATTATTACACGTGTTGAAGTCAATGAAACGTCTTATCCTGCCAAGATTCCGTAGTTGCCAATTAAGGGACCGACAAAGCTGAGTGACATGGTCGGACATCTTCAAGTCACCATCAAATACAACGCCAAGATTTTTTATTGAGGCGGAGGGTTTGATAACATGCTCATCGAGGTGAAGAGTGTAAAACTTCACCAATTCATAATGAGTAGCAGAGGCGGCAATGAAATATTCAGTTTTTGCCATATTGAGCTTGAGCTTGTTACTCTGAAGCCACACCCCAACTCATTGATGCAATTAATGAGTTTAAAGAGGGCACAAGCCGCATCACCAGGTATAGCAGGATCAAAGACGCCAAACAACTGAACATCATCCGCATAAAAATGGAATTGAACATCATGGTGACGAATGATCTGACCCATAGGAATAGTGTAATAACAGAAAGCCTGTGGCCCGAGAACAGACCCTTGGGGTACACCATGTTTGAGAAGAGCAGTCTCGGAAAACGTGCCCTTAACAAAAACCTGACTAGTTCTGTTGGTCAGGTAGGTCTTGAAAAAATTCAAGGCAGTGTCAGTGAGACCAAATTCTTGACTCAACCGCCGCAATAGAATACCATGATCAACTGTATCAAATGCGGCGGTCAAGTCAAGTAACACAACAAAGACAGCTTTCCGGCCATCAACAGCTCTCATTATTTGATCGTGAACATGTAGGAGGGCTGTCTCAGTGCTATGACCTGTCCGGTAGGCCGATTGGAGTGGCTCGGACAGGTCATGGCTGTTGACATGGTACGATACCTGAGCAGAGACAGCTTTCTCTATGAGTTTCCCCAAAAAGGGCAAGTTAGAGACGGGACGGTAATTAGATAACTGTTGATTGTCAAGGGATGGTTTCTTTAACACAGGCGTGATAACAGCTTTTCTTAGGTGAGAAGGAAAAATACCAGTGGTTAAGGATGAATTAACGATCTTCACGAGCACAGGTAGGAGCAAGGTAAGATGTTGTTTTAATAGCCAAGTAGGCATAGGATCAGAGACACTAGTTTTGGATGGACATTTCATTATTAATTGATGAAGATCATCATCAGACAGTGCACGGAAAGTAGAGAGAGAAGGAACAGAGACACTTTGATCAGATCTAACAACAAGATCTTGGCAGCTGCTACAACTGTCAAGATCAACCTTACAAGAACATGAACTCTTACTGTCAACATCTTTACGTATTTTGTCAACTTTGTTTACAAAGAAATTTCTAAAACTATTTGCCAACCTAACAGGATCACTACAATCAGGTAGAGAGCACTGGCTCTTATTAAGCAAAGTATTGACTGTTTTGAACATGTCCTTAGTATTACAGTTCAACAGAGTCTCATTAAAATACAATTTCTTCTCAGTGGCAATGACATCAGCAACCTTCCGCTGAGATGAGATGTACGCCTGGCGGTCAGTGTCACTGCGCGACTTTCTCCAACGCCTTTCACAACGCCGTTTGTACTGCCTGGCATCTTGGACAGACTTGTTGAACCATCTAGGTTGACTACGAACAGAACGTGTCCTACATGTAATTGGTGCATGAGAGTCAAGGACATCTTGGCAACCAGTATTATAGGCATAAACCAGAGAGTCTAAATCATCATACTCCGAAGCAATGATAGAATCCATCTTAGCTGAAAGATCATCAGAGAACAACTTTATGTCCATATCGCGAAAGTTCCTGAATGAATATGATATTTTGTGAGCGGTGAGTTTTGGAAGGTCAACAGTAGCAGCGATCAAATAATGGTCAGAAACATGAAGAGGGTAGTTGGTGCACGCCTCAACAGTGATATCCTCTTTTCTGACAATTATCAGGTCCAATGTGTTTCCAGATTTATGTGTGGGACCACGGACGACCTTCGCAGATGTCAGAACTTCCAAAAAGGATTTAACTTCAGGCAACCAAGGTTTGTTCACGTGTATATTGAAGTCTCCAGCTACAATAGACCTTCCTGGCAGAAGGTCAACAGTACCTAAAAATTCTTCAAATTCACTAAGAAAGTCACCCTTACTGTTTGATGGTGACCTGTAAATAATGACCAGATTGACGTCATTGGAACGAATGAGAGCATGCTCAAAAGATGATGAAGCAGGAAGAAGATCGTCACAGTGCAGAACTATATTGCTTTTTATGAACAACCGCAATTCCTCCACCACGCAAACCTCTAGAGCAGTTCAATCCATTATCCATCTATTGATTACTTTTTACTTCAGTTGGTAATTTAGGTTTCTTTAATATATTGCTTTTTGTGTATGAATACTTTTTGTGCTCAGTATTCTTTGTTTTTGTCATCCAATATGTAAAGTTTTTGTCACATTCCTGGTTTTGTGTGGACGGGTCACAATTTCTTTGTGTGTATATTTTACTTAAAATTGTTCCTTGCTTCTATTTACAGAATGAACGTCATCAAACCTTACAACAGAGCGCATTTCTTGATATGGTAAGTTCAACCTTTAGTGATCACTCTCACTTGGCAAGAAAATAGTGACGACTTTTGTTTACTTTCACTCGCCTCGCTGTAATTATTATTTTGCAGTTGATATTGAATTGTTTTATGTATACAATCCAAAACAATGTAAAAAAAATCATCAAATCATGTGTATTTCTTTATTTGTTTACAACGTAAAAAGAATTATCACCGCTAATTCATTAGAATATTTGCACTCAACCTTCTTTGCAGTTAGTCATTCTATACTCACTCTCCTCTATAGTCTACTCAACATTCTTGTATCTACTCATCACTCTCACAAGTCAGTCTACTCGAGCATTTACTCACTTTCACAAGTCAGTCTACTCAACATTCTCTTGTATCTACTCACTCTGATAAATCAGTCTGCTCAACATTGTCTTGTATCTACTCACTCTCACAAGTCAGTCAACTCAACATTCTTGTATCTACTCACTCTCACAAGTCAGTCTACTCAACATTCTCTTGTATCTACTCACTCTCACAAGTCAGTCTACTAACATTCTCTTGTATCTACTCACTCTCACAAGTCAGTCTACTCAACATTCTTGTATCTACTCACTCTCACAAGTCAGTCTACTCAACATTCTCTTGTATCTACTCACTCTCACAAGTCAGTCTACTCAACATTCTTGTATCTACTCACTCTCACAAGTCAGTCTACTCAACATTCTCTTGTATCTACTCACTCTCACAAGTCAGTCTACTCAACATTCTTGTATCTACTCACTCTCACAAGTCAGTCTACTCAACATTCTATTGTATCTACTCACTCTCACAAGTCAGTCTACTCAACATTCTCTTGTATCTACTCACTCTCACAAGTCAGTCTACTCAACATTCTTGTATCTACTCACTCTCACAAGTCAGTCAACTCAACATTCTTGTATCTACTCACTCTCACAAGTCAGTCTACTCAACATTCTCTTGTATCTACTCACTCTCACAAGTCAGTCTACTCAACATTCTCTTGTATCTACTCACTCTCACAAGTCAGTCTACTCAACATTCTCTTGTATCTACTCACTCTCACAAGTCAGTCTACTCAACATTCTTGTATCTACTCACTCTCACAAGTCAGTCTACTCAACATTCTCTTGTATCTACTCACTCTGATAAATCAGTCTGCTCAACATTGTCTTGTATCTACTCACTCTCACAAGTCAGTCATCTCAACATTCTTGTATCTACTCACTCTCACAAGTCAGTCTACTCAACATTCTCTTGTATCTACCCACTCTCACAAGTCAGTCTACTCAACATTTTTGTATCTACTAACTCTCACAAGTCAGTCTACTCAACATTCTCTTGTATCTATACTCACTCTCATAAGTCGGTCTACTCAACATGCTTGTATCTACTCACTCTCCTAACTCAGTCTACTCAACATTCTTGTATCTACTCACTCTCACAAGTCAGTCTACTCAACATTCTTGTATCTACTCACTCTCACAAGTCAGTCTACTCAATATTCTCTTGTATCTGCTCACTCTCACAAGTCAGTCTACTCAATATTCTCACCAATCAACTCAACCTTCGCGGTTAATCTTCCAATTCCCAAGTTTACTCACCATTCTCACGATTCTCTTCAGTCAACTGAACTTTTGTTTCTGTATACTCAACCTCTTCTTCAGTCTACTCAACATTCTCATCAATCTTATTCAACCTCCTGTTTAATCTACTCATGCAACCTCCGGTTTATTCTACTCAACCTCTTGTTCAGTCTACTCAACCTCCTGTTCAGTCTACTCAACCTCCTGTTCAGTCTATTTAACCTGTTCAGTCTAATCAACCTCCTGTTCAGTCTGCAGTATACTCAAGCTCATGTTCAGTCTACTCAACCCCTGTTTACCAAACCTCCTGTCTACCAAACCTCCTGTTTAGTTTACTTAACCTCCTGTTCAGTCTACCAAACCCTTGCTCAGTCTACTCAACCCCTGCTCAGTCTACTCAACCCCTGCTCAGTCTACTCAATCCCTGCAACCTCCTGTTCAGCCTATTCAGCCTCCTGTTCAGTCTCAGTTTACTTAACCAGTTCAGTCTAATCAACCTCCTGTTCAGTCTACTCAACCTCCTGTTCAGTCTACCCACTCTCCTGTTCAGTCTACTCAACCTCCTGTTCAGTCTACCCACTCTCCTGTTCAGTCTACCCACTCTCCTGTTCAGTCTACTCAACCTCCTGTTCAGTCTACTCAACCTCCTGTTCAGTCTACTCACTCTCCTGTTCAGTCTACTCAACCTCCTGTTCAGTCTACTCAACCTCCTGTTCAGTCTACTCAACCTCCTGTTCAGTCTACCCACTCTCCTGTTCAGTCTACCCACTCTCCTGTTCAGTCTACCCACTCTCCTGTTCAGTCTACCCACTCTCCTGTTCAGTCTACTCAACCTCCTGTTCAGTCTACCCACTCTCCTGTTCAGTCTACTCAACCTCCTGTTCAGTCTACTCACTCTCCTGTTCAGTCTACTCAACCTCCTGTTCAGTCTACCCACTCTCCTGTTCAGTCTACTCAACCTCCTGTTCAGTCTACCCACTCTCCTGTTCAGTCTACTCAACCTCCTGTTCAGTCTACTCACTCTCCTGTTCAGTCTACTCAACCTCCTGTTCAGTCTACTCAACCTCCTGTTCAGTCTACTCAACCTCCTGTTCAGTCTACTCAACCTCCTGTTCAGTCTACCCACTCTCCTGTTCAGTCTACTCAACCTCCTGTTCAGTCTACCCACTCTCCTGTTCAGTCTACTCAACCTCCTGTTCAGTCTACCCACTCTCCTGTTCAGTCTACTCAACCTCTTGTTCAGTCTACCCACTCTCCAGTTCAGTCTACTCAACCTCCTGTTCAGTTGACTCAATCATCTGTCCAGGCTACTGACTACAAATGAGAGTACTTTTAGTGGTAATTTGCCGAGCTCCTATGCAGTACATAATAAGTGTCCGAGTAAAATTACAAAGTACTTCCGCTGAGTCGTGAAACAAGCTTTTTCTTTTACACCAACGTGCATTTTAAGCATAGAGTTAGACTCAGAGACCTGTCGGATATGTACAGTGCACATTTTGGCCGATTTGGTGGTTTTTGTCGCACACCGATTTGGCCAATATAGGCCTACTTTTGTTTACCATAGGAAAATAACTACTGGTTTTGATGCAGAAAGGATGCTTGATTGCTTTCATTTCAGCATTGGCATGACGACTACCTAACTTGGAACACAAGTGCGTATCCAGATGTGAATGTATTAATCCTACCAACAGACCAAATATGGCGACCGGATATTCATTTATTTGAAAAGTAAGCATTCGAAGCTTTTACAATAAAAACAGCCACGTTAAAAAAAAGTCCAGGAAAATACATTGTTGTCCGGGATTGCTGTCCATAAATATCTATTGTCTAAGAAACCGAATAAGACTGGATTTATACGCGATTGCTTTTGCAGAAGAAAAGTAAATCGGGCGCACCATCAGTGTACAAAGCGAAGTCTTTTTAGACACCATTAGGTGGACATAGCCTTAATAAATCGAAGCAGAAAGACCGTGAAAACCCCAAAATCACTGGTCATAATAAATGTATATTCGCGGTCATCCTAATATCTCACAAAAGTACACTGAAGCCGTGGCACAATAGCACCAAACCCTATTGTGCTATTGACTGGGTAAAACAGGTGAAAGATTAGGATGACCCCGGGGATGACGAATATATATGACCAGTGATTTGGGTTTTTCACAGGTCTTTCTGCTTCTATTTTTAATTTTAAGGCACTGTCCACGTAATGCTGAGAATGCATTGCGAATCGATTTCTGCAAAAAGCAATGGTAAATTCCCTTACGAAAATGCAAGCAATAAAAAATGTGTGCGACAGCATGCAGCACGCGTGCGGCAGTGTGCAGCACGCGTGCAGATGTGTGCAGCGTGCATGCAAGGCCTGCTGGTAGCGTGTTCATGCGTGCGAACCAGCTGTGTGCATGCGGGCATTGCACGCAAAAATCCACCGCGCACACAATTTGCTTGCAGAACTTGCGTGCAGACTACCAATCTGCACGCAATTTATGTGCAGACTACACTTGTGTGCGGACTGTAGACTGCACACAAATTGTGCGCATCTTGCACGCATCTTGCATGCAGCACGCATATTGCTGCACGCATGCAGGATTCTCAGATCACAAAGTTAGAATGCTGCACGCATACAGAGTTTCCAGAAGCAGCAAAGGTAAAATGCTGCATGTTTTACAATGTTTACAATGAATAAATAAGTTAGCCTTCAGACCAAAATTTTCTATAAAGTATTTAACCTTCAGACCAAGATTTTTTGGCAGACCAAGAGGGGAGGGGGGAGGGGGCAAGCAAATTTTGGCAGGTCTAGAGGGGAGAGCAAGCAATTTCCTGTTTTGATAGTTGGCATTTCAACTTTGGGCCAATGTTGGTATATGCCATTTCTGTATCGATAGTTGGCATTGAAACACTGGGCCAATGTTGGAATGCCATTCCTGTTTCGATAGTTGGCATTGCAACATTGGGCCGATATTGGAATGCCATTCCTGTTTCGATAGTTGGCATTGAAACACTGGGCCAATGTTGGAATGCCATATTCCTGTTTCGATATTTGGCATGAAACATTGGGCCGATGTTGGAATGACATTCCTGTTTCGATAGTTGGCATTGAAACACTGGGCCAATGTTGGAATGCCATTCCTGTTTCGATAGTTGGCATTGCTACATTGGGCCGATGTTGGAATGTCATTCATCCTGTTTCGAAAGTTGACATTGCAACATTGGGCCGATGTTGGAATTCCATTCATGTTTCGATAGTAGGCATTGCATCATTGGCCCAATGTTGGAATGCCATTCCTTTTTCGATAGTTGGCATTGCAACATTTGGGCCAATGTTGGTATGTCATTCATGAATCAACAGTTGGCACTGCAAAAAAAAATCAAAAATTCAAAATTCAACATTTTTATAGTGAATGTTATCAATATTTACAGTAACTTTGATCAATATTCATGAAATAATGCACTTTGGCCAGTTTAGTCATCAAAATATTGCTTATATTAACTTAAAACACGTCATCAAATGTGTACACCCCAATAGCTCAAATGGTAAAGCATCAGACTCCCATGCAGAAGGTCCCTGGTTCAAAATCAGGTAGATAAAATAGAT
Source organism: Amphiura filiformis (assembly GCF_039555335.1). Taxonomy (NCBI): domain Eukaryota; kingdom Metazoa; phylum Echinodermata; class Ophiuroidea; order Amphilepidida; family Amphiuridae; genus Amphiura; species Amphiura filiformis. The sequence goes on from NC_092636.1 coordinate 13,668,048, forward strand.
AAGTGACTTGTATAAAATTAAGCTGGGCAATTTTAGTTCATTGTAAAATAGATAGCCAGGTAAAGTAACACTTAATGTAAGGCCAGTATACACTGTTAGCAATTATTTTTGATTTTTTTTTCATGATTTTGTCTCGCATATTTTGGCCAGCACGTGCTGCACGCATGCAGTGCACGCTAATGGATTTGCATGCTGCATGCAAACTGCGCACGCTCATGACCTGCACGCATTTTTGCTGCATGCATGCAGCAAGCATCTGCACGCTTCCCTGCATGCGTGCCTCGTTCCAAATATACGCATCCGCACGCTACCCACTGCACGCGTGCTGCATGCGGTGTGGCACGCGTGCTGCATGCGTTCAAAAACTGCGTGCCATTTTCGTAAGGGTTCTGCTTATCATAATTCTGGCCATAAGATGCCGTCTGGAAGTGTTCACAAACGTCTTGATCAGAAGCAGCAATTATTTGATAAAACATGCCAAACACTTATCAAATGTTGAAACAGGTTCATCAAGTTTGGTAATTAAGCAATTAAAGGAAGGTGACCTGATATGTTTGGAAAATCAAATTCTTTAAAACTTGTCACCCCTTTCAAGCACTCATGCAAAAAGAAAATGTAAATGTTTTTTGTAAATGTGAGTAATTCCTAATGGAATTACCGACAATTATACAGCGTGATATTGGTAATCTACAGTGTTTTTATTAATGATAATCATCATGATCATGTAATATATTGATTTCAAGTGAAAGACCCTATTTGTCTCATAAACATATTGAAATTAGAAGTTCCAACTCGGTATTTCCCAAGATATCATCAAAAAACTGCCTAATTAGTCTCAACTATGGTATAGGCCTACCATAGTAGACTAATTCGGCAGTTTTTTGATGATTTCTTCGAAAATACACCGATCTGGAACGCCAAATTTCAATATGTTTATGAGAAAAATATGAGCTTTCATCTGATACCAAATCAGCATTTTGATGAGGTAAAGTGGGGGATGAGATTTTCAATCAGGTTACCCACCTTTAAAGAGTTTTGATTTGTCAAAACATAATTGAAGAAACTTACTTTTTTGCTGACAGTTTTGTTAGTGAACCACTGACTTTTTCGAAGCTTGTGGTGGTGATCCAACAGCTGATGACTGGTAGGAAGTTATCATTACCGGTAGCAATATTAGTGTTGCTAGCTGTTTCCAACAGTGGATCAAACACCGTTAACACGTGACTTAGATTTTAGACCCCCTCGTCTCTGTTCATAACTCATCGCCCCTCCTCCTGATCTGAATCAAATGTATCAATGTATCTTTGCGAAACTAATTATTGTACCTATTAAAGTTTTGTTGATCACATTGTCCTTATTCTTAATAATTTATTATTTCATTTATTGACTTATTTCATTTCCTCATTTCTCTTTATTTTATCATTTTTGTACGAAAGTGTTGACAGAAATTTTGAAAGCTTTAAAGATGTAAGCGCCTGGGTTTATCCTGATGGTACCGTCATATGGGCTACTCCCGTGATATTATACACAGCCTGTCGTATTGATGCCCGCCTGTTTCCGTTTGACACTCAACATTGCACCTTACGCTTTGGATCCTGGTCATATGATATAAATCAACTGAATCTTACGCCTATTAATCGTACAGATGGGATTGCGAATTTCTTCATTGAAAATGGTGTGTGGCATTTGGAAGATGTTATCGTCGAGAGTGTCGTCAATGTGTATCCAGAAGGGTGAGATAAAAGAGCAATTATCGTGATTGTGGTTGGTATGTGTGTTTGGGCCGCGTGTGCAGGGGTGGGGGGGAGTGGTCGCTGAGGGTGTGTGTCGGGTGGGGTGTGTAGGTGTTGGTCTGGTGTGCAAGTGGTGTTGATATAGGTCTAAATTAGTCATGTCTCAGTATTAAGAGGTGCTGGTTACAGAAAGCGCACGTTTGCCTTCAATTTCACCCTAAGTCGTGTATGTACTTAAAAGTATTTTTTAATCTTTAGGATTCTTGATACCTTTTCTAACGTGTTGTCCGAGGGATTCGTCTATTATGCGGATGTGTTTCTAATTTGCGGCATGTTAATAACATATTAAAGAAAAAATTTATTTTCTAATTGCAGTATATTTCCTGAGGTTGTATACACCGTAGTTCTTCATCGACGACCTTTATTTCACGTGCTCAGTTTCATTCTTCCATGCGTTTTACTCTCCTTCCTGAATTTGCTGGCTTTTATTCTGCCAACTGCATCTGGTGAGAAGGTGTCTCTTGGTATCACCAACTTGCTTGCCTTGGTTTTATTCCAACAACTGATAGGCGACTTTCTACCACCGTCATCTAGCGACATGCCGATAATAAGTAAGCATGATTTTAAACTCTTATAGTCGTCACACTCGGACGACCAATTATTGAAACAGCCCGTTTGTCCAAATGGTGATTTGTCCAAAAAGGGTTAACGTCATAGGGCTTGTAGAGTATTTTAGGTCAGGATTAGGGTTAGGGTTAAGGTTTAGGGTTTATTATCACCCTTCTGACTATATCGGTCAGTAACTGGGCAATTCAATGAGCACAGCTGTGTGACACGTGTCGCCACTGCATTTCCCTTATAAAATAAGACTGAAAACCTTTAACAATAATATGTCAATACTATTCCCCAACTTCACCCTATAACATGATTATCATGATATGCCTATCTTGGTCCCAAATAGCTGCTCATCGCGAGATGAATAATAATCTTTGATGAGTGCAATATTGAGGTTACAGATTTATTCTTTATGATCTCGTGCATTACAGTTAGGCCTATATGCAACCCGGGGGGGCACTCAACACAAATGACCATACGGGTATGCTCCCCCGGAAAGACCCCCCTTTTTGGGTGGCGCAGCTCCGAAAGACCCCCTATATTTGACCAAAATAAAGCTCCGAAAGACCCTTGATTTTGATAATTTCAGCTCTATTAAAGACCCAAAATTGCTCATTCCTCATATTTCTTGTTTTTTCAGGCGATTTTCAACCAAAAAGCCAAGAAAGACCCTTGATTTTGGCTTTTCGCAGCTCCAAAAGACCCCATTTTACTTGTTCACAGCCCGGTTTGCAGCTCCGAAAGACCCCCTATTACCGGTACGCCGTCAGCTCCCAAAGACCCACCACCTCAAAATTCCGGGGAGCATACCCACCAAAAACTTTGATGTGCCCCCCCCGGGATATGCAATAATTACCAACAATATGTGCTGCTATAAAACCTAATCAACATTTAATTTAGCTAGAAAAACGGTAACATTATTATCACATAAATGCTTTTAACATACCGCATGTAACCAACTGTCAACATTTGACAACCTAGTGCCTCTTCAAGCGAAGGTCACTTTCTGGAAAGCTGGACTGAACGATGTTGTGAATGTACATGTAAGTGCCCCCCCTCCCCTCTAGACTGGATCCTACAGTCTTTCAACAACTACGCACGGTCATCGGGTTGTGCTGTTGGTGAATAAGGCAACGTGAAGGATTGTGGGTAAAAAAAGGCGCCGCCATTAGAGGCCAGAAGGATTCAGGCTACTCCCCCTCTGGGTCATTATTTTTGCCGTAGGCTGTATCTGACACTTCAGGGACAAGAAAAGAATTGTTAAAACTAAAGCTGTAAAAATGGCTGAAAAGGGAGCTGTAGCGTAACCTAATGTTGCTCTGTTTCATTCAGTGCATCTAATATTAAATGAACATGCTTTTGAAGTTTTGAGAAAATTGACAGAATGTTCACGTTAATAAATTTGCTCTTTACTCTGATCTTTACAAACATCACAGGTTATTATTTCACTCCAATGATTCTGATTGGATGTTTATCCATCGTATCTGGTGTACTTGTAGCAGCTCTCTACCATCAAGACAAAACCAAACCAGTTCCACAGTGGCTCCTTGACTTAACACGTGTTCATCCATTGACCAACGCAACATTGCAACTACTAGAGCCAAACGGGAACGATGAGGTGAAGAAATCTGCCAATTCGTCGGAAGCAGGTGTCAGAGCTGGGGTTAGAAAAAACAGTTCGGTTTCAAATGGTCACTGTGTTTCAGCCATTGCATACCCGGTTCAAGAAAGAGGCGTGTTTACTGACGATCATCTACGCAGTCGCATTGATTACTCATCTGATTGGCGGAAAGTTGCTGCCGTTATTGATAAGCTGATCTTAATGTTTGGTATAATGTTGACTGTATCTGCCATTATTATAACAGTGGTCCTTTTTATAACATCAGAAGAGATGAATGGTATCTAGTCTATCTAGACCTTTGCGTAACTAACTATAGCATAATGAAAATGGGTCTTCTTTCCATATACGCAAGTATGCTAGTATCGACGTCCCAATATATTGGAGAATATCAGTCTGAGATGGTTCTCTTCATAGAGAAGAACTGTGACGGAACGTCTTGCATATTTTTGTTTTTGCTTTGCAATCGTGTACCAATTGCTTTGAATAAAAAGTGGAATGGCCAAGATCTCCTGATCTTATACCACTGAATGTCTTCTTGTGGAGCTATCTGAAATCACAAGGTTTTCACAGGTCATCCTGCAGACCTTGATAAATCATGATAATTGCACAAGGTGACCATGTTGACATCCTTTGATAGGACAAATCTCATTAGAAGTGGTGTAAATTATTTAGAATGGGAAAGACGTGAATCCATCTGTGTGGTCAAATTTGGGCAAAAATGCTAAATTTTGGAGAAAATCCCCCAAAACGGGTTCTTTTAACCCAACTTTTTTCGGGAAAGCATTCTTGCCCACACTTTAATGGTGCAATCACGGTTGTATCAAGCTTTTAACTTCATCTTTAATGTTTCATAGGCCTATATGTTTGATGTTTTTAAAACTAAACTCAACCAATAAAGTATCGAAACGATTATAGATGGTCAGATATATCGGGAACTGAAATATATAGCAAAAACTTATTTAATGTATATAAAGCGCAGCTTTCTCCTGCGGATTTTGATACCTCTTTTGTTGCTCTACGATATCATTTGGTCGAGTTACGGGCGCTTGAGTGGCTTCAAGTCGGATTTTGAAAGTTGCACTTAGCTCCTATTCAAGCCAAATGCGTAATACTGTGACCAATAAATTACCATTGCTTTTGTCCGCCAAATTCAAATGAGTATGTGCGTCGCCTGTTGGATAAATCGATTGCGATGACCATCAATTGTACTCAATGGTCGACAATGGTGGGCATAAATCAATATGAGGCTGAAGACAGATTACCTTAGAAGGCCTTCGGCGCATCCTGCTCAGGAAATGGCGAGACATTGACCAAGGAAAGATTAGATCTTGTTCAGAGCATGCAACGACGAATCCAGGCAGTGATGGTGGGCACACCAAGTATTGAGATGTCAGCAGAAAGAGTTCATGAGATAAGTCAGAGATAAGTAAAGGGTAGCAAGGATTGAAGTTGGAAGTCGAAGGAGTAAAATAAAGTTCCCATCGGTGTCCTTTGTCTTGATTTTGTGTGTGTGTGTGTACACGACGAACGCATTTGGCTTGAATAGGAGCTAAGTGCAACTTTCAAAATCCGACTTGAAGCCACTCAAACGCCCATATCTCGACCAAATGATATCGTAGAGCAACAAAAGAGGTATCAAAATGCGCAGGAGAAAGCTGTGCTTTATAAACATTAAATAAGTTTTTGCTATATATTTCATTTCCCGATATATCTGACCATCTACATGTATAATCGTTTCGATACTTTATTGGTTGAGTTTAGATAAATTTACACCTACATTCAGCTTTTAGGCTACGATTTTTGCCCAGTAAGAGCCTTTAAAAAATGTATACCCATGGTGGGTGCTAGGTGGTTCTTCTCAAATCGCCAAATAGAAATAATGTGCAATAAACTGTTTTTGTTTTCTTAAGGAAACAAGAAAGGGTTGTCTCTCAAACACTTTCACATATTAATGCGTGCGGGTTTGTGAGACAAACCTCTTTCTTTTCTTTGTTTGCCTTGGGCATAAAAGTATGTGTGTGCGGTAAGGTTGGATGCAAGGGGGTGGGTGGAGTGTAGGGATGTGCGCCAGGATGTGAAAGGTCAGTAGGGGTGATCGGGTTGCTGCAGTTGTGGATACATGATAGTAGAGAGGCCACATCGATCTATCTGCTCTAGTTAAGGTTTTCGTGCAACATTTTTAGAGGAAGGTGCCAGCAGTGTTCGATTTATCAGAAAAAAACTTATTGCATTTGGTAAAAATTGGTAAAAAGTCACAAAAACACATTTTCAACTAAAATATCCACGTCACTTTTCAGAATTGCCAGCCGGGTTAAACAGATAGAGGAGACTCAAACGATTAATTTTAACCTGCCCTGTTGACACCTTTGTCCAAAACGTGATGCACAGGACCCTATGTATCCACGAAGTGGCTTTTCTACTATGATGTGGGTACCTGTTTGAATATGGGCGACAAGTTCATGCTCTAATTATGTAAATTGATATTAATATGTTGTAAAAATGATTTTGATGTACTTATAATGTTAAATGTTATATAATTATGTATAATATTGTGAAAGTGCTGCAATAATGTTGTTAATAAATATTTTATGAATGAATGCATTGATGAATGGTCTGATGAAAGCATGTTTTGCTTTACAAAAATAGGTCAATGAGTTAAGGCCAAAAAAAAAATGTGTTTGCTTGTCCTCGATTGCCTTTTTGATAAAAGGTGTTTTTTTCCTGCATGTTTCCCCCTCTCTAGTTGTACCTGGCCAAGGGTTCCCATATTCCATATTATCATTTTCAGCGTCTACACAGATAAAACATTGTTGAACTTTAAAATGCAGTATTTCAAGTCTGCCAGACATGCACATGCAAATTAATTTGGGTTTACATTGAATTTGTCTTTGGTTGAAATTCTGTGGTCAGTGACTGTTTTACATGCAAACAAGTACTTCACATTATACTTTTGGTACTTGATAAAAAAAAGATATAAGAAAAAGAACTTTTACCGACCGACCGACAAAACTTCTGAAAGTGAAGGACAAGCAAACAATTTTTTTGGCCTAAGATTACAATTATGGAGTACAGCAGAGATAAAATAACAACTCGGCCATAAGTTTCTCTTTTTCTTTTATGACAACCGTCAAAAGAATATCCAAATACAAAAAATATTAATATAGAAATATCAAGTAAACCAAATTGAGTAAATAATTCAATATCAACATTGTCATTATTTCTGCATACTGCTGAATGCAGGATCAATATAAACAGTCCCTACATGGTTTAGTTAACCAGGGTCTGTCCGTATGCCGAAATCATGACGATATAGTTCAAGGCACTTATGCAATTTTTTTCAAATAAATATTTATACAACAAACTACATGAAGAAATTTATTATCTCTAGTGCAATGAATTTCATATAATGCCTGAAAGTTTGAAAATCATGAAGACAATATTCTTAATTTGATATATATAATATATACACAAAAGGGTGAAATATTGCTTTCACACAGTTAAAGTTGATATCTTTTTTTTTACTTGTTTGTTAAATCAGGAAGGATAGTTCTCAATTGTCCATAAACCCTATAAATCTTACGATTTCAAATATTTCTTTTTGATTCCTTTTTTAATGCTACAATTGGCAACCTTAAAGCATTACAAACTTTTTTTGCTTGTATTATCATTTCATAACTGCTTGCTGACAGTAAATATTTTTTAAATGTAGGTATTTATAGCAATTTAGATCCGTAATTAAATGGATATAAAAGCGCTTTACATTTATTCTAGGTTAAATCACACCATTTGGTTGCCTACAATAATGGCACCGGTATGTCTATCCCCTAACAGCTCCCCATGTTACACCTGGGTCCAATTCCAGATATGAACACCTCACAAAAACAAAGTAAAAGGTTGTAACACAATTAATTAAACACAATAAAATTGGAATGTGGAGATCTGTTTCCCTGAAAAATGATAACGCACTTTTGCAAAATGGAAATCGGAATAATTATGCAGGATGTCCCGCTCACCTAACGTGAGCGAGTAATGGTTAGGAAGCGTCATTGATTAGCAGGTTGGAGAACATTATGCATGCATTAATAGCCATAAACATGTATCAATACTCAGAAATAGATTGGTACACCAGTGCTGTAACATAATTCTCCACATTCCTTATAATCATAAATTGTGTTATAAAGTTATCATTCCTCAAACAATTGGGGACTTTCTTTTTGTGAGGTGTTTAGGTAACACACATCTAAGATTACATCTCTGATCAAGGTGAATTATCAGTATTGCAAATGATACAAAAACAAGTTAATGTAATAGGTACTATTTTGAAATTCATACTGAATTCATACACAATATTGTAAATACTATGTTCTGCTACATATCGTCAGGGGCATAGCCAGAGGGACATGTGCCCCGGGTGCCATTCTTAGTGGCACCAAAATGGCACTCCCCATCAGCTATTTAGCTCTCCCTTGGGCTAGGGAGCACCATTCTATATCCTTGGCCCAAGCACCATAAAAGCTAGCTAAGGCCATGCATATCTAGTACATGTATATTTATACCTTGTAAATGCTTTCACTACATATACGAACACAAAATCTCACCTAAAATTATTTTCCAATTGCCTTTTCTTCTATATATACCTTTATAGCACATCTAAACCGTTACAAGTGCACACATTATCCAACATATATCATATATTCCATTAATTAGACTTTGCCTATGATATACTTGTGTATAAAAATAAACCTGACCTTTATTCAAAATCCATTTTACAATCAAACTCGCTGAAACCATTTCAAATCATTTAACTTTCAATAGATAAATGAGCATTTCCAAATCAGCTCTTTTCTGGAACATTTTAACAAAACACCCTTGGTACTAGTACTCCTTGAATGACTTTAATTCAAGGTAGCTTAACAAATAAAAACAGCTTGTGTGCTTGCTTCTGGTATGCTTTACACATAAACTTCAACTTTCAAATCTTGGGTTACATTGACTTAAATGTACGGTGTGGCGTCAATATTTAGTCTATTGCTACAATTGAGGTGTCAAAATGTGCAGAAATCAATTCTGCTTCCAACATATTTTACAGATTTGTAATGCAATCGCTTGTTGTTTTTTAAATAATGGCCATTAATTAAGGGGGGTTAGTTTATAAATCATAATTTACATAGGCTATAATCCGTAATCCCTATTTGTGACCATTTCAAAAGGATGCAGCAGTAACATGCAAGAACCTTCTCTTGCAGGTATCAGATAAATTACTTCAATCAATTCATCAATACTTAATCAGTTTGATTAACAGATAAAGTGCAAAGGAATATTTGAATTTTGTCTTGGTGTGTAGAAGAGAACGCTTTCACAGACAAAAACGTTTTCACCGACCAATATATTAGAAGAAATGGCGAATCAAAAAAGAAAGTCGCAAGGAATGAAAACCTGTTGAAATAACACTCGCCCATACACAAATAATTGTCAAATGTAACTGTTTCCATTATAATAAAACCTTAAATATTTCTCTTTGGTCATGCTTACATACAATCTTGATATTACTGCTATCAAATCATCTGTAACTGGGGTATAAATACTCTCTGAGTAAATATGAGAAACTTCTCATAATTAGCATTACAACAAGAAACATCCAACAAAAATAGTTTGGGATGTATAGTTTGATCAGCTCGTTATCGGCGGGCCTTATAACATCGCGGATTAATATCAATGTATTTTTAGTTTGAGAATTTTCTTGTGACATCGTACCGGAGGCATCCCAAATTATTAATTCAAATCCTATGCTTCATCTACTTTCTTTAATATGCACAAATATAGACCAGACAGGTCAACTATATCACTCTGAGCATGGGTCTACTTTTCGGCGTAGGGGTAAAATCCTAACGATTCCCACCGATTACGAGCTGATCAAACCATATAAGGCCTAGTTAGCACCCCCTTTGAGAGATAATAACACCCTGTTTTTTTTAAACTGCTAAGGGTGTCTACCAGACAGTATTACCAGGTTTGACATGTCCCCAAAATTAAAAAGTGGCTCTGAGGGCATAAAGTTCAATTAAAGGTCAACGCTAGGGTCAAAAACCATAGTTTGACAACCTGCGACATACCGATCTTGAGGATATAAGCAAAAATATCAAAGGTGGGGGTAGTCAGTTTTTTTGGCCACATAGGGGTCAAAACTGAAAAATGCACTGATTTCAACGAAAATGGTCAAAAACTCCTGGAGGGGTGCTATAACTTGGCCTTCTTTCATCCATAACTAAAACACATTGCAAATTAACACTTATTTAATCGGATCATGATCCCTAAAATGTAAACAACAACATTATCATTATCTATGGTGAAATTAGTATTGTTTACTGTCATTATACTAGGAAAATATTTTCTAACAAATAACAAATTATATAGCTATCTATACACGTTTTCTAATTGTCAATAATATCACATATCTATTTCTATATAAGCTTTCTATCATTAATTTAAGTTTAAAAGGTAAGTATGTCAAAATTATTTGCAATGATTAATACATTCAATTGTCGGTAATACAAAAAATAGAACAATTTAACTTATTTTCCATTTTTGTCAACGCATTTGAAATTCACTCGGGTTCAATGTACATATTGTTTGCAAAGGAGCTGCTAAAAAGAAACATTCAATGCATTTTCATGCTGAAAAATAATGCATGACTTTTGTAACATTTCAAAATGTAATACTTTTTGTCTCGGCTTATTGCAACCTTGCATTGGAATGTCATAACCAGCTAGAACACTACATAAAGTGCAAGTTTGTACCAATTTCATCATCAGCATACAGGGGTGGGATGGTTATTTTGTACTGGTACACGTCGGGCTTTACCAAATGAAATCCATATACCTCTATTGAAGACATGACTTTATTATCCCACACAGGTAGTGCAGATTTCAAATGGAGTCGGACATTCGGGTAACCCCATTTGAAATTCACACTCCCTGCATGGATGGAAGATTGCGGTCATGTGAATGTCTTCCATACAGGGTGTATGGATTTCAACTGGAATAGCCCCATTATGATTAAGGTTACAGACCGAGACAAAATAAAATACAATCTAATCAACAATAACTCTCTTATATATATATAGATACATTTTTAAGTTCATATACAGTTTTATGTTTGTTTGTTTGTTTGTTTTTACAAAGGATACACCTCTACAATGATCAGATAATAGATCTAGAAATGTTTGACAAGAATTTTGCAAGCCTGCCACTTTTAAGCACCAGGTTTTTTATATACTAGTATGTGTACAATCTCACGCGTACAGCCACTTTTGGTCTATCCTTTTATGCAAGCATACACAAAATTAGCCCATCAAGACTTCATTGAGGGATTAGCTTTATCCGGTAAGCCATAATCCCTGTTTTGATAAGTTGTAACTATGAGTAAGCATACATGAAGGTAATAGGCAAATTTTTTTTTTGGTATTATACTCACCCACTTACTTTCTTGGCAAAACAAAGAATTCAATAACATCAGTAATCAGCTGCTTACATAAATTTCTGTATTTTTTTCACAAAATATGACAAAATCTGTTCCACACTTGTGAATAACACAACAACAAAAAGACTTCAGTATATGTATCCAGAAACTTGCAATATTGAGTCAACAATGGACTATTCCAGATAAAATCCATACACCCCATGTGGAAGACATGGCCTTAATCCCCCACACAGCGGTTGTAGATTTCAAATGGAGTCACCCGTTCAGTTAACCCATTGAGGAAATCCATACAACCCCTATGAAAGACCTGGCCTTAATCTCTCCTAAAGGGGGTGTAGATTTCAAATGGAATCGCCCATTCAGGTATCCTCATTTGAAATTCACACTCCCTGTATGGAAGATTAAAGTCCTGGATTAAGTCCTGGATTTCAACTGGAATAGCCCAATTAGCTAGAATATCACACACCAGATTAACAATTTGTCATAAATTTTGATTTTTTTTTTGCTACATCTAGCTGTTAGTCGAAATGTCATTTCCACATTCTCACACGCTTCTATACTCATGTGTGTATATTTTTCACGCATATCTGTTTCTTGAACGTATCTGTTCTCACGCGTGTATGTTTCTCACGCATATCTGTTTCTCACACGTATTTGTTCTCACACATATCTGTTCTCACGCGTGTATGTTGCATTATTTCAGTGACAAAACCTTGAGTAACAAATCCCTGAATGGAGACACACTATGTGCATTGGTATGCATGTTGCATATTTAAAGCAAGAAAATGTACAGAATTATTTTCATATCTATACTACACAATTCGCCCTTTGCACGGATCCGCCATCTTGCTACCAAAACAATTTTCCAGAAGGCTTTTGCAAAGCGTACACGGTAATTAAAGCACATGTTTGACATACGCACACACAACATGCACTTTGCAGGTAGAACCTAAGATGACCGTACAAAGGGTCGATAAATGTGTTTTTAACTTGCTGTAGATGACCAAGGAAGTTGCAGCCTCGCTGGAGAGCTTAATTTTTTGGAATTGGCAAATTAAGTTGCGTTTTTAAGTTAAATTTTTAGATTATAACATAATTCAGTAAAAACTACAATGAATTCAATCTCATGAATTAGACTCTTTGGATTGTTTCATCATGAAACTATCTCAAGAAGAGTCACTGACCCAAGAAAGGAAGATATATATAGGGCAGCTTTCACAGAATTAGCTTCGCTGAAGTCACACAAGTCGGGGGTTGACAAACAGAAGGCCACAACTCAAAAAGTGCTATTTGAGAAAAATGAGTAAAATAATATTTTGCATTGAGATGTAACCAAGTATTTATTGTGCTATAGATGCAATAGGAAGTTGAACTGAGTTAAGGCTTTATGATTTTAAGAATTTGTGTTACAGATTATTTTGGTACCAAAATCTCAAAATGGCCAAAAGTGAGTTAAGGTCTTCTGTTTATCAACCCTCGAAGTCATATTTCCATGATCATACACTTCTTCATTGTCAAGTTTTTGCCTAACCAACCGACAAGGCACTTTTTCAAATTTAATTTAAATGAGCTATTTTCCCAAGTAAATTACTATGTTTAACTTCTAGAGGCAGCTTAGAAAACTGTAGTTTTAAATAAAAGTCTTACCTTAACAATCTTACTTTACTTTATATAAATTTAATTCCACCAGGTGGAAAAGTCTGATGACTATTCTCTAACAATGAAACCTAAATCAATATGTCTTCATTCGGCATCAATGTTACAGAAGTTTTATGTATATAGTACACTTGCAGAATAAGACAGGCATACAGTCCAAATCCATATCACCATACAACATCGACCTGCTACCACTATATAAGACATTTAGCTTTTGGCCTCACCAGTTCCAAGCCAACATTACATAAGGCCCCCAAAAGAGATTTGTTTCTTAAACCCGTGCACATAAACCATCTTAGTGCTGGGCCTTTTTCTTTGGTTATTAGCTTTTTTCGCAAACTGTTCGAGACAGAAATCTTTTTTTTTTAATAAAAATTGATTACGGTGTAATCTTCACTTAAACTTTTCCAACCTTGTCTGGTTCCACAAAAAAACAGGTGGTAAAGCATATAATATTATAATATCACGTTAACAGACAGGATACTGACGGATTCTTTAATCATGTTACAATTGTTTTACACAATCCAAAGGCACCTTTCAAATCTTTGGAAGACCATACATCAAAAGGAATAATTCTTGAACCAAAACAATTTCATATTCTAGTCATTCCAAAAGGAACCTTTCAAATCTTTGGAAGATCACAAGTCAAAAGAACAAACTCTTAACCAAAACAATGTCATATTCTAGTCATTCCAATGGCACCTTTCAAAACTTTGGAAGATCGCAAGTCAAAAGAATGAACTATTATTAAACCCAAACAATTTCATATTCTTGTCGTTCAAAGGCACCTTTTAAATCTTTGGAAGATCATGCGTCAAAAGAACAAACTCTTCAACCAAAACAGTGTCATATTCTAGTTATTCCAAAAGGAACCTTTCAAATCTTTGGAAGATCGTAAGTCAAAAGAACAAACTCGTAAACCAAAACAATGTCATATTCTAGTCGTTCCTAAACACTTGTTTATATAATGCTAACAAAACATGCACATTTTTTAAATAGCAAATTTTCAAAGATGGCAAAATAAACAACAATAACAGTTTCAATACATAAATATATAAGACTCATCTTTCGTCTCATTCGAGTCGGAAAGGGATTTTAACAGATAATATAAATGGCATGAACAAATCACACCTTACTGGTATCTGTATACAATATTCACACACTGTTATTACATTTTCTTTATGTGCACAAATATAACATAATATAACGGCTAGTATTTAATACTAGTAGTTTTACACATAGGAGCTCAACTCAAACAACAACTACTAAATATAGGCACTAAATACAATATTTATATTTTTGAAATTCATTTCCAAAAAGTAAATTCATAGAATTGATGAACAAATTTCAAAATCATTCCACACACATAAGATATAATAACTTTTTTACTATTTTATACAATTAAGTTGTTAACTCGAAAACTTCCGACACTCATAATAGCTCGTAACAGTTAACATAAATAATTACGGAAAGAAATATTTTCAAATATGCATTCAAGGGGGTCCTCTCGCTATTCCGAAGGTCCGCCATTCCGAAGGTTCGCTATTCCGAAGGTTCGCTTTTCCGAACGTGTAATTTTAGCATTCGCTATTCAATGTAATTAAAGGTTCGTTATTCAAAAAACGGTTCTCTATTCCGAAGGTTCTCTATTCCAAAAATTCCCAAAACACAAACAGGTTCTCTATTCCAAAAACAGAAAGGTTCTCTATTCCGAATATTCATATTCCGAATATTCAAATATGGGTTCTCTATTCCGAAAACGAATAAAACTTCTTTATTCCGAAACAAGTCACCGTGTTCTCTACTCCGAATATGAAAAAAGGTGCTTTGTTCCGAATATGTTATATGCAGTGGAATTCAGTAACATAATGGCTAACCGAAAAACTTTACTTGGTTTCTTTTAGGGCCTGTTCCTCCGTCATCAAACACATCATTCTGTCAAGGCTAGCGCTAAAACTACAAAGGCCCCAGGGCCCATATGTGGTACACTAATGGGCCCTACCCCGTAGATTTATCCGTTGCCCATCTTGGCCCCAGAGGTCATAGGTCACGGGCCCCAGATTTCGGAATGGAGTACCATTTTTTCATATTCGGAATAGAGAACATTTTTTAATTTTCGGAGTAGAGAATACGGTGGCTTATATCGGAATAAAGAACCTTCTTTCGTTTTCGGAATAGCCAACCCATTTTTTCATATTCATATTCGGAATAGAGAACCTTTTCTGTTTTCGGAATAGAGAACCTTCGTAATAGCGAACCTTCGGAATAGCGAAGTTCGCCCCATTCAAGATACAAATTGATCAGAAATGCTGAAACAAACACAATCAATAGAATCAAGATATTTAATTCAAGGCATTTCAGTTCACACACTTGAAATGCTTCAAGGAAAAGCCTGAACTTTTTGTGTTAAATTCAAAATATATAAGTACATGTTTTATGGTTTTAATACAAATTCAAAATATGTTAAGTACATGTTTTGTGGTTTTAACATAAAAATATCTTTGAACTACGTGTAAATACTACCTGGCTACACTTAATGATCCTAATAATACTCTGTGTTCAATTAACTTGGCCACAACATTTGTTTGATTGAAAACTATTTTCTTCAAAAAATGTTATGAAAGAAACTTTGTTTAAGTCTGACACGTCCCAAGTCCTGACAAGTTTTCCTATAGCACGCAACAAATATTTTTATTCAATTTCACCCTTTCACGGTCCAACTGTGACCAGGCGGCGGATGACATGATCGAGCCGGCAACTTGTGAAACCGCCCGGCCGTATGGCATTTTCCAATATAGTTGGTTAGTTTTGTGGGGTTCATTATCGAACCCCAACGGTTTTAGCTTGTATTTATATTATTTATCAACATAGGCCTATTTGTTTGTGATATTTCAAGCGTTTTAAAATTTCAAAATAATCCCATTCAATTACACGGTTGACGATGAAAATTTACTGAATTTAGAGAATGCAATGCGGCCACCACCTGACTGTGACCTCTTTAAAAACATATGGCATCAAACATGTGGAGCTAATTTTGAAAATTCCCCGAATAAAATATATAATGTATGTATTCAAATTTATAATTATTTAGCTTCAAATAAGTCCATCATGGTATCTAAAAAAAACATGCTCACCTTGCATATGAACAGTTTTCACTATACATAAAAATGTTGTGTACAAATTAATTGAACACAAGTAATATCAATAAATTATGGCACAGAAAAAACATGAAATATGTAAATAATAACATCAACAACATTAACATGTCAAATAGTAGAAAGTCTCCATTCCAGAAGTGTGTTTGATGTGCAAATGAACTGGACTGCATACGGTATTAAAGAGTCAGTTCTAGAAGTGAGGTTTTTGAGGCAAGTAATATTAACATGCCACCTATTATGTGACCCAATCTGATCCACTCAGGCCAAATTCATAAATTTTGAAAATTAAGTTACCATTACGAATTAGGTCTCTTGAATACTTGGTGGCAAAGTCATGAACCTCTTCATTATTTTGTGATTAATTCGTTTTTACTGTAAAGCGCTTTGAGGAATCTGCGATTCACAATGCGCTATATAAATGCTGTTTTATTATTATTATTATATTATTATTATTTGTCAATTTTCTTATGTTTTTTTCTCCTCACTTTTTGCCTATATCTCATTTTCCTTATTGCAGACTTTAATCTGATTGGACCAGATCTGGTCACATATAAAATATTACATGTTCCATAAGTCTATCACATCACTGGGCTATCCATACACCCTCTTGGAAGATGTGACCTTAATCTCTTAACTAGGGAGTGTGAAATTCAAATGGGGTTACCAGAATGTGTGACTCCATTTGCAATCTGCACCCACTGTGCAGGATATTAATAATGCCATGTCTTCCAAAGGGGAGTGTGGATTTCATATTGAATTCTCTTTGATTGTCATAACAGGCAGAAAAAATAGGGTCGGTAGTGTTTTTGCGGGTCGCACAACTTAATTTTTTCTTGTTAAAGTTAAACAAGATTCCTTTGACATTTTTCCAAACTTGCCTATTCTTTCCAAAAATAGGGTTGACCGAGTTACACCAATCAATCAACTTTTTTATGCCTAAGTGGATGTTAGTGTTCAATTCAAGTGATACAATATAATTTAATGCTGTATTGATACACTCACCTTTGTAATCGTCATAGAACAATGAAAATTAACGCATCTCATATGTGATGCAATCAAGCAAGATGAGTCTGATATCGATCAAAATCAAAATTCAGTTTTCAATTTTTAATACTTCTAAAGCTTTATTTTGCTGAAAACCTCATCACAATTAAAGAGTTACGGTTCCAGAGATATGGTCATCTTAGTGTTGCTCAGACCAAAAATACAAATGAAGAATAATATTATTGGCTATATCTCAAAATCAATATTCCCGACATCCGACTCATTTTGATCACATCACATCACATATGGTAGCAACACTCTTCTGGAATTAAAGGCCATTACCGTACAAAATTAACACAATAAAATGTGAAAAACCCATCAAATAAACACAATATATTTGACATGGCAACACCAAGTTACTGATTTGCTGGCATGTAT
Organism: Amphiura filiformis; assembly: GCF_039555335.1. Classification (NCBI taxonomy): domain Eukaryota; kingdom Metazoa; phylum Echinodermata; class Ophiuroidea; order Amphilepidida; family Amphiuridae; genus Amphiura; species Amphiura filiformis. The sequence continues at coordinate 13,685,732 of NC_092636.1, forward strand.
TGGGTAGGTGAAGCAATAGGTGCAGTGTTAGTCACATAGGTTGCAGCAGGTGGACTTTGTCCATACTGAGGAGGGATTCCTGCAGGAGCTTTCACCGGACTACCATATTGGTAACCGGCAGGTCCCCACTGGGCTGGACTCGGCTGGAGTGGGTACTGGTAATTAGTTGGCTGTGATATTGGTGCTGGTGGTAGTGGTGGAGGTGCCTGGTGCTGAAACTGACCCATAGGGTGAGAAAACGCCGATTCGGTTTGTATGTTACTATTGTGGTGATTAGTAGGTACAGGGCCGTAATAAGCCTGTGGATGTGAAGGTGGCAAGTGCTGATTCATATTGCCAAGAGAGGGCGCCATAGAATCTGCATAATATGACGACTGGTGTTGGCGATGTACAGCGCCTGTAGTGTTAGAAGGTGAAGTGAAAATATTATTAGTGCTGGGGAATGGAGACATTGGGAACACTCCAGCTGGGTTGCTCATGTCGAGTGATGACATTCGCCGGGGCGGGGTTTCCATGGAGAGCCGGGGTTGGCTGTTCATGTCCATGCCATCGGGAAAACAAAACAAAATGGTTGGAGACGGAGTTGTACTATGCATACTACCGATTACCCCTCTTTCGCTTGCAGCAGCTTCCAATTTGCTTGGAATGTTTCTGGGTATACTAGATTTAAGCGGTGTCACATTGGCAATTCTGTTGTCACGACGATCGATATCAGTTCCCATAGGCACCGGAATGCTATGTATAGGAGTCTGTGGGGCTTGCGGTATGCTATGCACTGGGGTCTGTGGGAGTTGCTGATATGTCATTTGGTTACTCTGCGGAATCATGGCAATGTTACTGCTGCTTAACACTCTAGCTGGCTCGGAAGCAGATGCTAATGATACTGTGACGGTAATTGGCGTGGCATGAGACGAGCTGGTGCATGGCTTGCTTGATGCTTGATTGATGGTCACATTATGGACGGGTTCTTCTGGGGTGGGACTGGTTAGCTGTGGAACCCCACTTGACTTTAGGCTTGCTCCTACAAGAGGTAAATTAGTCAAGACATACTTACAGGATTAAATCACATACAATTTCAAACTAGGTCATGGTGGAAATTTTGGTTAAAAACATAGAAAGCAGTATTGCTATTGTGCTTTTTTTTCATGGCTTTGTAAGCAATGACCAAATCTCTTGACAATCATTAGAGAATGAATTTGGAGAAAACCTTCTGATAATTACAAACACTCGCTGAGCAGCAAGACCTTCCCTCTAAGCTTTTAATCCGATAAGCTGATTATCTATTTTGTTTTCATGAATTGGAAGACATTCTTTGATGTATTACTGGGCTCAATCATCTGAAATTACTGGAGCGTGAGTCACCCAGGCTGGTGGCTCAGCATAGTATTTTATTAACAGAAGGTTTTCTCCAAATTCATTTCCAAATGATGACAATGGCATACATACATGTATAAAAGTAATACATACATATAAAAAAAAACTCAAAACAAATGTATAAATTGCAGGGGAATGAATCAGGAGTAGCCTCACAAAGCAAAATCTAACAATTTAATCTATAGGCTATAAATATGCATCAATAAAGCTTTTATCAGTCAGGTTAGGACACTCTTTGGGTATGGTGATTGGTGGTACAGCGGTACAGGCTCTGACTCATAAGCAGAGGGTTGCGGGTCAAAGCCCAGTGGTGCCATCCTGTTGTGCATTTAGATAAGCATTATATCCCTCTTCACCCAGGTGTATAAACGGCTAAACAGGGCGAGTCAAATTAATCGGTACAAAAACTTTACTAATTTATTCGGGAACCGTAGACACCCTGAATAAATAGAATTACGCGGTCATCACCCTGGTCATCATCACCCTTAATTATTGCAAGAGCGTGGTGTACAGATTATCATTTGATTGTTTATACCAATTCACCTAAAAGTACAAAATTTCCTCATACCTAAATCAAAAACTGTGGGCATAAAGCTAGTTATTAATAATAAACTCACCACTTGTCATGGGTTGCGCTTGCTCGGATTCACGTTCATCATCTGACACACTGGTATCGCACTGGTTTGGTCCGCTTGGTTCCCTGTTGTATGAGGTATTTTCTGCCAACTGCATAATTGGTGAACCTACATGCATGTAAGAGGTTGATTAAAAATTGAGAAACTAGACATATATTCACAAAATTGCATCATGCATGAAGCCACCAGTCACTTTTTTCAAACAAGAGTCAACCATTATAATTTAAACAGTCCTAAACAATATGCAAATGAGTTATTAATATTGACTTAATAAGCACAAAACTTGATCTATACAGTAACAGAATTCATCATGCTCTATAACCCTGCCCCCATCCCATTTGGCATTTAGATGTAGAGTGAATTACTGTTTCTTCCACACCCATCCAAGCAACCCTACAGCCAGTTGATTCCGATGGGTAAAAGCCCTGTCATAGAGCAACTTGTCCAGTTAGAAGCTTTGTTTGGTTCTGAATTGGGGAGGAGATGGCAAAGCTCAAGTTTTTAAAGTTTTTTGGGGGAACATACACCCCCAGCACCACAACTGTTCATCCATCCACTTCATAACATAAGCTCTGTAGAAGTCTGAGACAAACCTTTACATTCATCTGACACCATCAGTTAACTCTTCCAACTTTTTAATCAGCTCATTTTACCCGAGCAGAACATATTCCAGGTCTAAAATTTTACCAGGTTTAAGGGTAAAATATGAGCTTTCACCTGATACAAAAAAAAATCTGAAAACAGAAAAGGTCTCTGAAAAGTATCCAAGTCTCATCAGCTCACAACCCATGAACAAATGAAAATATGAAACAAACCTTCACTGTCTTGCACTTGCTGCATCTGCTGCTGTTGATGTTGCTGCTGTGGTTGTACTTGCTGTTGCTGTACAAGTGGTGGTGGTGGTGGAGATGGGTTGTATGGGCCGGCTGATGCATAGCCTGAGTCTGTCTGCTGTAGCTGCATCTGTTGCTGTTGTTGCTGCCAATGTGCCTGCTGAACCATACAGATTCGGCGATTGTACTGCAAGGAATCACACCAACATTGATCCGTCACTGGGCTCAAAAATACTTTTTAAATTATGATGGCTATTTCTCTTGGAACATATTATGCAATTTAGTCCTCCTGGGTAATTTTTGCCATTGACAAATATTTTTCACCGGGGGTACTAGTATTACATTTGGACAGAGGTGTGCCACTGAAACCTCAACTCTGAAACCCCTAACCATTTAGGGGGGGGGTTACGTAAATAAATGGCTGATTTGACAGTCTGGGCAATTCTTTTTCAAATCGGGACCCATGTTTAGTGATTTTTTTTACCTAAAAAACAATTTTTGACCATTTTTGTTTTCAAATTGGAACACATGTTTAGGGATATTTTTCTCAAATTGGGACCCACGTTTAGGGTTTCTTCCCTGTGTACCTTATATACATGAGTACTCCACCCCCACCAAGACACCTTACAAGATGTCATTACTATTAACTAATAATGCTGTCAAAGAGACGTCAAACAAAAGTAACCCTTGAATAGTTAATTTTCAACAAATTGAATCAAGACTTGTTTTACCAGCTACAGCTGCAGAGACATGGTCAACACAATTTAGTTATAGATCTTTCTGGGGCTACTTTCACAATAAATTTGCTGGACAGGACGATAAGAACCCAAAGCAAACGCACACCCCATCACTACACATGGGCATCAATCCCAAAGGTACAGGGGGTCATGTCCGCCACCATTCGCCAAATGACCCATTGTTTGTTCTTTTCGGCCACTTTAAAAAATTTTAGCTGGGTGTCGTCCCCAACATTTTAAGCCGGATTGGCGCTAATGACTACACACCACAGATACAGTACTTACTTCTACACCAAGATTAAAGAAATAACGCATGGTTGAAATATCTGTGAAGGCAAGCACAAAAGAACAAAATTGTTGAACATTGTTTAGGAGCAAAATACAATCAGTTTTGTTACACATTATTTCAAAAATCACACATTCACCACGGGTGGATCCATCTGATACTGGAATACCTAGAATTTGTGCACTGTATATCCATTTGAATGTGTTGACGAAACCCCAGGCACAGAGACAACACCATTAAAGCACTCGCAGCAATTGCCTTCTGTGGTTATTTCAAGATGTGTTACTAAATTGCCTGTGTTTTGGTTATTTTAACCCTAACACTACCAGGTACTACTTGATATATGCACTGTTCATGCATGCATCCCACATGATGTGATGACGCAATGGCCTTAAGTGATATATAGGCATGCTTTCGCTGGCCAGGCCAGCGCAAGACCTGTGGCAAGGTGCCGCCGACCTAGTGTTTGGGCATGTGAGCGGTCTCGGTTCGAATCCCACCCAGAACAAACAACTTCTTTCTTTGTTTTCTTTCTTTATTACTTCCTTCTTTCCCTTCCCGTCGCCAAAAAGCCCCTGGGGGTTAGGCTTAAGGATTGATCAGCAGACCCTTTTATTTCCTTCTATGAGATTTGTGCCAACACCTGAGGTCAAGATTAAGCTTACCTCCATATGGAAGGTCATTACCACCAGGATCTTTGGAAGGCTGTGTTGCAAGATTGATTGGTCCACTCAAGTATTCCATCACTGCAATATACATGCGGAAGTAAGTTTAAATTGTATGCAAGCAAGTACGGCTGCTCTCTCCTATACAAACCAGGGGTGCTAAATTATATTTGCTCATGGGCCAGAAGGCCAAAATCATTTCAAAAATGTGTTTGAGTGTCAAATACACTTTGTTTTGCTATGTTTACTGTAGTACATTTCGAGCTGTTCAAGGACCACCTATTGAGAACCCCTGATGTAAACATGGATAATTACGTTTGTAAGACACATGGATTTCTCTGTAGACTATACCAAGTCCTCTATTTTCCAAACCACCTCCACCCTCCCGAGATATTACAGATACAGAGGAGTTTATTAGGACACTTGTCACATAAGTTTTGCAGGGTCCAACCAATTAGATTTTTGACAAAATGTTTTGAAAGAATTTTCCTGACAGAAATCCAATGAGCACTGCTTCAGTGTTTGTGACAGTAGGCATGGCCTGCAATTAGTGCACTTACAGATGTTTTAGTATGTGGAGGTAACAACACACTAGAGTGTGTTAAATTGACAAACCCAAACTGGCAGCAAGTGATTCCAAGTCATGCATTATAGCCTGCATGAAAGCTCAAACTTGTGTATATGCACAAAAAAAATTAATCTATAACAAAGATCATGCATTGCAGATATACATGCAGATATGTAATCTTACCAGGAATAACCATCGGATAAAAAGGCACTCCAAGAGGACAGGCAGTGGCTGGCTGTCCTGTATTGTATCCAACAGACACCGCTATCGTAGGAGGTGAGGGTGTGCTACTGTTTGACTGATACTGTCCAATGCTGCCTGTAGTACTGGATGAGGCAGGGCTGCCATTGGTGTTGACCCATGATGCAACCGGGATAGGCTGCTGGGGCATCTCTTGAGTGGGGAGGAATTCACTACCTCCTGAACCCATATGGTTGACAACCTGGCCCATGTATTCTTCACCTGGTGTCTGTATGGTGTGAAGAGTTGCATATATGATACAATAAATATTACAATAATTAATGTTGATATACATATTTCCATTTTGCTTGACAAAATTAAGTGAATTTTTACTCCCTACATTTCGTTCTTCACATCAGGTGTAACTGTTATGGTTATCTGATGCACTTTCCCGGGAAAATGGTTTCTGGTACCTCTTAATCTCTTTTCCAATCTTTAAAGTTCTTTCAGTCAGACAAAAGGCAGTCAGTAATAAACTATGACAAAATGTCACCACCATTTGATACCAACCTTTGGACGATTCATCATTGGTGCATTCATGTCTCCTCCTTCTGCACCTAGATAATCTAGCGGAATATAAAAAAAAAAATTCACTTCACAATGCTGATGCACTGAAACTATTGTTAACTTTAATTGACTAATTTCAAGGGTATAACTTCCACACCCTGTGTTCTAAGGTTAGAGCTGGGAATAGGGTTTAGGGTTAGGGCTAAGATTAGGGTTCACATTAAGTTGGGGTGTGGTAGGTATGCTGTAGTTATTCCGACCAATAACAAGCTGATTGTCATTTGCCAGGCTTTTTTTTTCATTTCAGAAGATGGGGCCTAAAAGTAGCAACATGGAATTTCTGTGCATGTTTAGCAATTTATACGTAATATGCATATAATATATTCAACGACTTGATACAACACCATTGTACAGTGCATAACAATAACAAAATGGTGAATTATGTTTGAGAAAATTACAAAATAATGAAACAGCAATACATAACACAATAGAGTCAACACCACCACTTGGTAAAAGTTGGTGGTATTTCAAAGTGTGCATCCAATCCATCACTGAATTACTTTGGGTTCATTTCCTTTTGCCAGGAATATCCTGACTGATCAGATCAAGGCATTTCATAAGTAAACAGAAACAAAATAATACCTGGATCATTTGGTTCATTAATTGATACATCCTCAAACTGATTGTTAAGTGATTCGTCTTCGTCATCGGCATTAGTACTTTCTGTGCATAAACAACATATAACAAAATGAGTGAGGTGAACAAAGCATGGAAACCAACAACAACAAAACCATTTTAAATTAGACACAGTGCTGTCATTGTAATATATATTTTAAGGAAGCAACATAAAAAGTGATCCCACCAGGGAATTGAACACGCGAAATCAGGTTTGCAAGACCTGCGCCTTAACCACTGGCCCATCTGAGCTGAGTTCAATACCGTACGTAAGTCGTCACACAATCCTTCCTTCGTCTCGCAAACATTAATTTTGTCTCTGATTATGATGGTGACCCTTTTTTTGTTTCCATTGAACACCTACACTGCAAGATTCTCATCTGTGTGACGCCGATGTCACCAGAATGTCACTCCATCGGAAACTACACCTCGGTTTTCCATATCGCCGGTCCGAAATAGCCGGGTAGCCAGCCTCCTAGGTTTCTACAGAGTGACTTGCATGGCGCGGTGACTTTCGCAGGAGAGTCACACCGGTGTGACTACGCGACTGGGCCTGGGTGCTCAGCACCGGCGTTTTGGGTTGCCGGTTTTGCTTTTATTGCCATATTTTTTATATTCTCTTGATTTATTCAAATAATATTCTTTATTTCTTGCTTTTTTAGGGGATTATGGAGGGAAATTGCAAACTGGACTTTAAAAATAAGGGAAATATTAGATGAATAAAATAAATTTGTTAGTAAAAGAAATAAACATGATCAGTAAACAAAGTATAATTCAATAAACTAATATGATGAATAAAATACATTTTTGTTGATTGGTGGTTATTTGAATAACTAAATAAATAAAAAGTTAAGAAATAAATAAACAGAAAGAAACCAATAAACGAAGAATGGAAGAAACAAAGAAACACTTCGAAAGAAAACAACTTGAGAAAAATTGCAAATAAAGAAGTTAAAAATAGGAATATTATAAGAAGCAAAGCATGTAGGCCTATTGATGAATTAAAATATTAAATGTGTAAAATAAATAAATAATTATAACAATAATAATTCATAACAAGCATTAATATTTGTGTGATAAAAAATAAGACAATTTCAAACAAACATTGCAACAGGCCTATATTGATGTGACGCCGATTTATAGGCATAATTTGATAACGTAAAAAAAATCAACATGAAAAACAAATCAAACTAATATAGGCCTATATAAACACCATTTTGAAAAACGGAAAAAGAAAATAGCACAAGCCAAAGTTTTGCATAAACTTACGGCAGTATAAGTATAAATTTGCAGTAGACCTTTCAGGAAAGTAACAAGAAGTAAAACAAAATGCATGCTAGGCCTATAAATCAATTTTAAATGGAACAGAAAAATTCTTGCTTCAAAATAAGTAAAGTTTTGGCAAATCAAAATGTATAAATTGAAAATGCTAGGCCTATAATAGGCATACTTTGCGAACTTCGGCTGAAAATTAATATCTCTTTTAAAACATTTAAAAACACCATTCGTTTTAAATATTTAAAAAAGTTTCAATAGGCCTATACATGTATAACGTTATCATGCAAAAAAATAGGCCTTAGGCTGCGTTCACATAGAAGTATACGGTATACGGTATTAAGCTATATGAAATCGCTCATTCGATCAGGCTGAGTTCATATAGGAGTATACTATGTGAACTCAGCCTGATCGAATGAGCGATTTCAGATAGCTAACAGCTTAGTATGTCAGTTTACCCATTTTCTTCGCCTTATCAAATGCTTGTAACTTTACTTCTTGAGGTCACATTGCATTCAATGAGGTGTCATAATGTGCAGAATTAGATAGTGCATCTATTAAAAAAATGAATTTACCCACATATGGTTTAGGTTTTTAAAATTTGGACGGTATACGCTGCACTAAAATCGAATACGCGCGATTCCCACTATACTATACTAAACGCAGGTATATCGGCCTTTTCGAATAGCTCTTATGTGACCCGGTACTATGAAATTACCTTGCTCGATTTACGCTATACGCGTGCACCTGCAAAACGTGCATCGTATACCCGAATAGTATACTTCTATGCGATCGTAGCCTTATGTGACCCGGTACTATGAAATTGCCTTGCTCGATTGAAGCTATACGCGTGAACCTGCAAAACGTGCACCGTATACCCGAATAGTATACTTCTATGTGAACGCAGCCTAAAGCATGTCATCTAACCAATGAAGAAGTAAACAAAGCAATGATATAAGTTTTGTGGGAAAACAAGCAAACAAATAAACAAAATAAAAATGTTTGAAATGAAACAAACAAATAAACCAAGAACAAGAACTGCAAATAAAACACACACAGTTGATGAGATTATTAAACAGGCAGCACGAAAAGAATTAAAATATTATAAAAGAGAACAATAAATAAATGAAACAGAAGTCTCACAGTTGAAATATAAATGATAAAGAATGCAAAAGCACGATAAAAACAAAACAAAAACAAAGACGGCAGTAGAACCACAGACCCACTGTACAGCATGCATCAATCAATTAATTATAAAACCAACTCATTCCATTCATGAGCGTATACAAGCAGTTAACAAGCATGATACGCCAGTATTTGTCATCATCAGCGCCAGTATTTGGTAGATATACGCTGCGCCCCCAGAGTGTTCGAACTCATAACAGGGTTCGGTCAACGACCTTTCGGCAGCGAAGTCCACGTGAAGTTCACCGACTGGGCACCGAGCAGGCGACGCGCATGGGGCCTGGCTACGAAGTCACTTTGATGTGACTACAAGATGTGGACCACTGTCGGAATCTAGTCGGTGGTGTACATCATGAGTCGCCGATCGCGCATCGAGCAGGTAACACATCGGAGGCTAGCAGTTGTAGTCACTACGTGATGATACTGCTGCATAGTACCCTACTGCCTTGTTTCCGATGTAGTCACTCTCCTGTAGTGACTCTGTCGGCCACCATATGGTAGGTTATTCTGGAGTGACTGCGGTAGTGACTTCAGAGTTCCAGAGCAATGTAGTCACTCTGTCGCCAGGAATTTTGCAGTGTACATGTAATCATGATGAATGATATAAATCAACCATCCATCATTAAATCATTCTGAAGACGGCACTTTTTTTTATTAGGAAGCATTTGATATGAAATTACTTTACAACATAATGCATAACAATGAAATTGTGAATCAAGTTCAAAATTATTACAAGTTATGGAAATAAAAAAGCAACAGCAGTTAAAATAACATGGTCTACTTCACATGATGATAGTTTTTAATGACATTTGGGCAGTATTAAAATAGGCTAAAATCAAATGTTTGTCTATTATATGTTGCAATCAGCAGTTGCCTCCTGAAGAGTCATCTTTGTTCACTCGAACACTGAATTGCATTTTGTCCTATGGGTGAGACCATCTCCTTTCCACATTTTTCCCAGGTCCTGTTGTTCGCACTTTCGACTGCCGACTTTTCTCACCTTGGGATTTGATTGTAGGAGGAGGTCTCGCCCCATGGTCGAATATGTGTTGTTTTTTATTGATTGATAATTTCACATCAGTTCAGCTTTTAGCTGCGACTGTGTCTTTTTAATAAACCATGAATGGATGAATGAATGAATTGGTTCCCTTTTCTTTTGTCCGCAATAACCTGACAAATCAAATCACTACATTTCGTAATCAAACAAAAACTACATAATACCTGGATCATTAATAGACACATCCTCAAACTGATTGTTAAGTGATTCGTCTTCATCATCGGCATTAGTACTTTCTGTGCATAAACAACATACAACAAAATGAGTGAGGTGAACAAAGCATGGAAAACCAAACAAAAAGTACTATTAACAAAACTTTTCCTGTTTCATTAGCTTAAAATTGACTTTTGAAAGCTCCTGATAGTAATGACAAGTTTTGCACATTGGACTTATCCCCTTTTGCCACCACTTTGTCAGTGTTTTGGGATACAGAAAACGACACAATCCCAGGTAAAATGGGACAGTTGGCAAGTATGTATCAGGGTCAAATACAAAACTCCTGCAAAATACGCACATAACTTTGTTTTATCTAAACTAGAACCTACAACTTCCTGCACAATCGTTTTGCACTTGTGATGAACCCGTTTTGATTATCACAAAAAGAAAATTGCAGGGTCACACAAGACATCATTACTAGGTTATCCAATGAGATGCTGATATTTCATCACATGAGTTGATCAGCCAATGCAAACTCTGTACTTCTGTGCAAGCGCCCTCCCACACTACGAGTACTAACGGATTGTGCCAGGCCGTTGAACATAACATATAAACATCTCATAAAGTGCTGGTATTGTAACAGAAACACAAAAATAATCAGTGATTACGCTGATCTTACCAAACAGCGTATAATGATTAGTCAATGAGTAACTGATAAACACAATGAAAATCAAAATATTTACGGTCTGTCTGGTTGATAGGAGATGGGGTATTCATTCGCTGATGAGGTGAAGGTGTTCGACGGTTGCCTTTACGTAGTTTACTCCAGAAATGAGCTGGGTTAGTACCTGACATGTTGTTATCATGACCATGCTGGATAGATGACATGATAAGGAAAATAACAATGAAATGTGAAAATTATTATACTTAGTTCTCTGGGTTGATAGGATGAACAAATTTTAATCTTTATCCAGAACAGTTGAAAAAGAATCGGCGACCCTCGTAATGTTAGCATGATGCTCTAACCAACTGAGCCACAGAGACACACTGGCGAAGAGTGGAAGATATAAATCTATGTCGCATTCCCATCAGAACTGCATATTTATAACAAATACACAAAGTAGTCACATCATTCAAACCTAATACCTATAGATAGATTTATATCTTCTCTTAAGCCAGCGTGTTTCTGTGGCTCAGTTGGTGGTTAAAGTGTTGTGCTAGTATTCGCCAGTGAAATGTTACGTGTAATCCGATTATCACTCTGTCAACTGGATCATGCTTTTGAGTTCCACACCACAATCCAAATGATCGCAACACAAAGTCTATGACATGTAGTACAAATTCCAAAATGTGTGTGATCCAGTTACCACGGAGTTATGTAACCACTGCGCTGGCAAATTACAAAGGTCTCTGGTTCGAATCCGGCCAGATGCACTGGTTCTTTTTTTCAACGTTTATGTGCGCTGGCTGCTCTGGGTTAAAATTAAAATTTGTTCAACAATGCAATATGTGAATTAGGATACCATCCTATGGTACCTGATTACATATTAGTGATCAAACAGATTTTACATATGTGTACATCCCTAAAGGGGTGCACTTGTTGGCTGCTACATCCGTCTCTTTTTCCATATAGCTAGGTTAAATGCCAGACTCATCTCAAGTGGCAATCAATTCAAATCATCCACAAGTCATAGGAATGTTCTCTCATTGTTACTGGTTGGACAAGCAAACATCAACAAAGGGCTGAGCTTAAGCAGACCAAGATAAGGGCTGTACAACAATTCTATAGTGATACTACCAGCTTATTGCAGAGATGCCAGTCAGTGTTGTCAAAAAATCCTGAAATGGTAAAAAAATTCCTGAAAAATGTACTTTGCCTATATATTTGTACAGGATCATCCAAGTAAAATTTCCTGAAATCAGGCAATTTCCTGAAGACTGGCAACACTGTTATTGTCCCGTTCAACAATAGACTGTTTGACTGATTCAAATTTGCTTGGCTGTCACTAACAAAAGGGGTATGTAGCTGCCGACAAGTACATTGTTTTGATATGGATGTACATGTGTGATCCAATCCAACAAGTGTGAAATTGTGTTACAGGCAAAAATAGGGAGCAGAAAATGATAAAAGTACATTTCCGATATGAAAGTTCATTACTTTGTAACCAAGTATTCTAGGAATTTCTGCAAAACAATACTTGATAGCCAACTACGTTAATGGTGTATTTGCATGAGCAATTTGATTCAAATAATCGGGAGACCTCTAGCTAGGACACAGAAGAGCTGAAAAGAACTTGGGCATGCTGAATTAGAACGTTGAGAAACTATAAGAAAACATGTGACCAAGGGTTACTAAACAATCTCACATTCTTCACACTAGCAATTTTGTCCCTTATATCCCAAAAAATGTTTAAATCTGATAGCAAAACATGCAGTATATGCAACAATTCCACGTAAATATCAACCCCATTTTACAATAAAACAATAACATGCAATGGGCTATTCCATTTAAAATTCACACTCCCCCCCGTGGAAAAGATTAAGCTAAAGTCATCCACAGAGGGAGTATAAGTTTTGAATAAAGTAGACAATTGGGTAACTTCTATTTGAAATATTCACTCCAGTTGTGAAAGATATAGGTAAAGCCACAATACAGGGGGAGTATGGGTTTCAAAATGATTAAACTCAGATGACCAATTACATAAAAACTTAATCCCCCTGTGGAAGGCATTTCCAAAATCTTCCACAGAGGTAATGTGAATTTCAACTGGAATAGCCGAATTTGTACTTACAGGTAAGGCCGGGAATGAAGCGCTATCTCTTTCCTGCAACTCAAAGAGAGCTACCTCTTCCAATACTCTCTTTTCTTCCAGTTCCTCATAACTCATGCCATTGTCAAATTGACCCTGGTGCCTATGTTGATGGGATGGATATCTACCGCCACCCCGACCACGTCTGTTAAGAACAAGTCGATATAGAATCGGATGACAATTACACTGGTATCATATATCACATAATCTGGGCAATTGTATAATATAAGATGGCTATGAGTATGATACGAGAATATACCACATGAGTCATGAAAATACAGACCAAACCAAAGGTATATTCTCGTGTCACACAAAAATAAGCCAATATAATAATTATTATTAATATTTTTAACAATGATATTTGTGTATTAAAGTACCAAAATAAACCTATTGGTGCCAGTTTAGTGTAATCATTTTGCAAAACAACAAGTTACAAAACAACAATTACAAAACAATCAATTACACTGTAAATTGATAACAAACTTATCCTCAAGGTAATTCTAAATATCGTCGGGCGTATTACATACTGATGGATCTGAACAATATGGTAAAACCCATAGTGACGGATGCTGCGATTTCACGAAAAATGGTTATTACATAGTGCGATTTTACAACCTTTGAACATTTTGAAAATAACTTTCAGAAGTCTACTTTTAATAGACACATGAATTGCTGAACATTAATGGCAAGTTTATAATCTATGCCCAATACAATTCATCTATATTCAACATTTTCATGAAGTCGATTTCTTGATAAATTTGCGATCGACATCCGTCACTATGCAAAACAACCCAGCTATGACATCCGTCACTATGTAATACACCCGACGATGCGTAAGATGAACATAATTTGAGCTATTTATACCATGTAAAAGTACTGGTTCATGAAATATTTATGTTTTGTACAATTAAAAAAGCACTCCTCCCTCCTTGTTTCTCACACAACGGCTTGTCCCATCAATGATGAGGTTTTCTTTAACACATGCAATCACAGACATAACTTTGTAATGCATGTATCATATACTAACCTAGTACAGGATGTCGTAGGGTTGGCGGTCCCTTTGACATCAGCATTAAATTTAATAATAAAGGTATATATACTACCCCTTACCTCAAAACCAATAGCATCTTTACAATGCAAAATAAATGGCTTCATCTTGACACATGGGACAACATTGTAATTTCTCCCCAGATGCAGTAAAACCTCAATAGTTAGCACACGTTACTATCGAAGCGCTTTTAAAACACAAAGTGTAAAGGGTTTTGAGCAAATTATTGATACACATAGTTGTAAACAAACAAGTAAACCTGCAAATGTGTCTCTCAACCCCATTAGCTCAGTTGGTAAAGCGCCAGATTATGGTACAATTTCATGTTTTCAAAAACGTTTGATAGTAAGCACATATGCTACATTTTACTATTGAGTTTTTACAGAAGTGCAGTTTTTGACCCCAAACAAAATGACTTACCTATCATGTGGTGCATATCCTTGTCTGTTGTTATTCATATTCTGTCCTCTGCTACCAACTTGAACCTGATCTACGCACTCTGGCACTCGATTCTGAAAGCGTGGTGGAGGACTTGGATTTCTAGCACTGAATCAATGATACAGTCAGAACAAATCAATTAGTTTCATATGATAATGGAAACCGTTCATTTCGATTTTACTTCTCAAATATAGTGTGATTTACAGAGAACTCGAACAATATATGTGAAGCTGTCTATGTGATGATACATATCACTGATGACTGCATACATACATAACAGGGTTCTTGCACTTTGAAGCCTTTAAAATTCAAGGACTTTTCAGGTCCAAAAGCACGATTTTCAAGGACTTGCCACAACACAAAAATCATGATGCGGCTCTCCATGCGGCACATATTAACGAAAGTGACAGCTCCTCTCCACTCCCCAAATTTGGTCAAAATTATACTTTAGGTAAAATTCCAATTTTCAAGGACTTTCAAGGAACTTGTGCAAATTTCCAGGACTTTCAAGGCCTTGACAATGTGTGTTTTTCAAATTAAAGGACTTTCAAGGACTATGGGAACCCTGATATAACCACTCATAATATCGAGTAAAACACATCACAATATACATATAGTGAAATTAAAACGCAATCAGCATGCAATATTGTAATTAATGAATCCACCGAACTATGTGAATTCCAATTGACGCGATTCCAAATACAGCGCGCCACCCACGATCACGCCTGGCTGATCTACTTCGCAAGAGAGCATCATGGGTAAAAGTCGACATCCATGACGCGTCGACGATGAACCATCGCCCAATGAAACGGAAACGAGTGTTGCTATCGATTACTCATTACTCAACCACTTTTGTTTATTTACGTTGATGATGAACAGCTGTTGATTCAACCCTCCGACGATTTTTTTTTTTTCATTTCTGCCTCCTTTTTAAAGTTAATTTCGACAGTCATGGTTTAGGCCTACCTCTGTGAATGTTCAGAGTGTGAGGCCTATTCCCACACAAAATAATGGGCATCAATTAAACCCTTATTTTCAAACTTTTCCGAGCCCGATCCGAGGCGCTTGGGAAAATACTTTAGGCTCTCATTTACAAGAAAAGAAAACAGTGAAACATATGATTGGGGATAGGCCTACTTTATATATATCCTTTAAAAAAAACCCAATTTTTAAACCTTGTTCGTTTTAAGTTAAGTAGGCCTAATTCTCAATATTTAGAAGAACGAAATATTCAATACATATTTTAACAGCATGGACAGCGTAAAGCATTTTTTTTAAAATACGATTAAAACGTTTTTCAATTTCAAATGTACTCTATTCCTATTCAACCATCTACGGTTAAAACTCGATGTCAAAAATGTTGATGTCTCTGATCGACCATCTAGGCCTATAAACCCGATGTCAAAATGTCAATTTTCGAGTTGATAATAGCAAATGCTTTTGATGCAAGACAATTTCAAACAGGTAATTTAATCTAAAACTCAAATTTGTGCCTTTTTTATTTCTTGATTGGATAACTTTTCCCATAATTATTACCATACATATGATTAAGATAAAAGCGTTTGGTTTTCATAAATGTTTTGAACGCTTGTCTTATTTTTTATTTTTATTATTTTTCTTGCTAACCTAGGCCTATCGAGATGTTTTACATTTATAACCTTTTTAACAAACTTGAATAGATATTATAAGCATTTTCGTGTGACGTTTTGAAACGCTTTTGTAGCATGATGTAGGCCTACTGTATGATCATGAAAGGTCGTAAATTTAGAAGCCATTTCCTTCTATATAGCCCTATAAATAAAACACTTTGGCCCCAATGTATAATGTCGGGAGAAAATATATACTTGCACTAAACAAATAAACCTGTTAATTTTTAAAATAAACTCTCGTGGTGCAATTCTGTCAACAAAATTACATAGGCTTATGAACCGGGGCTTGGGACTCAGCCCCTCAATAAATTTGGTGCGGAGATCGAATAGGCCGAATTCTTCTGTATGAATAGGCACGCTTTTCATTTTCAAAGTCCACAATGCCGTAAAGGTTGGACTACACTACAGTTCAGTTCTTTTCACAGTGTTGACTTATAATTTCATGAGAAAGAAAAAGAAAATGGGAAAGATTTTAATCTTTCCCATTTTCTTTTTCTTTAAAAAAAACATGTATAGGCCTAGGCCTAGGTGTTTTAAAATTGTCCAATTGAATATTTAGTCGAAAAAGTTTGATTTTTCAATGTTGTGCCGACCGATAATATGACTAAAAAGAAACTCATTCCAACCAACGTGTGTTATTTGGGAGTAGGCCTAGGCCTACATTAAGAGTAAATTTCCTTGGGTTATGAATTATTAAAGGGAAAGATGAAATAAAGATGGTAGACATGCAAGAAAGCGGAAGTAAAAATAAAATATGAAAAAGAAACATGAATTAATATTAAAATCGGGCATGACAATTGTCAAATTTAAACCTTAATTGTGACACGATCTGGTTCATGGGGGCCAAAGGAGGCATTTTTGAAAATTGTGTTACTGTAATTAGGCTTTCATTTTAAATTGAAAACAACAAAGGTCTAGCATACTTGGTTCTAAAGTTATAAAGTTTTTTCATGCAGATTTTCTTGATATGCCTTAAAATAATGATCTTTTAAAATTCATGTACTCTTTTGCAGTTTGAAACTTTCTTCATCTTTATTATAATGCTAGAACTCTATGAGGTATTGTTGAACTTATGCATTAAAGTCTCAAATTGAAATATTAACAAAAAATAAATGCTATTTTTATGCGGTAAGCTATGCCTACAAAGTGTTTTTATTGCGATCGTAATTTTTGTAATGTTTGATAGTAATATAATTAAAAATACAAATTTAGGCTAAACATAAAATAAGGACAAATCAAACAATTACAATAATAACAAAAACGGCAAACCAATGTGATGCATGTTTATAAGTAATGAGTATTAAGAATCTTTTTAAAATTTACTTGAATTTCTTTGTTGTAGGCCTATCCACAAGAAAGCGGGCCGCTATAAGCATTTCCTTCGTTCCAAAAAAACCCACATTTTTAGTAAATGTAGGCCGATTACAAAAACGCAACACCTATAGTATGGATGTTGGTGTTATATTATTATCGTATTGAACAAACAATAAATTCAGAAAGAATTAAAACAATTTATTCTAATAACCAAAATAAAACCTATGCGTTTTCCATTTAAAAAAAAAGACAGGCCTAGGGCTACTTCGCATTGAAGCTAGGCTGAAAAGCATCGTAAAGTTTAAAAACAAAAAAGGGCGGTTTTAGAAAATGGGATAACAAAAAGTTAACACCTAGTATCAACATCAAGTTTGCGGGTTTTAGAAAAGGACATCTATGAATATCAAACTGCAATATTTCACTTCAACACAGAAAGTCTCAAAAAATTTCAAAATGTACTACAAAACATTGTGTTTTTAGAGTAATAATCACAAACATGGTCAGCTATGGTTGATGAAAAAGGATGTCGACCCCAGACACGGGAAATGCCAATTTTCACTGCCGTCGTTGGTGGCGCGCTGTATTTGGAATCGCGAGAATTGCATGCAAGTATGTGCCATAGGGATTATACACAGAGATGCCATTAGGTCCTCTGAACATATTCTGACAATTATGGCGGTGGTCCAGAGGTCAACAGCTAGTGGAACATGAGGGGGCGTTGTCATTGATGAAAACTGACATCTCTGTATAAGATGGCAATGGATCAAACAAACAACTTGTATTTCCAATTCCCATTGAGATTATACAATAAAAGCATATAGTTATTGATAATATGCTGCTCACTTACACTTGCTTATTTTTGTGTGAGAAATCCAAAAATTCTTCTCACTACTTACGCTTTCGCCATCCAGGCTGATAGCTTGATCACAAGTGATGAGGTCCACCATGTTTCCCGTGGAGGTTGCATGCACTCTCATTCCTCGGGATCAAAGTTGTTTTCAACAGTGGATCATATGCAACTAAGAGAGCAACTGTCATCATCGCAGTTGGTTGCTTTGCTTCCCCCTCTTGGGTATCTATCACTTTCCTTGACATATATGGTATATATGATCCACAGTTGCAAAAACTTTGATCCGGAGGAGTGAAAGTACACTTGTGATCAACCCCTCAGCCTGGATGGCTAAAGCTCTAGTCATGAGTACAAATTTTGTGACCTACAAGTACAATCCTACTGCATCTGTTTAAGGACGATGCTTAACTAATTCAGTTTCCTTGAAAATTATTTCAATTTCTGTAAAAAAAAAAAATCTGCATGACTCACCCAGATGATTTAGGTCCATAATACCTATTGTGTGGCTGTGGTAGATGCATACAAGGTTGTTGGGCATCGTAAGATGGTCCTGTGTGTGGCGGGATGAATCCCTGTGGTAGGATCATCCCGTTATTCATGGGTAGCCGTGGGCTGCCTCTTCTACCGGATCCTCTTCTGGCTCCTCGAAAACCATCTGGGAATGGGATCGGAAGGAATTGATGGTCTGCGCATGCATACATAAAATTAAAGAAATATCACTCCCATGGAGTCTATTTTAACTTCAAGAACACCCAGTGTAGAGTCGCCAGGGCTTATTTAGAGATATGGAGCAACAAGCATTACAGAAAATCGATAGAAAACAAAGAAATTTCGAGAGCAAAACTGATATTAGAGCACCTATTTCCCTAGCAGTCATGACAAGTGATATATCATTTTAAAGCTTGTTTAATGGAGATTTTAACTTTTAATAACCTAAGATACTCAAAAGTGTGACATTACACTGGATTGGTTGTGGATGGTCACATACCGTAAAACCCCGTCTACAAGCATATAGAGTGCTTCTGATGAAAGCTACATTATTCCAGGCACCATTATGGAGAATTTGAGCAAATAAGTTACGGATTCAAGCATATACAAACAAGTATTATTTTAAGACCAACTATTGTATCGGTATATTTACGCTTGCTTCGAATTAATTTAGCTTTCATAAAAAAACACCATATATGCTTGTAGACAGGGTTTTACGGTATATGATTATCAGGCCTGGAAATAAGTCTGTCTGAACCAGGAGCCAAACATTTGGAAAAGCGGCTCCTGGTCCTGTAATTTTCTAGCGAACCAGGAGCCATTTTTAAAGAGCCAGGAGTCGTTTTTCTGAAAGTTTCAAAATGCTTATTTTTCTACAGCTTTCGATGCTCACCTGAGATGTTATCTGAACAGACTTTTAATTTATTTTATTTTATTTTATTTTATTTTATTTTATTTTATTTATTTTATTTATTTTTTTTATTTTATGTTTTTTATTTCTTTTATTTTTTTATTTTATTTATTTTATTTATTTTTTTTATATTTTAATTTAATTTAAAATTTAATTTAATTTAATTTAAAATTTAATTTAATTTAAAATTTAATTTAATTTAATTTAATTTAATAATTTCATTTCATTTCATTTCATTTCATTTCATTTCATTTCATTTTTATTTATTTTATTTTATTTTATTTTATTTTATTTTATTTTATTTTATTTATTTTATTTTTTTATATTTTAATTTAATTTAATTTAATTTAAAATTTAATTTAATTTAATTTAATTTAATTTAATTTAATTTAATTTAATTTAATTTAATTTAATAATTTCATTTCATTTCATTTCATTTCATTTCATTTTTATTTATTTTATTTTATTTTATTTTATTTTGTCTTTTTTTTCATGATTTTAGGAAAAACAATATCTAGAAACACATTGGCAAAATTCAAGATGGCATTTTCATGATCGCGATCATCGTGATCACCTAACCAGAAAACAAGGCAAAATACTGCCAAAATTATGAGCCCTGAAGGCAAATATCAAGGAAAATTGGCAAAATATTAGGTAAACGATAAGATTTGGCACTGCATTTTGTTGAAAATACATTGGAAATGGCCAATATTTTGAGTGGAAATGAGCTTGCCTGATGAAGTTTTACTGGGTCATTTCCTGAGCACTGAATTGTCAAAATGGAGCAATAATGGTCATATATACCGGGCGCAAAATTCAGATTTTCTCTGGCGCCTGGGCGTGTAATTCTGGTTGGATCCAGGCGTCAAAACTCGGTAACCGTGAGGGTAAAATCGCTTCGGCGCCTGCTTGTTTCAGGCTTGATGATTATGATTGTCAAATGCCTCATCTATGTCTTGGGCTTAGAGCACGGTTGCTTTATTTGGTTGTAATTTACTAAATACTGAATAATACCACATTACTGTATACTAAAGCCATTCCTATAAACCTCAAACAATTTGCCAAATATGGGTGGTGACCATGATAAGAACAGCTTTTCAATGTCCAATGCAATAAGTACAATACAAGGGTGACAAGGACCATTTTTAGTAATCTGGGGTTCGTCACTTTGAGAAAACCACCATCTGGTGCATCAATCATGAGTTGGGGTTTTTAAGTATGAGGAATCTCAGGGCTATTCTGATTGTTTCATTTGCATATGGTACGGACCAGGAGAAGACTACAAGAGATGGAGCAGGGCTTCTTTAAAAGGGGGTGATAGGAATAGGATCTCACCTGCATCTGGTACCATTCCATTTGTGTACTTTTGATAGTAGCCTGAAAGATTTCTGTACCCTCTACCAATCACTGGACTCCATGGTCTCTGAGGAGTCACTGGAGCCACTGGACGGAGATTCTTCCGGGGGACTGTATGCCTGCAATGGGATTAGAATACAACACGGAAAATTGTTATGGAAATTGATACAAGAACGAACACCAAATAGTGTTTAATGGTGCATGTTTTTTTTTGTGTGTTTCTTTCTTTTGGGGGGGGGGCTGTTTGTTGTTTGAAGTTACTTTATTTTATATTCAAATACAACTGACCTGGTCTGATAAGACTGAAATTAAATTTGATTTCCATGCTATCAAAAGTATTATTTGTTGTATAACTTACTTTTCCCCAAGATCCTGAATGTACACTGTGACAGGTCCATCCTCAGGTTGTACTTCTTGAATGTGAGCATTATACAGTCTCTTGGAATCCTCTAAAACAACCTGTAAATAAAATGAAAAATGAACAACAAAGTTGTAATTTCTTTGTCCATCTCAAAAAAATATTACCGGTACTGTACTTTTTCATATTGAGCTTGGACAAAATTGCTACCTTGTCGTAAAACATCAAAGTAATCCAACAATGTACACAATGCATTCATTCCATTGAACACCCGTGCCTCTAATGATAAATGCCCACACAGTGACTTTTCAACTTGCAAAACAACATCAAATTATTATTATGCATATCAGATTAATCAAATAACAGTTCCAACATGACAATATGACAACAATGGATAAGATTTTGTGAAATTATCAACACTTCAAAAGTCTTCTGTGCTAGCTAGCATTGGAAATATCTTAATACACAAATTACAGCAGGGAACCAGTGGATGGATCTAAAAGGATACACTAGCATGAATTGATGAAATAAAAAAATGTGACATCATAACATCCATTGGGAGAATAACACAAAAGGTATTTCTCAGTTAATTAACTTTGTTTATACCTTTTGTGTATTCCCTCATTGGATATATCGTGTCACATTTTCTCATGTTTTTAATATTGTGAACAAGACCGATGATAACTTACCTGGCACTTGTCACCTGGAGCATACTGTAATCCAGTTGCTATCAAGTAATCTTTATGCTGTTGCTCTACAATCAAAATAAAGATACAAATAGTGATAGGCTGTATAAGGGTGTAGTTGCAAACAGCTTAGGGTACCAGCTTATTTGATGCAGCTTGGTGTTCTGAGTAATTTGACACCAATTTCATTGAAATCGGCCAAAAATTGAGACAGTGCCGGCCAAATAACGACACACAAGGGGGGGGGCAGATTTGTCCCTTATTTTCTAGTTTTAAGTGAATTTTACCACATTAAGGATTATGTAATGCATTTTTGGTATCTACTTACATAGTTTTAGGTCCAGGAAGGTCATTTATGCACTTTGTGTTAAATGAAACTTTTTAGTGTCCTTAAAATTAACGTTTTTGGGTAAAATTAGGCCGTGAGGGCGCTTTACCTTTTAGCGACCCATTTCGGAACCATTTTTGATTTTTAAGTTAATCATACTAGAGATAATCATCAATCATCCATATTCTGAAATTTTCAGCCATTTATCACATTTGTTGTGGCCGCGGCACTAATTTTTAATACAGGGGTAACCTGCCCATAGCAATATACAGGGGTCAACGAACTTTGTATCACATGTAAGTCAATGGAAGCGTCTCTACACATTTTCAAATGGGTACCACGCACAAGTGAAATAAGGTTGAGAGTTCAAATTTGGACAGAAGATGTTATTTATCAGTAACTTTGCTTTGATAATAAGAAATGATAAAATTTTAGTAGGGGGGATACGTAACAGCTATTAGGCTGAACAGCGCCCTCACATCCTAAATTGGCTCTTAAACTTGCATCGAAACATACAATTTGTGTAAAAATTGCATAAATATATCCAGGGACCCAAAATCATGTAAATAATCATTAGAATCCAACAAACAGCAAAGAAAATGCCCATAAGTGTCAAAAAAGTGAAAAATAGGGGGGATCCCAAGAAATCCCCCTTATGCGTCGCTTTTTTTTTGGCGGCACTGTCTCATTTTTTCAACCAATTTTTTTTAAAAGGTGTCAAAATGCTCAGGAGGATTAGCTGCTTCAATTCAGCTGGTACCCTAAGCTTTTTGAAACATCACCCTTTTTTTTGGGCTGTACAGCCTATCACTAATACAAAAGAGAAATTAATGTATGTATGTGCATGATGCAAAGCGGTGAGAAGAAACTAAACTCTACTTAAGGTTGGTCTGAACCCTGGAATTATGGAAACTTTCGGGCCTCATAACTTCTAAATTGTTGGTCTAAAGTATATAAAAGTATACATATTTAGAATGGTAAAGACTTGATAAGTTCATCTGTGAGGTCAAATTTGGGCCAAAGTGGCACTTTTGGCCCAAAATCTAAAATAACGGTTTTTTGGCCCACTTCTTTTGTGCACCGTAACAAAAAATTCTTGAGCCAAAATTTTTTTTTATTAATTTTTAAAAACTAGATAAAAATATTTAGGAGCTGGTTATTCATTTTTTTGAATTTCGACTTACTTTGAGAAATTTGCCAAAAATGGTCCAAAAATGCTGATTTTTCAAAAAATCATAAAAAGCCAAATTTTGGCACAAATTTCAAATATTTTTGGTGAAATTGGTCAAAATTCAAAAAATGAAAAACGTGTCCTAGATATTTCGATCTAGTTTTTAAAAATTAAGAAAAAAATAATTTTGGCCCAAAATTTTTTTGTTACGGTGCACAAAAAAGAAGTGGGCCAAAAACCGTTATTTTGGGGATTTTGGGCCAAAAGTGCCATTTTGGCCCAAATTTGACCTCACAGATGAACTTATCAAGTCTTTGCCATTCTAAATATGTATACTTTTATATACTTTAGACCAACAATTTAGAAGTTATGAGGCCCGAAAGTTTCCATAATTCCAGGGTTCAGACCAACCTTAATGGTTGAAAATTTCCTGAAAATTTACTTTTGTGTATACTTTTGCACATAAACATCCAAGCAAAATTTCCTGAAATCAGGAAATTTCCTTAAGTCTGGCATCTCTGTTTAATTGATCAAGTTTGCAATTCATTGGGATAAAAAATCGAATTAAGGTTATTAATTATTTTAAACTGTTGTGATTTGGTAGTTCACAGCATCTTACGAATGGTAGTGAGCTTAAGCAAAAACTGCATTGCTCAATTCATAGCGAGCGTGTAGAAGAATTAAAATATCACAGATATACTTTTATAGGTGCTGCGGTTCTTGAGTTACGTTGTGAAGAGGGCTGAAACAACAACACTTTTGTAAAACGTACATAACTAATTAACAACAATAAATTAGTTTGCAGAGTATACGATTTGTAGAATGAACTTTGGCAAAACATCAAGGTTGCTTCGACCAACAATACCTCGTCTACCCTTAAGTTCAAATTTACCATTTCAAAACATACAATGTTAATAATGTCATGAAGATTTAAAAAAAACATATTTTCTTCAGAATCGGATTTCAGATTTGTTATCAGCGCATATGAAAATAGCATACATCAAAATCATAGACAATTCTATGAACAGATTCTATCATGCTGTATCCACAATGACATTTTCATAAAACTCAAGTTATGGGTTGAAAGACTATTCTGTAATTGACCACTTTTGATCTTGTGACATATTTGATCAAGGCGAGTCGGAGCGGTACCCGATGTCAAGCTAACAGTGTTGCTCAAATATTGAGAAAAATAAAGCCCACACTAAAAGGGAAAAGTATGGGTTCAATAGGGGCGATCTGAAGACTGATTGTAATGGGTTTTATTTTTGAAGACATACATATACGTACCTGAAGACAGGTATTCCAAAACTCACTCAGTCCACTTTGACCCATTATGAGAAAAGCAGCTTTTTTTACTGATATGAGTGAGTTTTGCAACACCAAAGTATTCTATCTGCTTACCTTTCTTCATCTCATTCCAAGCATCAAATTCCACATTCCTGTAAATTTCTGGATCTAATGCTTTGGCTACTTTGTATGGTAGTGGAGGTCTTCTATGAGCCCTCACATTATCCTGGAAAGAAACAATTAAAAAGAGGAGAAACCCATCAAGGGAATTAGAAACAATCCTGGTTATGTTATACCATCTCATCATACATGTGACTTAGGTAGTGGGTCTCCTCGTCTCTGTTCACAACGTAACAAAAGCAACCGTCTTATGCTAGACATGTCAAAGAATCCATTTGGATCAGATGACGAGGACCCAACGTCATGAACAGAGATGAGGTGGCCCACTATACCCAAGTCATGTGTATGATCCTCTCCTGACTGAAAATACACCCTCTACAGTTGGGATACCTCCAACCAGAAGGATCATCCATCATCATTTTGATGATGCCTATCGACCATGATAGGCAAAACAGAAAATAATGAGTAAAATGTTTGAAAAGAATTTTTTTCTACTGCTTTATAAAAATTAAAGGTGATGAGAAGGTCAGATTTACCAGACAAGGCCATATAAAAGTACCAACACATATTTAAACTCTTTAAACCCTCAACATGCTGCAGAAGTTTGGTTATTGTTCTGAAGGTCATATTAGGACAGGAAATAATATTTCTACGATGAGCAAACCTCAATTTCTAACTAAGGGATGAAATCAAAACTCCACCAGTTCCGTCCGGTTCCACCCGGTTGCTTTTGTTCTAAACAATGGGAACCGGATGGAACTGAGCGGAACCGGCAGGCAACCGCCCGTCAGGTTTTGATTTCATCCCTAAGACACTGTTGCTTACCAGTATCTCTAGCTCTGGATCATTTTCCCTATTCCCATCCTGACTACCAAAGCTATCTCGTCTTGGTTTTTTCGTTGAGGATCGGAGGACTTCCACTGCTTCATCTGCTTCTCTGGGTAACTTGAACACATCTTTGTATAGGATCTCATAAATAACAGCTATGAAAGTAATACACACAAATTGTATAAATTCACTGTAGTAATGTTAAAACATCCTACATCACTCGAAATTTGATAGAAATTGTGATCCATCTCTTTGCAAGATATATAATAAGATTTTAAAGAACTACTATTGATACCATCTCGGGCCCATCGTACTTTGAATCAGAACTTCCCATGGCAGTATATATTTCTACATTATATACTACATGTAGTCAAGTTAGCTCAATCGATAAGGCGTTCGACTATGGTGCGAGAGGTTGCGGGTTCGAACCCTGGTGGTGCCTAGTTTGTTCTCGTGGAAAAATTGAGTTAGCTTGAAATTCCCTGGACAAGGAACTTACTGCTAACTTGTCTCGTTGTAACCCGTACGAAACTCGGGGAGCTGATCCTGGTTGCGATGGTTATTTGTGGAATGTCTAGGGTGTGCGCTCTTGAAGCAGCAAAGTCCCTGAATTGTTGTTTAAGGTTATACACAATTTTGCCATTTTCAGAAGCAAAATGGGATGCACGTAGCCCCCTTTAAACTTATCTATTTCTGGAAATAAATATCGGAGAGAAAAACGCAAAACTACGCCTAAAAGCTGAAAGTGTAAGGGTCATTATTATGCTTGAATTTTCCACTTGGCTCAAAATGAAATGTACTTTTCAAACATTTCAATTTTTTTTCATTTTCCGGAGCATCAAGATTTTTTGGAACACGGCCATAATTTCTCATTGAAGTGGCGATTTTGTTGGGAACTTGACGCACATTACAAACAAGTCAGTAAAAGAATGTGCATATTCATTCTTGATATTGGTTGTCTCGATTTTTTATGTAAGCTTAAAATGTTGGCGAATTTGAAGTAAAATGGCCTCCACTTGTATGTCGCTTTTGTAACCAGTAATAATAATTCCGTGCAAGATTTCATAGACAAAATTCTGACCTACATTATTTCTATAAACCCTCTTCTGCATGCAGGTGCTATTTAAATTTTTATTTCGATAGCAGAAAATTGAGATATTTGCTATTTTTCCGACTCGCTGCTGCCAAATTGTCCAGTTTCGCGATAAAAAGATACAGCGAAATCAATTTTTTTTTCGAACCATTTCACCTCGTTTAGAAGCTTGTGCTTTGAAGTACAAACTTCAAAAATCATATAGTGATTCTATATTTCAAGCTGCGTCATACTGTGTTTTTCTTACCTCTGATTGTCGCTGCTCAAGGCCAAAATTCAAATTTTTGGACAGAAGTGACACTCTCATTTTTTTTTTTAACACGCGTTGTTTATGTACGACATGTTACTTACGGGCTGTATTTGCTCGTCACAAAGTGGTGTTGCCGAGTTTGGATTTTAAAATATTTAGGTATTTTCTAGCTTAAAATCTAGCGCCAATGCTGCGCTTGCAACAGGTCCCGGGGGCACTCAACACAAATGACCATACGGTATGCTCCCCGAAAGACCCCCTTTTGGGTTTCGCAGTCTCGAAAGACCCTATATTTGACCAAAATAACACTCCGAAAGACCCTTGATTTTGATAATTTCAGCTCTAAAAGACCCCAAAATTGCTCATTCCTCATATTTCTTGTTTTTTCAGGCGATTTTCAACCAAAAAGCCAAGAAAGACCCTTGATTTTGACTTTTCAGCTCCAAAAGACCCCATTTTACTTGTTCACAGCGCGGTTCGCAGTCACCGAAAGACCCCTTGTACCGAACGCCGCAGCTCCCAAAGACCCACCACCTCAAAATTCCGGGAGCATACCCACCAAAACTTTTTGATGTGCCCCCCCCCCGGGCAACAGGTAGATATTTAGAAATCCATTTAAGATATGGGTATCATGGGTATGGAAATTGGGGATCCCAAAAAATTGGCATATGCCTACATGCCTACATATAGGCCTAGGCTATATGCAAAGGGATGGGGCATTTTGGCAGGCCAAGGGGAGGGGGCCACAAAATTTGGCAGTCCAGGGGGTGCGGACAACTTGCGATTTTCGGCTGGCCGAGACGGGAGGCAAGCGATTTTTAGCGAGTCGCTTGGAAATTTTGGCTTACTAATTAGTAGACTAATACTAGGCCTACCGGTACTGATTGCACAGCCTTTCGAGAAAGCAATTTTTTGGCAAGCCGGGGCCGGGGGAGGGAATAAATTTTGGCAGGTCGAAAGGAAGAATGACTTTACCTAGCACACATTAAAGGGGCATTCGTGATCCACAGCCTCATACAACCCCATAGGCCTACGTCCTTTCTCACAAGTTAAGATTTTTATACCAGTCATCCCGCTCTGGCCACATGTTTAGGCATTTTCACGCAGATCAATTCATTAAGCAATGGAAAATATTGCCAAATTTGAATTTCGTTTTAAAAGCCTATTCCCCATTAAAAAAAAACAACACTAATTTTGGGGGATTAAAAAGTTCTGTAAAATGAAACAAAAGGCTGCCTCAATCCTAATTATTCATTTAATAGGCCAGGCCTTCATTTCTGAAAATAGCGGAGCTCAGTTAGTCACTCTCCTATGTGTAGGCCTACTGAGGAGCTTGACAAGGAGCTCAATTATAATATCAATATTAAACCATAGGATTTTCAAGAAGTGAGCAGCTCAATAAATGCCATTGGTAAAATTATTGGGCCTGCGATTTTTATATTTTATTTGACTGTGATCCGTTTTTCTATAGGCTATATACATGCCTACACTGTATATAGGCCTACCTTTAAAATTTCTAAAATTGGCGGAATTGAACTACAAGCTCTAAATTTCTCTCAGCATAACCAAGGGCAACGGGGGAACGCCTAGCTATGGCCATACCCGTGAGTGGCGGAACCAGAATTTTTTTTCAAGGGCATGGGGCCTGGGGAAGTGAATTTGAGACGGGGCACTTATTGCACTTGAAATTGCCGCAAAAGTGGAAAATTACAGAATTGTGGGGATTTTGCCTAAAAACTGGATGGGAAAGAAAAAAATATTGGGGAAATGTTGCCCCCTAGCGGCGCCACTGCATATCCATCCATGATGCTAGAATGACGGAAGTTCTGGCGCTGAAATTCAATTTCAATATCACGAGTTTTTATCAGGGATTTTACCAAGGGAAGGCGATAGGTGTAGGATTTTGCTGATATACCAGGCAACACGAGAAAGGTGTGGCTAAATAAGGGAGTGTTCATTATAAATATTTTCCATTATCATACTTTTGACGCTTGAGAGCATAATTATTTGAAGCGTACATCGTGTCAGTCACATGGTCACATTATTTTCTGTTGAAAGAGAAACGCATGTCTCTGATTAGCTCGGGATTAGCTACTGCTTGGCGCCATGCGTGCTGGTCTGTTGTAGTCGAGTGGAAATGGGAAATTTATCATATGAACACCCGCAACTTTGCAACATCATCACGCAGCGGCGTAGCTGGGATTTTTTCCAGGAGGGCCCCAAATCCACCAAATTTCCCACTGGGGGCGGGGGCCCAAATAGACAATTTTTGCCAGGCTTATCATAATCGTATATGGTAGGCCTATTGAGCTGTATTGCATATCGTTTGGATTCCCCATCTCTCTGCCCCTCCTCTCACCCTCTCCTCTCTTTTTTCCTCTTCCCCCCCCCCTTCCCTCTTTTTTTCCTTGCACTAGGGGCGGGGACCCAAATAGGCAATTTTGCAATTGCCCCCCCGGCAGCTACGCTTACTGTCATCACGGTAGACATACGCGGTATAGGCCTACAAGCAGGGCTGTCAACTCTCACGCATTGCTCACGGTCTCACGCCAAGGTAGTATAATCTCACGCCTAGGTAATAAATCTCACGCAAAAAGCTGGAAAATGAGTAAAATCTCACGCATCGTCATGAATAATTTGTTGCTCCTAAACTGTGGCACATCCACGAACCCGAGGGAGAGACCTCCGCGGGTAAAAACACACCTCTAGCGGGACCAGATTTATAATTTAAAATAGGCCTACATTTTGGAAGCCAGTCATCACGACAAAACGGGCCATGGCAGTGTTAATGGTATTAACACTTTGATTTTAGGCTTAAATAACGAGTGTAGGCCTATAAATTGCAAATTTGCACACACCCGGGGGAACCCTCTCAAGCTGGTTTGGGTAAGGATGTGAGGCTGTGACTCCGAAAAACTGCGGTACGATTTTAAACCAAATTTGAAGAAAACAGACCCAAAATTGTATCAACTTTTGGACTGAAAGTTTTCGCAAATTTTTACTTTTTCGAGAAAATTATTGAAAATACCCTTCTTGAACCTAATTTTCATGACACTGAGGGTCAATAAAATCATGGCTAAAAATACAACAGAGTCTAAACTAAATGGCTGAAAATGCACCCCAAATCTGCCGCACATCCCCACGACACATTTCACCTTATAGATTTTGAAAATTGTCGCAATAAAATAGGCCCGAACTTATCCCAAATTATCCCCCGAAAAAATATTTTTTTGCAGGTGAGGTTGGAGTCTTATTATTTTTATTCTCAGAGAGGATAGGGGTTGATATTTTTAGCAGAGTACAATTTGTCTTGTTTTTTGACGTTGAAGTTCCAGATTCTTTTTTTTATATGTTATTATTCATTTATTTATTTATACCCCGGGATTTATACCCTGTACGTGGGGGAAAAGTACACACGGCAGCTACAGAGAAACCACGAAAACCTCCTGTGAAGTGCATGAAAATGCCCCGAAAATGTGCCAACCGAAACACCCGAACAGGAAGATAATATAAAAAAACAAAACCAAAAACCCAATTCTTTGTCCCCACTAAAGTATATTATGAACACTCCCTTATGAAGTCTGCCCTCTTCCGGCTATTCTGGTAGTAGGCGTTGACAATTACCTTCATATTTTTGAAGCATGTTTGAACCCGATTTGTTCTCTATTCACATTTTAACGTTGCAAGTAACATTTCAAGACCTCTATTTGTGACAGGTATTTAATTATCTTGCTAGAGATGTGCCTAAAGTTGAAATTCAATATTTCGGATCGCAAAGATCGAGAGATATAAAGTTTAACACCATGGATCATATGGGCGTCTTATATGAACGATTACGATAACTAGGCAAAAATGGCTGGGATACAGGTTGTGTAAATACTACATGAATATTCATGAACTATACAGATTCCATTCTTCTCTAATAATAAAGATGTCAATCACTCTCCTAGACGACAGTTGCTTGGCGCTTGTAAACAAATCGAATAATAGTGCTTGATAACAGCTGAAAAAATAGGCTAAAAACACATTTTCACACAATTTTTTCCGGATTTTTTAATTTCACATGATAAGTAGACATATTTTCTTACGTATAAGGTAATAATATATTTTTTCTGGAGGTAAAGCCCTTCAACACTTTGTTTAACCTTAATGGTTTATGGAATGATGTGGGCCGTAGTGGTCAGCGACAACCTGTAAAGTGTGCTGAGGATCAACGCCTAGGCGTTGTGCCTGTGCGTAGCGCACTATAAATCACTGCGCTTTTCTTTTTTTTTTTTTTTTAGGTGGAGTATACTACACTCTCCTCCTTAAATTTCTTGATACTATGTTCGACATACCTTGGCATATGGCAGCAGCTTCTTGAAATCTCTTTCTGAAGACACTGTCATAGTGATTGCCATGAGAGAAACACAACATAACCTGCATTAGAAAAATAAAACAACATTCATATAATGTTTTATAATACTGATAGTGATACATCAAAAAACAACTTTTAAGGTGGTACTACACCCCTGGCCAATTTTGTGCCTATTTTTGCATTTTTCTCAAAAATTAGAGCGCATTGGTGACAAGTAAGATATGTATATATTATAGGGGCAAGGACTACAACTACTGCACTAAAAATTTTATTACCGCACAGACAACAGTTGTGGAGTTACAGTCAAAAATGAGGGAAAACCAATATTTGATCAATAAATCAATAACTAAGTCTTGAGTCACTGAAATTCCAGTGTAGTAACTGGATTCCTTGCCCCTATATACATAACTTTTGACGAGTGTTTTATTAGTTTTTGAGAAAAATGCAAAAATAGTCACAAATTTATCAAGGGGTGTAGTACCACCTTAAGATGACAAGAGTATTTTGTATGTGGATTTATGGATATCCAAACTGCAGTTTAAATTTTTTTTTTAAGTGACAGATTTGACTTACCTTATCCTCAAATCCATTCTGAGTTACATTGGTGGGTGCCTGCTCTGGCTCTTGGTATATGACAAAATCACGCCTAAAATGAAAAGCCAAGTTGAAAACGAAAAAGTAACAAATGAAAGGATAACTATGAAAATGAAAAGGTAACAATGTACTGAGTTTATGATCTACTTTTACTGAGCATTACACAAGTTTCACTGCATACTGACTTTGCAATATTTTGTGAACATGCCTTTAGGCCAAAAAAAAAAAATTGTTTGTTTGTCCATAGAGGCTTATGAAACAGTTGGGTCGGTAGGTCGGATTTTTTTTTATTATATTTTATATTTTTACAGATATTGCACTTGAAACTGACAATTTGAAGACTGGTAAATAAGTCAAAACACACAGCACTTTACTGGTTTAACTCTTGAGATGGTTCTGCATGTTATACTGTTAATTTTCTTTACATTTTCTTTCTTTAAATTTATACTAACAACTGTTTTATACGAAAATCGATGCCAAAAAAATAAATAAAAAAAAAAAAAAAAAAAAAAAGACAAGGTCGGGACCAGGGTACATGGTCGGTCGGACGTGGACAAACAAACAATTTTTTTTTTGGCCTTAGACATGAGATTGTCAATGTAAACTAGAGTTTCTTGGAAATACCCATTACATAATATGGATATTGGCAATGTTCAGAGAGCTCAAACTGTGGAATATCTGGTCTTTAAACTGTATCTTAACAACATCAGGAAGAAAAAAGAAAAGGGGGAGAGCAGAAGGAAGGGAATGGGAAATTAAAGGAGTGAGGGATGAAGGGAAGGAGAGGAGTAAGAATGGGGAAGGAACGAAAGGGAGTAAAGGATGAAGGGAAGAGAGCAGGTAGAATGAGGGATTGCAGTGAAGTCTACTTGAACTGCAATTAAGGTATATAATGTCAAGTTTAAACCCATACTTACTTATACATAAGAG
Source organism: Amphiura filiformis (assembly GCF_039555335.1). Lineage (NCBI taxonomy): Eukaryota > Metazoa > Echinodermata > Ophiuroidea > Amphilepidida > Amphiuridae > Amphiura > Amphiura filiformis. The sequence goes on from NC_092636.1 coordinate 13,718,794, forward strand.
ATAAAGCACTAATTTCAACTTGGCCAGCCCATTCCTAGATAGGAGAAAAAAAATCCCAAATACCTTTATTAACATCAATAACATCTATTTAGTTTTAAGCAAAAAATCCAAAATATTAGATACTCATAACAATTATATTCCTAAATTAGGACATTCACAATTTATGCCCTGCACTTAATTATAAGCCCTGCATGACGTTAGCTAATGGTTCTTTTAATTAATTAAGTTAACATCTGCAAATCCAGGTAATTAATTGTCTCAGTGTGAACTACTACATGTACACATCTTTTTTGGATCTCTCCCAGTTTCTCAGATAGTAATTGAAATCAAACATACCTTAGGATTTCTCAGTCTGTAGATATGATGATCAAATGGTCCTTCAATAAACTGGTATGGAAGAATGAAACAGAAAAATAAATTAACAGGTGAAAACAGGGTTTTTTTTTTTTTTTTTTAAAATTATGTAAGTTAATTTATTGCTTAAATTGACTGTTTTACTTCATTCTTAATGCTACAACATTTTTATACAATCAAAATACCTCTATGTCGCTTTATCAGGTTTATCTATTGCTAAAAATTCATCTTAGATTCATCAAAACATAATAATGGTTGCATTAGGATTTAAACTGTTTATATGAGACCAAATTTTAACCAAAAGTCTTAATGATATTTTACAAGTTGACCTCAAATAACCTTTGATGACCTTGAACACCACCAATAGAGGGTTCCCATAGTGCAGCTGAGACCCCATGTGCGGATTTGAACATATGACACCTAACTTCTTACTGCATTTTTAGCTAGTTTTGTTTCAAGGTGCTTACATGCTGTTGTTTATAATGTGGTTTAAATATTTCCTATGTGCTACAACAACATAAAAAACAGTGAACAAAGTTATGCTGCAAGTTTTTCAGATATTTCTGCTTTATCGCATCATTTTGCTCTGCTTAAAAAAATTGCAGATAGAATTTTAATTTGCACACTAGATGAATTTGAAGCAAAAAAGCTCATGAACTATCTAATGTACCAAACATACTGCTTTGTGTTTTATTTGCTGCCAAACTTGAAGCAAGTGAAAAGTACAGTATGTGAAATCACAAACCGGCTCTCTGAATTCAGAGGAGTCTGTGAATTCACAGCACCCCAGAACTGATCAATGTACTTACTGGTTCAAAGCGTTCCCTATTATGTTCTATGAATCGTACACAAGCTTCTCTTACTTGCACATGTAGGGCTTGAGTGTAGAAAACCTGTAGAAAATGCAATATAAAATGTTTAATGAACTTAATGATTTGTCAAAACACCTGTGGGGTGGGTGGGGGGGGGGGGTGGGCTGTGCAATGTGTACCCGAGGGGGCAATTCTGGCTTAGATTCCCCCTTTTGACATGCTATAAATAACCTATTCCCCTTTAAATTTCAATGTGCCAAATATATTTTCCCCCAGGGCTTGAACTTCTACCCTTTATGCAGTTGACCCGGGGGCACTCATATTCTTTTTGGTAGGAGTGTGCCACCGCCAGTTTCGAACTTGAGGTCTAGGGAACTGATCGACCGGCAAAAAAGCAGGGTCTAGGGCCACCAATGGGGGTCTCAAGAACTGATTCAGGGTAATTTTTAATTTTGGTGCATTTTTGCCACAGATTTTCTTAAGGCACTTGAAACTTGATTATGAGTTTAGCGTCCACCGCCCGCGTTATGAATTTTGTGCCGCGTTTGAGATGTAAAATCTGAAAATAATTCATTATTTTACAAATTACTACTAAACCAGAAAGAAAATTTGTTCTACAAAATTTTTAAACCCATTTTTTTCTATTTTAACCCTTTGAAAACTATAGAAAGCCTAGAGAACTATAGAGGTTATCCGTGTTCTATAAGCTGCATATCCTACCAGCGACTCCTATACCTTGTTTAGGACTTTCAAAAGAGGTACCTGCATGTGCAACCATGACTATTTCAAAATAGCCCGCCAAAGTCATGCAGGTAACTCCGAGGTCGTGCATTGAATTAGTTTGAATGAGGAATACTACGGGAACCAGCGCCTTTTGTTAGAAGTCACGCATGAGTAAAGTGGATAACCTCTATTAGATGAATACATTTAAATATTTTAGCATTAAAAATATACAGGTTTTTGACCCTTGCTCTATCCAATTATTTCAATTATACCTTTGGGATAATAGACTAGAAAAGAAATCAACCTAGCCAAAATATTTTTACCAGATGGACATTGTTGATTTTAAATATTAAAAAAAATTTAACTAGGAAAGACCTAGTTTTGACAAATTGGTGCCAAAAATTTATTTCATAATGTTCTGCATGATTGTTATTTTTGTATTTAATGAGTCAATCCCCCCCCCCCCCATTTTTCCCTATCCTCAAATGTATACGGAGAGGTTAGTACAAATTGGAGTGAAGAAGACTGGCATAGTATACTTCGGAATACATTTAGTTTCTTTTAAAACTTGAAAAACAAAAAGCAAGATAATTATACTTTTATAAATGTTTATGTGTGTTTGTGACATTATATTGCGACTGGCGATACCCAATTAGAATGAACAAAAGTGCTATAAGCATTGGTAAAAGGCCGCTGATAATGAAACCTTGAAAATAATGAATAATGAATAATGAAATAGTTGCCTCATTATGAGCGGAAAAAAATGGGACGCTAAACTCAATATCAAGTTTCAATAGCCTAATAAGAATCAATTTCGATTCTTGTCAGAAATTGTGGATCAGGGAAACTATATTTTAATCCAAAAAAGCAAGAGTAAGATATCCTTTGAGTAAAATTTGCCTATTTTGAACAGTCTTAAAATTTTGTTGAAGTGCAATTTTAGCAACATTTTTGATGCGATCGCCTGTCGTGATCAACTGTTTACTTCTGAACTCCATTGACTTATGGTGTCATGCTTCAGCGAATCTGACTAGATTTTCAATGCAATGGTTTCTAGCCTTATGTGAAGCTTCTTCTTCTTCTTTCTTGGTTGAGTCGGCAGATTCAGAATAGCTGTACTATAAAATGCCAACTTATCCAGGAACCTAGGACTGAGTGCAGATATCAGAATCGGGGATGATCCCCTTTCTCTTTTCGAATAGTTCTGAAACTTTAACGGAACATCGCACACACACTACCTATATCTGCACGTGCTAAGCTGATATGGAGGGCGAGAAGAAATTTTACAATTAAATTCTGTGATGAAACTGAACTCAATTGAAGGATTCCTGACCATTTAGGAACTTATTGTAGGTATGCTAGGTGAATTCAAATTTGCCATCAAACTGCATCATTTTATATATCAAATTAAAGCTCTTGAGTAAAGAAAGCCAAAACTGAAAACCTTTTTGTCATAGCACTTTCCGTAGCAAAGTTACATCTTGTCACTCAAAGATTGACTTTCATCAAAAAGATTCTGCTAGCAAAATTCCCCAAAACAGCATTTCGGCGGTGTTTCTAGATCTTTATAGTCTCATGATGATAGCAGCCTTTTTTAATGGAACTGCTATCAAAATCCCTCTAAAATTCCATGTGCGATTGTCTTATCACCATAAAAAATCATATATTTGGGTCAAGTGAAGTACCGTATAGAAAACATATTTATGTAGGTTTCCTTGACCAGCCTGTCCAATCTGTTCTTTTAAATTTCTATGTAAATATGTATTGTGTTTGGGCCCCGGTCTAGACGAATTTGGCTGACTACAGACTAGCAAATGTGTTAACTACATATAAGGTTTGCCTTTCATACACCTACTTATTGGAAGGGAGGAGAATTTTCACCTAAGGCAAGCCAATTTGGACTCTCGTCGATCGTATCTCCCGGCTGATAGCTGTACTATTAAACGCCAACTTATCCAGGAACCTAGGACTGAGTGCATGACCAGATATCAGAATCAGGGATGATCCCTTTCTCTAAAACCGCTCGGCCATTCTCTCGGTCAACGGACTGACGTCACAATGGGGAAATAGCCTTGTAAAACCAGTGTACGCATGTGCAGATCCCCTTTCTCGAGCTGGTTGCTATGCGCGCGCTTGTGCAAAGGGGACGAAGGAGACAATGTTCCCGGATGTCCGACAGAGTGAATCGGCATCTCGCCCTCTCAGCAGCTCAGTGAGCAAGTTCTTGGCTAGACTTCTGGTTCTGTACAGTTCAACACCCCAAGTGGGGAAAAGTGAACCAGACTTCTCGAGCAATAGGTACTTCAACTGCCGCCCTGCTGACTAAACATGTCAGACAGCCCTCGAATTAACCCACGGCACCCATGGCATTTTGCCGTGGGTGCCCATCCCCACTGCCGTAATGCCCTCAAAATATGTGCTTTACCCAAGGCAGTCACTTGCCGTGCCCTCTAATGAAGTTGCCGTTGGTACCCCAGCCGTGCCCCTTCATTATAAAATCATCTATCTATTGTTTGTGTGTGTTTTCTTCACTTTTGAGAAATTGCCTTGGTGCCCTTCTCAAATTTTCAACAGTTGCCATGATGCCCTCTTGAAATATTACAAACTACCATGCTGCCTTGCCTTTTCAGTGAAAATCCAAGGCAATTTTCAACTTGCCCTAAAAAAGTTGCTGTGCCCCTTCAGATCCTTAATTCGGGCTGATGTCAGATCAGATGTAATTTGTAATTATAACATGAATAATAAATGTAAACATTCGATGATTCAGAATTAAAACTCACTTCTACTTCTACTTCTAAGGTAATACTGGACAGGACCAGGCGGTATAAATATCCAGACTTCCGGTTACATGTCAACTTCTTACACACAAAACAACTGAGGGTGCAGATAACCAATTAAAAGGGGTGCGCAAATATACAGTGACTGGAGTGAAGTTTAGATGCTTGCAGAGGTGGAACGTCCGGCTGGCCTGCCCATGTACAGCTGTGCCTTGTGGTCGTTCATGTACTTCCATGCATTTGTGTTGAAGGATTTGGCTGATGTTGATTGAGTGATGACACTGGCTGGGAGTAGACTCCACTGCCTGATGGTCTGTGGGTAGAAGCTGTTCTTGTAGAGCTGTTCTGGCTGGATAGTTGATGAATTGGTCAGGTCTATGGCTGCGAGTAACTGGCCTGTCTGTGTTCACTGGTTGGAACTTCCCGGGAACTGTGAGTGGTGAATCTCCAGAGTTGATCTTGTGGAGCATTGTGAGGCGTGAGATGGTTCTTCTGTCCTGAAGTGAAGGCCATTTCAACTCCTGGGTAACACTGGCTGTACGCTGGTAATTCCTCTTCACAAAGCGAGCTGCCTTCCGCTGGACTGCCTCAAGGGTTGAAATGTGCTTCTGGTAGTGAGGATCCCAGATGGTGCCTGAGTATTCCAGAACTGGTCTAACTATGGAGAAGTAGGCTTGTTGTTTGATCTGCTCAGGACACTTGTACAGGTTACGCTGTTAAGAAGTTGAGTGATCGCTGAGCTTTGCCTGCTATGTTCTTTATGTGTAGTCCCCAGTCCAGATTAGATGTAAGCTCGACACCAAGATATGGGTGGTTCTCAACTTGTTGAAGGTCAGCTCCCATCATCATGATCATGTTGTAAATTGACTTGACTAGAGTTAATACCCGTATGCATAAATGATTATTAAGCTCAATATGCCCGTACATGTATGCATAACAGCAACATAGCTGGAACCCACATGACCTTTGACCTCTGTTTGATGACCTTTGACCTCGGATGACATTAATTAATTAATGAATTTGTTAATCAATCAATTTTATTTTATGTATTTATTTATTTATTTATTTATTTATTCATATATCTGACCATTTCTTTCTTCATTTAAAGGGTTAATATAAAGTGGTATCAGCCTAATCCTAGGGACTTTTATTTACCGTAGCCCGATTCCTCAGATTTATTGTACCAAGTTTAAGCTCAATCCAGCTGATAGGATACTGTTGCACCCCCTTGACCCCTTATGACCTTTGACCCCGGATGACCTGTTGGATGACCTTTGACCTCAGATGACATTACTTATTTACCGGTAATTAATTAAATCAATTAATATATATATTTACTTGTTTTACTGACTGCACTTTCTTTCTTCCTTCATTTGATGGGTTTTATAAAACCCACAGTGGAAGACATTGGCTTTATAGAGTTGGTATATTGTGCAAGGCTTATACATGTATCAGCATGATCAGAGCATATCATCAGAGCTATTTATAGTTAGTACGGTAAACCGTGAGGACCACAGCTTATGTACATCTACCTCCAACAGCCTATACAATTAAGTCGCTGGTTGAAAGGGACGAGGTTGTCAAGCGTTAAGCCTGCAAGGCCACTAAGACTAGGTTGAATTTGCGTTGAAGAAATCCGGCTAGAGTTAAGACTCGGGCTTCGAGAGCGGGCTAGGCTTAGTAGCCTCAAGGCCACCTTAAGACTACGGCTTAATAAGACTCCTGTCGGGAAACTCGCCCTTAGAGGCTTTTACAGTATGGCACCTTTGAAAGGAAAGTCATGGAATCTAGTCACATTGGGACAAGTGAAGTAGATATCTGTGCATCTATATTAGAACTCAAGGAATCTCCCATTGTCTTTTTCAAGAAGAACTTTTTAATCATAGGTGTTTTATTAAGAATCTCATACCCATATGCCAAATTGCATGTACAGACATAAAAAAGATATTGCACAGTCATTTTTTAAATAAAAATTCCCTTTAAAAGGGAAGGCCAGCCTCAATGCAGAAGAGGTCTTGTAAATAGTTTGGGTCACCGTGAAAGGCATTTTTTAGGATCACGCTTACATCCATGTTACATGACAGTTCACCAAACCATCAATGGTGAGAACATGCACACTGAAACAGCAAAAACATTAACTCCTATAACTCCTGTCAACTCTTTAATTCATTACTCCAAATTGTTCTGTATTTTTGTCTTTACTGCTTTTTACCCATGCTTATTATTAAAATCAAAAAATACACTGCAGTTGTTAGTTAACTTACATGCACATTTTATTTTAAAATGATTTTATATTATTTCGCAATGTATAGTTTACTATAAAGATAGTGGCAAGCACATGATAAAGGACTGATCATTCACTACAATCTTCACTTTTAAACTGTATTTTTTGAATGTGTTGATTGTTAGTCCGAAACTCCTGCAAAGCTATGGGCATGGCATCTTACCTACTCCATTCTGTAATAGTCTGCACTATGTGTTTTCTCAGTCTTCAATCATTTTGTTGAATGTAATTTTATGAATCAAATAAAAAAGATAGAAAGTGGCCTCACTTTAGTTATGTGTCATTTTACAGTATTTATAATTTATAAAGTAAGACAATAATTTATTTATTTTCTATAAGTGCATGTCAAAATATGGGATATATTGTTCAATATTATAGCTAGCCCTAAAAACTTTATTTTCCATCGGATTTTTCCCGTTGAAAAGACAAAACTGATGTTAAAGATAGCAATAATATCATCAATAACATTTTGAGTCAATTTTATCCATAAAACGATACATGATAGGATAGATAATTACTTTGACTTCAATGTGGTCCATATAATGAAGATTTTGATTCTACAACATTATTAGATCTGTTATCAACATATCAATTATGCACTCACAGGCAACCAAACATCATGCTATGCTCAGTAGTCCACTGATATGACCTTGTTCCAGTGATCATTCCCCACTAATTACTAATTGTTGACCATGTCATTTTTTTATGCTGATTGCTGAACAAGTTTATGTTTATATGTGTAGGCCTAACCTATGATAACTTTTTAAGTCATAATTAATTCAAACATAACTTTGGCATTACCGTACTCAATCGTTTTCTTTCGTTGAAACGGCAAAACATACTTTCTTTTCCTTGCAAATCGAATTAGCAGACATCAAAAACATTTCCACCACAAGAAGTGAAAAAAATAATTCATACCAATAGAAGAAGGCTATAAACTTAGCTAATCTTTAGTGTACACAAATCCCATCTCAGAATTAGATACCAGCCCTATGGGCTGGCGAAAATACATCAAAATATAAAAAGCAAAATAATTTATTAGGTAACCACAACAATGGGATTGGGTACTCGATAGTAGCAGCGGTAGTAGCCGCGAAGTACCATTGCAGCAGAGATACTCCGTCGCCAGGAATCTTGTAGTGTACTATTACATATTACATGTATTAGCACAATCTGTGCAAGAAAAGAGCCCTGGCCTTGCAAACATGAAAAAGTTAATACATGAATGAATTATTTCCCAATAATTTTAACAAATTTTTTTTTAAATATATAAAAAAAATAATAATAATAATATTAATAATACAATAAAATAATTACCTCCGATTTCAGTGTAATACTTTTAATGTGACAGTTTATAAATAGGCCTATATGTTCCCAAATCTGTCTACAAATTTATTTAACCATTGCATAATTGATAATTAAAATAACAGTGTTCAACCCAAGTTTTGGAACTCAAAGAAAATACTTTAGTTTAGTTATATTCAAAATTCAATGACCATTTCCTGTATTATACAATTTCAAAACATATAATCACACTATTACACATGCACAATCACAGAGACTATAGACACATAAAGAGCAATATAATATGCAAATTGTGACCACCGGACAGTAGCTTGGTTCTAAGCTATCAAGATGTCATTTTGGTTCACTTTGGTGGACAGTCATCAGGGCCCCACAATTAACTTTTCTTTGTGTGGATGCTAATACACACATGCAAAGGTATGATCAATGCATATGAAAACATTCGGGCAGTGCAATGGTGGTCAATGGAACAAATCTCGATATCTCGTCATGTTTTCGCCGTCTATTCGATGTCCGTGGCAATATTTGTCCTTAGTCCATCTTATTATTTGCTTCTCTGATACAAGATGAATTGAAAACCTGTTGCAAACTTGTCAAAGCACGTCGGTAAACGAGGCAAATAATGCGATTGATTTTCACAACTATCGTGCCATGGTCTCACTGGGCGCAGCCATGTTTGTGATCGAGGTCAGAGGTGAAATCTGTTAATCAAACTACTTTGCGATATTTTAGGGAAATATTTTGCCGAAGGCATTGAGGTGGTGTGGCCTGATTCCTCAGATTTATTTTACCAAGTTTAAGCCCAATCCAGCTGATAGGGTACTGTTTCACCCCATTGACCCATTATGACCTTTGACCCTGGATGACCTTTAGGATGACATTTGACCTCAGATGACATCACTTATTTACCGGTAATTAATTAAATCAATTAATTTATATATTTTTATTGTTTTACTGACTACACTTTCTTTGTTCATTCATTTAATGGGTTAATATAAAACCCACAGTGGAAGACATGGCTTTATAGCAAGAGTTGGTATATTGTGCAAGGCCTATACATTAGGCACCGGAGTTTTGCGCGGTCCGCGCAAAAGTGCACATTTTCGCGCATTTGGGCGTCCAAAGCGCATTTTGGGTTCCATCGAGAATGTTCACGATTTTGACCCATCGATAAGCTTAAAGTTAAAACTTACGATTTTATGCCCCAAATCGGCAGCATTTACAAGAAAATTCACGCAATATTGGTTCTAACTTCACTTATGTACATCAAAATACAAATAACGATCATTAAACCAAGCATAATGTGGGGAAATTTACCCTTGCTTTCGACATTTCGATCGACGATTTGTGATGGTCGCCATCTTTATTTTTTATTTTTTCCAGAAACTGGAAATGAACCCGGAAATGAACCGGAAGTCGGTCGTAATTGATTGACATGCCATCGTTTTACCGATGTTTTTTCGTGTTTTGCATTGATAACAGGGGATCACGCATTTTGACCTATTTTTTTGGCGCATTTTCGCGCATTTTGAAAAGTGGCCAGCGCATTTTGCTGTTTTAAATCACGCAAAACTCCGGTGCCTACTATACATGTATCAGCATGATCAGTGCATATGATCAGAGCTATTTATAGATTAACAGAGAGGACATTCAGGGTGCAATACCATACTGTGGATTTTGGATAAACAAAAAAAAATCACATTTTCGCCGATTTTGAGCCCAATTCTTTATCGATCTCAACCATATGTGACCTCTGCGTTCCCCTCGCATCACGGATTCTACCCACCGAGTTACAGCCCAATCGGACCAAGTTTAAAATTTGACCTTTGACCTTCGACCTCGGATTTCGACCGAAAGTAGCTTACGACATTCCCCGTATTTTTCTGCATCCCCCGTGCGAATTTGGCGAGGCTCGGATCAAAACTGACGGAGCTTTTTACCCACATACACGCATAATACACACAACATTTGGCAAATTATAGTAAGATGCTGGAACGCTTTTTTCCTTTTCTGTGTAAGCTACTAGTACTAGTGCCGTACTATTACGCTATGTTTTATATTCGGCGAGGATGACGATATTTACATCCTGAACTTGCAAACGGCCACAATGTGTTTTACTTGATATTTTTCACCCCTAAATAATCTTGTATAATTCCCTGCAATACCCTATACGTGATAACAACTTACTTATCTCTCGAGCGCAATACTTCAAGCTTCTGGATGGGCACTGAAATGTGCAAAAAAAATCCAATTTCTTGCGCTCTCACCTTCGAAATTTCCTGCTCATCGCAAATCTTGTTTGCATGGACAACGTAAATAAATATGGCCGCCCTCGCACTTAGGGTTCATCCCATTAGTCTTCAACTGCTAAGCACGGTCATTTCGTTCCACTATGTTTACTAGCTTCAAAATCGGGGCTGGAAGACTTGGGCAAAAACTAAATTTATACTACACCGCTAAGCGACAGCGATTTTTTTTTTTTGCCAATGAGGTAGACCACTTTTTGTTATGTTGGAAAAAGCGCGTATCTCATTGGTCAAGTACTGATCGGCGATGGAGTATAAATTCAGCTTAGCCGCGCATGCTCCATATGCCAGTTTAAAAGTAAATACTCGAGCATGCAATGAGAGAAACTGCACTGAAAACGTAACTACAAATTGTTTTTTTTAAGGAATGCATTGACGTCGATTGTACACCAAAACCTCGTATTATATACAAGCAACAATTTGGAGTGGTTCATATAAATGCTGGTGAGACAAATTCAACAAAAAGTTACATAAATACGGTGAAATACCACCATGGACTTTAGCATTGTAACCACTTCAGTCGCTATACAGTGGGTATCCCAGGCAAACCTTAGTTAACCCATTTACTAGTCAGCGAAATTCGCCGAAACCGGGGCCCAAACACAATGCATATTTACATCGAAATTTCAATTTTTTTTGAGAATAGGTCGGTGAAGGAAACCTACATAAATACGTTTTCTATACTAATAATACTTCACTTGACCCAAATATATGATTTTTTATGGTGATAATCAAGTCGCACATGGAATTTTAGAGGATTTTGACAGCAGTTCCATTAAAAAAAGCTGCTATCGCCATGAGACTAAGATCTAGAAACACCCCTAAATGCCGTTTTGGGGAATTTTGCTAGCAGAATCTTTTTGATGAAAGTCAATCTTGACAAGATGTAACTTTGTTACGGAAAGTGCTATGACAAAAATATTTTCAGTTTTAGCTTTCTTTACTCAAGGGCTTTGATTTGATATGTAAAATGATGCAGTTTGATGGCAAATTTGAATTCACCTAGCATACCTATACAGACATGACAGACGGTAACTGGACATTTCATCCCCTCGCATTTTCATCCCCTGGACATTTCATCCCCTGGACATTTCATCCCCTCATGTTAAAACGCTATTGTAGCGTTCTTTGAGCGTGACAGTAAAAAGATTGCATATGAATATAATAATTGTTTAGGATCTTTAGAAGGAAATAATATCTTTATTTAAAATTAGTCTTATTTATCCAATGTATGCACTGTGTTCTGTATGAGCTATCAGTATTATCACCAGCTGATCACACGTATAAAAATCGATCGATGTTGAATGGCAATAGTGCAATCAATTTACCTATTAAGCGGCTTGTAGGCCCCCTACACGGATGATTCTAATTCAATATTACGCCTAGTATTATTATTAAAAGTATTATTATTTTGTTATTTTACCGAGGTAGGCCTATCGTTATCATTAATATTTTTATTATTATTATTTATATTATTATACTTTGTTTTTGTTGTTGTTGATATTAGCCTGGACTATTTAAGCTAAAGTGTATTTCTTCTCTTTCTTCCTGTTAAATTTATGTATTTATTGTGTATTGTTTATGTATCTATAGGCTGTTAATTTATTTATAATTATTATAATTATAATTTATGTATTTATTATTTATTTTCTTTGTTTATTTATTTATTATTATTTCCTTAGTTGTTCATCAAACAAAATTACCATGTATCTGTTATGTGGATAGTATGTTATATTCTTAAAGTGATCAAATATGTCTGCATACATTGTATAGGCCCTAGGGAAGGATCATGGCAATATTTTTGTATTGTCCACTTGATGAGGTGATTAGATTTAGTGCAATGTCATGTTATACAATAGGAACAATAGCCGTCAGCCGAATGGTTACTTACAGGAAGTTGAACTCTTTCAATCAGTGGAATCTATATACATATAACTATATTGCCAGTTTTAGTCGTCCAATTGGGCGACTTTTGACTTCCGTCCCGACAAACAAAGTGCTCCCATGATTTCGTGACATTTTGGCTACTTTGAAAATCTCACCATGAAATCCATTAAATAGGCCTATTAGGCGATTTTTGAAAAGCCGACTTCAAAATTGTTGAATTGGATATTCTGTCATAGTCAATGGTCCTTCAAAACAAAACCGCCAAACAGGAAAGTTGAGAAAGACCTCAACTTTCCTGCTCCAAACAACTAATTCAAATAAAAAGAAAACATTCTGTGGTCAGTGTGCATCCAAGTATGACAATGGGAAACAAATTAAAGTCGATACACGCTCAGGGAGATAACTGATATAAGGGCTTAATCCCCATGATTATCCTTAGAATATTCCCATATCAATTCTCACAAGTGGCTTAAGACGACAAAAGTGCCAAGCGGGGGGCCAAGTTTCTCTTTTCATGTAGGTTCACTTGGGTTTATTAAAAATAACATAACCACATGTCGTTTCATGGCTCTGGGGAGTGGGGCAGTGGCTGAAAAGAGGTTAGTCTACATTACCAGTCGTTATCTATTTATTTATTTTTTTTGTTTTGAAAATCAACTGCAAAAATGCATGATGTAGGCCTACTGAAAAAAGGTTGTTTTGGGGTTAATTAAAATATCACTAACTACATGACATTATACATTGGCACGGGGGTGTGAAAATAGAAAATAGCGTACAAAAAGGAATGGTAGGCCAATAATATTTTTTATTTCACGTTATATCAGCAAGAAAGTATATTCGTCCCAAAGTATATAAGGTCTCACATAAATTTATCATGAAATTATAAAAAATCGGTTTCAAATGACAACTTGACTTCAAGTACGGCGTGTACAAGCACGACCCAAAATATTATGATGCATCCATCATCATGCACAAATCGGATCAAAGGTATTTTCGAAATGAAACATTTGTCAAAAATGAGGAAACCATCAAACCACAGTAATGACAAAGTTGAGCCCCAGTAAAATACATCTTAGTAGTTGTGACGTGGTATATCAAAAGGAGACACTTTTGGGCAGGATCGTAAATGGAGAAATATAAAACTACCCTGTGGTGATTTTTTCATAATTTGGGTTTGTTGCAAATTGTTGATGTATAATTGTTGATAAATAAATAAACAAACAAACAAACAAATGCAATAGTTCCTAAAAATAAATAAACAAACAAACAAATTAATTAATTAAATAAACAAAATAAGTAACCACATGATCTTCAGGTGAACAAATAGGACTTACATGTATACTCCACTGACAAATTATGTTGATTAATATTTTTGAGCAAGTTTGTATGGGGTGAAACTGAGTTTGTCTTACTTTTAGAAAATTAATCTAGAAAATTTAATTTAGAGAAATCAAATTTAAATATTTGTGGTCGTATGCGATTTTTTATAACCCGGTCTTTAAGGGCCATGGATTGTAATCCATACAGATGCAGAGTGTAATCTGTGTAAACTCTGTCGGGAATCATGTAGTTCAAACTTTAAAGTTTCCGGGATACTAATAGTAAAATGACATGCATAAAAGCGGAAACCCCAAAATCAGTTCTTTCTGCAGTTTTTGAGCCATATTCTAAAACTTGGTTGCCGATCTTATAACAGTATAGAGTGTCCCCCACAAAATGGTCTTGGGAGCAAAAAAATGTCTTTTTGGGTGAAAACAAGAAAAAAAATTGGATCTTTGGAGGTGGGGAAGGGATCTTTGGAGGAAAGTAAGAAAAATAAATGGGCAAAAACAGGAGAAAAAGAACAAATATAATGCAGATATTTATTATCAGTTGAACTGATGGAATTCCAGTATTTTATGTATAGTACTCCTTAGTCTTTACCGTTTAGTATTAATTTAATTCTCCTACAAGTGTAAGTTCTAACTAACCCACAGTAAATAATAATAATAATAATAATAATGATCATAATAATAATATGCCTAACAGCCTAATAATATTAACAATGATAGTAATATTATAATGATAACAATACTCACAGTAATAACGCGTATGCACTGTTCAATTTAGGTAAATTCATTGAATGTATAAACTATTATTAACTAAATAGTCTAATAGGCCCTGCTGCCATTCAACATTGATCGATTATTATACGTGTGATCAGCTGGTGATAGCTCACACAGAACACGGTGCATACATTGGATAAATAAGATTATTAATTTCCTTATATTAGTTCCTTCTAAGTTCAAGATTCTAAACAATTATTATATTCATATGCATTCTTGATTCACTGTCACGCTCAAAGAACGCTACAATAGCGTTTTAACACGAGGGGATGAAATGTCCAGGGGATGAAGTGTCCAGGGGATGAAGTGTCCAGGGGATGAAGTGTCCAGTATTCTGACAGACATGACAGATCCCGTGACAGATGTTGTTGTAACTTGTATTGCGACTGATTATTCGGTCTAGTAACTTAAGCTACCTGCATGACCTGCTGTGCAACACCATACTTTCTGTTAAAATGATTACTTTATTTAACTTACCTGCTCTGCAACAGCTCGGAATAAGCACGACCCATCTTTAGCTGTTATTTTTCTGTAAAGCCCCAATGTCGACAGGTACATGTCTATTGGTTCAGCTCGTGCGTTAGGTCTGCGCATCATTTTGAAGGCAGGTTGTTTGGCAAATAAAACGCATAAATTATTCTTCACACTGTTGTGCTGTGTACCAGAACTATAGTTTAACTGAAATACGATGTATATGAGCCATTTAGATAAATAAATTTGGTAAAAACCAACACAAAAAGTTATAAAATTGTAACGCCATAACACATTCAGCCGTCACTGAACATGTGGGAATGTTTATGAACTGAAGGAAGTCCTTTTCGTGTTAACTTCCTTATGCATCATCTGATTGGCTTAGCTATAAACACGTTAACGTCACTTGGGAGGTTACAAAAATGTAAATCTGAGATCAACAAATCAATTAACTAACTATTACGAACAAACTATGAGCTTTAATAAATGTGCAATTGTCAGAGTTGTCTATATTTAGCCATATTATATCATTTTTATGGTATCTGAAATAAATCCTCCCTATCGCAACATCCAATCAGATATGTCGTTGCATGTGGTGTTACAAAGCACGTAGTTCTGTGCTATTTTTAGAACAGACGAAGTATGCAATTCGATGCAACAGGTTTTAGGGAATGTTCATTTAAAATCCCCGGGTTAAAATCCCTTAAATCATGGGCAGGGGGCAGGCCAAAATTGACTAATATGAAATTCCAGGTTAAAATTAGGCCTATAACCTCGTCATTGATATAGCCTAGCCTTCCCTTTCGGCTTCCCATTGCTTGCTCCTCACCCCCCCGGCCTCCCCGGGCCGGCCTCCCCACTCGTGATCCACAGCCTCACCCCCCCACTTTTCTCAAAAAAAGTTGAGATTTTTATATAATCGCTGGAAACATCTGGCTACATAATGTTTATGTACCAAAATTTCTTGCAGATTAATTCGTTTACAAAAATATCGTCAAAGTTGAATTTCGTTCTGGTAGGCCTAATAGGGGCCTACCAGAACGAATGAAAACAACAGTGGCCTAGATGGAGCCGTGTCATATCCTGCATAACTCGCAAACGCATAATCGGAATCAACTAAAATTTTGAGAATAAGCATTTTTCATGGATATTCACTGAAAAATGTCATAAAAAGAGGATGCTAGGATCACGAAATCCTCCTTTAAAATGGGGGCTGATTTAAAAAAAGTGGACTTTTTTTCAAAATTTTGACCCGGCTAGGCGGACAGATTTTGAAAAAGTGCACTTCCCCCTCCTAAAATCCCCCTCTAAAATATGGACCTTTTTGACCGAAAGACATACCCCCCCCTAGTATTTTTCCACTCACGCTCCGAACGGGGAAAGGGTGGGTCAACATGATTGGTAGGTCTATAGCATACCCATCAGTTTTCATGGATGAACTGACGCATCAAAATTCAACATAAGATCCAAATAATGTAGATTAATTGTATATTAACAATAAACTAGGCCTATAGGCCTACATAAGATGTTTCGAGAGTAGGCCTATCCAACGTTGCATAATTTTGGAAGAGGCACAATAGCTCACAATGATAGGCCTACTTTTCAATCAACATAAAAAATCGATGGGTAGGCCTACCAATCATTTTGATACAGCCTATAGCCGAGAAAATCAGGAACGAGATTGAAATAAAATAAAGAAACAAAAATACAGAGTTTTGGAATTAAATCTAAGTAGGCTTTACTGGTACTTACTTTCTTTACTTTTTTGCAACTATTGCGACGCGTTGCATCTGGAACCAGCAGACTTCATCAAGCACGGGATGACTAAGAACATTCACTCAATACAAAACGTAACTTATAGGCCTAGAGATGATGATTCAGAACGCAATCGAGGCTGTAATATAGCCGATAAAAATGCTAAATGTAGGCCTATAGGAATTATCTTTTGTATTAGGCCTATAGGCCGATATAAACCCGGCGTAAAAATTGTTTTCACCTAGCCTAGATAGCCAAAAAAAAAAGAGATAATAAGCCTAATAAAAAAAATCACAAAACATAAAACTATACCAAAAATTTTTCTTATTAAACTTAGCCTCTGGCTTTTGCTGTAGGTATTTAAATTATTGTTTTCTTCTTTTTGTACTAGGGCAATATAAACCCGTCGTAACTGCTATCTTCAGTAGGCCCTAGATAGCAAACAAAATCAACAAGCATAAAAATTGTAGGCCTACAAAAGAGTTTTTTAACAGCTTCTAACTGAAGCTATAGTACATATCACCTCAAACTTCAATAAATTTGATAATATATCAGAACAATGTTTAGAAATTCAGAAATGTACCCCCCCAAAAAAAAACCCCACTCAAATTCATTAAATTCGCCAGCTAAAGGGCTAATCCACTACATTATGAGCACCATAGGCCTAATGGTAAACACATTTCCTATCAAAAAATATTTGACAACATCTCCCGACACACCCCAATAAACATTTAACTTAAGGTTATTAATTATTTTAAACTGTTGTGATTTGGTAGTTCACAGCATCTTACGAATGGTAGTGAGCTTTGGCAAAAATTGCATTGCTCAATTCATAGCGAGCGTGTAAAAGAATTAAAATATCACAGATATACTTTTATAGGTGCTGCGGTTCTTGAGTTACGTTGTTGTGAAGAGGGCTGAAACAACAACACTTTTGTAAAACGTACATAACTAATTAACAACAATAAATTAAGCAAGTTTGCAGAGTATACGATTTGTAGAATAAACCTTTGATAAACATCAAGGTGTTAATTTTCAATAATATATTGATCTAGATAATGGAAATCGATTTTTAGGTTGCTTCGACCAACAAAACCTCGTCTACCCTTAACTCACAGACTACTTTCGTCCATGATTTAAAACGTGCGGTTTATGCAGTCGCCTTTCATAGTAGTCTTGGTACTTCGTGAAGAAATATTTATTTATTTATTTATTTATTTCATTCTTATTTAACCTGGGTTGACCTTTCAATGCACTGGCATTGTTCTCCCAAGGTGCCCAAATATTCTATAATTAATGTCAAGTATGTAGGCTTAAGCTGTAAAAAATGCGAAGCTGACCAAAATTTAAAACGGCATGGCAGAGATTATCAGGAACGTGAAGGAAAAACATTAAAAAACAAAAATATGTCTGATATTTTAAACAAGCAGGCCTACGCAAGAAATTATCCTTTGTCTTATATTTAACCCGTCGTAATTGCTATCTTCAGCAGATAGTAAAACAAATCATTAAACATATAAATGAGTAAATATATATACGAAAAGATGATTTTAACAGATTCCGCTGGAGATATTAATCATTTTCTTCGTAGGCCCTATAAATGCTCTCTTCAGAAGATAGCAAGCAAAGAAAAAAAAAAAAAAAATAATAATAAAAAGTTCCAAAAAACGATGTCTAACGAGCGTTCTAGATGATGATTCAGTACGGTTCGCGGCTATACTAATTTTCCAAGCGATTAGAAAAAGGCGAAGTTGATCAAAATTTAAAAACGACACTTATAGCAGAGATTATCAGGAAGGGGAAAGAAAAAACTAAGAAACAAAAGTGCAAAACATGACTGATATTTTAGATGATTGCCAAGATTTACTCTAGATGAGTAAATGTGAGCGTTTTTTAAACAATGATGATTCAGTACGCAAAACAATTATCCATTGTCTTATAAACCCGTCGTAATTGCTATCTTGAGTAGATAGTAAAAAAAAAAACCATCGCTGAGGTATTAATTATTTTCTTCGTAGGCCCTAAATGCTATCTTCAGAAGATAGCAAGCAAAGCAGAAAATATAAAAAATAACAATGTTCCAAAAAACAATGTCTAACACGCGTTCTAGATGATGATTCAGTACGACTCGCGGCTATGCTAATTGGCCGCGAGCTTAGGGGAAAAATAGGCAATAGGGCGAATGCAACTTAGCTATAAAGAAATGCTAAAAATAATGAATAAGTTCACCAAAATTTAAAACGGCACTTATATAGCACAGATTATCAGGAACGTGAAGGGAAAAAAATAAGAAACAAAAATGGAAAACATGGCTGTTATTTCAAACAATGATTCAGTGCGCAAGAAATAATCTTTTGTCGTATATAAACCCGTCGTAATTGCTATCTTATAGGTAGTCAAAAAATCATTAAACATAATGAAAAAAAATATAAGGTGGGAACCAGGGTGAAGACCTCCCGGGAGAACCTCACAGACGTGCTTGCTTTCAGGGCAAATTCCTTGCAGATGTTTTGTCTCCAACGTATTTTAATACGAACCCTCGAACTTACCCTCGAACTTAAAAGTTCGAGGGTAGCTAAGGAATCTGCATTGGTAGTACATGTATACTAGTAATACTTTCTACCAAGGATGTATTTGCAAACACTTCTCTGAATTTTCTCAAGCTGTGCCACCTGGTTAGAAGTATTAAGACCAGAATGCCAAAGTGGGGCTGCATACTCTAAAACAGTGCGGATGACCCATTGTACACCAATAACAACTCCTCGGGTGAGAGAGATGCTTCCTTCATCAGTTTGCAGCGCATGAAGAGTTTACGATTGGCCTTCGCATACATGGAATGAACTTGTTCATCCCAACATAAATTGTTTTGGATCCACACCACTCCACGCCATAAATAAATTCTGCCAGTCACATTTCCCCAATATGAAATTTATTAAAAAGTAAAATTTTAATTTTACTTCATTAAAGTTTGGCGGAGGCGGGGTTCGAACTCACGGCGGCGGACTGCTTTGGACACACTATGAACCCAGCGCCTTAGACCACTCGGCCACTTGTCTTGTTGGAATTCATTTGAAACTTATTTGTAGATATAATCGCAACTTCAACATAGGCCTACCACGTGACAAGCAAAGGCAGAAAACGTACCATATTTTGGAATTTTATTTGCCTAAAAACATTTATGTGTATTATTACTGCTCAATTGTTAACTACGCGTTTTATACAAAAAAAAAATCCAACAAAAACATGATACTAATAACTGGGCGTCTATATGGACAATACATTATATCGATTTTGACACGTGCTTGTGTCTCGGTACATTTCCATGGTCAGTAAAATACTAAAGAGGAAAACCTACCATTTTCTTGTATACACGTTCGATGTTTTGATCAAGTATGTGAATATTCGACATTAGACCCAAAATGTTTTTTCAGGAAATAAAAGATTAGATTACCATAAAAACGAAACAGTAATCTTTGGTTGGGTCTAATGTAATATTCACATAGGATTTTCAACGTTTTTTCTATCCTTATTCTTGCTCAATTAAAAAAATATTTTGGCGTATATAAAATTGAAATAAAATTCTCTGCCTCTTAAACGACATCAAATGCGCCATAATTGGGTATCACGAATCGTAATATATGATGTGCAGTTAATATTCATATTTTCTTTTATACAGAGGATGCTTCAGTTTTGACAGGAAAAATATTTTCTTGAAAACCCTCTCACTCGGTTATTTTAAAAGGTAACCACGCTTCCCTAGAATGTGCAATAAATTAGCATTAAAATTGTTCTTATTCTAACAGCAAGCGTTTCTAGAATGTATTATGGCGAAATGTGGTGTATTTTGGATCATAACACCGAGGATTTTAACCTTCTCAACAACAGCTAATTTGTGATCATCAATGGAAAGATCTACATATGGCGTAGCATTCTTACCAAAATAAACTTGCATGGCCTGACATTTTGAAGGGTTCAACTTAAATTTATTGTTCTTAGACCACTCATACACTCATAGAAATTGTTCGTTGGCATTACTCAGTAAGTTGATGTAAGAACGCTGACTCGATATCATTATGTTGGTCGCACTCATTTGCACTTACTTTATTGAGTTGTTACAACTCAGAAAATGAAACAAGCCTAGGTTAGCATAATTTTCTAGAGGTGTGCTATAGTATACAAAATTGTGCACTGATTACAAAAATAAATATTGGAATACTGCTAATTGTGCAGAAAATGATCCAATTCCCTGAACTTGAATTCAGAAGTTGGCATTACTGAAAAAGTTGACGCAACGACTTACATCAACTTTTTAAGTAATGCCAACAAAGTTGATTAGTTGACGGAACTTTTTGAGCTTTTTTTAAGTTCGGATAACTAAAATGAATTTTGTTTTGGCAACTTTTACACTATTTTTGAGTTGTTCAAACTTACTCCTTTTGAATTGCGCCAACAAGGCGAACAAGTCACTTCTATGAGTGTACAGGGCATCTAGATTCTCTTGGATTGCACTGTCATCACTATATGCCTGATTTTCTTCTATTGTCAGGTCATCAACGTATTTTCAGACTCTATTGTTTGTATGCTGGACATCATTCAAGGCATAATTGATCATGGCAAGAAAAGTTATAGGACCCATGTTGGTACTACCTTTTGGAACACCTCCAGAGAAAGTAACCCATTCAGAAAAGGTTTGCTTAACCCTTTGCTTACAGGAGGAAAGGAAGTCAATCACCCACTACAGCAATTTTGTGGTCTATCATGTCGAAAGCTTTGGTATAGTCCGTAAGGACGAGAGTGATAACATTACCAGCCTTTTCAGCTCCAGAAACCATATGATGGTAAACATCAATGAGGCAGTGGGTAGTTGACATTCCCTTCTGATTACCATATTGTCTGTGATCAATGTAAGGCTGAATAGCTTCTAGAACCCATTTGGCTACACGACCTTCAGCAACCTTGGCAAGACCTGCTGTAAGAGAAATTGGCCTAACACTGCCTAAATTTGTCAATGGAAGGAGGGGTTTGCTTTGGAATAGGCACAACATAGTAGCTTCCTTCCACTGAGAGGGTACTTAACCTTGCCCGAGAGAAGCATTAATAATATCTGCAACAGGCTTACTAAGTTTATATGCAAATTCTTTCAGAACTCTTGGTGGAACATTATCCGGACCTCCTGCTTTTGAAGCAGATAATTTCTCAAGATCACCATAAATATCCCAGGGTTGAATGATAAGGCGTGGATCTTTACTGGGGAAGTATGCAGGGAGATCCACCTGCTTGAGTGCTGTTTGAGACTGAGAGAAACTGGCTAAGTGGGTATTAATTTCATTGACAACCGCTTTATAATTTGTAGGATCAATGTTGGGAACATGAATAGTGTTGGGAGTGTTCTCAAGCTTATTCATGTTGGCAAGATTTAATACGTATCTCCCTGTGTCATTTACCTGGTTTTTTGTAACTCTCTGATCTTGTTGATGTTGTGAGAAACGTTTGCTTTCCGAATTTCTCTGATCACTTTATTTCTGAGCTTATTTCTAGCATTCTTGTTTCTATCAGCAAAATCCCTCTGTCTCAGACCAATGAGGGCCTTAACGCGATCCGTCATCCAAGGCTTGTCACAAGAGTGTATCTTGACAGTCTTGGATGGAAGGAAAGTGTCGATACCACACTCAGAATGTGATAGAAGGGATTTGCCTTGGATTGTACATCATTCATGTCATACACTTCAGTCCAGGTTTGGTTCTGTATCCATAGACCAAAAGCTCTGAGATTAGAGTCCTTAATTGGTTGAATTGTCATTGACTGTATAGTATTGATAGGTTTAGACTGAATAGGAAACCAGCTAGCAGTTGTGGTCGCTTCGACCAATGGGAGATCTAACACTCGGGCGCTTGTACAACTCCGAAAAGAACATTTGGTGTTTTTATTCGTACATTGGTCGTATCGAGCTGTATCGTCGGGTCATCATTTTATTTAATTAGCCACACAAACCATTTTGGGCGGCACCTTGGAATTACATAGTAGGTTTGCGTGCTTGCAACTAAATTTAGGCAATTCAATCACATCCTTGGGCTGTGCAATAACAATGGTACCACGTTCTCAAGTCAAATTTTGGTGCGCTTACACATGACTTGGATATGGCCACTTATTGATACTCGACGCATACTGCAGTTACTGTTCATTTTCCTGTACACAATACACAGTCCTCTCACCATTGACACGTGACCTCTACAAACAGTGTATGTTATAGGTATAGGGCATTGCCTATTTAACGTCATTGTGTGAAAAATAACCAGCAGATATTTATAGTACTCTCTGAAATTCTAGAAAATATAGTTTTGTAACATGTCCTAAATTTTTAGCTAATTTAGGTGATTGGAAATATTCGCACTTTGGTGTTTTAGAAAGGAAGGGTACGGCACGGCCTGCAAAATTTTCTGTGTAAATCGGATGCATCTTTTACTGACTATCACTCACTTGTGTACCGCTCTCTTGCGAAGGGCATTAAAGCTAAACCACTTGACGGATATTTTTGTACTTGATGTCAATCAAGAATAATGAATACATTACATTGTAGGCTAAAAACTGAGTAGGTTGGGCATCTGCAAATGGTCGTACCTCCCCGATATGTAAATGACAGAAAACACCAAAAAAAAGAATGCTGATTAACAATATGCAGACTCATGATTGTCTCATTTGGGAAACAAAGGCCCACACAGTATTGTTACCTTGCGTTTGCTTTATAATCGTTCACCCACCTGAAACTATAATACCAGCTCATTGCAATATCGCACAGGTAAACAGAAACATGTGTAGTGTGGATTCAACCAGAGAAGATCTTTAGTTGAGCTGTTTTCAATGAGTGTTATCTTGGTTTAATAGCGAATGAGGTTTAAGTCCTGCAAAGGTCGTGGTGAATTCTACTGTAGACATAACTGCATAATGGCTGTGTAAAGTGTTTATGCTGTCGGATCAGTTACCAATTTAATGGCGGAACCCTTTCGTTCGAAACAACTGTACGGACCACTTTTATGAATAGCTTTTCGGCAAATCAAATCGGCATCAAAAGAACAATGCGTTACGTAATCGATTTTATCTCCATGATTATATATATAACCTCCTTGTATTTTCAAGTCTTTAATGTTATTAAGGGGCATGGAACCTAAAGTCGTTGTGATTTCTCCTAATCGGCCTGCTCGCAGGTAGTGGCGTAGCCAGCATTTCTTTAGAGGGTGGGCAAAGGGGGGAGGGGCAAAGGAACTTTCAAGGGGGCAAACTTTGACAATAATTGTACAAAATGGGCTAAAAAGTACAAAAAAGGGTCTAAAATCTAATATCAGGGTGGCCAGCATCCCATGGGGCACGGGCACGCCTTCTTACAGGGGGAAGCTGCCACCTTGACCCCACCCCCTCCGTGGCTACGCCACTGCTCATTGGTGATCATTTGCCCAGGTTGGGCCACTTCGAAGTTTGATATAGGAACATTACGTTTTACGTTTGCATAAGCAGATGAAATGCAATACCAGGGTACGGACTTCGTCGGATTCCGGCTAAGTACCCGCCAAATATCGGAGACCAGCTGTTATGCATAACCATTTTGCATTTGAATCTAATTTAAATAATTTTAAAGTATTTCGACGATATTCTATAGTAATGTCGGTTCCACTCGCCATGTTGTAAATAATTATGATTGTCTTTTTCAGCTCCTTACAAACAACAACAAAATATACAAATAATAATTGTATTTTATTTTGATCACGAAGGAAAAGTTCTTGCTTACATTGCTTATTGTTACAATGGTAACACATTTTGGTGTTTTAAATAAAGAATTAACATCAACCTAATAACTAATATCACAATAATTACAACAATAATTTACAATTAAAGGTGTTTGATACTTTCCAAAGCACGGTTGTTTGATGGCATGTAGAACTGTATTCATTTTTAAGTAAAGTTGAACACTGATGGCGCTATTTATAACGTAAATCTTGTTTGCATCTTTGCAAGGATTAGACACGTGTATAATGGCATTTAAACATAAAAATTAGAACCATTTAGCAACAAAAATTTCAAACTACGTTTTATTTTGAAATGAAAGGAATAACTCAGATTATTGGGCTAAATCAGGGCTAAATTAAATATGTAAAAGCGCCCTCAATGTGCTAACAAATGTACAGTTTATAGAATAAAAATCCCACAAAAAGGTAGAAAAAGATTTTTTTTTAAAACTTGATAACGAAAAGAAAATCTAAGTTTAAAAATGTATGTGTATACATAATTATTGTTGTGATAGCTGTTGGTATTGTAAAGGTTACATAATGGAAAATTATGTAATGCTTTGTTAGAAACATATCACATCAAACAACCGTGAAAGAGGAACTTCCACTTTGTTAGGAACAGATTGAAACTATTATCATATTTTCTTATTCATTTTATGAATCATTTGGATCCAGAGATATTTATTTTACGAAACTTATGTGTCCAAGATGAATGGGAACGCTGTTAAACTAAAAATTTTGTCGCGAAATTGTTAAGTACTAGCCGAAGAATGAAACAAGTAAGCGGTGTGTTTCGCGACCTTACGAAGCACCGAACAAAACTCTCTCTGAAGATTCCGCACAATGAGTGAGCCCTTATTCATTTGTCTCCATCATCATTAAACGGATAATAATAATAATAATAATTATGGCATAATAATTAAAAGGGCATTTCGTGATCCACAGCCTCATTCCCCCCACTTTTCTCAAAAAAAGTTGAGATTTTTCTATCACTGGAAACCTCTGGCTACATAATGTTTATGTGCAAAACATTTCTTGCAGATAAATTCGTTTAACAAAGATATCGTGAAATTTGAATTTCGTTCTGGTATACCAGAACGAAATTACAACGCATTGTCTATGGAGCAGTGTAATACACATTATCATGCATAACTCGCAAACGCAAAATCGGAACCCCGGGGGTCACTCCCATTGTGGCCTGTACACCATCCGCGATAATGAAAACGCGTAAAAGGGTCGTTTTTCGTGGGTACGCACAATACGCGCGTATCGCGTTTAGGGTGTCAAAAACATGAAAAATTGGAAAAAAGGGTAGCAAAATTGCAATTTCTAAATACGCGGAAATGAAATTTAGGGTATGAAATTTGATGTTAGGAATGAAATCCCTGTTTAGGGTGTCGTTTTAGCCAATGGTTAAATCCTTGTTTAGGGTGCTTTTCAAAAGTTGATTATCGCGGATGGTGTACAGGCCACAATGGGAGTGATCCCCCCGGGATCGGAACCAACTGAAATGTTGGTAATAAGCTTTTTTCGTGGATATGTACTGGAAAATGTCATTAATAGAGGATGCTAGGATCACGAAATACTCCTTTAAGGCCCCTATGTGCCCCGTGGAGGGTAAAATTTTCTTAAGGCGTTCTAAATGTTGCTACTCCTCTCTCGATATTCCTACAATTCACGATTGTATTATGCCTTAAAATGACGTGCGAACATTTGATTATCCCCCCCCCCTTTGATCTGTCAAAAATGTCTTCTCTTTCTTTCCCCCTTACTATGGCTATAGGGGCGAAATATTGACGCTCCCCGGGGCACATAATCATTGTTTAGCGCCTAATATTACAATTGAAGCGCTTTATCATAGTGAAAACATAATAAAAATGGAGGTCATATTCTCAAATAGAAGCTATGGAGCAGAACTTCACTCTATTTGTTTAGAAATAAAGCAGTTCTTCTAGAAAAATATGAAAGTATATATTGGACCATTTTATTCATAGAATTATTTCTTTATTAGGTATTCTTCCACTACAGTCTATATATATAATTACTCTTTTCCCCCTTTTTGTAACGTATTGGACGCCAAAGAAGATCATTTCGTCAGCCTGCTACGCTAGCTAAATGCCTAAGTCATTCTTACATGTTTCTCATTTGCAATTTTAATTTTCTGAGTAATAAACCCATAATTCATCAAATTTCCAGCCGCGTTTTTCATTAACTTGTGGAATACATCTCTTTTGATGTATTCCACAAGTTATTGAAGAATGCGGCTGGAAATTTGATGAATTATGGGTTTGTTACTCAGAAAATCAAAATTGCAAATGAGAAACATGTAAGAATGACTTAGGCATTTAGCGTAGCAGGCTGACGATTTGCGAGACGTAGTCACGTCGAGCCATCAATGCCCATCATGGTACAATAGCCTCTCTGGGTAGCCTCATCGTCAGATGCATGTGCCAGAGTTGCCATAGATGCCGAAATCATTGGAATGAGTCGAAGGTATTTCCCGTATTTGTGGGAAATATGGGCAAATGTCACGTTTCGTCTTATTTTCTAAGTAACGATTATTTTGACAAAATAATTATTCAAATAGATGTCGCTATAAAATGGGAGAAGATCTGAAAATTTATTAACCGGTTATTGTGAAATTATTATCATATAAATAAATTGACTTTCTAAAATTTAAGGGGAAACCATACTAATTTGTTATATCTGTAATTATTAAGACTTTATGGACACTTAATCATGCAGAATCCATTGCCTAAGTTAGTCATGCCATCTTCAGGTTCAGGCTCAGGTTCAACTGGGGTTTCTTCAGCGGGTTCATCTGTTGGAGTCTCACAGTGTTCACCCTTGAATCCTTCGGTACATGTGCATTTATACCCAGCGCCAAATTGATCACAAGCTGCCCCATTCAGACACGGTGCAGGATTGCAAAAATCTGTAAAATGAATAATATTCATTCATTGAATACTATAGGTGTTACAAAAACGGTTAAAATAAAGTTGCAATAAATAAATCAATAAATGATAAATAACGTCCTTTACAAGAAATGATATTTGGGATAATGTAAGGTTATATAATCGAAGACAGAATTAAAATGACTAGCTTGCGTATGATGTCCTGTCAACCAGACAAAATATACCGTACTGCGCAGGTCAGCAACCAATCGCACCGCGCCTTTGCCCTGACGCAAACCATTTTTTTTAAATTTGGTATTCAATTATAGGCCACACATCGTTAAAAAATTTTCAGCAAAAACCACTTGATCATTTTCTCTCCTCATTCACCATTCATTTTTATTTTCTATTCAGCTTTTGCACCCATATTTGATCATTTCATATTATCTGTCTCATCTCATGTCCTGCCCCTTTGTCTATGTTTGTGCGTTGTCTTATCACGTTGCCTTTGATCCTGTCAAAGTCGTCAGCAAACAAAGATTTATCAACTTACTGCAGAAGCCACATGTTTTCTGGCAGTTCCCCGTTGCCCAGTCTACGTAAGTATGTTCACAGTATCCTTGTGATTTAGCGTCCTCGCAATTGTCGGCAATGTCCTTGCACTCTGTAGAAAATGACAACCAATCATTCAACTATTTTAAATAACATATAGATTACAACGTACACATCCACTCTTTACTTCTGCAGAAAATGAGGTAGTATATGTGTGAGAAAAGCTCGGTACTGAACCCCGCTACCGCCTCGCTACAGTCCTGCTACAACCCCGCTACCGGAAGTTGCTTTTTGGCCCTCACTCTTACAGCTTCACTCAGTGCAAGAATAATATGTAAAGGATATTGCTTTTTGTGGTTTGCCTTAAATTTCCAGCCTCTCCCTCCACAACAACTTAAATTAACAATTTACTCATTGATTTGTGGTATTTTGTTTCACAAGTTGTTATATTTACCCCTGATTTCATGCCCTGCGGGGCTCTAATATATATTGGAACTCCGTTAGTTGCAAGTCTTTACTATGGATGTAAGCGGCCTCACCCCTGCCGCTACTCCAATTCGGTTCACTCACCGGAGCTCTTTCATCGCTTCAACGCATGTTCTTACTCTGATGACTTGCTGTTTCTAGTGATGTTGAGACGTCACAGGTGTAGATGACGTCAAACAAGAAGATGCTGTGACGCGCCCCCTTGATTCCAGTGGGTCTAGTCTACTGTAGTAGACCAGTTTAATTTATCATTCCCTAAATTAAGCTCTCTGACCTGACCATGGAAAACTCATCATTCCTGTTCTGATTCAACAGCTCAGATATCCATGGGAATTCTCTGGGCAGGGCAGTCACTGGAGATGTGATGTGTTTCGTCATAGATTTTAAATGGTTTCATGCATGGAAACGTATGAATTGTTTATCACAAAAAAAGGAATGCAGCGCAGTCTACAGTGGGTCAGGTTGTTATCCCAGACAGGGTTAATGTTTAAACCCACACAAAAACGTTTTCAAAGCATTTTAAACAGGTTATATTTTGGGTTTTGGTTTTGTTAAAAACGTTTTAATAACATTAGATGTCGGGTTATATAAAGGTCATGAAAACGTTTTAAAACGTTTTGTATGAAAATACACTACAACAATGTTTTTAAAATGTTTTCAAAATGTTATTGTAAAATATTTTTGCAAACATTTTTTTTGCCAAATATTTTGTAAACACTTTAATATCATTATGTTAGAATATTTACAGTAGGTTATCAAAAACGTTTTTTAATGTTATGAAATGTTTTATATACGCTTTGTATGCCCTTTATATCATTAATTAAGTATTTTCTGGCAACCTTTTTCAGATGATGTCAAAAACCTTTTATGTTCAGTTGCTGGGAATATACATTATTATAATCTGGCTACGACTATTAAAGCCATACTCTTTTTACCAAGATAATACTAATACCCAGTAAATAATAATAATAACAATAATAATAATAATAATAATAATAATAATAATAATAATAATAATAATAATAATAATAACACCCAACAACCACTGTATTAATGTTTGTGTGCATGACATGTCAATTTATACATATAGGTCGGATAACTGTTAAATCAATCATTCTTCGGCCTCACCGATTTTTTGTCATTCATTTTACTTTACTGATCCTCTGTAATATTAAATAAATATCTTACCATATGGTTGGCAAATTCCGCAGCTCTTCTTACAAGTAATCAACATCCACCCTTGGTATTCACCGCCGACACAGTCACCACTACCCGCAAAGAAATTACAATCTTTATGGTCGTCCTCACATCCTATGAAAAAAATTTAGTACAATACTAATTTTCAATTTAAAAACAAACTGTACAAACAAAATGAGCACATTCCTTGCATTAATAAAACAATGGAGACAATGGAGACAAAGTAGTTTTGCAGGCCGGTAGTTTTTAATTATTTTGAGCTTGGGTATTTTTATTTTGCTCTGAGTAAAACGACTAAGCCGACTGTGTAATTAAGTTTTCCTACCTATAAACGCGTTTTTGGACAAAGCAACGGTTTTTGTTAGCTTTACTCAATTGTTTTAAACCTTTGATCCCATTTGCATCATAAGGAAAGTTTGCATGTGCTCAGAAATTTCGTATAACCTTTCTACAAGCCGGAGTTCATGTGTTTACGTAGACTTCTCCGTAGTCCACTTGCCCATTTTGCATACTCTGGCTATTACATTTAAGCATAAAACTCTGATTTATATTGATTTGTGTGCAACTGATAGATTTTCACATCTGTATCTGATCTTTTCAGTCAACGCACTCCCTCTGTTTGTTAGCTTCCCAAGTGGACTACTGACTTTGCCTTGCGGTTAAGATTTTTAACACGGGACTCTATGGAGAGGTTAGGCCAATTTCTGGCCTAACTAAAATTGGCCATGATGTAATGCATCTTTAAATGGATCTGCCTTGTGATTGGTCGCCCATATCTCGCTATGGTTTAAATCTTACGGGCCCGCGCCAGTACCATTAACTACACCGTACACAACTATCTGTGGTATTTGCGGCGCTTTTGTGTTGATGCGAAAGTTAATCTCTCATCAAACATCTAACGCGTCTTGTACTATACCATGCTTAGTACTTGTGGTTAATGGACTGATAAACAAGTATGCTTGACAGTGTGTTTTTAGAGAGCAAAGTCCCGGGGTAAAGTTCTGCTTAAAATTCAAAGTCCATAGTCGGATTTTCGGGGTTCGCTATAAATAAACTGGTAGATTCCAAAATCAGAATTGTTCAGTATTAAAGTGAGCCATTATAATTATGCAAGATAATGTTGCATTCAATTACTTTTATTGTGACTAATCATCTGATATTTTTAACTCTTTATGACCATTTTACTATTGAATACTTTAATTTTAATAAACATCAGTATAATTTTGAGTTCAACGAAATGGGTTCATCATGTCTAATAATAACATATTTTAAATAAAATTCGACTATGGCATAGTCTAGTGTTTACGCCAAACTACGTAAGCTAATCGTATATACATCCTTAGGAAGATGATGACGGATTGCTAGCCTGATGAAGCCACTAGTCAATGCTTGTCTAGTGGCGAAACGTCACTTTCACAATATGAGTAAACATCTACATTTTTGATAGGAACATAATAAAAAGTCTTAAACACTTGAGAACGTTCCTGCAATCTCATTGGTTCTTACCCGTGTGATATGACACGATATCACACGGGTCAGCGAGTGTGCATCGACGCGATACGCGTGCTCGCTATTTGAACCAATCGGAGGAGCATAGCAACGACGGGACTGATCGATTTTAAGCCCTAGGTAGTTCCTTGTAAAATGTAGGATTTAATTTGATTAAAATTTGTAATACTTATGATATTTCTATTTGAATTGAAGTGTTTAAGAATGAGAATAAAGGTATTGTTTTTAACTGCTGTCGTACATCTATCGTCTCATATAACACGGGCGACATCATTATTTTTGGCGTAAAACAACTCGGCTTCGCCTCGTTGTTTTACTTAAAATAATGATGTCGCCCGTGTTATATGAGACGATAGATGCACTCCAGTGGCTAAAACCAATACCTTTATTCTCTAATTCAACGCTGATGAACAAACAGACAAACTTTAATATTCAAATGTTTGTTAGACGATGTTTTTTCCCAGCTCTTACCTAAGTCACAATTTTGACCATGCCATCCTTCCGCGCATTCACATTTATACGATCCCTCCTCGTCCACGCATGTACCCCCGTTATTACATGGATCCAGTTTCTCACATTCGTTCACCTCTGGTAGAAATAGAAATAATTAATAGCAACAACAACAACAACAATAATAATAATAATCAAAATATCGATGAAGCCACATAAACGAATAGTTTGATTTCGTTAATAAATTTCGTGAATCAAAATGCTAAAATGAATTATAAACTTGTTCATCTGGCTTTTCTAATAGCTACGGTATCACGTGTCATCCGAGCATGATCACGATGACTATTAAATCAGGCACTGAACTATTGACCTGTCACACGGTTGGTATGACGTCACAGGAGAATCGTCGAGGCATTTTTCTGATCGCTGCGTCGCAGGTCCTGGAGCTTCCTGGAAAAGTTGTGGCATAGTCATCATCCTGAATTGAGCAAAGGTTCCTCCAACAGGAGATAAGTTTGCCTCCTCTTAAAACCACTTATGTTCTATGTCGAGTACTAACACATATACTGTCGCCAAATTATACAAGGAGCGTTTTGAGCGGCTAGCCCTCCAATCCTGCAACGTTACACCACCCAAAACATTGGTTTAGTTTCGTTATGTGGACGATACTATTGTGAAGTTAAATAAAATCAAACAAGTCCCCTTCTTCAAACACATCAACGCTGCATAGAATAATATCAGTTTTACGCAAGAAGTTGTAAAGGACAATGAACTTCAATTCTTAGACTGTTTGGTCACCTGAGAGCAATGGCTCAGTTAAGTACCACAATCATTCGGACCAATATTTACCCGGGATATTTACTGTTTGAGTCGCACCTTTCGCTGATTCACAAACTGATTCGCACAAACTAGGGGTCATTAATACTATCTTAACGCGCAGAGAATTCCCATGCCCAAAGAAGCTAAGTTGAAAGAACGTAACCATCATAAATCAGCGCTAGGTACCTGAAGGTACCAGAACTGAATAAACACCTCAAGCCCCACGAAAATCAGAACTTACACCACTACCGCAGAAGCTCCTCTCCAAGAAACATTACTATCCCGTATCGCTTCGGAGAAACTCAAGCGGATTTTCGTGAAACACCGCGGCGCGTCCCCGTCACCTTAAAACCCGACAACACTCTATGGTGCATCCTAAGGACACCCGATAAACAAAGGAACATTTTATATGACATCCAGTGCAAACAGTCTGATTGTGAAGAACTGCATATCATGATATAATTGGGGCATAGTGCAGTTACGTTCACGGCAAATTCACCGTGACCTTTCCAGCCATAAACCCGCTTATTGAAGATTAAACCGATATATGCAGTACTAAACCATTATATAGTAATCTATTGTCCAATGCAAATTTATTACCACATGATAATATTAATCCAATGAGCGACCGAATTGTCCGCTACGGACGACTAATCCAATCGATAATGACGCTATTGACATGTACGAGCGGAGCTCCATTGACCGAATTTTGGGGTATTTTTCACTGGTTTGCAGCTGTTTGCTGTCATTTACTCATCAAGGCGGACCACCGTTATTATAAGGACTATGCTAATTATTTAAAGATTGACATGTAGAGAATAAGCCATACTTGATTGACAGAAAGTACTAAATTTGTACCTATTACGGTTTTATGACAATCTTCCAAATACGACCAAACCATGGCTGCCCGGTGAAGCAAAATGTGCATTGGAATAACACGGCGAGTTTGGATAGATGGCAGGATTTCTTTTTCATAAAAATGTATGTTCCCCCGTTATTAAAGCTTGTACCGGGTTGAAAATTCAGATATTTGGAAAAAAAATAAGTAAATGAAACATAGAGCAAGTACTAAAATCATAACTTTTATACTTTTTGATATATGACGCTAACTAGTTCATCCCCTATAGTTACAACACAGCGCTACCAGTAGGGTTCAATTGCCTATTGTGAGTGCCCCTGTGTTGTGTGCACATATGTAGTTAACAATAACTGCATGATGGAGACTTACCAACCATTGTATATACAAACGTGTGTACCAAGACCGTAGACACAGCGATCATTATCATGAAGGTGCCTTGACGACTTTCCTGTGGCGTACCAAAGAGTCACTACCCCCCTCCCCCTTTAAATACTGGCCATTATTTTCCATAACAGATGAAACCCTTGGTCTTCCACTTGTGACCTTTTTTGTCACAGAAAACATTGAACTTGTAATGTTTTAATCTGAGTCAGGTTTTAATATGAGATTAACAGGGATTAAGTAAACAATGACCACTGATGTGCATAATTACACTTTCTTTATTAATTATCACACGTTTTGACCTAATCCGAATTCACGAAACAAGAAGAATAATCCCATGAGTACCGAAAACATTTTCTTCCATGGATACTGGGTACAAGACAACTTTCAAATCTTGGGTTACTTTCATTTAAATGTACGCTGCGAGATCAATATTGGGACCATTGTAACAAATGAGGTGTCATAATACGCAAAAATAAATTCTGATTCGACTGTATATCCCAAATTTGGAATACGATTAACCGTTTGTGAATAATGACCATTATTTAAGGGGGTGGTTACTTTTTGGAAGATGTTTAGCCATTTTTAACATAGATTTTCGTTTCCTTATTCATCTTTTTTGCCTTTTGTGTGATAATTAATATTCTATAAACTGTATATTTGTGTGCAAATTGAGAGCGCTATTTTTACATACATTCTAAATTAATTAGCCAAATATTATCAATCATTCCTTACATTTTAGAACATTACATTGCTATTTGTTTCTCTTTTTCTGATGTTTTAATGCTATTAAATCAGTATTTACCCATTGTAAAAACACGATTTAAGATAAATAGCGCCATCAGAGTTTACCTTTTCTTAAAAATGACGTCGTTTTATATGCCATCAAACAACCGCGATGAATAGTATTTCTCCTGCAGTTTGATCAATTGTGTAAACCGAATTCGGATGACTTTGCGGGAAAATTGGCGCAGAAGGGTTTGAAAAGTTGAAAATTCTTCATAAGTAAAAGTTATAACCCACAAACAGGTAATTTCCGTTTACTTTTGTCTGTTTGCTTGTTTGTTTGTTTGTTTGTTTGTTTGTTTTGTTCCCTTACCTGGGCAGTCATACATTACATTGGCGTGTTTGATATCGTACCGACTCAGCTCATGACGCTGACCCATGTTCATTCGATCCTCTAAATGGCGCACCTCTATTGTTGACTTGTCATTTTTCGAAGCGTACTGAAAGAAAAATGTACTAGAAATTGTTTATTGATGGGTGACTTCAAATGAGAGCGAGCGGGATCTGCATTAAAACGCAACAATGGAATCTCCTGGGATGCGCATATCCATAATAGCTCATAATAGAAAGTGTCTACGAATTCGCAACCGGAAATAATCGCGTATTGAGCGTG
This sequence comes from Amphiura filiformis, assembly GCF_039555335.1. Taxonomy (NCBI): domain Eukaryota; kingdom Metazoa; phylum Echinodermata; class Ophiuroidea; order Amphilepidida; family Amphiuridae; genus Amphiura; species Amphiura filiformis. The sequence continues at coordinate 13,753,897 of NC_092636.1, forward strand.
TTTCTTGTATGATCGATTATAGTGCGTGTGTGAGTAGGGTGTTCATGCAAGGGGCAATGCCTGGCCGTGTAGGGCGCTCATGACGTGATGCCGTTTGCGCGAATAAGAGGACGTCATACCCTTCAAATTGCATTTTTAGGCCTCCGAGGGGTAGTGGTAGTCTCTTAAACTATGATTATCTCGTAATAGGCAAGAATTATTCGGTTTCAATAAACTTTAATACGCTGGTGTAAATTCATAAAAGCGCGCGTCAATCACGCATAGCGCAGTTGGCGTATGTGCTGTGCCCAACTGTGTGTACGCCATTCTACATGTATATCAATCCACGATGTTATGAGTCCCGCCTATTACCTGCTGATCAGAGTATAGAGGGCCTCATTTACCCTCATAACATTCAGGGCCACAATGTTACTTTGTTCTGATGCAAAAATACACCCGCAATGTAGATATCTGTGGTAAGTACACGCCCACTTACACTAGGATTCTTTATGGCTTTATTCTTTACGCCAGTGGTTCTTTATGGGGTATATTTCTTATCACACCATTCTTGTGGGGTACCAAAAACGTACCACCAATAGTTTGTGAGGAACGTTTTTTCTACACGTTTCGGGCCTTATGGGGTTCTATAAGTTTGTTTGTTTTTCTTAATGAGATCCATGATTTATACCCCACAATGAAGTTGTACCCCACAAGCTATTGCTGCAACTTACACAGTACCCCAAAAGAATGCTGGCACAAGTGCACACACACCCCTACACACCCCAATACACATATTAATATAGAGGCACCTTTTCCAAAAGTTACAAAGCACACAGAATGTTGCAAAACATTGTAGTCCAACTAAATAAGGTACATACTAGGACAATTAAAATAAGTCTCGAGTAGTTTCACAAATTGTCCAAGTGAACTTGCATGGCGACTATTGAATGAAGACATGATTTAATGGACTGAAAAGCATACTCTGATACTTACATGGCTACCATAATGCATAATGGAGGCATGGTCATACGGAATACCATTGGTAGACACTTCCACGGAACTCATCTTTTCGAAGTTATTTTCCATGTTCGGTATGATATTCTCATGATGTACAGTGACATATTGGTCACGATCAGGACGAGATTGTTCATGGACGTAACCGATAGCATGACCCAACTCGTGTATGGCGGATCCTGGACCTTTCTGCAAATAAAAATTAAATAAGAATATTAATAAAAACAAAATTCGATTGTGGTTCTTGATTTCAAGTGTCTATTTGATTTGATGAAATTGATCCCTCATACATGATATAACTATAAGTTGATGCCCATATTCCTATGGGAAATGGTTTTCGAAGGAGGGCTCATACCCCCCCCCCCCCCCCCCCGGCCACAAAGGGAGTGAAGAAAAGCATCAAGCATCATTGGCAATTTAAAAGTGTTAAAAATTTAAGAGAGATATAACGTAGATGTCAAGACCGTTTCAACAAGATTCGATTATTCGCCTTATTAGTACTACTAGTTTACGCAGACCTGTGAGCAACTTATTGACTTTGTGTTGTCATTTTGAACGTGGTTCCGAAAAGAGATAGCGTGAACCAGTTGACCTGGCAATGATTGATTTTGACGTCACATTAGTGACAGCGAATCATGACTAGGGCCTATAAGTACAAACAAGGCAATGCAGATAGCCCCTTACCGCAGTGCATTCATCTGTCAAGTTGAGTAGTTGTCCTTCTCTTTGTATGTAACCTATGTACGATGAACACCTGTTGAAGGATACGTCACAATTCCAATTATTGATGATATTACGTAATTCCTACCTAAAGCCTACGAGCACCAGGGATTTTGAATAATAGGATTGGCGACTGAAATTATGTAACGACTCAAGCGTGTGTACTGTGTATCCTAGGTCTAGACAATAGGCGCCATATTGCATGAGGGTTAGAGTTCATAGGGGAAACGTTAAAGGTTTAGTAGATTAGGTCATCCATGAAACTCTCGGGGGAAACTCTCTCTAAATCAGGGATTGTGAACAATTGGGATGGGCGACTGAAATCACGCGACGATTCAAGTGTGTGTATGTTAGGTCTAGACAATATTGTAGGGGGGTTAGCGTTCATATGTGAAACGTCAAAGGTTCAGTAGATATTAGGTCACCCAGGCGCTTTCACTATATAATTCACGAGTTGTAATACCAGTAGGTAAAAACACAAGTTTGTTAAAATGTTCCCGAAACCCAATTGCTAAATTATAAATATAAGTATACTACTTTACAAACTTTGTTTTGATAAATCTATTCAATTTGATGGTAATGTTTGAGATAACTACGCATCACATCTTCCTGATTTAGCTAGAACGATCTATGTCTATAACGATCTAGTTGATGCGATCTGATTGTGATGATTCACCATTGCAGCGAAATTACAGCGCTTATAGTCCTCTAAGATCTAGAGAAAGGCGCTTTATAAATCCAAAATTTATTTATTTATTATTATATGTCAATTATTCTTTGCGCAAGGTCAAAGGGGCTCTTTGTCCGACAGGCATCTGATTGATGAAGGTGTGACGTCACTTCTTCAACCCGGAGGAGGCAATTATCCTAGACAAGAAGGACAGTGTTCCAGAGAGGAGTAAGGGAATCCATATGAAACAGAGTGGAAGAGCCCGCTATTGGGGTCTCCTCTTCCAATTGTCACACGGATGGGACCCGGAATTACAGGGACCACCGCCCCCCCCCCCTTTCTGACATCACACCATCATCGATCAGATGCCTGTTGAAGTCCGATGGTTTTGGACGCAACCCCAGTATTAGATTTAATTTACAAAATAATCTATTAAACTTACCCTATTGAATCATCGACTCCGTCAATGAGAATATAATTGGTATGCCCAACTTTTTTGGCAACTTTCCTATTTGCAGGCTTGAATATCAAACATGTGTATTTTTGCCATTCGTTTATTGCGGCTGTAATGGTTTTCTTGTATTTCTCTAAAAGAAAAGAATTTCATCATTAAAACATGTCATTTACATTCAAGTTTATCATATTTTAGCTTCACAACAGTTAAAAACGGGGATCAGCGACAGTGTGACACCACATTAAAAACCATAACTGTTCCCGACATTGTGGAGCTTATATTGAATATTGACCAGAATTATTTAAAATAGAATTAAAGGATCAGTTGAATATAATCCGCATTTTTAAAAACATTGGATATGATGATAATGTTATTGATAATTGTGCTTGATCTGTCATTACATCACTTGTTCCCTAAGTAGTAAACAAAATTCACTCATTACAAATATCCGCTATCACCCGCATCTTGAGGGGAGGGGGGAAAATGGAGGCTAAAATTTCGATTTTGAAGCCATTTTTGAAACGTCACCACGGTCAAGGTCAAGTCACATATTGAGATGGGTTTGTGTATGTGATGTGTGTTGGGTCAATACGGCACATTAGTGATGATCTCCCGCCCCCTCCTCACATATCCGAGGGTAGGGGTCATAATTGAGCTCCCTTAATAGTGCAACGTAATGCATAAATGAATACTCTATATAATTATGTTTTGTTCTTCTGTACCATTTATTGGTCACGATTAAGACCCCTACCCCCAGAGAAACGAGGAGGGGCCGGGTGGTCATCTTTTGTACGGTTACATTAATGACTTCCCCACCCCGGGGATACATTGAGGGCATCTTATACCCACTAATGTGACGTATAGATCCACACAAACGTGACATACACAAACCCACCCCAATATGTGAGTTGACCTTGACCGTGGTGACGTTTGAAAAATGGCTTAAAAATCGAAATTTTGGCCTCCATTTTCTTCCCTCCCCTCATGATGTGGGTGATGGCGGATATTTGTAATGAGTGAATTTTGTCTGCAGCTTAGGAAACAAGTGATGTAATGAAAGATCAAGCACAATTATCAATAATATTTATCATCATATCCAATGATTTCAAAAATGCTGATTATATTGAACTGATCCTTTAATTCTTTTGAGGAGTGTAGTATTTATATAATATTGAATGGCTTTGAGTGTGATACAAGAATATTTTTCTATCGAGTGCAATATATTCTTGTATCACACGAAAATAAGCCATTCAATATTATTATTATTATTTATATCAGGCTTTTGCTATGCGGTAAAATGAAAATTTATTAAGCTCACCTAGCCATCGGGTTTAACCAATGTGTATTGTAATGTAAGCTTACCTTTTGACCTTCTTGTTTTCTGCTCTTTACTCTCCAAAGACAATTTCGGAATAATTATATATAGGTTTATTTGTAGATGTGGATTATATTTCCTAAGGTTATCCTCATCCAGAATTGCCGCGAATTAAGGGCTGGGGTATGAACGTTTGGACAGTATTTATTTTGGGACATTAGAGCACATCAGACATATCGAATTGAATTCTGAATACGAAGAATGTCCTTCTGATATCAAATAATTTTGATTTTTTGAAATTCGCAATTTAATACACATTTTATGGCAAATCATTAAAATTTATATTTTTGATATTTAACAGTACTCGAAGTAAACTTTACAAATCTGATGATTTATACTTAAAGTGTATGTAGGTGGGATGAAAAGCCGATGATCAATTGAAAATTTTGACCTTTCGTATTGGAGATATGGATTTTTTTCCCAAAACACCAAAAAAAAAAAAGGTCTTTTGTCATAAAATTTGTCATAAAATTTGTATTATATTGTGATTTTCAAAAATGAAAATTATTTGATATCAGAAAGACATGCTTCGTATTCAGAATGCAATTCGATAGGTCTGAGGTGCTCTCATGTCCCTCAAAAAATACTGTCGAAACGCAATAAACGCTCATTCTAGATCCCTTAAGTTTGTGATTTTACTTGTTTATACAGTACGAAATCTCCTGTGAGCCGTTACGATGTCTGTAGTGTATTGTTGTGCTGTTGTATCATGACCCGTGTTGGTGCCGTCACCATGGTAACGCGCGACGCGTACGCGATACGCGTACAATATTCACGAAATATTGTATTGCATCCGGGTATTTTGAAAATATTGTACAATATACAGTTTTATTGTATCGCTCAAAAGCCTGATATAAATAATAATTGATAATATTCAAGAGAAAACATGACTAGATCCAACGACAGCTCGGTGGCATGGAAATCCTGTGCAATTCTCCCAAATATTTATGTGTACAATAGACATCACAGTTCATTGTCGGCAAAAATCCTTTTTCTAACTTAGCTTGCAAGGCGTTGGCTGAAGTAAGGAAGCTCCATTTTTGTGGGACCTGAGAGCACATCAGACACGCTAAATTGCATTCGGAATACGGGGAATGTCCTTCTGATGTCATTTTTTTTTATATCAAAGTCGCGATATAATGCAAATTTTATGACGAATTATTAGAAATTTACATTTTTGACATGCAGTCCTCGCATTAAACTCTATAAATTTAATGACATGTACCCGGGATATGTACTTAAAGTGTATACTAGCTGAGAGGAAACGCCGACCATCATATGAAAATTTTGACCTTTCGTATGGAAGATATACAAGAAGTTTAATGTATATCTTCAATATAAATAATCATATTTTCATATGATTGTCGGCTTTTCCTCCCATTCAGCTACATACACTTACGTAGTACGTAGCATTAGATTTATAAAGTCTACCTTGTTTACTTCGAGGTATCAAACTCACTGTAGCCTCTTCTAGTCCCGAAAAATCTATTTTTACGTAAAAAAACGAGTCCCGGTAGAGGTTACCTCCAGGCAGTGGCGGCGCCAGGGGGCATGAGGGGGAAATTCCCCCAGTCAGAACTCTTTGCCCCCTGTTGCTCCCCCAGTTAAAACACAAAATTACGAACATATCCATAGGCTGCAATTTTGCGCAAAATGTGGTGATTTTGCCCCCTATGAAATTCACTTCCCCCCCATGCCCCCCCAAAAAAAAAAAAAAAATCTGGCGCCACCCGGATCTAGCATGGGTACCCAGATAATCCTTTAGGATTTTGTCCTACATTTTAGCTAGATATCATTCATTTATATATTTTCTAATATTCCTCTACCTGCATTTGGACTGATCTTATACACGACAATGTTCCTCGGCCACCGATGAAGTAAGTTTGACATTCCTCTACGTTTTGCTATTCTGTCCGAATCACTGTCACCATCATTTTCTTCATTTTCCTTGTTTTTAGTGTAGATTTCTTGTTGTCCTTTAGTAAATAACATGTCCGCGTGCATATATGGGGATGGATGTGGGGGTTGTCTCTCCTCGGGGGGTTCACCTACAAACTCTGGATTGAATTCCTGAAGAAAAACATCCATATATATTATATCGATGGTTCAGAGCCAGAAATCCTTAACTCACTCAGGATTGGGTTAAGGCTTTCTGGTTCCCAACCCTCGATATTATGTACATGGTATAGACCTTTTTCCCTCTATCCCACAATGCACTATTCCAGGGGGGTATGACGTAGTTCATTAACCTCATAGATCGTGTGCATCCGATGGTCTTTGAAAGGCCTTTGCAATTATTTTGTCTTAATATGGGCATACTGATTCCATATAGGCCTATGCGGATTATCGTAAAGGCCATCGATGTTACTAATTATGCAATTATTGAATATACGAGTGATGCTGTTACGGAGCGATGCAGAACATCTGTGTAAGAGATTTTTGCTTACCGTTTTATTTTCATCTCCGAAAAAAAAGTGAAACGGACGCCGACAAAATATCACTGCGTGGCCCGTCATTAGTTTTTAACCATTAGGTCTATAAAATGTATACAAAGTTAGGTTTCAATAACAGGAAACTTTTTTTGGCGACGACACCATGTCCATAAGGCATAGAAATGTTGTTTTTTGCCCCCGAAAGTTATTAGTGATCGTGGCGCCATTATCATCATTATCGGGGATTCCTTTTTTGTGATGAAGGCACCAGCCGAAATGTCCGTATTCCAGAATGTAATGAACATAACTCTGCACTCCCCCGGGAAGATGATGTATTTTGCGACACTCATACCCCCCTGGAATAGTGCATGATGGGAAAGAGGGAAAAAGGTCTATACACGGTTGTTTGATGTCATAGAACTGTATTCATTTTAAGCAAAGTTTAACACTGATGGCGCTATTTATCTTAAATCAAACTACTTTTTATTGTGAAATGAAAAGAATAACTCACATTATTGGACTAAATTAAATTTTTAATGTATGTATAGCGCCCTCAATTTACTCACAAATATACAGAATAAAAATTGACCACCCACAAAAAGGCAGAAAAAGATGCCAAATTTGGTATAGAAAAGAAATCTAAGTTGAAAATAGCTAAAAATTATATAATGTGTATATTAGTGTGATAGCTGTTGGTATGGTTAAGGTCTAGAAATGAAAATTACGTAATGTTTTGTTAGAAACATTAATAAATGATCACATCAAACAACTGTGTATGCCCGGTTGTACCATCTTTTAATTAAGGTGTTTAATGGTTTCTACATGTATGACATTTTTGATTAAAAATAGGCTTATTTGTAATCAACCTATAACAAACTCAAAGGGATACAGGCTTGCAAACTGTGGGGGTATTTTTGTACCCATTCACTCCTGTGTAGTTCTATACGTTTATTTAATTTCTAGTTTTATTACTTTTGCTAAATATGAATACAATAATTATGTTATCATGAACTGTACTACATTTTATAAGTGAGAGAGTGAAACAAAATATTACGTCAGTATGTTACGTGGGTGTGTCATCCTATACGAAGGGAGGGGCCACCGCCTCATAGGGCACAAATCTTTTTTCGACAATTTTAAAATCGATTGGTGACACATACGTAAGAGTTGGTTCCCGTGCCCCTGTGACGCTTACGCCACTGTATACGATTCTCATCTAATTGTGGTGCTACGCAGCCACAGAGCTTTTAAAGGATGCGTTTTGAGAGGTATTCTGAGAGCTAGCTATTAAAGTGTTACACGGGCTTTGGGCATTGTCTTTGATATAAAGGATTCTGCTAAGAAAAAAAGCTCGAATTACTAATAGAATAACTTTTATTTCACATACTAGAATATCGAGAGGCAACCGGCGCTTTTAAGTAATTTTGAAACACAATGAAATTATCAAAAAAGAATGCAAATGTTACCTTTTCGTCCTTGTCATTGTCCCTTTTTAGCCTGTCAACGGAAACCGCCAATCCTATTGTCACCAGTGAAAACAAAATAACAAGCTTCAAAAGTGGCTCCATTTTAAATAAATATTCCTCAATAGGTCCGTATATTTCCTAAAACGGCTTCACCAAAGCTGTAGTCTCGTAGCCGATGAAAAGGAAAATATCCGGTAGATCTGGTATAAATATGCAGGAATATCCCAGCATGCAATTGAATATATACATGATAGATTGAGCCATGTGTTTATAAGCTTGACTACTTTCGTCAACCAATGAGCAACCATTTTATTTATGACGTCAGAAGATGATTGACTATTAAATCAACCGACCACGCCCACATTTCACTCTGACATGGGTTTAAGTTAGAATGTTTTTCATCACATAGATTTGTCACTTGTTGATACAGAAATACGAACATTAAACACAGAACAAATTTTGAAAATAACAAACTCATCGTTGTTAGAATTCTAATTTCCATATGTATATATTTTTTTCAATTCAATCATGTCGATCAATTTGATATTGTTTCCACCTCTGTGCAAAGATTTGAGATATTTAATATTTTCAAAGTAAAATCGTAGATCTTATTATGATTTATGCAAGCTACTGTTCTATTTCTAATCCCCAGCATATTTCTGTCAAAATGTTTGCGAAAATGTATATAGCTTGGTTTGGCATTAAAGCCATATTATAACATTTCTGTAAAAATAGATTAGTATTTATTTTCCATAAAATGTTAGCTTTTACTGTCAGATATGTCCCCTTGTAATTTTGAGCCGAACAAGTGAGGTAAAGCATAGACAATTGGAATTTACTACTAGCGCAAATGCATGTTACTCCCGCGGTTGTAATACGGTACGATCCTCGGGTGTGTGTGTATGTGTATCCCGCACGCCGTGTACGCACTGTGCATACGTATTCGACTAATATTTCCATCGTAATAATAAAACGCCGGTTCTCGGATTTTGACAAAACTACAGCACCTAAAATTCTTGATTTTTACAGAGTTTCTTTATTGACTAAAGTACATTACAATCGTGTAAAAAACAGAATTAACATTTGTTTTAGGGCGTTCTCTTCTGTATCAGCAAATGTTATAATATGGCTTTAATATAGGTATGTGACACTTTCCACAGCTCATACCGTTTCCAATCAAGAAACATAAGAAAACTCACACTTATGTATTAACCTATATTAATGCGGAATTCGAACAGATGTGTGCGTATACTTAAAAATGATACGAAGTGAAAGCATTACACTATGAACCTTTGCGGCAAGAATGCCCGCAGACTATGTATGGTGATTCGGCAAAACATTTGATCTTGGGTTTTCAGATCCCAGTAACCACTTACAACCAATCAGCTTCCAATTTCCAAATCACAACAACAATAAAACAACAAAGCAAGGTGAGAGGACGGTTAATAAGGCCTGCATCATCCACGGTTGTTTGATGCGATCATTTATTAATTTTTCTACAAAACATTATATGTTCAATTATTATAGACCTGAATAATACCAACAGCTATCACACAAATGAACTGTATACACATATATTTTGTAGCAATTTCTAACATAGATTTTCGTTTCTACGGTATATCTTATTATTCACTTTTTTCTGACTTTTTGTGGTAGTTTACATTTGTGTGCAAATTGAGGGCACTATTTACATATATTTTTAATTTAAAATAACTAAATAATATGAGTTATACCTTAAATTTCACGATAAAATATTCCATTATCATTTATTAGACTTTTTGCTGATGTTCTAATACCATAATACAAGTGTCTACCCCTTGTAAAGATGCAAACAAGATTTAAGATAAATAGCTCCATCATTGTTCAACCTTTCTTTAAAATGACTCAGTTTTATATGGCACCAAACAACCATGCATTCTCTTTATAGACATACTAAACTTATAAACACCTTCCAAGAAGTAATTACCCCCTTGATGAATGACCATTATTCCAAAATAGTCATGATAGTTGATCGTACGCCAAATTTGGGATATGCATTCAAAGTGGAATTTATTGTGCGCATTATGACACCGCAGTTGTTGCAATGGTCTCAATACTGATGCCGCAGCATACATTGAAATGAAAGTAACCCACGATTTGAAATTTGCAGGAAAATCCGATTGCTTTGTATTCATTATCCATGGAAGGACAGTGTTTTTTGCTCTCATTGGATTATTTGTCTTGTTTTGTGAATTTGGAGGCGGTCAAAACATGTGATAATCAATAACAAAATGTTATTATTCAGTGGTCATATTTACTTATTCCCATATTCCAACATGACAAGTTCAATGTTTTCTGGGACCAATCAGGTCAAAAGAAGTGTAAGGCCAAGGGTTACACCTCCCAATCAGGCAATTTTAAATCTAGCTTTACCACTGAAAGGACAACTTGTAATTGTAGGACATTTAGGACCTTGTTGGTCAAATAATATTGAAATCTTCATGTTTCAATTTGACATTACGTGAATGATTTCACTGATGTGAAAAATGACAATTGCTATTGATTATCACATGTTTTGATCGCCTCCAAAAGCATGAAACAAATGGATAATCTAATGAAAGTTGAACAGATTTCTTTCAATGGATACTAAATACAAGTCAATAGGATTTTGCTGCAACTTGCAAATCTTGGGTTACATTCATTTAAATGTATGCTGCGGCATCAGTATTGGGACCATTGCAACAAAAGAGGTGTCATAATGCACACAATAATTTATGCTTCGAATGCAAATTCTAAATTTGGCATACGATTAACAATTGTGGAATAATGGTAATTCATTAAGGAGGGGGTAATTGCTTATTGGTAGGTGTTTACAAATAAAGCTGACACACAAGACGAATGGAGTGCTATAAAGGAGGTCCCAAGACTTGATATAATTGGTGTCATTTCTGCTTAGATGTGCTCGGTTTTCCTCGGGAGGGAGAAACGCCAAACACTTTCGTTTTTATATATTATGGTCCTTAACTCAAGTACCGTGACACCTACAAAAATATGTGATTATTGGCTTCCTAGACTCAATTCCTATGAGATTAAAGTATATCAATATGAAGAATACCGTCGCTGCATTTGTTAGTTACACTATGAACCACAATGGCCTCTTCCCAATGGCATAGTTTTATAACCTCGATCAAACAATCATAGTGCACAATTTGACCTCAAGTATGAGTTTTTGTACCCAAATTTTCAAAGGTCATTCAATGAATGTACAAATGTATTGCAGGGTTAAATAATTGTGCCCTGATAGATGAGCATGTTGTGAATCCTGTTAAGATGGCCAAAACTGGACAAATACGGCCCCTGCCATCACATTCCTCTCAACAATACTTTTGATTAAAGTATAATTAACCTTCTTCCTTTCCCATATAGCAACCTAACCGATATACCTACATAGCAAATCTCTCAGATTGGTATGTGATTCCCAACATATGCAAAATTCATCAAATAATGTATTTGAAAATGAATGTCTTATACTTCACCTATAGAGTTTCATAGATAATCAAATCATACCTGCAATTGTTGGCATGCGATCTATGTAATTGAAATAATATTAATACCAAGGATGTTTACCGATTCAAAAACCACCTGTGGCTAAAATCACAGGCATCTTATTTTTTGAATAATTATAGTACTGTTAGAATAAGGACTTTCTAGTTCTGTAGACCATAATCTTTCAGGAAATATTTGTAGTTACAGCCATTGTAGTTGCCGAAATCGGCTAAATGTTTTGTTTCATCATCACCGCGCTCAGATCATCAGGCATGTCCCCACCATTTCTATATGGATTGGACGTTTCAAATCTTCGAAGTAAGTACTTCAATCACATACGCGGTACAAATTGGTACATTTATTGATTTATCAATGTGTGACTCAATTCGCATCTCATAACAAATTTCACATTGACGTATTGCAATAAGTGGGCCAATTTTAGAGCCTTGTGGCACTCCCGGTATAGGGTCAATATTCTAATAGACGGTCGAATTGTATTTGCAAAATAAAAACACCAAAATGGGTGAGATTTGATATATTTCGCTGTGCTGTATCATTTCATTCATGTATTAAAATAGTTTATTGGTATGACGAAACTGTTTAAAGACCTTTCGCATTGTCAATAATCGTCAATATTCTTTTGTACATTAAAACGTTTTCCAGATTTTCAAGATTAGGATCGGTCAGGCAAGCAATACAAACAATTTATATTCATATAAAGTAAATTTAATTGTTTGGTGCTGTAAGCAGTAGGGAGCTTTAAATAAAAATATAAGTTGTTTACCATCACATATTTAATCACACATTAATATTGTATGAATAATTAAACAGCTTTACATCATTAGAAGGTAACGGAGTAAAACAAACATAAACAAGATGAGAGAAACAGACCAAAGATGGTTTATGCATTAAACGAAACCTCAATATTTTCCACGTGAACGAGCAATATCATGGTTCACAAATAATGCTCTTGATTTCACGTCACCCGTAGCAATTGAAGATTAAAGAAGGCATCTGTTTGTACTATTTATATTAGGCCCCATGTCACAAGGGAAAACGCGGGAATTCGCCTAAAATCGCAGACTCGCATAAAAACGCCAAATGTTTTGTTAAATCACCTAAATATTTCTAAAATCACCCAATTTTTTGTAAAATCGCCAAACTTTTTGTAAAATCACCATAATTTTTGTAAAATCGACGAAATTTTGGTAAAATCGCCAAATTTTTTGTAAAATCGCCAAACTTTTTGTAAAATCGCCAAACTTTTTGTAAAATCGCCGTAATTTTTGTAAAATCGCCATAATTTTGGTAAAATCGCCGTTATTTTTATAAAATCGCCAAAATTTTAGTAAATTTGCCAAATTTTTGGTAAAATCGTCATAATTTTTGTATAATCGCCAAAATTTTTGTAAAATCGCCAACATTTTGGTAAAATCGCAAAAAATTTTGTGAAATCGTCAAAATTTTGGTAGAATCACCAAAATTTGGCTAACATCGCCTATATTTTGTCAAAATCACCAAGTTTTTAGATAAAATAGTCAACAATTCTATAAAACTGCCAAATATTATTGTCAAAACATGTGTTAAGGGGTGGTGCAATAATTATGTGTACCCCGGGGTGAATTCTCAAAATGGTCTGCCAAAAATCGCTGTTCCCCTCTGGCCGTGCCAAAAATCTTTGCCCCCCCTTTCGACGTGCCAAAAACCTTTGCCCCCCCTTTGATGTGCCAAAAATCTTTGCCCCCCTTACACATGCAAGATTTTAGGGAACCCGAATTTAAAACCTTAAATTGTCTTATCATATAGTCTGCGAAGCAAGCAGCGAGCAGGAAATTTTGCATATTTGAACGTGTTCCTAACGCTTTTCCTCGCCTTTTAGGGCGTAATATAGAAATGGTGCCCAAAATATCTGTGCCAAAATTGCTTGCCCCCTTTTGACCTGCCAAAATCGCTGACCCCCTTTGACCTGCCAAAAATGCTTGCCCCCCCTTTTGGCCTGCCAAAAATCTTTGCCCCCCTATAATTCACCCCGGGTACACATAATTATTGCACCACCCCTAATAACAATAAGAAAGCCAAGTCCGGTCCGAGTCCTGTCCAATTAAATCCATGTAAAATGATTATCGAAAAATGTCAAAATAGATCTCAAATTTGTTGACTTTACTTATTTGGCCATTTTCCAAATTAATTGGGGGCTCTCAAATCAGTGATCTGTCATATAATCCTAAATATCCACCAAATTATTGAGATTTATCTGTCACTGAGCAGAATCATATTATTGTAAACTATTGTAAATCATTAATGAAATAATTGATAATTAATTAAATGTATAATTTTATAAAATATTTGGGCATATAATAATATCTTGGAGTTCTGGAACTTTCCAATCCATTAAATACTCTTGAAAGAGAGAAACATGCACACTGGACCATACATATCAGCTCCCACCAGTAAACTGGTACTCTTCCATAGGGCTATAAGGTGTCTGTAGTTTGTGTGTGCACACTACTAAGTGCACATTGTGTGGGACAATTTTGAAAAGATGTTTAGAATTAAAGGTGAATTTCTGTTAGTATTATCATTATTATGACGATGATGATAATGATGATGATTGATGATGATGTTATTTTTCTATAATGTACGTAGGTATTTGAATATATTGCAATTCATTATCCTGTATGCTGCACGCAGCCTACAGTCTGTCCACATAGAAGTTCAAAGTAAATAGACCTCGGAAACTGGAGGTATGAGAATAATTATTTCAGTGCAATGCTTCTTTGGCGCGCCAACTGCTGCGCTGATTTGTTAACCACGCTCTTTACGCATCACGCCGCTGCGTGACGCAAAGCATCGACCCCCAATGCCACAAATTTGGTTTGTACTTCTAAGCGGACAGACTATAGTGACACTTCTCCAGTCCCTGGGCGCAAGCCCGGGCGCAAGTTAACTGTGAGTTTACATGTAGTGTGCCACACCATAGACTCTGAAGACATGGCCACACACACAAATACCCCCACATGACTGCTGTCTGATACAAATGGTCTGATACATCCCTGTACATACAGTTTTCACCTTCAGGAGTTTTTTTTTTTTTTTTTTTTTTGATTTGTTTTGTTACAACCCTTGATAACCTAAGAAAGTCTCTTTTGAAGCTTATTTCCATTGGGGTCCATTTGAACACCGGGACGGGTTAGGGAACAGTCAGGGGTTAACACCCTACTCTTTTCAAACTGACTCACGAGATATATGTACAGGTATGGCTCTCTGCACACGGGACCGACGGCTTAACGTCCCCTCCGAAGGATTTAAGTACTTTCATGATTCATTTACCCAATTCTAAATGAACCATGGGGAGAGCGGAAGTCTAAACTTAATCTACAGATGTTGCCAATTAATTTCAGACTTTTTTTTTTTTTTTTTTTTTTTTTTCCAAGTCAATATCCCAGCAAATCGCCACCGCCGAAATCGAACCGGGACCTCATGCACTAAAGGCAAGTACCCTAACCATTGCGCCACGCTCTACCTGTTCATGGGTATGATCTTTGTGTACGGTTGGTCAGTGGTTGAGTTAAGTTGAGTCTTTGAAATGCCCCCCCCCCGTGGCACCGCCACTGCTCATTAGCAACTTTTCCCATCATAAAAATACACCCACCCACTGAGCCACACAAACTGTATCAAAAATGCACCTTACTTCTCATTGCCTGCATGGAGCCTTCGCTCCATGCCCTTGCCCCTTCACACATTGGTGAAAAATTAATTATAAGCACACAGTAGACTCACAATTATATACACACATCACAATTAAACCAACTGTATTCATGGTATTATGTGGTGCACATCAAGCAATAACACAAAAGTCACAAGCAAAATGTCAAATAAAGCAAAATATTTTTGAGGATATACATGTACATGTAGGAACAAACTTAGCTGCTGAATTACATGTGAATGAATGCCCTCCCATAGCACTAGCAGGGGGTATCATCATTGTATCTTTCTGACAATTTTTGTCTGATGAGCAATCAGTTTTCACCAGTGAGCAGAACATTAATATTAATATTTTGTTCCCAGATGGCATTTTCTGTAAAATATTGAATTTCAATCACTTTATTTAATAACTTCCCAGGAAAGCCGTGTGACTTAACATGGGCTATCCTATTGGTAGGAGAGCACCAACCATGGGGGAGGGCACAGGCTATTTTTCTGACATTTTTCTATGGGATTTTCTAAATTTTCAAATCGATGGGGGCATGTTAGCTGGTGCTGATGTTGGTTCACCTTTGTCTCGTACACATTGAGTATGGAACATTTAGGTTTTGATGATACACCTGGCTTTCTGAACTGTAGCTACTCTGCTGCCAGCAGCCTTGTAGTATTGGGACCCGTCATGAGTACGGGTACGGGTCCCAAACCATGAGTACGGGTACGGGCCCCAGACCATGGGTACGGGTACAGGTCCCAGGCCATGGGTACAGGTACCCCGGTACCCCAGGTCAACATAAAAAGTGGTAACCATGTGTGTTCTTCCTTTTTTTCAAAACCCCCCTTTTCACTGATTTTTCATTGATTTTACCCCCTTTTTTGCCAAATCACTGACAAAATCAGGGTAAAAATACCCCCTTTTTCAAGGTTTTCAATGAGAAGATTTCCAGACACCCCTTTTCAATGACTCCAAATATTTTAATATATTAAGTACAAAATGTGCAAGTATGAACATTACTTTGTGTCTGTTGTACTCCCAGATGATCCTGTGTTATTAACTGGGGTAATTACAATGCCTGTATACTGATTTTAATTGAAAATGAACCAAAGAGGAACAATCCTCAAGTTTTGTGTACAGAGGTTACTTTAAAGTATTGTGGTACCCAAGTTTTGACACAAGACCTCAGGCTGCACAACACTATGGGTTGGATACTCAGATCAGATATATCTTAAACACATACAGAAACAGATAGTAGAAATTCAAATGTACACTTTTGTGGTATCAGTCGAAGACATCGATCGAACGAACCTGTGAAATACCCCTTTTTTTTAAATTTCGCGTAGACAATGCTCAGAATACCCCCTTTTTTGCGATTTCATGGTCCGCGATTTCAGTCAACAAAATACCCCTTTTCCTCGAAATTTAGAACACACATGGTTACCACTTTTTATGTTGACCTGGGGTACCGGGACAGGTACGGGTCCCAAGCCATGAGTACAGGTACGGGTGCGGGTCCGAACCCAAAATAGGGTGCCAGTACGGGTACGGGTCCGAGCCATGAGTACGGGTACGGAAATGGGGACTCGAGTACGGGTACGGGTCCCAGTAAGGGTACAGGTAGGGGCCATGCGTACGGTTACTTGTTATTGGTGTAAACATTAATTTATTAGCAATACCATGCTGTAAATACACTCCTTGATGTCATTTATGCCACAACAAATGAATAATACTACAGTCTGCTCTAAAAAAATTACAGAAATTTATTACGTCATAATCATACAACATACATTTTAAGTTGTATGTGTGCCATGAGTTGCCGAGACATTTTTATTTGCAAAGAAGTACTCTCATTTACAGAAAGTTGCAGAACTGGTTTTTAGGAATTAATCAAGTACAAAAACAGATATAATATTAATGGTGTTAGTGAATCTAGCTTAAAGGTGGCATATTTTGGGATGCAAATTTCATGCAAATGAAAAAACTATGTTTTTGTATGGACACACACACTGTGCAATACTAATTTCAACATACATTTAGCAGTGATATAGCATTCAAGTTATTATTTATCTCAAAACATCAATTGGATCTCAAATTTGATCCAATTTTGGTAGACTTTAAAATTAATTGTCAATTTTCCAAATAAGTGGAGCCTAGCTTTCATGCACATCCACACATCCTGCCACACATACCAGATTATCCAATTAGCTTAATATAATCATTATCATTAATTATGTACATCGGGATAATTATATCCAAGATTTATTAATACTTTGCCTATAAGCTACTATAAATCATAAATTTCTCAAGTGTTTACAGGTAAAGGAACTCTCTATTCAGATACACTACCACACTCCAACACAGAACCTATGATCCCAAGTACATGGCGGAAAGTGTTCACTGCTCACACCAGTCATTATGTACCCTGGTAGTTCTTCATGTGTGCACTTGTTCATGTGGGCCTATAGGAGAGTGTATTCAGATGGGGAATATTAAAATGATGAATAAAAGCTATGAACAGGATAACTTGAAATTCACCACAAAAACACAATTTCTTGAAATGTTTGTCCAGTTTGCTGCTTTTTTCTGTATCAGTCAGAAGCTGTCAGAGTGTGAATGCGACATGTAATTTGTATGTATATGGGTAGCATAAAGTGTGCACACATCAGGCTGGAGGCTGTCACAATGTAGGAATCTACACTGTAATATGTAGCATACACATCTTTGTGTAGCCAGGGCCATATTTACCTTTTTCATGGCCCTGGGCCAGGCTAAAATTTAGGGCACTGGCTATCTGGCTTAATGTGTTACTCCCCACCTAACCCCATCCCATCCCATGTAACCTAGATTTGTTTTAACATATATGTGGGGCTCACAGTGCAGCGGGATTCATGGGTGGGAAGTAAGAGTAGAGCTAGCTCTGACTCTCACTTTCCTGCATGCATTTAGCCATGTACTGTATGGTACCCGTACCCATGGGTACGGGTGCTGGTCCCGGGCCATGAGTACGGGTACGGGTCCCATTCCATGCGTACGGGTACGGATCAGAAGCCACGGGTATGGGTCCTAAGCCAAAATAAGGTGTGAGTACTGGCCCGAGTACGGGTACCGTGCGGGTGCGGAGTCATGGGTGCGGGTATGGGTACAGAGCCATGGGTACAGGTATGCGGGTACGAAAATTGGGACTCGAGTACGGGTACTACAAGTCTGGCTGTCAGCTGTGCAACATTTGATAACAGAACTGTACGCTCAAGTTAAACAGTGTTTGTATCCATTGAATAGACTTCCATATATAAAACATCTTTAAAATAAGAATCCATTATGATTTCATATGATTTGTACCAAATGCTTTTTTACACTTGTACTAAATGCTTTTTTTTTTTTTTAAGATCTGTTATTGAATATTTCAATAGTAAGTGTTCATCCTATGAATCAAAAAATGTCCTCTCTGATTGAAAGTCACATTTGGCTATCTTCAGTAGATAGCACTAAAGCACTACTTGTCAAGTTGGGTTTATTTTTAAAAACTAGCATGACATGATTGGTAAAGGTTCTCTCACAACAAGTCACAAGCCATACATGTACATACTATCTTCAGTAGATAGCACTGCATGTCAGTTTGGTATAATTAATGTAACCAAACAATACATGACATCATACTTATAATTTTGAGGGTCTTTCATAGCAAGTCATGTAACCAGTCACTTAATTGCTGTCTTCAGAAGATAGTTTTCCGAGCACTGAATGTCCAGCTTGGTTTAAGCAACCTCGCATGAAAGTCAAAAGCATACATTGCTGTTTCTTTATTAGATAGACATGTCTGTAGGCCTATGCCTATAGTTCTCTATATCAAGTCACAAGTCATTATACCCCTAGTGCATGCCCCCGCCCTGCATGTATAGCATTATATGTCTGTTAATATATAATTATGTCTAGGTTCTCTCATAGGCCTATCAAGTTACAAGTCACCCATATTGCTATCTTCAGTAGAAAGCTTCTAAACATTGCACTCACATCACATCCCGTCAGTCCGAAACACCATCAGTCCGAACCACCGCTAGTCCGAATTTTTAGGGTTACGTTTAGGGGAAAGGTTAGGGTTAGGTTTAGGGTTAGCGTTGGTTCAGACTGACGGGGGTTTTGGACTGACAGGGTGTACCTGTAATTCTTAGCCATGACTACATGTATAAGTAAGTTTGTCCAGATGACTTAAATTAACAAACCCCTTCTCAAGTCGTTCGTCATTCTCGCCCTACTTATACAATGTTCTGAAGCCTGACCAGTAGAATGGGAACTGATGTTGTTTGAGACCCCGATGAACCCAAGGGTTTAGCTAAAAAATTGACAGGAGACTGCGTAAACACATTTATGACAAGATATAGCCATAGAATTTGTCTACATAAAAAGATGAATGAAATTTCCCAGAAATCAGGTGAGTAGCCTATACAATGAAGTACAACTTCGATGGATTAAAAGGAGCATGTATTTTAGCTTATTCAGTTGTTTTGTTTTACTCATGTAGGTATAAGCTTATGAAGTATTAGACTATGCCATAGTCTATTTTTGATAAATAAAAGCATGTTAATCATGATGAAAGCATTCAGCCCGGCATTCAGTTGAACTCGAAATTATACTGATATTTATTACATCAAAATATATACTAGTATAAATTTGTTATGAAAAAGTTTATATAATTATATTAGTGACAGTAAAAGTAAAGTGTACGTAGGCTTATATTATTGAATGCAACATAAATTATCATAATGTCATAATTGTATTGGCACTTCACTGAACAATTCTGATTTTAAAATCTCCAAGTTTATTAATCGCGAAATTCCAGGTTCAAAATAGACTATGGACTTCCAATTTTAAACGCGATTTTGAGTGGGCAAAGTCCCTGACACTCACACTGTCAATCACACTTGTTTATCAATCAAATTTAACCGCAAGCAAATACAATACGCTACCATGCACTTAGTGACGCGTTCATGCAATTACACCACACAATGGCGGCAGACTTGTGTATCATGTAGTTATTAATGGTAATGATATACACGGAGGATTTAAACCATAACGAGATCTGGGCGACCAATCACAAGCCAGATCCATTTAAAGATGCATTACATCATGGCCAATTTTAGTAGGCCAGATTTCCGACAATCTCATCCATAGAAGCTCATAGACAGCCGTGTTAAGCATCTCTGACCGCAATCCAATGTCAGTAGTCCACTTGGGGATCTAACAAACAGAGGGTGTAGGGTGACTAAAAAGATCAGATGTGAAAATCTATCAATTGTGCACACATTAATTAAATCAGAGTTTTAAGCTCAAATACAATACCCAGAGTATAATGCAGAATGGGCAAGTGGACTACGGGGTAGTCTAATGAAGTATAGGTAAGCTTACATGAGCAAAACAAAACAACTAAAGCTCAATACATGCTCTTTAATCCACATAACATTTAATATTATTTGCACTTACTTTATAATCACCTGAGTCTTTTTGAATCATTTGCCTTAATCATGTTAATCAGAGATAGTACTGGGGTCATTCTTTGGTAAGGTGCCTATTTGCAGCCCCCCCCCCCCCACTTTCAGGGGTTATAGCTATAATATGTAACAGGATTTCTTTTATTTTTTTCAGAAATGTTGAATATTGAAATTTCATATCTTAAAGCATCAAAACACTGGATGAAGTTCTTATTTTCGAGAAAATAGCTTCTACAGGGTGTCACAACCCCAAAAATCTCATGTCCCGATTGGGATCATCAAAACTTTTGATGCTTATATCTCTTAGTGGTTAATTTCAGCAGCGTAAAAAACACCGGGAATAACAAACTATTCGTTGCCTATCAATGATTGTGGAAAATGTTATTGCAACACATCTTGCATAGCAACAGCAAAGACTGAAAATAAGAGTGAAATTATTAAGAGTGAAAATAATTTCACTCTTTATGTCTAAAATTTCCTGTCCAGAAATTTGCATCATTTACCATCACAAAAAATTGAAAGCGCTCTGAGAAGAAGACCAACTTTGTTACAAAGTCATATATTTCATTTGGAGAGAACAAGCTCAATTCATTTGGACATATTTTGCCCTTGTGTTGGCGCAATGAATTCATCAAAACTAAACATTTCTTCACTCACACACAGTGGCGTGTCCAGGGGAGGGCTTTGGGTGCTGAAGCTTCCCGCACGTTGTTAAAAATCATGTAAAATCAGCCGTTTTTGGCGATTTTAGCCATTAAGCCCCCTCAGTAACTCTGAAAGCCCCCAGAGCCCCCGCAGGAAAAGATCCTGGACACGCCGGTGCATACAGGTGGGTACCTTTATCTCTGAACGCTTCTGATCACTAAAATTTTCGCATTATTTATATTGCTTTTTTTTTTTTTTTTGTTTAAGTTTATTTCTACTCGCCTCTTCTTTTTATCATGTGTACGTTACAGTTTTACTACGGTACTAGGGTCATAGGTTTGTTTATTTCGTAATATATAATACTATCACATCATATCCATCACAATTTTGTGACAGCTATGACGTGCAAAGATGAATTCAGTAATGAGAGTATCATTTCTGTCACATGAATGAGATGATAAAGCAGCATCTCCATTATTGACATCATCTCCGTCACTCTACAGAAAATGCCCGGTTTTGACCTTAAAATAGTCAAATGGAATTGTAATGATATGTTGCATAATCTTGTTTATATACTCCTTTCCTCTATCGAAGGTAAAAAAGAAATGTTCAATGTGCGACACATTTTTGCTATAGTTGATCTTCGTGACAATTGTGACACAGATGATGACCGTGATGGAGATGATATATCAGCTGCAGAATAAGCCAAAAAAATATATGAAGTTGCTGAAAAAGATATCAATTGAACCAAACACTTTTTCATTGGAGACATATCTCACATTCTTAATCTGTAAAAAATAAATAGAAAATTCATTTTGAAATGTCTATTTTTCAAACCTTCAAATAAGCAACTTACCAAGAATGACCCACTAATTTTAAAATGTGCTGACTGAGTGAGATGTTGTAATAAGCTCTTGTCAAAATTGACACTAGTTCGACTAACCTAATTCCCTAGTTAAGCAACATCCAAATCTGACTACCTGGTAACCAGTCAAGCTGTATACAAATTCATTGTATACTTGACTTGTATCATGTGTATATTCACCAAACTTGATTACCTGGCAACTTAGACCAGCAATGAAGACCATTGTGTTTAAAATTATTGTCAGAATTGGCACCATTATTATTTCAGGTAACACTTTACCTGGGACTTTACCACCCCACTGAAAATCAGTGGCGTAGCATGGGCCATCTTATTTGGGGCACTGTCTGATTGGGGGAAGCCGTTTTTCTGCTATTTTCCTATGGGATTTTTTCAATTTTGCCCCCCATGCCCCTATGACACTACACCACTGCTAAAAATGCACAGAACAAAGGGAATGACAGGTTTTGACCAGTAATTTGGGATCAATTCGAGGACTGACTGATAAATATGTCTTTCCAATTGTAATATCCATTGCAAGTCACTGGGCAAAAAGGATGGAGCTTTCAAAGTTACATACAATGTCTGCTTATAACTGCTTACATTAGACCGAGTTTTAACCACCATTTATCAGTGGGAGGTGGTAGCCTAATGGATAGAGATAAGATTATCAAGTTATTTTGTGATGAAAATAGTGACTATTTTTCATTATTGAAAATTTTTAATGTAATATAATAAATAATAATAAAGACAAATTTAATATAGCGCCTAATCGAAGTGAGTTCCTCAAGTGTGTGTGGTTGGTCAATATGTGTAACAGAATACAGCGAAAAACTCCCACCCTGCTGCCTGCCAGGTGATTTTACATGTATAAATTCACACATATTTCAAGCAAGAACTCCTCAATGAGTAAAACTGACAATTGCAAAATGAGGGGTGGGGAGGTGCATGGTGGGTTGGTTTTTCGGAGGGGTGACAAAATAACATGTTCAAAATCGGCCATATTTCTTATTTTGCTTTTTTCAATCGGATTAACATATTACTTTTGGACTTGGAGATAATAAAAAAGCGATAAAATTCAAATTGAAGTGAGTTCCTCAAGTGCGTGTGGTCGGTCAATATGTCAATATGTGTAACAGATACAGCGAAAAACACCCACCCTGCCTGCCAGGTGATTTTACATGTAAATTCATACACATATTTATCCTCAATTAGCAAAAATTTAAAAATTGCCTAAATGATGGGGGGTGCATGGTGGGTGGGTTTTTCAAGGGGGGGGGGTGAAAAAAATAATATGTTCAAATCGGCCATATTTTTACACCCATGAATTTCAAAGCACTGAAAATTAAGAAAAGTGCCTATTTTGGGCTTCTACTTTATACTTTTGTACACATTTCAATGGAGAATGAATAATTCACATGCGTTTTTCTGGAAAACATCCTTTGCGAAAAAAAAATTAAAATCTTTCATTTTGATTTTTGGAATCGGAATAACATATTACTTTTAGACTTTGAGATAAAAAAAGGGATAAAATTCAAATTGAAGTGGGTTCCTCAAGCGTGTGTGGTTGGTCAATATGTCAATATGTGTAACAGAATACAGCAAAAAACTCCCACCCTACATTTTATATGTAAATTCACATGCATAAGCAAGAGATCCTCAATGAGCAAAAATTGAGAATTGCCCAAATGAGAAAGGGGGTACATGGGGGGGGGGGGGGAAAAATAATATGTTCAAAATCAGCTATATTTTTACCCCCATAAATTTCAAAGCACTGAAAATTAATGAAAGTGCCTATTTTGTACTTTAACTTTTCACTTTTGTACACATTAACTATAGAATTTTTGTAGTCAGACCAGACCTGTATTGTGTTTCGATATAATTATTTCGTTGAGTTCCATAATATGTACTGTGTTCATGTTTGGTGACGTTGGGTGGGAAATTTGCCTCAAAAAAGGGGTCTATTGACAGGTCTAATGATGTGTACCAATATATGGGAGAGCCCCCCGGCCTCCTTTTGGTTAAATTCCAATTACCTGTATTGTGTTTTTCTTTTTGGTTGTGTTCCATAATAATTCTGTAGGCCTACTGTGTTTGGTGAAGTTGAATGGGCGATTTGCCTCAAAAAAAGGGGGGTCTATTGACATATCAGGTTAATGACGTGTACCGGTACCAATATATGGGAGTGCTCCCCTGTGCCTCATTTTGTTAAAGTTCCATTTACTAGAATATTTGTACAGATAGTCCTGTATTGTGTTTCTATTTGGCTGAGTTCCATGATATGTACTGCCGTGTTCATGTTTGGTGGGAAATTTGCATAAAAAAAAGGGTCTATTGCCAGGTCTAATGATGTGTACCAATATATGGGAGAGCCCCCGGCCTCCTTTTGGTTAAATTCCAATTACCTGTATTGTGTTTTTCTTTTTGGTTGTGTTCCATAATAATTCTGTAGGCCTACTGTGTTTGGTGAAGTTGAATGGGCGATTTGCCTCAAAAAGGGGTCTATTGACATATCAGGTTAATGACGTGTACCGGTACCAATATATGGGAGTGCTCCCTGTGCCTCATTTTGTTAAAGTTCTATTTACTAGAATATTTGTACAGATAGTCCTGTATTGTGTTTCTATTTGGCTGAGTTCCATGATATGTACTGCCGTGTTCATGTTTGGTGGGAAATTTGCATAAAAAAGGGTCTATTGCCAGGTCTAATGATGTGTACCAATATATGGGAGTGACCCCCCTGCCTCCTTTTGGTCAAATTCCATTTACTAGAATTTTTGTACAGTTAGACCTGTATTGAGTCTATTTTGGTTGAGTTCCATAATACTTATGTACTGTGTTTGGTGAGGTTGCGTCGGAGTTTACCCTCTAACAAGGGGGGCTATTGACACATCCTGTACCTGCCCTGTACCAATAATATGTGGGATGGGAGTGCCCCCCTGTGTCTCCTTTTGTTTAAGTTCCATTACTAGAATTTTTGTACAGTCAGTCCTGTATTGTGTTTCTATTTGGTTGCGTTCCATTATAATAGACCTACTTCTGTACTGTGTTCATGTTTGGTGAACTTGGGTGGGATATTCTATGATTTCTTCTCTTGGATGAGCCATGAGTCAGATCTGCTGTACTTTGTGTGTTCCTGTAAAGTGAAGGTCTGTATTACTCCTGTTTGATGAGTAGGCCTAGGGGATGCACCATTAGATTTTTTTTTGGGGGGGGGCAGGGAGGTTGGACAAAGATTTGGTGTAAATTTCTATACAAATACAGAGGGTCATTAGGTGTAAGCTGATTTGCCTAAAAAAATGGGTTCCGTTGACAGGTCTATTGATGTGCACCAGTATATGGGAGTACCCCCGGCATCCTTTTGGTTAAATTCCATTTACTTGAATATTTGACAGTCAGACCTGTATTGTGTTTGTTTTTGGTTGTGTTCCATAATACTTCTGTAGGCCTAATGTGTTTGGTGAAGTTGGAAGGGAGATTTGCCTCATAAAAGGGGGTCTGTTGACATATCAGGTTCATGACGTGTACCGGTACCAATATATGGGAGTGCCCCCCTGTGCCTCATTTTGTTAAAGTTCCATTTACTAGAATTTTTGTACAGTCAGTCTTGTATTGTGTTTCTATTTGGCTGAGTTTCATAATATGTACTGTGTTCATGTTTGGTGGGAAATTTGCATCAGAAAAGGGGTCTATTGCCAGGTATAATGATGTGTACCAATATATGGGAGTGATCCCCCCCCCCAGCCTCCTTTTGGTTAAATTCCATTTACTAGAATTTTTGTACAGTTAGACCTGTATTGAGTCTCTTTTTGGTTCTGTTCCATAATACTTATATACTGTGTTTGGTGAAGTTGGGTGGTAGATTTGCCTCAAAAAAGGGGGTCTATTGACATATCAGCCTCAGGTAGGCCTACATGACGTGTACCAATATATGGGATGGGAGTGCCCCCTGCACAGTGACATCGCCCCGATATCTTCATAGTAGAAATCGCCATGGTAGGTTGAATCCACAGCCACACATGGCTATTTTATTCGGACCTTATGAGATGCATATTATTAGCGAAGTGACCTGACTAAGGCTATGACAATAGACGGGTAATTGATTTCTCGCTGTGTGACATGCTTGTATACGACATTGCGGTCAATGGTTAATATACTGTCTCCACTTGAGTGAGTGCCGCTATAGCCTGCTGCGCGCTGTAGTCCATAGGCCTACAGGACCAACGCAATATAAAATTGAGAGTTTTGGTCAAATTTTGAGTTCAAAGCGCACGGCCAATTTTCAAAGCGCACGCTAACGACTATAATATCTGTTCAACACGTATTTTCAAGTGTATGAGACCACATCTGGTTTCTTGAGAAAAATTCATTTACGGGAGATATTCATCATTTTCTAACTCAGTATCCGAAGATTTTCGTCTGATATCAAAATTGTGCATAGCAATTCACGTGTATCGATCCCGTGTATTCATTTTAATGTCTCTGCTGCACCAAATAATTATTAGCCAGGCGATGTCGGTGTGCCCTGTGCCTCCTTTTGTTTAAGTTCCATTACTAGAATTTTTGTACAGTCAGTCCTGTATTGTGTTTCTATTTGGTTGCGTTCAATAATAATAGACCTACTTCTGTACTGTGTTCATGTTTGGTGAACTTGGGCATGTTGGGTGGGATATTCTATGATTTCTTCTGTTGGATGAGCCAAGAGTCAGATCTGCTGTACTGTGTGTGTTCCTGTTAAGTGAAGGTCTGTATTACTCTTGTTTGATGAGTAGGCCTAGGGGATGCACCATTAGATTTTTTTTTTTTTTTGGGTGGGGTGGGGCAGGGAGGTTGGACAAAGATTTGATGTAAATTTCTATACAAATACAGAGGGTCATTAGGTGTAAGCTGATTTGCCTCAAAAAGGGGGTCCATTGACAGGTCCAATGATGTGTACCAGTATATGGGAGTGCCCCCCTCCCCCCGGGCCTCCTTTTGGTTAAGTTCCATTTACTAGAATTTTTGTACAGTTAGTCCTGTGTATTGTGTTTCTTTGGTTGTGTTCCATAATACTTACATTGTATATACTGTGTTTGGTGAAGTTGGGTGGGAGATTTGCCTCAAAAAAGGGGGTCTATTGACATATCAGCCTCAGGTACATGACGTGTACCAATATATGGGATGGGAGTGCCATTTCCCCCTGTGCCTCCTTTTGTTTAAGATCCATTACTAGAATTTGTGTACAGTCAGTCCTGTATTGTGTTTCTATTTGGTTGCGTTCCATAATAATAGACCTACTTCTGTACTGTGTTCATGTTTGGTGAACTTGGGTGGGATATTCTATGATTTCTTCTGTTGAATGAGCCAAGAGTCAGATCTGCTGAACTGTGTGTGTTCCTGTTAAGTGAAAGTCTGTATTACTCCTGTTTGATGAGTAGGCCTAGGGGATGCACTATCTGATTTTTTTTTTTGGGGGGGGGCAGGGAGGTTGGACAAAGATTTGGTGTAAATTTCTATACAAATACAGAGGGTCATTAGGTGTAAGCTGATTTGCCTCAAACAAGGGGTCCGTTGACAGGTCTAATGATGTGTACCAGTATATGGGAGTGCCCCCCGGGCATCCTTTTGGTTAAATTCCATTTACTTGAATATTTGACAGTCAGACCTGTATTGTGTTTCTTTTTGGTTGTGTTCCATAATACTTCTGTAGGCCTAATGTGTTTGGTGAAGTTGGAAGGAGTTTTGCCTCAAAAAGGGGTCTATTGACATATCAGGTTCATGACGTGTACCGGTACCAATATATGGGAGTGCTCCCCTGTGCCTCAATTTGTTAAAGTTCCATTTACTAGAATTTTTGTACAGTAAGTCCTGTATTGTGTTTCTATTTGGCTGAGTTTCATAATATGTACTGTGTTCATGTTTGGTGGGAAATTTGCATCAGAAAACGGGTCTATTGCCAGGTCTAATGATGTGTACCAATATATGGGAGTGACCCCGGCCTCCTTTTTGGTTAAGGGAGTGACCCCCGGCCTCCTTTTGGTTAAGATCCATTTACTAGAATTTTTGTACAGTTAGACCTGTATTGAGTCTCTTTTTGGTTGTGTTCCATAATACTTATATACTGCGTTTGGTGAAGTTGGGTGGGAGATTTGCCTCAAAAAAGGGGGTCTATTCAGCCTCAGGTACATGACGGTGTACCAATATATGGGATGGGAGTGCCCCCCTGCAGGGCCGTAGCAAGCAGGGCGGCCGGGGATGCCATGGCCGCCCCACTTTTTGAGAAATTTGTTATGTTTTTCTTTATATCTTTATTTCAATATTGGCGTATATTTGTATTTTGACCGCCCCACATTTGTGATGGCCGCCCCACATTTTTCAACCTTGCTGCGGCCCTGCCCCCCTGTGCCTCCTTTTGTTTAAGTTTCATTCAGACCTGTATTGTGTTTGTTTTTGGTTGTGTTCCATAATACTTCTGTAGGCCTAAGGGGTGGTGCAATAATTATGTGTACCCCAAGGGGTGAATTATAGGGGGGGGCAAAGATTTTTTGGCAGGCCAAAAGGGGGGGGGGCAAGCATTTTTGGCAGGTCGAAGGGGGGGGTCAAGCGATTTTTGGCAGGTCGAAAGGGGGGCAAGCAATTTTTGGCACAGATATTTTGGGCACAGTTTCGATATTACGCCCTAAAAAGGCGTAGGAAACGTTACGAACACGTTCAAATATGCAAAATGTCCTGCTCGCTGCGCTCGCATTATATGTTAAGACATTTTAAGGTTTTAAATTGGGTTCCCCAAAATCTTGCATGTGTAAGGGGGGGGGCAAAGATTTTTTGGCACGTCAAAAGGGGGGGGGGGGGGCAAAGGTTTTTTGGCACGTCGAAAGGGGGGGCAAAGGTTTTTTGGCACGGCCAAAGGGGGGGCAAGCGATTTTTGGCAGACCATTTTGAGAATTCACCCCCCCGGGGTACACATAATTATTGCACCACCCCTAATGTGTTTGGTGAAGTTGGATGGGATATTTGCCTCAAAAAAGGGGGTATATTGACATATCAGGTTCATGACGTGTACCGGTACCAATATATGGGAGTGCCCCCCTGTGCCTCATTTTGTTAAAGTTCCATTTACTAGAATTTTTGTACAGTCAGTCCTGTATTGTGTTTTTATTTGGCTGAGTTCCATACTATGTACTGTGTTCATGTTTGGTGGAAAATTTGCATCAGAAAACGGGTCTATTGCCAGGTAATGATGTGTAGGGATATTACTATGATTTCTTCTGTTGGATGAGCCATGAGTCAGATCTGCTGTACTGTGTGTGCTCCTGTTAAGTGAAGGTCTGTATTACTCCAGTTTGACGAGTAGGCCTAGGGGATGTACCATTAGATTTTTTTTGGGGGGGGGGCAGGGAGGTTGGACAAAGATTTGGTGTAAATTTCTATACAAATACAGAGGGTCATTAGGTGTAAGCTGATTTGCCTCAAAAAAGGGGGTCCATTGACAGGTCTAATGATGTGTACCAGTAGGCCTATATAGGAGTGCCCCCCCCCCCCGACCTCCTTTTGGTTAAGTTCCATTTACTAGAATTTTTGTACAGTCAGTCCTGTATTGTGTTTCTATTTGGTTGCGTTCCATTATAATAGACCTATACTTCTGTACTGTGTTCATGTTTGGTGAACTTGGGTGGGATATTCTATGATTTCTTCTGTTGGATGAGCCAAGAGTCAGATCTGCTGTACTGTGTGTGTTCCTGTTAAGTGAAGGTCTGTATTACTCCTGTTTGATGAGTAGGCCTAGGGGATGCACCATTTGATTTGGGGGGGGGCAGGGAGGTTGGGCAAAGATTTGGTGTAAATTTCTATACAAATACGATACAGAGGGTCATTAGGTGTAATCTGATTTGCCTCAAAAAAGGGGGTCCATTGACAGGTCCAATGATGTGTACCAGTATCGGGAGTGCCCCCCCCCCCCCGGGCCTCCTTTTGGTTAAGTTCCATTTACTAGAATTTTTGTACAGTTAGACTTGTATTGTGTTTCTTTTTGGTTGTGTTCCATAATACTTCTGTACTGTGTTCATGTTTGGTGAAGTTTGGAGATTTACCCCCTCCCCAAAAAAGAGGTCTATTGACAGGTCTAATGGCGTGTACCAATATATGACTTGAGAGTGCCCCCCGGCCTCCTTTTGGTTAAGCAAAAAAAAAAAAGGATTATGGGCGCTAGCGCCCTAAAAGCCATAAAACGTAGGAGTAAAAAAAAAAAAAAATTTTGACGAAATTTTATTAATGAGTAACTACTGTAACATTAACCATAGCTATATTACGTAACAACAGCACAATTAATATTTTAGATGACTCTTGCAATCTGTCGACAATCATACATAGCTTTGACTACATTTGCCGACAATCACATGGTTTTGACGACAAAAGTCAATTTTTGCCTACAAAATTGTGTATGGGGTGTCACACCCCATACACCCCCCCCCTGCTAGCGTCGCCCCTGCCTTGATTGCCTTGATTTTGACATGACACGTCACATTTGTTCATAGAGCATTAATGTGATTATTTATTGTTACATTATCTAGAGATGGAACCGAACCGAGACTGTGGGTCAATCTAGGTTGGTGCAAATTACATCTCAGACAATATAAAATCAACATTCTTTAATAGTATTTTGATTGTGACCTAAGGGCATTTTGTGATCCACAGCATCATCCCCCTACTTTTCTCAAAAAAGTTGAGATTTTTATATCACTGGAAACCTCTGGCTTTATACATAAATGTATAGGCTATACAAAAAATTTTGCAGATTAATTCGTTTAGCAAAGATATTGTGAAATTTGAATTTCGTTCTGGTATACCAGTACGAAATTATAACACATTGTCTATAATATGGTGTCTGGCTTTTGTTCACATGTGGTACAGTTGACCTACAGTTGTGTGCAAATATCTGGTGTTTTCATCCTTTTATTTAAATTAACATTCAAAACATTGTGACTTTATGAATAAAATTAATGCAGTGCCTGGACAATATGAAAGTTTCCTGCAAGAAAGTCAAATATAAGTTATAAGTCTCAACTATTGAGCTCATTGGTTGCGGTTTTAAGGCATGGGGCCATTTTTAAGCGATCTACAAAAAGTTTTTTGATACGTTCTTTGATTTCTAAAAAAGTAAAAATCGCAGTTTAACAAATAACGGTTAAAATGAAAGCCATTATTGTGGGGCTAATTATTGTATCAATTTGAAAGGCCTGACACCAATATAAACATTTGTTTCGGTGACCCAAGTTCATAGTCACAAACGTTCACGCACTTTTTACAGATGGCCTAGAATTGCATATTTCGGTTTCAGCGATTGCACGAAAAAAGGTTGTATGTTTTTGAAAAGCGTTTCCGCTTGGAATGTAGATAGTTATTGTTGATTTTACTGTTCGCGATTTTTATTTATGCACTCTTTAGCCGACAATTTTCAATGCATTTTACACGATAGAAATGTCGCTTGCATAAATACCGATATTTTAACAGTATCGGGTTTTTAAACCAAAATACCTTCCACATTAGTTCCCAAGAATTGGATGAAACCATAGATACCATATCAGACTGCAGGTGACGGATAGATTTTAAACTAGAATTAAAAGAATCGGCGTAGGCCCTCTCAAAATTTAGTTTCGAGATATATCGCCTTGTGCAATTTTGGACAGCTTTTTGGCTGTTTTGTATAACAAGGAAATGTTTTACTTACCCCAAACTTCTCACGTAGTCCTTACTCAATGTCCGTTGCTGTTTGGTATTATTCCAGTAATCCGATTTTAGTTATTTAATTGCATTTTAGCACAAGTTTGCACACCGAACGGTGTGCTATATTCCCAAAACTGATAATGGCGTCAGCTGGCGTCAGGCTCGCCTTATTTCAAACCAAGTCGTAGATGTGTGACACTAAATTCAGGGTTTTTATATTGGCAATTCAAACCTACGACAGATTTGGTGGTTTGCGATAGGCGATACCATTTTCCACGATTTTATGATATCCAGCTATATAGGCCTAGTATTTCATTTGATTACACTGAACATGGACATGGCTAAATCTCTACAGCCATCATGCACTGATCATTATTTTGCAGACCCGGCCTTTCGCATCGGTTCCACATGTAGTAGTCCTAAGCACCACATTAGATAATGTTAACAAAAAATATTTATAAAATATGCAGGGCCGGATTTACCATTGGGTCAGATGGACCAGGGCCCAGGGCCCCCGAAATCTGGGGGCCCAATTTGGCATGTGCATGTTTCTTTTTAGCCCGAATACACCATATTTTGCACCAAAATATGCTAACATTTTTTACTCGCTTCGCGCCCACTGGGCTTTTATAATTATAACAAAATTCACCTTCATTTTGGGCTAAAATTGTCTGAAATCGAAATGTTTCTCGCGCTTCTTGCGCAAATGTCTTAGTAAAACCCATCTTATTGTAGGCCCCTATTTGTAAACCAAAACTTGGTCACTTGAGTGCACATGCCTTCCCACGGTGAGTTTGGGGCCTCCGAATTTTGGCCTGGCCCAGGGCCCCAAAAAAGGTAAATCCGGCCCTGAAAATATATATACAAAATTAAATTCATGTTACATTTATATAGCGCTATGAATCAACTAGGCCGGTTGCAGCCGAACACGGCGCACACCTATCCGCTGCTAAGATTGTAATCACCAATATTATTACAATATGGAATTTTGAGCGCTATGAATGAGCAAGAGCCGCCTCCTGTGTGAAATCTGCTATGGGAGATTTGATGATCATATCTAGAGCAACACCTGTGTTGATTCAATTCAATGCCTCTCTTTTATCTATTGACCTCAAATAAAAGGATTCGAACCATTATAAATAGCGTCCCTGACCTAATTTGACACATATTTAATGAGGCGAAAAGGGATTGGTCTGGAATATATGCTTGACTGAACTCAATGCGATCAGTACACTGTCCTATGCCTTATTGTGATGAGGCGGGAGTTTTAAAAACACGGCCCCTGAACATAACATAAAGCCCGAACATATTTCCAGACAAGGAACAATAGCCATAATACAGACAAACTGTCTGGCAATGACGTCACAATAGTCTATAGTATGATCAGTACAGAATAGTCTGTGATCGTCTACAGTATAATCAGTACTAAAAGTCCAGAGCGATTTTTCATTTATTTTCTAAAATTAAAAGAACCACTTTTCAGCGGGAATTTTTGTAAGTTGCACAGCTGAAGTTGTGAAAGGGTTGAAAGACTACAATATTACGGCATAAACAAGAATATGTTTGTTTGGTCTTTATTCCTATAGGCACATCCCTTAAAATTACCATTTTGTGTGTGTGGCAATTATGGGGACTTTGTCTTTAAAATTAGGTTATATTGATCAAAATTCCCAATCATAGTGCATGTAGGAATGCCTTTAAAGCCTCCTCTGTAATCATGCAGAACTCGCAAACGCAAAATCAGAATCAACTGTAATTTTGGGAATAAGCTTTTTTCATGGATATACTGAAAATGAAGATGCTAGGATCACAAAATACTCCTTTAATGTACATTGTAAGGCGCATGAAAGTTGATTCCGAGTTTATCGCCCCCCGCCCGCGTCACTTTTTGGAAACCAAAAATACCCGCGTCCAATTTTCAAAACTGCCAAAATAATTCATTATTTTCAAATTATCAGTGTTTTCACCAGTTTTAGCAATTGGAAACATATATTTTTGTTTGTAAAACATATAAATTCATAACTTGGAAGCAAAACCAGGCTCTTTTCTAACTTTTCTAGTCCCTGTCCATATAAAAACATGTTTATAACTCACACGTATGAGTTTGGCTTTAAATCAACATGCATTTTAGGTCAATAATGAAATCTGATGAAATAATGAAAAAATGAAAAATGAAAAAGTCACCTCACCAACATGGGGAAAAAAAGGGACGATAAACTCGGAATTGACTTTCATTGGCCTAATGGTTTTTTTTTTATGAAATGCAATTTCATGTCAATGCAATAGTATCTGAAAATAGTCTTTGTTCAAATTATTTTAGCATGCCATACCATATTTTTAAGGTGGCAAGCTCTGCACAGAATATTGCTCGGGATATTGCTTTACTGAAAATGATTATAATTATGTGTAGGCCTATATTTATGATCAGAAAAGGTTAGATTTTGACATAAGCAATTTGAATTATTACAGGGATAGGTTTTTAATTGCCAATATCACAAAATAAGAAAATTTCATTTTATTTTTAAATATAGCCTATATTTCTCTTCTTAAATTATCCATGCCTAGGGATAACAAAAGTGGCCTCATTTTTTGCAATCCTATAATTCATCACTTTTTAGAATTGCTGATTTATAAAATAATTTTTAATAATAAAATAATAGTTCCACTGGGTTTTTTAGTTGGGAAACAATCCCAAAAGGAAATAAAAACACTGGAAAGTGGTGCAAATTCTGACTTTTGCTCATAAAATAATATAAAACATAATTCCTTACTTTTTCCTCATAAAATATTATATAATGTACAAGTAAACAAAAATTTGCTAAGCGATGAAAAAAATCCTCACCTTTTTCCTCACAAAATAATAAAAAACACAATAAAAAAAAGTTGCAGAGTGTTGAAAAAATCCTCACTTTTTTCCTCACAAAATAATTTTTTTTAAACCATAAGAAATCTAAAATGTAACATGATCTGGTCCATGGAGGCCAAAGGTGGCAAATTTGAAACTGAGATAAAGGCAAAAATATGGAGTAAAAAACAATAAAATAGATAAGAAAATGCACATCACAAAACCTCATAACTTTAGAACCAAGTATACGAGACTTTTGGTGTTTTCAGTATAATGATAGCCTAATGTTACTACAAGGTAAATAATTTAATATAGTAACTCAATTTTCAAAAATGCCTCCTTGGCTTTTGGCCCCGTCACAAAATTGCTAAGTGATGAAAAAAATCCCAGATTTTTTTCATCACTTAGCAAATTTGTCATCAAAAATAATATCAAACATACTAAATAAAAAAGTAGGGATTTATTTCTTGCTTCCCTTAAAGTTCAAAATTGAAAATTGCAAAATATTTAATTGTTTTGTCCTTTAAAATTGCTTTTAATGACTTTTACTTTTACATGAATCATATCAACAATAATGATGAATAAACAAACAACATAACTGCACCTTATACTACAGTGTATGTGTAAAAGTAAGCATAGTAATAAAATAATTAAATGCCGGCTCCAGGCAAAACGGGCTGATAATTGGTTGTGATAACTAATACTAAATAAAGAAAATAATAGATAATTAATAATTAATAATTAAAAGTCACCTCGTCCTATATTTAAAATCTTGAACAGTAAACTCAGAATCAATTGTAAAGGGCCTTATCTAAATAAATCCACACTTTTCTATTTAGTATGTCTCTTGTTTTTTGACTTTTTGTGTGTAGGCCTATAATTTTTTGTAAGCCTCATGGTTTCTTCTGGTGAAAATGAAAAAATATCTGAAAAATCTGGCAAATTTTTAAGCTGCCAAAAATATTGTTGACTTGCCCAGGACATGGAAGTACTCCAGTGAAACTTTATAAGGTAGGTGCTGGTCTGTCAGTGTCATTCAGCAACTAACTTAATTCATTTTACCAATTAATCTATGATTTTTAATACTTCAATAATTATATTTCAATGGAGCTATCTCAGCATGTTGAGTCCAGTGAGTGGACAAGTGAATGATTGTGATGTGCATGACTGCATAAAATTACCACTGTGTATACCCACTGATAAATCAGCATATCATTATGTGCATGGTGATTTGGTTAAAATTGTGAGCACAAGGCCAGGTATTATGTAATAGTAATGTTATCCAAGTTTGTCTGATTATTTAAAGTTTCAGACATGTAAATGTTTGTGGCAGTATATATTTTTTCGCAAATTGCAGAAAGTACCAGACAGCATCATCTGGCTTGGCAAAAGTTTATTCTTAGTCAGTGGGTCTAGTTTGTAGACTCTATAGTGTTATTATTAAAACTGGACCCATTGAGTGATCCCAGCGAACCTGTAAACAAATTAAAAATTATAATGCTTAGAAGTGAATGATAGGTCATTCAAATTGTCATGGTATTTTTGAAATGAGAAATTTGGCAAAAAACAACAACAAAGAAAACAGCACTCAGCAGCGGCAAGTCTATTTTGCATAACAGATTGTGCATAAAACTGCATAAACCTGCATACCAAAATGCCAAAGATTTTCAGGCTAACTGAGTAAAATTATAAAGAGCTATGTAGAGCTTTATGCCTGCCTTAAATATACTTCCAAAATCATGGTGATGGTGATCCTGGTAGTAGACTTTTTCCTTCGATAAGCGTTAGACTTGTTTCAAGTCTTTGGAAGCAAACTAGCCTCATTTCCAATGACATAGTTCAATAGCCTCATACAACAGTATAGTGCTTAAAATGCAAACTCAAGTTGTGGAGTATGAGTTTCTGTATACCCAAGGATGTGAGATCCTGCAGGCAAGGTCTTATTTATGGGCTTGGCAAATAGGATAGGTAATAGGTAGGTGCCAATAATATAAAACAAAACATAATTTCCATGATCCCGAATGATTTCCAAGCATTCAGTATGTTCTGTAGAATTTTCATTGTACTGTTTAGCATTAAACAAAAATGAACACATAGCAAGTTCATGCTAATTTATGTGGGGCATTGTGTGGTATGGTTTAATGTTTGTCATCTTAGTCTATCTGTATAACATGAATGTTATACAAAAATGTTGTCAAGTAAACTTAATGTCAATAATATCATTTCCAGATTAAATTAAAATGAGAGGTTCAAAACTCCAGAACATTCCAAGCAATGATGTAGCTGGAAGTAGTACCTCACAGGATTTGTGTTGTTTCCAATTGTTTTTTGTGGATTAATATGGGCAGTGGAAAGTCGAAATCATGGACACAGAAAAGCTAATCCATGCACATTTCAATTTCTTTTTGTTTTATAGTGGATATAAGAAAACATATAGGCCTATAATATTACTCTGTTTCTTCTTCATTAAGTTCATTCTCAGTCTTGGATATCGTATACTAGGCCTATAAAAGTAATATTGTTATTGGCCTACCAAATTACACAACGCAAATTTGATGAAATAATGCATCAGTTTACTAGTATTTGGGAGAGGGGGTCTCAAGGATTATATGTGTACACAAAAAGTTGCAATTCCGACAAAAGTCAGAAAAGTCTCATTTCTGAAAAAGTCCCTCCTCCATTTTTTTTTAAAAACTCGGACTAGAAAAATGTTTTTATTTTTACTCAGCCCAAACACATGCACAGTGAAAATTTGCACTCCACAAACTATCTTCATTAATTTTACATTAGGAGAAGAATTTTAGAAGTATCTTTGGTGAAATCAGGGATGGAAATGTGATAGAGAAGTCAAGATATCCAGAAAGTTACGGGTAATAACTTAGATTCAGGTAATTGAACAACAATTCAAGAGCATAGCTGAGATTTTTGCTAGAGGGGTTAGCCTGTGTAGGGCGGGGGTGTAAATCTAGCAAGAAGCGGTGGTATGGGGGACGAGGTGCGACGCCCCTACATCACCAAGTAAGTCCTCTTTTCAGAGTAAAATTATCAAAGAAGGTCCCAAGTAAAAAGAAGATTTCACAAAGGGACCACTTTTCATGCTAACTTGAGCTGTTCAAAATATCCAACAAAAGTACATTCTTTTAATAGATGAAGCAAGATGAAGTAGGAAATTCTGCACTTCTTCCTTGCAAAAACAGCATGTCATGTACAGGCCTGTTTGTGTAGATGTTACGCACTTTTTGAGGGATAAAGAAATGAAAGAATCATTAATTATTGTTTGCCTTCAGCATGTTAAGGGGGCTATCATTTTCTTCAGAAGGGTATTCCCAATT
This sequence comes from Amphiura filiformis, assembly GCF_039555335.1. Classification (NCBI taxonomy): domain Eukaryota; kingdom Metazoa; phylum Echinodermata; class Ophiuroidea; order Amphilepidida; family Amphiuridae; genus Amphiura; species Amphiura filiformis. Next base: position 13,792,104 of record NC_092636.1, read on the forward strand.
TACAAAAAGTTGCCGTCAATAAAATTGCAACCCCCACCCATTTTGTCAACAAAAATTTTATGCCCACCCCACCACTGATACACCTTGCCCCTAAACAGGCTAAAATTGTATTGAAATCAGTCTTTTTCAATAAAATAAACATACTATCTGTGGTCATCTTGTGACTCCCTACATTTTGGTCATTAAAATGTTATGACCCCCCTCATTTTTCTTTTCAAAATTTATGACTCCCAATATATTTGGGACCTCCTTCCGAAGAAAATGATAGCCCTTTAAGCTCCTTAAAATATTGTCATCCACAATCACCATCCTTGGATCTACGAGTAGCCTATATAGTGATAAGATAAATCTCATGGAATATTTGTACAGATCTGTACTTTCTCTTTCCCTTAAGGGCTGGAGCAGTGTTCGAAATAGGGCCGGCCATTGGCCTGTAACGTTTTGGCTTGGCCGGTAACTTTTCTGACTAGTAGCGTAGTTGCAGGCCCGGCTGGCCGGTAACTTTTTACTTACCGGCCCGGCTGGCCTGTAACTTTTTGAGGCATATTTCTAACACTGGGCTGGGGTATGAACGTTTGGACAGTATTTATTGTGGGACATTAGAGCACAAGCCGAGAGGACTAAGGGCAAGCGTTTTTTGGCACACATTTAAATAAAACTCTCTAAAAACAGTACGGAATGAAACGCTTAAATATGCAAATTTTTCTTGCTAGCTCGCTGCATGCACTTGCAATATATATCTAGACCATTTAGGGGCTATGTAATATTACTATGAGCCCCGAGGGTAAAACTAGGGGGAATTTTAGGCACACATTAACCATGGTTAATGGGGCGCCTTTTAATGTTCTAAAAGTCTTTAATATACATAAGTATACATTTTCAGAAAGAAAATGATGCAAGACTAAGCACAGCAGATGTGGGCAGAAATGAGCAGTTTTTGAGAAAAGAGCTACATTTTGATTTTCCATGTCAATATTTCTGTTCTGACCATAACAACTTTCTCTTAATAACAAAGTTGATGAAAATTGCATATTTGTGTTCAAAAGACAAAAAACTATGATGATATTAGTTTTAGAATTTTTTTTTCTTCGTTTTAAAAATATGGGTCAAAAAAGGTCAAAATTTGAATTAAAAAAAATTGTCCAAAATGTTGGATATTTTAATATGGCATAGCAACATTTACTCTAATTCGATAACTGAGGCCTACAGCGCAAGTCTTCTACATGTTCAATTATCTCAATCATATAATTTCACTCTGGTCCTATGTAAAAATGTACCTATGTACAAGTATTAAACTATACATTTCTCTTGACATTTCCTCAACTGCTCCCCAGGTGTTGCTAGCTCTATTCCCTTTTCAATACTTTTTTAAGTACATTTATTTTTGTCCAAATCTGTTTTATGGCCATAACTAGCCCTAGGTTTTTTTATCACTTTTTATGTACTATTTGCCAATTTTAACTTGAAACTTGAAAATGACAATTTTTCACACACAATAGCCAGAAGCAAAAGATAATTCATTTTGCTCTTGATCACGGACTTAACACTTTACAGGAAGTCCATCACCACAATATTTTTTTGACATTAATATTAATTTTTTTTAATTACAAAACACCACACCCCCCCCCCACATCACCAAACATAAGAAATCTCAAACCCCATGATACACAGGGCAAAATGGAAATTAACAAACACACAACAATTTAAACCATCATTCAACAATCATCCCTACTCTCTAAACAACACACATCAAGCATTGCAGCCATGTTCAAGTGTCACGTACATACATGTACCATTGGCCTGCCAAATGGAAAACCAGGAAAAAAATTATTTCAGAGGGCTTCAAAGATCAATCATCCTTTTTTTTAAATTAAATTAAGACAGACACAATGTTGAAAAGAAATCTACACCACTGATGACTTTACATAAATTTGCCATGGAAGTCACTATTGAAGGATAAAAGTTTGTTAAAGCTTAGGATTTCACACTTTTATTGAACCACATTTCTAAACATGCTTGATTCCGAAACCCCTATAGTTTTGAACTGCTGTCCGCACACCCCTGGCTCTGTCAAGTTGAATGCCCCCGGGATGGAGCAATCAGTAGCTGTATACACCAATCCGAGAAGCGTTTACTGTATTTGGCCCTCTATTGACGGCAACACAGATGTACCAGAGCGGAGATTTAATTCGTAATTCAATACTCATGATTGTGTATTGAATATCACTGTTGTGTACAATTCCCGGGTACAATTCTGTATAGCACACAATAAATAATGGATGGAACCCCCGACCTCGGGACACCGCAGTTTTACATCGGGGACACCGCAGTAATGGCGAAGTCGGATAGGTGTATACATATCAGGCCTGGCTGTCACTGGTCACTACACTGCAATAGGAATTTTAAACACTTTTCTAAACAATATCTTGCACCATGTCTTTAAGGAATTTGATAGGCTGTGTAAAAGAATTTAACACATGATGTCTAAATTGGAATTTGACATTGGTTTTTAGGAACTAAACACTTTTCTTACACAAAGTTTCTAAACATGTGTAGCATTTAAATATGTTTAAAAACAGGGGTGCAATTCCTTAATACACTTTTTGCAGTGTAATATTAAATAACAAAGAAAAGGCAGCATAGTAAACAGGCAACAAATAGTAACAGTAATGCTGTGGCCAGTCTCTCTTCTTTTTTAACTTTATCCAAAGCGAACACTCCCAGGTATGCATGACCAGAGATTTTTAAAACATATGGGGGAACAGGATTTGCTCTTTTGAGCAAAACAAAACCCTACTAGGATTTGTGTGATTCATGTTTATTCTCAGAAAAGGATGCATAATTCTAATTTGTGTTTTTCTGGTCACCTGTGTACACTTTCACCCGGCCGGCCCCACACCCCCAACCCCCACATATACACAACCACCCCACACAGTTCACAGACAAAGCAAACCGCACGCATGAACCTTGTATCCTTGATTTACATGTGTAGTTTTCAACAAATTAAAGCCCCCCTACACTTTGTTAAAAATCATGTAAAATTAGCCACTTTTTGGCAATCTCTGAGCCCCCCACAGAAAAGATCCTGGCACGCCGGTGTGTAAAATACAATTTCCTGCATGTTTCCCTTCTCCATTCGTACCTGGCTGAGGGTTCTGATATTTTATCATTCTCAGCGTCTACACAATACAGTAAAAAGTGAATATAACATTTACATTTGTGAATTTAAAAATGCACATTACGTCTTTCTACCTGGAGACTTTTGAAAAAATCCTGTCATGAGCTGTCAGCCTAGTATTGCCATGGGCTACGCAGCATGTGCACCATCAGCTGTCACTATGACCAGTATGAACAGGTGGGCGTGTGAAGCTTGCTCATGGACCATGGACGGAACTACTTTGTTTTGTTTAGGCTTGTTCAGTCACTATCTATGTTCAGACGGGAGCTCACCTCTAGCGTATGCGTAAACACGCCGGAGGTATTGCGAGGTCACCATAACTTGTCCACACAGTCCCTCCATAGACTGTAGAATGTCGGTAAATCTTTCCCAGTTTCGTGTACACTAAAAGTTGGTAAAAGCCTCGAATCCCGCCTCGAATACTCAAGATGTTCTCCTCGCATGCTACGCTATTATTTTGTTCAATTTTCTGGGTCTTTTCCCAGTATACCCGGGTGTTCACTGGCATGCTGGAATCAACTCAATAATTTTGGCAAAGGGCATATTTTAATATTATTATTTTAATAATATGACTCGCCCGATGACTCGTTCCCGGGATCGGTATGCATGACAGTTCAAACTCAAATTTAAACAAATCTCTTGAAAGTTATTTTTAAACTCAAAGTTTTGCACACCCCAACCCACCAACCATGTTAAATTTGCGTTCATACTATACACGTGGCATACCTACTCTGAAGTCAGTCATTCATTCAACCCCGGGCATTGATGTTTACCATGTTTACAGAAATACATCCGTCTCGAGTCCATGACCTTTGTAAATTAAAAGCTGATTTTACACTCCCACTTTGACACTGAGCGACAAGCGATCGGTTTTGGGACTACAGATGTATGCTTGTGAATTTATGAGGCTCTATTTCATTGGTCGAAAACAATCGCTTACCAGTTCTATGAACCTGAGAGACGCCGGGTCGGGTCGCGCCGGGCCAAGGATGATGAAGGCACGTGGTTGAATGAATTGGATAAACAACACGGCCAAACTTCAGCAATTTACATAAAATACTTGTTTAATGGGCTACAATACAACAAAGAGAACAGATGCAGAAGCAACACATTAATTTATTTTTGGCTGATTTATAATTTATTTTATTTATTTTTCTGGCTGATATTTCTAATTTATATTGAAATGCAGGAAAAAATGACGAGAAAAAAATATTTTAGGATTCGTCCCCTTTGTTATTAGTTTTCATATTGTCTTAGTTTTTACAATAATTTTAACATGTAGGTCTACCATTGTCTACCGTCCATCTGAAATGTGATTATTATTCAGTGTGCTTCAAATTTCAAAATCATTTAGATCTCATACTACATGTATATACCGTACTCAAAAGTCCTGGTCCTGAGTTTAAATATGCATATTGTAAAACACTTAAATTTCGCGGGTACTTTATTTCGCAAATTGAGAAAATGCAGGATATTTTGAGGGATTTAAATCACAAATCCAGAAGATTTAATGTTAGTTTCAGTGTAAATTTTATATTTCACATGGGATTTAATTTCACAAATTTCAGGTCCTCGCAAAATTAAATACCTCGTGAAATTTAAGTGTTTTACAGTACATATAAAAAAATATCAACTCATTGGTAACATTTCCTTTAAAATTCACCTGGAGTGTACTACGAAAAAACCCCGTTCTACAGCCCCGAACAACCCAGATTTAGCCTTTTGGATTTTTTTAGATGAATTAGAATTCAAAAACAGTCATATTTTGGCGTAAGTGTTAATTTTTACCGAAAGTTTTTTTTTTTTAATCAATATTTTTGGGATCATATAGCCACTTCCAGAAGGGAAAAAAATCCAGATTGACCGAACCAGTCTGTCTGTCTGTCCATCCATAGAACCTGGGCGGGCGTAGGCCCTATATGGAACAGAGTTTTTTAGACACAATTTTTTTTGTAATTAGTATTAATTAATCAAATATAAATTGTTCTCATGCAGTTCTGATATTACCGTAGTGTCCTTTTGAAATGTTCATCTGTGCATTTTAATGTGTTCATCAAGTATGGTTTGTGTTATTTGTGTATGAATCCTCGATTAGGCTAATGAAAGTCAATGTTATGTTTAGCGTCACCCGCCCGCTTTGGATTTTCTGGCGCGTTTGTGATGCCAAAATCCCAAAACAGTTCATTATTTTGTATTTTGTACACAATTAGTTTCCAGTGGGGACACGAGCACAAATGCCAATGATAAATCAACCTATTCCAACATAAGAAAGAACTAAAAACAAGATTCTGTTATCAAATTGAACTATAATTGGCCATTACCCCAAGGAGGGCTGGTTTGGGACCAATAATGTGGACAGTCATTTAACAATTTATGGCCTTTTTAACTGGTAAGAAAGCTGGTATAAATACCTGGATGGTGAAAAATATTTTTAATACAAATTTGTTGGTTCATATGCCTTCAAAAAAGGCATACTGTTGATTAGAGCTGTTTTAATAGAATATTGGAGGGTATATAGTGCGACAAGTGTTGATGAAGTGGCTGCTATTTTGTAATTAATGAAACGTTGCAAAATAATGAATAATGAATAATGAAAAAGTTGCCTCATTGTGGTTTGAAAAAAATGTTACGCTAAACATAACATTGACTTTCATTAGCCTTAGACCTCGAACTCTCACGGAAACTCTCAATATCAAGTACAATATTAAAGATCCATCCACTAAAATCCTGCAGGAAATTTCCTCTAACGTTCACACTTCACAGCTAGACGAGTATTTTGATCATTTCTAATCAAGAATTCATTGTTGCTCCTCAATTTCTTGTGTCAAATGAATTAAAACCCACAAACACCTGCATAGTCTATATTGGTTCCAACTAAATGGTATTTGCATTGACATACATCTCTGATACATGTCTAGGCCTATAGCTTGATATGGTATTCTGGACCTGTGAGCAATGAAAAAAAGAAAAGAAAACAAGAATGGTGTTAAAAAAAAATAAGCTTGTTACAAGTCTCAACTATATTATAGTAGGCCTAAAAATTAAAAATATCTGTCCATTGCAAAATATCAGCTTCATGTGAATTTGTGTTATTTATTTTCCCTGAGTTAGAGTCTAGTCAAAACATTTATCCAAATACCAAAGTACAGTGAGGGGTCGAAGCGTGCATGGACATTTTTGACAGTGTGTGTAGTATCATCACTGACGTATTTTTATGCTTGCTCTCGAATTCGTCTTAAAAAACTAGTCCAATGATTTTAGAAGCATTGGCAAACTCCATTCCATTTCAGAAAAAAAAGTCGGATCATTGCATGCATGCATGTTACAGCATGTAGCCTAATATTTACAATGTACTTCAAAAAGCATTTATGATGCGATGACAATGGCACTGTGCCAATATACACATGTTTTACTACTAGTAATACAATTCAAGATTCAGGTGTCATGAAAGTTGAAGCATCTTTCGAAGTTCTAGCGAATAAATAATATCATCCAGTCGGTCTTAACTCTTTAATACAATCAAATTTTAGTGTACATAAAGAATCATACTCACAGAAAAGTATATAATTTGCAGGCAAAAATTGAAGTTTCAATCACAGTACGTCTGAATTCTGCCGCGAAGAATAATGTTGCAACTTCGATGAAGGGTTGCCAAAAGATTTCAGCCCGAATCGCGGGTCAAATAATCGAAAAGTCGCCCAATTTTTCTCTTTACCATTGGTTTCTATGGGACAGGAAACTATCGGAAGTCGCGGGAGCCAATGTTGAAAAGTCGCCCAAATTTTTTCTTAACCATTGGTTTCTATGGGACAGGAAATTGTCAAAAGTCGCGGGGAAAATCTTCAAAAGTCGCCCAATTGGGCTACCAAATCGCGGGTTTGGCAACGATCGATCATGTTGTTGGTGAACTGTTTACATTCATTGACGCGCATTAATATGATTATTACTATTATTGTGATGCATCGTAAAGGGGAGTATTTGTGTTTATTGTGGGTTGTTGATCATTTCAAAGAAGAAAATGCCACATCAATTGAAATGCATTGCATGTATTTCAGATTGATATTTATTATTATAATATTTGTTTGTTTTGAATTATTTACTGAGAACTATCTGCAGTGCGTAACTTTTTCACTTCATGGTCAGCACAACAATTAGTGCATCGTCTAGACATCGAGTTTTACTATCCAGTCAAATGCCTCGGGGCGCGGCTGCATATGGTGTTATTGATAAGGAATACCAGCTGCAAGAGTAAAGTTAGGGAAAATAATGACCGTCGATTCTCAACTAATCGCCGGTCGGAGCTGAAAAAAAGTCTCCAGGTAGCTAAACCGTAATGAATATTTTAAGTCTGTCAGACATGCAGACCTACATGTTAAATAAAGTAGAGGAGTTGAATTTGTCTTTGGTGGAAATTCTGCGGTCAGTGAGTGTTTTGCATACAAGCAAGTACTTTACAGTAGGCTATGCTTTTTAGTGATAAACTTTTCCTGACTGACCGACCGACCCAAATTCTGAAAGTGATCTATGGACAAGCAAACAATTTATTTTTTGGCCTTATTGTAGGGAAGGCTTCTGTTCGTTTTGAGCTGAAATAACAAGTTAAAGTGAAAAAACCCTACCGGTTATTTTGACCGTTTAACATGCAGTTCGATGGGAGGGCATAAAGTCATAATTTTATGAATTATGACTTCATGTCAAACTTTGCTTTGACTTACAAACACAACAAATTTGGCCAATTCCAATTAGGTGGACGTTGGGACATGTGTAAACATTTATACAAATATGCCAAAAAATCAGGTTTGAAAAAAAAAACCAATTTCATATAATAAGATCGTAGATTAGGACTTTTACAAATAATTCTTAGTTTCCTGTTTCCCGTCCGCATCCAAAGTAGAGAATTGCAAAATATTTAGGCCTAATTATTTTATTTTTATTTTGGATTTTCTCTTTTAAAGTAACTTTTAATGACTTCCAGTTGCTACTTTCTGACTTTGATCATGATGAATAAACTAACAACATAACTGTACGATTACTCCTGTATAAAATTAAACATAGTTGTAAAATAATTAAATCCATGCTCCTAGTCAAAACGGGTTAATGTAGATATAAGTTGCGACCGCTTGTTTTAAAATTAAAATAATAGATAATTAATAATTAAAAGTCACCTCATCCCTTGTTTTCAACCATGAAACAGGGGATTTCTTTTAGAATACCCTACCACTGTAGATTTTCAATGGGGGTCTTTTATGAACGACCCATACACACGTACAGTGTGAATGTAAGAAACAGGAAACTATGAATCAATTGTGAAGGGCCTTTATATGGCTTTAATTTTTATTATATTGACAATGGTGTTATTTTTAAAATTTATTCCTCCTGTATTTGTATGTGTGCTAAGGGGACCCAGGGCTGCCTGCCATGAATAATTTTCAGGGATAAAATGGGTACATCAAAGAGTAAAGTGTCCTTAAAATTACTATTGAGAAAATTAATGGGGACCAACATTTGGCTTTGCTCCCTCACACTGAATCTTGGCTATACTATACTGATGTATGCTGCACGAATCAAGTGACACTTCCCTGGTTCCTGCCCACATGTGGGTTCTGTCTAGTACTAGTATGTCACACACACAAACACCACTCCAGGACACCACTACACATGACCGTCCATGACTGCTCTCTGATGTCTGTGTTTTCAGAAAGTATTAAAGTACTTTCCTGCAAAACCATTCACCTAATATAAGGTGAAGGACAAGCCTGTAAAGTAAGATATTTTCAATGCCTGAAAAATTTGCAAGCATTGAAAAATTCATGTAATTTCCAGAAGTCAGACCAAAAAAAAAATCTTTCTATTTAGTTATCTATTTCTTTTCAAAATTTGAAAATGCAGAATTTGAAAATGTGGTTTAATTACTGAAAAGTTTTGAATTGTAAAAGTTCTATGCAACAAAATGCATGCATTGTGGACTGACAAGAGCCCTTCATCCATTCATATTCAACCTTGTGCTCAACCAACTCAGATTTCACCCAGTCAACATGGTCAACTTTCTTTCACCAACAACTGCCAGTGCTGCTAGAGTATACCATACCATTAAAATCTATGAGTATACATGCATAATTTCTATCTTTTCTCAAGGTTATCTATGAATTTGACAGGTTGCTAATTGATGCAATAACATTATATGGCATGTAGCTTATTATAACATGGATTTATCATGTTTCTAGCCAACCTTCCACTGCAGTGGTCAAACGGGCCTTCTAGTTTTGGGGTCAGTTGACCGGCAAGTCTATTTTGCATAACAGAATGTGCATAAAACTGCATAAACCTGCATACCAAAATGCCAAAGATTCTCAGGCTAAATGAGTAAAATCATGTAGAGCTCCCAAGAGTGAGGAGTTGCACTGCATTTGTTTATGCCTTGTACTTCCAAAATCATGGTGGTAGACTTTTTCTTCGATAGCGTTAGACTTTGTTTCAAGTCTTTGGAAGCAAACCAGTCTCATTTCCAATAACATAGTTCAATAGCCTCATACAACAGTAAGTGCTTAAAATGCAAACTCAAGTTGTGGAGTATGAGTTTCTGTATACCCAAGGACGTGAGATCCTGCAGGCAAGGTCTTAAATATGGGCTTGGCCAAACTACTATAAAGGAAAGGTAGGTGCCAATAATATAAAACAAAACATAATTTCCACTTTTAAGAATCATGATCCCAAAAAAGTTGCAATTCCGACAAAAGTCAGAACAATTTCTCCTCCATTTCTTTTTTGAAAACTCGGACTAGAAAAATGTTTTTATTTTTAATCCTCCCAAATTTACGTAATTTTGGGTTTTTTCCCTCAAAAGTGGGGGGCAAAAAAATGGGGGGGCAAATTCCCCCTTGCCCTGCCACTGTAATCTTATAAAAATGTTACAAATTAATATCAGACTAATATTTATACCAGGCAGGCGAGCAATACAAAATCATTTTAAACTTCTGCAATTTCATGTCTAATTGACCTTGGTATTGGGTATTGACCAAGTCCAAAATTGTGTGTATTTTCTATCACCATTACCATGGTTACAGATCCAACATGCAACTCAACACAGTATCAGAAATTTCCTCAACTGACTTGAGACATAATATGACAAGCTGAAATGATAAATATAAACACAGACATCCTTGGAACATGAGGCCTGTTAAAACAATTAATACCACAAATTATAACACCCACATGAGCTAACACAAACATGCTTTATTCCACAATACACTTGTACAGGCATAGAATGACCTTTGAGTCTGTTGGGTAAAAATCCCATACTCTTTAACTTGAGGTCAACTTTTAGCTATATTTATTGAATGGTGTTAATGAACTTTGCCATAGGAGATGAGGTTATTTTGGCAGACACTGTAACTTGTAGGAATGAATAACTCCCCAAGTCCTCTGTCCTTTTAGTCTGCAAATCCCATTATGCAGTTATGCACTTTCTGATATGCAAAATAGACTTGCCGGTCAGTTGACTGCTATGCATTCCTTTTTAATAAACTCTTTACCATGCAGCTATGCTGCCATTCTTCCGGGGCCATTCCATAAAACACAACACACTTCAGCGTCCGCTCCGCCCGGTCTGATGGGAGTGGTTCTTGTTCTGATCTTGTCAGATGAGTTGATATTGAAGTATGAAGTTTCAAAAGAGGAGTTTTTGGGTGGCTGTATCAACATGATCAAGTTATTGCAGTGGCGTAAGCATGGGTCATCATATTGGGGGCACCGACCATGATTGGGGAGCACCAGGTCTGTTTGGGGGACAAGTTGGGTTTTTTTTGGCTATATTTTCCTATGGGATTTTTCAAATTTTACAATTGATTTGTGGGGGCACGATGCTTTCGCCACTAGAGGTAATGTGTGTGTTTTCCAACTGGGAGATTCACACACCACATTCAAACTGGGGAAATTTTTTTACACAAATCTCACAGCAACCGCCATACTGTGGAGGTTGCTCTAATCAGAAAATGACAGGTGGTATACCCCCCTCTATGGCTCAAAAACCCCATTTTTGAGGTTATCTCCAACTGTGGAGCTCCACGGTTGTTAGCAGACTCCACATTGTGAATGTGACAAAACACACACACCTCCACAGTTAGAACCATTTACAAACGCACCTCCACACTTGGCAGCATCTACAAGAGGGGGGATTGCTTGGTTGAATCTTTAGTACTAAGTACTATTATTCCTGTGTAGGGTGGTTGTGTGTATGTACGGGCCGGGGTGTGTGAACATCTTCAAAATTGAAAGCTATTGTATAAAATGTGCTCTGAATAATTAGCACAGAACAACCACTGAGACATCCTAGCCCTATTCATGGAAGGCAGACATTTAATACATACATACTACTATTAATTTACTACAACATTTATAAAGCACCTTTTCGAGATAAGTTTCAAAGCGCTAGTAAGCAAAACACAAAAGATCAAAAATATAAACATTAAACAATAATTAAATATATTGGTGATATACATGTTTCATGAGAAGAACAAAGAGTTTAGGCCTTATAAAATTAATGTTTTGGTTCTCGTCCCCTCCCTCCTCAATTTCTGGGATTTGTCAGATTTTTTTAAAATAGATTTTTCAATTATTTTAGACTTTGGAATGATTTATGAATTTTTCATACATATAAATAAGTTTATTAGAGAACACGGATCACTTCCAAGTCTTTTTGTGGTACTCTAGGGGTTTATCCTCAGAATCTCACATTTGAAAAAAAAAAAGTGCCTCATCGCTTCCTCAAGCACTGTTGGAAAAGACCGAAAACTACTGACAATGCTGATTTTACATCGAAAAAAAAAAACAAAAAAACAAAAAAAACACCTCCCTCCCTCATCAATTCATGAAAATCCTCTGGACGAGAACCAAAATATTAATTTTATATGGCCTTATGGAAAACAAAAACAAAAGTTACTGTGGATAAAGATAAGATTTGAGAGCTGTTTTGAAACTGTTTATGTTTTGAGCATTTCTGATTGCATATTATTATCATTCACTTCATGACAAATCAATGAAAATAAGCTATCTTCAGTAGATAGCAAGAATGACTAAGCAGTCTGTCCTGTGTTAGTTTCCATGACTCACTTACTGCCCACCCCTCTTTCATGCTTGTAATTGAGCACCATGGAAATTGATGAGGGGGGTGTATTTTTAGTAAGATTTAGATATATGTTAAAGGGGTATGGCCCGATCCCTAATTTTACAGAGAGTGGTCTAAATTTGGTTGACCAATATTAGGTTTACAATAGGCCAAAAAAAAAAAAAAATCAGTTTCAGTTCTCACTTTACAGATGGGATATGTGGGTTAAGGTGAACCATTCAAGATGGAAACGTTAATTGGGTCAAAATACTAAGAATAACACAAAATATTAGTATATGAACATAATATAAAAAAAAAAGAAAGATATATGAAAATATCGCAAAAAAAACACATGTCAGAAAATATTGTAAACAATCAAAAACTATACCCAAAATATTTGTTTACAAATGTAAAATAAGATGAAAAAACAAACAAAAAACACACAAAAAACACAAACTTTCAGAAAATGTTTTAATACAAAAATTGTAATTAAAAAAAATTAAGAACATTTAGTAAAACTGCAAATTTTCAGGAGATAATGTAAAATAACACAAAATTTCAGGAACACCCCTATATAGAGGAGTAACTTTTCAATCAAAGAAATGTCTGGATTTCCAATTATTCTTTCTCGGAAAACCACTGGAATTCCTGTTGCCAATGTCACTTGATAAAGCTTGGAAATCCAATTAAATGAAGGAAAAATCACAGAAATCTCCAAAATAAGCTCTCAAATGGAGGATTGCTGATTTTAAACTATTTTTTGCCTGATTTTTTTGCCTTTGGGCACTTTAAATGTCTGGATTTCCAACAGTCACGACTGGACAAAAGTCCAGTTTTCGAACTCCTCTATAGGGGTGTGCATCTATTTTCCGAATAGCTCAATCCAGGATCCAGACTTGTACTTTTGAGTCCAGCTCGTCCGAGTCCGAGCTGAGCCGAGTCCAGTTGAACCCGAGTCCGAGCCAAGTCCGAGTGCTTTTAGATCCGAGTCCGACTCGAGTCCAAGTCCGGGGTGCCAAGTCTGAGCCAAGTCCGAGTCCAACAAAAATCGACCCGAGTCCATGCCTGGGGTGGGGCACTGAACTTTATATCTGACATGCATGTGTCTATCAGCTTTTTATCAGTGAAGTAGGGGCCTAAAAAGTGTGGGTGTGGGTCATTGGGTATAAAAAAGAAAGAGGGGGTAATTTGGTAAACATTTTAAACGATGGGGTCACAGGTATTAGAAGTTCTCTAAAAACTACATGTATCAGACAGCAGTAAATGTGGATGTGTTGTTGTGTGTATGTCACATTAGTCACATGCCCGTGTCGCATGTAACTCACAGATGTACACAGGCCACAGGGAAGGGGCACCAGGCTGTGTGCAGCATAAATGTACATGGAGAGCAATGTATTCAATGGGGGTGGGATAAATTATAGAAAAATATAATAATGATAATAATTTAAATAATAAAATAAATGATAATAATAATCATAATAATATAAATTCAGCCTTCAGAAATATCAAGAAGAAAATGTGTTGAAATGTTTTCCCAGTTTGGCATTTTATTACCAGTATGCAAACATCTTTTTACCATATTCATTAAAGCAAGCCTGAAGATTTGGAATAACTACACATGTATACAAATCAGTTAGGGGTGGGGTCCATATCCCCCCCCCCCCACACACACACACACTTTTATCAGTCAGTCTGGGTGGATTATGCTGTCACCAAACAAAAGTTTAAGAATGTGGTATGCTTTGTACCTGATAGTTCCAAATATCTTTTCAAAACTGATCAAATGTGCAGCAAATCTAGTGAACACATACAAACTACACATGTATGTATTATCTCGGTCAGGGTTGTTCCATCTAGTGCACTTACCCATTTCTCACATCTGTCAAAGGGGACACCCTCACAACATCCCTATTGGATTGTACAGGGTCTTTGATTTCCAGTCAATTTTCTCCGCATAGAACACATCAATGTGCATTAATTTTCCTTTGTAATTACTCATTATTCGGAGCGTATTCCCCTGATAAGAAATCAAACTTTTAAATTGTTTCACAAAGAGGTATATATCATATGACATGTTTTGTGATTTCCCCCATTGAGTACAACAGTAAGTGTCCCCTGTGTCTGAGGGCACAAGATGGAATAGCCGAATCTATCGTGAACGACCGACGCAGAATGTAAAATACCCTATGTAATAACCATACCCATACATGTACATGTATGTAAGGAGGAGCACAAAGTTAGGATGAGCTGCCATGCATACTGCATGGTCCAGTGTGCACTTTTTCTCTTTTTTTCACTGAGTTTCATGAAACTAGACAGTTCCATGAAAGCTCATGAAAGAAGTTTAAGATATTTTAAACAGTAAAATTATGCATAATTAATTATATAAAACTGGTTTATTTCATTAATGCTAACAATAATATGATTATGCTAATTCACAGATATTAACCTAAATAATATGGTGGATATGTAGGATACATGACAGATGACTTATTTGACAGCCCCAATTTTAGGAAAAAGGGCAAATAAAGTGAAGTCAACAAATTTTAAATCAAATTTTAGATCTATTTTGACATATTTAGGTATAATCATTTCACATTTTTAAACATGGATCTAATTGCATGACTCGGACCGGACTTGGCTTCGAGTCCGAGTCCTTTGTGTTTGAGTCCGAGCCGAGCCGAGTCTTTTTATGTTAGAGTCGAGTCCAAGTCCGACAAAAAGTGGACTTGAGTCCGGACTTGAGTCCGAGTCTGGACTCGAACGATACATCACTGCCAGGATCTGTGCTCACCGGTACATGTAGTTATCAGATTCCCAGTCTGTAACACAGACAACTTGACTGGGGACCTGTACAATAGATAAATTTAATAAAAGTCATTCTTTGTCCAAGTTATATCATCAATTAGGAGAACCACATATTTTCAAAGCAATTTTCAATGCGCTTCTGTAGTCTTTAGTATTTTATAAATCTATATAAATTAATCCCATTTAGGCCTAGGTGGTCACATTTCTAAATGTGCAGTTCATTGTATTATGGGATGGGTGCAATTCATACACTCTTCCCCCCTGAAAGAAGAAATATTAAACTAAAAATGGTGAGAAAATACACAAACTCACAAGGAGAGTGAAATTCAACTGGGGTGACCCCCGGGGGTGACCGGGTGACTTGAATGGGTGCTTCAATATATAGACCCCAGTGTGGGTGGTTTAAGGTCATGTCTTCCATATTAGGGGGTGTATGGATTTCAACTGGAATAGCCCAATGGCAATAGCTCACATACTTGTATGGTCATCTTGGACATGTTGGATAGGAAAAATAGGACAATCTGAAGCTACAGAACACACCCCTACATGGGCAAAACAATTGCTCTAGTAATAGATACATGTACACGCACATGTACACACAGGATACTTTGTAAAAAGAAAGTCACTATTATTTTTGTAAAATCATTGCAATTTGTGTAAAATTGTTTCAATTTTGGTCAAATTAACATGTAAAATCACCAAAAATCACTGCAATTTTTGTAAAATCAACAACATTTTTGTAAAATCACCAAAAATTGTGTAAAATCTCCAAATTTTTGGTAACTTCACCAAAATTTTTGTAAAATTGCCAAAATGTTTGTAAAATCACTAATTTTTTTGTAAAATCGCCAAAATTTTTGTAAAATCGCCAACATTTTTGTAAAATCGCCAAAATTTTGGTAAAATCGCCATAATTTTTGTAAAATTATCAAAATTTATGTAAAATTGCAACAATTTTGGTAAAATCGCAACAATTTTGGTAAAATCACGACAATTTTGTAAAATCACCAAATTTTTGTAAAATCACCGAAATTTTTGTAAAATCGGCAAAAATGTTGTAAAATTACAAGAATTAATTATAAAATCGCATTAAATGACAATAGTGAAATATAAATATATTTAAATTTTTTTAAATACATTAAAATATTTACAAAAAACACAAAGTTTATGGCGATTTCCCGTTTTTTCCCTTGTGACATGGGGCCTTATATTGATGGATTATAATTCAATTAAGTTGTCGTTTGCTTTGAATAATGCGTTTCATTTTACAATAAAAACAATTAATGAATATAAAATGTATTATATACGTAATCTAAAGATTCCCGTCATCTGGTTAAAAGCGCGGGCATAGTTCAATTATTAGTTACATTACTGGCAAAATTTGTTTTCCTGTACTTGGCCTGACAAGTTGAAACCTACACTGGGAAACAAAAATATCTTACAAGTTTATCATGTATGTTCATACAGTCGACTGTATGAAGGCCTACTGATGTTCAGAAATCATATTCAAATTAATGAGTTTCCCAGATGAAATATCGCGAGGAATAGAAGGAGGTACGTGTTTACACTACATAACGCGTGTCAATTGTATAATGACGCAGTAAATCATTCGGAAAGACATATATATTAAACCTGTGGTGAGGATACTCGGTACAAATGACAAATTGACAATACGGGAAAGTGCCGTAAACATGGATATTTTGGGCCATTTGTTATTTCAATTAGCTCTTTGGGGTTTTTTTTAAACAATTATTTGAAAGCAGCCTCATTTTGCCTCACGGAAGCCAAAAAGTTAAATCTGGTCAGAAATGGGTCCACTTTATCGGGACAAAATGCACTCGTAGCAAGCGAAAAATTGAAATATAATTAAAATGCTTTCTGAATTTGTTATTTTTGAGCTGAAACAGGCGAAAGGGAAGGACATCGCACACCGTCAACATCCCTATATCTTCGTGTTAAAAATTGCCGTGATAGTACGATGAATCCTCACGTTTTTCAACAACTACGCATGGTGATTTTATTCGAGATAGGCCGTGCAACTCAGGCTAAGCATACAATTTGAGATTTTGAGCGCCTGCCACACTGTTTCTATTCTATGTTTTACGATTTTCGCATGATCAATATATGGCTGGCCGTAAACCGCCACAACGTGGAGCTGCTACGCGTAGGTTACTTTTCACTTCGCGGAGCTAAATTGACCAATCATGTTAGATCTTTTCATTACGCGGAGCCAGTGGATGCATTCTCGTTCCAGAGAGAAAAACTCTTGCCAAAATTAATGTTTACTATGGGGATATTAAATGAATCGATTGTAAATAAACCACGACCAGTTGTACAGGATCAATACCATTGTTTGATTAGTGTATAGTCAATGTTACCTTGCATGCATGCATGTGTCATGTGTGTGGCGTGTTTGTTTGTTTGTTTGTCTACTGTGTCAGGCCAGGATCACTGACACCCACGGTACTGATACTCTCATACTATCACGGTGATCATATTGTTGAATGTTGTTGACTTAAAAATAATCATGATGCAGTCATGTCTACAGTAGAACTCACCACGACCTTTGAAGGACTTAAACCCTATTAAAAGCTATTAAACCAAGATAACACTCAATGAAAACGGCTCAACTATGTTACATCAGATCTTCTCTGGTTAAATACACACTGCACTTGTGTCTGTTTTACCTGTGCAATGAGCAATGAGCTGGTATTATAGTTTCAGTTGGGTGAACGATTATAAAGCGAACGCAAGGTAACAATACTGTGGGCTTTTGTTTACGAAATGAGACAATAGTCTGCTTATTGTTAACCAGCGTTCTTGAAAATGAGAAGCTTAATGACTTAAGGGCTGGGGTATGAACGTTTGGACAGTATTTATTGTGGGACATTAGACATCAGACATATCGAATTGCATTCTGAATACGAAGAATGTCATTCTGATATCAAATAATTTTGATTTTTTGAAATTCGCAATTTAATACACATTTTATGGCAAATCATTAAAATTGATATTTTTGATATTTAACAGTACTTGAAGTAAACTTTATAAATCTGATGATTTATGCTTAAAGTGTGTATAGGTGGGATGAAAAGCCGACGATCAATTGAAAATGTTGACCTTTCGTATTGAAGATATGGATTTTTTTCCCCAAAACACCAAAAAAATTAGGTCTTTTTGGGAAAAAATCCATATCTTCAATATGAAAGGTCAAAATTTTCAATTGACCGTCGGCTTTTCCTCCCTGCTACATACACTTTAAGAATATGTCATTAGATTTATATAATTTACTTCGAGGACTGTTATATATATCAAACATTTGAAAATATCAAATTTTTATAATTTGTCATAAAATTTGTATTATATTGTGATTTTCAAAAATGAAAATTATTTGATATCAGAAAGACATGCTTCGTATTCAGAATGCAATTCGATAGGTCTGAGGTGCTCTCATGTCCCACAAAAATACTGTCGAAACGCAACAAACGCTCATTTTAGATCCCTTAACACGGTTTAGAAATAATTTCTTCATATTTTTTGGTACAAAAGTACCAATATTTCCAAACACCTAAATTAGCTAAAAATTTAGGACATGTTACAAAACTATATTTTCTAGAATTTCAGAGAATACTTTAAATATTGGCCGGTTATTTTTACTCAGTAGTGACGTCAACTAGGCAATGGCCTATACTTCTAACATACACTATTTGTAGAGGTCACGCGTCAATTGTGAGCGCACTGAGTATTGTGTATAGGAAAACGGACAGTAACTACAGTATGTGTGGCCTACTACTAGTATATAAAGTAAATCCGAACTGGTTTGCAGTTTGCTGAAGGTCGAATTCCGCAGGGACACCGCACAAGTTATACAAATTAGCTCCCGGCGATACACTGCAGATCACAGAACTGCGTGCATAGTTTACCACCACTCTGCCTAGCTATATAGTTATGTACAATACTGTATGAGTTTCTTATGAGTGCATGTCCATCTTAATAATAAGTCAGTTCGTACTTTTCATAAACTACTTTTTGAATCATAACTTTCGTGACCGAGGATATCTTGCAACTACGTGACGCTCGTCTGGCAAATTCTTAATGAATAAATTCGCTTCACGTAATGATTAAGTCGTACTTAATTAGTCAGTTTTACCTCCGAGTAACGAAAAACTCTAACATGATCATGATTGGTCAATTTGGCTCCACGGAGCAAAAAGTCAGCTACGCGTAGCAGCTCCACGTTATGGCGGTTGCGGCCTACCATATCAGTATCCCATATGATATTTCTATTGCAAGAAAATTTTATTTGTTGTCAGGTTTTATCTTAAATACACTAACTGGAAATTAAATACACTAATTAGTGAGGACCTGTATTTTGCTGTGGATATGTTTAACTGCAATTTGCGGGTAAAAAATTTGAAATCCTGAATAAAAATTTTGATCATATTCAACTCTTTGAGAAAAATTTTATATAAAAGAATGCATGTAAAATCCAGCTGCAATACAATGTACATTATTGACACACTATCACTCTCTTTATCTACGGCAATAATAGAATATCGATTTCAATCGAATTGAATACGATGCTCAGTTTTGAGTTTGTAGTTGACTACTAAGCGACCTAAGCGATCGATTGCTAGCCAATCAGATAGAACTCCTTTTCTTGCGTTCGGTGAAATAAGAGTCGCCCGTCGCTCACCAACGGAGTATTAAATTTATATTTATCGAATAGGAAGTCGACACTGTGCATCGCAGATTTGCCATTTGGTGGTCATAGGTGTCCAAGACAGGTTTTCGCTGACAGTAATTACAATAACGACAACGGTGTTAGCGTATAGCTTCTTCTATGATATGTCAAAAGAAAGAACAAATTGGGTTGGTGGCATCTCTCCGATTTGATATTATGATTGTTTTGCACTTGGCAGCACCAAATACTGCGTTCCATGAGATGAGGTGGTCCAGTTTTCAATCTCTTGAAGGTCGGTATTAAGTGAGGAGGCAGGGAAGGCATCAGATTCTCTGTCTTCTTTTGACTTAATGATGACATCGTCAGCGTAGAGGATAGATGGATTCATCATTCTCAGTGTAATGTCATCTATGAAGACGATGAACAAGAGCGGACCAAGGATGAATCCCTGAGGTACGCATGCGTTTATTGACTTCTCCCTTGATGCCTTCCCAATTAGGAGCGATCCCAGAAGTAATCCTGTAGCTAGTCTACCAGTTTGTGCATTCGGGCGTATGACTTTGCTATAATAGTAAGCCAGGGTGCCATATCCTGTCGAAGGCTTTGCTGATATCAAGAAAATGATCTATCTACACTTTAAAATGCCTTGTTTGAAAATTGCATGCCCCTCTTTTTTGACCTGCCAAATATTGCTTCGCCCTGCTCTAAAATACGAACCCGGAGAGAGACACATAGGCATACTTGTTGCATATTTGCTCCTTACAACTGACTACAACAAATATTCAAACTTTAAAAAAATACACAATAAATCTAAATTATTTTCTTCTTTGTTCTATATAATTCTGTAGCTTAGTAATCATTTTCCATAAACTGTCGAAACTAAAGATACCTAGCATACATGTAGAGGATCTGTTGACGGTTTTACATTTATAATATTGCAGATGGTTTCCAAATAAATTGCCATGTATACATTAGGAGGTTCAGGTGAGGCAATTAAAAGCGATACTTTTATTCTCATGTTTCATAATTAATAAAACAAACTGCATAAAAGTGCAATAGCTCCTTGAATCATTTTGAAACGCCCAAGAAAAGATTTTCTACGCCCGTCCACCATGATGTATGCCCATGACGTAGACTCAGTGCCCTCGAAAAAGATTATGTGGCTGCAGTATTAGGATATCCGGTTAACTTTAATCCGCAAAGAAGGTTCAATGACCTGAGTTAGCAAGATCGCGCGCGCCAATCAACGTCGTTACTCGTCGCGCTAAACTACGTTCGGACTAGTGATCTCCCGTCTTGGTTAAGCTTAACGCACCAAGACAGAAAGAACATGTAATGTGAACATAGCCCAGCGGATGACGGGCCTTGTTGAAAATAAAGTTGATTCGATTTGATTTGATTTGATTCGATTCGATTCGATTCGATTCGATTCGATTCGATTCGATTCGACTTGATTGATTTGATTTGATTTGATTTGATTTGATTTGATTGTGACCTAACATATTACAGCCAAGCTCCTGGATGGACCAAATTTAATATAAATCATCATATCGGGCTCTATTCCGTTATAATATTTATTAGAATCTTAAAGTATTGCGCAAAAAAATCCTCTTGGCTCGTGGACTGAGCTGCGTAGTAAAGTTGTATCATAGATATAAGCATGCGTGCGTACGTACGCCAGCGCTTTGAGCGAACACCCCGGGGCGAACACTCAGACATTTGAAGTTGTGACGTCACTGTCACATTAGAGTGAAATATGGTAGAGGTTGGCGGGTCGAGTCTTAGTGGAATTTTCTAAAAAATATTTTCTGTGAAATAATTATTAATCATGGGGGAGGGTAAAATTTGTGGCAAAGTTTTTTTGGCAGGCCGAGAGGGGGGCAAGCAATTTTTGGTAGGCTTAGAGGGGGAGCAATTTTATATAAAAGAATGCATGTAAAATCCAGCTGCAATACAATGTACATTATTGACACACTATCACTCTCTTTATCTACGGCAATAATAGAATATCGATTTCAATCGAATTGAATACGATGCTCAGTTTTGAGTTTGTAGTTGACTACTAAGCGACCTAAGCGATCGATTGCTAGCCAATCAGATAGAACTCCTTTTCTTGCGTTCGGTGAAATAAGAGTCGCCCGTCGCTCACCAACGGAGTATTAAATTTATATTTATCGAATAGGAAGTCGACACTGTGCATCGCAGATTTGCCATTTGGTGATCATAGGTGTCCAAGACAGGTTTTCGCTGACAGTAATTACAATAACGACAACGGTGTTAGCGTATAGCTTCTTCTATGATATGTCAAAAGAAAGAACAAATTGGGTTGGTGGCATCTCTCCGATTTGATATTATGATTGTTTTGCACTTGGCAGCACCAAATACTGCGTTCCATGAGATGAGGTGGTCCAGTTTTCAATCTCTTGAAGGTCGGTATTAAGTGAGGAGGCAGGGAAGGCATCAGATTCTCTGTCTTCTTTTGACTTAATGATGACATCGTCAGCGTAGAGGATAGATGGATTCATCATTCTCAGTGTAATGTCATCTATGAAGACGATGAACAAGAGCGGACCAAGGATGAATCCCTGAGGTACGCATGCGTTTATTGACTTCTCCCTTGATGCCTTCCCAATTAGGAGCGATCCCAGAAGTAATCCTGTAGCTAGTCTACCAGTTTGTGCATTCGGGCGTATGACTTTGCTATAATAGTAAGCCAGGGTGCCATATCCTGTCGAAGGCTTTGCTGATATCAAGAAAATGATCTATCTACACTTTAAAATGCCTTGTTTGAAAATTGCATGCCCCTTTTTTGACCTGCCAAATATTGCTTCGCCATGATCTAAAATACGAACCCGGAGAGAGACACATAGGCATACTTGTTGCATATTTGCTCCTTACAACTGACTACAACAAATATTCAAACTTTAAAAAAATACACAATAAATCTAAATTATTTTCTTCTTTGTTCTATATAATTCTGTAGCTTAGTAATCATTTTCCATAAACTGTCGAAACTAAAGATACCTAGCATACATGTAGAGGATCTGTTGACGGTTTTACATTTATAATATTGCAGATGGTTTCCAAATAAATTGCCATGTATACATTAGGAGGTTCAGGTGAGGCAATTAAAAGCGATACTTTTATTCTCATGTTTCATAATTAATAAAACAAACTGCATAAAAGTGCAATAGCTCCTTGAATCATTTTGAAACGCTCAAGAAAAGATTTTCTACGCACGTCCACCATGATGTATGCCCATGACGTAGACTCAGTGCCCTCGAAAAAAGATTATGTGGCTGCAGTATTAGGATATCCGGTTAACTTTAATCCGCAAAGAAGGTTCAATGACCTGAGTTAGCAAGATCGCGCGCGCCAATCAACGTCGTTACTCGTCGCGCTAAACTACGGTCGGACTAGTGATCTCCCGTCTTGGTTAAGCTTAACGCACCAAGACAGAACATGTAATGTGAACATAGCCCAGCGGATGACGAGCCTTGTTGAAAATAAAGTTGATTCGATTTGATTTGATTTGATTCGATTCGATTCGATTCGATTCGATTCGATTCGATTCGATTTGACTTGATTGATTTGATTTGATTTGATTTGATTTGATTTGATTGTGACCTAACATATTACAGCCAAGCTCCTGGATGGACCAAATTTAATATAAATCATCATATCGGGCTCTATTCCGTTATAATATTTATTAGAATCTTAAAGTATTGCGCAAAAAAATCCTCTTGGCTCGTGGACTGAGCTGCGTAGTAAAGTTGTATCATAGATATAAGCATGCGTGCGTACGTACGCCAGCGCTTTGAGCGAACACCCCGGGGCGAACACTCAGACATTTGAAGTTGTGACGTCACTGTCACATTAGAGTGAAATATGGTAGAGGTTGGCGGGTCGAGTCTTAGTGGAATTTTCTAAAAAATATTTTCTGTAAAATAATTATTAATCATGGGGGAGGGTAAAATTTGTGGCAAAGTTTTTTTGGCAGGCCGAGAGGGGGGCAAGCAATTTTTGGTAGGCTTAGAGGGGGAGCAATTTTATATAAAAGAATGCATGTAAAATCCAGCTGCAATACAATGTACATTATTGACACACTATCACTCTCTTTATCTACGGCAATAATAGAATATCGATTTCAATCGAATTGAATACGATGCTCAGTTTTGAGTTTGTAGTTGACTACTAAGCGACCTAAGCGATCGATTGCTAGCCAATCAGATAGAACTCCTTTTCTTGCGTTCGGTGAAATAAGAGTCGCCCGTCGCTCACCAACGGAGTATTAAATTTATATTTATCGAATAGGAAGTCGACACTGTGCATCGCAGATTTGCCATTTGGTGATCATAGGTGTCCAAGACAGGTTTTCGCTGACAGTAATTACAATAACGACAACGGTGTTAGCGTATAGCTTCTTCTATGATATGTCAAAAGAAAGAACAAATTGGGTTGGTGGCATCTCTCCGATTTGATATTATGATTGTTTTGCACTTGGCAGCACCAAATACTGCGTTCCATGAGATGAGGTGGTCCAGTTTTCAATCTCTTGAAGGTCGGTATTAAGTGAGGAGGCAGGGAAGGCATCAGATTCTCTGTCTTCTTTTGACTTAATGATGACATCGTCAGCGTAGAGGATAGATGGATTCATCATTCTCAGTGTAATGTCATCTATGAAGACGATGAACAAGAGCGGACCAAGGATGAATCCCTGAGGTACGCATGCGTTTATTGACTTCTCCCTTGATGCCTTCCCAATTAGGAGCGATCCCAGAAGTAATCCTGTAGCTAGTCTACCAGTTTGTGCATTCGGGCGTATGACTTTGCTATAATAGTAAGCCAGGGTGCCATATCCTGTCGAAGGCTTTGCTGATATCAAGAAAATGATCTATCTACACTTTAAAATGCCTTGTTTGAAAATTGCATGCCCCTCTTTTTTGACCTGCCAAATATTGCTTCGCCCTGCTCTAAAATACGAACCCGGAGAGAGACACATAGGCATACTTGTTGCATATTTGCTCCTTACAACTGACTACAACAAATATTCAAACTTTAAAAAAATACACAATAAATCTAAATTATTTTCTTCTTTGTTCTATATAATTCTGTAGCTTAGTAATCATTTTCCATAAACTGTCGAAACTAAAGATACCTAGCATACATGTAGAGGATCTGTTGACGGTTTTACATTTATAATATTGCAGATGGTTTCCAAATAAATTGCCATGTATACATTAGGAGGTTCAGGTGAGGCAATTAAAAGCGATACTTTTATTCTCATGTTTCATAATTAATAAAACAAACTGCATAAAAGTGCAATAGCTCCTTGCATCATTTTGAAACGCTCAAGAAAAGATTTTCTACGCACGTCCACCATGATGTATGCCCATGACGTAGACTCAGTGCCCTCGAAAAAAGATTATGTGGCTGCAGTATTAGGATATCCGGTTAACTTTAATCCGCAAAGAAGGTTCAATGACCTGAGTTAGCAAGATCGCGCGCGCCAATCAACGTCGTTACTCGTCGCGCTAAACTACGGTCGGACTAGTGATCTCCGTCTTGGTTAAGCTTAACGCACCAAGACAGAAAGAACATGTAATGTGAACATAGCCCAGCGGATGACGGGCCTTGTTGAAAATAAAGTTGATTCGATTTGATTTGATTTGATTCGATTCGATTCGATTCGATTCGATTCGATTCGATTCGATTTGACTTGATTGATTTGATTTGATTTGATTTGATTTGATTTGATTTGATTGTGACCTAACATATTACAGCCAAGCTCCTGGATGGACCAAATTTAATATAAATCATCATATCGGGCTCTATTCCGTTATAATATTTATTAGAATCTTAAAGTATTGCGCAAAAAAATCCTCTTGGCTCGTGGACTGAGCTGCGTAGTAAAGTTGTATCATAGATATAAGCATGCGTGCGTACGTACGCCAGCGCTTTGAGCGAACACCCAGGGCGAACACTCAGACATTTGAAGTTGTGACGTCACTGTCACATTAGAGTGAAATATGGTAGAGGTTGGCGGGTCGAGTCTTAGTGGAATTTTCTAAAAAATATTTTCTGTAAAATAATTATTAATCATGGGGAGGGTAAAATTTGTGGCAAAGTTTTTTTGGCAGGCCGAGAGGGGGGCAAGCAATTTTTGGTAGGCTTAGAGGGGGAGCAATTTTATATAAAAGAATGCATGTAAAATCCAGCTGCAATACAATGTACATTATTGACACACTATCACTCTCTTTATCTACGGCAATAATAGAATATCGATTTCAATCGAATTGAATACGATGCTCAGTTTTGAGTTTGTAGTTGACTACTAAGCGACCTAAGCGATCGATTGCTAGCCAATCAGATAGAACTCCTTTTCTTGCGTTCGGTGAAATAAGAGTCGCCCGTCGCTCACCAACGGAGTATTAAATTTATATTTATCGAATAGGAAGTCGACACTGTGCATCGCAGATTTGCCATTTGGTGATCATAGGTGTCCAAGACAGGTTTTCGCTGACAGTAATTACAATAACGACAACGGTGTTAGCGTATAGCTTCTTCTATGATATGTCAAAAGAAAGAACAAATTGGGTTGGTGGCATCTCTCCGATTTGATATTATGATTGTTTTGCACTTGGCAGCACCAAATACTGCGTTCCATGAGATGAGGTGGTCCAGTTTTCAATCTCTTGAAGGTCGGTATTAAGTGAGGAGGCAGGGAAGGCATCAGATTATCTGTCTTCTTTTGACTTAATGATGACATCGTCAGCGTAGAGGATAGATGGATTCATCATTCTCAGTGTAATGTCATCTATGAAGACGATGAACAAGAGCGGACCAAGGATGAATCCCTGAGGTACGCATGCGTTTATTGACTTCTCCCTTGATGCCTTCCCAATTAGGAGCGATCCCAGAAGTAATCCTGTAGCTAGTCTACCAGTTTGTGCATTCGGGCGTATGACTTTGCTATAATAGTAAGCCAGGGTGCCATATCCTGTCGAAGGCTTTGCTGATATCAAGAAAATGATCTATCTACACTTTAAAATGCCTTGTTTGAAACTTGCATGCCCCCCTTTATTGACCTGCCAAATATTGCTTCGCCCTGCTCTAAAATACGAACCCGGAGAGAGACACATAGGCATACTTGTTGCATATTTGCTCCTTACAACTGACTACAACAAATATTCAAACTTTAAAAAAATACACAATAAATCTAAATTATTTTCTTCTTTGTTCTATATAATTCTGTAGCTTAGTAATCATTTTCCATAAACTGTCGAAACTAAAGATACCTAGCATACATGTAGAGGATCTGTTGACGGTTTTACATTTATAATATTGCAGATGGTTTCCAAATAAATTGCCATGTATACATTAGGAGGTTCAGGTGAGGCAATTAAAAAGCGATACTTTTATTCTCATGTTTCATAATTAATAAAACAAACTGCATAAAAGTGCAATAGCTCCTTGAATCATTTTGAAACGCTCAAGAAAAGATTTTCTACGCACGTCCACCATGATGTATGCCCATGACGTAGACTCAGTGCCCTCGAAAAAAGATTATGTGGCTGCAGTATTAGGATATCCGGTTAACTTTAATCCGCAAAGAAGGTTCAATGACCTGAGTTAGCAAGATCGCGCGCGCCAATCAACGTCGTTACTCGTCGCGCTAAACTACGGTCGGACTAGTGATCTCCCGTCTTGGTTAAGCTTAACGCACCAAGACAGAAAGAACATGTAATGTGAACATAGCCCAGCGGATGACGGGCCTTGTTGAAAATAAAGTTGATTCGATTTGATTTGATTTGATTCGATTCGATTCGATTCGATTCGATTCGATTCGATTCGACTTGATTGATTTGATTTGATTTGATTTGATTTGATTTGATTGTGACCTAACATATTACAGCCAAGCTCCTGGATGGACCAAATTTAATATAAATCATCATATCGGGCTCTATTCCGTTATAATATTTATTAGAATCTTAAAGTATTGCGCAAAAAAAATCCTCTTGGCTCGTGGACTGAGCTGCGTAGTAAAGTTGTATCATAGATATAAGCATGCGTGCGTACGTACGCCAGCGCTTTGAGCGAACACCCCGGGGCGAACACTCAGACATTTGAAGTTGTGACGTCACTGTCACATTAGAGTGAAATATGGTAGAGGTTGGCGGGTCGATTCTTAGTGGAATTTTCTAAAAAATATTTTCTGTAAAATAATTATTAATCATGGGGAGGGTAAAATTTGTGGCAAAGTTTTTTTGGCAGGCCGAGAGGGGGGCAAGCAATTTTTGGTAGGCTTAGAGGGGGAGCAATTTTTGCCACATATTTACGGGCACGTTTTAAATAACACGCTACATAAACAGAAACATTCAAATATACAAAATGTCCTTCTCGTTACGCTCGTATCATATATCTAGACCATTGAAAGCAAATCGGGAACCCACAAATTTGTGGCACGCCATTTGAACATTTTACCGGGGGCCTCATGATTATTGCACATTCCCTATAGTAGGCTTAAGGTTACACGAAGAAACGTATAAAAAACGTATAAAAGACGTATAAAGTTGTTCTCTAAAACCGCGTTTTCTCAGCAATCAAATATCGCAGTGAGTCAAATGTTGGTGCATGGATGTATCTTAACATTATTTTTGTGTGTATATACAAATTTTTAGAATCCGTTTGAAAATCCTTCGTTTAAATCATTTTTACGCACCATGTTAACAAGATCAAAAACACGTTCCATGCAGTTTTTTTCAAATATTCGCTCCGTATAAAACCACGCCGAGTGACTGTTTTCTCCTTTTTTGTATTGTACTACAAATCGACCAAAGAAATAATGTTGCCATGGGGAAGAACCAAATACAGTACCGATTAAATTTTATTAGCCCGTTTTTGGAACAATTTTCGAGAATCTTGTACCATAAAACACTGTTATGTTACATTATCGATATCTGGATTGTGGAACGTTAATTTTGATTTCTAACTGCCTACATTATTTCTCAAAAGTATGTCGATTCCTTTACCATTTGAATTTCATTCCAAATTTAAGCTACTTTTGCAAAAATCGAGGTTTTTCGCCATCGATACCTCCGACATTTACAGCGGTGATGAGATTGTTTACCATAAGAGCCTGGTATGCACTATTCCATAATAGTCAGTTTGAGATCAATCGATTTCACAGGTCACTCAGTAGCTCAATCGGTTAGCGCGCGGCCGGACTCACGTTCGACTTTATAATACTATAGTTTTGAGCTGGAAAACTTTGGTACGTGTTCGAGTCCCTATGTGGTCCATTCCATCTATTTTATTTTATTTTTCTCTCACTTTTTTCTTTTTTCTTGTTCGTTTCTTTCTTTCTGACTGCAGCGATTGATTGTTTTTGCCCGTTTTTTTTTCATTATATAATTCAGGAATTTTTAGGCTATAGGCCTACTAATCTAATTGGCGCGGCCTATGAATATATTTTTACAAATTAGATTAACAAAATATTGGTTGTTGGTTTTGTTACTGTTGTTGTAGTTATTGTTGTAGGCCTATATATTGCATAATCAGGGTATAAATAGGCATACTAGGCCTATAGAAGCATTGATTTATTTCACGACAGATATCATCCAGGATAATTTCAAAAATTAAAAATTTAGAAAATCCAAAGTAAAATTGCCGAAAACGGCTGCCCACAATCCCCCACCCCCATCAGCCCATATGGTCATATCATGGTCGCCCCTTCCCCCCGCCCTTCCCTATCCCTGCAACATATAGGATGACTCACGAGTCGCGGTTTGTCCGTGGCCCAAGTTCAGATTGATACACTATTGTACGCGTGAGTTCATTCTTTTCTGCATGGCTGTTTCCATTATTAAATTACGCACCTCTGGAATCAAGCCTTGAAAATCAGTTGTATTTAACCTTACTGTGGCATACCCCCACAAAGTTGGGAGATTCAGCTATGTACAAAACTTGAGGCAAAAGAGATTTTCTACAAAAAATTGTACGAACACGCGATTTTCACAGGTTTATTTCTTAAATATGAAAGTAATGATTATGACTAAGTAAAAAGTGGATTTTACTGTAGAAACCTATGTTGGACCTCACTAACAACCCCCGTGGTCATTTTTATGGTCGGCCCCACGCTAGGAAGGGGATAAAAAAATATATCACTAAAATGAGCTCAAAAGATAGATCTACGATTAGCTGAAGCCGTTTGGGAGTAAATACGCCGAATGAAATCCTTAGTGAGAAGTACAACCCGCTTCGTATTACTACGGTTAATATACGATGAACAGATGTCTTATGATGTACTAGTATGTCATGTATAGAGTTATTAACTAAACTATGTAGAGGGCGGAAACGTCTTGTAGGACACAATCAGTAGGTGAATTATATATTATTGATGTTTGATGTTTACTTTAACTTCCGGTTCCTTTTCCTGAAATACATGTTGGTCCTATAGCTGTTTGTATTGTTGTCAACAGCATTCAGTGGCGGCGCCAGGAATTTTGTTTTCGGGGGGCATGGGGGGGGCAAAGTGAATTTCAGGGGGGCAAAATCAACCAATTTTGCGCAAAATTACCGCTAAAAGTGACACTTTTGCTGGGGGCAACACACACCGACATCGCCTGGCTAATAATTACTTTGTCAGCAGAGATACTAAAATAAATACCGGGATCGATACACGTGAATTTGCTATGCACGAGTTTGATATGAGAAGAAAATCTTTGGATACCGGGGTAGAAAATGATGAATATCTCCCGTAAATGATTTCGTATAAAGAAACCAGATGTGGTTCCTTGCACTTGAATATATATTTTGAACAGATATAATAGTCGTTAGCCGGGGGGGGCACTCAACTTTAGAAGTGACGGGTATGTGCCTACCGGTGTCGCGAAGTAGGGGCCTATCGGTAACAAAGCGTTATTTTGAAAAAATGGGGTCATTGGGTACAAACAAAATCAAAAAGGGGTCATTGGGTATAATATTTTGAAAAAGGGGGTCATTGAGTATAAGATTTCAAAAAGGGTCATCGGGTAGAAAATTTTGAAAAAATGCGAGCCAAATTTTGACGATGCTATTCTAGAAAATCTTGAAAAAAGGGGGTCATTGGGTAGCCGCAACCAAAAAAAGGGGGTCATTGGGTAGCCGCAACTAACTTGAAAAAAAGAAAAAAGGGGGGTCATCGGGTAAGACTTTAAAAAAAGGGGGTTATCGGGTATAGTCAACTTCAAAAGAGGGGCCTATTGACAGGCACATACCGTCACTTCCAAAGTTGAGTGCCTCCCCCCCCCCCCCCAGGTCGTTAGCTTGCGTCTTGAGAGAGTAGCTTGCGTCCTGAGTCAAAACTGACAATAATTCTGATTTATATGTGCCGAATTATATAGCGCAGTGTATAGGCCAATCGTGGAAGTAATCTAAAAGCATATGAATAATGGCGTACCATGATCGACTGACACACAGCGAGGTCAGTCACCGAGCTAATCGGGGTATTAATATTGTCAGTAGCCTTAGTCAGATGTCCTTCGACCCATTATGCGACTCAAAACTATTAAACAGGTCGATACAAAATGGCCATGCGTGGCGGTGGATTCAACCTACCATGGCGATTTCTGCCATGAAGATATCGGGGCGATGACACTGTGCAACAGGGGGCAAGAGTTCTGACTGGGGGAATTTGGCCCCCCGTGGCGCCGCCACTGACAGCATACATAATTTGCTGTAAGAATTGTATCTTCACATGCAGTATCGCTTAGAAAAATAAATGCATTTACTCGGACTGATGAAGATGTAATTTCGTTGGGAAATAAGTTCCGAATAGGATGGGCGAGACTTAATCGCTATTCAATCAGTCAATATCCGTTGAATGGGAACATATCCCACAATTTCAAGGTGTTTACTTACTGACTTTAAAGATGTTAAGGTTGGTCTTAACCCTGCAATTATGAAACTTTTGGGCCTCATAACTGCTAAATTGTTGGTCTAAAGTATAATAAAAGTAGACATATTTAGAATGGCAACGACTTGACAAATCCATCTGTGAGGTCAAATTTGGGCGAAAATGCTCAGTTTTGGAGGTATCAATTTGTATTTTTTACCCATTTTAGACATGTATATTATTGCAATATTTTCTGAATGTATTTTGCTATTTTACATTTAACTGTTCTTGTCCAGCGTATAGCGCCTATCACGTGTATCAAAACGCTTGACATTTATTCCGCTGTCGTTAGAATATGTCAACTGCAATACAATGCCCAAAGCATGCTCATACCTTCGGGCTGCGCTCAATGGACAAATTCATAACATCTCCTCATTTCACCTTTAGGTAGAGAGAGGCAAGTTAGGTAAAGCACCTTGCCCAAGTGCACAACACCATGACATTGCCTGGGCTCGAACTAACAATCCACCAATTTCCAAGGCAGAGGCAGTATCGCTGCGCGACCGTGTAAGATTGACACTCATTCCACTGTGTTCAATTATCTGTGTGCTTGGTGGGAAAAGTCGATGTAAAATTTTGTCACTTAAAGGAGTATTTCGTGATCCTAGCATCCTCTTTTTATGACATTTTTCAGTACATATCCACGAAAAAAGCATATTCCCAAAATTTCAGTTGATTCCGATTTTGCGTTTGCGAGTTATGCATGATTATGTGTATTACACTGCTCCATAGACAATACGTTGTAATTTCGTTCTGGTGCACCAGAACGAAATTCAAATGATTATGACTAAGTAAAAAGTGGATTTTACTGTAGAAACCTATGTTGGACCTCACTAACAACCCCCGTGGTCATTTTTATGGTCGGCCCCACGCTAGGAAGGGGATAAAAAAATATATCACTAAAATGAGCTCAAAAGATAGATCTACGATTAGCTGAAGCCGTTTGGGAGTAAATACGCCGAATGAAATCCTTAGTGAGAAGTACAACCCGCTTCGTATTACTACGGTTAATATACGATGAACAGATGTCTTATGATGTACTAGTATGTCATGTATAGAGTTATTAACTAAACTATGTAGAGGGCGGAAACGTCTTGTAGGACACAATCAGTAGGTGAATTATATATTATTGATGTTTGATGTTTACTTTAACTTCCGGTTCCTTTTCCTGAAATACATGTTGGTCCTATAGCTGTTTGTATTGTTGTCAACAGCATTCAGTGGCGGCGCCAGGAATTTTGTTTTCGGGGGGGGCATGGGGGGGGGGCAAAGTGAATTTCAGGGGGGGGGGGCAAAATCAACCAATTTTGCGCAAAATTACCGCTAAAAGTGACACTTTTTGCTGGGGGGCAACACACACCGACATCGCCTGGCTAATAATTACTTTGTCAGCAGAGATACTAAAATAAATACCCGGGATCGATACACGTGAATTTGCTATGCACGAGTTTGATATGAGAAGAAAATCTTTGGATACCGGGATAGAAAATGATGAATATCTCACGTAAATGATTTCGTATAAAGAAACCAGATGTGGTTCCTTGCACTTGAATATATATTTTGAACAGATATAATAGTCGTTAGCCGGGGGGGGCACTCAGCTTTAGAAGTGACGGGTATGTGCCTACCGGTGTCGCGAAGTAGGGGCCTATCGGTAACAAAGCGTTATTTTGAAAAAAGGGGTCATTGGGTACAAACAAAATCAAAAAGGGGGTCATTGGGTATAATATTTTGAAAAAAGGGGGTCATTGAGTATAAGATTTCAAAAAAGGGTCATCGGGTAGAAAATTTTGAAAAAATGCGAGCCAAATTTTGAAAGTTTCGGCATAATTTTGAAAAAATGGAGCAAAATTTGAAAGTTTCGGCATTATTTTGTTGCATTTTGACGATGCTATTCTAGAAAATCTTGAAAAAAGGGGGGTCATTGGGTAGCCGCAACCAAAAAAGGGGGTCATTGGGTAGCCGCAACTAACTTGAAAAAAAGAAAAAAGGGGGGTCATCGGGTAAGACTTTAAAAAAAGGGGGTTCATCGGGTATAGTCAACTTCAAAAGAGGGGCCTATTGACAGGCACATACCGTCACTTCCAAAGTTGAGTGCCTCCCCCCCCCCCCCAGGTCGTTAGCTTGCGTCTTGAGAGAGTAGCTTGCGTCCTGAGTCAAAAACTGACAATAATTCTGATTTATATGTGCCGAATTACATAGCGCAGTGTATAGGCCAATCGTGGAAGTAATCTAAAAGCATATGAATAATGGCGTACCATGCTCGACTGACACACAGCGAGGTCAGTCACCGAGCTAATCGGGGTATTAATATTGTCAGTAGCCTTAGTCAGATGTCCTTCGACCCATTATGCGACTCAAAACTATTAAACAGGTCGATACAAAATGGCCATGCGTGGCGGTGGATTCAACCTACCATGGCGATGTCTGCCATGAAGAGATCGGGGCGATGACACTGTGCAACAGGGGCAAGAGTTCTGACTGGGGAATTTCAACACTTCGTGGCGCCGCCACTGACAGCATACATAATTTGCTGTAAGAATTGTATCTTCACATGCAGTATCGCTTAGAAAAATAAATGCATTTACTCGGACTGATGAAGATGTAATTTCGTTGGGAAATAAGTTCCGAATAGGATGGGCGAGACTTAATCGCTATTCAATCAGTCAATATCCGTTGAATGGGAACATATCCCACAATTTCAAGGTGTTTACTTACTGACTTTAAAGATGTTAAGGTTGGTCTTAACCCTGCAATTATGAAACTTTTGGGCCTCATAACTGCTAAATTGTTGGTCTAAAGTATAATAAAAGTAGACATATTTAGAATGGCAACGACTTGACAAATCCATCTGTGAGGTCAAATTTGGGCGAAAATGCTCAGTTTTGGAGGTATCAATTTGTATTTTTACCCATTTTAGACATGTATATTATTGCAATATTTTCTGAATGTATTTTGCTATTTTACATTTAACTGTTCTTGTCCAGCGTATAGCGCCTATCACGTGTATCAAAACGCTTGACATTTATTCCGCTGTCGTTAGAATATGTCAACTGCAATACAATGCCCAAAGCATGCTCATACCTTCGGGCTGCGCTCAATGGACAAATTCATAACATCTCCTCATTTCACCTTTAGGTAGAGAGAGGCAAGTTAGGTAAAGCACCTTGCCCAAGTGCACAACACCATGACATTGCCTGGGCTCGAACTAACAATCCACCAATTTCCAAGGCAGAGGCAGTATCGCTGCGCCACCGTGTAAGATTGACACTCATTCCACTGTGTTCAATTATCTGTGTGCTTGGTGGGAAAAGTCGATGTAAAATTTTGTCACTTAAAGGAGTATTTCGTGATCCTAGCATCCTCTTTTATGACATTTTTCAGTACATATCCACGAAAAAGCATATTCCCAAAATTTCAGTTGATTCCGATTTTGCGTTTGCGAGTTATGCATGATTACGTGTATTACACTGCTCCATAGACAATACGTTATAATTTCGTTCTGGTGCACCAGAACGAAATTCAAATTTCGCGATATCTTTGCTAAACGAATTAATCTGCTAGAAATATTTTGTACATAAACATTATGTAGCCAGAGTATTCCAGTGATATAAAAATCTCAACTTTTTTTGAGAAAAGTGGGGGGATGAGGCTGTGGATCACGAAATGCCCTTTTAATTATTTAAATTGCTATGAGTTGGTGAAATAAAGTTTTACCAAATTCACAAAGTTTTTGTGTCTTTAAGAAATGGCTTTTGTATGGCTTTTGTTTTAAGTGTTCGAATATGCTACTGTTTGAACAAGGTATATCCTCTAATGATGTACCGTGTAGTTCGATGACCAGTGGCGTAGCGTGGGTCATCACATGGGGGGGGCACCGGATCTGATTGGAGGTTACAAGCTGTTTTTCGGCAATTTTCCTCTGGGATTTTTTTACAATTTCAGGTCGATTGGGACGTGCCCCACTGCCCCCCCCATGCCCCTATGACACTACGCCACTGTCAATGACTTCCATTGATCCAACAATCATAGCAAAAGTCGGTTGACTTCATATGTGACGTGTCATGTCAACAGGATACACTTTTGGGCAGGATCGTAAATGGAGAAATAGCCAAAAATCTGTGAATTTGTGATGTTATTATTGTTAAAAATATTGTCTGATAGTTTCAGACCGGAATGTAACTTGCATTTTTGAGACATTTTTCAAGGTAATTCCTACTCTCAACATTGTTAATAATATTTTTAAAGGCCGATATCTCAATTTCCAATTTTATAATACCATAACTTTCGAACTCAATATCTTTGCTTAGGAATGTCCGATTTCATTGGGGAAAACGGCGTTGTGGAGCAAAATATCTCTATATTTAAGATATGTAAAAACCTCAAAATTGATAACCTGCCCAAAAGTGTCTCCTTTTGACATGACACGTCACATATTGTGGAGAGCGAAATTTTGAACATGAAGTTAATGATTAGATTCCTATACTATTATTATGATTATAATATTGTTTATCTGGGTTAAGTAACTATAATTAACCTCTGCACAGCATTTAGTTTCATAATCCACGTATTACTAAATACTTTTTTTTTATCAAAAAACAAACTTAAGTGCCTCGATATCGTCCAAAGTACATTGTTATCTCTTTATTATACTGACATCCAGAACCCGAGTTCATTACAATTTACAGAGTTGCACTTAGTCTCACCAGTGCTTGGCAAAACCAGCTGTGAATGTCGATGTCTAAATCTGTTCTGAGCTACAGTTACTGGAACTACGGTACGTTGATAATATTTTAAAGAGTATGTAATTGTTCAAATTCAGAACTGATCACTTCGTATACTGGGTGTGGTTGTGGGGTTCCTATGCGTTAGATGTGGTTTCCACACTTAAACAGCGCGTGGGTGCCATGACCCAGATCCCACAAGCACTGCGCTTTCATGGCAATAATTATGAGCCCTGGGGAAGGGTCTAATTGGGGGAAGGCAACATTTTTCTTTTTCATTAGTTTGGCCAGCCGAAAGAGCGGGCACGTAATTTTTGGCAAGCTGAGAGGAGGTGGCAAGCGATTTTTTGCACGCATTTATGGGCGCCTTTCAAATAAAACGCTATAAAAAAGACTGAGGAAAACAGTACGGAAACGCTTTTCTGCTCGCTACGCTCACAATATATATCTAGACCATTTAAGGTGTGCAAATTGGGATCCCGATAATTTGGCATGCGCAAGGGAGGAAGATTTTGGCAGACCGAGAGGGAGCAAGCGATTTTTGGCAGGCTGAGGGGGGAGGGGAGGGGACAAGCATTTTTTGGCACGCCTTTTGGACATGTTACCGGGTGATGTCATAATTATTGCACAGCCCCTTATCGCATAACTGTACAATAACCATTACAACTGGATATAGACTGAAATAGTTAAGAGACAATTTCTGGAGTGATTGATACACCACCTGTGTTACAGTATTGCTTTATGGCTACGAGTCCTGGGTGATATCTACTGACATGGAAAATAAGATCAACGCTTTTGGTACATCGTGTTACAGGATAATACTGAACATCAAGCGCACTGACCATGTTAGTAATGGAAGGGTGTATACCATCACCAACACTGTGCCTCTTATCAACTCTGTCAGATCACGACAACTACGATTCCTGGGACATATCCTGAGGATGCAGGAAGATGAACCATGCAGAAGATATGCTCTCTACACCCCACTACATGGTAAAAGAAGACCTGGAAGGCAAAAACGTCCTACTTGTCTTATGTACAAAAACTGTTGGGGATTTCGACAACTCTATACTGCCAGATGCCATTGCCACTTTGGTTTCAGATCGTAGTACATGGAGAAACTTTGTAGTCGCCTGCTTCGCAGCCGAATGAAAAAAAATGAAAAATGAATGATAGATACCAGTGTTTCGGCGCGATTTTTGAATTACAAAGAAGTTTTGCAGTTGGACACTCAATGGCGTTAATTGAATATTCTCTTTTTTGTTGAATTAATATACTTAAGGAATGCAAAGGTATATTGAATTTTTTAAAGTATTTCAAAGCTGATTAATCAGTTCATTTACATGTAGCATGGGCCATTTTAGAATAACAAACTAGTAATGTAAGTAATGTATGTTTTGTTTTGTTCTATTTGACGATTTAAAGTGATCGCGTGAGTCCCTGTGTAATAAGTGATACGAGAATTAACCCGTTGATCCCTCGATTGTGATGTCTGGTTGCGTCCCTGATGCTAATATTGACGGTTCAAAGTTTAGTGAATTGTATGAACCATGATAAATGTTGAAGATCTTGTTTTGATATTTGAATTGTCCCGAAGTCATATAGATGTATAGATTTGGTGTATAGATGTTTCAATCTCGAAATTCTAAATACAATATTATATTCATAGATATAAAGTACACATTATTTACTGGGAGTCCAAGGTAATGATATGGATGGTAACCTCAACAGATTCAAATCAGTTTCAGATCACCCCACTTCCGCTCTCTACACTATGATGGTCCGTCCTTGGGAGGGGAATTTGACCATATGTTCCGTATGTACGCATGAGTTAGATAATTTGTCGTGAATAATTATGTTTGTTTGTTGAAAGGGTAAGATGTGTTTGTACTCTTAGATGGGGTGGGTTTTTTAATATGTTGGTTGTTTCTTTATGTGTGCGTGTGTCACAGTGTATGGGTGTGTCACGTGATTATGCAATTCGATTGCGCAAGAAAATTGATAAGTTTCCCCTTTGTAATTTATCGCTATAGTTGAAGCTATTTGTGTTACTTATCATGTTAATGACTCTCCACAGTGTTTATCTGTGAGTTTGAAGTACAACTCAGATTGTATTGAAATATATAAAAGGTGAACAACCCATAACACCTAATCTGATTATGGCGCAACAACTTTATCTAAGTCATCTCCGGGTTATGATTGATAATGACATTGATTCGATTGTTTTATCTTAACAATTATTATTTGCCAGCAGATGACAACTTTGATTCATAACCCAGTGGGTCCTTTTAGAGGGTGTGATTAGGTAATGTCAATGGTAAGTTTGCTTGTAGTGGAAATGATTTGCACATAAATGGATTATACTGAATCATAAGATAAATGGACATACACGTACGCTCGTATATATAAGAGAGCGCACCACCATTAAATGCGCCATTGATATAGACAGGGTAAGACGCACTTTTGGATCGCGTTTTGGCAATTGAAAAACGTATTTCAGCCATCAAGTTTGGTATCAAATTAAACCTATACATGTATAATAGAATATTATTCTTTCAACGGAATATATTGCTAACTGTCGACTTCTTTTGCTATTTTGCCGCAAAGACAAAGTGTGCAAATTTAACCCTAAAAATCACTCAATTTTCGAAACCGGGGCATTGTCCAAATTGAAATAAACATTGGGAATTGTTCTCATATTTTTTTATGTAGACACTTGTCGAAAGCAAATGAGCTGAAAACGGGCAAATTTTGACTATACGTTCTGAAAATAAAGCCGCAACAAGCTCAAATAAGCGATGGACTATTTTAAGGGGGTACTACACCCCTTGATAAATTTGTGTCTACTTTTGCATTTTTCTCAAAAACTAATCACACAGTGGTTACAAAGTTATGTATCTTATTGGGGCAAGGAATCTAGTTACTACACTGGAATTTCCGCTATGGTGTACCTCATTTCTTATCATATATACTGAACCGCTTGGCTTGAGTCACTGAAATTTCAGTGTAGTAATTGGATTCCTTGCCCCAATAATATACATAACTTTTGTTACCAGTGTGTTATTATTTTTGAGAAAATGCAAAATAGTCACAATTTACCATAGGGGTGTAGTACCCCTTAACCGAATGTCACTGTTACATAAATCGTGGAGTGATTGACATAATAATATGTATTTGTTCTGAATTAGTTTTAACAGTAAAACACCGCTATAATAAGGCCGTATAAAATTAATGTTTTGGTTCTCGTCCAGAGGATTTTCATGAATTGATGAGGGAGGGAGGTGTTTTTTTTTTGTGTTTTTTTTCCAATGTAAAATTAGCATTGTCAGTAGTTTTCGGTCTTCTCCAACAGTGCTCGAGGAAACGATGAGGCCCTTTTTTCTTTTTTTTTTCAAAGGTGAGATTCTGAGGGATAAACCCCCTAGAGTACCACAAAAAGACTTGAAAGTGATGCATGTTCTCTAATAAACTTATTTATATGTATGAAGATTTCATAAATCATTCCAAAGTCTAAAAAATTGAAAAATCTAAAAAAAAAAAAAAAAAAAAAATCTGACAAATCCCAGAAATTGAGGAGGGAGGACGAGAACCAAAATATTAATTTTACATTTGGCCTAATAATAATAATTATCATAATAATAATAAAATAATAATAATGATATTATTAATTATTATATTATTATTATTATTATTATTATTATTATTATTATTATTATTATTATTATTATTATTATTATTATTATTATTATTATTATTATCATCATCATCATCATCATCAACTAGATTTTAATATCTTGTCACATAGTGCAGAACCAAGATGACGTAGACATTTCCTGTCATGGCTTCAACGGGTTCGCCATTCAGTGGTAAGCAGCAATTTTCTTCATTCAGAAAACTAAACGATGTGATATATACGCCAACACCAAGGCCTAATATCTCTTTACAGAAAGTCGCTGAACACTAGAGCCCACACCATATTACGCTATTTTAGCATCGTTAGTATGACGCAGCGTTTTATAGATGCAGAACCCTAGTCAGCCTATTGGCCCTATGTAACCAACCGGAACTGTAGTATATATTGAAATGGAAGCAGGGGTCTGTATTTCATAATAAAAAATTAAGCCTAGTACTTTGTTTTACTTTTTGATCACTTGTTTTGCCAGGGCAATGGCTCTACAACAACCCAGTCGAGATCCTAAAAACAATCAAGGATTCTCAACAGGAATGGATTGTCCAACAAGCTTCATATCATGACGTTGCCAAGGTTTTGAAACAGAACTGTGCCCGATTGGGTCTTCAATTCCATGGTCAAACACCGGGGGACGGAAATTGTTTCTTTCATGCCGTGTCTGACCAATTGGATCTTCTTGGTCTTCCATCACAGTCTGCGGTTAATTTAAGACAATCTGTCGTGACGTTCATGCGAAACAATCCAACTATTCAGGTAATTTACAGGGATAAAGTTTCGACTTCTATCTGTATATTTGTACATGTAACATTTTTACATTAACAATTACAAAGGAAGCTACTTCATAATACATAACAGTCGCCACCCGCAAAAACAGTAATCATTACTCGAATCCGTACCCTTAAACTTAACCATCTTCTTACCCTTAAACGTAACCGTCTTGAAGAAACGGGAATTTTCTTGATCTCAGTGGCGTAGCCCGATTTTCTGAGGGGTGGTGCACACATATTCACGAATGCACTCACGAATCTAAAATTGGCCACTGGTTACGCCACAGCTTGATCTTGCCTGCGCGATATTAGGATCAGCGGCTAGGCTAATATGGCAGAAAAAATACACTTTGGGAGATCATTCTGGAAACGAATTCCTCGTAATGGTGCACCGTTTAAGGGGGTACTACACCCCTGCCCAATTTTGTGCCTATTTTTTGTATTTTTTCTCAAAAATTATAGCGCATTGGTGACACATAAGATATGTATATTATAGGGCAAGGACTGCAACTACTGTACTGGAAATTTTATTTCAGCACAGACAACAGTTGTGGAGTTACAGTCAAAAATGAGGGAAAACCAATATTTGATCAATAAATCAATAACTACTTGCCTTGAGTTGCTGAATTTTCAGTGCACTAGTTGTAGTCCTTGCCCCTATAATATACATATCTTAATTGTCACCTATGCGCTAAAATTTTTGAGAAAATGCAAAAATAGGCACAAAATTGGCCAGGGGTGTAGTACCCCCTTAATATAGCAATTATCTGAGCGAAGGTACTATATTTTATGGAGTAATTATTACCGCTTGTTTGCCATAATATACAGGGACCCGAAGGCCCCGTTGACTTCACTAAGCTATACCCAGATTGGAGTGGATATTGTGACAAAATGGCACAAGATGGCGAATGGTCTGATCATGTTATTCTTGTAGCAACTGCGCATATCCTACAAAGAGACATCATGGTAGTGACGAGTTCACCTCAGAGCCAAAGTGACCAGACTGTTTGCTGGATCAGGAGTGGTGCAAGTTTTAGAGGGAGTCCGATTATGCTAGGTCATCTGTGGGAGTGGCATTATCAAAGTCTGCAAAGTGCAAGTAAGTGAGCTATATATGTTTCTAAGACACACTTTAATCTAAACTGAGCTCAAAAAGAAACTTATAATTTTTTACAACTTGTGAATCACAAGGTCATATCTTAAAATAGTGTCAATCAAAATGAACCAAAATTACACACAAGATTACTTTAATACACTACTCAAAACACATGTCAGTAACCAAGCAGTTGTCCAACTGACACAACAGCAAAATGCACTGTCATGGGACAGCTTCCTGGACTTCCACAGCCCAACATTTGGCACCCAGCACAAAAAATCTGTGAGAATGCACACAAGATCCTTGCACAGTTGATAAAACGGTGCTGCTTTCTGATTTTCATACACTTTTTTCATGA
Source organism: Amphiura filiformis (assembly GCF_039555335.1). NCBI lineage: Eukaryota > Metazoa > Echinodermata > Ophiuroidea > Amphilepidida > Amphiuridae > Amphiura > Amphiura filiformis. The sequence continues at coordinate 13,834,448 of NC_092636.1, forward strand.
AACAGGGCTGGGCTGTGAATGTGGTCCAGGAAGCTGTTCCATGTCAGTGCATTTTGCTGTTGTGTCAGTTGGACAACTGCTTGGTTACTGACATGTGTTTAGAGTAGAGTATTGAAGTAATCCTGTGTGCATTTTTTGTTCATTTTTATGGAGAGGATTTTAAGATATGACCTTGTGAAAAATTATAAGTTTCTTTTTGAGGCCAGTTTAGTAGCGTAGGTACGGCGCGACTTCTAACTAAGATCGCGTATTTGGGCTCCGAGATTCTATATTATAGAACTCTATCACGGGACTAAAATGATGAAAGTAAAGTTTTATTAAAGCAATCGCTTGCATTGACTGCGTGAAATACACACTAGTTGACGCAGGGGCAAGCGGTAGCTGAAAAAGAAAGAAAACAAAAATGACAGGAATGACAGAAAAGAAAGACAAGTTTGGAGTTATGTATTGGAGAGTTGGCAGGAAGCTTTGGGAGATACAATGTTGGAGTTAATGTTTAAGGGTGCATGTGCCCATTAATTGACGGTTTCCTGGATAGTCATCAGACTTAATGGATGTGATCACCATCGAGTGCAGAAAATGGTCAAGGTCATGTCCAGGTCAATCGAGTATAGATTGTTAGATTGCCAGCAAACTTGATGGATGTGATCATCATTGAGTACCAAAAATCATCAAGGTCATCAAAAAAATCTATACTCGGATGACTTTGATTATTTTCGGCAAGCGATGATGATCACATCCACCAAGTTTGATGACAATACAACAATCCATATTCAGATGCCCTTGACATGACCTTCTTCATTTACGGCACTTTATGATGATCACATCCACCACCACGTTTGACGACAATACAGGAATCTATACTCAGATGACCTTGACATGACCTTTATACGACCATGACCGTTTTCGGTACTTGATGGTGATCACATCCACCAAGTTTGCTGGCAATCCAACAAGCAATACTCAGATGACCTTGACATGACCATGCGATTCGTATTTTTAATTTTGTTGCTTTTATCTTAAACGTATTCAGATCCCCATCATAAAGATAATTTCATCCGACTGCATTTAGCTGTGCAATATATTTGCAATGAGGCTCTTCCTTGCATCTCTGAGACACTCAAGAATTGGCATAGTAACCAAACCAAGATATTACAACCGTGTCAAACTCCACAGCAGTGTACAAACAAAGGAAAACCCAAACCAGGGAAATCTTGTCCAGCCTGTGTCGCCTGGGGAAATGCGATAGAAAGCGTCTACTACAAACCTGCTGGACAACAAAATGCACAAATCACATGGGGTAACGTCGATCCCACACGTTTTCATCATGATCCGATTGAAGTGGCAAAAGCTTTTGTACTTCGTTTAGTTCCTGGCAAACCCTACAATAGTCTTGGGGATTTCGACGCCGCCAGCTTGCTTATGTTAATGATGAACTTGGCCATATTTCACGGAAATAACACATCGGTTTACGACAGAATTAAAATGGTAAGGTTAACTTGAATAATGTGGACATTATATATATATTGCTGTTAGATTTTTATTGATTTGTATTAGTTGGGAAAATTATATAAAATATAAAATGGTTATATTGTTGCGTAATTTCCACGAAGACAAATATAATTCTATTACCTAAAACATGTCATGCTTAAAATAGTGAAGCTACTGAAGAGACAACATGGCAATAAAATCTATCATTATTTGTGAAGATGCTGGTGTCACAAACACAAATTATTATAAAGAAGAAACTTGAAATGAGTCGAGTCAATTCATAAGAGACCAATACAACACACAATAAGTTGAAGTCGTTAATAATTCAACCATTCATTATATTGCAATCATAGTTTTGTAGATCGTGCAGTTTTCGAGTTAAGGCATAACAGTGTCAACATGAGTTTCTGCCAATTATTTTATTCATTGTGTCAAGAACAGCAAGACCTGTTGAGCTTATGATGTATGTAGATTTCTCAAAAGTAATATTACAATCTACTTCTTACTGATTTCTTTCTTTCACGTGATTTTTTTGTGGTAATACAGGTATCAGCCTTACGGAATTCCTTATCACACATGAATGTAGATGACAATTTGAGTTTGGAAGAGAAAGAGGTGGAAGCATCTTTTAAAGCATTAGATGATCTTGTACAAACCCTCATCACCCTTCATCCAAAACACTTCCAAAATGACATAAGCAAGGAGGTCCTCAAGGTAACTTGTATTATCAGTCATGAAAAGTTTTGATAACAATCAACTTAATCCATTGCATTCTTTAGATTATTTCTAATATTTGTGATTTCTGACCCCTTCGTGCTTGCCCAGGCCTGTCTAACTATTATTATATACTTCATTAATATATTCTAGTTCATTGATTGGTTAAAAGTTGATCACATGACCAAAAATAGTTTTACCATCAGTACTCCTATCCGTAAATAGTACCTCTAAGCCGTAAATAGTATTTTCAATGTCCCGGATGAGCCGTAAATAGTACCTCCAAGCCGTAAATAGTACTTTTGACCATGCCTTCCGCGTGCGAGCATTCGATGCGACGGAACAGTTCGCGCACGCGAAACTGCCATAGCGTGATTTCGCGCTGCTGTAATTGGTTAGCCCGCTTTTAGCCTATTCGATTTTTTTGAAGGGCAAAATATAGGATGTGCTTAAATTGGTCGTGCTGTTCACTCAGGTTAGAAACTGGAGAGTCAAAACGTCAAAAAATGTTCTTTTAACCAATCAATGAACAAAGAACATATTAATGAAGTATATAAAACAAATATATACTGCCTTTATTCGAAGTTCTGGTTAAAACTATGGTCCCTCGTTGAGATCAATTAATACTAATTAATGACGTCATCTCATGCATATCCAAATTACCTACGTCATCTCATGAATATTCAAATTACCCAAGTCATCTCGTGAATATTCAAATTAATGACGTCATCTCATGAATATCCAAATTACCTGCGTCATCTCATGAATATTCAAATAACCTACGTATTAATTTATTTTATTAACATCACATGAATATTACATAAATATTCACTGCATGATGCATTAAAAATAATTTAATTTAATTTAAGCTTATGAATATTCAAATTCAGTATTCTTTAAAATTAAATACACATTAAATTTAATGTAATTCCAAGTATTCAAATTCTAATTGCATATTCATAATATCCAAATAAATCAGTAAAAAAATTGATATTCAATATTTAATATTCAATAAATTTATGAATATTCAAATTATTTGAATATTCATAAAATTAGGATATTGAATTTGCGTAATTGTTCAAATTTGAATATTTAATTCAATAAAGTTGTAAAATTTGAATATTCGTAAAATTTTAATATTTTAAACATTGAATATTCATTATTCATGGAATTTGAATATTCATAAAATTGTAATATTCATAAATATTTGCGTATTTCCCTTTGAATATTCATAAAATCTGTAATATTCATCACAATGACATGACCTCATAAATATAAACAGGTTGGACACAATATTAAATAACAGACTCGAGTCACTATCAAACGTTTTATCCTTTTTCCAATTTAGGCTGGTTGTATTGTACTAATCTTTATTGAGTCTGCACAAAGTTAAGGCTGAATTATTTTCAATATAAAAGATTTCTATTATTAAACACATACTAGAATGATCATTCATTTGCCCTTAAATCAATCACCGTATCAGTGAATAGTCATATTTGACAGTAACGCGCGAGTCGCAATGAGCGAAAAAATGTTGACGTCACTGCCTAAAGAAGCTAATACAATAGCAAAAGTAGCCGTGCTGCTGCTGAAACCATAGATTCAAATTTCAAACATTTCCGACTTGAAATTGACTCCTGTTTGATAATTTGGTTCGGGTAATTTGGTAACGTGATCGTTTCGTGTTGTTATGTCATTTATTTACTTACATGTAGTATTACAATGCTCTAAGTGATGAGCACAACTTAGAGCATTTTATATACTTCATTGATATATTCTTGTTCATTGAATGGTTAAAAGTGGATCACATGACCAAAAAATAGTTCTACCATCAGTACTCCTATCCGTAAATAGTACCTCTAAGCCGTAATTAATACTATTTACGGCTTAGAGGTACTATTTACGGATAGGAGTACTGATGGTAGAACTATTTTTGGTCATGTGATCCACTTTTAACCAATCAATGAACCGTAAATAGTATATAATATTTTCAATGTCCCGGATGAGCCGTAAATAGTACCTTCAAGCCGTAAATAGTACTTTTAACCATGCCTTCCGCGTGCGCGCTTACGATGCGACGGAACAGTTCACGCACGCGAAACTGCCATAGCGTGATTTCGCGCTGCTGTAATTGGTTAGCCCGATTTTAGCCTATTCGATTTAGCAGGGCAAAATATACGTTGTGCTTAAATTGGTCGTGCTGTTCACTCAGGATTGAAGCTGGAGAGTCAAAACGTCAAATAGTTTTCTTTTAACCAATCAATGAACAAAGAACATATTAATGAAGTATATAAAACAAATATATACTGCCTTTATTCGAAGTTCTGGTTAAAACTCTGGTCCCTCGTTGAGATCAATTAATAGGCCTACTATTTTCCTTCGGGGCTGCGCCCTCAGGAAAATAGTACTATTGATCTCACCTCGGGCCCATAGTTTTAACCAGAACCTCTCATGGCAGTATATATTTGTATACTATTTACGGCAGAGGAGAGTGATTTTGATTAGTTAAGACTCGCTGTGGTCAGAGGATGATTTAAGGAAGCCCCATCATGCACTGTAAAAGTGTTATCACTAGAGTTTCAACAGCCACTTTACTTTTCAAATCCCATTGAACTCTGTGCAAAAGATGTTATTTTAGAATTGCCCGTGTGTCATTATTAGTTGGTCGATTTCAGATCTAAAGTGATGTATGCACGAAGGATCATTCACACCTTCTGTACATAACATAAAATGTGAAATCGACCAACCTTTTAAAGGTGTTTTTACTGTAAATATATCTGTCCAAATTCAAATTTAACCATGCACGTGTGTATGCAGTGGGCGGGCAGTGGTGTCATGTTCACTCACACAGCTGTGCTAACCGCAAGACTTGCTGGGAAGTGCTTAAATCATCCTCTGCGCTGTGGTGGAGGTGTGGCAATCCCGGTTTATGGTGGCGATTTATGGTGGAGTCTGCCCTAAATCGCTAACGAAAGAGAGATGGCCACTCCATCCTGTAAAAAATGAAGGTTCGGCTCCTTTGCTCCTTAAACGCAAAGGCGTAAAATTCACAACCTATCACAACCTATTATTAATCTAATTAATTTACACTGATACTTATTTTTCATATGGATTGATGTAAAGATTATGATTTTTTCTTGTTAGATGCACTCGTATACAGACCCTTTTTATATCACTTCCTTCCCAAATACTTTTTCATAATGACATACGGAAGAGGTCATAACGGTAGATCAATAGTACGTCGGTGGTGGAAAGCCCGGCGTTAATGCCCACTGTTTGCTTTTTCTCACTTTTGTTTAGTTTAAATCATATCAAGTTACTGCAGATATGAATACCAAAGCCTCCTTGGTCGAGTTAGAAGATAAAATCCACGGGTTGCATCAAACGATTGGTTTCTTATCGGAAGAGGCACAAGCGATCAAACTAGACACAGACGAAGAAGCAGGTATAAAAAGCAATTTTTATTTATTATAGTAATACTATTTTTTTTACATTACACAAATAATCACATAATTTAAATTACATTAAATTATACCATTTCACGTTATCGAAAGGTTAAATAAATAAATAAATATAAAATAAATATGTAATCAAATGAATAAACAAATAAACAAATAAAAAAGCAAAAACTATGAACAGTTTTAAATTTCAGTCTTATCGGGCGCTTCAAATGTTTGTTTTTCAGTGGATGTTACCGAAGACAATCAGTTTAATGTGGCCGCGTGCCAACAAGAACTACGGCACTTCTACCTTCAAACCCTGTGTAAGATACCTCAATTCCCCGGTGTTAAGCAGAACTGCCTCAAAATGGATGACATCTATACAAATCTGTCTATGCTTATTAATCTTCCCAAGCCTTGTGCACCAATCCAGATACCACTTAAATCTCATCATGAGATCTTCATTCCACGGGACAAAGATAACATCTCACCATCTCGCATACTTATCTTAGGTAATCCAGGATGCGGAAAGTCTATTTTGACGCTGAAGTTAGCCCATGATTGGGCTGTGAAGAATCCTGATTCACCTTTGAAGAATATGGATCTTGTGTTTGCTCTTAACATGCGTTGGATGACTCCCGAAACAACTCTAGAAGAATCTATTTTCCAACAATTGCTTCCAAAAGACACTAAACTGAGTGAAAGGTCTTTACGTGATTATATTGAGCGGAATCAGTCTACCTGTATTGTACTTTTCGACTCATTCGACGAGTATGGATTCAGTGGGAATTTTAGTAAGATAGAGAGCGGAGTTCATGGTATCTTATTAAATGACTGCCTGCGTGAATGTCAAGTTTTGGTGACGTCGCGATTCTGGAAAGCCGCTGATTTTAATGATCTGCAGGACGTTTATATGCAGATGCAAATTAGTGGCTTTTCAGACGAAAATGTCAAAAAATACGTTCTCAAATACTTCAGCCATGACAAAGTTGAAGGTGAAAAACTCCTATCATACTTAATAGATCACAACCTCAATCCAGGAATAGCAAATGTACCTCTTATGACTCTCTTATTCTGTCTCTACTGGAGAAATTCCAGTGGCCAGGATATGCCAAGTAAAATAGGTGACTTGTATAGTGAGATTTTTAGACTTCTACAGAAGCAATATCTCTCAAAGAATATTGCGGAATCTATTGATCTGCCTCGGCTAATAACAGACGCTGGTAACGTAGCTCTGTCTGGTTTGTGGTCTTCGGAAGATAAGCTAGTATTTGGTTTTAAAGAATTTGTGAAAAAATCGTCAGAGAAAACTTTAACTGCTGGGTGCAAGATCGGTCTTATATCTCTGGAGCAACAACACACTATAGGAACTATTACATCACTACGGAATAACGTTGTTGAAAACATGTCAACTGACACTGATAATGGTACCGCCTTCGACCAAATTAAATCTATCACATTCTTTCACAAATCGTGCCAAGAAAAGTGCGCCGGTGAATACCTTGCAAATCTTTATGACACCAATCCATCCGACTTTGTAAGCAAAATGCAATATCTAGACTCAGCAAAAACGTGTATGCGTGTAGAAATGGTATTGCGGTTTGCATGTGGCGTGTCGCGCGATGTAGCCCATCACATTTTACAGGAGTTGGTGCAAATATTTAAATCCGAATTTTCGTCATATCAGCAACGATATTACAAACAAAGTCTTGATCCTGACGATACAAAGCATTTCCAAAAGTTTATTGAACTCTGCTTGCAATGCTACTATGAATGTCCGGGTAGCACGGAGTCTCACCTACTCTTAAATGAGCTGTTCCCAAATGGACAAATTTTGTTCGTCGGTATGTCACCGTACACTTCAAGCGCTATCGGGCAGTATATCTCACGGGCAAAAATAACTAAATCTGTAACAATCATAGCAATACCGTCTCCTGGTGATGGAGGTAGAGTACCTACTGGTGTTATAGACAAAACCTATTCATTGATACAAAATACTCTAAAACATCTACCGAGCCAACAATTGCAACAGCTGTATCAGCATGAAATGAAATACCCACAATTCAGCAATTTTAATAACTTATGCAAGACTGAGGTAACAAACTATTTCAAAGATTGGCAATCTTCACATGGTGTAAATCTTGTTCCTATTTTCACCTCCTTAGCCTACTGTGATGGATTGGAAACCTTGCAATTATCCAATGTAATACTAGGTAGCCAAATGATAACGCTTCAAAGTGTTATTAACAAGGGTGCTCTTATTTCCTTGAGAATCCTGAGATTATTCAACAACAAACTTACTAGTGAACAAGTTTGCAATCTGCTTGAATCAATCCAACATGACCTGCCTAGACTAATGTCGCTTGATATCAGCTTTAACGAAGCACGGCTAACACATCTGGGTGACTGTTTAATCAAATCACAAATACAAAACTTGTTTGTGAACAATATGAAAGCCCCAGCAGAAGACATGTCTGATGTGATCAGCAAACTACCGCAGTTCGGTTCACGTATGACATCATTGTACATGGATGGAAATGAGGTTGACGATGACACTGGGAAAGCATTAGCCAATGCACTGCCATGTGCTGGTCGACTTCAACATTTCAGTATCTCAGTAAACATGATGAGCAGGAATACACACAACCAGGTAATGAAAGCGATGCATCACTTGATACATCTGACACATCTGAGGGTCTGGTCTAGTCCTTACCTGGATGATCTATTCAAGTGCCTATCAGATACCATGGGATACTTACCACAGCTACGGTCCCTCTTGTTATATTCACCTCAAGGTGCAGTCCAGCAATCCAGTCAGTCAATCTTAGCAAGGTTTCTACCCTGGATGTACTCGAATGAGACGCAAGCAACAGGTAACCGTATCCAGCATGTTAAGAGATCAACGTGTCAACAGTTTATTTCCAGACTGGATACCATGGTGAAGATGAGGGAGCTGGTGTTATATGATATCTGTCTTCACAAGGAGGATCTGGTTACTTTGCTTAATATTAGCTACCGACATAACTACACGGGCTTCGGGTAAGTGTTTGTCATAATCTGTATATTGCTTGTGTGTAGACTTGTGTTAATATTATTATCTATGTGGTCACACAATTATTCATGTGACGTGTCATGTCAAAAGCAGACACTTTTGGGTAGGATCGTAAATGGAGAAATAGCCAAAAATCTGCCCGGGTGATTTTTTCACAATTTGGTTTGTTGCGAATTTGTGATGTTATTAATGTTAAAAATATTGTCTGATAGTTTCAGACCGGAATATAACTGGCATCTTGTATTTTTTACAATATTTAAGAAAGTGTATTTTAGACATTTTATGCAGGAAAATTAAAAACAAATCCAGAACATTGTTTCTCCAAACAAAAAACTTGTTGTTTGTTTGTTTGTTTTTATTGATTTTTTGTTTAGTCGTATCATACCGTTACACATTTCAGTTATACTTTTGTTGCTAGTGTCAAATATTTGGAAATAATTGTCATATCTATATACTCATATAATTTGTAAGATCTTAAAATAATTTTTGATTAATGATTTTACGCAAAACAAAATAATATTAGGCCTATGCATTGTGTAAAAAATATTTTTATAATATATTATTAATTGAAAAACCCTTTTTATCATGGTAAAATAAGAAAAACTATACAGCTTGTCTCAAAAAAAATTGTGCAAGTGAAAAGCGCCCTCTCTGGCAATTAGAAAATACCGTTGTGACATAATGCTTACATCAACGTCAAGGGCGTAACCTTAGCTCTCAAAATGCCGTTTGTTCTGTTCAATTTGCTTGTTTTGATCTCGAGATATGTTTAGTTAAAGGCGAAAGGGTCAAATCACAAATGTGCCACCTTTACTAGGGAAGGGGGCTTTACATGTAACAGTGATAGGATCAATTTTATCAAGAGTTCCTTCGTGAAATCAAAAGAATGCATCAATTACACAATACAAACAATTTTGACTGTTTTTACTGTTTTATCATGATGCAGGAATGATGATTCTCCTTTTCTACTTAAAAGAGATTAAAAGATAAATACATATTTCACATTCTGCTGTAAAAGTTAAATACATGTGCATGTCAATGATTTTATCATGGTAAATACTGTTCTATTAGTCACTTAAGACTTAACCATGTTATAGGTTAATGAACGCGTATTACTTGTTGGGAGAGATATTAGACAAAATAATGCACGCGTGCTGATGTTGATGCTTCTAATGCATGCGTCCCGAAAGGGGGAGTGCATTAGACGCATCAACATCAGCTATCATTGATTTACGTGTACAGCTCTCTTCCCTAGTAAAAGTGGCACAATTGTGATTTTACCCTTTCGTTGTTGAATAAACATATCTCGAAATTGGAATAAGCAAGTTGAACAGAACAAACGGCATTTGAGAGCTAAGACGCCCGTGACGTTGATGTAAGCATTATGTCACAACGGTATTTTCTAGTTGCCAAAGAGGGCGCTTTTCACTTGCACAATTTTTTTGAGACAGGCTGTAATATTCATATCATTGACGCTTGCAAACACGAACTTGTGATTCGAATACATTGTTTACATCAACACCTCAAACAATCTGAATTAAAATGAACTAGGAAGTTTAAGGCATGGGGTATGGGCGAACTAGAAGTACAGGTATCTGGAGAGGGGACGCAACGAGTTACCCCAAATCACTGGTCCGCCGAGTGCGAATATCTATTTATTTTGGAAGGTTCGTGTTTGTTTTAAATTTTGGGGCGTTTTTCCAAATTTAATATTTCTGGTGATATTTCAAAAAAGCGACATGCCAAAGACAACTCTTTGGGCCCATAGTTTGTTATAGTTATTGCAGTTCTTCTCCACATACCTACGTTACCATTTGCTTTGGTGATTTACTAATATTATATATTTTGTGACTGCAATTGGCGTTTTCAACGCGTTTTAAGCTTATAATGAAATTAACATGAATATATAGTCACGCTGCTTTTAGAATTCTTACCTGATCGTCGGCTTTTGCAGGCAACAGAATGCAGATTGGCTCACGATAGATGTCGTATTCCTCTATGTGGGTCACTTGATGATAAAAATACTTTGAATTGTATGTAACAACATACAAATTTGCGTCTGGAAACAGGGTCTGGAACTGATTTTGGAACAGCCATAGACTTCAGCGCCGTATCAAATCTCATAAAAAGGCCACGACTGGCGAGTATGTTTTTATGTTTCCCGCACGAAAGCTTGCGTCAACATCTATACTATACTTTTTTTTTTTTTTTTTCCTTTGACCATTCTTTGTTAATGCCCTGCTATGACCTTGATATGTAGACTTGATTGGGTACAGTAAAAGCATCAACTTTAATGAATTGTTTATCCTACAGGGATACAGTCAGCATGGTCATTAGTTTAACATGGTGTGTGAGCATGATGAAAGACCCATTATTGATTAGGGGCGTATATTAAGGGCTGGGGTATGAACGTTTGGACAGTATTTATTGTGGGACATTAGAGCACATCAGACATATCGAATTGCATTCTGAATACGAAGAATGTCATTCTGATATCAAATAATTTTGATTTTTTGAAATTCGCAATTTAATACACATTTTATGGCAAATCATTAAAATTGATATTTTTGATATTTAACAGTACTTGAAGTAAACTTTATAAATCTGATGATTTATACTTAAAGTGTATGTAGGTGGGATAAAAGCCGACGATCAATTGAAAATTTTGACCTTTCGTATTGAAGATATGGATTTTTTTCCCAAAACACCAAAAAAAGATTAGGTCTTTTTGGGAAAAAATCCATATCTTCAATATGAAAGGTCGAAATTTTCAATTGACCGTCGGCTTTTCCTCCCTGCTACATACACTTTAAGAATATATCATTAGATTTATATAATTTACTTCGAGGACTGTTATATATCAAAAATTTGAAAAAATATCAAATTTTTATAATTTGTCATAAAATTTGTATTATATTGTGATTTTCAAAAATGAAAATTATTTGATATCAGAAAGACATGCTTCGTATTCAGAATGCAATTCGATAGGTCTGAGGTGATCTCATGTCCCACAAAAAATACTGTCGAAACGCAATAAACGCTAATTTTAGATCCCTTAAAGGCACAAGTCCTTTGCGTGCATAGCAGAAAATTATAATTTTTTCTAACTAAAATACTAACTGCATTCTGCATTATGTACTTATCTATTTATTTAGACCTATGCCTATTTGTTTATTTATTTACTGATTTATTTATTTATTTATTTGGTAGATAAGTAAAAAATTAGTAATATGCCATGATTCATCGGTTTATTATTGATTGTTGATAACTTACAATTTGATTGATTGGTCGATTGATAATCATTTCACATTATATTCTTATGGAACGTCTATTAAATTTGAATAGCATCGTACATTAGATAAATAAGCCTATCAGTATTGATTTATTCTATTCAGCAATATCAAGGATTACTATCAAACTTCTCACAGCTTCTCAGTTGGCTTAGTAGTAACGCACTGAGTTTTATAAACGGCCTATTTTTTTCAAGGCTGAGAAAAAATGCAATTTCTGAACTGCAAACTTATTTGGCGCGCGATCTGAGCTGGTCCTTTTCTGGTGGCAGTGTCTGTTACAGGCACACTCCCTCTGGAATCCAAACCAGGTTCACGCTCATTAAACTTCCCTTAACTTAAACACTCCGCTTTATTTCGCTCACCTGCAATGTTTTCGCTTGTCGAGTCGACCTTGCGAAAACGTTCCAGGTATGAAAAATAGTGTAGTGTTGAAGTTTAACACTTTAATCATTTTTCCTACCATTACGTACGAATATCGTACGAATATTGTATAATCTGTTATTATTTAATAAAATGACACATTTCCTGATTGCGTTTATTTGTTTTTGTTTTCCGATCAAACAGTTACAGCAGAGACCTGTTTCCAGATGACATAGACGCTTCGCAGTACGGGTTTCTTCGGTTCATATGAAGTGATATTAACATGATCAAACAAGTAAACCAAAAACTTAGAAGGTGTACTTTTCTAAACAACATGAACAATAAAGTGACATTGGCAGATTAACAGATAATTAAAGCATAACTTATATCAACTTTTTGCCGTATATATTTTTGGTATGCAACTCTCTGAGTTCAGCCGCCTGAAGAAGGACAGCACAGCGTCCGAAAATTTGCTATGTCTCTACTGAACTAAATAATTATACAATTAGAAATGTAAAGTCCGAGTGAAATTTCCCAATTTTTCGCCTATATATAATATCTTATTATGTATATATAAGATATAACATGCGTTGACCCTCATATTCTACAATGTAAATTGAAGAACACTTATTAAGCAAGAAATCAACAGTGTTCTGAGGCATGAGCAAAGACAAACGTTTCATACAAATGACTTTCATGGTTATTTATCATCGCCAAAATTCTTTTAGTGGAAAAAGGCACGCGGTGTAGGCCCTAATGGTTCCATTCACAATACTGAAAATTGGTTTCCAAACTACAACGTGTAAGCAAGGATTCTCGAGTACTAATATACTATAGACGAATCCAACGAGCCAAGCCATGGTCAGGATTTGGTCGGCCATCTTTGGTTTCCCGCTAGCACCAACCTGGGGTTTTGAGCGCCCGATTGTGCAAATAAAAGCCGCCTAACACCTAGAGAAGATGCAAAGACGAGGAGGGTTAATAGAATAATATACAATAGAGATAATCCTGTCGCATCTATTCATACATAGTCCTTTTGTTCATCCATTTGTACATCTATGAATAGATGCGACGGGATTACCTGCGGAATTATCTCTATTGTATTATTCTATTAACCCTCCTCGACCTTCTGTAGGTGTAAGGCGGCTTTTATTTGCACAACTGTTGGAACTGTATTGTGTTGTTAAATCATTCTTTTGTCAACCTGTGTTTTCGCGGAAGGTGTAAAACGGGTGATGGAATGCAGTTTAAAATTTCCGCCAAGGCCGAATCATTTCACATTTTGGATGCATTGTAGCTGACGGGGACCCAACTAAAGGCTGCTAGTCAGGTGTAGGAATGCGTGTATTTGGATTCGTCCATTTGGATTCGTCTATTTGGATAAAAGCCACCTAACACCTAGAGAAGATGCAAAGACGAGGAGGGTTAATAGAATAATATACAATAGAGATAATCCTGTCGCATCTATTCATACATAGTCCTTTTGTTCATCCATTTGTACATCTATGAATAGATGCGACGGGATTACCTGCGGAATTATCTCTATTGTATTATTCTATTAACCCTCCTCGACCTTCTGTAGGTGTAAGGCGGCTTTTATTTGCACAACTGTTGGAACTGTATTGTGTTGTTAAATCATTCTTTTGTCAACCTGTGTTTTCGCGGAAGGTGTAAAACGGGTGATGGAATGGAGTTTAAAATTTCCGCCAAGGCCGAATCATTTCACATTTTGGATGCATTGTAGCTGACGGGGACCCAACTAAAGGCTGCTAGTCAGGTGTAGGAATGCGTGTATTTGGATTCGTGTATTTGGATTCGTCTATTTGGATTCGTTTGGATTTGGACACGCATCCCTACACCTGACTAGCAGCCTTTAGTTGGGTCCCCGCCGGGTACAATGCATCCAAAATGTGAAATGATTCGGCCTTGGTGGAAATTTTAAACTGCATTCCATCACCCGTTTTACACCTTCCGCGAAAACACAGGTAGACAAAAGAATGATTTAAGTTTACAACACAATACAGTTCCAACAGTTGTGCAAATAAAAGCCGCCTTATAGATAAGGTCGAGGAGAGTTAAAGGTGAACCTCATTGAAAATAAAGTTATATATCAATGGAAAGCTTATGATGCCAGGAAGCAGAAAAGAATATTTTTTTTTGCCTAACGCACCAGGATAGACATAATCTCCATGCAAAGATTGGATATTGGCACACCCCCCCTAAAATACAAAACGAAATCGTTCAAATTGGGCGCTTTCGATGATGACGTCAGCACGGGGACACACAGTTACTTCCGGGTTTGATTATAAACACAATGTCCATGCATTACTGTGGCATGCATCGGGCCAATGCACGAACTCAGTCATTGTGAACTTACTTTACATGAAAAATATCTTCAATAAAATAAGAATAACATGAAGGAAACATCATGATCAAATCAAGAATGAAGTTCCTGAATAAAGTGTGTGGATTAAAAATGGGACAAGTGCTGGCCGGGGTGATTTGGGATAGGCCAAGCCATCCACGATATGCAGGGAATATTACAGTAAAGCACGAAGAGTGAAGATTCGCCGAAGAACCGGAATGAAAACAGATTGCAAAAAATAACTGCTAGTGCTACCAGTTCAGATCGTCATACCAAGTTGAGATGAACTTATCACAATGAGAAAATGAAGGAATAGAATAAGGTACATGTACGGGATTTTTTAATTATTTCTTAACTTTACAACCGGTCATGTATGATAGGCGAACTCGTAGATACATACGGGGCGGGGTGAACTCAGTACAGTGACTGACTATGACTGAGTCTCAGTCGCCGAGTGTTCCACATCCGCGACTGTACGTACTGTACTTGCAGACAAAATTACCGATTTGATATTCACATTCTGATATTTCCAACTAATATTGCTACTTCATCAGCAAAATTCATTCCTGTAAATATTCCAAATATAAGGGATTGATTGATCAAATCTGCTGAAACACGGCGCAAACTTGTGCTACTGGAGAGACGAAGCGAGTCGCTGTGTTTGCCCACCTTGATCGGCGCGGCTGCCTGTAATTTCTTCAGCATAAAAGCAGTAATTTACGCATCGTGTTCGGTAATCCATAAAACATGAATGTTTCACTTTTTCAGTACACTGATTGTAGTATCATTAAAAGAATCGTGACACAAGTGACAATATTTTAATTTTATTCAGATTTCAGAATTCCATCAAATAACGGTCTACTAAGCCTAAATTGTATTTATTTTATAATAAAGTATCTGTTTCTTTCAATCGTGATTGTGTGGAAAGAATGTACCGGGAGAATGTATTACCGCAATGCGCTAAATATGAAAACCTTTATGGGCTGGATTTGATGAAATCGGCGGGTTTTTTTTATTAATTTTTTAATTACTACAAGACGATATTTTTAAAAATCAGATATTTTAAAATGAATCAAGAATAGGGAATGTCACAAACAAGTTATTTAATTTGTTATTCGATCATGTTTATTCAGTCCATGACATGAACGGCATACGGTAGCAGCAATCATTTGCGCATGGAATTGATCCCAGCGCGAAATTCAAACTCGATTACCCAGTTATACCCAGCCAGTTATGACTGATTTTGTCAAAAATTTACGGAACATTTTCGTGTTGACAATAATTCTATTATTTCTTAATATATAGAAGACCCATTCCATGTCAACTCCAGGGATGTGCACCGCAGCACCTCTTCAATTGTTTTCTTTTCTGTGTGGTGGTAGATATTGATGAGAAAGTAAATCCTGAAAATTTGAAAATTCATACTCCATTTCGTTTTCCCGTGGCATCAATTTGAAATTTAGGGGGGTCAGCGTAAAAAATGTGTCGCAACGCGAAAGACAACGTTTGGAGGTCCATAAATGTATAAAGACCCTTTACAACTTTGAAAATATGTATCCTGGGGTATGGCTTATTTGCCTACCCATAGAGTTGTAAAATTCAAATCTTACGCATCAGAGAATGCAAACAAACTGATAACGAGACCCTTATCTTTAGAAATGTTGTCCAAGGACATATCTTCAACATACCTGAACTTGATGGTCGATCAAAATGTCTGACATTGGTTTTCAGGGGGGTCAAATGTACAAATAGTTTTGCATGGGTAATATCTCAGCTAAAAGTATTCTAATAGGCTCAATATTGGATAAGAGTAATATCCTACCAAAGGGGTCTGACTGGCAAAAAAATGGACAGTAAAATTATTTTTACTTTTGGAGATCTGACCCCCAAAGTTGGTCCTGTTGGACGAAGTTGGACATTTCTGAGGGCCCTATATCTTTTAAAGTAAAGGAGTTAAAGTTTTCTGATGCCAGATTTGAATTCTACACAAATAAGTTTCCCAGGATACATACTTTTACAAAGTTGTAAAGGGTTCAAACTTTATACATTTATGGACCTCCAACGTTGTCTTCGCGTTGCGACACATTTTTTACGCTGAACCCCCTAAATTTCAAATTGATGCCTCTGGTAAACGATATGGAGTATGAAGCTCAAATTTTCGGATTTTACTTTCTCATCAATATCTACCACCACACAGAAAAAAAAAAAATTGAAGAGGTGCTGCGGTGCACATCCCTGAGTTGATATGGAATGGGTCAGAAGGAATCAGCAACTTGAAGATTCTTCTCATTTCAAGCTTTATTGTGAAAATCAGACTTGCCGGGCAGCTTGCAAAGTACAGGAAGCAAGTCTTGTTTACATGTTTCCGAGTAGGATCACGTGACTGCGAACCCTGAGCTTACGTCACGAGCATTCTCAAGGTCAAAGACAATTGATTTGGGTGCTTTTTGGGCGCATAAAAAAAAAAAAAAATTCATTCATTTTTTTATTTTTTCAGCTTTATTGGCCATCAAAAAAATCGGAAAAAATTATTTTTAATATCCTGATATCATAAGCTTTCCATTGATATATAACTTTATTTTCAATGAGGTTCACCTTTAATAGAATAATACAATAGAGATAATTCCGCAGGTAATCCCGTCGCATGTATTCATACCGTCGTTTTATCTTTTCAGTTTCTGTTTCCGTAACCGTATCCGTTTTTGTAAGTCATTGTTATTCTGAAGTGGTAGTCTCCCAGGTATGACCAATCTTTTATTCTAGCCTTTTGTTAGTTACTGAAAATTTGAATCTCGTGAATTTCAGTTTTCGTTTTGGTAAGTTATATTGATTTTTTACATAAAATCTTGAGATGTGCGGGTGGGTGCTAATCTAGACAAAAGAAGAGTCTAAATTTTACGGTCCTAAATTCACGGGAAATTGTACGGCTTCAATTGACTTGTGTTTGGTGTATATGCACTTACGCCTAGACGTAAGTGGCTCCTAAAAATAGTCTTGCATTGAAATATATACTAACCATATTGCCAAGTTATAAGCAAAAGTCTTTCATATTGGCGATGAAACGAGCGTCTAAAATAGTCAAATATCTCCCAATGAGGCGCGTACAAGTGGTGATTTGGTAATCATGTTTTATATTGAAATGCAATACAAAAGAATTGCACTGGAGCAAAGATAATGTATTCTATTCATTCGTACCAATGGTAAGCTAATTGGCTGGGTCTATATGTAAGGCTCGGGTTTATTTTAAATGTTATTTTTGCAGCGCTTATTTTCAGTCATTTAAGTGCTTTGGGGTTCGACAGGCTCATAAGCGGACCTTTTGTGATTTTAGGGCTTATTTGCAACGTTTTTACAGAAATAAGTGGACTTTGTCATTCGGATTGGCATGCATTTTGTCAAATTAATGTAGATCAATTTACCAACTTTTCTCTCCCGGTTTTATTGACATAAGCAATCATCTCTATTGAAATAAGCTGATTGGTACTTCAGAGTTAACAATAGAGAGCTTGCGGAATGAAGTTACTTTAACTTTAACTTTAACGTCTAGGGGATTATAGAGGATTATGTATTCAAAACCACTCTGCCATTAAAGCCGCTTGAAGTTAAAGTTAACGCGAGAATCTATAGTGTGCCGTAAATTATGATGAAAATACGTCATAATTAAGAACAATAGTTTGGATATTTCCTCATAGACTACATAATTACCACTTATGTATTATCTAGTTAATAGACCAATTATCGGAAATCTAATTTGGTTTGGGTAAAAACATGCCACATGTTGCTGAAAATTACTGATTGAATTAGATCAAAATATTTTTTGTTCAAAACGTCACACTTGGTATATGCTTTTGTGTGTGCTCATGACGTACACCAAATCAGCTTATGGAGCCAAGTTTTGGCTTCGACTTCAACGCCAAGGGGATTAAGTTCCAGTAAAATGGCCTGATTTTACGGGACCGAGCAGTGTACTGAACTTCTGCGAATTGCAGCTACTGTGAACATTTTTTTACAACGTTGCGTGTCTTATAGTTATACCTCTATATAACCAAATATGTTTGTACTGTTCAGGTTAGTTAGGGGAAAAAGTTCACTTTGGTGACCACTCTCTGGCTAGTAAGGTTTGACGATTGATTCGACTTCTATGGACCATTTAGAAAAAATAGCCACCATGTCCCTCGCGAAAATCCCGGCATTTTTCGCTAGAGGCCAAAATCCAAAATGGCCGCCACCACCATTTTGAAAATTTAAGTTTTGAACCAGAGCACCTATAATCATGCACAAAGACGTTTTTTCGGATATGTCGAGTACAATGATTCCGATTCTGACATTAGTTTGACATTACGGCATCATTTTCACCCAGAAATCCAAGATGGTGGCCGGCACCATCTTGAAAAATTTAGTTTAGAACAAGAGGACCTTAAATCGTGTACAAAGACACTTTTTTGGATAAGTCGACCACGAGGATTTCAAATTTGACATTACTTTGACATTACGAACTCATATTTACCTAGAAATCCAAGATGGTGGCCGCTGGCGCCATCTTGAAAAAAATAAGTTTTGAACCTGATTACCTAAAATCGTGTACAAAGACACTTTTTCCGGTAAGTCGACCACAAGAAATCCGAATCTGACATTAATTTGATGTCACAAAATAATTTTTGCCCAGAAATCCAAGATGGCCCCCATTTGGTAGAGCGTAAATGTGATTTTTGAATGAAAGCAGAAGCATAAATGTGTCATTTCCGCCTTTTACTCACTGCTCATCTGATCCACTTTCCCAGGAAACTAAATACCGATACTCCTTAGTTTTTCCCTGACTTTCCAGACATAATTATGAGTAAACATCAAATTTAATATTTACAAAACAATCAAATATATATACATTCTTTTGCATTTTGTACATAAATATTGATATCAATAATGTAGGCCTACAAACATTAAAAAAAGGGGGCCTAAGAGTATGTCTATTTTTAATCATATACTAATTCCGCCATGCCCAAACATATCTTATTATGAAATCGTGTAATGGAACCCAAATTCCAATCAAAAATAAAATCAAATTTGTTATCAAATACACTAGGCCTATACATTGTATTATAGGAATTTAATAGATGGCTCATTTTAATAAATAAATAGATTAACACGGGTAATGGACAAGAAATATTTGGCAATACCGGATTTACCTGAGAGCCAGTGGATAAAGAAATTAATTAAAATTAATTAAACAAATTAAATGAGAAAATGAAAGAAAGGACATTTGGCGAAGTATTGTTTTAGAATTCGAACGAGTCCTAAATGTTATCCTGGCCCCAGGACACTGATTAATGTAAATTCGACCCATAGTTATTTTATCTACTTTTGCCAGCATTCAACCTGTTCAATGTGATTTATGCCGAAATCTGACGTATCAACGTTGTATCGTGCACAAATTAATATGATTCGAGACTATTTCATTTGACACGGTTGTATGGATTTCAGAAGATCGGTCCTATAATAGATATCGATTAGAGAATTACAGCAAGAGGCTTTGAGGATGCCGTAATCCTCTTGACCATCAACCAATCAGAGAGACATATTTCAGAAATATATTCGTAGGGTTGAAACTCTTTCAACTCTGAAATATATATTTCAAGTAATCTCGTTTCACACTTTGGCTTGCAATAAAGCCACGAAGGGGCGGTAATGTTAATATACGATTACAGTCAAATATTGGTGCAAATATACGATTTCGGTCAACTATTTGGCTATCCTTTGCCCAAAATTATGAAATGTTTATTAGTAACAACAACTCTTAGGAGGGTTTTCGAGTAATTTTAGCGAAATAATGAGGTTAAATAAAAGAAAACCCACTTACAATTTTGGACGCTTAACTGTGGTGTTCTAGGGGAATTAAAATAAATAAAATAAAATAAAATGAATTAAAAAATGTTTTCCATGCTGATTTGTTTTTGTAACAAGTACCGTATGTCATTTCAAAAAGAAAGAAAAAAAGGCGGATATTACTTTTAAAAAACTCAACGCATTACTATTAATACGCCTATAATTAATGAATGAAAAAGTATAGAAGGCGTTGCATCCGGTTCTGATGAGGGGGGAGGGGCACAAGCCGTTTTCGGCAGTTTTCCGATCAATATTTCAGATCAAGGGGGGGCTTCCGTGCCCCTAACGCTACGGTTACTGCATTAACACGTTTATGGATGTATGTGATGATCATAAGTAGGCCTATCATAACATGCCTCAACGATATCACTATGTAAAAAGGTGTTGCAAATTCATAACACAGCGTGTTATAATGTAACGAATGCTATGCCAAAACTTTAAAAATTAACAAAAATATCAGTATCAATAAAATCAGAACCAGAATAAATACAAAGGCCTACAAATAATACTTTTAAACTTTCTAAATCAATTATGACTAAATATCAGTATAAATGAATCTCTAAATCAATTAATCAATCAGTTATCAATAAATAAATAAATAAATAAATAAATAAATAAATAAATAAATAAATAAATAAATAAATAAATAAATAAATAAATAAATAAATAAATAAATAAATAGGCCTAAATAGATCAATCTATAAATAAATAAATAAGATCTGAATGTGCCATTTATATTATTATTACAATTTTAATATTATTAATATTAGTATTAATACGACGTATTATTAACTTTAAAAAGGTGCCCATTGATTATATAATAATTCAAGTACAGTTGAATCATGGTAGGTATTATGATACCTACCATGGTTGAATACAAGAAGACATTAAAAGATGTTCATCATTCCGTGCACTCACTAAATTTAGAACTCTTAGAAATTTGGCAACTCCATATCAATTAAGCAACCTATGATTGTAGCAAAATATATATTTTCCCGGTACATACTATTTATTGCACGTGTAATACTTTTTGACGTCACGAAAAGTATTGTACATACAATATTGTACGTACAATACGGAGTCTGAAGCGCGCTTAATTACCATTGCATTGGTCATAGCCAAGAGATGTAATCCATGTTTATTCAAACTAAGCGCCTATTGTAATAAGTGTTAACAACAAACCACTTCAGCAAACAAAAGGGAGAAAGGGGGAACTATTTGTAAAAAAAGGGGGAAATTTAAAAGGGAATTATTTATTTAAAAAAGGGGGCACTATTTACAAAACGGGTGAAAGTAAAAAGGGGGAAATATTTACAAAAATGGGGGAACTATTTGTAAAAAGGGGAAATTTAAAACGGGGAATTATTTGTTAAAAGGGGGAACTATTTACAAAATGGGTAAAAATAAAAAGGGGGAACTATTTACAAAAAAAGGGGGAACTATTTGCAAACAGGGGGAATTAAAAAGGGGGAATTATTTGTAAAAAGGTGGGGGGGGGTAAGTAAAAATCGGGGAATTAATAATAAAAGGGGGCATTTGGCGGAGATCAGACACCGTACAGTCGCTTTTACATACCCTTCTTTTGATCACCCATTGATACACTTCCCCTAGTTTAAACAACAAGACGCTGTTGGTACAGAAACCAATCTGACGTTCGCGTTAAAGTGAAGTTGAGCAAGAAATCGAATCGATATTTTTGAAGTTGCCGTTAAAGTTCCAGTAACTTCATTCCGCAAACTCTCTAATGAAATCAGATTACAGTAACTTACTGAATCCCTTGCGTTTTCGTATCTGAACAAAAGACTTACGGAAACTGAAAAGATAAAAAGACTCATAGATGTACAAATGGATGAACAAAATATGTATGAATAGATGCGACAGGATTACCTCTATTGTATATATTATTATATTAACCCTCCTCGTCTTTGCATCTTCTCCAGGTGTTAGGCGGCTTTTATTTGCACAATCGGGCGCTCAATACCCCAGGTTGGTGCTAGCGGGAAACCAAAGATGGCCGACAAAATCCTGACCATGACTTGGCTCGTTGGATTCGTCTATAGGATAAGCCACTCGTTTGCGCAAATGAAGTCAATCATTCAGCCTATGCGCTTTCATGCATGTGATGGCATAGCTGTGTAGGAGTGTATTACCTGTGGAAGAGATGATGCAATGTTTACGTCGCGTCATCGTTTCCCAAAAAAATTAAATGGCGAAAAACGGCGAACATTTGGTCGAATCTTTCTATTACTATCATATCGTGAAAAACCAAATAGCTGAGGAGTTAGCTCAATATGATAGGAAAATATTCTGTTCGATGACCCTATGACGAGACTGGCTAAATAAGCTGTATTTTTGCTGGAAAGGGTCCGAAAAATTGGCAGTCGATATTCGCCATCTTGGATAAATTTGGTGTACTGAAAATGCCCAGCAACTGTCAATCAAATACGAACTTGTCAATTGAATATAGGATAAGTCTGTTCCACCGTGGCAGAAGTACGCACAACGTTGTTGTGCGAACCGTGCGTAAATTTTAGGCTAAGGTGCCTGAGCGTTACCAGGACGTTACTAGGTATACTGAAAAAGCCTCAACTGTCACTCAAACTGCCGATGTGTCAATTAAGTTGCCGTAAAGTGACTTCAATTTTTATACAGGGTTTGAATACGAGTGTCACAGCCCTGGTGTAAGTGTATAATATTTACTGGCGTTATACGTGTAAGTGTATATATATAATAGAGACATTGCGATTTCCAAACGCAGCACGTGGAACGTACGTTTTCACGTACGTTTTTACGTACTTTAATACGGTGTTAAATATTGCTAGTCTCGGTTGCAAACTGGATTGTGCTCCTTCGTCACGAAGGAGAACAAGTCAGCTGGAATGAAGGCTATAATATTTGATCTAATCTAATCTATATCGATAGAGGGCATAACAGTAAGCTGAGTCTCTGCCTAATTCAAACATGCCGCTTAGTTTGATTTTGACTAACATTTTGACCTACATGCTGATTAAACTTAATTGTTTTGTTTTTTTGTGCTCCCCAAATATTGTTCCCCAAAAACATATATTTTGGTAGATTAAAGATCACTACATCCATACATCATGACTTTACTTTCAAGATGAGACTTTTTCGTCCTGAACATTGGGCGCGTTGCATGGACTAGACATGAGGTAAAATCAGCATATTTCAACGTAGCATCTGCGTTTTATTCTACGTTGGAATCCAAAATGGGAAATCGCAATGTCATTTTTTGTACGCAAAGTATTACACACATTTCAATGGGCAATCTCTGCGTATGAATATTGCGTTTAAATTTAGTCCATTTTAAACACATCGATGTACCTTTATTATAATGATTTGTTACAAACAAAAAGGAACATAATAATAATTAGACTTTCCTTCGTATGTTCATTATCTTTGACTGTCTTTAACATATTGTGAAATGGACAAATTTTGTGCATTTTCAACGATGTATCTACGTCGATTTTGCACGTGGAATATCTTCAAAATAGCTAAATACCTGACCTCGCTTCGATACAGGAGAGTGGTTTTGAATAGATCAACGTACGTTCGATGTCTACGTTTGGAAATCGCAATGTCTCTTATATTATGGTTTAACTTTTGGGACACCGCGTCAAGGGGGTGACACTAGATTCACGGTTGTTCTATTATCAAGTTCAACGCATGAACGATGCTCATCCCACCCTGAAATTTACCTTTGAGACATCTGACGAAATCGTCACTTATTTAGATCTTCAAATTTTTAAAGGACCACGTTTTCTGGAACAAGGCCTACTTGATCACAAGATCAACATGAAAAAAACAGAAACGCATCAGTGGCTGAGCCCCGACTCGGCACATTGCCCATCTGTTTTTTCAGCGCTAGTTCTTGGGGAAACGATCCGCTACTGTCGTGGACACACATCAGAAACAAATTTCATTAACAAGGTCAACTTTTTCACAGACAAACTGGTAGAAAGAGGATATGATCGAACCAAAGTTAATGAAATTACTAACAAAGTTAAATTTGAAGATCGGGACAATTATCTCAAAGGTTCAAAGAATGGGCCTACAACTAAGAATAAGAAAAATATCCCTCTGGTTCTTGTAACTACATACACTCCCTACACCAAAACCCATGATTTTAAGACAGCTTTACTCAAATACTGGGGTAAAATCGAGCAAAATCCTACTTTACACGCTCTATTCCCAAACCCACCAATTCTTGCTTTCAAACGGGCCAAAAACTTGGCTGAACTCAAAGTTACCCAGGGTCGCAGGTCGGCATGAGATCAATCAATCGACGCCTCATGACGCATCCTTTGAGGAATTGCCGCCTATTGACCCAAATCCATCAAGTGATGGGATAAGCAAGTCAGCGTGGGATGATATTGATCGAGCAAACTTAAGCTGCCTCTTAGATCTTCTCAATGAATAGTGTGCCTACCACTCGAAACCGGCCTATACCGGTCTGTTCACATAAAGCCGATATTACAAATATGTTTACACCAAATTCAGCAAAACATTTAATAATATTATTTAATATTATTTAATAATTTATTATATCCTATCTGTGTTATGCATCATTGCAATATTATACTTATCGTATTTATTATACCCAATTGCAATGCCCATACACGGATTTTTAGCGTAACACTACGCATCCATAATTGCTGTTATCTTGTTGTAATTATTTTTTCTGAATTCAAAACGATAAATTCATGTATACTTTACTTCAACAACTTATATAATATCCTATATGTTTGCATAGTTGCATAATTACGCATATCGTGTTATTAACCGCTACCCACTTGCAACTTTCATATACGGAATTAATGCATACCTATGCATGTAGGCCTAAACGGGTTTACAATTTATACTCCTAGTATACTTCTTGAATTATTATTATTATCTGCCTACATATCCCACAGCTGATGAGTCCCCAACATCGGAGGGACGAAACCGGTCCTGTTATTTAAGTTAACATGCTTAAGTGACCCATTTTGAGGTATAACATTTGGATTTTGGATATACCATGCCTACAATTAGATAGGCCTACTACTATCATTATAACATTAGTCAGTATGATGAATGCTAATATGGCGTGTCCTCATGTCGTTTTGGGCCATCCCCCCCTATTCACGCAAACCTATGACATATCCCGCTGGCTTGCTACTTAGAAAATGAGGCCAGTTATCGATCGGTTATGAATAATTAATTTCGATCCCTTGATCATGTTAATTAGGGTTGGCAAATAACGACGCCGTTAGTTTTGCGAACTCTGCCTGTTGAATGCGAGTAGCAAGCTTAAAGAGCGCCAGCTAGCAGAGCTGAGAGCAATCCGGTGATGGCGTACTAGTATTTCCCATCAGGCACCAATGATTTGTTTTTTACAGAAAGTCTACTAATTTGATAATGGAATAACCTTTCGCAATAGTAATGTCGAAATTAGAAATTGGTGTCAATAATACGACGGTAGTGTATCACTTGAATTTGATACGATATCCAGCCAGCGATTTAGCGATAAAAACCTTTGACCACTGACCTGACCTACCGTCACGTGAAGCGCCATATTCGTTTGTTTTTATTTCCTCGTGTGATAATAAATATCATTCAAACTATAGTTGTCGGCCGTAAACGTAGTTTATTACTGGCCTAAGAAGTTTATTTTTTAAAACAAGTAAATAATCATTACTCACCGTTCTATTTGATCTTGTGGATTTCTAAACAAGTAATAAATTGAAACGCCGCAACCGGATTGCTCTCAGGTAGTAAAGCGGGCGCACTTTCAAGCTTTGAAGCTTGCTGTTCACTACCGGTAGTAATATTAATTAAGTGATGTCACTGATGTGCAGAGTTTCTGGAATACCACTTGTATCGTGCATGTATAATAGGGTGATTCAGAAATACAAAAGTTTTTATTTTTTGATGGGCCAACATCTAATTTTGTTCATTTTAGTGTAAAAATGCATCATGCAAAATTTCATAAAATTTAGATCAACTTTGATGGAGGGTGCGCCCGGGCTTTGAAGTTTTGTACGCAAAGTCAATAGGGTTTTGGTGCAAAATTTTTCTCCAACGGGTTTTTCACACAAAGACTCATCTTATGTGGGTGAATTTCTCAGGTGTGTTAGATACACATGTTTCCTATGTAAACCCATCGGAAATTTAAATCACCAAGTTCAAGATTGTCTATAATAATGAAAAAAGTACATTCAACAAAGAGGGAGTGAATCCTCTCAGTAGCACTGCTGATAGTTCAACTTCTTGTAACAGGCAAATGAATAAACTCCTGAATATTAACAAAGGCATATGCACTATCTATTACAGGTTGTAACTGATTGTTACACAATTATCTAGCAGTATGAAAGAAGAAGACCTCCCACCATCAGACATCAAGTTGATATTGCAGGCTCCCATAATGCTTCCTGCATAATGCTAGGATTTCTAGCCATTATGAGTTATGAATAGAGCCATTTGATCATTAAACTCAATAGATACAATGCACCATGGGAAGAGGAGAGATGGACATTTTGTATTCTCTACAGTATTTCCAAGTGGATGACAGGTCATTGAAGCTGAAAATACAATAGAGAATATTTATCCCATTCATTCATTCTATTATAGGCTATCCTAATTATAATATTTTCCTTTGGTCAGAGGACTGGCCAAATGTTTTAGCTGTTCTGTCTTCTGCTTTCCCACCATTGAAACAATTGAGTTAATTTTTGAATTTTCTCCGCTTGTCAATATTTTCATTTAATTTTTCTTACATATTTGTTTCATGAATACCTAAGACTACATACTAACAGTTTTATAGCATAGTTGGATAAGTTAATTATTACTTTCTGGTGGTTGAGTGAAAATCACCAAAAATCCTCATAGACTTCACACACAAAACTTCAAAGCCCGGGCGCACCCTCTAAAAATTATGTGAATTTCGTGAAATTGTGCATGATGTATTTTTACACCAAAATGAACAATATATAGGAGAGAGCGTGGCGCAATGGTTAGGGTACTTGCCTTTAGTGCATGAGGTCCCGGGTTCAATTCCCGGCGGTGGCGATTTGCTGGGATATTGACTTGGAAAAAAAAAGTCTGAAATTAATTGGCAACATCTGTAGATTAAATTCAGACTTCCGCTCTCCCCATGGTTCATTTAGAATTGGGTAAATGAATCATGAAAGTACTCCGTCCTTCGGAGGGGACGTTAAGCCGTCGGTCCCGTGTGCAGAGAGACATACCTGTACATGTATTTCACAGCCAGTTTCGAAAAGAGTAGGGTGTTAACCCCTGACTGTTCCCAACCCGCCCCGGTGTTCAAATGGACCCCAATGGAAATAAGCTTCAATAGAGGCTTTCTTGGGTTATCCTGGGTAATCAAAACCCGAACAAATAATAAATAATAAATAAATAAAGGGGTTGGCCCGTTGAAAAATCAAAACTTTTGTATTTTTGAATCACCCTAATGTATAATTTGAATGCAGCTTGCTGTATTCAATATGTGTAGGCCTATTACAAGAGTTTAGGCCCATCGAAAAAAGCAATTGAATAATTTTGGAGATTATCAGGGGCTGTGCAATAGTTTTGAGTCCTGGGGAGGGTAAAAGGGGGGGGCGATTTAAAACGCTTTATAAAAGGCTTAGGATAACCGGGGGGTACTTGGATTATTTTTCGCCGGGGATGTGCGGCCCGAGCTTCCGAACCCATAACCATTTCTAAGGGTCACGATTTTACCGAAAATAGGTACCCATATCTAAGGATTGTCAGGAAAGTAAGGACCCATATCTAAGGATTTGAGCTTGAAAATAGTAAAAGCAACATGTTTTTCCCGCATGTTTTTCCTTTTCACACATAGCACGGAAAAAGGGAGACCCATGTCTAAGGATTTTTTCTTCAGTAGACCCATGTTTTAGGATTTTTCGTGGGAAACCTTGTACGTGAGTACTTTCCCGGGGGATAACAGTAAATGTCCGGAAACGCTTATGATATGGAAATTTTATTTTGAACAAACATTTTTTTTTAAAAGTTTTCTTATTGTAGGCCTACATCTACACATCTGAGGTATTTAATCATTATTTGGAATCCCAATAATTTAAATGTCCAACAGGGGGGTGGTCACAATATTTTTGGCAGGCTGAGAGGGGGAAGCTATTTATTTATTTATTTATTTATTTATTTATTTATTTATTTATTTATTTATTTATTTATTTATTTATTTATTTATTTATAATTATTAAGGCTTGTTCAAGTAACTCGCCTCTACGCACTCACTTGCACCGGCTCAACAAATCAATCAATCAGTTAATCAATCAATCAATCAATCAATCAATTCACAAACAATGAATATGAATAAATTATATGATATTCAATTTCGATCAACAGACGTATCACAACCATCAAACAATGAATAAATGAACTGATCGACCAAGAGCCCTCTTTGAGTGTGAGTGAGTGATTTAACAAAATAAATACATAATTATTTATATTAAAAAAATAAACAAATAAACAAATAAATAAATTAATTAATTAATAAAAAAATAAATAAATAAATAAAAAATTTGAACAAATGGTATCGTAGCATTGCATTCACAAAAACAAACATTGCTGACAGGAGGACTCGAACCAACAATCTTGGCATCATCAGTCTGATGCTCTACCACTGACCTACGACGGCGGGTAGTGGTGAGAATCTAGTTTTTAGCCTATACAGTGTTCGTCTGTGATAATGCCGCCTCGTGAAATAAATATAAACTAGACAAGTTATTTTGATATCAATCTTTTTTTTTTCAATAGAGCCGTAACATTTTGTTTAAAGATCTCAATTTTTATTTTCTTTAGAGCAGGAAAAACATTTCCCTTTTCTACAATTTGAGCCCAAAATAAGAATCTACTTCTTTTATTACTGATTTAATGTTACACGTCTCACAACAGATATTTAGCTGGCATAGTGGTCTTGCACTGTGCTTTTTAACCGGGAGGTACCGAGATCGATTCCCACCTCTGCCTACAATTTTTTTTCAAGCCTGGGAAATAATAAGGTTATTTGACTTCACAACGCTAAATAATTCTTGACTTGCCCGATCTGGTGGTGTAAAGTGCTCTCCATAACATATGAATATTAAGCAATAACACAGTGGCTAATTTAAATAAGAATGCGGCACATGCAAATGAGGGATTGCCCTCTCCAGGAATTGCTTCATGACCGCGTGTGGCCTACTGGCTCGGTTCAAGTCTTTGGTAAAATTTGTCTTGTTTTTGTCAAAGTGTTTTGTTCCATCAATCCGAGTCCACAAAGGAGAGCTGTCAATCCGTTATTCCAATTCAGAATTTAACAAAAATGGTGCTTAACGCGATGGGATTTATTGTATTTTGCGCATTATCATTATAGAAAAGTGTTTTTTCATTCATTGATTCATTCAACTTATATCACGGTTCCTCATGTGTGATATTGTTTCACTCATCCAATCGATCCAAGAGGCCATGTATACCAAGTCTGGAATCTCACAATAGGAATTACAAAATCCGTTACAAGAACTATTGTACCGAGCCACTGGAGCCTATTGAATTTTTAGAATCCTTTTAGAATTCCCTACAAATTACAATTGTAGGTCAATGCGTCTTTTAGAGAATGGTGTTCATACACTTAATTAATTGAGTGTGCATGGTTAAAGGTAAGTATTCTTAAGATATTTAGATATTAAAACACCACACAAAAAGAAAATGCACACTTGTTTGAGGGATCCATCATAATGTTATTAGTACATGTGTTAAGTCATTTAAGAAGAGGATTGGCTCCCAGGACTAATTTTGGTGTTGTGGAATTGCAGCCGGCCAGCACAGATGTGCTTCCTTGGTGTGTTCATCATTATGATGTATGTTAAATCCATGGTATGTAATTCTTTTGTATGTATTTCATTTGTATTTTGATGTATTTTGTTTGACCCCTGGGCCAGACTGGAAATCAGTGTGGACCACTGAGTTTGTTCCCCAGGCAAAATAAGATCTAATAAAATATAAAATAAAATAAAATAAAATAGATATGAATAAATTGATTTCATGTTTTTATCAACCGTGATATTGCATGATAGTATTCACATTATCATCACATTCCTGTTTGTACATTTACTAGCCTGAAAATATATAAATTCTTTATTACACAATTCCCATGGAATTATTAATAATCTTGTGATAGTTTTATGCACTTTCCCAAACAAAGAATTCTCGAAGCTCAGGGTCGTACATGACGTCAGAATATTCAGTGGAAAACGATTAATCCCTACAATCGCAAAAAGAATGAAACATCTAAAATTTTTGATTGAATATTCTATCGGAAAATTTAAGAGAGAAAGACCTGAAAGTACTGGAAACAAATAAAAGTGCATTTCAAACTTTTAATGTGTAGACCTATGACACGCAAGAGAGTGGTAATCAAGTATACACACAGGTAAGAAAACGTCTTTCGTTTCAGAGCAGCCGAACGCGATTTTTCACGATCCGTCGATTATGGCACTTACTGTGATCCGGACTGTGATGACTCGTTGACTGCTGTTGGAGACGAATACCCAGTTCTGCTACCAGAATCGAAATACAAACTCTTATGGGGATGAGCGCGTTTGTAAATGCCTCCAACTGTGGAGGTGTGTGTGTTTTGTCACATTCACACTGTGGAGTCTGATAACAACCGTGGAGCTCCACAGTTGAAGATAAGCTCAAAAATGGGGTTTTTGAGCCCTAGACGGGGGGATACCACCTGTCATTGTCTGATTAGAGCAACCTCCACAGTATGGCGGTTGCTGTGAGATTGGTGTAAAAAAATCTCCCCAGTTTGAATGTGGGTGTGTGAATCTCCCCAGTTGGAATATACACACACCTCCACACTTGGCGGCATTTACAAGAGGGGGTGTTGCAATCATCCGGGAATCGAACCGGAGACTTAGGATCGGACAAAATTTCACTTCGATCGGGTACCGGAGATACAGAACGAACACTTTCAAACTCATTGGAGTCTTGAGACGGAATTATCAGTCCAAGGAAGACTTTTCAAAGACATCTTAGGCCAATTCAGGATGCAAACGTAGGATACCCAAAAGGGTATCTTTCTTAGTTGTGATTATAAAAAACGTCAGAACATATACTATAGGCTACACAAAAAACGTTCCTAATCGCTAGATAAAGAACAAGCGTAACAACAAGAATGTTAATTGTAATTTAAACATGGCATTTTGTATTTTTCATTAATTCCATTTCATGTTATTATTTTTTTGCAGGAAAACTACGACACTTGCACACGTGAACACATAGGCAGACCTATTCGACGAAGAAGTGATGACGTAACAGGATTAACTACCATTGCAATAGATTAAATTTTGGAATATATCGCACTGCACTACCGTCCACGCGGTACCTCTGCATTGAACCATAATTATCTGACCGTACACGACGAATGAGCTGTAAATTCCTACCCCGGTCAATTTTGTTTTATTTCGTTGATAGGAAATATATATATATCATAAGCTTTAAAATGGCATACAATTTGACTTCAAACGGGGTTATGGTTTGTTGAACTTTGCTCCTTCAACAAAATGGTACCTTTTTTCGTTTGTACATGTGTCTCTTTTTCCACATTGCTGGTAATAAATATCAAACAGTCATAATTGGCGGTCATTGAAACCAGAGACATAAGTAGAAGCTTATTATCCTCTTCAACAATAGGATTATTGATTGGTTTAAAAGGTGTTTGACTATCTAAATAAGATACTTGTCGAAGCAACTTGAGGTACCGAGGAATACGACCTTCGTGCACATTTTACACTGTAACTCAGAATACAATTTAGGACATTTACGGCTCATTCGTGCTGTACGGTCACATACGCTGGCGAACGAATGTAATAATTATAGGATTAACTACCATACCAGAGGATGATTTAAGGAAGCCCCATCATGCACTGCAAACGTGTTATCACTACAGTTTCAACTGTCACTTTACTTTTCAAATCCCATTGAATTCTGTGCAAAAGATGTTGTTTAAGAAATGTGCGTGTGTCGTTATTACTTGGTCGATTTCAGATCTAAAGTGATGTATGCATAAAGGATAATTCACACCTTCTGTAGGTAACATAAAATGTGAAATCGACTGGCATTTTGAATGCCTTTTTATTGTAAATATATCAGTCCAAAATCAAATTTAACCATGCCCGTCAATGCAATGTGCGCGCAGTGGTGTCATGTTCACTCACACAGCTGTGCTAACCGCAAGTCAACACATCAGTGGCGTGGTGGGAAGTGCTTAAATCATCCTCTGCTACCATACGAGGGCCGGTCAAAAAGTTCGTAGAACTCGGTATGCTACTTTGTCGCACGGTATTGAATTTTGTCTCCTTTGAAAGCTTGTTCCTTCAAAACATTACTGTAAAGATATTATATTTTTGCATCACTGTTTATGGGCAGGACACTCTTCAGAGGAAGCCTACCTCCATGAATTCAGAGGTACTACCAGAAGTGAATACAGGGTCATCGTGAAAAACGCGTCGGGAGAAATCGCGACGGTGGTGAAAACTCAAATAAACTTTAACAATGTAGAGTTGTTGTAAATGGTAATAAAGTCCTTGGTTTTCAACAGCAACGAAATGGTTCTTCGAGTTCAAGAATGGAATGAGTGTCCGAGATAACACAAGCAGTTATCAACAATTGAGCGCTATTTATACAATATATTTATATATTTTTAAACAAATAAAATTCCAAAATATGGTACGTTTTCTGTCTTTGCTTGTCATGTGGTAAGCATATGTTGAAGTTGCGATTATCTATTCAAAAAAGTTTCAAGATGGATACCAACAAGTCATGTGGTCGAGCGGTCTAAGGCGCTAGGCTCATTCACCTCCGCCAAACTAAATTTCCCTTTAAAAAAATTCATATTATGTTAGGGAAATGGGGCTGGGAGAATTTATGTATGACGAAGAGTGGTGTGCCTCTGCATCACTCAAACCAGTAAGATTGGTATCCCGGGGATTGGTATCTTTGTAAAGTCCGGCATTGTATTCAATCTATGATTGTAGACATACACAACTGATGAGTGCAACCTGCTTGTAGTGCAGCAGCGCGATGTATTCAAAAATCTTTTCAGCTATTGCTATGGTAGTTAATCCGATTATTACATCAATTCGCCAGCGTATAGATGTCAAAGAATAAGACCTGGATCGTAATTCTATAGAATTTTCATATCACGTTGATCACTCGCACCTGTAAGATTAGTATCTTTGAAAAGAGCAGTATTGTATTCAATCTATGATTGCAGAAATACACAGGTGATGAGGCACACCGTCATCATCCCTATATCTTCGTGTTAAAAATTGCCGTGATAGTACGATGAATCCTCACGTTTTTCAACAACTACGCATGGTGATTTTATTCGAGATAGGCCGTGCAACTCAGGCTAAGCATACAATTTGAGATTTTGAGCGCCTGCCACACTGTTTCTATTCTATGTTTTACGATTTTCGCATGATCAATATATGGCTGGCCGTAACCGCCACAACGTGGAGCTGCTACGCGTAGCTTACTTTTCGCTTCGCGGAGCTAAATTGACCAATCATGTTAGATCTTTTCATTACGCGGAGCCAGTGGATGCATCCTCGTTCCAGAGAGAAAACTCTTGCCAAAATTAATGTTTACTATGGGGATTTTAAATGAATCGATTGTAAATAAACCACGACCAGTTGTACAGGATCAATACCATTGTTTGATTAGTGTATAGTCAATGTTACCTTGCATGCATGTGTCATGTGTGTGGCGTGTTTGTTTGTTTGTTTGTCTACTGTGTCAGGCCAGGATCACTGACACCCACGGTACTGATACTCTCATACTATCACGGTGATCATATTGTTGAATGTTGTTGACTTAAAAATAATCATGATGCAGTCATGTCTACAGTAGAACTCACCACGACCTTTGAAGGACTTAAACCCTATTAAAAGCTATTAAACCAAGATAACACTCTATGAAAACGGCTCAACTATGTTACATCAGATCTTCTCTGGTTAAATACACACTGCACTTGTGTCTGTTTTACCTGTGCAATGAGCTGGTAATATAGTTTCAGTTGGGTGAACGATTATAAAGCGAACGCAAGGTAACAATACTGTGGACTTTTGTTTACGAAATGAGACAATAGTCTGCTTATTGTTAACCAGCGTTCTTGAAAATGAGAAGCTTAATGACTTAACACGGTTTAGAAATAATTTCTTCATATTTTTTGGTACAAAAGTACCAATATTTTCAAACACCTAAATTAGCTAAAAATTAAGGACATGTTACAAAACTATATTTTCTAGAATTTCAGAGAATACTTTAAATATTGGCCGGTTATTTTTTACACAGTAGTGACGTCAACTAGGCAATGGCCTATACTTCTAATATACACTATTTGTAGAGGTCACGCGTCAATGGTGAGCGCACTGAGTATTGTGTATAGGAAAACGGACAGTAACTACAGTATGTATGGCCTACTACTAGTATATAAAGTAAATCCGAACTGGTTTGCAGTTTGCTGAAGGTCGAATTCCGCAGGGACACCGCGCAAGTTATACAAATTAGCTCCCGGCAATACACTGCAGATCACAGAACTGTGTGCATAGTTTACCACCACTCTGCCTAGCTATATAGTTATGTACAATACTGTATGAGTTTCTTATGAGTGCATGTCCATCTTAATAATAAGTCAGTTCGTACTTTTCATAAACTACTTTTTGAATCATAACTTTCGTGACCGAGGATATCTTGCAACTACGTGACGCTCGTCTGGCAAATTCATAATGAATAAATTCGCTTCACGTAATGAGTAAGTCGTACTTAATTAGTCAGTTTTACCTCCGAGTAATGAAAAACTCTAACATGATCATGATTGGTCAATTTGGCTCCACGGAGCAAAAAGTCAGCTACGCGTAGCAGCTCCACGTTGTGGCGGTTGCGGCCTACCATATCAGTATCCCATATGATATTTCTATTGCAAGAAAATTTTATTTGTTGTCAGGTTTTATCTTAAATACACTAACTGGAAATTAAATACACTAATTAGTGAGGACCGGTATTTTGCTGTGGATATGTTTAACTGCAATTTGCGGGTAAAAAATTTGAAATCCTGAGTAAAACTTTTGATCATATTCAACTCTTTGAGAAAAAATTTATATAAAAGAATGCATGTAAAATCCAGCTGCAATACAATGTACATTATTGACACACTATCACTCTCTTTATCTACGGCAATAATAGAATATCGATTTCAATCGAATTGAATACGATGCTCAGTTTTGAGTTTGTAGTTGACTACTAAGCGACCTAAGCGATCGATTGCTAGCCAATCAGATAGAACTCCTTTTCTTGCGTTCGGTGAAATACCAGTCGCCCGTCGCTCACCAACGGAGTATTAAATTTATATTTATCGAATAGGAAGTCGACACTGTGTGAGGTCAACCTGCTTGTTGTGCAGGGCGATATACTAAGTATTCAAAATCGTTTTAACCTATTGCTATGGTAGTTAATCCTGTTACATCATCACTTCTAGGGCGAATAGATAGCAATGTAGTTTTATCACTTTTTGCAATACCATAGAATAATATTTTGTTTATGCCTGAAAATAACGACACTTTTCAATATACATACAAACACTCCAAACACCTACACGTCCACCCCACCCCACACGCGGATGCGACAAGTTATTGATGATAGTTCATCACAAATTAGACAATGGGATAAGCAGTAACAAGTTACAATAATATGGGTTTACCATTTTTTGCAATACCTTTGCTTGGCGTTCTTTTTATCTAGTTCATTCCTGTTTACGGGAAATTTATGCGAAGCCGAGTGACTCGAGGATTACTTTTCGAAACGGTGAAGTTTGATAACACTGTTATTTATCATATTTTGTGGTTCTTAAGTGAAGACGTATATGAAAAATGGTTATTTTCACATTTTAACCCATTTCTCGGAATTAAGAACAAATAATGCAAACTCGGAATGCAAATCGGAACACGGACAAAGAAAAACTAATTCCACCTACATCATGCATATTTTGATATACGTGGGCGGTATCGGGCTGATGGGGGTGGGGGTGGGGGTGGGGGGGGGGGCACAAGCCACTTTTGGCAATTTTCCTATGGAATTTTCTAAAGTTTCAAATCGATTGGGGTCACACCACTGGATTCAATTCTTTTATTAAGGTGATTCGCTAGTCGGAGCCTTCAGGTCATATATTTCCAGTTTGCAGTTTATTTCTGCAGAGTAATACATTGATCTGACAGGAAATAAGTCAAGGAAGCCATTGGTCAGTCACATTTAAATATTTCCATATGTATTGCAGTTATTGAGTTATGACAATCGATAGGTTATCATCATGCAGTTATTGTTAACATTATACATGTATGCACACAACACAGGGGCACTCACAATAGGCAATTGAACCCTACTGGTAGCGCTGTGTTGTAGCTATATGGGATGAACTAGTTAGCATCATATATCAAAAAGTATAAAAGCTATGATTTTAGTACTTGCTCTATGTTTCAATTACTTATTCTTTTCCAAATATCTGAATCTTCAACCCGGTACAAGCTTTAATAACGGGGGAACATACATTTTTATTAAAAAGAAATCCTACCATCTATCCAAACTCGCCGTGTTATTCCAATGCACATTTTGCTTCACCGGGCAGCCATTTTTTTGGTCGTATTTGGAAGATTGGTGTCATAAAACCGTCATAGGTTTGTTACTAAACAAATTTAGTACTTTCTGTCAATCAATTATGGCTTATTCTCTACATGTCAATCTTTAAATAATTGGCATAGTCCTTATAATAACGGTGGTCCGCCTTGATGAGTAAATGACAGCAAACAGCTGCAAACCAGTGAAAAATACCCCAAAACTCGGTCAGTGGAGCTCCGCTCGTACATGTCAATAGACTAGTGTCATTCATTGGATCAATATTATCAGGTGGTAATAAATTTGCATTGGACAATAGATTACAATAGGCCCTATAATGGTTTAGTACTGCATATATCGGTTTAATCTTCAATAAGCGGGTTTATGGCTGGAAAGGTCACGGTGAATATGCCGTGGACGACACTGCACTATGTAGTGAAAATCATGTACATGGGGGAAATTAAAACCTATTACAATGAGCTTTGGTATTTTACGCATTGAACCCATACATACCTTTCCCTATAAGTGTGTTTTTCTCATTATTTGAGCACACACACCGCTAGCTCAGACACTGCTCCGATCCGCCTTAAATGAAAAATTCGAATTCACGAACAAACAAATCAGGAACTCAACATCGTTCACCTTTGGTGTACAAATTATTTCGATTGCTCATCTTGTGATATCGACTGATGACATTTGCTTGTTGGTTACCATGACGATCATATTGTTTCCTTGACAATTCCATTCATGACAGGTGCACTGTGCCAGTGTTTTGGCCATGACCTACTTGAATGGTGAGAAGTACTCGTAATGAAAGTGCTACATGTTAAAGATGAAATCTTAATTGAAGATATCAGAAAAATACATGATAAGTCCTTAAAATTAAATTTCATATTCAATCTTTTTTTCTGAAAAAATCCAAAATATTTTAGGCATTTTTTAAAATAATTGTCACCCACCTTTGCACAGTATTTTTTGTGGGACCCGAGAGCACAAGACACACCAAATTGCATTCTGAATACGATATATTTCCTGACGATATCAAACAATTTAGATTTTTTGAAATTCCAATTTTATAACTAATTTTTTTTTAAATTATATTTTTTATATTCAAGTCCTGAGGGACAAAGGGGGGCCTTAGGAGGGGCGCCGAATTGACAAATTCAGCATCAATTTTGCGCTCACTTCAAGCAATAAAAAGTCAAAATTTTCGCACGCACAAAGCACAAATTTACTCATTTAAAATATCAATTCAAGACTGAAATTCATTATAACCAAAATTACTTGGTGGTATTTGTGCAAAATTGTGTAATTGTAATTGTTTGAAAAATATGGGAGGCGCCACTGGTCTCCACAACAGCCAGTTTGGTTCCACAGAAACATGTGTGGACATGGTGGAGGAAGCGTAACCAAACTGGCTGCCGAGGAAACTAGCTTACGGCCAAAATGAATATTTCTCTTGCAAGGGTCCGCATTTGGAAAATTGGCACAAGAAAATCTTGGCTACGGCTTGGGCTAAACTGTATATCAATGAATATCTGCAATAACACATCACTGATGAATAGGGATTACAAAAGTCAGCAGGCAATTATTGATTTATTTATTATTGTCTTAAGGGATCTAAAATGAGCGTTTATTCCATTTCGACAGTATTTTTTGTGGGACATGAGAGCACCTCAGACCTATCGAATTGCAATCTTAATACCAAGCATGTCTTTCTGATATCAAATAATTTTCATTTTTTGAAAATCA
The DNA here is from genome assembly GCF_039555335.1 of Amphiura filiformis. Taxonomy (NCBI): domain Eukaryota; kingdom Metazoa; phylum Echinodermata; class Ophiuroidea; order Amphilepidida; family Amphiuridae; genus Amphiura; species Amphiura filiformis. Next base: position 13,873,487 of record NC_092636.1, read on the forward strand.
CAATATAATACAAATTTTATGACAAATTATAAAAATTTGATATTTTTCAAATTTTGATATATAACAGTCCTCGAAGTAAATTATATAAATCTAATGATATATTCTTAAAAGTGTATGTAGCAGGGAGGAAAAGCCGACGGTCAATTGAAAATGTTGACCTTTCATATTGAAGATATTGATTTTTTTCCCAAAAAGACCTAATTTTTTTTTTTTGTTTTGGGAAAAAAAATCCATATCTTCAATACGAAAGGTCAAATTTTTCAATTGATCGTCGGCTTTTCATCCCACCTACATACACTTTAAGTATAAATCATCAGATTCATTAAGTTTACTTCAAGTACTGTTAAATATCAAAAAAATCAATTTTTAATGATTTGCCATAAAATGTGTATTAAATTGCGAATTTCAAAATTATTTGATATCAGAATGGCATTCTTCGTATTCAGAATGCAATCGATATGTCTGATGTGCTCTAATGTCCCACAATAAATACTGTCCAAACGTTCATACCCCAGCCCTTAACTCAGAAATTAAGATTTCACTTCTGTGCTTTGATAATGTGCTATTATCCCATTTGAAATCCATACACCCCCTATGGAAGACATGACCTTGATATTTCACACAGGGAGTGAAAATTTCAAATGGGGTTACCCGAATTGCAATCTACACCCCCTGTTTGCAAGATTTAAGGTTGTCTTTCATAGAGGGTGTTTGGATTTTAACTGGAAAAGCACACAATATAAAAACAATATTTAAAAGTAAATTTCAGACATTTGATAAAAACAGTTGGGGGCTGTGCAATAATTAGGAGCCGGGAGGGTTATATTTCTGAATGGCCCGCCAAAAATTGCTTGCCCCCTCTCAGCCTGCCAAAAATCCTTCCCCCCCCCCCCCCTTCGCACATGCCATTTTTGAGATCAATTAAATGTTGCGAAAGTAGCTAAGCAGGAAAATTTGCATATTAAAGTGTTTCTGTACTGCTTTCCTAAGCCTTTTTAGAGCGTTTTATTTAAAGGCGCCCATGAATGTGCCAAAATCGCTTGCCCCCCACCTTCGGCTCACCAAAGTTCTTGCCCCCCCCCATTGTACCCATCATAATTATTGCACAGCCCCTAAACGGTTCAGCTTTATAATAATAACGAAAGGAATGATTCCACTCATTATATGTGCTCTTTCTTCCATATAACCATGATTTTATTATATTCAAGAATTACATAATATTTGATCCACTAATAAAATACCTGTATTGTATCACTAATTTACAGGAAAGCATATAAACCCTAGATTCTAGGGTCTATGGTGAAAATATGACCCGTTGCCAAAATACAAAACAGATGACAAGCCTCAGACGAGTTCAGTGTAATAACTTCTTAGAATATTTCGTTATTATCGCAAGTTTGTTACAGCATATCAATGTGATATTAACCCTGTGTTGAATCAATCACACACAACTTGTGTCCTGACAGAAGCTATTCTAACTTAGTGCAAGAAGGCCAATCTGGAATAGCTGCTAAGTGTCAAATTTGAATTTACATAAGTACAATAATAACAATTATATTGCAGAATTGTCAAATGTATATAGAGCAGCTTTTGCAGATAATGGCTTTCTTGCACTAATCCTAAATTTGAACAAACATGTCTTCAACGACAATCTTTTAAGCAAGCATGACATTGGCAGAAATATGACAAATAATAGACGATCCAGTGTGTAATAAATTGACATCCACACCACCACAGCAAACCTTACGGTACAAGAGGTTAGGGACGCTCCTTTTTATATTATATTTTCATCACTAATGCTATTTTAACATAGACACTAGAAGATACAACTCTTCTACTGTTTATGATTTTAGGATGGTCCAACTGTTGAAAATATAAGAAAAATGCATTTTCACTTTATACACATGCAGGTGTTTTTAAAAATAACAAGAATATTTTAGTTAAAACATGCATTAACCTCTATTACAATGACGAGCAGCCTCTGCATTGGGACAATGTGCATTGTGCATATTACAATACTCAAGTACTTGTAATTACATGCTCACAAGTACATTGACAGCTTCCTATATTGCTATGGCAACGACGACGCATACATGTCTTCAGATTTTTGTCCTTATACACTTATTACAAAATAAACTTTACATTATGAGAGCTGCCTTGGTTCTCGTGATATTATACCACCTGATAAGAAAATAATGATATTATATAATGCTGCTGTCACTGCTAATTATGGTATCCCACTACCCCCAAGGTATATCCTGAAAGCCGATCAATTATTGTAATGCATAAAATAAGCTTGACTTATCATACTCTGTTTTTGTGTTAGTTTTGTTTTTGAAATTTAAAAAGATAGTTTTTGTTTTTGTCAGTTATACCAAGGCTGGATTGCTTTTGAGTCAATTTTTACCAATATGAATTTTCGTTCAGAATTGCAACATAATGATTTTATTGTTAGTTTAATACATGTTACATGAAAGTGCACTTTGTGCAACAAGAGCTTACTTCACTGCCACTAAACTTGAATATTTTCAGAGTTGTGAAAGAAAACCATGGCAAATTTACAATAAGAGTTTTTTTAGTATCCCCGACCAGTGTATCAGCAACATATTGGCATGGAATGTGTTTGCTTGTCTCAATCCATTTTGATGAATAGCAGTCCTCCAACCGATTTCATGTTCTGTGTACTTGCTATACATGGAAAGAACACTGAATTGCTTCACAACAAAACACATTCTCTCCATTGGCGTTTTTGGAAGTCCTAATAAATAGAAATCTGTATTAATGTAACATGTTGAGAAAAAGGCGCAAAATCCTCTGCAACTGGTTAACATTATCTTTACGTAATAATTCCCCTATGTCATTGTGTATCTTGCATTGTCATACTTTTAGTAAATAAAGCAAAAAGAAGCTCCTAAAAGACAGCTTTAGTTAGTCTCTGGCTCTCTGATAGTTTATAAAAAATATTTTAATTTGAACAACTACACACAACATAGGAGAATGCTTATGCCTAAGGCAATATTAAACATGTTTTTGAGAATACTGAGCCTAATGTTCTACAGCGTCATCGCTATCATCACTGTCCCTCGTAGACGTAGCCATATCCGGATGGCGTCCACTCGCACAGGTCCTTGTCACCCTTAAACCACAATGCAATCTCACGGTTGGCTGTCTCCACCGAGTCGGATCCGTGTAGAATGTTGCGGCCAATGTTGATACAGAAGTCGCCACGAATTGTACCTGGTAATGATTTGGCCTGAAATATCAGAAAGAAAATGCAATGGTAAATAAAAAGAATTTGCATATCAAGACAAAAGGTTTTTAAATTTTACATACAGAGAAAGGGAACAGAATAAGAATATTCACACTATAACAACATTATGAACAGGGCTGGAAAAAATGAAAATTTCCTTGGAAGATGATCAAAACTTCCCTTCAAAAAGACAAATTTTCTCTTCAAATCTTATGTATTTCTTTGTTTAAGGACCTTAATTTCCTTCCAAACTTTCCAAATTTCCTGGGAAGGAGCTTCCCACTTTCCACATTTTTTCCAGGCATGATTACGAACAGCATACATTGCGTATTTATTGCGTTGCAACACACTTGTCTCCTTACTTATAGAATAGTAATTGTGTATCACTTGTTGGGAGTGAAATTGAACAAAATACATGCAATGCATGTGTACTGAGATGTTGATTCATCTAATACACAAGTCCTGAAGGGGGGAGTGCATTAGATGCATCAACATCTCAGTACAAACTTGTGCATTATTTTGTATGCGATTTCACTGAACAACAAGTGATACTGCATTTATTAATCTATTTCATACACATACACATCCTGTGATTTTTACTATTTTTATAACAAAATTGTCACTAAAAATGTTGAAAAATGCAAACAAATATAAATGCATCCACCCACAAGAAAAACGAACACGTCCGAAAGCACTGCGTGTACTACGCGGAGTGCGCGCCCGTGCAATTATACAATATTTATGCAGGGCTAGTAATTTAGCAATTCTCCGATTGGTTCTCGCTATCAAAGAGTGTATAAAATATTTTGAATGTTTGCCGGCAAATAAAATGCAATTTCAGCGCCTAGACCGCTAAATAGGTCGGATACATTAATTTTATACCACAAATACTTACAGGATCAGTTTCTCCCATCATTTGTCTGGCGGTCTTGACTACACCAAGTCCTTCCCATACCTACATGTAGAACAACACACAACAAAATAAAGCAATAGTAATCGGATACTTGCACAGGCTTTCACAAGTTGGGGTAACCCAAGGTTACAATTCCCCCAACCAATATACATGTAAGTAGGTAGAAAATGACATATATATTGAACCAGTTAATCTTAACCAACTTTCTCAACTTGTAAAACAAACAATTTTCAGCCGAGTTTTGCAACATCACACCTTGTAAGAGCGAGCTCAAGCCAGTGACGTACAAAAACTTGTTGGAAAACTTTGTATAAAGGTCCATAAAATATAAATACTTCATGCAATAAACTTCCACATTTTTTTAGCCCACGCTTCAGAGACTTTTTTTGTACGTACATGTACAAGCTCAATTTCTTACTGTAAAACCTTTTCTTGCTGGGCACCTCTCAGGTACATGTTTTCAGACCCATCTTCAGTTCTAATGCCCGACCCCTTGTATACAGAGTGTCATATCAGGCAAATTTGGCGTGAATTAGAGAATTGATTCTCGCAAAGACTCTCAGGTTTGCGGGAATAAAAATTGATTCTCCTAAAGTCATTATATTCCACTCACAGTCACAGCAAGTTATTTGTAACGCAAAGTTCAACGAAAAGTTTGCACCCCTAATTACTTTCCAATAACAATAAAATGACCATAAGACTAATGAAAGTCGATCTTATGTTCATTGTAACATTTGTTTTTAAACCATAATGAGTCAACTATAGGCCAATGGAACTCGATTATTAGTTTCCGATTGGATGTTTGAAAAAAGGACGAGGTTGCTATTTCATTATTCATTATTCGGTCTCTTTTCATTATCCATTATGTCAACAAAATCAATGATTTTATGAACAGCTTTCTCCAAATTTAGGTTCCTCACCAGTACCAAAGTATATATTGTTGATGAAAGACCATCTCAAAATCAGTATTAATGCTTAAATCATCTTTACAGACATTTTGCAACAGATTGAGAAAAGATTTGAATTTGTTTTCATAAAAAATGAAAAGAAATTTGCAATTTTGTAATCACTAGAAACATGATGAGGTAATCCTTAAATTTCCATTATTTACTACATCCTCTACCCCTACAACTAAGAAAAACTGCTGATTATGATCAGCAGGGGATGTCAGACATTTTGAGAGTTTCAATTTTGATTATTTCCATTTCAATTTTCAGATAATTGACTTTTTTATGAAAATAATGAAAGTTTTGGTCAAATTCAAAAAGTATGCGGGCGGTCAATAGGAAACTAACAATCGAATTCCATTAGCCATATTATTATTCATTATTTTCCAGCATTATTTACAAAATAGCTGCCATTTCATCAACACTTGCCGCACTATAATATTCTCTCCAAAATTCTGTTTATACCAACCCTAATCAACGTAAAAGAGAGTCCTGCCCAAATTTTTCACCATCCAGTTGTTTAGGCCTAAACCAGCTCTCTCAGTTAGTAAAAGGTCATAAATAGTTAAATGACTGACTACATCATTGGTCCCAAAGCAACCCTCCTTGGAGTTATGGCAAATTACACGTATAGCCCAACTTGATGCCATGACAGAATCTTGTTTTAGTTCCATTTTATTTTGGAATACATGATTTATCATTGGCATGTACTCTTGTGTGTCCACCGGAATTTAATTTTGTACAAAATAAAAAAATAATGAATTGTTTTGGAATTTTGGCATCACAAACGATGCCGAAAAATCCAAGCGCAGGTGGGTTATGATAAACATAACATTGACTTTTATTAGCCTAAAACCTCCCTCCTATTAGTGAATGGACATTCTAAATTAAAATATACGCACAAGCAGTCACACCATGGTTACTCACAGGGATGTCCACTTTTGACAAAAAGCCTGATGCCCTTACTAATCTCTCACTTTCTTCTGGAGTCTTTATCTTTAATACATGTAGGAAACTTCAAGCAAAACAGATGGGAAAGTACACTGATAGATCTGCTTACCATGGCCAAGACTGGGCCTGAAGACATGAATGCACATAACCCAGGATAAAATGGTTTGTCAGCTAGCTCAGCATAGTGCTCCTTTAGCAGATCTTCTGTCGCCTGAAAAAACAAGGAGATGGAGGTTAAATAAGAATTCATGCTTATCAGTGCTCATATTTGCTGGTTGTTATTCACGGCAAAATCAAATTACCAAACTCACAATTTTATATCTTGAGAATCAATTTGTTATGTGACAAAACCTGGTCCCAGCCCACCATTTGTTCCAGCAAAAACTGAACAGTATAAAAAAACATTGATAAAGCTTCTGTTCATAAATACATGCTAATACCGCCCTACAAAACAATGTTGATGCCTGTCTGCTGAAATATTTTCATAGTTTGAACTTTGAATTGGCCCGAGCTTTTGATGCAAGCAGAATCTTTAAATCAGCGTAGAGAAAGGAGGCACAAAGACGGATTTTTTTGTGTATATATTTTCCTACATTGTAACTGCTCATGCCCAGCAGCAAAATAAGTTCAAAATCAAAACTTTTAAACCCATGCAGACAGGGAACGCAACATGATGATGATTCATGTAATTTTCGGTTACTTTTAGCCTAGATTAATAATAGCAAAACCTTTGAACTTGACCTTATGAACTTTGAAGTGGTTCTAACTTGATCTAATTCATTAAAAAAATTATCAAAAACATCGCCGTAAAATTTACTGGAAAGGAAATGAACTTCTAAAATGGCGGACAGTGCGCATGTTCGCAATGTTATTTTTGGCTGACGAATATGCAAACTCAATTAATAATGATCACATACCCAGAGGCTAGAGAAACTCAGCTATTTTATTATTTTTTTCAGAATTCCTTTTACAAATTAAGGTTAAGCGTATTATTGCGTATTTAATACTGGCACTGCTAGCCGTCGTAAAAAAAGCAAGGTCCTATGCACACACGCTTGACGTCCCGCACATACGTGATATGTGATGGTTAACACATCTGATATGGATACTTGCAACAGATAATAAGGCCGAATAAAAAATAAAACATGTTTCTCGTCCCCTCCCGCTTCCTTTTTAGAGGCTGCTTCAAATTTCTTCAAAAATCTTGGAAGTTGAGATGTTTTCTATAGCCTTGCTATATATGCAAGAAACACTTCTGTATGGTTCTGACACTGTGATCCCTAGAGGGGGCATACCTACCAGAACAATAAAATAAAGAGGGCCTCCTCCTTTTTCAGGCATTATTCTATGGGTGTTTATATTTACTGACACTAGCGAGTCCAGCAAAAACGAGATTTTCCCATTTGTATCTGATCGCATGTAAAAATTCTGGAGGGGCGAAATACTATGCACTATATTCTAACAAAACACCATGTGACATCAATGATCATTAATTTTAAAAATGAATGTTCATATAATTTAAGACGTCAAGAAATGACCTTTAACCTCATACCAAATCCATGCCGATTTACCATTCCAGTGAAGGTAGGGAAAGGGTGAAAGTTGGACCAAAAAACAAAGGAAATTTCAATGATTTTCACATTAAAAATGACATCTAAGGGATTAATGAAACCCATATGAAACTGGTACCGTATTCAGGGGGTACTACACCCCTGCCCAATTTTGTGCCTATTTTTGCATTTGTAACAAGTAAAATATGTACCGTATATTATAGGGGCAAGGACTAACAACTACTGCACTGGGAATTTTATTTTAGCACAGACAACAGTTGTGGAGTTACAGTCAAAAATGAGGGAAACCAATATTTGATCAATTTAAAAAAATAAAATAAAAAAGCCCTCTTCTTCCTTTTTTTTAAAAACCCGGACGAGAAACATGTTTTTATTTTTACTCGGCCTATGATGAATGATCATTGCCATACGCACATGACCCGTGGCGTGCGACTGTGCGTACGACATATCGACAGTGTGTTGCGAGTAGGACATGGATCATTATTTGATCGAAAAATCTATCTTTTATGCACGACGACACGAGAGTTATGTGTGCATAAGATAGAACTTACGGCTATTTGAAAACGCGTCTGCATAGCGTTGATACTTTTTATAACGTAAGTAAAAAACATTCTTCCAATGTCACTTTTGGCTACAATTTTCCTGGACTAACATAATGTATCTTCGGATTCAAGGTTGCTTACTTTTAGAGAAAAAATACATCTTTGAAGTACATTCTGGAGATGTTTTAGGTCACAGCAGTGCGATGCTCCGAGCAATGATCATGCCCGATTTACTGTCACCGATGTACACGCTAGAGACGACCTTTTTCAATTGGGTACATCCGGGTCATAATCAGTCACAGTCACTGATCAGTGGTCACAGTACATGCGCAGTGTAGACGGCTGGTGGAATAAGCACGTGCGGAGTTCAGGATTGGCAAAGCAGCGACTTAGTAGCCCAAAAGGATGACTTTTGAAGATTTTCCACACTACAGTTTCCTGTCCAATAGACACCAATTGATGGTTAAGAAAGTAATTGAGCAACTTTTCAAATCTGGCGTAGGCAATTTATGGTATTTTGCTATCCCATAGATACCAATGTATGAATTTTAAAAACAATCGATCGACTTTTAATTTATTTGACTCGCGATTTGGGCTAACATTTTTGGCAACACTGCTGGAGGTCAGTGGGTGCATATACAGCAGAAACACGGCGTTGATCGAAGCCGTTCGGAGAACGAATATTGACGTTTTTAAATAAGTACATGTATGAAAATTTAAGAAAATATTATAGTACAGTGTGTCGGTAATATGTCACGAACTATTTCATGATATTTTGGAGACAACAACTAACTTGAGGAAGAAGTTTTTATTCATAATCATATGCATGAAATTGTACTCTGTATGGCAACTGCGTACATGTATCACACGTACATGTAAACAAGTACGTTACATACGATAACATCCTTGCAAGTTCTAACTTTCGTATCACAAGCTATCGGTTGTTCATACGAAAGTTAGAACATTTCGAACAAATCATTATGTACAGTATGTATGTATGTGATAAGCTTACCTGCTGAAACTTGCATGCCACAAGTTTAAATCCTTTCTGCTCAAATCGTTTCATAATATCACCTATGAGTCCTCGTTGTACACCATCAGGTTTCACCATCAGGAAAGTACGCTCGGTGATATTCAGTTTCTTCGCCATGACTTTAGATACTGCAGCAAACAGTGAAAGTATTGAGCACAAAACCATGTGGGCGACACGCCAGAATCGTGGAAAGGAAAGAGAGAAAGAAATGACCTTGAGTTAAATACGTCACCAATAAATTATGCAAATTTTTACAGTATGATATTTAATTGACATATTTACGAAATGATAACATTTATTCAGACGTGGAAAATATTTCTGAGTCAGTACAAGAATTTACCAAAATACTACAATATATATGTCTGTGCTGGTTTGTGAATTCTGTAACTTTTCATGATTTTGCCAGCCAACTCATGGCCAACTACACGTAAGCCACGTGGGGGCCTCTGACACATGGCTTCATGGCGTACACTCTTCAAGCGTTACTTACATCATCAGCGATAATGAAAAGTATGTAGAAGAGACGATCAGTGTTTTTAATATAGAAAAGATTTTACACGGCTAGTTTCTTGCAATGGTTAGCTAGTGTGGCCCGGATGCAGCGCGGCGAGACCCGTGGGTGACCGTGAGACCCACTAGACATATCGGACTTGCCCACCCTGGGAAAATTCGAGGGGGGAATATTGCACGGGAACCACGTCAGTATTTTTGGTGACTGGAGCAGTAGCGTAGCCAGCGGGGGGCAGGAGGGGGGGCAGAGTGCCCCCCTAACAAAGAATGAAAGAAAAAAGTGCCCCTCTGACAAAATAAAAGGGAAAATCAGGAGGGCAAAGGAAAAGAAAAGGGGCAAGGAGCCCTTTTCTACCGAAATTCAGCCCGAAAATACACAATTTTTCCGCGCTACGCGCGCATATTGCAAAGATTAAGCCCTTTCCATCCTGATAATGGGCAAAAATAGTGTAAAATACTAATTTTTTGCGCGCTACGCGCGCACATCGTCCCAATAAAGCCTTTTGTCTCTATGTATTGTATGATTCGTCTGTCCCCCAAAAATTTTATTTGCCCCCCCCCCCCCGACCAATAAATCTGGCTACGCCCCTGGACTGGAGTAACTTGTCACTTATGAAATCTTCATAATTATGAATACTTTGAACTTCAAGTTATGCAGGCGTAGTACACGGGGTGGTGAATAGGGGGGCTGATTCAAAGGGGGTCCTTAAAAGATTTGACCCTCCTGATGGGAGCAGGCCTGAAAAAATTGACCACAAATTAACCCGGAAAAATTGAGTTCATTTGCTTTTCTATGGGGTTGACCCATAATTTTCATCAAGAAAGGGGTCAGGGGCCCTGAAAATTTGAGATCTGTAAAAGGCCCCGAAAAATGTTCGCTATGAAATATTTTTGCATCAGCCCCCCCCCCCTAACAAGTGTTTGTGAACGGTCCCTAGTGCCGACTAAGTTTTTTGGAAAGTCAACGGGACTGGGACTGAGCATTGAAAGGGGGTCAACTTATGTTTTGGGCACGATATAAATCATGGCCTAAAAAAGGTGCGTAGGAAAACGTTAGGAACACATTTATATAGGCCTAAGCAAAATATTTTCCTGCTCGCTGCGCTCACATTATATAACAATTTAAGGTTTTAAATTTGGGTGCATGTGTAAAGGGGGAGGGGCAAAGATTTTTTGGCATGTCAAAAGGGGGGAGCAAAGGTTTTTGGCACTGCATGCCCAAAGGGGCGGGGGGAGCCATTTTTGGCAGACCAGTTTGAGAATCGTCATCCCCCGGGATAGTACACATAATTATTGCACCACCCATATCTTCGTAAGATGAATAGTTTATCAACTATAAATGAGTATAGAGTCAATGCTAGAGATAGATTAAAGTTTATCAATGCTGCTATCTTCTCACGATAAATATTTTATCTATGCTGTTATCTTCGTAAGATGAGTAGTTTATCAATGTTGCTATCTTCGTTACAATTTATCAATACTGCTATCTTCATAAGATTATATAGTTTATCAATGCTATTTTATTTTTATTATATGATGAGTATAAAATCAGAGTATATAAGTTATCAATGCACGCTGTTAATCTTCATATGAATAGTTTATCAGTGCTCTTATTTTCATATAAGATAAGTAGTATATCAATAATTATTATAGGCCTAACTGTTATCTTCATAAGACGAGTAATAGTTTATCAATGCGGTTATCTTCATAAGATGAGTAGTTTATCAATGCTGTTCTTCACTACATACATACGAGTAGTTTATTATGAGTACGGTTTATCAATTATCAATGCTGTTATCTTCATAAGATGAGCAGTTTATCAATGATAATATCTTCATAAGATGAGTAGTTTATTAATGTTATTATCTTTGTTAGACGATATACGGTATACGAGTATATCAATGCTGTTCATTTTCATAAAATGAGTAATTTATCAATGCTGTTAATGTTATGACCTTATCTTCATTAAATGGGTGCAGTATAATTAATCTCAATACTATTAATATCTTCATAAGATGAGTAGTTTATCAATAATGTTATCTTCATAAGATGAGTAGTTTATCAATGCTGCTATCTTCATAAGATGAGTAGTTTATCAATGCTGCTATCTTCATAAGATGAGTAGTTTATCAATGCTATTATCTTCATAAGATGAGTAGTTTATCAATGCTGTTTTCTTCATAAGATGAGTAGTTTATCAATGCTATTATCTTCATAAGATGTTGAGTTTATCAATGCTGTTATCTTCATAAGATGAGTAGTTTATCAATGCTATTATCTTCATAAGATGAGTAGTTTATCAATGCTGCTGCTATCTTCATAAGACGAGTAGTTTATCAATACTGTTATCTTCATAAGATGAGTAGTTTATCAATGGTGTTATCTTCATAAGATGAGTAGTTTATCAATGCTGCTATCTTCATAAGATGAGTAGTTTATCAATACTGTACTGTTATCTTCACAAGTTAGTCGTTTCCCTCTTGGATGTTGAGACCTTGTGGCTGGATGGTACGAAGGCGCTTCATCCAGAATTTCTCCCTGCTGGCACGGACGGTGTCAGGGCGGTTACCTAAAGACTCAATGCCCTGTAGGATCATGTCGGAGATGGAGTGGTTGGGGAGGTTAAAGTGATTACCAACAGGGGTGTCAAGCTTCTTGGTTTTGACAGTGGACCTGTGTCCATAAAACCGCTTTTTAAGTGCAGTCTTAGTTTCTCCCACATACTGTATACCACAAACTCTGCAAGAAATGAGATATAAGATGAGTAGTTTATCAATGCTGTTATCTTCATAAGATGAGTAGTTTATCAATGCTGTTATCTTCATAAGATGAGTAGTTTATCAATGCTGCTATCTTCATAAGATGAGTAGTTTATCAATGCTGTTATCTTCATAAGATGAGTAGTTTATCAATGCTGCTATCTTCATAAGATGAGTAGTTTATCAATGCTGCTATCTTCATAAGATGAGTAGTTTATCAATGCTGTTATCTTCATAAGATGAGTTTAATACTGCTATCTTCATAATGAGTAGTTTAACAAAACTATTATCTTCATAAGATGAGTAGTTTATCAATGCTGTTATCTTCATAAAAGATGAGTAGTTTATCAATGCTGTTATCTTCATAAGATGAGTAGTTTATCAATACTGTTATCTTCATAAGATGAGTAGTTTATCAATGGTGTTATCTTCATAAGATGAGTAGTTTATCAATGCTGCTATCTTCATAAGATGAGTAGTTTATCAATACTGTTATCTTCATAAGATGAGTAGTTTATCAATGATGTTATCTTCATAAGATGAGTAGTTTATCAATGATGTTATCTTCATAAGATGAGTAGTTCATCAATGCTGTTATCTTCATAAGATGAGTAGTTTATCAGTGCTGTTATCTTCATAAGATGAGTAGTTTATCAATGGTGTTATCTTCATAAGATGAGTAGTTTATCAATGCTGCTATCTTCATAAGATGAGTAGTTTATCAATACTGTTATCTTCATAAGATGAGTAATTTATCAATGATGTTATCTTCATAAGATGAGTAGTTCATCAATGCTGTTATCTTCATAAGATGAGTAATTTACTGTCAATGCTGTTATCTTCATAAGATGAGTAGTTTATCAATGGTGTTATCTTCATAAGATGAGTAGTTTATCAATGCTGTTATCTTCATAAGATGAGTTTAATACTGCTATCTTCATAATGAGTAGCACGGACGGTGTCGGGGCGGTTACCTAAAGACTCAATGCCCTGTAGGATCATGTCGGAGATGGAGTGGTTGGGGAGGTTAAAGTGATTACCAACAGGGGTGTCAAGCTTCTTGGTTTTGACAGTGGACCTGTGTCCATAAAACCGCTTTTTAAGTGCAGTCTTAGTTTCTCCCACATACTGTATACCACAAACTCTGCAAGAAATGAGATATAAGATGAGTAGTTTATCAATGCTGTTATCTTCATAAGATGAGTAGTTTATCAATGCTGTTATCTTCATAAGATGAGTAGTTTATCAATGCTGCTATCTTCATAAGATGAGTAGTTTATCAATGCTGTTATCTTCATAAGATGAGTAGTTTATCAATGCTGCTATCTTCATAAGATGAGTAGTTTATCAATGCTGCTATCTTCATAAGATGAGTAGTTTATCAATGCTGTTATCTTCATAAGATGAGTTTAATACTGCTATCTTCATAATGAGTAGTTTAACAAAACTATTATCTTCATAAGATGAGTAGTTTATCAATGCTGTTATCTTCATAAAAGATGAGTAGTTTATCAATGCTGTTATCTTCATAAGATGAGTAGTTTATCAATACTGTTATCTTCATAAGATGAGTAGTTTATCAATGGTGTTATCTTCATAAGATGAGTAGTTTATCAATGCTGCTATCTTCATAAGATGAGTAGTTTATCAATACTGTTATCTTCATAAGATGAGTAGTTTATCAATGATGTTATCTTCATAAGATGAGTAGTTTATCAATGATGTTATCTTCATAAGATGAGTAGTTCATCAATGCTGTTATCTTCATAAGATGAGTAGTTTATCAGTGCTGTTATCTTCATAAGATGAGTAGTTTATCAATGGTGTTATCTTCATAAGATGAGTAGTTTATCAATGCTGCTATCTTCATAAGATGAGTAGTTTATCAATACTGTTATCTTCATAAGATGAGTAATTTATCAATGATGTTATCTTCATAAGATGAGTAGTTCATCAATGCTGTTATCTTCATAAGATGAGTAATTTACTGTCAATGCTGTTATCTTCATAAGATGAGTAGTTTATCAATGGTGTTATCTTCATAAGATGAGTAGTTTATCAATGCTGTTATCTTCATAAGATGAGTTTAATACTGCTATCTTCATAATGAGTAGTTTAACAAAACTATTATCTTCATAAGATGAGTAGTTTATCAATGCTGTTATCTTCATAAGATGAGTAGTTTATCAATGCTGTTATCTTCATAAGATGTGTAGTTTATCAATGCTGTTATCTTCATAAGATGAGTAGTTTATCAATGCTGTTATCTTCATAAGATGAGTAGTTTATCAATGCTGCTATCTTCATAAGATGAGTAGTTTATCAATGCTGTTATCTTCATAAGATGAGTAGTTTATCAATGATGTTATCTTCATAAGATGAGTAGTTCATCAATGCTGTTATCTTCATAAGATGAGTAATTTATCAATGCTGTTATCTTCATAAGATGAGTAGTTTATCAATGGTGTTATCTTCATAAGATGAGTAGTTTATCAATGCTGTTATCTTCATAAGATGAGTTTAATACTGCTATCTTCATAATGATGAGTAGTTTAACAAAACTATTATCTTCATAAGATGAGTAGTTTATCAATGCTGTTATCTTCATAAGATGAGTAGTTTATCAATGCTGTTATCTTCATAAGATGTGTAGTTTATCAATGCTGTTATCTTCATAAGATGAGTAGTTTATCAATACTGTTATCTTCATAAGATGAGTAGTTTATCAATGGTGTTATCTTCATAAGATGAGCATAGTTTATCAATGCTGCTATCTTCATAAGATGAGTAGTTTATCAATGCTGTTATCTTCATAAGATGAGTAGTTTATCAATACCGTTATCTTCATAAGATGAGTAGTTTATCAATGATGTTATCTTCATAGTGAGTAGTTCATCAATGCTGTTATCTTCATAAGATGAATAGTTTATCAATGCTGTTATCTTCATATGATGAGTAGTTTATCAATGCTATTATCTTCATAAGATGAGTAGTTTATCAATGGTGTTATCTTCATAAGATGAGTAGTTTATCAATGATGTTATCTTCATAGTGAGTAGTTCATCAATGCTGTTATCTTCATAAGATGAATAGTTTATCAATGCTGTTATCTTCATAAGATGAGTAGTTTATCAATACTGTTATCTTCATAAGATGAGTAGTTTATCAATGGTGTTATCTTCATAAGATGAGCATAGTTTATCAATGCTGCTATCTTCATAAGACGAGTTCAATACTGCTATCTTCATAAGATGAGTAGTTTATCAATGCTGCTATCTTCATAAAGATGAGTAACTTACCAATGCTGTTATCTTCAGAAGATAAATAGCATTATGATAAGTAGTAGGCCCCTATATCAATGTTATTATAGATCTAGATGAGCACGATGAGTAGCTTATCAATGCTGCTATGCTACATATTAGTATAGTTTAACAGGATTTTATACACTGAGGCATCGGATGGTAATGCATGATGATCCGTAAGAGGAATTTTGTATGAAAAATGAAACTCTTAAGATCAAACCGTTTTACCCACTAGGTCCCTACTTCAAATGTATAACTGACTCACCTGACATGACACTGTATGACCTGAAATTGAATATAAAGCTAGGCCCTATAATCATGATAATAGTGGCGGCACCGGGATCAGGCTTTCTGGTTCTGGCCGTGTAGGGTATGGAAGTGGGGGAACGAGGACCAAGTGTTTAAGGGGTTGGGGATACTAAGCTATACTATGTGCATGCTATAGGCCTATATCACCCCTGACTCCTGAGCTGATTGTAAATACCCTACTGCGGCTATGTACTACGGCTTAAACCGGCATGACCGGGTTTATTTATACTATAGAAGCCAAACTTGAAACTTGAACTTTGTATAGTGGCATGGCACTAACCTGAGAATCCTCGACCATAATGGCCTTTGACATTATTGATGCACAGACGTCGTAAGAGTATGCAGGAACTTGCAATCACTCCCCTACCGAATACCATTCCGCCGAGGGCACGTCAACTGGCACTGACTGTGAGTTCCTATTTACAATAATGCACTGTACTGTGTAAGCTTCTATCGGGGCTTCTATACAAACTGCATTAATATCGCTGGCTCATCGTCGCGTTTATTTTCATTTCCTCATAGGTTCTTCAATATTATTATTTTCATGTATAATTGCTATGACGGTTCACGTAACACACGTATAATTTCAGCGTCTGCACATGTTCAATGCCCTTCCACCGTGACGTTGGTTCAGAGGCATAGTAACATTCATACAACAGTGAGCATGGCTACGTGTAGCACAAGCTATTCATGTTATTTGTACCGGCATAGTGTTGACATTCCCCGTTGACGTTTACGCAAGATTGAGTTATCGTCAACACGTAGTGCTCTTTGAACACAATATAGTCTGGGAGCAATGTCTTCCGAGGCTCATAAATTCCGGGTAGAAATTATGATGATTATATCATCGCCCTTTTCAAACGGGCACGCGCCCCGGGTATTAAAAAAAAAAGAAGAGAAGAACAATTGGAGAAACTACCGGTATAGCCTGAGAAACGCCCGGAGTTGAAATGTGTGGCATGTGATTTTAACGACATTAATCTCATATTTGATTATTTCATCTTTGAAAAAGGCAAAAAATTAGGCGCACTTCGCGTCAAATTTAGGCCTACACGTTTCATGATCCTCGGGTTATTTAATATTATTGCTGAAGTTCTAAGCGTGACGCGCCTGCTGATCCCATGTTATCGTAGTCGGCTTAAAGTGGACAAAAACCTTTCCTGACAGTTATTATATATTATTTTGTAAATTAAATCTAATACTGGAACTAAAATTTGCCACTCATTTTGCTACGTTGCGTCCGAAAACTTCGGAAGTCCAAAAAGCCGGGCCAAACTGAGTAGCAAAGTGAGTTGCTAATTTTAGTTCTAGTATTAGATTTAATTTACAAAATAATATTTTGAACTACTGAATGAATAATCTACACCAAGATACTTATATTATTTTAGCATTTTGAGTAGGCCTATGACTATAAACAAAATTGAATTTTATGGTATCGTGCATGCAGTTGGCTGGCTTATAGCTCACAGAGCACTGTTTGTTGACGATAACTCGATTAAACATACAAGGTTAATGCCGATGTCAAAGAAAATAGAGGGGTCGACCTGGTGGTGCCGTTGACCGGTATCGTGTGTCCAACTCCTCTTACGAAGAAAGTTTCATAAATATGTTAATAAATATCACTACGTCATACATCATGTAGCCTATCAGCGCTATTGTTCCGTGAACAAATGTCAATGTTTCTGACTTGCCTGAAGGAAATTGAAAAAAAATTCTTTGGACTGCGCTCTTCACCCGACCCGGGCACTTCAAAGGGTCAGTCCTTCATTATAAAGGAACATGTGAGTTAGTCCTTTATTATGAAGGAACATTAGGCAATCATATGCAAATATGTTAGTTGTTAGGGTTTAATCTAGGGTTAGGGGTCAGATATTATATTTGCATTATCTTCCTTCATAATGAAGGATACCCTACAAAGTTCTGATAATTTTAGTTAGGGTCAATGGTCAAACAGGGGTCTAACGACACATATTCCAATCCTATTGTTGTACAATTATTTGTCTGGTCATATTAAAGCCATAATGTACGATCTTATATTATGAAATTGGTTAATTTTTGTCAAACCTTATTTTTTGGCATAGCCTATTTTGTAACACATGTCCCAACTTGCACCTATTGGAATTGTAGGTCAACAGAGCAAAGTTCGACATAATGTCATAGATTCAAAAATTATGACATTATGTCCTCCTATAGAACTCAGAACTGCGTGTTGAACGGCCAAAATAACGGTGACATCCCGCTATCTCTAAGGTCCGCTATCTCTAAGGTTCGCTATCTCTAAGGTTCGCTATCACTAACGTGTAAAGTCTATGGAGATCAGAATCCCGCTATCTCTAATAGAGAAAAGGGTTCGCTATACCTAAAAAAAAGGTCCGCTACTTCTAAGGTTCGATATCACTAATTTAGAATAAGGTTCGCTAGTTCTAAGGTTCGATATCACTAATTATAAATAAGGTTCGCTATCACTAATTTAAAATAAGGTTCGCTATCACTAATTTTGAATAAGGTCCGCTATCACTAATTTATTGAAGGTTCGCTATCTCTAAGGTTCGTTATCACTAATTCAATAAAGGTCCGCTATACCTAAGGTTCGCTATCACTAATTTTGTTTCAGGTTCGCTATCCCTAATTAATTAAGGTTCGCTATCTCTAAGGTTCGTTATCACTAATTTCGATTAAGGTTCGCTATACCTAAGGTTCGTTATCACTAATCTTAAATAAGGTCCACTATCTCTAATTTTAAATAAGATCCGCTATCTCTAATTTCAAATAAGGTCCGCTATCTCTAATTTTAAATAAGGACCGCTATAGCGAACCTCATTTGAAATTAGAGATAGCGAACCTTATTTAAAATTAGAGATAGCGAACCTTATTTAAAATTAGAGATAGCGAACCTTATTTGAAATTAGTGATAGCGAACCTTAGAGATAGCGAACCTTAGAGATAGCGAACCTTATAGATAGCGGACCTTATTTAAAATTAGAGATAGCGAACCTTAGGGATACCGGGATTGTTAAAATTAGAGATAGCGGACCTTATTTTAAATTAGTGATAGCGAACCTTAGAGATAGCGAACCTTCAATAAATTAGTGATAGCGGACCTTATTTAAAATTAGAGATAGCGAACCTTATTTAAAATTAGTGATATCGAACCTTAGAAATACCGAACCTTTTTCAAAATTAGTGATATCGAACCTTAGGTATAGCGAACCTTTTTCGTAATTAGTGATAACGAACCTTAGAGATAGCGAACCTTAGAGATAGCGAACCTTAGAGATAGCGAACCGTAACCAAAATACCTAGCATGGTTTCTTTCACTTTACCGTGTTATTTCAGCTCAAAATGGACAGAAACTCTTCCCGATAATTATTACTAGCATTATTTCAGCATTTTGAGTAGGCCTATATAATAAAAAATTTAAAATTTGAAGGAAATCGTAGGCCTACACTAAGGCTTTAAGGAATCTAAAATGTATATAGTTTAACATGTATTAAGGGGCTGTGCAATAATTTTGAGCCCTGGGGAAGGGTTAAAATGGGGGGGGTGGGGGAGGCAAGAACATTTTGGCGAGCCGAACTGAGGGGGGAGCAATTTTTGGCAAGCCGAGTGGGGGAAAGCGATTTTTGGCGCACATTCATGGGGTGCCTTTTAAATATAACGCTCTTTTGTGTAAAAATGCGCAGAAATAAATTTGGCTTCCAACGCATTTTACCGTTCACAATAGCCCGTTTTTGAATAATGGCCATTATTTAAGGTATTTAGGGGGGGGGGTAATTTTTTGGTGAGAAGTTCATAATAGGCTATAGACTATAATGTATCGATATTATAGCCTCAGCCCAGAAGGCGTTGCAACAAGCATATGGGACATAAAACAATAAAACATGCCCAAATATAACCAGGGGCTATTTTAGAAGAAAAAAGTAGCAAACGTAAAATCTAAAAGATCAGCTAGCGCTGACAAGCTTGAGGAGGGGAAGGGGTTGCTGGCAGAGGGGTTGTCTCCCATAGAGTTCTGTTCTGTACTTTTACAAATCACGCGTTAAAATCACGCGTTTTACTGACTTATTTTGACGTTAAAGGAGGATTTCGTGATCCTTGCATCCTCTTTTTATGACATTTTTAGTAGATATCCACGAAAAAGCTTATTTCCAAAATTTCAGTTGATTCCGATTTTGCGTTTGCGAGTTATGCATGATTATGTGTATTACACTGCTCCGTAGACAATTTCGTTCTGGTGCACCAGAACGAAATTCAAATTTGGCGATATTTTTGCTAAACGAATTAATCTGCAAGAAATATTTAGTACATAAACATTATGTAGCCAGAGGTATCCAGTGGTGTAAAAATCTCAACTTTTTGTGGGAAAAGTGGGGGGATGAGGCTATGGATCACGAAATGCCCCTTTAAGGGCTGAGAGCTGAGAGCACATCACCCAGACATACCAAATTGCATTCTGAATACGAGGAATAGCCTAACTGATATCAAATAAATTAATTTTTGAAACTAGCGATATAATACACATTTTATGACAAATTATTAAAAAATGAAATTTTTGACATTGAACAGTCCTCGAAGTTAAGTTTATCAATCTAATGATATGCACATAAAGTTGAAAATTGATACATGTCTGGTTCATTAATGTATTTCACTAATTCATTTAATTATCTTGTCATTATATTCAATTACCTACAGCTCCATGAAAGTACACACTGTCATTAAGTTTATGGTATTGATGGTATTGATATACAAAAACGAACACAAATCTGCAAAAATGCATAAAATGCACACAGGTGCCTACAATTGCACGAAATTAATATCTGTAAAATGTAATAATAATAATAAAAAAATCCTTTTGATTTACTTAGAAGGGCAGGTTTCATTTAAAATGTCATTCCATTTAATTGAATTATCATTTTTGATAACTCATAAGAGTACACAGGACCTCTTTATTAAATGTTGAATGAAATGCACACATGCTCCTACCATGCAGCTCTTAACCTGTCGCACAGTAGTGTAATTTAGTTCTCAAAATGGTAGGAGACCACGATTTGCGATCGTTCCGACATAATCATAATCTATGGAATACCAAAGGTTGTGGTTAATACCAAAGGTTGTGGTTAATGCCATCCAGGTGCTCTACAAGGATTCCAATAGTGCCATTATGGTAGATGGAAGTATCTCAGAGCCTTTCCAAGTAACAACTGGAGTGCTTCAGGGTGATGTGTTGGCACCATTCCTGTTCATTATCCTGGTAGACTACCTCCTGAAGAAATCAACTTCTGGAATTGATGCTGGAATTGTTACCTACCCACGTCGCGTCGGTCAAGCAGGTATCCTGCTAGGATGCTGAATAACCTGGATTTTGCTGATGATATTGCCCTGTTGGAATCTTCTATAGCCCGGGCCCAGTCACAACTTACTAGGACTGCAACAGCAGCAGCAGATCTAGGCCTTGTCATCAGCGCACCTAAGACAGAATGACTGCAAACTGTAACACTCAGCCAGCACTTGAAGTCTATGGTAGTACCATCAACCATGTCACAGACTTCAAGTACTTGGGTTCCAAGATGGGCTCTAGTGTTGGAGATCTAAAAAGAAGAAAAGCACTAGCCTGGGCCGCTTTCTGGAAACTGGACCTGGGCCGCTTTCTGGAAACTGGAACGCCTTTGGGGAAACCCATCCCTGCCAATCGGAACAAAAATCAAGTTGTTTGAGACAACTTGTGTCACTATCCTCCTGTACGGGTGCGACGCACCCACACTCCGCACACACGCCGCACACACTCCGTGTCTGAGCCTTCATCAATGAAGTTGACACTATTTCGGAAGAAGAAGAAGGGGGAGTCCTGGGTAATCACCAAGGACATGGAAAACAAGATCAATGCCTTTCCAACATCTTGCTACAGAGTCATGTTAAACATCAAGCGTGTGGATCGGATCCCAAATGAAACCATCTACAATCTGACCAACACCACTCCACTGGTTGCCAGAGTCAAGATTCATCAACTCAAATTTCTCGGCCATACACTGCGTCTTGAAGATGACGAGCCTGTGAAAGAATATGCCCTTTATACGGTATTCTACCACATCTGCACATGGGAAGAGGAAACCGGGACGGCCGCGGACACTGCACTTAGTTACAGTATGTACAGCACCTCCTGGGAGATACTGAAGGGATGCTGCAGCCAAATAAAATTGTTTCGCTTGCCCAAGATCGCAACAGTTGGAGAAAGCTTGTAGTCGCCTGCTCCGCAGCCGACTGATGATGATGAATCATAATCTAAAAAATTATGATAATATGTCGGACCAACAGAAAATCATCTCGTTTGACTACAAATAGGGCGAATTTGCCAGTTTGCTCATAGATTTAAAGGGGCATTTCGTGATCCACAGCCTCATCCCCCCACTTTTCTCAAAAAAAGTTGAGATTTTTATATCACTGGAAACCTCTGGCTACATAATGTGTATGTACAAAATATTTCTTGCAGATTAATTCGTTTTGCAAAGATATCATGAAATTTGAATTTCGTTCTGGTGCACCAGAACGAAATTACAACGCATTGTCTATGGAGCAGTGTAATACACATAATCATGCATAACTCGCAAACGCAAAATCGGAATCAACTGAAATTTTGGGAATAGGCTTTTTTCGTGGATATGTACTGAAAAATGTCATAAAAAGAGGATGCTAGGATCACGAAATACTCCTTTAAGTTCGAACATGTGTAAGTATTACAAATATGCCAAAAATCGGTTTTGAAAAAAATAATGGTATATTCTGAAAAAAGATCGTCATCGCAAAGGTGCATAAGTTGTCGGCAAATTGATGTGGGACAGGACTTCTTTTGCTATACTTGCAATTACTTATGTTTTTCTCGGTTACTTTATGCCTTTTTGTTTTACTATGTTTCTTACTTTATTGTTTCTTGCTTTCGTTTTATTGACAACATAAGTCATTTCTCTTTTTAGAATAAAAGGTAGCCTTGAAAAGGGCTGTTTAGTTTGTCTTTGGTTCTTTTGAAGTGAGTTTACTGTGCTGCTCTGCCCTCTACCTGGTTGCCTCCTTGACAAATACAGGTTTCAGCCCTAGTCCTCATTACAACAAGTCATACATAGAATAGGCCTATTTTCTCAATTTGAAAATAAAAAAAATCACCGTATAGATCCCTGTACTAGTCCTCATTGCATCAATTGCGTTGCGTACCAACCTTGTGCGCCGGATACTTGCGAATATAGCAGTAATACGTTTGCAAAAATCTTTGGATTTTGCCACAAATGAAGAAATCAAGTGGTGTGAGGTCTGGTGATCTTGCAGGCCACTCCACAGCATGACCCATTGCCCAACCACTGTTTGCTATCCGTGGACAGAGTGAAAAACGGGTAGGCCTACTTGTCTTTAAAAGCGGCTATCTTCAAAGGTTGTGAGTCGATTGAAATAAATTTGGTTTATTAAAGCTAACAAACGATTAAAGGTTTCTTTACATAAATATCGAAAAAGAGGGCGCAATATGAGGGGCCTCTTTTTTTTGGGACACCCTGTATAAATGTACTACAGAGATTTTCTTCCCGGCCTGATATTTTCTTTTTAAAAAAAACGTGCGGTCCGGATTTCCGGAAAACTGGCGTCCCTGATGTAGGCCTAACAGGGGCGTAGCCAGCGTTCTTGGTCAGGGGGGGCAAAATAAAATTTTGGGGGCACAGACGAAAAAAATTGCAGTTGCATCATACAATACATAGAGACTGTATGTCTTCGAGCTTCCCGAAAAGGGCCTTACTGGGATGATGTGCGCGCGTAGCGCGAAAAAAATGGTGTTTTACACTATTTTCGCCCATTATCCGGCTAAAAAGGGCTTTATTGTGACAATGTGCGCGCGTAGCGCGGATAAATTTTGTATTTTACACTATTTTGGCCCTGAATTTTGCTAGAAAAGGGGCTCCTTGCCCTTTTTCTTTTCCTTTGCCCTCCTGATTTTCTCTTTCATTTTTTGTCAGAGGGGCACTTTTTCTTTCATTTTTTGTCAGGGGGGGCACTCTGCCCCCCTGCCCCCTTCGCTAACTACGCTACTGAGGCCTAACAAAGCCGACAACGAGCTCTTGATATACTGTTTTCCTTTGGTTGTTGGTTATTGTTATGTTTGGCTTGCACAGCTTTGCACACGGTGTTGCTATAATATAATATAATATAATATAATATAATAATTTGTTTTAGTCCCTCTTTTAAAAAACGCTCTGTAGAGTTATTAACTTTTTAATAAAGTTTTATTTTGAGAATTCTTCTGTCCAAATTGAGACTTGGCATGTTGAATTTACAAATTAAAATTGAGGTGATAGTTCAAGGTACTAAGGTGTACCTCGTGAGAAAAGACTGATATGTTGTAGTGTTTGCAATTCGGTTTATACTTGAAGATGAGTTTCATGCAGAGAAGATGTAATCTTCTCTGGTTTCATTTTGTACTGGTATGTAACCTTTTTGTTACTTAGCGACAATGCTTCACAATACTTTCATCAATACCCAGCATTTTTATATTTTACACAATAATGCAAGCTACAAATAAGCATATTTTAAAAATAATCTGGGAAAATATATGTTACTCGCCTGCAAGAAAAGGGATAAATGTTTGAGGGAGTTGTAATATTCAAACTATTTCTGAAATTCCTGTTATTATAAACTTTTGGGTCTAGTGTGTGATACTTACAATACTGGACACTTCACCCCCACACATTTACACTCCCTGGACACTTCACCCCCGAGCATTTTCACTCCCTGGTGAATATAATACCATTATATCAACATCACATTCACATACTAGGGTTATTATTTGGAATACTGGACACTTCATTCCCGCACATTTACACCCCCTGGTCACTACACCCCGTGCATTTTCACCCCCTGGACACTTCACCTCCACACATTTTCACCCCCTGGATACTTCACCCATGCACATGAATGTGAAAGTAAATTAAGAACGCATACAAATATAATAATTGTTTAGGATCTAGAACTTAGAAGCAGGCCCGTAGCCAGGATATATTATGGGGGGTGCTGATTTTGAAAAAGTGGACTTCTTTTTTTCTCAAAATTTGGACCTTTTTGGACTGGGGGCAGATTTGGAAATTTTGGACCAAAAAGGCATAAAAACCCATTTTTTTGCTCGCTATGCTCGCAAATGAGACTTTTTGGGCCTTTGGCATTTTTTTGGGAGAAGGGTGCGTCGCACCCCCCTGCCTACGGGCCTAGAAGGAAATAATGTAGGCGCAAATTATCTTGGGAGGCTCAGACTAATGCCAATGTATTGTATTATGGTTAACATTATGCACTCTTACAATTTTCAATCAAACAAAATATGCAAGAAAAATTCCAACAAGAATTATTTTCCACATTTTGGCATTGTCAAATTTATTTAGTAAACAAACCATGCAAATGTACTGTTGCATCACCAACTGTATTTGGTATTACCAACTCTCAGCTATAAGTATTTATATTTGTAAGGTGCCCCTCAAAAAGTAATTTACCTTGTATACCCTGCATATTATAAGCCTTGTCTGGCAATTACCATTGTTAGGTTTGTACATACAAATTTGGTAAAGAGCCAGGGCAAGTAAATTATTAAGTCCGGTGGGTACAAATGTAAGAGGATGTGGTCATGCCAGGCGGAAATTTTACAATTATTTATGTGATTTTGTGCTACTGTAACCGGTCGTTAGCAGCAAGTCCATTTAGCCTGTTTGATTTTTTGAAGGGCAAAATGTAAGTTGTGATTAAAATCATTTTTTTTTACCAATTTTAGAGAATAAAATCTTGTTGTTTTGTAAGAAGAGGAATTGAAAGTGATGGTTATGAATTCAGTTAAAAATTTTGCACCAGTCATATGTCAGGCATTGTGAAAAATCTAAACATTTTGCTTTGGACCTCAAAATATTCCTCGGTTCCAAAGGCAAAATATTCCTTGGTTCCAAAGGCAAAATATTCCTTGGTTCCAAAGGCAAAACATTCCTTGGTTCCAAAGGCAAAAAGAGTATTCACAATGCCCTCCAAATAACTGATGTGCAGTTAAACCTCTAATTATGACAATCCTTTGTAGATTTAACAAATTAATTCCAGTTTTGTTTTGTTCAAGGTATGCAGCTTTCACCAAAACCACTGAGTTTACAGCATTGATGAAGGTAGCTTAACAGTGTCCTGATAAAAAGTCTGAATACTATTATCAACAACTTAATATCAAGTGTCAATGACAATGACGCTCCACATAATTTAAAATATGAAAAATAATACATCCCATCAAACACTAAATATAATTATTTAAAACACATTTTTCAAAAGTTATAAAATATCGTAATAATGTATTACAAGCACAATTGACATATGTCTTGGAACTGTTCCCCCTCTAGTACTGTTTTACAGAGTTGAGCTAGTAAGGCACATCAGTACATTATAACTTTTATGGGACTTTACATACAATACACGTATGGGTCGTCTTAGGAAAATAAAAATACTATTTGGTAAAATTAGATTTTACAAGATTAAATGTTTCTAAGACTACAATCTGTTATTACCTAATACATTAGCACCTTTTGAACAAATATGACAAAGTACGAGGGGGTATCCAAAAGTTTTTGATATCACCCAGAAGTGAAAGAGCTATATTGATGAAATTTTGTCAGTGTAATCACTGGTCCTTATGTACATTATGGTCCAAAAATGGTCTCATAAGTATGTTTACTTTCTTTACAGGTGGCGCTAGATGGGCAGTAGGCGCATAACCTGCAAGATAGTGAAAATTGAGGAACGTAGCGTGATTAAGGTTCCTGCATTTGAAGGGTTAGGCCAACAATGCTGAGAAAATCTATGATGAAATGAAAGCTATCTACAGTGATGATTGCCCATGGCACTGTTGCTTTTTGAAAAAGGAATTTCCAAACTGGCCACATGTCCCTCACAAATGAACCAAGAAGTGGACGTCCATCCCTTACAGATGATGCGGCCACAGTGAAGAAACTCAAGAAAGTGGAGGATCTTATCATGAAAAGGTTATGCGCCTACTTCCCATCTAGTGCCACCTGTGAAGAAAGTAAACATACTTATGAGACCATTTTTGGACCATAATGTACATAAGGACCAGTGATTACACTGACAAAATTTCATCGGTATAGCTCTTTCACTTCTGGGTGATATCAAAAACTTTTGGATACCCCCTCATACATATTTTAAAAAATCTAATTACATATACATGATCTTACATGATTATATTGGACTATTTTAGTTGAAACCCATACACCCCTATGGAAGACATGACTATAACCTTCCCCACAGTGAGTATGAATATCCAATAGGATTACCTACGGGTGACTCCATTTCAAATCTATACCCATCTGCAGAAAATGTAGGTCATATTTTCCATAGGGGGTGTATAGATTTCAACTGGACTAGCCCAATGGATTCTAGAATCTAATATGTAAGGTTATTAGAAATTTCAATAATTATTATTACTGATGAAGTACAAACATTACTTCTGAATTTCCCACCATGTGATACATACAAACAATAACACACACACACCCCTCTGTACATAACTGCAAACGGGGACCTCTTCTGCATGATTTAATCCTATCTACCAGAGGACACACACCCTATTTTATTGACACACCAAGGTCCTACCCCACACACACCACTACTTCCTATCCAACCCTGAACCCCTAATCATGGACCATTTTAAAATGCATTTTAATGTTATTTGCATTGTCCTGGTTACCGGGCCTGGTTATATCCAGCAACTGAGGACGTCCACAGTTGCAGGTGTGTCCTCGTTTACGATGTATCCATGAGTGTGTCCTTGTTTGCAGGTAATTACAAACACACAGGCACCCCCACCCCACACTCCCTTTAATCATGTACCCTATTTAAAATAGTTAAAGGAGGATTTCGTGATCCTAGCATCCTCTTTTTATGGCATTTTTCAGTAGATATCCACGAAAAAAGCTTATTCCCAAAATTTCAGTTGATTCCGATTTTGCGTTTGCGAGATATGCATGATTATATGTATTACACTGCTCCATAGGCTACTGTTGTAATTTCGTTCTGGTATACCAGTACGAAATTCAAATTTGACGATATTTTGCTAAACGAATTAATCTGCAAGAAATTTTTGGTACATAAACATTATGTAGCCAGAGGCTTTCAATGGTATAAAAGTCTCAACTTTTTTTGAGAAATGTGGGGGGATGAGGCTGTGGATCACGAAATGCTCTTTTAAAGTATTAGACTTATTTATTAGCATTTTTCAAAAGCTGAATAAAAATTGTAAATCAGCGTATATTTCATTTAAAAATGCTTAGGCAACAGAACACTTGGAAGTCCCATGACATCAAAAAAATACTTTTATCAGCACCATATGACATTAGAAAAGAAAGAATGAAAAACAGGATTGTCAGCCCGGGAGAGGCACTTAACACAGATGACTATATACAAGGTAAAGACCCTGTTTTAGGACCGTACAAAAGGCTCTAAATGACCCCTTAATTGCTCATTCACATAATCACATTTCTGTTTTTTCCAAGCGATTTTTAACCATAAAGGCAAGAAAGACCCTTGATTTTGACTGTTCACAATTCAGAAAGGCCCCCTTTTACGCCATCAGCTCCTAAAGACACACCAACTCAAAATGCGGGGGAACATACCATCCAAAAATTGATGATGTGCCCCCACTATGACAGATTGTTTCTGCTCCTCTAAGTATTTTGAGTAGTGTATTTCTGTGGATCTCAAAATATAAAAACAAATGTCCCCTGTCTGTTGTGTGTCATCATGCCCTACAAATTTGATAATATTGAAAAAAGTCCTTGGAAGCAACAAATATGATAATGCTGAATAAAGTCCTTGGAAGGTTACTGACATTTTGCCATAGAGATAACAGGTATGGGGACCCACCATTTCTGACCTGTAACCTGCTTATCTTTTGAGAAACCATGTTTTTGGCCCTTGAGCTCCTTGTTAAGTCAGTATGTTGTTATGTCTAAATCCTCAGAAGCAGTGTCTGAAATAAAAAAAAATATGGAGGTTGTCCCAAGGACAACTAAAGCATGAATTCTGCTTGTCCTCAAAACATTTTAGTTGTCCCCTAAATATATGTCATGTTTTTTAAGTGCAAAGGATCCAAATCTAGTGGATGTCCAGGGGATAAGTACCGTATGGCTCAA
The DNA here is from genome assembly GCF_039555335.1 of Amphiura filiformis. Lineage (NCBI taxonomy): Eukaryota > Metazoa > Echinodermata > Ophiuroidea > Amphilepidida > Amphiuridae > Amphiura > Amphiura filiformis. The sequence continues at coordinate 13,902,767 of NC_092636.1, forward strand.
TATGGTTGTCCCCAGTGATTTTTGGACAAGAGGACAAGAGGATAAGTGCTTATTTCGAACACTGTTCAGAAGTAATGCCAGGCAAAGACACATAATGGTCCACTGTTGCAGAGATGTCCACAGTGTCATGTGTGTGTCCTCCTTTGCCTGCAAACACCTAGGCACCCTCCCCCCCCACACATACACACATTATGCATATAAGGCTAATGCTGAGGCACAATTTCACTTTTACTTTGTTAGTCAAATTTCCACAGGTTGCATTGACAAATCAGTATATACTAACGTATAAGGATATTGGGTCATTCCAGTTACAATCTATATACACTCTATGGAAGACATGCCAGTGATTTTGGTACCAGGAGAAACTCATATTTTTCACAGAGGAATCAGGGAAATGTACTTCCCTGGTGAAATTTAAGTCTGAAATATGTTTTGTTCTTTGGTGGTATACCATTCCAGAAGTCATGTACTGTTCTATAGATGGGTCAATGTGCATGGTGTACATTAAGTTACTTCTAGAATCCACACCACTGGAGCAAGTTAACTTAAAATCTCCAATAAGAATGTTTGGGTCAAGAGTGTCAATGTTGAGGTAAAAAACATTATGTGTTACAATCGGGCAACCCACCATCAAGATCAAGTCGGGCAACCCACCATCAAGATCAAGTCGGGCAACCCACCATCAAGATCAAGTCGGGCAACCCACCATCAAGATCAAGTCGGGCAACCCACCATCAAGATCAAGTCGGGCAACCCACCATCAAGATCAAGTCGGGCAACCCACCATCAAGATCAAGTCGGGCAACCCACCATCAAGATCAAGTCGGGCAACCCACCATCAAGATCAAGTCAAGTCAAGATAAGAAAACAATAATTTTGTGTTTAGATTCCGTTGTCCTGGTTACCGGGCCTGGTTATATCCAGCAACCGAGGGCATCCACGGTTGCAGGTGTGTCCTCGTTTGTGAAGTATCCATGTGTGTGTTTCAACTTTACTCATTAATAGTAGGGATGACCAATGAACCATCAACTTGATTAGAACACTCCCATAGACATGCAGGGAGCTCAACTGTGCACTGCTTGCACATACATTTCTAAATTGATTTCATTCTTTTATTTTTCAATATTTTTCTGTAAAATTTGGGGAAGTTACTGCCAATTATATTTTGTAACTATCTTGCAAATTACAGCAACATAACTTATTTTGTTTTTCTGTAAGTGCGAGTCAAAATTGGTCCATCGCCACAGTGCGCTTAATTGCCAGTGGCTGAGTTTAGCACTGCTCAAGAATGGCACAAAATATTCAAATCAGTAAGATCAGGTGAAAAACGTGGCCTACTGAGCTGTAATTTGGCAGAGTTGCCAGTAATACCTCTATCATACCCTCTGTAAAAAGGTTAAAAAATTGAACAAGTAGATCTCGAGTTACAAATTAAATCACCAGCTTCCCTTTGGAATTTTTATATTCCTTTCAAATCATGTTAAGAAGACACCTTTCTGAACATAAATGTGAAGTTTCGTGCTCATTCGATGTATTGTTCACCTGATCTTAACCCTAAACGTTTTCTTATATTTAGGCCTATAACATCTACAACTTGCTGCTGGCTATACCTTGTTTAGGACTTTCAAAAGAAGTACCTGAATGTGCAACCATAACTGTTTCAAAATAGCCCGATAGTCATGCAGGTAACTCCGAGGTCAAGCATTGAATTGGTTTGAACAAAGATACTCATAATGTATTGACTGCTACTTTGGTTTGAATGAGGAATACTACAGGAATACACATGAGCATGATGAGGATAATCTCTATTGTTGTGAATGAGTCAATGACCTTCAAAACTTAAGATTTTGTTTACATACACCTACTAATTGGTCATATTAAACCCAATAACATTGAAATTCTTGGTTGTGAAAAAAAAGTTCACCTACTTAGTGCAATTTTGATTTTGTGCCATATCGGCTATCTTGGATGATTTTTGGCAAATGTCCTCTAAATGCATGATTTCAATGCCTTGGTTTGAAAAAATAAGTTATGCAAGTGACTAGTTAAGTGCCATTTCATAAGAAACCCCTTTGATACTTTCACAATATGCTTGTTTCATGTTTGCAAATATGTTAAAATAAAGAAATATATAAAGGTAAATATATGCTTATGCCAATTTTGCTCCCCAACTGCTATTTTTGGACCTTGTCATTTTATTTCGTTCCAATGACCGGTCAGAATGGGAAACTTTGATAATTCATAATTCGAAAAGTTTTTGACCGATTTTGACCATTTAACCACCAAAATACTTCTGTTGATTAGTTCTACTCAGAAAACAATCTTTTGTAGCAACAGGGTCAACATGAAATTTTGATGGTTATCCCTATTAATAGCACCAATTAAAGCCATATAATATATAATTTTGGTCATATTTTTATTTGGTTATTCTTTGCCAAATATTATGAAATATCATCAATTGTCAGGAATGTTTTCTGGTCATTAATAATGAGGTAAAATAAAAGAAACCCCACTTACTATATATCTTGGCTGCTGCTTAACTGTAGTGTTCTATGGGTTCTTTTTAAGACATCAAAATTCAAAATTGCTGTTTCCTACACAGATTGTACATTAAATACCCAATGAATTTGACTGAATCCAATTAGGTGTAAGTTAGGACATGTGCAACCATTACACAAATACCTAAAAATCAAGTTTGAATAAAAAAATGAACCAAATTCCTTTGAAAAGATCATACATTATACATATTTAAGTGAGATGCTTGACACTATCAAGAAAGGCACTTTCAGAACTCAGATATGTAGTAATGAATGCAGGGAACTCTCTTGTAATCACCACTATCTCAAAGATTTTTGATGCCTTCTCCAAACGTCTTCTCTCCTCATCAGATGTGAGATTGGAGGAATGTTGCTTTTGGAATTCTTTGACAAGCTCTTTCACCATGGTACAGGTTACAGTGTTTCCGTTGTCTTCAAGCTTGGCCCCATGCCTTATCCACTGCCAAACCTGAAATGAAAATCAATCAGAATATTTTACTTGCTTGCATGATATGCAATTCAGAAATGGGTCCTTGTCAGTATAAAAAAATAAACACAGGGATTTATAATGTGTGACTTATATTAGGGATGACCAATGAACCATCAACTTGATTAGAACACTCCCATAGACATGCAGGGAGCTCAACTGTGCACTGCTTGCACATACATTTCTAAATTGATCTCATTCTTTTATTTTTCAATATTTTTCTGTAAAATTTGGGGAAGTTACTGCCAATTATATTTTGTAACTATCTTGCAAATTACAGCAACATAACTTATTTTGTTTTTCTGTAAGTGCGAGTCAAAATTGGTCAATCGCCACAGTGCGCTTAATTGCCAGTGGCTGAGTTTAGCACTGCTCAAGAATGGCACAAAATATTCAAATCAGTAAGATCAGGTGAAAAACGTGGCCTACTGAGCTGTAATTTGGCAGAGTTGCCAGTAATACCTCTATCATACCCTCTGTAAAAGGTTAAAAAATTGAACAAGTAGATCTCGAGTTACAAATTAAATCACCAGCTTCCCTTTGGAATTTTTATATTCCTTTCAAATCATGTTAAGAAGACACCTTTCTGAACATAAATGTGAAGTTTCGTGCTCATTCGATGTATTGTTCACCTGATCTTAACCCTAAACGTTTTCTTATATTTAGGCCTATAATATCTACAACTTGCTGCTGGCTATACCTTGTTTAGGACTTTCAAAAGAAGTACCTGAATGTGCAACCATAACTGTTTCAAAATAGCCCGCGATAGTCATGCAGGTAACTCCGAGGTCAAGCATTGAATTGGTTTGAACAAAGATACTCATAATGTATTGAGTGCTACTTTGGTTTGAATGAGGAATACTACAGGAATACACATGAGCATGATGAGGATAATCTCTATTGTTGTGAATGAGTCAATGACCTTCAAAACTTAAGAGTTTGTTTACATACACCTACTAATTGGTCATATTAAACCCAATAACATTGGTTGTGAAAAAAAAGTTCACCTACTTAGTGCAATTTTGATTTTGTGCCATATCGGCTATCTTGGATAATTTTTGGCAAATGTCCTCTAAATGCATGATTTCAATGCCTTGGTTTGAAAAAATAAGTTATGCCAGTGACTAGTTAAGTGCCATTTCATAAGAAACCCTTTGATACTTTCACAATATGCTTGTTTCATGTTTGCAAATATGTTAAAATAAAGAAATATATAAAGGTAAATATATGCTTATGCCAATTTTGCTCCCAACTGCTATTTTTGGACCTTGTCATTTTATTTCGTTCCAATGACCGGTCAGAATGGGAAACTTTGATAATTCATAATTCGAAAAGTTTTTGACCGATTTTGACCATTTAACCACCAAAATACTTCTGTTGATTAGTTCTACTCAGAAAACAATCTTTTGTAGCAATAGGGTCAACATGAAATTTTGATGGTTATCCCTACTTATATCCACCAAGTAGATCTCAAGGCGCTTTTGTGAGGTGCAATTTAATATACATGTAGCAATAACATTAAAACATCAATTAGCACCTGTAAAAATCAGAGATAACCTTGTCACTGAATAATTTGATAACCAGGTTTGGTTCACCCCAGAAGAACTGCTCTAATGGGGCTTCCTCTTAAGAGGTGAGCTGGATAATATGGGACAGGAATATGGGAAGTCCAATTTTAGAATACAGGAGGAAAAGCGGAGTACCCGGGGAAACCTGTGAGGGCGGCGGAAAATCAAACCCAGGCTTCAGTGGTGAGAGACGATTGCTATCACTACACCAACTCGTCCTCCCAATAATATACACCAACATGCCCTCCATATGAAAAATATTCACCACCTGAAGCTTAAAGATGGGCGACCTGATCGATAGCCTCATCCCCCCCACTTTACAACTTACAGGATTCAGTTCAAAGAGTTCAAATATATAATTATAGTCTTAGAAGTTCAATTGATTTTCTCAATAGCTTTAATTATAATTTAGTATATATCTATATAATCAAAGGTTTTAACAGGACTCTGACAGTGAAACGCGAACCTGCCAAATTTGCACGCTACGGGATGCTATACAGAAGTTGCCGCGAATCACAAATTTGGTACCAGCATGGGCGCCACCATCTTGGGAAAAGGGGGTGCTGGCGACCATCGACTGGACGGTCGCCAGCACCCTCTTTACGCGCCCAGCACCATGACTACGCATTACAGTACCAGACATGCCAACTTTGAAATCCAGATTTCCGTACTCAGAAGAACAAAAATCCGTATTTTGCACCCTAAAACCGTATTTTTTAAATATGTACCTTTTGCATACCTGCCAACTCCAGAAACTCCAAAAGTAGAACACATAATTGAGAGGGAGCACTTGTGCGACCGAGCACATAACGGCCCGAGTCCAGGGCCCACTTTACAAATTTGCAATCAAATTTGGCAATACCAAAGAACCATTCCATCAAAGTAATAAATCAATACAGAAAGATGCTTCCTTTACGAGTTATCACTCATTGAAAGTGCTACTTTGCTATACTTTACATGGAATGCGGCCATCTTAAAGTCGTCATATTTCCTTAATTACATAACTGATCAAGCTGAATTACGGATATATGATGCACAGTTGAAAATTAATTTTTAAAAGATTTGGTGACCTCAGTCGACCTTTGACCTTGTATGTGACCTTTGACCTTACAAAATTGGATAAAGTATGTAGACCAAACAAATTGGGTTTTGTTACTTCTAATGTTGTTAGAAGCATGCTTTGTTAAAACTTTCAAGTTCAGAAAATCATTGATCATCATCATCTGAATCTGAATAAACAAAGTGGGAAAGCATCTTGTAGGCCTATACATATTTCTTTAATGTGCATGCATGGTGCGAAAGTCGGAAGTAAAAGGAGGTCCGAAACCTTCTTGTAGGTTTATTCTTTTCCACCAATAGAGCTAAATAGTTAACTAAATACCTTCAGAAGACATAGCATTAGGTGGTTAATAAAAAATATTAATGTGCAAGAAAAATCTGCAAGTCAGAAGAAAATTATTTCGGAAACCATCTTGTATATTAAATATTTCTTTAATGTGCATGCATGGTGCGAAAGTCGGAAGTCAAAGGAGGTTGGAAACCTTCTTTTATGCCTATTCTTTTGCACCAATAGAGCTAAATAGTTAACTAAATACCTTCAGAAGACATAGCATTAGGTGGTTAATAAAAAACATTAATGTGCATGAAAAATCTGCAAGTGGGAAGAAAATTATTTTTCGGAAAGCATCTTGTAGGCCTATTAAATATTTCTTTAATGTGCATGCATGGTGCGAAAGTCGGAAGTAAAAGGAGGTCGGAAACCTTCTTTTATGCTTATTCTTTTGCACCAAAAGAGCTAAATAGTTAACTAAATACCTTCAGAAGACCTAGCATTAGGTGGATAATAAAAAACATTAATGTGCATGAAAAATCTGCAAGTCGGAAGAAAATTATTTCGGAAAGCATCTTGTTGGCCTATTAAATAATAATTTTTTAATGTGCATGCATCACCGAAAGTCGAGAGAAAAACGATGTAGGCAACCACTTTAACAGACCAAGAAAGTGGTCAAATGATACCAGTAATTCAGTCGGTAGTCTAATCTTGCAGCTGTTTATCTTTTTAAGACACAACATTTTATTATTTTGGTCAAAATTCTGGAATACCGTATTATTTTGGGGGTGACCGTACTACCGTATTTATCACGTTTTACCGTACAAAATACGGTGAAACCGTACTAGTTGGCATGTCTGCAGTACACGTTCCCGACTGTCAATCATCGGGGGTCAATCACCTCGAGCTTGACAACGATATCTGAATAGGCTTTTGCCAAGTCTTACGTGTAGGGTGTGTAAATTTAGGATAATTCTCATGATTGAAAGAGTATTTTGTATTCTTGGCCGGGATCGCAAGATTGTTGGTCGATTTGATGTATTTAAAAAATAAAGGGCTAAAAATATCATTAAATTAGCTGTTCAACTTTTGTAAAAAATACTTAAAAGCTGGGCTTGAAAAAGTCTAAGTGTGGATGCAGTAAGAGACGATTTTATGAGAAATTTTCTTGCTTGAACGCGGAGCATGGACGCGATACAGCGGGTAGAAACCGTGGTAGTGTTCCAGGAGACGCAATGGCAGGGTAATGGCGGCTTACATACCTATGATAATTATTTCACTAGCAGTCATATCCAAATATACCTTATCCATGGCTTTAATTCTACCCATCCCATGAGCACACTCCCCTCGGGCTCATTCTCCGTCCAAAATGATGGGCATACAGGTGGCTAGCTAAGACACTACAGGGTACATAGGTGTTCCTAGAAATCTTTAATCCCAGGATGCTAGAAGAGCCCACCTGTATAGTCCAGTTGGCTTCCTCTAAAGATTGTTAGGCTTATAATAGGCGGAAATTATTTGTTTTTGTTACTGCGTGCTACAAAAATGTCCTAAAGTACACTCGTATAAAATCACATAAGCTTGTGCCAGTCATGCATTACGCAAAGTGCAACTAGCATAAGTGCTGCGCCAAACTGCATGCATGCCATTCTATATCAATACACAATGTTATGAGTCTCATCATTTTTTCGCCTATTATAAGCCAAACAAACTTTAGAGCCTAACATACAGCCTGGTTTACATGGTTCAATAGAGCAAGGTGAAACCACCTGTTCTGTCAGGGTATTGGTGGTTGGGTTCGGAAGCCATCCCTAACAGTTTAAAGGGACATTACCTGTGACCTTGAAATCTCAGCTGTTGCAGAATCTTCAACAGCTCCTTTGAAAGGAAAATGTCCCTTACCTGAAAGCAAACATTGAGAAATTACTAGTTACTGATATGGCCACATCAAATCAAAAATTTGTTTCACCTTGCCATGTTTTTGAAAAAGTGAGGAGGGAGGGAGGTGTTTTTTGGTGGCAAAATTGACATTGATACATCGTTTTCAAGTAAAATTGACATTGCTAGCAGTTTTTAGCATCTTAGTCAAGGTAAAAAGTGAGGCAATTTTCTTATTTTAAGAATATGAGGGTTAGACCCCTTTACTACAAAAACATCTGAAAGTGATTCATGCCGAGTAATAAATTTGTTTATCAGCATTAACAAATGTATGATCACATTGGATAATCGCTTCATGTGCATGTCTTATCCAGATTAAAGTATAATAGTTTTGAAACCCAGCTGTGTATATATCACCTGATATAACATGATAGATTCCATTATTCTAAATAGACCAACGAGGCCCAGTTGTTTCGTATGAATATAATGGTATCTACCATGTTATATCAAGCAATAGATACATGGCTGGGTTTCAAAACAATACTATTATTCTTATTCCTATAAACAGATCAACCCAAAATTATGTTTGGATGTAATTTAAATCAATTTTTGAGATCATTTCTACCAAAATACAGCGCCAGCGCATGATCACTGCTGCGTAACAAGTGTATTCTTGCCACATATTTATTGCGAGATATAACACATCTAAAATACAAGGATAAACCAATTAGATTGCCATGATTATTATAGCCGTTTAAGAATTAATGCTGCTAGAGATCTCATATATGTGACGTGTCATGTCAAAAGGAGACACTTTTGGGCAGGTTATCAATTTGGAGGTTTTTACATATCTTAAATATAGAGGTAGTTTGCCCCACAACGCCGTTTTCCCCATTGAAATCGGTCATTCCTAGGTGAAGATAATGAGTTGTTAATTTATGGTATTATAAAACTGGAAATTGAGATATCGGCCTTTAAAAATATTATTGACAATGTTGAGAGTAGGAATTACAATGAAAAATGTCTCAAAAAATACAAGATGCCAGTTATATTCCGGTCTGACACTATCAGACAATATTTTAAACATTAATAACATCACAAATTCGCAACAAACCCAAATTGTGAAAAAATCACCCCCGGCCAGATTTTTGGTTATTTCTCCTTTTATGATCCTGCCCAAAAGTGTCTCCTTTTGACATGACACGTCACATATGTCCTGACAGTGGTTGATGTCAGGTGTGCCGTCCACATTCGGTGTAAAACACATGTAGGTGTGTGTGTGGAGTGGAGGTATGTGCAAACCCATGTGACATTAGTGTTTTATATTTCTGTCTATGCATGAGTCTTCTGTGTCTATTATACTTGCCTCTCAGCCAAGCTTCAATGAATAGAACACCAACAGCAATGTTGTGTTTCAGTCCTTCCAAAGTTACTCCACCCTAGAAACACCCAAAGGTAAAAGAAAGAGTAACAATATTGCCAGCACATGATTGAACAGATTCATCAGGATCGGTATAGTAAACTGGTTAACAAAATTCTTTGTATCCGATCCAGAATGTTCACTTACTTGTGTACGTTTCAACAACAGCTGTTGTCTTTATCAACACTTGATGGGTAGTGACTGCTATTGGAAACTGACGCTAGAAGTAGTTCCAGCGTTGATCTTGGAGTTGCCAGTCTGTTCTCCAGAAAGGGATTTTCTTGATCCCTGAGTTAGGAACTCATCAAAAATGTGAGAATATGTGAGAAATAAGAAAGAGGAGGGGCACCACCATGAACAGAGATGAAGGACAGTACCAACTCTCTCACATTTTTGATGAGTTCCTGACTCAGGGATCAAGAAAATCCCTTGAAGGAAAACAGACTGGCAACTCCAAGATCAACGGTGGAACTACTTCTAGCATCGGTTGCCAATAGCAGTCACTACCCATCAAGCTGTTGTTGAAACGTACACAAGTAAGTGAACATTCTGGATCAGATACAAAGAACTTTGTTAACAAATTGCCAGAACATGTTCAAAATTTATTACATCAGACAAACTCTGATAGTGGCCAGTGGCAGCATTTTCCTGGGGCCCAACGGGGAGCCAATTGAAGAGGATAAAGTTTTTACTCAGGGGGGTTGGGGGACAACAATATGAAAACATGTCAAATAGTTGTGAATGGGGAGGCATTTGGGGAAAATAGTAAAATGTGCTGCCAGACATTCTACTTTCAAAGTGGGATGAAAATTGTGATACTTCATTCTTTAAAATCATTATTCTGTTCTGTGGCTTAGGAGGATTTTTAATATGGGGGGGGGGGGTCTGACCAAACTCAATTTTTACCCATTATTTACCCATTTACCCAGTATGCCCTCTCAAAGTCAGAATCTTTTGGGAAAAAAGGGTAAAAAGCACCCATTTTTACGGTGTTTGATAACATTTTTAGCAGCAAAGCCAGCTGAGTACCTGTGTCCTATAGTTTGTTTGTTAGTAACAAATGCTTGGCAAAATGCTGTACAAATTTTGAGATGTGTAGTGTGTGACATGTATGCAGTGAGGACATTTTACGTCACAGGTGAATTGAAGATTTGCTGCTAAGGAATGCAGATGGGTTGGATTATTGTGTTTGATTTGTGCAGGCTTTACCCGTGCAATGGCTGTGTACAAATCGGTTTGCTTACATATTTACATGATGGATGTGATCGCATTGCTTGCATCAGTAAGTCTGTATGTGTCCTATAGTAAAATTTGACTCGAGTACAAAAAGCTGATAGAACGTAAACACAGGAATAAATTGCATGGAAGAGAGAAAGAAAAGGAGAAAAAACAGAGAGATATAAACAAGAACAAATGATGGAGGAAGAAAGAAAGAGAGAGATAGGGAGCATGAACAAATTGACTCTGGTCACATCAGACATATTCCACAAAGAAAATGAAAGCGATCGTCCAGAAACCAGCTGTGATGGAGATCAAGTCAACAGTACAAAGAAGTGACAGCAGGATGGTCCAAATTTGGGGTGCTGTTTTAGTTGTCGTTCAACTATAGTTTGATCAGCTTATAATCAGCGGGCCTTATAACCTCGCGGATAAATATCAATATATTTTATTTAAAAAATTGTCTTGTGACATCTTGCAAGAAGTATCACGAATGATCAATTCAGGCCCTATACTTTGTCTACTTTATTTGACAAACACAATATAGACCAGACTGGTCATCCGATATCACTCTTAACGTGGGTCTACTTTTCAGCGTAGTGGTAAAAGCCTAACAATTCCCGCCTATTACAAGCTGATCAAACTATAGTGATTAAAATGCCACAGAATGAATACTTACAGATGGTACAAGAAGAAGATCCTTGGCAGTCACACTGACCTCTGACCTTTTAACGCTGTACTGATTATCCGAAGGTGCATGTTTCTGCCAGAGCTGAAATCGAAGAGTTGCACAACACTTATATTAACATACCATACAGTTCTTTAATTAGTAGCAAAAATGGATGCAATTTAATCAAATAAAATGATTTGTTTGCTAATCATATGGGATTCTATATTTCCACAAAAAAGGCCCAAAAAAAGGTTTGTCTCCCGACCTTTTGGCTAAAAAGCTATGTGCTATGCTTTAAAAAATAAATTCCAATATTTACTCTGCATGACATGAAAATTAGTTAAATGATGATTTGTTCTCTGCTACATGTATATCAATAAGAAATCGAGCAGTAAAATTTTGTACACATGAGGAATTCCCAGTGACGGTGTTCTATACAAGGCAGAGATCTATATTGTCCCGCTATTTCGTTCACAGAGCCGTTACTTGCATGATGTTTCAACAGATTGGTATCCAGAGCGAACGATGTGATACAGTTCTTGAAGTATTAATTTTTGACATTTTGTGTGAAATGATTGTAAATTGTTTTGTGCCCAAAATGTAATTTTTCTTGGAAACTATGATGATTTTATCAATAAAAAAAAAACCACTGGCACGTTGGGCTACATTTCACTTATCCAGCTATGCGCACAGGGTCTTGAGACAAACTAGTCCCAAACAGAAATGTTTGGTAGACTCATAACCGGTGCGATCTTACCTTTCCGATGTTGATTAAGATACTTCTTGCATCGATCCCGAGATGCGGAAAAACCAATAGTCATTTTGTCCCACATAAATGAATAAATAACAAAACCCCGATCCCCGGTGGACTCACCCAAAAGGTGACGTCACACCATATGATCGTCCCTTATCCGACTTGGGATCCCCTACTCGGACCAAACTTGTAGGGGTGGCTGGGTCGGGATAATCAACATCGGAAAGGTAAGATCGCACCGGTTATGAGTCTACCAAACATTTCTGTTTGGGACTAGACTCAGTACACCGGTCGATCTTACCGTTCCGATGTTGATTAAGATACTTCTTGCATCAACATCTGAAAGATCGATCTAGCAAGTAACCGACGGATGGAGGTACAAGATTGGTCAGCATCTGATCAGGGATCGGGAGCGGATAACGCTGGTTTTCGCGAGGTCAGAAAATATTTTCCCCAACGGTCGGGAAACAAAAAAGACCACGCGATCACAGACATAAACCTCCTTACTTAATAAGTTTGGTGGTTAAGAATAGCGACACTGGTTCTTACCATGCTGAGTATTCTGTATAGTCTGAAAACCTGGTACCCGTACACCACCGTATTATGATCGCCCGAACAATGTCCCGGTAAACCTCCCGCCCCGTCTCTGATTACTAACGTAACGGAAGTATCGTAGAGAAGGGCGAAGGTGGCTTCCGGGACACCGCCTGCTAGATCTCCTCAAGGGACAACCGAACGGTATACCCAAGATGATGAGATAGCTCGTGTCGAGTGGGTCGTGGGACGCGAAACCTTCGCGATCCCCGGACCCCACCAACACCTGGACCAGCCATTGCGACAGCGGCTGGACCGAAAACTCTGTAAGGGTGATGAATGCGGTCGTGAGTCCTCGCAAGGCTTGTGTTCGGAAGAAATAGTGCTGCAGCGCCTTATCGGACACCCCAGCCTATCTTTGGCTTCAGCCGAACCTTGCCCAACCCTGGGGATTGGAGAGGGACGAATGTCGGTATGCACCGCGCCCGTTCGTAGTCACGAGAACAGAGCGCCGAACAGTGTCGCTCCAGTGTTTGTGAACACGGAAGCTAACCTCGAGACCGTGTGCAACTCAGCACCGCCGTCCCGAAGCCAACGCCAAACCGGAAAGCCATCTTGAGAGGTACGTATTTAAGCGTCGCTTTTGACGGAAGGTCAAAAGGGTGACCCTTAAAGTAATCTAAGACTGTGTTGGGATCCCTTAGGAGGATCACTTTCCTTTTGGTAGACACTCGCTGAACATACCGTCGAGGCGTAGACTAATAAGGTAACCATCGGCTATGATAGTCGACCCGTCTCGACACCTCGGTGAATGGAGAGGACAGCTGACTTATAGCTGGCCCCAGTGGCCCGCTGAAGTCTTGCTTGGAACTTTTCTGTCAGAAACTCCGGAACTAGCAGCACAGAGGCTCTAGCGGGAGAGCTATTTGTCTCATTGCACCAAGCGTAGTATGGAGCCAGATTCTGGCTATACGCACGGAGGGTAGACTTCCGTCTAGCCCGGCGATGAGAAAAACAGCTTCTGATGAAAAGTATCCTCCGCTGCGTGTTCCTGGTAAGGGCCATGCAGCTAACTGCAGGTGCTCTAGTGATAGACTGGTACCTCCGCTCCGGGCATCCGGAGTAGATCTGGTACTGGGGGAGTGCCAGCGGCCTTGCCGCTAGCAGAATGACAATGCAGTCTTCCCACCCGATCTTGGCCACCACCCTCATGAGTAGTGAGATCGGAGGGACTGCATAAGCTGTCGCCCCTCCCCAGTCTATGGACAGGGCGTCCACGGTGAATGCTGGGGGGTCCGCGACCCTTGAGCAGTACACCGGCAGTGGTGCGATGAGATGCGAACAGATCTTTCGAGGGGTGGTACATCCCTTGAAGATCGTCTGAGCGACTTCTGCGGAGCAAGGGACCATTCTGCTGGTCCCGACACCCTTCCTCGTGACAGATTGTGCGCGAGGATGCTGGTGACGCCCGCGATGTGTATCGCTCTCATCGTAATCTGCCTGAACTTGCACCACCCTATCAGGTGTCGTGCATGCAGGCTCAATCGTGGTGGCCCGGAGTCCCCTTGTCTGTTGGGGTAGGCTACCACGGTTGTGTTATCCGTCAGGACAACGGTATGTGATTCCACGATCACCTCCTCGTAAGCGAGGGAGGTTGATGTGAAACTCTGTCTCTATGGCCCCCATAGGCCAGAGACGGAGTCTCCGTGGATGTGGACCCCCCAGCCCCGTTTTGACGCTATGGTCGTCACTACGTGACATACCGGGGGTGCAGGAAACCTGACACCCTGGGTCAAATTGGGCTGATGGGTCCACCACCAGAGTTCCTCTCGCGCGATCTCCGACAACGGAACCGCGAGGGATATTGAGATGACGACTGGGCCTGCAAGCAGGCTAGAAGGTGTAGTTGGGTAAGCCCTAACGTAGAAACGGCAGTACAGTACGAGGTCTACCATACTGGCCATTAGGCCTACCACCTTCATCCATGCCACAGCGGGTTTTGCCCGAGACTCGCCAAGAGTCAGGCACACCGCACCATGTTCGTCACCCGCTCGGGTGAGAGCACCGCCGAACCCCTCCGTGAGGGTGATCTGGGCCCCTACAAATAGTGGTGTCTGCGTCGGGACCACGCTGGACTTTTTGAGCTGATCAAAAATCCAGGGTCCCGCACCCTACGGACTATCAACCCCATGAGACCCGTAGTCTTCAGTGGAGTGCGTCCGTATATGAGCCAAACGTCCAGGTAGCAACTGATGTTGACACCCCTGTGCTTCAGGTACGCTGCCACCGCTCTGACCAAGAGTGTTAAACACCCTGGGAGAGATGGACAGGCCGGACGGCCGGTATCAAAACTGGTAATTTTGATCCTGTACCTAGAAGCGCAGATGCCTCCGATCTTGAGAGGCGATTGGCATATGCAGATAGGCGTCCGAGAGATCTAGCGATGCTGTTCCCATGCCCCTGATGGGGCAGGCTAGCACCGAGGCGAGAGTCCCCATTCTGAACCTCTTGGGCCTGAAGAACGTGTTCAACAGCCTGCGGTTCCGGATGGGGCTCCCGTCGCCGGTCTTCCTTGGAGCCAATGGCTCCAGATCACCCGTAGAACGGGGGTAGACCGGGACAATCGCCCGCTTCGTGAGAAGCTGTGTGATCCCTGTCAGTACTGCCCGACGCTGGGGGCCGTCTGACGGCACTACTGTGGACCTCTGAAATGTGCAGACGAATGTGGGGAGACTGGGTTGCCAGTCTGTAACCCCCACTCACCACTGACCATACCCAGGCGCTCAAAGAGATGGTTTCCCACCTCTGGGTGAAAGCCATAAGCGGTCGTCCACTGGGAGATCCCCCTGTGGAAAAACCGCTGAGCCCCCCAGGAATGCTCTGCCTAGCTTCCCTTGGAAGAGCGCTTGCTCTTCTTCGGGCTTGCCAGCTGTTCCTGTGCTACCCTTGCGCCTCCCAGAAATGGTCGCTGCAGAGGTAGTGGGCTCGGGTACTGTTGGTGGTGCACGCCCTGCTGAAGTCGGCGCTCCTACCCATGGTAAGGGCAGTTTCCGACCTCTTCAGAGTGCTCCGTTGGTAGCTTCTTTGCACGGTCCTCCACCGTGGCGCAGAAGCATCCAAAGAGAAAAAGGACCCTGCCTTTCCATCGCGTTGAGCGATTGGAGTGGCAGGCCCCTCCCCGGCGCTGAGTGGACACCCTATGGGCTAGGCCCATGGAGCTCTCGTTGAGGCTAGCTGTTAGCACCGCTAATAGGCTCACCTCGCTGAAGAGCTCAGATGTTGTCTGAGCGTGATACGCTTGACGACATCTGGGTCCCTCTCGGATCCCCTCAGGTAGGTCCCGTGGTCCTCCCGCGTTACACGCAGAGGAAGCGTGCAAGCACGCGGCGTCATAGCTCTACTGAGCTCGACAGCCCCACGATATCTACCCGTGAGGTTTGCCGGGAATGAGAGTGCAGGCGTCCCTGTGAGGAAGCAGCAGCTGAGCATCCTACTGAAAGGATCCCTGGTCCTCCTCCATGGACTCCCCTTAGGGGGTGTCCGGAGGAAGATCAGTGCTGTTGCTCCCCTCGCGGGGCAGCGGGGAAGGAGATTGTAGTGATGTCACTACCGGACTCAGCTTCCGACTCCTTTCCTCGCCCACAGTATCCGTATCATGCTCCGATGATGACGGTAACTGAGGACGGGCATCTGAAAGCGGTAAGAAGGCATAACCACTGTGTGGCTCGCCGACTACCTGCCAGCAGAAGAGGGAGTACTCCGCAAGACCCTGAGGTATCCGCCATGGCACCACTGGGTCCGCATGCTCTCGCAGCCGTCGTCCTAGCGCTAGCAGCACGGTGCCTACCTTTATCAAGATCTGGGTTAGCCCCATGCCGGCTGGCCTGGTCAACAGCTGATGTTGGTACTGCGTGGCCATCGCTAGGCGACACTTGCCACGGTGCTAGACCGTGGAAGAAACACCCTGCGGCGGGTACCACGGGCATACCCAGCCGGCAGCTGACCCTGAAAGGATCCGCCACCAGGGTAACCCCATGGTACTGCAGTACCAGCACGCCTCCCCTTGTTGCCACAGAGACTGTGGCGACTAAGGCGGTGTGCTGCGGTACCGGTGCGGTATCAGCGCGGGTACCCGTGAGGGTTCCCAACTGTGGACCGCTGTCCCCTCGCCACACTGCGTTCCCTGTTTGGGGATCAAGCTGTGTGCTGGCGTGGTACCGGCGCTGTACTAGCATGGGTACACGTGAGGGGTCCCGCCTGTGTACCGCTGTATGCGTGGTTCCAGCGTAGGTGCCCGTGAGGGCTCCCGGCTGTGTACCACTGTACCCATGCCTCACTGCGTTCCCCGCAAGGGGATCAAGCCGTGTGTATGGGTACCCCGCTATACCGGCTGTCCCTTGGCTAGAGGGAGCTTGCCTAGTACCACGGGTAGCTGAGCGCAGCATACCCCGATCAATCACCTCGCCACCTGAATAGGCAGCGCCAATCAATGGAGCTATGCCCTGTTGATTTGACAGTGATCGATCAAGAGAGGGTAAGTGACCCATTGACGGTAATGGATCACCCACGCTCCGCTGGCTCTCGAGGACATAAGTGGGTTGTTGATCAGCTAGGCTGTTCAAGCTACTTACTGTACCCTCTAGAGCTTCGCCCAAGGTCGCTGTGTGTGGCGGACCACTCACGGCAGCTATGGGCGGGTGCATAGCGGCTACCACTGAAGTCAAGCCGTAGGCTCGCCTTTGTAGCTGCCACCGAATGCACCTGGGTCGCTGTCCCGTGAGAGACTGCGAGCCCAACCCCTGAATAATCGCCAGCCAGTCCCTGTGGACAGCCAGCAGCTATTCTAGGGCCCAGGGTATCACTCGGCGGTCCCGCCATGGAACGCTGCCGTGTGACAACCCCAGTTGGTTCTGCTAAGACTACACCCACAGCGTTAGCAGCGGTATCGTCTCTGCTGAACCCATGCATGCTAGGGTTCAACCCAGGCAAGCCCGGGTACCCTTGCATGCTGCCCGTCGCTGGCTACTACTGTGGCTGTTTGAGCCCGTGAGATATGCCTGCAACAGACGGGTGTCCTCCTGCTAAAAACCCGTGAGGATTTTCGCTGAGGACTGGTATCCTCCTGCTACAAAACCCGCTAGGGTTTTCGCTGGTGGTTACCGCTCTGCTGCCTGCTACTTTGCTCCGACGTATAGTCAGTGCTTTCGCTGGCTGCTGAGCCTTTGGACGCCGCTTAGCAGTCCCGAAGGAACCGCCTGCTTGTCCGGGACCGGAGCCCCTTAAGCAGACCTGCCATGACCCATAGGGGCTGTCACAGCAGAATCTACCGTGTCGACTGGTATCCTCCTGCTGCAAAACCCGCTAGGGTTTTCGCTGGTGGTTACCGCTCTGCTGCCTGCTACTTTGCTCCGACGTATAGTCAGTGCTTTCGCTGGCTGCTGAGCCTTTGGACGCGCTTAGCAGTCCCGAAGGAACCGCCTGCTTGTCCGGGGACCGGAGCCCCCTTAAGCAGACCTGCCATGACCCATAGGGGCTGTCACAGCAGAATTCACCGTATCGACCTTACCAGTGCCCTTGGTAGATTTCTTCTTCGTCTTATGGCGATGACGGAGCCTATCCCAATCGTCAAGCTGGAACTCGGAGAGTCCTAAGCAAAAGAAAGACATCTAGAAGATCGTGAGCACTCCCTGTGGGTGAAAACAGAGCGGGTGTGGGTCCCGCTCCGTCACCAGGGAAGGGCAAGCCCGACAGGGCCGAGGCGGCGAGGAGAAAAGGGAGGGGCACTACCCCCCCAACACGCCACTCAAGCCCAGTAAGCAAACCTGAGCACGGAGGCTGGTCGCTAACGTTAGTGGTAAAGTAAGGACTGGCTAACTTTATTACTAAAATGTCAGACGGGTCCCTACCAATCCCCACCGTATGAATATCTGATTAACTCGTCTTTATTGGACGGTAATGAAGACATAACGATAGAGTAATCACCCTAACATAGCAACAATAACCTACCGTACATGAAATACAATGTGTATGTACAAACATCTATTGTAACTTACAGGCTGCAATGGTTGTTTTACGTGGAAAACAAAATGAATGGCGTCAACGCGCGGCCATTTTGAATTGCACGTGTGTCCCGTATAGCAACGGAGGCACGATATGTAGCTAAGTTTTGGATCGTTTTTGTCACTTTTTCGCCAGAAAATGCCGTCAAAAACTATCCTCAGCCGAACAATACCGGTTTGGTTTTACCTAAGGTGTGAAACTACAACCGTATATCTCGCCTTTGGTCGAGAAATTGATACACAGTGCTATGAACAATCGATAGGCACGTCTGTGTCAGTCGGAGACCAAGGAGGATAAGGACGATCATATGGTGTGACGTCACCTTTTGGGTGAGTCCACCGGGGATCGGGGTTTTTGTTATTTATTCATTTATGTGGGACAAAATGACTATTGGTTTTTCCGCATCTCGGATCGATGCAAGAAGTATCTTAATCAACATCGGAACGGTAAGATCGACCGGTGTACTGAGTCTTTTATTTTGCCTAAACAGAACTTATTGATATCTACTATGATAACTTTGACAATGTAACACTAACAAGATCTGATTAGCTAAATCAATAGGCCTATATGCACCCTAAGCTGGTAAAGGTCTAGGTGGGGAAAGTTCATGGCTTGATTTACTAAGAATATCCACATCAGCCTCTATCACTTACCTTATGCATAGGTTCTATAAGACCAATATCATACACTAGGAAGCCATCCACACCAGCCTCTATTTCAGTCTTCTTGGATCTGTAAGCAGCAAATCATGACATTTCTTGATATAAGGGGAGAATACAAGGCATTAGAGGGGCATGGGAGGATTTACTTCTCCCATCTTGGGTTTGCCTTTCTCCCCTTGCCCCCCCCCCCTTCCCATCAAAATGACAACACAATCAAGGAGGTTGCAAAGGAATCCCAGGAGAGAACATAGGTTAGAGGTGGTATTTGAAAATTTGGAATTTTACTATCTGCAGTAGATAGTAGGTTAGCCACATATACCTTCCCAGCACAGGCTACTGAGTACCTGGGTGGAGAGACAATACATAAACAAATGGTTTTGCCTAGGTGAAGAACGTGATGGCAATCACCACAGAGATTCAAACCCACAACCTCACTATCATGACTGAGATAAAGCGTGCATCACGGCACCATTGTGCCCTATGGGAAGTAATTGGAGGAAGTACTTGGGTGTTACAATACAACCCTCTTGCAACATGTTAGTAAACTCAAATTCACACAATGCATTCAACAGTTTGATGCAGCTCAGTCCAACAATGATAAGGTTTAGGTAAGAGGTTAATGTGGAGTGCTGTTGGGTTGATGTTAGGGGTGGAAGGGTATATGCCCAATTTGTGCAGAAATTTGATTTTACGAAATCCAGAAATTCACTACTTCTTGTGTATAGTTTGCCAAGTAAAATTAAAGAAGCTAAACTGGTAAATGAATTCAAAAATAGTATGTTAAGGTATCTAAAAGATAACAAATACTGCCTCTCATAATTCATATTGTACTGTCTATATTATTAATTATACTACTTGACACTATACTACTGCTAAAATATTTGTTTGCTTAAAATTGTATTATGGTAAATTAAGATGGGTTCTTATAATTCATATTGTGCTGACTCTATGTTATTCACTATACTACTTGAAGTTGATACTATACTACTGCTAAAATATTTGTATGCTTAAAATTGTATTATGGTAAATTAAGATGGGTTCTTTGTAAATGTGTTTTTTATTTTATTTTTTATGTTTATGTGTATATTCGTTGATTTGATTAAATTATAATTATTTGTTAGTTAAAAGGAGTTACATCGTTATCAGGCCTCGGCTTTGTGATGTACCTACCTTCATCAAATCTTGTTAATTCACAATACTTGTATATAATAATGTTATAATGTTTGTATGAGATTGATGAAAATAAAGATTGATAGATTGATTGATTGTGTGACAATACTGTAAAAGTGGTAATTTTTCCGAGTGTAATTTTTCATACTTTGTCCACAATTTTGAAGGTTTTTTGAGCTGTGTTGAACCCCAAAAGTGCAATTTTTTTAAATGTTAATGAAAAGTTTTAACTTTTACAGTACCTTTCAGTACAGTGAATGCAAGATGGTTGAAATTTTATCAATTTGCAAATATTTATCGAATTAGAACTTGTAATATAAAAAATATTAACTCCATGCAAATTAAAGATGCTTCACACTCTGTCATGGTCAAAATTAGCAGAATGCCGATGACTTTTTAAGCAACTCAAGTGCCAAATCTGCCTAGTCTTTAAAACTCATCACATATCATAATTTTACTATAACCTTATTACCTGCAAGTCTTCTCTATGATTGCATTCCTCTGTGTACTGTCAACTGTTGGCAGCAAGATGGCGCTCATTCCCCCCGTTGCATGGCAACCACGACTGTGACACGTTTTGATGGTCAGATCCATGTAACTCTTCAGGAAATGTCTCTCCATATTGACATATTTACTTCTATCAGGCAGTATAAAATCAGTTCTATGTCCTGCAACATGCAACAAACAAAGACAGCTGTGACCATTTGTGTTTCGCTGATTTTGAACTACCATGGCGACGTGGGTATATAAGCCTACAACAACATAAATGGGGATGATTCCACTCAAAAATGGGGTGGGCTTATACCCAGGGATTCTTTTTCTATTTTGACCAACTACACACAAAATATTTGAAATTTTGGTGAAAATCAGGCTTATTTATGATTTTTTTTTTAATTAAGCATTTTTGTCCATTTTTGGTGCAAATTTCTCAAAGTTGGTCAAAATTCAAAAAAATAAAAACTGTTCCTTTATATTTTTATCTAGTTTTTAAAAATTAATAAAATTTTGGCCCAAGAATTTTTTTGTTATGTTGACCGAAAAAATATGGACCAAAACAACAGTTTCTTTTTTTATTTTCTCCAAAAATAAGAATTTTGTCCCAAATTTGATCTCACAGATGAATTTATCAAGTCTTTGCCATTCTAAATATGTATACTGTTATATACTTTAGACAAACAATTTAGCAGTTATGACGCCCGAAATTTTCCACAATTCCAGGATTAAGACCACCCTTAAACTACCTGGAGCGTGGTCTAATAGGATCAATCTGGTTTAACCACACCTGTAGCAAGGTCTAGAGAGATCACTAAACCGGATAAAGATGGCATCTTCAAGCGAGCTGAAACCAGTTACGTCAATTTCAGGAAATTTATGGTTTTGTGAGTAACTTACCAAAGTTGATAATAAATGAAGCTGAGTAATCCCAGACACCACAGTTCAATCCTGCTGAATGCTGCCTTAACTCATACAAGATCTCATGCATCTCAAATGAAGCCAATATATTCTCTATCAGCACAACGGCTCTCACTGATCCTAATGGAAGCCCAAGCTGTATGGTAAATATATGTCATAAAACAGAGGCCTTTAGCACATTTTTATTGGGAGTAAAATAAGATGGTATATATGCATGGGATAGATGATTGCTAACAGATTATAAAAGATCTCATGTACAGATGAGATAAACCTCTGGCATATTTTTTCTTTTCCCACCTTTCTCTGGCATTTATAATCAAAAAAAGTATGATGATGCAAGTGGGAAGAGCCATTTACGTCAAAAGAAACTAGCATCTTGAAGGTTCTGCAACAATGTGTGTGCCAGTGAATGCAAAATGCATGACCAGAGATCATGTTAGAGATTTTGCAAATCAGGTCAACAGTTTCATATTTCTCTAATATTTTATCACAGTAGAAAACACCTTCAGTGGCTATCTTTCCAGTGCTTTTTTATAGTTGACCAGCAAAAATACACTGATTAGAGTAATTGTGCAATTGATTTTACAGGAAGGATGCTTCGACTTAATAGTGGCTGTACTTGTATAACAACCAGGATATACCACAAGGAGTTTGTAGGCACACACCTATGCCTTAGAGGGAAAAAATGAACAGAATTCACACTACTTTGTACACATTTACTTCTATACTTATGTCTACATGTAGTGCAACAAAATTTGGGTTTAATTCTGTTTGCACAGATATTTTATAGGATCTATATTTTGTGAGCCAATGCTCCCACTTCTAAAATCTCCTGTGGCTATGAAAATGATCATCAGGTGCCAAAGAATATGATGACAAAAACGTCATTAGATTAGGACCGTTGGTTCTACCACCATAACATACGTCTAATTACTTCTCAAATGAGGAGAACATTTTTTTCAAAATGGTGCATCGTGATAATTTACATACCTTTTCTTCTGCCCAATCAAATATCTGGTTCCATAGCCTTGCCTCTTTATAACCTTCAAGTTTAGGTAAATAGAAGAATGGTCCACTCTCCTGCTCCAGTAAGATCTTGGCATTATGAAACATGAATAAACCAAAATCAAACAATGGACCTGGTATTTGTCTTCCATTCACCTGTAAAGTGAAATGACACAACAAAAATTAGGTATGCGACCTGATCTGATCCATTCATTCCAAAGTCGGAAATTTTGAAAAATTCAGTTATAACCAACTAACTTATGTCACAGACTGCACAGTTGATGGTAGTTTGACTCCCAGCCCAAATCTAAAATCTAAAACACAGGGCTATATTCAACAAGTGTCTTTGTTATGTTCAGCCTGCACCAGATCTCCATTCAAAATCACATAAGTGCACACACCCTGCACATACCACAATAAGTCGTTGTAACCAGGATCGGCACCATGAGCTTCCTATTGGTACAACAAGTCAATTATCAGCAAGTTCTTTGTCCAGAAGAATTTCCAGCTACTTCCAAAGTTTACTCTAAAGAGTCCAGACAGTAGTGCTCTTGTAGCTATGATTTTCTCATGATTTAGAGGTTGGAATAATTACATATTCCAATGTTGACATGATCAATTCATGGGCTGGAGTCCTTCTAACTGGTTCATAAGGCTGCGATCATGTAGAAGTATACTGTATACGGTGTATGGTATTATATGGCTATATGATATCGCTCATTCGATCAGGCTGAGTTCACATAGTATACTCCTATGTGAACTCAGCCTGATCGAATGAGCGTATACCGTATAGCGAATACTGTATACAGTATACTTCTATGTGATCGAAGTCTAATACTCACAAATTTGTCATAATTTGAATACCTTGTGTTATACTTTGCATACATTATCTACATGTATTCCATGCAAGCAATACTATCCTACTCGTTCAAACAACATTTAGCAGTAAATTTTCAAATACTGTGTAGCACTGCAGCCTGAGGGTTTTTTTTTTGTATAATTTCCTAGTTATAAACCACACTTTTTTTTGTCACATCTCCAAATTTATTTCAACATCAGAATCTTTGTTGTCTACATGATGTCGACATAATGTATTTTGACAGCGTAACTACCGGGCAAACAAACATGGTGGATGGAATCCACATTCTCCTTTCTAACCTCTTTGACAATTACACAAAATAATTTACTTTCCACAATCCAAGTGTGATGTGATCCCAATGTCACTAACAGACAGCCAAACATGGTGGATTCCACATTCTCCTGTCTACAAAATAATGAAGAACTTATTTCCAAACCGTGTTAAGTCCACAGACGCATGTTTCTGATTTACCTGTGTGATATTGCAATGTGTTGTGATGCTATAGGTATTATGATTTCAGTTGGCTGCACCATTACAATGCAAACAGTCGATGGATGCACAGTAACAATACTGTGTGAGGTCTTTGTGTCCCAAATGAGAACAATAGTCTGCATATTGTTATGCAGCATTGTTGTGGTAAATAATGGCTTGTTGATGGTACAACTCATTGTTGCTAATGTCAAACTTGTCAAAGTAATTGTGATTGTATCACACAAGTAAATGAGAAACATGTGGTTGTGGACTTAACACGGTTTGGAAATAACCTCTTCAAATACACAAAATAATTTACATTCCATAATTAAACTGATGATAACTTGTGAAAGCGTCAATGACTTCACCTTACTTCTCAGAGCTGAAATGACTCCAACCTACCAGCATATTCTGCTCAATCATATTCCATGCTCTTGGTCTGAACATAATCACAGGAGCTGATGCTATTGGTGGAACTCCTTCCAAAGTACCATGTATGGCTTTGTACACATTATGTAATCCCTTGAGCTGATTGGGCCATGAGGGGCAATGTCCGTCATCTAAATCAACCTGTAATAACAGAAAAATAACATGAGTAAATAAACTTTGCAGTGTCTATTCATCTATTGTATCCGATTTGAGCACTGACATATTGGAAAATGTTGCAAAGCAATATATATTCATAAGATTGTACAATCAGCATCCAGTTTCACAAATTAGGCAGGTGTGAAATATACCTGACAAAAAACATTTTGTATACTATATTCCATTAGGTGGCGAAGTGATGTAATAATCGGATTAACTACCATAGCAATAGGGTAAAACAATTTTTGAATATACTGCACTTCACTAGTACGTTCACGCGGAACCTCTGCATTGAACCATATCATGCCGATCACTCGCACCTGTAGGATTAGTATATTTGAAAAGAACGGTATTGTATTCAATCTATGATAGCAGACATGCACAGGTGATGAGTGCAACCTGCGTGATATATTCAAAAATTGTTTTACCCTATTGCTATGGTAGTTAATCCGATAATTACATCACTTCACCAGCGAATAATACATTGGAACATTGGGAAAAGGTTTAAGGCGATATAATACCCCGATTTTCATCAGTACCCCTCTTCTTTTTTTTCTTGCAAATTTATTAAGTACATATATATGTTTATCACCTCATGTCCTGAACTTATAAAATATATCTACATATAAAGTGAATTTCACCAATTTTAGTAAGTCATTTTAGCCCTATATATTTTTTTGTTTACTGTAACCTAGTAACTCAGATCTGTGTTTCATAACAAACCATAATTTATTCTTTTTGAAAATGTTCAAGTAGGGTACATGAATAGAATACATTAAATCCTTTGTTATACTCTCTATAGAAAATCTATAGTGGTGCATGCAAAATACCTACCATGATATAACACTGAATAAATTAGATAAACACGTATACAATGGATGCATAGTCATTAGTTGTTAGGAGAAGAAAAGGCTATTAGGTCACCGTATGTCAGGTTATAGGTCAATTGGTTCAGGTCAAATTTAAGCATCAATTTTGAATACACATGTGAGAGTCTGTGATATCATATGAGGCATAATTTTGATATTCTGTCTTTAACTGGATATATATCGAGAAGTGCATGGTGGATATACTAATATACCTTGGGATGTAAATGGTGAGTACAATTTAGAATGCCTAGTTGAGACGGATTTCACAAATAAATATAAAATAGTTACCAAAATCACAAAACTTAAGCTTACGGAAAACTACCCAATATGGTTGTATAGGTGACAAGAAATACAATTTTTTCATCATTGCTGTAGTATGGTTGTTGTAACCTGTTACCTATGGCTTAATTAAGTTTCAGTGCAATAATGTCGCAAGTTAAAAATACAAAATATAGCTCAACATTGAAAATAGAAGCATTTTAACCAGTTCCTTTTTGATAGTTGTGGAGCACCAAGTTCATGAAGTCATAAAAGAAATCAGGAACCACTTATTCCCATTTTACATATCAACTTTATTTCCCTAATGTGTTAGCAACACATATCCAAAATTTTAACGAAATCCGTTGATAGTAAGCTTTCCTAAATGAAGTGAATTTAAATCATCAGTGATGTACCTCCTTTTGGCTTCTATCTGTAAAAGCATGTAAGCTACATTGATACCGATACCACCAATAAAACGAGAAGATTGCCCCTTCATTTTGCATACCACTTTGTCCAATTTTTTTTAATTTCTTCACAAAATGCAAAAAAAATGCAAAAAAAAAAATCAATGGGTGTAGTACCCCCTTAAGGGCATTCGACCTCGGCCATTGTCAGAACTAGGTAAAGGATTTAAGTATAATTTATTGATCTCTTTCTAATGCGTAGTGTGGAGTCAGTAAGCCCGTCAATTGATAATAATAACTGAACAAAAATAAAGGTTACTCCAAACATTTGTGGAACGTTTAATAGTATTTTTTGAGGTTTAGAAACATTTTATGCTCCTTTTATAACCCATCTAAATGTCACTTTTATAAACATGTATATATAGTTGAGTTTAGTTAAACTAGGGAAAGCAGAATTGGTAATAATGTTTCACTTTATTCACTGAATAGATGCATCAGGTTTGTAGATATACAGTAAGAAAACTTTCATTAGAACAAAACCAAATATTTTTACTCACTGTTGACGGTTTCGCCTATCCTCGCAGTACAACAAAACCATGTCATCAATTGGGACAATGCTAAAGTTCTTGGCAAGAAGTGTAATTGTAATGCAAGACATGTCAAAGAATCTATATGGATCAGGAGAAGAGGAACCAGCATCATGAACAGAGACGAGGGGGCCCACTACCTAAGTCACATGTATGGTCCTCTACAGTCGGGATACATCCACCCGGAAGTAAGGATCATCCATCATCATTCTGATGATGCCTATCGATCAGGAGAGGTGAACCGTCAATAGTGAGTAAAAATATTTGGTTTTGTTCTAATGAAAGTTTTCTTAAAGGAAGTGTCCGGCAATCACAACATTATGTCTTATATGTTAGAAATATAATTATCAAGCACGAAGCACATAGTTTTATTTAAAACAAACTCATATTAACCATAAAAGCGAATAAAACAGCAATCTCTCAACACGCGATATTCAAAATTCCCGTGCGAAATTTTCTAGAGCAGTGACGTCATGGTTATTTGTGCTCAAATGTCGTCCGGCGGCATTGAATTATCAGAACGTCATTGCTCTAGACAATTTCGGCGCGGGAATTTTGAATATCGCGTGTTGAGAGATAGCTGTTTTTATTCGTTTTTATAGTTAATATGACTTTGTTTTAAATAAAACCATGTGATTCGTGCTTGATAATTATTTTTCTAACATATAAGACATAATGTTGTGATTGCCGGTCATTTCCTTTAATGTTTCACTTATGTATGATTTAGTACCTGGATACCCTGAGCAGAAGAGTTCAAGGCTGCAACAAAATGCTGTGTATTAGCTGGTGACACATCTCCTAAATCAACATGCCTATTGGCTAGTCTACGAGGTACTGGAGAAACCTGCCAATCCCCATCATCCCTGATATGCTTGGTGTCTGATGAGAAGTCAGGAAGGCTACCTGATTGGTCCAACTTAGCTTTCCGAAGTTTTCTGTCCAAGAATATCTGTAATGGGTAATGCCATCAAGAAAATGTGATTTATTTCTATATCAAAAATCTTGCTTTAACCTATGGATTTATATTATTGCTTTATTATGACACAGGTGCTTATTATGATTATTCATGCAAAATCTACGTATATCCACAAAATCTCGTATATATCCACAACACATTCAACATCATGACTGTATATTTATGATATATCAAAGTGTATAAGTTATATAATTTAGTATGCTATATGGTATGGTATTTATTATATCAGACAAAAATTAGTAAAACAATGAACAATAAATGAGCTTAACTTTATTTTAGAATCTTTGAAAGCATAAATAAGTTTCTCCATATAGCTATAACTATTCAGCCCTTTTATACTTTTTGCAAATGGGGGGGGCAGGCATGGCTATTGGCTACTCAATCACCAATACATTTGGGAACAAACCAAAAGATTGAAATTGAATATGTCCTTTATCCTATAAATGAAAGTGCTGTTTATGAGGCCTTCCATTCCTGGTTATTCCACATTATTGGTTCTTATCCAAAGTGAATAGAATACTAGCATCAAACTTCACAGGATGGGGGACTTGGGGTCAAGGTCATAAACTATAATTATGTTCATGTCATAAAATTTGTCTGTTCTACTTCAAAATACTGATGATAATTAAAATACTGATGATAATTCTTGATTTGCTTGGTGACCAATCATAATCCAGCAATGGCAAACTAATAACTAATAAAGCAATTCTTGTCGTGGTAACTTCCGGGGTAACTTGACCAAGATTCCGCTTTCTGCGGCATACATGTACCAGTCAATAGGCCCCTGTTTTGGATCAGCGTCATACCAAATGACCCTCCCCCTCCTGTTTTAGGGCCTTATCACCAAAATGACTATATGTGACCATCCAGCACAACTGAAGTCGCCAATCATCATTTTTGAGATATTCAACAAAAATATTCTGCTTGAAATTAGCTTTAAAATGATGTAAATCATGTCTATAGTACTTGACATTTAAGTAGTGAAAAATCAATAAAACAGTCAATAAATCCTTTGTTTCCTATTGTTTACTGTTAAGTTCAATGGAGCATATCTCAATAGTGGCACTGGCGACATCCGGGCTCAGTTGTGGTGGATGGTCACATATACTCTTTTTAAGAAAAAAAAGCACATTTAATCCTTGCTTTTAACTATCTGACCACTTGCTCCGACCACTCCCTAAAATACTTTGATTGATCAATAGAACATTCTGAAAGCCAAGATCCTGGCAGCCCGGATGACTATGAGTGCCCCTGTGCTGCAGCCCTCCTCACCGTGGCGTTATAATTGATGACCTCACATTACTCACCTGATCCACCCGGGATTCAAATGTTGTAACTAACTCTGACACAAACTGGACAGCAGCTGGTGTGAGGAGTGCCGATTCCTCTTGAGGTGGAGCACCAAGTAACTCCACATTAGGCACGCTAGTCATCTCTGTGGAACACAATCACAATTTAGCTTTATTTATAGTTTGAAGTTGTACTACTTTAGGCGGGACTTTAGGTTTGCCCACCGTTGGAATAAATACTATAAATTTTTCAAGTATCCACAGCCTGGGGGTACCCATTTTTATTTGTAAATTTGAAGGGAAAATTTGTCTATCCGATGACCCTTTTTTCACTTTAGGCCGTATAAAATTAATGTTTAGATTCTCGTCCCCTAGCCCCTCCCTCCTCTAATTTCTGGGATTTGTCAGATTTTTTTTTCTTTTTTTAGATTTTTCAATTATTTTAGACTTTGGAATGATTTATGAATTTTTCATACATAAATAAGTTTATTAGAGAACAAGGACCACTTCCATGTCTTTTTGTGGTACTCTAGGGGGTTTATACCTCGAGCACTGTTGGAAAAGACCGAAAACTACAGACAATGCTGATTTTACACTGAAAAAAAAACAAAAAAACCAAACACCTCCCTCCCTCATCAATTCATGAAAATCCTCTGGACGAGAACCAAAATATTAATTTTATACGGCCTTAGACTATTCTATACAAAGATCTTTCACACTGGCCGACCGATCGCGTAAATAAAACCAGAACTATGTCATGCCTGCATGTTCATGTGTTTAGCTTTAAAATGATGTATATCATGTCTATAGTACGCTACTTGACATTTAAGTAGTGAAAAATCAATAAAACAGTCAATAAATCCTTTGTTTCCTATTGTTTATTGTTAAGTTCAATGGAGCATATCTCAATAGTGGCACTTGCGACATCCGGGCTCAGTTGTGGAGGACGGGGTTGCCAAACCCGCGATTTGGGCGCCCAATTGGGCGATTTTCAACTTCCGTCCCGACAAAGAAAGTGCTCCATGATTTCGCGACATTTGGGCTACTTTGAAAATCTCACCCGCTGAAATGTATTAAATGTTGGGCGATTTGTGACAAAGCCGACTTCAAAACTTATTTTTGATCATGATTGACAATTCTTTCAATGGTCATTTAACAAAAGCACCAAACAAGTAATTCAATAAGCAACTAGTTACAAAACACTCTGTGGTCAGTGTGCTTCCCATATAAACAATGGCACGCACAGGGAGGGGGCTGGTTAATCGCATCACATGTTGTTGCTAAAGACCACTTGAGCTGGAGGATTATCCTTAGAATATTCCCATCTAAATTCTCACAAGTGGTTTAAGACGACTTAAGTTGCTTCTTAGTGTCAGCGGGGTGCCAAGTTTGAAGTTTCTACTTCAACATGAGGGTTTTTTTTCCCGTTGGCGGTTCTTTTGAAATAAAAATGTGTAAACACCTAGTACCGATACCGCACATTTTCTTTTGAAACGGCATGATGATCAAAAGTAGGCCTACCAGCCGTTTTGAATTTGATTAAAATAGTACATGCACACGTTGTTATCACTCAGCTGAAGGGAAATTTTGTAGGCTTACCCCCTATATTGCAATCAATGGCATGTCTATTAATAAATGTGTTCGCTTTTCCTGGTATTTTTTAAAATAATTTTTGTTCGTTTGTTTATAATTTGTTTCAGCATTTTCCCAAAATTAAAAATATAGTGCAGTACCCGTCAAAAGTCAACATTTTATTTTCCTTGCAGTTTATTTTTTTCTTAAATTTTTGAAAATGTTTGTTAATTTTTCATTATTTCAATTTGCAGTTTAAACATTTTTTTTTCAATTTTGTTAGTTTTTTGTAATTAATTTCAATAATTATTTCCAAAAAAATTCACAAATAAATTTTCCTTACAGTAGGCTTAAGCCTATAACAAAAAAAAATCAGTTTTTGTTAGTTTTTATAATTTATTTCAGCATTAAAAAAATAGAAAGAAAGGGTGTAGAACCCCCGCTCTTTTAATTTTTCTTTTTAAAAACTTTTTTCATTTTTGTTAGTTTTTTATAATTTATTTCAGCTTTCCCAAAACTTCCAAAATAAAGGGGGAGTGTAGAACCCCCTCAAATCGACTTTAAATTTTTCTTCAGCTTTTTTTTAAATTTATTTATTTTTCAATTTTTTCAGTTTTTGTTGTTTTTTTAGAATTTATTTCAGCATTTTCCAAAAATTTCAAAATAAAACGGGGGTGTAGAACCCCCCTAGAAATCGACTTTAAAATTTTGGGCGATTTTTTGGCTATTTGGGCGACATTTCACGGCTAATACCCGCGACTTGGGCTGAAAAGTTTTGGCAACCCTGGTGGAGGATGGTCACATATATATGACTTCGTCTGATTGCGTAATCAAGTCCCGTGGAATGCATGCACGCAGAGTGGTTTTAATAGTGAGCTTTTAATAGTGAGTCCTAGTTGGGTTAGGGTTAATGTTGAAATGTAGAATATTGCAGATATTCCTGCTGGATGAAGTTTGATCAAGGGATTTGATATTATTTTCATTTTATTTTATTCAAATTAATATTTAAAAAAAAATCTAAACAGCGCTGCGCGCCACTTGGGAAGCCACGGCGCGCCACAAGTGGTGCGCGCGCCGCTATTTGCGGAGTGCTGGTCTAAGCCTTCTTAATTTAAAACTTTTAACTAGAGCTATAACCGGGGCTATAAACTATATAGCTTTAAGTTATTTTTAAGCTTACTGATTCAATGACATTTATTGACATGACAAAGCTTTTTGTCATTTTCGACATGTCATGACTTTCAACTTCAAGTTTCACAATGTGATTGTCATGGAGTGCAATATTTCCTTGTCGCGTGATGAGCTATTTATTTATGAGCACATTTTCCTTACCGAAACAAAAAACGGATGAAGGTCAAAGTCACTTTTTCTGAAAACACAGCTCCATCAACCCATGCACAGCTGACATGCTGAGATGATAAACACAACATGACCTCATTTGACCCCAATTAGCGAATTTCCCCAATTAGCATGGAGCGATGGTACATTTCCCTAAAGTGGTAAATATAAATAATTTTTGAGTATTTAGGCAAGTTAAGCATTTAAATATCTACTATATTGTTAGTATTTACCCATAAGATATAAATCGTAACATTCAGTTTTTAATGAGTAAGCTCTTTTATTCAGAAAAGCAATCTAAATTGGGGGAATCATATGTAAACACGAGAGTGTTTTTAGATCATTTTCATTAAATCCAGGCTCATGATTAGGAGCGGATTTGTTGACATATTTTGCACTGTCATTTACTGTTTTTCCTAAAAATCTTTAAATCTATTGGTGAATTTCATCAGATTTCTAAGGATTCTACATTTCTGCCGCTCTTCTGTTATCTGGAAGTAGCTGTCATTTGCAGAAACAATGAGTAACTCCTCGACAGAAAATACGGAGAATGGCCACGGCCCAGAAAACGGAGATGCAACAATTGATGGATTGGATGAAGAGAGTTTTGAGCAGATAGAAAAACAGCGACGGATATTTAAGATCATCGTGATAGGCGATTCTAATGTTGGCAAGACGTGCATTACCTACAGGTTTTGTGGAGGGAAGTTTCCGGAGAAGACAGAAGCTACCATTGGGGTAGATTTCCGCGAGAAGGATGTGACAGTTGAAGATGAAACAATTAAGGTGGGTAACTAGTAGTAATGGCACTTCAAAGTTCAAGACTTGCCTTGTTATTGTTAGTGTTACTTTTTTTTTTTTGAGAGAGAAAACTTGTGTGACTTGTCAGTAATTTGATAATATGTTTTAATTTATGAAATATTAAAAATATTACCCCCAAAAAATTACATTTTTACTTTTCGGACATCCATTGATGTTGATAATTAGTTCCGAACATGCGAATAATAATCAGTCCCAGCCCAGTTGTAGTAACTACAAATTTCGAACGTTTGAGGACTTGTTCTCAAGTTGTAGAAGGTGCCATAGGGTGGCTGGAGTGTTAATTATTTTCATTATAAATGTCGCAAAATATTAATATTGACAATAATTAATAACCTGTTTCACCTCTCCATATATTCATACATGTCATTGCTCACCTGTGTTTTCATATCATATTTTGTGGTGAAAAATGATTACAAATGTGTAATTTGCAATCATTTTTGGAGCAACGATTTCTTCGAACCGACGGCTAAGTGTGTATGTGAATGCACATTAAACACATACAAACACATACATGTACACAGCACCTGTTGGAATTCCCGGTCGGAGCCGGGAGTTTCGATTATTGGAACTGGTCCCAGCCAGAACAAAATATAAACTGACATGACATGCATGATGATGTTCCAGGTCTGAACTATTTCATTCAAAATCTTGATGGCAGATTGGACAATAGAAGCGCATCTAACGTAGCCCCTGAAAGGTAACTATTTTGAAGCTTGGGTCTCACAATAATTGGGAATAATGCCGTATTTAAGCCCCCCCCCCAATCCTAAAAGTAGCCCCCTAAAATTAAATTTGCACAATGCGGAGGTGATTTTTTTTCAAGAGTAGGTCTGACAAAGGGATTTATAGCTTGCTGCTATACCATGAAAAGATGCGCCGCATATTAGTGCTGATTATGTCGCACTAGAGGTATACCCGTATGGCCGTATGCTACAGAGCCTTTTACCCTTCAAAACCCACAGTGGAAGACATTGGGTTAATATAGATTTTACCAAGTTCAAGTACATGAATCAGAATGCATCAGAGCTATTTATAGAACACAGGCAGCAAGTGCAATTGTTTATACCATGGTCACTGACTTTTGAAAATGCACATTTTTGCGAATTTTGAGCCCAATCTTTACCGATCGCAACCAAATGTGATCCCCGCATTCGAATCGAAAGTAGCTTAGGACACTCCCCATATTTTCCTTGATCTCTCGTATAAATTACAGCCCAATCGGACCAAGTTTAAAAATTGACCTTTGACCTTCGACCTCCGATTTCGACCGAAGGTAGCTTAGGTCACTACCCGTATTTTCCTTGATCTCCCGTGATGAATTACAGCCCAATCGGACCAAGTTTAAAATTTGACCTTTGACCTTCGACCTCCGATTTCGACCGAAGGTAGCTTAGGACACTCCCGTATTTTCCTTGATCTCCGTAAGAATTACAGCCCAATTGGACCAAGTTTAAAATTTGACCTTTGACCTTCCACCTCCGATTTCGACCGAAGGTAGCTTACGTCACTCCCCGTATTTTCCTTGATCTCCCGTATGAATTACAGCCCAATCGGACCAAGTTTAAAATTTGACATTTGACCTTTGACCTCCGACCTCCGATTTCGACCGAAGGTAGCTTACGACACTCCCCGTATTTTCCTTGATCTCCTGTATGAATTACAGCCCAATCGGACCAAGTTTAAAATTTGACCTTTGACCTTCGACCTCCGATTTCGACCGAAGGTAGCTTACGACATTCCCCGTATTTTTCTTGATCTCCTGTATGAATTACAGCCCAATCGGACCAAGTTTAAAATTTGACCTTTGACCTTCGACCTCCGATTTCGACCGAAGGTAGCTTACGACACTCCCGTATTTTTCTTGATCTCCTGTATGAATTACAGCCCAATCGGACCAAGTTTAAATTTGACCTTTGACCTTCGACCTCCGATTTCGACCGAAGGTAGCTTACGACACTCCCGTATTTTTCTGCATCCCCGTGCGAATTTGGCGAGGCTGGGATCAAAACTGACGGAGCCTTTTACACACATACATACATACATACACGCAACATAAGGCAAATTATAGTAAGAAGAGGTATACCCGTATGGCAGTATGCTACGGAGCCTTTTACCCTTCAAAACCCACAGTGGAAGACATTGGCTTAATATAGATTTTACCAAGTTCAAGTACATGAATCAGAATGCATCAGAGCTATTTATAGAACACAGGCAGCAAGTGCAATTGTTTATACCATGGTCACTGACTTTTGAAAATGCACATTTTCGCGGATTTTGAGCCCAATCCTTTACCGATCGCAACCAATGTGATCCCGCGTTCGAATCGAAAGTAGCTTAGGACACTCCCCATATTTTCCTTGATCTCTCGTATAAATTACAGCCCAATCGGACCAAGTTTAAAAATTGACCTTTGACCTTCGACCTCCGATTTCGACCGAAGGTACATGTAGTGTAGGACACTCCCCATATTTTCCTTGATCTCCCATATGAATTACAGCCCAATCGGACCAAGTTTAAAATTTGACCTTTGACCTCCGATTTGACCAAGGTAGGGTAGGACACTCCCCATATTTTCCTTGATCTCCCGTATGAATTACAGCCCAATCGGACCAAGTTTAAATTTGACCTTTGACCTTCGACCTCGATTTGAGCGAAGGTAGCTTAGGTCACTCCCGTATTTTCCTTGATCTCCCGTATAAATTACAGCCCAATCGGACCAAGTTTAAAATTTGACCTTTGACCTTCGACCTCCGATTTCGACCGAAGGTAGCTTAGGACACTCCCGTATTTTCCTTGATCTCCTGTATGAATTACAGCCCAATCGGACCAAGTTTAAAATTTGACCTTTGACCTTGAGCTCCGATTTTGACCGAAGGTAGCTTACGACATTCCCCGTATTTTTCTGCATCCCCTGTGCGAATTTGGCGAGGCTCGGATCAAAACTGACAGAGCCTTTAACACACACACATACATACACGCATACAACATTAGGCAAATTATAGTAAGATGACAAGAGATGTACAATAACAATGTATCACTTGGGAGTATCAATTTTTTCAGCTCGCTGTGTGACACAAGCCTTGAAATAAGCAGACTGGAACCAGGAGCAATTTGTTTTTGAACATTGCTCCTGGTTCACTGTGATTTTACAAGAACCAGGAGCAATTTCTGAAGAAATAGGAGCAATTTTCAAATAGTAATCCTTTTCTGCATACAATACCAGCACTACTGCATAAGTGCAAAACTGGAACCAGGAGCAATTTGTTTTTAAAATTGCTCCTGGTTCATGTGAATTTTACAAGGACCAGGAGCAATTGATGGCTTTACGAGAGCAAATTTGCTCCCCGCGCCCGCTTATTTTAATTAAGGCTTGGTGTGACATCATTTTGCCAACGATACATGTAGGTCAGCTTTGACACTCTCTGAAAAAATGGAAGCCTGTACAATGTATAAATGAATGGTAAATTGTATGAATATTGTGTTCGAATTCACTGTGAAAAAAAGATGGTACCTCGACCCTCGTATTGGACAAACCACCACGCTATTAATTCCCTGTACAATGCGGAATTATCTTTTGTATCTCCATTGTATTGGTTTGGTACCGTAACACAATCTACTTCAAAACGAGCAGGAATTCAAGACCAGCTCTTTGTATGGAGCATTAATTGTCTTGTTTATTGATGTTTGAAGGGGTCGAGAGATCATGTTGTCGAGCCATCGGCCGATCTGTGTGGGTTCGAGCCTTGGGCTTGCCTTCGATGAGAATTCATTTGTAGGGGCCTACCCCAAAATGTTCATATTTAAGTCAGGAATCCTGCAAACTTATTAAAAAGTTGCACTTTTAATTCTAGAACAAGTTGAAGAACTTGAATTTGCTTGTGAGTTGTGTCCCTCATCAGATTTCTAAAATACAATTTACAAAGGGAGTGAGGGAGTGAGTGACAGCCTACATTGTAAACAGGGAAGAAACACTTTGCAGAAAATGTAAACTTCCAGCATTTCATTCTTTACATATTGTAAAATATATTACCCTACCCACTCAGGTATAAGCCCCCGATGGCAGATTTCACTTCAAAAATGGGGGTGGGCTTATAACCGGAGAAGGGCTAGTACTTGAATTTAAAAATAAGAACAATCATCCCCATTTGTATGCCCAATGTACCAGTAATTTTGATCAACTATGTCAATTTCTTAAAATTGTAAGTGTGGAATGTTAATTATCAACTGATATTTTTTTGTTCTTAAATATGAGAGCAAAGCATTGAATTGATTTAAGAACTTGGCCAAAATTTAATACCAGGCTTATGCCTGAGTGCACCCTTGTTCCCAGAATGTTTTGAAAATTAGGGGGTGGGCTTATAGCCGAAGGTGGGCTTAAATACCCGGGTGGTTACAGTATATTAGATGTGAGTAGTACCTCCCCGTATACAACTAAATTGATGGCTGTTGCAGACACTTTATTATTATTTATTGTAACGGTATATGACCTTTCCTTAACCCTAACCCTACCCGTGGTTTTTCTGCTATCGGAAGGGAAAGAAGAAACAAAAAAGGAGAGAAGATGAGGAGAAAAGTCACTTGGCACCCCCGGGATTCGAGCCTGGGACCCCTAGCATGCCACGCAGAAGATCCCCAGCATGGAGCCACACAGGTGATGTTGGCCCGGCCAACGATTCCCTGGGTATATATGACTTGGGCTGATTGCGTCATCAAGTCACGTGGAATGCATGCACGTAGAGTGGTTTTAATAGTGAGCTTTAGTGAGACCTAGTTGGGTTAGGGTTAAGGAGGCATAAGTCTAGGAAAAATATGCATATTAACCATAACCCTACCCATGGTTTTTTAGGTATCGGAAAGGAAAGAAGAAACGAAAGAGGAGAGAAGATGAGGAGAAAAGTCACTTGGCCCCCCCGGCCCTCGAGCCTGGGACCCCTCGCATGCCACGCAGAAGATCCCCAGCATGTAGCCACACAGGTGACGTTGGCCCGGCCAACGATTCCCTGGGTATATATGACTATATGATATGGCTGATTGCGTCATCAAGTCCCATGGAATGCATGCACACATATTGGTTTTAATAGTGAGCTTTAGTGAGACCTATTTGGGTTAGGGTTAAGCAGCTTTTTGCTGCTGCCAAGATTTGACTGATCTTGCAGCAGCAAATCTTTGCCTAGATTTGTCCTTGTGAAACTATAATAGTATTGTACAATTTGTAGTGTTGAATGTAACCAATCAAGCATATAACCCATGCAAATTGATAAAATGGTACATATATGCATTAATCTACTTTAATAGCAATAGCATTTGAGTTTATGCTAGGTCACATCACTCACATGGTATGGTATGTATGTAGCATTATGAAATACATGGTTGCATAATGTCTGACCTGAAATTTAATTTAAAGCCATAAATAATATAATCTGTTTACCAGTGTTACTGAAGTTTATTCAACTTAAAATTTGTCAAAATGGCCTTTTGTTGGGATGAGAGGGTGTACAAAATGTATGGGAATTTTGGTGGCGCCCAAAAACTGAGTCACAATGTTGCAAATATTCTGTTTAAAAAAAAGCAAGCAAGAAAAACTTGGTGATTTTTAGTGTGAACCTGACATTTTCACTGCAGCCATGAACTCTACTCTACATAATGACAAGTTAATTCACATAATGTAGTTAGTGTGTAAACAAGTAAATCCACAGATCTGTGTGTAATGTCTGACTCCACCTTTATTCAACTATTGACTTTGTATAGTGGTCTATCAAACAGCAACCAAACATTAAACATCCAGAGGAATGACAAAGTGATCCAAATTAATTGAACAAACAGAGCAAATACAATAAGAGCAATAAGGCCAAAAAAAAAAAAAAGTGTTTGTTTGCCCAGACATGGGGTAGAAAGGAGTGGGTCGGTAGGTCGATTTCCTTTTTTTTTTTTTTTTTTTTTTTAGATGTGTACATGTGTTCCAGCAAGTGGTGTAAGAGCAAATATACGACATTCAGCCTTACATTTTGTACTTGTGTCAAACTTTAATTATAGGTTAATGAACGTGTATTACTTGTTGGGAGAGAAATTAGACAAAAATACTGCATGCGCGCTGATGTTGATGCGTAGCGCAAGTGCATTATTTAGTCTAATTTCTCGAGCAACAAGTATTAAAAACGCGTTCATTAACCTATTGAATAGTATTTCCTACACAAGAAGAAAAAAACAATGTGATTTTTGATGTTTTTATAACAAAACTATCACTAAAAATTTTGGAAAATAGGACCAAATAAAAATGCATCAACACGCCCAAAAAGCGTCTGAAAGCACTGCGCGTTGTACGCGGATTGCACATTATATACAACCAATGTACTCCACATACTTTTCTAACCGCTTTTCTGATTGGCTGCTTTGATCTATGAATGTATTTCAACCTTACCATATAAAGTTTAACCTCTTTGGTAACAAAATCGGGCTAGAGTACAAAATCCCAGACCATACCTGTACATGGTAAAATATTGTTGGCATGGTTGGGGAGGGCTAAATGGGAAAAATGAATGCTGTGATTGCCAGGAATATTAACTTTCAAGTGTCATTTGGCATTTTTATGGGGAAAAACATCATTTTCTTTATTTTTATATCATTGTAAAAAAAAAAAAAAAAAAAAAAATGTATGATGTTTTTTTTATTTTTGGGTCGGTCGTGTCTGGGCAAACAAACACTTTTTTTTTTTGGCCTAATACAGATTGAATACTTGCCAATTGATACCAACTTGAATTGAATTTCCTTAGGAAGTACTTCAGGAAAACATGTACATGTAGCACATAAAAATATATAGTATCGGTATTGTAGGATAAGCTGAATTCTGGAATTAACTTTTACGTGTAGGCCCTACTTGACATGAATACATGATTCTGGATTCTGTCGTTCCGTATGGAGACACATTTGAGTCCTGGTGGGAATGTATACATGTACATGTAGCAGCTCTTTTGGCAAAAATTGTCCCTCAGTAATCAGTATATATACATACTATTACTATTGTACAATGTACAACAATTCACCAGGACTCAATACACAGCTCTAGCTGTTTGGGCTTAGGAAGTGATGATTTGCTCTCAAGTTTGATATAACTTGTTTCAATGACACAAAGTATGTCAATTTGGCTACTGGTACTTGTTGTAAAGAGTCATACTCAAAATCGCAAAGAGTATTGGCTATTTTTTTGTAATGTAGGCATTATATAACGTTTTATTGGTGCAGATAATAAACATGTTAATGGTACATGGCAACAAACACTTTTTTTTAATGTTGTGTGTTATAAATTTGGTTTGGTTTTGGTCAAAATGTTTTGGTTTTTGGTTTTGGTCAAAATGTTTTAATAAATTTAAATGTCGGTCCGGGGTTATACACAATGTGTCCACATGTAGGTCATAAAAACACATTTAAAAAGAGAATAGAAGTAACACCGGAAACCACTCAAACTTGTTTGCCCGGAAAGTGAGGACGAAATATTACTTGCGTAAAATATTCACTTGGTTTTGTCAAACAAAAATCCA
This sequence comes from Amphiura filiformis, assembly GCF_039555335.1. NCBI lineage: Eukaryota > Metazoa > Echinodermata > Ophiuroidea > Amphilepidida > Amphiuridae > Amphiura > Amphiura filiformis. The sequence goes on from NC_092636.1 coordinate 13,943,041, forward strand.
AAATGTTTATTTTAAAAACGTTTACATACGGTACTATAACAGCATGTTGTCAAAATATGTTATTGAAAATCATTTTTTCACAAACAATTTTGCAAAGCATTTTTTCAATTTATGTTAGGATGTTTTGCATCAAGTTTTCACAAATGTTGGTTGAATGTTATTAAAATGTTATATAACCTTTAACCCGACATTTAAACGTTTTCTGTAATTAAAACGTTTTGTATTTGCTGGCTAATTAATCTTGTAATTTTAATGCCGATTAGCATTTTATTATGAACATAAGGCTAGCTTCAGACTCCATATTGTACGTACAATATTGTATGTACAATACTTTTCGTGACGTCAAAAATTATTGCACGTGCAATAAATATACGTGCCACGACTAGTTGAATCAGATTAAATAACGCGCTATAACCCTGACGGTTCATTGTTTGCTAAATCCAAGCGAGGACACCAGAAAATCTATGCAAGATAAATTTCTACTGCTGCTGATGAAAAATCCTAGAGTGCGTTTGGAGGTTTTTTTTCTGCACTTTACCAGTAGGCCTAATAAATTCATAAAAAATAAAAATCAAATAAAGATTTAGGGTGAATGTTTTAATCACTGCTCATCTGATCCACTTTCCCAGGAAACTAAATACCGATACTCCTTAGTTTTTCCCTGACTTTCCAGACATAATTATGAGTAAACATCAAATTTAATGTTTACAAAACAATAAAATATATATACATTCGTTTGCATTTTGTACATAAATATTAATATTAATAATGTACAAACATTAAAAAAGGGGGCCTAAGAGTATGTCTATTTTTAATCATATAATAATTCCGCCATGCCCAAACATATTTTATATAATATGAAATCGTGTAATGGCACCCAAATTCCAATCAAAAATAAAAACAAATTTGTTATCAAATACACTAGGCCTATGTTGTATTACAGGAATTTAATAGATGGTGCATTTTAATAAATCAATAGATTAACACGGGTAATGGACGATAAATATTTGGCAATACCGGATTTACCACAGAGCCAGTGGATAAAGAAATTAATTACAATTAAAACAAATTAAATGAGAAAATGAAAGCAAGGACATTTTGGTGTTCAAAGTTCCGGTTCAAAGTATTGTTTTAGAATGCGAAGGAGTCCTAAATGTTATCCTGGCCCAGGACACTGATTAATGTAAATTCGACCCATAGTTATTTTATCTACTTTTGCCACCATTCAACCTGTTCAATGTGATTTGTGCCTATTTTTAATACAATTCCGAAATCTGACGTATCGGTCCACAAACTATGATGATCCGAGACTATTTCATTTGACACGGTTGTATGGATTTCAAAAGATCGGTCCTATAATAGATATCGATTAGAGAATTACAGCATGAGGCTTTGAGGATACCGTAATCCTCTTAACAATCAACCAATCAGAGAGACATATTTCAGAAATATGTTCGTATAGGGCCGTGTGTCCTGAACTCGCCACCCTTAGCGTTACATGACAAATATTATGAATTTTTACACCAACCGGGTTTCTAATTAGATTATCTCAACAATCATCAACCCTAAACTAGCAAAAGTATACATTTTTGGAAAGCTGAAGGCATAAGCAATTCAAATATTTACATTTTAACTCATTATACAGGGCGACCTGCAAGTTATACAGGGTGGAATAAAAACGATTTTGATAAAAAATGGGTCACTCAATGCATTGCTTATTACCAACTTAAAGTAATAAACTGGAAGTAAACAACATTCATTTGGTTAGAGGATATGGAGAGCCAACTGACTTTGAGAGAAACCAAAATCACAGCTGTTTGGTAATCTCGGAATATAGGGTGTCCCAAAGTATGTTAGATTTTTTTTACAATTCAACATATTTTGAACATAAACATTTCCCCCTAACCCATACAGAAAAAATATGTCCATATTTAGATTCCTCGTCAAATTTCCCTTCAGAAAATCTATACTTTGACTATGATAGGATAAGTAATTAAAATTTTACAGTAACTTTTAGATTTTGAAGACATCTGCATTACTTACTACAGTGTTTAATATGACAACGGGTAGTTTTGTATGGAAAAGTTTGTATTTTCTAGACTAAACCAATCATAAGGGATTAAAAACAATTAGTACAATTGTTTAGCTGTAAGGCCATGAGTCTTTTAGGTGCTAAATAGAGTCCAAATCCAATTTACAGCCTTTACAGAAGCAGATTACGCACTAAAATACCAATCCCATAGAGTTTGTGTGTACCACATCCCCCACCACCATATCCCCCACCACCGCCACCCTGCCCATTCTGAATTCTATGACGCACAGTGTTAGTATTAAAAAAGTTCAAGTATTTCTTTTTGCAGGGTTGAAAGTGCATTTTATTTAGCAATAAAATGATACCACAAGCATGACAATAACTTCTTGCTTGACAGAGATATCATCATTTGTTTTGAGTCGACTTTGGCAAAATGTAACGTCGCCACCTTTTTTTGGTGGCGAGCTCAAGACACACGACCATAGATGAAACTCTTTCAACTCTGAAATATATATTTCAAGTAATCTCGTTTCACATTAACACGTTTATGGATGTATTGGGATGATCATAAGTAGGTCTATAACATACACCATCATAACATGCCTCAACGATATCAACATGTAAAAAGCTGTTGTAAATTCATAACACAACGTGTTATAATGTATAATGTTATATGCCAAAACTTTAAAAAACAATAAAAATATCGGTATCAATCAAATCAAAACCAGAATAAATACATAGGCCTACAAATAATGCTTAAGAAACTGACTAAATCAATATATGACTAAATGTCGGTATAAAGGAATCGCTAAACCAATTAATCAATCAGTAATCAATCAATCAATCAACCAATCAATCAACCATTAAATAAGTAAATAAATAAATAAATAAATAAATAAATAAATAAATAAATAAATAAATAAATAAATAAATAAATAGGCCTACATAAATAAATCTATAAATAAATAAATAAAAACTGAATGTGCCATTTATATTATTATTACAATTTTAATATTATTAATATTATTAGTATTAATAGGCCTTTTAATATTAAGTACAGTTGAATACAAGAAGACATAAAAAGATGTTCATCATTCCGTTACGAACACTCACTAAATTTACCACTCTTAGAAATTTGGCAACTCCGTATCAATTAAGCAACCAATGATTGTAGCAAAATATATATTTTCCGGTACATACTATTTATTGCACGTGTAATACTTTTTGACGTCATTTAAAAGTATTGTACATACAATATTGTACGTATAATACGGAGTCTGAAGCGCTTAAATTCATGGTTAGAGTAGACTGTATCAAAGTTGAAATGTGACACATTTGACTTCAAAATAATATTCTTGGTCATGATAATGTTGAATTACAGGTAATATGAGATATGAAGGGTATATTTTGAACCAACAATAGGAAAAGAATGCAAAGCAAACAACTTGTCCATTGCTATTGGGTAAAGTTTACATTATGACCAAATTACAGGGCATTGCATGGTTGCACATCAAAACAGACCATATTATTAAAGTCAGTATTATTAAAAGTCAGACAAAGAAACAATTTCATACCTACTGGACCCTGAAGTTTTTATTTTTCACATGATTTTATGAGCAATGATAAAATGGCTCATGGGCCACTGCATTGTCCATACAGGCCTTCAACATTGTTGAAGGTCTGTATGTGATTTGTCATGCTTACTGTAATATGATAGGAAATGAGGTACATCCAAGCGGTACCTCATTTCTTATCATAAATAACGAACCGCTTGTCTTGGGTCACTGAAATTCCAGTGTAGTAATTGGATTCCTTGCCCCTATAATATACATAACTTTTGTTACCACTGTGTTATTAGTTTTTGAGAAAAATGCAAAAATAGACACAAATTTAACGAGGGGTGTACATGTAGTACAGAATGTACCCCCTTAAACAATGAACATACATATATCAGTCCTTAGGGATGCTACATTTTTAGTGGATGTATAATATTCGATGTAACATACATGTATCTACATTTTTTATTCCCATTCTATTTCCAGTAATGGTTAAGGGGGTACTACACCCCTCGATAAATTTGTGTCTATTTTTGCATTTTTCACAAAAACTAATAACACCGTGGTAACGAAAGTTATGTATATTATAGGGGCAAGGAATCCAATTACTACACTGGAATTTCAGTGACCCAAGACAAGCGGTTTGTTATTTATGATAAGAAAAGAGGTACCGCTAGAATGTACCTCATTTCCTATCATATCTACTGAACCGCTTGTCTTGAGTCACTGAAATTTCAGTGTAGTAATTGGATTCCTTGCCCCAATAATATACATAACTTTTGTTACCAGTGTGTTATTATTTTTGAGAAAAATGCAAAAATAGTCACGAATTACCACAGGGGTGTACATTGTAGTACCCCCTTAAGTTCTAGCAAATGTTTGATGATGTGAAATCGATAATATACTTCTACCAGATATTCTATGGAACTTATTATCAATTTTACGTCATCAAACATACTTTAGAACGTAATTACTGGAAATAGAATGGGAATAGATATATTACATCAAATATTCAAAATCTGTACCAGCCTTTGGTGTCAGCATATGGTGAGACACACACACACACATCATTGTACATGTAGGCTACCCATTTAGTATTGTCTTTTTCCATAACAGGTTCTACACCATCAGTCCCTGGCTCCCCCACCCCCACCCCACCCCACCCACCCCCATTCTAGCATATCTTGTGGGACTCATAGTCTCATGTATGAGTTGATGCAGTTCATGATATTTTGTAGTTTGTACTGTCAACTGTAAGTCCCGGGGGGGCCACTGGTCATTGACAAGGGGGTATCATGCGTGGCCAAAAAATCACGTAAAAAGGGTCTTTTTTCACGATCAGGCACTGTACGTGCGTGATCGTGAATAGGGTGTCAAAAACATGGAAATTAGAGAAAAGGGTATCTTTTTCACAACAGATTTACGTATTTAGGGTCCGTCCCAGACACCAGTCCTTCATAAGTTTCATGTCCTTCATGTTTATCCCTAGACTTGACTGTGTAGTTATCTGTTTAGTCCATAAAGTTTGCCGACTTCGCCCAGCTGGCCTGTTAATATTTTTCCATTAACCCATTCAATGCTACATGCACAACCCTACAACATTCAATGGTGATGTACACATGCAGTACATTGTACATGCACAGCACGTGTATACTCTGATTTTAAGAGTTTCAATTCTCCTTTATAAAGTCCAAAGTTTCTCATTTAATTTAAAAATATTTTTACTATTATTTGAATTTTCTATCTTGTATTATGGATAAAAATAAAGATTTTCAAGCTAATTTTCATGTTGTATACAATTATTTAACCACAAATATCTACGGTACAGTGACTGTAGAGGATTGATTGAGTTGACCTGTGACCTATCCACAAAATAAATAAATAAAAACATGCATGTTATTATCGTCAAAAGCATCATATTTTTGTCAGAATTTTGTCATGTAGTGATCTTGATTTTATTTAAAAAACAAATTTTAAACTTTTGAATAAATTGTGAAAACATCAAATGAATATTAAAAGGTAAGATGGATATGGTGCAGAATTAAAATACGCTTTTGGATTGGTATCAAATTCTGCAGTCATACACTAATCCTGCAAGTCTTGGCTGAACTGATTGAGCACCATGCATCTCAGTCGCTATTTACCGACTTATTTTCATCCTAATACTTTATTCAACTTATGAAATAATACCACTATTATTCATCCGATTCCTTCCAGAAGTAGGCCTTAATTGTTGTCATTTTAAGCTTTTAAAATAAATTATTAATATTATGCACTTTTCATCTTTTCGCAATAAAAAGGCCTAGGTCATAAAAAAAAATCTGACCACTATTTTATGATTTTTGTCTCACTTTGAAACATGATTTGTAGGTCTATAATAATATTTGGAGGATGGAGAATAAATTGTCGAAACTTTAATAGGGCCTACAAAAAAATGATATAATTTCACATTTCTTGACTTCTTTTTCTCTATTTTCTTTTCTTCGTGTTGTTTTTTCTTAGTTAGAGTTTTGTAAATTTTCTTTTCATTTAATTCCCTCTATAGGCTCTATGATACTATAAATCAGCTTAAAATAATGTAACGTTTATTTTGTAATAGCTCATATTCTGCCCTGGTAGCAGAGCCATTCTGAGTTAGGCCTACTATTAAAGAAATCAATGAAAATGGAGCTTCAAGTAGTAGGCCTATTATTGGTTAGGGTGTCGAAAATATATGTTTTACTTGCTAAGGGGTAAAAAAAACGCCAATACTTGTTTAGGGTAGGATATTACACTTGTTATACTTATTTAGGGGTGTATTTTCAGTCGTTGCACATACTTGTTTAGGGTGCTTTTTGAAACTCCATGGCCACGCATGATACCCCCTTGTCAATGACCAGTGGCCCCCCCGGGCTGTAAGTGCTACATGTACATGTATGCAGTCCTTTACCCTTTTGAAGTATTCAAAATTTGGCCAAATGTCAAGACATGAAGAAGGCAATTGTGATACTGATACGCCTATTTAGTAAGTCGGTTCAATTTAAAGCAGGGTGGTGTTGACAGGGACACCTATAATGTAGTTCTGCTTTTTCAAACACCTTTCTATGGCTTCTTCTGGAATGTTTCACTGGAATATTTATACAAGAAGGAGGTGCTCCAATTTTTTAGGTTGAGTCTGTAATATGTACCAGGTAACAGATATGGAATGAAGTGGTTGTCTTTATTATGTCTGTACTGGGAAGGGGTACAGATTTCTGAAAGTAGAGATTTGTTAGGTCTTTTTGTAACTGAAAATGCTGTTAAATTCATGGAATAGTAGGCCTATATAATGAACTTTACATACTCAATTTCTGTTATGACAGTGCACCCACCAGACATGTTTAACATCTTATGCGTACTGAACACACTTTTGGATGCAGTTACTCCTGGGGCGGGGGGCACTAAAATATAAAATGGATATAGGTGTAGGGGTTACACGTTCACAATAAAGGGCATTCGTGAGAGCAAAATATAAAAAAATATGGGGTCATTGGGTGAGAGCATGATTTTTGGCATTCGGTGTGAGCAAAATGTACAAAATATGGGGTCATTGGGTGCGAGATGGACCATTTGAACCAAAAGTAGGGGGCATAGGGTGAGAATATGGCCTTTTTTAAATTATGGGATCTGGTCCTAAGGCTTTGGATGAGAGCCAAAAGAAGCCTCAAACATTGAATTTTTAGTTCTAAATGGTTTTAGATGGCTTTGTTATTTCAAAATAAGTAACAAAATCAGTGATAAAATGAAAGTTGCTGTTCTAATTAAAAAAATAAAGATCTTTGCTTGTCAGGTGAAACTGAAAAAGGGGACTTTGGGTGACAGAGCATGTGTTAAAAAAGATTTTGGTCTTTGGGTGACAGCGCCATGCTGAAAAGGGGGTCTTTAGACAGCGTTCAAGATTTTACTTACGTTTGGCGGACACACGTGTGAAAAAAGTATTTAGGGGTAAAAAGAACCAAATTTCTTGAATGTTTATATGTTTTCAAAGGTAAAATGTCATCTAGTTTCAGATTTTGGCACTTAAAACTCCCTATTTTTTTATAGATTTTGAGAAAAAAAATCATTTTTTTGTCCGATTTTGGCCGAAAATGGGGTGACAAAAATTTTGACTTGCAGATTTCCTGTGAATATATGAACATGAAAACTATCAAATAGTGCCTAATTTTCTATTCTAATTGTGTAACAAGGGTACAATTGTGATATTAAAAGGGATTGAATGGGATCCATATATTTCTTTATTTTTGTAGCAGAGGTAGAAACTTGAGGGTTCGGGTGACAATTGATTTAGAAAAAAATACAATATTCTCGTCATTTTCAATTTGAAAATGCCATATCTCCACAATGGTATGAGCTATAGGGATGCTTTAAGTGTTTTTTGCTCAGTATTTCATTAGCTAAATGGTGATATAACAAACAAGTAAGCTAGATCTACAGAAAATAAAATAACTTGCAAAATGCTACCCCCACCCCTAAGGATTTTGAGGGCGTGAAAAAAGTCATGGATTTTGCAAAAAAAATAAGTCCTTCAGAATTGGAAGGTTTGAGGCTAAAAGTCAAAGCTTTAATGCTGTCCTAAATGGCCCTATGTGTCACCTCCAAAGTTGGAGTGCCCCCCCCCCCCGAATTATTGACAAGTTTAAATTGGCACTATTGTGTATTGAAACTTACTGTAGGGGGGCTCAAACTTCTCATTGTGGTGTTGGGAATATAGCCAATTTGTAGTCTACATTATTTGGGCTCTTTGGGTGCAACAAGTATAGGGAGTAAAAGCTGATTTTCAGATGCTGACTAGATACAAAATCTACCAAAAACGCTGCCTGAAAAGGCACCTACAGACCGTGGAATATCCCTATTTACCAGGGAGAACCCCAGGTCTTATGTTATGTCGATTCCTGAAATGGTTAGAGAATTAAATGGAATTGTTACTAAAAATAAACTGAAAGTGAAAACTGAAAGTATAAACTGAACATGTGTCCTAGGGAGGATATCAAAATGAAGCAATTCCCCTTATTGCAACATCTTCCTGCCATAAGTTAAAGACCCAATAACCATGATAATTGGTCTTTTAGTTGGCTAGTTAGTTTTAGTTAGACATTTGATACCGGTATATGTATGCATGCTGTTTATCGTAGAGTGAAAGACACAATATTGTTCATTTTAAAAGCGTTGTATCTGGATATTTCTATTTTTGATGCAACTTTGACCTGCAATGCAATTACTGTGCATTTACCCCATGGTTACAAGGCATTCAATTAGGACTTGATGAAGTATTCTGCCCATAGCTAACTCCATGCAGCAAAAGTAATATCCAGTTATTCTATTGCACTTTTGTACATGCATGAGAGAGAGTGAGAGAGAGACAGACAGGGCGAGGGAAAGAGAGAGACAGGGTGAAAGAGAGAGAGAGAAAGGGAGAGAAAATGGATAGGGACATCAAGATATCTTCAGATGTTAAAACCGATATGAAATTGGAATTGGAATGTTCTTCATAAACCTACCAAATATAAAATTTATGTGGTATACGTACAGCATTATGAATTTAGAGAAAGAAATAGCTGCAGAAAATCAATGACACGGTAGGTACCATGTTGTGAGCGCGTAGCGTCAATTTGATAGCATTTGATTTGATAAAGTTAACGTCGAGGATGACATTTGGGTTACAGAATTAGGCTAGCCTCTTTGGCTGTGCTGTTGTATTGATTTGCTGGAGTTCAATCATACAAGTGGAAATGAGAAGATGTTCATTTTGTATAGTTAAGGTTGCCAAAACTGTTATTTGGTAGCCCAATTGGGTGACTTTTCAAGTTTTACGCATGACCTTTGCTCATTTTGTGGCCCATAGAAACCAAATGGTTAAAACAAAATTAGGCGACTTTTCAACATTGGCTCCCACGACTTCCAGTAGTTTCCTGACCCATAGAAACCAATGGTTGTAAGAGTAAAATTGGGTGACTTTTCAGTTATTTGACCTGTGATTTGGGCTGTAAATGTTTTGGCAACCATGTAAAGTCTGCCATATCCATCCAACATGAACTATATTTCCAACCCTAATCTTAGACTAACTCAAATTATTATCATAGGTGAAAACTTCTTTGCACTTTAGTTTAACTTGATGTTTGATTGGTAATAAAACAGTGTTTGGATATTATATATAAAATCAAATCAATCAATTTATTTATGGATACAAAGTCAAATCTATAGTTTCTATCAATGAGACATAAACACTTCTCTCAACCATATCAATTTTTAGAATAAATGGCTCGGATTGATTCAAACCTCCATCCAAGACCACCACTGATTCCACCCCCCCTAGACCATGACTGGCAGAGGACTGGCTCTTGTCAACATGTATGTTGTATGTTGTACAAGGTAGAAATGTAGCTCATTCATGTAGACATCACTTAGTAGCCTTCTGTGGATCTGGATTTTACAGCTACAACACCAACTGAACCCTGACTGCATCTATGTTTTATGTATGACAAATGGTTTGGTTGCAAAATTAAATCTGACTGGGTAGTCATAATGTACCTTTAAGCACTGTTAAACATTGACAAGCTTCTTGCACACACATGGCAAAATAAGTGAGCTTGACAGCCGTGCAACTGTACATACATCTATGTGTACACATGACGTAGATGCACAGTTGCTATCTTCAGTAGATAGGAACATCTTTTAATGCTCTCAGTGCAGTCTATGTGATATGCAATTTAAAAAATGCAGAATATATCTCTATTTTCCTCCTCATTCTCAATTCGGTTATTATGCAAACTTGGGCCTATCAGTAATGTGTGTATATCTTATAAGGCCAAATAAAAATAAAACATGTTTCACGTCCCTCCCGCTTCCTTTTTGAGGTTTCTTCAATTTTATTTTTATTTTTTGAAATTCAGTTATAACTTTTCAAAAAATATGTCTAGGAAGTAGAGATGCTTTCTATAGCCTTGCTAATATACAAGAAACACTTTTATAAGGTTTTATGATAGTTAGAGGGGGCCTACCTCTCAGAACAACAAATAAAAAGAGGCCTCCTCCTTTTTCCAGGCATTATTGTATACGCTAAAACAGCTCTAATTATTTACACAGATTTTGCGATAAAAAATAAAAAGCCCCCTCTTCCTCCTTTTTTTCAAAAACCCGGACGTGAAACATGTTTTTTATTTTACTTGGCCTAAATCCATTCAAACAAAATTTAATATGTAAAGTAATGCTGGAAAAGATGGAACATTTACTATTATGTCAAGAAGTCTGATTTTAGAAAAATGGTATGTATTATACCTAGGGGAAAAGCTATAAAAAGCATGTTTAGTAAAATTTTGCAGTATCAAGTTTTAAGATGTGACATTTAGAAACCTCTTAGGCATTTTAACTACAAATTGTGCACATAGAGTGGAGTGGAATCTTGATAACACAAAATTGGGGCCTTGGATCATAGTTTGTGTTTAACCCTATTCTATTACCCCCCATCAATTTCGTGCCATATGGCACGAAATGGCTTAATAATAATATGCATGTAAAAAAATATTTACACAAATAAGGTCTTATCTTTTGAATAGTTTTGATAATTTATCACTTCTCTATCAACAAAAAACCTTTTTTCCTAATATAACTATCATTTACACATCATAAAATGGTTCAAAATGTTTGAAACTTGCATATTTTGACCATTTTTAGGCCAAATTTTGCCCTAAAAATCGCCCAAAAATGTCCATAAACTTTTTAAATATAGTCCAAATTAACTCGGATTTCTTTTAATTATATGTAGAAACACAGCAGTGTATTTAAAACTGCATGAAAACGCCACATTGATGTACTCATGCACTTCAAAAATGTAAATCAAACTATTATTTTCTTCATATCTGGCTATGAGCTCATTAATTATTCATGAGCTTATTTGCATAAAATTTACATAATTAATTATTAAACTTGTTTTTCTAAAAGCTTAAAGTCCAAGCTTGCCAATGGTATGCCACTTATTGGTTTTTACCCAACCGATAACACTGCACCGCAGTAGTTAATATGATGCCTCCCCACCCCTCAAATATACCACTTTTGTGGGGGTTCTAGAATAGGGTTAAAGATACGAATTTGTGCAGGTCATTGAAATATATAAATGTATATATGCTACTAGGGACTATAAAAACATTTTGTGTAAAACAGATCATGTGTTAATGAGGTTCCACTGTAGCCTATAGGCCTATATCAAAACATGCAGAGCAAGCAGCTTCAAAAGTCTTCAAGTAATTAAAAGTCTTCAACTCTGACCAGTGTAAGAGGTCCCAGGCTCAATCCTCTGTGAGAGAAAAATCACTAGTTAACAATGACAAATTCTCTCCATTTCTTCATTGGACTTTTAGGGTACATACAGTGAATATGACAAACATCTTGGGGTCAGTTCCAAACATAGTAAAACTGGTTGTGATGTGATTCATTCAGGTCAATCAGGTTTAAGTAAAATGTTCAATATCCAAAGAGAAAAACTTGAACTCTTATATATCATATCAAGATGACCAAAAATTTATTTTGGTAAGATATCCGGGGAAAATGTTTGTGATGAGCCAAGTACATAAATGGGTGACCTGATCGATAGCCTCATGATTATCCCCCCACTTTTTCCTATCAAAATGGAGATTTTGGCATCAGAAGAAAGCTCATATTTTTCTCATACGGCCCTTCACAATTGATTCCGAGTTTACTGTTCAAGATTTTAAAAATAGGACGAGGTGACTTTTAATTATTAATTATCTATTATTTTCTTTATTTAGTATTAGTTATCACAACCAATTATCAACCCGTTTTGACTGGAGCCGGCATTTAATTATTTCATTACTATGCTTACTTTTACACATAGTATAAGGTGCAGTTATGCTGTTTATTTATTCATCATTATTGTTGACATGATTCATGTTAGAAAGTAGCAAGTAAAAGTCATTAAAAGCAATTTTAAAGGACAAAATGCAAAATATAAATAAAATAATTAAATATTTTGCAATTTTCAATTTTGGATGCGGGTGAAAGTTTAGGCCTAAGATATATTTTAAAAAACTCTGACCACCCACCTTTAAACTAGGAATTTGTTATTTCAATGGGTCTCTAATTATAACCAGTGGATCTAAAATTATTATCAATTGGCAAGGAAGAAACATGATTCTGCAAAGACCGATGAGGAAAGCTGTAATATAACCCTCCCTGGTTTGGAGTTTGACTTTGGCAAACAGGTTACCTTACCATATGGTGATTGGCTTCATAGAATCAATTTCATCAGAAGTATTTTAATTTAACTGCATATGGCCATTCATTTTGGCCATAAGGTGTCGGGTAAAAAAAAAATGCAGATTTTGACTAGCCATGTTAGATTCGGTCAGTTTACATCACGGTCATGTTGGTTCAATTACATTCGTTTTGGTTTTTGGCAATTTTGTTTTAGTTTGGAATAGGTCTTTGGATTGGTTATTCAGCCTACTACCAAATTGAAATTTCCCATATTGTGGATTGTATGCGATGGGGGTATCAGTTCATTTGAATGTGCGCTTATAATTAGCACAATTAAAAAAGCACCATGGAGTGTATTATATTATACTCTCACTACTAAATCTTAACTACTTGAGAACATGTAATTGTTAAGAGTATCATAAATAAAAATTGGGATCAGCCATTTTCTCTGCATGGTTATTTTCTCAAAACCATGACATCAAAAACGGCTAGTTATATCTGATATTGTTATACTCAGAACAGAGGTGGGTGGACGGTACAGGAAGATATCTAAATAAAAATAAATCAAGAAGTAAAAAAAAGAGGGGAAAAAAGTTGGAACTATCCCAGAGCCCTGACCGGGCTCTGACACCTCAAACGGGCTAACTACACACACTTAAAATCTGGGATTTGCATCTACACATATGGGTTTGGATAGGAATTCTGGAGGATATTGCGCTTAGTGCAATGAGTGAAGATGGCAACATTCAAAGGGTTTAGAGCTTGCTTTGTAATTCAAAAAACTTATTAAAATTTTGTTACATTAGCACAGACTATACATTTAACTCATGGGGGATTTTTCTGCCTATTCATATTGAGAATTTTTGCCCCATCTACATTTGAGATCACCTGTCCAAAAGATGAGTAGATCATCTTTTGGACAGGTCACTGGCTATACCTTGGACTAGTATGGTCTGCAAACAGCCCAGGCCTATTAAATTTTCTCAGACTCTGCATCAAATTTGGGGATGCGAGTACTGATAACCCTACAACGATCTTCATGTTTATCATTCAAACTACCAGCATAGAATCATGAGTAAATTTGATACATTCATGTGGTTTGTTATTCCTAACGATTATCTAAAGGTTTTGACCCACATTAGCTGTGTCGTAATAAATTAGCATATCGTGCTTAGAAAGCTTTCAATTATTCATAGGATTAGAGTTTGTTTTTGTTGCAGTCAGTCGTGTTATTTGATTGAGCAAAGATATGCGCTCCTTGCAAATGTGAGATAGCAATGTAGTGTGCTACAAATTTCAGTGGAACAATCTGCATTTTACGCATGATTTCTGGTTGATACAAGGCACTGTGTAGCAATCTTACATAGAAGGTATTGTTGTTGTTCAACATCGGGTAAATTGTATCAATGCATAAAATGGTTCTGTGTCACAATATCTGATACCTCTGTAGATATTATTTCACACAGTATTGTTCCCCACATTGTGTTCATTCATTCAATGATCATAGGGCTATATCAGACAAACAATTGCTCCAAAGGTCAGCAGTGTTTTTTGCCACTTCATGTTCCAAGCCTGTTTTCTTATTGTTATCAGCAATATGCCTTTTGGTTTGTTTGTTGCTGTTGTTGTTTTTTTGGGGGGGGAGGAGGAAGGAGAAGGCACTTCAAACTTTGATATGAATTTGATACCGGTGTAAGGCTTCCAGCTCATAGAACAAATACAAGTCATTTGGATTACAAAGCATGGTTTTATCAAAAAGTGTGGGGTCTTTGGATGACAGTGATGATATGCTCAGTGGCGTAGTGTCATAGGCACCGGGGGTGGGGGTGGCACATCCCCATCGATCTGAATTTGTAAATATCCCATAGGAAAATTGCCGAAAAACGGCTTGTGCCCCCCAATCAGACCCGGTGTCAATCATGGTCGGTGCCCCCCCCTCAATGTGATGACCCATGCTACGCCACTGGATATGCTGAATACAAGGAGGGGAAATATAAGAAGAGGATACTTTATCAAATTTGGAAGTGCATATTGGCAATATCTAATACTGTAGGACGGACGTCATCCATAGGGATCATGGATGCAATGTCCAACCACCATCACCATCTACCATTAAAGAAATATACGGGAATACCCATCAGTTACACCACCTGTACAGATGCTATGCAATTACTAATGATATCAGCACAGAGAACAACCAGTGTCTTCAAGGCTGATTAATTCAAGCCTCATGACTTACAGATTGTGCATGCCGCTTATATTAAACTTAAAACCCGAATCTGTGTAACACTAAGTACTTGAGAAAAGGTCACCTATGGCTGCAAGGCAATCGTATGCATTTAAAAATGTATCCACGTTGATATGTTGTTATTACTTAAGCTAGATAATATATGCAATAACTGTTCCAGGGTACTTACAATTACAAAGAGTCAGTTTTCGTTTCTTTTCATTAAGGGACCGGCTAAACTTTACTATACCCTACCACATTTGGCCGTCGCCGAAGCTACCCTAGTTTTAGCCCTGCTACACCGACGGCGCGAAACTCGATGATAGGATTACATTAAATGATGTATGGATTAACTCAGTGCAATAAATAAATCACTTAATTCAGCAAATTAAATAAACGAACGAGAGAGATTCAAAACAACATTGTAGTAATTTAATTAATAATGCCACTATACAATGAAGAAGAGGAACATTAGTAAATTTTAAATTTAATTAATTGCTTTGCTTCCCATAATCAGCCAGGAATCATAAATCTGCATAATAATCGGTTTCCATTCATTAATGATCTTATTTAAAGAAGAGATAAATAATTATTAATTAACTTAAGAGCATTAAATAAAAACATTAACTTTAAACAATGCTCTGTCATTAATTACCGTATAATATGTAAATTATGATGCACACAAGGAAGGTTACCGTTGTTGCAGGGCTACAGCGACTTCGCCGTTTGATAATTAATCAATTAATTAACGTTCTTAAACAATTAACTTTTATCAATATTCAGTCATTAATGTTATCATGGTTATGCCCATGAGGAAGGTTATCGTTGTTGCAGGGCTACAGCGACATCGCCGTTTGATAATTAATGAATTAATTAACAAACAAAAAAACCAACAAACTAACTAACTAACTTTATAAATATTCACCCATTAATGCAATGCCTATGAAGAAGGTTATCGTTGTTGCAGGGCTACAGCGACATCGCCGTGTGAACTTTGAACGACAATTTCTCAACAACCCTACTACCGATTTCCATGATTTTTGTACCAAATTTCTTCATTTTAAAAGACCTTGCTAAGTATAGGCCTAAATGATAAAAATTATCATGATTTTACGTTGTTCATAAAACGCCCCTACCACTCACAAGCTTTACTTTACATTGACCGCATTCTTACGCTCAATACAAATCTGAATAAAGATGGACGATAACAGTTCTGTTTCATTCACAATGTTTTGTTGAACTTGTAAAAGAAATGTCTTATGATGCTTATTTTTCACCTAATTAGTCGGGACTGTATGACCATTTTCTTCTTAATTAACTTTTCAGTGGTCACGGTCCTGTTTTTATTTATAACAACTGCAAAGTATGAAATCACATAAACCAGTGTATACGCTGTTCATAAAAGGCCCCAACCAGTGATAACCAGGTGCAAAAGTTCTGTTTCTTCTTAATTAACTTTTCAGTGGTCACGGTCCTGTTTTTATTTATAATATCTGGAAATTATGAAATCACATAAACCAGTGTATACGTCGTTCATTAAATGCCCCAACCAGTGACAACCAGGTACTAGGTGCAAACTAAGTTATGTGCATTATGCGCTTACCAATGACAACTTAACTTAATATTTCCTCTTGTCAACAAACAAGCAACTCCCCATTTCACATATGCCCATCATATCATTCACGGCATCGCTGTAGCACGGCAACAGCGGTACCTTCACCTATTATATGGCAAGGTATAGGTTAGTGGCGTTACATTTAGTTGATCAAGTCATTACAAAATACGCAAAAAGTCTAGCTTTGCGCCGTCGCTGTAGCACAGCAACAACGATAGCTTCGCGCCGTCGGTGTAGCCCAGTAAAAAGGTATAGCTTTGCGCCGTCGCTGTAGCACAGCAACAGTGATACCTTCGCGCCGTCGGTGTAGCCCAGTAAAAAGGTATAGCTTCGCGCCGTCGCTGTAGCATGGCAACAGCGATACCTACCTCCCCTACATTCATTTGGTGACATGACCAAAAAAGGTATACCTCAGTGCCTTCGGTGTTACCATACGGAAATAGGTATACTTCGCGCCGTCGGTTTAGCCCCTCACAAATGTCTAGCCGGCGCCGTCGCTGTAGCATGGCAACAACGACACCTTCGCCCATCGGTGAAGCCCAGTAAAAGATATAGCCGCGCCGTCGCTGTAGCACGGCAACAGCGATACCTTCCCGCCGTCGGTGTAGCCCAGTAAAAAGGTATAGCTTCGCGCCGTCGCTGTAGCACGGCAACAGCGATACCTTCGCGCCGTCTGTGTAGCCCGTAAAGGTATAGCCCGGCGCCCGTCGCTGTAGCACGGCAACAGCGATACCTACCTCCCTACATTCATTTGGTGACATGACCAACTAATGTACACCTCAGTGCCCCCGGTGTTAGCATACGAAAATAGGTATACCTTCGCGCCCCGATTTATCCCCTCGAAAAGTCTAGCTTTGCGCCGTGGCTGTAGCACAGCAACAACGACACCTTCGCGCCGTCCGGTGTAGCCCATTGAGTAGCCGGCGCCGTTGCTGTAGCACGGCAACAGCGATACTGCCTTCGCGCCGTCGATGTAGTCCTGTAAAAGGTCTAGCTTTGCGCTGTCCGCTGTAGCACGGCAACAACGATACCTTCCTCCACCACACTCATTTGCTAATATGACAACTTTAACAATTAGGCCTACATAAGGTGCACCTTTGCACCGTCGGTGTTGCTTCACGGAAATAGGTCTACCTTACACGCCGTCGGTGTAGGCCCCTCATAAAAGGACTAGCTTACGCCGTCGCTGTAGCACGGCAACAGCGATACCTTTTTGCGGCGTCGCTGTAGCACAGCAACAACGATACCTTCATTCACCATCACATCATTATTCAATATATGATACTTAACGTATTTACTCCATGAAATAAATGCTACTCATTCTTAATCAAACCACTCATTAACAATTTACATTCCTCTTATCAATATAACTTTAATCACTATTAACAATCATTGTTAATTACTTACAACAACCCTCTTATCCCTCACACTCATTATTATGTCATAATTATTAATTAACTACCATTGCCCTCTAATCCATCATAATAATTAGAATTATATAATCATTCATAACCAATTACAATCGGCCTCTTATACGTCACACTAATTATAATTATATCATGCTTATTAACATCATCTTTTGATGCGGTCATCATTTTTACTTGAGTACATTAAAATATATTACGCATAATTAATACTTCTAAGCCATTATATAATGCAATATAGTTATTTCATTATGCTTAAATTAAATTCAAATGACATTACTACTATCTAGAAGTAACCACAATAATTTAATCGTACTATCACTTATTACCTTGATGAATGCAAACTTAAGTCAAACCTGACTCATATAATACCTCTAACTTAATTTAAATCTAATAGTACCTCTAACTTAATTTAAATCTATCCCATTAATAAGTAATTCGCGCCGACGTCGGTGTAGTTTTACAAAAAAAGTGCAGCTTGATACCGGTGTAAGGCTTCCAGCTCATAGAACAAATACAAGTCATTTGGATTACAAAGCATGGTTTTATCAAAAAGTGTGGGGTCTTTGGATGACAGTGATGATATGCTCAGTGGCGTAGTGTCATAGGCACCGGGGTGGGGGGTGGGGGTGGCACATCCCCATCGATCTGAATTTGTAAATATCCCATAGGAAAATTGCCGAAAAACGGCTTGTGCCCCCCAATCAGACCCGGTGTCAATCATGGTCGGTGCCCCCCCCTCAATGTGATGACCCATGCTACGCCACTGGATATGCTGAATACAAGGAGGGGGAAATATAAGAAGAGGATACTTTATCAAATTTGGAAGTGCATATTGGCAATATCTAATACTGTAGGACGGACGTCATCCATAGGGATCATGGATGCAATGTCCAACCACCATCACCATCTACCATTAAAGAAATATACGGGAATACCCATCAGTTACACCACCTGTACAGATGCTATGCAATTACTAATGATATCAGCACAGAGAACAACCAGTGTCTTCAAGGCTGATTAATTCAAGCCTCACGACTTACAGATTGTGCATGCCGCTTATATTAAACTTAAAACCCGAATCTGTGTAACACTAAGTACTTGAGAAAAGGTCACCTATGGCTGCAAGGCAATCGTATGCATTTAAAAATGTATCCACGTTGATATGTTGTTATTACTTAAGCTAGATAATATATGCAATAACTGTTCCAGGGTACTTACAATTACAAAGAGTCAGTTTTCGCTTCTTTTCATTAAGGGACCGCTAAACTTTACTATACCCTACCACATTTGGCCGTCACCGAAGCTACCCTAGTTTTAGCCCTGCTACACCGACGGCGCTGAAACTCGATGATAGGATTACATTAAATGATGTATGGATTAACTCAGTGCAATAAATAAATCACTTAATTCAGCAAATTAAATAAACGAACGAGAGAGATTCAAAACAACATTGTAGTAATTTAATTAATAATGCCACTATACAATGAAGAAGAGGAACATTAGTAAATTTTAAATTTAATTAATTGCTTTGCTTCCCATAATCAGCCAGGAATCATAAATCTGCATAATAATCGGTTTCCATTCATTAATGATCTTATTTAAAGAAGAGATAAATAATTATTAATTAACTTAAGAGCATTAAATAAAAACATTAACTTTAAACAATGCTCTGTCATTAATTACCGTATAATATGTAAATTATGATGCACACAAGGAAGGTTACCGTTGTTGCAGGGCTACAGCGACTTCGCCGTTTGATAATTAATCAATTAATTAACGTTCTTAAACAATTAACTTTTATCAATATTCAGTCATTAATGTTATCATGGTTATGCCCATGAGGAAGGTTATCGTTGTTGCAGGGCTACAGCGACATCGCCGCTTGATAATTAATGAATTAATTAACAAACAAAAAAAAAACCAACAAACTAACTAACTAACTTTATAAATATTCACCCATTAATGCAATGCCTATGAAGAAGGTTATCGTTGTTGCAGGGCTACAGCGACATCGCCGTGTGAACTTTGAACGACAATTTCTCAACAACCCTACTACCGATTTCCATGATTTTTGTACCAAATTTCTTCATTTTAAAAGACCTTGCTAAGTATAGGCCTAAATGATAAAAATTATCATGATTTTACGTTGTTCATAAAACGCCCCTACCACTCACAAGCTTTACTTTACATTGACCGCATTCTTACGTTCAATACAAATCTGAATAAAGATGGACGATAACAGTTCTGTTTCATTCACAATGTTTTGTTGAACTTGTAAAAGAAATGTCTTATGATGCTTATTTTTCACCTAATTAGTCGGGACTGTATGACCATTTTCTTCTTAATTAACTTTTCAGTGGTCACGGTCCTGTTTTTATTTATAACAACTGCAAAGTATGAAATCACATAAACCAGTGTATACGTGCTCATAAAAGGCCCCAACCAGTGATAACCAGGTGCGAAAGTTCTGTTTCTTCTTAATTAACTTTTCAGTGGTCACGGTCCTGTTTTTATTTATAATATCTGGAAATTATGAAATCACATAAACCAGTGTATACGCTGCGTTCATTAAATGCCCCAACCAGTGACAACCAGGTACTAGGTGCAAACTAAGTTATGTGCATTATGCGCTTACCAATGACAACTTAACTTAATATTTCCTCTTGTCAACAAACAAGCAACTCCCCATTTCACATATGCCCATCATATCATTCACGGCATCGCTGTAGCACGGCAACAGCGGTACCTTCACCTATTATATGGCAAGGTATAGGTTAGTGGCGTTACATTTAGTTGATCAAGTCATTACAAAATACGCAAAAAGTCTAGCTTTGCGCCGTCGCTGTAGCACAGCAACAACGATAGCTTCGCGCCGTCGGTGTAGCCCAGTAAAAAGGTATAGCTTTGCGCCGCTGTAGCACAGCAACAGTGATACCTTCGCGCGCCGGTGTAGCCCAGTAAAAGGTATAGCCCGGCGCCCGTCGCTGTAGCATGGCAACAGCGATACCTACCTCCCCTACATTCATTTGGTGACATGACCATATAAGGTATACCTCAGTGCCTTCGGTGTTACCATACGGAAATAGGTATACTTTCGCGCCGTCGGTTTAGCCCCTCACAAATGTCTAGCTTCGCGCCGTCGCTGTAGCATGGCAACAACGACACCTTCGCGCCATCGGTGAAGCCCAGTGAAAAGATATAGCTTCGCGCCCTCGCTGTAGCACGGCAACAGCGATACCTTCCCGCCGTCGGTGTAGCCCAGTAAAAGGTATAGCTCACGCCGTCGCTGTAGCACGGCAACAGCGATACCTTCGCGCCGCCTGTGTAGCCCCGTAAAAAGTCATAGCTCGCGCCGTCGCTGTAGCACGGCAACAGCGATACCTACCTCCCCTACATTCATTTGGTGACATGACCAAACAAGGTATACCTCAGTGCCGCCGGTGTTAGCATACGAAAATAGGTATACCTTCGCTACCTCGATTTATCCCCTCGAAAAGTCTAGCTTTGCGCCGTGGCTGTAGCACAGCAACAACGACACCTTCGCGCCGTCGGTGTAGCCCATTGAGTAGCTTCGCGCCGTTGCTGTAGCACGGCAACAGCGATACCTTCGCGCCGTCGATGTAGTCCTGTAAAAAGGTCTAGCTTGGCGCCGTCGCTGTAGCACGGCAACAACGATACCTTCCTCCACCACACTCATTTGCTAATATGACAACTTTAACAATTAGGCCTACATAAGGTGCACCTTTGCACCGTCGGTGTTGCCTTACGGAAATAGGTCTACCTTACCGCCGTCGGTGTAGGCCCCTCATAAAAGGACTAGCTTCGCGACGTCGCTGTAGCACGGCAACAGCGATACCATTGCGGCGTCGCTGTAGCACAGCAACAACGATACCTTCATTCACCATCACATCATTATTCAATATATGATACTTAACGTATTTACTCCATGAAATAAATGCTACTCATTCTTAATCAAACCACTCATTAACAATTTACATTCCTCTTATCAATATAACTTTAATCACTATTAACAATCATTGTTAATTACTTACAACAACCCTCTTATCCCTCACACTCATTATTATGTCATAATTATTAATTAACTACCATCGCCTCTAATCCATCATAATAATTAGAATTATATAATCATTCATAACCAATTACAATCGGCCTCTTATACGTCACACTAATTATAATTATATCATGCTTATTAACATCATCTTTTGATGCGGTCATCAGTTTTACTTGAGTACATTAAAATATATTACGCATAATTAATACTTCTAAGCCATTATATAATGCAATATAGTTATTTCATTATGCTTAAATTAAATTCAAATGACATTACTACTATCTAGAAGTAACCACAATAATTTAATCGTACTATCACTTATTACCTTGATGAATGCAAACTTAAGTCAAACCTGACTCATATAATACCTCTAACTTAATTTAAATCTAATAGTACCTCTAACTTAATTTAAATCTATCCCATTAATAAGTAATTCACACCCGACGCCGGTGTAGTTTTACAAAAAAGTGCAGCTTCATGGCGCCGTCGATGTGGTAGGGTATTCTAAAGGTACTCCAAGGGACCATTCACAAACACTTGTTAGGGGGGCCTGATGCAAAAAAATTTCATCATGAAAAATTTTCAGGCCCCCCCCTTTTCAGACCTCAAAAATGTCAGGGCCTCCCATTTTGACATAGAAAAGCATATACACTCAATTTTCCCAGGAAAATTTGTGGTCATTTTTTTCAGGCCCCCCCCCTTAGGAGGGTCACAAAAAATTTAATGGCCCCCCTTTTTTGCATCAGGCCCCCTAACAAGTGTTTGTGAAC
The DNA here is from genome assembly GCF_039555335.1 of Amphiura filiformis. Classification (NCBI taxonomy): domain Eukaryota; kingdom Metazoa; phylum Echinodermata; class Ophiuroidea; order Amphilepidida; family Amphiuridae; genus Amphiura; species Amphiura filiformis. Next base: position 13,965,968 of record NC_092636.1, read on the forward strand.
GGTCCCTAATTCAACAGCTGATTTTGCAGTAAACAGACCTGAAACTTTTCCACTTTTTAGCTGATTTCCTCTTTTTTTATTCCTGACATTTTAATGCATTAATTGCTATTTTCAGCCTTTTTAGCTTGATTTTGCGCTATTTTCCTCTTTTTTAAAGCATTTTCCTTTTTTTTCACAAAGAGTCAGTTTTCTTCTTCTTTTTATTAAGAGACCATTCACAAACACTTGTTGGGGGGGCTGATGCAAAATCATTTCATCGCAAAAATATTTCAGGCCCCCCCCCCTTTTTCAGACCTCAAAAATTTCAGGGCCTCCCATTTTGACATAGTATACACTCAATTTTCCCAGGAAAATTTGTGGTCATTTTTTCAGGCCCCCCTTTTTTTTTTAAAGCATTTTCTTTTTTTCACAAATGGTCAGTTTCAGGTCTGAGTAAAGATGTAGGGTAAAATATGCAATTATTATAAAAGGTGTTGATAATGTCAAATTAATTTAGTGAAGCATGTAATGGGTAGTTTAATCCACTATGAAAGCGCTTGGCAATTGGCATGGTTGGTAAAGTGATGGCACAATATAATTAGTGTTCTAGAATTTGACAGCCATGGAATGTATGCATGTGGACAGTTGATTAATCAGTCTTTTGTATGGTAAATTGTTTTGCAATCAATGAAATACATTTTATATTTTATGAGGGATGTGAAAATGATAATCATGTCATATGTAACATTGATTTGTCAAAATTAAAATAGTACATGTACCTTGAAATTAAGACGAAAATGTGTAAACCGCCATATGATCGATATCATCACCAATGACTTCCATCATTGACTTTTTTCGTGTAGTTATTATTATCATCATAATCCTTGTCATGTTGATAGTTTATACTATCATGTCCATCATTGTCATCAGCAGCAGCAGCATCGGCACTATTAGCATTTTGGATCAAAGGTGATAAAACGAACAAAAATGAATTGTAAGATATTGGTGTCTTGAATCATTCGTATTAATTTGTGTTCACTTTTGATGAAAAAGGATGAGAATAGTGCTGCTGCAGCTGATAATCATGATGATGATGGAATAGTATCTCCTTTAAAGTTCAAAATTGTTGCATATAAATTGATGACCCTTTATTAAAAACTTCACCACAAATACAGCAATTCTAAATCTGCCAGCATCATAAGATGTTCATCTACATGCAAAGGATCAATGTTATTATAAGACCACATCGCCATGTCATCTTTACAAATATTTTGAAGTATGCATTAGCTTACTGAAATTTCAAGACCTCATCCCATGAGTAAATATTAGGCTATTCCGATTGAAATCCATACACCCCTATGGAAGACATGACCTTAATCTCCCACACAGGGGGTAAAAATGTAGATTTCAAATGGAGTCACCCATTCAGGTAAGCTCGATTTGAAATTCACACTCCATGTATGGGAGATTAATTAAGGACATGTCTTCCATTTGGGGAGTATGGGTTTCAAGTAGAATAGCCATGATACATATCCTACCTACAACAGGTCTTTGCCGCATGTCACATGTTGATATACGAGTTATATGAAATGGATGATATTGGCAGATCTATCAAAGTCGTCAGGTATTGATGGGTTCACACAGAAAATTGAATCAGATGCCACTGATCAAATTAGTTTGGGTTTAAGGTGATGATACGTATAAATTTTATTTTGTTTTAAGGTGAAACTGTACATTCACTTACAAATTTATCTTTTCCTGCATAAGTCTAGACATTATCAAGGTTTAATTTCTAAGAATTTCTGAATTTACATTCTTGATCATTCTTGTGGTGCTAACCAAATAAGTGTTTTTCAATGTCATGGGACTTCAAGTTCAGTAATAGGCAATTCAAGCCAGGGGGCCACATCAAACAATTTTGGTGGGTATGTTCCCCTGGAATTTTGAGGTGATGGGTCTTTGGGAGCTGACAGTGTACCAGTAAAAGGGGATCTTTCGGAGCTGCGAACAAGTAAAAATAAGGACTTTTGGAGCTGCGAACAGTCTAAATCAAGGGTCTTTCGTGGCTTACTGGTTAAAAATCGCTTTAAAAAAACCAGAAATATGAGGAATGAGCAGACTCAGTACACCGATCGATCTTACCGCTTCGATGTTGATTAAGATACTTCTTGCATCGATCCCGAGATGCGGAAAAACCAATAGTCATTTTGTCCCACATAAATGAATAAATAACAAAAACCCGATCCCCGGTGGACTCACCCAAAAGGTGACGCCACACCATCTGATCGCCCTTATCCTCCTTGGTCTCCGACTGACACAGACGTGCCTATCGATTGTTCATAGCACTGTGTATCATTTTCTCGACCAAGGCGAGATATACGGTTGTAGTTTCACACCTTAGGTAAAACCAAACCGGTATTGTTCGGCTGAGGATAGTTTTGACGGCATTTTCTAGCGAAAAAGTGACAAAAAACAATCCAAAACTTAGCTACATATCGTGCCTCCGTTTGTATACGGGACACACGAGCAATTCAAAATGGCCGCTCGTTGACGCCATTCATTTTGTTTCCCACGTAAAACAACCATTGCAGCCTGTAAGTTACAATAGATGTTTGTACATACACATTGTATTTCATGTACGGTAGGTTATTGTTGCTTTGTTAGGGTGATTACTCTATCGTTATGTCTTCATTACCGTCCGATAAGACGAGTTAATCAGATATTCATACGGTGGGGATTGGTAGGGACCCGTCTGACATTTTAGTAATAAAGTTAGCCAGTCCTTACTTTACCACTAACGTTAGCGACCAGCCTCCGTGCTCAGGTTTGCTTACTGGGCTTGAGTCGCGTGTTGGGGGGGGGGGGTAGTGCCCCCCCTCCCTTTTCTCCTCGCTTCGCCTCGGCCCTGTCGGGCTTGCCCTTCCCTGGTGACGGAGTGGGGCCCACACCCGCTCTGTTTCACCCACAGAGAGTGCTCACGATCTTCTAGATGTCTTTCTTTTGCTTAGGACTCTCCGAGTTCCAGCTTGACGATTGGGATAGCTCCGTCATCGCCATAAGACGAAGAAGAAATCTACCAAGGGCACTGGTAAGGTCGACACGGTGGATTCTGCTGTGACAGCCCCTATGGGTCATGGCAGGTCTGCTTAAGGGGGCTCCGGTCCCCGGACAAGCAGGCGGTTCCTTCGGGGACTGCTAGTGCGTCCAAAGGCTCAGCAGCCAGCGAAAGCACTGACTATACGTCGGAGCAAAGTAGCAGGCAGCAGAGCGGTAACCACCAGCGAAAACCCTAGCGGGTTTTGCAGCAGGAGGATACCAGTCGATCACGGTAGATTCTGCTGTGACAGCCCCTATGGGTCATGGCAGGTCTGCTTAAGGGGCTCCGGTCCCCGGACAAGCAGGCGGTTCCTTCGGGGACTGCTAAGCGGCTCAAAGGCTCAGCAGCCAGCGAAAGCACTGACTATACGTCAGAGCAAAGTAGCAGGCAGCAGAGCGGTAACCACCAGCGAAAACCCTAGCGGGTTTTGTAGCAGGAGGATACCAGTCCTCTAGCGAAAATCCTCACGGGTTTTTAGCAGGAGGACACCCGTCTGTTGCAGGCATATCTACGGGCTTAAACAGCCACAGTAGTAGCCAGCGACGGGCAGCATGCAAGGGTACCCGGGCTTGCCTGGGTTGAACCCTAGCATGCATGGGTTCAGCAGAGACGATACCGCGGCTAACGCTGTGGGTGTAGTCTTAGCAGAACCAACTGGGGTTGTCACACGGCAGCGTTCCATGGCGGGACCGCCGAGTGATACCCTGGGCCCTAGAATAGCTGCTGGCTGTCCACAGGGACTGGCTGGCGATTATTCAGGGGTTGGGCTCGCAGTCTCTCACGGGACAGCGACCCAGGTGCATTCGGTGGCAGCTACAAAGACGAGCTACGGCTTGACTTCAGTGGTAGCCGCTATGCACCCGCCCATAGCTGCCGTGAGTGGTCCGCCACACACAGCGACCTTAGGCGAAGCTCTAGAGGGTAGAGTAAGTAGCTTGAACAGCCTAGCTGATCAACAACCCACTTATGTCCTCGAGAGCCAGCGGAGCGTGGGTGATCCATTATCGCAATGGGTCAATTACCCTCTCTTGATCGATCACTGTCAAATCAACAGAGCATAGCTCCATTGATTGACACTGCCTATTCAGGTGGCGAGGTGATTGATCGGGGGTATGCACGCTCAGCTACCCGTGGTACTAGGCAAGCTCCCTCTAGCCAAGGGACAGCCGGTATAGCGGGTACCCATACACGGCTTGATCCCCTTGCGGGGAACGCAGTGAGGCATGGGTACAGTGGTACACAGCCGGGAGCCCTCACGGGCACCTACGCTGGAACCACGCATACAGCGGTACACAGCCGGAACCCTCACGGGTACCCATGCTAGTACCGCGCCGGTACCACGCCAGCACACAGCTTGATCCCCAAACAGGGAACGCAGTGTGGCGAGGGTACAGCGGTCCACAGTTGGGAACCTCACGGTACCCACGCTGATACCGCGCACCGGTACCGCAGCACCGCTTTAGTCGCCACAGTCTCTGTGGCAACAAGGGGGGGGGGAGGCGGTGCTGGTACTGCAGTACCATGGGGTTACCCTGGTGGCGGATCCTCTCAGGGTCAGCTGCCGGCTGGGTATGCTCCGTGGTACCCGCCGCAGGGTGTTTCTTCCACGGCCTAGCACCGTGGCAAGTGTCGCCTAGCGATGGCCACGCAGTACCAACATCAGCTGTTGACCAGGCCAGCCGGCATGGGGCTAACCCAGATCTTGATCAGGGTAGGCCCCGTGCTGCTAGCGCTAGGACGACGGCTGCGGGAGCATGCGGACCCAGTGGTGCCATGGCGGATACCTCAGGGTCTTGCGGGAGTACTCCCTCTTCTGCTGGCAGGTAGTCGGCGAGCCACACAGTGGTTATGCCTTCTTACCCGCTTTCAGATGCCCGTCCTCAGTTACCGTCATCATCGGAGCATGATACGGATACTGTGGGCGAGGGAAAGGAGTCGGAAGCTGAGTCCGGTAGTGACATCACTACAATCTCCTTCCCCGCTGCCCCGCGAGGGGAGCAACAGCACTGATCTTCCTCCGGACACCCCCTAAGGGAGAGTCCATGGAGGAGGACCAGGGGATCCTTTCAGTAGGATGCTCAGCTGCTGCTTCCTCACAGGGGACGCCTGCACTCTCATTCCCGGCAAACCTCACGGGTAGATATCGTGGGGCTGTCAAGCTCAGTAGAGCTATGGCGCCGCGTGCTTGCACGCTTCCGCTGCGTGTAACGCGGGAGGACCACGGGACCTACCTGAGGGGATCCGAGAGGGACCCAGATGTCGCAAGCGTATCACGCTCAGACAACATCTGAGCTCTTCCGAGGTGAGCCTATTAGCGGTGCTAACAGCTGGCCTCAACGAGAGCTCCATGGGCCTAGCCCATAGGGTGTCCACTCAGCGCCGGGGGGGGGGGCCTGCCACTCCAATCGCTCAACGCGATGGAAAGGCAGAGTCCTTTTTCTTTGGATGCTTCTGCGCTACGGTGGAGGACCGTGCAAAGAAGCTACCAACGGAGCACTCTGAAGAAGTCGGAAACTGCCCTTACCATGGGTAGGAGCTCCGACTTCAGCAGGCCGTGCACCACCAACAGTACCCGAGCCCACTACCTCTGCAGCACCCATTTCTGGGAGGCGCAAGGGTAGCACAGGAACAGCTGGCAAGCCCCGAAGAAGAGCAAACGCTCTTCCAAGGGAAGCTAGGCAGAGCATTCCTGGGGGCTCAGCGGTTTTTCCACAGGGGATCTCCCAGTGGACTGAACGCTTATGGCTTTCGCCCAGAGGTGGGAAACCATCTCTTTGAGCGCCTGGGTATGGTCAGTGGTGAGTGGGGGTTACAGACTGGCAACCCAGTCTCCCCACATTCGCCTGCACATTCCAGAGGTCTCACAGTAGTGCCGTCAGACGGCCCCCAGCGTCGGGCACTACTGACAGGGATCACACAGCTTCTCACGAAGCGGGCGATTGTCCCGGTCTACGCCCCGTTCTACGGGTGATCTTGGAGCCATTGGCTCCAAGGAAGACCAGCGACAGGAGCCCCATCCGAACCGCAGGCTGTTGAACAAGTTCTTCAGGCCCAAGAGGTTCAGAATGGGGACTCTCGCCTCGGTGCTAGCCTGCCCCATCAGGGGTATGGGAACAGCATCGCTAGATCTCTCGGACGCCTATCTGCATATGCCAATCGCCTCTCAAGATCGGAGGCATCTGCGCTTCTAGGTACAGGATCAAAATTACCAGTTTTGATACCGCCATCCGCCTGTCCATCTCTCCCAGGGTGTTTACACTCTTGGTCAGAGCGGTGGCAGCGTACCTGAAGCACAGGGGTGTCAACATCAGTTGCTACCTGGACGTTTGGCTCATATCCGGACGCACTCCACTGAAGACTACGGGTCTCATGGGGTTGATAGTCCGTGGGTGCGGGACCCTGGATTTTTGATCAGCTCAAAAAAGTCCAGCGTGGTCCCGACGCGAACACCACTATTTGTAGGGGCTCAGATCACCCTCACGGAGGGGTTCATGGTGCTCTCACCCGGCGGGTGACGAACATGGTGCGGTGTGCCTGACTCTTGGCGAGTCTCGGCAAAACCGCTGTGGCATGGATGAAGGTGGTAGGCCTAATGGCCAGTATGGTAGACCTCGTACTGTACTGCCGCTTCTCGTTAGGCTTACCCAACTACACCTTCTAGCCTGCTTGCAGGCCCAGTCGTCACCAATATCCCTCGCGGTTCCGTTGTCGGAGATCGCGCGAGAGGAACTCTGGTGGTGGACCCATCAGCCCAATTTGACCCAGGGTGTCAGGTTTTCCTGCACCCCCGGTATGTCACGTAGTGACGACCATAGCGTCAAAACGGGGCTGGGGGTCCACATCCACGGAGACTCCGTCTCGGGCCTATGGGGGCCATAGAGACAGAGTTTCACATCAACCTCCCTCGCTTACGAGGAGGTGATCGTGGAATCACTTACCGTTGTCCTGACGGATAACACAACCGTGGTAGCCTACCCCAACAGACAAGGGGACTCCGGGCCACCACGATTGAGCCTGCATGCACGACACCTGATAGGGTGGTGCAAGTTCAGGCAGATTACGATGAGAGCGATACACATCGCGGGCGTCACCAGCATCCTCGCGCACAATCTGTCACGAGGAAGGGTGTCGGGACCAGCAGAATGGTCCCTTGCTCAGCAGGTCGCTCAGACGATCTTCAAGGGGATGTTCCACCCCTCGAAAAGATCTGTTCGCATCTCATCGCAATCATCCACTGCCGGTGTACTGCTCAAGGGTCGCGGACCCCAAGCATTCACCGTGGGCGCTCTGTCCATAGACTGGGGAGGATGACAGCTTATGCAGTCCCTCCGATCTCACTACTCATGAGGGTGGTGGCCAAGATCGGGTGGGAAGACTGCATTGTCATTCTGCTAGCGGCAAGGCCGCTGGCACTCCCCGAGGTACCAGATCTACTCCGGATGCCCGGAGCAGGTACCCAGTCTATCACTAGAGCACCTGCAGTTAGCTGCATGGCCCTTACCAGGGAACGCGCAGCGGAGGGATACTTTTCATCAGAAGCTGTTTTTCTCATCGCCGGGGCTGGGCGGAAGTCTACCCTCCGTGCGTATAGCCAGAGTCTGGCTCCATACTACGCTTGGTGCAATGAGACAAATAGCTCTCCGCTAGAAACCTCTGTGCTGCTAGTTCCGGAGTTTCTGACAGAAAAGTTCCAAGCAAGACTTCAGCGGGCCACTGGGGCCAGCTATAAGTCAGCTGTCCTCTCCATTCACCGAGGTTTCGAGGCGGGTTAGACTATCATAGCCGATGGTTACCTTATTAGTCTACGCCTCGACGGTATGTTCAACGAGAGACCACCAAAAAGGAAAGTGATCCTCATAGGGATCCCAACACAGTCTTAGATTACTTTAAGGGTCACCCTTTTGACCTTCCGTCCAAAGCGGCGCTTAAATACGTAACTCTCAAGATGGCTTTCCGGTTTGGCGTTGGCTTCGGGACGGCGGTGCTGAGTTGCACACGGTCTCGAGGTTAGCTTCCGTGTTCACAAACACTGGAGCGACACTGTTTCGGCGCTCTGTTCTCGTGGCGACGAACGGGCGCGGTGCATACCGACATTCGTCCCTCTCCAATCCCCAGGGTTGGGCAAGGTTCGGCTGAAGCCAAAGATAGGCTGGGGTGTCCGATAAGGCGCTGCAGCACTATTTCTTCCGAACACAAGCCTTGCGAGGGACTCACGACCGCATTCATCACCCTTACAGAGCCTTTCGGTCCAGCCGCTGTCGCAATGGCTGGTCCAGGTGTTGGTGGAGTCCCACGACCCACTCGACACGAGCTATCTCATCATCTTGGGTATACCGTTCGGTTGTCCCTTGAGGAGATCTAGCAGGCGGTGTCCCGAAGCCACCTTCGCCTTCTCTTCGATACTTCCGCCACGTTAGTAATCAGAGACGGGCGGGAGGTTTACCGGGACATTGTTCGGCGATCATAATACGGTGGTGTACGGGTACCAGGTTTTCAGACTATACAGAATACTCAGCATGGTAAGAACCAGTGTCGCTATTCTTAACCACCAAACTTATTAAGTAAGGAGGTTTATGTCTGTGATCGCGTGGTCTTTTTTGTTTTCCCGACCGTTGGGGGAAAATATTTTCTGACCTCGCGAAAACCATCGTTACCGCTCCCGATCCCTGATCAGATGCTGACCAATCTTGTACCTCCATCCGTCGGTTACTTGCTAGATCGATCTTTCAGATGTTGATGCAAGAAGTATCTTAATCAACATCGGAACGGTAAGATCGACCGGTGTACTGAGTCTAGTGCCAAACAGAAATGTTTGGTAGACTCATAACCGTGCGATCTTACCTTTCCGATGTTGATTATCCCAGACCCCGCCACCCCCTACAAGTTTGGTCCGGTAGGGATCCCAAGTCGGATAAGGGACGATCAGATGGTGTGGCGTCACCTTTTGGGTGAGTCCACCGGGGATCGGGGTTTTTGTTATTTATTCATTTATGTGGGACAAAATGACTATTGGTTTTTCCGCATCTCGGGATCGATGCAAGAAGTATCTTAATCAACATCGGAAAGGTAAGATCGCACCGGTTATGAGTCTACCAAACATTTCTGTTTGGGACTAATTTTGGGGTCTTTTAGAGCTGAAATTGTCAAAATCAAGGGTCTTTCGGAGCTCTACTTTGGTCAAATATAGAGGGTCTTTTACAGCTGCGAAATCAAAAAAGGGGGGTCTTTCCAGGGGAACATACCCATATGGTCATTTGTGTTAAGTGCCCTCCCCCGGGATTCAAGCATTCATTTACGTAAGCATTACTGAATGAAATAAATTATTAATACTGTTTTTGAAAAAAGTGTTGACAAGTTTGATCATGTAATAATAATAATAATAATAAGACATTTATTAAGAGCGCACTATTGCACACGAAGCGGCCTCTAGGCGCCGAAATACATAATACAGCATTTATAAAAACTTATCAATATACAAAATATGAATTTAACTAATCATTTTGAGTAGTGTAGTTCTGTGATTTTAGTACCATTTTCATAGTCATGCATGCCAGGTCATGTGTTTCTGAATAATGGACCACTGTGAAATGCTGAAACTAACTGTTTTCAGCGCATCTGACATATTGGCTGTCATCACAGAACTCAGGCTGTCATGATGTGAACAATGTCCAATGAAGTTAAAGCCGTACAACAATATACAATATTTATCCAGGCAATTGAATTTGATATAGATTTTATTTACAGTACTGTAAAATAATCAAGAAGTAAGCTGAATGTTCCGCGATAATTTAAGTGTTTTTTTAAACCTGATTTGTTTGGCATCATGTTTGCAATGTCCCAACGTTCACTAAGTTGCCATCTTTTCAAAGCTGGCCAATGTTTACAAATTACATGCAGCACTAGAGATGCATGAATAAATTTGAAATCTTTTGAATAAACCATTCAAACGCTGCAACTGAATTCATGAAAACCAATTGAGTGGAGTTGTGTGGCATTACTCTAACTTGATTAATAGTTTCAATTTTTCATTATAATTATGATCAGCATATGTTTGGATCAACATATGTTTGGATCATCTGGTGCTCATTGAACAAAAATATGAATATGCTGTGAATATTTATATATATTTGCACATATGTTGACAATTCTGAAGCTTTTTTTTTAAATTTATAATATCACACAAATCTGTTGTATGTGATCAAGTCACAGTGAATTAGTCCATGTGTAATGTGTACATGTAGAGTGGACATATCTTTTGATTTTATACATAAGTCGAGGGTTGACAAACAGAAGGTCGTAACTCACTTTTGGCCATTTTGAGATTTTGGTACCAAAATAATCTGTAATACCCACAGATTCTTAAAACCATAAAGCCTTTCGCAATCAACTTCCTATTGCATCTATAGCACAATAATACTTGGTCACATTTCAATGCAAAATATTATTTTACTCATTTTTCTCAAAAAGGCACTTTTTGAGTTAAGGCCTTCTGTTTGTCAACCCTCGAAGTAATGGTGCAGTTATGTTCTTTGTTCATTAATCATTATAGTTGATATGATCAAAGTCAGAAAGTAGCAAATTGAAATCTTTAACAGTTATTTTAAAAGAGAAAAACCAAAATAAAAATAAATAATTAAATATTTTGCAATTCTCTACTTTGGACGCGGGCGGGAAACAGGAAACTAAGAATTAATTGTAAAGGGCCTTAAGGGAAAAAAGTTTGCCTCTCAAACCCCATTGATCAGATCAGCACTTTCCGCTTAGTTCAGTTTATTTTATTTTACCATTAAACAAACAACAAATCAATCAGAATTTGTAGGAAGATCAAAAGAGGGCAAGGTTTTTTTCTTCTTTGCTAACTATCATGGTGATGGTAGATACAGTAAATTTTTGTTGAATTACATGACTGGTGACTACCTGCAACAGTAAAACCATTAATCTTTCAAAATGAATAAAATCCACAGCCAAACCTGTACTCTATGCCCTTCTTATTAGAGAGTATAAATTTCACATCTGAAATGTTTGTAATTTAAATTTATTTCACATCTTTTTAAATAAAACCATTTCCATGTTTTTTCTATCTACTGTAGATGGCATTTCTCCTGTATTGTAAATAAATTTTGTTTCAGTTGTTTGCTGTCTACAGTAGATAGCATTCATTGCTTGTATTGCTTGTATTTATGGTACAAGCAATACTTGTTTTGCAGCTATCTGCATTAGATATACCGTATTCGTCCGAGTATAGTCCCATGTTCGAGTATAGTCCCACCCCCATTTTTCCAGAAATTGTTTAAAAAAAAAAAAAAATTTAAAGTTTTTTTTTGGTTTTGAGTGCCCTGGACCTAGACCTAGATGCTAGGATCATTCATGAGTCGACCTAAAAAAAAAAAAAAATTCAAGATGTTTTGTGTTTTTAATATGAAAATTGATAATTTGTATTCATGTCATACTCTATTAATGATTTCAAAATGCATTCAAATTCAATTTTCATATTAAACACAAAACATTTTTTTTTAGGTCAACCATGAATGATCCTAGCATCTAGGTCTAGGTCCAGGGATTACTCAAAACCAAAAAAAAAACACACTTTTTTTTAATTGAGTATAATCCCACCCCCAATTGTGAAAATTTTTCACCTAAAAAGCGGGTGGGACTATACTCGAACCAATCTGATAATATATTCTGACTTGTATAATTTGCAACTGTGTCAACCAGACTCAATGGTTTGCTGTCTTCAGTAGATAGCATTCATCTTAAATAAAAAGACTGTGATAAAGCAGCATCCAGTGGTTTCTTATCTGGTATAGATAGCATAATTATAACCCTAATACCCTCAGGGTGGTTCGGTCAGAGGCCTTACATGTTGCCCGCTCCCACCCCCACCTTGCCTGGCTGAAAGGGAGGCACCCAGGCAGTAGTATTTTGTAGTAAAAGGTTTGGCTTACACCCAATGTACTTTTGCTGTCTACTGTAGATAGCTTTTCATGAGCATACTACATGTACACTGATATACATGTGTTGTTTATAGTTCAGCAACATCTGGTGCATAGCTTTATAAAATATTCATTGCTTTAAATCACTCTCCCCATACATAACTATTTGCAGTATATAGACTACATGGAATACAGTCAGTGCTATCACAGTAAAATAGTTCAGTATGGGTAGTGCTTTTCAAAAATAATGATATGTGTCCAAATTTAGCTTCATATTGAAATGCCAACATTTTTATATGAAGAGCTTGCAATAAAATTTACAGGCCTGGATATTTCACTAATTGATTTGCATAATTAATTGAACAATGATCAATTTTGGTTTGATTTTTTTTTATTCATATATAGAAACCTATGCAGGTATGCAATGTTGTTCTGAAAACTTGTAATTTGTAATTTGACAAGTAATTTGTTCAATGAATATTTGTAGTCATGAACTATGTTGATTTTAGGAAAACAAATTAATGGATACTGACCCCGGATACTGACAAGAGATTGTATCCATAGAGACTTTAAATGTAAATCCTATCTTTACTTCCCAGCAGAGTAATCGTGAATGTTTGGAGACGCTTGTCATGGCATATATATCCATAGACTCAATGTACACTGGTTACTATAGCGACAACTTTGAAAGTGCTTTCACCCCGGTCCACATGACATATCAGGCCTACTACATGTAGGTGAAGTTTCTGATGGAGGGAAGATATAGAAGCAGTTTTAGTAGTAGGGCATAATAGCAGTCATGTAAAATGTAGAAGCAGCAACAGAACTCAAAATCTTGAGGTTTTAGATTCAGATAAACATGAATGGAAAGCCTTTGCAGGTGCACATTTTGTAGAACAAAATACAACATTGATTTATTTTAGTCTAAATCAGTGTGTATATCAAAGTCAGTTCCATTTGGAACTGTTGATCAGCAGTGATTTACAGTATATATGCAGCTGTTTCAAGTGAACAAAACAGATGAAAGATCCAAGTCTAGCAAACTCAAAAATGCCTTATAAAACTGTTTTTAAATAAAAATCCCTTTAAAAGGGAGTACCCAGGCCGTACGGAGGTCACATGACTGCACAACACCCCCCGCCACCCGCCACCCCGGACTGCCCCACCTTGGCTCCACATAGCTGCAAAGAGGTAGGCAGTGTATGCAGTAAGCCTATATAAAACACAGGTCTTCTGATCAGTCAAGAACTTAGAAGGTGGTGATTCAACCAAAGAACTAGTACTCCACAACTGAGCTATGATTGCTGAATAAGTATATGAACTACCTGTACGCTACTACTAGCCATACTGGTACTACATGTAGCCCTCTGACTGCAGTCAGAGAACATCAATCCCCATTATGCCAGACTCAGTACACCGGTCGATCTTACCGTTTCGATGTTGATTAAGATACTTCTTGCATCGATCCCGAGATGCGGAAAAACCAATAGTCATTTTGTCCCACATAAATGAATAAATAACAAAAACCCCGATCCCCGGTGGACTCACCCAAAAGGTGACGTCACACCATATAATCGCCCTTATCCTCCTTGGTCTCCGACTGACACAGAGCGTGCCTATCGATTGTTCATAGCACTGTGTATCAATTTCTCGACCAAAGGCGAGATATACGGTTGTAGTTTCACACCTTAGGTAAAACCAAACCGGTATTGTTCGGCTGAGGATAGTTTTGACGGCATTTTCTAGCGAAAAAGTGACAAAAAACAATCCAAAACTTAGCTACATATCGTGCCTCCGTTTGTATACGGGACACACGAGCAATTCAAAATGGCCGCGTTGGCGCCATTCTTTTTTTGTTTCCCACGTAAAACAACCATTGCAGCCTGTAAGTTACAATAGATGTTTGTACATACACATTGTATTTCATGTACGGTAGGTTATTGTTGCTATGTTAGGGTGATTACTCTATCGTTATGTCTTCATTACCGTCCGATAAGACGAGTTAATCAGATATTCATACGGTGGGGATTGGTAGGGACCCGTCTGACATTTTAGTAATAAAGTTAGCCAGTCCTTACTTTACCACTAACGTTAGCGACCAGCCTCCGTGCTCAGGTTTGCTTACTGGGCTTGAGTCGCGTGTTGGGGGGGTAGTGCCCCCTCCCTTTCTCCTCGCTCGCCTCGGCCCTGTCGGGCTTGCCCTTCCCTGGTGACGGAGTGGGACCCACACCGCTCTGTTTCACCCACAGGAGTGCTCACGATCTTCTAGATGTCTTTCTTTTGCTTAGGACTCTCCGAGTTCCAGCTTGAGCGATTGGGATAGCTCCGTCATCGCCATAAGACGAAGAAGAAATCTACCAAGGGCACTGGTAAGGTCGATCACGGTGGATTCTGCTGTGACAGCCCCTATGGGTCATGGCAGGTCTGCTTAAGGGGCTCCGGTCCCCGGACAAGCAGGTGGTTCCTTCGGGGACTGCTAAGCGCGTCCAAAGGCTCAGCAGCCAGCGAAAGCACTGACTATACGTCGGAGCAAAGTAGCAGGCAGCAGAGCGGTAACCACCAGCGAAAACCCTAGCGGGTTTTGCAGCAGGAGGATACCAGTCGACACGGTAGATTCTGCTGTGACAGCCCCTATGGGTCATGGCAGGTCTGCTTAAGGGGCTCCGGTCCCCGGACAAGCAGGCGGTTCCTTCGGGGACTGCTAAGCGCGTCCAAAGGCTCAGCAGCCAGCGAAAGCACTGACTATACGTCCGGAGCAAAGTAGCAGGCAGCAGAGCGGTAACCACCAGCGAAAACCCTAGCGGGTTTTGTAGCAGGAGGATACCAGTCCTCTAGCGAAAATCCTCACGGGTTTTAGCAGGAGGACACCCGTCTGTTGCAGGCATATCTACGGGCTCAAACAGCCACAGTAGTAGCCAGCGACGGGCAGCATGCATGGGTTCAGCAGAGACGATACCGCGGCTAACGCTGTGGGTGTAGTCTTAGCAGAACCAACTGGGGTTGTCACACGGCAGCGTTCCATGGCGGGACCGCCGAGTGATACCCTGGGCCCTAGAATAGCTGCTGGCTGTCCACAGGGACTGGCTGGCGATTATTCAGGGGTTGGGCTCAGTCTCTCACGGGACAGCGACCCAGGTGCATTCGGTGGCAGCTACAAAGACGAGCTACGGCTTGACTTCAGTGGTAGCCGCTATGCACCCGCCCATAGCTGCCGTGAGTGGTCCGCCACACACAGCGACCTTGGGCGAAGCTCTAGAGGGTAGAGTAAGTAGCTTGAACAGCCTAGCTGATCAACAACCCACTTATGTCCTCGAGAGCCAGCGGAGCGTGGGTGATCCATTATCGTCAATGGGTCAATTACCCTCTCTTGATCGATCACTGTCAAATCAACAGAGCATAGCTCCATTGATTGACACTGCCTATTCAGGTGGCGAGGTGATTGATCGGGGGTATGCACGCTCCGCTACCCGTGGTACTAGGCAAGCTCCCTCTAGCCAAGGGACAGCCGGTATCGCGGGGTACCCATGCACACGGCTTGATCCTTGCGGGGAACGGTGAGGCATGGGTACAGTGGTACACAGCCGGGAGCCCTCACGGGCACCTACGCTGGAACCACGCATACAGCGGTACACAGCCGGGAACCCTTACGGGTACCCATGCTAGTACCGCGCCGGTACCACGCCAGCACACAGCTTGATCCCCCAAACAGGGAACGCAGTGTGGCGAGGGTACAGCGGTCCACAGTTGGCAACCCTCACGGGTACCCACGCTGATACCGCACCGGTACCGCAGCACCCGCCTTAGTCGCCACAGTCTCTGTGGCAACAAGGGGGGGAGGCGGTGCTGGTACTGCAGTACCATGGGGTTACCCTGGTGGCGGATCCTTTCAGGGTCAGCTGCCGGCTGGGTATGCCCGTGGTACCCGCCGCAGGGTGTTTCTTCCACGGCCTAGCACCGTGGCAAGTGTCGCCTAGCGATGGCCACGCAGTACCAACATCAGCTGTTGACCAGGCCAGCCGGCATGGGGCTAACCCAGATCTTGATCAGGGTAGGCCCGTGCTGCTAAGCGCTAGGACGACGGCTGCGAGAGCATGCGGACCCAGTGGTGCCATGGCGGATACCTCAGGGTCTAGCGGGAGTCCTCCCTCTTCTGCTGGCAGGTAGTCGGCGAGCCACACAGTGGTTATGCCTTCTTACCCGTTTTCAGATGCCCGTCCTCAGTTACCGTCATCATCGGAGCATGATCACGGATACTGTGGGCGAGGAAAGGAGTCGGAAGCTGAGGTAGTGACATCACTACAATCTCCTGCCCGCGAGGACCCGGCGAGGGGAGCAACAGCACTGACCTTCCTCCGGACACCCCCTAAGGGGGAGTCCATGGAGGAGGACCAGGGGATCCTTTCAGTAGGATGCTCAGCTGCTGCTTCCTCACAGGGGCGCCTGCACTCTCATTCCCGGCAAACCTCACGGGTAGATATCGTGGGGCTGTCGAGCTCAGTAGAGCTATGGCGCCGCGTGCTTGCACGCTTCTCTGCGTGTAACGCGGAGGACCACGGGACCTACCTGAGGGGATCCGAGAGGGACCCAGATGTCGTCAAGCGTATCACGCTCAGACAACATCTGAGCTCTTCCTTGAGGTGAGCCTATTAGCGGTGCTAACAGCTAGCCTCAACGAGAGCTCCATGGGCCTAGCCCATAGGGTGTCCACTCAGCGCCGGGGGTGGGGCCTGCCACTCCAATCGCTCAGCGATGGAAAGGCAGGGTCCTTTTTCTCTTTGGATGCTTTTGCGCTCGGTGGAGGACCGTGCAAAGAAGCTACCAACGGAGCACTCTGAAGAAGTCGGAAACTGCCCTTACCATGGGTAGGAGCTCCGACTTCAGCAGGCCGATGCACCACCAACAGTACCCGAGCCCACTACCTCTGCAGCACCCATTTCTGGGAGGCGCAAGGGTAGCACAGGAACAGCTGGCAAGCCCGAAGAAGAGCAAACGCTCTTCCAAGGGAAGCTAGGCAGAGCATTCCTGGGGGCTCAGCGGTTTTTCCACAGGGGATCTCCCAGTGGGCGACCGCTTATGGCTTTCGCCCAGAGGTGGGAAACCATCTCTTTGAGCGCCTGGGTATGGTCAGTGGTGAGTGGGGGTTACAGACTGGCAACCCAGTCTCCCCACATTCGCCTGCACATTTCAGAGGTCCACAGTAGTGCCGTCAGACGGCCCCCCGCGTCGGGCACTACTGACAGGGATCACACAGCTTCTCCGAAGCGGGCGATTGTCCCGTCTACCCCCGTTCTCTACGGGTGATCTTGGAGCCATTGGCTCCAAGGAAGACCGGCGACAGAGCCCCATCCGGAACCGCAGGCTGTTGAACAAGTTCTTCAGGCCCAAGAGGTTCAGAATGGGGACTCTCGCCTCGGTGCTAGCCTGCCCCATCAGGGGTATGGGAACAACATCGCGAGATCTCTCGGGCGCCTATCTGCATATGCCAATCGCCTCTCAAGATCGGAGGCATCTGCGCTTCTAGGTACAGGATCAAAATTACCAGTTTGATACCGGCCGTCCGGCCTGTCCCTCTCTACCAGGGTGTTTACACTCCTGGTCAGAGCGATGGCAGCGTACCTGAAGCACAGGGGTGTCAACATCAGTTGCTACCTGGACGTTTGGCTCATATACGGACACACTCCACTGAAGACTACGGGTCTCATGGGGTTGATAGTCCGTAGAGTGCGGGACCCTGGATTTCTTGAGCAGCTCAAAAAAGTCCAGCGTGGTCCCGACGCAGACACCACTATTTGTAGGGGCTCAGATCACCCTCACGGAGGGGTTCATGGTGCTCTCACCCGGCGGGTGATTTAAACATGGTGCGGTGTGCCTGACTCTTGGCGAGTCTCGGGCAAAACCCGCTGTGGCATGGATGAAGGTGGTAGGCCTAATGGCCAGTATGGTAGACCTCGTACTGTACTGCCGTTTCTCGTTAGGCTTACCCAACTACACCTTCTAGCCTGCTTGCAGGCCCAGTCGTCACCCCATATCCCCCGCGGTTCCGTTGTCGGAGACCGCGCGAGAGGAACTCTGGTGGTGGACCCATCAGCCCAATTTGACCCAGGGTCTCAGGTTTCCTGCAGCCCCGGTGCGCCCCGTAGCGACGACCACAGCGTCAAACCGGGGCGGAGGGGTCCACATCCACGGAGACTCCGTCTCGGGCCTATGGGGGCCATAGAGACAGAGTTTCACATCAACCTCCCTCGCTATACGAGGAGGTGATCGTGGAATCACATACCGTTGTCCTGACGGATAACACAACCGTGGTAGCCTACCCCAACAGACAAGGGGACTCCGGGCCACCACGATTGAGCCTGCATGCACGACACCTGATAGGGTGGTGCAAGTTCAGGCAGATTACGATGAGAGCGATACACATCGCGGGCGTCACCAGCATCCTCGCGCACAATCTGTCACGAGGAAGGGTGTCGGGACCAGCAGAATGGTCCCTTGCTCCGCAGGTCGCTCAGAGCGATCTTCAAGGGATGTACCACCCCTCGAAAGATCTGTTCGCATCTCATGGCAATCATCAACTGCCGGTGTACTGCTCAAGGGTCGCGGACCCCCAATCAGTCACCGTGGACGCTCTGTCCATAAACTGGGGAGGGATGACAGCTTATGCAGTCCCTCCGATCTCACTACTCGTGAGGGTGGTGGCCAAGATCGGGTGGGAAGACTGCATTGTCATTCTGCTAGCGGCAAGGCCGCTGGCACTCCCAGTACCAGATCTACTCCGGATGCCCGGAGCGGAGGTACCAGTCTATCACTAGAGCACCTGCAGTTAGCTGCATGGCCCTTACCAGGAGCGCGCAGCGGAGGGATACTTTTCATCAGAAGCTGTTTTTCTCATCGCCGGGGTAGACGGAAGTCTACCTCCGTCACGTATAGCCAGAGTCTGGCTCCATACTACGCTTGGTGCAATGAGACAAATAGCTCTCCCTTAGAGCCTCTGTGCTGCTAGTTCGGAGTTTCTGACAGAAAAGTTCCAAGCAAGACTTCAGCGGGCCACTGGGGCCAGCTATAAGTCAGCTGTCCTCTCCATTCACCGAGGTTTGAGGCGGTCGACTATCATAGCCGATGGTTACCTTATTAGTCTACGCCTCGGCGGTATGTTCAGCAGTGTCCACCAAAAGGAAAGTGGTCCTCCTAAGGGATCCCAACACAGTCTTAGATTACTTTAAGGGTCACCCTTTTGACCTTCCGTCAAAAGCGGCTTAAATCGTAACTCTCAAGATGGCTTTCCGGTTTGGCGTTGGCTTCGGGACGGCGGTGCTGAGTTGCACACGGTCTCGAGGTTAGCTTCCGTGTTCACAAACACTGGAGCGACACTGTTTCGGCGCTCTGTTCTCGTGGCTACGAACGGGCGCGGTGCATACCGACATTCGTCCCTCTCCAATCCCCAGGGTTGGGCAAGGTTCGGCTGAAGCCAAAGATAGGCTGGGGTGTCCGATAAGGCGCTGCAGCACTATTTCTTCCGAACACAAGCCTTGCGAGGGACTCACGACCGCATTCATCACCCTTACA
Organism: Amphiura filiformis; assembly: GCF_039555335.1. NCBI lineage: Eukaryota > Metazoa > Echinodermata > Ophiuroidea > Amphilepidida > Amphiuridae > Amphiura > Amphiura filiformis. The sequence continues at coordinate 13,985,540 of NC_092636.1, forward strand.
GAGCCTTTCGGTCCAGCCGCTGTCGCTATGGCTGGTCCAGGTGTTGGTGGAGTCCGGGGGATCGCGACGGTTTCGCGTCCCACGACCCACTCGACTGAGCTATCTCATCATCTTGGGTATACCGTTCGGTTGTCCCTTGAGGAGATCTAGCAGGCGGTGTCCCGGAAGCCACCTTCGCCCTTCTCTCGATACTTCCGTTTACGTTAGTAATCAGAGACGGGCGGAGGTTTACCGGGACATTGTTCGGCGATCATAATCACGGTGGTGTACGGGTACCAGGTTTTCAGACTATACAGAATACTCAGCATGGTAAGAACCGGTGTCACTATTCTTAACCACCAAACTTATTAAGTAAGGAGGTTTATGTCTGTGATCGCGTGGTCTTTTTGTTTTCCCGACCGTTGGGGAAAATATTTTCTGACCTCGCGAAAACCATCGTTACCCGCTCCCGATCCCTGATCAGATGCCGACCAATCTTGTACCTCCATCCTTCGGTTACTTGCTAGATCGACCTTGCAGATGTTTATGCAAGAAGTATCTTAATCAACATCGAAGCGGTAAGATCGACCGGTGTACTGAGTCTAGTCCCAAACAGAAATGTTTGGTAGACTCATAACCGTGCGATCTTACCTTTCCGATGTTGATTATCCCGACCCCGCCACCCCTACAAGTTTGGTCCGAGTAGGGGATCCCAAGTCGGATAAGGGGCGATCATATGGTGTGGCGTCACCTTTTGGGTGAGTCCACCGGGGATCGGGGTTTTGTTATTTATTCATTTATGTGGGACAAAATGACTATTGGTTTTCCGCATCTCGGGATCGATGCAAGAAGTATCTTAATCAACATCGGAAAGGTAAGATCGCACCGGTTATGAGTCTACCAAACATTTCTGTTTGGGACTAATATGTTTGTATATAAATGTATATGAATGCATGTGGTGTTACTATGCTATAGAACATTTGGCTCAGAGGTCACAGCTAGGATATCAATTTAAAGTAAATGATTTGGTACATGAAGATCAATCAAAACTAATTATGAACTTGAGGCGGCCAGATTTAGTGACCTTCTCTGTCAAACATTGCACAGATTCTCATGTTGAGTATCTGTGATTTTTGTGAGTGAGAATGTTTCACTGGCAAATGCTTAATCAATGCTTAATTATTTTGATAAAAGTAGGCCTATATCAAACAGTCTAAGTGGAATAACTTGTATGATGGGAGCAGGAGGATTTTTTACAATTAATTTAGTGTCCGATTATAATAGCAGACTTTAATAGTAGTAGTTTAATGGTTCCTTCTAATTCAGTCTGTGATGAGAACAACAATGCAATTCAAATCATAGATGTTTAAGAAGTGTGACCTCAGACCAGCCAGCCAGCTAGCCAAGTTCATGAATTAGTGGCCATGGCCATTCACCGGTCAACTTTCATATTGCAACATCATCCCTATATGTCAAAAAATAACTTCATAGGCTACAGAACAGCTGTACGAATAATTGTCATGGGGACTTGAATGAGGTTAATATTCCATCCATTCCCTGGGTAAAGTCAAGCACTACTGAATATAGTTTTATGAATTTTGTCATGGGGAGTGAGGTTAGTTTTTTAGTAGCCGGCAGATCCATTAGATACTCTGCATTATCCTGTAAAATAATTTTAATGAGGACCAAGCAAATGCATTTGGCTACTTCGTTTCAAAGTAGCCAATTTGGGTTCAAAGGACAAGGTCTAAACTGAATGTAATATCACCAGGCTTGGGTGAATATCCTGTAAAATAATTTTAATGAGGACGAAGCAAATGCATTTGGCTACTTCGTTTCAAAGTAGCCAATTTGGGTTCAAAGGACAAGGTCTAAACTGAATGTAATATCACCAGGCTGAAGCCTGGGTGAAAAAATATGGTTATAAAATGTAACTAGTAGCAAATGGTGGTCATAGACCACAAACCTAACTGAGGCATGTTGGTGTTTTGGAGGTATCTAACCCCTGAAAGATGTTCCAAATATGTTCCCCTGGTCATGAGGTTTGTTGTCACCGAGTTTGAGGGTGCAGCATGAATGTGAATATATGGGTTTAATTGTCTATAGTATCAGACAGACAAATAGAAAGTCTGAACAGGGAAGTGCTGGGGGTAACACTAGGCTAGCGGCATTTCCCTGTTCTGAAGATTGAAGGGAGCACTCGTTCGAAATATGAAGTCAGGAAAATTGGATGTGTTTATTTATTTGTTTTAAATAATTTCATGTACCATGAAAGTGTTATAGTTTTTAAGTTTCAAGTTTTTATTTGGAAATTGCTTTTACATCAGTGATGGTCAGTGTTCGAATTTAGGAAAAATAAATGGTTGTCCCACGGACAACCAGATTACAATTTCTGGTTGTCCGTCTAAGTTTTTTGGTTGTCCGTAAGCCTACAAATGTGACTTTTGGCTAGATTTATGGTTGTCCTACGGACAACCGAATCAGTATTTTTGGTTGTCCGGCGACTTTTTTAGTTGTCCCGGGCAACCGGACAACCAAAATTTCGAACACTGGTGATGGTGCATCTATATGATGGTGCATCCAAGACATTAAATATACAAACAAAACTGTATTAACCCTAACACCCAACCCTGCTTTTTGATATGGGAAGTTAAAGAAGATACGATAAAGGAGAAAAGATGAACAAAGAAGTCACTTGGCACCCCCGGATTCGAACCAGTATACCCCCCCCCCACCATGCCAAGTACACGATCACGGACCGGTAGCTACACAGGTAACGCTGCCCCGGGCAGCAATTCTTTGAGCATTTAACGCTTAGGGTGACAAGCAAAATGTACAAATAAATAATCGAAAGTGAGAAAGATATAACAACCACATACCCTTAAAAATGTTGTTTATCTATTAACAAGTCCCAGAGAAAAGCTTATCACCCAGCACTTATTATGGTGTAAGCATCAAATATCACAGGGCTCACTGTAAAAGCTGATCAGAAAAGGTAGTCAGAAAAGGTGGTCAGAAAAGGTGGTCAGGTTATGGAAATTCCCATAAAATATGAAGGTTTACAATTACAGCTTGTTTCTACATCACGACCTATCTCTTCCCATTTCCATGGGTCATCCCTTCAATCATTCCTCTCATATAATTCCAGTAACGATATTCAATGTGTAAAATTTGACATTTTCATGCTCTATTGATATTGATTTTTGTGCTTTTCACCTTTTTAAAAAAGGACAAAAGTCTGAAGTTTTTTTTTCTAAATTAGCAAATAAAATAAAAACAAACATGTTTGAAATTGTACAAAAATTAATCATGCAACAATAACATTTTCTGTAATCTTCATAAAATTTTTGGAGCAGATCAAATCAGATGTATCCAATATGTTGACATTACAAGTATCATAATTTTATATCAGCCTAGAATTTTATGTATGATGTGAATGATTCCAGGTGACTGTGACATTTACATTAATATTGAATCCAAATGTGTTTAATAGACAAAACCTTGTGGAAAAGCCACCAAAGATGTCATAAATTGATATAAGTCGTGTTCACATTGTCGGACGTACGCCCGGTGGAACTTGATCGGCGTAAGTTGCTAGGAGTAGCGGTAAACGCTGCTAGGAGTAGGTGCAGTGTGAACGATGGTCAGCGTAAGTTCCGCCAGGCGTAGGTCTGACGATTTACTCCTGACAAAAATCAGGAGTAGCGAGCTGGGTGTAACCTCCGCCAGGCGTAAGTTGCAATATGAACGCTGCTACTCCTGGCACCCGGTGTAAGTATGACCTTTTGTTGGTCGGAACTAAGAAATTACATATTGCGTGGTTGATAAAGGTCACAGAAACACCGGAAGTGGTAGCCAATTTTAAGCCGACCAGAAGTGAATGCTTGCAATTGGTGGAACTTATTGGCGTAGTGCTAGGAGTAGGCTAGGTGTGGACACGCGGTAGGAGTTGGGAAAATATTTGTGGAATTTTGATCAATGTTAGCGTAAGTTTACGCCGGGTGTAACTCAAAATGTGAACACGACTATAGATGGAGAGCATCCTCTCTTGAAAATGTGCATGTATATCTAATAAAGTGCGCAGAAATGTCACAAAGGCGTAAACAGAATTTTATGATTGGCCGGCATAACATTAACTTATCAGGAAAAATTGTATCCTCAACCTGACTGTATTTTTTTTTAACGTAGCAGGAATAAAATATTTGGTATTATTTAGAAAACCAAGACATTGTTGTATGCATAGTGTGTGTATGTTTGTACAACTACATTACCGTAAAAGTTCGCCTAATGGCGCACCTGGGCTCCTTTTTGTCTAGGGGTATATTTCATGTACAAATATAGATCTCCCTCGATCCTTTAAAAATCCCAACAAGAATTAAGGGTTGGTGCCCTTATTTACTGGTGGTATTTTTATGGGAGGACACTTTTAGTTTGTGTCTAAAATTGCAGTTATGTCTAGGGAAACCATAGACTTCTCCGTAGTCCACTTGCCAATTGTGCACTACTCTGGCTATTACATTAAGCTTAAAACTCTGATTTAATTAATGAGTGCACAATTGATAGATTTTCACAACTGATCTTTTCAGTCACCGTCGCCCTCTGTTTGTTAGCTTCCCAAGTGGACTACTGACTTTGCCTTTTGAGAGTTAGGCCAATTTCTGGCCTAACTAAAATTGGTGATGATGTAATGCATCTTTAAAATGAATCTGGCTTGTGATTGGTCGCCCGATCTCAAGTATTGTTTAAATCCTCCAGACGCGTACTGGTACCATTATAACTATACATGGTACACAACTATCTAGGGAATGCGGCGCTTTTGTGCTGGTGGATGAACGTATGCATCTAGCGCGTATTGTACCACCATGCTTAGTCTTGTGGTTAGATTTTATTGATAAACAAGTATGATTGACAGTGTGTGAGTCCCGGGGTAAGTTCTGCTTAAAAGTGAAAGTCCATAGTCGGTTTTTCGGATAATAAACTGGCAGATTCTAAAATTAGAATTGTTCAGTATTGAAGTGTCATTATAATTATGCCATTATGATATGTTGCATTCAATAATATAAGCCTACGTAGGGCCTATACTTTACTTTTACTGTCACAAATATAAGTATATAGCCTAAACTTTTTCATAACCATTTTATACTAGTATTTTGATGTAGGCCTACTAAATATCAGTATAATTTCGAGTTCAACTGAATGCGTTCATCATGATTAATAACATTTTTATTTATCAAAAATCGACTATGGCATAGTCTAGGGAAACCATAGCGCCATTAGGCAAACGTTTACGGTATATTGTATGTGTTTTGTCACAGTAGCCACTATCTCACCTTTGGCACTCTACTTGCAGCTTCACCGCTCATCACTCTTGTTTTCGATTCACTGTTTGGCAACTCAATGTCGAGAAAAAGCCCCCCGGATCACAAGTATCACAACTGGCTTGGGCACAATCGTTATATAGAATGCAAGGGATCAGGAAGTAGGTTACAGGTATCAACCCCTAGTTGGGTTTTTTGCTCTTTTTATGATGAAAAGCATATTTGTTGTTAAAAAAAATTGTACTGGCCAGCGCCAACCCTGGTGTGTGTCACTGTACTAATTTTAGCTTGTTCGAGGAGCAAACTGCCCATCCCAAATGACAGGTGGACAGGCAGGGACTGTCTTTTGGAATTTGCAGGAGAGCATTAAATAGCTCTTCTGGAGCCTTCAAGGAGAGCTGTTTAGAGCATTTACAATAGAATGTAAGGAGAGAATGGTCAACAAAGGAGAGCTAAAAATCACTCTTCTGTAGCCCCGGGAGGAGAGCAGTAGAGAGCGATTGCTCTCGCTCTCTTCAATAGGCAGTCCCTGGACAGGTGGCTAGGGACTGTTACATGTATTAAGACCCTCAATCCCGCGCGAAAAGCTTGGGACAGTTTGTTGATTTTACGCATCCCCACTCCCCTTATTCAATGTTGAAGTACAACATTAGTATCATAAATATGACCATATCTCCTAAACGCGTTGTTCGATTTTGATCATTCTTTCAGCTATGAATAGATTAATAAATTTGCCATCTTTTTATATACACGGTTTTATAAACTTGTCAATCCTTTTATTTTTAATATAAAGATATATGCAAATTCACGTTATCAATATTAGGACAGTTTGTTTATTTCACGCATCCCCGCTCCCCTTATTCAATGCATCCCCGCTCCCCTTATTCAATGTTGAATGGTGAAAAATAGTGGAAAGTGGTTGAGCTCAATCTGTGCTCCAACATTGTTTCGGGGGGCGAGGGGGAGAGGAGTAAACAAATACATAACATGACCTATGAAACCTATCATGTATTTTCAGCGTCATGTTCAATTCACAGGAATTTGATCTTTCAAACATCATCTGTCCCAACGATTTTCGCACAGGATTGCTGATAATCCAGTCTTGACTTTGTTTAAACTTGTATATGATGTTCTCATGGTTATGAATTCGATAGCCTTGCACAAAAACAAAAGTGTGTGCTTTTACCCTACCTTCATTTTTACCATCTGCATGGTTTATTATTAGTCAGCTTAATTGCCTAAATCTGATTTTTTTTTAATGCATTTTATAGCGCCTTTGTTTAGAAAATTACTGATTGTCCTTTTCAAGGGTTTTCTAAAATTACGGAAAGAAATTAGAGACAATTTTGTTTTCTTTTTACTGGCAATGGTAAAGAAACATATAGGATACAAATGTTATTTTTCAGGAAAGCAAGTTCTGTCTACATAATGACTCTAGATGTTGGATTCATCCACTGGCAGCTCATGAATAATGCCTATGATTAGATACAAAACCACATTGTATATATACAAGCATATGGCACCATTTTCCTTGAGCAGGAAACTCTTATAAAGTGAAACCTTGGGAAAAGATGTCATCTTTATTCATGTAAAAAGATTAACAACATTGAGAATTGTATACATGCATCCTATTATGAATCAGATCCACACACAAACATGTGCATCGATGTTTACAAATGTATAAGAGAGTTATATGGTTGAATTTAGAATTTAATGGCAAAATGGTTTTATTGCGACAGACACACAAAAATCCTGCTGGTTAAAGCAATTTAATGCTATACCCTGCTATAACAATTACTTTTATTAAAAGGCATAATGTGTGATTTGTGTTATTTTTTCAAACCAGATATTTTGGCATATTTTGCAATGTTTACACGTGTCCATCTTACATAATCAGAATCATACAAATTTGTTGTGCTTAATTGTTGCAGGACAACAGAGCAATTTTAACACAAAGAAGGGGGAATTGGCTGGGTGTGCCCCTGTCTCGGTCTGCCATTGCTAAAGGTCTATTTTTGGCCAGAATGAAGATTCCTCTTGAAAAGGTCTGCACCCCCACAAAAAAATGTAATTCTTGCTACAGGCCCGAGCATGGTATGAAAAAAGGAGAACAAACAAATAATCATGTTGCTTGTTGTCTTAGTGTCTTTATGCATTCCTACATTTCTAGAAACAAAGTTTTCCATAATTTGGACCAAATGCGAATTTGTGTTAATTTGTGTGCTTGTTGTGCGCAGGTGATGGTGCTTTCAAATTGTCAACTTCTATCTTGCTGAGAACAGGTGTTAATATAATGTTCGTCTTAAAATAGCTAGAAACAGCCTGCAAATAATTTACACTTTAGCTCTCTCGCAAACAGCCTGAATGGACGTCACTAAACAATAGCAACATGCTGGGCAGCGTTTTTTAATATCCGAAACTTGAATCCAGCTAGCTCTATGACTGAACTGCTCATGTCGGCTCATTTTACACCCATCTATATTGTTATACCATAAGAATATGAATTTTATCAATGATATACTAAGTATTTGATGCGGGATTGTAATAAGAGAGGTGTTAATTTGGTGTTTATTTCTGAAGAAAAAAAATCAGTCAATGGTTATTTTTAGAATAAAGTATTTCATGATGAGGAGGAAGTAATGGTTACAGACAAGTAAAGACAATCTGTAAGGTTACTGGCAGAGAAGATATCTGACACTTCCCACAATGCATTTCTATTTCAATTTGTTGTACTGATTTGCTATCTTTTGCAACATGGGTCGATAGTAATGAAATGTATACCTTTCATTCAGAATGAGATCTTGCAAAATATATTTATCTATTGACTATCAACCCATGATTACCCCCGGGTGATTACCCCCGGGTGATTACCCAGTCTATTCTTAGCATGAAAACAAAGGGAACCTGTACAAAGTAATGGGTGTGTCATTTTATTTAAGGAGGTGATGCATCATGTTGCAAAGGATTCTGGGAAGGGTAAGAGATCTTCTCTGGATAAATGTCACCTTGATGAGAACAACCTGTTTATTAGAACCCAATGGTAATTTTGCTTCCTTATAGTATACTTACACTTTTAGAGGGTGATACAAAAATAAAGAAGCAAAATTTCAGTGTCACCTGGTTGTGTGTGGAGTGATTTTCCCTGAGTGATTTTCATTCTCCTCTATGATATGTTCTTTTTTAAAAAACAAATTAGTTTCAATGTAGTGAATTACCCATGTTGGTATTTCATAGTTCAAATGACTGTAATTTTCATTTTATTGATATAAAGCTTACATTTCTAATTGCATTTTCCTTCATTTGTATTTTTCAGTTGCAATTATGGGACACAGCTGGTCAAGAACGATTCAGGAAGAGTATGGTCCAACACTATTATCGCAATGTCCACGCCGTTGTATTTGTGTACGACGTGACAAAAATGAGTACTTTTGAAAGTCTACCCATGTGGATAGACGAATGCGACAGGCATTCTCTCTCACCGGACATACCACGTGTGTTAGTCGGTAACAAATGCGACATGGTTGACAGGGTCTGCATAGCGAGCAGCATCGCGCAGAAGTTTGGGGATGCCAACAGCATGTCTCTGTTTGAAGTGTCAGCAAAATCGGACGATGACGCCGAGAGAATTAGTGAAATTTTCATGTCGTTAGCGAAGAAGTTGAAAAGTTATAAACCGTTTTTATCGTCGTCAGTTTACAGTTCACAACATAAGCAGAGGGCAATGAAAATGCAGCAGAAGGGACTTGAGGCAATTGATGGAGGGGCAAAAGTAAAAAGACAGTTGTGCGTGCTAAGGATGCTCTGTACTCAATGTAGGCCAGTATATTGTGTGAAACTAAAGCTTAGCAGTAGCTATATAGCCTTATAGAAAGGGGGTTCTCAATTTAAACTGCTGGCAGACCTTAGAAAAACAAACAAGATTTATAATACAGACTATTGTGTAGGAAAGAGCCAAACATGAGCACAGCCATCGGGTTCTTTTTCAATTGGTTAAAGCGGGGGCTGTACATTTGTGTGTTACCACATGACGTATACCATACGAATTTGTAGTTGCTATGGTGTAGTGTACCTCAAAATAATTTGTCAGTAGGCCTCATGACAAATGGATCTGGATCTGGATCTGGATTGGTTACTCCGTATAAGCAGGTACCTGCATCTCAAATGAGGCCTGAAAATAATTTGTCATGAGGTATATTGCATGTGTTAGCACATGACATACTTAATACACTTTTGTGGTTGCTATGGTGTACCTCAAAACAATTTGTCAGTAGGCCTTGTGACAAATGAGGCCTGAAAATAATTTGTCATGAGGTATATTGCATGTGTTAGCACATGACATACACAATACACATTTGTGGTTGCTATGGTGTACTTCAAAAACAATGTGTCAGTAGGCCTCATGACAAATGAGGCCTGAAAATAATTTGTCATGAGGTATATTGCTAATCAGCAAATGTAAACTTGCGCTAAGCATGATGGGATACAAAGGGAGTAAGCATTGACTATGAATAAGTACATGTATAACAGGTCAACCCCATTGGTGTAATGTCTATTTATAAATTAGTCAATGCTTGCCCCCTTTAGTATCCCAGTATGCCATACAAGAATTGACATTTGCATATAGATCTATTATCTGTGTATATCACGTACCTCAATATGTGATAATGAAACTAAACAAAAACACACACAAGGTTCTTGCCTATTTACTAATGGATTGTTCCAAATGTATTTCTTCAAATTCCACCCTACAATTAGGGTTGAAGGAGACCTCATGGTGCAGCTCAGCTATAAAGAGGTACCACTTGAAGGAGGACTTTGGCTCTGCATGTTTTGTAACTCTGTCTGTTCAATAATGAATGATATTTGTGGATGTGATTTGGCACACAGTTTGCTTGTGTTATTGATTGAGAACCCCACTGCACCAATCCCTGAAATTGGCTTTTGTCAAATGCTTGATCATTATGTGGACAGTGCCTTCAAAATTGAAGCAGAAAGAGCCATGAAAAAACAAAATCACTGGTCATCATATATATATATATTAGTCAATAGCACCAAGATCTATTGTGCTATTGACTGGTTAAAATATGTGAAAGATTAGGATGACAAATTATAGGACCAGTGGTTTTGGGGGTTTTTTTTCACAGGTGTCTCTGCTTCAATTTTTTACGTACAGATCAGTCATGTTGTTGATATGATGTATATTTTATCAGAAATGGATTTGTGTATATAGTTTTACAAGAAGAGCAGAGGAGTTGTTATGTTTGGCGAGTAGTCCAAAGAATCAGGTTGAAAGTACAGGACCACATACAACTGAGCACTGAATGTAATTATTTGTGCAAATTTGTTCAATTATTTTGCCCTTTGGACTAAAACCCACTGCCTTAATAAATGTTAACAGGGTATGAAATGAACATTTTAGTCCTCTCCCATTATTTATTCACCCCCTTTTTTGCTTTATTAATAACAGTGCAGTAGTAGAGTAGAAAAGCCTTGATCTCCCCTTTAAAATGGTCTCACGCAACACCAATATTTACTTGGTTAGTGTGGGACATGTTTTCAATACATTTTGTATAGGTATATGTGCGCCACATTTCAAATATAATTTCCATGACAAGAGTCTGATAAATATCTCCTTCATTATTTGGTCGTCTCTACTTTACTGCACTAAAATTGCTACCAAAAGATTCCCTGTGCTTTTAGATACATTCTTTGTATTTTGTTATAAAAACTCATATCAGTTGAATTAATATTGAGGGAGTTTATTCTTCCCAAAAATTAACTTAAAGACTATGGTCCGTATGCACAAAACAAGTTAGACAGGTCTAACATTGAACCTGGTATAACCATAGAGGTTAGAATTAGGGAGGGATCTTTTTACTCTTTTCTTTTCCTCCTTTACTCCTAGCTAAGTCCAAAAGTTGAACTGTAGCCATATTAAGCTACATGTATTTGCCCTTAACAAGATCTACAATAATATGGAATAAGGTATGTAAATACCAAAAAGTTTCTTCTCCGTAAAACTAATCTCCATGGTTAGACCAGGTCTAAAGTTAGACCTGGTCTAACTTGTTTTGTGCATACGGACCTATGTATTAGTGATGTTGGTTCTCTTTAGACCAGGTTGTGTTGGATAATCAACTCCTTCTGGCTATCATACATTGTATCAATGAGGGCTAGAAATCAATATGGTTCAAGTTTCAATATACTATTGCAGCACATATTATGTTTCCATTGTATGCCTACATGTATTTTGGATAAGAATTGGATATTGCTATACCAGTACAATGGCAGTGTTGAAGGAGTGACGTCAGAATACAGGTGGTGGCTAAGGCTATTCTGCAGGTTTCAGTGCAGTATGTCTGACTCTTTTAACATTAACAGGTACATACATGTATGTAATTTAACATGGTCAGAGTCTGTGTACACAGCGATATTAATTGCTGCACATTTTCTGTTGATCTTATTGGGACCCAATCTGATCCAATGGGCTATTCCATTTAAAATTCACACTAACCCTGTGGAAGATTTTGAAAATATCTGCCACAGAGGGAGTATCAATTTCAAGTGGAATGAGCGCATTAGGCAGCTCCATGTGAATTTCATACATCCTCTGAGAAAGATTCAACCTGAATCTTACCCTGAGGGAGAATTAGTTCCAAATGGAGTTTCTAATGTGTTAATTCCATTTGAAATACATACGCCCTCTGTGAAAGATATTTCCAAGATCTTCCACAGGGGGAGGATTTCAAGTGGAATAGCCCAATTAGACCTAAGTCAGCAATAACAAAAATGGAGAATAACAGTAACAAAACATAAAATGGACAAGTGAAATGTTCACAATTTTGCACCCAAGTATGACAAGGACTTGTGAATTTTAACAACAGTATTATAAGTACTGTGCAAGTCAGTAACATTTTAGTAATAACTCAATTTTCAAAATTTCTGACTTCGGTCTGAGTGGATCTGATCGTGTCATATACATACATCGTGAAAATTATTCTTAAATACACTATCAGTGATAAATTCAGATATATTGGAATAACTAAAGAGAAAGATAAGTCAATAAATTTGTCATTCAGTATATTTTTTTATACAAAAAGTTGGCAGAAATGAAGAAATGAAGAAAAATGAATAGAAAGTTCCATTCAGTTACATGTACAATGTAGACATGTTTCCGTTTGTACAAACTCCTTTTAAAGCATCAATCAATATGTGACATTTTAGCCTAAATTAGGCTGTTTCTGACCAATCACTTGTAATAGCACACCCATTCTCTTTACAAAGATGACAAAAAATCTTGATTTTTGATATTTTTCTCGATTTAGCGAATCAGTGATAGTGTCTATAAGTGGTTGATTTTTTTTCTTGTCTGTCTGGTAAGAACCCATTAATTGGACAGATTTATTTTGACACGAGAACTTGCAAAGTTTGTGTTTCATATTTATAAAAAAAGCTGGAAAGTTACAGGTATAGAAATCTTAGAAAGCATTTTACGTATAGTAACTGGGATTGTGTGCCTGTTGAGAATTTCAACAGTAAAATAAGCCAAACTTGACAGCGAATAGTTGATTGGAAAAATCAACTAAATCCCATATACCTTTGCAAGTAGACCTGTGATGTTGTCACACCGTTGCGCAATATCATTACTGCGCACATCACGGCTTTGAAATGTAGCGATGTTCACTAAACGATGTGCGCATCTGCATGACGTCAAATAACGATATCTCGGGTCTACTTGCAAAGGCTTATGGGATTTACCGAAAAGGTCAATCACCTTGTTTGTGGTGAAGATACTGGCTGTTTAGTAACAACTGATCAATTGCAATTCTTAAGTAAAATAAGGTGGTTGAACTGAGTGGTGAAGCTTTAGAAAAGTAATCTGGCTCTGGTTCTTCTGAACATGGAGACGCAACAGTTAATATTTTGTTGTACCCACCATATCATTGTCATTGAAAACAATTCTACATAATCTTGCCATTTAGTATGACCAGTGTTAGCCTGACAAAAGGTTTATATTGAGTACAGAGTGCCTTCCTTTAGATGTACATGTATATTGGTAAATATATATATTCTAGATATTTAAAGAATTGACAAAAACCTGTATGTGTATATATTTACATGTCTGTATGTACATGTCTGTATGTAATTTTGTTGTTATTGTACAAAATGTACATAATATGTAACCGTAATTGGCCATTCTAGCGCATTCAACATGTATCAGATCGTAAGTGGCTTTATTCAAGCAGAGAAAATCAAAAGTGGATCAGGTCCAATTTGTCGGAATGGACAGCAAAGCGGATCAATTTGAAGTGGACCATCAGTGAGTGAATATCATCGGGATGAACGCGTAACTCAACTGTCGTCTCACTCTTCAGAAATATGTTATCATTGTTACGGCACAAAGCGAACTAGCGTTACACAATACATGTACATTGTAGAAAAACACTAACAAGTGTATACGACCCTTCACGGACACTGGTGAAATTGCACTACATTGTTGTATGTGCAGTGCCTGTGTAATAATAGGTGCTGCATGACACCCTCTATGTATTGCAGTGCCGTATTGTCATTGTGTGGAATATACTGTATACTCATGATCCAATCTATGCGGCATGATAATTGATATGCGAATACTTAGGTCCTGCAGATTTAAGTGCATCATGACCCGGCATCATGACAGTGTATTGTTAAACCACATCTCTTGTTGGCTGTGGCCATAGCCTGTTTACACAATGACACAGCAGCCACATGGAGGATGATAGAGCCCATCTATAATATACTGTCATGGGAATTTGGCTTCTGGTTTACTTCTGGACCAGTGGAGTGTGACAACCAAACTGGGCTATTCCAGTTGAAATCCACACTACCCCTGTGGAAGATTTTGGAAGTATCTTCCACAGGGGGAGTATGTTTTTCAAATGTAATTAGTCAGGGTTAATCATTTTGAAACCCATACTCCCCTTGTATTATGGCTAACTATATAAATACAATTGGAGTGAGTATTTCAAATGGAAGTTACCGAATTTGTCTATTCTAATCACATAATCCCTCTGTGGAAGACTTCAGCTAAATCTTCTACAGGGGTAGTGTGGATTTTAAATGGAATAGCCCATTAATTACCTATTGATATAGTTTGTAAATGAAGCCCAGCGAGGTTAGTTAGAAATTAGGCAAGCTAGAGAAAGGTCAACTCTATATATTTTATTCATAATTTCAAACTTGTCTGCACATGCATGAGTACTCTGGAAGATAGTATATCACATTGGAAGCTATATGGAAAAAAAGAAATGAGCGTTAAAGATGAAACCGGTGTCTGTAGAAATAATATTGATAAAATAATCAAAAATTGATTGTTTTTGTCAATTGTATGGTCCAGATTGGAGTATATGGAATGAAGCATTGCCAAGCTAGATTTAAGCGGGCTTCAGACTCCAGTTGTATGCATACAATATTGTATGTACAATATGTCCGTTATTCAATCTATTGCCAGTCTATTTCCAGTAATGTTTAAGTTCTAACGAATGTTTGATGACGAAAAATCGATAATATGTTACATACAATATCTAGCAGAAATATATTATCGATTTTACGTCATCAAACATTCGTTAAAACTTAAACAGTACTGGAAATAGAATGGCAATAGATTAAATAACGTACATATTGTACATACAATATTGTACGTACAATAAAAAGTCTGTATACTGCTTAAAGCTGCAAGACCTATATGTGATGCGATCAAGCAAAACCAGTCGGAACTCGGAAATATTGATTTTGAGATTTAGCTATACAAAGGAAATATTTCCTTTTGTTTCCTGTTGTTTTGGAAACTCTTTAATTGCTCATATCTTTGGAACTGGTTGATCATTATTTCAGTGGGTTTTTCTGCAAAATCCAAATTTGTAAATGTGTTTTACTATCCTATTCGAAACTGAAAATTTCAGAGTTCTGACTGATTTTGCTTGATCGCATCACATATTTCAAATGACAGAAATGGATCCTGAGGGTCCGAATGTATGTAACAAAGTTACACACTTGAAATTTCTTGAAAAAGACAACAATATCTCACATTCTCTTGTATTTATGAGAAAAATCATAGATCTGGCACTTACTCTGAAGTGCCAATTTAAATCAAATTAAAAAAGTTTTATAGCATTGAAGGATGTATTGATATTACTATTCAAGTATTCAAGTCCTCTTCACAGCAGTTATGAGATTTATGAAATGCTGTCGTCTGCAATCAGTTACGAGGTACTTCAAGCTTCAGTCATTTGAATCTATCATGTTTTTAAAATGGGCTATTCCATTTGAAATCTGACCTCCTATGGAAGAAGAACATGTTATCTTAATCCACACAGGGGGTGTAGATTTCAAATGGAATCACCCATTCAGGTAACCCCATTTGAAATTTACACTCCCTCTGTGGAAGATTAAAGTCATGTCTTCCATTGGGGTGTATGGATTTCAAGTGGAACAGCCCAATGTATTCAGTCGGTCATCCATTTGAGGCTTGATAACGATTTCATAAAGGTATTAGCATATGATATATGCTGTGACAGAACAAAACAATTTATATCAAAATATGGATTTGGTATTAGGTGAAAGCACTTTTCTCATAATCCCAGTGAAAATTTTGGCCTGAAACTGGAGAAATTTAACTCAAAATTTGGAATAAAAATGTTTGGGTGATGGGCCTCAATCTGAGGTAGGAAACATGTGTTACAGTCAGGCCGCCCACATTTGAGAATATCGTCATGGATACGGACCATGCCTTAAAAAAAATGTGGCATCCACGAAACTCCTTCCAGGGATATTTTGCTTCCCCAAATACAGAAAAATATAAGAAATTGTGGGAAATATTGCTACTTTTGTGGGAAATCTGGTTTATTTTCTCATGAAATTTGGCTTTATATTTCCCAAGAAATGTGGTTTATTTTCCCACAAAATTGGGCTTATTTTTACAGGAAAATTGACTCTGTCTCCCAGGAAATTTCACCTATTTTTCAGGACATTAAATATCCTTTCTAGACCTGATACCAAAAAACAGGACTTCAAAATTTGATTGTGTTGCCTCTATCATGCTTTTAAACCTCTACTCAACAACATCACAGAATCATATAATATAGACGAATCCAATTTCACACATTCCTACACCTCAATGGCAGCCATAGCTGGGTCCCCCCTTAGGTCTATTCCACCTCAAATGTGAAATGATGTGGCCTTGGTGGGGATATTAAGCTGCATTCCATCACCCTGTGTTACACGTAGACAAAAGAATGATGAAAGTTTACAACACAATACAATTCAACATCAGTTTTTAAGCGGATTTAATACACCCAATTGAGCAGTAACAACACCAGTTTTGTGCAGACGGGACCCAGTAATGGCCGACTGTATTCTGACCATCACTTGGCTCGTTGGATTCGTCTATACCAATGAATATAGCTGCTACCGTATGAATGTTTGAGAACAAACAGGAAATTTTCAGTTATAGGAGGTTTTGCTTTAAACATGTTCAGGGGCCAATGACACATAGGAGGTTTTCCTGGCCAACAACAATACATTATTTGAACACTTCTTTTTTTTCCAATTTAATGTCAACCACAAAATTTGATTAATGTGAAAAAAAATAGTCATAATATATTTGCAAATATGATAAGGGGAAATTTCAATATTTGATACGAAAGGTTCTATATCTGTTTATAAGAATCAACAACTCAAATTTTGTTGGGAAAAAAATTATCATATTTGCAGGATTTAAACTTTTTTAAATCTTTCTGCATGCACATTATAAATAAGAAAATGTCAATTCAATTGTGGTAAATATTTGACACCTTTAGATTTCTCATTTATACCACACAGTGTGTATCAAACATAGCATGTGATTGGTATTTTTGATTATATGCAACATTATTTTCCCTCTTTCTGTAATCCCTATGGAACCTGAAAGAAATGGAACCATGAAGTATGTGAGTGCCACATGCACAGTGTTTTTAAAATTCTCAATTGATCAAGGTACATGTATTAGCAGAAGGAATTTGCAGTTCCCTATGTTGGTGTTCAAATAATAATGGATGATTTATGAGCAAATGTATGTTCATGTCAGCCTGCTTGTTGGTCATATAGTCAGTCAGACTGTTTATGAGATTATGAGTGATTTGTCAAACCAGTGAGAAGAAACCGCGGGACAGAAAATTCAAGATATTTGTTGCAATTTTGGAACACATAATGTAGATGCCATGATGCATTGAAGTAGAAAAAATGGTAATATGAAAGCAAATTGGGCTATTGAAATATATGCACCCTAGATGGAAATTAGATGTCAAATGGAGTCACCCATTCAGGTAATCCCATTTAATATTCACCCTCCCTGGTGGTGTATGAATTTCTACTGGAATAGCCCAATGGAATACAGACTACATACATCTGACATTAGCATAAAGGTTGGGTAATGGGGTTACTTGAATTGGTGACTCCATTTAAAATCTACACCCCCTGTGTGGGACATTAATGTCATGTCTTCCATAGGGGTGTATGGATTTCAAATGGAATAGCCCTTGAAACTACCCTGTCAGAATATTAATCAAGAATGCATTTGATAGAATTGTTTGAAATGGATTGTTATTAAATACATGCATGTGAAAATTCTGGTATGTTGTTCTTTTTAATAAACAAACCATTGTTTCAATAATGATTTGAGATTTGAGCCTTAGGTGATGTAAAAAAACCATGTTCTACGGGCCTGACTGATAGATGTATAACCGTCATGTTAATATTTCTGGTATTCAAGTGCGCACTGAAATGATATTATATTCTCAATTGATCAAGGTACAGTATTAGCCTATATTTCATTTATTATATTACAGACCAATTTAAGCAGACATGCAGGTGAAACTGTACATGGTTTGCATAAATTTGATGCAGGACAATTTTATGTATATTGCAAAAATGCTGGTATTTTGGCCCCTGTAGCCTGAAAAATATATTCGTACAACAACTGCATACTGGTGATAACATTAATTGTAGGGCTCAAATGTTGTTGGGGATTCTGTAATTTATAGTCTTGTGAAGGATTGGTTATGGGCTGGTTGTTGACGATTATTAGTATACACCTCATGCTTATTTTTATGTCATCTGATTGGTTACAAGGGGGGGGGTCACATGACATTTGTTATTTTTACCATTTCCTGCTTTTAAGCAAAAACAAACAAAAATTAATTATCTCAGGGTGATAGTACCCCTCCCAAATCTACTATCATCCTGCGATAGTTCATGGGATACTCATATAATTATACAGTCTAATAATTTTGATGTGTAACATAACTTAAAATTGGTGCTATAATTTGATTCACCTCAAGTTTGGTAGTGACGTCAACGTTTTTGCGTGGTAGCACCGCAAGAGTGCCGACAAGTCACACCTGAACGCGGGCGTGTACACTCAGTGCGTTTAAGTTCACATGCGTGATTTAATACTGCGGTGAGCAAAATATGCACGTACGTCACTACTGAACTTGAGGTGAACCAAATTTTAAGTGCAAGTCAAAATCTTCAAGTGCCATTGGGGCCCTTGGGTTTGAAATCTACGGGAATCAATTTTCACATGGCCCATCTGAAATTGTAAAATTTTATTGTTAAACTGGGCTACATTTGTGACACTTAATAAGACTTACAAATCAATAGAAGATAATGCTATGGATTGGTGTTGAAGTCAGCAATGAGCTGACTTAGCTAATAACATTTTATAGGTCCTACAGCCTACAGGCTTGCAGGGATTTACACTACCTTTTGGCCAGAGGGCCAACCTTATTTCAAGCACAGTAAAATCAAACCTCCATCCTGTAATGCTAGTTGAACATTTATACAAAATATTGATCAGTGGGGAATGTGCTAAAATCACATGCATGGTTGAGTACAATTATTTTGTAATCAAGTTGAAACATCGGAACTGACCTAGATTTAAGATAGACCTATGTTATGCATGAAAATTGATTGAACAAAGAGTGCGAACCATAACATTGATGTTCACAGTATATGGGCAGTAAAATACCATAATATAATGGGTGGAATATTTCTGTTAAATTAGATCATCCATTTATTAGACTAGTACATTACTTTTCATCAGAAGAACTTTTTCTGCAGGTCGAAATATGAAAATATCAGTTAATGCTTGCAATGAACAATTGTTTAAAAAAATGCAGCTCAATATATAAATGGATTGATTATTATAAAACATGTTCATGTGCACCTATTACATAAAGTCCTACATAATCATACTCATAGTCATGTGCAGGAGAATTGGTTAACCTATGACCCCAGGCACATACTTTCTCCCTCGTGACTATTTCCATTATGCTTACTCAAGTTCATGAATGGCCAACTATGTACAAATGTATAGTAAATATAATATTGTTTTTATGTTGACAGTAATATGTCTACAAAATATGTAAAACAGAGCTTGTACATAAATATAATATAGAAATATTTTTCTTTTGGACTCCACAGAGTAATGTTAATTTCATAATTTATTTATTAATATAGCAATTGTGTTTCCAACCAAAAAGTTCATTAACCTTATAGCTTTAATATAGATTTGAAATAGTACTATTTTGTTTACTTTGAAATAGCACTATTTTTGTTTACTTTATGTGCCTAGTTTTGTTAACTCCATGGACACTGCTGTCTTTCTTACAGTATCCCTGATTGATTAATTACATGATATAATAATTTGAGTAACCAATCAAAATTGATCTCTTTAGAAGGTTTTAGCAATTTTATGCTTAAACACCTTCAATCTTGCTAAGTATTCTTACCTTACCTCTGATTGGCTCAATAAGTAATATAGCCCTCTTTATAACCAATCAAAATAGTTCTTAGAGGCCAGTAGTGCCCATGGAGTTAAAATCATGTTTGTCAGAGGTTGTGAAACAGTAACAGTACATACATGGTATAAGGGTTTTTAATGAGTTTACATCATTTTAGTTGCTTTATGAATTGTACATTTTCATTTTGTAATTATTTTTGTTATGTTTATTATCTCCAACATGATATTGATTTCATTGATATATTGTAATTTATTGATTTTATAAATGTGTATGTTTACCTCATGCTTAAATGTTGATGTAGACTATAAACAAAATGTTTCTTTTGTTTTGGGTTTTTTTGTCAAGATGAAATGATTTATTATTCAATTATACAAACCTATTGGACCTCTTCAAGAAAAATGCTTGCTCAACTAAATTTATAATGTATTTGGCAGTGTATAGATATATGTGGGAAACGATCTAGAATTAAATGTATAATTTCTTTAAATGAATTTTTTTTTTCAAACCTGAGTTTTTGGCATATATGTATTGTTGGCACAAATTTCCCAACTTTCACTAAATTGAATCAGTCACATTTGTTGTGTATGTAGCAAAACAGAGCAAATTTGAATGAATGTTGTAATTACATTATCCCTCCATAGAGTGCCACAGTGAAGCAGCCAAGATCAAGGTGGGTTCTCTTTCATTTTACCTCATTATTTTGACTTAAAATGGACAAAAACACTTTGTGACAGTTGTTACTAAAGTATTATTTCAAAAATTGACCGAAATCGTACAATAGGGTGATGTATTCATACGTATTGGTAAAGCAACTTAAACTTCCACACTACTCAAATTTGGTACACTCACTAGAGCGCTTTCACTAGGTCAACCGGCGTCTTCAGCGGATGTTATTGCTCTGAAGATTTGTTGTCACTAGTGATGTCAAGATACCTCCAATGACGTCACAACAAGATGTTGCGGCACCCCTTGAATGTAAGGGGTCAAGAGGTTGTCCCAGACAGGGGCATGATCTAATCCTTTGTCACATTGCAATAACACCTGCTGAAGATGCTGGTTGAGCAGTTGAAAGCTCTCAGGTGAATGTACCAAATTTTAGTAGTGTAGAACATTATAATTGAAAACCGAATTAAAAAGACTAGTTTGAGTATGGCGTCCTGTCAACCAGACCAAAAATGCCGTACTGCGCTGGTCAATAACCAATCACGTCGCGCCTTTGCCCTGACGTCAGACGCCCTGACGTCTTTTCAATTCGGTCTTCAATTATAATTTGCTTTCTATTTATAATGAGGCTTTTTAAAAGCTTTTAATAATATAGCAGTCCAAAATTAAATTTTTATATGGGCTGATGTTGGGACAGTGTACGTATAAAATACATACATGCTTCCTTCATTGTACATTCAGGCCACTGAGGCCAGTAGAATATAATTTGCTTTTTACATGCAACAGTTGCAAATACAACAAGCAAACTGTTGATCTGTATACTAGCCCTAAGCAGTGGTGTTACTGGGGAGGAGTAAATGGGATCCCCTACCTTCTGGGGACATCCATAACAAAAGTGACATAATGATTTAAAAACAAAAACATACAATATCTGATTTTACATAAAACAGGCATGATAATGGACTTTCATGGAAAAACCTGAAAAAAGGCACTTGAAGTGAAGTAAAAACACTCCTAAACAGGCTGAAAAGAATTACAAATTTGAATATTTTGGTAACAAGAAAAAAATTCTGAATTCAGGTGAAAAGTCTCATGCTTAATATCAGAGGTGTGCCCATATAAAACCTGTGAGGCTGAGCAGCCCAAATAGGCTGAATTTTCATGTTTTGGGCATAAACCCCACAGGCACTGGCACACACCTGCACTTTCATAATATACTTTTAGGAAGTAGGAAATTCAGATACTAAGTTTATACTCTGATCAGCTCTTAATAGGCGGGGACTCATAACATTGTGTATTGATACAGAATGGCGTACACACAGCTAAGCGCAGCACCTACGCGAACTGCGCTTTGCGTTTTGCGTGAATGATGCATGCTTTTGTGAATTTACGCATGCGTAAGTTGGAACTTTATTGACTCGCGCAGTAACAAAAACCGAATAATTCCCGCCTATTAAGAGTTGATCATAGTATAGTACATGTATGTGGGCAGATTGCAAGATCATCGTAAGTGCAGTGGAACATAATAGCTGCCTTTTGCAACATTTTAGCTACCAGGAAAGTAATACAGAACATCAACAATTTTCAATGAGAGGATTGTGCTGCAAGCTATGAGTATTTTGGATAAGGCAGCTATTACATTCTACTGCAATAACGATGGTCTTCACTCGCCCATGACTGTAAAACCTACACATCAGTCTAAAATAACACAAAGGTCAGTTCACAGCAACTCCTAGAATTTCAATGCAGCCTAAAATAACTCTTGATTTAATTAATATCTGAAATATAAGTGTTGTACTTGTACCAGCAGAAAAAAAATAGAATGGACTATTCCAGTTGAAATCCATACACACCAAGGGGGTGTGTGGATTTCAACTGGAAGAGCCATACGTTCAGTGTTTATGCACACGTTAGTGTATGAAGTATAAATGTATTTTTTATTTAAAACTCCTATTCCTAGCAGTGTTGAAAGCATATTATAATAAAAGTTATATTTTGTATACGGTAAACAAACAACTAATA
Source organism: Amphiura filiformis (assembly GCF_039555335.1). Classification (NCBI taxonomy): domain Eukaryota; kingdom Metazoa; phylum Echinodermata; class Ophiuroidea; order Amphilepidida; family Amphiuridae; genus Amphiura; species Amphiura filiformis. The sequence goes on from NC_092636.1 coordinate 14,008,341, forward strand.
TAATGTTAACAGATGTTGATGTGAAGTGGCAGTAATTGCTAGTTTAAAAAAAGAGTTACTTGTAGATTTGTTACTTTACATGGCATCTGTGAAAGAATTGTACTGACAGAAACATTTATAAAGTAGTTGATGTTCTTGAGGAATCAAATGGCCATCCGTTCTTGAATTGTAACAATTTGATAATCGCTACTCTATTTTAATCCATACCGATAAGTCAAATATGAACTAAACACCTCAAAAGAAATAAGTCCCCCTCTGAACATGTCGTCATAACATCGTACGGTTTCGTTTTGTACCAACAAAACTAACTTTGAAATAATTATATGACTGTTTACTAAGTGCTGTGTGAAAATGAGAGATTTCCATGACTTCAGGGCTGAATGAGCCTAAATTGAAGGCAAAAACTGCCCTTTTCAAAAGTCACAAAGTAGGCCTATGCTTGTCACAAAAGTTGATTCGTGGCTTGTTACTAATGGAAAACCCCATGTGTTTGAGTGCAGTTTAAAATCCTCACCAAGTGAACATTTACTGTAATGTGTATCGATTCTTGATCATTCAGCCATGCAAATCCCCTTGGTGCAGAGTTCAGCACAGTGAGTTGTAAGATGACCAGTTCCATTACTTGTCCCAATACGCCTTGCAGTTAACAAGCATAGGCCTACTTTGTGACTTTTGGAAAGGGCAGTTTTTGTCTTCAATTTAGGCTCATTCAGCCCTGAAGTCATGGAAATCTCTCATTTTCACACAGCACTTAGTAAACAGTCATATAATTATTTCAAAGTTAGTTTTGTTAGTACAAAACGAAACCTTACGATGTTATGACGACATGTTCAGAGGGGGACTTATTTCTTTTGAGGTGTTTATTATATTGAACAATCATACCTCATGCTCTGTATTTGATAATACAGATCATTGATTGATATTTGAATCTGTGGAAGGGATTGAAATTTGAAAATATATTATTTTCGTAAAATCCTTATATTTCAAGAAGCATTCGGCCAATTTTCAAAATTCAACAAGTATTTGCAAGCTATTCTGCTGTTCAAAATTTATGCATAAAGTATTTGGTCAAGTTGGATTTGAGCGTTAGAATACCCCAAGTTTCCGACAGTACAGATCTTTCAGGGACACCTTGTATATTGTGGTTATGGTTTTTGCATTTTTGAAAATTTAGTAATGGTTGTAAAGGAATGTCACTTTTTTTTCACTCAATATATTTTCCTTGCATGATACAGTGACTTAGAGTATGCAATTTATTTTGTACCCATTTGTGACATATTGCTACAGAATAATATGTACATTGTAAATGTTCAGAACAAAAGGGGATTTCTTTTTAAGGCAAATCTACAGACCACAAAAGAATTAAGGTACCATTTACATTTACCCCTATATATTCTAAACAAAGACAAATAATGTCAAAATTAAATTGGTTGATAATTAAAGAATTGGTGATCAAAAACCCAAGGACGAAAAATCCAAAGACGAGTCATTCATGTGCATGTTAAAGTGTCAGAGCTATTTGAAAAGTGAAGGGGGGACAATCCTGGTTCTGATGTGTGTAGGTTCAAGCATAGACAGTAGAGAGAAGAGGACATGCAGGGTGCATTACAAATGTACAAGTTGTCTAGCCAGAAATCCAGTAAAACTAGAATTAGCAGAAACCAAATCAAAAGTTGCACTTTAATGTTTTAATCAATGGAAAGCACAGCGCTAGTTCTCTTGTTCAAGAAAGCTTTGTGTACAAATCACTAGGGCATCCAATGGAGCAGTCTGCGGTAACTTTTGAATTTACATCTTCCTTGCCATTGTGGATCACTGTGTCTTTATTTCTTGACTGATTTCAACGAATGATGTCTTAAATCCGAGCTAAAAGATGCAGCTATTGGCTGTTTTAATTATGACATATCTGTCTTTGATTAGGATTTAACGGCGTGAAAATAACTTAGCCCTTAATTCTTTTGTGGTCTGTAGTTCTTTAAATTCATATATATAATTAACAAGGTAATTTAGTTCTATAAATTCAGTGGTGGTGCAATCTTGTATTAAATAATATACTGATGTAAATATTGTTATAATGTGTCAGATTGGACATGGAAAAGAAAGCTTAACTCCATGAGAACTACCTGCCGATTGGCCAAAAAGAAGTTTTCATTATCAATTGGACCAATCAGCAACATTGTTAGAATAATTTCACCACACAAAAAATTGGGGTGAATTATTTGCAAAGCTCCATTCTGATTGGTGATTAAAATGAAGATATCGTGTAATTGACCAATCAGAGGCAATGTTAGATTGGCAGGTATTGCTCAGGGGTTTAACAATATCAGATAGAGTGTTTATATGAAGTCGTTATGATGGTATTATTACTGAACTTGATCCCTGAACTTGTCCACAGTTCTCTACAGCACTGAACTTCCCAACCATTGAATGGTTCAAAACCTCATTTGGGGCTGCAATCACTTATTATGGGGTTGAAGATTGGTTACAGGTCATTGGAACTTAGTTATAATCACTTTGCCCTAACCTATAACTTAAGCCCTAATCCTAACCATAGCCCCCAAACCTAACCATACACTAATCTCATCCCTAACCCTAATCCTAACATAAAATGCCCCAAATCCTAACTTGATCCCTTTCAGACTAATGCGCTTTTCCTGAAAGACTGCAGAGGAGGGCAATGTCATCTTTCACTACCCGGGACATACAAGCATGACAAGTCACATAGTGTACACCGCATAGCAACAGTTGCTTTATTTCTTCACCTAGGGAGTCAAGAGTAAATGGGTGGTATTAGATGAATTGTCCCTAGGAGCAATTTGACACATGGAACACGGCTTCAGTGATGGAGGTACCAGTGTTTTATGACTTGATCAGTGTACTGGAACTCTAATTCTCTATTCACACAGAACGTGAAAGAGGATACACTAGTGTAACATACCATTTCGTGGTATTGTAAAAATGAAACATGATACTGCTTGTAATATATGTTTAAAATGTTTGCCTTCAACAACATGCAGGCATGTTACTCCTCAACAGTGTACTTCCTGTCATAGAAGATATCTTACACTTCCCACAATGCATTTTATTTCCTGTACTGACTTGTGTGCAATGTGGGTCGATAGTGACAAAAAAAAACCCTTGATTAAGAGCTCAATCCAGATCTTGCCATTTCAGGTATTTTTTGTCACTATCGAAACATGTTGCACTGAATTTGCTACTTGCATGGTTCCGCCATTATGCACTACATGCGGAGAGAGCCTCAAATTGGCAGTATACATGAAAGGAAGAATTACGTAACCTTACACAGAATGTTATATGACTGGTTCAATTCCCAGTCATGCATGCTGCCAGTTTGAGGCTCTCTGCACATAGTGCATAATGGCGGAACCATGCAAGTAGCGAATAGCAAATCATGATGGAAGAAATGCATTATGGGAATTGTAAGATGTCTCCTCTGACTTCATGTTCAGGCATGAGAATGTTTTGTTTTTTTAAACTGCCTGAAAAAGCACATTAATTTGGCCTTAAAATCCCAAAACAGGCTGAAAAAATTCATCAAAAATGCATACATTTGGACAACAAAACTGCCCGAATTCAGGCAAAAGCCTGAAAATTCTCATGCCTGCAAGTTAGCCAATTAGATGGAAATAGAATGTATGCTTATCATACATAGATATTGTCGTCTTATCATTTGTGGATTGTGAGTGAGAATAAAAATGGGTACAGATTTATGCCAACTTTAAAGAAAATTGTCTCATTTGTCTTCATTTGATTGTTTAATTCATGCTACAAAAATGGGTTTGTCATTTGCAAGGCATTCCAGCAAACATAAACTATTATATACCTCATATATAGATTCCTCTCATCTGATTGGTTAAAAGTGGAGTCATTAAAATAGCTGTGCCCCCCATCAAGATGACGTCATAAGCAACAACTGTGCCCGGGCATAGAATCAACTGTGCCGGAAAATAATTGGATATTCGCAACCCGAATACACAGATCGCTCAGTATACATTGCGCACCCACTACGGCCGGTGTTGATTACAGTGTTGTAAAAGAGACTATCGCGGTCACAGTTCGCAATGAATTTGACCTCTCCTTGACGACGATCTTTCACCGGCCGCCGTGAGTGCAGTGATTGTTTACAATCTGTTACATGTCAAGGATTTTACCTGCCAAATGTCACTTTTTAGACAAATTACTACGACCTGGAGACTCGGCAGTGTGTGATGTTAGCACAGAAACGGTAGGGTTGTTTTAGATATGAAATCGGTAGATATCGGTCCAAATACTGCACCCTTGCTCTTGCATGCACTGTGTGCATTTAGGCCTATGGCATGCAGTTAAAAACTTGTAGGCCTTGTCAGTCAGGAAATCTTTTAACCAATCAAATGAGAAGAATCTATATTATTCGGTATATAAAACAAATATTGACTGCTTAATATTCGGGGCACAGTTTAAAATTATAGGCCCTCGGTGATGTCAAAACCATGACTATGCCCTCATAGCAGTCAATATTTGTATACTGTTAAATTGTTTTAAATAATTTCCATAAAGTTATAAAACATTTAAATATAAGTTTGTGGGGTTATGAAAAGATATCATGTAAAAAAATGTTCTATATCCGAAATAAAATATGGTATTTGAATGTTGTCACAATGTTTTTTCAAACAATTTTACAAAAATATTTTATCAATTGCAATTTAAAAATATTTTTCAAGTGTTATGAAAATGTTTTTTAACCTTTATTTAAACCAACATTTAAATATTTTTGTAACAATCTTTGTACACCCATTTGAAAGTGCTATGAAAATGTTTTTTTTGCACAGGTATACCTTTCTACTTCCATTATAGAGAGTTATGGATAATTTCAAATCTGTGATGACCAGAAATTCCATCATAAACTACATCAGTTACTATTTGTGACATGATCAAGGGGAATGAGTCAAATGTCAGCAATTTTCAATTAGAAGTTTTTTACATTATTATCTAGCAATTTGCGAATGCTACATTTTGATGCAAACACTATAAAAATCGGACATCTGGAGTTATGAGCAATTTATCAATAGCAGAAGACAATATAAAACAATTGGCAATATCTCAAACACAATATTAGCGAGATCAGTATACTTGCCAACATTGGAAAATCAAAAACAGGGACAATCTTATGCGAAGCAAAGCTCTCACTTGTCACGGCCAAGAGTATGCAGGGGCGTCGCTAGACCAATATGATTCGGGGGGTGTACAGTATGGTTTGCTGACATAAATTTTTTGTAATTTGTTGACCCAAATTTTTTTTAGCCAGGACGGCACTCACAAATCTAAAAAGTGGGGGGGGGAAGGAGTCAAAAATTTTACAAAATATATTTTTTTAACTAGTAACTAATATACCATTCACAGTAGGTCTATTACGTTACATCTGTTATTTCACATACCTTTGACTACATTTGCCGACAGTCACATCGTTTTGCCGACAGCAGTCTAATTTTGCCGACAAAATTGTGTATTGGGGGGTGTCACACCCCCATACCCCCCTCTAGCGGCGGCCCTGAGAGTATGACATGAACACAAATTATCACTTTGCATATTAAAACATTCACTTTTTTTTTGTAGGTCAACCATGAATGATCCTAGCATTTAGGTCCAGGGACACTCTAAACCCATAAAAATAGATAACCCAACCTTTTTTTTACTATTATTATTTTCCTGAAAAGTGGAAAACTGGACAATCCAGGGTAAAACTGGACAGTTGGCAAGTATGCATCCGACTCATTTCCCTTGATCATGTTACATTTAGCTATTTGCTTCAAACATTACAAGCTAACTGGCAAATGAACAAGATGTAACATTGTTTTGTTTCACACAAATTACAATGAACAAGATATTTTGCAATGAACAACAAAAATAGTTATAGAATACTGATATAAAGCAAAACATTCACACCTGTAATCCAGAGTGGTGTCAGTTTTGATATACAATGGGCCATTCTATTTGAAATCCATACACCCTCAATGAAAGACATGACCTTAATCTCTCACACGGGGAGTGTAGATTTCAAATGGAATCACCCATTCAAGTAACCTCATGTACACCTGTAATCTAGAGTGGCATCAATTTTGATATACAATGGGCTGTTCTATTTGAAATTCATACACCCCCAATGGAAGACATGACCTTAAGTCTCCCATACAGGGGTTGTGTAGATTTCAAATAAAATCACCCATTCAGGTAACCACATGTACACCTGTAATCTAGAGTGGCATCAATTTCAATATACAATTAGCTGTTCTATTTGAAATCCATACACCCCCTATGGAAGACATGACATTAAGGGGGTACTACACCCCTGGCCAATTTTGTGCCTATTATAGCACATTGGTGACAAGTAAGATATGTATATTATAGGGGCAAGGACTACAACTACTGTACTGAAAATTCAGCAACTCAAGGCAAGTAGTTATTGATTTATTGATCAAATATTGGTTTTCCCTCATTTTGACTATTACTCCACAACTGTTGTCTGCGCTGAAATAAAATGTCCAGTGCAATAGTTGTAGTCCTTGCCCCTAAAATAAACATATGTTACTTGTCCCCAATGCGCTATAATTTTTGAGAAAAATGCAAAAATAGGCACAAAATTGGACAGGGGTGTAGTACCCCCTTAATCTCACACACAGGGAGTGTAGATTTCAAATGGAATCACCCATTCAAGTAGCCTCATTTGAAATTCATGGGTGTATGGATTTCAACTGGAATACTCTTATTGAGAGATGTTGTAACAAATTGACACAACATGAAAGTGACATAACAAAACGGCCAATAATACAACAATATAACTGTTCTTGTTATATTGCAAATGCTTGTCCACAGGATTCAATTTCTCAGGGTCATTTCGAAGCAATCCAGAGTTGTCTACAACATTGATACATATATTGTGTATAGCAGACCTACTTCCCTGTGCAACATTCTTCACATGGCCATAATATGAAAGCACTTGTTAATTGGAGAATTGTACATATCAATGTAAAACCACAAAACAGCAGAAGCATACAATATTTGTAATGTAAACTGACACATCTTGATGATGGAAAGGCATCCCTTTCATTTGAATAACTCATGTTATCATCTCATGAGCACTGAGGTTTTCATCTGTAATCTGTCCAGGCACGGGTGACTCTGTGTTGTCTATATCATCCAAGGTATTCATCAATATAGGAGGAAATGTAGATTTGGATAATACCGTTTCACGATATGGAGACTGAGGCTTCAAATATTCCCTGTATTTGGCAAGTTTCTGGAAAGCAAAGAAAATATTTGTTAATACATTGTTGTGATTTTGCAGAATGCCAAATAACTATTTGTCTGATGGATGCATTAATTAGAGGGCAACCTATTCATTATTTAATAGTGAAATCTGTGAACAAAAATTCATGAATTTTCCAAAAGCAAACCATTGTTTGTACCTAACGTGAATACTCAATTCTCGCTATTCGCAATAAGGGCGCCGCCAGCGGTTTGCGATGTAATCGTGATGTATCATGGGAAAATCGTGATGTATCATGGGAAAAGTATCATGTTTGTCAATATAACCATTACATTACAAATCGAATAGAGGAAAATTAATTATTACATTTCAAATCACATTATTAAGTATTATTGAGTATCGATTAGCGCAGTAACACCTTTATTTTGACAAACTAAAAAATATTGTCACGTTTCCTATGTAATAGCATGGTAATATTCGTATTGTAACACCTTTGATGTCGACAAACTTTTCCCATGATACATCACGATTACATACATCGCAAACCGCTGGCGGCGCCTCTTATTGCTAATAGCGAGAATTGGTCCTATAAAAATTATCAGAATAAACATATGTGAACTTCCAGAAACTTTCAGACCCAAGTTGAGTGTTTTTCTAGTTGTATTATATACAAAGTATTACTGGAAATTGAATACCTGAGTGGAAGAAGGGCCCAACTCCAATTTTTTACAAAAATGAGTTAGACCCAGCATTTTATTGCCAGCAGATTGTTCTTCCTTGTGTGTGAAAGATGAGCCAAAATCCACTCTCTAAATAGTCTTCCACGTACACTTAATCATGGTTTTCATGGAAGAAAGGCCCAACTCCATGGAGTTGGGCCCTTCTTCCACAAATATTGGGTTAAAGAGGAATTTTGCTCATCCATGAAATCTGCTTTTCACTACAATAAACTTTCTTGTTAACATATTACATGCTTCAATTTGTGTAATTAATGGATAATTACCAAATTTCCGTAGCTATTTATAACACATCTGCTTACGAAACCAGTACTTGCAGTATATTAGTGGAAGAAGGGCCCACCTCCAGCTCGTATTCAGACCTGTACCGTTGCCATGGAAACATCTTTTATAATTTCAATGTATGTAATATTGTATGTTCATGTATTAAAGGTCCCTGAAGATGAAAACATTCTGCCTATAAAACTTTTCCAAATATTAAGTTTTTTCTTAATATCTCGAAAACAGTTTTGATGGAGTTGGGCCCTTCTTCCACTCAGGTATTCAATTGATACTTTATTTGTTTTGGGAATAAGTTACGGGTATATAAATGACACTATAGCCAAAATAACAAATTCTCGATCATGAGAGGATGTACCTTCTGCGTCAGCGTACTTTTCATAGAATAACACGATCGCGCGACCTGCATGACCGAACCTTGACCTTGCCTAGCAACGACCATGTGATTGTTCAATTCTCAAAAGCTGTGTTTGCGCCCGTAAGCACCGGTCTTTGCGTGAGTACGCTCGGCGCAAATAACTGTGCGTGCCCAAGTTGGCTCTCATGATCGAGAATTTAATATTTTGGCTATAGCCATACTTCTTCAGGGTGCATTTTCCCAGATACCCAGGATGATACCCTTGTCAATGTCGAGCTCCCCCTGTGCCATGGAGATAACTGCATGAAGATGCACACAACTAAACACTATCCCAAAGCCATAGGTGTGACAAAATGCCAATCCAAATCAAAAGAGCCATTTTTGAAAATCTGCCCTTTGTTGAAAGAAAAATTTACAAAGGTCCACTTTTTTTGGTAAAAACATTGAAATTTGTCCTTTTTTGAAGGAAAAATTCACCATAGATCAAATTTTGATCTCGCCTCACCCCTCAAAAAACCTGGCTAGGAGCCTGCACGAACTACAAGTGACAATCCTGTATAAGGAAACAAATGTTGTCAAACCTACTTTTTTGGCAGATTTTCTTCTCTTGTCCACTATCACAGTGCATTCTTCGTCTTGTTGACTATAATCAGATACTGATGTGAGATCCAGAATGTCTTGCAGCATAATGTCACGCACACGTTGTAATTCATTCTTGGCTAATTCTTCCTCCTTTATTTCTTGTTGTCTCTATAAGGAGTACAAGGGAAATGTTAGCAATATTTAGGAACATAGGGTCAATTGCAAATTTTGGGGTATTTGGGTAGCCGAACCTATAAAGAAAAGGGGGTCATCAGCAGGTAGGACTTTAAAAGGGTCATCACTCATCAGGTATAGTCAACTTCAAACAAGGGGGTCTATTAGCAGGTACATACCTGTCACTTCTAAAGTTGAGTGCCCCACCCATCTAAAGGATTAGGATTGAACCATCTTATCTGGCAAAATCATTTTTTAAATAAAACAATTCAATGCTGTATAATTAATCAGTTCAGAAGTGCAAAAAAAGCAATAAATTAATAAACAAGTAAAACACAAAAATGCTTCTCCTAGCAAAGTGGGGAATTGGAGATACAATTCTCTTTGAGGTGTATTCCGTTAGGGTGTCACAGTGGTCCATAATTAGTGACACTGCTTCCCCTGATCATGTTGATCTTCAAATCTGTTTCTGTTTTCTCTCCATAGGGCCAGCATGCTCTCAAGTAGACTTTTTAGCCTGGCTTGAGAATTTTATGTGAGTCTGGTCCTATCAGGACTAAAGCATGTCGGGGTTATCCCCAGTCAAATTTGAACAATTTCAACTTTTAGGCCAAAAATGTCAAATTTAGAACTGATACATGGCAATCTTTTAAATTGAACTTTTAAAATTCAGTTTAGGCCACTGGCTTATTTCTAGCTGGTTAGGCCAAATAAAAAAAAGGTTTGTCTCAAAGCTCCCGCGCTCATTAGTTTATTCACCCGCATTAGTAAAAAAAAAATATTCTTTTTATTTTTCAGAAAAAGTGTAAAATATACGATCGAAATGCCGTTTTTACAATTTTAGACCCCTGCTCTTATATTACGTCACTTCAATACAATAGCATCATCACTTTATTGTTCAATACAACACTTCATACAGTAGAATAGGACTTTGAGGTTTTTTAACATTTGAAGAAAATCTTTGGTAAAATTTTTTTTTTTAAATATAAAGGCATTTCACATTAGTTTTTCAGAGTTGGAGGGCTTTGAGACGAACCTTTTTTAATTTGGCCTTACAGACAGATACGTAATTATGCATTATTACCTCGTACTCTCTTTGCAGCTCTTTTTCAAGTTGTTCCAAATATTGTTTATCGCAAAGTTTTGTGTAGTTACTCTCTGTTTCAACCAAATACTTGAGTTGCCTGCGTCGATGTGATTTACCCTTAGCAGACATCCTGAAAGAAGAAAAAAATATTCCTGGTAAATCACTGTCAATTATTCAACATTTGCCATCTTCCTGAAATTTAAAATCTGCATGATGTGACAACATCGGATCCAAATTCAATTAATAAATATCAATTAATTTGTCTTTAGATGTGCTATTGCTAAATTCATTTCATTTTTGTTGCAAAGTTATGAGCTTTTAAATGCAAGTTCTCTTTCAACAATTTCCATCTTCCTAAACTTTCAAATTTGCATGATATGTGAAATCTGATCCAAAGCCAATTTATAAATTTCAATTAATTTATCCAGTAACTAAATGTACTATTGCTAAAATCTTTTCATTTTTGTTGCAAAGTTACAAGCTTTTAAATGCAAGTTCTCTTATGTATTTAAATTTTATTACTTTTTGGCACTCCATATTTGCCTGAATTTCAATTTCACAAATGCTAATCAGATCAAGTCACATTATGAGCTCATATATATTTCGTACCCGATTTCGTAAAGTCTTGTCGTTCTTTATTTTTCCAGTATCACAAGAAATTAAAGCTATGGAATACTAAAACTATTTAAAAAAAATAATGCAGAAATCCTGCATGTTGTAGAATTTACAGCAACATTATGTTATTCCTGCATGTAATTTTACACAAAATTAGTGTTAGGGTTAGTTTAGGGTTAGGATTAGCTTACACGAAATACTTACTTACATGAAGGATTGACCACACCGTAGCATTTGAAAACACATCAAGCAATACATCTCAGTAAGTTACACTTACATACATACCTGAAGTATCACATTAAACACACAATCCTGGTCTGACTGAGCAACTTAAAGATGAACAGCAGAGAATGTTGATTATACCGGCAACTTGTAGATTTGCAAATCACTCAATTCAAACTTATCATCTTCTCTGTCCACTTCTAAATGTTCTACTTGGATTTAGAAGCATCTTGCCCAGCATCATTCTAAATAATGCCTGTGATTTTCTGCTAACAGCCAGGGTTGCCAAAAACTTTGTGGGTCAACCAAAATCGTGGGTCAAATAATCGAAAAGTCACCCAATTTTTCTCTTAACCATCGGTTTTTATTGCACAGGAAACAACCAAAGTTCATGGGAGCCAATGTTGGAAAGTTGCCCCCCTTTTTCTAAACCATTGGTTTCTAAGGAACAGGATAATTGTTAATGGTCGCAGGCATGGGGAATCTTCAAAAGTTGTGGGGGAAATCTTCAAAAGTCACCCAATTGGGCTACTTAATCATTCATTTAGCAACTCTTCTAATAGCTCAAGATTCAAATAAAGCTGCAGTATCACTTACCTTATATATGATAATTAAAGCAAAAGATATTTGCATAACAAAACATGACATGTTTGCTACCTGTTAGTTGATATTTGAAACTTTGCAAGTTCTACAATAGCATCTAACAGTGTTGCCACAGCAGCTATGGTAATTCAAATGTGTTCATGTTCATCACCCCCGGTCAACAGCGCAGGTACCACAGTAATGATTCTTTACCAATGTGTTCCTTGATCAAAGCAATTAAACCATATCAATTAATTATCTATTGGCTTGATATGTTGATAGTGTGGGCATCAATCCTGGTGGTGGGGGGTTGCAGGGGGACGTGACCCCCACATTTCAGCAAAATAGCCCATTTTTTGTTCTTTTCAGCCACTTTTTGACAATTCAGGTCGATTGTCCCCTCTCATTTCAAGCCAGATTGATGCTAATAATTAAAGCAATGATGCCTTGACACAGAGAAAACAAACACTTATTGAAACCTGAGACGAATATTGATCAGCAAAAAACTGTAATGTAAAAAAATGTAATGTAATGTAATGTAATTTAAAAAAATGTAATCAGAAATGTATTAAAATACATTTCTGTATGTAAACTAAACTACGCAAAAAAAGTTTCTTTATGGTTAGGAAATTTACCCACTATTAAATTCTAACGACCAATTTTGTACGTTTGCTAAATAATTGCATGCGGGAGATTGTTCTGCGCATTTTGACACCTCAATCACTACCCTATGACACTCCTGAGAAAAGATATGAATGTTTAAGTAACACGAGGTCGAAAAATGAAAATTGCAAAGAAGCCTATTCAATGGTTTTAGAGCTGATTCACTGATCCAAGACGGTTTCATTATTCCCGCCTTTTCAATGTTAATTTAAAGCATTTTAATTGATGCATGTTGGATAATCCTTTGCGTATTGTGCAGATGAATGATCAAAGACAGAGGTGAGTGGGTACTAAGACATTTACGTTTTGAGAGATGGATTTGGAAAGCAGATTCAAAACAGGTCATGATTACAGCTGCATTTCTGGAAGCAGAAGGAATTGAGACACTTGAGTGGCCCTCCAGAAGCCCTGATCTTAACCCCTTGAAGAACCATTGGGATCAGCACAAGAGACGAGTCAACAAGAAGATAAAGGCAGATACAACTCTGGTGGGATTGCGTCGCATCGTTATCAACGAGTGGAACGGGGTTGAGCAAGGTAACATTCGACGCCTCATTAGGTGCATGAGACGCCGCGTGGCTGCTGTAAGGGAAGCCAACAGTGGACACACAAAGTATTGAAAGACTGGTAAAGAAAGAGATCCATCTCAAGTGAATTTGGAAGCGGCAGTATGATGCCTGAAATGTGCTAAGTTATCTGCATGTTTGTTGTTTTTTGTGTTCTTTTATGCTGAAAACTTGAATAGGCCTTTTTGCAATTTTCATTTTTCGACCTCGTGTTACTTAAACATTCATATCTTTTCTTATAAGTGTCGTAGAGTAGTGATTGAGGTATCAAAATGCGCAGGACAATTACCCGCATGCGATTATTTAGCACACATACAAAATTAGTCGCTAGATTTTAATAGTGGGTAAATTTCCTAACCATAAAGAAACTTTTTTTGCGTAGTGTATATTCAAATTTGAGTAGTGTAGAAGTATAATTTTGCTTTCTATATATTCAAACTATTTGACATGTATTGCATTGAAAAAATAAGTTAAATAACACACAACAAATCATAGTGTTAATAGTGAATTTTGTTTCATGTGTCTCAAATTGAAGACTTTGCTTCAGTTTGCATACTTCAACCTGAAAAATACTGGCAACCTGGGCATGAACCACCAATGTAATATCATCATGTAAGATGAGGGATGCATGGTAACATAAAGTAGCACTGTTCATTGAACCTTAGAATAACTCTTAACAAGAACTTCCTTAACAAAGCAAGGCAAGCATAGTGTTTCAAGTAATTAATACCTAACATATTCAAACCAGTGGACTTGTTAACATAATGGTCTTTATAGTGTGCATTGTTTCATTGGTGTTTGTTACACCAGTACTTTTTCAACTTCAAACTTACCTGGTGTGTAAGGATAGATGGCTTCCAAGGTCACTTGAAATGCATCTCAGCCATGTCCACAGCTGTTCATAGGTCCAGCAAACATTTTCATACCAACTTTCAACTTTCCATTATTTGTAATCTACTTGATAAATGTATTTTTAAAATGAGTACATATATGCCTAATAACTAGTTCAGTGGTTCCTGACATGGAGCGAGTGCCTTAACAATCCATCTAAATTAAGTTGCTATACAAAGCTGATAAACACCTACCAAAAAGTAATTACCCCCCCTTTATTACGATTTAAAACTTAAAATCTATGCATCAAATTTAAAAACAGAAATAGCAAAAATAATCCCAGGTTAATTCTGCAAAATTTGACACCTCATTTGTCTCAAAGTTTGTAGCCATGGTGACTCCTTAAATGAAAAAGATGCATTTTCAAAAATTACAATAAAAATCTTCTTAAGGGGGTACTACACCCATCGATAAATTTGTGTCTATTTTTGCATTTTTCTCAAAAACTAATAATACAGTGGTAACGAAAGTTACGTATATTATAGGGGCAAGGAATCCAATTACTACACTGGAATTTCAGTGACCCAACACAAGCGGTTCGTTATTTATGATAAGAAAAGAGGTACCGCTAGAATGTACCTCATTTTCTATCATATAAACTGAACCGCTTGTCTTTTGTCACTGAAATTTCAGTGTAGTAATTGAATTCCTTGCCCCAATAATATACATAACTTTTGTTACCAGTATGTTATTATTTTTTGAGAAAAATGTAAAAATAGTCACAAATTTACCACAGGGGTGTAGTACCCCCTTAAGTCAGTGTACCATTACATTCTGTACATGAATGGTCGAGGATGACCCACGGTGACCAGTGACGACCAGGCACTCTAGCAACAAAAGCAACATTTTCTATGGGTTTAGGTACAATTTTCAAAGAGTCACCATGGCAACACATTTTGGGCTATTAAAACCAACAAGGCATCAAAATTTGCACAACTAAACTGGGTTTCCTTTTGCTATTTCAATTTTAAATTTTGATGCAAAAAGATTGTAAGTTATTATCTCATAATAAAGGGGGTAATTACTTTTTGGTAGATGTTTATAAAATGATAGATGTTGAATTGACTAGTGAAATACTGTCTGAACTAGAGTTGGGCAATACACACTTTCTTGGTAGTGACAACTATAGAATGTCAATAACAAACCTGAAAGTTTTTGGTAGTTTCTTTTCAACTGTACTCCAACCTCAAAAACAGTTTTAAAAAGGTAAATGTGAAATTATTCAAAACTGGGAAAAATTTGAAGTAAATCTGTAAAATATTTAGGGAATTCTTTTCCAGGTTCTATCGGCCAAATCTGGACAAACTTGATACGTCATTGGTTTGGTAATAAAATTTTAAGGTTAGCCATTTGTACCAGAAAGTGTCCGAGTATCAAACACCACCCAACACAACACAGAATAAACATACATTGTAGGATCACATTTACTTGTTACTACCATTCACATTATTAAAAGCAAATAAAGGTCACTTTGTCATTGAGTTTGTTCATGACATTAAAGTACATTTTGATGGATAAAGAAACCATTTCAACAAGATTTCAATAAAGCAAACTTCATAAGGCATTTCTTAGTAAAAGTTGCAGTGGCATAGAAAACTTCACATAATTGCGGAATGATGTTTTTGGAATTGCCCATATCCACTATGAAACTTCCAAATTAAAATTGGAAATTATTTATAGCCACATCTGCAAATCATTTGAGTGAAAACAACTCACTATTAGATTAAATCACACTTTGTTTGAAGTATAATAAAACATGACTACAACTTGATATATTTGGCATCAAAATTTATTGCAATATCTTAAAGAACAATTCATGGTATCACAGTTTTATTGAAACATCTTTCAGTACATTTCACGGTATCACAATTTTATTGACACATCTTTCAGTACATAATTGGGCTAAACCAGTTGAAATCCACATCACCCCTCTAAATATCTTCCACGGAAGGAGTATGTTTATACCCATACTCCCTCTGTATTATGGCTTTACCTTTATCTTCCACAACTGGAGTGATTATTTGACATGGAAATTACCCATATATCTATTCTATTCAAAATTGAAACTCCATCTGTGGCAGACTTTAGCTAAATCTTCCACAGGAGTAGTGTGGATTTTTAATGGAATAGCTCCTCATTGAATCATATAATGGAGGCTGGTTGAGTGCAGATCCATTGGAACACGCTTTTCAATACGGAATAAATGCTAATAACCTCATTGTGACATCATCCAAGCAGCAAAGTTCATTTCACATTGAAAAAGCATTATCCGACGGATCTGCAGTCGACCTTTCTGAATGTAAACACCTCTCAGTACATGTCACTGTATAGACCACTTGACATGTGACGTCATTGCCCGGCAGTATGCGCACGCATTATGGTACTTTCCATTGTTCTTTGCCCTGCAGTGTGCGTGCGCATCGTAGTCTGCTCAAGGCATGTGTATTTTTAATCTCCCACCACATTTCATATAGTACAAGAAAGCCATTGAACAGTGAAGCGGTTCGTTCGGGCATATCGACAGACCAATCCTTCGCCTTTGTTGATAAACAATAATGTAAAGTGGTCTATAGTATGATATTTTATTGAAACATCTTTCATTACATTTCACAGCATCATAATTTATTAAAATATCTTTCCATACATTTCACAGTAAAACATCTTATTGGCACATCTTTCAGTACATTTCACTATATCATATTTCATTTAAACATCTTTCAGCACAGGTCACTGTATACATGTACATGTAGTGTCAAATTTTATTTCTAAAGGGATTACCTGAATGTGTTACTCCATTCAAAGTCACCCCCATATGAAAGATTAAGATCATGTCTTCCATAGGGGGTGTATGAGTTTCAAATGGAATAGCGCAATTGTTACACAGAATTTTGACCATTTGGGGGTGTGGGTGGGTGCATGTTTGTCAACAGCAACAACAAAAGAAGATGCATTATGAGAAATCTGTTAATAACAGCTGACCCATTACAGCCATTGACAGTAGTAGCCAGTAATAGGGTTTCCTTAGAGTCCATTGTTGTAAGAGCCCAACATAACAAACACCCAATAAGTAACAATTTGATATGTGTTGGGTAAAACGTGGGCAAAAAATGGGCAAAAAATCATCCTGCACAATACTCTGCCGTCATTAAGTATTCACGCATAATTCCCCAAACTCACCTTGTTGTTAATAAAATATCAAATATATCCAAGAAAATACAGGTTGTATGTATGTGTTCTGTTCATCATTTATTTATCATCAATAAATGTTTGTGCCGGATTTTATCCTTAAAAGCCATATCAGAATTCATGATTGTTTTCAAAATTTACATGTAATATTACCTCATTAATTATTCATGAGCTCAATATCGCGATGTAACGATATGGAGATTTTACAGGGAGAGAAAATGGGTATTTTGAAACCTAATATGCTCAGTAAACATATAAACAATTTTTTTATGCGCAAGTTGGTATTTACAGCTTCAGGGGGTCTTGAAACTACTTAAAATCATCTCCTAGCAACAGTCAAAGGTCAGGTTTTTTGCTCATAGCGGTTGATTCAACAGACATGATTTTTGCAAGAGCTTGACAGCTTTGGGAACCACCCAAATTACCCGGGGCTTTACATTGCTAGCTTGAGGTGATTTCCCCATGTGTCAAAATGCCAAAAACAAGAGAGTTAACACTGCGAGCCCGACTCGCGGAGCGGCAGCAAGGGCCAAAGGAGTCAGTTGAGGAATACGCCGAGCACATAGAAAAGCGTTGTGGAGAGCTTGACATTGAAGGCCAACAAATGTGGGAAAGTTTTATTCGGGGACTCCGGCCCAAGATTAGGGCAAGTGTTATCAAGGACCAGCCAGCAGGCTTAATAGATGCAATAAATGCGGCAAGGATTGCCCAATCCTTAGCGCAACCAGATCCACAAGACATTGCTAACACTGTCAAGGCAGCAATTGCCGAAGAACTAAGTATAGTGAAAGAAGAATTGGCGGCATTAACTATAAATGCGACATCGCCTGCTACGGACACAACAACACAACAGCGCTCAGACCAACATCAACACACCTCAATTAGCCCGGTTATATTTGGTGGAGAATCCGCTTTCTTACTTTATTTTATGATAACGCGTTCTCAAACAAGAGCAATGGCAGCAGATGAGCATAGGTATATACCCCTGTGCAAGTTTACAGGGTATAACGATGTGGCACCAATGGTGTGGTTGGAGAAGTTGTAACCCACAACAAACTCTAACAAATGTTGGTTTGTACTTAGGTGATGTACCCTATACTTGGTATAGGCAATTGCCAAATGGGACAAAACAATTTACAGCTTTTACAAGCTGCATTTAACAACAAATCCCGGGCAACAAATATATGCAGCATGATGGGCTGGCATGGGCACTACGAGCCCAACTCGCAGAGCGGCAGCAAGGGCCAAAGGAGTTAGTTGAGCAATACGCCGAGGACATAAAAAAGTGTTGTGGAGAGCTTGACATTGAAGGCCAACAAATGTTGGAAAGTTTTATTCAGGGACTCCGGCCCAAGATTAGGGTAAGTGTTATCAAGGATCAGCCAGCAGGCTTAATAGATGCAATAAATGCGGCAAGGATTGCCCAATCGTTAGCACAACCAGATCCACAAGACATTGCTAACACTGTCAAGGCAGCAATTGCCGAAGAACTAAGTATAGTGAATGAAGAATTGGCAGCATTAACTATAAATGTGACATCGTCTGCTACGGACACAACAACACAACAGCGCTCAGACCAACATCAACACACCTCAATTAGCCCGGTTATATTTGGTGGAGAATCCGGCTTTCTTACTTTATTTTATGATAACGCGTTCTCAAACAAGAGCAATGGCAGCAGATGAGCATAGGTATATACCCCTGTGCAAGGTTACAGGGTATAACGATGTGGCGCCAGCGGTGTTGTTGGAGAAGTATGCTATTTTCGCAAAAATAGCAAGGGTTGTAACCATAACAAACTCTAACAAATGTTGGTTTGTACTTAGGTGATGTACCCTATACTTGGTATAGGCAATTGCCAAATGGGACAAAGAACAATTTACAGCTTTTACAAGCTGCGTTTAACAACAAATATATGCAGCATGATGGGCTGGCATGGGCACTACGAGCCCAACTTGCGGAGTGGTAGCAAGGCCCAAAGGAGTCAGTTGAGCAATACGCTGAGGACATAGAAAAGCGTTGTGGAGAGCTTGACATTGAAGGCCAACAAATGTTGGAAAGTTTTATTCGGGGACTCCGGCCCAAGATTAGGGCAAGTGTTATCAAGGATCAGCCAGCAGGCTTAATAGATGCAATAAATGCGGCAAGGATTGCCCAATCATTAGCGCAACCAGATCCACAAGACATTGCTAACACTGTCAAGGCAGCAATTGCCAAGAACTAAGTATAGTGAAAGAAGAATTGGCGGCATTAACTATAAATGCGACATCACCTGCTATGGACACAACAACACAACAAAATTGTCCAAACACTTTAAGAAATTTTCTTTTGATCCGAGTTCTTAAGGGATCTAAAATGAGCGTTTATTGTGTTTCGACAGTATTTTTTGTGGGACATGAGAAGCACCTCAGACCTGTCGAATTGCATTCTGAATCTGAAGCATGTCTTTCTGATATCAAATAATTTTCATTTTTGAAAATCACAATATAATACAAATTTTATGACAAATTATAAAAATTTGATATTTTTCAAATTTTTGATATATAACAGTCCTCGAGTAAATTATATAAATCTAATGACATATTCTTAAAGTGTATGTAGTAGGGAGGAAAAGCCGACGGTCAATTGAAAATTTTGACCTTTCATATTGAAGATATGGATTTTTTTCCCAAAAGACCTAATTTTTTTGGCGTTTTGGGAAAAAAAATCCATATCTTCAATACGAAAGGTCAGAATTTTCAATTGATCTTCGGCTTTTTATCCCACCTACATACACTTTAAGTATAAATCATCAGATTTATAAAGTTTACTTCAAGTACTGTTAAATATCAAAAATATCAATTTTAATGATTTGCCATAAAATGTGTATTAAATTGCTAATTTCAAAAATCAAAATTATTTGATATCAGAATGACATTCTTCGTATTCAGAATGCAATTCGATATGTCTGATGTGCTCTAATGTCCCACAATAAATACTTTCCAAACGTTCATACCCCAGCCCTTAAGAGGAATGTAATTTCCTGCATTTCTTTGCATAAGTATTAATGTTTGTTTTTTTTGCATCAGCCATAGATATTTCTACAGAATCTTTGTCTGTTTTTTGAAAGGGAACAGTTGCCATTCTTGTTTGTCTCTCTGTTTTGTTCTGTTTTTGTGTGAATGTGTTGTGGTGTGGGGATTGTGGGAGGGTGCTTGTCTGGGGATGGGTCTGTTGTTGTTGTTTTTTGTTTAAAAAACCCTGGGTATGTAGATTTGATCGAGTGTTTGTTCAACCATATGATTATGATGCCTTGAATTTGATTCTCTCTTGAATGTGATGTGTCATTTATATCTCAATTGACACTCACCGCTTATGACAGTGCTGGGATGGTCTTCGTTTTGTGCTTTTGTCAGGGCCTGGTCCAGCTTCTGCTTTTTTGCCATTCTTTTTCTTATGTCCTGGCTTCAGCTTGTGTGGTGTATACATCACAGCACTTGTGAGTGGTGGGTGTCAATAATTAAAAGTGTAGCTACATATCAAACTTTAATTTGGGCTTAAGGGATCCAAAATGAGCGTTTATTGCGTTTCGACAGTATTTTTTGTGGAACATGAGAGTACCTCAGACCTATCGAATTGCATTCTGAATACGAAGCATGTCTTTCTGATATCAAATAATTTTCATTTTTTTTAAATCACAATTTAATACAAATTTTATGACAAATTATAAAAATTTGATATTTTTCAAATTTTTGATATATAACAGTCCTCGAAGTAAATTATATAAATCTAATGATATATTCTTAAAGTGTATGTAGCAGGGAGGAAAAGCCGACGGTCAATTGAAAATTTTGACCTTTCATATTGAAGATATGGATTTTTTCCCAAAAAGACCTAATTTTTTTTGTGTTTTTGGAAAAAAAATCCATATCTTCAATATGAAAGGTCAAAATGTTCAATTGATCGTCGGCTTTTCATCCCACCTGCATACACTTTAAGTATAAATCATCAGATTTATAAAGTTTACTTCAAGTACTGTTAAATATCAAAAATATCAATTTTAATGATTTGCCATAAAATGTGTATTAAATTGCGTAATTTCAAAAATCTAAATTATTTGATATCAGAATGACATTCTTCAGTATTCAGAATGCAATTCGATATGTCTGATGTGCTCTAATGTCCCAAAATAAATACTGTCCAAACGCTCATACCCCAGCCCTTAAAGGAATGATTGCATATTTGTTTATAATATTGTATGGCTGACATGAAGAAGCGGGCTGGTGGTTTTCTGTATCTTTTCTCCACCCACCAGTCCCAAGTACAGGGCAATAAAAATGAAAAAAAACCCAAAAAAACACAACAGCGCTCAGACCAACATCAACACACCTCAATTAGCCAGGTTATATTTGGTGGAGAATCCGGCTTTCTTACTTTATTTTATGATAACACGTTCTCGAACAAGAGCAATGGCAGCAGATGAGCATAGTATTATACCCCTGCGCAAGTTTACAGGGTATAACGATGTGGCGCCAATGGTGTGGTTGGAGAAGTATGCTATTTTCGCAAATAGCAAGGGTTGGAACCCGCAACAAACTCTAACAAATGTTGGTTTGTACTTAGGCGATGCACCCTATACTTGGTATAGGCAATTGCCAAATGGGACAAAGAACAATTTACAGCTTTTACAAGCTGCGTTTAACAACAAATATATGCAGCATGATGGGCTGCCATGGGCACTATGAGCCCAACTCGCGGAGCGGAGGCAAGGGCCAAAGGAGTCAGTTGAGCAATACACCGAGGACATAGAAAAGCGTTGTGGAAGCTTGACATTGAAGGCCAACAAATGTTGGAAAGTTTTATTCGGGGACTCCGGCCCAAGATTGGGGCAAGTGTTATCAAGGACCAGCCAGCAGGCTTAATAGATGCAATAAATGCGGCAAGGATTGCCCAATCATTAGCGCAACCAGATCCACAAGACATTGCTAGCTAGAATTGGCGGCATTAACTATAAATGCGACATTGCCTGCTATGGACACAACAACACAAAAGCGCTCAGACCAATATCAAAACACCTGAAAAAAATTGGCATTTAGATCAAAGACTTGCCTAGCTCACCCCTTGAGGTATTCTTTGGTAGAAAGAGGGGTGCTGTTACGTAACAAAATTACTCAAATATCATCCCAAAAACTATACAACTGCATCAAATGGTAGGGAATGCCACAAAGAAATGTATTCGTTCATACATTCGCAAGCAAATACAGTCTAGAACCTGTTAAGTGTTTATGTATACCATACGACAAACATTGCTGTATATGTTTAGGCATAAAAGTGAAAGACTTCTAGGTACCATATATCAAGATATACAGAACCAATAACTTGGTTGCAAGAAACAAAATTGGTTTGTGTTTCAGAATTGAGCGAGTATCAAGGATCAAAATCAGCACATCGTAAGAAGTTTATGATCCCACTCCCCCAGAAAGATTTTGCAACAACAAATATTTGTGTTTTATGTTCCTCAAGTGGACGAGTCTGGCCTGTTTGGGTCTGTTGTAGACCAGTTGCAACGCATTGGTGTTTATACAATGTCTTTTGTCATGACATGGATGCACTATGGTTCATGGAGATGGAGATGGATTTGCTTTGATGTATGGTGGTCAAAGAGTTGGGAGAGGAAGCTGTTGTGGCTGACCTGAGAAGCAATACGATGAGGTTTTACTTGGCCACAAGGGATGAGCCAAAGAGTGACGATTTACCATACCACAGTTTTGATTTTTCATCATCAGCAGCTAGAACATGTCACTGCTTTGGCTGAGGGGAAAGCGGTCAAAAAGTCTTTTGCCACAATATGGATGCACTATGGTTCCTGGAGATGGAGATGGATTTGCTTTGATGTATGGTGGTCAAAGAGTTGGGAAGGGAAGCTGTTGTGGCTGACGTGAGAAGCAATACGATGAGGTTTTACTTGGCCACAAGGGATGAGCCAAAGAGTGACGATTTACCATACCACAGTTTTGGTTTTTCATCATCAGCTGCTAGAACATGTCACTGCTTTGGCTGAGGGGAAAGCGGTCACAAGAGTCTGTTGCCACGACATGGATGCACTATGGTTCCTGGAGATGGAGATGGATTTGCTTTGATGTATGGTGGTCAAAGAGTTGGGAAGGGAAGCTGTTGTGGCTGACGTGAGAAGCAATACGATGAGGTTTTACTTGGCCACAAGGGATGAGCCAAAGAGTGACGATTTACCATACCACAGTTTTGGTTTTTCATCATCAGCTGCTAGAACATGTCACTGCTTTGGCTGAGGGGAAAGCGGTCAAAAAAGTCTTTTGCCACAATATGGATGCACTATGGTTCCTGGAGATGGAGATGGATTTGCTTTGATGTATGGTGGTCAAAGAGTTGGGAGGGGAAGCTGTTGTGGCTGACCTGAGAAGCAATATGATGAGGTTTTACTTGGCCACAAGGGATGAGCCAAAGAGTGACGATTTACCATACCACAGTTTTGATTTTTCATCATCAGCTGCTGTCACTACTTTGGCTGAGGGGAAAGCGGTCAAAAAAGTCTTTTGCCACAATATGGATGCACTATGGTTCCTGGAGATGGAGATGGATTTGCTTTGATGTATGGTGGTCAAAGAGTTGGGAGGGGAAGCTGTTGTGGCTGACGTGAGGAGCAATACGATGAGGTTTTACTTGGCCACAAGGGATGAGCCAAAGAGTGACGATTTACCATACCACAGTTTTGGTTTTTCATCATCAGCTGCTAGAACATGTCACTGCTTTGGCTGAGGGGAAAGCGGTCACAAGAGTCAGTTGCCACAATATGGATGCACTATGGTTCCTGGAGATGGAGATGGATTTGCTTTGATGTATGGTAGTCAAGGAGTTGGGGGAAAAGCTGTTGTGGCTGACGTGAGGAGCAATACGATGAGATTTTACTTGGCCACAAAGGGTGAGCCAAAGAGTGACGATTTGCCATACTACAGTTTTGATTTTTTATCAGCTGCTAGAACTGGTAGGAAATTTAATTTTCAGTTGTGATTTGTGAAAAAAAAAATTTAAATATTCTAAATAACAAATAAAAGAGCATTTTTATTACCCCCCCTAATTATATTTGGTATATAAATTGATTTGTGACAACTTTATATTGCACTTGTTTTTCAGGTTTTGCACTTTGAAATTATTTCAAAGTCCAGAATGCATACATGTTTGTACGCGTACGTAGGCCTGATTGATATTCCAAGTCAAATCTGGACGTATTAAGCATGCAGCAAGTGAAGTGCAGTGCAGTGATTAGATTTTGCCATCAGATTTGTTTGCAGACACAGTGTACACTTCCACTTTTAGAGGAAAGATATAATTTTCTTTTTCTTTTTTGTGTGAATCCTTCATTTGTACAGGACACGATCATGTTATGGGGCGGAAGGGATCAACTAAATAAATGGCACTTTTTTTCAGTGGAAGCAACCAACCAGAGGATTGACAGAATGGAGCAACAACTGAAGATCAAGATAATTGAGTCCACTCAGGACCAATCACGACACATCATACAAGACCTGAGAAATTGTCTGGGCCAGGATGCATATCAAACAGAATGGAGCAACAACTGAAGATCAAGATAATTGAGGCCACTCAGGACCAGTCACGACACATCATACAAGACCTGAGAAATTGTCTGGGCCAGGAGGCATATCAAATAGAAGCGTACACACAAAAAGGTTGTTTGAGTTGCTAAGACATGATGGTTGCAGGATCATGGCAGACAACAAGTCGAAGAGGGGTACTCGGGTGAAGGACAGCGTAAAATATCAAGTGACAGATGAAACAGCGACAATTGGACTGTGGGACGTATGGGGCATTCCCTGACAATAATAGACACTGGGGCAGACAACGTCTTACAACAATACCAACATACATGTTTGCAGATACAGCACCACAAAGCAATTTCTTATTTGGACAATAAACAAATAAATGCCGCAAAGAAATGTACTCGTTCTTTCATTCACAAGTAAATACAAAGCAGAAGGGATCAACTAAATGTGACCGTACACCACGAATGAGCCGTAAATGTCCTCAATTGTATTCTGAGTTACAGTGTAAAATGGGCATGAAGGTCATATTCATAGGTATTTTCAATTTGGTGCTACGTGTATCTCATTAAATGAGGTACACGTAGCACCAAATTGAGGTACCTATGAATACGACCTTCATGCCCATTTTACACTGTAACTCAGAATACAATTGAGGACATTTACGCTCATTCGTGGTGTACGGTCACAATGGTACTTTTTTCAGTGGAAGCAAACAACCAGAGGATTGACAGAATGGAGCAACAACTGAAGATCAAGATAATTGAGGCTACTCAGGACCAATCACGACACATCATACAAGACCTGAGAAATTGTCTGGGCCAGGAGGCATATCAAACAGAAGCAACAATCACAGGAGATATTCCAGAGGGGAGGGCACATCATGTACATGTATGTCGCGCTGAAGGCATGATAATGAATGCAAAGCACAACACTGAACAAGCTGAGTGCTGAGGGAGATAAGAAAGCTTTCACCATCCTAACAAACTTATTTATTGCTTTACACAAAAAACACAGCAAATTATAACTGTGTCTGCAGAACATATTGCAGTTTCTGCACACCAAAAACACAGGCTTGTCTTAAAGACATGGATTTAAATTGGACATTTGCTGTGGGTCAAATGAATCTAACCTATTTTCTGACCATTCACAAATGTCATGTTAGAGCTCAAGTCCTCTATGAATGTGAATGTATCTTTGTTTTTCGACTCCTTAAACATTCTGAAGTGTCTTTTGCAAGAACAAATATTTGTGTTTTATGACCCTCAAAGAGATGTGTCTTGCCAGTTTCGGTATGTTGCAGATAAGTTGCAACATATTGGTGTTTGAAGGACATCAGCTGCATGAAAAGGGACATTTGCTGTGGGTCAACAAAAATTAAACCATCCTGCACAATACGTAACAAAACTAAAAAAAAAATTGGAATTTAGATCAAAGACTTGCCTAGGTCACCCCTTAAGAGGTATTCTTTGGTAGAAAGAGGGGTGCTGTTACGCAACAAAATTACTCAACTATCATCCAAAAAACTATGCAACTGCATCAAAAGGTAAGGAATGCCACAAAGAAATGTACTCGTTCATACATTCGCAAGCAAATACATTGTAGAACCGGTTAAGTGTTTATGTATATCAAACAGCAAACTTGGCTGCATATGTTTAAGCAAAAAGTATGGGGTGTCTGTAGCACACAAAGTGATCAAGGTGAAAGTCATTATCTGACTTGTACAGACTTCTACATACTATACAGAACCAATAACTTGGTTGCAAGAAAAAAAATGGCTTTGCATTTCAAAATTGACAGAGTATCAAGGATCAAAATCAGCACATCGTAAGAAGTTTATGATCCCACTCACCCCAGAAAGTTTTTGCAAGAACAAATATTTGTGTCTTATGACCCTCCAGGGGATGGGTCTTGCCTATTTGGGTCTGTTACAAACCAGTTGTAATGTATTGGTGTTTATAGGTCATCAGCTGCCTGAAAACGGACATTTGCTGTGGGCCAACAAAAATTCAATTGTGCACAATACCTAACAAAACTGTAAAAAAAATGGAATTTAGAACAAAGGCTAGCCTAGCTCACCCCTTGCGAGGTATTCTTTGGTAGAAAAAGGGGTGCTGTTAAGCAACAAATATCATCCTAAAAACTTTGCAACTTCATCAAAAGGTAAGGAATGCCACATAGAAGTGTACTCGTTCATACATTCGCAAACAAATACAGTCTAGAACTTGTTAAGTGTTCATGTATACACCAATCGAAAAATTTTTGCTGCATTGCAGACACCATGTGTCCTAGATGTAAAACCCAATATGCCGAGATAATCTACCACAAGGCTTTATCGCTGAACTCCTTGTAGAAGACGATCCCGACAAAGAACCACAAACAATTAAGCTGTTTACAAACCAAATCAAACTGATAATGCCATCACTACCAGACAATTCTGAACAACTCTCCGATGAACTGACTGCAAAATTCCCAAAACCTGTCACATTCACCGTGTCACCAAAAAAGGACAAACCTTTATCACACTTCAAGGTGCTATAAGACCTCTACAAAACTTTAAGCCTTGAAATAAGCAGCCAATAAGCACAAATTTACCCTAGTAAAGCTCCTAATCATTACAAATTTCATATGGTTTATATAAAAAGCACAGCATATTATAACCAATGTCTGAAAAACAAGAGTTTCTTGTGTTTATTTTCATGATTTGGTTCACAAATGTCAAAACCAATGTTTCACAAACAAGAATTTCTTGCACTTGTGTACTTATTTCCATGATTTTCATGATTTGATTCACGAATGTCAAAACCGACATTTCACAAACAAGGATTTCATGTACTTGTTTTCATGATTTGGTTCACAAATGTCAATTGTAAAGGATAACTATATGAGCATATAAAAATTGATAGTTCTGCTGTAAACCACCAGCAGCACCATACAGGCATAACATATTATAAAATAAAATAAAACTAGTTTAGTTCTGTCACAGATGCTACTCATGTCCGGTGACTGAAATTGATTATCAATCATCAAAATCTGATGGTCATGCTGCATCTTCTCCAAAACAAGTACTTCTTGTACTTATTTTCCATGATTTGGTTCACAAATGTCAAAACCAATGTTTGACAAACAAGCAGTTCTTGTACTTATTTTCCATGATTTGGTTCAAAAATCTCAAAACCAATTTTTCACAAACAAGCATTTCTGGTACTAATTTCCATGATTTGGATCACAAATGTCAAAACCAATGTTTGACAAACAAGTATTTCTTGTACCTATTTCCATGATTTGGTTCACAAATGTCGAAACCAATGTTTCACAAGCAAGCATTTCTTGTACTTGTTTTCATGATGTTGTTCACAAATGTCAAAATCAAAATCAATGTTTTACAAACAAGCATTTTTGTACTTGTTTTCATGTTTTGGTTGACAAATGTCAGCTGCTGATGTGTATGCATGTCATATGCTAAGCCATAATCACCTGGCTGGCTGGCTGGCTGGCTGTCTGTCTGAAGGGGCGTGTGGAAGTGTACACTGTGTCTGCAAACAAATCACACATGGTCATGCCTCATCTTCTCCAAAACAAAATTCAATACACCAGACAATGAAAAGGGTGATTTTAAGAAAAAATAGAACAAATCCTCAAGTTATGGGATATGCATGCCAAAGGCAAAGTCAATGTCATATATGAAAGACATGAAAGATGTGTCGTTCATACGTAGAGATTTCAAATGCCAAAAATCAATGCTTCGCAAACAAGCATTTCATGTACTTATTTTCACGATTTGGTTCACAAATGTCAAAACCAATGTTTCACAAACAAGCATTTCTTGTACTATTTTCATGTTTTGGTTCACAAATGTCAGATGCCGATGTGTATGCATGTCATATGCTAAGCCCTAACCACCTGGCTGGCTGTCTGTCTGAAGGGACGTGTGGAAGTGTACACTGTGTCTGCAAACAAATCTGAAGGCAATGTCTCATCTTTTCCAAAACAAAATTCAATACACCAGACAATGAAAAGGGTGATGAGAAAAAAATAAGAGGAAATCCTCACGTTATTTGGGATATGCATGCCAAAGGCAAAGTCAATGTCATATAAGAAAGACATGAAAGATGTGTGGTTCATACGTAGAGATTTCAAATGTCAAAACCAATGTTTCACAAACAAGTATTTCTTGTACTTATTTCCATGATTTGCTTCACAAATGTCAAAACCAATGTTTCACAAACAAGCATTTCTTGAACTTATTTCCATGATTGGTTCACTGATGTCAAACCAATGTTTTACAAACAAGCATTTCTTGTACTTATTTTCATGATTTGGTTCACAAATGTCAAAATCAATGTTTCACAAACAAGCATTTCTTGTACTATTTTTTATAATTTGGTTCACAAATGTCAAAACAAATGTTTCACAAACAAGCATTTCTTGTACTTATTTTTATGATTTGGTTGACAAACGTCAAAACCAATGTTTCACAAACAAGCATTTCTTGTACTTATTTTTATGATTTGGTTGACAAACGTCAAAACCAATGTTTCACAAACAAGCATTTTTGTACTTGTTTTCATGATTTGGTTGACAAACGCCGATGTGTATGCATGTCATATGCTAAGCCCTAATCAGCTGGGTGTTTGTCTGTCTGAAGGGACGTGTGGAAGTGTATATTGTGTCTGCAAACAAATCACATGGTCATGCCTCATCCTCTCCAAAACAAAATTCAATACACCAGACAATGCAATGGGTGATAAGAAAAAAATAGAGGAAATCCTCAAGTTATGGGATATGCATGCCAATGTCATATACGAAAAACATGAAGGATGTGTGGTTCATACGTAGAGATTTCAAATGTCAAAACCAATGTTTAACAAACAAGCATTTAGTTTCTACGATTTGGTTCACCAATGTTTCACAAACTGGTATTTCTGGTAATTATTTCCATGATTTGGTTCACAAATGTCAAAACCAATGTTTCACAAACAAGCATTTCTTTTATTTCCATGATTTGGTTCACAAATGTCAAAACCAATGTTTCACAAACAAGCATTTCTTGTTCTTGTTTCCATGATTTGGTTCACTAATGTCAAAACAAATGTTTCACAAACAAGCATTTCTTGTACTTATTTTTATGGTTTGGTTCACAAATGTCAAAACCAATGTTTCACAAACAAGCATTTTGTACTTTTTTCATGTTTTGGTTGACAAATGTCAGCTGCCGATGTGTATGCATGTCATATGCTAAGCCCTAACCACCTGGCTGGGTGTCTGTCTGAAGGGACGTGTGGAAGTGTACACTGTGTCTGCAAACAAATCTGATGGCAATGCCTCATCTTCTCCAAAACAAAATTCAATGCACCAGACAATGAAAAGGGTGATCAGAAACAAATACCAGCAAATCCTCAAGTTATATGGGATATGCATGTCAAAGGCAAAGTCAATGTCATATATGAAAGACATGAAAGATGTGTGGTTCATATGTAGAGATTTCAAATGTCAAAACCAATGTTTCACAAAAAGCATTTCTTGTTCTTGTTTCCATGATTTGGTTCACAAATGTCAAAACCAATGTCTCTCAAACGAGCATTTCTTGAACTTATTTCCATGATTTGGTTCACAAATGTCAAAACCAATCTTTCACAAACAAGCATTTCTTGTACTTATTTTCATGATTTGGTTCACAAATGTCAAAACCAATGTCTCACAAACAAGCACTTCATGTACTTATTTCCATGATTTGGTTCACAAATGTCAAAACCATTGTTTCACAAACAAGCATTTTTGTACTTATATGCTAAGCCCTAACCACCTGGCTGGGTGTCTGTCTGAAGGGCGTGTGGAAGTGTACACTGTGTCTGCAAAGAAATCTGATGGTCATGCCTCATCTTCTCCAAAACAAAATTCAATACACCAGACAATGAAAAGGGTGATCAGAAACAAATAACAGCAAATCTTCAAGTTATATGGGATATGCATGCCAAAGGCAAAGTCAATGTCATATATGAAAGACATGAAAGACGTGTGGTTCATATGTAGAGATTTCAAATGTCAAAACCAATGTTTAACATACAAGCATTTTTGTACTTTTTTCATGTTTTGGTTGACAAATGTCAGCTGCCGATGTGTATGCATGTCATATGCTAAGCCATAATCACCTGGCTGGCTGGCTGTCTGTCTGAAGGGACGTGTGGAAGTGTACACTGTGTCTGCAAAGAAATCTGATGGTCATGCCTCATCTTCTCCAAAACCAAAATTCAATACACCAGACAATGAAAAGGGTGATAAGAAGAAAATAAGAGGAAATCCTCAAGTTATATGGGATATGCATGCCAAAGGCAAAGTCAATGTCATATAAGAAAGACATGAAAGATGTGTGGTTCATACGTAGAGATTTCAAATGTCAAAACCAATGTTTCACAAACAAGCATTTTAGTTCCACGATTTGGTTCACCAATGTTTCACAATTCACAAGCAAGCATTTATTGTAATTATTTTCATTTTTTGGTTGACAAATGTCAGCTGCCGATGTGTATGCATGTCATATGCTAAGCCATAATCACCTGGCTGGCTGGCTGTCTGTCTGAAGGGACGTGTGGAAGTGTACACTGTGTCTGCAAAGAAATCTGATGGTCATGCCTCATCTTCTCCAAAACCAAAATAATTCAATACACCAGACAATGAAAAGGGTGATAAGAAAAAAAAATAAGAGGAAATCCTCAAGTTATATGGGATATGCATGCCAAAGGCAAAGTCAATATAATGTCATATAAGAAAGACATGAAAGATGTGTGGTTCATATGTAGAGATTTCAAATGTCAAAACCAATGTTTCACAAACAGGCATTTCTTGTACTTGTGTACTTATTTTCATGATTTGATTCACAAATATTAAAACCAATGTTTTACAGACAAGCATTTCTTGTACTTGTTTTCATGATTTGGTTCACAAATATTACAACCAATGTTTTACAAACAAGCATTTCTTGTACTTGTTTTCATGATTTGGTTCACAAATATTAAAACCAATGTTTTACAAACAAGCATTTCTTGTACTTGTTTTCATGATTTGGTTCACAAATATTAAAACCAATGTTTTACAAACAAGAATTTCTTGTTCGTGTTTTCATGATTTGGTTCACAAATATTATAACCAATGTTTTACAAACAAGCATTTCTTGTACTTGTTTTCATGATTTGGTTCACAAATGTCAATTGTAAAGGATCCCTCTATGAGTATAATGAAATCAAAAGTTCTGCTGTAACCGCCAGCAGGGGGGATATATTATAAAACTAGTTTAGTTCTGTCACAGATGTTACTCATGCGACTGAAATTGATGATCAATCATCAAATTCCGATGGTCATGCTGCATCTTCTCCAAAACAAAATGCAACAAGCCTGTCTTTCTTTTCTTCGACAGCTGGGTGGAGTCTCTATTTTCAAGATTAAATGCCTTGTCCATGGCCAATTCCATACTGTGGACATTTTTGAGTGGACACTCTGCATACAGTTTATGTAATTAATCAGGTACCACCCTCGTATGACTTTCCCAATTGTGATGAAGACATTAAAGATGGGGAACACGTCATCGTTAAATTTGAAGACTGCTACGGTTTTATGTGTACTTCATGCACTGAGCAGATCTATGCTAATTTGCCGTTTCATTCACTTATGTCAGATGAAACAGGACTAAGCTCAGATGTACCACATGCAGAGAATAAATCCCAGCACCAGAAGCAGAAAGAGGAGTCAAGTACCAACTGGGCCTCATCACCAACAGTCTGCCAAACATGGCACTTTGGAACTTGCAAGATCAGGTAGCGGGCCTGAGTTTCGACACCACTTCTTCCAATACAGGCTGTCGCTCAGGAGCCTGTGTGCTGATAGAGCAAAAACTTAAGAAAGACTTACTGTACCTTTGCATGCAGGCACCACATACTAGAGCTAATTGCTGGTGCTGCATTCACCACTCTACTTGGATCAACATCTAGCCCTGAAGTACCGCTATTCAAGCAACAGTGGGAATTTCTAGATCAGCTTAAGCATTTAAGTAGAGTACTCAAGTGGCATTGAGCATGATGAGGTAGCAAGAGTGATCAATCCCATAAGGCACGATATCATCCAGTTTGCAGAGAAACACCTAGAGGATCATCAGCCTAGGGATGACTACAAGGAAATGCTGGAGCTTAAAAGGGACCACGTTGTGCATGATGATTTGAAAAATGGACCTTGTGGTGGTTACCATAGAGTTGAGAGATGGACCGTTTCCCTGTTGATCATGCATGCCTTAGCACAGATATCAAAATCACAAAGGCGTTTAGTGCTCTCTGTAAAGAGGGTCGATCCTTCGTGTAATTATTTCGTGTAATCTAATCCTAACTCTAACCCTAATCCTAACCCTAATCCTAACCCTAATCCTAACCCTAATCCTAACCCTAAACTAACCCTAACCTTAACCCTAACCCTAACTCGTGTAAAATTACATGAAGGAATAACCAGTAAAGAGGCATTTCCCTTACAAATGTCTTCATCTTGACAAACTTAATCGTGCATCTCTTCCTCCCAAAGAAGCTTTCAATAGTGAGTTAAAAGAGACCACATTGTGCATGATGATTTGAAAAATGGACCTTGTGTTGGTTTACCTTGAGTTGAGAGATGGACCATTTCCCTGTTGATCATGCATCCCTTAGCACCTGTCAAAATCACAAAGGCATTGAGTGCTCTCTGTAATGAGGCATTTCCCCTTACAAATGGGTTCAGTTGAAACCAGCAGTAGAAAATGATAAAGAAAACAAGAGTGCCCCAAGAAGAAGTCATCTTGATAAATTTAATCGTTCATCTCTTCCTCCCAAATAAGCTTTCGATAGCGAGCTAAAAGGGACCATGTTGTGCATGATGATTTGAAAAATGGACCTTGTGGTGGTTACCATGGTAACAGAACTCTATAAAATTGATTTTTGAGTTGAGAGATGGGACATTTTCCTGTTGATGATGCATGCCTTAACACAGATATCAAAATCACAAAGGCATTGAATGATTTTTCACTACAAAGGGGTACATCTTGACAAACTTGAAACTTCTGTTAAATGCGGAGTTCCACAAGGTTCAGTTTTAGGTCCATTACTTTTTATCATATTTTTAAATGGTATTCCATTTTCTTCGATTATAATTTCATTTTGCAGGTGACTGTTTCGCAGTTATACTTTAAACACCATGTTTCCCCTCTCCCCGATGATCAACTTTGGATTGACGCCCTTGGTCAGCCATGTTGTCATACCATGTTTCCCTCTCCCCGATGATCAACTTTGGATTGACGCCCTTGGTCAGCCATGTTGTCATACCTTTAGGATTTTACTCAAGTCACTCAAAGATTCATGTAGATGTTGTGGTAACTAATAAGGTTTTGAAAATTGCCAAGTTCTTAATGTTGCCTTTTATTTCTTTTATCCTTATTAGGTTTCAGAGTACCAGTTGATAAGCTTAAGGAGCCACCCAAAGAACATTTGATTCGCTGGATGAGAAATTCGTGGAACAGCTTGCAAAAGACCCACTCCTCAATTTTGGGTTTAACCCAACAGTGTTGCCTGTGGTGGTTGAGGAGCCTCAATTCTTTAACCCACAGGCTCCACAAAGATCGCACTTTCTGACATTAGGTGGCAACCATGTTGCAGCATCTTTGAAGAAGCTGAAAGAAGATGGCAAGCTCGAAGAAGATATGCAGAATTATGCACATGGTGTATGTTCATGTTTACAAGTAAGTAAGCCCTTTTTGTTTCCATTTTACAAGAATAAGAGCACAACATATTCTCTTTGCTAGTTTTTGATGCCCTAACTTTATACAATATATATTGTTAAAACTGATCAAAAACAGTACATATTTTCATATTTTTCTATTTGACGAGTTTTGTTTGCCTATATCTCATATCGAGGTTGATATCAGGTTGTAAGTACTTTGCTGTAATTATGCACTTAAGTACCCAAGATTACTAGGTTGATGAGACTTGATTATCAAATTTGCACTTAAACTGTTTGTAAAGGAATATTGAAAATGTAATTGCAATCCACATATTTGGCATTTGGTCAGTGAACGGGTGTTGTCTAGGATTTTTGGCATTTATGAAATTGCAAAATACTAATGAAGTCAACCTGTCAATTACTCACGAACCCAGCAATTGGTACCGAGTATTTCCATTTTGTTACTAAATAGTCTATAATATGTTGTTATTGGCACTTATTTAACACTTGCTTGTTTTACTCAATGCAGCAATACCATTTTACTTATTTTATCTAATCTTTTTCACTATTAACCATTGCTCTTTCAGATATATGAAAAATGTAGAGAGCTTGAGAGTAGCTTCTCAACACAACCAAAAGACGCTAACGTATACACAAAGACAGGAATTCGCTCGCCAACACCTGCAAGATTTTCAGGGGGCTGTTAGAACAGATGGTGGATACTGCTGATGATCTGACACTGACATTTGGCAAGAAAAAAATTTGGCATGAGAAATGTGGACAGGCAATAAGCCTTGCAGACACCAAGGTAATTGCATTACAACTTCAGTTGTGTCCTTGGCTCAAGCTGAATAGTATGAAGACACCCTGGGACTGGGTGCTTGTCGTTTATGTTACAAGAATACATATTTTCTTTGCTAGTACTCAAAAACAGTACATATTTTCTTATTTTTCTATTTGACAAGTTTTGTTTGCCTTTATCTCATATCGAGGTTGATATCAGATTGTAAATGCTTTGTTGTAATTATGCCCCTAAGACCTTGAATTGATGATACATCTGATAAATGCTTTGTTGTAATTATGCCCCTAAGACTTTGAATTGATGATACATGCATGTTCAGGGTGATCAATGATCATATTTGGGCAAAGTACCCAAGATTACTGGGTTGATGAGACTTGGTTATCAAATTTGCACTTTAAAAACTGTTTGTAAATGTAGTTACTCCATTTTCGTATTATGTAAAGAAGATATTTATAACTAAAGTGATTATTGTGATATCAATAATTTAACGCAACTTGGACCAGTTCTTCATTTTTTAGAATCGCAAGAAAAAACAAAGTCTTCTTTGAAACCAAAGGTTTCTACAGCTGCTGACGTGTTTAAAAACAATGTGTTACCTGACATTTGCAGAGATTTGGGCGACTACGAAGAAGCAATATTAACAAAGCCTGTGGTCGAAGTGAACATTAATTTCGATTTTAATACTAACTTTACCAACATGCCGCTAACAGAGATGAAGAAAATGCACGGTGTAATTATTGATAGAGAGCAGAAAATTGGTACAATGGACAAATACATCAAGTTTGTACGCGGACAATTGTTCGAAGAGGCGTACAGATATGTATTGCAGGGAGAAGACGTGAACAGTACGCAGTGGTTTCCCAGGAATTTGGTGTTACGTATAGAACCGCAATGCGGTATATGAGTTTTGCACTCTTAGTTAAGAAATGGCCACGACTTTTGATCACCAATATTAGTTTTTGGCAGCTGTTGAAACATATTACTAGACTTCAAAAACATCTTGAGGAGGATCGTGATTTGAGCGCTTGACTTCAAGTTGGAGTGGAATTATCGATACAAGGAAAAAACATCTACGTCAGACAGAAAGAAGTCATGATACCTTCTATCGTCCATAATACCGACCCAGATGCGGCGTATTTTGAAAAGGAGAAATCTAAACCAAAAGAAACTGAAGTAAGGGGTGCTCGCAGTTGCTTAGAAAACTACAATTCAGCGGGTGATGCAGACAAAGATATTGATACACAATGTATTGCAATAGTCAAGCACCATCGTGGCCTTTTGTACTGCGTTGCATATGGACAGAAACCGGCTGAAGAAAATTGTCGTAATTGGTTCAGAGAGAAGTTTGGAGTGATTTATCAGACAGCGTTGAGCTATATGAGTGTCGCATTGCTGTTGAAAAAATGGCCCATTTTGCTAGTTTGTGAGCTTAGTTACGCCCAACTGCTAAAACATAATAAACGATTGCAATCTTATATCGGCAATGATGAGAAGTTGAGCGCCCGTCTTGGACAGGAAATAAGGGTAAAGATGCCGGGTAAGGATGTAGAGATAGCATCGAGTGAGGTGAGGATACCCTATGTGAAACATGGTGCCGACCCGGATGCGCTGTTTAAGGAGGAAGAATTGGCTGGAGAAGCTACAAATGCTGTCAATGACACAGTGTTTGAAGAATGGCTGGATACCACTAGCGAAAAGAAAGAATTGATATACTATTCTGCGATGATGATGAATTGCTTCGGCAAATAGACAGGCTGGAGCTTAATTGAACAAGTCTGGACATGAATTTTGGAGATGGTCCCTACCGAGTAACACGACTGTTACTTCTAAGGGATATTGCTTGGGATGCGCAATGTGTTGGCTACATTTTATCCGTGTGATGATTGCTTCTTTTTATCCGTTAGCTATGAATTGTTTTAGCAAATAGGCTTTTGCGTTGCAATCTTAACTTGTGTGAATGATGTTTCCAACCTAATGCCATGAATAACTCTTTACAGACGAGGTGGCTGCTTCATGGCGTTATACTTTAAACACCTTGTTTCCCCTCCCGATGATCAACTTTGGATTGGCACCCTTGGTGGATCAGCCATGTTGCCATACCTTTAGGATTTTACTCAAGTCACTCAAAGGTACATGTAGATGTTGTGGTAACTAATAAGGTTTTGAAAATCCCAATTCAAAGTCCTTAATGTTGCCTTCTGTTTTCT
The DNA here is from genome assembly GCF_039555335.1 of Amphiura filiformis. Classification (NCBI taxonomy): domain Eukaryota; kingdom Metazoa; phylum Echinodermata; class Ophiuroidea; order Amphilepidida; family Amphiuridae; genus Amphiura; species Amphiura filiformis. The sequence goes on from NC_092636.1 coordinate 14,045,859, forward strand.
TTTATCCTTATTAGGTTTCAGAGTACCTGTTGACAGGCTCAAGGAGCCACCCAAAGAGCACTTGATCCGTCAACTGGACGAGAAATTCGTGGAACAGCTTGCAAAAGATCCACTCCTCAATTGTGGATTTAATCCAACAGTGTTGCCTGTGGTGGTCGAGGACCCTCAATTCTTCGACCCACAGGTTCCACAAAAGTCACAGTTCCTGACACTTGGTGGCAACCATGTTGCAGCATCTTTGAGAAAGCTTAAAGAAGATGGGAAGCTTGAAGAAGATATGAGCATGGTTAATGTTCATGTTTACAAGTAAGCCAGCTCTTTTGGTTTCCATTTTACAACAGAGGAAATATCCCGATTTCAAGAAATTTTAAAGAAAATTTACCAATTTCAGGAAAATTTTGCTCTTCCCTTCCTGTGCAAAAGAATAGGGAAAAGTGCATTTTCAGGATTTTTCCATGTTTTCAGGAAATTTTCGTTACAAGAATGAGAGCACAACATATTCGCTTTGCTAGAACTCAAAAACAGTACATATTTTTCTATTTGACAAGTTTTGTTTGCCTATATCATATTTGAGGTTGATATCAGTAAGTGCTTTGTTGTAATTATGCCCCTAAGACCTTGCATTGATGATACATGCATGTTCAGGGTGATCATATTTGGGCAAAAAATAATAATTTTATGTATTTAAATGTTTTTATTGTTGTTTACAGGCAGGTCATCAGGCAAACCATTGCAAATGATGGTAGTTTATACTACAGAAAGCAGGTATCTAGGTTTCAAAGGGTCGGCCATGCTGCAGAACCTGCTTGGCAAAGATATTTTCACGGCAGTAAAAGACACTGACATGTGGAACAATCATCATAAATGTGAAGACACTGCAGAAGTTAATACCAAGCGTAATATGAGGGTGTTGATGGGTGGTAGATACCGTATTGTTTGTAATTAATGCCCCGGGGGCGTTGCATTTTTCCAGAAGGGGGGCGTTTATTGGAAGTGAATTGTCAGTGAAAAAAGCTTAAAAATCGGGTTCAATTTCCCGATGGTGCTCCTATTAAAAGGAGGGATTCACAACTATACATGATGGCGGCGCCCACGGAAAATGATATTTTCGTGGGAAATACAACAAAATTACTCCTGTAAGTGCATGGAATTAGTGAAATTCTACCATAATTAGGCAATGAAATGGATGGGAGTTGAGTCATAATATGTTTTGTCCATTCAATATAGCGATTGTGACTGACATGACTGATGCAAGTTTTAAGCTTACCTACACGATATGGCATGGAAATGTTTGCATTTATTGGAGGGGGGGCGTTTATTAGAGGGGGAGCGTTTATTACAAACAATACGGTATGTCAAGTGGGCAGACCCGGCCAACAAACCAGAGTGGAATTAGCACATTAACCAATTCCATTTTAATGTCATACTCCCTCTGAGAAAGATTCAACCTGAATCTTCCACAGAGGGAGGGTGAGTTTCAAATAAGGCTGCCTAATGTGCTCATTCCATTTAAAATTCTTACTCCCCCTGTGGCACATATTTCCAAAATCTTCCACAGGGGAGTGTGGATTTTAAATGGAATTTAACAAATATACAATAGTGATTGATGGAAGAGATGGTAGCAGCATGGAGGTAGCTTACAGGAATTTGCCTGCTTTCAGCAGACTTACTGTATCAAGTAAGGCTATGTCACTTTTAGAATTTATAAATGCATAGAAACTAAAAGTGTACCAAGTTGCTCAAGTTAGAACTTACTTTAACCGGTAATTTCTGTTGGCAAATTAACTGGAAGAAACGTCCAAGCATTGGGGCTGCCTAATGGAGAACACAAAGGGACTGATATTGCCACTGAATTTTCCTCACAGATTTCAACCAAAGATTTTCTTTGTGAGTGCATCCGGGGGGAAATTGAAAAAGAAGCAGGGGAAAATGATAAGTTTTGGAGAGACATATTCGAAAACTCCAGAAATTCTTACAAGCAGTGAAAAAGATGTTTTACGGTGACAAAAGAGGAATACCTATAGATGTCTCGTATAAATTTAACAAATATACAATAGTGATTGATGGAAGAGATGATAGCAGCATGAAGGTAGCTTACAGGAATTTAGGCCGAAGGCGTCAGTTTTTCAAAGTTGAATGCTCAGAATTTGTTGGTGGTGTTCAATGCTGGTACATTGATAAAAAAAATGAAACAAACAGTTTCACTGTAACAGAACTATTTCCAAGGATGGTGACGTTTGGTTGAAAACATTGATGTACTTTATTGCATCAGGTAAGTCTATGTCACTTTAGATAATATAAATGTATAGAAGCAAGTATAAAGTGTACGCAAATTTCCCAATAGCAAGCTTCCCTAGCAGAAATTCTATACAGCAAGAAGTGTATCAAAAGTGTATCAAAGTGTATTAAAACTGTATCAAACGTCAATTTGATACAGTTTTGATATACAAAGGTGTATTGAAAATGTATCAACTGAAAATATAGGGTATCAAAACTGTATCAAATACCACCTAATTGTATCAAAAATGTATCAAAAGTGTATCGAATTTGAACTTAGTTAATTTTGGCCATGCTTGTGGTGTATCAAAAGTGTATCAAATTGGACATTGCAGTTTTTCAGTGTATGTAAAGTGTATCAAAATGAACTTTTTGGTGCTAGATGTATATCAAAAGTGTATCAAATTGGACTTGGTCAAATTCTGGCTGCATACAGTGTATCAAAAGTGTATTAAATTGGACTTTGCCTGTTTTTTTAGTGTATGTAAAGTGTATCAAATTGAACTTGGTTACTTTTTGGTTGCTAGATGTATATCAAAAGTGTATCAAATTGGACTTAGTCAAATTCTGGCTGCCTACAGTGTATCAAAAGTGTATCAAATTGGACTTAGTCAAATTCTGGCTGCCTACAGTGTATCAAAAGTGTATTAAATTGGACTTAGTTTATTTTGGGTGGCTAGAGGTATATCAAAAGTGTATCAAATTGGGCTTTCATAAACTGACCTTTTGTAGTGTATCAAAACTATCAATAACTGATCACATGTCTAGATAATGACTCATCATTTTCAAATTTGCCCATGTGGCATGCATGCAGTTAACACCAGGATTTGCATTTGGAAATGTACTGTATTTTAGAGCAAATTATGGTATTTTATTTATCATGATGAAGATACAAACATGCTTGTAGACTGCACATTAGGTTACAATGTAGTTGTAATCAGGGACTGTGATTAAAGAGGAAATATCTGACTTTGTTCTGATAAGGTAAGCTTACTATATATTATATATAGGGCCTCTATGTATATCTATTAAGCATGAATATAGCACATGCCTGTATAGTAGATCTTTTTGTTATTTGTAGCCTTTTTGTCTGTTTATTGAGGGTAACAACTTCAGTGACAAGCACCGGGGGGGGGGGTACTCAGTACAAATGACCATACAGGGACGTGCCGCAAATATGGGTAGCATTTTCAGCCTTTTGGTATATCAATGACCCCTTTTTCAAAGTCTATTTTGGTATATGAATGTGTCCTTTTTTCAAAATTTTCTCAATTTTTTCGGAAAATAGCCCAATTTTTCCTTAATCTAGCCAAAATTGTCAAAATTTTCCCAAAATTTTAGGAAAATTTGTAAAAACTAAGACAATTTGGGTTAAATTCGGCCGAAAATTTTGACTTTTGGTATATCAATGGGTCCAAATTTCTTGAAATTTCTGATGTATGTATGTTCCATTTTGGTTGGGTTTTGCTTCTTTTTTGCAATAGGCCTACTTTCTCACACATTTATCCTATTGCGTTGTTATTTTGAACGTTGATAGGGGAAAGTGCATTGAGCTACTCTGTGAGGGGGGAAAGTGCTAGAGGTCAGCATTGGCAGTAGAGGGCAGTGTTGAATTTGAGCTTGATTAGACTAATTTCAAAATTTGACATTTGACCCCTTCACTTTGGGGTCAATACTGTTTGCAAATATGTTTAGATCATGTAAGGATAATTCTTGTTGAATTTGAGCTTGATTGGACCAATTTTGAAATTTGAAACACTGTATCAAAAGTGTATAAAAAACTGTATCAAAACTGTATCAAAAGTGTATAAAAAACTGTATCGAAAGTGTATAAAAACTGTATCAAAAGTATAAAAACTGTATCAAAAGTGTATCAAAAAAACTATCAAAAGTGTATCAAAAAACTGTATCAAAAGTGCATCAAAAAACTATATCAAAAGTGTATCAAATGGCATGTATCAAAAATAGGGCGGTCCCGCTGGCCAGCATTAGAATTGGAACGCTGATTTGATACAGTGACATATTTTATACACTTTTGATATAATAATGTATAAAATGTGTATAAAATGAAAGGATAAGAATTTCAATGCTAATTTGATACAGTTTAAATTGGAACGCTGATTTCATACAGTGACATATTTGATACACTTTTGATATAATTATGTATGAAATGTGTATGAAATGAAAGGATCAAAATTTCAATGCTAATTTGATACAGTTTAAATTGGAACGCTGATTTGATACAGTAACATATTCGATACACTTTTGATATAAATTATGTATGAAATGTGTATGAAATGAAAGGATAAAAATTTCAATGCTAATTTGATACAGTTTAAATTGGAACCCTGATTTGATACAGTTACATATTTCATACACTTTTGATATAATTATGTATGAAATGTGTATGAAATGAAAGGATAAAATTTCAATGCTAATTTGATACAGTTTAAATTGGAACGCTGATTCGATACAGTTACATATTTCATACACTTTTGATATACTTATGTATGAAATGTGTATGAAATTAAAGGATAAAATTTGAACGCTAATTTGATACAGTTTAAATTGGAACGCTTATTTGATACAGTTACATATTTCATACACTTTTGATATAATTATGTATGAAATGTGTATGAAATTAAAGGATAAAATTTGAACGCTAATTTGATACAGTTTAAATTGGAACGCTTATTTGATACAGTTACATATTTTATACACTTTTGATATAATTATGTATGAAATGTGTATGAAATGAAAGGATAAAATTTGAACGCTAATTTGATACAGTTTAAATTGGAACCCTGATTTGATACAGTTACATATTTCATACACTTTTGATATAATTATGTATGAAATGTGTATGAAAGGAAAGGATAAAATTTGAACGCTAATTTGATACAGTTTAAATTGGAACCCTGATTTGATACAGTTACATATTTCATACACTTTTGATATAATTATGTATGAAATGTGTATGAAATGAGAGGATAAAAATTTCAACGCTAATTTGATACAGTTTCAATTGGAACCCTGATTTGATACAGTTACATATTCAATACACTTTTGATATAAATTATGTATGAAATGTGTATGAAATGAAAGGATAAAAATTTCAACGCTAATTTGATACAGTTTAAATTGGAACCCTGATTTGATACAGTTACATATTTCATACACTTTTGATATAATTATGTATGAAATGTGTATGAAATGAAAGGATAAAATTTGAACGCTAATTTGATACAGTTTAAATTGGAACCCTGATTTGATACAGTTACATATTTCATACACTTTTGATATAATTATGTATGAAATGTGTATGAAATGAGAGGATAAAAATTTCAACGCTAATTTGATACAGTTTCAATTGGAACCCTGATTTGATACAGTTACATATTCAATACACTTTTGATATAAATTATGTATGAAATGTGTATGAAATGTGTATGAAATGAAAGGATAAAATTTGAACGCTAATTTGATACAGTTTAAATTGGAACCCTGATTTGATACAGTTACATATTTCATACACTTTTGATATAATTATGTATGAAATGTGTATAAAATGAAAGGATAAAAATTTCAACGCTAATTTGATACAGTTTAAATTGGAACCCTGATTTGATACAGTTACATATTCGATACACTTTTGATATAAATTATGTATGAAACATGTATGAAATGAAAGGATAAAAATTTCAACACTAATTTGATACAGTTTAAATTGGAACCCTGATTTGATACAGTTACATATTTGATACACTTTTGATATAATTATGTATCAAATATGTATGAAATGAAAGGATACATTTCATTTGATACTTTTTTGATACATTATCTTTTTTATTTGATACACTTTTGATATGTATAAAATGTGTATGCAATGTTAATTTGATACAGTTTTGATACATAAAAGTGTATGAAATGAGGGTTCCAATTCAAATCCTTTTATTTCATACATTTTTCATACGTATCAAAAGTGTATCAAATTTCAGCCAGGGTTGGTCATATTCTGCATCTGATACAAGATCATACCACCCTCCTGATGAATAATATTAACATCAAAACTCTGAAATTTGCAGAAAGTATATTTTTCTATATTCATTCTTATACTATTGCTAGAGTAATTTTTTTTTTTTTGAATGATCACAGATTTCAACCAAAGATTTTCATTGTGACTGCATCCGGGGAAATGGAAAAAGAAGCAGGGGAAAACATATTAGGAATATCAATAGATGTGTCATATAAATTCAATAAATATACCATTGTGATAGATGGAAGAGATGGTAGCAGCATGGAGGTGGCTTACAGGAATTTGCCTGCTTTCAGCTGACTTTATTGTATCAAGTAAGGCTATGTCACTTTTAAAATTTACAAATGCATAGAAACTAAATGTGTACTAAGTTGCCCAAGTTCAAACTTTCTTTAACCCGCAATTTCTGTTGGCAAATTAACTGGAAGAAACGTCCAAGCATTGAAGAAGTGATATTAGTGAGTTTTGGAAACTAGAGAGGAAAAGGAGTCCAAGCACTGAAGTAATAGCTATGATCTCAGCAGCCTCACGCTCTTGAAGTTTTAGTAATTATTTTTTTGGTCCTGTGGAACCTGAACATATTATAATACTTTTGATCCTGCTGCCATTGCATTCCAGGTGAGGCTGGATATGGAAACAGGACATGACAGCTCTATCTATTGGGCAGGTCGCTACTTGTTGCCCTTAATCTCGGCATTGAGGAAGTAATATCTAGGATCTCAGCAGCCACACACTCTTGAAGTTTTAGTAATTCACTTTTTTGTCCTGTGGAAACAGGACATGACAGCTCTATCTATTGGGCAGCTCGCTACTTGTTTCCCTTAATCTCGGCATTGAGGAAGTAATACCTATGATTTCAGCAGCCTTACACTCTTGAAGTTTTAGTAATTCACTTTTTTGTCCTGTGGAAACAGGACATGACAGCTCTATCTATTGGGCAGCTCACTACTTGTTGCCCTTAATCTCGGCATTGAGGAAGTAATACCTATGATCTCAGCAGCCACACACTCTTGAAGTTTTAGTAATTCACTTTTTGGTCCTGTGGAAACCGGACATGACAGCTCTATCTATTGGGCAGCTCGCTACTATTGCCCTCAATCTCGGCATTGAGGAAGTTATATCTAGGATCTCAGCAGCCACACACTCTTGAAGTTTTAGTAATTCACTTTTTTGTCCTGTGGAAACAGGACATGACAGCTCTATCTACTGGGCAGCTCGCTACTTGTTGCCCTTAATCTCGGCATTGAGGAAGTAATATCTATGATCTCAGCAGCCACACAATCTTGAAATTTTAGTAATTCACTTTTTGTCCTGTGGAAACAGGACATGACAGCTCTATCTACTGGGCAGCTCGCTACTTGTTGCCCTTAATCTCGGCATTGAGGAATTAATATCTAGGATCTCAGCAGCCACACACTCTAGAAGTTTTAGTAATTCACTTTTTGTCCTGTGGTAACAGGACATGACAGCTCTATCTACTGGGCAGCTCGCTACTTGTTGCCCTTAATCTCGGCATTGAGGAATTAATATCTAGGATCTCAGCAGCCACACAATCTTGAAATTTTAGTAATTCACTTTTTGTCCTGTGGAAACAGGACATGACAGCTCTATCTACTGGGCAGCTCACTACTTGTTGCCCTCAATCTCGGCATTGAGGAATTAATATCTAGGATCTCAGCAGCCACACACTCTAGAAGTTTTAGTAATTCACTTTTTGGTCCTGTGGAACCTGAACATACTATTATACTGTTGAACGTGTTTTTGCATTCCAGGTGCAGCTGGATATGGAAACAGGAGATGACAGGTATATCTATTGGGCAGCTCGCTACTTGTTGCCCTTAATCTCGGCATTGAGGAAGTAATATCTATGATTTCAGCAGACACACAATCTTGTGAGAGAGGGAGGAACAACAACAGAGAGATGAAGAGCGAGAGAGGGAGGAACAACAACGACAGAGAAATGAATTTAACTACATGATTGTTCCAGTTCCTGTGGAACCTGAACATACTAATAGTGTTGATTGTGCTGCCATTGCATTCCAGGTGCAGCTGGATATGGACAGTAAGCAACAGTTTTATCTACTGGGCGGCTCACTACATGTTGCCCTTAATCACCACCTATCAAACTGTGGTGTCACATAGAAGGAGTATCGGGGTGGGTACTTGGCTGACATCCCAGTAATTCATTTTTGGCCGATTAGAAGAGAGAGCAGTTGAGATGATTCAGACAAAGTCTATCCAGGAACCATTTATGCAGAGTGTAAGGTCACTTGCTTACAGAAGAGAAGATTTTGAGATAAAATCATTGATTTGTTGGTAAAGTGATGGTACTGTCTTTCATCATGAGTGCCAAATACCAAAGTTCCAACTTCCTTAAATCACAAAAAAATTTTGCTGGAAAACTGACTGGAAGAGACGCCCAGCATTGAAAAAGTGTTCCAAGTTTTGGAAACTGGACCCAAGTTCCAACTTTCTTTAACCCATAATTTCTGTTGGTAAATTGAATGGAAGAATTGTCCAAGCATTGAAAAAGTGTTCTACGTTTTGGAAACTGGACCCAAATTCCAACTTTCTTTAACCCATAATTTCTGTTGGCAAATTGAATGGAAGAATCATCCAAGCATTGAAAAAGTGATATCAATACGTTTTGGAAACTAGACCCAAATTCCAACTTTCTTAAACACATATTTTCTGTTGGCAAATTGACTGAAAGAAACGTCCAAGCAAGTGATATCAGTAAGTTTTTGAAACTAGACTGGAAAAGGCGTCCCATCATTGAGAAAATAATATCTATTATCTCAGCAGCCGCACACCTATAGACGTTTCAGTATTTCAGTCTTTCTGAGTGCCAGATAACGGATAGAAAGGCATCCTCAACATGAAGCCAATTGCAGCCCACAGAGATTCGTCAAGGAATGGACTGAACAGATTATATGGTTAGAGTATGACGAGGAGAAACAGCGTGGCTTCTGCAAGATTTGTTCAAAGCACAAGCCACAGCTGAAAAACCAGCAAAAGGGTTTCAAGAAAGGATCTACCAACATCAAAATCTACGCATTCAAACGTCACGAAACTGAAAATAGAGACCACCAAGATGCTGTGCACATTGAAGAGGTAGCTAAAACTAGTCAAATGCAAACTTGCAACCATGGTGGAGAGGTTTAATTTTATGACCAAGTAAGATCTAGATGCCAAAATACAACAGCGTATCCCAGTGAATACAACAAGAAATATAAACTATGCCATCAGGACATGGAATACCTGGGCTTCTGCCCGCAATGAAGCTCTGTAACCAGTATGAGCTTGCCAGGGACTCTTGTTCCTCTCGCTGACAGGCTTTATGAAGTTAAGTGAGCGAGCCAGTACTAGATGAAGCTATTGCCTTTTTGTTCAAGTCTGTAAGGCTAATGGTGATCCTTATGACCCGGAGACACTGCGTAGACTTGTTGCAGGCCTTCAACGCCACATTGGAGAGGATCTGCATATGGTCCATGTAAACCTATTTCAGATGAACAGTGCCGTTTTTTCTCAAACTCAAAATCCACTGGAAGCAGTTGCGGTTGCTGTGAATTAACCAAGAGTGGCATTGGAGCCAATTTCTGCAGAACAGGAGGTCAAACTTTGGGAAATGGAACACTGGGCTTTGAAAACAGTGTACAGTTGCAACAAACAACTTATATGTGTCTAAAATGTTTTGGGCTGCAGTCGTCAGATGAACAGAGGAATCTGATGTGAAAGAAGTTATTCTTCGGGAAGATGTTTTGGGCTGCAGTCGTCAGATGAACAGAGGAATCTGATGTGAAAGAAGTTATTCTTCGGGGAAGATGTTTTGGGCTGCAGTCGTCAGATGAACAGAGGAATCTGATGTGAAAGAAGTTATTCTTCGGGGAAGACTCTGAAGGCAAGTATATGGAATTCCAGGGGCAGGTAGCCAAGAATTTTCATGGTGGTCAGAATCAATGATATATAGACGAATCTGACGAGCCAAGTGATGGTCAGGATTAAGTCAACCATAGCTGGGGGTCATCCGCGCCAAACTAGCTTAGTTCGTTTGGATTGTGACCCAAGATGCCCACTATCGCGAGCGCATCGGGAGCGCGTAGCACTTGAGCCGCATCACAGGAGCGGTAAACGCTGCATGCCTGTGATATTGGCGTCACGTAAAATGGATGGAAGGCCCCCAGCTATGGCCACCGGTGAGGTGTAGGAATGTGTCAAGTCGGATTTGTGTATACGTGCAAAGACAAATCGGCAATACCACAACCCTGACAATGCTATATTATTGACACTTACTGGCAATATATTCCACCATTTGGTGTTTTATCAGCAACCATTACCTGGAAATGAAATTCGGCTTGGGAAACAACCTGTTTTGAGGAAATATATTCAGCAAATGTGTTGGAGAAATGATGGCCAACATTGGTGAACATGTCTACTCTATAAAAACAACATGTGGCACACAATTGTTTGATCAAGGAACTGATGAACAATTGATACAGCATTGCACAAGGCAAAGAAAAGCACAAAACATTTAGTATGCAAAATACTGGATATGGACAGTCGTGAAAGCTTTATCTACTGGACAGCTCACTACATGTTGCCCTTAATCTCCATCTATCAAACTGTCGTGTCACATAGAAGGAGTATCGGGGTGGGTACTTGGCTGACATCCCAGACATTACCAAATTATTATGCATTAAAATAATGAATAATAATTTTAAAACTGGTGATGTATATGTGTTAAAGTGCAATATAATTTATACGTAAATGTAAATGTGATGTAAAACAAAGGTTTTTGTTATCCAATGTACACTTGAAAGGAATTTAAAATGAACATTAATGAATATGTTAAAAGTTGTAAAGAAATGGAGATGCAATATTTCAATGTGCTAAAACTTTTTTGACATACGATGTGCTCAGTATCAGCAGATATGCAGAAACCAGAGTGGGAAGGATGTAAAACATCCTACCCCTAGGGACTGTGTTGCTACCAGTGTACCAATTCATCTACATGGCAATGGCCTGCAAGGCTGGGTCAACACACAGTCAAGGCAATGGTGTCAGAAGTACACTGTTAACAGGAGTAAGATGATTGCCATGCGGTGTGCTCAGTATCAGCAGCTGCCCAATGAGAACCCTTCAGTTGCATCGACTGCCAAAAAGCAGACATGCAGAAACCAGAGTGAGAAGGTGGCAAACATCCTACTAGTGTATCAATTCATCTGCATAGCATTGTCCTGTATCGTTTGGGTCAACACACAGTCAAGGCAATGGTGTCAGAAGAGGACTGTGGAACAGGAGTAAGACAATTGCCATGCGATGCTCAGTATCAGCAGATACACAGAAACCTGAGTGGGAAGGATGCAAAACATCCTACCAGTGTACCAATTCATCTGCATAGCATTGGCGGATTGGCCTGCATGGTTGGGTCAACACACAGTCAAGGCAGTGGTATCAGAAGTGCACTGTGGAACACAAGTAAGACAATTGCCATGTGGTGTGCTTAGTATCAGCAGATATGCAGAAACCAGAGTGGGAAGGATGCAAAACATCCTACCAGTGCATCAATTCATCTGCATAGCATTGGCCTGCATGGTTGGGTCAACACACAGTCAAGGCAGTGGTGTCAGAAGTAGACTGTGGAACAGGAGTAAGACGACTGCCATGCGGTGTGCTCAGTATCAGCAGATATGCAGAAACCAGAGTGGGAAGGCGGCAAAACATCCTACCAGTGTACCATTTCATCTGCCTGGCATTGGCCTGCATGGTTGGGTCAACACACGTCAAGGCAGTGGTGTCAAAAGTAGACTGTGGAACAGGAGTAAGACGACTGCCATGCGGTGTGCTCAGTATCAGCAGATATGCAGAAACCAGAGTGGGAAGGCGGCAAAACATCCTACCAGTGTACCATTTCATCTGCCTGGCATTGGCCTGCATGGTTGGGTCAACAGGAAGTACAGGATTTTTTGCATATGCTGCGAGGGTGTCAGGCAGAAAGTCAACTACCTTGTGGATGAGGGCATGTGCTCCGGAAAAGGATCGAACATGGTGATAAGCTACTTGCATCATGTTTTTGAACATTACAGCCTAGAAGAATGTTTTTGAACATTACAGCCTAGAAGAAGACAATTAAATGCTTAGGGATGAAATCAAAACTCCGTCCGGTTGCTATTATTTTAAACAATGGGAACCGGACGGAACCGGCGGTCAACCACCGGTCGAGTTTTGATTTCACCCGTTAATTATAATAAATGCTCATGGCAGAATAAAAATCGGTACATGTTATGGTATTGTATGGAACTGACAGGGTGTAACATGAGGCAGGATTGTCATCTAACACTAAGTTTATGTAGATCTCACATGTTAAATAAAAGACCAGTTCAGATTCCTGTGGAACTTGAACATACTAATACTGTTGATCATGCTGCGAGACAAGCGAAAGAGGGAAGAACAACTACAAAGATGGGGAGATGAAGAGCAATTGCATTCCAGGTGCAGCTGGATATGGACACACGTGAAAACTTGATCTACTGGGCGGCTCACTACTTGTCCTTAATCTCCATCTATCAAACTGTCCTGTCACACAGAAGGAGTATCGGGGTGGGTACTTGGCTGACATCCCCGATATTACTGGTAAGTCTTTGTCCAGGTTCTGTGGCATGCAACATGTGCCGGCAGTCATTACAATTCATATTGACAGTAGGCGATAGGTATATCTACTGGGTGGCTTCTGTGGAACTTGAACATACAAATACTGTTGATCGTGCTGCCATTGTATTCCAGGTGCAGCTGGATATGGACAGACGTGAAAATTTCATCTATTGGGCGGCTCAGTACTTGTCCTTAATCTCCACTTATCAAACTGTCGTAGTAGGAGTATCGGGGTGCAAACTTGGCTGACATCCCAGATATTACTGGCAAGTCTTTGTCCAGGTTCTGTGGCATGCAACATGTGCCGGCAGTCATTACAATTCATATTGACAGTAGGCTATAGGTATATCTACTGGGTGGCTTCTGTGGAACTTGAACATACAAATACTGTTGATCGTGCTGCCATTGTATTCCAGGTGCAGCTGGATATGGACAGACGTGAAAATTTCATCTATTGGGCGGCTCACTACTTGTCCTTAATCTCCACTTATCAAACTGTCGTAGTAGGAGTATCGGGGTGCAAACTTGGCTGACATCCCAGACATTATTGGCAAGTCTTTGTCCAGGCTATGGGGCACGTACCACATGCCGGCGGTCATTAAAATTCATATGGGCATGAAAGACCTTGTTAGTCTCGACCTGCTTGCATTCAAACATATGCTCGAGAGGGTTTTCGTTGAATCCAACCCAATACCTTTTTATGTGGTCCGGAATCATACCGATTTTGACAGGGGAGCTCGGTCCCAGAAGGGAATTGACGAGAAGTAAGAGGTGAATAATATTACAAAAACATTTTCTCTTGCAGTGACGGGAGAGTGATCAGGCATTGTAATTTTAGGTGGGCTATGTCATACCTGTTCTATGCCGACGACATCCATCTTGACATGTGGCTCTTGCAAAAATTCCTAAAGTGAAATCTGCTATTGGCAATCGTGAAATTATAAACCTTGAAATAGAAATTCCCCATTATGGACACAGTACAAGAACCCCTGGTTACTTCTCTGTTGTAGAAATAAATGGAAAAAAAACCAGGTGGCTTCCTGATGATAAATAAGCCTGAAAGATGGAATCCATATGACCCAATGGCACCTATGGGATCAAGAAACTGTTCAGTAACAAGAAAGGACTGAACTGTTCAATAACTGTGCAGTTACTGTTCAGTAACTGAGGCAACAAGAAAACAGTGTGGTGCAGAACTCAACTGGACCATCAGACTCGCGCTGAAGAGGAGTGCGATCTTTACCCAAGCAAAGACATCCTCTAGCTGATGGAAAGACAAAGCCGTATGTCCTGCCAGTGCAGTATGTTCTGTAACATTCCCCAAAGGATGCCCAAGTTACTTGCCAAGAATACTTGCAGTTTCCCAATAATTTGACAGAATCATCCTACTAATTAACCTAAACAAGAAGTCATTGGAGATGCCTTCAAGACATTGCAAAGACCAAATGGAGAAATTTAGCCAATTTTCTCTCCTCTGTTAATATATGTGTGGTTTTACTGTGGGATCTATGGTCCATAATGTGCTATAATTTTTAAATGTTTTTTAATTTTATTCAATCTTTAAAAATGTTAGTCTTTATTTTAAGGGGGTACTACACCCCTCGATAAATTTATGTCTATTTTTTGCATTTTTCTCAAAAACTAATAACACACTGGTAACAAAAGTTATGTATGTTATAGGGGCAAGGAATTCAATTACTACACTGGAATTTCAGTGACCCAAGACAAGCGGTTCGTTATTTATGATAAGAAATAAGGTACCGCTGGGATGTACCTCATTTTCTATCATATATACTGAACCGCTTGTCTTGAGTCACTGAAATTTCAGTGTAGTAATCAGATTCCTTGCCCCAATAATATACATAACTTTTGTTACCAGTGTGTTTTTATTTTTTGAGAAAAATTAAAAAATAGTCACAAATTTACCACAGGGGTGTAGTACCCCCTTAATACATGTGTACATGTACAAATATTGCTTTAATAGAAACATGCCAGGTTATGAGGATACTCAAGTCGTTATTCAATGCACTTTATGTGGATGGCGATATTAACAAGGATCAACTGCAGGAAATTTTATGGGACTTAGTTGAAGAATATGGCCAGTTATGAATTTGACTTGTAAGTTATAACTTTTAGCAGCAGTGTCAACCTCCAATATCATAAACAAGGAATCTTTGATGGAGAGCTGAGGTGCCTATTTTTACATAATAATCATTAACTTTGCATTTCAAGGCCACTTAATTCACCTCTGCTGGGAAAAAGTTGAAGTCCACAGCTGTACCAACTGAGTTTTGCGGGCCATTCATAGTTCCACAGCCACAGGATGTGTGTGGTAATCAGTTACCATGCGACACTTGCCAAAGACCATCACGTCAACCATGACGGCGTATGCCATCCAAAATATCACACATGTACACAAGATCTTCAAGAGATATCATAAACAAACAGGACTTGTACACATCAATCTATTATTGAAAACAAGATTGTGGAAGGAGAGAGATATATTGCTTATAAGCACAAATCAATATTAGTTGATGCTGTTCAACTAGGACTTTGGATTCAAAGATTGTGCGAATTAAATGAAGAAACATTCTCTTCTTTTGTCGATAGCAGTTGCAGTTTTAGTATTGCTTGGGCTTATAAACTAAGATCATTCTCAACTGCATTCAACAAGCATCCAAGACTACAGCAACTAAACTTGCCCAAGATCACCACATCAACCATCACGGTGTATGCCATCCAAAATATCACACAAAATCTTCAAGAAGAGATATTATAAACAAACGGGACTTCTACACATCAACAGGTATGAAAATCTGCACAAGAGATCAACATCTTTGATGGATGAACATCTCTGAGGTCACTATTCTTACAGGATAATCATCCTGGCATGTTTCCTAGGCTTCACTCCTTTCAGGGATTCCCTGGATATTTTGCATTCACATCATTCTACATCTACAATTGCTACATATGTGCGGTTTTTAATAGCTTGTCTATTCAAAAGCGTTTTTGTCACCATGGGGTCTCCCTGTTGGTTTTGTTTTGGCTGGGTTTTTTTCTCGATGTTCGGGGGGAGTAAGGCAGGTTGTATTAATTGCCCCAGCTCAAGCCATATCAGTAACGTCACCCTTGTGAGGTAGTAACTGCGGCGGGGCTATTCCCCTTCGTGATTGGCTGCCTTACGACCTTGCCAGGCTCGGTCCAATCAGATCTCTTGTTAGTGAGCGCCTGGTACTTGGCGGTTTTTTCCTTTCCATCTCATTCACTTTTTCAGCTGGAGCGGTCAGGTTCGCTTGAAAATAAAATTTGTCTGAAGTGATCAAGTTCGCCTTTTAGAGCTGAATCAGTCGAACTTAGACTGAATTATAAACGGTCAAGTTCGTTGGACTAGCGTTGTTCTGATGGGTTGAAAGAGGGAAGTTACTGCACCGGCGAAGCAGCCGGACTCGGCGAAAAAAGGAAAATCTACAAGGAATACAGAAGATGACACATCGTGAACTGTGTTGGAAATTCCAAGATGGCCTCGGATAGCAGTAGCATGCATGTCTAGTGCCGGTGCGGTGCCTGCAGCAGCGCTGGGCAGAGCCGATGCCTGATGTCAGGGTCGGTGTCGATGCTGCAAATGCTATGATGCTGCCTCCCACCTCAGGGGCCGCACCGGCCCTCCAGTAGTCGGCGTTTCAGCCACTAGAGGCCAAGATATTCACCCCGGTGAGTTTAAACAGTGTCGTAGTGCATTAAGCCCTCCTGTAGTGACTGAAAGGTGAATTCAAATTGGCCATCAAACCGCATCAACTTAAAGTAAAGAATGCAAAAACTGGGACCATTTTGTCATAGCCCTTTCCGTAGCAAAGTTACATATTGTCGGGGATCGGCTTTTATCACAACCATTTAAGTCATTATATTATAATGGATTATTTAATAAACAAAAACAAAACAAAAACAAAAAACAGCATAGTCTTATGATAGCGCAGTTTGTCTCTACGTAGGCCAAATGGCTATCAAAATTCCTCTAAAATTCCACGCATGCGATTGCTCATGAAAAATATTTAGGTGAAGTGAAGTATATGCAACATGTTTATGTAGCCTTTCATGGACATGCCTGAGCAATCTTTTTCTTTTTAAACTTCTTGTAAATATCAGGCTAAGATAAATCGCCTATCCGACTCTACTCCCGGGGCAATTTAAAAATACTGCCGGGCAAGCTAATTCCTCAGGCCTCTGCCGATCGGAAAATGGGGAAATTATTGTTCAAAGACGGCATTTTGACCCGCTGGCTTTACTTTTGTAACGTGGACAAGCAAACAAAATTTATTTCCGCACTAATTTCCACTGAAAATGTTATGGAGCGCTGGCTATTCCTAAAAGCATACATGCTAGACATGAGTGGACATCACCTGTTCAGACCGTGGGAATCCACCATATCAAAATAATGTTTTTAAATATTAATGAGGTCAAATCGTTTTTCATTTACCCCGAAACACGTACAGAGTATATCGCAGTGTTCATTATTGTTGGTACCGTACAAGCACATGTTTACTCTTTAATTATTAATGAGGTCGATCTGATGACGCGATGCTTTTTCCCTGACCTCGAAACATGTGTATGCAGTGTATATCGTATGTAGAATACGACCGCATGTGTACATCACTTATGAATTATTCAGCGCCGCGTGGGTTTTTTCGGGCGGCGCTGCTCGCCTGGGAGATGAGTGTCACCTAATTTGCATAGAACATTATATCAGGATTATCAGCCTGTCAATTTTTCCCTTGCTGCCACCGCACTCGGAGGTTGCTTACAAAATTATTCATCACAAAAAACAAGATGATAATGAGATAATAATTTAGAGATAAACAGAGAAATAAATAATAGAGTAAAATTATTAACAATTACATAATGAGGAAATATATATATTGCAACTGTAAAGTGAAACTTGACTGTCCCCTCCAAGGCAATTGTTTAGCTTCTAGTATAATTTACCAGGCGACGGTAACTCGACTTGACAATTCACATCATGAAACATATATTGGACTAACCGCTAACTCGTTCAAAACACGCTTTAATTGCCATAAGAGTGACTTTAATAACAGTGACAAAAGGCATTCAACAACATTAAGCGAGTACATTTGGAAATTAAAGGATAAGAAAATACCTTATTCAACTGAATGGAAATTAATCAGTCGGGCTAAGGCCTATTCAACTACCAACAAACTATGCAGACTTTGTCTAGAGGAAAAATACTTCATCATATTTAAGCCTCATCTCTCCTCACTGAACAAAAGGAATGAGCTAATAAACACTTGTAGACACAGGAAGAAGCATCTCTTGATCAACTACAACTGATCAATATATCAAGTATTGACTGTCTTCATGAACTTGAACTGCTTATATTATGTTATGTAACCATTTTTGACCGTAAATGTATGCCAATTAAACTGTCTAAAGATCTAGCACTAGCTCGCTGCTTTTACGCTCGGTGATCGCGCTTTCAGCGCCATTCGCCACTTCATTCACGCGTGAGCATTCAGCGCTAGAAATAGAAATCAGTTTCCAGTGATAAGCATATTCTGACGAGTGTAGGTCGGCTTCGGCTGGCTTGCATGAAACAATATTGTAAATAATACTTTAATAAATCACCAAGTCTATTTTAAATGTATTAATAAATAAAGATATAAAAGAAAATCAAGAAATTTACAAAAAATTAAAATAGACAAGAAGGAAAAAGAAAACATCTGCATGCAATAAGAAGGGGGTGCATTCCGCCGCACAATGACAAGAAAGGATGAAATGGACAATCTTTATGATAAAAAAAAAAAAAAAAAAAATGAAAAAAAAAAAAAAAATAAAAAAAAAATAAAAATAAAAAAAAAAAATAAAAAAGAAATAAAAAAAAAAAAAAAAAAAAAAATATTAAAAAAAAAAAAAAAAAAAAAAATATTATAACATCAACGAAAAAAAATAAAGTAAATAGAATTAACACAGTACATATATACATGTATAGTTAACGATAAATAAAGGACAATAGATAATCAAATACTGAATAATAATAATGAAAAAAAAAAAAAATAACAAATAAATAATAACCAAATTAAATAAAGTAATAGAATGAACACAGTACATATTTATATATATATATATAACAATAATAAAGCAAAATAAATAGATTTAACTAATAGTTAATATGCACAAATAAATGGACCACAATGGGAAGGGAATATACAAAAATAAAATAGACCACAACAATAGAAAAAAAAAAAAAAAATTAAAATAAATAAGTCAATAAAAGGGATTAAAGACTGGAATAACCCAAAACTCGCTAGGTCATTCAAGACATAATTAAAGACAGGTACAAACCAAAACCAGTTAAGTTTAACAAGACACGATAATAAAAAGTAATAAGTTCAATATTAAGAACTAAATTAACAGGAGCAAAAACCCTAACCGGGTTAGTTGCATAATAATAAAAAGTAGTAAGATCAATATTAAGATTCAAGTCAAATTAAAATTAAATACAGGAACAAACCAAAATTGGTTTAGTTCTTAAATAAAGACAGGACAATAAAAGCAATAAGTTCAATATTAAGAATTTAAGTTATCAAAGGCAGGAACAAACCTAAAATGGTTTATTTCAAGCAGGACATTAATTAAAGACTGGAACAAACAAAAATGGGCGTCGTTCAATCGGACATTACTCAGTTAGCTCAATTAAGGCATAATTACAGGAACAAATCAAGACTAGTTTACTTAAATAAATACAGAATAAGTTCAATATTAATGTTATTTATTTATGACAAAAAACAACAACAACTTGGTTTAGCTTAATCAGGACATTAACTAAAGACAGGAACACACCAAAACTTGGTTAGGTCAATCAAGACATGCTAATAAAAAGTAATACAGTTCAATCAAGGATACTCAATACAATATTAAAAATTCATTTAATTAATTAATTTAATCAAAATTGGTGTAGTTCAATCAAATCATTTAATATGGTAATAAGAATTAAAAGTTAAATATTATAAACCAAAAAAATTAGTTAAGTTCAAGCACAACATATTCAAAGACAGGGAAAAACCAAAACGGGGTTAGTCAATCAACCCACGATATTAAGAAGCGTTAAGTTCAATATTAAAAACTAATTTAGAAAGGATTGAAAACAAACAAACAAAACAAAAACAAATTGGTTTTATAGTTCATTCAAGGCAGAGTGATAGACAGAGACAAACAAGAACTGGTTTAGTTCTTAAATCAAGACAAGTTTAGAAGAAGTAATAAGTTCAGCGTTAGTATTAAATTATTTAATCAAACAGAGTTTCAATCGAGACAGAATTTAAAAGCATGAACAAACCATAACTGGTTTAGTTGAATCCAAACATAATAGAAAGTAATAAGTGCAAAATGAAAAGAATCAATTTAACTAGGCAATTGAAGACAGGAAAAAGCAAAATTGGGAGTTAATATCATAGACGTAATTAAAGACAGGAACAAAACAAAACCTGGCTTAGTTCAATCAAGACACGATAACAGAAAGTAATAAGTTCAATAGTAAGAATCACTTTAATTACCGTGAAGACAGTACTGAACAAGCCAAAATTTGTGTAGTTCAATCAAGGCATAATTTATGATAGGAACAAACCTAACCGGTTTAGCTCAATCAAGATGATAATAAAAAGTAATAAGTTAACATGCAGAATTAAATTATTTAATCAAATAGAGTTTCAATCAAGACAGAAATTTAAAAGCATGAACAAACCATAACTGGTTTAGTTCAATCAAAACATAATAGAAAGTAATAAGTGCAAAATGAAAAGGTTCAAATTAACTAGGCAATTAAAACAGGAACAAACAAAATTAGTTGAGGTAATATAGACGCAATTAAAGACAGGAACAAAACAAAACCTGGTTTAGTTCAATCAAGACACGATAACAGAAAGTAATAAGGTCAATAGTAAGAATCATTTTAATTACCGTAAGTAAGACAGTACGGAACAAGCCAAAATGTGTTTAGTTCAATCAAGGCATAAGTTATGACAGGAACAAACCTAACTCGGTTTCGTTCAATCAAGATGATGATAAAAAGAAATAAGTTAACATGCAGAATTAATTTAGTTAATTAAAAACATGACACAGGGTCGACACCCTATACTATTAACATAAACTTAATACTCTGGCGCTGCATTTTGCGAGCGGGTATGGTATTTCACCGAACGCAAGAAAGGGAGTTCGGTCTGATTGGCTAGCAGTCGATCGCTAGATCGCTCAGCGGTGAGCGACAAACTCAAAATGGAGCGATGTATTCAATTCGATTGAAATTAATATTCTATTATTGATGCAGATAAAGAATGTGGCATAGCATGTATTGTTTAGACTTGTGATTTAATTTTCTAATATACGTGTTCCCTTATAGAATTGGAATTCCCAACAGTGGTATACATTAAATGTTTATTTTGACGATCCAAGTCGATGATTATAAAACGTAGTAAAATATACCCGCAGCAAACAGCAGACCCCGCTAATTATTCTTACATTTCCAGTTAGTGTATTTAAAATAAACCTGGGATTTACCTGACAACAAATCAAATTTTCTTGAATAGCAATATCATACTGTTTATCAGAGTTAAGAAGGAAAATAAGAAATAAATACATACCATAGCGTAAGTTAAGTTGCATTTGCTGCTGATATTTCTCTTTTTTCTGTTCTGTGTCCCACCTTTTATTACAACAGGTCACCAGACGTGGACGGTGGGTGATAGCCGAGTATATTAGGCAGGAGAGCGCAACCCTCCACTCCCTGGCGCTGGACAGGTTCTCATGGATGGGGCTTGGCGGCACAAGAGTCAATACATTTAGGAAAGAGTTGACAAAAAGTGAATGGAAGGTCTGCTCCTCCTATGCTATAAGACACATTGGGAAAATGACATTTTCACACCCTAAGAAACTATGTCAGGCGGTTGACCGTCAAAGGAACTTCGACAGATTACCCCATACATGCGTAGGGTCGCATGACCGGTTTATTGTCACGCTACTCTGGTTCTGCAGAGTCCTTTTGACGATCAAAAGTGGTGACGACCGGGTCATTTCACAAGGGCATCACGCATCATGTCCGTCCGGGTGAAAGGCGGTGTCCATCCTCAATAAGGTTTTCGCCAGTGTCGCGACCAGGTGAAAGTTTTGCCAGCTCTATACAAACTCTTAGTCTAGACTGGTAGTCTAGTGGCCGTTTCATTTCATAAATAAACATTTTACATGAGTTGCACGGTAATTATAAGGGCAGCACTTTTCGAGCCTCAGTTTGCATTTTCTCATCCCATTGTCGGCCTGCAAAAGGCCCGGTTTCGGGTTTCATGTAAATGTAAAATGGTTACACGGTTGGAAAGGCCGGGCTGTGCTTCTGTTATAGTTACCGTTCAATTGGATACGGTATATCAGTAATTGGTTATAAGTAGTTGGTTAAACGGCTTGTTGGCATGCCTCGCTCAAATTCAATTCAAAAGATGTGCAAAAGCGTTGTAGCAGAAGGCCAGGGCAAACATGTCAGCTTTGTTGTGGGGCATTGGCTCACTTAAGGAAAACTAAAGCAAATTCTAAACCAATCAGCAATTTCAGGGGATATCGTTCAAAAACGTTAGTCTCGTTGTGGCGGTGCATTTTTCATGTTAACATCAACTTGCAGAATGGATTGATGTTGTTTTGTCCTGTTCTTAGTCCACTTACGTTCTGGTTGGATGGCAATGAAAAGCCAAGTGAAAATGGAAGAGTGTTCGGTAAGGCATTTTCATTGAATTCAATTAAAAATAGGCACATACGCTCTTGTGCGTAGGGTAACTAAGAGCAAATGACAGGAATCAACCAAAAAGTGGGTTCGCATTTCGTTGGAAAAAATAAAAAAAGGGTTTTGGGAACAGGATTCCAAAATGGTTTCCGTTCAGAGTTCGCTATTGCCGGTGAAGATGGTAATTAAAAGCAGGTAGCTTTTTTAAAAAAGACCAACCAAAAAATGGGCTTCTGTTGTTTCGGAGACATAGTTCACTTCAACATTAATAGTTGAGTGCGAAAAAATGGTTCGCTTATTATGTTATTATTCAGTGGAAATCAAAGCGAGGTTGGAAAAAGAAAATGTGTTTTGGAAGTAACTTTTCACAAAAGGTCAGCTAAAACATGCTTGCGTTATTGGCATGGTCAAGCATGTTTATTGTGTTGACGGCAATTTAAAAGCCAGACAGCTTGGTCACAAAAATCATTCCAAATGGATGTTGTTTGGGTGACTGTGTTCACTCAATAGGCAATTCAAATGCCCACCCAACCCGCCCCACATGAGTTTTACAAAAAAAAAAAAAAGGGGGGGTTGGCAAGGGTTCAGTATGGAACCCTTGGGTGGCATGTTTTTCAGGGGGATCAGGGTCTGGACCGTGTCTTTTTTGGTAGTTTCAATGGTCGTGTCCGGAAAATATTTGGAGGTGTGTTGCCCCAAGTGGGATCCACCATCAAAATCATTTTTCTCTCTTTTTATTGATAACAACATTGAGTTCACGATTAGAGATGATCTTACCATCAAGTGTGATAATTGCGATTCAGTCTTCATTGAAATCAATAGCCCGCTGAACTCCAAATTCAATCATTGGGGTCGTTTATCGCCCAGACACAGTTAATTTGGATAGCTTCTTTTCTGATGTTGCTAGAGTCCTTGATATTATCAATAAAGAGCGCAAGATATGTTACGTAGCAGGTGATTACAATCTTGATCTACTTAAACATGGTTCTGACAATAAAGTGTCTGAATTTGTCAATCTAATCTATTCTAATAATTTCTTTCCTTGCATTGATAGACCTACACGGGTTACTGAAAATAGCGCAACCCTTCTTGACAATATTTTGACCAACGATATGTCTGTTAAGATCAATTCTGGGGTTCTGGTTGTTGATATCGCTGACCATTTTGCAATTTTTACCATTACATCAAATATAAACCCTAGCAGCCATGTGAATCCTTTCACTCAAATATTTGAGAAGCGCCAATTGAAGCCTGATAATATCAAGGGTCTTAAGAATGGTATATCTTTAACTAATTGGAATGAGGTTCATAGCGAATCTAACCCTGAAATAGCTTATAATATTTTTGATACTAAACTAAAAAGTTACTGAATACCCATTGTCCGATAAAAACATCTAAAGTTAGTAAGCGCCAGACCCCGAAGAAACCTTGGGTAACATCTGGCCTAATTAAGTCAATTTTCACTAAAGATAAATTATATAAACAATACTTGGCTAAACCTAATCCTGAAAATAAACTTAAATACACAAAATTTCGCAATATACTAAATTCCCTCCTTCACAAGCATCCAAGAAAAATCACTTTAGTTTTCAGCTTAATCTTCATAAGAATAACATGAAAAAGACATGGCAAACTCTCAATAATATTCTAGGTAGGAATAAAACCGCCAAACATGCAAGTTATTTTACTGATGATGATGGTAATGTAATTAAAGATCCCGATAAAATTGCTGCAAACTTTAATGATTTCTTTA
Organism: Amphiura filiformis; assembly: GCF_039555335.1. Lineage (NCBI taxonomy): Eukaryota > Metazoa > Echinodermata > Ophiuroidea > Amphilepidida > Amphiuridae > Amphiura > Amphiura filiformis. Next base: position 14,070,348 of record NC_092636.1, read on the forward strand.
CTAATATAGGTCCATCTCTTGCAAGTAAAATTCCGCCTCCTGATATATCCATTTTGGATCAAATTAAAACTTCTAATTCACCATTAAACTCCCGTTTTCTTTCACCTTGTTCTACCCAGGAAGTTATCGACATCACACGTGCCCTAAAGGCGAGCTCCAGTTGCGGTGTTGATGGCGTCAGCTCAAACATTCTTAAGCAGATTATCCCTGAAATTCTTGATGTCATCATACATATTTTTAATAGCTCCTTATCATCAGGTATTGTTCCATCAAAATTGAAAACGGCCAAAGTGAATCCGGTTTTTAAATCTGGTGACAAACATAAATTTACCAATTATCGTCCCATTTCTATTTTACCATCTATCTCAAAACTGCTCGAGAAGATCATTTATAACCGGATCCTTGACTTCATTACTGATCACAAAATTCTCAGTCCGAACCAATTTGGCTTTTCGCAAAATCATTCCACTTACATGGCTATTAATAACCTGTATGACACCATAACCACTGCAATTGACAATAAACTATGCACAGTAGGTATCTTCCTTGATTTAAGCAAGGCTTTTGACACCCTTGACCATTCCATTCTCCTTCAAAAACTTTACCACTGTGGCATTAGAGGAACTTCCAATTTGTGGATCAAAAACTATTTAAAGGATAGACAACAATTTGTTGTCTTCAATGGGAAACATTCCACCACTAATAACATCCATTGTGGAGTTCCACAGGGTTCGATCCTCGGTCCCTTACTTTTCCTCCTTTACATAAATGATTTGCCCAACTGCTCCTCTAAGCTTAAATTTATTTTATTCGCAGATGATACTAATATAATTTGTACCAATAAAGATCCTAATACCCTTGAAACCCTGCTAAATAAAGATCTTGAAATAATTTCTAACTGGTTTAAATTAAACAAGCTGTCATTAAATGTAAATAAAACTAATTACATGATATTTAAAAGTAAATATAGTCGGAATCCCAATATTGACATTAAAGTTAAGATTGATAATAAACAATTAGGTCAAGTTAATACTACTAAATTCTTAGGGATCCTAATTGATGATAATTTAAGTTGGAAGTCCCACACCACTCACGCCTGTAATATCATCTCTAAATATAATGGCATCATCAGAAAAGTTAAGCAATTTCTTCCAATTGAGTCCTTGCCAACCTTATACAACTCGTTGGTTTATCCTTACTTAAACTATTGTGCAATTATCTGGGCTGATAATAATAATTCACACCGTGACTCTGTTCTCCTGTTGCAAAGAAGCTCGTCAGAACCTGCACTAACTCACTCTGGTTAGCACATTCTGACCCACTTTTTTCAACACTTAAAACATTAAAAATTCATGATTTGTACATTCTTCAAATTGTAATTTTTATGTATCAATTTTATCATTGTCTCCTTCCCAACGACCTACTTGATCAAAATTATTTTACTATCAACAGTGATGTGCATAACTACAACACTCGTCATGCAGGTGATATCCATATTGAGCAAACCAACACGTGCCTTGCATATAACACCATCAGAATCCAAGGTGCATTACTTTGGAATAATTTACCACCAATCCTGAAAAGCGCACCTTCGGTAGCTGTTTTTAAACAACACATGAAAAAACATCTCCTTGAAAAATATTTGCCAAGTGAATCGTAATTACATTCATGTTTCATTACTACTTTAAAACGGTCTCTCATTTCTTGCTATCAGGTCAGCTTTATGTCGGCACCCTAATTTTTTGGTACATTATTTAGTTTACCATCAGTTTTATATTTTCCAATTATGTATCATTTCACTCCAAATTGTATGCCCAGTGCATGGACAGCCTTGTGGCCATAACTGATTGCTTTCACTATCTCGTCCATAGGCACTTAGTGCACGATTTTGAGTGAAAATTGTACCGAGCGTATTTTATTTTTTGGTTAAATGTTGTATGTTGTAACTTTAGGCCGAGGGCACTGCACCTCACGCTCTGCGTTTAGCAGTGTCCTCATCCATCTCATTGACGTTTTCATAAAAATAGTTGTTCCATTATATTATTGTATATAAAATACATCATTATTGTATCTCATTGTATCATAATTATATTGCTGTATAATGAATGGATGAAATAAATTGATTGATTGATTGATCATCAAATAATATGTCCAGAATCCGTTCCCACCTTTTTGTTCCCTATCAATGGGTAATCTCTGTGGATAGTCCTACTTGTTCGTGCATCAGTGTGGTGCTCTGACCGTTTCAGCTAATTCCGCAAAAAATAAATGTTAATTGGGTGGTATCATAAATTGGCTGTGTGATGAGTTTTTCTCTCTGTGCATGTAGCCTAAGACCCTCTGAGGACAAGTGCGGTTTTTAATAGCTTGTCTATTCAAAAGCGTTTTTGTCACCATGGGGTCTCCCTGTTGGTTTTGTTTTGGCTGGGTTTTTTCTCGATGTTCGGGGGGAGTAAGGCAGGTTGTATTAATTGCCCCAGCTCAAGCCATAGCAGTAACGTCACCCTTGTGTGGTAGTAACTGCGGCGGGGCTATTCCCCTTCGTGATTGGCTGCCTTACGACCTTGCCAGGCTCGGTCCAATCAGATCTCTTGTTAGTGAGCGTCTGGTACTTCGCGGTTTTTTTCCCTTTCCATCTCATTCACTTTTTCAGCTGGAGCGGTCAGGTTCGTTTGAAAATCCCGCCCAACCCACCCAGTTTGTAGCTGGGGAGGGTTTGGTGGGTCGTGCCTGACCTGTGGTGTTTGGGGGTAGCTGGCCAGGTCTGTGCGCAGTCCCGTTCCGGATGTGGGGTGGGCTGGCAAGATATCTTGCAGCCGTGTGCTCAGCCGGGTATGGCATGTTTTTCAGGGGATCAGGGTCTGGACCGTGTCTTTTTGGGTAGTTTCAATGGTCGTGTCCGGAAAATATTTGGAGGTGTGTTGCCCCAAGTGGGATCCACCATCAAAATCATCAAATAATATGTCCAGAATCCGTTCCCACCTTTTTGTTCCCTATCAATGGGTAATCTCTGTGGATAGTCCTACTTGTTCGTGCATCAGTGTGGTGCTCTGACCGTTTCAGCTAATTCCGCAAAAAATAAATGTTAATTGGGTGGTATCATAAATTGGCTGTGTGATGAGTTATTTTTCTCTCTGTGCATGTAGCCTAAGACCCTCTGAGGACAAATGCCAGTATGTAAACCCTCTCCTCAATCCTGATGTCATGTCACAGTGGGAAAACTGTATGAGAAACAATTTCTTCATGTCTTTAAGGGGGTACTACACCCCTGGCCAATGTTGTGCCTATTTTTGCATTTTTCTTAAAAATTATAGCCATTGGTAACAAGTATCTATATGTATATTATAGGGGCAAGGACTACAACTACTGCACTGAAAATTCAGCAACTCAAGGCAAGTAGTTATTGATTTATTGATCAAATATTGGTTTTCCTCATTTTTGACTGTAAATCCACAACTGTTGTCTGTGTTGAAATAAAATTTCCAGTGCAGTAGTTGTAGTCCTTGCCCCTATAATATACATATCTTACTTGTCACCAATGCGCTATAATTTTTGAGAAAAATGCAAAAATAAGCACAGAATTGGGCAGGGGTGTAGTACCCCCTTAATGCCCATTTGGTTGGTAGAGCATCAGATATTGACTCGCAAAGGAGGAAGGCAATGGTAATATCAGGAAACAGTGGAAATGGTTACCTCTACACTGTCAATCATGAAAACTTCACATTATCAGGTCGAGTCATCTCCAACAACACAAACAAAGATATCCCCACAGCTCTTCAAATGAACAATCAAGATTACATCCATTGTGGGAAAAAACTTGCATACGCTCTGGAGCGCACCACCAAAACATTGACCTTGGTGGTCACATAGCTCACATTAATGTATTGAATTAATTGCAAATCATTGCCCATGAAAGAGGAGCATGGACTGGGCATAAAGGATGTAAAGAGACAAGACAGACAGAATTGGTTTTCAGCTCAGCGCATGTTTTTCCATGCGTCCAAGAATGCCTGAAGAAGTTAAGAGAGTGATGATGGAGAAGATGGACTATGACTGGGCCAGATGGTGGTTTATCACCATCTATGATGGAAAAGATGGACTATGACTGGGCCAGATGGTGGTTTATCACCATCTATGATGAAGAAGATGGACTATGACTGGGCCAGATGGTGGTTTATCACCATCTATGATGGAGAAGATGGACTATGACTGGGCCAGATGGTGGTTTATCACCATCTATGATGGAGAAGATAGACTATGACTGGGCCAGATAGTGGTTTATCACCATCTATGATGGAGAAGATGGACTATGACTGGGCCAGATGGTGGTTTATCACCATCTATGATGGAGAAGATGGACTATGACTGGGCCAGATGGTGGTTTATCACCATCTATGATGGAGAAGATGGACTATGACTGGGCCAGATGGTGGTTTATCACCATCTATAATGGAGAAGATGGACTATGACTGGGCCAGATGGTGGTACATCACCATCTATAATGGAGAAGATGGACTATGACTGGGCCAGATGGTGGTACATCACCATCTATAATGGAGAAGATGGACTATGACTGGGCCAGATGGGGTTTATCACCATCTATGATGGAGAAGATAGACTATGACTGGGCCAGATAGTGGTTTATCACCATCTATGATGGAGAAGATGGACTATGACTGGGCCAGATGGTGGTTTATCACCATATATGATGGAGAAGATGGACTATGACTGGGCCAGATGGTGGTTTATCACCATCTATGATGAAGAAGATGGACTATGACTGGGCCAGATGGTGGTTTATCACCATCTATAATGGAGAAGATGGACTATGACTGGGCCAGATGGTGGTACATCACCATCTATAATGGAGAAGATGGACTATGACTGGGCCAGATGGTGGTTTATCACCATCTATGATGAAGAAGATGGACTATGACTGAGCCAGATGGTGGTTTATCACCATCTATGATAAAGAAGATGGACTATGACTGGGCCAGATGGTGGTACATCACCATCTATAATGGAGAAGATGGACTATGACTGGGCCAGATGGTGGTACATCACCATCTATAATGGAGAAGATGGACTATGACTGGGCCAGATGGTGGTTTATCACCATCTATGATGAAGAAGATGGACTATGACTAGGCCAGATGGTGGTACATCACCATCTATAATGGAGAAGATGGACTATGACTGGACCAGATGGTGGTTTATCACCATCTATGATGAAGAAGATGGACTATGACTGGGCCAGATGGTGGTTTATCACCATCTATGATGGAGAAGATGTTAAGGGCACTTGTATGCACTTGTACATCTGTTTAATTTTGTGGAGATTTTGTGTTCCTTAACAAACTAATAATAGAAAATTAAGAATAATTAATTTCATTTCAATAGGCATGGCATCTAGGCTAGTATTTGTCCTTGATGCATATCATCACTTGGAGAGGACTGCAGAGAAAGGGTTCAAGTACCTCAAGGAACAGGCAATACAAGAGGCAACCCATCTGTCATTGTAAAGTAAACCACATGTTGGAGACTTGGGACATTGAGAAAGCATGTGTCACTCTATTTGTTTCTGACAATGGAGCCAATGTAGTTGCTGGGCTAAGAATGGCAGAAGTGCCAAGATGTGGCTGCTTCACCCACACTATGCCATTAGTGATCAATGACAGCATATTTTCGCAGTGAGCAGTTTATACTGACATGGTGGCAGTGAGCTGTCATATTGTTGGCCACTTCAATTCAACGCAGGCCCTGGCTGACATTCAAAAACCCCGCGATCTGCTTCAGCACCGTCTGCTCCAAGATGTGGTTACATGTTGGAACAGCACTTATTCCAACACGTAACAGCACATATTATATGCTATACAGCTTACGTGGCGGACTCTTACTCTTGACCATGTTGTTCTACGGTTGACACTAAGTTTATGATTCTATGTTGTGGTACCTGTAACTCTTCATTCACTAAGTATATGTACCCGCTTACCAGCATATACTTTGACTAAATACAAACAATCTTCTCCCAAATTTACATGTGAGAGTTGCTGTGGTCCACCAGACTATTATTAGTTTGTTCGAACAGTGCTCCCTACCTCCATCTGCTATGCCCTTCAAACATACTATTGATATTGCCACCTCAATGCCTCAGTACTCTGTCAGTGACACAGCCTCACAGTCAGACAAACCTTCTGCTGCATCAATAAGCCAAATCGCCATTGCAACTTCCGGTTTTTGAGAGCAGTTTTGGAACACTTTGACCTCTGACATATTGGGGAAATTGCTGTTATTATTATTATTAATTTATCATTGTCATAATGTTATCATTAAATATATTTAAATAATTAATTTATTCAATAATAATGTTTTTTGGGGTTTGTTTTCATTCTTGTAAAACATTTTAGATTATATTATGTACGCACAAAAAACAATTTTTCTGAATTTCAGAGGGCAAAGTGTCCCAAAACTGCAAAAACTGTCCCACAATGCATTGCAAACTTCCAATGCCGATTTGGCTTATTGCATTGCAGACAGCCCCAACGGCAGACGGTCAATTGCACATGACATTGTGTATCAACTGAGGTGCCTATTCTCAGTCTACCAGGAGTCTTCATGATTTAATCTACTTCACCCACTTTTGACTCAACTACATGGGCAAGAATATCTATCCTGCAATGGGTGCCCTGGAATTGAAAAAAAAGCACAAGAACCTATCTCTTGGTTTGAATTCTGTTGTTTTGGCCTTGGGATTAAAACAACATGCTATAATAAAAAGTCCATTTCCTACAGAAACGAAAAAAGAAAATTTAATATGGGCCACTTCAACCAACTTTGGGACAATCAGGTTTGTTTGACATTATTTGATGACTGCATTGTCCACAGCTTGCCACCAGAATGGTAGGAGTGATATTTAAAAAAGAGTAAACCTATAATCAAATTAAGTATTTCTTGGCCAAACTGGAACACTGTGAACGCTAGAGTCTCTGCGATAAACACATGCGAATATAGCGCGGTACAGAAGAAAGTATACACACGCCTTATACTGCGTACACGCTTAGTACACTACATGGACGCAATGCGCATGTTCCAGTTTGGCCAAGAAATACTTAATTTGATCATAGCCATAACAGATCTGATAAAAATATTTTCTATTTTTGTTTACTTTGTTATAACAGACATATTAGTGCACTTAACATGTGGAATCAGGATGCATGGTCCCTTTATGGAACATGGATGCTCAGATATGAGCGATTCTACTCATGGCTCTGTCAGAGTGTGGTAAATCATTTTTTTAAATATATAAAATGTTGTTTGTTCTGTTGTAAGATATGCTGTGCATGATCATTCCAGGCAGCAGATTCTTATTTCATCATAAAATTCACTGATCTGGTACTTCTGGCATATAAAATAAAATGAAAATTAAACCAGACATGTTGCGGTCATGTAAGACCAACATTATCTTTACTTAAGCCTTTACAAAATCTGTCTTAAGTGGTCACTTTGTAGATTAATGTGCCACTTATAATTTTGGAAACATACCATTTCACACTCCAGAGATGGCCTAGTTTTATATGGTAGAAGTCAAAATCTGGTTCAAGGTACTGTCAACTCCTTAACTAAGGCCCTACAAAAAATAGCTTATGGACTAATAAGACATACTTTGTACATGTATGGAACAAGGATGGCTAGTTTAAACTAATGTGTTCATATTTTATTTTCTACAGATATTTGACTGGGTTATGCACCAGATATTGGCAAAGAAAGTCACTGTGAATGAAAGTGATGCAACAAACCTCACCAGGTTCCTCCATAGTGTCATCGTAAGAGAAGAAGAGAAGAGGGTGAAGAACCTGAAAGGACAGGAGTTAGCAGTAACCATAAGCTGAGCAGATCTGAAGTGAATAGAATAGAGGAACACTGCGGAACAATTGTAGGATATGAGAAGAGAGTAAGAAAGATGGATCAAGATATTGGCAGGGAGGTCACATTTACAAGTGAGAAGGGTGAAAAACAGAGCGCTAAAACTGTGTTGTCCGCAGCAGGGTTCCCGTTAAGGTTTTTAAAATGTGCGTCCGTAATGACGCAAGTTTGCTGACGAGGTTGCAAAAACTTGCGTCCAGACAGATTTAATGTGCGTCCATCTGAAATTCACGATTATGACGATACACACATACCCCGGGTCTACACCTCATCAAATGTTGATTGTTAAAAAAAAATAAAAGTGCATTTTCGCCGTGACATTCCATCTCCATTCGCTATGGTAATTTTTCTCATTTCTGTGTCAGTTTTGGTTCGAAAGGTGGTCAAAAACAGGTGCAAAAACATGAGCAAAGTCTGTCAATCTGGAACAAATTTTCGTTCGTAAGTTTACTTCCGCATTTATTTTTTTAAATTAACGTGCTGTTGATGCTACAAAGCTAAAACTAGTGTGCTGCCACAAATAATACGAAAAAGGGTTATCATTTGAATTTTGTCTTTAAAATTGCTTTTATTCATTGTAACAATAATACTAATAAAGGAAACCTACATTATTTATGAGAAAATAAACTTAAAATATTAAAAATTGAATATTGTCAGGTTGTGATAAATAATTAAATAAACATTAACTGCACGTTTTAATAGCGGCACGTGTTCAGCTGCAGCGCTTGTAAACAAATCAATCGGGACTTCCCCAGGCCATTAAACAACGATCGTTAGGAAAGCATGCAAAAAGTGCACGATTTCCTGACGTTGCATTTACAAATATTGCAGAATTTACTTCAATTCTTAGCAGGTGGGTCAAAATTTTGGGGCTTTTATTATCTTAAAAATATAAAAGAATACAAATTTCTTATTTTTATCATCAATTAATGATAAAATTTCGAAGTTTTGTCTGCGTCCGCATGCATGTGACATGGACGCAAAATACTTGATTAGCCATGTGAACTTGCGTCCAAATTTGTAAAATACGCGTCTGGACGCAATGACGCACACTAACGGGAAGCCTGGTCAGCAGTCTATTTATGAAATAGGCAAAGATTTGGGCGCATTCAGCAGAGTTCAGAGTAAGGCAGCTGGAATGCTTTGATTCATGAGTCCCAATGTTTCAATTTCCAAAATGCTTATGCTGTTGATGGATTTGTTCCTGTCAAAGTCCATGATCTTGAAGATCCTTTAAATCTTTGCGATTTTAGATGATATAATCTGGTTTGTCAATGTTAAAATGGAAAGGCACTTCATTAATGATCTGTAGCTTAGCTAATATGCTTGGAATATTCACAAGATGTGTTTACTTTATTCATCTTTGGAACAAGGATGGTTAGTTTAAATTAACATGTGCATGTTTTATTTTCTACAGATATTTGACTGGGTTATGCACCAGATATTGGCGATGAAAGTTCCTGTGAATGAAAGTGATGCAACAAACCTCACCAGGTGAAAGGACAGGAGTTAGCAGTAACCATGAGCTGAGCAGATCTGAAGTGAAGAGAATAGAGGAACACTGCGAGGGAACAATTGTAGGATATGAGAAGAGAGCAAGAAAGATGGATCAAGATATTGGCAGGGAGGTCACATGAGTGCTAGAACTGTGTCGTCACATATTTGACTGGGTTATGCACCAGATATTAGCGAAGAAAGTTACTGTAAATGAAAGTGATGAAACAAACCTCACCAGGTTCCTCCATAGTGTCATCCTGAGAGAAGAGGGTGAAGAACCTGAAAGGACAGGAGTTAGCAGTAATCTTATGATCTGCTGAGCAGATCTGAAGTGAATAGAATAGAGGAACACTGCGAGGGAACAATTGTAGGATATGAGAAGAGAGTAAGAAAGATTGATCAAGATATTAGGAGGGAGATCACATTTACAAGTGAGAAGGGTGAAAGCGGAGCACTAGAACTGTGTCGTCAGTGGTATATTTACGAAATAGGCAAAGATTTGGGTGCATTCAGCAGTTCATCAGAGTTTAGAGTGAAGCAGCTGGAATGCTTTGATTTATGAGTCCCAATGTTTCTATTTCCAAAATGCTTATGCTGTTGATGGAACTTGTTCCTTTCAAAGTCCATGATCCTGAAGATCCTTTAAATCTTTGCGATTTTAGATGATGAAATCTGGTTTGTCAATGTTGAAATGGAAAGGCACATTTACTAGTGAGAAGGGTGAAAAGCAGAGTGCTAAAACTGTGTCGTCAGTGGTCTATTTACGAAATAGACAAAGATTTGGGCGCATTCAGCAGTTTATCAGAGTTCAGAGTGAGGCAGCTGGAATGCTTTGATTCATGAGTCCCAATGTTTCAATTTCCAAAATGCTTATAGCTGTTGATGGATTTGTTCCATTCAAAGACCATGATCTTGAAGATCCTTTAAATCTTTGCGATTTTAGATGATATAATATGGTTTGTCAATGTTGAAATGGAAAAGCACTTCATTAATGACCTGTAGCTTAGCTAATAATATGCTTGGAATATTCACAAGATGTGTGGTGGACTCAACATGGATCAATGACAGCAAAGTATTTGACAAGTCCAGACCGGCTGCTAATTTGCATTTTCATGCGTCATCGCTCTGCGCTTTTGTCGAAAAACACTGGCACGCTCATCAGTCTCAAATACCGTGGATCCACAAATTTGACATTGACCGAGGTAAGTTATTAGAAAGTTTTGATAAATAGTTTTGAGCATAAACTTTATGTTCCGTTTTGAGATATTTTTTGAAAGCTTTTTGTATTGCTCTTGTATTCTGAAAGACTTGCGTGAAAACTTAGAAGCTGCCTGGGAACTTTTTTTCCTCAAACAGGGGAAACAGAGGTCTACCATTACTGCAGACAAGGAGAATTTGGCCTGATGATTAAATGTGAAAACAGTGAGTGCATGCAATATACATGGTTTCATTACCAGTGTGTGGGGATTCAACATAAACCAAGTCGGCACCGGACTTTCATACAAAAAATTTAAATGGCCAACTAAAAACTGCTCTGCGACTTTGCGTCTGAGTTTTAAATCCGTTCCCCAGAGCCATAAGAATCTTGTAAGTAACAGAAATTGATGTAAAAGCATGATTGGTCATCGGACGAGTATTTTTTGGCCATGTTTGTCCAGGCACTAGGCTTGGCACTAAACTTTGTATTCGAGTTTTAATAACGGGAGCGATACATTTTATAAAAGCACACCTCGAACTATGCTCTGCAAGATGGGAAAATAGAGCCGGGGACATGACCAGCATTCGACCGTGGTTGGGCGCAGACTTGACACATTCCCCCCGTAGTATAGGTGCAGGGACTTCATCAGAGAGTCATCGCTCAAAGATGCCCTGGTACAATGAATGGGCTATTCCATTTAAAATCCACTCTACCCCTGTAGAAGATTTTGGAAATATCTTCCACAGGGGTATTGTTTTTCAAATGTAATTGGTTAGAGTTAATCATTTTGAAACCTATACTCCCCCTGTATTATAGCTTTACCTATATCTTCCACAACTAGAGTGAGTACTTCAAATATAATTGTCTATTCTATTCAATACTTATACTCCTCTGTGGAAGATTTTAGCTAAATCTTCCACAGGGGGAGTATTCAGTAAGGATTTTAAATGGAATAGCCCAGTGTGAGGATAAAACAGAAGATAACCATCCCAACAATACAAAATCAAGATCACAGAAGAGAAGGGTCCTTGGTACATCGGCAATGAGATAGCCAACTCACCTTGTTATGGATGACACGGTACTGTTTTTATTGACTGGCTCCTCGATATGGACAGGCTCTGTCATTGAAAACAACCCTTTCAACAAAGTTTTATCTTTTTATCTATAATGCACACGGATGAGCAGTGTAAAATTAGTTATGACCAAGTCACATCCCCAAAGCCCCCCCCCCTTCAAAATAAAAAAAAAATCAATAAAGTTGTGACGTCTTCCAGACCCAGATCGCTAAAAGAATGAAAATGGACAATGTACAAGAATCTGCCTACATAAGGCTCATTTCAAGAACTGCTAGAAATAATCATCGGGTCAATGCAGATATCGTAACCACCACAAACAATGGAAAACAGCAGCATCAGATTGTGACTCAGATTATTTTTGAGAACTGACAATGATCATAAATTTAAGTTTGTTGAGAAACTTACGAGGGAATCACAAGATAATGTATACACATCAGGACATGTGGTTATGGAGTAAAACTAACGACTAATAAGAACAGGGCAATTTATTGAAGAATTGATCATGTGCCCTGTCGTAGCCGAGCCGTAGAAGTTGGATGCAACATGGAAATCACACATAGAATTGTTGCAGAGTTTGAAAGTTGCACTTAGGAATTACAAAGTAACGTTGACAGGAGACATGTTGTCATATGAAATGTTGCAAGACCACAGATACAATCTGCACTGACACGCAAATGCTCAACGCTGAAACTAATTTTGCTGTTTGAGACCATTGATGGAGATCTTTTTGGACTTTTTGCTTTCAAAGATGAATATACGCAACACACATTTGCGGTGTTGGATTGGCTACTTGACTTTGAATCGGACTGCTACATGCATAAAAGCTGGGACATATCCTCAGAAACTGGTAATCAACCTATCAAACTAAGCAATGAAGTCTTTAACCTACTCGCCATGACAGAAAAAGTAGTCCTGGAACAGCTTCCCAAAACATTCATCATCGAATATGAAAATGGTGTAGTCACAAACATAAGGATTCCTTAATTGCCAGAATATATTGTTAGATATTTGCGTTTCCATATTTGCGCACCCAAATAGTTCTGACATCACAAATGAGACACAAGTAATGTTTTCACATCCCAATTTGGTCACAAGAAATCAAAAGAGGAATTGGATGTGTGATCTGTTCAGACCTTTTTAGAGTTAAAAAAAAATCAATAAAGTTACGATGTCTTCTAGACCCAGATCGCTGAAAAAAGGTCAATGTACAAGAATAGCATCATTTGTCATGGATTATTTTTGAGAACTGATAATGATCGTACATTTAAGTTTGTTGAGAAACGTATGAGGGACTCACAAGAAATTGTATACGCATCTAGACATTTGGTTATGCAGTCAACCAGCGACTGATAACTGTAATTTATAAAATACTTGATCATGTGCCCTGTCACAGCTGAGTCAAAGAAGTTGGATGCAACATGGAAATCCACAATGAGTTATAGGCTTTAACTGCTCTTGAGATGTGTGGGAAGCCTGAATTACATATCTTTAATAGAGGAATAGCATCTAAAACCAGTAAGTCTCCAGATGTGGCAATAACTTTTTTCACCACTGGGATTGTCAGAGTTAAGGGAGTAGTGTGGGTGGATGAAGTTCTACCTGTGATGAACAAGACTGTGACCGTCCACCATCTATCACACAAGACTGTGAACTTCCACCATCTATCACACAAGCCTCATTCAGTGAATATTGACAGGGAGAAATGCAATCATAAACAATGTGACTGTAAACCACTCAGTGGATGATGAATTAAAGATAGAACAACCAGCTAATGTCAATGCTGCCAATGAATATACTTTCACCTCTACTCCACTGACGTCATCTCACAACTGGATCAATCAGGACGTAATTATTTGCTTAGTTGACATAATACATGTAAGATCTCTTTCTTGGATATCATTGATACATAACATCATCATGCTGATATATGCATGGTCAGTGCTGTGTGACAAATTGCTTTCCCCCAGTTAAAATAATGATTCATTTCTAGAATAAGCTTAGGTATAACAGTGCAAACGTCCTGGAAGTATTTCAATTTACATTTCAATAATGGGCTATTCCAGTTCAAATCCATACATCCCCTATAGAAGACATGACCTTTATCTCCCACACAAGGGGTGTAGATATCAAATGGAGTCGCTCATTCAGGTAACCCCATTCGAAATCCACACTCTTCATGTGGCAAATTAAAAGTCATGTCTTCTATATAGGATGTATGGATTTCAAGTTCAACTAGAAAGACCCAATACAAATGTGCGACACAATCTGATACAACCCTGCCCAATACGGAATTTATTTTCATCATCAATTTATGCTTTTGCTGCAATCCTTGCATCCCTAGCTGACATACTTCATTGAAAAGTTCAAGTTTTTTACAACACCAGTTTTCCCCACGTGTACTATACAATGTCAATTTTGCCACATATTTCATTGGAGGGATTTTGTTCCCTTTATTTGCCTGTACGGTATAAGAATTTTGGTGTGGTTGGATCACACTGTGTCACATATAATATTACTGAGCATGGATATAGATGTCATCACTGCACACAGACATCAAAAGCATTGATGACCCTGTCTCTAGCAATCAAGATCCACTAAAGCATATTGATCAAACATTGGGTTGTTCCATTTAAGCAAAAGTCTTCCACAGAGAGAGAGTATGTTTTTCAAATGCACTGAATTCGGTTGATTATTTTGAAAAATATACTCCAACTGTATATGGCTTTACCTCCATCTTCCAACTGGAACAAGCATTTCAAATGGAAATTACCAATCCATTTGTCTATTCTATTTGAAACCCATACACCCTCTGTGAACGACTTTCACTAAGTCTTCCACATGGGGACCATGGATTTCAAATGGAATAGCCCATTAGACTAGAGGAGAGTTTGGACATGAACATGTTTGTGATCACAGAGGGGAAAATAATGCACCACCTGATTATTTTGTTATGCGCTTCGCAAACTCGTAAATTTTTAAACACTTGGTTATGTTCAGGCTCACAAAGCACAGAATGCCCAAAAATTTGTTAACACTCATGCGTCTTGTTTCAGTTCAGGTTTCTACAGCTAAATGCCAGTGGTACACTAATTAGAGTCCCACCTTGACAATCCAATATGGTTGATATCTCAATTTTAGTATCAACACAGAGATTAGAGAGCTTAAGGAATAAAAGTTGTCTAATCACGAAATGAAGTCTTGACAACAGGCTAATTTTGTGTAGGCAGGGCTTACAATAAAGATTGACTCAACTATGATATACATGGCTTTATTAAGTCCTGACTCTCCTATACTGTGTCTCATCTCAAGTTGAGATTAATCTCATGTTGGATTTGGTAGTGGCACACTCGAATCGGTGTTTACGCGGTTGCGTGACCAGTGTACGGACAAATCGCCCTTCTACGTGTATGTATATGCTCTGCGGGATTAGGTTAACGTGCTCAATTTGAATCTGCCACTACAAAATCTAACATGGCGTTACTCTCAACTTAAAATGAGACACGGTATAGTCCAACCACTTTGGTACTACCGTAAAGAACAATATTTTCACAGCACAAATTTTTCACGACTTGAAAGAAGCATGGAATTTTTCGCACAACTGATAGATTTTCTTTAACTTGTTTAAGGAAAAGGAATATTTGTGAGCTTGAAATTTTCACACCCATGAATATTTTATCCTTAACACTAATTCACTCCCTTCCAACACTAGTTTTTGTTACAGCTTCTGCATCACGTCAGTGGTATTAGATAAAGAGTCAGGCATTACTCCTGATAGCAAATGACCAAACTTACACACACATATGATGAAATACTGTCATCTCTTGAGTACAGAGATGAAAGCTTCTTTAGGCACCTCTACATTTCCAAACTTACGTAACCTCTTCTTGCCTTCGGCTTGCCGCCGTAGTAGCTTCGCTTTACGGGTGACGTCACCGCCATACTGTTGCGGAAAAACAGAAAGAAAGAAAATGGTACATGAATACATACACCTAGAAGATGCCAAGTTTCTGGCTGCATGGGGAATTGTGATTTAACAACAATATGTACCATGAAGCAAACCACTTCAAAAATAATTTCAGAAAAGTTCAACCAAGTTTCAACGTTCACTTCAAGACATTAACAGTGATTTTCAATGATTTTTTTTTATTTTCTGATTTAGACAATCAATGACAATTTTAATGATGAATCCTTCACTTTCAGCCATTCCTATACAAATTTAATATTTTTAATCCTTTGCAGTGATGACTGGGAGTGCCTTTAATACATTCATAGAAGGTTCTGAACATAATAGACAAATTCATTGCAAAATCTTACTTCATCTTCTTTTCATCTGCAAGCAAACACTAGTAAAGAAGTCACTTTCAACTTACACATTTAGCCAGTACATTTTTCCTCACTGCCTTGACATTTTCGCGTGCTAAGATCTTCTTGCCAATAGCTGCCTGGACGGCCACTTCAAATAGCTGCCTTGGGATAGTCTCCTTCAACGTAGCGCACACCCTCTTGCCGACCTCTCTTGCCTTGTCTTTGTGGACCACCATGGCTAGCTCGTTGACCTCTTGACCGTTGAGTAGAATGCTTAGCTTGACCAGCTCAGCTGCTTGGTAACCAGCGTCCTCATAATCAAAACTAGTAACAAAAGAGAAGGGATAACAAGAAGTAGAATTTTGAAATGTAGAATAGCATGTAGTAATTTACACGAGGGTTTTATTTTTGCAACTTTCGCGAACAGACTTAAACAACACATTAACTTTTGTCATATATTTACATTGTAAAGGCCTGTATTTTCATAAAAACACCAAGCTTCCTCATGAATAACTTTGTATTATGTGGAATATTATTTTTTGTGCTTCTATCTACCATATGGGTATATGACCACTTCCAGCCGAATTATTGGCATTTAAGAACTATTTTGATTGGCTTTAAGGAGGGTTATATCATGTATTGGGCCAATCAGAGATATAGTAAGAATAGTTGAAAGGCAGGTAAGATTAAAATTGCTCCAAGATCTCATAGCCTTTTTTTTATTGGTTACTCAGATGATTATACCATGTAAGTAACCAATCAGAGGCTCTGTAAGAAAGCCAGTCATGTCCATGGGTCAAATGTCTCAAATCAGTAAGCTTACCTTGCATAACCCGATGTAACAGACTTGAGAACATCAAAGAAATCCACGACTACTTCATTGAGAGGTAATTTATACTTGAGAAGGACCCGGGTGTTATCTATATGGGAATAGTCTAACTGTTCGCCTCTTCTCTCCTGTAAGTAAATACAATGATGAGTCAATCGGTTAAAATCAAATAAACATAATAGAGGAGAAGTGTGAGATTTCTTACTGAAGTTGTCTGTAGCATCGAATACAGCTTCCAAACGAATGATTTATTTAGAAAGTCTGCACAATTCCAAGATGGTGACAAGTATGTGACAGACCCCGTTTACACAGAAAGAATTGTGACATCAAATTCAGATTGGCTGCAATAAAGGATTAGCACAAATTATATTTGACGGATGTTTACACTATGTAGCACACCAAGCAGAAGTTGACTTCAAAACAACTTTTGAGTTTGACTTAATGCCATCACTTGCTTGTGCTTTAATAACCATTATGAACTCAACTTAATTACGAGTTCATTTAGACTGCCAAGTGCCAAATTACAATTTGAATTTGAAAATTGTTGACTCAGGTAGCCAGAGTATTTTAGTTACATTCACTGATTTGTTCAAATATGTATTGGGCTATTCCGCCCCTGTGGAAGATTTTGGAAATAATTTCCACAAGGGGAGTATGAATTTCAAATGGAATGAACAAATTAAGTGGCTCCATTTGAATTTCATGCACCCTATGAGAAAGATTCAAGCTGAATCATCCAGTGAGGGAGGGTGAGTTAATGGAGCTGATAGTGTCATTCTATTTAAAATTCATACTCCCCCTGTGGAAGGTATTTCCAAAATCTTCCACAGCGGTAGTGTGGATTTTAAATGGAATAGCCCATACCAGAAATGTCCTACATTTTTAAGTTCTATTTTGGCTCATGGGTAGTAAGTGTTAAGGCACTTCCTTTGAAACAACCCAGCACTTCCTTGAGAAATAATATTTCTGAGAGCACAATCACAATGCAGCCACTTCCTCCACATTATGGAATTTAATTAACTCACCGAGTCAGGGTTCCTGCACGTTGAAGTCTTTAAAATTCAAGGAATTTTCAAGGTCCAAAAGCATGATTTTCAAGGATTTACCACAACAAAACTATCATGATGTGGCTCTCCATGCAGCACATATTAACGAAAGTGACAGCTTCTCTTCACTCCTCAAATTTTGTCAAAATTATACTTTAGGTAAAATTCCAATTTTCAGGACTTTCAAGGACCATGTGCAAATTTCCAGGACTTTCTAAGGCCTTAAAAAGTTGTTTTCAAATTCAAGGACTTTCAAGGACTGTGGGAACCCTACCAAGTGTGATAATTATTTTTATTACCTACCAGACAGACATGAAGTATCTGAGTAGCATATTCTTCTGGTGAGATGATGGTTCCAATTATCATCGGCTCCAAATACTCCACAGCCTGACCTCTATCTGGGAACTGAAACCAACAAGATTATGATAATCTTTTTAATCAGAGGTGACATAAAGTACAAAGCTTTTTCACCAGTAAACTTGATGCATGAAAGTTGAATGAAAAAGCAGCCTTTAAGCTGTTCAGGTGAGTCCTGCAAGGCCAGGAGGAACAGAATATGTTATGAGTGGTCCCAAATAGGTGGAATTTATGACATTGTCAATTGAATACCAACTTATGTTCCTAGGATAGAGTGCTGCTTAGTGAAAGTGTACCTGAACAACCTGATAACAATCTACACCAGGCACAAAAAGAAACTCGTCAGTTATATTCATCCTTGCTGTTCAATAACTTGATAATTTTGGATTATTCTGAAATATACGTTTTGTTAATTGGACTTTGCTTTCTCATTTGACACCCTGTTCGTGAAAAACGAACAAGAATTGACCAAGATATGCGCCTCCAAAGCCTCAAACCCCAAAATCAAAAGTTGCATTTTCAACGATTTTCAATGGGAACTCATCGTTGTATTGCACACAAGCACCACGGGCCAATCAATAAAGCACACAGTGTAACAGGCACAATTGAATCGTTAAAATTGCAACTTTTCATTTTGGGGTTTGAGAGTTTGGAGGCGCAAATTCTTGCTCAATGTTCACAAACAGGGTGTCAAATGAGAAAGAAAAGTCCAATTAACAAAATGTATATTTCAGAATAATCCAAAATTATCATGTTATTGAACAGCAAGGATGAATATTACTGACGAGTTTCTTTTTGTGCCTGGTGTAGTAATGTTAGTTCTACTAATATTAGAATAGATGTTTTGGCCATTTTGATGTTGGCACAAAATGTGACATGATCAAGGGGAATGAGTCACATTTCGACCCTGGTCGAAAATGAGTTTTTCCACATGTTTCTAAAGAGGACATTTAGAGCTTTCAGAAACTGAAAACCCCATGTTGATACAACTTTTCTTTGCGAAGTTATGTCAATTTATCAATCTATGAAAACAATATAAAACAAAAGAATTTTAACACTTTGTCAATATCTCAAAATCAATATTAGCGACATCCGACTCATCTCCCTTGATCGTGTCACAAATGAGAACGGGCAATTCCAGCATGCAGAGGTTATTTACTACAAGTACAACTTCTCCCAATTCCTACCCAATGGTGTTGAGCTGGTTCAAGTATTATGTAAATCCAGGTGGTCAAAAGTGATGTGTGTGTTCTGAGGTAACACAGAGTCTAGTTCAATGACAGTGGATTGATCCAATAGAGGGCCCTACTTAAATTTGTTCAGTCCAAATAACAAAGACGTCTTCTCAAATAGCCGAAATCTTAGAAATGATCCAAGACCAAGATCTCTTTATTTTCCCCATGCATTTTCTGATGTGAACAGGGTCTAAAATACTATATCAAAATAGACTGACTCACCACAGAGGGATTATACACAGTGATTTCTTGCACATTCCCATAGAGTTGTCTGTTAGCTTTACTCTGCGTCAATTTAGCCTTGTATGGCACACTAGGTACTGTTACTATCACATTAGCATTGTACTCTTGCTCCAGGCGCTGGTTGAAGACATCTAGGTGAAGCAAGCCCAGAAAACCAAGGCGCCAACCTTGGCCTAAAGCTAGACTGAAATAGAAACAAATCAACCAGATTATCTCTGAAAACAGAGAGACATATTTATTAAACCAAATATAAGGGCAATCCATACACAAGTCACAAATCCAAGATGCTATGCAATATAGGAAATGGATTTGCTTGCAAGTTGCAACCTGTCGATAAGTTTTGGTAGTGTGTTATCCATTACGCCACCAGCTCCCACTGATAAACGGTGGTTAAAACTGGGTACTAATGTAGGCAGACAAGGTATACAATACACGATACTTAACTTCATAAGAGGCTTTCAGGGTTGTCAAATCAAAACAAATTAAAAACAAACCAAAACAAAACCAGACCTACCTGCTGTCTATGCTGACAGACACACTGCTGTCATTTAGTGTCAGCCTGTCTATAGCAGAACGCAAATTGTTGTATTCGGATTGGTCCATCGGATATATACCCGCAAAGACCTAAAACAAATATGATGACAAGAATGCAAGAAAATGAATCAATACTATATGCAGGGGTGTGAGAGGCCTCAGACCAAAACAGCTGAGAATTACTAAAAATACAGCGTAAAACCAGGGTAAAAACATCAAATATGGGCTGAAAATAAAAGAAAACGCGTAAATGTTAGCAGTAAAAAAAGCTGACATTTCACACCCCTGTATATGTAAAAAAATCAATGGTGGAGATTGAGTGCGACATGTTAGATCTAGCGTTCTTCTATCCGAGCCGTTTAACAACCCTCAATGACGAATTGAAGCAGGAATTTGACTTTTATTATGTAACAAAAGTATCCTGGAACATTGCTATGTCATCGGTATGTTGGTTCTTGCTCTAATTTTCCTGTAATTTTGTAAAATATTCTGTCATAGACAAGTTATTATGGTATTGCCCACCACATTCAATTCTTTGTTACCACACATTTATAATTCGACTCCATTGCTTTTGTGTGTATGCTCTTTGGTTGATTCAAGACTATTATTGATCGTACGTCCAAGTCACGTCGATCCTTCAAACACGCCCAGATGAACTAATTTCACTCTTCCGCTGATTAGAGACTAATATTTACATGTACGCTTTCCTAATGGTTGACACTACCCCGATTCTCAATTTGATAAGGACGGATATGAAACAAAACTATCGAGGCTTAACCCAACAAATTTCAGAAGTGAAAACTGAACTGTCTGAAGATCAGTACGGATGTTGTAGACTTAAAACTTAGCCTTGAGCATGTCAATAGCGAGATTGAAGTACTATGAGACAAAACTATTCCTGCCCATCGCAAAGAACTGAAGAAAATTCTACCACTGAAAGATCAGCGTCTGGAGGTGGAAATTTACAGCAAGTGAGCAAACCTATTGTTCTATGGCGTTGATTTCACTCTCAGAGAGGATTGTGAGAACACAATTTGTAATTTCTTGAAGACAGAGCTTTTGCCACAAGCAAGATGACACCATGTTCTTTGGTTTGACACCATCTTCCAACAAAATCCACAAATGGGCGACCCAAATCATAGTAAAATTCGTCAAAACGAAGGATCCCAACTCTGTTCTAACATAACCTAAGAAGCTCCAAGACTTCCAAGAAGTTTGGTGTTTCACTGTTTCACCCCATCTGCCAATGTCTACACCTACTTCCCATCAAGCCGCAAACCATCACAGCAGGAAAGAAGTATTTTTTGCTGTTGCTCTCTTCTAATAGTTCCAAATTTGAGGCCAGGCATTCCACACGCATATGATGATGTAATATATGCAGCCCTCGAATTAAGGATCTGAAGGGGCACGGCAACTTTTTTAGGGCAAGTTGATAATTGCCGTGGATTTTCACTGAAAAGGCAAGGCAGCACGGCAATTTGTAATATTTCAAAAGGGCATCAAGGCAACTGTTGAAAATTTGAGAAGGGCACCAAGGCAATTTTTCAAAAGCGAATAGATGCATTACCGTCAGCTGAATTCGACACCAAAGTAAAATTCGACTCTCAACTTTACACTAAAACTAACCTGATTGCTTAAAAACCTGCTTTATAATACAGTTTAATTTACTTAAATTTTGCGATCCCTAGTTCTGAGCTGCAAAACTGACTCGAAATGTAGCGATGAAACAGCTGTAACTTTGGTAATAATATTGATCAAATTCGCGGGATAAAAACTATTTCGTGCAAAACATATCTAGCGATGGGCTCACATGTACAAGATAAGGCGATACCGGAAGGGTATCGCCATCGGTTTGCAATGGGAAGTCAATGTTTGATAATCGAGAGAACAATTGATTTGCCCAGGGCTCAGATTTTGTTCACAACACGAGGTCGAGGAAGCTATAGTTACTAACAGCATTTCTGATTGGTCGATAGTACGTTTAAGGTATTTCTCTGACCAATCGAGAAAATGAAGTGAGATTTCTAGTAACCAGATAATGTATAAGCCGATGTGATTGGCTGAATATGTAAGCTTACGTAGGGGTAATGAATATTAATTCACAACAAACTATTGTGTATACTGTGATTGATAGCTGGGTTACGATGCTCAAAATAGCGATCATGTTCAAGATTTTCGATTTAATTTTCCACAATTTTGCTGGGATTTAACCAGTACTTGTTAATGATTTTATAATGAAGGGGCAGGGCTGGCGGCTAGGGCACCCACGGCAACTTCATTTAGGGCACGACAAGTGACTGCCGCCGGTAAAGGACATATTTTGAGGGCATTGCGGCAATGGGGGGGCACCCACGGCAATATGCCGTCGGTGCCGTGGGTTAATTCGAGGGCTGAATATATGTAGGGTTACCGGAATCGAAAACTTCGGATTCCGTCACCACGAGAGCACTCGCCCTAGGAACATTAGGATCCTGTACATATCAGGCATTTCGGAGAAACTCAAACGGATTTTCGGAAAGCACAACATTCCGGTATCCCTGAAACCCTGCTATACGCTGAAGCAGAAACTTGCGCACCCAAAGGACAAACCCCCAAGACATAAACAGAGTAACATCCTTTATGCTGTACACTACAAAGACTCGGACTGTGAAGATTCTTACATAGGGGAAACAAAACAACCATTGCCCAAACGCATGTACCAACATCGCAGACCCAGCTCATCAGGAGTCAACAACTCAGCAGTTTATTCCCACCTCAAATTTACAAACCATACTTTTGAGGACAAGGAGGTTTTAGTGCTCGACAAAGAACTTAAGTTATTTGAGCAGGGGTCAAGGAGGCCATATATGTCTGTCGTGAGGAGCCTTCACTCAACCGAGGAAGGGGACTATGCCAAACTTGTAAAGATGCAGCCATCAAACGGGTTCCTCAATGACTCTCCCGTGACGTCACTCCAACCGAGTCACGGGTCAACACTTCAGCGTCAGCCCATTAGGCCTGACGATGCATCTCGGATGAGACGTGATACTATAGCCAACTCAAAACAGTAAGTCCAGATGATCAGTTTGATACTTAAGTTACCCAGAGTACTCACCATTGGTTTAGCCGCTTTGAATCCAGGTAGAAGAGCGACAGGTTGCCCATGACGATAGAATGTGTCTCCTATATGTGCTTCTTTAATGTTGTGCATACCAGATATAAAATACCCCACTTGGCCTGCATATCTAGATAACAAAGATAGAAAAAAACAATAGCATGACATAAGCATGAAATGTATCAAATTGCTATAAAATTGCTCCCTGGTAGCTCATTGTGCTTATTTAACACATTGATTTTACTTTAATGTACACCATTCTTCCCACTTTTGCCGCACGCATAATACGTAAATAGGTTGCTGTTGAACATGTCGCATAGTATCGGCAAGGTCCCTTTGTCTTGCTGCGAACTGAGAAAACAATTTCTGGTATTTAGTCACCTTATTAGCAGCCACTCAGTGACTTTACTGCATATGATCTGCCATCATTATGTACAGGAGTCATCACCACTATGTGCAGGATCCAACAAAACATGTATCAAACACGTAATCATCTACACATAAAATCCATACTTTGTGCCATCTTTTATGTATACATGCAATTATGTAAACAATATAAAAGAATAAGCATCCACCCCTACTGACTTTGTAAAATGCCCTGGGCGGTTAATGGAACAAATACGGTACCATAAAGTAAAGTGCAATACTTACAACGTTGCTACCGGTGTCTGATTAGGATGCATGATGCCAACTTCTTGTACTTGATACGTCTTATTAGAGTGTCCAGATGTTATCTTGTCGCCTTTACTGAGTTTGCCATCAATTAATGCCACGTTGGCTATTGCACCACGGTAACGGTCAAACCAGGAGTCAAACAGTAGCATCTTGAGGGGTTGGTCAATACCTGTTACTGGTCTGAAAGAGAGGATTCAATGTGAGTAGATTATCAATCATGGGACCAAAAACAGTGCTTTTGGTAAACACACCAAATCAAACATGAGTTTAATATAATTAGCATCTTATCATATAGTGGGCTTTATTATGTTGCTGTATATGATAACAAACATTGGCAAAGTTTAAATGTATCCTTGCTTATAAAACCAAACAATAACAGCCCTACATCATTATGTTGCAAAATTTCTGCATTGTGCTTAAGGGATCTGGAATGAGCGTTTTGAGCGTTTCGACAGTTTTTTGTGGGACACGAGAGCACATCAGACATATCGAATTGCATTCTGAATACGAAGAATGTCTTTCTGATATCAAATAATTTTCATTTTTTGAAATTCACGATATAATACAAATTTTATGACAAATTATTGAAATTTGATATTTTTCACATTTTTGATATATAACAGTCCTCAAGTAAATTTTATAAATCTAATGACATATTCTTAAAGTGTACATAGCTGGGAGGAAAAGCCGACTATCAATTGAAAATTTTGACCTTTTATATTGAAGATATGGATTTTTTCCCAAAAAGACCTATTTTTTTTGGTGTTTTGGGATAAAAAATCCATATCTTCAATACGAAAGGTCAAAATTTTCAATTGATCGTCGGCTTTTCATCCTACCTACCTACACTTTAACTTAAGTATAAATCATCAGATTTATAAAGTTTACTTCGAGTACTGTTAAATATCAAAAATATAAATTTTAATCATTTGCCATAAAATGTGTATTACATTGCTAATTTCAAAAATCAAAATTATTTGATATCAGAAGGACATTCTTCGTATTCAGAATGCAATTCGATATGTCTGATGTGCTCTAATGTCCCACAATAAATACTATCCAAACGTTCATACCCCATCCCTTAAAGATAATCAAAAGTTTTAGTTCAAAGGTGAAAAAGATGCACTAAGCGATGAATGTAAGGCACTACACTCGGTTTCAGAGAAGAATGCCAGTCCCTTGCTCACAATGACGCAAGTGCCCTGTTAATGAGTGATATACGCAGAGCATTATTTGTGTCGACCAATGTTTTGATACGTAATTGGCCAATCTTGTTATGATTGTCAAACGACTGAATCAGCCAATCAGAATCCCACTTCTGTGTTTATGGTATACAAAATGTAAACAACTGCCGTTCTTCTTTGGCAGAAACTGTAGATGTATTCATCAGCAGAGACTGTGTGCGAGTCAAACATACACTCAATCGATAACAGGACAATTATACCTTGTGAGCTGCATTCACACCATCGTAATTTCATTTGTGTCCATGCTATTCAGACGTGGTCTAATTCTGCATAAAACCGGGCCACGTTATTTCTATAGATCTGCTGCGCATTCAAATTGCATTGTATTGCATCATAATTTCATTTGTGTCTATGCTAATTATGTTTACACAACATGAACTCACGTGTTTTCAAGCAAATTCGCCGATAATAGGTGATCAAAAGCGATCGGAATGTTACAAAAGTACAGATCGCATTCAGCTTACTTCATATGAGATGATCTTTGGAAAAATACGGCATAATTTGCCATAGTGCTTGCGGAATGCCATGCAGTAAAATACTAAAACGTTGTGGCAATTCATGATCGACAACTAAAAATCGGTGTGTCGTTCGTATCCTCCGCTGTCAATTTCTTATCCACTCACTAGTCCTCACAAAAGCTTTGTGTTGATTATGTAATGTATGGAGGCAAATAATTGCAATAAGTACAAAGAAATAATGAGTAGGGCGGGCTCCGGGGCAGGTTTCTTCTTCGTCTTACATAACAGTATTGTTCTCCAAAAAACCCGGAAGCGCTACATATGGCGCTCTAGCTGAAATACAGCAAGATAATGTAAGATAGTAAATGTAAACCTGTATTTTAGCTAGAGTATCTTGAGCTAATCCACACAGTGCATCATCATCACTTGTTCCACCACCAAAGAATCCAAGAACACTACAAGCATCCTATCATCCTACCTACACAATGTTTCAACCCAAACCATGTTAGTTTTACTCAGCTAACTTACGGTTTGATCCTTTCAATGACAGCAGGCAAGATGTCATCCACTCCTGTACCCAGTTTGGCTGATATACGTAGTATGTCATCATCCGCGATATCAAATAGTGTCCTCATCTGATTGGCCGCTGCTTCTGGATTGGCCACTTTCAAATCAATCTACGAACAAATTCAAATAAATAGAAAAGTAAGGGTTTTAACAATATCCTTTGGTCACATTATACAAAAAACCTCTTTTACCCGGCCATAATGGGGCAAGCATTGGTCAAGCATGTGTGAATTATGTGCAATTCTGCATGTAACATTGTTGTAAGTAACCCATACGGATATCCAAACTGCCCAATGTCATCGTATCCAAAACACCCTTTGGGTGTATTTTCTGCATGGGGCTTAAAAATGCTCTGCTAAATATTAATTTCTTTCATTATGGGCCATACAAGACATAAATCTTTGTCACAAACATTCTTTGTAAATATTCTCATATTAGATAACAATCGAAATATATAATGATACCGATCCAAATATCCTGCAAAAATGGGTGCTCTTCAAGTGGCAATTCCTTATTGACTATGCCCTGTTCACAGGAAAACTAAGGCCACTTACCTACCTACCTACCAGTCAGCTTCATGCATTTCTGCACATGCTGCCTGGCTCAAGAGATGCTTCCAAATCCTACGGTCCAAAGCTGCAACCTCAGCCTCCTTTACAGTCCACCCTAGGTCCAGCCTTGAGATGTCTCTGTGGATGACGTCTCTCCATGATGTCTTAGGACGACCAGGTTTATGCTTTCCCATGGGTTGGCTTCCAATGATAGAGCCTCTTGGGGTGCGGTCTCCATCCATTCGTTGCAGATGGCCAAACCACTGTAGGCGGCGCTTTCTGATAACTGATGTGAGTTGGGGCTGTTTGGTCTTGGATCGAATACAGCTATTTGATATATGTTGTGACCATATCACTCGAAGAATTTTGCGTTGGCAGCGCATGTCAAAGGCATCAAGTCTAGCCTTGTCCCTCTCTGTGAGAGTCCAGCACTCAGCGGCATAAAGGAGTGTGGAGATTACACAAGCATTGTAGAACTTCAGCTTGGTCTCCATGTTGATGTTACGATCCTTCCACACCTTGTCCAGCTCTCTGAAGGCTCCTGTGGCTTTACCGATTCTGTTATTCAATTCTTTGACATTGGACCCGTCAGCACTGCAGTAGGCACCAAGGTACTTGAAATGGTCAACTACTTTGATGAGACCTTCATTGCCTATGTGAACAGCTGGTTTTGTAACATTGGATCGGCTAATGGTCATGATCTCTGTCTTCTTATAGCTCATCTGGAGTCCTAGTTTACCAGCAGTAACACGGATGGCTTCTGTTGTCTCTGCCATCTTGACATCAGTCTCTTCAAGGAGAGCTATATCATCAGCATAATCCAGATCAGCTAACTTTTCTTCTGGATATCTGAACTCCTCCTTGGCAATAGGATTAATCCTCTGTTGTTTTCATCAACAGCCCTCTTCATGATGAAGTCAATGGCTAAGCCAAAGAGTAATGGAGACCAGATGTCACCCTGTCTGACTCGGTGATGATCTTGAACCAGCTAGAAAGGGTCCCTTCTGCTTTCACTGCACATATTGTGTCCCGATATGAACTCCTTATGATGTTAATTATCTTGGGAGGTATTCCATAGATGCGGAGAATTTCCCACAGGGAGGGCCTGTGCACTGAGTCAAAAGCAGCCTTGAAGTCAATGAAATTAATGAGGCAGGGTAGCTGTTGGTCCAAACACTTCTCAATGATCTGGTTTAGGCTGAAAATTTGGTCTTGACAAGAACGGCCCTTTCTGAAGCCTGCTTGGTTGTCTCTCATTTTCAGGTCCACTTCATCTTTTACTCTCTGGAGTAGAATGGTTGAAAACACTTTTCCAGCGATGTCAATAAGGGTGATGCCTCGGTTGTTACTACAGTAGGAGAGGTCTCCCTTCTTTGGCAAGGGTAGTATTATGCCTTTTCCCCACTCTGCTGGTGTAACCTCGTTCTTCCATACATGCTGGCAAATACGGAGCAACCATTCTCTGATGACATCTCCGCCATCCTTTAGGATTTCGGGAGTGATATTGTCTACTCCTGGAGCTTTGTTTCGCTTTAAAAGACCAAGGGCTTTATCAACCTCCTCCCTAACTGGTGGATCCATATTGATGTTTAGTTCTTCTGCTTGGGTGAAGACAGAGAAATCTATGGTTTCCTCAGGTTCATCAGCATTGAGAAGACCTTTGAAGTACTCGGACCATCTCTGAAGTCGTGCAGCTTCATCCTTGATGATGTTGCCATTGACATCTCTTATCTGAGATGCTCTCCTGGAGGTTTTTCCAATTAAGATGTTCTTCATTTGGTATACTTCTCTCATGTTGTTACTTCTGGCAGCAGACTCAAGATCATCAGCAATCTTACTGTACCATGCTTTCTTATCATTCCTTAGACTTGCTCTTGTCTGCCTATTGAGCTCCCGGTAGTCACTGCCAAGTGATGGTTTGGCTCTCTTTCTCCTTGATATCAAATCCCTAGATTCAGAGGAAATCCATTCTTCTTGCTTCCCTTTCCTGTATCCGAGATGTTCTCTTGCTGCCGAGTTCACAGTATCAGTGAAGTTGGCCCACTCTTCGTTAATATCGGAGGTATCGTCCAATTCAGCAAGGATGTTGAATTTGCCGCCAATTGTAGCATTGAAGCTTGCAAGTATGTCTCTGTTTGACAGGTTTGAGGAGTTGAACTTCAACTGCTTCTTCTGTTGTTTCAGGACTGCCAGAGATAAGCGGACGGTTGTGATAGCAAGGTTGTGATCGCCTCCAACATCAGCCCCTCTGGATACTTTAACATCTTTCAAAGAGTTTCTCCATTTTCTGTTAACCAAGGTGTGGTCAATCTGGTTCACTGTTTTACCATCTGGAGAGTTCCAAGTCAGCTTGTGGATGTTCTTGTGCGGAAAAAGTGAGGAGCCAACAATAAGGTCATGTGCGAGGCAGAAAGTCAGAAGTCTGATGCCATTGTTGGTTAGGGCCCCTACAGCATGGCAGCCAAGTGCAGGTTTCCATGTATTCACATCATCTCCCAGTTGAGCATTCATGTCCCCGACTACAAGTTGTATGTCATGTTTAGGGATGTTTGATACCACATCATCCAGTTGGTTATAGAAGGCATCCTTATTTGCAGTATCACCAGGACGGGTTTCACTGTTGGTAGGAGCATAGCATACTACTATGGTGAGTTTCACATGCTTGCAGTTGAATCTTGCTATGAGCAGCCTGTCAGAAATGCATTCATATGACAGCAGGGATTTTGCAGCTGTGTGGGATAACAAAAGGCCGACGGTTTTCTCTCTTCTGCTGGTGTCTGGACCGGAGTGTATGATCTCCCAATTCTTGTGTCTACTCCTTCCTTGGCCTGGCCAGTGCAGTTCTGTCAGAGCGACTAAGTCCAACTTATATCTATCACATTCATCAATCAGCACATCGATCTTTCCTGGGGCATTGAGGCCCTGAACGCTCCAGTTTCCTATCTTGAGTTTGGTTTTTGTGATGTTTATTGAAGTTGTTTCTTTTGGGTTGTACCTAGTCTTCCTCCCTCTCATCGAAGTTAGTGGCTTCCCTGGAGGGGCTTTCACCACTACCCTTCATATGGACTGGTTTAGTCTGAGGTGGCTTTTTCGCACGAGTTTTGGTAGTTTCTCTTTGTCAGGTTTCGTAGTGAATAGGTTTTTACACTGGATGGGACACTAGCCTGTCGCAAATAACCTATGCCTGGATGATGTATTTCAAGAATACACCTTGGTTAGGGGAATCCAGATAGGCTGCTCACCCTTTGGACACTGTGGTAGTTAGAAACGAGCTGTTATCAATGTGTCCTTACTCACATAATCACGAAAACAAGGGGGGGGAACCCTTGTTGGTTTAAATTAGGGTTTTCCTTCCCATACCCAGAGCCCCGTCTGTTTCCTCAGGCCGCAAAGCCTGAGTTATCCGCCTGATACCAGCTAGGAGGTGGGGTTGAGTTGCAAGCAGAGTGGCGATTATGGACAAGTGGGCTGATGGAATTGCCACCTGTACATACAGCTGGGAGAGTTAAAGTGAAATTAGAATGAAGAAGAGTATAAAGGGGAAGGCATGCAAGGAGAAATGCAGGGTGAAATAAAACAGAGGTGAAAAATAAAGAGGAAAGCAAGCTGGAATTGCGCTTCTACAAGCCATATACCAGGCAAGGCCACTTGGAAGACCTAAACATGTACAACCTATGAGTATTATACATACCTTATTTATGACTGGAATAATGGCTAAATCTGCTTCAAAGGCTAGGTAAAAATTAGCTACTGTCTGTGCTTGTACACCTGAATTGGCATCTACTAGGAGTAGCACCCCCTGGCAAGCTGATAAAGACCTGGACACCTCATAATTGAAATCAACATGGCCCTGAAAGAGAAACAAGTATATCAGATTAATCCTTCCATGATATACGGTCTTTCCATCTTCAAGAAATGGGCTATTACAGTTGAAATCCACACTATCCCTGTGGAAGATTTTGGAAATATCTTCCACAGAGGGAGTATGTATTTCAAATTGTAATTGGTCAAGGTTAATCATTTTAAAACCCATACTCCCCTGTATTATGGCTTTGCCTATATCTTCACAACAGGTGTATTTCAAATGGAAGTTACCCAACTGTCTATTGTATTTAAAATTTGTACTCCCTCTGGCCACAGGGCTAGTGTGGATTTTAAATGTAATAGGTAAGAGCAATAGCTGCCATGTGTACATGTAGCTGCCGTGTGTAGATGAGTACAATACTGCGTGTAATTCACCAAATGTTCACAGGGCAGCTATTGCACTTACCTACTGTTGGCACTGAGCAGTCAAGTTATGCCCTGATAAATGAGCATGATACAGATGCTAGTGATACTCACAGGTGTATCAATGAGGTTGAGTAGATAGGTTTTCCCCTTGTATTGATAAAACATGGACGCTGTCTGGGCCTTGACCGTGATCCCTCGTTCCCTCTCCACCTGCAACTTATCTAACACCTGTTCATTACCGCCTGTCTTTGATATGGTGCCTATGGAAGAGAGACAACAACATAATGTACATTATGTAACATCCATTTTGCCTAATGTTAATACATCTATTACAGTGACAATTAAAATTTCAACACAATGTATGCATTTTGCCATGTTACAAAATTGTGTTTTTAGGGAAGAGAGCAAGATACCTCTACACCTCTAGAGCCTAACTTGGTAGTTTTCTAAGATCTGAACCAAATGCTGAAAAGCTAGCATATTATTTTTAAACACCTTCTTTATCTAATCAAAGAGCGTTTTTACAGTTCTTTAATAACCAAAACTGTACTGGATAAACCAGCCTGTTTTAAAGTTCCCCTGAACAATGGTGGATTAACTTTGTTATCCTGGCAATCCAAGTAAGCAAAACAAGATATAAAACGAGTACTTTTTCCACACAAAGTAGTAAAACAAGTTACAAAACGAGTACTTATTCCACCCAATGTTAAGTTTGTTACCACCCAGCATTAACAAACAAATAGTGGCCTGATGATCTTGAATTAGTACTCACATTAGTTGCTACTCATTTTGAAGTGGATTGTGTAACCAATACAAAGGAGAGACAAAATATAATTACTTATTGTTACAGGTAATTAAAACGAGGTGGTTTGTCCAATACGAGGTGTACAACAAATATGTTTGGATAGCTTACAATGTATTGTAGTTTTAAAAAAAAAGAAGAAGAATTACAACAGCATGAAACCAAAGAGCGTAACAGCATCACTGTTTTTGGGAGGCGAGCTCAAAACGCATTGCCCTAGACTTTGTTTTACAAAATCAAAGTTTAATCAATCAAGTTATTAAATATAACCATACAATTATTCTGAAATTTTAATGAGGTCCATCAATTCTCACTTGTTAGTTCCAGCAGTCTATCAGCCAGTGTGCTCTTGCCATGATCTACATGAGCTACGATGCTAAAATTACGAATATACTCAGCAGGAAATTCTGACAGATCCAAACCACCCTGTAAGATTGAGAAGAAAAATTATAAAATTAGAAACCAAAGGCTTAGGTACATACTAGATTCAGTTGAGTCTGTTCTCACAAGTTCTCATCTGTCTCAGCAAAAGCTGACTGTGGTCAGTGTGTAAGGGCTCTGATATGAGCATTTGGACAGTATTGATGATAATTGATATACGTACATGTATATACACTTTTTTCCCCAAAAAAATCAGGTCTTTTGGGGGAAAAATCCATCTTCAATATATGAAAGGTCAAAATTTTTTCAATTGATCGTCGGCTTTTCATCCCAGCTACATACAATTTTAAAAGTACATATCATCAGATATATGCAATTCAATGTCCGAGGGCTTACACACGCAACATTCTGTGTGCTGTTATTTTCCTCCACAACTAAAACACACCGCCATTTTAGATTAAAAAATTCCTTATCCTTTTTAAAAGTTTTTCCATCACTAATAATTGTAAGAAAACGTTTACTTGCTCAGTCGCCGTGTTTGGATGTGCGAACATCGCGTACATCATTCACGCTTATAGCTCACGATCATATTATGTGCTTAATGCTTATAGCCTACTCGCGAGCGTCCATTGGTTCTAGCGCGGCTTGTTTACAACCGGAAAGCGACCGGGCAAAAACACTGTTTATGCCCGCTTATCGGCCAATCCGTCATCACGCATGCTGTCATATACATGTAACGCATATATTCATGACCAGCTCTTTCCAAAGCTTGTTTATTCGTGTACAAAATAAAATACAATCAAACCTGTAAAATCCGGATTTTAAACCCCTTGAACAAATTCAAACAATTAAGTTACAATGTAACAGAGTACAGACTAAGATTAGAATTAAAGCAATAGAATTGTATTTTTTTGGTATAAAATGTTAGTTTTCACTGTCAGATATGTCCTCTTATAATTTGGGCCCAAACAGACGAGGCAATACAAAAAAAATCGCTATTTAATACCAGCGCATATGTCACTAATGCGAGCCTCCATCTCATTTGAACGCAAA
The DNA here is from genome assembly GCF_039555335.1 of Amphiura filiformis. Taxonomy (NCBI): domain Eukaryota; kingdom Metazoa; phylum Echinodermata; class Ophiuroidea; order Amphilepidida; family Amphiuridae; genus Amphiura; species Amphiura filiformis. The sequence continues at coordinate 14,103,646 of NC_092636.1, forward strand.
TCATGTTGGCTCTTTGTACAATGTAATCCTAAAAAGCTTCCAAATCTCGAATTTCAACAAAACTACAGCACCTTAAGCCTTGATTTTTGCAGGGTATGTTTATAGAGTACTAATTTACATATTAACAATTGTGTCAAAAACAGAATTTTGAAATACTGAGGGCGACAGGGCGTCCTCATCATGATCAGCAAATGATATGGCTTTTTCTTTTCTTTCTCTCTTTCTCCCTTTGTTGTGCTGACTTCAAATAAGCGAAGATAACTCGCACTGTGGTGTGCACATGCGTCGTCTCATAGACGACCGAAAATGAATTACGGTGCGTATTTAAACAAAGACGTGCAAGTAAAAAAAACTGGATTCAAGATAATTTCAGTCCAAATCCATGTTTGATCCCTGGGTTTTGACCATGCACGATTACTCACCGCTGACCCTTCCTGTGATTTCTTGCTACAATTGTTACTGCTGGCTGAAAATTTTCTGACTTTTCCATCATGAGTTCCCACTTGAATTTTGATAAGCTTATTTTCTTCAACACTGCCAGCACATAATTTTTCAAGTTTGGGCTGAGCTCGGAGCCTTAAATTTAGAGTATGATATCGTAGCCTTGTGAATGTTCTACCACACCCACACAAACTACATGCATACTTCCGTAGAAATAATACCATAATTTATATCATTGAATGATATCAAAGTTAAATTATGCTGGTATTTTTAGCTCTCTTTCCGGTCTCCAAACATGATTTCATCAACCAGGCATGTCCAGGCACAAAAAAATGTGCAGGCGGCAAAGGACGTCCCATCATATTGACAAAATAACACTAAATTTAGGCAAAGTAGATTTTGGGCCCTGTACAAACCTATGCAATATATCCGCTAAAAGTCCGTTTTAGCCATAACTTGTGTCGATCGATTTCTTTTAAACCAGATATCCATGGGAGATAAAAATTAACACAGAGAAAGTAAAATGTATTTAAAAGGAATCTGCCCGGCGCACAAGATGTGCACCGAGTAGATTTTGAGTAAAAAACCGTCAAATTTTGACTTTCGCGCGTTTTTTAAAAATCCCTTAATTTGCTCTCTGCTACTAGCTATGAAAAGCATCTGCCATTATGAGCGTATAACGTATCGTTATTTCTATGCTGTGTAAGAGTCGGATATTTGCGATTCGTCATCTTGGATTGCAGCAACCCAGATCTTGCCCTTGTTCCCGATATTCTTATCACGTGATTATATACAGACTTACTCACAAATTTTAGGAAAGTGGTGTGTTTACGGCGAGATCCATGTTTTTGTTGATGTACAATAACAAAGTCAGAACGAAGCACGGAGAAGTCAGTACTTCTGTTTACAAACAAACAAAGACAGCTCTGTTTACAAACGTGATGACAACTTGAGCATAATTTTAAATTTGAGGTGAGTGTACGGAATAATTAGTCGAGCTCACTGTTTTCGTAGGGTCATGATGCACTGTCTGATGCTGAAAGCTTAAAATAGTACAACAGTGAGTGAGCACATCCAATGCAATGCATGCTATGACACTGATCAGTGCACAATGTCTATAAAATAATCAGTCTACAATAATCATCCATCTATTATAAAGACAGCGTCACTGTCTGTAGTGTCAGTGTATATTAAACCCCCGGGATTATAAAACACTGCCCCCCCGGCCATGGTATAAATTGTAGTACGGGGAGCTGGATCAATAAGGGGCTGTGCAATAATTATGAGCCCCCAAACGGCTCACCAAAAATCGCTTGCCCCCCTCTCAGCCTGCCAAAAATCGCTTGCCCTCCCCCCTCTTGGCCCGCCAAAAAATCTTTGCCCCCCTGCACATGCCAACTTTTTGGGATCCCAATTTTCAAACTTTGAATGCCCCGTGAATGTGTGCCAAAATTGCTTGGCCCCCTCTCGGCTTACCAAAATCGCTTGCCCCCCCTTTCGGCACGCCAAAAATTTCTTGCCCCCCCCCCCCCCACAATTTTACCCTCCCCAGGGCTCAATTATTGCACAGCCCCTAACTGTAATCCTCTACTAGCTAGTGATCTGGACCCGGGGTACTCAAGTTTGGTTTTGGTAGGGACGTGCATTGAGATTTTGGAAGTAGACCCATAAATATACCAATTTTTCAAGAAATTTGGACCCATTGATATACCAAAAGTCAAAATTTTCGGCCGAATTTACCCAAAATTGTCTTAGTTTTTACAAATTTTCCAAAAATTTTGGAAAATTTTGAAAATTTTGGCTAGATTAAGGAAAAATTGGGCTGTTTTCCGAAAAAATTGAGAACATTTTGAAAAAAAGGACCCATTCATATACCAAAATAGGCTTTGAAAAAAGGGGTCATTGATATACCAGAAGGCTGAAAATGCTACCCATGTTTGCGGCACGTCCCCGTATGGTCATTTGTACCGAGTACCCCCGGGATCTGGACATGTATATTGTATTATGTATCTCTCCTCGAGAGAGAGAGACGCCAGTATACTTTTGCACTTTAATGTTTTTTGTAGTAAGCTTTACAGCTTTTAAATGCATGTAAAAACACTGCAGTAATTTGAGCCAACTCATCCGATTTAAATTTTAATAGATATTATTTGCACCGACGTCACTCTTTTGAGTAATTCAAATGGACTATTATGCCTCGCCGACTTATGTAGAGCAGGGCAGGGCATTTTTGAATGGGAAGTCGCCCCTGACCATCTCCTGGCCCCATACCTCAGGGAATTTCCCAAGTCGCTGTCCATCGACTTCCAAGCAGGATGAGGAATCTTGTCTTTGAATAGCAAGCAAATATCCTGAGATAATCAATTATCCTGAGATAATCAATTATCCTGAGATAATCAATTATCCTGAGATAATCAATTATCCTGAGATAATCAATTATCCTGAGATAATCAATTATCCTGAGATAATTGATTATCTCAAGATAATTATCCTAAGATAATTTATGATCAAGATAATTTACTATCAAGATAATTTATGATCTCCAGATAAAAAACATCTTGAGATAATGTATTTTCTCAAGATAATTTATTATTTTTCATCAAGATAATTTATTATCTCGAGATATTTATCTCTGGACAAAATGATAGAGATGTTTTCATGGAGATATTTATCTCAAGCTAATTTACTATTAAGATAATTTATGATCTCCAGCTAAAAAACATCTTAAGATAATGTATTTTCTCAATATAATTTATTATTTTTGGACAAGATAATTTATTATCTCGATATTTATCTCTGGACAAAAAGATTATGGATATATTTATCTTGAGATATTTTATTATTTCCATATATTTATCACAAGATAATTGATTATCTCAGAATTGATTATCCTGAGAAAATCAATTATCCTGAGATAATCAACTATTCTGAGATAATCCACTATCCTGAGACAATTATCTCAAGATAAATATCTCCATAAAAACATCTCTTTTTGTCCAGAGATAAATATCTCAAGATAATCAATCATCTTGAGATAATTGATAACAAATTATCTTGAGATAAGTCACTAAAAAAATACATCTCAAAATCTTTTTTATCCGGAGATAAATATGTTGAGATAATCTTGAGATAAATTATCTTGAAATAATAAGTTATAAGATAACTTATCTCAAAATAATTTATTATTTAAAGATAATTTGTTATCTTTTATCTGGAGATAAATGTCTCGAGAAATTATTTTGAGATAAGTTTAATTGATAAATCTCAAGATAACAAATTATCTCAAGAAAATACATCATCTCCAAACCGCTTTTTCTGAAAATAATAAATTATATTAAATCATCTCAAGATAAATGGCGATGATAAATTATCTCCAGTCAATTTATTTTTTGGAGTTAAATTTATGGAGATGAAAATGTATTAAAAATGTTTTCTTTTCCATTTTTGTTATGTAAAATTATTGTTATTATTGTCTTCTTTTTTTTTACAGGAAGTATGCATGATGGTTTGGAAAATGGACCTTGTGATGGCTATACCATGGACATAGGAAACAATTGATTTTTGAATCAACGGAGTGATCTACCGATTCTTGTTCAGGTTATTCAATGGAGCTCAATGGATTGTTCAACCTATGGATTTGTCACAAACTTCTCACATAGCACTATAACATGATTAGTCGTTGGATTTAGGTTCCAGCAGTTAAGAAATATATGGCTTTCTTTGTGACTAATTTATGAGACATTGCACCATTTCACTGTTTGATGCTTCAAAAGAACTCCAATGATAAATTAAAGGTTAGATCTGCACAATAACTAATTGTGAACAAAAACTGAACTGAAAAATATTTACAGAAATGATTGTGTTCCTGGAGAACAAAACTATGGTAAAGGGCTCCAGAATTACTGCTGTTTTCTTTGTTTTTGCCAAATTTCTCATTTCAAAAATACCAAATGACAATTTGAAACAATTTTAATTTGTTTACATTTACATTTAACCTTGGTCCTTTTCTTTTGTGCTCATACACATAAAACTGGAATGAAAGCCCCAAGTAGGTCAAATTATGCATCTCCATTTTGTGTTTAGAATTTGAGCTATTTTTAATTTTGACTGGAATTTTCAAATTTCAAGGTTCCATACAGCAATAATCAGCAAAGAAAAAAATTGGCAAACTATCTTCTCTGCTACTGAACTACATGTATGCAGAGTCTGATACCATTGTTTATATGCTATTTACCTGTCTTCTTACAATTTTTATTCCTACCCAAATGCAACACTGAAGTAAATTCAAGCAAAGCAAATGATTATGTTTTTAATTTAATATTATTTATTTTCATTTTTACACATATACAAAGTCGTGATTGTTAACATCATCTGTAATACCAGTAATTGTGTTAAAAGTTACCAAATTTCCTTCAATAATGTAAAGTAAATCTTTTGATACCATGTAAAGAGGTTTAATAAAATGTTCTTTTTATATAGCATTGTTCTACTAAGTCTTGAGATTGTAGTCATTCTTCTCTCATCTTTAATGTCCATTGTCCATTTGCATTTTTTTTTGCAGATCAACCCATTTTTTTGCAACAGCATGTGTTCATAATTCAAAATCTTCTCATAAAATAAAATATTTGGCCAACCGTAGAGTGTTAATTCCAACACTAATGTTACCGGAAACACAGAAAAAAATGTGTTCAGCCTTATGAAACCACACAGAAGTGAAATGAAAGATCTTGAAACCTTTTTTAAATGAAGTAAATGATTTTCCTAACAACAGGTGGAAATTATACATTTCATGTGGAACCAACTCAGTTTGCTGATCACAAGGCCATCTATTGCCACATGACTTGAGCTGGGAGTATTTCAAAATACTTGACAATAGAAATAACTTGAGCTGTAAACAGATGTAACGATGGCCAGCTGGTTATGTTTTGTACCAATTACCGGTACATGCTGAAGGTGCACTGAATTTGAAGTGGCACTATTCACCCATTGCACAGTCCTGTCATATGCAAGGAGAACCTCAAACTGGCAATTGACACAAATGGGAAATATTACATAACATTACACAATGTAATATGACTGGTTCAATTCCCATTCATGTATGCTGTCAGATTGAGGCTCTCCTTGCATATAGTGGAACGGTGCTATGCAGAATCATCGACTGCAGATCCGTTGGATAACACTTCAATGGGAAATGAAATTTGCTGCTTGGATGATGTCACGATGAGGGGGCATTTATTCCGTATTGAAAAGTGTGTTCCGACAGATCTGCACTCGACCTACCTCTATGGGTGAATTGGGTTTGAAGTTGCACCTTTGAGTCAAAGAGTTCACAGTGTGGGGCACAGTGTCATCGGCCCGATATCTTCATGGCAGAAAATGCCATGGTAGGTTGAATCCACAGCAACGGATGGCCATTGTATTCCCACCTGTTTAATAGTTTTTAAATGCATAGTGGGCTGAAGGACATCCGACTAAGGCCTGTGACTGACCTCTGTACGGTCAGCGAGCATACATTCGCCATTGTCATATGCTTATAGACTGTCTCTACGATAGTCTCCTACACAGCCAGTTTGTGTCAGTCGGTCTGACACTTGTCGATCCTGTATGTTCGTGATAGCCACATATAGTCTGGCCTGAGACTACCTCCACAAGGTTCTACGCTGCGCTATTTAAAATCTTGAATTTTGGTCACTTTTTCAGCTCAAGACGCAAGCTACTCTCTCAAAGCGCAAACTAACAACTATCATATCTGTTCAACACGTATTTTCAAGTGTATGAGACCACATCTGGTTTCTTGAGAAAAAATCATTTACGGGAGATATTCATCATTTTCCAACCCGGTATCCGAAGATTTCCGTCTGATATCAAAATCGTGCATAGCAATTCACGTGTATCGATCCCGTGTATTTATTTTAATATCTCTGCTGCATAAATTATTAGCCAGCCAATGTCGGTGTGGGGCAGTAATTGGGGGATCGTATGGAGGACCACTAATTAGGTTGTATGTAGCCTCAGTTTGAGGCATCTGGGCTCTGGGATGGTGTTTTTTTTCTACTTTTTCCTCATTTTTTTTTGCTTCTCGATTTATTTTTTTATTAATGTATTGTAGGCTCCTTCTAATTATTTCTTGCGCTTTAGACTTCTAATTATTTCTTGCCGTCTAGGGCGGCAAGAAATAATTAGAAGGAGCCTACAATACACTGAGAACTTAGTGTTGTGAGTAAGACATAAAAACTGGTTGGAATCAGCAATTTTCTCTGGTTATTTTCTCAGAACCATAATAACGAAGAGAGGTAGTAATCTGATATTATCATGTACAGATCAGAGGTGGGTGGACAGGATTATCAGGATATGAAAACACATGCATAAAAAAATAAAAATAAATCGAGAAGCAAAAAAGAAAGAAAAAATAGGAAAAAATAGAACAAAAAAATACCATCACAGAGCCCAGACACCTCGAACCGAGGCTAAGTTGAATCATAATATGACTGTTCTTGGTTTTTTAAACCGAGAACAAATGGCTCAACCAAAGCCTAAAAGCTTATAAGCATGATGTTCTCAGCTGTCTATCCAATCTATCACTACAAGATTCCTATTTCGCCACCTGCACCTGGGCCTGCACAGGGTACACCATCACCAAGGTACCAGGCTGGTACACATAGAGTACCTACACAGTACCAATACTGCCACTGCACAGAATCCATCAGCAGTGGTACTGTACTGGTACTACACTGGTACTCACCTGGTACTGCACAGTACCAGCCAAGTACATGTGCCTCGGCGATGGTGCACCTGTGCAGGTGGCCCAATAGGAATCAGGTAGTGTAACTGAGCTTCATATTATTAATCCTTAAACTCTTGTTGCCACAGTCCACTGCTTAGATTTCAGTTCTAAATTGGAATGTAAAATCTAAAAGTTACTTGTCGAGTGCTTGTTGCCACAAATGGCACTGTAGTACACCAGTACATAGACTTGGTTTCAATCTCAATAATTATGCTAAATGTGGTTCCTTATATTGCTGACTACCAGTTGCCTGATGAGTTATCAGTTTCCAAGGCTTGGTCAATCTTTTGGCTTACCACACCAACCTGTAAATTTAAAAAGAAATACAATAAAATATTTGTTTTATTGTTTCACATCGAACAAGTTTTTACTGCAAATTGAAAATGATACACTGGGATACAACAATATTCTGGGAGACAAATTACTGCTGGTGGCAAACATTGGCAAAATGGTGCAAGTGATTATGAAAATGCCACTGTTAGCGACATTTGAAATCCATTTCAAAGCAGTTTAGAGGTACCAGTACTCATGCCTTCTTAGCTCCAATTTCCACTGACATTCTCCACACAAAGGTGTGAGGTGTACACCACAGCCAGAAGAGGCACACAGAAAAATAAATTTTAACATATTCACAACTTAATTTCCTCACATGAAGTTAACAAATAAAGAAATCATTTTCTTTACATCAGTGTAAATTTTGAGCACATTTCAAGGTGTAAGGTGACCAAAATTGTAGTCTCTTCCCAGAGACTGGCTCAATCACAAATTAATGAGCAACGGTTTGCCAGTAATCTCAATGCAGACATGTGCAGCAGTGGTGTACGCAGCTTTTCAAAAGTGAGGGGCGGGTCTCAATTTCCCCTGAAGGCCCTTCGCTTGCCATAATTGGTAATGTGATTTCCCCTGAATAGTGGGGGACCCCCTTTGCGCATATCACTGATGTGTAGGAAGGTGTCCCACTTGTTCTATTAGTGGCATTCAGGGCCTTTATGTGAGGATATAGGAAAGAAAAGGTCATGAAGTTTCAGGCTAAATTTCCATGTAGGGTTGCTGGGTCTGAGTGCTTGCGATTCTGATCGATGCTGACATGCCAGTCACTGTGACTTGTTTTAACATTCCCATTTCACTAAACTTTTATTTTGTAACCAACCATCGTTTGTAACCAAGTTGTAAGTTCAATTTCACTAAACTTAAGAACAGTACCCTTCGTAAGTAATATGGATTTTACAGAGATCCTTCGTAATGTTATGTCTAGTAGTGGGTATTCATTAAGTATGATGGGTCGTAGGTTAAATGAAATGGAACCTACGACTCATCATACGTTACAAAGGATTTTGAGATTTACGAAGCTTTTTAAAGTTTAATGAAATGGACCCCTGTTCCCCTGTTAAATATACTGATATTAAATTTATTCTCTTGGTCGGGCCACATCACATTCATTCATGCGTTGGAGTGAAAACAACTTATCGCATTTTGTTTGAGCCTGGTCCCATCAGGACCCAAGCGTGTCTCCGCACGGAGCGACCGTTTAAACAAACAAACAAACATAGCGTGATAGCTTGTGATACACTCCAGAGTTCAGTGAATGCGAATGTTGTTTTCATTCCAGTGCTATTGTCAGCCGGTTCATGCTCGGTTTTGCGACCAACAGAATAGTTTGTTACTGTAAAAAAAAAAAACTACACTATTCAAATTGCTACGTGCAATTACATGTACTGCAATCATTCTTGGCAATGTAATTCATACTGCGTTGGCTGTGTAGAAGAAGAACTAGACACAGAGTACATGTAACTTACACATACCAGGACGCAAACCGGGACGCAAACCGGGACGCAAACTAGTATTTATAATCATGTATCTCGCTGAGACAACTTTTAATATACTTATGGTATACTCACTTTATTGCAGCATCCAAAACTGTCACACAGATTTAATCCACAATGTTGTTTTACCGAGAGTTTACTTGATTTCTACACATAACACAGCACAGCTCAGCGTACCGACAGTACCCGACGTGTTGGTTTGTTTACATTTACTGAACCCGGAAGTCACTGTTTGCGATCGCCAAAGTGGGTTGCCAGTTTGCGAGTGTCCTTCCCCCCCTGAAAATGTGCTAGCGTAGTGCTAGCGCCCTCTCTGCTAAGTGGGTGACGGTCTGTGATTAGAAAATTGACGGGAGTTCGGATTTTCTGATTTCGTCATTTTTTCTAAGCCGATTTCCACGTGAAATTACACTTTATTGTCAAGTTCACTTCGAATTCAAAGGAAGTCAGTCAAGGAAACTGTAAGAAATGTGTTTATTGATAAGGGGCATACAAATCTCTCGTTCGGGGTTCCATCCATTGCACTAAAACTAGTTGAAGTTTAAGCTTACCCCATTTCTCTTGATCGAGAAATCTATCTACTATCCACGACGACACGATGGTTAATGTGTGGATAGAAGATAGAGATTGCTGGTATACCACGGCTAGTCGGCGTAGCGTCTTCAGTTTTAAAACGCATCAAAACAATTTTTTAGATTGTCCAATTTGGCTTCAATTTAGCTTGGCTAAGTAACATTTATGTATCTTAGCTGAAGTGTATGCTTACTTTTAACCGGAAACACAGGCGCTGAACACCTTGCTTGATCATAGTTGTTTTGACAACTGCCAACTGCGTCGGTGATTAAAGATTTGAGAAAATCCAGTGCTGGGCAAAATCCATCTCCCGATTTGCAAAGGTTGACTTGTCATTGCAAACTGATGGTGATACCCTTCCGGTTCTTGAACATGTGAGCCCAGCACTACATGTGTTGATCACCTATTTACAATGGGGACTGTGTGATGTCTGGCGATCACTCGAGAAAAATTGACACAAAATGACGTTTTTCATGAGTATCGTCAAGGTGAATTGATGAAGGAATATAGCACATGTGTCACTAATATTTCAATAACAATATCCTCATATTTTTGAGACAATAATTAACTTGAGGAAGAAGTTTTTATTCATATGCATGATATTGGGCCCTGGATGGCAACCGTGTACCGGCCCCCGAGATCGACCCTCACACCAGAACGTATGCTCTCACGATCTAACTTTCGTATCACAAGCTATTGGTTGTTCATACGAAAGTTAGAAATTTTCGAACAACATTTCTCATCAGACTCATGCACCTTCCGTAAGACCGCCTGAAACGATACCAGTGAATCTACACTAAGCTGGTTAGACCAGTTACATTGATGAGAAACATTTTACGTCTAGGTTAATCAGTTATGCTGGCTGACCATGTATAGACGTCAGAATGATATTTACTCTTGGACCTATCAATTGATTAAAATAAAGTGAATGCAGCGACAGAGGTGGGGGTTCCAACTCACAACCTTGTGATCACAAGTCCGGTGCTCAGATATCCACTACACCACAAGGCCCAATTAACTTCATTAATAAAAAATTGAAATCCTAATTTGTTTGATAAACGTCAACAAAAGGTAATTTTTCTCACAAGCAGAACGCACATATCAAAATGGCGGCTCTAATGCTGGTTTCATGCTTTCATGTCGCTTGCCGCTAGCGGATCGGCATGACGCACAGGGTTCACAGTTTATCGCGTTTTTGCGTCCAGGACGCTTTTTGAACTCACTGGACCCGGAAAAAGTAAGATTATGTAACCTGAATGGGTCCAGACTCCAGCAGGCTGTGCTTGGACCCGGAAGAAATCCCATCCAAGAAATAGAAAATATCATCATAGATCGTCATGGTGCAATAACCCAGCTCAATCGGCTCACAGCACATTTTTTAACAACTTTTCATTCTTAAATTACATACAATTACAAAAATCGCTGCAACATGATACACACCTCATCGCTATTTCATGCACTGATATTTGATCAGCGATACGAGGGGAACTGTGGAAGAGGTTGACTTGCAATTTTTTTTCGGATCGTGCAAATATTATGTTACAATAATATTGTCAACAAAACGGAATCAATTCCTGGTGACATCGCGAAAACACGTTTTTGCGGTACATGTAGTTGCAAATATAACAAAATAACCAAATAATTAGATGATTAAAGTAGTGCATGTTATTAGGTAGTAATTGTAGTTCTTTATGAGAAAGTCGGCCGATCGCAGCAAGTCGTCTTTTACCCAGTAATTTGACTCGACTTTGGGCATACTTTAACATTAATCGTTTGCGCCAGTACTGAAAATACATTTCCGGGTCAGGGACAGACTTAGGTTTCAGTTTTCTACTGGCCCTCCGGGCCAGTGAAATGTCAGATCTAGTGGCCCTGCAATAAATTTACTGGCCCAGCTTTTTCAATAAAATCTATCAATTTTTAATCATTTGCCATTAAAATGTGTATTATATCACAAATTTCAAAAAATCTAAATTATTTAATATCAGAAGAACATTCCTTGTTTTCAAAATGCAATTCGATATGTCTGATGTGCTCTCAGATCCCACAAAAATATGCGGAAACGTCGCTAACCGCAGCCCTCGAATTAAGGATCTGAAGGGGCATGGCAACTTTTTAGGCAAGTTGACAATTGCCTTGGATTTTCACTGAAAAGGCAAGGCAGCACAGCAGTTTGTAATTTTTCAAGAGGGCATCATGGCAACTATTGAAAATTTGAGAAGGGCACCAAGGCAATTTCTCAAAAGTGAAGAAAACACACACAAACATAGATAGATGATTTTATGATGAAGGGGCAGGGCTGGGGCACCGACGGCAACTTCATTAGAGGGCATGGCAAGTGACTGCCATGGGTAAAGGACATATTTTGAGGGCATTACGGCAGTGGGGATGGGCACCCACGGCAAAATGCCATGGGTGCCTTGGGTTAATTCGAGGGCTGGAGCCTAACCGAGCCCTAAAGTCAAGCAAACCTTAACATTTGTTTTGCACTGAATGTACTCAATGTAGAGAGTGTAGTAGTCACTAAGACAAGTTCAGTCAGTAGTCCTGCCCAGTGGCGTAACTAGGGTTGGTAGCGCCCGGGGCAAGAAACAAAATTGGCGTAGTAGTAGGCTACGTAGGCCTACTATCGCCGTAAAAAGTGGCCATATATTTCCAACTTGCTAGCAATGCAAGAATAAGAATATAAATATACGAAAAATCATTGAATAAAGATATAAATTACAGGTGACAGGCGGAGCAGAGACTGTGTAAATAATGTCCATGACTGATTATATCTTACATGTATCTCATATGTGTTGGCTCAAAATCTAGTGGCCCGCCGGGCCATCATTGTTGGAAGTTTACTGGCCCAACGCAAAATCCACTGGCCCCGGGCCACCGGGCCACTGCTTAAATCCGTCCCTGTTCCGGGTGTTTCTGAAGTTGCGTACTTAAGTACGATTTGGACCCACAAAAATCAATTTGGGACCCGCAAATTTCAACTAAATGGGATCTGAATGGGTCCAGCATAAAAAATTGGACCTGGTTATTTGAGAGCAAACTGTGAACCCTGGGTGGATGACGCATGAGCAGTGCAGCTAAACGGACATAAACAAGGCTTACGATACATGGATCGAATCCATGGGTTCCTACAGTCACCCATGGAAAACAGGGTACTGAAAACCAATACACCATGTTCATAATCATATGGGCCATGAGTTAGTTTGTTTACATTGCAGTAATTCCATCAGAATAGCCAATACAGATTCCAAACAGATAAAACTTACCTCAAATCAGTTTTAGTTGCCCTTAAGGGGGTACTACACCCCTGTGGTAAATTTGTGACTATTTTTGTATTTTTCTCAAAAACTAAAAACACACTGGTAACAAAAGTTATGTATATTGTTGGGGCAAGGAATCCAATTACTACACTGAAATTTCAGTGACTCAAGACAAGCGGTTCAGTATATATGATAGGAAATGAGGTACATCCTAGCGGTACCTCATTTCTTATCATAAATAATGAACCGCTTGTCTTGGGTCACTGAAATTCCAGTGTAGTAATTGGATTCCTTGCCCCTATAATATACATAACTTTTGTTATCAGTGTGTTATTAGTTTTTGAGAAAAGTGCAAAAATAGTCACAAATTTATCGAAGGGTGTAGTACCCCCTTAATAACTCCAAATTGACATGACATTGAAATTTATTTGCTCAATTTCATACCAAAATCAAGGAAAACATGGTTTTGTTATTGCAAAATAACATAGAAATCACACAGGGTTATATCTGATTACTGCAGCAGGCCACTTGAGGTAATCAATATTGGTACTTGAAATGGCGTGACTCAGTGACTTTCTGCTCATTGTAAGACAGATAGTGTTGTAAACTTGATTGCATAACATTACAATTACCAACTGATATCCTTTGTATTTGAGTTGTCATTTGATGGTATTAGAACTGTCATAATGGATGTAAACATTAAAAGATGTCAACAAAACATGCTGCTGCAGAACTCTATGCCTGTGTGTGTGTGTCTGAGGGCCGATGACCGGGCAGATGACACACATTCGATGGGTGTAGGCTTACGATTGGCTGATATGTCATCACATGTGTATAAAATTAGTCTCAGGCCAGCCGCCAGACTGTATCACGGGTTTGTTAGGATCGACGAGCGTCAGGCCAACCTGGTTGTGTAGGAGACTTATCATCGTGACGCCCATGTTGGAACCCAGTTGGAACCATTGGAATACGGAAGAAATATTCATTAACGGGACTGAAGCAATGTGGCCATTTCTATGTTTGTACCGGGCAAGTACCGGGCATTCTTCGACACGGAGACTGCTACAAATTCGTCCAAAGGTATAAAGCAAAGGGTTGGGGATCGCATTTTTAACAATGACTAAACTGTTTCGGAGTTGAGGTGCGCTAAAAGTAGACCATTTCGGGGGCTGTATTAGCTGTACATGGTACATGTCACGTTTTGAACAGAGTAAAAAACGACCATTACTTTATAGTTGCAAGAGAGACTCGCTTTACCACGCAGCAATACTTCGTATTGCATGCGTGAGCCACACATATTTCTCATGTAGGTATGAGAGGCAAACCTTAGTTAACACATTTGCTAGTCAGCCAAATTTGCCTAGACCGGGGCCCAAACACAATACCGTACATATTTACATAGAAATTAAAAGAACAGCTAGGTCAAGGAAACCTACATAAATATATTGTCTATACTTCACTTGACCGAAATATATGATTTTTTTATGGTGATGAGACACTCGCACATGGAATTTTAGAGGGATTTTGATAGCAATTCCACAAAGAAAAGCTGCTATCATCATGAGACTAAGATCTAGAAACACCACCGAAATAGGCTCAGACGATTGTTAAAAACAATCGATTTCGATTAATTATTTTTTTTAATCGATTATTTTCGATGTATTGAACATTGCGTGACTGTAATAAGTTGAGCATCATTTGTTGCATTATTGCATAGAATCCCACTATTAAACATTGCTGTGCATTTTAAATGGAGAAAGATGTGTTTAACAGTTGTTTCACTTGTTATTCTGGTTTTAGTTTCAGCTAATAATCACCTATACAGGTGCAACTACTTTAAAACTTAGAAAAACAGTCGATTATTTTCGATAAAATCAAAATCTTGATATTTTGATTACAGTGTTTTAAAATAATTGAGTACGGTACCCGATTAAAAAAAAATCAATTATTTTCGATTAATCTAAATATCGCCTAAGCCTGCACTGACATGCTGTTTTGTTAGCTGAATCTTTTTGATGAAAGTCAATCTTTGACAAGATGTAACTTTGCTACGGAAAGTGCTATGACAAAAAGGTTTTCAGTTTTGGCTTTCTTTGCTCAAGGGCTTTAATTTGACATATAAAATGATGCAGTTTGATGGCAAATTTGAATTCACCTAGCATACCTATCTCATGTCTGTCAATTCATGGTCAAAGGTACTCCTAGGCAAGACTTCAGTCTTTATTATAAACATAATGGCATCTACGGACCTGAAGTCCTGCAGCGGTACATAGGGATCCACTGTACATTTAAGAAATCCAAAGTTCAAGCATCAAGAAATATACTTAGTATTTAGGCCTAATAAAAATAAAGTTTGGTTTCCGGTATCCCGACCGACCGTGTAAAACCCTGCCGACTCAAGTAATTTTATCTAATTCTACCCATACACAAACTCTAACCAACCCCAACCCTTACTACATATATGTGACCATCCAGCACAACTGAGCTCTGAAGTCGCCAATCATCATTTTTGAGATATTCAACCAAAATATTCTGCTTGAAATTAGCTTTAAAATGATGTATATCATGTCTATAGTACTTGACATTTAAGTAGTGAAAAATCAATAAAACAGTCAATAAATCCTTTGTTTCCTATTGTTTATTGTTAAGTTCAATGGAGCATATCTCAATAGTGGCACTGGCGACATCTGGGCTCAGTTGTGGAGGATGGTCACATATACAAACCCACCCAAGCTAACCTAAAACCCTTGCCCCAACCCCAAAAGGGGATTAGGGATGAAATGGATTTCACCTAAAAATCAGACCTATATTATATATTTTATTCTTTTTCAAATTTCAAATTTTATTTTGTTTTAATGTTTTTTCCAGGCGGCGGATGACATGATCGCGCCGGCAACTCGTGAAACCGTCCGGCCGTATGGCATTTTCCATATACTGTTAGTTTTGTGGGGTTCATTATCGAACCCCAACGGTTTTAGCTTGTATTTATATTATTTATCAACATAGGCCTATTTGTTTGTGATATTTCAAGCGCTTTTAAAATTTCAAAATAATCCCATTCAATTACACGGTTGACGATGAAAATTTACTGAATTTAGGGACTGCACGTCATACACCACCTGGTTTTTTCTGACCTTTCCCCAAGCCTTGATATAACTATGCAAACTAACCTAACACCCTTGCCCCAACCCCAAAGAGGGAATTGATTTCACCTAAAATCGGACTTAGGCATGTTTAGTGTTATTAAATGCATAAATATATGTTTCACTAACTTTCACTAATACATTGACTTTTTCCAAGTGGATCTTTATTTATGACAGGGCAAAAAAATATATAATAATTTTATGAGATTGCAGATATGTGCATTGGCTGGCGATTTTGGCACCTAGATACAAAAGATAAGATTAATACAAAGATGCGATCGGACGAAGGGGTACCAATTTCATATTCCACTGCACAAAATTGCATTGAGTGACAGGCTTTGCAATGTACAATCGGTATACATGTAGGTCTGAGAACTGAGTCTAGGTTATGTTATGATTTTGTAAATATATGAACTACATTTTCATAGTGCCTTTCCAACTTGTTCAAAGTATAGATTCTCCTGAAAAGTTGCTTTAGAAAATTTACAAACAGATGTAAATTTTAAAAAGTTTACAGAAATTATCCTTGTGTTAACCTGAGTTAAAATGATGAAATGAACATGATGTCCAATGGACAATGGTCTTTCAGTATGCAATATTATAAAAAAAGTTTTTCACTTGTTTTTGTTGCATTTCAGGTAATTTTGAAATGTCACTGAGAGGAGACACTGTGTCATCAAGAAAACAACAGCAGAGATAATATAGAAACCATGCTCAGGAATTGTTGCATCGCTTACAAAACTTTTTCCCGAATAGCTTCGCAGACTCTACGCCTCCAAAGAACTCATCTAAAGTCTGGTATCACAATCTACAGACAGCCCGTGTCTGTGGCCAGACAGCCTGTGTCTGCGGGGTTACTCACACCAACATGCAGGAGAATAGTAGGATACAGTCTTGCATCATGCTTCATCGCTAGGCAGATTTTTATCACCCATAATGCATTGTGTCTTCAAGTTCACCAACATGGAGAAAAACACTTTGAAAGCTTAAAACAAACATGTGACTCTGGACAATACAAATTAATTCAAGTTTTTTGGTCTATTTACAAGTATTGTAGACTATTCATCCGACTAGTGTGGGCTTGTTCTCTGTATGGCCCATTATTCACCCTATACCCTATTACTGTATACATACCCAGCTGGAAACAAACTTGGTTAAAAGCTCTTCTCTTCCTAGTTGAAATCTCAGGACCAACTTTTATTAAACTTGGGCAATGGGCGAGCACAAGGAGAGACCTGTTCTCCGCCGATTTCTGCAATACATTTGCCAAACTTCATATGAATGCACCATCTCATAGTTGGCATTACACTGCCAGACGACTGGAAGAGGTGTTTGGTAAAGAATGGAGGGACATGTTTGTGATAGTAGAGACGATTATACACTCAGGATGTATAGGGCAGGTGAGCTATCTTAAGAACCACTGAACGAATACTAGGCTTGTTTGTACTCATATTAATGCATTTTACATGCTGATTCCAAATATGGTCGTGAAAATGTGCAATTCTAACATGTTTTAATTTTAAATGGCGTGAATGGGGCTCGAGCAAACTGGCATATGAAAATATTGAGAGAGAAAAAATCAGGACTCAGCGGGGATTGAACCCTGGTCGCTGGATTACCGGTCCAGAGCTTTACCACTGTGCTACCTGAGTTCACAGTCGGTACTCGGGCAATCTCAACTTAAGTCCCCAAGATAACTCTCTCATTTTGTCTTGGCGGCCAATTATATATTAAATAATGAAGAAGGAGGCGGCCTATATGCTTCACCATAGCAGGGCGTAAGACAATGCGAAACACAAATTAATATATGCGAGGATCGGAAATAAACGATGCAAGCTCGGGAAATTATAATTTAAATGGCGTGATTGGGGCTCGAGCAAACTGGCATATGAAAATATTGAGAGAGAAAAAATCAGGACTCAGCGGGGATTGAACCCCGGTCGCTGGATTACCGGTCCAGAGCTTTACCACTGTGCTACCCAGACAGGGTCTAATTCTGCATAAAACCGGGCAATGTTATTTCTATAGATCTGCTGCGCATTCAAATTGCATTGTATTGCATCGTACTTTCATTTGTGTCTATGCTAACTATGTGTACACAACATGAACTCACGTGTTTTCAAGCAAATTACCGATAATAGGTGATCAAAAGCGATCGGAATGTTACAAAAGTACAGATCGCATTTAGTTTACTTCATATGAGATGATCTTTGGAAAAATACGGCATAATTTGTCTTGGTGTTTGCGGAATGCCATGCAGTAAAATATTAATACGCTTGCGCAATTCATGATTGACAACTAACAATCGGCGTGTCCTTCGTATCCTCACTGTCAATTTCTTATCCACTCACTAATCCTCACAAAAGCTTTGTGTTGATTACGTAATGGGTGGAGGCAAATTGCAATAAGTACAATGAAATAATGAGTAGGGCGGGCTCCGAGGCGGGTTTCTTCTTCATCTTACGTAACAAAATAATAAAAAAAAAAAAACCGGAAGCTTGTCGTTTGGAGCTCTAGCTGAAATACAGCAAGATAATGTAAGATAGTAAATGTAAACCTGTATTTTAGCTAGAGTATCTCGAGCTAGTGCTACCTGAGTTCACAGTCGGTACTCGGGCAATCTCAACTTAAGTCCCCAAGATAACTCTCTCATTTTTACAGAAAATTTGAAACTTGTCATCTGCAGTCGACAGCCGCATGAGAGAGTTAACCACTTCATTCTCATAATAATACCCCAGCAATCACAAAAATGCTTTTCAAATGTTATAAACATGTTATAAATGTGTTTTGGTTTTGTAACATTTAAATGTCGGGTAATATGAAGGTCATGGAAACATTGTAAATGTCTTTGTATGCAAAGAACATCAATTAAAGGGAATCTGTACCATAAACTAATCAATGGCTATATAGTTGCAGCAATAATAAAAACGACAAACAGTAAAAGTCCCAAGCTTATATACGTCCAAATAAAGGAGAAATTCTTAATTCCTTACGACGATTAGCGGTGAGTTTGCGATCCATGGTGCTGCCATATTGATACCCGATGTATTTTTATTACGCTGTAACGGTACCCCGATTTTGAAACCAGCGAAATCCGTGCCACGAGCCTCGTCCCGTGTGAACTTTGGTGACACGGCGAAATACTACCAAAGTTCAGATTCAACATTCGCTCAAAAGAAAACGCGACAATTTCTACCCATAAAACTACAGAAGAACATAAAAAAATGTATTTTAAGTAATATTTATGATCGAAAAGTAAAAACAGCACTAAAAACCAAAATTCGCTGTAGGGGTCGCGAATGCCATACAGCAACACACGCTCGCCGTGGGTCTGTGTGAAAGGTTACACTACCATTTGTGGCAGAAAGGATTCACAAGCAGCTATCATGGCGGCTCCCTTGAATCGCAGAAACGAAGGATTAAAAGTGCTTTTTCTTTGTTAGGAATATTCCAAATTCATTTAGAGCGTCAGGTATGTTTGATTTAGGGGTATATAACTATATTAGCCATTGATTAGTTTATGGTACAGATTTCCTTTAAGAGAGTTGGTGAGAGAATAAGACTATTTTTACTTCTGTGCAACATTAGCATAAAGTTTGTCATAGTAATGTTTTCTGTTTATTTTTCCTCCTATTATAGGTCCACAAGGCATACATGAGGCCAGATGTCATTGAAAAGGTCAAGTCACAGGTCAACTTTGGAGGACAGTTTAGGATTCCTGCAGAAGAAATAGAAGGTACAGGAAAATAGAACTAATTGAGCCAATGTCTTAATCTATTTCATGTCTACACTCACTCCCCCTGTGGAAGATTTTGGAACAGGGAGAGTTGATTTCCAAATAGAATTAGCACATTAACCAAATCTGTTTTAAACTCACCCTCCCTTTGTGGGAGATTAAAGTTGAATTGTTCTCAGAGGGTGTATGAAATTCAAATGGAGCTGCCTAATGTGTTCATTCTATTTGAAATTCACACTCCCCCTGTGTTAGATAGTTCTAACATCTTCTACAGAGGTAGTGTGGCTTTTAAATGGAACACCCCAATCTACAATCTTTAAATAGAATGAACAGACTTAATTGTAGAATACATCAGGATTTTTACATAATCATCATCAATATCGAGTTATGTAAGCTATCCACCAGTGGATCTTCTGCGACCCCTGCGCAGAACTTCCGTTAGTGGATTAACTGCGCACGGTGGACGCAGGGAATCCACAGTCGGATTTTCGGCGCACGTCATGAAACAACCCTCCGTATATAGGCGCCGGTGGAGTATTTCTGCGACGGTCGCAGGGAATCCACTGACGGATTTTTTTGGCGCGCGTGCGCAGAAACTCCCTCCGTATATAGCTCGGTGGAGTAATTCTGCGCGACGGTCGCAGGGAATCCACTGACGGATTTTCGGCGCATGTGCGCTGAAACTCCCCTCGCACACGCAGGGAATCCACTGACGGATTTTTGGCGCACGTGCGCTGAAACAAACCTCCGTATATAGGCGCCGGTGGAGTATTTCTGCGACGGTCGCAGGAATCCACGGATTTTTTCGGTACGTTTTAAAGAATAACTTAGAAAGTATGAAATGTATATACAGAGTCAGAAGTTAGAACGGTGGAGTAATTCTGCGCGCGGTCGCAGAAATCCACAGTCGGACTTTTCGGCATGCGCGCGTCAGAAACTCCCCTCCGTATATAGCTCCGGTGGAGTAATTCTGCGACGGTCGCAGGGAATCCACTGACGGATTTTCGGCGCACGTTTTTCTTAAATCGTTATGATTTAATATTGGCCTATATTTCATATTTTCTGCCCTTTTTCTTAAACGTGCGCAGAAAATCCGTCAGTGGATTCCCTGCGCATCCGCGCGCAGATATACTCCACCGAGCTATATACGAGGGGAGTTTCAAGCGCGCGCGCCGAAAGTCCGACTGTGGATTCTCTGCACTGCAAGCAGAAATACTCCACACTCTGTATATACATTTCATACTTTCTAAGTTATTCTTTTTTAAAACGTGCGCCGAAAATCCGTCAGTGGATCCCTGCAACCCTACTGCGACCGTGCGCAGAAATACTCCACCGGCGCCTATATACGGAGGGTTGTTTCAGCGCACGTGCGCCGAAAATCTGTCAGCGGATTCCTTGCATCCGCAGTTAATCCACTATCGGAAGTTCTGCGTAGGGGTCGCAGAAGCTCCACTGGTGGATCATGTACATACATGCAATATCCGCATATTATTATTAAAGTTTGGTAGTTTTGCTAGACACATTATATTGGTTTTAAGGATGCAGTTCAAATTGTTTTTTTCACACATACAAATCCTGGAATGGACTAACTCTTTCCTGTCTTATTCAGCTTAAATCATCATGTCTGTGATCATCAAATAAATACCTTCTTCATTTTCCTAATTGGAAACACCACACGTAGATGTTGCCGTACTGTTAACGGTCCTTTCCCAATGTTGCACCGGCCAGTACTATGAACTCTTTGCCATTGGCATTAGTTCTATGTACAAACTTTTAAGAAAAAACTGTAAACTTGTTCATTCTTAATTATTTATTCTTTGATTGCAAATTACAATTTTTTGGATTGTATGATTTGAATGATTGTTTAACGCGGCTGTGTACTCTAGCCATTGTTTCTTTCTCAAAATTGAAGTTTTATGATATGTTTGTACCTTGTTATGTTTTTTATAAATACAAGGAATGAAAATCCAGATTTGTAAACTCCAACTGCAATATTTTAAGGATTTTATTTCACTATTCCACTCGTGTTTGAAATTGAAAAGGAAAGAAAATCTTTTTTGTACCAGCAGGGTACACGTGCGCAACAACGCATCGCCTTGCGTATCGCGCAATTTGTTAACGCACAAATACGCTGACGCATACGCTGACGCTTATCTGCATGCGCCGCTAATCTTATGGAAACACCACGGAAGCACTGATTTCACAAAAACCTAGTGGTCAAATGGCTCCGCTTTTAGCTGATAAAATGTGGGTTTTTCAAGTTCTTTCCCCGATTTAAATATCAAGTTATGAATGGATTTCGCTCAAACTTCTCAAGGGGCTGTGGATTTACCCGATGTTCACGTAATATAAGTTTCAAAAACGAAAACTGTCGATTCTCCTGTGAGATTCGATGAAAGTGCAAAATGTGACCACTTTAAACTTCAACGCCATTATTTCAATGTTCATTTTCTCGGTAAAATGACGATTTAGGTACACGATAACTCAATAAATACAGCATCTATAGGTAAGCAAATATGATCATCGTAAAAAGCATGATCGACTCAAGAAACGGTTTTCTCATTTTTTATATTTTGGTCTATTTCCGATTTTGGGCATCATTTTGTGCAAATAGGCGTTTTGAATTTTAAAAAGTTCATTTTGATGCCTTATATGGTCAATATCTCAAAAATAAGGCCAATATCAAAAAATAAAAAACCGCTTTTGGAATGGAGCCTCAAGATTGAGCTAAAAACAAAATAAAATATTTTGGAAAGAGTGTTTTTTGTTATGATGTACCTAATAAATATTGCCAAAACTCACTTTTTGTGATTTTCTTCAAAATTGTTGTTTTTACCCCAAATCTGTATTTATATTAAGATTTATTGATGTCTTGCCTTCATAAAATGTATACTTTTATATGTTTTGGCGCTTAATAATTACAAAGTTATTGCACTTTTACTACATGCATGGCTGTGAGTACACAGCCACCTTAAATCTCTTGTGACATATCTTGTGACAAGATATCAAGAGTTTACAGCTCCTTCTCAAGAAAATTAAGAATGAGTATAATGATATAAACATTTAGCTTGATTCTGATGGGAATATGTGTGATCAAGCAAAATGAGTCTGATGTCGGAAATATTGATTATGAGATATAGCCAATAATAGTATTCAACTTACTTTGCATTTTATTGTTCTGAGCAACACTAAAATGGTACTATCTCTGGAAGTGTATGTCTTTATGTGACGTGTTGTGTCAAAAGGAGACACTTTTGGGCAGGTTATCAATTTTGAGTTTTTTACATATCTTAAATATAGAGATATTTTACTCCACAATGCCGATTTCCCCAATGAAATCGGACATTCCCAAGCGTTTTGAGTTTTTTACATATCTTAAATATAGAGATATTTTACTCCACAATGCCGATTTCCCCAATGAAATCGGACATTCCCAAGCGAAGATATTGAGTTCGGAAGTTATGGTATTACAAAATTGGAAATTGAGATATCGGCCTTTAAAAATATTATTGGCAATGTTGAGAGTAGGAATTAACTTTAAAAATGGCTCAAAAATACAAGATGCCAGTTATATTTCGGTCTGAAACTATCAGACAATATTTTTAACATTAATAACATCACAAATTCGCAACAAACCTAAATTGTGAAAAAGTCACCCACCGGCAGATTTTTGGCTATTTCTCCATTTACGATCCTGCCCAAAAGCATCTCCTTTTGACATGACACGTCACATATGCTGCTGTAGTCTGCAGCAAAAAATGAACTCTGAAAAAGGCTTATGTTATGAAATTGAAAACTGAATTTTGATTTTGATCCACATCAGACTCATTTAGCTTGATCGCATCACAATTACGTTCCTCCCTTTGATGTTGTCATTGCTTAATTGTTTACACACTACACCTATCATATGACTTTATATATAAACTGGATTAAAAGATATAACCCAAACCCATGGAATAGACTATTCCAGTTGAAATCCATAGACCCACTATATGGAAGCAATGACATTTAATCTTCCACACAGGGAGTGTGAATTTCAAAAGGCAAAAGGAGTTACCTGAATGGGTGACTCCGTTTAAAGTCTAATTTCCTGTGTGGGAGATTAAGGTTATGTCTTCCATAGGATGCATAGATTTCAACTGGAATAACCCAATATCCCTTCTTCTGTTTATTACAGGATGCAGTGACACAAAAGCACCACTAATACCAGTGGCTATCAAGGTACGTACAAAAATCTCAACATTTAATAAGGCATCAGAAATTTCCTGTTCTACTGGCGTGCACACTTGTCAAGTGGGGTCGGTCAGTCTTTTTGTTTGGTTGGGGTTTTTTTAAGAGGCCAAATGGCCCTGAAAATGCACAAAAACTGAAAAATTCTAAAAAAGTTTTTTAAAATTTTTGGATGACGGGCACTTGTCAAATCCTAGCTGTCAATAGTGTTTTTAATGTTCATCCGCGATCTCAGATACTCCCATACATAGAGCTGCCTCGTCGTGAAAAACGTATAGATGATTTGTTCTTGTTAGTTTGCATATCTGCCAAGCACCTTCATATTTCAGTTGTCTAGGTTTTATTTGATATCTATGATTTCAACAATTTCTCTTTTTATTTCTACAGATCCTACACCCTGGTGTCTACAATACAGTACATTGGGATATCCAACTCTTACACACCTTGGCAAGATTTTGCTCGCTTATTCCAGGTGTAAAGTGGCTCAGTTTGACAGAGTGTGTGGAAGAGTTTGAAGCTATGATGAAGAATCAGGTAACATAATAATTTTGATTGCATGGGCTATTACAGATGAAATCCATACACCCTCTATGGAAGACATGACCATAATCTCACACACAGGGAGTGTAGATTTTAGATAGGGTTACATGAATGGGTGACTCCATTTGAAATCTACATCCCCTGTGAGGGAGATTAAGGTCATGTATTCCATAGGGGGTGTATGTATTTCAACTGGAATAGCTCATTTAGTCTGTGGGGATCAGTATCCATCATGTTGCAACTCTGCATCAAATCATGCAATGGACTCACTTGGGAGTTTTACCATCTAACTGAGACCTGACCCATTGCCAGCAAACGAGACATTCTTTTGTTTGTTTGTTCATTCATTCATTCAATGTGGCACTAGGCCAGGTACCCAATATATTGAACGAGTCAATAAGTTGAAAGCATAGGCGAGATCCGGGCGGGGGGAATGGGGATTTATCCCCTAATATTTTGCCAGGAGGTGTGGTCCATACAATCATCCCCCCCCCCAATGTTGATGCCTGATACTGGGTTTCTGAACAAATTAACCCCATATTTGCCCATTTTAGCTCCATTTATTCTACTTTTACACTATATTTCATCAGTTTAGCTTCAAAATAGTAAAAAAAATTGCGCGCTTTGTGCGCAATTGTACCATAAACTTATTCTGTCGCCAAAGGGTGCTGGATTGACCATACTTGAAGAATTTTTTCCAACTCCATCCCCCCAATGTCAAAAAGAAATCTACGCCACTGGTTGAAAGACTATCCTTACCATAAAATCAAGGCATTACTAGAAATACATACAAGCAAAACTAAAACAATATCAAACATAAAATAAGAAAGAAAATCTAGCTAAAGAAGGTGTGATTAGATAGCCAATATAAAGGCCTGGAGGGAAATTGCTTTGACAATAGCCCTAAGGAGATAATGGTCTTACATTTTTACGTCGTTTGCCACGAAAACGTTGATGCTACTGCATGCTCAAAATCTAACCCATTTACCCTGCTTTTATAAATGAACATGCATTGCGCTTTTATATTTGTGTGACCCCACCCCCGGACCCTGTATTGTACTTCAGTTAATAGTAATTTCATTTTTGTTCCAGATTGATCTTGTAGTGGAAGCTGAGAATTTGGACCGATTCAACAAGAATTTCTCCAATGTTTCATGCGTCAAGTTCCCAAGACCTATTTGGCCGTTTGTCACTCATGACATACTGGTGGAAACATATGAGGTAAACAAACACTATTAGGCTATTCCAGTTAAAATCCATACACCCCCTATGAAAGACATAGAGCAGAAAAATGGGGAACTAGGCTGTCGGTCAGGTCAAGGACCTTCAAGAGGATGTTGAATTTGTTTTGAAATCAAATCAAATACTGGAAATCAAAATGAAAAGCTCACATTGTTTTAATTTATGATGTCTAATGCATATACTTCATTAGACGTCCACCAATCAGTCATGGGACATGTCATGTGTAAACATAACAAAGTCATTGGAAATTTTCATTATCTGTAATTGATTTTACTTTTACTCCTTTTTTGATTGGATTCTGTTGTTCTTCTCCACAGGAAGGTGAATCCATCGCCACTATTATACAGATGCCAAATGGACCAGATGGTCTGAAAGAAAGACTAGCAGAGATTGGGATCAACACGCTTCTCAAAATGGTTAGTACTGATGTACATGATTTTGTCTTGGCCCTCCTCCTGTGTCTTGGCAAAATGAGCCACTTTTTGTTTAGCCATTTTTTGGCAAGCCTGCTGCCTACCCACACACATACTTTTCAAGACAGATCGATAACCTTTACCTACCTTGTACAACTGGAGTGAGTCAGCCCTCGAATTAAGGATCTGAAGGGGCACGGCAACTTTTTTAGGGCAAGTTGATAACTGCCTTGGATTTTCACTGAAAAGGCAAGGCAGCACAGCAATTTGTAATATTTCAAAAGGGCATCAAGGCAACTGTTGAAAATTTCAGAAGGGCGCCAAGGCAATTTTTCAAAAGCGAATAGATGCATTGCTGTCAGCTGAATTCGACACCAAAGTAAAATTCGACTCTCAACTTTACACTAAAACTAACCTGCTTGCTCAAAAAACCTGCTTAAATAATACAAAGCAATCAAAAATCAACAGTTTAATTTACTTAAATTTTGCGATCCCTAGTTCTGAGCTGCAAAACTGACTCGAAACAGCGATGAAACAGCTGTAACTTTGGTAATAATATTGATCAAATTCACCGGGATCAAAACTATTTTGTGCAAAACATATCTAGAGATGGGCTCACATGTACAAGATAAGACGATACCGGAAGGGGATCGCCATCGGTTTGCAATGGGAAGTCAATGTTTGCTAATCGAGAGATCAATAATTGATTTGCCCAGCGCTCGGATTTTGTTCATGACACGAGGAAGCTTTAATAGTTACTAACAGCGTTTCTGATTGGTCGATAGTAGGCTGAAGGTATTTCTCTGACCAATCGAGAAAATGAAGTCAGATTTCTAGCAACCAGATAATGTATAAAAGCCGATGTGATTGGCTGAATATGTAAGCTTACGTAGGGGTAATGAATATTAATTGACAACAAACTATTGTGCATACTGTGATTGATAGCTGGGTTACGATCAATTCTGTGGTTACGATGCTCAAAATAGCGATCGTGTTCAAGATTTTCGAATCAATTTTCCACAATTTTTTGGGTTTTAACCAGTACTTGTTAATGATTTTATAATGAAGGGGCAAGGCTCAGGCCGGCTCAGACAGGGTCTAATTCTGCATAAAACCGGGCAACGTTATTTCTATAGATCTGCTGCGCATTCAAATTGCATTGTATTGCATCGTAATTTCATTTGTGTCTAGGCTAATTATGTTTACACAACATGAACTCACGTGTTTTCAAGCAAATTCACGATAATAGGAGATCAAAAGCGATCGGAAAGATAAAAAAGTACAGATCGCATTCAGCTTACTTCATATGAGATGATCTTTGGAAAAATACGCATAATTTGTCTTGGTGTTTGCGGAATGCCATGCAGTAAAATATTAATACGTTGCCGAAATTCATGATTGACAACTAACAATCGGCGTGTCCTTCAGATCCTCCACTGTCAATTTCTTATCCACTCACTAATCCTCACAAAAGCTTTGTGTTGATTACGTAATGTGTGAGGCAAATTGCAATAAGTACAATGAAATAATGAGTAGGGCGGGCTCCGAGGCGGGTTTCTTCTTCATCTTACGTAACAGTATTGTTCTCCAAAAAACCCGAAGCTTGTCGTTTGGAGCTCTAGCTGAAATACAGCAAGATAATGTAAGATAGTAAATGTAAACCTGTATTTTAGCTAGAGTATCTCGAGCTAGGCCGGCTAGGGCACCCACGGCAACTTCATTTAGGGCACGGCAAGTGACTGCCGCCGGTAAAGGACATATTTTGAGGGCATTATGGCAATGGGGTGGGCACCCACAGCAATATGCCGTCGGTGCCGTGGGTTAATTCGAGGGCTGGAGTGAGTATTTCAAAGGAAGTTATCCAATTGCATATTCTATTTGGAAGGAGAGTGTGGAAGACATGGCCTTAATCTCCCACACAGAGATTGTGAATTTCAAATGGGATAACCTAAATGGATGACTCCATCTGAAATCTCTACCCCTGTGTAGGAGATTAAGGTCATGTCTTCCACAGGGGGTATTTGGATTTCAACTGGAATAGCCAAATGGTATTTTCCTTGATTCCATCTCAATGTGTAATATGATGAGATAATTATAGGCTGTTTGGACTTACAAGGTTACAATGTGTCTGTGCCTATTTCTACAGGTTTTTGTTGACAACTTTGTGCATGCAGACCTTCACCCAGGTAACATCTTAGTCCAGGGGATGTCAGACTACCAACCATCCTCCTCTATTGATGAAGATGATGTTGGTTTTGAAGCAACCACTGTGGGTCGGATGACTAGGAAAGATTGCCCTCTCAAACTGGTACTATTGGATACAGGCATTGTGAGTCATCTGAATGAAGGAGATAGAAGAAATCTACAGCAGGTGATGCTGGCTGTCACCTTAGGCAAGGTTTGTGTCTGTTTGTTTGTTTGTTTGTCTGTTGATAATGCTTATGGGCAATTCCATTTGAAATCCATACACCCCATATGGTAGACATGACCTTAAACTTCCACACAGGGAGTGTGATTTTCAAATGGGGCTGCCTGAATGGGTGACTCCATTTGAAATTTACAATCCCTGTGTGGAAGATTAAGGCAATGTCTTCCATAAGTGGTGTGTGGATTTTTACAAACTAATAGAGATAAATATCAGAAGGCATGAAAATTGATGTCTACTGACAAAGTACATAACTTTTAATGAATATTAAGGAATATTTTTGGAGCACATAACAATTTTAACTGGAATGGCCCAATATGTTAGCCACAGAGATCCATCAACCAGTCTTATGGATTAACACTTATGGACAGGCAAATAAAAAATGCATTATCCTTATAATTAAAATTCCTGATGAAATAAATTTAAAGTACAGTTTCCTTTAAAAAGTGTAAATTTTGATCAAATCAACAACTGATTCATTCTTTTATATCAGCTGACATGAGTCATTCAGTGCAATGGGAAAATTTGAGTATTAATTATTCATTATTATTATAATTATGTTATTAAAACTTTTTTATAAATAATTTAATATTAGCGTTTGAAAACTACAATGCATAGTTTGGAATTTTCAGTGTCAAATTTGCTTACAGTGTGCACATTAAATAAGTTACCAATTTTTGAACATGACCCCATGGCCTGATATGGTAAACATTGACAGAAGCGAAAGTGCAATTTTTGAATCTGTATCTTCCATCAGTTTTTGTTTCATGATTTCTGCCTTATTTGCTGTCACATCCTTGCACAAATTGTGGTCATCTTAACTTGATTTACAAAATCTGTCCTCACTTTAGCTGTAGGGTCATGTTCAAAAACTGGTACCTTATTTATTGTGCATACTGTATTTCCCGACAGGGTGAGTTGGCAGCAGAGTTATTGGTGAATCATTCCAAGACATCAGAATGTCATGACATAGAAACTTTTAAAGCCGAGTTTGCCGTGTTGGTACAACAAGTACACAAATTAACTTTACAACTTGGACAGGTGAGTACTTTACCGTTTTTAATTCCATCGTATTTTCAATTTCCCGATAGGGTGACGTGGCAGCAGAATTGATGGTGAATCACGCTAGGGCATCAGAATGCCATGATATAGAGAGTTTTAAAGCCGAGTTTGCCGTATTGGTACAACAAGTACACAGGTTAACTCTACAACTCAGTCAGGTGAGTACTGTAACACATGGCAGCTATTGTACAGGCAAGAGGTAGAATGCAGGTAAGACACAGAGAAGGCAATAGCTGCTCTTTACACATTTGACAATTTCTGCAATGCATCTAAAAATATAAAACTTGGCAGCTATTGCACAGACAAGAGGTAGAATGCAAGTAAGACACAAAGAAGGCTCTATCTGCAATAGCTGCTCTTTACACATTTGTGATGCGATCAAGCTAAATGAGAGTCTTGATGTCATTCAAAATCAAAGAGATTCAGTTTTCAATTTATTACATGAGCCATTCTCAGAGCTTCATTTTGTTGAAAACTCCATCAAAATAAGACTTACAGCAAGGGGGCATGGGAGGTAAAGTGAATTTCAGAGGGTTATAATTAACCAATTTTGCCTGAAATTGCGGGAAAGAGTGGGAAATTTTTAAATTTTGAGGTCAAGGGTTCTAACTGGGGGCATTTGCTATCATTTTCATTGATATACAAAGTGTTCGAAAATGCAATCCATGTTTGCTGCACATCCCTGTATGGTCATTTGTACTGATTAACCTCCCCCCCCCTCCGCCCCACATTGGGATCTCATGCTCATCTATTCATGCCAGAGTTCTTTTAACCCCAATATACTTGTACACTCATCTGATGACCTAGACAGTTCACTGAAAAAACAAAAAAACATTGAAAATCAGCCCTTTTTTGAAGGAAAGTTCACAATTCCACCTCTCCCCCTCAAAAAATAAATCTCGACTACCAGCTTGAACTACACCTTTGGGTATGATACTATTTGGGTCCATAAAGAAATATATGTGGTGTGATCAAGCAAAATCAGCTGAAGTCGGACATATTCAATTTTCAGTTTCTTATGGGATTGTAAATAGCATTTGCAAAGCTTCATTTTGCAGAAAACCCATTGAATTTGGACAACCAGTTCAAAAGATGTGAGCAGTTAAAGAGTTTCCAAAACAATAGGAAACAAAAGGAAATATTTCCATTGTTTGACTATGCATATATATCAAAATCAATATTTCTGACTTCCTACTGATTTTGCTTGATCACATCATACACCGTATGTGCATGGTTTTTTTATGATACTTATCACCCTCTTATTTGTGGTTTTATATCTGCAGATTCAAGTTGGAACTTTAATGCAAGATGTACTCAATGTTTTCATCAAACACAAGGTAAGAATGCTTTGGCACACTCAGTCAGGGCTGTACGGTATTATTAATTGAAAAATGTTTCCAGGCTGCCTCTGTGCCAAAGAGATTATAACCAAAGAGTACCGGTACTAACTCAAAATTGGGCCATGTGTATTGTGTAACGCAATGGTAATTTCATCATTTTGGTTGCTCGTGGAGGGCAAATAGTGTACTTCTGGCATTTTTCGCAATAACCCCAAATCCAAATTGATTAATTATTAGTGTATTTAAGCTTGATTGTTTCAAAGGATTGCACACTCCACACAACGTCATGACTCATGAGCAGGGTCTTAGCTCGCCACCCGTCTGGCCGTCATTTTAGACGGCCAGTTTGCTCCTGGGACGGGCAAAATTAATGCCTTTGACAGATGCTATATTATAAATAATAATAATGTTTTGAGAAGCTAATTGACCTTTTTAGTAGACCCAATTTGTAGAACAAGGCCATTCAGCATATATTTGAACTCTTTGAACCCCCAATGGGCTATAGATGTCTGGTAAATGTTTTAAAGGTTAAATTAGGACAGACAATTTTATTCAAATGATGGGCAACCCTCAATTTCTAGCTAAGACCCTGCTCATGAGCAACACACAAACATGCCCTTTGTTTTTATCTTATTGCTCTGTGCCTACATTTGCTGTTTTCTTGTCCCCTTGCATATTGTTTGTGTTTTACTTGTTTGGTAAACCTAGCTCCTTCAAGTGTATATCACAAATAATAAATTGGATGTTTCCCAAATTTTGGACTTTTTCAGAGTTTAGACCAAAATTTTCAGCATTTGAGAATCTGCAAATTTTGATTCTAAAAGATTCTCGTAGAACATTATTGTGAATCAAACTTGATTCTTGTAAACTTTTTTATATTTAAACAACAAAGATTGGGTGACCACAAACAACTTTGGCGATAATCAAGTTTGATTCTCTCACTGTGTGACAAATGGAGCTGCTTAATGTGTTCATTCCATTGAAATTCACACTCTCTGTGTGGTGTGTGGAATACATTTCCAAAATCTTCCACAGGGGGAGTATAGATTGGCCCATTATGTCACATAAAATGTATGTATACTTACTTACACTTTTACTTTCTTTCTAATTGCAGGTGAAATTTGAAAGCAACTTTGCTTCCATAGTATTAGCTGTGATGGTTTTGGAGGGGCTAAGTAGATCACTGGACCCCCACTTGGACATATTTGAAGCTGCCAAACCAATATTACTTGGACAATCTGTATAGACAGTAAGACTGTTTCATTTCATTGGAGGGATGCAAAATCAGGACATGTTTGAAACTGCCAAACCAATTATGACAATCTGTATAGTCAGTAAGACTGTTTCATTTCATTGGAGGGATGCAATAGGGCAGGACATATTTGAATAGAAGCTGCTAAACCAACACTGCTTGGACAATTCCATAGAGCCAATCAGACTATTGCATTGTTATTTTATGGTAGAAACCCAAATATCCATGAACCTTGATCTATTAACATAACTATTTTTGTTACAAGGCTAACTTGCTCCTCCCCATCTGTAATGGATTGGCCCGGAGTAAGGCACAGTTGATAAAACCAAAGTGAACTGAACTGAAGTGATGTATACTGTTAAAGAACATTAATTTTCATGCTTTCCTCACTTAACGCACTTAAAGCCATAATGTGTGATTTGCTTCACAGCGACGCCCTCAATTTTACACAGATTTCTACTTTTTGCATAATTATAATGACCAGTGGTATACTAAAATACCACGTAAAAGACTAAGCCTGAAGTGCTTTAATAACAGTAAAATTTAACTTTTTGTATTAAAACTGGGTCGACTCGGTTTTATTCAGAGTTCAACGATCGAGTACTTGCTAACATGTACCGTGGATGTCAGCTTGTATGTACACACGTCGAGCGCGATGCTCCGTGCAGTTACATGTATATCGCAATTTTCTTCGTTATACCTTATTTCTTTGGCTCAAAATTAAAAGGGGATAACGTGATCAGTGAAAACAAACATTTAAATAAGAATACTGTATTGTTTGTAATAAACGCCCGGGGGCGTTGCATTTTTCGAAAAGGGGGGCGTTTATTGGAAGTGAATTGTCATTGAAAAAAGCTTGAAAATCGGGTTCAATTTCCCGATGGTGCTCCTATTAAAAGGAGGGATTTACGACTCTACATGATGGCGGCGCCCACTGAAAATGATATTTTCGTGGGAATTCAACAAAATTACACCTGTAAGTGCATGGAATTAGTGAAATTCTACCATAATTAGGCAATGAAATGGATGGGAGTTGAGTCATCACAGGTTTTGTCCATTCAATTTAGCGATCGTGACTGACATGACTTATGCAGGTTTTAAGCTTACCTACACGGTATGCGATGGATGGCATGGAAATGTTTGTATTTTTGTCAATTTTTCACAGAAAAATTGGAGGGGGCGTTTATTACAAACAATACGGTATATTCTTTATGCAAATCACACATAATTGCTTTAACACAGCTACCATGAAAATAAGATTGTGTTCACAATCACAGACAAAATGTTAGAATATTTTGACATGGTACTTCAAATGTGCCCCTATTCCCCTGTTCAATGTTACAACTAGTTGATTTGGTCTTACCCGTAGAGACACCAAACGTTGATTGGTGGGGAAGGGGAAGGGTTGTAGTAGTAGGAAGGGGCTCACACCAAAGAAGGAAACATTTTACAATAGCAGAAATACTGTTTAAGACAGTCCAACTTTTACACAAGTGTTCAAACTACTAAGACAACTCAATTTTTTTATCACAAATTTAAAAACAAAGTAGTTCATGCTGCAATTACCGCTTCTTCAGTACATCAATATAAATGGGCTATTCCAGTTAAAATCCATACACCCTATGGAAGAAATTACCTTAATCTCCAACACAGGAGGTGTAGATTTCAAATGGAGTCGCCCATTTAGTAACCCCATTTGAAATTCACACTCCATGTGTGGAAGATTTAGGTCATGTCTTCCATAGGGGGAGTATGGATTTCAACTGCAATAGCCTAACACGAACAGGTGGCAATAATCGTCTGTAGCAGATTATCTTCCATACTTTTAATTTATTCTTGACTGGGTTAGTTTGTTTATCATCAAAACAGATAAACATCTACATTTGCTTAGAAAACATTTTAAAATAAAGAAAATAACAGAATTAATGATAAAATATGATACAGATATTCAGGGTGATCCATGTATAGTGAAATCAACAATTGACAATTTTGTTCCAAGTAAAATTTACTTGATACTTCACAGGCATTTTTTAATGTTCAGTTCGGGGTTCATTTAAAACATACTGTCACCATTAGAGAAATTATTTAGTTGCATGAATCATACTTTTTAGTTAAGAATTTATGCCAATTTTGAGTTTGTTTTACTCAACAGGGAGATGATAGGTCAATGGAGAGTAGTTCCAGAGAAGATGTCTTACACTTCCCATAATGCATTTCTCCCATTTCAATTTTCTGTACCGATTTGCTATCTAATGCAACATGGGTTGATAGTGACAAAATGTTCCTCAATGAACAGAGCACATACAGATCTTTCAAAATATATCTATCTCTTGACTATTGAGTATGCTATTGACCCACGTTTAGCAAGTCTATTCGCAAAATGAAAACAAAGGGACCTTTACAAAATAAACTGTAATGGGTGTGTCATTTGATGAATGAAGTGATGTATCATGTTACAAAGAATTCTGGGAAGTGTAAAATATCTTTTCTAGAGTAGCTCTTCTTGTAAAAAAAACATGAAATAACTGAAACATATGGAAATGCACCCATATGTAGTATGTCTATGGGTCTCTGTGCCAATAAACAACAGGTTTATGCTGGTTTCATACTTTCTGCTGCTTGCCGCTGAGCGGCGTGACACTTCATCATGCCGCTTGCACTTGTCTACAAGCGGAGCGGCATAATACTTGTGCACCCAATTTCATGATACTGGTTCATGCTCATTAACGGTTAACTGTTACACATGCATACCCCTCTTGTATACCCCTCCCTAAGTGTGGAGTTTGTTTGAGGTTCCAACCATGGAATTTTACACACACTTTTTAACCTTGTTTCACACACACCCCCACATCCGAACACAATCGACTTACTTTGGGGGTCTTCGTATCACAAAAAGTGTTATACCCCCTCTATGGCCCAAAGACACTCTCCAATGGTGGAGCTCCACCATTGGAATGTATGCATACCTCCACAGTTGCAAATGCCATTGTACCCCGGGCCACTTGTATTTCAAGTTGTATATCATCCACGTACAAGGACTTTTACTAATTGCAAACAAATTACCAAAATATTATGATCGAAACTAGAAAGGGCAAAGTTGTAATTTCTATTCACTTCATAAACTATTATTATTAAAAAATAGATGTACCGTACTGACGCGAGTATAGTCCCACCTTTTTTTAAGTTATTTATTTTAAATTTCGGCTTTGGAGTGTCCCAGGACCTAGACCTAAATGCTAGGATCATTCATGGTTGATTAAAAAAATTTAAAAAAATTGAATTTTGCACGGTGTTTTGTGTTTTTAATATGAAAATTGATACTTTGTTTTCATGTCATACTCTATTAATGATATCAAAATGCATTGAATTTGAATGCATTTTTTTAGGTCAACCATGAATGATCCTAGCATTTAGGTCTAGGTCCAGGGACACTACAAAACCGAAAAAAATAAAAACTTTTTTTTTTTAAATTAGAGTATAGTCCCACCCCCAATTTTGACAAATGTTCACCCAAAAACGGGTTGGGACTATACTCGCGTCAGTACGGTATATACAAAACCAATTTATTTGAAATCTTTAATAGATAATAAACTGAACACAAATTACAACTTTGCCCTTTCTGGATTAAATCTCCTAGCATTGGCTCTATATAGGTACAGGGACTCTCCAAATCCGCAAAAAAAAACATAAAAAGAATTTTGGATTTTTATAAAATCAAGGTGTGCTTTTTGGCCTCCAAAATCTGGTATTTGTTGGCACTTGGCATTGTAGGACTACCATTACAGTACTTTCCTTGCTGGGCAAGTAAAATAATTACTGAATAAACCTGTTGTTTCAAGCAGAGTAAATTTGTGTGTATACTTCACTTAAGGGATCTAAAATGAGCGTTTATTGAGTTTCGACAGTATTTTTTGTGGGACATGAGAGCACCTCGGACCTATCGAATTGCATTCTGAATACGAAGCATGTCTTTCTGATATCAAATAATTTTCATTTTTGGAAAATCGCAATATAATACAAATTTTATGACAAATTATAAAAATTTGATATTTTTCAATTTTTGATATATAACAGTCCTCGAAGTAATTATATAAATCTAATGATATATTCTTAAAGTGTATGTAGCAGGGAGGAAAAGTCGACGGTCAATTGAAAATTTTGACCTTTCATATTGAAGATATGGATTTTCTTCCCAAAAAGACCTAATTTTTTTTTTTTTTTTTTGAAAAAAATCCATATCTTCAATACGTAAGGTCAACATTTTCAATTGATCGTCGGCTTTTCATCCCACCTACATACACTTTAAGTATAACTCATCAGATTTATAAAGTTTACTTCAAGTACTGTTAAATATCAAAAATATCAATTTTTAATGATTTGCCATAAAATGGGTATTAAATTGCTAATTTCAAAAATCAAAATTATTTGATATCAGAATGACATTCTTCGATTCAGAATGCAATTCATGTCTGATGTGCTCTGATGTCCCAAAATAAATACTGTCCAAACGCTCATACCCCAGCCCTTAAATTATTTTAATTTTGTAATCATAAAATTGTACAAAAATGTACAAAATATGAAAACAAATCATTATTTTATATAAATTATGCTTGAATTATATGTAAATAATAGAGACAAATGAATGAAAGTTATACGAAAGATAATTGCATTATTAAAGAATAAAGAACCTGCACACAATGTCTTTTGAGTCCGTTTGTATTTTTTTTTGTTCAAGTATTTGTAGTTGCACTTGTTATGGGGTAACTTTCCCAAGCTGGCACTTAGCCATAATGGCAGCCATAAGTGGTTTTATTTCCTCAATAAGGGGATATCATCTGTGAACATGGACTTTCAAAAATTTCAATTGATCTAAAAATGCACCCTATTATGGCAAGTGTACCCTAACCCTAATTAAATTATTCACTCTCTCCATTAATGCATTAGAATTGTGGGGTAGATGTAGTGGATGACAAAGATCTTGTAGCCAGTTCCGATCAGAGTAACGTTTGGCTGTTAGTTCATATGGGAGAGCAGTGTTTCAACACCGAATAATCTACATGTACCCAAGTTAAATAAGACATTAAAATAATGGTATTCACAGTGCTTTGATCTTGAAAATGACCCTTTTTACATAAATCTTTGTTCATGGATACCTACTGATCAATGATAGTGGCCATTGACCAGTACCCTCCCCCCCTGGACTTTTCATGTTCGATCAAATCAACCCCTAATTTATTTTTAAAAAGGTGCTTATTAGAACTTTGAAACAGTTAAGTCAAGTTGAATTTCACACGATTCCTAATAACATAAAAGTAACATCTAATGAGATCCCAGCGCAAGTATAAAAAAAATGTTTATAAATTGCTTAAAAGTGAAGGATAAGTCATTCAAATTGTCATTTGGTATTTTGGAAATGACAAATTTGGCCAAAAAATGAAGAAAACAGCAGCAGTATCGACGAAGTTGAAGCCCCATTCAATAATGTAGCTAATTTACATACTGTCAGTATATAAATTAGAGATTCATTTGTAAATGCTTATTTTGTCTTAAATACACAGCTTTCAGCTGGACCACTAGCAGGCTATGTTAGCACATCTATAACAATGACAAAGGAACCAAAATCGGAATTTTGATGATTTTATGATCGTCTGGATGAGAAAATCACTGAATGAGCCTTTAAATATGAATCAAATTAATTATAACAACAAGAGCAAGTCTATATCAAAGACCAAACGGACAGAATCAGTTGACAAATCACAGATAATCAAATTCACATATCATAATAATATTTATTATTTGTAAACTGGACATTAAAACATGCATTACAACAGGCAAATGTCACTAACATCATGAACATCTTGATAACTTTATGAAATGGGCTATTCCAGTTGAAAGCCATACACCCTGTGGAAGACATGACCGTAATCTCACACACAGGGGGTGACTGTAGATTTCAAATGGAGTCACCCATTCAGGTAACTCAATTTGAAATACATCCTTGTGTGGAAGAATAAGGTCATTTCTTGCATAGGGGTGTAAGGATTTCAACTGGTATAGCAAAATGAAAGATTTAGTACTGGCGATATGAATATAAAGTAACAATAGATTTTCATGTTCATGCACATGTACAGTGATTTTTATAAAAAATAAAATTGACAGTCACATTTCCCAGGCTGCAGTGTTACTGCATGTTGAGAAATAAATTTGCCCAGAAAAAACTCAAAGGTAGGTTAGATAAATTGACAAACTTTTAGAATCTTCATCCAGGTGTCACTACGGCCTAGTTCAATAACCTCAATTAAACCATCATAGTGCAAAATTTAAGCTAAAATATGAGTTTTTGTACCCAAATTTTCAAAGGTCATTCAACGAATGTGTAAATGTATCGGGGTTAAAGAACTGTGTCCCTGATAGATGAGCAT
This sequence comes from Amphiura filiformis, assembly GCF_039555335.1. NCBI lineage: Eukaryota > Metazoa > Echinodermata > Ophiuroidea > Amphilepidida > Amphiuridae > Amphiura > Amphiura filiformis. Next base: position 14,142,335 of record NC_092636.1, read on the forward strand.
GTTGTGGATCCTAGTGTGTTTGTTAAAGGTGGGTGACCCGATTGACAGTCTCATCCCCCACTTTACCCAATCAAAATGCAGACTCTGGTATCAGGTGAAAGCTCATATTTTTCTCATTAAACACAGTGAATCCCAAATCGGTATATTTATGAAGAAATCATCAAAAAAACTTGTCAAATTAGTCTTGCTGTGGTACATGTATACCACGTTTAAGACTAATTCAACACTTTTTTGAAGATATCTTCGGAAATACACTGATTCTGAACTCCTAATTTCAATATGATGATGAGAAAAATGGGATCTTTCATTTGATTTTGATATCAATATATTACATGATTATGATGATTATCATTAACAAAAACACTGCAGATTACCAGTATCATGCTAATGTCAGTAATTCCATAAGGAATTAGACATAATTTTCAAGAAACATTTTATGTTCTTTTTGCATGAATGATTGAAAGAGACGACATTATGTTATACCCAAAATTTTATTTTTCAAATATATTATCGGGTCACCTTCCTGAGCCATTCCAGTTGAAATCCATATACACCTCCTATCAAAGATTATGACCTTTAAAAGCAATGATGTGCAATTTGCATAAAGAATGGATTCCTATTTGTTTTCCACAAAATGTTAGTTTTCATTAATCATGTCCCCTTTTCATTTTGAGCCAAACAAATAAGGTAAAATGAAGGAAATTGCTATACAATGCGTGTATTGGCTTGTGGATCGTGTTATTATTGAGAAGCTTAACATGCAGTTGGGACGTACAAATAAGGCGTAAGACGAATAGCGATATGCACATGATATGCATGAACCAGTAAAAACGAGACGTGTCAGCCATCGCTCTATCAGAGAAACTTGGACAACTGGAGATCTCCAGATTTATAATAAAAACTTACATTTTACTGTAATTAATGCACTTCAGGTTTAGTCTTTCATGTGGTATTATACTAGTAGTACACCGTCGGGCCTTACAATCATGCAAAAAGTAGAAATTCAAGAAAAAGCGTTGATGTGGAGCAAATCACTTATGGTTTTACTCCATTTGAGATCTACACCCTTGTGTGTGAGACTACAGTCATGTCTTCCATAAGGGGTGTATGGATTTAAACTGCAATAACCCAATATGTAAATAAACCAATGACAAAATACTCCAGTTTATACATGTGAAAATTTAAATGGACACATACTTAAAAATAGCTGCATGATAACATAATTTTTTCATTCATAAACAAACAAGTTTTGTTTTCATATAAAGTATCACATTTTGTTTGTAAATACAGATACAAATAAAGAACTTTGTTAAATTTCACTTTCTTGACACAGATAAAGATGTTTTTTTGTCTTGCTTTTCCAAAATTTGCTTTCAAACCATTTTCCTCATTTACATTTTATATTTGGTCACAATAATGAAAGTAAACAAATCGGCCGGCCATTATTTTACCAAGAGGCAATTCTGGTGATTGTTTTCTGAAATAAAACTATGACTATAAGCCGTAAGCCAGGGAGGTGTGGGCCAATCTGAATAAAATAGGTCCACTTTTTCTGTAAAAACATTGCTCTGCCTTTTTTTTTTTTGACGGCAAAATTCACAAAAGGTCCACTTTTTTCCATAAAAGTATTGAAATCACCACTTTTTTGAGGGAAAATTTCACACAAGGTCCATTTTTGAACCTCTACTCCACGATATAATAGGGGGGTTGATTGGATAAAGATAAACCGAAAGTTTGAGGATGCATGTTCTAGGACAAAGGCTTTCATTAGGAGGCGACCTACATCCTCCCTCCCTGAAACGTAAATGTAAAATGGTGAAAGTACCAACCTGGAATATCAACTTAAATAGTTTTAATCGGACCTTTTGACCCATTCCTTTTCCTAACGAAAGGACTTGGACTTATGGGTTGGTCCCTTGCATACAAACAAAGTAAATGAAGAACATGGTAGGCTGAAACTGTTTTTGAAAAAACATTCTTTGTATTATTATTTTATTGATTGCATTTTTGTGCTGGAATTTGTTTTTGAGCACATATTGCAGGTTTTACATACATTGGGAAACTAAAATCAAAATATCATTATTTATTGCAATATATTCATAAAATAAAAATCATAACAGTTCATATATCTGTATGAAATAAAAATTAATAATTTGGTATTTATATTCATTTTAACATGAATATTATGCTTTGCAATACACATTTATAACAGTTTTCTCTACAGTACAGAAGTACTGTAAAAGCACAAATTTTCAAGCTACATGTACATATATATTCGCGCTATTCACATTCCAAATAACTATCGCGAAATAACAATGCACAAATATTTTCCTTTTGTACAGCTCAATGTATGGAAGCTTGGAATCACAAATTTAAAAATATAAGTGAAACACTACAAAATGGGCAAAGCATGAAAAATGAAATATATGAAAATTTACACTTTTACAGAACAGTAGATGGAAGAACTCACTCTGCCAAAAAAGACTCCTGGTTCACCTGAATTTAGTCCGGACCAGGACTCACTTTAGACTAAACAGGACTCGCTTTTGTTTTTAGCAACAGTCAGAATTTAAGCAAAAATGGTCTAATATCCAATGGCACACAATTCAATAGTCTACTTTCAACAATAATACTACATGTACATATAGCTCAAATTTTGACCTCACATTGCAGAGAAACCCAATTTTTATCACCATTCCTTATTTCTTGGAAATCTTATTCTTAATATGTATAGACTATATGGTGATGGGCTACATGTATGGTTCAGGACAAAATAGTGTTGTGATTTTCAATCTCAATGGTTACAGCAGGCAACTCATGGGCCTGAAACGGTGGGGGAATACATGTATCACAGTACATGTGAATGTTTCATCAATCATCATGCAAAAACATGAATGGTGGGGAATACATGTATAAGAGTACATGTGAATGTTTCATCAATCATCATGCAAAAACATACTTATGCACTTAAAATCTTTGAAACAATACAACATACATTGTACACTATTTTGCGCTTTCATTTTACTTCTCCTGTTTCATAAATTATTATAATTATTCTGAATAATATTTCTCTGTACAAGCACACTACATGTTATACACTCTATCAGCAAAATTCTACACCATGTTACGCATACTGTGTTTAAATATACACACCAGTCTTAATTTATTCACATCATGAAATATTGGCACATTTTGAGGGTTAGGTGCAAGAAAGGCTTAAGTGCAATAGCTGCCCTATAGACAATGTGACCATTTCTGCATTCTATATCGTATGATATATATAGCTGGCAGCTATTGCAGATAGGCCTTTCTTGCTCTAAACCCCGATTTGCTGAACAAGCCAATGGGCACTACTGTCTTTCTTACAGAGCCCCAGATTGGATAATAAAAAAAATGTTGTTTGATAATTACAATGATATAATCATGAGTAACCAATCAAAATAGAGTTTTGTGCCAATTTTAAGCTTATTCCCTTTCAGCACTACCATTCTTACACCGTCTCTGCGCTCAATTATATGGTGTAGTTCTCTTTGTAACCGATCAAAATAGTTCTTGTTGGAGACAAATAGTACCCAGAAGTATTAATTCAGGGCATGTGCAATGTGTATGATTGTCCAGCAATTACATTTAATTAAAGGATTCCGCTGATTAGTAAGTAGTGTAGACTTTTCAAACCCTTTCATTACTTGTCTATGGTTTTATTGATGAATTCTACAGGTGCAACTCAAAAAAGGACTACTACATGTACATGAAGTTGACAAAATTGGGAAGAGACAGCGATTTACATTTTTTACAGTTGCATGTATTGCCCAAGGTGGGGGCAATCAAGAAAGAAATGTACTATGTAAAAATGCATGGGGAGGGGAAACAATATGAATTTGACAGGGCCTAGATTTTGACGAGAACCACAGAATCGATTCTCGTAAGATTCGGTTGTGAGAATCAACTTCTCTCAATGTTGTATCATACAGGGAGCACAACTTATAAGTTCCCCCCTAAATACTTTTTAAAATAAATCGAAAAATATTTGACGAAATGTAAACTTAACTAGAGCGGTTCTCGGCTTGCGCGGTTCTCGACGCAAAGCGTCGGCCACAATGCCTCCACCTTGAGGCGTATCATGTTGAATGTACCCAACCAAGTGTCATGCCCATACGACGGTTTTTAGTAATTTGACCTCAGATGACCCCTGTGTGAACCCAGATGACCCCAAAATGTCCATCCAAAAATTTAACTTTAAATGTTGACTGTATCCACCAAGTTTCATGCCCATACGACAGTTTTAAGTTATTTGACCTCAGATGACCCCAAAATGACCTTCCAAGAATTTAACTCTAAATGTTGACTGTACCCACCAAGTTTCATGCCCATACGACAGTTTTAAATTATTTGACCTCAGATGACCCCTGTGTGACCCCGGATGACCCCAAAATGACCGTCCAAGAATTTGACTCTAAATGTTGACTGTACCCACCAAGTTTCATGCCCATACAACAGTTTTAAGTTATTTGACCTCAGATGACCTCTGTGTGACCCCAGATGACCCCAAAATGACCTTCAAAAAATTTGATTCTAAATGTTTACAGTACCCACCAAGGTTAATGCCCATGCGACGGTTTTTGCTAATTTGACCTAAGATGACCCCTAGATGACCTTGGGTGACCTTGACCCACTAACCAAACCTACTGGAATTTGAAGACCGCCAACAACCATCCCTCCACCAAATTGCATCACTGTACACCAAGGTTCATGCCCATACGACGGTTTTTGCTAATTTGACCTCAGATGACCCCTAGATGACCTTGGGTGACCTTGACCCACTAACCAAACCTACTGGAATTTGAAGACCGCCAACGACCATCCCTCCACCAAATTGCATCACTGTACACCAAGGTTCATGCCCATACAACGGTTTTTGCTAATTTGACCTCAGATGACCCCTAGATGACCTTGGGTGACCTTGACCCACTAACCAAACCTACTGGAATTTGAAGACCGCCAACGACCATCCCCCCACCAAATTGCATCACTGTACATCTTACCAGTTACAAGATATTGCACCCGCAAGCTCGGACGGACGGACGGACGGACAGATGGACGGACGGACAGATGGACGGACGGACGGACAACCAGGAAACATAATACCTCCGTGGAGGCATAAAAAAAAAACATGTGTAGCCTTATTTGTTTTACACCTATGGAACAAAGTATAGCGTCACACGTCATTGCGTTCAGTCACAATGGTTAATTATGTAACAAGGCGGTTCTCGAACCACGAGTCTCGCCTGCTTTTGCAACCGCCTGCTTTCGCGATTACTTTCAGTAGAAGTAAATGAATTTTGCAACCGCCTGCTTTCGCGATTACTTTTGATAGAAGTAAATGAACCTGCAACAACCCATGGTGAACCCGAAATGACCTTCCAAAAATTTGGCTCTAAATGTTGCCTGTACCCACAAAGTTTCATGCCAATACGACAGTTTTTACTAATTTGACCTCAGATGACCCCTGGTGATCCCGAAATGATCTCCCAAAAATTTGGCTTTAAATGTTGACTGTACCCACCAAGTTTCATGCCCATACGACAGTTTTTACTAATTTGACCTCAGATGACCCCTGGTGACCCCGAAATGATCTTCCAAAAATGTGGCTTGAAATGTTGACTGTACCCACCAAGTTTCATGCCCATACAACAGTTTTTACTAATTTGACCTCGGATGACCCCTGGTGACCTCGAAATGATCTTCCAAAAATTTGGCTTTAAATGTTGACTGTACCCACCAAGTTTCATGCCCATACAACAGTTATTACTAATTTGACCTCAGATGACCCCTGGTGACCACGAAATGATCTTCCAAAAATTTGGCTTTAATTGTTGACTGTACACACAAAGTTTCATGCCCATACAACAGTTATTACTAATGTGACCTCTGGTGACCTCGAAATGACCTTCCAAAAATTTGGCTTTAAATGTTGACTGTACCCACCAAGTTTCATGCCCATACGACAGTTTTGAATAATTTGACCTCAGATGACCTCTGGTGACCTGGAAATGACCCTCCAAAAATTTGGCTTTAAATGTTGACTGTACCCACTAAGTTTCATGCCCATACGACAATTTTTACTAATTTGACCTCAGATGACCCCTGGTGACCTCAAAATGACCTTCCAAAAATTTGGCTTTAAATGTTGACTGTACCCACCAAGTTTCATGCCCATATGACAGTTTTTACTAATTTGACCTCAGATGACCTCTGGTGACCTCGAAATGACCTTCCAAAATTTGGCTCTAAATGTTGACTGTACCCACCAAGTTTCATGCCCATACGACAGTTTTTACTAATTTGACCTCAGATGACCTCTGGTGACCTCGAAATGACCTTCCAAAAATTTGGCTCTAAATGTTGACTGTACCCACCAAGTTTCATGCCCATACGACAGTTTTGAATAATTTGACCTCAGATGACCTCTGGTGACCTCGAAATGACCCTCCAAAAATTTGGCTTTAAATGTTGACTGTACCCACCAAGTTTCATGCCCATACGACACTATTCACTAATTTGACCTCAGATGACCCCTGGTGACCTCAAAATGACCTTCCAAAAATTTGGCTTTAAATGTTGACTGTACCCACCAAGTTTCATGCCCATATGACAGTTTTTACTAATTTGACCTCAGATGACCTCTGGTGACCTCGAAATGAACTTCCAAAAATTTGGCTTTAAATGTTGACTGTATCCACCAGGTTTCATACCCATACGACAGTTTTTACTAATTTGACCTAAGATGACCCCTGGATGACCTCAGTGACCTTGACCACTAACCCATACAAACTGGTTCTGTCTCGGGTCAAGGTGCACCCACCCACCAAGTTTGAGGAACGTGTGACTCCTAGTCTCCGAGAAAATAGGCGGAAGGCAAACTTTAACCAAAACTTTAACCAAATTTGTCACATACACACACACACACGCACGCACGCACACACATACATACACACATACGGAAAAGTGATCATATAGTCTCCTGCCTTATCAGGCGAGAGGCGAGACAAAAAAGAGACCGTTTTTTAACTGTGTTAAAAGTTGCATCTGAGTCCATAGGAGTCAACTCTCAAACAATACAGCAGGCCAGGTCTATTCATGTGTTTGTTAAAGAAAACCTGACTGCTATGGGCTCAGGTGCAACTTTTAAAACGGCCTCTGTTGTTACATAATTGACCGTTCACCGTTGTGACTGAACGCAATGATGTGTGACCCTAAAAATTGTCCCACAGGGGTAAAACAAATAGGGCTATACATCTTTTTACATTAGAAGTTGGGGTGAACTTGTGCACAGTGTACATGTAGTAAGTGCAGTGACTATGATGGATTTTGATTCTTGCAGACCAAGACAAAATCTAGGCCCTGACTGAAAATGTTGTGTTTCTTGGCAATAAGGCATTTTTTTTATGTAAAAAAGTAAACAATTACTTATTTTACTGGTCAATTTCCATGTTTAACCGCAATTATTTACATCTTGTACAAATGCTTACAAAATCATCGCATAACAAGTACGGTACCTGATAGCACTCTAGTGTTGGTGGGTGCAGTCATATGTGACCGTCCAGGTCGAAACGCTCGTAAAGTCGGCCCCTGGTCAAATTTGTTTTCTTCCGTGTTTAGAAAATATATACCATAAGCTTTACAATGAGATATCATTTGACTTCAAACGATATCCAGAAGCGGAGTTATAACTTATTAAACTTTGCTCCTTCAGTAAAAGGGTACATTATTTTGGCACTACGTTATTTCTTTTTTTCCACATTGCTGGTATTAAATATCAAATGGTCATAACTGGTGGTCACTTCAAATCATCCCCAACTGAACGAGGTTCGGGAATGTCCTCTCATTGTTAATTGTTGGTTAACCCACCACTTGAACAGGATTTAGCCAAAGCAAACAAGGACTTTTAAGCTTTTTACTAATACTATACAAAATACAAGCTTATTATCCTCTTCAACAATAGGATTAAAGATTGGTGTTTGACTGGACTAAAATGAGAAACATGTCGGACAAATATTAGGGACATATGAATACAACCTCTATGCATATTTTGCACTGTAACTCGATATACAATTTGCTGACTTTACGAGCGGTTTGAGATGGATGGTCACATATAGAGAAAACTAGATGGACCGCGGTTCTCGGATGTCGCGGTTTTCGACGCACAGCGTCGACCGTGATGCCTCCACCAAAGGGAGCGATGTGGCACTCAAAAGTTGATACAAAGCAGTTTGTATCAATTTGACCTCAGATGATCTCTGGGTGACCCTGGATGACCCCAAAATGACCTTCCAAATATTTGGCTCTAAATGTTGACTGTACCCACCAAGTTTCATGCACGTATGACAGTTTTTACTAATTTGACCTCAGATGACCCCAATATGACCTCCCAAAAATTTGGCTCTAAATGTTGACTGTACCCACCAAGTTTCATGCCCATCTGCTAGTTTTTACTAATTTGACCTCAGATGACCCCTGGATGACCTCAAAATGACCTTCAAAAATTTCGCTCTAAATGTTGACTGTACCCACCAAGTTTCATGCCCATACAACAGTTTTTACTAATTTGACCTCAGATGACCCCTGGGTGACCCCAAAATGACCTTCCAAAAATTTGGCTCTAAATGTTGATTGTATGTACCAAGTATCATGGCCATACAACAGTTTTTGCTCATTTGACCTCAGATGACCCCTGGGTGACCTCAGGTGACCTTGACCCACTAACCAATACAAACTTGTTCTGCCTGGGGTCAAGATGCACCCACCCACCCACCAAGTTTGAGGAACGTGCGACCCCTAGTCTCTGAGAAAAGAGGTAAATAAGGAAAATGGGCCCCTGACCTCAAATGACCTTTAACCTCAGTATATGACCTTGAACCTCACCCAAAAAAAGTAGCCAGAGTTTTTGACCATGACCCACCTATCCTGAAAATCTGAAGTCAATCCGCCCATGCATGCCCGAGATATAGCTTCCGGACGGAAGCACGGAAGCTCGGAAGGACGGAAGGACGGAAGGACGGAAGCACGGACATTGCAAAAACAGTATGCCTCGCGGTGGAGGCATAAAAACTTGTGGGAATTGAGGACTGTGGATACTGTAATAAACTATTCTTTCCGTTCCATAGAAAACAATAGTGACGACAATTTGTGCTATTCCAGTTGAAATCCATACACCACCTATGGAAGACATGATCCTTCCACACAGGGAGTGTGAATTTCAAATGGGGTTTCCAAAATGGGCGATTCCATTTGAAATTAGTACCTCTGCATGGGTCATGTCTTCCACAGGGTTTGTATGGATTTTAACTAGAAGAGCCCATTTGAGAGCGAGGTACACATAATTTCTTTGAGCTATATAATAGTTATATAACATTGTTCTTTATTGAGTGCCCTTTTGTGCCCAGGGTATACATCATACATGTAATTTAGTCAACTGTTATATGGTACGGTAGTGCACCCTGGCCCTTTGCATACATTTGGTGATTTATTGTGTGGAAAAAAACTGTATTATCCAAAACTTTTTGGGTATTTTAATGCCTGAATCAAATATGACCAACTACTTAAATGCATTTCCCATTTGTACAGTAAAACAACTTTCATATACCGGTACTTAAATTTAAATAATTAGAAAATTGCCCATTTCGTTCTTGAAATTGAGAGTCTGTTACCCTCCCAGCATTTAAGAATGCCGGTACTCATTTATACACCTGGGTGGAGAGGAGTTATCGAGGTAAAGTGCCTTAATCAAGGGCATAATATGAAGGTGTCGCCAGGGACTCAAACCCGCATCCGTCTGATTATAAAAGATTCTGATTATAAAAGATTATGAGTCAGAACCCGTTCCGCTCAGCCACAATGCTCATCATAAGGTATTTACTACTGTCATATATAAACTTTTATGTTTGACTCATTGGAATGGATTAAAAAACAAGGTGTGATTTTTTAAATTGTTTCAAAGTCAAGAATGGAGCGGTTAATTGTGAAAACTCAAAACTTAGATGTTTGTTTCAGACATTAAAATACCCACAAATGAAAGTTTCTGATGGTGGATAATGGATATGCATACATAGTCTTATATAACTATAAACTAGATTAGATGAATCTTTTAACTTCAACACTACTAAATTTGATTGCTTACCAAGCGCTTTCACAGTACCAACTGCATTCTCATGTTGCCAAGCCATAAATCAAGCCATAACATCCGGCTGAGAATGTAGTTGGTACTGTGACAGCGCTCCCGGTAAGAGATCAAATTTAGTAGTGTTGAAGTTAAAAAATTCTTCTCACAAATCATCTTTTAAACTGTGTTTTGAACATGCTATTATCACACTTAGTAGCCAGGCTTTGATAGCGTGCATTCCATATTCATCTTTACTTGCTTGGATTTACAAATTGGCATAAATACACATATTGGCATAATCACATGACCTGATCACATGATCTTGCCGCAGCAAGATGTATCTGGATTGTTGCTAGGTTTCTTGTTCAAGTTGATAGTTTGTTCAGTGCTATTGTAACTACAAGTGCCTCTACTATCCTGCGCTCTATCCAATGCTATCACACTTTGAACAACCGCCATGAAAGCCTCGTTGACTCGGACAGCCGTTTTTGCACTTGTTTCATAATACGGCACCGCACCATTTGCAAGACACCATTCCTTTGCATCTTCGTCTGACACTTGCCTCGCATCATCATCCACATCCACCTTATTACCTAACACAACAAATGGAAAGTTGTCAGGGTCTGTTACATCTGCGTAATACAGAAATTCTTTTTTCCACATTGATAAGTTTCTAAAACTTTGCATGTCATCAACAGCGTATGTCAGCATGCAGCAATCTGAGCCTCGATAAAACGGAGTGCGTAGACTTTTGAATCGTTCTTGGCCTGCCGTGTCCCATATCTGCATTGTGTATGTTTCGCCATCAACGACGATGTCTTTGTTCAAGAATTCAACGCCTATAGTATGGAACGACTGACTGTCAAATTTGTTACTAATAAAGCGGTTCATGAGGGAGCTTTTCCCCACACCTCCATCACCAAGGATCACAACTTTAAGGAGTGCAGTTCTGTTTGATGACATTTTGCTGTGCACAATAGGTGTTATTTATCTAATCAAACAAGAATAACCAGTCATGAAGAGTCAACAGCTTTTTATTATGAGAAGGCTGCCAAGCTTGATGATATATCCTACATCATAGTCATGGTCTATACATCCAATGTGCTACCACCAGCTGACCACTGTAAAAGAATGAAAAAAGTAAAAGCTAAGTCAATGTACTGTAACCATTAGTTATTCATTTTGGTTCTTTGAACCATTTGGCTATTCCAGTTGAAATTCATATACTGGTACCCCTTATGGAAAACATGACCTTAATCTCCCACAGTGGTTGTGAATGATTTCATATGGAGTCACCCATTTAGGTATATAACCATTTGAAATTCACACTCCTCCCTGTGAAGAAGATTAAGGGCATGTCTTCCATAGGGGTGTATAGTTTCAACTGGAATAGCCCAAATGAATGAATGACTATATTTAAAATATACACCCCCTGTGTGGAAGATTAAGGGCATGTTTTCCATACGGTGTTTATAGTTTCAACTGGAATAGCCCAAATGAATGGGGGACTATATTTGAAATATACACACCCTGAGTGGAAGATTAAGGGCATGTCTTCCATACGGGGTTTATAGTTTCAACTGGAGCAGCCCAAATGAATGGGTGACTATATTTGAAATATACACACCCTGAGTGGAAGATTAAGGGCATGTCTTCCATTGGGGCATATAGATTTCACGGACAATGCAAATTAAATACTGTAAAAGTAGAAATTTTCGCGAGGTTTTTATTTTCGCGAATGGACATAAAATCGCTGAAAATAAAACCTCGCGAAAATAAACTTTTGCATTAGGTTTCTATTGTATCAATATCAAAACCGCGAAATTTAATTCTCGTGCAATTGACAAAATCTTCAAAATCGCGAAAACATTGACTTTTACAGTACCCCCTATTTTGCCAATTTCGTGGTTCTTGCTACATGTACTGGTAAAAAAATAACCATTTTTGAGCAACGAGTTCTTCGTACCGACGTCTAAGTATGTATGTAAATGCACATTAAACACATAAAACACATACACAGCACCTGTTGGAACTCAATTATTGGAACTGGGTCTTGGCAAAAATATTTTAGTTTAGTTTATACTGTTGCCTGCATTTATTTTGCTGCCCATCACTCTCTGGGACTGTGGGACACCATTAGTGCACCATCAATCGACAAATTCACTTGCGGTAATAGTAATTAAAAAACGTTGGGTGAAATGGTCAATCCACAAAGGGTACGGAGAGAGCAATTTTGCTGAAAAATTGCAGTTTATATCTATGTGTGTGGATGTGAAAATTTGTTTCATTTTTGGAATATCTACACTACAGATTCTCTACCAACATTTTTTTTCCAAGAGGACTAAAAATATAGTTTTGGGTCGGGCATTCAATCGATTGGTCACGGCAGCCATTGTTGTATCGCAGTTTTGTCAATAGGTGGCGCACTAACACATGTCCCAGATGGGTGTTTCCTTGTAAGTAAATTACCCAGCACTAAATTGAGGCTGGTCTCACAACTAAGAAGGCAGGCATTTTAGGTCAGGGTTTTTGGGTACCCTAGACCGAGATTTTTCGCTACCCGGGTAAGAGAGTCAGCATCGGGTTACCCGAAATTGAAGGGTTTTTTTTTGCTTTTGGAGTGTCTAGACTGGAGAGTATGTTAATTGCTATCATTTTTCGGTCGGTCAATTTTTTGCAACGGGGGTTATTTATTCTGTTAATGTTGAAATTTTGATGAAAATTATTTTGATGATGTATCTTTTGAAAAAAAATGCCTATTTTGAACAGTCGCAAATCTCAGCAATTGCAATTTCAGCAACATTTTTGATACGATCGCCCATCGTGATCACTGTGTTTACTTCTGAAGTTGAACTTCCATTGCTTTACGAACACGGTGTCGGTGTCATGCTTCAGTCAATCAGACTAGATTTCGAATGCAAACGGTCCTAGCCTCGAATGTGAAGCTTACCGGTAAGCAAATTCGTGGCTAGACTTCTCGAGCAAATTCAGGCATGTAGAACTATAGTCAACTAAAAGTAGGTATGCTAGGTGAATTCAAATTTGCCATCAAACTGCATCATTTTACATATCAAATTAAAGCCCTTGAGTAAAGAAAGAAAGTAAAAGAAATATATTTGGGTTAAGTGAAGTATAGAAAACATATTTATGTAGGTATCCCAGGCAAACCTTAGTTAACACATTTGCTAGTCAGCCAAATTCGCCGACAATGTCAATGCATATTTACATAGAAATTTAAAACAACTGGTCAAGAAGGAAACCTACATAAATACGCTTTTCTATACTTCACTTGACCCAAATATATGATTTTTATGGTGATAAGACAATCGCACATGGAATTTTAGAGGGATTTTGATAGCAGTTCCATTAAAAAAGCTGCTATCATAATGAGACTAAGATCTAGAAATACCACCGAAATGTCGTTTTGGGGAATTTTGATAGCTGAATCTTTTTGATGAAAGTCAATCTTTGACAAGATGTAACTTTGGTACGGAAAGTGCTATGAAAAAAAGATTTTCAGTTTTGGCTTTGTTTACTCAAGAGCAGGGTTCGATTAAGAAAATAAAATTTACATGCACAACTCTGACTTTTCCCTCAAAATGGGCTGAATAACACAAAATTTTGCATGCACAGGCAAAATTCTACATGCACAGAGCCAAAGTTACATGCATTTGTGCATGTAAAACCCCTCTAAATCAAACCCTGCTCAAGAGCTTTAATTTGATATATAAAATGATGCAGATTGATGGCAAATTTGAATTCACCTAGCATACCTAATTTATGTAGGTTTCCTTCACCGACCTGTTCTCGAAAAAAATTCAAATTTCTATGTAAATATGCATTGTGTTTGGGCCCCGGTCTAGGCGAATTTTGCTCGAGAAGTCTAGCCAAGAATTTGCTCACCGATAGCTTCACATTCTAGGCTAGAGACCATTGCATTCAAAATCTAGTCGGATTCGCTGAAGCATGACACCGTGTAAAGCAATGGAAATTAAGAAGTAAACACAGCCGATCACAACAGGCGATTGCAGCAAAAATGTTGCTAAAATTACACTTCAGCAAAATTTTAGACTGTCGAAAATAGGCAAATCTTGCTCAAAAGATACAGTTGACTCATCGAAATAATTTTCATCCAATTCGCAAAAAATTACACCGCTGGCCGACCGAAAAACGATACCAACGCACTCTAGCATCGAATGCGTAACTATCGTGTGCAAATTCGAAGCTAGAGTTCTCGAGTAAGGCGAATTTTGCTGACTAGCAAATGTGTTAACTAAGGTTTGCCTGGGAAACCTACGGTACTAGTAGAACTTAGAAGTACATAATTATGTCATGACTGACGAGCTGAGTGTCGAGTGAGCTGTGAGTTACGTCCTGCCAGCAAGACTTCAGTCTTTATCATAAACATAATGACATCTACGGACCTGATGATAATCAGATAATGTCATATTAAGATTATTATATCACTCATACATAAATTCTAGACAGTTCATTGGTTGATTACCATTTATCATTTTTACTATCACCCTCTCCGTGTGATAGTCTTTACCATCATGTGCTATGCAGAGTGCGCCTGCGCCAAGCCGTGCGCTGACTCTTGGACTCGCCGATTTAGTTATGGGGTGGGCCCCAAAATGTGAAGTATATCACAGCAAAACATGGTGTTATGTTGATGAAAAAATGTATTTCCTACCTTAAATAGTATTTTAGTAATAGAATTTATGCATGAGTGATATAAAACAAATATTAACTGTCTTAAATTAGGTGTAATGGTCTAAATATAATCATTGCCACTCGGTGAAAGATGTATTGTTCCATTCCACTCATTGCCCGCTCGTGGAATGGAACAATCCATCTTTCACCTCGTGATTATATTTCACCATCACACTCATAGACAGTTAATATTTGTATACTGTTAGTTACTGGAACTAGCTGTGTCTGAGACTGAGTAAGCTTAAACATTTTGGCATAACATGTTATGTATTATTAAAAAATCGATACTGCACTAGTACCTGTACGTCGTACACGCTACAGATGTATTCATTTTTTTGCAGCTAACAATTATTAAATACTTTTTTTATAAATCATAACTTACAATTTGACAAAAGCTGTATAATAAAACGTTCACAAATACGGTGCTGGGAGTTTCCTTGACATGTTTGCGAAGGGTAATCCATGTATTCCAGCCGTTCAAGGTACCTATGAATAATTAAGCAGATGACGTATTTACCAACTCTGAGGACGTAGTGTTTCGTCTGTTTTGACGAATACAACTATGTTTGAATGTCAATCCAAAGATAATATTCAATTTATTATTTATTATTACTACTGCTCTTATCATTCATTATTATTATTATTAGTTTTATTATTATTTTTATTATTATTGTTATTGTTATTATTATTATCATTAGGCCCTATTATTATTATTAGGCCTATTATTATTATTATTATTATTATTAGGCCTATTATTATTATTATTATTATTAGGCCTATTATTATTATTATTACTATTATCATTATTATTATTACATCATTATTATTATAAAAAAGCATTTAAATATCTTCTATCAGGGCAGCCAGCATCCCACATGGGGGGTAGTTAAAAGGGCAGGGGTTTTGTCACTGAACTCAATCAGTTAATTAACCTAATCAGTTTATTAATCTAATCAACTAATCAATCAATATCTACGATATCCATGAATGCTGACGTTGCTGATGATGATGCTGCTGACGATGCTGATGCTTATGATGATGCTGATGATGATGCTGTTGACGATGCTGATGCTGCTGATGATGATGCTACTGATGATGCTGCTGCTGATGATGATGCTGATGATGCTGCTGCTGATGATGATGTTGATGCTGCTGCTGATAATGATGTTGATACTGATGATGCTGCTGACGATGCAGATGCTGATGATGATGCTGATGATGTTAATTGATGTTGATGATGCGACTGATGATGCTGCTGATGATGATGCTGCTGCTGATGATGCTGCTGATGATGCTGCTGCTGATGATGCTGATACTGATGATGCTGCTGCTGCTGATGATGATGATGATGATGATGATGATGATGATGATGATGATGATGATGATGCTGATGATGATGTTGCTGCTGATGATGATGCTGCATACTGATGATGCTGCTGATGATGCTGCTGCTGACGATGCAGATGCTGATTGTGCTGCTGATGATGATGCTGATGTAGATGATGCGACTGATGATGATGCTGCTGCTGATGCTGCTGCTGATGATGATGCTGGTAGGGCCTACTGCTCATAATGCTGCTGCTGACGATACTGCTGCTGATGATGTTGATGCTGCTGCTGATGATGGTGATACTGCTGCTGCTGCTGATGATGCTGC
Organism: Amphiura filiformis; assembly: GCF_039555335.1. Taxonomy (NCBI): domain Eukaryota; kingdom Metazoa; phylum Echinodermata; class Ophiuroidea; order Amphilepidida; family Amphiuridae; genus Amphiura; species Amphiura filiformis. Next base: position 14,158,864 of record NC_092636.1, read on the forward strand.
TGCTGATGCTGATGATGTTGATGTTGATGCTGCTGATGATGCTGCAGATGTTATTGGCGATGCTGAAGCTGCTGATGATGATGCTGCTGCTGATGATGATGATGATGCTGCTGATGATGCTGATGATGTTGATGATGATGCTGATGATGCTGCAGATGCTATTGGCGATGCTGCTGCTGATGATGATGATGCTGCTGATGATAATGTTGCTGCTGCTGCTGATGCTGCTACTGATGATGATGCTGATGATGATGCTGACGATGCTGATACTGATGATGCTGCTGCTGATGATGATGATGCAGGTGTTGATGATGCTGATGATGATGATGATGATGATGTTGATGATGCTGCTGATGATGACTGATGATGCTGATGTTGCTGCTGATGATGCTCTTGCTGATGATGCTGATACTAACGATGCTGCTGCTGACGGTGCTGCTGCTGATGTTGATGCTGCTGATGATGCTGATAGGGCCTACTGATGACGCTGATGATTCTGCTGCTGCTGACGATGTAGATGCTGATGATGATGCTGATGATGATGATGCTGCTGACGATGCGGATGCTGCTGCTGCTGATGATGATGTTGATGATGATGTTGATGATGCTGCTGATGATGACAATGATGCCTCGGATGATGACTTGCATGATGATGATGCATGATGGCCGTAGCATGATGACATGTAAGATCAGTAGCTGTATCATCACCATCATCATCAGCAGCAGCAGGATCATCATCAGCAGCATCATCAGCATCAGCATCATCAGTATCAACATCATTATCAGCAGCAGCATCAACATCATCATCAGCAGCATCATCATCATCATCAGCATTAGCATTGTCAGCAGTATCATCATCATCATCAGCATCATCAGTAGCATCATCATCAGCAGCATCATCATCGTCAACAGCATCATCAGCAGCAGCATTATCAGCAGCATCATAAGCATCAGCATCGTCAGCAGCATCATCAACAGCATCACCATCAGTATCAGCAGCAACATCATCAGCAGCAGCATCAGCAGCATCAGTCATCATCAGCATCATCAACATAATCATCAACATAATCATCAACATCATCATCAGCATCATCAACATCTGCATCATCAGCAGCAGCATCAGCAGCAGCAACATTATCATCAGTAGCATCATCATCATCAGCAGCAGCAGCATCGCCTATAGCATCTGCAGCATCATCATCAGCAGCATCATCATCAGCAGCATCATCATCAACATCATCATCAGCATCATCATCAGCAGCAGCATCTGCATCGTCAGCAGCAGCATCAGCATCATCAGCAGCAGTAGCATCAACATCATCAGCAGCAGCATCATCGTCAGCAACATTATGAGCAGCATCATCAGTATCAGCATCATCAACAGCAGCATCATCAGCAGCATCATCTGCAGCAGCATCATCATCAGTCGCATCATCAACATCAGCAGCAGCAGCATCATCAGCATCTGCATCGTCAGCAGCAGCAGCATCAGTATCAGCAGCATTATCAGCAGCAGCATCAACATCATCAGCAGCAGCATCATCAGCAGCAGCATCGTCAGCAGCAGCATCATCAGCAGCATCAGTATCAGCATCATCATCAGCAGCAGCAGCAGCAGCAGCATCACAGTCAGTCGCATCATCAACATCATCAGCAGCAGCAACATCAGCAGCATCATTACTATCAACATCATTATCAGCAGCAGCATGAACATCACAATCAGCAGTATCAGCAGCAGCATCATCAGCATCATCATCAGTAGCGTCATCATCAGCAGCATCATGCATCGTCAACAGCATCAGCAGCAGCATCATAAGCATCAGCATCGTCAGCAGCATCATCATCAGCAACGTCAGCATTCATGGATATCGTAGATATTGATTGATTACTGATTGAGTTCAGTGACAAAACCCCTGCCCCTTTTAACTACACCCCCCCCCATGTGGGATGCTGGCTGCCCTGATAGACGATATTTAAATGCTGTTTTTATAATAATAATGATGTAAATAATAATAATGATAATAGTAGGCCTAATAATAATAGGCCTAATAATCTATACTATTAAAGAGGAACTTGCCGATAATCGATACTTTGAAGAGGAACTGATCGATTCATCGGTATCATCTCGGAGATTATAGATAAATTATAAATTAATAAATAGATAAATAAATAAGTTCTAGCATTTCCAGATGAATGGTAAATGCATAGATAGATAGATAAATTAATAAATACAAATAATTATTTGGATTTATTCGGTAGATCAACCAATGGTGGCCCGCTTATTTACGGTCCGTTGCTGCGTTGCTATACGCGGATTACGCACAGGTCGTGGCAACTTCCCGACGCGCTATAATGGTAACAAAACTTCCAGTTTCATCTAAGACGGAAAATATCACATCTCTTAGACGGAACTAACAAATTAATGGCTGAGACAAAGGTGGTTTTAAGTTACGTATTTTGAAAATAAATGGTCCAAGTGATCTAATAATTTTAAAAGTGATATTAGTTTATCCGTTCGTGGTGACTTTCGACGGAGAGTGGGCATTATGCGGCATGGTAACCGCAACGGCTATAATAATAAATCAACTGCATTCGTTTATGCAAATTATGACTTTCGAAAACTTCTTTTGTGATGACTTTCCGAAGATTTTAAATTCAAGGTAGGCCTAGGCATATATACGGTATTGGAAAGTAATTTGAGTTTATTCGTTTGTCATGTTGTGATGAATTTCGATGGGGAGTGTGGGACATTATTAGCAGATTATAGCATGGTATAAAACCGCAACCGCTAAATATCCGTGGCGTAGATTTCTTTTTGACATTGGGGGATGGATGAAAACATTTCTTGAAGTAGGCATATTAATAGTGAATCCGGCATCTTTTGGCAACATTAACAATGGCGTAGATTTCTCTTGGCATGGCATGGGGGATGGGTCCGTTTAAATCAATTTCATGCAATAGGCCGTGAAGCCAGCATCTTGGCGACAGAATAATTTATGGCAAGCTAATTAGGCCTACTGGGAAATTCGCACGAAGGCCGCAAAAATTGGCACTTTTAGTTTGGCCAAAAATGAGGTTAATTTTGTCAGAAACCCACATCTATTATACATGTGTGAACTTGGGGTGATTGTACGGACCATTGACCTTATCAAAACATTGGGGGGGGGGGGGTTATACCCACCCCAACACCGGAATTTACGCTATGTAACTCAACCTTCTTGAAACCCAATGTTGCTATTATAGGCCTACTTGATGAAACAGAAACACATATAAAAAAAGAACGAACGAAAGAAATAAAGGAACCCACATACATGCGTCAACATGGAGGTGATTCAGTAGATCATGCCCCTTATCGAAATATTGAGGAATTTATTACTCATCCCGGATTTATGCCTATGTAAAGAAAGAAGAAGGAAGGAAGGAAAAAAGGAAGGAAAGAGGGAAGGAAAGAGGGAAAGAAAGAGGGAAAGAAAGAAAGAAAGAAAGAAAGAAAGAAAGAAAGAAAGAAAGAAAGAAAGAAAGAAAGAAAAAGAAACAACGGGAAAGCAAGAAAGAGAAAGGGAGAGAGAAACGAAAACAAAGAAGAAATAGACAGACAGAAAGAAAGAAAGAAAGAAAGAAAGAAGAGAGAGAGAGAGAGAGAAAGAAAGTGAACAAGCAAGAAAGAGAAATGGAACGCAGGAAAGAGAGAAACTGAAAGAAAAAAGGGAAAGACAAAGAAAAAATAAGTAAAAAAGGGAAGGAAAGAGGGAAAGAAAGAAAGAAAGAAAGAAAGAAAGAAAGAAAGAAAGAAAGAAAGAAAGAGGAAAGAAAGAAAGAAAGATAGAAAGAAAGGGAAAGAAAGAAAGAAAGAAAGGGAAAGAAAGAAAGAAAGAAAGAAAGAAAGAAAGAAAGAAAGAAAGGGAAAGCAAGAAAGAAAGTGAGGGAAAGCAAGAAAGAAAGGGAGGGAAAGCAAGAAAGAAAGGGAGGGAAAGCAAGAAAGAAAGAACGGGAAAGCAAGAAAGAAAGAACGGGAAAGTAAGAAAGAAAGAACGTCGTTTGCAAAGTAGAGGCAACAAATGGTAGGCCTACCACATCACTAACCGCGTAATAATTGAGCTGTTAAAAGCGATACCAATTGACATGATTACCATTTCCATCGTTTATACTAACCGATCCCGTTTACTAACCGCTCCCATTTACTCATCTAGCGGGGGCCCGCTAGTAATAATAATAATAACACTAGGCATAATAATAATAATAATAATAATAATAATAATAATAATAATAAAATAAATAATAAATTGAATAGGCCTATTATCTTTGGATCGACATTCAAACCCCGGATTCAAACATATAATAGTTGTATTCGTCAAAACAGACGAAACACTACGTCCTCAGAGTTGGTAAATACGTCATCTGCTTAATTATTCATAGGTACCTTGAACGGCTGGAATACATGGATTACCTTTGCGAAGATCATCTGACTTAGTCACTGATATGACATGAGGCTGACATCCTTTTCGGTCTCAGTAGCATGGTATAGCAAGCCTATCGTGTCATAATGTGCATCTAGTTACTAGCTACACGTGTCTGTATTTTTAATAGTGGGCATTCTGTAGTTTTTGTGTTTTTAGAAGTGGGGGAAGCGAGGGAAGCCTATAGAATTAAATATGCGTGACCAATTTTTTTTTAAAGACCCTGTCCTTGGTATCAGTGACATCACTAGGATTTTTTTTGGGAGGGTAGCCCTATGGGGGTCATAGTGAATTGGGGTAATTTTTGCACAAGATTGCCGCAAAAAGTTGACATTATTCTGGGTTTTTAAGGCTAAAAGTGTGGGGAAAACTGGGGGTGAAATATCATATCAATTTGTAAGCGCTCTTTAGCAAAGTCATAGTTCATTGAATTTACAACCGTATGACAAAACAGGCGAAAATAGTAACTTTTTGCACAACACAAGATTTGCAATTTAAAGAGAATTGGCCATTGCTCATTCTAGTGATGCTAGTGTATGGACAATAATAAGTGTGCTTTTTCATTTAATTAAGGGGAAACCTCTCATTTTGTGCATTTGGGTAAAACAAACAATAATACCCTATCATGCAAAATGTTATCACTTCGGTTTAGAAGGCGCTACCGGACTTTTTGCATGTGAAGTCAAAGGGGTTTTAAGGCGAAATTTTTATCCTCTGCTGTTTTGCCAATAAAAAAAATTGACTGCCTCAAGGCTCTCATAATAGGCCTACACTAAGCCAAAAAAGAAACTTATAATTTTTCACAAGGTCATATCTTAAAATCCTCTCCATAAAAATGAACAAAAATTGCACACAGGATTACTTCAATAGGGCCTACTCTACTCACTGGTCAGTAACCAAACAGTTGTCCAACTGACACAACAGCAAAATGCACTGACATGCAACACCTTCCTGGACCACATTCACAGCGCAACATATTTCTTTGGCTGGGTTCCAATTATTCGCCTGTAGCCTACATGAACACAAATTACACACAGGATTACTTCAATACTCTACTCTAAACACATGTCAGTAACCAAGCAGTTGTCCAACTGACACAACAGTAAAATGCACTGACACGGAACAGCTTCCGGGATCACATTCACAGGCGAATAATTGGATCTCAGCCAAAGAAATCTGTTGCGCTGTGAATGTGGTCCAGGAAGGTGTTGCATGTCAGTGCATTTTTGTTGTGTCAGTTGCACAACTGCATAGTTAGTGACATGTGTTTAGAGTAGAGTATTGAGGCAATCCTGTGTGTAATTTTGGTTAATTTTGATAGACAGGATTTAAAGATATGGCCTTGTAAAAAATTTTAAGTTTCTTTTTTGGCTTAGTGTATGTTGGGGATGTTACTTATCTCTTCAAAATTATTGTTATTAAAAATACAAAAAAACTCAAAATCCTTGCCATTTGAAAGTAGTTGTGTCCAGTGGCGGTACCATGTGGGGGAGGGGAAAGGAGGGGTAAGAACTCTTGGCATACGAATTTGTCGTGTTCACTCAAGCTTCGTTTTCAGCGCGACTTATTTTCGGGTCAGAAAAGGCTTGAAAAACCTTGAAAAATTGCCGATTTCGCACGGTTTTTAGTCCGTTCTTTTGAATGGAAAGGTCTTTTTTCATGGACGAAAAGGGTTTGTTGAAGCTTATTTTGTCACCGATCTTGTAGTATAAAATTTATATTTATATCTTGTAAAAATCCGCCGTCATTTAATTTTTTCTGTTCCCAAGTTTCGCCAAATTTCCTGTGGCGTGATCATTTTTAGTCCATGGTGACCGGCCTCCTCTGTGTATAAATACTCCGGCGTGTATTATTTATTTTGGACAAAAGGTCAATCACTTTACTAACAGCTTGACCAATTTGGCTTTACTAACAATCTTAGGAATATGCTCATATAAAATTCTTTCTGATTGGTTCAAATAAAGCACCGTCGAATTGTAAATCTCAAAATATTAACCAATACGAAGCGGCGTAATATCAGCAATTTTCATAGCGTTTGCATGGGTGCTCAAATTGCTTACAAACTCGGCCACGGGACTCAGCTTCCTCCGATCAGAATAACCTTGCTAATGTACATATATACACAATATTATATGTACAGAAAACTGAAAATGTGTATGTTTTTACTGTTGTTTTAAAATGTCATAAAAATAAATTATTGGGGGGCTATGGTGACAAAAAAACAAAAAAGCATGTTCCATAATTTTTAACTGTTTTCCGATCCAGTAACGCTGTGTGTGCGGAATTTCGTATCGAACAATAGAAATGTTGTTTGCATTGCTTTGTGTGTATTGAACAGTAGATGGTGGTCAGAGAAAATCGATAAATGCCCAGTGAATTTACTATACATTTTCACTGAACAAAATTACATTGGAGAAATTCATATGCACCCCCCTGAAATTCGCTTTGCCCCCTCAATGCCTGGCGCCACCACTGGTTGTGTCCCAGCAAATACATTATTCGCAAAAGGTTAGAAAAGATTCCCAGAAACGTTTAAATGTCGGGTTCTTTGAATCACATCACCATTACATCGGCATGCACCTCATACACTGATCAAAGTGCAGAGCATCGTGTGACCCTGTGTGTACTATTTTTTATGCAACTAATCAGGTAGAGCATGTGTGTCTGAGGGGTGTAGGGGTGTAAGGATTTCAACTGGAACAGCCCATTATACATAATGAAACAACACTACAGATGGACATTATTGTCATATTTTGAATAATATTTTTTATTACAAGCTATAATCACACAGCACATGATATATTGCATACTAGAGATTTGTAAAATTTACAAAAAGAGGCTTTGGTGCAAGAAGGGCATATCTGCAATAGCTGCCATATAGATCATTTGACCATTTCTGCATTCTATATAATACACATATGACACCTGGCAGCTATGCAGATTGGCCCTTTTTGCTCTAACTCCCCCGACTCTCCCCCCTCCCAGATAACTCCCGATATCATGATTTTGCATTCTTGGACAGTACAAAAATAAGTTTTTATCATAAATATACAAAACTTGTTGCCAGTTGCCACACACAATATGTCAATATAGATAATACCTGTAATCATTTCATGCATACTTGATAGCAGGCACATAGCCAGGATTTTTGCAGGGGTGCGCGTGCACCGGTGGGGGAGGGGGCTAACATCCACAAAGTGGACTAACTGGACTTCCCCCCCCCCCCCAAATAAAAAAAAAATTGGAACTTTTGGTGCTATTTTTGTAACAGTTGACGTACATACGCATGGAAATTGATAATTTTTCGGTGTAACTTAGGGCTTCTTGGGTGCATTTTTACCCTGAAACTGGACCGTTTCGTCAATTGGAGGAGGGGCATCAGACTCCTGCAACCCCTGCCTGCTTGATAGATATGTAAATGGTAGACATACAGAAAACCATATACACTCTAAATTAAACTGATGCCTGGTTTTTGAACACCTGATGGGTTCTGAACACAAATTTCTATTTTCCTCAAAGCGGGGACAGGACAGAGGGTACAGCTGCTCCCCTCGTCTTCTCGATACGCTACTACCAGGGTGTCATGAAAAAGACTTGGTCATGCATGTGCAGATTAAGCCAAAAATTTTGTTGTTGCCCTTACCCGACTGACCCGATAATATTTTAACTAAAAATGTATGCTTACTGTAAGCCTTATTAGACCAGTGAAGTATTTTGCTGAAATATGGGGGGGGGGGGGGCATTTGATATTGTGTCCCCTATCCATCCCAAAATGGGGGGGCATGTCACTCTGTCCCCCCTGTTACTAGCCACTTTTAGCAAATGTTTTTAAATACGTTTTGTGTTCGCTGGGATAATTATCTGAGTAATCAATCAAAATAGATCTTTTATAGCTCTTAGCAATTTTAAGTTGAATACCTTTCAAGCTTTCTGTCCATTCTTACCATCTGATTGGCTCAATATATGATATGAGCCTAGGCCTATAGGTAGTGAAAATGTAGTTAGGAATCCTAACAGGATTTTTTTATGAACCAAATTAACTCAAGTTCCAAAAATTCCAAAAATTAACTCAAGTTCCAAAAATTCAAAATTCAGAAAAATTCAGAATTGTACACTATCATGACCAATGACCATCTTTGGAATCGGTATGAAAATGCATTAAAATGAGTGCAAACAAGCCCAGTATTGGTTCAGTGGTTTTGTGAAGCCCATGACCGCACGCTAAATATTAAATACTATATTGTTACCAGTAACATATATGTGCCAGGCAGTTCCATCTGCTTTATCAATCAAATTTCAGTTTACTAGTATAAAGTCTTACATAGCAAATAGTTTACTAGTATAAATTTTTACATAAAAATATTTTACTAGTATAAATTTTTACATAACAAATAGTTTACTAGTATGAATTCTTACATAACAAATGTACTCAATATAAATTACACTTAAAAGTTACAATGAAAGACATTTTAATATTTGTTCTATCCAATGGAAAACCTATCAGGATTCCCATAATGCACTTTGCTTATGGCCTGTCTCAAACCTCTCTGTGCCTTGCTTATCAATTGAGTACTTTTGCCCAGGACTTCTGTGTCTCCAACAAGTTGAATAGGCTTTTCAACAGTTTTATAGTCACTCTATTAATTGAAAACCCAACCAATCTTGGGTGTCCCGCCACTCCTCTGTCCCAATGGCCCAGTAAATTTTGACAATAAGCTGTTAAATCTTAACATCCCCATGGTTCAAGTAAAAACTCAGATTTCCCCTCAATACCCCTGAAAATTCTCCCCTTAAAACTCCCCCTGGTATAAATATTGAATAGTCCCTTAGGCCTATACGGGATTTTCTAGTTGAAACCCATATAGGCCTACCCCCTATGGAAGACATAACCTTTATCTCTCACACAGGGGGTGTAAATTTCAAATGGAGTCACCCATTCAGGTAACCCCATTTGAAATTCACAATCCCTGTGTGGAAGATTAAAGTCATGCCTTCGATAGGAGGCGTATGGATTTCAAAATAGCCCAATGCATGTGTGTGTGGAACAGATGCCTCAACTTCACTGACTGCACTTGGCCAAGGAAAAACAATTGTTTGGTTGTCCTCCACAAATTCTCTGGGGTAGGACCAGTTGAGCAAAAAACACTTCTTTTTCTTTAAATTTTCATAGTCAAACTTGCTTGGTTCATGTTTTAAATTAATTAAAAAGTATGAACTGACTAAAAAATGTTGAGAGAGAAAAAACTTTTTCTGGAATTTCACAAATTGGGATATGTTTTTAAGAATAAAAAACACCTTTTTAAAAATTTGGGGGACATCCAAACAATTTTTTTCTAAGTGGCCTATCCGCTAAAAGTTTGATCTTAGTTGACTCTATATCGAGATACGGTGAAGAAAAGCCTAACTGCAATAGCTGCCCTGTAGATAATTTGACCATTTCTGCAGTCTATATTGTACACTTATGACACCTGGCAGCTATTGTAGATAGGCCTTTCTTGCTTCTAAACCTCTGATATGATGGTGGTAAATACTAAAAGGAGGAAAATCCAAACGGATCGTCTGATTTGTTCCGGTGGCGTGAAGGCGGGGTCATGGGTGGTGTGTCATCAAGGTCAAAACACTTCAAGGTCTGGTACGCATTGGGACCTCCTTTATCTAGCACAGCAGGTTTCAGCTGCTCATGACGTAATCTGAAACAAACAAATAAACATCAAATGTAATGTTAGGATTCAATGGGCTATTCCATTTGGAATCAACACTCCCCCTGTGGATGATTTAACTAAAGTCTTCCACAGAGGGAGTATGTGTAAGCATTGGGACAGCAGGTTTCAGCTGCTCATGACGTAATCTGAAACAAACAAACACACATCAAATGTAATATTAGGATTCAATGGGCTATTCCATTTGAATCAACACTCCCCTGTGGATGATTTAACTAAAGTCTTCCACAGAGGGAGTATGTAAGCATTGGGACAGCAGGTTTCAGCTGCTCATGACGTAATCTGAAACAAACAAACACACATCAAATGTAATATTAGGATTCAATGGGCTATTCCATTTAAAATCCACTCTCCCCCTGTGGAAGAATTAACTAAAGTCTTCCACAGAGGGAGTATGTGTAAGCATTGGGACAGCAGGTTTCAGCTGCTCATGACGTAATCTGAAACAAACAAACACACATCAAATGTAATATTAGGATTCAATGGGCTATTCCATTTAAAATCCACTCTCCCCCTGTGGAAGAATTAACTAAAGTCTTCTACAGAGGGAGTATGTGTAAGCATTGGGACTCCTTTATCCAGAACAGCATTTTTATCTGCTTGTGTATTTTTAACATGTTATTTTGCAGTGTTTGGGGAAACATTTTACCCACAAAAGCTATTCCTACAAATGAAATACACTGCAAAAATGGTATTTTATAGCATTTCAACACTTTTCTAATCATATTCTTGCCTTCACTTTATAAACATTGCCCCCATGCAAGTGTAATCTAGAGCCATCACTTATATTGTATATTGCCAGGTGATGAAACAGCAGCTCAGCTCATAAACTGCTTTGTATCATGTTCAATAAATGCCTAATTATGTTTACAACATTCATGTCAAATTGGTCCACAAATGGTGACACAAGACATGTTCCACAAAAACCTCCTGGACACTACTGGTCATCTAACAGCATATCTGATTGGTTGATAACATGAAATGCTCATTTCAATTGCCAATTATGACTAGGCTTTAAACTATTTATGGTCAAACTTGCATTTGTAGATGATCTTATTAATACCCTCCTTGATTGGTTCAAAATTGGACACAATATTCATTTTGGCCTATCGGCAGGTAGTTCTCATAGGGTTAAATCCATACATCCCCTGACCTGACCTTTATCTTTCACACAGGGAGTAGGTATTTTAAATTGATTTACCTGAATGGCTAAACCAAAATTGTAACATTTCCATAAGAAATAGAATTGCATTTTGATTCCACAAAATGTTAGTTTTCACTGTCAGATATGTCCCCTTTCAATTTTGACCCGAACATATGAGGCAAAACAACAAAAAGCGCTATTTAATACCAGCACATATGTAGCCAATGCATGTCACTCTGTTGATTGTGACTGAGTCAGTCCTTTTGAAGTGTTATGACCTTCCTCCAACCATGTACGCACTTGTGGTATGGACATTACATACGTATTCAACTAATTTTTAGATCGTAATGGTTAAACAACATACACTGCAAAAAAGTTGGTCAAATCTTTCTACCTATTTGGTTGGGCAAACTCTTTTACTTATTTGTTGGTCACGGCTTGCCCAATAATAGTTCAATCTAAATTCTTATTGGGCAACCTCTCATTTTGACCATTTATTTATCTTTATTTTACTACGAGAGGAGTAAAGTTGGTTAAGTATTTGGCCACATAATTTATATACGACTGTTGTGCAAAATAAATCACATCAGTTGGGCAACTTTGTAGTAAATTGCATGAATTACAAGTTGTTGGGCAAAAAGATGTAATATGTTGAGCAAAGTTTTCGATCATGCGCACTGTTGTCTTTTCATTGAACAACAGTTGGTCAACATTCGCAGGTTCGGTTCTGGAAAGCACATTTTCGATCTTATCGTAAAATGGCGGATGACATGGGTGCTGGCAGAGTGGGGGCTGGCACAGCTAATTGACACCTTTAAAGGTGAGTTTTCTCTAAATTAATTATAAATACATACATTATTACACGGTGTTACTTGCCTCATTTCATTCTGACCACTGTGTATGAAAATATACTGAGAAATTTAGTGAAGTTGTTTTACGACATGTACGAGTCAGATACTAGTGATATGCACGCATCGCCATGCATGCATGATGGCAGTCTGTACTGAGCAGTTAATAAGATTACGTCGCGGTTTTTGTATTAATCAATCAAGTATTTGAAAATAACTTCACTAAATTTCTCAGTATTTTTTCATACACAGTGGTCAGAATGAAATGAGGCAAGTAACACCGTATAATAGTGTATGTATTTATAATTAATTTAGAGAAAACTCACCTCACAATTGAAAAATATTTGCCCAACTAATTTGGCAAATATTTTGCTTAATAATTAAGCAAAAAATAAACCAACATATGAACCAATAATGTGTAAAATGCCCAACAGTTTAATCAAATTTTGTCCAACAATTGGTACAATCAACTATTTGCCCAACAGTTTTATTAAATATTGCCCAACAATTAGTGAAAAATATTTACCCAACTATGTTGGTCAAATATTTTGCTTAACAGTTATGCAAAAATAAACCAACATATGAACCAATACCGTGTAAACATGCGCAACAGTTTGTTCAAATTTTGAACAATAATTGGTAAAACAAATTGCCCAACTGTGTTGGGTAAATACTTTGCCCAATATTAATTGAGCAAGTTTTTGTAAACCAACTGTTGGTCATAATTTTTGTACAACTCTTGTTGGTCAAATTTTGACCAACTGTTCATGTGTTGTATATAGACCAAACTGTTGGTAATTTTTTTGACCAACATTATTTGCAGTGTACTCCCTCATTTTGTTCAAAATTTTGGATTTTGTCATAACTTCAGCACTTAAAACTTTGATTTTTGGCTGGTATGAAGTACATTACAATTGTGTAAAAATCAGAAATTTGAAAAACATTCAAGCTCACTTTTCCTCTTACCTTTTTCCAGAAGCATGTTTAAATGGCTTGGTTTTGAGTTCTGCTGCAATCATGTCATCATCATAATGAAACATTTGCCTTCCTGACTTCATGTAACTTGTCATGATAAAAGACGACTGGCTCTGAAACAAGGGCATAGAAGGCACCATTATATAAGAAGACATGTAAAAGATGATGGACTCTGAAACAAGGGCATAGAAGGCACCATTATATAAGAAGACATGTAAAAGATGACTGGCTCTGAAACAAGGGCATAGAAGGCACCATTATATAAGAAGACATGTAAAAGATGATGGACTCTGAAACAAGGGCATAGAAGGCACCATTATATAAGAAGACATGTAAAAGATGATGGACTCTGAAACAAGGGCATAGAAGGCACCATTATATAAGAAGACATGTAAAAGATGACTGGCTCTGAAACAAGGGCATAGAAGGCACCATTATAAGAAGACATGTAAAAGATGATGGACTCTGAAACAAGGGCATAGAAGGCACCATTATATAAGAAGACATGTAAAAGATGATGGACTCTGAAACAAGGGCATAGAAGGCACCATTATATAAGAAGACATGTAAAAGATGACATATGGAAACGTTTTGGCAGTATTGTCTCATTTGATAAAGACCTCCTCATCCACACACAGTGCAAAGTTCTACCATGGAAGAAAGAGATGAGAAGGAACCACAACGACTTCGATCGGCCAAGTTTTAATCCGCTTATCTATTGACGATGAAAAGAAAAGCTATCAATGGTACTTACTTTCATGTATGATCCATTTACCGCGATCGATCCTTGGCGTAAATCATTACTGGAAAAAAACTATAACAAACCCATCCAAGAACAAACAAACGCTACCCAGAAGTAAGATTATGGAATTTCACTGATGCTCTGAACATGTATAGGAGCTTTGTTTTAGGATATACAGTCAAACTGTTTTCTTGATCGTGTTGTGTAGAAACTGTCCTTTAAAATATCGAAAAGGTCATCAAAATCGGCCGTTTTTTTTGCTGAGTTTCATCTTTAGCAAATAAGGTAAGATTTTGGTGACTTTTTCGATGAAAAATAGATGCAAAATGTTCTTAAATAATGTACAATGTTCTGGTTGAGTCCGGTACATGAAACCTGTTTAATTTAATAGTTTATATGTGTATAATCGTAACTAGCTAACTCGGTTCAGTGCCAAAGACTGCCAACTCTGAGAAAAAAGTCATCAAAGTTCGGGAAAATTGGGCGAAATGGAAGAAAAAGATGTAGGCCATCAATGACCGATGATCACGCCACCAGAGAAAATCCTATAGGGTACTTGCACGGAAGGTCATTAGTTCAAATCTCATCCTTCAGACACGCTCCAGAAGACATGCAAATACATGGAGTACAATACCAATCACCTATTTAACGCGGGTATTGATCAAAGTAAATCCTCATGAATAACAATGTCAATTAAATGTCGGTAAAGGGAGTGGACAAAGTGAATGCGTTCGTTGTGGTTCCTTCTTATCTCTTTCTTCCATGGTTCTACGTACACAATTCACTGGGTCATTGCACAGGAGATTAGGCTTGATCAATAATGCATAAGCACACCCAGGGAGTTTGCAATTAGGACCACTCCATTGTTGTGCATGGGTAAATTGGAGGGGGAAAACACAATCAATATTCACAAACTGGTCACGAAGCATGTGTTGGTTTTCTGTTTCTTACAAACTTTTATTACTACAATTTTTTCACAGTTGCACAGAAATGTTAATACTGATATACATCAAAAATAAATAGTTTTAATAAAATAAAAAAGGAGTTGAAAAAGTTTTAAAAACATGTAATAAATAGTAGTTTAAAATGGGTTGGTTTTCTGTTTCTTACAAACTTTTATTACTACAATTTTTTCACAGCTGCACAGAAATGTTAATACTGATATACATCAAAAATAAATAGTTTTAATAAAATAAAAAAGGAGTTGAAAAAGTTTTAAAAACATGTAATAAATAGTAGTTTAAAATGTGTTGGTTTTCTGTTTCTTACAAACTTTTATTCACAGTTGCACAGAAATGTTAATACTGATATATATATATATACATAATAAAAATATAGTTAATAAATAAAAAAAGAGTTGAAAAAGTTTTAAAAACATGTAATAAATATTAGTTTTAAAACCAGCACCAAAATATATTCAACTAACATGTATCACATTTATATGGAGGCATGTAAGCAGTTCATAATCAAGGTTTGCATGATAAAAGTAATAATAAGGCCAAATAAAAAACAAAACATGTTTCTCTTCCCCTCTCACTTCCTAGAGGCTGCTTCAATTATAGAATGAGTTATATTACTGTTACAAAAAGATGTCTAGGAAGATTTCTATAGCCTTGGTAATACAACAAAACATTTCTGGAAGGTTCATGATCACTAGAGGGGCCTATACCTATCAGAACAATGAATTTTTTCAGGTATTTATTGTATGCACTAATTGAGAGTGCAAATATGGCCATATAGGCCTATACATATTTTTCAATAAACCTGGACGAAACATGCTTTTATTCTTACTTGCCCTACCATAAATTAAATGAAAAATATAACTTGTTATGAGCACTGTTATGGTAAACCTATAGCACCAAACATAAAACAGTAAAACAATAATATCCGAATTAAAAAACACCACCTCAAGGTTTGTGGGTATGGCACATTGTCACATAAAGTGAAAGTGATGATAATAATATTTAAAATACCATCTCTTATACATGTATGTATGAAAGCACTGGTATTTGTAATTTCATACAACTAGTCCAAAATTTCCAATTACTTGCAGACGTTTCGGAAACTGCAACAATAGCATCGATAAAGGAAACTGTGAGTTTCCGAAACGTCTGCAAGTAAGTGGAAATTTTTGGACTAGTTGTATGAAATTACAAATACCAGTTTAACATGAACAGTCCTGATGAACATCTTCAAGAAGTATGAAAGCACTGTCTTTTTTCATTGATTGTAGTGATATTTTACAAAGACATAATTATACAATGTCCAACAAACTATTAAAACTGACTTGCACATCACATGATGACAAAAATAGAAAACAATGAAAATGATAAGAACCTCAGTGCAGGCCTACATGTGTATTATAAAGCACCAGACAACATTTTTATATGCACACATTCAGAATGTGCAGTTAAATTCCTAGCTTAAGCCAAGTCCAGAAATATTTAGCATCTCAGTTGACAAGTTTCCATAGATTTTTAATGGCATCTTCATGCAATGGATGGTGTCTTAAGAATAAGAGTATTGATTATTCTCAAACTGAGAAGTGTTCATGCTTTTATTTTTTCACTCTTAGCTTATACAATAATTTGTCATTTTTGTCTACACACATGTAGGCCCTTTATTGGTACACAATTTTACATACATTCAATCCTTGTATCTGTATAAAAATATACAAAAAATAAATACACAATGATGTACATTAGGGTGGGCCGAAAAACACCTTTTTTCTCGGATCGACTTGGAACTCTCGGAGAATTTTACTAGGGTACATACTACTATTGTGCTAAAATATCAGTAAGATCGGAGCATGTTTCGCCCAGGCAGTAGATTTTCACAAAATCCCTACTTATTCACCATTTCTTACTGTATTACTCGATATAGAGAAATCAGTAGAAACAACCTGGGAAAAGTAGGCATTGAGATGCCATCATAGCCAATATTAAACAATTTTGGTAGTTTGTTTAGACCCTCCAGAACATCACCAAATAACAAGCAGTCTCCAATTGGTTACCATTATTTTTTTGCTAGAGACCTGTATTTAGTTAAATATTGATGATATTTGAGTTGCTAAATTAAGGGGTAGGGGTAGCATTATGGAGCATTTCCCCAGTTCTACTGAGTCAAATTTCACAATCTTGGTCTTGTTGGGTAGATATGAACTGCAAAAGTACAAACAATACATGAGATATGAATTTAGAGCAGCTCTGACATGACCAGGGGTTAAAGGGTCATGTGACGCCTGATTTGTAGTAATTTTCAAGGCTGTGTGACCTTTTGACCTCTGGTCAAAACATGGACAACCGAAAATCATATAGCATTTATTTTTGGCAATGCTGCAGTTCATATCTATGCAATAATACCACATTTGGTAAATTTGACTGAGTAGAACTGGGGAAATTCTCCATAATGCTACCCCTACCCCTTAATATAGCAACTCAAATATCATTAATATTTGACTTACATGCATGTCTTTAGCAAAAATAATGGTAACCAATTGGAGACGGCTTGCTATTTGGTGATGTTCTAGAGGGTCCAAACAAACTACCCAAAGTGTTTAATATTGGTTAGGATGGCATCTGAATGCCTACTTTTCCCAGATTGTTTCTACTGATTTCTCTTATATAGAGTTATACAGTACGAAATAGCAAAAAAGTAGGGATTTTGTGAAAATCTACTGCCTGGGCGAAACATGCTCCGATATTACTGATATTTCAGCACAATACTAGTATGTACCCCAGTAAAATTCTCCGAGAGTTCCAAGTCGATCCGAGAAAAAAAGTGTTTTTTGGCCCACCCTAATGTACATGGTTTAGTGCCCTTAGATTGCTCTGCTGCAAGTACGCTTATTGTGCCCCTGTACCTTGCACTTGGTACATGTAATTTGAAATTTGGGTGCACGCCTACACTTGCCCTCCAAAACTCGTAAACGGTGCTGTTTGTGCATGATCTGTGCAAGTACCGTTGAATCATAATTTGTGGAACGAAAGTACCATTTGGTAACCAAATCGTTGAGCTTTTCTAGCCCTTGCTGACAGAAGTCAACAATGTTCCCATGCCTTCTTATTGCTTCCGGCAGATGACAAGCAAAAATATGCATGTATGGGGTAACATCTTTGTCAAATAAAGATGTCCCCATATAACTTGACCCAATCTCTAGCACCTTCTTCAAATTCTTCTATTTGTTCTTCTGTCATGTCCTGATTCAGTTGATCCATAAGTGACACAAAGTTTGTCCACATTAATTTGATTTCTTCTAATTTGGGATGGTTTGGAATCAACTCATCAAACTGAATTTTTGCCATGATCATGCGATGTTCTGGTCCAGAAAATGAGTCATAGCTAGTCCAATTTGCCATCTTTAACTGTAAAAAACCAATCTGAAATCCCTATGTCTTCTATGAATTTTCTAAACATCCCAAGATTCTTCATTTTGGACAGATTTTCAGAGGTTAGCTTGATATGGTTGTCAAGGTCTTGAAGATATTTGATAATATGATAGACCATCTGGTCAGCAATGCGAATGTAAAGATGCAACGTATCAGGAATAACATTGACAAGTGGTACAGACCGAAACAAGGGTTGCATTGTGCAGTTGAAATTGTCTTTTCTTTTCCCTGCTAGCCTACAAATTTCATCAATTGTTCTAGCACCTTTTGTTGCGTCACTCATAGACCAGAATTGACTCATATCAAAGCGTTCATCTTTTGGACATTTGCACCATACACACGAAAATTTACTCGCAAACCCTCCAATTCCCGTGATTTGATTGAGGAACTTGAGATCACCACCAAGAAATTTTTCTATGAGTATCTCTTGACCATTGACATTAACCGATGTGAGATTCTCAAATTCATCAATCAAATCCCCTAGAATTGCTTTCAAACATGTATTATTCTCAGGGCACCTTAGAATTGCTACTAGGTAATTTCCAAGTTCAGATTTGCATGTTGCTTCCCCTATAATTGTGATTGAAAAGTTAACAAGATGCTTCTTCTTTCCTGCACGTGTTCCATCCCCACTCAACTTTATCTTTACACTCCCATTTTCTATTAGGTGTGCCCTGGCTGGATCTCCTAAAACAGACTGCAGAGTTTCTTTAATGGAGCGCACAACACCAGTAAAACGCTGACCTCCTATCACCGCCTCAACATCTTTAAGTGGGCACTGACTATTTAGTTCAAACTTCTTTGACTGAATCGCTCCCAATCTTGGCAAATTGTCATAGCGCTGCGCAATTTCATGGTAACCTTTGATAGGAATATTGAACGCATCTAAGATGAACAACATATCTGCTACTTCTTGCTCTGATACCTCTTCATGTGCATCATCATTTTCATTTGAAAATGTCATTTTTACTATCTTCCCATTTTCATCTCTCATCGTTAAACAAATTGGTGTCATCCCTGCTTGTCTTACTTTACTGTCTACTGATGTACGTATATCATCAATTTTTTTTGCACGATGCCTGTATGTTTGAGCCCTTTTGTAGTCTTTCTTATTTTTTGCTCTACCTCTTAGACCATGATTTTCCTTGATTGGATCCTTTAACCTGTCTATTTGCCTTAAAAGCTCATTTTTTTCCTGCTTGCTTTGATTCACCTCTGTTCGCAAGTTCTCTACATCTAATTCCAGTTTCTGTCGTTTAGCCCGCTCATTGCCTAAATCATCCTCTAGTTTCCTTTTTGTTGGACTGCCTGTTTTGTGAGGTAATTTAAGATCATATTTTGAATTAGGCCTACTCCATTTGTCTAACAAATTCTTCAATGATTTGCCACCAGCACTTCTCATTTTTGAAACATGTTCTATCATTTTCTTAATTTTGCACTGAAACGTTTTTACTACATCATGGAGATCAAATTTCTCTGCACTCAATTTATGCCTACTTAAAATTGTATTCAGCACTGATTCTACATTATCAACAGATTTTGGATCTTGAACATCTTTGACTGCCAAATTGTAGATTAACAAATTATTTATGTCAAGGTTCACCATGTGTGGAAACATCTCTGAAGGCTGTGGAGCTGCATCAATTGACATTGAAATAAATGTGAGAAGAAGCTGAACTATAATGACCTTGCTAGACAATGCCATCTTGGAATTAAGAATTGCTGATCACAATATAATATGTGTACAAAATAAATAGGCCTGTTATTATACTTAATTGCTACACATGTACTTACTATTATATGTCAGTTACAACAATGTAAAATTGGAATGGCTTTGCAACACTGTTTTAAAACAGAGATACAATGAACACACTGATAGGCTCTTAACAGGCAGGGCTCATTACAACATGGGCTAATAAAGAATGATGTTCATACAGCTGGGCGCAGACTGCGTTTTGCATGCGTGACCAATGCACGCTTTTGTGGACCTACGCGGGCGTAAGTTGGGACTTGATTAAATTGCGCAGTTATAAAAACTAGTAATTCTTGTCCATTACAAGCTGATCACAATGCAAGAGCATCAATCAATTTGTGAAAAATGCCTAAAAACTACAAATTTGGGATAAATGTCAAAATGGGTTTGAAATATAATTGATCACTAATTTGGATCTAAAAAAGCTGATATCACGAAACAAGATGTGACATCTCTGCGACTGTCACACAATATAATTATCCAATTAGAGTCACAAGTTCTTGGTTCGACAACACACAATTTTAGAAACAAATGCATACAGAATAAACATGGGATATGTGGTTAAAATTCAAAATGGAATATGGATGGTTAAAATTCAAAATGTCACCAGTCTATTCAATTGTGTCCATTTAAGTCATATACATGTAAAGTTGTCGAAGTCAGCTCTGTTGCCAAGTCCTCTGACAAATTTCATCACTAAAATGAATCCCCGATGACTGCAGATCATAACGCCATCATTTGTATATTCCACAAGTGGTTCTCGTTCACATAACCGTAGGATTACCCGGTCTTCAGAAACAAATGCAAAGTCTTTGTTTTTGTTATTGATCCTGTAATTCCAATCGTCACCTAAGAGTTCATCAAGAACATGCAGATCATCCACAACAAATTGTCCACGCTTGTGGGGCTTAGCTTGGGCAATAATAACTGTAAACAAATCCTTTGGTATTTGGACACTTATCTCCACTAGGCTGTCCACCTTTCGCTGACAATGCAACGATTCCTTGATGGCAATCCGTAAGTTAATAAAAAATAATTGCTTTGTTTCATCAGTGCTGGTCAAAAACTCTTCAGGAATGTCTAAAATGTCAGTCGCAGGTCGCCATTCATCATATTTATTGTCCCATCCAGTGTAATGAACTTTGCATAACAGTTGGTCTTCAAATTTGGTGTCAATCACCTCTAGTTTATAAAAATCTCTTGTTGACCATGTCTCTTTTGGTGTTGAATGTTTATCACAGTCACTAAGTAGAGCTGGACCAGTTGCAAGCTCTTTGTAGTCAACCCTCGGCAGGTCTTTTAATCTTGATGAACACCGTTCCCATCACTTGGATCTGGAAAGCAAAACAAAAGGTTATCGTATTTATTTTTTAAATCGAAGTATATCTGATTCAGTGGCGGCAGCAGGTTTTTTTTTTTTTCAGGGGGGGGGGCAAATCGACAAATTTTGCACAAAATTGCTGCAAAAAGTGGAAATTTATGTATTT
This sequence comes from Amphiura filiformis, assembly GCF_039555335.1. NCBI lineage: Eukaryota > Metazoa > Echinodermata > Ophiuroidea > Amphilepidida > Amphiuridae > Amphiura > Amphiura filiformis. The sequence continues at coordinate 14,180,378 of NC_092636.1, forward strand.
TGGTTTTTCCCCTCAAAAGTGGGGGAAACTGGGGGGGCAAGATGCAATGCCATCTTGATGTGCAGTATTTTAACCTAGCCTAGGCACTCCAGGGGCTGTGCAACAGGGCTGTGCAACAATTCCCCCAAGCCTAGATAAAATTTCCAAACTGCTTGCCAAAAATCAAAAATGTGTCCAAAAACCTTTGCCCCCTCTGCACACGCCAAATTTTGGGATCCCAATTTGAAAACATTGATGCATTATTTTAAAGCGTTTTCGTACTGTTTTCCTACTAGCCTTTAATTCACAAGGCGCCCCATCGCATTAATATGGGTACCAAAAATTGCCCCCCCCCCCCCCTTTGCCTTTTGACTTGCCAAAAATTTATGCAGAATCTGCATCCCCCCCCCCCACAAAAAAAATAATAAATTTAATAATACTGCCCCACACACAATATTACAAGAATTACTTTTTTTAATGCTAAATTAAGACACTATAAACCCTGGACAACATTTTGCGTTAAAAGTAAACACCCAATTTTAAAAACTTTTTTGTCCAATCTTCCATAATTAAGATCTACCATAACAAACCAATTTTGTATGTCTGCCGAATTCTGCATTTTTCTTGGACTTCGTCTCAAAACTGTATGGAGATGCCGAATTCGGCAGACATGGCATGCAATACTCATTCACATACATCACATGCACGACAAACTTTTATACTTAAAATAAACTTTAATTCCGGCACTTCACTCATGCACTGAAATCCATTGCAATTTTCATGTATTCATATAAATATATTAATCGAATACATTAATTTTCCATTATAAAAAACAACATTTTAAATACCACAGAAACTTACTTGTGTCGGGTCCCCATATCACTGTAAGCGTAAAAAATACAGCACACATCAAACCATAACACCCCTACAGGGCTAGTTCCACGGCTCGAGTCGACTTGGCCTTGGTCCGGTTGGGAGATTTGACATCCACGGAAAAACAAAAATGCGATATTTCCTTGATTCAACACTCTGTTGAACCAGCAAATGACTTTAATTGAAATTGAAATAGTATGTCAGAACTAAAACTATCTTTTTGAACGCAAAGAAATGTTAAAATTAAATGGAATGATGCGGCACGTCCTTTCGATCAGCTGATTGAAGCGTAATGGCGGCGGCGTCCCCAAGCAACGCATCCGGGATGTCATGATGACGTCATGCTAATGGGCTATTTCCTAACACGCATACCGATTAGATATTATTTTACATTATTGAATGGTCCGAAATAATATTTGACCAATCAGAATTGTTTTATAGATACTTCTAGCGCAGATAATCAATTTTGTAATTCATTTTGGGAGAAAAAAATCGATCATCAGCAGCCGCGAGAGGGCGATTTGAATGTCGAGATTTCACGGGATTCACGCTAATTTTGCCCTTTCGCATGTAAAAAAGGGTGATTTTGCAACATTTACACGACCGTCCCTAAGAAATGAAAGCTTCTAAACACATTTATGAACGGATTTTGTGAGAAGAATGTGTATACTTTTAAAATCTGAAAGGGATTTTAATTGAATATTTTTATTTCATTCAGTAGAAGCTCGTTTAGTGAAAATTGGCCTGATTTCTCTATGTAACCAGTTTCATTTTAATGATCCGAGAGCAAATGAGACAACATTCGCATATGGGACTCTGAAACAAGGGCATAGAAGGCACCATTATATAAGAAGACATGTAAAAGACGACTGGCTCTGAAACATAGAAGGCACCATTATATAAGAAGACATGTAAAAGATGACTGGCTCTGAAACAAGGGCATAGAAGGCACCATTATATAAGAAGACATGTAAAAGACGACTGGCTCTGAAACATAGAAGGCACCATTATATAAGATGACATGTAAAAGATGATGGACTCTGAAACAAGGGCATAGAAGGCACCATTATATAAGAAGACATGTAAAAGACGACTGGCTCTGAAACATAGAAGGCACCATTATATAAGATGACATGTAAAAGATGATGGACTCTGAAACAAGGGCATAGAAGGCACCATTATATAAGAAGACATGTAAAAGATGATGGACTCTGAAACAAGGGCATAGAAGGCACCATTATATAAGAAGACATGTAAAAGACGACTGGCTCTGAAACATAGAAGGCACCATTATATAAGAAGACATGTAAAAGATGACTGGCTCTGAAACAAGGGCATAGAAGGCACCATTATATAAGAAGACATGTAAAAGACGACTGGCTCTGAAACATAGAAGGCACCATTATATAAGATGACATGTAAAAGATGATGGACTCTGAAACAAGGGCATAGAAGGCACCATTATATAAGAAGACATGTAAAAGACGACTGGCTCTGAAACATAGAAGGCACCATTATATAAGAAGACATGTAAAAGATGACTGGCTCTGAAACAAGGGCATAGAAGGCACCATTATATAAGAAGACATGTAAAAGATGATGGACTCTGAAACAAGGGCATAGAAGGCACCATTATATAAGAAGGCATGTAAAAGACGACTGGCTCTGAAACATAGAAGGCACCATTATATAAGATGACATGTAAAAGATGATGGACTCTGAAACAAGGGCATAGAAGGCACCATTATATAAGAAGACATGTAAAAGACGACTGGCTCTGAAACATAGAAGGCACCATTATATAAGAAGACATGTAAAAGATGACTGGCTCTGAAACAAGGGCATAGAAGGCACCATTATATAAGAAGACATGTAAAAGATGACTGGCTCTGAAACAAGGGCATAGAAGGCACCATTATATAAGAAGACATGTAAAAGATGATGGACTCTGAAACAAGGGCATAGAAGGCACCATTATATAAGAAGACATGTAAAAGATGATGGACTCTGAAACAAGGGCATAGAAGGCACCATTATATAAGAAGACATGTAAAAGATGATGGACTCTGAAACAAGGGCATAGAAGGCACCATTATATAAGAAGACATGTAAAAGATGACTGGCTCTGAAACAAGGGCATAGAAGGCACCATTATATAAGAAGACATGTAAAAGATGATGGACTCTGAAACAAGGGCATAGAAGGCACCATTATATAAGAAGACACGTAAAAGATGATGGACTCTGAAACAAGGGCATAGAAGGCACCATTATATAAGAAGACATGTAAAAGATGACTGGCTCTGAAACAAGGGCATAGAAGGCACCATTATATAAGAAGACATGTAAAAGATGATGGACTCTGAAACAAGGGCATAGAAGGCACCATTATATAAGAAGACATGTAAAAGATGACTGGCTCTGAAACAAGGGCATAGAAGGCACCATTATATAAGAAGACATGTAAAAGATGATGGACTCTGAAACAAGGGCATAGAAGGCACCATTATAAGAAGACATGTAAAAGATGACTGGCTCTGAAACAAGGGCATAGAAGGCACCATTATATAAGAAGACATGTAAAAGATGATTGACTCTGAAACAAGGGCATAGAAGGCACCATTATAAGAAGACATGTAAAAGATGATGGACTCTGAAACAAGGGCATAGAAGGCACCATTATATAAGAAGACATGTAAAAGATGATGGACTCTGAAACAAGGGCATAGAAGGCACCTTTATAAGAAGACATGTAAAAGATGATGGACTCTGAAACAAGGGCATAGAAGGCACCATTATAAGAAGACATGTAAAAGATGATGGACTCTGAAACAAGGGCATAGAAGGCACCATTATAAGAAGACATGTAAAAGATGATGGACTCTGAAACAAGGGCATAGAAGGCACCATTATATAAGAAGACATGTAAAAGATGATGGACTCTGAAACAAGGGCATAGAAGGCACCATTATAAGAAGACATGTAAAAGATGATGGACTCTGAAACAAGGGCATAGAAGGCACCATTATAAGAAGACATGTAAAAGATGATGGACTCTGAAACAAGGGCATAGAAGGCACCATTATATAAGAAGACATGTAAAAGATGATGGACTCTGAAACAAGGGCATAGAAGGCACCATTATATAAGAAGACATGTAAAAGATGATGGACTCTGAAACAAGGGCATAGAAGGCACCATTATATAAGAAGACATGTAAAAGATGATGGACTCTGAAACAAGGGCATAGAAGGCACAAGAGTTTTTTTAAATGCTTTAAGTCCAACACCAAAATCCAGAGTCTAACGCGTACAAAACCTTGAAAACATACGCGTTCAAATACCTGATATTTTTGTTTGAGGGCAACTGGGTCTACCTCTGCCTTCATGTAAGCATTGAATCATTATCATTTTAATGTCGAAGTGTATTTAGACAATTGTCACTCAAAAAAAGCTTTAGTGCAACTTATTAAGATAAGGGCTTTATACCTAGGAGCTATAGAGGGTATTCATTACTACGTCATTGATGTGATTGCTCACAAGGGTCGCGCTAGGCTGCGTTTTTGCGTCCCGGACCCACCAAAACCCGAATCTCACGCATGAATATTGCAAAAGCAGTGAGTTATTAAGTCCCCGTCAGACGCAACAAAAATTCCCACATTTTGTTTTCTATATCCAGTTTTCATAAAACTAGGCTCAAAAGTTTCCTCAACTTGCATTATGCACATCATTTTCAAGCAACTGAACACCTGAAATACAAAATTATGGCCTAATTTACTTCAATAATTAATATTATGCACAGTAATACTGCTTTGTGAGTGAAAAATTTTGACAGCAAAACAGCAGTGATATCGCGAAAATACGGCGAGATCTCTGGCTATGGCTGCCATTGTTTACTGGCAAATACCGACAATAGAGGGCAGTATTAAAAGTATTATTGGGCAGGCAGTGGCGGGCGGGAAATATTAGGTAATTATACTAATTTGATTGAAATAAAAAATTAAAATTAAAAAAAAAAAAAAAATATAAAAAAAAAAAAAAAAAAAAAAAAAAGAAAAGAAAAGAAAAAAAAAAAGAAAGAAAAAAGAAAAAAAAAAAAAAAAAAAAAAAAAAAAAAAGAAAAAAAAAAAGAAAGAAAAAAAAAAAAGAAAGAAAAAAAAAAAGAAAAGAAAGAAAAAAAAGAAAAGAAAGTAAAGAAAGAAAAAAAGAATGAAAGAACAAACAAAAAATACAATAATATTTAATAAACCCCTGCTCCCCCAAAAAAAAAAATAGTATGGTATCACACAAATAAATTGAATTGGCTAGACAATAGTTGGGACCCCCGATATTTCTTTAGGGACCCCCATTTTTGCATTTTCTGTTGGCTCGGGGGTCCCAAGGGACCCCCGAGCTTTTGGACCTAGCGCTACCCTTGATTGCTCATGTATAAATTCCTCCACATAGGCTGTTTAGCTTAAACGGAAAGTGACCTCTTGAAATGATATCACAGTGATCTTTATGTTATTACAGTGAGGCCCACATACAATTATGTTCAACACAAAGTGAACGATGCTATAACTTGGAGGGCAAACAAACCAACACCGCCAAATTTGACTGACGTGTGTACAAGCTATGAGGAGATTAAACGCTTGTTGTCTGATCATGCATGTGTTTATGGTTCGGATAGCGGTTACTTAGCAACTCTCGTTCCGCTTGGGATTATTGAATACACTCTATACTAGGCTGACTACGTAAGGGGTTGTGCAATAATTATTATGAGCCCTGGTGGGAGGAGGGTAAAATTGGAGGTTCAGGAATTTCTTGGCAAGATGAAAGGGGGGGGGCAAGCAATTTTTGGCAGGCTCGAGATGGGAGAGCAAACCATTTTTGGCAAACATTCATGGGATGCTCTAAAAAGGCTTATGAAAACAGCCAAGTGCAATATAATGCAACTTTTCCTGCTCGCTGCACTTGCAATATATCTAAGCCATTTAAGGTTTGCAAATTGGGATCCCAAGAATTTGGTATGTCCATAGGGGAGGGGGGAGGCAAATATTTTTGGCAGACCAAGAAGGGGAAAGCAATATTTGGCAGGCAGAGGGGGAAGCAAGCATTTTTGGCTCACTATTTGGAAATTTTACCTCAGGCTCATAATGATTGGACAGCCCCTAATGGATATCAAATGGAGAGAGACCTAGACACAATGGCACCCTAATTGCTACCTTTCTTCCATCTTTGTCATCCTGTACACCATTCTCATCCTGCTCCTCTTCTTCCTGCTCCTCTTCTTCCTGCTCCTCCTCCTCTTCATTGTCCTCCTCATCCTCCTCTTCCTTCCCTGTCTCTCCTGCATCCAGTGACTCCTGAGGTATGATTTCATGGCTAGTCTGATGTCCTTCTAATACAGGATGTATAGGCATACTGAGTGGGTCTACGAGGACATCATAGGGAACCATTGGATGTGTGTAGGTAGACGGATCATATATATCCCATGCCGTATTTTGACCAAGGGTTCCTGAAATCAACAAAGAAATCATTAGCTGGGTTAAGGGGTGGGGTATGAATGTTTAGACAGTATTTATTGTGGGACATTAGAGTACATCAGACATATCGAATTGCATTCTGAATATGATGAATGTCCTTCTGATATCAAATAATTTTGAATTTTGAAATTCGCAATGTAATACACATTTTATGGCAAATGATTAAAATTGATATTTTTGATATTTAACAGTACTCAAGTAAACTTTATAAATCTGATGATATGTACTTAAAGTGTATGTAGGTGGGATGAAAGCCAACAATCAATTGAAAATTTTGACCTTTCGTATTGAAGATATGGATTTTTTCCCTAAAACACCAAAAAATTAGGTCTTTTGGGGAAAAAATCTATATCTTCAATATGAAAGGTCAAAATTTTCAATTGATCGTCGGCTTTTCCTCCCAGCTACATACACTTTAAGAATATTGTGATAACTTTTTTCGTGTACATACACTTTAAGAATATATCATTAGATTTATAAAATTTACTTGAGGACTGTTATATATCAAAAATGTGAAAAATATCAAATTTTAATAATTTGTCATAAAATTTGTATTATATCGTGAATTTAAAAAATTATTTGATATCAGAAAGACATTCTTCAGATTCAGAATGCAATTGATATGTCTGATGTACTCTCATGTCCCACAAAAATACTGTCGAAATGCTCAAAATGCTCATTCCAGATCCCTTAAGAGAGTTGTACACAGTTAAATTGGAAGCCATATTGGATGGAGACATCATTTTTCTAATACAGAATGTATAGGCATACTGAGTAGGTCTACTAGGACAGCATAGGTGACCACTGGATGTGTGTAACTTATATCCCTTGGTGTAATCTGACCAAGGGTTCCTGAATCAACAAATAAATCATTAACTGCAATCCCGGCCATAAGTCGTTCGAACACTTGTGTAAAAGTTTGATTGTTTTGAAATTTAGCTTTCTTTGGTGTAAAGTTTGAACCCGTTCCTACTACTACAACCCTCCCCATTCCCCACCAATCAATGTTGGATGTCTCTAAGGGTGCATGGCCAAATAAACAACTACCAACATTGACGGGGGAATGAGGGCATATTTGCAGCACTCATATTACTCAAGTGTTCGAACAATTTTGATCGGGATTGTGGGTCATATCAAAACCTTTCTATGTGAAAAGTAACATGTTTTTTACCCAAAATAATATTCACTACACAATGAAAAGCGAGAGTGGCCTTGACCAACGCGAGCTCAGTGGAGTCATGCTAAAAATAGATCGTATAGTGTACGCAAAGTCTACACTTGGTCGCATTTCACGTAATGCGAATTATGCTGTGCCATATAGGCTGTGACTAAGACTAGCAGACCCAGCGAGTTATCGAAGGGACTAGAGTTGACTTCTGATTAGGGGTACCCATAGTTTTTTGTATCTTGCGAGAGACTAAATTCAGGTCTATCATAACCATTTTTAGATGACCATTAGGGAAAATGTCTATACAGTCGATTATAACCCGAGGACATTTTTAATAACGTGGCGCTATTTCGTAGAGTGACTGTTGGAACAGGGCAGGTTTGACAGGAAAACCCAGAAAAACTTGATCTCACGCAGGGAAAGGAACAAAATGAGTGAAAAGATGGAATAAATAAAAATTCAGGCGGGTTTATGGAAGCACCTACAGCTTCAAAAAAATAATTTTAGGGTTAAGGAATATCTCAAGGTAATATAAACGTGGGAATAGAATTCTGAGTTCACTAGTTCGAAATTGACGGCGATTTAAAGAAAAATGTGGGCATTTTCAGCCAGTTTTCTGTTGCATTTTGAATGGCCAAGTCTGCCGTGAATTCACCGATTCTGAAATGTTACTAAAGGTTTTGATATGTAAGAGAGTTGTACACAGTAGACTAAATTGGATGGACACATCATTTTTCTAGTACTGGTAAGCAGTGCAAAAACACTCTGAAATTTAAAATATTTTGTGGGCTTCACACAAAAATGTACACTAAGACAAGAACAAAATGTGACATGATCATGGGGAATGAGTCACATGTCAACCCTGGTCGAAAATGAGTTTTACATATGTTTCTAAAGAGGATATTTAGGGCTTTCAGAAACTGAAAACCCCAAGTTGATACGACTTTTCTTTGCACGGTTACGGCACTTTATCAATCACTGAAAACAATAGAAAACTAAAGAATTTTAACACTTTCTTTGCCAATATCTCAAAATCAATGTTAGCGACATTCGACTCACTCCCTTGATCGTGTCACAAATATGTTCACCCCTTAAATTTTGATACTTCCGCCACCACTTCCCCAGCTACACATAATTATTACCTATCATTTTAATTAAACATAAATAGTGTACAATTGCAATTTCCATATACCAACCAATAAACATAAATTATGCAATGCCCTCATAGTAAATACCAAGTTTGATTAACTTACCTATGTAGTGTCCTTCTGTTGTCCAAAGTCTAACTGTGCAGTCTATGGATGATGTGATGATGACATTATTCTCTTCCACAAGATTCATGCTGAAATGAGATGCCAAAATGGTGATAATCTGCCTTTTCACAGTGCCTCTAATTGGTTAATTACATGATAAAATAATCTTAAGTAACCAATCAGAAAGAGCTTGTCGATCTTTTTAGCATTTTTTCCTAAAAGACCTATAAATTTTATGTCTTTTGGGAAAAAAATGTATATCGTCTATAAGAAAAGTCAAAATTTTCAAATGATGGTCCATTGGTCGTCTTTTTTTCCCAACTACATAAACTTTAAGTACTTATCATTAGTTTACTTTAAAAACTGTTAAATGTCAAAAACATATATTTTTAATAATTTGCAATAAAATTACGGTATTATATAAATGTCAAAAACATAAATTTTTAATAATTTGCAATAAAATTACGGTATTATATAAATGTCAAAACATCAATTTTTAATAATTTGCAATAAAATTATGGTATTATATCGCAAATTTCACAAAAATCTAAATCATTTGATATCATAAGGACATTCCTTGTATTTACAATGCAATTTGGTGTGTTTGATGTGCTCTCAGGTCCCACAAATATACTGTGTAAACATCGCTATCTGACCCCTTAAGAGAACAGATAACTCACCTTGTAATCATTTCAATGTGGGCTCTCCAACATGTAATTGCTGAAAAAGAAACAAAGACATAATATTATTTCTGATTAAAGGAGTATTTTGAGTCTAGCATCCTCTTTTTTGTGACTTTTTTCAGTAGATATACACGAAAAAAGCTTATTCCCAAAATTTTAGTTGATTCCGATTTTGCATTTGCAAGTTATGCATAAAGTGTATTACACTGCTCCACAGACCACTGTGTTGTAATTTTGTTTTGGTGTACCAGAACGTAATTCAAATTTGCCGAAATTTAATCAGCAAGAAATGTTTTGTACATAAACATTATGTAGCCAGAGGAAAATTTGAGAAAATTGGGGATGAGGCTGTGGATCATGAAATGCCCTAAAAGTTAGTAGTTAACATAATGATGATAATCTCAAAATGATATACTAACCACAAATGGTCTTAAATTATCACTTTTCTTGGCTTGAAAAGATATTATATTAGCCCAAATACATGTCACACCAACCATCAGTTGCATAGTGGCATAGTGCCAAAAGACAGCTTTTACTGAGCAGGGGTCCATTTCACTAAACTCTTTGTACCTCCTAGTAACCGTTTTTAAAGTTACGAATACCCAATACTAGATGTAACTTTACAAAGGGTCCCTGTAGTAAATCCCTATTACTTACAAAGGGTACCATTCATAAGTAAGTTTAGTGACATGGAATTTAGGACTCACCGCAAGTTGTGAATGATTTCGAGACTTGCAAAGCTTTGTAAAGTTTAGTGAAGTTAATGAACCCCAAGTCAGCTTGATCTACTGGGCAGAATGGTAACCCAAGGCCCGGTGCATCTTCTTATGGCCCATTGAACACCAAATTGCATCAAGATTATGAGCCAAAATAGTTAATATCACAAATTTACTTTCACTCCCGGTGGGTTCAGTCTTCACTGACAATGTGTACGCATGATGGTTCCAATTAGGGGTACTTTTCAAGAAATGTCCGCGGAATTTTCGAGGACAAAAATGTTCGCGATTGTCCAAATTAGGGGTGTTTTGGAGCAAAATTGTCCTTGAAATGAAAAATAGGGTATATTTCTAGGACTTTCGTCCACGTTTTACCGCTACAGTTTTTGTTATTGTCCTCATTTCCCTGTGAAATAGGGGAAAAATTCAAAAGCGTCCTTGAAATGGTAAAAATAGGGGTATTTATTTTGGAAAAATGTCCTCGATGCCTCATGATAAGGGGGTGAAATGAAAATGCGTCCTCAAAATGTTAAAAATAGGGGAGGTATTTGGGGGCAAATTTTCCTTGATTTCACGCAAAATAGGGGGTAAAATTGCTGCAAATGTCCTCGATTCCCCGTGAAATAGGGGTCATTTTCAAATCCTGGAACGGTCATACGTCCTACCTTTAAATACAAACTGAACCCACCGGGCTTTCACTTCATGTGCCAATTGTCTCTTTGATTGTCTTTTGATACAGATAGGCCCGTACGCAGGATTTCGTTTGGGGGGTGCTGATTTTGAAAAAGTGGACTTTTTTCCAAGGGGGTGATTTTGTGAAAAGTGGACTTTCTTCCCAAAATTTTGACTTTTTTTGTCCGAAAGAGCGTAAAAAACCTGATTTTTTGGCTCGCTACTCTCGCAAATTCTGAAATTTTTGGGCTTTTTGTATACTTTTCCAAATTTTCTTGGATGGATACAGAATTATACATCCCCCAACAGATACAGGATAATATCCCCCACACAAATTATTGCGGCTAGTTACTTACATGGTGGTGGTTCATCCTCAGGAGATTTCATACAATAACTATCAATATCCCACACTGAAACAAAACCTATAAGCACACAAACAGAAAATAAAAATAAACTCAGTATTCATATCAAAAAATGGTCTGCTAACATTGACACCTAGTTCCTCTTTATTATATTTAATTTTTCTCTTTCAACATACATGACATACCCTGGATTATTGATGTTTGATCACTCTTTTGTGAGTGAGCATTGTTGCTTTAATGCTATGTTTTGTATTATATATCCTTTTTGTTTTGTTGTTTATATGTGACATGATCTGGTCCATGGGGGCCAAAGGCGGCAAATTTGAAACTGAGATAAAGGTAAAAATATGGAGTAAAAAATAAGAAAATACATAAGATAATAGACATCAAAAAACTTCATAACTTTAGAACCAAGCATGCTAGACCTTTGGTGTTTTCAGTAAATGATAGCCTATTGTATGTCTAATGTAATAATTACAGTAACTCTATTTTCAAAAATGCCTCCTTTGGCCCCCATGGACCAGATCGTGTCACATATTGAAAAGTTGAACAAAACATACGAAGATAAAAAAAGTTTCATTAAACTTACAAATGAAGTAAAGTGCACAGGATTGGCCAGGCTAAGTGTAGCAAATGCACTAACAAAATAGCTCATGTATTTAAGGGAATATCATATGTGACCCAATTTGACCCACTCAGGCCAAAGTCAGAAATGTTGAAAATTGGGTTACTATCATTACTAACTTGCATGTTACTAACCTACACATACGGATGTTGAATCCCCAGGTCTCTTGAATACTTCGTTGCAAAGTTTTGAACCTTTTAAATGTCCATTTTCTTATTGTTTTTTTTTTCTCTTCACTTTTTGCCTGTCTCAGTTTCATTATTGTTGCCTCATTGAATAAGATCTATACACTCTTAAAATTTTTGGACGCCTGATAACATCTTTTTAAACACGTCTTTGGTAACAGTTCTTGAACACCATAGTATGTTCCACTATTGAACACATGGTGTTCCAAATATGAACAGCAGTGTTCAAGGTGATGTTCCAAATATGAACGGCAGTGTTCAAGGTGGTGTTTTAAATATGAACGGCAGTGCAATATGTTCAAGGTGGTGTTCTAGGTTTGAACATCCAGTGTTCAATAGTGGAATAAACCTAGAACACCATCTTGAACACTGTTGCAGTCTGACCCCCACCCCTAACCTGTAGAAGCTTACCTAAAGAATCCCCTACAAAGAGTGTAGCATCATCTGCACTGAGTTGCATAGAATTAATTGCTGCACGTTTACTAGTTGACTGCAATGATAAAAAGGAAAATGGTAATATTAAAAGATTTATAAATGTGTACAAAACCAATTTAATTTTAAATCTTTAATTGATTATCGAAAGTGAACACAAGTTACAAATCTGCTCCTTTTGGAAACAAAATTGTAATTTTTTTGGTGATTTTTCCCCAAATCTTCTCAAATCAACCACGAATGATTGCAGCACTTGGCTTTAGGTCGGGGTACTCCCATTGTGGCCTGTACACCATCCGTAATAATCAACTTTTGAAAAGCACCCTAAACAAGGATTTAACCCTTGGCTAAAACGACACCCTAAACAGGTAACACGCGCCTGTTTTCACCACAAACAGGGATTTTATTCCTTGCATCAAATTTCATACCCTAAATTTCATTTCCGCGTATTAGCAATTGCAATTTTGCTACTCTTTTTTTAAATTTTTCATGTTTTTGACACCCTAAACACAAAACGCGTATCGTGCATACCCACGAAAAACTACCCTTTTTACGCGTTTTTATTATCGCGGATGGTGTACAGGCCACAATGTGAGTGAACTCCCCAGGTTTTAGGTCCAGGGACTCTCCAAATCTGTAAAAAAAATTAAAATGGTTATTTCTTTTAGAATTTGCATTTTTGGCACGATATCACATGTTTTAACATTTTTTGGAAACTCAAGGAGCACATTTTAGCATCCAAAATTGCGTATTTATAATAGCAGGCCTATAGTTTAATACTTACACAACTGAATCTAGCAAATAGTGAGCCTCCATTGTACACATTCCAAAAATGAAGATAACCTGAACAAGAAAAAAATCAACATTAAAATATAAAACACACTTCATATCATTCATTGCTTGATCTTGGTTTGGGACTCTATGGGAGCTATTACAATATAAACATCTCAAAAAAAGTAACTAACCCCCCTTAAATAATGACCATTATTCAAAAACGGGTGATTGTATTACAAATCTGTAAAGTGCGTTGGAAGTGGAATTTATTTCTGCATATTTTGACACCTCGTTTGTAGCAATTGACTAAATATTGACGTCACAGCGTACATTTAAATCAATGTAGCCCAAGATTTGAATGTTGCAGTAAATTCTATTGATTTTGCATTCAGTGTAATGGAAGGAAATCTGCGTAATGATATCTGAGTATTTTTGTATTGTAAAAATTTGTATGTAAGTGCAACTTTCAAATCTGGACCTCACTACATTAAATTGACCGGTGTTTTATTGTTTTCTGGGCTATCGTATCACATGAGGTGTCAAAATGCGCAGAAATAAATTCTGCTTCCAACGCATTTTACAGATTTGTAATACAATAGCCTGTTTTTGAATAATGGCCATTATTTAAGGGGGGTTAGTTACTTATTTTGAGATGTTTATATTAAGTACTAACTGAGAGGGATCACTAAGACTGGAAGAATCAGTGAACTGCAGCCGACTACAAGCTTTCTCCAAGTGCTGTGATCTTGGGCTAACAAAGCAATTTTGTTTGGCTGCAGCATATCAGTATCTCCCAGGTACTGCAAGTACAGTGTGCACGGCTGTCCCGGTTTCCCCTTCCCATGTGGTGGAATATAAAGGGCACATTCTTTCACAGGTTCGTCATCTGTAATAATATTGATACCATACCGAATTGCTATTTTACTGTTCCCCTCACCCCACACATACACTCAGAAGAATATAAAAGTCAAAGTTAACATACAACAGTCAGCATAAAGGGTTAAATATTTTTTAATTGTAATGAAAAATGAAAGTCTCTGTTTGTATGTTTCCATGGCTCTGTCATGAGTTGTATCATTGTTTTTTTTTCAGTGGCTTTCGCAAAGGGGGGGGCACCTTACACACCTAAATCAGACTCCATTCGGGGGAACTGAACAACCTCCCCCCCCCCACTTTCAATGTGCTGCACATGCCACTGGTTTTTTGTTTGTTTGTATGGCTCTTACCTCTGGGTCCACTTGCTATGAGTTGTACTGTGTGTTTGTTTGTTTGTTTGTTTGTTTGTTTGTTTGTTTGTTTGTTTGTTTATTTGCACGGCTCTTACCTCTAGGTCCACTTGCTATGAGTTGTACTGTATCTTTGTTTGTTTTTCTTGATGGAATAAACACAAGGCTTGATATACTGTTATCACCGTCCACTGAGAAAGAAACAGGTAAAAACAAAGCAATGTTGTAACTGATGATATATAAAATAAAACTGGTGGTCACAAATTTCAGTGCATTCTCATCTATTGTAAGACAGTGTGGGTCTGACCTGGGGGGAAGGGGGTACTTGGTACAAAATGACCATATAGGGATAAGGGATGTGCCACAAACATGGGGTCACATTTTTGGCCATATGATATATCAATGACCCTTTTGCAAGGCCAGTTATTTTATAGAGATGGTCATTTATTTATATTTGTCCTAATTTTTAAAAAACAAATACCCAATTTTGTTGGGAAAAGTTGTAAAAACAGTGGCAAATTGCATTAAATTTGGTCACAAATGTTGACTTCTGGTATAGCGATGGGGTCCCAATTTCTTTTAAAAAAATCGCTTTATAGATGGGCCCACTTTCAAATTTTCAATGCCACATCCCTACCCAAACCAAACCTGATGCTCTTAGATGACAATAGATATGGCCCGACACTAGATTCCATGACAACGACTTCACCAAACAAACAAACATAATACTCACATTCTTGGCACACATCTTCCTCAATATGTGGTGCTCTTAGATGACAATAGATATGGCCTGATACTAGATTCCATACGATGGCTTCCCCATCATAACTTGACGTTGCTAACATGTTGGGTGGACATGCCGCTATTGCCAAGATGTCTTCTTTATGACCATTTTTCTATAAATAATTGTAAAAAATAAAAATATATCGAAAATCATGATGTATTTAGAGATTTTGAGTTGAGCATTTTTTCACACATTATGGAAACACCAGAAACACCCGGCAGACAAAGTGACAAAAAAATTATCTTATCCTGTCCCATAGATAATATTGTTACAAGCAATAATGTGTGATATACACATACACCCATACATAATTAGGCCTATAAATAACTTTCTTGTGTTTGGATCAAAAGTTTTAAAACTTTATTCATTCTGTTTGGCACATGAAAAAATAAAATACCTACCACGTCATCAGGCCATCTAGGCTGTGGGTGTTGTACATGTCGTATATTCTCAGCACTATCTGTATACACATTGATATGCCTATCCCATCCTACTGATATAATGTAGCGGTTCTTGTTCATTTCAATGTACACCACATCCGTCACTTCATCATAACCGTCATCTGTAAACAAACATAACAAGAATGAATAATTTTTTCATTGTATCTCTAAATGTCATGAGTATATCAAATAGAAGTTACCCAATTGTCAATTCTATTCAAAACTCATACTCCCTCTGTGGAAGACTTTAGCTAAATCTTCCACAGGGATAGTGTGGATTTTAAATGGAATAGCCCAATTCCACCGATTTGTCCTTTTTGTTCTTTTGAAGTTTTGACAAAATGAAATCATGCGGTAATTTTCACTGGGACACACAGTAACACATCATGTAACTTCACATTCAAGAAAATGTACAGTGGCAGCTGGTACTAAGAGATGCTAAATTTTCTCATGTAAAATTTTTTTTTTAATTGGTCAAAATTGGATAAAAATCACTAAAAAAATTACATTTTCACCCATAAATCAGATTCATTGACTGAAGAGATGATTTTGTTCATACAGTATATATTGAATACCCATGTGTCATGTATTTCTGCACACCAAATATGAAGGTTTTTTTTATGGGAATGTCATTTTTAAAGGCCTAAAACTCAAAAACATGTCTGGTGACTAGTTCAGGGTTTTGTTGGAGCTGGTCACATATATGGTTATGACAACTTACAATGTTTGAATTTTTAAAACAAAATTGAAACTTGTCGACTGCAGATGACACCCATGTGGAGCATTAAGGCCTAAAAAAAAAAATTTCTTTTGCAAAAAAAAAATGTAAAAAAAAAAATTTAATTTAAATTTAAAAAAAGAAGAAAAAAAAAAGTTCAAAAGCCTTTTTTACTCTATAAAAAAAAAAAAAAATCCCTACCTACTTCGCCTATTTTTTTTTAATGTTACACCAATCAAACAATTGTTTAAGCCTAATTTATCATTCAATTTACATTTTTCCATCCAGGCCTGGTAACAGTACTGTTCTCACTTCTTGCAACACTGATGTTTACACGGCACAAATGGAGAGCAACCTACAGCATTTTCAGCTTCAAGATGGTCCAGCTACACGCCAACCAAAGAATTTGATTCTTTGCCTTTTGAAATAACTCCCATCAACATTGGATATGATTTTGACCAGGAAACAGGTAACTCAATCACCAGTGAATTGGGCTCTTATATTTAAAATCCACACTACCCCTGTGGAAGATTTAACTCAAGTCTTCCACAGAGGGAGTAAGAGTTTTGAATATAATAGACAATTTGGTAGCTTCCATTTGAAATACTTACTCCAGTTGTGAAAGATACAGGTAAAGCCATAATACAGGGGGAGCAATGTGCCCCGGGCGCCACCCTTAGGGGTGCGCCAAATTGACCAATTCAGCATCGATTCTGCACCCCTCCAAGCAAGGAAAGTCAAAATTTTTGCACGCTTTGCACGCAAATCAGCACAAAATCAATTGAAAGAACATTTTAAGACTGATATTCAACTTCTAGTAACCAAAATTAGTGGTAGGCCTTATTTGTCCAAAAATTGTTTCAAGAATTGGGGGGGGGGGGGCATTATGTATCCTTAGCCCTGGGCGCCACAATCCCTAGCTACGCCACTGCCCGCATCTAAGATATTCTCGGGTGGGGGTAGGGGTGCCAATTTTGTTTCTTGCCCCGGGCGCTACCAACCCTAGTTACGCCACTTTTTATTTCTGCTTCATTACTGATTTCTTTATTACTTTTTCACACCCTTTTCTTTACATCTGTTTTGTTTTTCCTTCCTTCCACCCTCTCTTCCTCCTTCCTTCCTTCCCAGTGGTGTAGCCAAGAGGGGCAGCTGCCCCCTGTGAGAAGTCTTCCCCCGTGGGATGCTTTTTTGTCATTTTTAGCCCCTAATTGACCATTTTCGTCAAAATTCATTTGTCTTTCGTTGTTTCATCAGGCAACTTCACCACTGAGATAGCTGGGATATACCTGTTCACATACAGTATTGGGACTTACCAAGATGCGCCTACCGTTTATCTAATGAGGGACGATACTATCATCAATAGTGTCACTAGACAAGCTGAAGATCGTGTTGACATGGTCAGTAACTCGGCTGTGTTATCGCTTGATACGGGAGATGTTGTATATTTGTGGTGTAAAAAAATTGGACAAAAAATTTATGGTAGTAACGATCTTGCCAATACATTTTCTGGTGTAATGATTTCTGACGGTGGTAATTTAAAAAGGTTCTTGAATTGTCCTGTATAAAGAACCTTGAATGTTCTATGAGATCCAAAAAGATTCTGGAAAGGCTACAAAGAACCATTTTACACTGAAAAGGTTATGAAAAGGCCAAAGAACCATCTTTTTTTGGTTTCTACATGTAGGCCTAATACAGGACATACGATGACCTTTTGTTAAGATCCGTATGCACAAAACAAATTAGACCAAGTCTAACTATGGAGGTTAGATTTAGGAAGGGATCCGCTTACTCTTTTCCTTTCATCCTCTACTCTTAGCAAAGTCCAAAAGTTAAACTGCAGTCATCTAATTTTAAGGTACATGTATTTGCCATTAACAGGGTTTACAATAAGGTATGTAAATATCAAAAAGTTCCTTCTCCGTTGGACTAATCTCCATAGTTAGACCGGGTCTAAAGTTAGACCTGGTCTAGCTTGTTTTTGTGCATACGAACCTAAGCGTGTATTTTAACATTATTTGAACCACTAAACTCACCTCGTTCTAATTTCTTAAGACAATGTCCATTGTTATAATTCCACACTTTGAGTCGTCCATCCCTAGCACCTGTGATAAAAAAAAGTATAGAAATGCTGATATACATGTTTCTAGATATTCCAGATTATTTCTCTAATCACAACAAAACAGTTAGCGGTGGTGCAATATTATGTGCACCCCCAAGGTGGTGAATTATAGGTGGGATAAAGTTGTTTATGCAACCCAAAATGGGGGAAAGAATTTTTTGGCAGGTTGCAAGTGTGGTCAAGCATATTTTGGCAGGTCAAAAGAGGGGGGGGGGGCAATCAATTTTTGGCACAGATGTTTTGGGCACCATTTCAATACACCCCAAAAGGTGCAGGAAAATGTTAGGATCACGTTCAAATATGCAAAATTTCCTGCTCGCTGCACCCGCATTATATGATAAGACAGTGGCGTACTAGCTGTTCTTTCATTTTTTGACAGGAGGGTTCTGGGTTCCACCTGTCCCCCACCCCACCCCTTGGCTATGCTAATGGCTGCACGCATATGAACATAGGCCTACGCACCTGTGATAAGTCGTCTTCCAGTGTTATCAAATGTCATTGTTGTGATGGCGTTTCCATCATGAGCTTGCGAAAACTCAAACACAGAGTTGCCAGTTTCAAAATCCCAGAGTTTTACAACCTGTATAATGAAGGGCATAGCATAATCAGCATTAATAAAATAATATCAAAGATTTATTCTATTGTTCTTCCCCGTACCCCTACCCAAATTCAATTATAGCATTTTACATTGAGCCAGTCATGGATAGTACCCCACCTGACCCTACTCTAATTCTGTGTGATGTAATATACCGTACCCTCTCTCACTCTAATTGCTCATATTTATGGCCACTCACTCCAGCTCTAAAATCCCACTCTAACCCCCCCCCCCCCTCTTTTTGTCAGGTCCTCAATCACAGATGAGCTCAGCCTGCTCATTTCTAATCCTCTGCTCTAATTAGCCCAATTCATATGACGTAATTCACTGGCGTAGTCCACGTTAGAATATGACCGTTGCAAGGGCAACTGGCTCATGCATTCTTTGTTATGAACCACTGATCAAAATGCAGTGGCTCCAGAACCAGGGGGCTGGCCCTCAACAATTATGGTGGCTATGGAAAAGTACTATAGGGCCTCCCAATAACTTGGGCCATGCAGGCATCATTGCCCCTCCCCCAATATTTGAAATCTTCCAGAGCCTCAGAAATGATCACAACACAAAGCCTATGGCATATCATAATACGGAATAGGTGTTTGAGCCTAGACTTGAACCAGTAACCAATGGATACTAACATGCACTATGTCAACGAATAGTGAGACAAGTAGCTATTGCACAAGCCTATGTAAAGGCCAAGATGTAGTAATGGAATCAGTCTTGATCTGATCTGCAACATGTATAGCATCTCTACTAACATGAAGTGATACAAATCAAATAGATCTGTATAGTTTTATTCTTATTCTTGAGCCAAATTGCTGTCCGAAGAACACAACACAATATAGGGCATCATATTAAAAGGGCATTTTGTGATCCACAGCCTCATCCACCCACTTTTCTCAAAGAAAGTTGAGATTTTTATACCACTGGATGGAAACCTCTGGCTACATGTTTATGTACCAAAAATATCTTGCAGATTAATTCGTTTAGCAAAAATATTGTCATTTGAATTTTGTTCTGGTATACCGGAACGAAATTACAACAGTGACCAGCAGTGTAATACACATAATCATACATAACTTGCAAAAGCAAAATTGGAATCAGCTGAAATTTTGGTAATAAGCTTTTTTCATGGATATCTACTGAAAAATGCCATAAAAAGAGGATGATAGGATCACAAAATCCTCCTTCGGAGTTGAGATATCCTATTAATAATATTTCTATTGTTTTTTAAGAGGTTCAATGGACCATATCTGAAAACAAGTTCTGTCAACATTTCAGTCCATTCATGGTGGAGGTTCACATATTGAGGAAGAAAAAGATTCCCCTGACTTACAGATGCATCTGAGCAGGTGACAATATGCTTGAAACTTGGGTTGTATTTGGCACAGTGGACAGGCTCTTTATGTGTATAGAACACATCACCACGTTGCTGAGCTCGACTACATAAAAAAAAGAGAAATAAACAATGCTTAATGCATGATGGGCAAATAACCTGTGTTTTCGTATCATTTCTTAACACACAGACAAGCATACGTAACCATCGCAAGTAAGCTCACATAATTGTTGATCATATGTGTTGAATGCGCATTGAAACAGTGAACGGAAGATACATTTCCAATAGTCTTTTAAGCAAAAACTCATTGTTATACTCATGAAACAAAATTTATTAAATGGCGATAATGAATGAGAATTACTCTGCACCATTTATCGCGCTCCCTCTTTAAATTACCTCAGCTCCAAACAAACCACTCTGATTTCCCGCAATGATATCAAAACAGTTTTTGTTGTCTAATCGAAAAGAATGTTACAAAATTTAAAAATTCTGAAAGTTATTGGTGTCTATTTTGTTTTACCAGTTGATGTTGGTCCAATGAAAATGTAAAACATCATTGCGTTCAGGCACAATGACTAATTACATACGAAAAGATGCAGTTTTGAAAGTTGCACTTTGGTCCATTCAACCCTCACAAGGCATGCAGAAGTTGTGTAATCTACAGTAGGTCAGGCCTATTACTTTTTTATGAGAGTTGAATGGACTAAATAAGTGCAACATTCAAAACTGCATCTTTTCTTGCATGAGCCCGGGGGGGTCACTCCCATTGATAATCAACTTTTGAAAAGCACCCTAAACAAGGATTTAACCCTTGGCTAAAACAATACCCTAAACAGGGATTTCATTCCTTGCATCAAATTTCATACCCTAAATTTCATTTCCGCGTATTTAGCAATTGCAATTTTGCTACCCTTTTTTTTTTATTTTTATGTTTTTGACACCCTAAACGTGTTACGCACGTATCGTGCCTACCCACGAAAAACTACCCTTTTACGCGCTTTTCATTATCGCGGATGGTGTACAGGCCCCAATGGGAGTGACCCCCGGGTGCATGAGCAATTGTGACCAAACACAAAGATGTGTTACATATATAGTTACTTGGACAAGTTGTATCAAACATGTGATCAATTGCTATAGCAAATACTTTAATCATTTTTAAAATTTGGGAGGTCTATAAACAAACATACACATTTTGGTGACATCCATCTTAAGACTGGTTGCGATGTTGTAATTTACCAGAGTAGTAATGTAACAGGATAAATTACCATAGGGATAGGTGAAAACATTTGTTGAATGTATTGCCCTGCACTAGTATAAGTAGGCTGCACTCATCACAGGCTCCTGTCATGCCTGTGTTTGTGTGCAATATCATAGATTGAATACAATACAGCTCTTTTTGAAGACACTACTCATACAGGTGTGAGTGAAACGTACATGGACTCGGCATACTGTAAAATTTCCATAGAATTACCGGTACAATCCAGGTCTTCATGCCTATTTATTCTTTGATAATCAATGGTGCGATGCTGAGTTACAGCGCATGCTTAGTGTTAGTGAAGGGCATGCAATACATTCAAAGATTGTTTTTACCTATCACTATGTTAATTTACCATGTTACGTCACTACTTCTACAGCAAATTCCTATAAAACTCTATAGCTGTATAACTTACCCAGGTCTGTGAGTTAGTAGTGC
Source organism: Amphiura filiformis (assembly GCF_039555335.1). Classification (NCBI taxonomy): domain Eukaryota; kingdom Metazoa; phylum Echinodermata; class Ophiuroidea; order Amphilepidida; family Amphiuridae; genus Amphiura; species Amphiura filiformis. The sequence continues at coordinate 14,202,531 of NC_092636.1, forward strand.
CATATGATCGGTTGCTATGGCAAACCCTTTTGACGCTCTGTTATAATGACACGCCTGTAGATCGCCTCTGATACGATGGGTTTTGGGTCGGATTGTTAACATGCAAACCTGGTCTTTGATATCCCAGACCTTATTAGTGAGAAATAAGCAACAAAAAGTAAGCTCTCAATCAATTGCAGCAAAAGTTGTTTGCAGTCCCGTCCCTTTTAAAAGGGTTTTTTTTTTGACAATTTTCCCAAAAAAGTCAGGAACTTTTGTCTGAATTTTCCTGCATGCTTCCCCCGCAGTCACACCTGGCTGAGGGTTCCAATATTTCGTATTATCATCCACATCTTCTACAAAAGTAAAATATTGTTGATTTAAAAAGTAGTATTTTATGTCTGCCAGGCATGTACATAATATCAAATAAAGTATGGTTTATCTTAAATTTGTCTTTGGTGGAAATTCTGTGGTCAGTGGATGCAGTGGCGGTGCCAGGAAATTTTTTTGGGGGGGGAGGCATTAGGGGGGAAAAGTGAATTTCAGGGGGGGGCAATATCAACAAATTTTGTGAAAATTTACAAAAAGTGGAAATTTTCATAATTTTGGGTTTTTTCGGGGGCAAGAGTTCTGACATTTTCCCCCACCCTATGCCCCCCGTGGCGCCGCCACTGAGTGGATGTTTTACATACAAACAAGTATTTCACATTATACTTTGGTACTTGAAAAGAAAAAAAGCTTTTCCCGACCGACAGACCAAACATCTGATCTATGGAGAAGCAAACAATTTATTTTTGTTTGGCCTTATCTAATGAATGACAGCAACGGATGAATGTTATCTAGCCAACCTGAATTACAAAACAGCCACTCAGCCATCACAAAATGTTTAGGTGGTGGTCTCCCTCTTCCCCCTTCTGTATTTTTGGGCAATCTTTAGGTCCTAACAGCTCCTCCAACCTCTCCCCCTGTATTTTGACCACCCTGGATCCGTGGCTGCATAAATAACAAACCCGGGGGGGTACTCAGTACAAATGACCATACGGGGACGTGCCGCAAATATGGGTAGCATTTTCGGCGTCTTGGTATATCAATGACCCCTTTTTCAAAGCCTATTTTGGTATATGAATGGGTCCTTTTTCAAAATTTTCTCAATTTTTTCGAAAATAGCCCAATTTTTCCTTAATCTAGCCAAAATTTTCAAAATTTTCCCAAAATTTTCCCAAAATTTGTACAAACTAAGACAATTTGGGTTAAATTCGGCCAAAATTTTTGACTTTTGGTATATCAATGGGTCCAAATTTCTTGAAAAATTGGTATATTTATGGGTCCACTTTCAAATTCTCAGCGGCACGTCCTACCAAAACCAAACTTGAGTACCCCGGATAACAAAGACATATCTTACTTTGATTGTTTTATCCTGTGACAGACTGTAGACTCTGTGCTCCTCCTCTGCTATAAATAATCCAAATATAGGTGCATTGTGTCCACGTAGCATGCCAGTCGGCTTACTAAAAGAAATCAAACAGTGAAGAAATCATATTATAAAAATAACATGAGAATTACATTTTCATGTATATATTAAAATCAGTATTATGAATACATATCTATATACCTCCAGTCACCGACACTAGCTTTGAAGTTCAGCATGTGCTGTGTTGGCTTTAGTGTGGTTTCTTGCATGTACATATGCGACATGTTAATTGTACATGTAAAAGTATGTACACGCACCAAGTAACGCCAAGCCATTAACGCAGCACACATTGAACTTCAAAGCTAGTGCCACTGACTAGAGGTAGATGTGTAGACTTAGAGAATAAATGATAGGATTTTGTCTTTTGCCTATCCAATATCGTGTCATAATGGATGGGCTGGCCAATATTTTGAGTAGTGGATGCCGGCGCGTGTACATACTTTTACATGTACAATTAACATGTCGCATATGTTGGTATTTTACACTATTTTCGCCCATTTTCAGGATGGAAAGGCTTAATCTTTGCAATATGCGCGCATAGCGCGGAAAAATTATGTATTTTCGAGCTGAATTTCGGTAGAAAAGGGATCCTTGCCCCTTTTCTTTTCCTTTGCCCTCCTGATTCTTTTTTCTTTCATTTTTTTTTTTTTACGTCAGGGGGGCACTCTGCCCCCCTGCCCCCCTGCTGGCTACGCTACTGTTCAGGCAAACCCCTATTTTGAAATTCACACTTCCTATGTGGAATATTACACCCCTAACTGGAATAGCCCATTTGCAATAGCTTGAGGTCAGCCTCGTATGCAAGATTAATTTTTTTGTGAGGTGGGACTTCAAAAAAGTGCACCAATTTTGAATCAAATGTACATCATGGTACATATTTTTGAAAAAAAAGCTACCTATAAACCCACTCAAAATTTGCCTTTTTGGGGGGGACTTTTTGAATGCTTTAATCATCAAAAAGTTTGCATTTTAAGTTTTCTACCACTTTTGGACCTGCTTCTAGGGATTAAGCCTAAAAATGCACTTTCTTACAATGCGTCTGATTAGTACACTGTAAGTACACGATATACCGGTAATAATCCGAGAAACCAATCAAAATAGAGCTTCTGATCTCTATGCACTTTTAAGCTTTTAAAATCCCCTTACAGCCCTTAGCTACTGGATATTCCAGGATCTATGCTCTGATTGGCTCATTTCAGGAGCTGTGTTGCAACCTATCATTTCACTCTCTCTGCTTTTCGGACCATTCAGTGATCCCAGCGCAAGTGACAAAAAAATTGTTTATAGATAGCTTAAAGAAGTGAAGGATAAGTCATTCAAATTGTCATTTGGTATTTTTGAAATGGAAAGATTTGGCAAAAAACAAAGAAAACAGCAGTATTGACGAAGTTGAAGCCCCATTCATATACATGTACCTAATTTATATAGGCCTACTGTCAGTATATAAATTACAAATTCATGTAAATGCCTTATTTTGTCTTAAATACATGACTTTCAGCTGAACCACCAGCAGGCTATGTTAGCCCATCTATGACAATGACAACGACAACGGTACCAAAATCTGAATTCTATGATTTTTATGATCGCCGGATGAGCAAATCACTGAATGGGCCTTTAGCAATATAGTAACGCATTGCCACCAAACAAATAATAGTTTTACCACCCATGAAGTCACTATTATTCACTCTGGGTGTGCACTTTGGAATTTATATAACTTGGCAACAACATCAAATAAATCTAGCCTTTAGTCGTAATTGTACTTCGTCATGGTGACCATGGTTTGCTTTTGCAAAACACCTCTTGGGAGGTACAAAGCATGATGATATTTTTGCTGCATTAAAAGTTTTTGTTTTGAAGAGAATCCAAAATATTTTGTGACATAAATTTTCACAAATTTGTACATTTCCTTTCAAGCCTTAGGATAAAAAAATCTTTGCAACCATGAAAATTTTGCAAATCAAATGCACTCACGAAATGTGCAACTTTCAGGCACGCGAACATATCATGCTTTACAGTAATAATTGGTATCTGAATCATTTTTCACCGCAAAAAAAACTGGCCATTTTACATAGGCCTTGAATAGATAACATGAGCAATGATATATATACAGCAAAAGAATTGATGTCCCATCTGTATTTCCTAAAGAAAGACGAATATGTCAAAATTAAAACCAGCAGCCAATACCTGTACTCCTTTACTGAAGACCAGGCCCGTACGCAGGGGGGGGGGGTGTGGTTGGGTGCGACCGCACCTCCCCAAATTTGCAAGAGTATACAAAAATTTCAAAAATTTCAAAAATCATGTTTTTTACACTTTTTTAGTCAAAAAAGGTTCAAATTTGGGGAAGAAAGTCCACTTTTTACAAAATCGCCCCTCCTTGGAAAAAAAGTCCACTTTTTCAAAATCAGCACCCCCAAAAAAAATCCTGCGCACAGGCCTGCTGCAGACCACATTTGTTGAAATCAGTTGAGATTTAAAGAAACGGTGATCAAAAACACAAGGAAGGAACAAAATCAAAAATTGCATTCTAAAGGTCTAATCAATGGAAAGGGGGAAGCATGGTGCTAGTTCTCTAGTGCGAGAATGATCTGTGTACTAAACAATCGGCATTCAATGGAGCATTCTTAGTCAGTGGGAGTGGTCTAGTTCGTAGACACATTTCTGATTGGACAATCGCATGATTTCGGGTGCCGTCTATCAGGCCGTAGAAGACCCCACGTCATCATGCGTCTTGATAATGCGTAAAATGCGTGTAGAGCTAGAGGTGCGCGTATGTATCGCGCTGGATGCGTAGACTAGTGCGGAATACGCAAACGCGTTAGCAATACGCGCAACAGAATACGTGAAGTTGTGAGGGGAGTTTTTATGACGGTAACTTATAGTTTTTGCTTAAAAAATTTGTTTACAGTTATTAAAATAATATTTAACTGACTAAGAATGAGTAGTGCCGGCATCCACTACTCAAAATATTGGACCTGCCTGTCGTCTATCACATGGTAGAGGATAGGCAAAATAAAAATTCCTGTCGTTTATTCTCTAAATCTGCAGCTTTTGTATTTGCATCTTCCTTGTAATTTTGGATCACCATGTCCTTATTTCTTGACCGATTTCAACTAATGTCTTAAATCTGAGCTAAAAGATACAGCTATTGGCCGAAAGTTCTAATTATGACATATCTATCTTTGTTTAGGATATACAGGGGTGAAAATAACTGGTGCCCTAATTCTTTTGCTGTCTATAGCAGATCACTCCTGAAAGTGCAATCTAACCCGGGGGGTACTCAAGTTTGGTTTGGGTAGGGGTGTGCCACTGAGAATTTGTGCGCACACCACTAATATACCTATTTTTCAAGAAATTTGAAGCCATCAATATACCAAAATTTAAAACTTTCCGCCAAATTTAACACAAATGGTCTTAATTTTCAGTACAACTTTTCCTAAAAGTTTTTTTTTAATTCATAAAATTTGGCTAGTACAGTGAGGCAAAATTGGGCTATTTTCCGAAAAAAATTGAGAAAATTAAAAAAAAAGATCCATTCATATACCAAAATTGGCCTTGAAAATGGGTCATTGATATACCAACATGGCGAAAATGCTACCCATGTTTGTGACACATCCCCACTGACACCTCTCCCCCTCCCCCGGAATCTAACCTCATATAGACATGATAGAACAAAACTTACCAACAACTTATTAACAATTTCATCACATTTTCCCTAAATATCGTGATAGCCACATATTCGCATGATAGTATTATTCCATCGCCCTTAATTAGTATGTATACCTCTCCCGACACAGGTACACCTCTAATTGAATTGATTGTACAATGCTTACAGCTAGACAACAATTGGCATTACAATGTACTATTGAAACGAATGTGTTGCGTGTTACGACCAATTAGTGTTATTCTGGGACAATCCAATTATTGATGGGGAGATTATCTTTGTGCTGTTCTTTTGGAATACCAGAATATTCTATTTTCATTTGGCTCTTCCAGTTGATATCCATATACCCAATATGAAAATCATGACCTTAATCTCCTACATAGGGGGCATGGATTTCAAATAGAGTCACCCACTCAGGTAACTCCATTTGATATTCAACCTCCCTGTGTGAAAGATTAAGCAGGAGATTAAGAGATCAAATCTTCTACAGGGGTGTATGGAATTCAACTGGAATAGCATAATACCCTTTCCCCGTAGCGACTCAAAATTACCCCCTTGCAAAAGCTATTTTTGGATTAGTCTGAATTGACACAATAACATTGATTTCCATTTTTCTTGCCATATCTACCTTATATACTGCGCCAATAAAGTATCCTTACACTCGGAAAAATAATCACAGTTTCAAAACTGAACAATATTGGGGTAAATTTGTTTTTGTAATAAACTGCTCAAATAAAGAAAGTCCGCAGTCATGTAACCCGTTCTACATCGAAATCTGATCTTGTTATGACAATTTGATTGATAAAGGCGTGTGCAGAATTTTGTTAGCTCCAATTTGATACCAAATTTGATACCCAAAACTCTACATTCACAGAGATTGATACCTGTATATGAAATTTGGTGCATTTTCAAAAGTTGCAAATTAAAAAGCGAACGCAGGGATCTGTATGTGAATGGTAGAGTACGACCATTAACATAGCCCAAACAACCGCTAGGTCATATCGATCGCATCGTGCCCTAGTATTCATCAGTAAAGCACTGTAACAATCCATGCGTTTTAAATTAACAATTGAATAAAGTGGGCAAACAAGCTTGACCACATTGCCACGCTAAGCAATTTCGACCGCGTGTATCGTTTTGATTTGCAACTTTTGAAAATGCACCAAATGCCATAAACTGGTATCACTCCTTGTTACTGTTGAGTGTTTGGTAGTAAATTTGGTATCAAATTAGAGCTAACAAGATCCCGCACACGACCGTATCAATCAAATTACCATAACAAGATCAGGTTTTGAAGTAGGACGAGTTACATGACTGCGGACTTTCTTTATTTGAGCAGTTTAGATGACACCACATTGAATCCAATGTGACCTCCAGAAGTAAAGTTACAAGCAATTGAATAGATGAAGGTCCAGTTTCCAAAGTGACAAACAGGCCTATACAAGGCGCAAAAAGATTCCAACAAGCGCAACATTGAGACAACACAGTTTCTTCAATGAAGCGTTATTTAAAGCAGAGTTTTTATTTCAGTTTTTACTTCTCTGTACTTTTCATAACTTTCATCTTATTTGTCAGTTCTTTTGTTTCAGTTTTCTTTTGTTCCTATTGTTTTAAATTAAAGCCAAACGCATAACTTAGCCATTCACCACTCTCAAACCAGATGTCTAGTCTGTGGAGTTTTGAATAGGCCTGTTTGTCACTTTTAAAACGGGACCTTTGTCTAATCAAATGCTTGTAACTTTACTTCTTGAGGTCACATTGGATTCAATGTGATGTCATAATGTGCAGGATTAGATAGTGCATCTATTAAAAAAACAAATTTACCCCAATATTGTTCAGTTTGGAAATTGTAATTCTTTTCCCAAGTGTAAGGATACTTTATTGGCGCAGTATACCTTATATAAGAACATACAAAAGTGAAATGCATATTGAATACTTCATCACAAGAATGTTATCTCTATTGATTATTGGAAAAAATGAAAAGTGCCCGACAGAGTCTTTGAATAGGAGGTGTTCAACAAACATATCGGATACTCAATGGCTTTTTGTCAATGCTTTATCCTTGTCTGCTTAGAGACCGCCACATTTCGTTTACGCACACCTGTAGCATCATACCCAGAGACACAGTTCTGGTTACCCATGTAGGATGAAGGGTGAAAGTACTTGCATGAGATTGTAAAGTGTTTTTGTGACGTTAAGGTTTCTGATTCATTTGCAACCCATTGGCCTATTACTTGTTTGACTCCCAAAATGTAACAGCATGGGTGGATTTTGATTAAGTTAAGTTTGGATTGGGTGGGGAAAGGGCACTCAACTTTAGAAGTCAGTGATGGTATGTGCCTACCAACATCAGGAATTAAGGGCATATAGGTATAATATTTTGTTTTAAAAAAGGCTAATGGCACAGATTTCTTTTTAACATGGGGGATGGGGTTGGAAAAATTTCTTGAAGTATAGTGAATCAAGCACCTTTTAGCAACAGAATAAGTTAATGGTACCAATGTGCGCAAAGTGCGCGAAAATTTTGCCATATTAAAGCTAAATTGATGAAATATGGTGCAAAAGTGGAACAAATTTGCACTTTTGGGGCTAAAATGGCCAAATATGAGGTTAATTTGGTCAGAAACCCACATACAGGCATCAACATGGGGGGGGGCATTGTATGGACCATCCCCCCTGGCAAAATATTGGGGGGGGGGATTTATCCCCCATCCCCCATCCCGGATCTACGCCTATGAAAAAGGGGGGTCATTAGTATCAAACAAAATGAAAAAAGGGGGTCATTGGGTAAAAAATTTTGTAAGCCTTTACATTTTTAAAGTTTTATATTTAAGAAATAACGGGTAATTCCGTATCCCTTACATCCAAATAATGTGTCAGTTTTAGGGCTCTGGTAGGAATGTTTGGACAGTATTTTTTGCGGGACATGAGAGCACATCAGACATATCAAATTGCATTCTGAATACAAAGAATGTCCTTCTGATATTTGAAATTCGCGATAATAATACACATTTTATGGCAAATGATTTACAAATTTATATTTTTGATATTTAACAGACCTTGAAGTAAACTTTATAAATTTAATGATATGAGGTGAATATGTAGCATAAATCAGTGTATCATTAGCTTTGCAAAGATTCAATTTGCAAATGCATCACCACCGGTTAAGTATTTTATCACAAAAAGTTTTCCAACTCAGTAATTTATTATAGATGGGCGGTGGTACAGAATTAAAGGTGATAAGTGGCCCCATGAGATGAGATAGGCTTCAATTCATTTTGATTATTTATAATATTTTACTTGTTCCATATTTATTGATATTCTTTATACAATTGTTATTTTATAATCCTGATTAGAAACCATATCACTTGTCAACAGCAGAGAAGATATCATACACTTCCCATAATGCATTTCTCCCATTTCAATTTATTGTACTGATTTGCTATCTAGTGCAGCATGGGTCAATAGTGAAAAAAGGTCTCAATGAACTGAGTACATCCAGATTTTGTAAAATATGTTAAAGCCATATTATAACATTTGCTGAGGAAGACACCCTCACTGAATTTTTAAAATTCCTTTTTTTACACGATTAAATTGTACTTTATTAAACCAATATACCCTGCAAAAATCATGACTCTAGGTGCTGTAGTTTTGTCAAAATCCGAGATTTTGAATAAAACTCTGAACCGGCGTTTTATTATTACGATGGAATTATTAGTTGAACGCATACACGATGTTAAATGGGACGGTGATATACACAACAAAGGGTCGTACCACAACATGACCGAAGGAGTGAGTGCGTATTGGCGACATGTCGCTGGTAGTAAACTCAATTTTCTTTGCTTTGGCGTAGTTGTTCGGCTCAAAAATAAAAGGGGCTATATCTGACAGTAAAAGCTAACATTTTATGGCGAAGAAATGCTAATCTATTTTGTTTGAAAATGTTATAATATGGCTTTAATTTCTTGACTATCAATCCATGTTGAGGCCATCTATTCTCAAACAAAGAGAACCTGTACAAAGTAATAGAAGTGTCATTTGGTGTAGTAAGGTGATGCACCATGTTGCAAAGGATTCTGGGAAGGTTAAGATATCTCAGTGTCAATAGCGTAGTATTGAAGTAATTGATATTTGTAACTGGATTACAAAAAACATTGATTTCATAATAATAATGGTCTTAAAATTTGACTGTGCACTTTAGTTTGACCACTGACCCTATATGCTAGAATCAATTCAATTGCCTGTGAGTTTGTGTAAGGGGGGATTAGGGGAGGGGTATTGGGCTGACCAGGCCCGTACGCAGGGGGGTGTTTGGGTTAAATTCAGGTGTCTTTCGGAGCTGTGTGGTTCCAATACAGGGGTCTTTATGGGGGTGCATACTTGTATGGTCATTTGTGTTAAGTGCCCCTGCCCTCCGTAACCATGCATGGTTGTCTTAAACTTTTTCAAACATCCTCTTTGCAAGAATTTTTCATCCTATACTTCTGGTTCTTTCCTACATCAGTTTTCATGTAATGTTATTCATATTTTTTACAGTTTTACCGGGACCACTAAGCCAGGGAAAAATTCCAAATCACCCCACTTGCCAAGTTGCCACCTAAAATTGTTGACACCAAATTTGCTTTGCTAGGGTGCTCAAGAATCTAAAAAAGTGGAGGAGGGGTGATTAAAAATAAAACTTTGTCTCGGTAATTTGAGTCAGGGTGGAACTTGCCCAGCCCTCAGAATACTTGTAAAAAAACAAGTGGTGATGTCATGGGGGAATTTTTACCTCCAAACTTTGGCTTTACTCTCCTCTAGTTGCCCCCCTTGCAGTCAGAACAAACAAATTCAAAATATCTGTGGCCAATGCCCAACTTCAGACAAATTTTCATTTTTTTTTGCCCTGCACACAGTGTCAACGCCAGGTAAATAATATTTTATAGAAATACTCTAGCAAATCATGTTACTTTATAATCTACACCGTCAAGCGCCGGCTTACAATAGGCTTAATTTATACTCCCGTCACTGTGGCGAAGAGCGATGTATAATTGACCAATGAGGTATGCAAGACATGGCCTTCTTATTCCACACAGGGAATATGTATTTCAAATTGAGTTACCTGTATGGGTGACTCCATTTGAAATCTACACCCCCTGTGTAAGAGATTAAGGTCATGTCTTCCATAGGGGGTGTATGAATTTCAACTGGAATAACCCATTTTGGAGCAGACGACACTGAATGGGTGGCTCAATTTGAAATTCACACTCTGTGTTGGAGATTAAGGTCACGTCTTCCATAGGGGGTGTATGAATTTCAATTGGAATTGGAATTTTGGTGTTATTGATTAGTATTGATGATATAAAGGCTACAAAGGGAGCATCAGACATGGAAAAACAATTCTTTATCAATTAATGTTAACATTTAAAAGTTTTGTCCTTGACTTTTAGTCATGAGTTGAAAAGCTGGGGCAACCACTGCATGAGGTACACAGTGTAGTCCAAAAACAACTTTACCCAATTTCAAAGGTTAGTTTCTCACAATTGAAAAATCTGCTTCAAGTTTTTGTTGCATATCCTGAAAGAACATCTTTCTTTAAGTATTTGGTGAAAAATTGACTGAGAAAGAATGTTAATTACAAATGTGGCGCCAGTTTTAAGGTAAATGGAATTGTCATAGTGGTGCAATTTCGAACTTGCGTGAATAAACAACTCACAAACGCATCATACTCATCTTGCAAGAATCAAGAGAATCAACTTGACTTACTGCGTTTGGAATAGGGAGAGATAAATCAATAAAATGGATCTACTTGGGAGGGTTAGTCTTCTGCTTAGAAAGCCTGACCACTAGCTAGCCAAGCTTTGAGAAACCGGCCCTAAAAATGCAAAATAATTGCCATATGTGGGGAGTAGTGTAGTTTGGGATTGATGCATTTGAATATCTCTTTAATATGTGACACGATCTGGTTTATGGGGGCCAATGGAGGCATTTTTGAAAATTGAGTTACTGTAATTATTACATTATATACAATAGGCCTTCATTTGCTGAAAACATCTGGTATGGTATGGTCTGGTATGCTTGGTTCTAAAGTTTTTTATGTCTATTTTCTTATGTATTTTATTGTTTTTTACTCTATATTTTTACCTTTATCTCCCGTTTCGAATTTGCCACCTTTGGCCCCCATGGACCAGATCGTGTCACAATTATGAAAATGTCATTTAGGCACATAACATAAAAGTCTTTTGTTATATTTTGTTTAACAATCTTGATGAACTTATTGACATATCCATAAAGTATAGCATTCATCGCTCATTTAATCAATATCATGAAATCTTGCAATTAACTCCTTTTATCACACTTGTTTAATTTGTATCACAGTGACATCCTGCTTATCAATAAATCAAGCAATATTGAAAAGGAATGCTTCTATACATTATTCTAAAAATAAAAAACAAGACAAAACCATGGACTGTAGAAAATAAAACGCTGTCATGATTATTATCTGCTCCAATTTCGAAGACACCTACTTGAGTCCATCACTTTCAGAGAGGTTTTAGAGTGATTTGAGGAGACAGTGTTCAATTATTAGCAAATCAATGTTTTATTGATTACATTATGTTTATTTACTCGGTTGCATTTACACCCACAAACCTCCTCTGACAGTGAATGGAATTTGTCCAGTGTGACATCACAGGTGTCACCATTCGCTGTTGTAGTGCACATTAGAATAGAGGGTATCCCTGTTCTATAAGCTGCATATCCTATCAACGACTGCTATAGAGGCCTTGCATGTGACGTATCATCCCGGAAATATGGCGGACTACTCAATAATGCATTCAACAAAAGCATGATTGCAATCTACCGTGACAGTTCGTCTCACACACATTACCCTGCACTACGATCAAATAGGTTGATGACAAAATTTGATTGAATGGACTGCACTCCGCCATAATTACGGTGAAGGACACCAGTTCAAATCCTTTGTTTGGAGCCAATCGATAAAATGATGCAGGGCCTCTATACCTTGTTTAGGACTTTCAAAAGGAAGTACCTGCATGTGCAACCATGACTATTTCAAACTAACCCCCCAAAGTCATGCAGGTAACTCAGAGGTCGTGCATTGAAGTGGTTTGAATGAGAAATACTACGGGAACCAGCGCATTTTGTTAGAAGTCACACATGAGTGAAGAGGATAACCTCTATATGACTGTTGTTAGGTCAACTGATGGATCACACTTTCTTTGCCATGAACCACTGATCGAAATGATCACAACACAAAGCCTATGGCATATGAGCCACAGCGATATTTCACCTATTGACCACGTACCAAATTATTATTTCTCTACTGGACTCGAACCCAAGACTGCATTGTACCTTTTGTCAAGGATGTACCAAGCATGGCCAAAGCATGTTCAAGAGACAATACCAGGCATTTATCATGAGGGCTACCATGCTGGCATCATGAATACTCGGATAAACTCTTTTGTTCATATTGCTAACAGAGTATTCTTGTGATGAGTTTATAAAAAAATCGCTCTAGGAGTTTAACTGATACCATGAGGTATAGTTACATTCCATGCTATTATTCGGTACTTAACTGCAAGCTGAAACTCGCTTTTATAAACCTCTACCTGTATAAGTATGTCTGTGTGCTGTAATACATCCGATCTCATGCCGAGGCGTTGAATATGTAGTAAAAGGCAGATCCGATAAAATCCGAAGATATGACCAAATTGATGGTTGAAGGCGGAAAAATCCGCCAAAAGGCGGAAGATGCCATATGCATGTATCTGTGCATTGTACTTGCATACACCCTAGAAAACTTCCAAAATTTTCAACAAAACTCAAAAAATATTGTAAAATTGGAATACAAAATGTTATCATCATATTGGCCTTTGATGAAAATTTTATCAAAATAGCCCTTCGGAAATGGCTCGAATCTATTCAAATATCAACCCATTTATTTTCTACAAAATTGGGAATATGAGAGCTGTGAAATGATCTTCTACATGCCGGGTTTTGTTTTAAATTTTTTTGTGTGGATATATAGTTTTTCATAGTTCAGTTACTCGGGATGTTTCGGAAACGCCTCAAAATATCGCCGTCAAACATTCCCGTATATCAAGAGATGGCGCTATTTTTTGGGTAGGGAAATATCGCTGTGTGAGCCCAGGCTTGGAGCAGTAACCAATGGTTACTAATGTGCACTACGACAGCGAATTCGCTGCCGTAGTGCACATTAGTAACCATTGGTTACTGCTCCAAGCCTGGGCCCATACACCTGTTCCGAATTTTGATATGCCATAGGCTTTGTGTTGTGATCATTACGATCAGTGGTTCGTTACAAAGAAAGTGTGATCCAGTTGGCCTAGCAACGGTCATATTGTAACGTGCACTACGACAGCGAATTATATAGCATTTATCATTCACATTGCACTGCAAACACCAGTAACAAAATAAACACACACAAAATGGATTTTTTATAAATTTAATTCAATAAACACCACACTACCAATCACCCATAGGCCTACAATCCATGTACACCCTTACTCGTATTACAGCGCCATCAAGTTTGAAGCTGTAGTACAGGGCTTTACAAACTTTTTTCCTGTAGTAACCCAATATTCATAAGAAAAATGTAGCACAACCCACAGCATAACACAAATGCAGTAACTTACCAAAACTTATCAGCAGAATACCGGGCAATATTTCCAAAGGAGCACTATTTCCAAGAGACCGGCTCCCAGAAATGACTTTATCGTGACATATGTGCAAATTTGCAATTATTTTAATGTTAAAATGGGTCAAAATTTGTTACGATACGACGGTGGCCTGCACTTTAATGCCTGGTGATGTATTTTTTTAAACATTTTTCTGGCCATTCTATTGAACCCTTTTGGAAAAGGCTGCTACTTCCATATCGCTCATTCTACAAAATCCGGTGCCAATAGCCTTTTTTCCATTCTTTGGTCCACAAACACTTTGTCGAGCATTTAAGGCATCAAATATGTTGTTTTTTTGGTAGAACTCAACGAGATCTACACGGACATATATAGTTTTCCATACTTTAAATGCTTTCTTCAGCCTGATTAACCCTTGCAAAGGCTCAAAAATCGCTAAAAATGCGTTTCCACTGCTCAAGTGTCACATCTAACCCTGAATATTTTCTTTGAATAAATGCGATTTCTTTACATATTTGTTGTTTTTATTTAGATAACGCACCATCATATTGTTTATCAACATTATTTTTGTGATTAAAACGCGTCTTTGTGTAATTCTAAAATAAATTGCACTTCCCACCAAAATGCTGTGAGCTATGTTACTCCTTTTTAACACACGTTATTGGAAAGAAGTAAAACAGAGGTATCAATGTAATTTGCAGTTTTTGAAAGAAAACACTCATAGGTTTTTAAAAATCACAGTAAAAATCGTGATGCTGTAGCATTTTGGCATAGAAATGTTGTAAACATTGAAATTTCGACCGACCATGTTAAGATTGGTGAGCTACGTTACCAGAATTCTATAGTATGCACTTGTATTACATGTACTTCCTAATAATATGTGAAAGCTACCAGTGGTCGAACCCCATTTATATTAGAATTAACCGACATAACGTTCTAACGTTATAAATCACATTAAAAACATTAAAAACCAGTGAACTACGTTACTGTGAGCTACGTTACACACTCATTTACGCATCTTCAAAACTTCTATGAAATGGTGAAATCTGTTTTACATTTCACTCAAGTGATCTTTAGTTTGCTTTTTATGACCTTGGATTGAGTAAAACCAGCCCATTTTGTAGTCGGTAACGTAGCTCACATTACATTGAGTTTTAGTGTTAAAAAACATCATGACTTCCTGGAAGAAAAATATGCAAGTGGTGTTGGCAATTTTTTAAAGTAGTGATACATTTACTCTTAAAAAACACAAAAAGCAGGTCTTTTTGAACAACTTTTATTTTTTCAATTTTTATAGTGGATTGGCACCGGATTTTGTAGAATGAGCGATATAGTTGCGAGTGCGACCCACAGTTTGAGAACCGCTGCTGTAGTGTATGTAGGGTATACTGTTCAATCATGGACTATAGAATTTCAATATCATACACAATCCCATAGTTAATTGCCATACTGAGGACATACACTTTACCCATATCATATACTATAAACCGAGATATATCTTACCCCCCCCCCCCCAGGTCAGGGCCAAATAGCATTTTTACACATATGGAAAGGTTTCTATACAAAAATAATTCTCTTATAAACCATCATGCACAGTTTCCACCTCGATACATGAACACACATTGTCGCCCAAGAGCTCTCAAGCAAGCAGTCTTTGATTACACTACACATTTGAGTGCATTTAACATCAAAGAGCTGTGGAGCTTCTAGCTGAAAATTGGGCCTCTTTGATTGGTTTTTGTCAAAACCTCAAGTGTTCCCTTCATCCAATCAGAATTTTTTTATATCAAACGAAAGTTAACACTTCCCCCTAAAAACACTTTTCGTCACTAGGTCAACAGATAACGCAATTTAATGTTATAGCAAGGCGAATGTAGTAAATCTGTTGAAAACTTCCTATCTAAGCACATTTTTTGACCAAAATGTAGGTTTTAAAAGTCAAAACCTCAAGTGTTCCTTACAATATTATTCAAATTTTATGTCTTGAAATGAAAAAGCACCCTTATATTGTCCATATACTAGCGTCACTAGAATGAGCAATGGCCAATTCTCTTTAAATTGCAAATCTTGTGCAAAAAGTTACTATTTTTGCCTGTTTTGTCATAAATTCAATGAACTGTGAATTTGGTAAAAGAGCGCTTTACAATTGATATGCTATTTGCACCCAACGGTAGATATCCTCGGTTCCATGTGTGTTCCCAGGGGGTCTCAACTGAGATTGGGTGGAGATGTGCAGCTAGAACTCCAGAAAACTACCCGAATTTGATGAAAAACATACCCAAAATTATACAAATAATACACATTTTTTTAAATTTTGAAAATTTAGCTAAAATTGTGAAAATAAACCTTTATTAAACCAAATTTGCATGAACTTGGAGCCATCAATAATCTAAAATGGCTGAAAATTGACTATTACACTTGCTTGCGCGGAGTGAATAGTCTTTTTGCTTCGCATTTTTCGCCCAAAAATAGCAAAAATAATCACTATTTTTAATAGTAATTGACCAATCCGTTATATAAATATAAAATATTATTAGTAACTGTCAGGAAAGTTCTTTTGTCATTTTATGTTTAGTTATGAGGTAAAATGAAAGAAAAAAATTGGCCTAACTGATTTTAAAAGATCATACATTTTGGCTAAATACTGGGATCAAATGTTATTTTGGTCTAGTTTTTGTGACACTTTGAAACATTTTGTTTGGTGATAGTAAACATTGGAATTCAATGAATGATCAGTCAGAGATCAAATTGGTCATGATGGACACTATTCATGACTTCTTTGCATTCACTATTGGGACATTGTTCATGACTTTTTTGCATTCACTATTAGGACACTATTCATGACTTCTTTGCATTCACTATCGGTACACTATATTCATGACTTCTTTGCCATTATTTACCCAACAAAATAAAGGATTTATTGTGATTGAGCCTACATGATGTACCTAAAGTTCATTTCAAATAAATTAGTTTAGATTCATCAAAGCTTCACGTATCATATTGGATTGTCATGCTTGAGGACAAAAAAATGACAATGGCATTTATTGGTGAAAGCCTGAAATCAAAATCAATGTAAATTTCCGTCTTTATGCACCACAGGTTTTGGTTGGAATACAGTCTTACCTTGGTACATAGGGGTTCCATATTCTAACAATCCTATCCATACCGCCCGTGACTATAATGTTACACTGCTTCGAGAAATCAAACGTCTTCACTCCTTTGTGTATGCGGAATGACGTCTGATCCACATCCAGTCGTTTTCTTGCCTGCGCATAATTTTGATGCGCTATTTTAAGCTTCCTGTCGGCTGTCTCTGGGTTATAAGTGTGCTCTTTGATTTCCTTAAGTTGGCTTTCAACATGGGTACTTCCCACAGTACAACCTGTGGAATGATATCAAAAAGAATTATTAAATTAAAGCAATTATTGTACAGCCCAGTACAGAGATACATTAAAATATTTGTTATATCATGAAAAAAGGGATGATTTGAAGGCTAGAAAAATTTTGCAATAAAAGTGGGTTTTTTACATGCACACATACAAAGAGCACAAGGGTGTGTTTTCAATCGCGTTCCACAAGCATGTATATCCCGGATGTATCGCCGCTTTCGCAAGACATAGTGGTGTATCACAAAAATGGCCATTTTGAGATAATTGCATCTGAAGTTTTTGCAACTTTTAACTGTTTGTCATACATTGCCTCGATTAAAATGTCCCCTTTTCTTGAATGGATATGAAAATATAAATATTTAAATTACATTTAATGTATAAAATACATTGTTGTCATTCACCAAATAATTGTAATTAGTCATTAAACTTATACGCCAGTATGTCAAATTTTTTGAAAATTATTCTCCATTCAAAATTGACACAGGACATGTGATACGCCAGTATGTTGAATAATAGTTGAATTCATATCCCCATATTGGACACACAGCAGCGATATACCAAAATAGTAGTGTATGTCACATATTTACGACATAGTGGCGTATGTCACTGTTTCGCCACTATGTCGTCCAAAAACAAGGGGAATGTTGTACCTAATAATTCCATTAAGTGAGATATGGCAAACCTAATTAGTGATAATACTTAATTAATTAATGACATGCATGTCTTGAAAGTTTGTCAGAATGTAGAGCTTTATACATAGATTATGAAACTGATCTTATCTCATTTTGTCAAAAATGGCTGAAACACCACTATGTCTTGCAAGCAACGGTATAGTCGATAGCTTGCAGTGTGACGTGACTGGACCGGGAAACATGCTGACTGGACCGGGAAACTTTATACTATATACAATACCGTAAGCTTTATTTTATAGTG
This sequence comes from Amphiura filiformis, assembly GCF_039555335.1. Lineage (NCBI taxonomy): Eukaryota > Metazoa > Echinodermata > Ophiuroidea > Amphilepidida > Amphiuridae > Amphiura > Amphiura filiformis. The sequence goes on from NC_092636.1 coordinate 14,220,627, forward strand.
CTACTGATTTTTAGATTCATATAAACCACCAAAAAAAATCATGGAAATTAGCAAAAAGTATACAAGGTATCACAAGTGTTGTGACTCTTCTACCATGCAAGTAATGGGCTATTCTATATGAAATCTGCATACCCCCTGTTGAAGATTTTTTTAAAGTCTTCCACTGAAGGATCATGTTTTTCAAATGGAATTGGCTGGGGTTAATTATTTTGAAACCCCTACGTCCCCTATATATGGCTTTACTTATATCTTCCACAACTGGAGTGAGTATTTCAAATGGAAGTTACCCAATGGTCTATTCTATTTGAAACCCATATGCCATCTGTGGAAGACTTTAGCTAAATCTTCCAGGGGGTGAGAATTTCAACTGGAATAACCCAGTGATGTGTGCCTATTGTAAGGGTTTACATGCAGTGCTCGGCAATGTTGATTCATCTTAAAATAGGAATCAACAAAAAGGGTCTAATATGTTAGACTAGAAGTACAACAGGGTCTACTTGGTAGACTAGTTATACAGCCAGTCAATGACCATGTTTCCATGTGGAATAAATAAACATGCAAACAAACAAACAGACTGATTCCAGTATACAAATTGTGTGTACATGTACATATAATATGGGGCAATGCAATCAGCAGTAGTACCAGGGGTGGGTAAACAACAACAACAACAACAACAACAACAAACAGGTATTTAGGACGCTATTCACAAGGTACCATAGCGTTTACAACAAATAAATGAATTACAAAGTTCTTAAAATAGAAAAGTCTTAAGATTTCCCCTGAAAATGTCTGTAGATCCAGCAAAGTGAATTTCTGCAAAATTTGTGCAAAAGTTCTGCTTTGTTTTGTTTTTTTATTTGTTTTTTTGTTGTTTTTAGTTTACTGGGGGCCAAGATCTTTGACTGGGAACATTTCCCCCTGTGACACAACTTCTGTATTGCTAACAAAAAAGAGTAAAGGCACAAACAATATTAACATAATTATTTCCAGGTACTAACACACACAAAATACAAGTGCAATATAATCTTTTGTCCAATCCATTTGTCAAAAAGCTTACCCGGCAGGAGAATGGTTTGAGACCTCAACAAATGAACAACAAATAAATAGCAAATAAAGTTACAAGCTAATTCCAGTGGTGTAGCTAGGGGTTGTGGCACCCAGGACCAAGGATACATTATTGCGCCCTCTCCCATTCTTGAAAATGTGCACAAATACAACTAATTAATTTTGGTTATAATGAAGTTAAATTTGGTCTTAAATTGATCTTTCAAATGACTATTTTTGACTTTAATCGCTTGGAGAAGTGTAGAATCGATGCTGAATTGGTCAATTAGGCGTCCCTCTAAGGTGGCGCCCAGGGCAACTGCCCCCCCTTGCTCCCCCTTGCTATACCACTGGCTAATTCCTAAATTAAGGGGGTACTACACCCCTGCCCAATTTTGTGCCTATTTTTGCATTTTTCTCAAAAATTATAGCACATTGGGGACAAGTAAGATATGTATATTATAGGGGCAAGGACTACAACTACTGTACTGAAAACTCAGCATCTCAAAGCAAGTGGTTATTGATTTATTGATCAAATATTGGTTTTCCCTCATTTTTGACTGTAACTCCACAACTGTTGTCTGTGCTGAAATAAAATTTCCATTGCAGTAGTTGTAGTCCTTGCCCCTATAATATACATATTTTACTTGTCCCCAATGTGCTATAATTTTTGAGAAAAATGCAAAAATGGGCACAAAATTGGGCAGGGGTGTAGTAGGCCCCCTTAAAGCAAACAATACAACAGCCTCAATGGCTGTGAATTGAGTTCCTGTGAGTTGAAATCCACACACCCCTATGGAAGGCATCAGGGCTGTCGCTAGAGGGGGGTATGGGGTAGTGTGACACCCCCAATACACAATTTTGTCGGCAAAAATTGACTGCTGTCGTCAAAACCATTTGACTGTCGGCAAATGTAGTCAAAGGTATGTGTGATTGTCGGCAAATTGCAATAGTCATAGGGAAGATTAATGTGTTACGAAATTGTACTGTTGTTATAAACATGCTGTACACCCCCCATCCCCAATCATATTGGTCTAGCGACGCCCCTGGGTTTAGATTTCAAATGGAGTCACCCAATCAGGTAACACCATTTGAAATTCACACTCCCTGTATGGATGTATGGAATAGACCAATTTGTGTAGCAAGTACTCCATCTAGTATGAATCACTATCATACTCTGCATACTAGTCAAACTATACTCTGTCTACTCTAAAGGAGGGAATAAAAGTGTTGTGAACCCAAGGCTACATGCCTATTCTGCATGTGGGTCAAATTCAAATTATACTCTGCTCTGAGGAGGGAATAAAAGTGATGTGAACCCCAGATATATATTCTGCATGCATCTAATTATACTCTGTCTGCTCTGAAGGAAGGAATAAAAGTGATGTGAACCTTATATATTTTGCATGCAAGTCAAATTATACTCTACTCTGAAGGAGGGAATAAAACTGATGTGAACCCTATACAATCTGCATGCGAGTCAAATTATATTCTGTCTGCTCTGAAGGAAGGAATAAATGGTCCAAAATTGATTGCATGTCACTATGGCAAGTGAAGTATAAAATGCCCACAAGTTCCATTTACTCAGATTTTTGTATTTAATAATCAATCCTCCATGAAACCGCTTCTAATTTAAATTGATGAGCCATATTTTATCACTGATTTCAAAGCCTTCTTCGGAGCAAATAAGAATATACCGTGCAGGCTATTCAGCATCAAAGTGGTTACGTAATTCTTAGTTACCAGATCACACTATTTTTGCTATTTTGGTATGCCTTTGAGTGCCGTATACGTTGTGTGGTTATTATTTTGATCGTGGTTCATTACTCAAGTGTGTGATCCCGTAGACATAGAAAAATTATGTTAACTTCGCTGGCGAATTACAGGCCATGTAATAATTCATACTTCCTGCTCACCGAACCCATAAATGGGAATATTCCACTGCACATCAAAGATGCCTGCCATGGCATAAGCGTCCATCTTGGATGTGCATGGTACAGTATAAAGGTGAATTTGAAAACTATAAATTGTTCATGCACGGAGGGCAAAGGAAGAGATATTAATTAACTCTTGACAGCTGCCACCTACTGTCTTTTTGATTGATGTTTAGCACTCTGTGGCTTCCTGCCACTATAAAGCCTTGCGACAGCACTGGCCACTCTACTACTAGCTGCCTTACGCCTTCTCCTGGTGGCGCTAAATGCGCTCTTAGACCGATTCAAACGAGACTGGCCTTCCACGGTAAATGACCAAGTCGGAACTTGACAGGATGATTGAGAGAAAAAGATGAGGGTGGAAGGAGTGAAATGAAAGGTAACACGGGAAAGAAGAAAAACAGGTCAGTAACAGTTTCATAGATAGATTTCTGAGATGATACAGGGTGGTTCAATATAAACCCACACAACAAACCACACAGCCTGTGTACGGTTGTTTGATGTATATAGAATTGGCTTCATTATTAACTAAATGCAAACTATAGATGGTGCTATTTATCCTAAATCATATTTCTCTATTTGCAAGAGGTAGGTGATTAATACTGCCATTAAAACAGCTGGAATAGGTGAAACAAGCAACAAGGAAATTTTATAAACATATTTTATCAAACTATAAAAGGAATTATTTGTATTAAAAGCTTGAAAGAGTAATTTCTAGTAACTAAATAGCGCCACCAATTTTGTCATTAATAGGCAGATTTAATATCCGAAAAAGCTTTAAAAATGCTATAAAAGTGAATAATTTTGTAAAAGAGGGGATCGAAATCAAAGTTGCAAATTATTCAAAAGCATCTGTATACATTAGCATTAAATCGCTTTTAGCTGTTTAAGCCTAAAATTTGGATGTACATTATGTTTTGTTTGAAAAACTAATAAATGATTCCATCAAACAACCGTGTCGAAAGCTATTCTTACCATAGCTAAGAAACCAAGCAGGTTCTATGATATTTTTGCCATGTGTGTTCAATGTCATAAACTTTGATATGAAAATTAACCAAGAACTAGCTGTGGTATATAGGTGGCAATTGAGCTGTCTAAAATGGCAGACCTTTTTCTTTGGACCACCCTGTATTTATGAGTTAAGAGAAATGATATGAAAACCAGTTTTCACCTGAGATAGTCCATTTCTTAAAAGCATATATATAACAAGAACTGTCTTTAAAAAAAACCAGCAACACAGACAAAGATCATGTTTCATCAATAATTTTGCATCAAGATAATTTCCTAGAATACTGGTTATGTTTATTAAGCGAGTGGCAAATACCACCAAGGACATACTGGGATAATGAATAACCACATTATCAAAAACAATAAGTATAAGACAAATCGCAATGCTTATTACAGTACAGATATCATATCTTATTCAATGAAGAAAAACACTATTTCTCCCACCCTTTCTGCATAGACGATCAATACAAACCGTTCCCACGGTTGTTCGATGTATATAGAATTGGCTTCATTATTAAGAAAATGCAAACTACAGATGGCGCTATTTATCATAAATCATATTTCTTAATTTGCAAGGGGTAGGTAATCAATACTGCCATTTAAACAGATGGAATAGGTGAAACAAGCAACAAAGAAATTTTATTAACATATTTCATCAAAAAATAAAAGGAAATATTTTTATTAAAAGCCTGAAAGAGTAATTTCCAGTATCTAAATAGCGCCACCAATCTTGTCATAAATAGATACATTTTATATCCGAAAAAGCTTTTAAAATGCTGTGAAAGTGAATAATGTTGTAAATAAGGGGAAATTAAAGTTGAAAATGACTCAAAAGCATCTGTATACATTAGTATCATACGGCTTTAAGCTGTTTAAGCCTAAAAATTGTATTGTACATGATGTCTTGTTTGAAAAACTAATATATGATCACATCAAACAACCGTGTTCCAACTGCAATCAGAGGTCCCGGGTTCAACCATCTCTAAATTCCCCTCAGTGATTGTTCTTTGAAACTTGTATACTTCCATGACATTATTTACTTAACCTATGAAGACAAATCGGTCCACTTTTATTGATATCGTCATAATATCAGCTCCCTATAAACCCAATCACCATGGTGTGTGTTAGAGGTGTGTGCGCGTATGTCTGTTTTAACTTACCTATAACTAAGGCACTATTCTCATGATTAGAACATGATATAATAGACCTGATATCATCATAATATCTCAGCTCCCCGACCCAGTCTCCATGGACACTCCATCGCAGGAATTTAGTTAGCCGTGAGTGTGCGACTTTCTCAAGCGTCACACTGGCAATGCCATCCGTCTTAGGCATCTTCTTCCACGTCCTGAAAAAAAAAGTTTTACCAGTTACTACCTGCTGATTAAATACACTTCACATTTGTGATTGCCAATAGCAGTTGCTTTTTGCCTATATACTGTGTCCCGTCTCAAGTTAAGTGTTTCATCAGTGCGTTTACATGGTTGCGCTATGATTTTTCCGAAAAGGGTAGATTTTTCTTTGTCTGTGAATTACAAACTGCAAATCAACGCCAGTTGATTCATAGTTGTGTGCCCTTAAGGTGCACTGAGCCTGCAGTGGCTCTCCCTCTCTGTCTCTGCACTCGTGGAAGCTACATGTGCCTGGTTGTGATTATCACATTAGATTAATCCCTAATCCTTTTATTGGCGTGGTGACAGCTTGGATTCGAAACCAGTCATCTCTGAAGTCTCTCAGCTGACCTTCCTGACGAAATTGGTGGTCATCTTGAACCCTAATTGTGTGATCTTTCACAAGACTGTGAGCGACCAGTAAGCTTAAAACAGTAAGCTTAAGCCTGCAAGGCTGCATATTAGCTATTATTCTGGTTCACATACACGAGTGTAAAAACAATCAGCAATGGCCACAACACATCGTGCGCCGAAGCAATGGCCTCTAACAAAGAACGAAACAATAAACTCATTTGAAAGCTGGAAACATAACCTCCAGTATACACTGTCATTAGACCCAAGCTTTTCTCCCTACTTGGTTGAAGGAGCGGTATGGGGCAAAAGTCAAAAACTTCCCTCTTCGAGGTCTCACTAACGATGGTGAGGACATACAGGAAGCCCAAAGGAAAACAGCAGTCCAGAAAAATGCTGCATTGGAGCTTATGCTTGGACAAATAGCCAACTATTGTCCAATTATCTCAAGAAATACAATACTCAAAAACTGCACCAGCCTGAATAAGATATGGCAAGCCATCCGTCTCCATTTTGGCTTCCAAACAACAGGTGGCCACTTCCTAGAGTTCAACAATATTACCCTTGGCCCTGATGAGCGGCCAGAGGACTTGTACCAGCGTCTAGTAGCATTCACGAAGACAACCTCATGCGTGAAGGAGGCGGCATCAGTCACCATGACCAAGTCATCGATGAAGATGAGGAGATTACGCCTACACTCGAAAACTTTGTAGTGTTAACGTGGTTGCGTCTTATAAACCCTGAGCTGCCCGATTAGTAAAGCAGCTGCATGCGGTACAGAGCTAAGATCCCGCACCTTAGCTTCTATCAAAGCCGAAATTTCTCAAGCTCTGGATTCGCTCCTGGATGAGCTGAGCTCAAACGATGCTGCTCGCAGCATGCGCACTAGTAGTCAGCGTAGACCGATGCCTAAATTGAAAGCTAAGAAATCATTTGGTAAATCCTGCCCTCTGTGTGAGCAAGCTGGTCGGCATGACCATGCACATTTCTTAAGCGAGTGCTCGTACCTCCCTGAAAATGACAGAAAATACCTGGCCCGCGCTCGTCAGCTTAACATCCTTGATGATTGTGACAGCGACTCGGATTTAGCATGCGCCTTTGTTGACCAATCTGACCTTAGTGCGCAGCCCAATGTTCAGACAGCGCTGCTGAATTCATGTTGATCAGTCTCCTTATGTAGATGCATTCCACAAGCACCATGCGGTCCGCATCACCATTGACAGTGGATCCACTGGTAATCTCATTCGCGAAAACACTGTCCAACGATTAGGATGCCCCATTCATCAGAGTTCGCAGTCTGCCCGTCAAGCTGATGGGTCATCCCCTCTTAAAGTAGTTGGGGAAACAACCCTCACCTTTACTCGTGACAGACACTCCTTTGTCTTTAAAGGTCTAGTTGTTAGAGACCTTGACGAAGAAATCCTTGCAGGTATTCCCTTCATGAAATGCAATGATGTTGCAATTCGCCCTGCTAAGAACCAAATCATCTTGACAGATGGTACAATTATCACTTATGGCGCCAACAAGAGTCCCAAATCCCAGCACACTGTTCGTCGTGCCCATATACTTCGTGGACCTTCTCAAAACACTACCATATGGCCAGGCTCATACGTTGAGGTAAATCTCCCTGCAGACATTGTTGAATCAGATGCTACTTTTGCCATTGAGCCCCGTGTTGATACCCCGCTCGGTAGGTTCCTACCGCCCAAACAAGCCTGGCCCAAGCCTGACGTAATCACAAGTATTGCAGGCAGGGTTCGCATTCCCAACAATACTGGTGTGCCACTTGTCATCAGAAAGCATGAACATCTTGGCCAGATACACACTGTTTTTTCACCATCACTAACTTCTAAGCCATCACACACTGCTGCAGCAGCATCAGTCAATGTCCCAAAGCCCAGTTCGCCGGTTAACTACTCAGCTGCTGTTGCCCTTGACCCAGATGGTATACTTGGCACTTGTGAGCAATCCAACTTCCGCAGTCTTCTCGATGAGTACGATGAGGTTTTTGACCTTAGTTTCCCAGGTTACAATGGTGCTGTCGGCCCTTTCAAATCTGTGGTTAATATGGGACCGGTCCAACCCCCCAACGCAAAGGTCGTCTCCCATTGTATGCACAGGATAAACTCCAAGAGTTGCAATCAAAGTTTGATCAGCTTGAAAAAGCAGGCGTCTTTGCTAGACCTGAAGATGTCGGTGTGTGTGTCGAATACCTTAACCCGTCCTTTCTTGTCAAGAAGCCTAATGGAGGCTTTCGTCTGGTTACTGCATTTGCTGATGTCGGTAGATATAGCAAGCCACAACCCTCTCTAATGCCCAATGTGGACTCAACATTGCGTTCAATTGCCAAATGGAAGTATTTGATTGCCACTGACTTGACTAGTGCTTTCTACCAAATCCCTTTATCCCATGAGTCAATGAAATACTGTGGTGTTGCAACTCCCTTGGGTGGGGTGCGTGTGTATACACGGTGTGCCATGGGTATGCCAGGTTCTGAAACAGCCCTTGAGGAACTGATGTGTCGTGTCCTTGGTGACCTCTTAGAGAAAGGTGTCGTAGCAAAACTCGCTGATGACTTGTACTGTGGTGGTAATACTGTGGATGAACTTGTTGAGAATTGGCGTCAAGTTTTGCAAGCTTTGTCTAAGTCTGGGTTACGTCTTTCTGCTTCCAAAACAGTCATTTGCCCCCAAAAGACAGTAATTCTGGGTTGGATTTGGTCAAATGGAACCCTTTGTGCTAGCCCCCATAGCATCGCCACACTTTCCAGCTGCTCGCCTCCAAGCAAAGTTGGTGGCATGCGGTCCTTCATCGGTGCATACAAGGTTCTGGCCCGTGTCATTCAGAATTGTGCCAGTCTGGTAGCCCCATTAGATGATGCTATTGCAGGGCACCAATCAACTGAAGAGCTTACATGGTCTGATAGTCTGCATACTGCTTTTCACAAGGCTCAAGCAGCACTGTCTTCCGCTAGGGCAGTCACACTTCCCCATCCCAATGATCAGCTTTGGATCATTACTGATGGATCCGTGAAGAAACATAGCATTGGGTCGACATTGTATATTTCCATAATGACAAACTCTTCCTCGCCGGGTTCTTCAGTGCTAAATTGCGTGATCGACAGCCAACATGGTTACCCTCTTTGACGAAATTGAGGCGCTGTCTATTTCTGCCTCCACCAAGCACTTCAGTCCCTATGTTATTCAGTCCAAACACAAGACATGTATCCTCACTGACAGCAAACCTTGTGTTCAGGCATATGAAAAGCTCTGCCGGGGTGAGTTTTCAGCCAGTCCTCGCGCGTCCACATTCCTCTCCACTGTCAGTCGTTTCCAAGCATCTGTTCGTCATCTTGCAGGATCAGCTAACACCCCTCAGACTTTGCTAGTCGTAATGCCCCTGACTGCACTGAGCCTACTTGTCAAATATGCTCCTTTATCAAACGTGAAGCGGAAGCAACTGTCCTTCGTGTTTCCGCACATGACATTCTGTCCGGAAAGCTAAGCTCCCTTTGCCAGCAAAGCAGCCTGGCATGCTATTCAGCAGGAATGCCCGGATCTGCGCACGAACACATGCTCATCTAGTTCAGGGCACTCGCCCTTCAAAGACAGCTACTTCTGTCCAAGATGTGAAGCGCTCTTTGCAGGTTGCATCTATCGCTAGAGATGGCCTACTTGTTGTTCGTCGTGATCAACCATTGTCCCCAACTTCGCGATTGTATTGTTGTTCCCAGACAGGTCTTAAATGGTCTTCTCACTGCCCTGCACATCCAACTAGACCATCCCTCCAAACAGCCGCACAGTTTGATGACCCAGCGTTACTTTTATGCACTTGACATGGACCGGGCTATTGATCAAGTGACATCAACTTGTCACCAGTGTGCTTCTCTGTCCAATGCCCTAAGACATTGATCGAGCAGTCCTCAAGTGACCCTCCCGATGCAGTTGGCATTTCTTTTGCAGCTGATATCCTGAAGCGTAGCCGCCAGCTAGTCCTTGTGCTGCGCGAAACCTCAACGTCCTACACAGCTTCTTGCATTGTCGAGAATGAACAACATGGCACGCTTGCGTGATGCCCTGATTCAATTGTGCATTGAACTTCGTCCACGTGATGGCCCCCCCCTGCAGTCATTCGTACTGACCCAGCACCAGGGTTTGTTCGACTCGCCAATGACAAACTTCTCACACGTTACCATCTATCGGTTGAGATCGGTCGTATTAAAAACAATAACAAGAATCCTGTTGCTGAGAAAGCCATTCGTGAGCTTGAAGATGAGTTGCTCAGACAAGATTCTACAGGTGGTCCGGCTACAGCATTATCACTTGCCATTGCTACTGCAGCCCTTAATACTCGCATCAGATCCCGAGGTCTTTCAGCCCGTGAGATGTGGTTTCAGCGAGACCAGTTTACCAATGAGCAGGTTCCTTTCACTGATTGTCAAATGATTCAGGCCCAGCATGCCTTGCGAAAAGCCAACCACCCACACAGTGCTCATTCAAAGGCCCCATTAGCCTCTGCCTCCCCAGCAGCAGAGTTGGAGGTTGGTGATCTTGTCTACCTCTACTCAGATCGCAAGAAATCTCATGCTAGAGATCGCTACTTAGTCACTACTATCGAAGGCCCATGGTGCAACATCCGCAAATTTGTGGGTTCTCAGCTTGAATACTTCTTATCGTATCAAGAAATCTGAGTGCTTTAAGGTCCAGTATTATCCTGACCTGGATTCTCGTCCCTTTCCCAAGTCGTCTCCACCCACCGAGGATTCCGAGTTTGTTGAAGTGGTCCCTGAATGTACTCCTCCAGAGCCTCCTTTCATACCTGGCGAGTTGTCCACACCTGCTACTTGTGACCCCCTGCCCAGGAATGCTAATCACTCGCCCCCCAGTTCTGAGTCAGATCCTCGCGATCCCTTGCGCGATAGCGGTCATAGCTCCAGCAATACCTCCGGTTTGGTTGCACAGTCTAATCCATGTACCGGTAACAGCAGTGAGGTTAGTGAAAGTATCCCCCAAGCTAGTATGGTTGGCCCTGAGATCATGCCACCATTGCTCACACAAAGGCGTTCCGCGCGCCCTCACAAACTTCCTGAGCACCTGAAAGACTATGTGTTAAACTAAATGGACAGGTCACTGTGTACTATGACATTAATCCTTCATCGGTGTCCTCCTATATGGTCACTTCATTGAACTTTGAACTGATTTACGTATGTCATTTGGAATTCTAAAAGAAAACTCTGGAACTGACGTTTACTTCTTTGAACTTTGAACCATTTTACATTCATGTTGAATGTCAGTTTGTCATTGCAGACAAAAAGACTCTTGAACTGTTGATGTTATTGACTGTTGGCACATTGCCTATTTTGAGTGTTCTAAACCAACAGTGTCATAAGCTGTTAGATTGGTTTCTGCAAGTCAGTTGTTAGTAGTAGTTGTTTAGTAGTGTTATCCTCACTTCCTTGTGAGGAAAGTGATCCTTTTTTTTTCTTTAAAAGACAAAAAGAGAAAAGAGGTAATTACGCCAGTTGATTCATAGTTGTGTGCCCTTAAGGTGCACTGAGCCTGGAGTGGCTCTCCCTCTCTGTCTCTGCACTCGTGGAAGCTACATGTGCCTGGTTGTGATTATCACATTAGATTAATCCCTAATCCTTTTATTGGCGCAAAGCCTTGCATTAAACCAGAAAAGATATCTTACACTCCCCATAATGCATTTCCCCAATTTTAATTTCCTGTACTGATTTGCTATCTGGTGCAACATGGGTCAATAGGGGAAGGTGGGGCATAACGGACCCCCGGGGCAAAACGGAACCACCTGGAAAAATAGGCCTTGGCAATACTGCCGTCTATGCAAATTATATTGAGGAACACAAGTATGGCTACGAGGATTTACAACAAAAATTTTATCTGAAACAATCCACTGACATTCGAGCAAGATCGAGTCAAAAAATTACTACCCGTCTGGTGTAAGATATGTAGATGTTTAATGCGCTGAAATTTAACTTCATTAATATCGGATTCCCAAATAATTGTGTATATTGTAAACACGAAGGTACTGGCCATGAGCTGTATTAAGTACATGGCCTATATGCTACGATGTATTATGCATGCAACCAATTTCGAAAAAATCGGGTATGGGGCAAAACGGAACCCTAGGTGCGGGGCATAACGGAACAGGGTTCCGTTTTGCCCCGGGCGTTTTGTCCCACAGATGGGTTCCGTTTTGCCCCAATTGGACATAACTTGTCTTCACTCAAGGAAATGTAGGCGTTATCTAGGGGCCTACTTGAACATGGCAAACACTTCGCTGAAACATAGACATATAACTAGACCTACAGATAGAATTAATGATTAAAAGTTAACCACTTACTCCACAGAGATGGTAGGCCTACTGAATATTTCTTTCTAATCAAATATTGGTCATACATATTATAGGCCTACTAGGCCTATAAGAAGTTAACCACTCACTCCACAGAGAAGGTAGGCCCACTTAATATTGTAACTGAATATAGGCCTACATATAACTAGGACTAGGGCCTACCGATGGAACAACTAATATAAGTTTGCACCCAGGGTGCCGTTTTGCCCCATAGGGGGTTCCGCTTTGCCCGATAGTGGGGCAAAACGGATTTTTTTGTTGAAAATATTTCTTCATTTTTATAAAAATTGTAAGATTCAAGTTATATTGGTTAATGGTATATTAAAGGTAAATACAAACTTCAACTGAATATATAATTTTTACAGTCATATTACTTATGGTGACGTCACAGAGCATCCTCAAAGTTAAGTGTTCCGTTATGCCCCACCTTCCCCTAGTGACAAAAAGTACCTCAATGAACAGAGCACATCCAGATCTTGCAAAATATGTTTATTTCTTGACTATCGACCCATGTTTAGCCAGTCTATTACTCATAATGAAAACAAAGGGAACTGTACAAAGTAATGGGAGTATCATTTGATCCTGCATTTGATGAAATGAGGTGATTTATCATGTTGCAATGGATTCTGGGAAGGAAAGATATTATACTTAGTTCTCTGGGTTGATAGGATGAACAAATTTCAATCTTTTCCCTGAGAGCAGCCAGCACACATAAAATATTGAAAAAAAAACCAGTGCATCTGGTCGGATTCAAACTGGCGACCTTTGTAACACTAGCACAACGCTCTAGCCAACTGAGCCACAGAGGAATGCCGGAGAAGAGCGGAAGATATAAATATATACATATTAGGTTCGAAAGATGTTCATCGCACATCCTATCACTATATGCCTGTCTTATACCTTAATGTTTATCCTGTACCATTGATAATGATATTAATACATCCATCACTATCTCCATACATTATTATGCATTCATCATGTCCTACACAACTGTACTGACCCCCCCCACACACACAGACACACTACCCCAGTCTTACCTTAATGTTTCTCCTGTACCATTGATAATGATGATATTAATGCACCCATCACTATCTCCATACATTATAATGCATTCATCATGTCCTACACAACTGTACACAAATGGAAAACAACAGAACATTAATACAATGTATTATTGATACACATAAATTGGGAATATGTTCCAAAAGTAAGTATTAATTTTCAATGTTTTTTAGTATCACCGATTTGGGCTAAACATATTCGTTGGTAAGGTGATGAAAAAACCCTACTCGATGGGTGGAAAAAATTGCCAAGTAGGATTGGTCAGTCTGGATTTTTTTTTCTGGAAGAGGATAAATGAGCCTAAAAAATCACTAAAAACTTGACAATTAATAATGAAAATTTTCTGAATTTATTTGAAAAAATGTCTGTCTAAACCAATCCACTTTGGAAAAGAAACAGATATTTTTAATTTCATACAGCTAGAAAAATTTTAACACAGGTTAGAACAGGGTTTTTGATCATCTCCTGAGGGATATGATTGCACTCTTCCAATTGGAATCCATACACCCCCTAAGGAATACAGGACCTTAATCTCCTACACAAGGGGTGTAGATTTAGGTTATGTCTTCCATAGGGGGTGTATGGATTTCATCTGGATTAGCCCATTTTATCACTTTTTCTTACCAGTAATCCAATTTGAGAGGAGTAGTCTCTAACCCAGTCACTTGACAGTAAGGTTCAAATGTTGATAGCTCATAAAATTGAATTTCACGATCACTGAAAAAGACAAACAAAAAATATAAATTTAACAAAAATATCCATAATGGGGAAGGTTAAAGTAAGGGGCTGTTTATATATATATTGACATTTTTTGTGCATTTTCTGTCCCAACATCTCGGAAACTGTGCACAAGAACATGGAAAATGTAAGAAAAACATTAAAATAAAAACTGCCCCTATAACATGACTTGAAAACTTCATGGCATTAGGCCTAAAGGACATTATATGATAAAATGTTATTAGTAACAACAGTCAGCATGGTCAGGAAAGTTTCTGGTAAGCCAAATTAATGAGGTAAAATGAAAGAAAACTCTCTTACTATCTTCAAATTTCAAATCGGTTGAGGGCACGTTCCCCCGTGACGCTACACTACTGCCACTTATATAGCTAATTTTCAGTTGCTATCATTAACCTCCTGTGGCCAAGGCATATGTCTAGCAAACCTGAGATCCTGAGTTTGATTCCCAGGTAGGATCACCCCCCCCCACACACACACCACCCACCCACCCGCCCCACACACACATTTCCTTCTGTAATAAACATCTCAAAAAAGTAACTAACCCCCTTAAATAATGACCATTATTCAAAAACGGTAATTGTATTACAAATCTTAAAAATGCGTTGGAAGCAGAATTTATTTTTGCATATTTTGACACCTCATTTGTAGCAATTGATTAAATATTGACGGCACAGCGTACATTTAAATCAATGTTACCCAAGATTTGAAAGTTGCAGTAAATTGTATTGATTTTGTATTCAGTGTAATGGAAGGAAATCTGTGTAATGATATCGGAGTGTTTTTATATTGTAAAAATTTGTATGTAAGTGCAACTTTCAAATCTGGACCTCACTACATTAAATTGACAGGTGTTTTATTGCTTTCTGGGCTATCGAATCAAATGAGGTGTCAAAATGCGCAGAAATAAATTCTGCTTCCAACGCATTTTACAGATTTGTAATACATTGGGGGTGTTTCCATAACCTGACCACCTTTTCTGACTACCTTTTCTGACCATTTTTCTGACCATCTTTTTGACAAGGTAGTCAGAAAAGGTGGTCAGGTTATGGAAACACCCCATATGGGGTGTATAAATTTCAACTGGTTTACTTACCCTGTTCCTAATATAAGCTTGTTAAAATGAGTCATGATGACAAAATCTGTCACCCATTTGGCTTTCTGTCTGTTTGAATTCTGGTCAGCCTGAAGAATAAACAAATGGAAAGAGTAAATAATACTATCACCTGTACTTCTGACACTCTTCATCTATTCTGTTATTCAGATTTCCTTTTACAAATTAAGAGCTGTCAAAGGAACCTTGGAAAAAATTATAGATACTCTTTCGCCTACTTCTATTCTTCTCCCACCTCTTCTTGTCTTTCTTCATCCTCTTCGATCCTCTCCTCTTCCCTTTCTTTCTTCATCCTTCTTCTCTTTATCTTTCTACTCCTCTTCCCCTCCTGTTCATTTTCCTTCCCTTTTTTTGTTCTTTCCTCTTGCAACTCCTCTTCTTCCTCTTTCTCCTGACAACCTGACAGCTGTCCTTGTCAATCTTCTTGGAACTCTTTCCCTTTCCCATTTTCCTCCATGCACCTCTCCACTCCTCTTCCTCCTGACAGCTGTCCTTGTCAATCTTCTTGA
Organism: Amphiura filiformis; assembly: GCF_039555335.1. Taxonomy (NCBI): domain Eukaryota; kingdom Metazoa; phylum Echinodermata; class Ophiuroidea; order Amphilepidida; family Amphiuridae; genus Amphiura; species Amphiura filiformis. The sequence continues at coordinate 14,236,147 of NC_092636.1, forward strand.
ACTCTTTCCTTTCCCATTTTCCTCCATGCATCTCTCTTGGAACTCTTCCATATTCTCTCCATTCAATTCTACATTCATCTTCCTCCTGACATTCATTCTTATACTCCTCATCAAATATTTCCTTGAATTGGACTTAATTTCTGAGATATTAATAGTTTTTGGAAACAGTCCATTAGTCCAAAGGGTCATTAGTCCAAAAAGGGTCCACGTTAGAGTTTAGGTCATTTTAGGATATAATTTGGGTCAGGGATAAGGTTAAGGTTAGGGTTAGCATTAGGATTAGGGATATGGTTAGGCTAGGATAATTAAGTGTTAGCATTAAAGTCATATGGAAAAGTTTTCCTATGAAAGTCTCTTTAAATAAATTATACTCGACTCCAGTGTGTGCACACTGTATGTACAGAGGCGTTCGAGGTCAATGCACAATGCATACATTACCACACAGCACACTAAGCAGGGCTGTACGGAAGAGGGTATGGTTTTTCCTACTGTACGACAGCATTTTGTAACCAATCAGATTCCTTTTTGTAGAGTAGAATCTGGCGAAGTATTTCTAGGAAATATCGTGTGAGCCAAGTCAATCGGACTGACAATTATCAATTGAGGGCCGTCTGTAGCACGCTACTTTAATAACACGGGGTGCATGTCAGTGTATTTCACAGTAAATTGAGTGAGATTTTGGGAATACCTTGCGGTGTTTAGTGCTCCTGTACGACGAGGTCTTTCATCAGATTTCCTTGAAAATCGGGGAAAGTAGAGTTTAATATATACATGAGACAATTAAGAGTGAGCCAAAAATAAAAGACTTTCCCTTTATAATAATTGAAGTTGAAAGCGAAAAAGACAATTTTCTCCCATTGCTTAAATGTGGGACCCTTTTATTTGAGCAAAAGAGACTACTTTTCCGTATGATGGTAAGGTTTTGGTTTAAGGCTAGGGTTAGGGCTATGCTTAAGGTTAGGATTAGAGCTTAGGTTATAGGTTAGGATTAAAGTGAAGTTTAAGGTTAGGGCTAGATAACAGTTAGGGTTTATGACTATAGGTTAAAGAGTCTGTGGACATAATGCATTATTGTTATCTTACCATGACTGACTTTGTTCGTTTCAATTCCATTACACCATTCCAGAATGATATAGTCCCATCCTGATACAATACAAAAAGTGTAAGTAAATAGCACTTGTAATTGATATGAAATACACATGGATAGCAATAGTTCCTATAATAATAATTTTAGTTGAATGAACACAGCCTGATATAAAGTCTGTCTACTCTGAAGTACAAAGTACCTGCAGCAGAGACACAGCACTACCCACTGTTTACATGCTGTATACGCGCGCATTGTCACTTTGTACTTCAGAGAGGACAAACTGTAGCGTGACGTGTACACTGCGAGATGTACGCCAGTGTGTGCCACTGCAGTGTGTGTGCAACACCAAAGTGATTCAAACCATGCCAACTCACTCATGATTGGTTAGTATTTTAATTATTGTATCCAAGGTTGTGCATTCATGTTGTAGTTTGAAATAAGCGATATACTCTCTAAATGTAAAAGAGTGAAAAACTCACTCCCCAAAATGGCAGCATGGTCTGGTCAAATTTTAGTGTAGAGTACCATAATAGGCTTCAGGTACTTCATAATAATTTAGCTAGAATAATTCTCTCAGCAGATATAAGGACACCAACTAATGATTTAATGAATACTTTGCAGTGGGTTAAACTTGATCAAAGATGGCATAATACTCTATTAATGACTGTTTTCAAATGTTTAAAGAATGAATATCCATCATACTTATCTTCTCAATTTGATTTTGTTCATGATAACCATAATCATATAACTAGAAATCATACTTCTAATACATTAATTGTTCCAAAATTTAAATCAAATTCAGGTCAACGTATTTTTCACGTCCAGGGCATGCATCATGTGGAATTCTTTGCCACCGACAGTAAGAGCTCAGATGGAAAATATGACTTTAGGCCAATTTCAGTCAAAATTAAAGAAATTTAGGCCTGTCTTTATCTACATTTTGTTCATTTGCTTGCTTGATTTTTGTATAAATATAATTATTGTATTTCTGTATTTTGAATCATGGTATTTATAATTATCTTGTAGTTGATGATACCATTATACTTATTTGTAATACTAGTATATTGTAAATACATTATACTGTATGCTATATCGTAAAATATTTTGTTGCTATAACATGTATACAATGAGGGCCTGCTTGAAAAGCAGTGCTTGTCACTGAAGCAGTATTACCCTCAATAAAGAAAGAATAAATAATAATAATCTTACTATAAATAGGGGAATGTTGTATGTATCTATGTATCTATCTATGTATCATGGAAAGGCTCCGTCAGTTTCGATCCAAATGTCGCCAAATTCATACGGAGATCGATGAATATACGGAACGTGTTTAAACTTTATTTGGTTGAAAACGGTCAAGAATTGGCCTCAAAATCAGTGAAAATGTGGTACGTTGCTATGCTGGGTAAACAAAAAAGGGAGTCAGTTGTCAAGCTAGCCCGTGCGCGTCGTACGGGCGTATCTAATGGGCTATTCCAGATAAAGTATGCACACCCCCCATAGAGGATATGGAAACTTGATGCTCTAAAAATCTGGAAATCCTCATACAAAGAGCAAGAAAAGTCTGGAAATCCAGGTAGCAAGTGTGTTCAAGGGGGTTGAGGAATAAGATTTTGATCAGGAAAAAAACTGGATTTCCATTAGCCATCCCAAAAAAAAATTCTGGAATTCCAGGAGTGAGGAGCAAAAACCCTGGAAATCCAGGCAACATTATTGTGTTCAAGGGGGTTGAGGAATAAGATTTTGATCGAAAAAAAATCTGGATTTCCATTAGCCATCGCCAAAAATTTCTGGAAATCCAGTAGTGAGGTTAAAAAAATCTGGAATTCCTAAATGAAAGACAAAAGGGCATACAGGAATAGTATGACCAAACAACTGTTGTTGTAAAATGCAAAATAAATGGAATTCCAATATAGGCCATAGAGGAATTATGTTTAAGATGACCAGAAAACTTGGAAAGCGTTATAAAAAGTGTGTGTGTGTGTGTGTGGGGGGGTGCAGAAGATCTGTAATTCCATAGGGCATAGCTGAAAACTGTTAAAAAATAGTCCTGATTTCAGTGCGTATGAATGTGTATCTGATCTGACCAAAAAAAAAACAAATTAACGAAATAGCCACCAAAATATAATATCAATTTCCTGGATTTCAATGTAAGCAATTTTGCACTGAAATTTATCTAATTTTGCATCAAAAAATTTCCAATTTTTTATTATAAAAATTGAGCCAATATTCCCAGTTTTGAGCAAAGTCTGAAATGGTATCCCTTTTGAAAGCAAGTTCATTGAAAGCAAACTACTAACTAGTAGGAGCAAGAAGATCTCTGGTAGGAGTGATGATGATGAGTTGCAAGACCTGTTTGTTTTACCACTGACCTTTTTATTAAGTTCAAGAAAAGTCAATACTATTATGTAATTGTTCATGGTACATGGCACACACACAAAGGGAAAATCAATATTGTATTAAAGTTCTTGGTCATAAACCTCTGCCTCTTCTTCATGCAGTACTGTACATTGTAGCCCTTTTAAATGCTACATGTACCTATCAAGGCTATCATCTGTTTTATTTTATAAATTATTTACTGGGGTGCTTTTAGAATATTTTAGTTGAGATGCATGTACCCCATGTAGCTGGATGTCAGAGAGAAACTTTCTTAATTCTGTGTATTAAAAACAAATCTACCCATCGCGGCTTGGGGTTTTAATACTAATATTAACAGGCTTGATTTCCGGGATTGATTGATTTTCAACGATGGATACAAATTTTAAGTTTAGCATTAGTTTTTATTATTATAAAAATTAAAATGTGACAAAATAAAAAAGTAAAATAAATTTAATAATACTTAATAGTATTAATGGCTACGAAAAACCCCTTCTCTACGGGCCCAACCGATCCAGAATTTAAAGTGTATTTTGCTTAAATCATAAAATTATACCATATTTTGGCTGAAATTTAGAAAATATGTCAAAATTCTTCCGATTTTGGTGATGATTTTACTTTTTATAGGGCAATTTTAGCTTCCCTCTAGAAAACAAAAAGCACAAAAACACCCGACCGTATTTGAAGTTGAAAGGTCTATCTGCCCGTAGAAAAGGGTGGGTTTTTTAGTCGCCTAAAATACTTTTAGATTAATAAATAACATAACAGAAAAAAAAACCCAGAAAATTTGACAATAATAGTTTTTTTCTGATCATTTTAATGCAAATTTTGAACAAATAGTATTGGCAAATTCATATAGCGATAAAATGCCAAGATTACACATAAGTATAAAATTTGAAAGAGGGACTCTTAAATATACATTTAAAAATCCAAAAGTAAAAATCAAGAAGTACATATTAAAATTGATTTACTATATTATTTAAATGATGCTCCTCGCCTAAAAAAAATCCGGACCGTGTTTTGTATCTGGAAAATGTTACGTATAAAAATACGAACTAAAATGTCAGACGAATTCGTCTATGGATTGTCTGAAATTGATAACATTTGAAAGAGGGACTATGAATAGTTTTTTTTTTTTTTTTTTAAATTTAACAAAACTTGCAAACATTGAAAAGTTGATTTAAATCAGCGATTTGTTTAAATCATTTGATTATCAATTGATTTTTAAATTGACCAAAATCAGGTTTTTCATCAAAATCACATTTTAAATCAAAATATCACAATGTGAACCAAAAATCACATTGTAAACCAAAATCACATGAATTGAGTAAAATTTACCCCAAAGTAAAAAGGAAAAGATTTTGCTCTGCTGTTTAGTAAAATTTTGCACAATACCGGAGTAAACGTGTTACATAATCAAGTTGAGTAAACTTTACCCAGTTAGAAGGGACGTTCCCTTTTACCATCCAAGAGTATGATTTTATCAATGATTTAGTAATATTTTTTAAGAGTGTACAATTGTGCTAATTCATTTCATCTTTTTAATGGCATTCAACATGATGAATGATGAGAGATTTTTACTTCAAGTGATGCAAATAAGACTATACTCAACTGGTTTTTTTTAAATTAGTCAATAAACAAGCCTCTGAAGACAGGCCAAAATCAGGTTTTTGATCAAAAATCACATTTTAAATCAAAATATCACAATGTGAACCAAAAATCACATTGTAAACCAAAAATCACATGAATTGAGTAAAATTTACCCCAAAGTAAAAAGGGAAAAGATTTTGCTCTGCTGTTTAGTAAAATTTTGCACAATACCGGAGTAAACGTGTTACATAATCAAGTTGAGTAAACTTTACCCAGTTAGAAGGGACGTTCCCTTTTACCATCCAAGAGTATGATTTTGTCAATGATTTAGTAATATTTTTAAGAGTGTACAATTGTGCTAATTCATTTCATCTTTTTAATGGCATTCAACATGATGAATGATGAGAGATTTTTACTTCAAGTGATGCAAATAAGACTATACTCAACTGTTTTTTTTTAAATTAGTCAATAAACAAGCCTCTGAAGACAGGCACTGCTAGTTTAAGACTTTTGGGCATTATTTTTTAATATTAATATGTTAATGATAATTGATATAGGTTCTAAATTATTTTCGTTAATTAACACTAAAAGTTTGCATTGTACACAGGCTTACTATATTCAGTCACATTAATTTGCTGTTTTGGGGGAAATTTGTGATTTTTGCTGACAAGGCTAAATACGATAAATTACGGGATATTTTATATACTGGTACTTGTGAAAAATATTATGGAGACTGGAACATATACACAAAATAATATTTATATAAATTATTCATTTATATACATTATGATCAAGTTTTAGCTTGTATTGATTTCGGCGATTTTGTCCTTAAAAAAATCAGAATTCTGCACCCATGACTGCATAAAAAATTCCCAGATTTTTCAGTTCATTTATTATTAGATGCATTTTAAACCCACACGCTTAAACTTTTGATTGTGAAAACAATTCACCTGGACTGTTGATCATGTGCCATGTCGGCCATGAATTTTGGCAAATTCTAAAAGCAAGATTTCAGTGCCTCGATTTGAAAAAATAATTGATATGTTATTGACCTATAAAGTACCATTTCATAAGAAACCCCTTTGACACTTTTACAATATGCATTATATGAAAAGGTAAATAAATCCAAGTAAGGTAAGTAAGTGCTCACAGTAAAGTGCTCAACCAAGAAGGGAGCTGGAATATATTTAAAATAGACTTGGTGGTTTATTAAAGCATGAAAAACATGCATATTAGTTCATTATGAAACCCTATGAAAACATGCATATTATGAAAAAGCCTGTGTATGACAAGGCAAATAATATACTTCTGTTAATTTTGCTCCTAAATGGTATTTTTGGACTGCGTTATTTTATTCAGTTCATGACCGGTCAGAATGGGACACTTTGAAAATTCATAATTCGAAAAGTTTTTGTCCGATTTTGACCATTTCCACCAAAATACTTCTGTTGATGATATCCAGACAACAATCATTTGCAACAACAATATGAAATTTTGATGGTCGCCCTAGTAGCCTGTGGGTTGCATTGAAGGCCTACTATGTATGAGGGCGGTCAAAAGTTCAGAGAACAAGGTATGCTACTTTGTCGCATCGGTAATGAATTTGGTCTCATATGAAAGCTAGCTTGATCCTTCAAAACATTACTGCAAAAGTATTTGATTTTTGCATCACTGTATATGGGCAGGACACTCTGCTGAGGAAGCCTACCTCCTTGAATTCACAGGTACTACTGTTGGAGGGTGGGATTCCCTATCAACGTGCATGGGTTCATCAGGCAATGATCAAAGTCAAAGACAAGATATTTAATTTGTTATCGTCTTTTAATGAAGTAACCATTCTTGTTAGTAGAGAGGCTCTTTGGTATGAGTGTGTACAGTCCTGAGATCAGAGATCGACTACCCACTAGATCATCTAGGCAGCCCCAACTCTCTGGGTGTTTCCAAACTAAGTTACTAAAGAATAATTATTATTCTCTCATTAATATGATAAGAGGCCACTTAAGATGATTGTTGGTAAACACACCATCATGATGTTTTGGGAGGTCTGACTACCTCTTTGCTCATATCATGAGGAATCACGACTGGTTATTTAGACTGATCTTAAGTGATCATTCATATGATAATGAAGTGTTAAGCACTACTGGCCTTCTTAGTTTGTCCACTTAGAATGTTGGTGCTACCTAGCAAGCTTATCAATTATTCATGACTCTTAATCTGTTTATGATTTGGGTCTTCATTGGTAATTAGTACCATGATTCCTAAAACAATGGAATCATGATACCAATTATTATTCAGCCCATTTCTGGTCTCTTACAGGGTTCCCCCTGCACGTTAAAGATCCTCCGGATCGTCAAATAAAGTATGGATATAATACGAGGGTGTATTATGTAAGAGACCAAAGTAAAGGCAAACGATTTAAAAAACAAAAGAGTAACCGAAAATGTAAAAGTCAAAATTTGGAGAGCCTGTAAAAATACATATTAAGTGGTTAGTAAAAATATTAATGCATTCTATATTATGATTTAAGATAATGAAATAATATGCGAATGCAATGTAAAATATAAAAAAATTAACGCGAAAGTGTCCATGTTGTTGGCTCAAACATGAGCAGGCAAAACAATTCAAGATGAAGAGTGTTTATAGTTCATTCGTAGAAACTGGATGAGCCATGAAAGTTCAATTTTTATTGTGCTTGAAGCTTTGATGATCGCTAATTGAAGCTTTGATGATCGCTAATTGCTGATTCAGAACAAACAGTCATTAATAAAGAAAGAGTTATTGATGGAAATCCGATGTGTCAAATGTAATGGTCTGACAAATACCGCTGAAAATTGAAGATGCTGACTTGAAACTGTCCATGGCAATGTTGACAATACACATAAAAGTCAAGTCCATTTAATTGTCTCTGCCAGCGAAGCATTATGATAGGATGTGTCACAGTGCCGTACACTTGTTAGTGTAGCACAATATCACAAGCAATTATATAATTGGTGTAAACAAACTTCAAAACAAACTAACTGGACCATTGTTGATCATTATCCATGAAACAAGTTTAACACACTGTCCTCATCTGCAAGTGGATGCTAGAAAAGAGGCAAAGTTTTACATATCATGATATAGGTAGTGCAAGCTGGTAGTAGTTCTTTGTGATGCTTCATTGACATAATCTTTTATGTCTTCAAAAGTTTCTGGATGAAGTGCTATTGACATTAATGCATGTCAGCAAAAGTTCCCATTGATTCATTTGTTGACATGAATGGTTGTGTTGAGAGCAGTAGTAAACCAACACTGGTCCATATCACAAGTTATAGAGATTATAAAGCCTTTCAGCAAAATATGCATGCAATATTCATAACTAGTTGAAAGTCATAACAAATGTTGCACATGCTTCTGAAATAGCATCATTATAGATATAGGTAACAAGATGTAGTACAGGTGAGATGAAGGTGGCATCATGCTGTATTAAGTATTGCATCATAAAGTTCATCAAAGCTCATTGTCGACATGGAATAATGTTCGCTGATGACACAATGCAAATAAACATTTGGCGTGCATTCGTGGAGCGTAATCAAAAGAGGCGATGAATATTTTGAAGCATGTTTCAAATGTTGTTCCGTTTAGAAAAGTTCACGTAACTTTTTAAGCAATTAGCCTTATAAAAAAATGAACATTTTATAAAGGTGCATACATGCACATGAAGATAAGTGTATGATTGATATCATACTACTTGAGCAATAAATTACTTGTACTGTGATGGCTTTAATGATGGCATAAATTGGGGAAATAGTGTTAAATTTTGTATAAAAATGTGATTAATAATATTGAATGAAGTGGAAATAATAACAATAATTAAAAAGTAATGTATCAAAATACCATCTCAAGGATGTGAAAATAAGGAGATCTTAATGCATACTCATAAAGGGGGTACTATTGACACAGTAGGCACCTTAAAATACATACACAAGATAATAATACTAATGAATATTGTATTATGTCATAAGTTAAACATGCATAGCATCCAAGAGTACACTGCGGTAAAAATTTTAATAGAATTCCTTGCTGGCATTGGCCAAAAGTCATTTCTATAGAAGCCAAAATTGTTTTATTTGTACAACACTTGGAGTATGGTTGATTTGAATATGTTATAGTAAGGAGGCTATGCATATTGCATATAGTTTGGAACTGATGCTAGCAAATGTTGCAATTTGCTGCATTGAGAAAGTTAAGCTTTAGTAAATAAACTTAACAGTTAATTCATAGTCATAAAAACAAAATCCAAATAATCAAACCATGTTATATGTTTGAGTAGATTGTCTGAAATGAAAAGAGTGTGATTTTTCATATAGATAGGACTGACAGAAATAGCCTCATTAACTATCAACTATTTTATGGAAGCATTACTGTATGTCCAATATGGACTATAATAAACTCCATCTAAAAGCATTTGCTCCAAGGAGATAGCATTGGGTTGTGATTTTGTAAAATTATGTGATCAAATTAATAGTAGCAAAACTGTTATAAGTGATTGAAGTCACGAATTGGTTTAGCATATTGAAATATTAAATCCAAAACATTTTTATGTATATAATTATGTGAAGAATTAATGAATACTCTTGATTACAGCATTATATAAAATACCATCATGCATACATAATAGTCCGACTAGTCTTAACAAAATTGATTAAAAGTACAACTGTACATCAAAATGCATTACGTGTTTATTTGTTTGTATTTTAATTAACTAATTAATCAATTATCATTATTTATTAATTTATTAATTATTATTATTATCATTATTATTTTCTAACATTTTGCTAAACAAAAAAACTTCTGTATAAAAAGAGGTTTGCAAAATATGCCAATTGATGTTGATTCTGAAATGCTCAGAAATACAATGTAAATTGTAAACCATGTTGAGGTATTCCTGAGCACACCTATTAGGAGAAGGGACTGTGGTAGGCATAATATGCAAGTCAAATGAAAGTATGAAAAGTATCACAATAGATCCACAATCTAACAAAGAGTTTATTGGCCAACGTTTACTCTGCCTTATAATGTAAGCATGAACCACAAGAATTCCTTTATCTTTCAAAGTCTTTGATCCATGTAAGAACTTGTGTAAGGGCTGATTTTACTATAAGCCCAATTGGGTGTTTTACTAAACATTTGGAATTGAGTGTTATTAAAATGTAGTTGAAAATGCCAAATGAAATTGAATAAATTGGAATAGAAAAGTAAAGTATAATTGGCTGGGTTTTCAAAGTGTTACTGTAATTATATGGGCCTTTATAGTAAATTTAAATTTTAGTAGAGAACTCTATTTATCCTTTACTTTATCCTATTACTTGCTACATTACTACAGTAGCTTATAGTGAAATATGCATCTCAAAATGAATTTATGACTTAATAGTACACAACAAAATTTCCCTATTGAGAATAGGTGCAAACATGGCAAAGAGACATTGATCGAAATAACAATAATTGTGCTTGCTTTAATATTAAGACACTGATGTAAAGTGTACACAATCATGATCATTTTTTGTTTTGTTTTGTTTTTGGTTTAATTAATAAACCTGGTTGATAAGACTAATCTTAACAATGAACTAACATTTTGCTAAACTATTGAAATTTTCTGTAATAAAGAGGTTTGCAAAATGGTATCATAATATGGTAATTGATTCTGAATCCTGAAGTACCTGTTTTTGGAGGATAAAGAGCTGCAAATCTGAGCTATATTAATGTATTCATAGGCACACCTATGAGAAACCAAAGAGAAGGAGCTGTGGTAGGCATAATAATATGCAAATCTAACGGAATGATGAACTGAATCACAAATGATCCACAAACAAAGAGTTTACCTGGCCAAAGTTGACTCTTGTGTGTGCATGGATTAAGTAATATGGGACCTACCAGAATACTTATATTTCTCAATGTCCATGCTAGCTCCTGATCCATGTCAAATTAGGTGTTTTTATTAAACATTGAAATGTGCATCTAAAATCTCCCATATTCTGGATACTAATTATAGAACAAAATTTCCTTTTAAAAGGTAATGGATGGAACACATCAGATTTAAGTAGTAACAATTATTGTTCTTATTTGGTCATGTTTACTTTGTTGAATCTTAGTATTGAGTGCTAGCAATTCAATACCATGTTACAAAATATTCACCCAATCAGAACGCTGCAAATATTGTTTGATTATATTCATTTTTAACTTAAAAGTTTTAAGATAACAACTTGTCCTAATTAAAGAAAAATGATCAAGTACATTTTAAAAGGGGTAATGGGTTCGGTAGAATGATGTAAAGTGTTAGATTAAATTAATATAAATATGATGGTATGAAGTACCGGTACATGATAAGTAAGATAATTACAAAGAAAATTAGATTAGTAATTTTTGATGTAGGTATGAGTGCACTGAGGTGTCTAACCACATGAACTATATACAGAAACATAGGGGCAAAAATCTGTCAAACCAGGACGACAGTTACCTTTAAAATCAATCAATGAGTTTGTTTAACTTGATAACCGTATAGCAAACTAAACTAATTTGGTAAAAATTGATACGCAAACACTGCTATCTTGAATGTAAGGTAGTTGGACAATTCATTTGGAAGGCATAGGAAATATACTAGAGTTTTTATGTCCATAGATCATTTGGAACTTTATTTGAGGTATGTTGATCATTTTGAAGCAGTAAAGAGTTGATAACCTGAAGAAGTTTAAGAGGAGGAGAAAGTGGTGAATAAGTTAAGTCACAAAACTCTAAGAAAAAAAAACACCATAAAAATTCAGTGAAATTGAAATTGAATTGATGCTGTCAACAACAAGTGGTCAAAACAATATCTCTCAGGTAGAGACAGTACATATCAATTCAGAATTGGTTGAGTCCATATGCTGAATTGAGTAAAGTCCATATGCCAAATTGATTTAGTATTGGTTGAGTCCATGATGCCAAATCAATTTAGGATTGGGTCCAATTGTGTCCAGATCCTGGTTATTCCAGGATTGGGAAATTATGTCCAGATCTGAGTTAATTCGGATTGGTTGTTTCCATATCCAAGTTAATTCAGGTTGGTTTTATCAATATCTGTGGTTTTATCCATATCAGAGTTAATCCAGATCGGTTGTATCCGTATCCGAGTTAATTCAGGATTGGTAAGTTATGTCCAGATCTGAATTAATTCAGGTTGGTTAAGTCCATACCAAAATTAATTTAAGATCGGTTTTAAGATCGGTCTATGCCAAGATAATTGCAATTGACAGCAGGTTCAATTTCTGACTTAATCTGGTGTAACATTAATAGAGATAATGAGAAGATTGTAATGAGTGAGGAAAATATTATTGTACTGTAAAAGTTTCCTGTTAACACTAACTCAACTTTTCATTTCAGTCGACAATATGACTTGTTCATGTGTTGAATGAGTTATATTTGTCGATTGACACATTTCCCACCATTTTCAGTATATAATACTGTAAATTTAATTTTATTGTAATTAACATGATTAAGTGAAGGTAGGGGGCAAATCAGTGCCTCATTCCATTTCTGCCCTCCATTTCGTTAGTCTTGCTCTATCCCTTCTCATATTGGAGGGCGATTTTCTCTTTTTCTTAGTTTCAACTGAAGATGGGCATGTTGGTAAAGTTGCACTATTGATTTGCAAAATATGTGTTTTTCCAGAATGACCATTTGTAAAGTGTTCACAATTTGGGCATATAATATGTGCCTCTTGTTTACCCATTGATTTAGTGTCTTTTCGATTATACCTGGGATATGGGCTATATGATCGTTTATTACGTGTCGAACTGACTGACTGGTCAAAGTATCGTTCTCGGTATGGTCTGTCTCGACTGAGAGGCTGATCATTATAGTAATTGTGTCTGTCCCGTCTGTCTCTATTATCATAAAACTGACGTCTGTCTTGTCCGTCCCTGCCCCTACATGATGATCGAGATGCTGATCTAGGTGGGGGTTCATGATATCGGTCTCTGTTATCAAAGTCAAGTGTATCATGATCGTCATTGTTGTCATGATATCGGTCTCTGTTATGAAAGTCACGTCGTCGATCTCTAGATCCTTGTGTATCATTATCATCATTGTTGTCATGGTATTGAGAGACAGTAGCAGTGGATTTTATTTGTGTACGAAGTTGTTTAACCTGTTTTATGAGTTCTGCGAATTCAGCTGTTGGTTTAGATTTATTTTCTTTAGCTTCCATTTGTGAAACACTAGCTATCACAGGCATGGAAGGAGTAAAGAGACCATAAGGGGTAGTTATAGGGTGCTCAGCCTTTTGGTACTCTTTTTGTGCTCGTTCAACATTTTTCACCAAATGCACTGCATCCTGAATTGACAATACATCAAGTTCATATGCTTTGCCCCTCAATAATGGGCTTAGTCCGGCTAAGAAACGCCGGAAAACTTCTGCATTGGCCTGCTCATCATCATAATTTGGAAATGCTGTGTTTACGAGATAACGTAAGTCGGCCAAATATACTTGAATGTTTTCATCAGGTTTTCTTGGTCTAGCATTTAACATGTCTCGAAAAGTTGTGAGAAAGTCATCATTATGAAATACCTGACATAATTCATGTTTTGTCATCATATAGTTGGCTTTAATATTGTGCGAGAGTCCTGTGTATACCATGTAAGCATTTCCGCTTAATCTGTTAGGTAAAATAGATCTTAATTTAGTGTGAAAAGCGACTTCGTCCTGGTCATTAAACACTGCGCGTACACTATCTTCTAGTCTTGCAAACCATTCTTTAATTACTTCTCCGTCTTTGCCTTCAAATCGTTCCGGTAATTCTACATGAAATTGCCAATTATTTGCTAAGTTTGCCATCTTTGATTATTTTAATTGCCTATAAACCTATCAACTTGAATGTTAAATTATCGGGTCTAAGTAAGGTCACCCTAACATTATGTATAATGTCTTGCAAATTGTGCTTTAGTATGTTTATAAAAAGTAGGTCGATACCTGACAATAATTAAACCAAATTATATCAACAATTTAAAAACAACTACAGAAAGGTACGGGTATGGTTGATAGCTGACTATTTTGTAAGCAGAATACATGTAGGCCCATTCCTTTGCAGAAAAGTTTCCTCGTAGCTAGCAGAAATTAGGAATATAGATGATGGAAATGAAACAGAAGTGGAATTAGAATATTCCTTTAGATAGCTGGGGTATACAATTGTATGAACATGACAAAGGGAAATTGTCTATTTGCCCTTGTTAATGTTATTACAAAACAATACTCATCATACCATTTACAAAAATATTGGACAGCGCTGAATAAGGTTGGATGGTTTGGATTTCTGGAGATATTAGCTATTTTATGGCATGTATAGGAATAGCTATCTTGCATGTAAGATATATGTGAAGATGTTAATAAAGAGGATATATAAAGAAAGATACATATGTAAGTTATTGTTCTCATAATGGTTAGCTACAAGCAATCATCCAGGATGATAGGTTTTTCAGAACATTTTTATGTACCATACTTTATTACTCTAGCCTTAACTGCAGCTCGATCCACACCCAAAATCTACTCTTAAAGTACACTACATTTTTGTACAAAAGAATATGTCAAGTAAAATAACTCGGTGAAAATTTACTGATACTTATTCAAAACTATGGTGCCAACTGTGGGAGGTAAGGGAATGCCATCAAAGTACAAAGTTCATTATTGCTTACCTTTTGAGTGTTATCAACTTTGAAAGTCTTTCAAAATAATTGCATGTCAAGTGTTTTCAGTTTTTCGGTGACTGTAAATATCAGATGCTGAAAGTTGCTTTCTCCAGTTCAATTTGAAGCAATGTTTGTAGTTTCACAAAGTTTTATAAGGTGATGAAGATGATGCCAACAATTCAAGAAGCAAAATGCGAGAAGTCAAAGTAGCCACTAAATCAAATTGCACATCAGCGAGGAATCAAAATGACGAGAAGTTCAACTTCAATTTGGCAAGAAACGATATTGCCAATTTGGATGAAATCAATTGCCTAGCGAGATATCAAATTGCCCCATACTGGCCACCACTTGTTGGAGGGTGGGATTCCCTATCAACGTGCATGGGTTCATCAGGCAATGATCAAAGTCAAAGACAAGATATTTAATTTGTTATCGTCTTTTAATGAAGTAACCATTCTTGTTAGTAGAGAGGCTCTTTGGTATGAGTGTGTACAGTCCTGAGATCAGAGATCGACTACCCACTAGATCATCTAGGCAGCCCCAACTCTCTGGGTGTTTCCAAACTAAGTTACTAAAGAATAATTATTATTCTCTCATTAATATGATAAGAGGCCACTTAAGATGATTGTTGGTAAACACACCATCATGATGTTTTGGGAGGTCTGACTACCTCTTTGCTCATATCATGAGGAATCACGACTGGTTATTTAGACTGATCTTAAGTGATCATTCATATGATAATGAAGTGTTAAGCACTACTGGCCTTCTTAGTTTGTCCACTTAGAATGTTGGTGCTACCTAGCAAGCTTATCA
The DNA here is from genome assembly GCF_039555335.1 of Amphiura filiformis. Classification (NCBI taxonomy): domain Eukaryota; kingdom Metazoa; phylum Echinodermata; class Ophiuroidea; order Amphilepidida; family Amphiuridae; genus Amphiura; species Amphiura filiformis. Next base: position 14,251,709 of record NC_092636.1, read on the forward strand.
ATTATTCATGACTCTTAATCTGTTTATGATTTGGGTCTTCATTGGTAATTAGTACCATGATTCCTAAAACAATGGAATCATGATACCAATTATTATTCAGCCCATTTCTGGTCTCTTACACTACCAGAAGTGAACACAGGGTCATCCTGGAAATTTGTTCCGACGGTCAGTGGTGAAAACTCACATAAAATTTAACAATGTACTGCTGTAAATGGTGATGAAGTCCTTGATATTCAACAGCAACGAAATGGTCCTTAGAGTTCAGGGATGGAATGAGTGTCCTTGAAGATCATCCAAGGTCCAAAAGACTTGCTGACGCCACTAATGATATACGTGCTGGTATAGTAGCATTGATAATGAATAAAGAACCAAACAAGAACGATAGCCACAAAAATGACAACTCTGATGAAAGTGTTTATAACATAAATTTATTGGGTATTACAGGGTGTCTTCTAGATGGAGTCCCAGTATCTTTATGCACAAAATTGGTACCCAGTTGACATAATCAGGTGAACGCCTTCTATACACTTAGAATGAGGGCCGAGACAAGTTTCGTCTATATGAGATTAAAGGTGATAAGACATTAAATCACTGGAATTATGAGTCTATTCAGTGGACGCACCTGGATCTCCCACCCCTAAGAAGATCACCACTCAATCACATAGTGGAAGGTCTTCATCGCTGTTTTCTGAAATTCAGGAGAGTCATGCCAAATGAAAGTACAATCATGGGCATCTATATCATACAATTTTGATAGTAAAATTGAGGCAAGCCATCATGTGAAGAAGGTTGGTGGTAGGAATGAGACTATTGTGTCCTGTACCCAATTCTCAGTTTGCCAAGCTGCCATTCACGACTAACTATAAATCAACCATATTGTGGTCCAGCCAGGGTCTCTAGTTAGTGAAACCTATTTTAGAATTTTAAGACCTACCTTCATAATACCAGGTTTGCTGGTGATCAATGCTGGTGAGCCTTCACTGAAGAGTGGTTCATGGAGCAATCGGACAACGTCCGTTTGTTGATATAGAAGGTTTCAAGAAATATTGCGACAGGTGCATTTAGGTATGCAATGACCACGTTTAAGATTGACATAGAAAGAATTTGGCTAGTAGGCCTACTCTTTCAAGTACCTTGTTCTACTTAACTTTTGACCACCCTCGTATGTGTACTACATGTAAAAAGTCAGTCTCACATCTTCTATTTCAGATATATTTAATGGGTTTAATACATGTACTCTCCCAAAAGCAAGCTTGAGAACTGGTTTGTAAAAACGTAAATCCAGTTTTAAAACAACAAAATATTCAGTGGAAACACTCATGGCTTTCGGTGTATTATGACTCTTATCATGTATCGTGTTTTATTCATACGTCCCCAAAGAATATGTAAGCTTTTTTGACCGTCCCCATCAGGGAATTCCTTTTTACAAAGGAGCACCTGCATGTAGTACAAGGTACTGCCGCAATTAGCATAAGCACCATCGGCCCGAAATGATCGGACTCGTTTTACTTGCTGTGGCTTCATGTATTTATCATGTAGCCTATATATTATGTAATATATTTATTTCATTATATTTAATATAAAAACAAGATTTGAGGCTTTAGGTATTTTAGTCTAAGCTCAAACCAAAGTAAGAAAGTTTGAATTCTTATGCATATCAAATTATCCATTGACAATAAAACAATATTCGAGATGAAAGGTAGAAAAAAAGATCTTGGCTCAAGACAGAAAGAACAGTATTAAATAGAACATAGTTAAGGACATAATTAAGCAATTTTGTCCTAATGAATTTTTTGAAAGAACTGAAGCAAAAAAACTGAGTTTCACAACCCAATCCGTTTACAGTTCGAAACGTTACAGTTCATGGACTTAAAGACCCGGTTTAACAAAATATTGCAATGCATTGAGAAAGCAACATGATTACCTCGTTCCTCCATGTAAGTAACTATATTTGCAAAATGGGGCCGTAAAATTTGTTAGGCAATTGAAAACTCCAACCTCTATACCCCTCCATGAAATTCTAGATTTTTCATGAACAAAACAGGGTCGGAAATCCAGGTTTCTTCCTCAAGTATGCTGTGGAATTCCAGACATTTTAGAATAAATTGTATTTGCCCACTATGGGGGGGGGTGGCATAGGGCCTACGATGAATGTACATAGGCCGTGATATAAATAATGATAGACTTTTTTAAACATGATCAGCCAGTGCTGGCTCTGGAACTGGAAGAATTTTGGTAGGCCCCAAGCCGAAACGAATTAAATCTCAGCCCCAAAGTAGCCTACCATTAGGGCCCCAATTTAAAGTAAATTAATTTTAAGCAATTTTAATGTAAAATTCCAAATTTTAAGGTAAAATTCCAAATTTTAATAGGTAGGCCTATAATTCACATAATTTAAGATAGGGCGGTCAATAAGTTCAGAGAACAAGGTACTTGAAAGAGTACTAGCCAAATTATTTCTATCTCTCTTGAGCATGGTCACTACGCACCTTAATGTACCCGTCGCAATTTTTCTTCAAACCTTCTATGGCAACAAAATGGAAGTTTTACGATAACTCCTTGAGCCACTCTTCAGTGAAGGCTCACCAGCATTGATCACCAGCAAACCTGGTATTATGAAGGTACAAATATAGGACTTAAAATTCCAAAATAGGTTTCACTAACTGAAGGCCATGCCTGAACCACGATATAGTTAGTTTAATTAACTGGCCCCTCTGTCGTGAATGGCAGCTAGACAAACTATGAATAGCGTACAGGACACAATCCGAGAACAGCCACATTCCTACCATCAACCTTCTTCACATGATGGCTTGCCTCAATATTGCTATTAAAATTGTATGATATATGCCTATGATTGTACTTTCATTTGGCAAATGAGTGTCATCAAGACTATCCCTGGATCTCAGAAACAGCGATGAAGACCTTGCACTACGGTAACCGAAAGGATGATCTTCTTAGGGTGTGAGATCCAGGTGCTTCCACTAAATTCACTCATAATTCCAGTGATTAATGTATGTCTTATCACCTTTAGCCACATATAGATTAAACTTGCCTTGGTATATAAAAGGTGTGGACCAGAATATGTCAACTGGTATCAATTTTGTACAAGAAGATTCCGGACCCTATCTAGAAGACACCCTGGAATACCCAAATGTTAATGGATTAATATTGAAAACACATTCATCAGAGTTGTCATATTTTGTGGCTATCTCATCTTTCTTATTTGGCTCTTTATTCATTATTAATGCCACTGTACCAGAGCGTACATGTGTATCATCAGTGGACGTCTTTTGGACATTGGATGATCTTCAAGGACGCCATTCCATTCTTGAACTCTAAGAACCATTTTGTTGATGTTGAATACCAAGGACTTCATTACCATTTACAACAACTGTACATTGTTAAACTTTATTTGAGTTTTCACCACCGTCGGGAGAAATTTCCATGATGACCCTGTATTCACTTCTGATAGTACCTGTGAATTCATGGAGGTAGGCTTCCTCTGAAGAGTATCCTGCCCATATACAGTGATGCTGATCTTTGCAGTAGGCCTAATGTTTTGAAGGAACAAGCTTTCAAATGAGACCAAATTCAATACCGTATGCGACAAAATAGCATACCGAAGTTCTACTTAACTTTTGACCGGCCCTCGTACTTCATGCCGATTTCAAAACCTTCTGCGCCCTCCAGCACCCACCCTTAGCGTTTGCGCTTTGTACAAGGTCTCATATTGCCCCCCATGAGCCAGCTGCTAGTAATCCAAAGTACATACAAGTATATCATTTTGAAAATTAAATGAGTTAAAGAAGGGCAAAGAATCTTATATATTGGTAACATCAGGTGTTTTTTAAAGTTCGGTTTTGAAAGAATAAAAAATGCCGTAATATTTTGGGTGACAACATTAGCCTACAAAAAAAAAGTTATTTCGGAGTGATCTCTAATAAACTTGGTGTTTTAGTTCTGAAAAAGGTGTGTAAAAATCTAGATTTCATGACGTCAAAGCTGGAAAGTCCGGGGTGGATTTGCTACTCCTCTATGGGCCTCATGTTTGGTATTAAAAGTTAGGGAAAAATCTGGATTTCCCACTATTTCCTCCATATGGGTTGAATATGGGTTCCACAGTTGGTAAGTTGTACAATGACTTTAAATTACTAGTAGTACCTAGAAATCCTGGTACAGTATTAGAGAAAAGACTGGAATTCCTGTCTACAATTTTGTAATTTCGCTTAATATTACATGAAAATCATGTTGTACAGTAGGGGAAAAACTGGAATTCCAGTCCATAATCATGTGAAAAAAACCTGGATTTCTGATATCCTCTATGGGTCCCACGTTTGGTGTAATGACTGAAATTAGCTGAAAATCCTGCTTCAGTAGGGGAAAAGACTGGAATTAAAAAAACCTGGAAATCCGATATCCTCTATGGGTCCCACGCTTGGTAAATTGTGTAATGACTTAAAATTACCTGGAAATCCTGTGTACAGTAGGAAAAAACCTGGAATTCCAGTCCATAATCATGTAAAAAACCCTGAAATCCGAAGTTCCTCTATGGGGGTGGGCAGCATTTATCTGAATAGCCCAATGCCAAGCATCACGTAAGCGCAGCGATAGCGCCAAGGTAACGCAAAGCACTACGCCATGTCACAAGCAAGAAACGACGCAGAGTCGCAAGAATGAATGATAATACGGGTGAACGACCGACCGTAGGCGTAATAAATGCGGGGAAAAGATGTGTGTTAAAAAGTACAAACAACATGAAGAGGTAGGCCTACTATAAATAAAAAAGAAAACAAAATGAGGACAAACAGGCTGTACGAGTATGTGGGTTATACTAAGTCACAAAATGAAACCGAATAAAATAGGCTAAAGAAGGAAAGAAAGAAACTCTTCAGGAAATGTAAGGGGAAAAAAGCTATAATAAAATCAGGAAGTTTAAATAAAAAAGCTATTAAACTGAGGACAGAATTAAATAAATAACATGAAAACGGAAATCACAAGCTATGCAGCAAATAAAATAGAAGCTAAAATGGAAATGTAAGAAAGGACAGATTTAGAAAATAACGGAACGGGGTTGAATAAATAAAAAAACATGGTAACGAAAATCGGAAGCTTAGCAGCAGAATTTTTTTTTTAAATGGAACAAAATTGGCCCATGTAGAAAAAACTAAAAAGAAAGAAAGAAGTTAAAATGGAAACGTAGGCTTAAAGATGGTCAGGTTCAGATAAATAAAATTTACCTTTTCAATGATTCTACCTGTTCAGTAATTCCTCCTGTTTTAGTGAACGCTCCCATTTACTCATCTAGCGGGACCACAGTAGCGCTGGTGTCCCGCTAGTAATAATAAAGAGTGATTCACTTATAAAACCACTCAAAAATGAGTGAAATGTGTTTTTAAACTTCACAACCACTCAAAAAGAGTGAAAACCACTCTAAAAGAGTGAATTTCAACTCGTTCAAGGAGTTACATGAAGGACAACACATTTTTAGAGTTGTCCTTCATTTAACTCCTTGAAAGAGTTAAAATTCACTCTTAAAGAGTGGTTTTCACTCTTTTGAGTGGTTCTAAAGTTAAAAACACATTTCACTCCTTTTGAGTGGTCTTATAAGTGAAACCATTCTTTTTGGGAGTGAGTTTTTCACTCTTTTACATTTATACGATCACGGTTGGATCGCGTACCGCTGTTGAAAGCTATGTTCCCGGACTATGTTCATTCAATTGAAATTTCTAGTATAGATATTGGTTTCTACAGTGGTGTAGGCTGTAGCCAGATTGTCGGAACCATGGGGGCACACAACTTGTGAATATACCGACAGAAATGCTGTTTGCTGACTGAAATAATGAATTGTTGACACCCAAATATTTTGCCCAAGGTGCTCAAGAATCTAAAAAGGTGGGGGTGGGGGTTCATACCTTTTTTTATAACATTTTAAACACATATTTGACACACCAATATATCAAAGCACATTTCAATAGTGTTAAAATCTAGTCAATAAAAATTGAGGGTGGACTTGTTGACTGGCAGCTGCTGGGGCAAACAAAATTCATGTCAATGTGCATATCATTTAGTGAACATCGTTACTGTGCATTGCAAGTCGTCGTGACATCAAATGACGACATCTTGGGTCTAAGCGCAAGGAATTATGGGATTTACCAAAAAGGTCAATGTGCACAAAATTCTTTACCTGACTAACTGCAGCAAAAGTCCCATCTGCCATATTAGTAATTCTCAGTACAGACTCCCTGTGCGGCATATGCTCCAAGTTTGCTGGAGTGTGAATATCTACTTCTTTCTGTCTTAAGTATGCCTCCTCCTTCTCTTCATATTCCAGCTGCATGTATGTACAAAACTCATCCTGATGATAAAAAAAATAGGAAACCATCAAAATTCATCAAATGTGAAACGATCTGGTCCATGGGGGCTAAAGGCGGCAAATTTGAAACTGAGATAAAGGTAAAAATATGGAGTAAAAAACGATAAAATGCATAAGAAAATAGACATCAAAAATCTTCATAAGTTTAGAACCAAGTATGTTAGACCTTTGGAGTTTTCAGTAAATGATAGCCTATTGTATGTATAATGTAATAATTACTGTAACTCAATTTTCAAAAATGCCTCCTTTGGCCTCCATAGACCAGATCGTGTCACAAATAGCCTCAAAACGTAATAGAATTCTTGGCAATTCTTTCACATTTTCACTTGTAAACTGTGGTGGTGAATCGACAGATCCTAGTAAATGCCTTCTTCTGACAATCTTGGTTGTGGCACCAGATTTTTGTTTTCAATTTTGGGGCTGAAGGCTGAATTTCATCGGTGGTGAAGGGGGGGGGGGTTCAAATCAAAATATATGCAAAAAATTGGCATTCCAAAAGTGCATTTTCCAAATTTCTTATTTTGATATGGGGGTAAAGGGCGGGAGAAACCCTTAGGATGGATATCTTCGACCCTGCCACCACTACTGGGCAACCTGCAGGGATGACATCCTCAGGCATTTTTTGTGGACAAGACCTTGGAATATACATACCCAACCAATTTGTCCAACAGAGCTCGAGTCAATCTTCATAAACAATGATACAATTTCATCTTCACTCTGTAAAAAAATCAAGTAAAAATACAGGAAGACAACTTGGTGAATAATACATATGATAAAAATTCCTTTAAAAAGGAATGGGCGCCCAATGTGAGCTAGGACGTGATTCCATGGTGTTTAGATTTGGTATTAGGCCTATAATGATTTTTTCTAGGGAAGAGTAGAAGATGATCAAATGCAAGAGAAATGTAAATGTGTTTGATTGGGGAAGGTCTATGACAGGACCGTTTTGGATGAAATAAATTGAATCGGAATGAAGCTTTCGTGTCAATGTGCAATTATGTGGGGTGGGGGAGTTCTGTTTTTGGGGCCTATTGTAGTGAGGATATTGCTTTGGATATTGAATATTGTTGAATTTCATTATACAGGGGTATATGATGGATAGTATAGAAGACACAAATAAGTAAGCTCCCCTGGCAAAATATGGGTGGGGGGGGTATCCTACCACCCGGGATCTATGCCTATGTTGACTAAAAGAATGCATCTATGCACAGTTTCCAACTCGATACACCCAAGCACACAGATATGTTCAGCACAGCGAGTCTACCCTAGTACACAGTCTGTGCTATAGTACATGGTTGAGTGCATAGTATAATAATAGCTGTGTGATCTAGTGGAAAAAAGGATTCTGTGATTGTTTTTTGTCAAAACCTCAAGTGTTCCCTTCATCCAATCATAATTTTTTTAATATCAAATGAAAGCTAACACTCCCCCCTAAAAGCACTTATCCCCATTAGGTCAACAGATAACACAATTCAATGTTATAGCAAGGCGAATGTGGTAAATCTGTTGAAAACTACCTATCTAAGCACATTTTTGACCAAAATATAGGTTATAAAAATCATTAAATGAAAGAGCACACTTATATTGTCCATAATTTTTATACTAGTCTCATTTTATTGAGCAATGGCCAATTCTCTTTCAATTGCAAATCTTGTGCAAAAAGTTACTATTTTAGCCTGTTTCGGTTGTAAATTCAATGAACTATGACTTTGCTAAAGAGCGTCTTACAAATTCATATGTATAGCAATGATTTCAGCAGGTGTCTCATGCATTTCTTAGTAAATTGTTACCAAGATACAACTACATTTACATTGTACATGGTATTAGACAATTAAAAATAGGGCTTTTCCATTTAAAATTTGCACTACTTTCAAGCAATGTGCTAAACTGAGTACAAACAAGCCCAGTATTGGTTCTTGAGATAGCTCTTGATATTTCGAGAAAATATCACAAAACTTGTTTATGTTGAAGCCTATGGCCAGCATACAGAGTATAAAAACATACTCACTCTTCCTCTAAGTCCTAGAGAGCTTTTCAAGACTTTCTTGAATTCTTCCAGGTTTAGTGTTCCTGAGCCATCCTCATCTGCTTCCTGCAAATAACATTTAAAAAAAAATTAACATAGTATTTTGACAAAATATTTAACAAAAAATGTTTTCAAAAAATAGTCTACAATAATATTTTGAACACATTTTAAAAATATTGTTGCGGTGTGTTTTCATACAAAACGTTTTAAAACGTTTTCATGACATTTACATAACCCGACATTTAATGTTATAAAACGTTTTTAGCTAAACCCAAACCAAAAATATAACTTGTTTAAATAAAATGTTTTTAAAACATTTTTGTCTTTGCTGGGTTCTGGGTTGTATTTTTGACATGAGGACTTGAGTTTTGAGGAAACATGTTTAGATCCTCATTTTGCACAAGGTCCTCATTGTGTCAGAGAGTATGATGTATTCAGTTGGAATCCTCAGAAGTAATGGAATGCAAACACACTCCACATGAATAAACACACAGACCATGGTGTAGCGTCACAGGAGCACACATGCCCCCCCAATCGATTTGAAAATTTAGAAAATCGAAGAATGATCCCGTGCCCCCAATCATGGTCGGTGCCCCCCTAGGATGACTCATACTATGCCACTGCATGTTTTATAAATCCTGCCACGTTTTCAATGTTACTTTGGTCCACTCTTTATGACAGTAATCAGAAGTTAAACTTTATTTTCTTTGGTAAAGCTCTGGACCGGTAATCCAGCGACCGGGGTTCAATCCCCGCTGAGGCCTGATTTTTTCTCTCTCAATATTTTCATATGCCAGTTTGCTCAAGCCCCAATCACACCATTTAAATTATAATTTCTCGAGCCTGCATCGTTTATTTCCGAACCTCGCATATATTAAATTGTGTTTCGATTTGTCTTACGCCCTGCCAGGGTGAAGCATATAGGCCACTTCCTTCTTCATTATTTATTTTCTTTAAACAGATCTTTTTATAGAATAAACCATGGTGGCCTACATCATTTCAATGCAGCAATTAAGAAAATTGTTTGATTGGCGTAACATAAAAAAAATTAGGGTAGGTCGGTCGGCAATTTACACACATTTTAAGCGGTAAATTGCGTATGTTTTGGTTCTTTTTTTTTTATTGAATTTTCTTTTTAAATTAAAAAAAAAAAATTTTGCAAAGAAAAAAGTTTAGGGTCGGGCCTACTTTTAGGGTCGGTCGGGTTACGCCAATCAAACAATTTTCTTTTTTAGGCCTAACAGCCAATACCATTTAAGCGAAGCAGACATTAGACGGCAACATTGCCCAGATGTTGAACGCAATATTTTTGGCTCTTTTTGCACCCATGAAATACCATTTCAGATAAAAGGGCATGTATTCCCTTGTACACAGTGGCAGCGCCAGGAATTTTTTTTTTTTTTTCGTGGGGGGGGCATTGAGAAGGCAAAGTGAATTTCAGGGGGGGCAAAATCAACAAATTTTGCAAAACTACTGCAAAAAGTGAAATATTCGTAATTTTGGGTTTTACTGGGGGAGCAACAGGGGGGGGGCAAGAGTTCTGACTGGGGGAATTTGTGTTTACATGTTAACCAATGACATCAAAATTTAATCCCCCTGTGAAGGAGTATAAATACATACATTTAATACGTACCTCAAAAGATTGTTTTAGTCTATACAGGTGTTCCAAGTTGATCCGTTCTTCAATCTGAAAAGGAAAAAATAAAAGAACTGACTAGTTTAAAATCTGATAGCAACGTTTGCACTGTATTTTTTGTGGGACCTGAGAGCAGGGTTTTTTTAATGAAGGGGTATTTTCAAATTTTTTGGACCCTTTCAATTGTGAATTTTTCCTCTGAAGGAGTCCAAAACATTGCAGAAGAGATATTTTTTTTTAATTTTGGAAGACATTTTTACCAATGCATGTGTTTTTGGAGTACCCAATCTCATCTGTGCACCCTTGCCGGGGGCACTCCCACTTTGGAGGTGACATGTATGTAGGGCCATTAAGACCCCCTATTTCAGTATCGCTGTCACCCAAAGACACCATATTTTGTTATAAGCACATGGTCTGTCACCCAAAGATCCCTTATTTTTTCTTTCGATATGTCATCCAAAAACCCTATTTTTCCATTTGAACAGCAACGAGTCATCTATCAGTATCACTAATTTTTCACTTCTTTTGAAATAATTTAATAAAGCCATTTGAATGGGGGCTGGGGCAAAATTTTTTGAATGTATTTGTTCCTTGTAAGTTACCTTGTCCCCCCCCCCTCAAAAAGGTATGCCACTTGGCTGCACCCATTGAAATGCAGACTCACGACACTGCCAAATGAGGTGAAAAATGATATACCGTATATCGTCAAATAGTCGCCCCCCCTCAAATAAACGCCCCCACCACTTTTTTCAACAAAGATGTTTCAAAAATGCCGATATTTCCATGCTATCTTGTGTTGTAAACTTACCAAGTTGCTCACATGGTCGATAATAGCGTCAATTGGCGAAAATTTGGATTGGAAACCCGGAAGTGAGCCAGAAGTCAGTGTTTTTAGTTCATATTTCATCATTTTAGAGTTTTTTATCGTTCTAAAATTGACCTTGAATAAACGCCCCCCCCCCCCCTTGGGAAAATGTAATGCCCCCGGGGGCGTTTATTTGATGAAATACGGTATTCTAAAAAAGTAACATACAATGTAAGCCTAACCATCATGTTGTCTGACAGTGCAGTGCATTATCTATATCCTGATTCCTGACGCAGCTGATAACATCACCTGCTTTGGTATACCATCTTGCACTTTGATTGAAAGCATTGCCCACAAATTCATAACTTGAGTGAATATTTCATGTAGATTTCTCCCAGGATGTTTTCATTTTTTAAGTCTGACTAAAAGTGACAATAGGTTACCAAAATGCACTCCATCATTGCTATTTTTCCCCTTGAATTTGTTCCATCACCTGTTTTACAAAACTAGATATGATCCCGGGGATATGATTGTAATCAATTGATCAACCCACACCTTGATTGAAACTGTTGTTCTTCCATTTTGTCATGTTTATTAGTTAAACTTCTTGTGAATAAGAACATAGAAATTAACAGATTGACATCCATTCTGAAAGACTGGATAAAGGAATGATATACTAATGGGAACAAAGCTGTAGCCAGGGTTGGGGATGTACCTTCAACTGTTACAACTCTAGCCCAGGGGGCCACACCTTCACTTGGGGCTAAAATAAAACAAATTACCCTCGTCCTCCGACCCCCCCCTAAATTTGAATGCTTCCACCGCCACTGAATATAGATGATATTGGGAAAAGTGAAAAACCCAACCAAAAATGCAACATGCTGTCACACATACACTACACAGCCACATGCATAGATACACCATTGCAAGATCCCACTTCATGGCTTAAAGCCAGAGGAATAAAAAAATTCTGAAATAAAAAGAACCTCTTTCAATAAACTTCTAAATTAGGGTATAGGTAATCTTTTGTACATTAAAAACTTTTTGCCGATCTTTTGTACAGTAAAACCTTTACTCCAGGTTTCAAAACTCGGTGTAGGCAGTGAAGTGGAGACAAACAAACTTTTTTGCCTACAATATATAAGCTTGTCTTCAAATAATCACCAAACACCTTTTCACATCCAAGTAATTTGAACTGAACGATGACAAATACTTAGCATATGTAAGTACCTGCACGCTACTACCGGCTAACATTAAACAATACTAAGGTAAGAAGATATTTTACCCTGCCCATAATGCATTTCTTCCATTTTCTATTTCAATTCCCTGTACTGATTTGCTATAGTGCAACATAGGTCGCGTTGATAGTGACGAAATGTACCTCAACATGCTCAATGAACCGATCTTGCAAAACGTTTATTTCTTGACTATCGACCCACACTCATAGAAATTGTTCGTTGGCATTACTCAGTAAGTTCAGGGGCGGATTTAGGGGGGGGCGCAGCCGGCGCGCGCCCCCTCTATTTTTTGACTAGCAAAGGGCGCCGGTAACTTAAAAATACAAAAATTGTAAGAAATATAAAAAAAGGGAACAAATTCGGCCATGAACAGCAAACAATGGGCCAAAACCGTTGAGTTTTCGAGGGGGTAACCCCCTTTAACACATTTTTTTCTTCGTCGACCAAAAGGCGCCCCCTTTATCAAAAATTCCTGGATCCGACCCTGAAGTTGATGTAAGTCGTTGCGTCAACTTTCCGAGTAATGCCAACGCGTACAATTTTGAGTAACGCTGACTCGATATCATTATGTTGGTCGCACTTACTTTATTGAGTTGTTACAACTCAGAAAATGAAACTAGCCTAGGTTAGCATAATTTTCTAGAGGTGTGCTATAGTATACAAAATTTTGCACTGATTACAAAAATAAATATTTGAATACTGCTAATTGTGCAGAAAATGATCCAATTACGTGAATTAAGTAACAAAGTACCAAATTGGGATAACTCAAAACAATAAGTACCAGTAACTTAATATGAACGAGTTACATCAACTTACATGTTGAGTTACAATAACTCAACTAATTGGTTCTTTGAACCTTGTTTATTTTTCTAAGTTCCCTGAACTTGAATTCAGAAGTTGGCATTAATTAAAAAGTTGACACAACGACTTACATCAACTTTTTAAGTAATGCCAACAAAGTTGATTAGTTGACGGAACTTTTTCAGCTTTTTCAGCATTTTTTAAGTTCGGATAACTATTAAAATGAATTTTGTTTTGGTAACTTTTACACTATTTTTGAGTTGTCCAAACTTACTCCTTTTGAATTGCGCCAACAAGGCGAACAAGTCATTTCTATGAGTGCATGTTTAGCCAGTTTTTCTCAAAATAAAAACAAAGGGAACATGTACGGTACAAAGTAAATGGGAGTGTCATTTGATGAAATAAGGTGATGTATCATGTTGCAAAGGTTTCTGGGAAGGGTAAGTTATCTTCTCTGAAGATGTGATATTATCTGTGTAAATATCACTGATAAATATTGAAATGTTGATAATAGATAAGGAATCTATGCAACCCGTAATACACCCTATTGCTGCCGTGTGTTAACTTTAATGTTACTAAGAGTATACTACATGGTATGTCTCTCCAAGCGCATGTCGACTGCAGACGATAAGTTTCAATTTTTTTTTAATCAAAAATTTCAGAATTGTAAATTATCAAAAAATTTAAAATTGTACATTTTCATAACCATATTTGGAATCAGCATGAAATAGCCATAAAAATGAGTACAAACAAGCCTATACTACTAGTATTGTTCAGTGTATCTTAAGATAGCTCCTGATACTTTAAAAAAAATAACTCAAAATTTAAGGTTGTGTCTTCCATAGGGGGTGTATTGATTTCAATTGGAATAGCCCATTAGCACCCTCCCTAATAAGACTGATTACAAAGGTATCTCATTACATGGGGGGAAGCGCTTTAGGACTGGTGGGTTTTGTAATGTCAGAGAGGGTACATTTGTCATGATGGTCCCCTATGCACTGAACAAGTAACAAATGCTAACACAGGGCAGCCTTTTAATAATACACAGGGTAGATCTATATGGTAGTTTACATCTGAACTCTTCCCATGCTGTTTATCTTTACATCTACATTGTATTTACCTAAACACCTATGGACATGAGGTGAAATGCTACTCTTGCACTGTACATTTTTTTCCAAACTGAATAAGAATACTAATTTCATGCTGAACATGACTTGTTACAAAAGCCTAAAACTTTTGAGCTTTCAGTGGCTCAGCTCTGAGAACCTCGATCTATTTGGGATTGACCCCATTCCTCGTTAAATACTTAAAGCTATAATGTGTGATTTGCTCCACAGCAACACTCTCAATTTTTCTTGAATTTCTCAAAACTAAGCCTGAAGTGCTTTAATTGCAGTAAATTTATAATAAACCCGGAGATCCCGTTTTATTCTGAGTTCGCCGAACGAGGGATGGGTGACAAGTCTTGTTTCGGTTTTTGGGGGGGGGGGGGGCGGGGGGGAAGTACCAGAAGAGTGCATCACAAAAACATGGTGTCCTACCTTAGATCCAGGCATATCGCCATTACTAGTCATCCTCCTCTGTAAAACATGCCTTGTTTCTCTGCTATTCCATCTACTGTACCTACAGTAAGCCTCCTCACTCTCTGCTCTACTTTGGGTATATCGTCGGCACTTTGAGACTTCCATGATGTTGCTTTGTAAGGGAAACAATGAAAAGATATATTAGATCACGTCACATAAAAAATTAATTTGTTTCTTATCCGCCTCCCTCCTTACTTTCTGGGATCAATTCATGATTTTCAAATTAAATTTAAGTGTTTGGGGGTTATCATTTTCTTTGGAAAGGGGGGGGGGGTACCAAATATATCGGGTCATAAATTTTTGGAAAGAAAAATACGGGGGGGGTCATAAAATTTTGATGACCAAAATGTAGGGAGTCACAAGATGACCATAGATAGTGTGTTTATTTTATTCAAAAAATTTCAATACAATTTAGCCTGTTTAGGAGGTAAGGTGTATTGGTGGGGGGGGTCATAAAATGTTTGTTGCCGAAATAGGGGGGTTGCAATTTTATTGATACCGACTTTTTTTTAAATTTGGTACCTCCCTTCTGAAGAAAATGATAGCCCCTTAATACATTTAATAAAATGTTTATACTGATAAACAAGTCTATCTCTCATAATCAAAATAAATTCATAACCTCATGAATAAATGTGATAGGCCTATATGCGATCCAATACTTTTATTCAGGGCCTAGTTGCCTCAAATATACCTCGCGGTACTAAAGTCAAAATATTTAGATTTTTCACAATGCCCTCCAAATAACCGATGTGCAGTTATCAACCTCTAAAAAGGCCCTTATCGCTTTTCCTCAAGGGGAGGGATGGGAGGACAATTCCCAGTCAGAACTCTCAGCCACCCCCCAGTACCTCCAAATGGCACCGCAGGGTAGGTCGATCTCTTAAATAATACTTACTCTTTGTCTGTTGTTGAGAAACTTGTTGTCTTCCCCTACCAGAGCCTCCATATAAACTCGCTGCAGCAGTCTGTGGTCTTGCTGCCGATTCTTCAAGTATAGTTGTAGCCGCATGATGTGTCCCAGCACCAGTCTGTAGCTTTGCCTGGGCCGAGGATGGCCTAATTATTTTCCCATGCTTGCGTACGGGCGGCATTCTGCGTCTATCTGCAGCCCTAAATGAGATAGATAGGTAGGTATAGAAAATTTGTAATTTAGGGATAAAAAACCTTGCTTATAGGGTCAATTAATTGGTCTGGTTGTTTTTATTCTGTATGGACAAATAAAATAATCACCTGAGCTCAGTGGCGTATCCAAGGGGGGGGCAGGGGGCAGCTGCCCCCTGTGAAAAGTCTTACCCCCTCTCTTGCCCCCCTGTGGGATGGTGGCTGCCTCGACATTGAAGACTTTTTTGTGTTTCTGACCAAATTGACATTATATTTTGCCATTTTAACCTAAAAAGTGTCAATTTTTTTCTAATTTATTCCCTATCTGTACCATATTTCACCAGTTTAGCTTCAATATGGCAAAATTTTTCACATGAACTGAGTTTGTCGCCAAAAGGTGCCCCCCATAAATTTGTCTTGCCCCCCTTTGCCCCCCCTCTGAAAAAGTGCTGGCTATGCCACTACCTGAGCTTGAAAATCTGGAAAAAAATCATAAATATAATT
The DNA here is from genome assembly GCF_039555335.1 of Amphiura filiformis. NCBI lineage: Eukaryota > Metazoa > Echinodermata > Ophiuroidea > Amphilepidida > Amphiuridae > Amphiura > Amphiura filiformis. The sequence continues at coordinate 14,267,776 of NC_092636.1, forward strand.
GCACAAAATTTCTGTCATTGAAATCAATCCACTTTTGGCCAAAAAACAGCTGGTTTTAATTTCCTGCAGCTGAAAAAAAAGAGTCCATAAACCACAAAATCTGGGTTGGTCAAGCCCGTAAAACAGGACCCCCCCCAAATTGATTTTCATTATCTGAATCAATATATTATTGAAAAATAACACTTTGGTGTTTTTCAAAAGTTTATTCTACAAATCATATACTTTGAAAACTTGCTATAATTTATTGTTGTTAATGAGTTTTACAATGTACGTTTTACAAAAGTGTTGTTGTTTCAGCCCTCTTTACAACATAACTCAAGAACCACAGGACCTACAAAAGTATATCTGTGATATTTTAATTCTTCTACACGCTCGCTATGAATTGAGCAATGCAATTTTTGCTAAAGCTCACTACCACTCACAAGATGCTGTGAACTACATTTTTTTTGTTGCTGCTTCGACCAACAATACATTGTATACCCTTAAAGGAGCATTTCATATGATTCACAGCCTCATCTGCCCACTTTTCACAAAAAAGGTTGAGCTTTTAATACTACTGGAAACCTCAGGCTACATAATGTTTATGTACAAAAACATTCTTCCAGATTAATTTGTTTATCAAAAATATCGTCTAATTTGTGTTTGTCTGGTGTACCAGAAACAGTGGCGTATATAGCCAGCACTTTTGCAGGAGGGGGGCAAGACCAATTTCAAGGGGGAAAACATTGACTAAAATTGTCAAAAATGGGAAATATTGGAGTGGCCACCATCCCATTGGGTGGGGGGCAAGACTTTTCACAGGGGTAGCTGCCCCTGGCTACTTACACAGTGACTTACAAATGTATGGAGCAGTGTAATACATGCACATATATTTTACGCCTTAATGTACAATTTCCGTCAAATTTTAATTTTGTTATTCTTTATTTATAATGTTGAAATAATATTAGTAATAACTGACGGTAAGTAAGGTTACTGTCCATTTTAGGTTGAAATAACAAGGTAAAGTGAAAGAAACCCCACTGGTTATTTTGGCCATTATACATATAGAACATGCAGGAGGACATATTATCATAATTTTTAGGACATATCTATACTATTAAAGAGGAACTTGCCGATAATCGATACTTTGAAGAGGAACTGATCGATTCATCGGTATCATGTCAGAGATTATAGATGACAAATAAATTAATCAATAGATAAATAAATAAGTTCTAGCATTTCCAGATGAATGGTAATTGCATAGATAAATAGATAAATTAATAAATACAAATAATTATTTGGATTTATTTGGTGGATCAACCAATGGTGGCCCGTCATTTCGTTGCCATGCTATAGGCCGACGTACATTAATACGCACACACGCATAGCAACCCAGCGAGCGAGCACGCGTCAACCTCAAGACGCAAAAATGGCAGAGCTAGAGACGGTACAAAAATTGCGACAGTAAATGCTATTACCGTTAGAAGATTTTAAGCAGTTATGTCATCATATTGAGGGGGGTCACCGACCATGGGGTGGGGGGGGGGGCTTGCTGGCCGCGGTTTTTCGGCAATTTTCCTGTGCAATTTTCTACATTTTCAGATCGATCGGAGGCACATGCCTGTCCATATCACGCTACACACAACTGATTTAAAGGTATGTAAATTTGTAATTTGAAAATAAATTTTGAGTTTTGATGCGTTTGACTATAACTTGAGTAGGCCTAGAGAGGAAGAAAGACAGAGTAGGAGAAAGGGAAAGAAAAACCTAACGTAAGAGATATAGAAAAAAAAAAAAAGACACAGAGAGGGAAAATGAGAAAGAAGTAAAGAAATGATGTGAGCAAAAGTAAAGAGAGATAGAAGGACTGAGAACGAAGGAAAATAAGAAAGAAAGAAATGAAAGGAAAGAAAGGTTTAATGACAAGAAGCCCTGACGAGAAATAAATAAATAAATGGTGGGAAAGGGTAGGAATGAAAGAAAGTGAGGACGGAAGGATGTGTCGAAAAGAGATCAAAGAAAACAAAGAACGAACGAACGAACGAAAGAAAGAAAGGACGGTGAAGTGACAAATGGAAAGAAAGAAGTTAAAAAAAGGTATGGCCTACCAAAAATACGCAAAATGGATTTGTGTTTTGGTCAAATTCTAATATACAAACACGCGTTATTGGGTAAAAGCGATACCAATTGCCATAATTACCATTTCCCCCACCCCACCACCTGAAGTTACGCCTATGTAACTCAACCTTCTTGAAACCCAATGTTGCTATAGTATAGGCCTACTTGATGAAACAGAAACAAATTTAAAAGAAAGAACAAACGAAAGAAAGAAAGAAACGGCCACATACATGCGTGCAAAAGTGGAACAAATGGGCACTTTTTAGTATGGCCAAATATGAGGTTAATCAGAAACCCACATGTACATATGTATACAGGAAAGGAAGAAAGAAAGAAAGAAAGAAAGAAAGACAAAGAAAGACAAAGAAAGAAAGACAGACAGACAGAAAGACAACGAAAAGAAAGACAGACAGAAAGAAAGAAAGAAAGAAAGAAAGAAAGACAAAGCAAGAAAGACAGACAGACAGAAAGAAAGAAAGAAAGACAAAGAAAGAAAGACAGACAGACAGAAAGAAAGACAACGACAGAGAGACAGACAGAAAGAAAGACAGAAAGAAAGAAAGAAAGAAAGAAAGACAAAGAAAGAAAGACAGACAGACAGACAGAAAGAAAGAAAAAAAACAGAATGAAAGAAAAAAAAGAAAGAATGAAAGAAAGAATGAAAGAAAGAAAGAAAGAAAGAAAGCAAGCAAGAAAGAGAAAGGTGAGAGAAACGAAAAGAAAGAATGGGAAAGACAAAAAAGACAGACAGACAGAAAGAAAGAAAGAGCGAGAGAGAGAGAGACAGAGAGAAAGAAAGAAAGGGAACAAGCAAGAAAATAAAAAGGAGAGAAATGGAACGAAATAACGGGAAAGCAGTGGTGTGCGCAAAAGGGGGGGCAGGCGGACAATTCCCCTCCCCCACTTTTGTTGGTCATTCGGGGGATTCGCGGGAATAAATTTTCCCCTTCACACTCCTAATCAGACTCCTTGCCGGGGAACTGAACAACCTCCCCCCTTTCAATGTGCTGCGCACGTCACTACGGGAAAACAAGAAATGGAAAGAGATAGAGAGAGAAACTGAAAGAAAAAAGGAAAGACAAAGAAAAAATAAGTCAAAAGGGTGTTTGGTACAAAAATTACGCAAAAGATTATGCTTAAATGGAGGCAACAAATGTTACCACATCACTGACCGAGTATAAATTAATAAATAGATAAATAAATAAGTTCTAGCATTTCCAGATGAATGGTAAATGCATAGATAGATAGATAAATTAATAAATACAAATAATTATTTGGATTTATTCGGTAGATCAACCAATGGTGGCCCGCTTATTTACGGTCCGTTGCTGCGTTGCTATATCGCGGATTACGCACAGGTCGTGGCAACTTCCCGACGCTAATGGTAACAAAACTTCCAGTTTCATCTAAGACGGAAAATATCACATCTCTTAGACAGAACTAACAAATTAATGGCTGAGACAAAGGTGGTTTTAAGTTACGTATTTTGAAAATAAATGGTCCAACGGTGATCTAATAATTTTGAAAGTGATATTAGTTTATCCGTTCGTGGTGACTTTCGACGGAGAGTGGGCATTATGCGGCATGGTAACCGCAACGGCTATAATAATAAATCAACTGCATTCGCTTATGCAAATTATGACTTTCGGAAACTTCTTTTGTGATGACTTTCCGAAGATTTTAAATTCAAGGTAGGCCTAGGCATATATACGGTATTGGAAAGTAATTTGAGTTTATTCGTTTGTCATGTTGTGATGAATTTCGATGGGGAGTGTGGGACATTATTAGCAGATTATAGCATGGTATAAAACCGCAACCGCTAAATATCCGTGGCGTAGATTTCTTTTTGACATTAGGGGAGGGATGAAAACATTTCTTGAAGTAGGCATATTAATAGTGAATCCCGCATCTTTTGGCAACATTAACAATGGCGTAGATTTCTCTTGACATGGCATGGGGGATGGGTCCGTTTAAATCAATTTCTTGCAATAGGCCTACAGTGAAGCCAGCATCTTGGCAACAGAATAATTTATGGCAAGCTAATTAGGCCTACTGGTGAATTCAAAAGTGGAACAAATTCGCACGAAGGCCGCAAAAATTGGCACTTTTTAGTTTGGCCAAAAATGAGGTTAATTTTGTCAGAAACCCACATCTATTATACATGTGTGAACTTGGGGTGATTATACGGACCATTGACCTTATCAAAACATTGGGGGGTTATACCCACCCCAACACCGAATTTACGCTATGTAACTCAACCTTCTTGAAACCCAATGTTGCTATAGGCCTACTTGATGAAACAGAAACACATATAAAAAAAAAAGAACGAACGAAAGAAATAAAGGAACCCACATACATGCGTCAACATGGAGGTGATTCAGTAGATCATGCCCCTTATCGAAATATTGAGGAATTTATTACTCATCCCGGGATTTATGCCTATGTAAAGAAAGAAGAAGGAAGGAAGGAAAAAAGGAAGGAAAGAGGGAAGGAAAGAGGGAAAGAAAGAGGGAAGAACGAAAGAAAGAAAGAAAGAAAGAAAGAAAGAAAGAAAGAAAGAAAGAAAGAAAGAAAGAAAGAAAGAAAGAATGAAAGAAAAAGAAACAACGGGAAAGCAAGAAAGAGAAAGGGAGAGAGAAACGAAAACAAAGAAGAAATAGACAGACAGATAGAAAGAAAGAAAGAAAGAAAGAAAGAAGAGAGAGAGAGAGAAAGAAAGTGAACAAGCAAGAAACAGAAAGAGAAATGGAACGCAGGAAAGAGAGAAACTGAAAGAAAAAAGGAAAGACAAAGAAAAATAAGTAAAAAGGGGAAGGAAAGAGGGAAAGAAAGAAAGAAAGAAAGAAAGAAAGAAAGAAAGAAAGAAAGAAAGAAAGAAAGAAAGAAAGAAAGAGGGAAAAAAAAAGAAAGATAGAAAGAAAGGGAAAGAAAGAAAGAAAGAAAGAAAGAAAGAAAGAAAGAAAGAAAGAAAGAAAGAAAGAAAGAAAGAAAGAAAGAAAGAAAGAAAGAAAGAAAGAAAGAAAGAAAGGAAAGCAAGAAAGAAAGTGAGGGAAAAGCAAGAAAGAAAGGAGGAAAGCATGAAAGAAAGGGAGGGAAAGCAAGAAAGAAAGGGAGGGAAAGCAAGAAAGAAAGGGAGGGAAAGCAAGAAAGAAAGAACGGGAAAGCAAGAAAGAAAGAACGGGAAAGTAAGAAAGAAAGAACATCGTTTGCAAAGTAGAGGCAACAAAAAGGGAGGGAAAGCAAGAAAGAAAGGGAGGGAAAGCAAGAAAGAAAGAACGGGAAAGCAAGAAAGAAAGAACGGAAAGCAAGAAAGAAAGAACGGAAAGTAAGAAAGAAAGAACGTCTTTGCAAAAGTAGAGGCAACAAATGGTAGGCCTACCACATCACTAACAGCGTAATAATTGAGCTGTTAAAAGCGATACCAATTGACATGATTACCATTTCCATCGTTTATACTAACCGATCCCGTTTACTAACCGCTCCCATTTACTCATCTAGCGGGGGCCCGCGCAAAGCGCGGGTACCCGCTAGTTATCATAATTTTTAAACTTTGCTCTGTTGGCCTACAAAGACAACAAATTTGGCCGATTCAATTTAGGTGCAAGTTGGGACATGTGTAAACATTACAAATATGGAAAAAAATCAGGTTTGAAAAAAAATTAACCAATTTCATATTGATCGTACATCTCATTTTCTTCGGAAAGGGGGGTCCCAAATACATGTAATACTGGGGGTCATAAATTTTGGAAAGAAAAATAGGGTAGTCATAAATTTTTTGATGACCAAAATGGGTAAGGGGTATCGGTGGTTAGTACAAGGAACTTAATCAACTTATACGTTGTCTCTGGACTGCAAGTTTTCATGGTGAACTAATTATTGGTGGGGGGGGGGGGTCAAACAATTTGTTTGTCGAATGATAGGGGGTCACAATTTTATTGATGCCGACTTTTTGTAAATTTGGGACCCCTTCCGAAGAAAATGATAGCCCCAAAATCAAGCATATCAGAATCAACTGAAATTTTAGGAATAAGCTTTTTCGTGGATATCTACTGAAAAATGTCATAAAAGAGGATGCTAGGAATGAAATTGGTAAATTTTGATGTTTCAGCACCTACCTCACCAGCAGCTGCTCACTGAATGTATATTCTGGTAATGGTATATGGGCTGATGATGTACTCGGCCTCCACTGGGCACCTCCACCACTGCTGCTGCCCAAATAACGTGCAGCAAGACTTTCGTATTCTTCAGTGCCAAGAACACTATAATAAGTACAAAATTGAGAGGAATTTAGAAGCTGTCACTCGCACTTTCAATCAATTATAAAAACGACGACGTGTGTGATCACACACACTGACCGCGACTTTTTGCCTGGTGTGCGGCGTGGTAGTGACTAGTGATGGTGGTATTATACCGGTAGCGATGAGCCTCTTCCGTCTACCATAAATCCTCCATCTTGGAAAACATTGAACCAATCCATAAAAGTCTGTAGACTCATATCGTCCTGGTAAATACTTGAAACATGCTTGTTTCTTCTCACCGATAATAAATCATTGATTTCCATTTGAGTCCCTATCTCAAGGACCTCCTGGATTGGCGTTATGTTGTTATGGCAGCAAACCACTGGGTCAATTAGCGGTGTTGCCAGTTTGATTGCTAATGGGAAATCCCCATTTGACCCAAAACGCAAGCAACGCATAGGTAAAACTTGGCCACTTGAGTGCACACATGTGACATGCCTTCCTCACGGTTTAGTTTGGGACCTCCAAACGCCCAAAGCCCCCCCCCCCCCCAAGAAAAGGTAAATCCGGTCCTGCTAAAAATAGGGGGTTCGTATTATTAAGGGGTGGGGGTATGAACGTTTGCACAGTATTTAGTTGTGGGACATTAGAGCACATCAGACATATCGAATTGCATTCTGAACACGAAGAATGTCCTTCTGATATCAAATAATTTTAATTTTTTGAAATTCGCAATGTAATACACATTTTATGGCAAATGATTAAAAATGATATTTTTGATATTTAACAGTACTCGAAGTAAACTTTATAAATCTGATGACTTATACTTAAGGTGTATGTAGGTGGGATGAAAAGCCGACGATCAATTGAAAATTTTGACCTTTCGTATTGAAGATATGGATTTTTTCCCAAAACACCAAAAAAAATTAGGTCTTTTTGGGAAAAAAACCATCCATATCTTCAATATGAAAGGTCAAAATTTTCGATTGATCGTCGGCTGTTCCTCCCAGCTACATACACTTTAAGAATATGTCATTAGATTTATCAAATTTACTTCGAGGACTGTTATATATCAAAAATGTGAAAAATATCAAATTTTAATAATTTGTCATAAAATTTGTATTATATCGTGAATTTCAAAAATGAAAATTATTTGATATCAGAAAGACATTCTTCGTATTCAGAATGCAATTCGATATGTCTGATGTGCTCTCATGTCCACAAAAAATACTGTCGAAACGCTCATTCCAAATCCCTTAAGGGCATGTGACTCAAATTTTTCGTGTTCTGTGGAAGTTCTTTACACTTAGTATAGGCCTACAAATCCCAAAGTTGGGTCGATCCTTCATGTAATTATTTCGTGTAAGCTAATCCTATCTCTAACCCTAACCCTAAGCCTAATCATAATCATAACCCTAATCATAACCCTAATCCTAACAATAAACTAACCCTAACCCTAACCCTATAACCCTAATTTCGTGTAAATTACATGAAGGAATAAAAGTGGTTCAAATATTTATGAAAAGCGAACACACTTTTCTTGACATTGAACATTTTTGGGGGGTCTGTGGAGAAGGGGGACATTTTCAACCTGAGATGGGAGTCATATTAAAAACATTTCAGTTTCCAATAGGGGTCATAACCGATTATGAATAAATAAATGTAGATGGGCAATTCCAAGCAAAAGTGGACATGACTCAAAAAAATGAAATTGCCAATATATATTTCTTTTAACTTTTATATTATTCCAAACAGATGTAAGGTTCAAGTTATAAACTTTTTTTGGCATTTTTCTAACATTTTGGTGTTTTTTTTAAGTTTCTTTGGGGAGTGTATTTTAAGTGAAAAACTCCTGTTCAACTTAGATATTTTCCAAGTGGGCCTATTTTATTAAACATGGGCACTTTTCTTTTAAATTTGATACATTTTATATCTCTGAAATATGGTCTTCAAGAAACATCCAACACATTTTAAATAATCCCCAACTAATTTTTTTCTTTCATTGCGTTTTCATAGCACTAAATATGGCGTAGCACGAGTTACCGAAAGATGCATTTTTTGATATATTTTCAAAATGTTGGCAATGTAATTGATGCCACTTATTATTTTCCTTCTACTAGTAGTGCCTTGAGTAAAAATAAGAAATTAATATACAAAACACTATCCATCACATAATAATGACCGATTAAAAACTGTAGCACGAGTTACCAGTAGCACGAGTTACCGATGTAGCACGAGTTACCATAGCCCACTTCCCCTGTACCAGCAAAGGTAATGCAAAATCTACCACTTGGCAGCAATAGAGGATCTCCCAACTACATGAATATGCATTTATATGTGACCGTGGTATCGGTAACTATTTTTTTTTCTTTCATTGCATTTTCATAGCACTAAATATGGCGTAGCACGAGTTACCGAAAGATGCATTTTTTTATATATTTTCAAAATGTTGGCAATTTAATTGATGCCACTTATTATTTTCCTTCTACTAGTAGTGCCTTGAGTAAAAATAAGAAATTAATATACAAAACACTATCCATCACATAATAATGACCCATTAAAAACTGTAGCACGAGTTACCAGTAGCACAAGTTACCGATGTAGCACGAGTTACCATAGCCCACTTCCCCCTGTACCAGCAAAGGTAATGCAAAATCTACCACTTGGCAGCAATAGAGGATCTCCCAACTACATGAATATGCATTTATATGGTCGAATCCAACGAAAAGTGTACACGGCATGTTCAGGGCCATAACTTAACAGTATTAATCAATTGGCATTCGTTTTTGTATTGTGTTTATTCGCCTTGATCATACGCTTCGCGCCATATATAATAAGACCCCTTCTGTGAAAAACTTAGACACAGAGACCCCAAAACATGCTATTTTTACCCATTTTTTCAAAATATTTCTTCAAGTATTTTTAAAAACATATAAATCAGTTATGAAAAGAAGTCATTGGATTGAATCTAAATTGATTTCCTGAAAGGTGTGTATTCAAAGATTGCCTATTCAATTTTTCACATATTTGTACATAATTATGAATTTGTTGTGATAATTTTTTGAGTGGTACTTTTTACATTACCTACGAATACAATTTTTCATAGCACTAGATATATCTTTAAAAAAGGTAAAACACTAATAAATACGAAATTGATACAAGCTATAATATGTCCAATACTGAAATGCATTGCATGCGGACATCTTTATTATTGTGTTTAGCTGCCAGAAATTCTAAATGGCACAAAGGTAGGTTTGGTAAAAAATATGCATTACCTCCGAATACATGTTAAAAGCTGTGCCATTTCTACAAAGTGAGAGAATAGTAAACAATAGTTAAGCAATAGTTGCAGGGTAATACACTCTTTATTTCTACCAAGTTTCAATAGCCTGCGTTTAAATATTTCTGAGATGTCAACAATAAAAGCAAGTATTCGTAGGTAAATTTCGGTAACCGAATGTTACCTACGAATACAATTTGACATCATGACAGTATTGTGAAACACCGCCATTCATGCCAATGCCCATATTGGTACATAACAAAGGCCTGCATGTTTGCTATCAAATCATATGTCAATGAAAGTTGCGAATTCACATACATGCCCACCATGCAAAACTGAATACGGCTTAATTGGTGAAAAATATGTACTGAAATAGACGACGGTCTGCTCGTTTGAAAGAAAAATCAGATTCAAAGAAGATTAGAAGGGATAAATACTTGGATTTGTCAACTGTCATGTGTGCTTCATTTTAAATGTTTACCGACCTTCTGGTTTCTGAGTAATTTGTGTCCAAATTGATTTATTCGAAGGTAACTTTTGATGTTTTCGCTAAGGTTACCTACGAATACCATGGAAAAAACGACTGTTCTCATTGTCTCATGATCTAGACAACACATTGATGGACCCTGGTGTAAAGCTAATTGTAGTTGCCCTCAAACGAAAGGTCACAAGACGTAACTGACTCCAAGATGGACTTCATAAGTCTGCAATAACGGTTTTAAGCGATTTGTGTGCAATTACAAATTAAAGTCACTTTAGTGCCTTTGTTTCTTACTTCAATCCTCTTTCAACCGCTGTGAACCGACATTATTAATACACGATAGGGTCTAAAGTATCAATAAACGCACATAAAGAAAATAATACATTCAAAGTGCTTTATAAAATGAAGTTTTGATTGCGATATCCACCAAAAGTCTAATTCTTACCTACAAATACTGAAATGTTACTTACGAATACAGCATAATACATGACATGTGTAATGAAGTGTCTCTACCAATGGAAATTAATTGTCCAAAACTTTAAGCGGTACCCCAGGACACTATTATTACCCATATACGGATTCATTCAACAATTATTTATTATGTAAAATTGCTGATTAACTACTTGTATATCAAAATGAAGTGGTCAAAATCTTGCTAAAAGCATCAAAATTTTTTTGATCTAAGGTAATAGCATTTATTCATTTGGACGAACCATCTGAAAGTGATCTAAAAACTACCATTTTATTGATTCATTACCATAATAGCAAAATTTAAACCTCTAAACTCAATATAGATATTGTTAAATCGCTCATGTTACCTACGAATACCCGGGTTTCTTCACCTTTTCATTGTATAAAGCGTTAGGTGTATGCGTATAATTCCTAATATTCTTGAAAACATATATCCTACTCGTTCTAATACAATGTGTAAATTGATTCATACTCATTTGATAAATAAAATACAGAAACTGACCTAAACTTCATTTTCAAAAATAAACTAGCATAAATTGACTAAGATCATATTGATCGCGTTATAAAAATAAAACAAATATTTTTCTGGTTGAGCTAGCATTTTCCTGACACCCTGTGGTCTACATTACACGAAAAAGCGTTAATGGGAATATTCCATTTGTTTTAGGTTGATTAGTATTGCGATAATGAAAGCATCCTAGTGGTATTCGTAGGTAACATTGGGTTTTGATATCACATTTACTATCACACGTCCTGGATTTATTTTTCAAGATTAGTAATGGCACTTTTGGTTCCTATAAGGCCAATATGTCATCAATCAATGGGCAAAAGGAAAAAATTGTGGAGACATTTTTATTTCGGACTTTTATTTTTGGCCCGTGGACACTTTTGGTTGGATTCGACCATATGTGACCATGATATTGGCAACAGCTTTCTAGCAGCAGTGTAGCCAGTGTGGGGGGGGAGGGGGCAGCCTGCCCCATGACAAACTAGAATTATGCAGTTCGTAATTAAGGTGCCCATACACACACACACAAAAGTGTGTAAATAACAAAGGTTTGTAAATAAAAAATAATATGCAATATGCAAATAAGCTCATTATTAATATTCATAAATATGCAAATAACATGACACAAAATTATACAGCACATCAGGCCACCATATCCGACCAAACCAAGTTTGAAGTTGATTGGTTATTGTGTTTATAATGCGGCAAAGTGGATTAATGAAAATGTAGGCAAAATTTGTAAATAAGCTCATTAATATTCATAAATATGCAAATAACATAACACAAAACTACACAGCACATCAAGCCACCATTATTCTATCACCATACCGGTACCAAGTTTGTAGTTATTGTGTTGGAGCTGTACAGTGGATTAATGAATTTGCTTCCGCCCGGACAGCCAAACAAAGAAAGAAAGAAACAAACAACCAGGCAACCACACATGTGTAGGGGCCAAAAATTAAAGAGAAAAGTGACCTCCTGTCGCAGGAAAATTAAAGTAAAAATATGGAAGGCAAAGATAGAGATAAGATTCAAGGAGCCAGTTTCCACCCCGATCATGTGCCAAAATAGTGTAAATTTATTTATACCAAATTTTTGCACACACCAATAAAGTCCTTTTTAAGCTCAAAGACTTTACATTGTACAGTCTCTCTAAAAAACATGCTATTTAGCATATATCCCACTATCAATACCTGGTCAAAATGATGCAACCAAAATTTTTAGCCCTCCACCCCCTAGAATCTAGCCTAAGAACCAATCAATTAATATGGGCCTCATGGAAGAACAGAGGATACCTTAAAACATCCACTGAATGAGTAACCGAGGCAAAAGAAGAAATAAAACAAACAAAATAGATACTGGAAATCCTGAGATTAACAGCCATAGTGACATTGTTGATACTGGGATTGGTATAGTTCTGAGATTTGTATTGGAAATTGGTTTGTTGTTGAGTGTAATGAGGCTCATTTTCCAGCTTAGTGAAGTGATTGAAATCGGGCAAACTAGAGTATTTGCACCAAGCAGGAAATGGTCTCAACCAAAAGATGACCAAACATTCTATAACTCAGAAAGCAATTTCTAAAAAACTTACAGAGCAAATAACCATGAACATTACAAGTTTTGTGAGGGAATTTAGAGTCAAATAACATGGAAGTAAAAGTTTTATCAATTGTTGACTGTTCAATTTAACTGTTTAAATTTAAGCCCTAGAATAAAAATCCAAACAGGATCAAGCAAGGCGTATAAACGCTGGGATGTTTGTATGTAATGTGTGTGGTACATTGTATGCTGGTACATACACTGAATAGTGTTATTTGTACATAGATGGGTTATTTGGGGGGTTATTTGTACATAGATTGAGTTATTTGATCATTACACCAGTTGTTGAGGAATTGTTATCAAAAAAAAGACATTTAGATGAACAATACCATTTTATATATGGCCGGACAAACTGTAGCACGAGTTACCGTAGCACGAGTTACCATGTTTTTTGCCAGTCAATGTAAAACTATGAGGGGCACAACTTTTTAAGGTATACCAAAACAAACCTTATTATAGCAATTACTTATCATATAATCAATAAGGCTTTAGTGTTTTTTGTTTTAGCACACCATCAAAATAAAAATGAGTGATTTTTAAGCATGTCCTCTGCTCGTAGCACGAGTTACCGATTTTTACAGCTGTCCCATACATACAAAAGTTGATATCCTGAATTAGCAATGCTATGAGGATCTAGCCTTGAATGTTGGGTATTAAAATACAAAAAATACAGATTCCAATCAAATCAATTTAAAAGCTGGAGCACAAAGTATGTAAAAGGACGCCATAAAGTGTAGCACGAGTTACCGTGGAATTGCCCAGATATTTATATAGCGCTTTATGCCGTAAACAGCCTCAAAGCGCTTTACATTTATTCCGCCGTCACTAGAATATGTCGGAACCACGTTTGCAGCCTACAAGTGGCGCAGGGTCCATCAGTACAACGACTGTGACTACCCCTAACAGCTTCCCATTGCACCTGGGTAGTGTGAGGCAAACGAGGCAAAGCGCCTTGCCCAAGGGCGCAACACGGTGGTGGGACGGGGAATCGAACCCACGCACGTCGAGCAAGCTCTCAGATTATGAGTCCAAGAGGGCCCACAGAATTTTTCGTGGGGTCCGGATTAGCCAAAAGCAGGCCCTTACCCCCTCTACACTTACATTTTTGGAGCCTATTTTTAGAGAAATTTCATGATATAAAAATTGAATTTATCTAAACTGAACTTTGGTAATTTTTGGCCCAATTAGCTTTAACTGACAAAGCAGGGGGTGGTACATAAAATCATCACCCCCCCAATGTTGACGCCTGTGTGCGGGTTTCTGTCCAAATATTTAGCCCAAGAGTTCCAATTTGTTCCTAGGCTTGCACCATATTAGAGCTCATATTACCTCAGTTAGCTTCAATATGGCAAAATTTTTCACACTCTTCGCACGCATTTATAACGTAAACTTATCTGTCGTCAAAAGGTGATGGATTATTGACTTCAAGAAACTTACCCCCTCTCCAATGTCAAAAAGAAGTTACGCCACCCCAACAGGCAACATGCAACAGGATGATACGCTACGCCACTGGTCATATAGGCGTAGATACGGGGGGGGGGGATGGGGGATTTATACCCCGCAATATTTTGTCAGGGGGATGGTCCATACAATCACCCCCCCCCTCATGTTGATGCCTGTATGTGGGTTTCTGACCAAATTAACCTCATATTTGGCCATTTTAGTCCCAAGTGCAATTTTTGCACCATATTTCAACAGTTTAGCTTCAAAATGCCAACATTTTTCGCGTTAGTACCACGCGCTTCTTATGTCACCAATAGGGTAAGAATGTTCATGAACGTCGAAGCTTGGGGCAACGGCTTTTTAAGGGCTAGGGAAAGCGATTTTGGCAGACCAATTTGAGAATTTACCACACCAGGGCAGGGCCAAAATCGCTTGCCCCCCCCCTCGGCCTGCCAAAATCGCTTGCCCCCCCCTCTCAGGCCGCCAAAAATCTTTGACTTTGTTCCCCCCACCCTCCCCCTTTACACATGCCAAATTTTTGGGATCCCAATTTTCAAACCTTAAATGGTCTATATGTTGCGAGCGCAGCGAGCAGGAAAATTTGCATATTAAGGGATCTGGAATGAGCGTTTTGAGCGTTTCGACAGTATTTTTTGTGGGACATGAGAGCACATCAGACATATCGAATTGCATTCTGAATACGAAGAATGTCTTTCTGATATCAAATAATTTTCATTTTTTTGAAATTCACGATATAATACAAATTTTATGACAAATTATTAAAATTTGATATTTTTCACATTTTTGATATATAACAGTCCTCGAAGTAAATTTTTGTAAATCTAATGATATATTCTTAAAGTGTATGTAGCTGAGAGGAAAAGCCGACGATCAATTGAAAATGTTGACCTTTCATATTGAAGATATGGATTTTTTTCCCAAAAAGACCTAATGTTTTTTGATGTTTTGGGAAAAAATCCATATCTTCAATACAAAAGGTCAAAATTTTCAATTGATCATCGACTTTTCATCCCACCTACATACACTTTAAGTATAAATCATAGATTTATAAAGTTTACTTCACAGCCTCATCCCCAACTTTACCCTATCAAAATTCAGATTTTGGTATCAGGTGAAAGCTCACATTTTTCTCATTAACATGTTGAAATTAGGCATTCCAAATCTGTATATTTCCGAAGAAATCATCAAAAAACTGTCGAATTAGTCTCAAATATGGTATACCATATTTTTGATTTCAGTATGTTAATGAGAAAAATAGGATTTTTCATTTGATATCAATTTTTACATGATCATGATGATTATCATTAATAAAGACACTGTAGACTACCAATTTTACGCTGTATTAAATGTCAGTAATTCCATGAAGAATTAGTCGTATTTAGGCCTACAATGAAAATTTACATGATCTTTTTGCTTGAATGCTTGAAAGGGACAATAGTTTATGTTATACATAAGTTTTAAAGAATTTGATTTTCCAAATATATCAGGTCACCTTCCTTTAGATATCAAAAATATCAATTTTTAATCATTTGTCATAAAATAAGTAATAGTATTACATTACGAATTTCAAAAAATCAAAATTATTTAAGGACATTCTTCGTATTCAGAATGCAATTCGATATGTCTGATGTGCTCTAATGTCCCACAATAAATACTGTCCATACCCCATCCCTTAAAGCGTTTCCGCGTACTGTTTTCTTAAGCCTTTTTAGAGTGATTTCCCCGGGAGTGATTTATTTAAAAGGGCAATGAATGTGTGCCAAAAATCGCCCCACCCCCGGGTGGCCAAAAAGTGCTCATCCCCCTTTTGGCTCGCCAAAGATTTACACCCCCCATTTTACCCTCCCAGGGCTCATAATTATTGCACAACCCCTTACTTCCTTTTGTTGTCATGGTAGTGATTTTTCTAGCCTGTTCAATATGGCAACACTTCCAGTGTTATCCATCGCGTTTGTATTATTAAAATACCATGAGCTGAGCAAACTTTGACCCATTTGGCATTACTGTGCAAACAGTAAACATAATGGAACTATCCATTCGTGCCCTGTGTTGGCTGGAAATATTTATTCTCTCTACGTAAATATTAAATTTGCTGTTAGGAGGAGACTAGAATGATAAACTATAAGAAAAGACAAACCTCCCGTACCGTCACCCGGGCCGTAGGCCTACCATCTCAACTTTTAGCTTAATATTCTTTACCCAAGAATAGGCAAAAACATTTAATATTTCGAAACAAAAGAGTGAAATTATATTGATTTTACCCAACAAAAAAAGGGGTTTTTTTATGGCACCATGAGTTGGGTACCCAACAGTGGGTGCACGTTGGCCCCCGTGCCCTACTGTATGATGCTACGCCATTGGAAATAATAGTGTTAAAATGATGCACCAAAAGGCTTCAATTGGGCCTTCATTTAAAACAAGATATTCCTGAAAAAAATGGTGTCAGTTCCAATTTACAAGAGAGTTCAGATGTAGGTATCATTATGCCTCAAATCACGAATTATTGTAAGATTAGTGCAGAGTTGGACTGATATATTTACAATAAAAACACATTCAAAATGTCGGTCGATTTCACATTTTATGTGATCTACAGAAGGTGTGAATTATCCTTCATGCATACATCACTTTAGATCTGAAATCGACTAAGTAATAATGACACACGGGCAATTCTAAAACAACATCTTTTGCACAGACTTCAATGGGATTTGAGAAGTTAAGTGGCAGTTGAAACTCGCGTGATAACACTTTTACAGTGCATGATGGGGCTTCCTTAAATCATCCTCTGGGTTAGATATGAAAATGGAAAGTTACAACAAATGACTATACACCTGATTCGTGAACTGTGTCTTTTTGAAAGACTCTTCCTGTTTATCCTTCATCTCTATTTGATTTTCAGTGTATTTAGCAAGTAGATGATGTATATAACTTAACGTTTTCTATTGGTCAACATAGGCGTAGATCCCCATATTTTGCCAGGGGAGCTTACTTATTTGTGTCTTCTATACTATTCATCATATACCCCTGCATAACGAAATTCAACAATATTAATTCAATATCCAAAGCAATATCCTCACTACAATAGATAGGTCCCAAAAACAGAAATCCCCCACCCCACATAATCGCAAATTGACACGAAAGCTTCATTCCCATTTATTTCATCCAAAACGGTCCTGTCATACACCTTCCCCAATCAAACACATTTCTCTTGCATTTGATCATTTTCTACTCTTCCCTAGAAAAATCATTATAATACCAAATCTACACACCATGGAATTCACCATATCACGTCCAAGCTCATATTGGGCGCCCATTCCTTTTAAAGGAATTTTTATTATGATTCCCAAAATTTCAGAAGATTCCGATTTTGCATTTGCGAGTTATGCATGATTACGTGTATTATACTGCTCCATAGGCTAGGCCCCCTCTGGGCTAGGCCACTGTTGTAATTTCGTTCTGGTGTACCAGAACGAAATTCAAAATTGACGATATTTTTGCTAAACGAATTATCTGCAAGAAATTTTTGGTACATAAACATTATGGAGCCAGAGGTTTCCAGTGGTATAAAATCTCAACTTTTTTGTGTGAAAAAAAGGGGGGGGTGAGGCTGTGGATCACGAAATGCCTTTTTAAGTTGCTGCAACTTTCAAATCTTCACGGTTACTTCAGAGAAGATGGTTGCTTTCATTTAAATGTGCGCTGCGATATCAATTGGGACCATTGCAACAAATGAGGTATCATAAATGCGCAGAAAAAATTCCGCTTCGACTTCATATCCCAAATTTGATATTGCGGTTTGATATACGAGTACGATCAACTGTTTTGGAATAATGGTTAGGCCTATTCATGGGCGGGGGGGTAATTACTTTTTGGGATGTGTTTACAAAAACACACAGAAAAAACACTTGACACAGAAAAAACACACAGAAAAAACACACACCTTGTTGTTTCTCTCCTGTTGTGCCATATAGCTGCCCAGCCTTGATTTTTGCCATCCCTGAAATGATATAATGACGATTTGAAGATCTACTGAAGATTTACATTATAGAAAGGATGGAATTACTTTTTAGATTCATGTTCAAGTTCAAGATGAAAAAAAAAAGAAATTTCCAAGGGGCGTCTCTCATATCTACTCACAGAATGGTTTTAGCGATAAATGCGCGCGAAGCGCGCGGCAATTTGGCATCTTAATACTAAATGGGCCAAAATGGGGTTGATTTGGGGTCTAAAATAGACCAAAAGGAAGATGCAAATCGTAAATTTATCTGTCGACTGAGCAGGGGAGGACTCAAGAGACTTGCCACCCTGTCCTATTGCTAATCTCGATTGGTGCTGATGAACAGTGGCGTAGATGGCTTTTTGACATTGAGGGAGATGGAGATGAAAAAAAATCTTGACGTATAGTGAATCCAGCAACCTTTGGCGACAGAATAATTTTATGGTACTATAAATGCGCGCGAAGCGTGCGAAAAATTTTGCCATAATTGAAGCTTAACTGGTGAATTTGGTGCAAAAGTGGAATGAATTCGCGCAAAAATTGACACATTTGTGGCTAAAATGACCATGAGGTTAAATTGATCAGAAACCTACATACAGGCGTTTTAAAACATTGGGGCCCAAGCAAAATATTGAAGGGATTTATCCCCCCCCCCGGATCTACGCCTATGCTGACGAAGGGCTCGGTGTGGACATGGTGGAGGTGATTATTGGTGATGGGATGCGCACATATTTTGCCGATCTTGCAAAATTGTTAGTTCTTTGTCTGCATCACCTCAACGCGCCTGGCCAAACATCATTGTAGGCCCAATATAGCGGCCCAACCGGCCCAATAGGCGCTATATTATGAACTTATTGTAGTTTTTACCTCCTCTCTCCACCCACTCTCTCCCTGAGACGAATATATAATTCTTCTCAGCTCTCTCCCTCCCTCTCTCCTCTCCCCCTCTTTCTCTTCCCCTTCTCTCTCCCTTCTCTTCCTTTCTCTCTCTTTTTCCTTTTTTTTTTTGCTTGCCGTACACTCCCCCATGGCGACGGCCCTGACAACAATGATACTTACTTGAGATCATGCCACGATGACTGGGGTGTGGTCCATGCCACCATCCTGGCTGCAGTAACTACAGCAGCAGCGCCTTTGATGGAGTCTATTTTCTTCTTGCGTCTTCCTCCTCCTTCTGGAGGACCATATTCCTCAGTTGAACCAGGAAGATCACACGGACAAGTCTGTGGCCGTTCGCTCATGTTCATGATGCGTTGGATTGTGACCGTATCATATCAGCGGATTCCTGGAACCGGAGAGGAACGTGGCATGTTGTTGGAGATCTTATTACCACGGAAAACCCTGTGAAGTTGACCTAAAGTCGAGAAAGATTGATAGAAAAAAAAACATGTCGAGAGAATGTTTAGATTCTTGATGATTTGGTCCCCGGCTTTGGATTTCCATATAGGCCTACATATGCCCTTCAGAGCCTTTCCAAGTAACAACTGGAGTGCTTCAGGGTGATGTGTTGGCACCATTCCTGTTTATTATCCTGGTAGACTACCTTCTGATGAAATCAACTTCTGCATGGAATTGACGCTGGAATTGTTACCTACCCACGTCGGTCAAGCATGTCCTGCCAAGATGCTAAATGACCTGGATTTTGCTGATGATATTGCCCTGCTGGAATCTTCCATAGACCGGGCCCAGTCACAGCTTACTAGGACTGCAACTGCAGCAGCAGATCTAGGCCTTGTAATCAGCGCACCTAAGACAGAATATATGACTGCGAACTGTAACGCCCAACCAGCACTTGAAGTCTATCGTAGTACCATCAACCATGTCACAGACTTCAGGTATTTGGGTTCCAAGATGGGCTCTAGTGTTGGAGACCTAAAAAGAAGAAAAGTACTGGCCTGGGCAGCTTTCTGGAAACTGGAACGCCTTTGGAGAAGCCCGTCCCTGCCAATCGAAACAAAAATCAAGCTGTTTCAGACAACATGTGTTACTGTCTTTCTGTACGGGTGCGAGTCATGGGTAATTACCAAGGACATGGAAAACAAGATCAATGCATTTGCAACATCTTGCTACAGAGTCATGTTAAACATCAAGCGTGTGGATCGGATTCCAAATGAAACCATCTACAACCTGACCAACACCACTCCACTGGTTGCCAGAGTCAAGATTCATCAACTCAAATTTCTCGGCCATATACTGCGTCTTGAAGATGGCGAGCCTGTGAAAGAATATGCGCTTTATATTCCACCACATGGGAAGAGGAAACCGGGACGGCCGCGCACACTGTACTTACAGTATGTCCAGCACCTCCTGGGAGATACTGAAGGGATGCTGCAGCCAAACAAAATTGTTTCGCTTGCCCAAGATCGCATTAGTTGGAGAAAGCTTGTAGTCGCCTGCTCCGCAGCCGACTGATGATGATGCCCTTCATGCTAAAGGTGGCGGATCCTGGATTTTCTTTTTAAAATGCGGGAGGTTGTGTTTATGAGGCGCTTCTCTCGCCCTTTCCAGTGGGCACAGGTTAGGATTTCGACGTTGAATCAACGTTGATACAACGTTGAAGTTTCAACATAACCTGATGATTTCAACCCGGGGGGGTACTCAAGTTTGGTTTTGGTAGGGACGTGCCGCTGAGAATTTGAAAGTGGACCCATAAATATACCAATTTTTCAAGAAATTTGGACCCATTTATATACCAAAAGTTAAAATTTTCGGCCGAATTTAACCCAAATTGTCTTAGTTTTTGAAAATTTTCCCAAAATTTTGGGAAAATTTTGAAAATTTTAGCTAGATTAAGGAAAAATTGGGCTATTTTCCGAAAAAAATGAGAAAAATGTGAAAAAAGGACCCATTTATATACCAAAATAGGCTTTGAAAAGGGGGTCATTGATATACCAAAAGGCTGAAAATGCTACCCATATTTGCGGCACGTCCCCGTATGGTCATTTGTACTGAGTACCCCCCGGGATTTCAACCTGATTTCAACTAACATCTAGGTTGAAATCAGACTGCAATCAGGTTGAAGTCCACCAGGTTGATGTCCATTTGCAAATACAACGTGATTTAAACCTGATTTCAACGTCGAAATTGATTTTCGAAATTTCAACGTCAGTCAAGTTCAACGTCATGTGTGCCCAAACTGCCCATTGGGTTATTTAACGACAAATGCGACCCAAAGGTATTGGCCATTTTGGGGGAGCCATCACATCAGTCGAAAAGTCCAAAGTTGTAACGAGTCGAGTCATTTCATGGTCGATTCAAGTCAATTCTAGCAATAACTCGAGCAATATCTATGAGGGAAAGTGTGATAATCTCGACTCTATCGAGTCATTAAATGTGCGTGTTTTTTTTTTTTTTTTTTTTTTATCTCTGATGTGTTCCCACAAAAATACAAAGGTGGGTGACCGAGCCCTTAGGTCTATTGCTTAATAGAATTTTTACAATTTTTTTTTTAAAGACTTCTAATAATTTATACACAAATGAAAGAAGGTCTAGGTCCAGTTTACTAAAATGTTTTTAAGGGATGGGTTTATATGTGTGTAAATGAAGGAGAAATGGGAGGATTTTGGCATGTTTGCTGTGATTGTTTGCCTAGCAATATTGATCACAAGTACACAATTGATGGTGCATATCAAGGACCAAACTCTATAGTTTTATATTTGAGCACGATCACTTCTGTAAGGTCATGGGAAATTATGTAAATCGGCTTTTATATTTGATGTTGCATATCGGCTCACGCACTTTATTTTTGTACCCAGTATTTCACAAAGTCCCTGTACTCTGATGACCCTATGACTTTTTGCTGGTATGTTGAGCACTTTAAACAATTAATTATAGTACTTACCTCCTACTTTAGGAACATGCGTATGTCTTAATGTATGTCGACCATGTCAACAACCCAGTGTAGTTTTACATGGTTGGAAAAGTCCATTTCCTTTCGCTATTTTGCCAATCATAATTCATAAATTGTCCAACTTTTTGACAAAAAGAGTTTTACAACTATTCCGCCAGCAAGGAAACACAAATTTATGTGTATCCAGTGCGTCCTTTACGTTTAAATAGTTCAGTTTATTGTCAAGTTGTGCCTCTATACGCCATATTTACGGAATTGATGATACGAGCTGATACGGAATTTTTGAACCCAAATTTCTTGAAATATACATTACCTTTTTAACTTCTCGCCACGAAATTGGATTCATAAGAAGGTCAAATACAAGCCTTCCATTATGGCTGGTATATCATCATCTCGATTGGTGTCTTGTGTTAGTATTATTCCATATTTTGCTGGTAGAAGTTCAATGAAACCCTCCATAATTCACGACTACTGTCACTTGTGTTATAAACTCGATGTGTTTACTATATTGTCGCTCGGGTCCGCGACTAATCGCAGGGACCAGTCTATCATGCATTAGCTATTCTATACACTTTTCAATAGCCTTATTGTGATGTGTGGGAGTTTTAAAAGCCGAGCCATGAACAAAATATAATGCGAGCACCCGGGGGGCATCAACTTTAGAGGTGACGGTATGTGCCTGTCAATATATGCCCTCTTTGAAGCCGACTATACCCGATGACCAGGCACCTTCAGTTTTCAAAATATTATACCCAATGACCCCTTTTTCATTTTGATTGTACATAATTGACCCTTTTTTTTATAAAAAAAACCCCAACGTTTTGTACTGATATGCGCCTACTTCGCGACGCTTGTACAAAATGTAGGCACATATACCCATCAATTCTAAAGTTGAGTGCCCCGGGGCGAGCGCATACTGCGGGCCAATGAACAATGAGATAGTGGCTTTTCTGATATCACTTTGAGGAACTGTTGAAGTATAAATCAGCCAACGAGTAGGTGTGTCCAAATTGCACATCTTGAATTGAGACCAAGACATGCTGTTATTTCAATTGTTATATCGTTCCGGTTGGTTTATTACCTACCATTGCCTACGAGATGCAGTTCTAAGGTGACAGAGGGACAGGTCTGCAATTCGATTCCACAACCATTCATACCTTTCATCTGTTTTATTGTATTATCGTGCGAATTGCTCCGTGGTACCTTACGGGTACCTGAATTTTATTTGAATGACGATGACTCTGTCATGCTCGACGTCATATTGCATAATTTCTATACAGTATATGCAATAAACCAACCAGAACAGTATAACAATTGAAATAATAGGCAGTTCTAAGATAGGTTAAGAAGAATATAACGTCATTCTGTATTATTATTCAAGGTTGTAACGTGTGTCTATGCTGTCATGTAGGCCTACCTGGCAACAGACACGCCCCCGGTACAAACAGATGAAATTTGTAGAAAAGCGTGATTATGACAAAAAACATTAAAAAATGATACTTTGAGGTATTGTTTTTTTAATTTTTGTATGGCAGATCATACATACACATGTGCTGAGGTCAAAAAGGTACAAATTTTGTTTTTGACCCCTGACTCACCTGTCATTCCAAACAACCCCTTAAAACGTCATAAACATATGTTTTGGTTTTATTCAAAGATAAAAAATATTTGCTAAAATATTATGGCAACACTCTTTGGCCTAGGCCCCATTATTAGAATGGGAATTTGAAGCCAGTTTTCAAAAATGTTTAAAACATGTTTTATATACCCTTCTAACCCGCGTACCTGACATTAAACGTTATAATATGGTGAAGCAAGATTTCAAAAATAATTTGAATGTTTTAAAAACGCTTTAGGCCTAATAGGCCTATCCTTTATTTAACCCGACGTTTTGTATTTGCTAAGAATAAGCCTATACCATACCTGCGATACAGCATGATGACCACCTGCTCGCCGAAAACATGTCAAATGTGGTTATTACTGTATGCCTATTTTCTGTTGTGGTAGGCCTATCGGTGCGAGTGGTAGAGGAACAGAATTAGATTTTAGGCCTGTTATAAATTGCTCGGTGGTTACGGTAGGCCTACAACGTCATAATCAATTTGAGTATTGTACGCGGAACGCGCGCAATTATACCGCGCACCCGAAACCGCGGATATTGTTAGCCTATTCTTTATCACAGTACCCAAAACATGAAAATAGCAATGAAAACCGCCCGGGAAAACCGCAATGGGTTCGCAATGCCTATTCGCCCCGCTAACCCGCTAAATATAAATTTATGATAAAAACGGGTCTTTCGGGGACAAAAGCAGTTGCGTAGTGTGAGTCATCATATTTGGAGGGGGCATGATGGGGGAGGGTTGGTACCGGGTCTGATTGTGGGAGCACAAGCCGATTTTCGGCAATTTTCCTACATGTAGGCCTATGGGAATTTCCCTCGTGTAGGCCTACTGCAAAAATTCCAAAAACGGGGTCTTCGAGGGCAGATGCTACAAATAGAATATCTATTCTTACAGAAAGGGTACCTTTGGGCAAAATGAAATTCGGGGGGGGGTTACCAATTGTTTCACAAAATTGCCACAAAAAGTGAACATTTTCATAATTTGCCACTAACCCTAACCCAAAACTATAATAGGCCTAATTCTAATCTTAACACTTACACTATTCGCTACTTGCACGGTTCCGCCATTATGCACTATGTGCGGGAGAGCCTCGAACTGGCAGCATACATGAATGGGAATTGAACTAGTCATAACGTTCTGTGTAAGGTTACATAATTCTTCCTTTCATGTATGCTGCCAGTTCGAGGCTCTCCCCGCACATAGTGCATAATGGCGGAACCGTGCAAGTAGCGAATAGGGGCCTACCCTAACCCTAACCTAATTAGATCCCTAACACTAACATTAATGCGAACTTATCCCCCAACTATAATCCTAACATAAAATCTCTAAACCCTTTTTGGACTATAACCCTTCGGACTAATATGGGCGGCCCCTTTTTTTTTTTTTTTTGGGGGGAGATTTTTTGGGGCAAAAAACCCCGGAATAGTCCTAAAGACACGGAGTTACAGCCTGGGGGGGTGGTACTTTGTATATCTCTAAATGTAAAAGAGTGAAAAACTCACTCCCGAAAAGAGTGATTCACTTATAAGACCACTCAAAAAGGAGTGAAATGTGTTTTTAACTTTAAAACCACTCAAAAAGAGTGAAAACCACTCTTTAAGAGTGAATTTAACTCTTTCAATGAGTTAAATGAAGGACAACTCTAAAAATGTGTTGTCCTTCATTTAACTCCTTGAACGAGTTGAAATTCACTCTTTTTGAGTGGTTTTAAAGTTTAAAAACACATTTCACTCATTTTTGAGTGGTTTTAGGCTATAAGTGAATCACTCTTTTGGGGAGTGAGTTCTTCACTCTTTTACATAGGCCTATTATACTGTGGCCGTTTTTTTTAATCAACTAGAATATACAAATGGTATATAGTTTTTGTTTGTTTTGTTATAGTACCATATGGCAAAAGTCAAGTTACCATTTTTGGAGGCTTATATTTGAATGGGTCATAATTTGGAAGGAAACTATAAGAAGGGGTCATATATTTTACCATTTGTACTAGCTTACCCAGTACCCACTGCTTGTGGCACGCTAAGTTTCTTTTAGCAACCATATTAATGGGCCGCAATAGGCCTACCACTTAGGTTTAGGGTTTAGTGAGAGTATTGCGGCCCATTCATGGTTGCATAAAATAAATACGCTTACGTAGGCTTATGCCTACACCCCACATCACCTCCGGGGTTACAATCCATTTTGTTTTAAAATCCCACACCAGAAAATAAAACTCCCCTCAAGGCCTGATGCCCCTTCACAAACACACCCCCACGCCCCACACAACTTCCAGGATAGAATCCAGTTATAAATATGATGACCACGCCCCAAATCAGTCCACCAGAAATTGCGTTTTATTATTCGGGAAATCCCCGAGTCAATGCGGGCTACTCATGCAATCATATAGTCTCCCTCACAGTCGGCTTCTGTCGTTCCTAATTCTGTATCGCGATTGGCCCAGAATCCCGGGGGGGTCACTCCCATTGTGGCCTGTACACCATCCGCGATAATCAACTTTTGAAAAGCACCCTAAACAAGGATTTAAACCTTGGCTAAAACGACACCCTAAACAGGGATTTCATTCCTAACATCAAATTTCATACCCTAAATTTCATTTCCGCGTATTTAGAAATTGCAATTTTGCTACCCTTTTTTCTAATTTTTCATGTTTTTGACACCCTAAACGCGATACGCGCGTATCGTGCCTACCCACGAAAAACGTCCCTTTTTACGCGTTTTCATTATCGCGGATGGTGTACAGGCCAGAATGGGAGTGACCCCCCCGGGCCCAGAATATAATCACACATCAGATTGCACATCAGTCCAAGGTCAGGACACCACTGATTGCGATCAATGCCAACTTGCTCGGACTGAAACTTACAGACCTGGAAACTTCAGCTCAACTTTCATGGTCGAAATAGTGTTATTCACGTGATATGTTTTAATGTATTAACTGCAGGTGCATCAGTGTACATATCGCACCCGATATCGCATCCGGACAAGTGAAAATTATAGTAGGCCTAATTAAACTATGGACTAGGTTTGCGTTCAACCAAAGTTCACCTGATCCAGTGGCATTATATTCAGGGACCTGGCATTATAAAACAGAGTACACAATTATATTGGGCATCATGGCGGCTCAGTCACTGAAACTTCCTGTGTTGACTTTTGACCAACTCTTTACGCAACTGACAGAGCGACAAAGTAAGAAGTTAGTTCCACTTTGCAAATCATGTAAACAACAGAGCCGTACTGAGAGAGGAACCAAGAAGGACGTACCTCCTGGAGAGTATATGTGTCAAACTTGTCTTATGACACTGTGCATGGAATGTGCCTTTGATACAGAGCATATAAATCATGAAAAGATTCATCTGAAACATGTCTTCTATGGCATGTATTGCGCTGCAACAGATGTCACTACATGTAGGCCTTCTGGTGGTTCAACTTTGCCCTTGACACCTTCCACATCTACAGCAATGCAGACTTTTCATTTCGCATCATTAGGCCAATCAAAATTACAGACCACAAAGCAGAGAAAGATCGAGCTTGCTGTACGAAGGAAACTAAGGCGGGACCAAAGGGTGGAATCAACCAACACAAACAAAATCATAGACAACAAACCAGAAATACAGACTTCAAAACCAGAAACACCGCCTTTAAAACCAGAAACACAGCCTTTAAAACCAGAAACACAGACTTCAGAAGTGGAAACACATACATCAAAGCTGGATTTTACTTCCTTTAATCTCTCACCACCGCAGCAGTATACTGATGGTTTGCACCAAAGTCAACCCATTTTTCACTCGCTCATCAACAATACATTCTGTGATCTCCGATGGCCATATGGATTGTGCACATCTCCTGATGGTTCCATCTTCATATCAGATACCTACAACCATCGAGTCATGGTGATCAATGACTCTGGTCAGATGACTGAATTAAAACCACAGAAGAGTCTTGATCCTGTCAATGATACTGACTTTCTCTGTCCATGTGGGGTCACTTGCCTTCAAAATCCTTTCCAGATGATTGCAGTTGCAGACAGTGGCAATGGTGTTGTGAAACTGTTGAATTCTGAAGGGTCACTCCTAAAAACTATCGATGACCATCTTATCCATCCACACGGTGTAGCTACAAGTGATTGGTACATATACATTACAGATATAAGTAAGCGAACCCTTACAAAGCATTCTATAGTTGATGGTAAAGTCATTCAGGCATTCAGTAGCCCTGACCTCGGAGTGAGTATGAATCGTATGAAACAGCCTAGCTATGTAGAATGCAGCCACGATGGCAGACTCATATTTGTCTCAGACTCGCTTGGTGGTTGCATCAAAATCTTTGATAACCGTAACAATGAAGCAGTTAGAACATTCGAGTCATGCGGTGTTCCACAAGGTCTTTGCGTAGGCCCACAAGAACATACATTGATAGTTACTGATTTTGCGCAAAGTAGCGTAGATGTGTTAGATCTAAGAAAAGGTACAAAAGTGACACATGTAGCTGGTTCTCGTCGCGGAATAATCGGACCAACAGACGTAGCGTATCACACACCTTCAGGACGCGCCCTAGTTTTGGACACCACAAGGAGTAGAGTGCTACAGTTTCCCATCCTGCCGCAAGGCCTTGCCGATGTGGATGAGGTTGCTATTCCCCTTACACACCAACAAGAAGCTTGGCTGGAAACATCTACCCCAAGAATTGTATTTCAGTCTGGAGTTTATAGTGCATGAGCCAAATAGGTTGTCATTTATCATCTGGGATGGGGCAGGCAAAGCTACACTAATCACAAATAGGTCAAACTATACTTTCTCTGAATCGTTATAACTGGATGAATACTTCCGTGTGGGTTTTAAGATTTGGCCCATTTATTCCTAATATGAACTTTGACCCATGTATAAGGTTTGATCCTTCCCCCCCCCCACCCCCTAAAAACAAACTCTGGCTCAATTAGTATCATGCATTTTTGTAAACCCCATGGAAACTACCTCTGATACCAGTACAGCTTTGCTCCCCCAGGTGGTAAAAAACATTTTCTTTCGAGGGTTCACAACCAGAAAGCCGTAACTCAGTGTGACCAACTCTCACAAAATGAGCACAAAGTTGGCTCCTTGCTTTGGTCTTCAAAAATCAGTATTTTCTCCACAGTGTCTTGTTTTCTATCGAATTTTGTCATGATTAATGGCTGTATCTTCCATAGTGCTCTGGCGACTTTTTGCTCATTTTTGTGGGAGCAGGTTATTGTGAGTTGAGGCTTTCTGGGTCTCAACCCTCGATTTGAATGAGCAGTTTTGATAACATTTTTAAAATGTTGTAAAATTCATGTTACCATTCTTACAGCTGGAAGATGTTTGGATATAGAGAAAATCCAATTTCACACATTTCTATAATACCTGGCGGACATTGCTGGGTCCCATCCCACCTGCAATGTGAAATAATGCAGGCTTGGCAAGGGTTTTATAACTGCATTCCATCACCGTGTTACACATAGACAAAAGAATGATGACACTCACTCACCGTGGCGTAGCTAGGGGTGGGCAGGGTGGGCGGCTCGCCCACCCTGGAAAAATCTGGGGAAATTTTGGAGCGAGAAGGGAAAAAAGAGAAAGGAAAGGGGAAAGAAAAAAGGAAAGAAGGGAAAAGAAGGGGAAAAGAAAGGAAGAAGAGAAAAGAAAGGAAAGAAGGAAAAAGAAAAAGGGAATGGGGAAAGAAAGGGTCAAGAGGGAAGGAAAAGCAACAGAGAGGAAACCTGAATAAATAAAAAAAGAGGGAAATGAAAAAACAAAAGGGAAGCCTAAGAGGGATGAGGGAAGGAATAGGGAAAGGGGAACGAAAGAGGGAAAAACAACTTGCATGTTTATTGTGGGAAGCAATTCATGCACAGGGGAAGGAGTGTAAGAAAGGGAAGAAATTGAAAAATATGAAGAAGGACAGGAATTTAAGGAAGTGATTTGAGGGAAGTAATTTAAGTGAGTGTAATGTAAGGGGGGAAGGAATTAGACAAAGGAGAAGAAATTGAAGAATATGAAGAAGACGGAAAGAGAAAGAATGGAAACTTAGGAACATAAAGGGGAAGTAATTGGAAAGTAATTTAATGGAAGGGGGAAGGAATGAGAGAAAGGGGAAGAAATTGAAGAATGTAAAGAAGAAGGAAAGAGAACGAAGGGGAGAAGGGGAAAATAATTTAAGGGAATGTAATAGTGAATGTAACAACTTGTTAAAATAACTCAAGAATATCAATAATATTGTTTTATTGTATTGTTCTTACATCGTAAATTCAATTTTGTTTCCTTTCAGATAATTCTAAAAACAAAACTTTACATTTTTTCCATGGCAAAATTTTCACATAAAAACGTTACAAATGTATGCAAGGAGGCTTCTCCTCATGGTATAAAAATGCCCAAAACCCTGAACTTCCGGGCTTCGCCCTGACCCCACCAAGGGCCCTAAAGCGGCCCCCTGGACCCCACGCCAGTTGTCGCTTCGCTCTATTTATTTATTAAATTGGGGGAAACTTTTGGAGCCTTGCCCACCCTGGCAAAGAGGTTTGGCTACGCCCCTTTTTACAACACAACAAACATCAATTTTAAAGCGGCTTTCATCCACCCAATTGGGCAGTCACACCACTAGTTTGTTGCGGATGGGACCCAGAAATAAATTCTGACCATCACTTGGCTGGATGGATTCGTCTATAGATCCTGCATCCAGGGTCTGGAGTTTGGTTTGGACTTTGTAAACCAAGCATGTCTAAAGTTCAAGTGGGTTAACATGTGCATTTGCCATTTGCACACCTTGACTGCTCAGTGCCAAAAGTGGATAAGTGCAATAGCTGCCATGTGTAGATGAATACAATATTATACTGTGTGTGAATTGCCAAATATTCACAGGGCAGCTATTACACTTACCCACGCCTGGTAGTGAGCAGTTAACCTATACTGCGAGGCCATCAAAGGCATATTTTTGACCTTCATACCAAAGGGGGACACTGAGTGACTAAAATAGGCGGATTTAGCATTTTCTTTAGTTAACCTGGTGTGTGTGTGGGAGGGGGTGCTTGAGCCCCCTCTAAAGCTACCCCCTGGGCATGCACCTGTTTTGTTTGTTTGTTTGTTTACCCAGGTTGGTCCGTGAGGAACACATGCTAATCCATGGAAAACCATGGACCGTTCCAAGCTCATACAAATGCACAAGCCTGGATAGCCAGTGTAGGCTAATATTTTGTTTAAAGAAATCAAAATAACACAGTATTTTGCACTTTTGCAATTTATTTGTAAACATTTTGGCATAACCACAGTACATTATTATATATTACAACAAGTCAACAAGGTCAAATGATTGCATTTGAACTGTGCATCAAATGTGCAACACATAAGTTGAATATCTTAGATAATTAAGATATAGGCCTACATAGTAACCTATTTATTAATAACCAAAGCTTGTAAATAGCATGCTTTTTAGCTGGGCCACGAAACAGCTCTAAACAGTGTATATAACAGTGTTTTTTTATATGACTTGTGGAATCGCCTTTTGTTCTTACGCAATAGCTTGTTGGTCCTGCGCAATAACTTGCAACAAAGACCTTCAATCTTGCTTTGCCCAAAATTTTAATTCCTGAGGCACTCAACTGCTTCAGGAAATGTATGATATCGGTAGATACTATGACATTGTTGAAGCCCCACGGTCCAGCTGTTTCAAGAACTGCCTGCTCTATAATTTTCATCATGGTCTTCAGCAGTATGCCAACTTAGCGCTGTTTACTCCCCGTTTACTGTGTAAATACGGGAGTGGGGTTCTGTTTGGCTACTTGACATGTCATCATATCGGCATGGACGTACCTCTCAATTGCCGAACAAGCTGCATAGCATCGCGTGGCTTAGTCCTTTTTACGTGATAATCAGGAAGAGCAGATGGACACCGTTGAACAACCTTGCTGAATACTATAGTTGATCAAATTTCTCTTTGGTGACAATTTACATATCGTTTTTTGATACCTTGTGGAACCAAATATTTGTATTAGAACCAAATATTTGTATGTAGAACCAAATATTTGTATGTAGAACCAAATATTTGTATGTAGAACCAAATATTTGTATGTAGAACCAAATATTTGTATGTAGAACCAAATATTTGTATGTAGAACCAAATATTTGTATGTAGAACCAAATATTTGTATGTAGAACCAAATATTTGTATGTAGAACCAAATATTTGTATGTAGAACCAAATATTTGTATGTAGAACCAAATATTTGTATGTAGAACCAAATATTTGTATGTAGAACCAAATATTTGTATGTAGAAGACATTTTTGGAGTTACAAAGTTTGTTTATTTAAATTTAAGTAGACAAATAAAAAATTGGCAAAGCACATCATCAGACCAAACTAAACATTTTGTAACTTGGATTATTTCAATTAAGTGAAATCCTTAAGTAAAATCCTTAAGTAAGCTTAAGCATCGTTTATCAATAAAGTGCATCTGACTTACTTTAAAGAGGTACTTTGTAATCCACATCCTCATCCCCCAATGTATTCCAAAAAAGTTGGGAGATTTTTATACCATCAGAAACCTAGGACTACACAATGATTGTGTACCATACAAACCTTTCTCGTAGATTTGGTCATTTGACAAAGACACCATCCAATGGGCCATTCCATTTAAAATCACCACTACCCCTGTGGAAGATTTTGGAAATATCTTCCACAGGGGGAGTATGAATTTCAAATGGAATGACCACACATTACGCAGCTCCAATTGAAACTCACCCTCCCTCAATGTCAGAATCAGCTGAAATTTTAGAAAAAAACTTTTTTTTATGGATACCTATTGAACCATACCCTAAATAGAGGATGCTAAAATCACAAAATACCCCTTTAAGGGGGTACTACACCCCTGCCCAATTTTGTGCCTATTTTTGCATTTTTCTCAAAAATTATAGTGCATTGTGGACAAGATATGTATATTATAGGGGCAAGGGCTAAAACTACTGCAGTGGACTTTTTATTTCAGCACAGACAACAGTTGTGGAGTTACAGTCAAAAATGAGGGAAAACCAATATTTGATCAATAAATCAATAACTACTTGCTTTGAGTTGCTGAATTTTCAGTACAGTAGTTGTAGTCCTTGCCCTATAATATACATATCTTTCTTGTCACCATGTGCTATAATTTTTGAGAAAAATGCAAAAATAGGCACAAAATAGGCCAGGGGTGTAGTACCCCCTTAAGGGAACAACCCAAAAGATTGATAATGTCCTATAAACTTTTCATTTTGGGGAGTGGTTAAAATCTTGGTATCATTTGCAAAAAATAATTGGCCTGATGAAAGTAAATTAGAACATGACAGGATTACGTTTCTGATACGGAGGGGGGTTCAGCCGAAAAACAAAATCTAGTTTCATTAATATGACTTCATTGATATTTTGGGTTGCTAATTACGCACATTATAGGGCCTGAAATGGCCTGAATATTGTTTGACGTTTTGCCAATTGGTGTGTATAATGCATAAGTGCATACTATGCATTCCAGTAGAATGTAGTATATACAGTTTACACAATCACACAAAGTGTTCTTAATAAGCAATAGCATGATTTCATAGTATAAAGAATAATATATTGCACAAACGTAAAATACATAATAATAATATAAAACAAGCAGACAGTGTTCCCAACAAACACTGAATGTTCTTAACACGTTTTGATTTCGGTCAAAACGCTTTAATAATATTTAAATGTAGGGTTATATAGAGGTCATAAAAACGTTTTCAAAATGTTTTATATATGATAAATCACTATAAAAACAATTATTTAATCATGTTGCCGAAATGTTACTGTAAAAATGTTTTGGCACATTTAACTAATATTTATATTAGAATATCTTATGACAAGTTTTCAAAAAACCTCTTATAATCTTTATATAACCTGACATTTAAATATATTCTATAAATTGTTTTGTGTTTGCTGGGCTGAGATTGTATTGAGCGCACAGTATTAAAATTTTACTACTTTACAACAAAACACGTAAAATGAATCCTACCAAAGGGATATTCCAGTTGAGATCCAAACACCCTGTAATCTTCCACACAGGGAGTGTGAATTTCAAATTGGGTTACCTCATAGGCGACTCCATTTGAAATCTACAACCCCCTGTGTTGGAGATTAAACTCATGTCTTCCATAGGGCATATGGATTTAAACTGGAATAGCCTAGATTGTCAAAATAAAATACAGTGTACACTGCAGTATATAATATAAAATTTACATGTTTGCGTAGTTACTGATTTCTGTAAACTATTTTTTGGTGGTTAATAATTTGATACGTTCTTTCAATGATTTCAACATTTAAGGTGTTCATACATTATCAAGGTTTGTTTTCAATAAGCACTGTCGATAAGTTGATAATAATCAATAAATCGACTATCCAATGATATCACTATCTGAGTGTTACCAATATATTTGCAGAGAATTAAAAAAAAAAGAAAAAAAATACAGTACAGTGCACAATCATTGCTAACTGATTATCCAATTGAATTTGTGGTTGAAACAAGAGCTTTAGGTAAACGTGTATTATCCGTCAATTTCTCCAAATTATGTTGAACAAAACTCATTAAAATTCTAATAAAAATAAAAATAATGGTGTCAAATGTGTATTTTTACTGTATAAATTACTGTTACACCCCCACTGTCGGCAAAAATTGCCGATTTGCCCCCTCTGTCGATCGCTAAAATGATAAACAGAGGGCAGTATCATTCTATTAATAATAATTAAATACTGCTCTCTGTTGGCGACTTCGGCGACAATGTCTGCAGAGAGGTGTATAATGATGATTGCTAAGCGATTAAAGTGACGTTAGCACCATCTTGCTTTATCATACTATAATACGTATTTAGCAGTAAACTCCGATAGAAATTGATGATGTCATCGTAATTATTCCTTGATTTCATCGGCATCAAGATTCTGGTCTCAAAACTCCGAGGCTGTTTCGGCGATTATAATCAACATAGGGCGCTATGTAGACTAATTAACGGACAATACAGGTTTTCCTATTGCTCATGGTTGAAACCTGCGACTTATAATGAAAGACAAAGATAAAAACAATTTATCGCGTCTGATGTCACTGTCAATTACGATCCTTGATTGGTTTATACAGGTTAATCAGCGCGTAAAAGGAAGACCGATCTATCTGGTGCTGATCGGAGAAAAGGAATAGCAGCAAAAGGCAAAAAGCAGCTTTTCTAGGCATTGTGGACATGGTGCCCTCGGTTATGAAAGTTTCCTACTATAAAGACCTAACTTTTGAGATAGTTTGCATGTCGAAAGGTGCAAAATTAACAATAAGGCGCCCGGTTATAAATCCGCGTTCAGCAAGTCATCATCACGACACTTGTAAACAAACCGTGCTCGAATTTGATTGACAGTGACGTCAGACACGATAAATTGCATTTATCTTTGTCTTTAATTATAGTGGGGAACATGACATTATCCTATATGTAAATGGCCTAGTGAATACAAAAGTACATAACTACAACAACTCGATTTGGGGCAAAACATTTCATGAGATTTTATGTAGATTGAAAGCCCTTGGACATCTTTTCATGAGTGATTTGACTCCTATTTTGTCAAAGCTGGGTACAGTTGTACATTTTAATTACTTTTGCTTCTACTGCACAGCAGGGTTGTAGCTAGGATATTTTTAGTGCTGGGTGGCATTTTGATGAAAATCTTACATATTTGGCAATTTGTTGTCAAAAGTGACCAAATTCTTGACTAATTCAACATAATTGTGCAATTTTGGACTCTTTGAGTGGTGGGCTCCAATGCTAAAATTGCAGCTGAGTGGTGGGCTCTAAAACTGAGTAATGGGCTCTGCCGCCCACCACCACCCACTGTAGCTACAATGCTGCTGCACAGCTACATTTGTGTAGTAATGCATACTAATTCAATGTGTCCCTGGCTATTCAATAGAAGCAAAAGTAAATAAAACATACAACTTTATCCAGCTTTGAACAAAATTTTTTTTACCGATTTGATATTTTACAGATGACGCAGTACCAATCCAGTAACCATTCCGAAAATCGGTTGGGCCTTTTATATAGTGCCTTGAACTTTCAGATCACAAAAATTAGGAGGAAAATTGATAGATCAACATTTATTTCTGACACTGACGGTGTTTACTTTGTTTTGTTCTAGAATATTGTAATATTTTCAAATTGATACATTTTCTTAAAGAATTTCTTTTATAAGCATGAAAATTTCACAAACATCCCTTGGGGTGGGGAACTGCGACTAGCAGGGGGGCGGCAATATTGTTTTTATACTTTTTCATCAAGATGTTGGTAAAGTATCATCAATTATCCTGTATAATTTTTACTGTGTAACATTCTCGAAGCAGTTTTAATATGAAAAACTGGCCCGAAATAACAGGATAACCTTTGTGGCAAAAATGAATCTTGCTCAGAAAAGAGTTCAAGGTCATACAGGGGTCAGTTTTCAAAATGGGCTATTCCAGTTGAAATTCATACACCCACTATGGAAGACATGACCTTAATCTTCCACACAGAGAGTGTGAATTTCAAATGGGGTTACTTAAATGGGAGACTCAATTTGAAATCTACACTCCCTATGTGGGAGATGAAGGTCATGTCTTCCATACACCCCCTATTGGAAGGCATGCTCTTAATTTCAACTGGAATAGCCCATTTGTATTATATACATAAGTTTATTTAACTGGAGAACACCAATTTTTTACAATTTCATGAACATTTTGAAAAATTCCCCCTTTTTGGGTGTTTGTCAAATCATGTTTCTTCATCAGAAATCATCCCTTATTTGACACAATTTTGCATGAGCATGCCTACCTGCATACACAAAGTGCACGTCCTAACGGGACTGTAATATAACAATGAAAATGGTAACCCATGCTTACTGAAAAGTGAAAACCACAAAGTGGCTATTCCAGTTAAAATTCATACACCCTATGGACGACACGACCTTAATCTTCACACAGGGAGTGTAGATTTCAAATGGAGTCACCAATTCAGGTAACTCCATTTGAAATCTACACCCCCTGTGTGGAAGATTTAGGCCATGTCTTCCATACGGGGTGTATGGATTTTAACCGGAACTAGCCCATTCCTTTCTCCATCAAGGATTACATTGATGACTTTTTCACCAGTCTTTGACACATATTTTAAAATGTACATGTACTCATTTTGGTGACGGGGCTTAATAAACAAGTTTGTTTCCTGTAGTTCTTTTGTTAAGCCCAAGATGTTTTAACACTGAGTACTCACAATCTTATAAGGTGCATTGCTTGAATAGGGATTAGAGGCAGGTCCTACCTGCAATAGCTGCCCTATAGACATTTGACTATTTCTGCATTCTATAGTGTGCACAATTTGAAAATATGGCACTTGGCAGCTATTGCAGATAGCACCTTCTTGCCTCCCCCCACCGAGTTAGACAAGGTTGTGCATGAAATCCTGTCAATTATCCATCTGGCAGCTATTGCAGATAGCACCTTCTTGCCTAAACCCCAGATTTGTGACTATTTACAATGTTGAATGACATGTAATCACATACAGTGTATAATAACCTATTCCGTTTAAAGTCTGCACCCTTGTGGATGAGGAGTGTGGATGAGGAGTATGGATTTCAAATGGAATGAACACATTTGGCAGCTCCATTTGAATGTCATACACCCTCTCACACCGATTCAATGTGAATCTACCACAGAGTGAGGGGGAGTTTCGAATAGAGTTGGTTAATGTGGTAAGTGCATTTGAAATTCATACTCCACCTGTGGAAGTTATTTCAAAAGTCTTCTCCAGTGGGAGTGTGTACTTAATATACACAGTGGGAGTGTGTACTTTCTATGCATTAGCCCAATGGAGTGCACATTACATGTAAGTAACATTGGTATCACATTATCTTATATATTTACATTCTTTGGTAAATCGGTGGGTCAAAATCACAGGACAAGTTCGAACAGTGAACACTCTTTGGTGGTGAATTACTCATAACTGCACACTGAAGTTCCTTAAAGCTCCTTCATTTTTTTACAAGTAGTTGTCCAATAGATTATACACAAAACATTTAGTTTATGTTTATAATAGGGCTAGTCCATTTGAAATATGGCATATCTTTGTGGAAGACCTGCCGATTGGCCAAAATGAATATTGTGTCCAATTTTGAACCAATCAAGGAGGGTATAAATAAGATCATCTGTAAATGCAAGTTTGACCATAAATAGTTTAAAGCCCAATCATAATTGGCAATTGAAATAAGCATATTCAAGTTATCAACCAATCAGAAAAGCTGTTAGATGACCAGTAGTGTCCAGGGGGTTAACAAAAGTCTTCCACTATAAGTCTTCCACATTTGGAGTATGTTTTTCAAATGGAATTGACTGGGTTAAGGGTACTACACTTCTGCCCAATTTTGTGCCTATTTTTGCATTTTTCTCAAAAATTATAGCGCATTGGTGACAAGTACGATATGTATATTATAGGGGCAAGGACTACAACTACTGCACTGGAAACTTTATTTCAGCACAGACAACAGTTGTGGAGTTACAGTCAAAAATGAGGGAAAACCATTATTTGATCAATAAATAAATAACTACTTGCCTTGAGTTGCTGAATTTTCAGT
The DNA here is from genome assembly GCF_039555335.1 of Amphiura filiformis. Taxonomy (NCBI): domain Eukaryota; kingdom Metazoa; phylum Echinodermata; class Ophiuroidea; order Amphilepidida; family Amphiuridae; genus Amphiura; species Amphiura filiformis. The sequence goes on from NC_092636.1 coordinate 14,306,004, forward strand.
GCAGTAGTTGCAGTGCTTGCCCCTATAATATACATATCTTACTTGTCACCAATGTGCTATAATTTTTGAGAAAAATGCAAAAATAGGCACAAAATTTGCCAGGGGTGTAGTACCCCCTTAATTATTTTGAAACCCATACTCCTTCTGTTGAAAAATAGTTACTGGTATTTGACAATTGGTGCATTTTCAAAAGCTGTAATGAAACCGATCAATTGAAATCCACTAATCAAGCTTGCTTGCCCGTTATGAGCCTGTGTCATCAATCGCAAGTGCCCGTACTGGCATGACAGAGTGGTTTATTCAACTGTTCATTTGTGAATCATGCTTATCCCAACATTAATGGAAGCAGAAGGGATAGACCGTCTTGAATGGCAGGCATGGAGCGATCAATATTACCTGGTGATCGTTGCCGGTCACTACATGGTCACACTATGCAATTTATCTCTGTGTGCTCCCGTTAATTTGCAACTTTTGAAAATACACCAAAATTCATTTATTGGTATAAATCTTTGTCAGTTTCGAGCCTTTTTGATGTGGTATCAAATTGGAGTCAACAAGTTTATGCACCGTATCAATAAAATTTTCAAACATGACCAGGTTTAGATTTATGTCGGTTCACTGGAGTGAGGACTTTCTTTTTGTATTGTGTTTATTATAGTCAATCTATTCACTCGGTCGGACATCTGGGAACATTGTCCCCTTCGTCCCCTTTGCACAAGCGCGCGCATAGCAACCAGCTCGAGAAAGGGAACTGCACATGCGTACACTGGTTTTACAAGGCTATTTCCCCTTTGTGACGTCAGCCCGACCGAGAGAATATGGAATTTTTTCACATTTTATGTAAAAACTCAACTGAAAAATGAAAATTGATCACATCCAGTTGGATCTTATACAGTTGGAGCCATATTTGGTTGGATTTTTATAAAAATCCTCAAATAGGGGGGGGGGGTTAAATAGCATAGCCCCTTTCCCGGCATACAAGTCAAGTCCAATGTGCAGAACAAACTAAAATTGTACAATAGTGAGAAGACAAAATTTTATAAATACAAAAGGTAGGATACTATGGGCTATCCCAGTTGAAATCCACACATCCCCTATGCAAGACATGACCTTAATCTTCCACACAGGGAGTGCAAATTTCAAATGGAATTACCTGAATGGGTGACTCCATTTGAAATCTACACCCCCTTATGTGGGAGATTGAAGTCGTTTCTTTCATAAGGGGATGTATGGATATCAACTGGAATATCCCTATGTGTCATACTGTGGGCAGGGTCTTAGCTAGCCAGCTACCTGTCTGCCCGTCATTTTGGACGGGCAGTTTGCTCTTGGGACGAGCAAGATTAATGCCTTTGACAGATGCTAAATTCCAAAAATAATGCTTGTTCCAAGTTTTGGTGAAATCGCCAAAGGCACTTGTCAAATCGTAGCCAAGACCCTGTGGGAGGGCACTATACTTTGTACGGCAGGAAGCTTTTGTTATACTGTTGTCGGTCCAACGTGAGTAACCTGGGGACTGTTACACCGCTCATGCATCTCAACTGTTGTTGTAACTGGTGGTAAAATACCTGGAAGAAATAAAGAGTAAAAATTTATGTAAATGAGCTACCAAATTAGCATATTTTGAAAAAAAAAATGGAAATTGAAGACCACCAATTGCCACCCCTCCACCAAATCACATCACTATACACCTTACCAGTTCCGAGAAATTTCACTTGCAACCTCGGACGGGTGGACAAACAGACGGAATGACCAGAATTTGAGAAATTCTGCACAAATTTTACTAAAAATAAATGCACTTTTTCCAGTTTTTTGGAGAACATTTTGAAAAATACCTCTACTAGTTCACTTTAATAATCTACACCTCTAATCTAATCCTAGATTAAGTAGAAGCCCTAAAAAACATACCAAATAAAAAAAACCAACAGCTACAATTGCTGTCAGGAAAGTTTGGCACTAGCCCATGCGTGCTCACTGTTTATCGCATAAAAAGAACAATGTTTCATAGCTGTTAATGACATGATTCAGCCAATCAGAACCCTGCTTCAGGGCATGCAAAATGGCAAAACTAACTAACTGCAAACTTGTATGTGTTGATGAAGTAGAGGTCCATGGTAACTAAGCAATTCAAACCAGCACCACGTATTGAAAGCCATTATATGTGTTTTGCTCCAGATGCCCTCATATTTTCTTGAATTTCTACTTTTTGCATGATTGTAATGCCCAATGGTGTACAAAAATACCATGTGAAAGACTAAGCCTAAAGTACTTTAATTACATTAAAACTTTTATTAAAAGGTTATTAGGAGAATGTTGATTCTGTTCACAAGGCAGCCATTTGGATGTTAACCTTAGTACAGGCTATTAACAGATAGCTGCTTTGTGCTCTTACCTTCGGAACTTGACGAACCACTACGGCTCCCATCCGACCCACTACTCTCTGATCTTCCATCCTCTGATACTGCAACAACACGTACACCACCTCGTTCTGCCGAAGTCGGCGGCTGATGACGAGGATTACGCAGCATCCGTATGGATTCTACTTGTACTTCGCGTGGCCTAGAATCGTGCTCGCTAGAATCGTGATCTGCTGCAGTGGCATTGAATATGATCTGACCAATGTCGAACACGTAGAGTGGTCCTTCCTCTGCAGGTCCTGGACATATGGAAAGGTGCTGCTGTAAAACAAAAGGAAAAAAGAGTTTCCAAATAAAATCCAAATATCCTTTGAACTTTGTTGTTGTTGTTTTAAGGTTGGTCTTAAACTTGGAATTATGCAAAATTTTGTGCTGCTAAATCATTGGTCTATACATGTACATGATAAAATTAAGTATACATATTTAGAATGGCAAACACTTGATAACAAATCCATCTGTGATGTCAAATTTGGGTAAAATGCCCCCAAACCAAGAAGATAATGACGGTGAGCTGTTCACTGTTCAGGTTATAAATACTAAATATTATATAAGTAAACATGGACATTTGGGATCCAGGGATCCAAATGGGTACACAAAACACACCAAAATAACATTTGGCTTTCCCAATATAACCACCCCTTAGAAAAGGGTTGTATTACAGCCATAATAGTCCAAAACTAATATGGTTTTGTAGACTCCTAACCGGAGCGATTTTACCTTTCTGATGTTGATTAAGATACTTTTTGCATCGATCGGAGATCGATGCAAGAAGTATATTAATCAACATTGGAAACAATAAGATCGTCCGGTGTCGGAGTTTGACCAACCTTAATTTTTTGGTATATTTATAATGTTTACACATGTCCCAACTTACACCTAACTGAATTCATTGTAGGACAACAAAGCAAGTTTGAATTAAAGTCACAATTATGCAACCCTTACCTGGTAGCCTAGTGCTTTTAATATGTTAAGTTTACACATCGGACATGTCCTGTGTTCTATCAGCCATTGATCTACGCAGTTTTTATGATAATAATGTCTGCAAAGAAACATACAAAATAATTTAGACAATGGCCACTATGTACACAAAAAAAGGATTCAAAATCATCTACCACATTCACATTTCATGATTATGCATCAGGTCACAGCGGGCTATTCCAGTTGAAAATTTGAAATGCCACACCCCCATATTTGGAAGACATGAGTTTAATCTTCCACACCTGGAAGGCTTGGTGCCCTCTCTTCAGCGGGTGGGGGGGGCATCTCCGACCAAACTCCCCAAAGGGTGTAAGGAAAATTACCACTTTTTACAAATGTAGGCGGGCCAAAAAGGGATGCATTCCAAATTTCAGAACATATCTTTAAATCGGTCAACATCAACATTATTTATGCAAGTTGTTAAGAGTAACAAATAGGCAGAGTAAAATATATTTCTACCCATATCACATTTCCATCCAATCACATTAAGGGGGTACTACACCCCTGGCAAATTTTTGGCCTATTTTTGCATTTTTCTAAAATTATAACACATTGGTGACAAGTTAGATATGTATATTATAGGGGCAAGGACTACAACTACTGTACTGAAAATTCAGCAACTCAAAGCAAGTAGTTATTGATTTATTGATCAAATATTGGGTTTCCCTCATTTTTGACTGTAACTCCACAACTGTTGTCTGTGCTAAAATAAAATTTCCAGTGCAGTAGCTGTAGTCCTTGCCCCTATAATATACATATCTTACTTATCCCCAATGCGCTATAATTTTGGAGAAAACTGCAAAAATAGGCACAAAATTGGGTAGGGGTGTAGTACCCCCTTTACCCTATGAGAACTACCTGCCGATTGGCCAAAATGAATATTGTGTCCAATTTTGAACCAATCAAGAAGGTTATTATAAGATCATCTGCAAATGCAAGTTTGACCATAAATAGTTTAGAGCCTAGTCATAATTGGCAATTGAAATGAGCATTTCAAGTTATCAACCAATCAGAAATGCTGTTAGATGACCAGTACATTGTAGTGTTCAGGGGGATAAAACTATTCCTGTCAAAACATTTATTTCCTCTGCGCATGTGTAAAAAAATTTTTGTAAAAATAAAAACAGTCATGATGACCTTACTGTACACCATGTAACTGTACAAATACAGAGTAAAGTTGTGGATGTACAATGAATGTCAGTATTACAACTTGGGACTGGCTTCGTCAACATTAATTAACGATTCACGAAAATACACACACACATGACAATCATAAAACAATATCAACAAGCGTGGCTGTGCATGTGCATTAGATTCAGGGGAACCTTGCCGAACATTGCACTGACTAAATAGAGTAAAACTTGTGCTTATTAAGAAAAGATTGATATGAAGTACACTCGTTTCGAGTAAGTTTTTTTAATAGATTTGTTTAAGCTCCCTGCTTGATCCGGCACTTGGACTTGTCTTTTTTACTCAAACCAAGTGTTAAAACAAAAAAAGGCCTAAACATCTTCAATATCAGGGTGGCCACATCCCACAGGGGTGCAAGAGGGGGGAAAGACTTCTCACAGAGCAGGGGGGCTTCACCACTGCCACTCAACACTATATTATACTTACTTGCAAGGTAATATTCTAATACAATCCGATGATGTGTACGTCTCTAAGCAAATTGGACAAAATTCATCAGAGAGCTCCTGATCAAGAAACAAAAACAAATCAAACTTGTTTAGAGGGTATGTAAGAAATATATTTGGTTTCACCTGTGTACACTACCATACGCCATACTTAAATGCCCCTTCCAAGCAGTTGCTAAGTTACTGATTAAACAATTACTGATACCAACAGCATTACCATACATGTATTGTTACAGAGTACCCAGTTACCCGCTACAGGCTTATTAAGTCACAGCATAGACCCTCCCTCGGGTCCATGGAGAACGACTGGTAATGTAGATTACATAGCATTAAAAATCAACCCAATACATGGACCCTCCCAGTCTGTAAGCAATTTGACTTCCAATTCCCACAAAATGCTGGGAGTTCACTTTTACGGATTTGGAGTCACACAATCTTTCTATATACCACGTCCATGTTTTCACTACATTAACGTTTGTGTAAGCGACTAAAACAACGATATTGTATCCGACCAATCAACGCAGCTTGGCAGCGCGGGAATATTTGAAAAGGCTTCCTAGCTAAATAATGTGCAAACATTTGCAAACCGCACGCGATAATATACGCAATATGGACAATAGGCCTAAGTCCGAGTCGAGTGGTTGCCTTTTATTATTGCGCGTACCATGGGTCTATCAGACGCGTGCTCAATACCTCTCAGTTGTTGACAAGCAATGACAAGTGTCCCATCCGATCTTGCATCACATCCCGCGGCATAGCTTTGTGCTACCATATTTGAACTGGGGCGGGGCTTTGGTAATTGATATCAGAATCACCGGGCTTCGTTGAACGAATATTTGGAAGTGAAATCTCTAACACTTTGGAACAGTCTCGGCGTGGGGAGCGGTCACTGAATTTTAGCGTTCAATATAGGAGGTGTGATCAGTGTAGTGGCATCAATTTGAGCTAATTTGTGTAGAGAGAGGAATTGGTTTTGGGCTGTGTATTTAGAATGGGGGGGGGGCGGGGTGAAGGACTATGGCATATTTTGGTAGGCTATTATGTATCGTTCCATTATCCAGGCCGGCCCTAACCGAGACTGTGGGACAGTCTAGTCACAGCATTACTAAGTTACAGAGTACCCAGTTACCCGCTACAGAGTTACTACGTTACAGAATTAACAACTTACAGAGTATTGACTTGAATAATGTAGAGTTACTGATTTATAGAGTTACTGATTTTCAGAGTTACTGATTTACAGAGTTTCTGATTTACAGAGTTACTTTTTGAAGAGTAACTGGTTTGCAAAGTTATTGATTTACAGAGTTACTGACTTGCATATTTACTGATTTACAGAGTTACTAAGTTACAGATTTACAGAGATTCCTTACCTCATCCCCATCTCGTAGAGTCCGTGATGGAAGTTTGGTTATAGCTTTTTTGGCTGCTCTTCCCAAACGTTTCTGGAATAAGAAGATACAAAAAAAATTAAAATAAATTATGAACAATCTCCATCTCCCCCACCAGGGTCTTAGCCAGAAATCAGAAACCACCCGTCCAATCTATACCAAAATTTGAACCTCGAATATAAAACAACTTGTCTATACCCATGGAAGGGTTACTGGGTTCATATCCTGATTTGGTCTTTACCTGTCACTTTGAATTAGTCGGAAGTTCATCTGTTTTAGAGCCATGTCCCCCACCCTTGCATAGGATATTGACTGAGAAACCCAACATTGGGGCTTCTCTGATCACTAGACTCATCACCACATGTTCTGAGACTGCCCCTCCCCTCTGATCGCGAAATGTTTATTAGTGACTGCTGCCAGCCGAGATTCACAGGCACATCTAGCACAGCTCAGAGAGGGCAGGTGAAAACCATTTTCACATTTTATTTTCAACATGACAATTTTATTGAGGACATTTTGTTTTTAACATGGCACATTTATTGAGGGCTCATATCAAGGCTCAGAATCTGAGCTAATTGCATGATGATAAGCATGGGATCATTGTACAGATACAGACACAACTTGGCAGTGGTGTAAATTTCTTTTTGACATTGGGGGAGATGGGGTTGGAAATTTGTTTTGGAAGTATAGTGAATCCAGCACCTTTTGATCATGATTTTTATGCGCGCGAAGCGTGCAAAAATTTCTGCTATTTTGAAGCTAAAATTTGCACTTTTAGGGCTAAAATGGGCAAATATGAGGTTAATTTGGTCAAAAACCCATATTCAGGCATCAACATTGGGAGGATGATTGTATGGACCATTCCCCCTGGCAAAATATTTGCCCCCCCGGATCTACACCTATGCAACTTGGTAACACTAAATGATTTTATTTAGAAGTCCAATTAAATATGGAACTATGTTGCATGTGCTCCAGTCTAATATAAACAATAATCATGCCCTCATTACAGAATCCCATTCATACATTGTAAAAGAAAATTCAGTGAAATGTAACATTCTCAGGGCTGCCAAAAAATTTCAGAAAGAAACGCAGGTCAAATAATCAAAAAGTCACCCAATTTTTCTCTTAACCATTGATTTCTACAGAACAGGAAAGTACGGTACTGGAAGTTGCGGGAGCCAATGTTGAAAAGTCGCCCAATTTTTTTCTTAACCATTGGTTTCTATGGGACAGGAAAGTGTCAGGGAAGATTTTCAAATTTGCCCAATTGGGCTTCCAAAAACAGGTTTTGCAACCCTGAACATTCTTAAACTTTCAACTCTGTCTCAACCCCCATGGTCATCATGCGAAGCAACCAGGAATTGACAATGTTTAGGACTCTTGATCAATCACATACAGTACCATTAGCAGGCGTGGGTGTGGGAGGGGGTGTCCAACATCCCCCACGCAAATCCTGTATGGATTGAGACATTTAAATGAAAACATCATGTCTAGGGGTCAGTACAATAAAACCTGCAATAGCTGCCGTGTTATATTTTAAATGCATTGCAGAAATTGCCAAATGTGTAAAGCCCGGGTGTGAAGAGCAGCTTTTGCAGATAGGGCCTTCTCTGTGTCTTACAGTCTGTGTTATACCTCTTACTTGTGCAATAGCTAATTTTACCCCCTATTTTGCGCGAAATCAAGGAAAATCTGCACCCAAATACCTCCCCTATTTTTATCATTTTGAGGACGCATTTTTATTTCACCACCTTATCACGAGGAATTGAGGACATGTTTTCCGAAACAAATACCCATATTTTTACCATTTCTCTTGAATTTTGCCCCCTATTTCATGGGGAAATGAGGACAAAAAAATACCCTATCAATTTTTGTGTTGAACTACTAAAAATACGGACAGAAAAAATACAAAAAACGAAAAGTGTAGCGGTAAAACGCGGACGAAAGTCCTAAAAATACACCCTATTTTTCATTTCAAGGACAATTTTGCTCCAAAACACCCCTAATTTGGACAATCGCAAGCAATTTTGTCCTTGAAAATTCCGCAGATATTTCTTGAAAAGTACCCCTAATTGGAACTAATTGGTACACATCGTCAGTGAAGACTGAACACACTGGGGTGTTATACTTTTCATATGATAGGATTCATATGTTTAGTATTAGTATGGAGAGAGTATCAAATGTCTATGGGGCAGCTATGTCTTACCTGTGTTCTACCTCTTGCCTGTGCGTAACGAAATCTCTGAATATAATAGAACACTAGCCAGGCAAGTGAGATTGTCATCAGCACGATGAAAGAAACGCGAAACAAATAACACCAAGACTTTTTGACCTGGATTCTTTGGATTACTCTGCTGCCAATACTGATCTCCATCGTGACATTGGTGCCATTGTCCACTAATTCTGCTAGGTGACGTCCATCTTCAGATTTAATTACAATTACCGGTATATGACCTGCGGGTATTAAAGACAATCAAATATGGTCATGAATTTATCATTCTAATTATGTACCGTACCGGTATCTGTAGTTTCCAATTTTGAGAAAAAAAATTGAGATTTGGCCATTTGCGACAAAAATGACCACTTTGGTGTGACAAAATTTATATGGTCTGAATGGTTCTTACAATTTACATGCTCCTTAACTATTTAATCTGAGAGGATGACTCATTTAAAGGTGGGTGATCAAATTTTTTCATATTCTGTTTTCTATCTTACATTGAGGCCTACATGTACGGTACCATTAAATCCGTTTCCACTGCACCTGCGGTTTTGATAAAGAATTAGCAAAAATGTGTACATTTGAAAACCATCTATTTTTGCAAGCAGCGGACTGCTGAATTTGTTCCACGGTGAAACAAAATTTAGGTTTGTTAAAATGAACGAAAATAAAATACCGGGGTACCTAAAAAGCAGGGGCATAGCCAGCTTCTTGGTGGGGGGGCAAAATAAAATTTCAGGGGCACAGCTAAAAAAAATTGCAGTTACAACATGCAATTTTTGTTTTTAGAGAGACAGTACATGCCTTCGAGCTTCCCAAAAAGGCCTTAATGGGACAATGTGCGCGTGTGGCGCGCAAACATTTTGAATTTGACACTATTTTTGTCCATGATTTTGATGAAAATGGCTTTATTGTGACAATGTGCACACGCAGCCCGCAAAAATTTTGTATTTTAAACTATTTTGGCCCATGATCGGGATGAATTTTGTTGGAAAAGGGGCTCCTTGTCCTTTTTCTTTTCCTTTGGTCAGAGGGGCACTTCTTTTTTCTTTCATTTTTTGTCAGGGGGGCAGTCTGCTCCCCTAGCCCTAACCCCCACCTCCGCTGGCTACGCTACTGCTAAAAGGACCTAATTTTGCCTGGAATCAAGGACTCGAAGCAGAGTCCTTGCCCCCTACCCTGATTTTGATAGATTTGGACACTGCTTTGGACTCAAGCCTTGAATTCGGCTGGTCGGCCGGCATGACATAACCTGCTTGCGAATGATTGCTTCATTGCATTGGTTGTTTTGATATGTTTTTGATTCAGCTGTTCCATCTTGTGCCCTCATGATACAAAGGTGACATTGGTATTTACTGTGTGGAGAAAATTGGCTGGAACTGAAATGCACACCCCTTTAGTGTGATTGGTGAGCAAATTCAAAGCTAGACTTCTCGACTCTTGAGTAAGTCCAATTTTCTTGGTCGCGATTATTTTGTTCTGATACGTTAGAGCGACACTGCTCCGAATTGACTTGAATTCAACTCCCAGTGGTGCTGCCACCGCGGCAAAGCAGTGGAGTGATCGATATCGGCTTGCCGCTGGTCACCGCTAGCGTTTTTGGTGCGACTGCGCAGTGAAGCAAAATCATCTTCAGAGTGGCAAAGCAGCAAGTGGCAGGAAAGTATGAAACCAGCATAAAGACCAAAAAAAATTGTTTGGGACCCTATAGTTGTCAAATTTTGCAGATTGGGGTCCAACTGGACCCCATAATATTTGGACCTACATTTTCTAGCAGGAACCCTGGTCTGTCAATGGGACAAAATCCCTAAGGCCCTTTACAATTAATTCTTAGTTTCCTGTTTCCCACCCACATCCAAAGTAGAGAATTGCAAAATATTTAATTATTTTATTTTTATTTTGGATTTTCTCTTTTAAAATAACTTAAATGACTTCCATTTGATACTTTATGACTTTGATCATATCAACTATAATGATGAATAAACAAAGAACATAACTGTACCATTACTTATGTATAAAATCAAACATAGTCGTAAAATAATTAAATGCATGTTCCTAGTCAAAACGGGTTGATGTAGGTTGCGACTGCTTGTTTAAAAATAAAAGAATATAATAGATAAATTAAGGCCCTTTGCACTTGATTATTACTAGTTTCCTGTTATTAGTGTTAAAGATTTTAAAAAAGGGACAAGGTGACTTTTAATTATTAATTATCTTTTATTTTCTTTATTTAGTTTGAACTATTACAAGCAACTATTGAGTCATTTTGACTAGAGCGGGCACTTAATTATTTCACAACAATATTTGATTTTATAAATAAGTGAAGGTGGAGTTGTACTCTTTTGTTCATTCATCATTTATTGTTGATATTATTAAAGTCAGAAAATGGCAAGTAGAAGTAGTTGAAAGTTATTTTAAAGGAGAAAATTAGAAATAAAAATAAAATAATTAATTATTTTGAGATTTTCAATTTTGGATGCGGGCGGTCAACAGGAAAATCAAGTGGCCGAGTGGTTAAGGCGTTGCGCTGCCGGCCGGGAGATACGATCGACGAGGGTTCGAGCCTTGGGCTTGCCTTAGGTGAAAATTCTCTTCCCTCCCAAAAGTTCCTATATGGTCGGGAATCCTTCAATTAAGTTCAGTTATTTAATTTCAGAATTTAATTTCAGAATTTCTTCTCGCCCCCATACACTGCTTAGCACGTGCAGATATAGGTAGCGTATGTGCTTCATCCGTGATTCGGAAGTCACATAAAGCCGTTGGTCCCGTGTACAGGAAGAGTCAAACCCTGTGCACGTTAAGTTAAGTGTCAGAGCTATTCGAAAAGAGAAGGGGGACCATCCCCAGGCATTGAGTTTTGCAATGTGACAGGTGTGCTGTAAATCGCACGCCTGGATAACCCGAGGTGTGCTTTTAGGTGTGCTGCAAATCGCACACCTAAATAAACCAAGGTGTGCTTTTATCAAAACTGGTGTATGACTATGATTTCATTTTCAGCTAAAACTTAGCAATTGTGACAACATACATGTACTTTTTTTAAATGGCCATGGTAAAAGCTCTGGGGTAATGAATGGTGTATACTGCATAGATGTCCCTGGACTTTGGACTTATTGCTAGTGTCATTTGTAATTTTTTTTTTTTAATTAGTTTTTTTTTTGGATTTAGAATGTCCCTAGAATGTCCTGGAACTTCAGAATGTCCCTGGAATTTTTTTTTAATTTAAAAAAAAATTACAAAAAGATTTTAAAAAATTATAAATTCTTGTTTAAAATAGGCAAATTTGTAAATTATGTTCACATAATAATCTATGAATGATTTTAAAATGCATTTGTTTTGTATGCTTCTTTACTTCATAAATAGGTTGTAATGTGAACATCAATTATAAATTTGCCTATTTTGAACATGAATTTATAATTTTTTAAATCTTTTGTAATTTTTTTCAAGTTTAAAAAAAAATTAAAAATATTTCCAAGGACATTTTTAAGTTCCAGGGACATTCTAAATAAAAATTAAAAACTTAAAAAAAAAAAATTAAAAAATTTTTTTTTTTTTTTTTTTAGGTGTGCGAAAAATCGCACCCCTCGGCGTATTTTCAGGCGTGCGGCGTGCGGATCGCACTCGCACGCCTTAAAACTCAATCCCTGCATCCCCGGTTCTGATATCGGCAATCAATCCTAGGTTCCAGGATCGTGCATAGGTAAGAAAAAAACTGCACGTTAAGCCTGTGCGACAATACTCAATTTGAGGTATGCACGTATAGGAAGAAAAAGAAGAATTAATAATTCACCTCATCCCTTGTTTTCAACCATGAAACAGGAAACTAAGAATCAATTGTGAAGGGTCTAATGGTTTGTACAGGGCCTTTCAGTTCCAATATTCTCCTCATAGAAAACACACCAATTTGCTTTTAATTTTGTAATTATTGGGAGTTTATTGACTTTGTTCCCCTGATAAGCAAACTTTTTGAATTGTTTCACCAAGAGGTATTTATTTTATGACATATTTATTTGATTTCCCCCATGAGAGCAACAGCAAGTGTCCCCTTCGTGTCCAAGCCAGGGGCAGCGTACGATGGAACAGCCGAATCCCAGCAAAAAACAACCAATGAGATGAACCGATCTATCACGGGTGCCATCATGACGACCGACTGAATTGTCCCTTTTCAGTGCACAAATCTATTTTCTCCACAAATTTCATACCTCTATCATGTCTATTTGTGATTGTTGCTATCTCTGTCCCCGGTTGATCATTATAAATTACAACAGCGGATGCATTTAATTTTTGGGCAAATTCAATCTTCTGCTTTTCCGTACAATTTCCACGTTTCATGAGAGCTATCCATGACATGAGTTTATTACGTTCATCGCGGGGTACATCTTTCCTCGTGTACGGTACACAACCTGATGCTTTGCTATGTAGAAGAAATCCTTTCGAACTGCTTATTGGGCCCTCCCCAAAACGTCCATATTCCTCATGTATTTCAGTAGTTACATTTCCGGGAATCGGAGGATTGTAAGTAAGCGTTACTTTGGCGTAAGTCCACGTATCTGAACTTTGGAAGTCACAAGAAACTGGTGGAAGAAAGATATTTAGTAAAAGAAATATAGTCTGCAACCAGAATATCTTAGAGCCAGTTCTCCGCATCAAAATCTGTGCACACGACCTATTCATATCCTTCCATTGCGTACATGTACTTCTGCTACTACGTGACAGATGTGCGTGTACATCTTCATCAAGACGTAAGCTTAGACAACCGCACCCAGCAGCGTGTAAAATATCTGTCATTTTTCAAGATGTAAACAAAGCATGAAATTAATATTTCATGGATACCAGTTCTGATTTGAGTTCACACAATCAGTGTATCATTAAGTTATTTCATTGTCACTTCGGAAAGGAAAATACATTGGTTTTTCTGCATGTAGATTTCGCTATGTTTTATACATTTCTCCATAGGATAACAACATCACATCGATATATTTTTCACATCACAACAGTGAGTAATGGCGGCAGTACTAAACTCTTCCACTCATAGCGATTTCAACTCCCCGCTGTTCCTCATTTGCACTGTTTCATTGATACCTCTAGCGAACACTTGCATTGCTTGTAAAGGAGATTATTTAATTGGCAAATTTTCCACACGGCTGACATTACTTTAACTCCAATGCGTAACATTTTGCCATAGGCCAAGAAAAAAGTTGTGTTACCCTCCCCGGCCCCGACCAACCCCAATTTTGACGAGTAAGATTTTTTTTACTGTACAATTTAAAATGAATAGGCCTAAGTTTTATTCAGATTTCTTTTGACAGCTTAACCATCGCGTAGGCCTATACGAACGAAATACAAACGAATAATTGTGAAAAATTTACACCTAAAATATCTACAAAATTAAGGACTTGAAAATATTCAATTGGTCAAAATTGCAACTACAATAAAATTTTCACATGTGGGCGAGGTGGCCTAGTGGTCTAAGGCGCTGGACCATTAGGGAGAGTTGAGCGAGGGGTCCGTGGTTCGAAACCCCATCCTGCCCGATCCTTGTTGCTCACTCTAAATAGTTCCAATAGGTCGGAAATATCATAATCATAAGCTCTTTCAGTCTAGTAGAATATAATTGTGATATTTCTCCTCGTTCCCATCCACCGTGTAGAATGTGCAGGTGTACACGGTGGGTGCCCGGCGTCTCGTGGTTCGAATGGTCATGTAAAATGGCGGTTCCGTGTGTCAGACGAGTCAACCTGAGCACGTAAAAAGTTGCAAGCCTTATCGAAAAGAGTAGGGGGATCATCCCGGGCTTGTTACCTGCACCCTCCCTAGGTCCCAGGGCAGTAGTAGTTGTGATTACAGTGATTGTAGTAGATTAGTTGTGTTAATAGTAATTGTGAAATGGTGATATATAGATAGATGTTAAAAAGTACACTGCTTACTCAGTGGTGCGCCTGAAAATAGGCGGGATTTCCCAAATACAATACAATACATGGCTACACAAGCATTCTATAAATCAAACCCGCCACACCTGGAAATGAACCTGGGACTCCTGCGTGATGATAGTACTAGTAGTAGGGGCCATATTGACTGAGCTATCAACTCCACAGTATTCAGTGAGGAAATTTAAAGTATAGGCCTAGGCTATATCATAACATATGGGAACATAAGCCAAAAAAAAGCCGTTCCTTAGCGTAGGCTACCCATTCTAATTGTGGTAACCACAATTCCACAAATATTGTTTTTTCACAATTTCATCACAAATACATCGACTTGGATCGTCAAATTTCAGGATAGTAATGAGAAACATAATGATCTATCGGATATACCAAAAACTCATCAACAACACGTCTTTGAAATGTTAAATCACCCCCCCTTTTTTTTTTACCTGACATGAATGAATAAATATAAACAAATCAAAGCCAAAAAAAATGCTTTGTCCCCTTTTGGCCTTCCTAAAAAATCTTTGTGCCCCCCCCCCATACTATACCACACCCGGGAGTACACATAATTATTGCACCACCACCCCTTATGAAAAGTGATAACCTGTAGCTACCTTTTATGAACCTTATGGCCTGCGATACTTATTGGCTACACCACTGTTCGCACATTCCCTGCACACACCACCAGTATTGGGGTACTTTTTAACTTTTAGAAAAAATGTTTTTAAAAATAAACAAGCATCATTTTATTCAAAACAATTGAGAAAGACGCATTTAACCTATTAAAGCATTAAACTAACAAAACACATGAATGAATAAATATAAACAAATCAAAGCAAAAAATGTTTCAAATTTTGACAAGAAAACGAAAAACCCGAATTAAAAATGTTTGGTACTTTGAGAAATCTAGCGTTTCTAGTACCTAATGTCACGTTTTGATTGGTTGACTTGTGCGGGTGTTTTGAATTTGCACAGCCACAGCTGATCGGATCCCTTGTTGTGAACTGGTTGTCTTTCGCGCTGTCGATAAATTTCAAATTTTTACGTAAACAGCTAGATCATCTGCAATATGTCATTTTCCAGAGCAAAAACAAAACGCTTCAATGAAGTTGTGTGTAAGTATAAAGTGTTCGAATGTCACAAATCGGTACGTTTTTCCTAAAATTAACGACTTGGTGGAAATTGAAATTTTAAGTCATGCATTGCATGGTTGTGGAATTTGGCTCTACATGTATGTCTTATAGAAACTCATAAGACATAATTGTAGAAGTAAAAGATATAGAAAAATGTGTAAAATGTATTTTTAAAGCCATATTTTAACATGTCCATAAAAAATAGGAATATTCACTCATAATTCCAATTTATGTTTAATTAATAATATCATTCATTTATTCATTTCAAAATCAAACAATTAAAAACCGCCCTTAAACCTATAATTTATTTGGTTCACTTCAAGTTCGGTAGTGACGTCAATGCTATTTCGCGATTGCGCCACAAGCGTGCCGACAAATCACTCTTATGCGTGTGAGTGTACACTTTGCGTGATTAACTTGCACTTGACGCGCGCGATTCACGGCTTAAAAGGCCAACGAAATACGCACATACGTCAAAGTGCTACCAAACTTGAGGTGAACCAAATTATAGCCCAGCAGTGCCAGTGATGAGCCCGGCATCATTCATGATATACCAGAACGAAATGTAACTCCTGGTTACACCACACAGTGTATTTTACCCATACGAAAAACCATTCCGTACGGACCGTACCGTGCATGCACAGATCACAGACAGTGACGCAATCAACCAATCAGCAGTTGGAAAATCGTTAACCCAATGACGTCATCGCTGCATTTTCATTGATAAAATTCAGAATCGCTCAAAAACACGAGTTTTTAATTGCAAATATTTAATTTTTTTAATTATGAATGTCACTGTCTATCTCAAATTAACATCGTGTATTATCGTAGCGTTGAATGCGCTGAAGCTTGTGAGGCGGATCCGTTGCAAATTTGGCGGATCTTTTGTTTTTTGTGACATTAAAAATCCATCTTTTGCATGGCCGCTGTGTGTGTGGGAACGGGGTTCGCTGCATGCATAAACACTAGTATTGCTGACTGCGTGTACCAATCGTAGCAGGGTGTAAAATATACAACAAAGTCAATGTTTAATCTCAAATACGTTATTGGGTAAATATAAGCATTTGAATAATTTAACAATAATTTGAATCCGAAAAATAAATGAACATGAAAGTTAATGAGTGATTTTACAACATATTTGACTGTTGGATAATATATGGGTGCTGCTGCCGCTGCAGCTTTGGAGCTAAGGCAATATGGCGCATTACTTTGAAGTTGGTAATGGGTAAATTACACTGTGCACCACTGAACTAAACCAGAACTAACTTACAACACAGTTGTATCAGAATCAACTGAAATTTTGGGAATTAGTTTTTTTTTTTTGGATATTTACTGAAAAATGTCATAAAAAGAGGATGCTAGGATCACGAAATACTCCTTTAAATTGAAGACCGAATTAAAGCGACTAGTTTCAAAAAGTTTGCGTCTGACGCAGGGTCAGAATTTCGGCGAGAATCCATTCTCGCAAAGATTCTCGTCAACAAGATTGCAAGAATCTAAATGGATTCTCGTAAATATTTCAATTTATCATACAAAGTTATATGGCGAGAATCCATGGATTCTTGCAAAATTCCACTGGGAGAATCCAAAAGGATTCTCGCACTTGGTTGCGAATTTCTGACCCTGCTGACGTCAGGGCAAAAGGTGTGATGTGATTGGTTGCTTAGCTGCGTAGTTGGCCCCCTGTTAATGAACGGCATACATGTACGCGGAGTTGGAGCTTTGTGTTCCTTTCACTTTGACTTTTATGAATTCATACTTGAACAATTCCATACAATGATTTCATACATTCTTTAGGGTTTGGGAGCACATAGGTTGCTTAAATTCTTGTTGTTGTAAATGTTGCTTTCTTCTGTACAGTGATCATCAAGTGCGCCAACCAATGTAATCAGCCAATCAGATTATCGGTCTGTTGTTATGATTGTCAGATGATTGAATCAGCCAATCAGAACCCCACTTAACTTTCGTGTTTACGCTGTGCACCCTCTCAAAATGCAAACAACATTACTGCTGTTCTTCTCTGCCACAAACTAGTGTAGTGAAACATTTTATATATTAGATTGTACACACAAAAAACAATTTCCTTGATAGATCGGAAGCCCGGGGGCAAAGTGTCCCAAAACTGTCCAGCAATACATTGCAAATTTTAATGCCGATGCTTATGAAGGTAATTTACCACTTTCTTCTATTTGTTTTGCAGCATGTGCACCTGGAGTGGGCAAATATGAGGTCAAGGATCACAAGCCTGTGACTGGAGTTCTTGGCTTTGACAAAATGTATGATGGTGATCGATTCAAGGCACCTAAAGGTTAGTAACACTAACATACATGTAGGCCTAGTACAGGAACCGATGTTGATTTTTTTATTTGGGTGTATCAAAGTAGGTTTACGTTGAAGAAACAGGTAAGCCGGAGCGATCGCCAAATACATGTAGACTCTACGGGCGAGTTTCCCGACAGGAGTCTTATTAAGCCGTAGTCTTAAGGTGGCCTTGAGGCTACTAAGCCTAGCCCTCTCTCGAAGCCAGAGTCCTAACTCTAGCCGGATTTCTTCAACGCAAATTCAACCTAGTCTTAGTGGCCTTGCAGGCTTAACGCTTGACAACCTCGTCCCTTTCAACCAGCGACTTAATTGTATAGGCTGTTGGAGGTAGATGTACATAAACTGTGGTCCTCACGGTTTACCGTACTAACAAGGTTGCCGTCTCATTATCGCAATGTTCCCGGCGCAAAGACTATAGCCTGGACCCGCGGTCTTGTGCTTGGGCTTATACCGTAGGCCTACACAACTTGATGCAAGAATATTGTGTATGTTTTTGTGTCTTTTATGTATTATTATTTCCACTTGACTTTTTATGAGTCCAACTTGTATGAATGATACGCCTACTCGTGACTTTTTCTTTGCATCCCAAAAAGGGTAAAAACTGTAAAGTGTGCTGAGGCTTGCGGATCAACGTCTAGGCGTTGTGTCTGTGCGGGTGCGTAGCGCACTATAAATCACTGCGTTTTTTTTGTTTTGTTTTTTTAACTGTAAGCCTAATGGAAAGGAATCTGTGATTCCCCTAAAAAGGAAAGCAACCAACGTGCTATCTACTGCTGATAACAGTAGTATTCTTAGATCTCACATGAAGTTATCTGTTGGTACAATATTTATAATTATTTAAGTAGAAGATATAGCAATATTATATGCATCTTATCCGTAAATTCAGTTTTACATGTAATACTGCATAGGCCTACATTATTGTTTCGTGTCAAATATTTACTATATCTTTACCAATTTTGTCCTTCTTCTATTGGTATAATATAGGCACTCCAAAATAATATTGTAATAGGCCTACGTATGAAAAGTAGGAGTATCAAACTATTAAGGCTTGGATAGGGACAGGTGGTATCATATAGGTCTTGATGATGATGATGATGATGATGATGATGATGATGATGATGAAAGATTAAAAAAAAAAAATTATATCGTTGTTAAAAAAACCATCATTCAAAATGAGTAGGTCTTATGATAGCAACAGCTACTTAAAAAAAATAAAATAAAAATAAAATGCTGAAATGTTCAACTAAATCGAACAATTACTTACCCACAGTGGCGTAACTAGATATTTTCATTTGGGCTGGGGTGGGGGAAAGTGGGGGCAAACATAATAAATGAGGGGCAGGCATCGTTCATGCTGTTTGGGTTTGTAAGGGGTGGAGTGGGTCTGAGGAGTTATGGGATCTGCTTGGAATGTGTCCCGGAACATTGGCGTAGATTTCTTTTTGACATGGGGGGTGGGTTTGAAAAACAAATATGGTACAAATGCCATATTTAAGGTATTAAAGCTGGTGACATATAGGCCAATGGTACAAAAGTGGGATAAATGCAATTTATTTAACCTTAAAATTGAGTTTTTAAGGTTAAAATGACCAAATAATGAGGTTAATTAATAACTCTCAGAAGTAGGCCTAATTTACCTTTTTCAGGGGGGGGGGAGAGCCCCCCCCCCAGACGTGACTGCTTACTCATGTTAATTGAAAGACCGTCAAAAATATGAAAGATAAACTTTATGTTACAATTTAAATAATTTGTAAATTGAAATAGACCACGACTTACGACCTAAGACCTGCTCTGAGGCAGGGCCAAGAAAAGCCGCTGTAAGCCTGGTCTAACAGGCTTGCGTAGACTACGGCTGGGCCTGTTTCAAAATGGGTCATCAACTTGCTCAATTTTGAAACTTCCTTCTAAATGAAGTTACAATACATTTTATGTAAGATTCATATCTATCCTTTCATAAAATAACATTTTTCTTGTGAAAACAAAAAAATTTCTTAATTATTTTGATGTTTTTTCACAGGTATACAAAAACGCAAGCATGTCGGACGGAATTTTTGGAAACAAATAACAGGGGCTCCTTGAGCACTTATAATTCAATTGTTTTATTTTTTTGTACTTGCACAATAAATATACACCTTACTAAGTTGATAAATATAAAAATTAAAACAATATGTCATCAACTTAAGATTTCTTGCAATTTTAGAAATGTAAACACTAAATTTTCCGTCCGACATGCATGAATTTTCCAATAAGTTTTTCCTGTAAAAAACTACTCAAAATTTTATTTATTTATTCCTGTGAAGTATCCATGAATTTAATGTAGAAAATGAATCAATAGTTGTTTTAGTCAATTACCTTTAAAAAAATGGACAAATTAAGGGTTACATTTTTTTCCGTCCGACATGAAAACCAGCATGTCGGACGGAATTCTTTACAAGGGCACATTTTGCATTGCCCCCATGCAGGATAATGGCATATTTCCCACTTAAAAATGACCAGTTTCATCACATGTACTTTCCTGCAGTCTGATTGGACAAAAGTAGGATGTTCTGTACAATGTACACGATATGCAAATTAGCCTAGGATAATCTGTCATTTGTGCAGAACAAGGTGTACATGTAGCAGTTTTTCTGGCTTCTAATCTGCTCACACATGTCTGCTTACACTGTATGTGTGTGTGTTCACTGTAAAGGTTTACAAGCTCATATTTTAATTCCAATTACTGACTTTTTTACATTATTTTGTGTAATTGAAAATAGATTAGTAGTCTGTAATTTTAAATCCCAACACTTTCATGATAACTAACGGCCCTGATGTAGGGCCTCAAGTACATTGAAATTTGAAATTTTTAGCTAACAAGTTACCGCTTCAAATACATGTGTAGGCCGACACACTCACTACACTGTACAATGTACACAGAGAAGAAAACATAAAGTGCATGCATGTCAGTTTATTATGTAAATGTTGAAGAAATAAATGCCACTATAGACTAAATGACTCATAGCCAAAATAGCCACTCTGAGTGTATGGAGACTCGAGGCGGGTATTATGGTCTCAGGTATGGCATGTTTTTGTTTGTTTTAAACATAGTTTTCGCTAAAATCTACATCGATCAGAAGCTCATTTTGCCTGATACTGGTATCAAAGCATGTATTTGCAGTCTGCACATAATTATGTGCTGCATGTACATCTTGTTCTGACAGATTAGGCTAATGAAAGTTGATTCTTAGTTTCCGTCACCCGCCAAGCATCGCCTTTTCAATTTGACCTAAACTTTCATTATTTTTTATAAAAAGTCAATTATCTGCAAATTGAGATGGCAATAACCAAAATTGAAACTCTCAAAATATCTGACATCCCCTGCTGATCATAATCAGCTTTTTTCCTTAGTTGTAGGTAGAGGATGTAGTAAATAATGGAATTTAAGGGTTACCTCGTCATGTTTCAAGTGCCTACAAAAATTGTAAGCACTTTAAAAAAACAACCAAATTCAGATTTTTTTTAATCTGTTGCAAAATGTCTGTAATGATGATCTTAGCATTAATACCAGTTTTGATGTCAAAATTGGTATTCTAGGTAATAGCCATATAAACAAAAGTTTTGACAATAATGAAATTTTCCAAAATAATGAATAATGAAATCATGACCTCATATTTCACTGAAAAAAAATGTGATTGGAAACTAATCATTTCACTTCATTAGCCTTATCCTAGGCTAATTGGCATATTGTGTACATTGTACAGAACATCCTACTTTTGTTCAATCAGACTGCAGGAAAGTACACGTGATGAAACTGGTCATTTTTAAGTGGGAAATATGCCATTATCCTGCATGGGGCCAATGCAAAATGTGCCCTTGTAAACAGTTCCGTCCGACATGCTGGTTTTCATGTAGCCCTTAATTTGTCCATTTTTTTTAAAGGTAATTGACTTAAACAACTATTGATTCATTTTCTACATTAAATTCATGGATACTTCACAGGAATAAATAAATAAAATTTTGAGTAGTTTTTTACAGGAAACACTTCTTAGAAAAGAAAAGAAAATTCATGCATGTCGGACGGAAAATTCAGTGTTTACATTTTTAAAATAGCAAGAAGTCTGAAGTTGATGACATATGGTTTTAATTTTTTATTTTGATTAACTAAATAAGGTGTGTATTTATTGTGTAAGTACAAAAAAATAAAACAATTGAAATATAAGTGCTCAAGGAGCCCTTGTTAATTGTTTCCAAAAAATCCGTCCGACATGCTTGTGTTTTTGTATACCCATGAAAAAACGTCAAAATAGTTAAGAAATCTTGTTGTTTTCATAAGAAAAAGTTTATTTTATGAAAGAATAGATATGAATCTTACATAAAATGTATTGTAACTTCATTTCTAAGAAGTAAGTTTCAAAATTAAGCAAGTTGGGGACCAATTTTCAATTCATTATCATGTCGGACGGAATCTAGCATGTCGGATGGAATTTGTCAATATTTCCATTATTACATCTTTAATAAATAGAGGTCAATACTTTTAAAGTATATACAGCATTAGTACATGACCTTATCTTTATAATGCAGGTAAAAAATATTAAATTTTGAGAAGTTGCTAAAAAAGTCAACATTTCATTCCGTCCGACATGATGCATTCCGTCCGACATGGCCCATTTTTGAGATGTTGCCGTTTCCATGACAATGATTGTTGAATAAAGGTTGTATGAGAAATTTAATTTCTGAATGTTCCTTTGACTATTTGGCAGGACTTTATAAGATATTGTTGTAACTTTCAATAGAATATCAATTTGAATGTCAAAAGCCTGGGAACCCCATTTCTATCGATTCCGTCCGACATGGTCACTTTTTCCCGTCCTACACGAAGCCATCAAGGATTTTTCAGACAATACTGCCATAGCATGATAGCTATGTACCATATCCATACCCATGTAAAATAAAACCAGTCCAGTACTTCTGGAACAAAAATGACAGCCATATTTGCCATCAAATTCCGTCCGACATGATTACGACAATTTTGAAACAGGCCCGGCTACAGAAGACTGATTTCGAGAAATGCAAATTTTACTGAAGCCTGGGGCTAATCCTACAAGCCTGGCCCACGGGCTAATGAAGACTCGAGGCTATGGTAGCCGTGCTTCGGGAAATACGTGTTCAGTTAAGCCTGGTCTTACGACCTCTTAAGCCTTGAGGCTAGACAAGCCAATTGCTAAGCCACCCGTCGAGAAATTCGCCCTCTACTAGTCTTATTACAAGACTGACCTACCACAACCATAAACGCTAACCCTAAACTCCATAAACGAGGACTGGACTCAAGTCTAGTGCTAAAGTTGCACCATATTCGGTAATTGTACTGGTAAGCCAATGCCCACTCAATTGAATAGCGAGTTAAGTGTCTGATCTCCAGAGGTCAGGAACTTTTTTTAAACAGGACTTAATTTTTTTGTCGTAATATTTATTACATATTCTTATAGTTTATTATTTTTTCGGTTTTGTAGTGTCCCTAGACCTAGACCTAAATGCTAGGATCATTCATGGTTTACCTAAAAAAATAAAAAAATAAAAAATTCAAGATATTTTGTATTTTTAATATGAAAATTGATAATTTGTATTCATGTCATAGTCTATTAATGATTTCAAAATGCATTGAATTTGAATGCATTTTGAAATCATTAATAGATTATGACATGAATACCAAGTATCAATTTTCATATTAAAATACAAAATATTTGAAATTTTTTTTTTTTTTTTTTTTTTTTTTTAGGTCAACCATGAATGATCCTAGCATTTAGGTCTAGGTCTTGGGACACTCCAAAGCCGAAAAAAAAAAAAAACTTACAAAAAAAAAAAAAAAATAAAAAAAAATTTTTTTTTTTAAATTTCTGAAATGTTTCGAAAATTTGGGGGTGGGACTTTACTCGAAGGTGGGACTATACTCGCGTCAGTACGGTAATCACACTTTTTCACAGGCACATTCACTCGGCTGAGACTCTGGAGATCCTGAACTTTGGCTAGCTATGTAGTTCTCAACCATGTAATACGGTAGTGGCAATCGAAGCATGTAGACATTATGTGTCGCATACCCCATAAAATAAGGAGTTTCGCAAATTTTAATGCAAAATCAGTCATACTCATACCTAGTTTAGGTATTGAGAAAAAGTTTACACAACCAAGCTTTGCTAGCAGTTTCGTCAGTGAACCACTGCCTTTTTCAAAGATAGTGCTGTTGTGATCCAAAAGCTCACAGTTGACTGGCAGGAAGTGATGCCATTTCCAGTAGTGATGTAATATAGTGTTACATTGTAGTTGCCGTCTCAAGCAGTGGATCATATTTCGTGAAGTCCTGAGATTGTAGACTACCTCATCTCTGTTCTCAGTACCGTACCGGTATATGTCAGCAAAAACATTAAGATTACTTGGTTATGTCATTTGATAAAACAAGTCAACAATTCAATCAAACATGATGAACCTGTTTCAAGAATAACATAGAGAGTGTCTCTGTGCTATCAGAAATTGTAATTTAGTATTTCAATTAAAGGAAGTCTCCGGCAATCACAACATTATGCCTTATATGTAAGAAAAATAATTATCAAGCACGAATCACATGGTTTTATTTAAAACAAACTCATAGTGACTATAAAAACAAATAAAAACATCTGTTTTTCTAACATATAAGGTATAACGTTATGCTTGCCTTTAAAGCCATTATATACAGATATTGACTGCTATGAGGGGCATGGTAAAGATTATAGGCCCGCGGTGATCTCAAACCAAGCTATGACCCAGGCGCAGCCGAGGGTCAAAGCATGGTTTTGAGAACACCGCGGGCCTATAATCTTTACACTTTTTGCACCATTGTAATGGCCAATGTGTACATAAATGCCCTGTGAAAGACTAAGCCTCGAGTGCTTTAATTACAGGAAAGTTTAACATTTATAATAAAACCGGGTATCCCCGTTTTATTCTGAGCTCACCGATCAAGTGCTGAATAAATATGTTGCCTGTGTATGTATATTGAATCATTGAATTGAATAAGTGACGACGCATCGTATAAACTGTATTCATATCGCTATTCGTAGTAATGCCTTGTTTGTACATCCCATCAGCTGCGTGTAGCTCCGCCAAAATCATGATAAATAATAGGATTGCCAGATTATTATACACGCATTGTAGGTGCTATACGTCAACTTGACACATAAACTGTGTGTACCGGTATATCGTTATTCATCTTATATGTCTTGTTTGAATCCCATCAGCTGTATGTTCAAAGCTCCCGATAATCATGATAATTATAATCAGCGAGCTAAATACACACATTGTAGGCGCTGGAATTCGTTTTACCTTATTTGTTTGGCTCAAAATTAAAAGGGGGCAGTGCGATCAGTAGCTATCAGTGGAAACTAACAATTAAATAGGAATCTATTTTTTATGCAAATCGCACATTGCTTTAAACTGACATAATTTGTGATTTTCTACAGATCCAGTACCTCGTAACCTGAACCTAACCCTTAGTCAGTCTATGCTAAATAAGACAACAAGCTTAAGCAATGAATCCATCTCCAGCATGTCCAGTGAACCGCCATCAATAAGGAAGTCGGTAAGCAATACTAACCAACATTTGATATTCCAGTTAAAGTCATGTCAGTCTTCCATATGGACTTAACAGAATAGCCCATTTTAAATTAGTGTTGATTAGATGGAACTTGCTGCATAGAGATTAAATAAGGAGAGCAGTGATTCAGTCAATGTATATCGGCAAATTCGGCATATATCGCTAAATCTAAATCAGCAATGTATCGGATGCTAAATACATACGGTCACTATTTTTAATTGTGTGTGATCCTTTTGCTTTGTACAGAAACCTAAAGAGTCCAGAACGCCTCGCAAAAATGATCATAAAGTGCAGGAGTTGGAAACAGAGGTAAGTCGTTTGTTTGTTTGTTTGTTTGTTTGTTTGTTTGTTTGTTTGTTTGTTTGTTCGTTCATTCATTTCATTCATCAATCATTCATTCATTCATTCATTCAGTAATAACTACACCCAACGTCATCTGTTAATAAGGGCTTATTGGTCCATGAATAAAGTGTGAGATACGAAAATGCTATGCCCACTCTGCCATTTCTTATAGCATGGTCTTTTTCATGTTTTGTGTAAATGCAAATGCTGGTCGTAAGTTGTTGGACATGGTGCAATATAATATGAGTTTGTGATTATTAGGCCAGTTATCGCTTGTCAAAAGTATCAATAGTAAGAAAATTCATAGACTTCCGACATGTTGGTACACTGAATGGTAGTATCGATATACACAAACGATATGGCACACATGCTTAGATTATTCCAAATTACCGTCTCCCAATTCCAAGCTGAGCCAATGTCTCAAACCCCTCCAGAAGATAAAAAAAGCAACAAGCACATCTCATGTATGGAGGAAAAGGGTACATGGTCAATACAGGTAAATTAGGTGATTCTTGGTCAAGCTCAAACACTCGGAACGCACCTTACATTGCGTACACGGTTAGTACGCTTCATGGATGATGAACGCAACAGGTACTAATCATATTCATATTCATTTATGGAAATAAATGAATATGAATATGAATAATATGAATATTCATAATGCCATGTATTGATATTGAAGTCAGCATTGAGTATGTCCTGCTGACTTTGGTGACAAACGTCCATCCAGGCTATAATGCGCCAACAGTGATTTTCACCATCTTTTGGCCTGAGGGCCTGCCTTATTTAAAACCTTGTTTGTGATTATGAAACCACACTTTTCTGGTATACTTTGGTTTTTTTTAAATTAAGATATTTCAAAATGCCTTATTTTTTTTAAAGATATCATGTTTACATAAAATTCCAAAAACAGTGGCATCAGTAAATCAATTTGTGTCAGATTTGTATATAAAACATTAGTTGATTATAAAATGTCAGTTATAAAAATGATTTAGTTATTTTTCAAATGCAGATACGCCGCCTCCTTCAAGAAAGAAGCAAGTTAGACAAAGAACTTATACATACTCAACAAGAGCTCAGCAAAGTAGAAGGCAAGCTTCAAAATGTAGTACGAGAAAAGAGCGCCCTCACTACTCAAGTTGCTACCTTGGAGAAAGATCTGCTGTCGTTGAAAAAGTCAACAGATGTTCTAAAAAACAAGGTAACGGGCTATTCCAGTTAAAATCCACACTACCCCTGTGGAAGAATTTGAAAATATCTTCCACAGGGGGAGTATCTTTTCAAATGTAATTGGTCAGGGTTAATCATTTTGAAACCCATACTCCCCTGTATTATTGCTTTACTTATATCCTCCACAACTGGTGCAAGTATTGCAAATGGAAGTTACCTAAAATATATTCTATTTGAAACTCATACTCCCTGTGTAGTAGACTTTAGCTAAGGGGTAGTGCAGATTTTAAATGGTATAACCCAATGCATTTGTTGATAAACATCAAAATATGAAGTAATTGACTGAAAATAATCCAAGTCAATCAACAGGAAATCATGTCATTAATAGGCTATATTGCTGATCCATTGATTATCCTTTTTCTGGTGCATTGTGGGATAGAAAAGGGGGCAAATCGATTGCTAATTTTCCCCCTTTTCTATCCCACAATGCACCAGAAAAGGATAATCAATGGATCAACAATATAGCTTATGGGTGATTGGGTGACCAGTTATCATTATAATGAAAGACAAAGATAAGAAGACTAGTTTGCGTCTGACGTCACTGTCAATCAAATTCTTTACGATCCTTGATTGGCTAATAGCGCGTATAAGGAAGATCGATTCATCTGGCTGGTGCCGATCGGAGAAAAGGAATAGCAGTGAATGGCGAAAAATACGTACTCTTACAAGGCAAAAAGCAACTTTTCTAGGCATTGTGGACACGGTGCCTTCCCCAAAAAAAGTTTCATACTATTAAGACCTAACTTTTGAGATGGTTTGTATGTTAAAATGTGCAAAATCAACAATAAGGCGCCCGGTTTTACCGCCGTGTTCAGCAACTCATATCATCACGACACTTGTAAACAAACCGTGCTCGGAGTTTGATTGACAGATGACGTCAGACGCAAACTAGTCTTTTTATCTTTGTCTATCATTATAGTAGTCTTCATTCAACTTTTAACTGCTATACTACAGTAGCCCTTGGGGAGTTAAAACCCATATGTTTCAAATCATTCCAAAGCCTGAATTGAAATATCTAGGATCAATAAAGGACTGAATCACTTTGGATGTCTTACTTTTCTAGGTGAGCAGTTTGGAGGTAACTAACAGGAGGCATACCAGCCTATCGGATGAGTTATCGGAAACGGATAATAAGCTACAAGCCAAACAACAGGTGAGTCATTAATTCAATCTGGCTCATCCCAGCGTAACCTTCACCATATGGAAGTTCCCAATTTTCTTTAGAAATCAAACAATTTCAGAAATGTACATTTTCATGACTATATTTGGAATCAGCATGAAAAATGCATTAAAATAAGTACAACCAAGCCTGGTATTAAGTACATGTGTTGCAGCAAATGGGGTAAGAGAAAATCGACATTCAGCCTTACTCAGTATTACTTGTTGGGAGAGAAATTAGACAAAAATAATGCACGTCGCGGCGTGCGCTGTTGTTAATCGTCTAATGCATGAACCCACCCAAAAATGAATCGGTCCTACGCGATGCGAACACATGCAAAATCACTGCGCGTAGTACGTGGATTGCACATTATACACAATCAATGTACTCCCTGTACTTTAAACCGCTTTTCTAATTGGCTGCTTTGAAATAGGAGTGTATGAATGTATTTCAACCTTACCATATGTGACCCCTCGGCACAACTCAGCCCTGAAGTCGCCAATCATCATTTTTGAGATATTCAACCAAAATATTCTGCTTGAAATTAGCTTTAAAATGATGTATATCATGTCTATAGTACTTGACATTTAAGTAGTGCAAAATCAATAAAACAGTCAATAAATCCTTTGTTTCCTATTGTTTATTGTTAAGTTCGATTGAGCATATCTCAATAGTGGCACTGGCGACATCCGGCTCAGTTGTGCCGAGGGGTCACATATAAAGTTTAATCTCTTTGGCAACAAAATCTTGAAAAGATTCAGTATAAATTCAGTAAAAATGCATGCTTGTTACATGCGGGCTGGAGTACAAAATCCCAGACCATACTTGTCATGCTTGGTTCTCTATATTGATGTTGATTGATGGTAAAATATTGTTGGGGAGGGCTTATGGTAAAAATGAAAGCTCTGAATGCCACGAATATTAACTTTCAAGTGTCATTTAGCATTTTTATAGGAAAAAAACATCATTTTCTTTATTTTTATATCATTGATTTTTTGGGTCGGTCGTGTCTGGGCAAACAAACACCTTTTTTTTTTGGCCTTAAGGGCAGAGTAATGGGAGAGAACATGGACCTTTTCGAGCATCATTATTTTTTAATTGTATGTCCAAAGTATATAAAACTATACATTTTTGGAAAGGAAATGAGTCAAGGAATCCCATGGTGACGTCAGATTTGTTCAAAAATCTCGAGGTTTTTGAAAAAATCACAAAAAATCACTTTTCTACC
The DNA here is from genome assembly GCF_039555335.1 of Amphiura filiformis. NCBI lineage: Eukaryota > Metazoa > Echinodermata > Ophiuroidea > Amphilepidida > Amphiuridae > Amphiura > Amphiura filiformis. The sequence continues at coordinate 14,335,580 of NC_092636.1, forward strand.
CCAAATTTTTTGTGACAACTTAAAAAAAATCCGTTCGGAGTAAAAAAATTTCAGTTAACTTTTCATGAAGAAGATACATGAACTCAGGGAAGGTTTTTTTATTATTTTGAAATTCGTCTCTTTTTTCGAAATATTGAAAAAAACATGTGAAAAAAGCAATTTTGTCACTCTATTAAGCTAAAAATTGCACATAATGGTGTATATTTTTGTTTAAAACAAATACTTTGAAAAAATGAGAAAACCTTCCCTAGACTTTGAGGTACTCTAAACGATAGTGCAAAAAGTTTACCTTTTGCTTGCATATTTTTCGAGTTATCTTGTCACAAAAATCGTGTAATATTGTCAAAAGTGAACTATGAGAAATCGACGTTTTAGTAAAAAAATGTCAAAATTATGCACAAAATGTCCTTGTATTTTAAAACGGCAATAGTTTCACGCTTGTAAAGGCTGTATCTGGTGCATGGTATAAATATGCATCTTTTTGCACCAATGAATTTATAATGTGTACTTTTAGTGCGCCAAAATTCAAAATAATTAAAAAATCTAAGTGGCGTTTTGACTGCAAATTTCTGTTTTGTTTACACCGCATTTACCGACGTTAACAACATACCGAATGCGCCTTGACTGCGTTGGACATACGCGCAGAGTTGCGTCACACACGAGACGCGAATCGCTGCAGTAATCACAATATTTCGCATTCAAGCGCATTTCTGACTCATTATTTCCGCCAATTTACTAAGCTGTCTTGAGCCATGTGACTTTTTAGAGTTGAAAAGAGTAAAATAAATCAAGCAAAAATACGTGTAAATATTAAAAAGTTGTATTTTATCAGTTTCAAGTGAAAGAATACATCTTAGTGTTGACAAATATCAAGAAATCTCAAATTCGGCGTGGACGAATGTGTCTTCCATTACTCTGGCCTTAAGTGGATCTTGAGATAATGATATTTTAAGAAAATACCCCAAAACTTGGAACTTTTTTTTCTTTTATGTTGAAGCTTATAGCCAGTACACAGCATTCGGCTCAAGGTTACCAGCCTACAATTTGGTAGCCTATTTGGCAAGATTTTGGAAGATAAGAACTTTGGACAAGCCTGCTCAATGCAAGCTTTACAAACTTTAACTGTAGGCAAAAGGCGCAATTGCTATATATACTAGAAATTTTAATTGAATGAATACAGCCTGGCAAAACATGACGATTTTGTGTTTAGATTGTATGCCAGCGTGTGTGACTGTGCATGTGTAACACGGAAGTGAATTCAACCATGCCAACTTTGGTAGATTGGTTAGTATTTAAATTACTGTATCCAAGGTTGTGCGTTTGCAGTTGGAGTTTGAAATAGGCGATATACGATCGTGGGTGGATCGAATACAGCTGTTGACAGCTGTGTTCATTCAATTGGAAGTAGAGGAGCGTAGCGTGTTTTTTTTTGTGACTCGCACCAGTCTCTCGATACCAAGTCATGCACACACTGAAGAGCTGTGTACATTAAAATCTTTCGGGATTATGATTTAGCAGGTGGTTCTTGTCACCCTCCTAAGCTGCTGTGAACCACTGATTGTCCCATAAGGATTACTAATATAGTGCTCTGTTGCCTGTATCTGTCTGTAACTTCTTTTTTTTTTTCACAGGAGCTTGATGCCTACCGGTCCTCAATGGAGTGTAAGGTAGAAACACTGAAGGCAGATTTAGAGGAATCGGCACTCAAGATGGCTGCCATTGAACAAAGCAAGATATCATTAGGTAGGTATCCCAGAATCCTTTGTAACATGATGCATCACCGGATTATAGCAAATGACACTCCTGTTACTTTGTGCGGGTTCCCTAGTTGTTTTCATGTTGAGAATAGACTGACTAAACATGGGTCGATAGTCATGAAATAAACATTTTGTAAGATCTGGATGTGCTCTGTTCATTGAGGTTTGTTCATCATTTATTTCCCTTGTTTTCACAGAGCAAGTTAAGGCAGACATAGCAGCACATAGTGAAGAGTTGGAGTCGGAGATCAGGCAATTACAAGGTATGATAAGTGAATAAATCATCATGTTATTTACAAATAACTGAATCACCCTGATTAAGTCAGAGACACATCAGACGAAAGCTTAACCTTTTACACAGGAACACCTGTACTGGTACTGTGATAACGGACAGCGTACTCGTAGAAATACTATAACTGAATCACCAGTTTTATTAATAAGCATACATTCCATGTCAAGGGCCTAGTGCAAACCCTATTTGCAGTAGCTGCCCTATAGAGATTTGACCATTTCTGCATTATATATTGTGCATATAATACCTGGCAGCTATTGCAGACAGGCCTTGTACCAATCCTTTGGTGTGTTAATAAAAGCATGCAAATCATAATGGGTCATGTGAAAGCAATCTTAAAATATAAAATCTGACATAAACGCATGGTTAATTTAAATTAATGTAATGTTATTCTGGTGTGTGTGATGCTGTTGAATTTAGAAAACATACATATAGAGTTATGTGTTACGGTTACACCAAAAGCAATAATGTATTGTCCCTTATTAGGCTCAAAAATCAGGACCGGTCCATTAAAAGAATTCTTTTGCCCTAGACGATATTAAAACATGCAAATTTGTCACAAAATATGAAAGCAAATGATGATAAATGGTGTGTCTGGCTCGTTTTTGGAATACAACAGAATAATACAAGCAGGAAAACTATTTTGCCAAATGAGTTTTAAAAAAGCAAAAAACCCATTCATTATTAGTTTTTGAAACTGCATGGGCTTTAAGAAATATCATTTGTTTCTTTTTTGGGCCTTATGCCTACTCACTCAACATACTCTTCCAAGTTGTCCCAAATGGGTTAGCACATACCTGCTAACTGTCTTGTTTTATCCGAATTTGTCTTGTTTTCTATGTGTCCGAACAGTTAAAAAGTGGCTTGGCACATTTTTTTGATTCCAGAAAACAAAACAAAACGGGGATCATGTGAAAAAAAACACGATTTTCACATGGGTTCTGTTGACTATTGTCAGAATCTCATGGTAGCAAGCATGTTTAGAATGGACCTTGTGTGTTGGCAATGTTGATTTGTGGTGCCTTAGAGTGTGCCAGTCGGATATAAAAATCATGTCTGGAGGTACCCAGTTTCTAATGTTGGCAGGTTTGTAAATATGTGACCGTACAGCACGAATGAGCCGTAAATGTCCTCAATTGTATTCTGAGTTACAGTGTAAAATGGGCATGAAGGTCATATTCATAGGTATTTCAATTTGGTGCTACGTGTATCTCATTAAATGAGGTTCACGTAGCACCAAATTGAGGTACCTATGAATACGACCTTCATGCCCATTTTACACTATAACTCAGAATACAATTGAGGACATTTACGGCTCATTCGTGCTGTACGGTCACATATGGTGTAGATTTGTTGATGATAATATTTGTACTGATGTTATTTTGTAGGTCTTGCCGATCATCTAAGAGCTGAAAATAGAGAGTTACACGATAAACTACAGAGAAATGAAGAAAGAAAAGAGGTATGTTTTCTTTTAAATATTTAATTTTAAAATAGTAAGTTTGCAATCCCAAGGATGTTATATAAACATGAAGAGACAATAGATTACGTAAAACGATGTTACTTTTTTAAAAATCCAAATTGATTTGCCAACAAGCTGTTCATAAAAGTGGTACCATTGTTTCAAACAAAAGGGTTCCGTCATTAAAATAGCTAACTAACCCGACAGCCTATTAACGCTTTACCTGGCAGGTTGCAATCAGTAAGTGGTGAATAGAAAGTCATGTGAGAAAGTGGTATTATTGTTCACACATATCCCGTATATAGCAGCTCCATTTGAATTTCATACATCCTCTGAGAAAGATTCAATCTGAATCTTCCACTGAGTTGGGGTGAATTTCAAATGGATCTGCTTATGTGTTCATTCCATTCACTCGGTCGGACATCCGGGAACATTGTCCCCTTTGCACAAGCGCGCGCATAGCAACCAGCTCGAGAAAGGGGAACTGAATATGCGCACACTGGTTTTACAAGGCTATTTCCCCTTTGTGACGTCAGCCCGACCAAGAGAATGTAAAATTCATACTCTCCTTGTGAAAGATATTTCCAAAAATCTTCCACAGCAGGAGTGTGGAATTCAACTCGATAGCTCATTTTGTGTTATTTTTATTCTCCAGATGTTACACTTGGAGGTTGAGCGTGTAGCGAGACAAGCGGATGAAAGACTTAAAGAGACAGTAGAAGACCTGCAAGAGAAAGTCAAAGTAAGACTTTTTTTACTTGATTATGGTTGCTGATTTGGTTGCTTATCTTTGATATACTTTGTCATCTATCTACTGCTGATAGCACACTACTTTATCAACTATTTACTGCTGATAGCACACAACTTCATCATTTATATACTTCATTAATATATTCTTGTTCATTGATTGGTTAAAAGTGGATCACATGACCAAAAATCAGTTCTCATATCCGTAAATAGTACCTCTAAGCCGTAAATAGTATTTTCAATGTCCCGGATGAGCCGTAAATAGTACCTCCAAGCCGTAAATAGTACTTTTTACCATGCCTTCAGCGTCTGCGCGCATTCGATCGACGGAACGGTTCATGCACGCTGAAACTGCCATAGTGTGATTTAAGCGCTGCTGTAATTGGTTAGCTCGATTTTAGCCTATTCAATTTTTTTTGAAGGGCAAAATATAGGTTGTGCTTAAATTGGTCGTGCTGTTCACTCAGGATAGAAGCTGGAGAGTCCAAACGTCAAATAATTTTCTTTTAACCAATCAATAAACAAAGAATATATTAAAGGAAGTCTCCGGCAATCACAACATTATGCCTTATATGAAAGAAAAATAATTATCAAGCACGAATCACATAGTTTTAATTAAAACAAACTCATAGTGACCATAAAAACGAATAAAAACATCCGACTCTCAACACGCGATATTCAAAATTCCCGGGCACCGAAATTGTTGAGTGCAATGACGTCCCAATAATACAATGAAGGCTGACGACAATTGAGCACAAACAATTATTACGTCATTGCACTTAAACTATTTCAGTGCGGGAATTTTGAATATCGCGTGTTGAGAGCCGACTGTTTTATTAGTTTTATGGTCAATATGAGTTTATTTTAAATAAAACCATATGATTCGTGCTTGATAATTATTTTTCTAACATATAAGGTATAATGTTATGATTGCCGGAGACCCCCTTTAATGAAGTATATAAAACTAATTTATACTGCTTTTATTCGAGGTTCTGGTTAAAACTATGCTCCCTCGTTGAGATCAATTAATACTATTTTTAGTATTTTTTTTTTTAGTACTATTGATCTCACCTCTGGCCCATAGTTTTAACCAGAACCTCTCATGGCAGTATATATTTGTATACTATCTACTGCTGATAGCACACTATTTCACCAACTATCTACTGCTGATAGCACACTACTTCATCAACTATCTGCTGCTGATAGCACACTACTTCATCAACTATCTGCTGCTCATAGCACACAACTTCATAATTTTTTTCCAGGCCTGAAGTTTTGTGCTAGCAGCAGTAGATAGTTGAAGTAGTGTGCTATCAGCAGTAGATAGTTGATGAAGTAATGTGTTATCAGCAAGAGATAGTTGATGAAGTAGTGTGCTATCAGCAGTAGATAGTTGATGAAGTAGTGTGCTATCAGCAGCAGATAGTTGATGAAGTAGTGTGCTATCAGCAGTAGATAGTTGATGAAGTAATGTGTTATCAGCAGTAGATAGTTGATGAAGTAGTGTGCTATCAGCAGTAGATAGTTGATGAAGTAGTGTGCTATCAGCAGCAGATAGTTGATGAAGTAGTGTGCTATCAGCAGCAGATAGTTGATGAAGTAGTGTGCTATCAGCAGTAGATAGTTGATGAAGTAATGTGTTATCAGCAGTAGATAGTTGTAAAGTAATGTGTATCAGCAGTAGATAGTTGATGAAGTAATGTGTTATCAGCAGTAGATAGTTGATGAAGTAGTGTGCTATCAGCAGCAGATAGTTGATGAAGTAGTGTGCTATCAGCAGCAGATAGTTGATGAAGTAGTGTGCTATCAGCAGTAGATAGTTGATGAAGTAGTGTGCTATCAGCAGCAGATAGTTGATGAAGTAGTGTGCTATCAGCAGCAGATAGTTGATGAAGTAGTGTGCTATCAGCAGTAGATAGTTGATGAAGTAGTGTGCTATCAGCAGCAGATAGTTGATGAAGTAGTGTGCTATCAGCAGTATATAGTTGATGAAGTAGTGTGCTATCAGCAGTAGATAGTTGATGAAGTAGTGTGCTATCAGCAGTAGATAGTTGATGAAGTAGTGTGCTATCAGCAGTAGATAGTTGATGAAGTAGTGTGCTATCAGCAGTAGATAGTTGATGAAGTAGTGTGCTATCAGCAGCAGATAGTTGATGAAGTAGTGTGCTATCAGCAGTAGATAGTTGATGAAGTAGTGTGCTATCAGCAGTAGATAGTTGATGAAGTTGTGTGCTATCAGCAGTAGATAGTTGATGAAGTAATGTGTTATCAGCAAGAGATAGTTGATGCAATTGTGTGCTATTAACGGGAGATGATGGGAGTTGATGAAGTTGTGTGCACCAGAAACAAATTTGTTCGATATTTGTATCGACCATCGATGCTGCCTCAATGCTTGTTATTAATGAATTAACAACAAATTAGGCAGAATTAATGCTTAATTTATATTGATTATTGTTAATACAGGCAAAAATTCATATGTTACCACAATTGACAATAGTCATTTAATTGATTTTATTAATAATAATGATCAGCCAAGCATCGATGGTTGATCAAAACATGGACTTTTTATGGATAAATGAAAAGTTTACCAATTTCTCATGACTTACTTGTTTAGCTGTGGTGGCCTGTGGCCGTCATCCACCCACCTTCGGTGCCAACTGATGTTACTATGAAGTTGGAGGGGTCATGTGACCTAGCCCATTAGGGCTAGTAATAGTATCATGTGACGCGATGAGCCGGTTGTATCAGGGGGGGCCGGCCAAGATTGGCTCAATTTTGACGTTGTCATTGGTTTTACACGTAAACACAAAAATGTCTCAAATTATTCCAAAACTGTACGTATGTTATTAAGCACTATTTTATCAGTCTAAATCCGTTGAGGTTCGCCAGTGAACCTCATTGTAAGTACTGTTTTTTGAGTTTTTTGTATGAATAACGCATCGATATGTTACGATATATACTGAAAATTTCCCTTACGTTTGTCAATGAGAATACGTAGTGTAGTGGTTAAGTAGCTCGCCTCCCACGCATAAGGTCCCGAGATCGATTCTCCTCCCCGGCGGTGATTAAAAATTTTTCTTCTTCTTTTTTCTTTGAATTTAAAATTATTTATTTTCATGTGAAAATGTATTTGCAAAATGAAATTGCACTGGGAAATATATTTTGTGCTTTTTTTTTCTGTAATGGGGCCACTCGGCCAATAGAGCTAAAAACGGATTTTGGCTCCGGGAAAAAATAAGTGCGTCCATCGTGCAGGCAGTGTTGCCGTCATATTGTCTGTTTTGTTTACGCTTTTGGCTGTTGCCACATTGAATAATGTAGTCCACCATCGTCTGGGTTGTATGATCTTGGGAAGTGGTGGCGCCCTCTGTCTTTGTTAAGGACTTTTTATGTTGATGCATATGGCCACTGCCAGCATGCAGAGCATTAATATAAAATTATATGTGTTTATTTACAGCATCAACTGCTGCAGTATGAGGAGTTGGATGTTGCCAAGCAGATGGTGGAAGAAGATCTGGAAGCTAGCCAAACACAAAATGAAATGTTACATCAATCTAAGTAAGTATATGTGTGTCTTAGCTATAAATGAGGTTTGCCCAAGCAATAGTGTGATTTCTGGCCTGGTCCTCTAGAATGTATGATTTTGATAACAATAGAGGCCGTCAGCGTGACGTCATATGCCGCTATCTTGTGGGTACATGCTGCGATGGTCATTTGATCTGCATGCATGAACAACAAAATCGCCGCATCAACACGTGATAACAGCTGCGTGACAAGCTGCACCCTGCGCGTAGCGTCCAATGCATGAACACGCAGATCATTTGTACCCACAAGATGGCGAAAGGCTGACAGCCTCTATTAACAATTTAGCCAATTAAAATGGCATTTCGTGATCCACAGCCTCATCCCCCCACTTTTCTCAAAAAAAGTTGAGATTTTTATACCACTGGAAACCTCTGGCTACATAATGTTTATGTACCCACAATTTCTTGCAGATTAATTTGTTTAGCAAAATTATTGTCAAATTTGAATTTTGTTCTGGTATACCAGAACGAAATTACAACAGTGGCCTATGGAGCCATGTAATACACATAGTCATGCATAACTCGCAAACGCAAAATCGGAATCAACTGAAATTTTGGGAATAAGCCTTTTTCGTGGATATCTACTGAAAACTGCCATAAAAAGAGGATGCTAGGATCACGAAATCCTCCTTTAATTGATATTTCATTAATAATAAGGATCAACCATTTTATTAGCCTACACTGGCTATCCAGGCTTGTGCTTTTTTATAGTAGGAGCTTGGAACGGTCCATGGATTTCCCATGGATTAGCATGTGTCCCTCACGGACCAACTTGGGTAAACAAACAAACCAAACGTCACATTACATACCATACATGCAATGCATGTTTATTTTGCATTTTCAGTACATTTTGATGTTGAAGTTGTATTTTACGATTTTAATCCATGTTGTAAAAACAATGTTTGTAGGAGCTCACTTGAACAGCGTGTTTCTAGTGCTCAAGGCACCATCAGTCAGCTGCAGTCCAAAGAACAAGAACTACAGCAGAAGGTCGCTGACCTTGGGTCAAAGGTCAAAGTTGAGGAGGACAAGATCAAAGCCATGGAAGAGAAATACAAGGCAGCTGAAGAGGAAATAGAAGACCTCAAAGAACAATTGCACAGGTCAGAAAGTAACTGAGATACATGTCAGAAAATACTTGTAGGCTATTCCAGTTGAAATCCATACACCCCTATAAAAGATGTGACCTTAATCTCCCACACAGTCTCAAATTGTAATTGTAAGATCAAAACAAAGGACATGAAAGAAGAGTTTATGGTGTGTTTCTGCAAAACAGAAATGTTAACATTTTGATGCCCATCATGAATATCTTGGCCTTAACTACAAATTGGGTTATTCCAGTTGAAATCCATACACCCCCTATGGAAGACGTGACCTTAATTTTCCACACGGAGTATGAATTTCAAATGGGGTTGCCTGATGGGTGACTCATTTGAAATCTACAGGGGGTTTATGGATTTCAACTGGAATAGCCCAATTTGTAGTTAAGGCCAAGATATTCATGATGGGCATCAAAATGTTAACATTTCTGTTTTGCAGAAACACACCATAAACTCTTCTTTCATGTCCTTTGTTTTGATCTTACAATTACAATGGTTTTCTTGATTTTGTGACAAGTATCACAGTTGCTTCACTAATGTGTGCTAACCGCTGAGTCGCTCAAGCCTAAAGATGTAAATTTTCGTTAGATTTTGGGCTCTTGATGAAAAATATCGGAGGTACACTATATGAAATCCATGAGCAACAAATTAAAATGGCGGATTTACCATTGCATTACACATGCCAATTTTGAGTCGGTACTCTGTGAGTATCAAGTTAGGAACAACGTATACTATGGAACCTCTTTTAACTTGTTAAGTGTTTTTTAAGTACCGGGTAAAAAAATATCAGAATTGTAAATTTTGAATACCATTTTGGGAATCAGCAGTACAAAAAGCCTATGATCATCAAAGCAAGAGCATTAAAGGTGAATAAGTTTTGTACTTGGTTTTTAAATCCAACAGAAATGAACAGTTATACACAAGCAATATGGAATCATTAACAGCCAAATACCAGTCAGTGGAAGATACATTGCAGCATAATGAAGCTGAACACACAAGAGCCATTGACCAGTTGACCTTTGAACTCCAAGCATCACAGACATCTATGATGGAAGTAGAAGAAGAATGTGAAAAGTTGAGAACTCAGAGCAAGCAACTTATGGAATCACTGAATGCAGAAAAGGTAATATTTGTGGCAGAAAGGTTACACTGGAAGACAAGGGTGAAAATATGAATTTTTCCACCAGGACTCAGTTTGGAGAAAAATAAGTCCTGGTTCACCTGAATTTAGTCAGGACCAAGACTCAGAGTTTTGGTCCAAACAGAACTCAATTTTGTTTCAGTAACAGTCAGAATTATGGTCTACAATTTTTGTAGAATCTGCACATTTTGAGAGCATGCAGAGCGTAAACACGTAAGTGGGGTTCTGATTGGCTGAATCAATCATCTGAAAATCATAACAACAGACCGATCATCTGATTGGCCGATTGTGCGTTAAATCGTTGTTTGCCGCAGATTGGTACCCTTGAAGTGAACACAAAGCTCTGTATGTCGCTCATTAACAGAGCACTCCCGTCAATCTGAGCAAGGGTTCTTCTCTGAAACCCAATCCAAAATGGCACAGTTCAATAGTCTACTTTCAACAATAATAGCTCAAATTCTGACCTCACAATTTCAAATACGGCATCATCTAGAAGAAATTCTAATCCAATTGAATCCCAATGTCTCAATGTATGTTGTTCCTGTGTAAGCATGACTCACGATTATGATAGTGTCAGTTTGGAGCCGTGCAGCTAATGTGGCTCTATGCAAAGCCTATAGTACATGTAGATGATCCATATTGCTTACGAATGATACGATCATAGATCATTTTGGGGAAATGGATTTTACTATGCATAGTAAGTTGTAATGGAATTTTAGACTGGTTAGTGGACCCCAGAGCAGGGATACCTTTAGCAAGCTGTAGTCCATTCACTCTTCTGTTATTATGTTCATACAGGCAAACAGTCTTGAGGCTGAGGAGAAGTTGACACATAGTATGGGAATTGAAAAGGACCTACAAGAACAACTCACTAAGGTAACCTAAAATATATGTAGAGAAAGAATATGATATTACTAATTAGAGACTGACCGATCAGATCGGTAGCTTCCGTATCGGGCCGATTATTAGCTTATCGGTAGTGATCTGCATCGGCCGATTTTTCCTTCATCCGCCGATGTAATGCACCGATCACCCATATCATGAAAGTAATTGTTGAAGCTTAACAAGTATTCATTTATTGGTATATTTCTTTGAATTAGACTAGTTAAATCAAGCGAAATTTAGCAAAAGAACAAGCTTTGTAGGCGATAAACATATATAAAATCATACCGTGATTCAGGCACGCAGCTGAGATAATCAGGTAATTCCCCGCATGCACATTACAATCAATTCTTACTTCCGGGTTACACACGTGCGTACGGGCCGTGTGCAAAACTCAACACTTCCGGGTTACACACGTGCGCACGTCAGATTGGAAAGAGCTACGGGCCGTGTGCAAAACTCACACTGACTTGAACGTAAACACAATATTAAAATGGGGCGATCAAATGATTCGATGGACTGGGACATCAGGGGGAAAAGGTAAATTGAGCTTATAATAATCATGGTCAAATTCAGTATTTTAAATGCATATGGGAGTGTGTTTTTTGTGCTCAGAGCATACATAATTATGGTAATACTTTGCGTACAAGTACCCTTTCAACATACGGGTGAAATTTACTCACGGTGATGGCAGCCATTGTTTACAATTGGGGAACTGGTAATCGGCGATCGAATCGGCAGATCAAAGAGATAATTGATCCGATTGGCCGATTCAGATAAGGACCTGATCGGTCAGTCTCTATTACTAATCCTACAAGCAAAGTCTTGAGACTGAGGAGAAGTTAACTAACATGAAACAACAAAGTATGGACATAGAAAAGAGCTATTCCTTACAAAATCCACACTACCCCTGTGGAAGATTTTTGAAATATCAAGTGCACCTAATCTCCTACACAGGGGGTGTAGATTTCAAATAGAGTGTTATCCATTCAGGTAGCTCCATTTTAATTTCATACTCTGTGTGTGGGAGATTACAGCGATGTCTTCCAGAGGGAGTATGAATTCAATGGGAATAGCCTATTTAGAATTAAAAATCTGGGCAAATAACAGTGGGATATTAATTGTAGATTTCAACTGGAACAGCCATATCCAACCCGCTACTGGCAAATTCTAACATAAAATTTGTGATGTTTTACAGGCTGAAGATAATGCATCCACATTAAAGAGAGAGAAAGAATCCCTAGAGGAGTGTGTCCAATGTCTGACAAAGCAGAAGGAGGAACAACAAGAAGCAGCATCTCTGGCAAATAATGATCTTGAAGAATCACTGGCCCAGTTGCAATTAGACCATAAACAAATACAGGGAGAATACGAAAAGTAAGGATGACTAGATTGCACTTATTGTAGTAATTGTGCGGAGCCCATACATTTCATGCAGGGTATGATTTGAACAGTATCCATAATGCATTGCAAAAGTGTTGTCACCAGGGCCTTTATATGATCCACAGCCTCATCCTCCAATTTTCTTAAAAATCAATTTTATAGCACTGGAAACCTCTGGCTGCATAATGTTTATGTACAAAATATTTCTTGCAGATCAAGTCGTTTAGCAAACATAACATTTGAATGATGTTCTGGTATACTAAAACATAATGCAACACAGTGGCCAATGGAGCAGTGTGAAATTTTGGGAATAAGCTTTTTTTCATGAATATCTACTGAAAACTGTCATAAAAAGAAGATGCTAGGATCATGAAATACTCCTTTAATTGGCAATAGCTTGCAAGTTGTATTAGATTCCAATTTCTATGGAAGCCCTAATTTTCACCCTAACCCTAACTCTGATCCTAACACTAGCCCTAACACTAGCCCTAATGCTAACTGTAACCCTAATGGAGCAGTGTGAAATTTTGGGAATAAGCTTTTTTCATGAATATCTACTGAAAAATGTCATAAGAGGATGCTAGGATCATGAAATACTCCTTTAATTGGCAATAGCTTGCAAGTTGCATAAATAAATTCATCAGGATTGTCCATAATACATTATTTACAAACGTTCTGGAGTACAAATCCAAAAGTATTTCAGTATAAAGATGTTTAACATACCTCAATGACGTTTTGTACTATATTGTAGTACTTTCTCAAATTGACTGATCAACTCTCACACTCCTAATCTGTTTCCTGTTGGAACTCGACGTTAGTGGCGTTTTAGAGTGGAGTAATTGGTCGTAAATGTGGGGTAGGAAGTGGTTGCCCTCGTCTCGGTTCGACGATGGTGAGGAGTTTATCTCCCACTATATTGTGTCCCTGTTCACAAACACCCCCATTAGTGAAGCCTTAGAAATCATTAAACGGCAGCTAACAGAAGATTGCACCCTATGTGATAGAACCAACCTATCTGTTGATGATATCATGGAGCTATTAGAGTTTACGCTCACCACCACATGTCACATATAACCCTAGCCATAATGCTAAACGTAACCCTAATCCTAACCTAAATGTCCTAAACCCTAACTTGAACCCCTTTCAGACTAATGACACTTTGAACAAACATGTTTCTCCCATTTAATTTACTGCAATTTGTATTTTGGCTTGCAGGTTGGAAGAAAACTTAAATCAGTCCTCAAAATCTCTGGAAAGTTTACAAGAATCTCACAAGAAACAGACCAATGAGCTCACCAGTGCTCAGAGTAACCAGGCAATGCTTGAGAAACAAATTGCAGACCTGGAGGAGAAGAACAAAGATATGAAACAGGAGTTCACAAGACGACTCATCGAAACACAGAAGAAACTCACTAATAAGCAGAGAGAATTGGAAAGGTAAAAACCAAGATGTAAAAAATGAATGTAACATTATGTGGACAGTGCCTTAAAAATGAAAGCAGAAAGACCTGTAAAAAAACAAAATCACTGGGCATACAAATATATGTGATGTGATCAAGCAAAATCAGTCGGAACTCGGAAATATTGATTTTTGATATAGCCAAACAAAGGAAATGTTTCCTGTTGTTTTGGAAACTCTTTAATTGCTCATATCTTTGGAACTGGTCATTCAATTTCAATGGGGCTGTCTGCAAAATCCAGCTTTGTAACTGCTTTTTACTGTCCTATAAAAAAATTTAATATTTCCGAGTTCCGACTGATTTTGCTTGATCGCTTCACATATATTTGTAAGGAATACATTTGTAATCCTAATCTTTCACCTGTTTTAACCAGTCAATAGCACCAAGCGGTATTGTACCATTAGGCTATTCCATTTAAAATCCACACTACCCTGTGGAAGATTTTGGAAATATCTTCCACAGAAGGAGATGAATTTCAAATGGAATGAGCACATTAAACAGCTGAATTTCATACACCCTCTAAGAAAGATTTAACATGAATCTTCCACAGAGGGTGGGTGAGTTTCAAATGGAGCTGCCTAATGTGTTCATTCCATTTGAAATTCCTACTCCCCTGTGGAAGATACTTCCAGAATCTTCCACAGGGGGAGTGTAGATTTTAATTGGAATAGCCCATTAACTGAAAGAGTGCTAGGCTTGTTTGTACTCATTTAAATGCATTTTTCATGTTGATTCCAAATATAGTATATGAAATTTTTACAGAAAATTTGAAATGTGTCGTCTGCAGTCAACACCTGCATGGAGAGTGTTAATACAAGCAAATTAAGTATTCCCATGCATTGCATTGAACTTGTTTCTGTGTTGTTGTTCTAGTTTTAAGGTGGATTCAGAGAATGATATGACAGTAATCAGGAGTAGCTTGGAGCAGAAAGTCAACCAATTACAGGATCAAGTCAACTCTATGGAGAAACAGGCTAGGTAAGAATGAATTTGGAATTTCTCTAATTAATGAAATATTAGTTCTCCTTAGTGCTTGTCCCTGGATGGTTTTGACCTTGTGTCTATATAGTTAAACAATATATAAAATGTCAGTGTCACTGGCTTCCTTGAGAGCCCATGGTTAATGTTTAGACACTAGATTCATAACTTTTACTCTCATCATCATCCTTCGGTTGTGCAGCAGCTGATTAGCGGTCTTTGCCAAGTGCAGCTAGTGGTCTTTGGCAAGAGCAGCTATCTATTCTGCTTGAATCATGCCTTCATCATACCTTAGCAACATGTTGGATGATGGTTAAATAGGAGGTGCGGTGGCATCCCAGTCACCTTTTGCCATGAGGTGGTATAGAGAGCATACCTTCTAGCAGGTTCATCATCCGGCAGTCAAAGTATGTGCCATAGGAATCTCAGCTACTGATTCCTTACACAGTTGATATGAGGCTCAGTGTTGGGCATGCCATTATATAATGTTGTTTGAGACATGATCTGATCGTTTAATATTTAGCATAATCTTTCACTGTGGTGCAAAAAACATAACAATTAATATCAATGCAAAATTAGGCACCTTTGACCAAATACGCTCAAATTCATGTAATTTGTTCTAGGATCACCAAAATTTCTGAAAAAGCACACCCCAAAGACGGAGAACCCATAAGGCCAAAAAAAATAAATTGTTTGGTTATCCTCGAGTACCCTGTGGAAGACGGGGTGGATCGATTGGATTAAAAAAATATATATATATTTTTTTGCTTCTCAACATACATATAACTGCTAATGAAACTCAATCGGAATATTGTTCAAAAAGCCAAAGATCTAACTGCAGGGATGCTGTCATGTTTAACTATCATTTGGTATATATTTTACCAAAAGTAGCAGAATTCTGAATTGCATACTTTGATCGCTTTCCTTTTTAATCAGTGAACAAATGAGATGTAATGATGACTTGAATTCATGCTTTCCTTTTAATCAGTGAACAAATGAGATGTAATGATGACTTGAATTCATGCTTTCCTTTTAATCAGTGAACAAATGAGATGTAATGATGACTTGAATTCATGCTTTCCTTTTAATCAGTGAACAAATGAGATGTAATGATGACTTGAATTCATGCTTTCCTTTTAATCAGTGAACAAATGAGATGTAATGATGACTTGAATTCATGCTTTCCTTTTAATCAGTGAACAAATGAGATGTAATGATGACTTGAATTCATGCTTTCCTTTTTAATCAGTGAACAAATGAGATGTAATGATGACTTGAATTCATGCTTTCCTTTTTAATCAGTGAACAAATGAGATGTAATGATGACTTGAATTCATGCTTTCCTTTTTGATCAGTGAACAAATGAGATGTAATGATGACTTGAATTCATGCTTTCCTTTTTAATCAGTGAACAAATGAGATGTAATGATGACTTGAATTCATGCTTTCCTTTTTAATCAGTGAACAAATGAGATGTAATGATGACTTGAATTCATGCTTTCCTTTTTAATCAGTGAACAAATGAGATGTAATGATGACTTGAATTCATGCTTTCCTTTTTAATCAGTGAACAAATGAGATGTAATGATGACTTGAATTCATGCTTTCCTTTTTAATCAGTGAACAAATGAGATGTATTCATAACCTCATTAATAAACGCGATGTGTGCGATCCAATCATATTTTATTATTTGTGAAAACGCGAACGCAAATCGAGGTCATTAATATCTCACAATTGACTGCAAAATGCGTAATTGTTCCAATGTCGCACACAATTGACTTCTCGCGCCAGACAGCGTCCAACGAACTGCGCCGCTGGCTGCCGATTTGGATTGCGCGCTACCATATTTGCACAGATTCTGATACGCACTTTTGTTATTGGTCGTTTTGTTTTAGCCTGATCGATTTTGGGAAAGGGAAGATGTAAAATTGTTTATTTTACAAACTTTTGAGAAAATTTTGTGTTATTTTGTAAAGTTAAAAGATCAAAGTAGCGGTTATGAATGAGGTTAATAACTTTGCATCGGTTATATATATGGGCATTGTGAAAAATCTAAACATTTTGCTTTGGACCTCGGAATATCCCTCGGGGCTGCGCCCTCGGGATATTCCTCGGTTCAAAGGCAAAATGTTTAGATTTTCACAATGCCTCCAAATAACCGATCGCAGTTATCTAACCTCTAAATGATGACTTGAATTCATGCTTTCCTTTTTAATCAGTGAACAAATGAGATGTAATGATGATTTGAATTCATGCTTTCCTTTTTAATCAGTGAACAAATGAGATGTAATGATGACTTGAATTCATGCTTTCCTTTTTAATCAGTGAACAAATGAGATGTAATGATGACTTGAATTCATGCTTTCCTTTTTAATCAGTGAACAAATGAGATGTAATGATGACTTGAATTCATGCTTTCCTTTTTAATCAGTGAACAAATGAGATGTAATGATGACTTGAATTCATGCTTTCCTTTTTAATCAGTAAACACAAATGAGATGTAATGATGACTTGAATTCATGCTTTCCTTTTTAATCAGTGAACAAATGAGATGTAATGATGACTTGAATTCATGCTTTCCTTTTAATCAGTGAACAAATGAGATGTAATGATGACTTGAATTCATGCTTTCCTTTTAATCAGTGAACAAATGAGATGTAATGATGACTTGAATTCATGCTTTCCTTTTAATCAGTGAACAAATGAGATGTAATGATGACTTGAATTCATGCTTTCCTTTTTAATCAGTGAACAAATGAGATGTAATGATGACTTGAATTCATGCTTTCCTTTTTAATCAGTGAACAAATGAGATGTAATGATGACTTGAATTCATGCTTTCCTTTTTAATCAGTGAACAAATGAGATGTAATGATGACTTGAATTCATGCTTTCCTTTTTGATCAGTGAACAAATGAGATGTAATGATGACTTGAATTCATGCTTTCCTTTTTGATCAGTGAACAAATGAGATGTAATGATGACTTGAATTCATGCTTTCCTTTTTAATCAGTGAACAAATGAGATGTAATGATGACTTGAATTCAACATACCAATCTCTGGAGATCACCGTCAACCAACTGAAACAGTCATTGACAGAAAAGGAAACACAATTAAGGTAAAACTAACAAAGATTAATTCACATACTTTCACAGATTCATTCACATTTATCATTCTTACAGAAACAAAATAACAAATGAAAATGCTGTACACACAAAGTAAAATGAACAAGACAACCTTGTATCAAGTCTTGATAATACCAGGCCCGTTATCGACTATCGTATGTGTCGTATTATCGTCGATATGACCCTAAATCCGACATGTCAAAATAAATTGTCCTTTTTCGACACTTTACTACACATATCAAAAAAAAAAAAATGAAATTTCCATGTTATTTTGTCCGAATAAGCTTACCGTACGATCATGTTTTCATCGGAAAGTCAAAAATTACCTCCCAAAGTTGACCCGAACCTGAAAGTAGAACGAACCAGGAGGTATGTTTACACTGGAAGTCGGCAATGGTAACTCATATTGGCGTGATTTTAGGCGTATCTATTGACTTTTTTTCAGCATTTTTAAATCTCATTACGAGTTTCGACACATGTCGATTGTCATATTTTTTTCCCTGACGAAGTGTTGTTAGAAATCATGTGTCGATAACAGGCCTAGATAATACTGAAAAGCATTTCAGAAAGTTACATAATGGCTTTGCTAAATGAACTTATCTGACTTCAACTGGAGTATGTATAGTCAGTTGGTTATAAGAAGACAAGTTATTATAATTTATTAAACCAATAAAAAAGAACGTCAGGGGTTAATTTTCGTTCTAAATTTTTGAGTTTGTTTCATTTCATTTTACATACAGATTATCTGAGGAAACAAGAGAAAAATCTCAAGCTGAAAATAGTCTCCAACAAGAAACCATTGTCCAGCTTCAAGATGACCTTGCTAAGATGGAAGACACCAAGGTGACAGCATTGCTGCAGTCAAAGGAACAACTAGAAGTTGCAATTGGTAATTTGGGTCAATCGATGGACTATTCCATTTGAAATTGATACACCCCCGATGGAAGACATGATCTTAGTCTTCCACACAGGGAGTGTGAATTTCAAATGGGGTTACCTGAATAGGTGACTCCATTTGAAATCTACACCCCTGTGTAGGAGATTAAAGGTGATGCCTTCCATAGGGGGTGTATGGATTCAACCGAATAGCCCAATGGCTGAACAAATGAGAAACTTGAGAATGAACAGGTCCGTCACAATGGAATTCTATAATATCTAAATATTAATAAGCGATAATAAATACTGTATTTCGTCAAATAAACGCCCCCGGGGGCGTTACATTTTCCCAAGGGGGGCGTTTATTCAAGGTCAATTTTAGAATGATAAAAAATGCTAAAATGACGAAATATGAACTAGAAACACCGACTTCTGGTTCACTTCCGGGTTTCCAATCCAGATTTTCGACAATTATTGATGTTACTATCGACCATGTGGGGAACTTGGTAAGCTTACTACACAAGATAGCATGGAAATATCGGCATTTTTGAAACATCTTGGTTGAAAAAAGTGGTGGGGGCGTTTTTTTGAGAGGGGTGACTATTTGATGAAATACGGTAGGTAAAACACATGTATACATAATCAACCAAAGAAAAGGGTAATTTCATTCTATAAACTTAACATATCAATCTTCAAGTTTGGATATGTCTACTTTGATGTGTGTAATTTGTATCTTTAGCTGTTTCATTGTATAACTTGGAGGTCTCACAGGCCGTATTGGGGTTGGCAATTTTAATGTGAATGATGTCGGCATTGTACACTAATCCAATCTAAGTTAGTATACTCTCTAGATAGTGAAATCTATTGTGACTTGGTTAATTATGGATTTCCATATGACACTCCCTTTGCAGTTAGTAGACTCTCCAAAATCAAAATCAAATGAAATAAAAGTAGCAAAAATCTCATGATTGTTGTGTTATGAAGCAATTCAATGTCACTAAATAGAACCAGGAAATTCTCACATGTCATGTTAAATTTGACTTAGTATAGATGAAATGAGATGGATAGATTATCAATTTTCCAGACATGGTTCAAGCGGGCAAATTGTCTATTCATTGGTGTGCTAGTTTTGCTATATGAAGTTTAATGCAAGAACACCTTGTGCAGCGGCATAGTTTCCAGCAGGCAACTGTGGTCAGAGATGTGGGGCCAAAAAAAAAAAAATCCGAAATGTAAAAAAAAACACCATTTTTAAATTTTTTACATTTTCGGATATGGATGATGATAATTTTTCACGGCTCGCATGATTTTCAGGAAGTGGATCACTACCTCACATACATCTCTGTGTGGTTTGTGCTATGACAAGCCACTGTAAGCCCATAATCCATAATTAGCTTTCTTTCTAGCTTTCTTTCTAGCTTTCTCTTCTTTTTACAATATATAAACTTTGATTTGATTAACAGAGGAAAAGAAATGTTTGGATGAAGCCTACCAAAGTCTGCACGCCTCAAATTGCCAACTGGAAGAAACCGTGCTGGAACAAGAAGAAGAAATAAGCAACTTGATGAAAGAACAGAATGAACTGCAAGAAACAAAGACTGACCTACTAGCGACCAGCGAGAATTTACAAGAAACCGTCCATGAACAACAGAGTACTATCGTCCAAATGATGGAGAATCAGACAAAGTTGGAATGTTTGAAAGAGGATCTGAAAGAATCTAATGTAACCTTGCAGACAAGTCTGAAGGAATACGAGGCGCTTGTTGCAAAACTGAGGGAAGGGAAAAACTCTGCGGTGGAAACTAGTCATACGCTGCAAAACGCAAATTCGCAGTTACAAGACGCATTGATAGTACAACAGCAGAAGGTAAACGGTTTGAAGGAAGAGCAACGGAAGTCTGCCGAAGCTGCTCATGAACTTTCAACCGCAAATTCGCAGTTAAAAGATGCTTTGGAAGAACAACGAATGAAAGTAAATACCTTGATGGAGGAACAACACAAGTCTGCTCAAGCTACTCGTGAATCTTCAACCGCAAATTTGCAGTTACAAGATGCTTTGAAAGAACGACAGATTAAAGTAAACAGTTTGATGGAAGAACAACAGAAGTCGACTGAAGCTGTTCGCGAACTTTCAACCGCAAATTCGCAGTTAGAAGACGCTTTGAAAGAACGACAGATTAAAGTAAGCAGCTTGATGGAAGAGCAGCATAAGTCTGCTGAAGCTGCTTGTGAACTCTCAAATGAGAATTCACAGTTACAAGATGCTTTGAAAGTACAGCAGATGAAAGTAAACAGCTTAATGGAGGAACAGCATAACTCTGCTGAAGCTGTTCGTGAACTTTCAACCTCTAACAATGCCCTAGAAGAAACTGTCTCTGCCTTGAAACAAAAACTTGCTGTACTAGAACAAGAACAGCGCATGTTGTCAGAAAGCAACCATCAACTGGAATCATGCAATGGCAATTTGACAGATGCAGTAGGGCAACTGAAGAGAATGCTTGCGGGGATGGAGCAAGAACAAAAAACATTGACGTCAACGAATGATACGCTGGAAACGGAGAAAGAAGGTCTTCAGGAAATGATCGCAGATCTGCAAGGTCATCTTGAGCAGATGCAGCTGGAATCCAGACAGGTTTTGGAGTCAAGGGAAGAAGCAGAAGCTAGTAATAGGAATCTTCAAGAGCAGCTGAGTAATGTGACAGAGCAATACAGTTTACTATCGAAGGATAAGCAGAGAGTAGAAGAAATGAATGTGGATCTGGAGAGCAAAGTAGCACAACTTCAAGAGGAATGGGGGTAAGTTTAGGAAATGGAATAGCAAGGCTAAGGGAATTAATTGTTTGAGTTAGGAAACAGCATTATGTCAGGTGGTTAAGCTAAAGGAGGCATTTGTTGAATAAAATCAAAATTCAGTTTTACTTTCATGCAGAGTTTTATTTCAATAAATGTTCCATCATAATTGGACTTATGGTTCTAAATTTATGGTCATTGAAGTGTTGCTCGGAACAGTAAATTACAAAAGAAGTTGAATACTATTATTGGTTATATCTCAAAATCAACATTAGTGACAAGCGGCTCATTTAGCTTGATCACATCACAATATCTATGTGAAATCAGATTGCTTTGTAGATCTTTAAGCTAACTGTCTGACAAATTTGGTTGTACAGTAAAGTGGAAAACTGAAGTGGGCTAAAATGTAATGAACAAGAAGGAAATTCTAAAAATGCATAGCTTGTTTTACTTTCGAATAAACGTCCCTGCACATAAATGTAGATATAATAGAGCTCTTAAATCAAAAGGCTCCAACAGAATCCTTTCTGATTCTGCCTCTCCCCCTCCCCTTGGAGACAATTGATTTGTGAGGGATGCCAGCATAGCTGGAAGGACCACTCTTTCTGTATGTCAAAGGGGAATGTTAATTGGTTAGTGCCTGCCTCCAGAGGGCTACTTTGGGATTTCGTCGGTCACCAGGGGGGGCCGGCCAAGATTGGCTCAAGTTTTGACGTTGTCATTGGTTTTACACGTAAACACAAAAACGTCTCAAATTATTCCAAAACTGTACGTATGTTATTAAGCACTATTTTGTCAGTCTAAATCCGTTGAGGTTCGCCAGTGAACCTCATTGTAAGTACTGTTTTTTTGTTTTGTTTTTTGTATGAATAACGCACGATATGTTACAATATATACTGAAAATTTCCCCCACGTGTTAATGAGTTTACGTGGTGTAGTGGTTACGGATCTCGCCGCCCAAGCACAGGGTCCCGAGATCGATTCCCATCCCCGGCGATGGTTAAAAATTTTTCTTCTTCTTTTTTCTTTGAATTTAAAATTATTTATTTTCATGTGAAATATATTTTGTGCATTTTTTTTCTGTAATGGGGCCACCCGCCAATAGAGCTAAAACGGATCTTGGCTCGGGGAAAAATAATTAAGTCCATCGTGCAGGCAGTGTTGCCGTCATATTGTCTGTTTTGTTTACGCTTTTGGCTGTTGCCACATTGAATAATGTAGTCCACCATCGTCTGTCGGTCACATCACATATACTGTTCTATACAAAAAAGGACAAAAGTGTTTCGCATACAGAGTTATACAATACTGGTTTTAGATTTAGCTTCAAACTTATTTATTGCTAAATTAATTTTTGTCAAAGGGTATTTTTTTTATGAAGAAGACACTTGAAAGTTTTAATTTTTGGTGAATTCAACATGCCAATCTTTGGAATAACATTGTGTAACATGGTATTAAAGTTATATCTCGACGTATGTGAAACGATTTTGTTTAAAATGGTATTAAACATTGTTTATAGGTCTGTATGTGACGTGACCAACGATTTGTGATAGGGCATCACACAGCTTGACAATGAATTAACAAAATCGATATATTTACTTTGTTTTATAGGAGCCATGAATGTCAAGCTACTGATGCAAGTGAACTAGAGAGGCTACAAGAAGATGCATGCAGGTGGCAGACACGCTTTGAAGAACTTCAAGCAAAAGTGGAACCATTCCAAGTATGTTCATAATTGCACTTATTTTTGTGGGAAAAAAAATGGGCTATTCCAGTTGAAATCCAAACACCATCTTCCAAATAATTTCAAATGGGGTTACCTGAATGGGTAACTCCATTAGAAATCTACAATCCCTGTGCTGGAGATTAAGGTTATGATTTTAGGATTAGTGGTGTATGGATTTCAAGTGGAATAACCCATAGTTACTAGATGTGAAATCAGTTTCACATGCAACATTATAGGAATAAACATGAAAAGTGAGGCCATCTTGTGAATCAAAACCCTGGATTTTTAATGAGACATGTGGCCATGATATGATTAGGCCAAATGAAATTTTGATACAGTAGTCATTCAATCCAATGAAAAATGGTAGTCAAATTTCACAACAAATCAACATCAGAAATATTTTAAGTTTCTTTGACTTTCTTTGAAAATGTTCACTGCAATTTGTTATAGCTTGTCTCTATTACATTTATTTGGCTCTCCCCATGCAGGAGGAGTTGACTGCAGACGACAAGTTTTTAACAAAATCAAAAATTTCAGAATTGTAAATTTACATGGCCATTATTTGGAAATAACATGTAAAATGCATTAAAATAAGTACAAACAAGCCTAGTATTGGTTCAGTGATTCTTAAGATAGCTCTTGATATTTTGAAAAAATATCACAAAACTTGGGACTTTTATTAATATTGAAGCCTAGGCCTATAGCCAGCATACAGCATTTTAAAATTAACCTTCCATTTTTGTCTCCATCAGGCACAACTTGACCAGTTTGCAGCTGAACGTGATGCACTGCTAAGTGGTAAATCAGCAGCAGAAAGTGAAGTGACGCAGCTAAGTCTCAACTATGCCAAGTTACTGGGTCACCAGAATCAAAAACAGAAGATTCATCATGTGCTGAAGATTAAGGAGGAAAATATGAAATTAAAGAAGGTAATGGGCTAGTCCAGTTGAAAGCTACACACCCCCTATGGAAGAATTGACCTTAATATTCCACACAGGGAGTGTGAATTTTAAATGGGGGTATCTGAATGGGTGACTCCATTTAAAAACTACACCTACCCCATGTGTGGGAGATTATGATCATGTCTTCCATATTGCATTTTTTCTATCTGAAAGAAGTTCACATTTTTTCTCATTATCCTAGTAAAATTAAATGCATGAGATATGTTTTGTTTAGATGGTGGGAACAAAAATGTGGTGAATTCTGGTAACCACAAACAGAAGTATGTGCTATCCTGTGGGGCATTTTGGTTTGTTTGTTTTTTTGCTTCTTATATCGAAACTGCTTGAGCCAGGGTTGTAGCTACGGTGGGCGTCGCTGCTTGAGCCAGGGTTGTAGCTACGGTGGGCGTCGCTGGGCGGTCCCGCCCACCACTGACGCTGGCTGCCCGGCACAAATTTTTTTAATGATTTTTTCATCATAAAAAGAGCAAAAAACTTTTTAGAGGGTGATACCCCCGAAGGAATCACTTGTGTTCATGTAAAAGATTGTGTCCAGAGCCATTCATGGACTTTAGCAATTTAGAGCCCACCACTAAAATCAGGCTAGCTACAACTCAGGCTTGAGTAATACAACTAAAAATTTGGAAACATTGTTTAATGGTAGGCCCTCAATGACAGATAAAAATCAGAACATGAAAAAATGGGACCACATCCCTTTAAAGACCCATTCAGTGATCCCAGCAAAAGTGTACAAAAATTAAAAATGGTTTATAAATTGCTTAAAAGTGAAGGATAAGTCATTCAAATTGTCATTTGGTACTTTTGAAATGAAAAATTTGGCAAAAAACAAAGAAAACCGCAGTATTGACGTAGTTGAAGCCCCATTCTAATACATGTAGCTAATTTAGATACTGTCAGTATCTAAATTACAGATTCATGTAAGTTCCTTATTTTTGTCTTAAATACATGGCTTTCAGCTGAACCACTACCAGGCCATGTTTACATATTTATGACAATGACAAAGGTACCAAAATATGAATTTTGATGATTTTTACGATCGACCGGATGAGCAAATCGCTGAATGGGCATTTAAGTGGTTTACCATAAATATTTACATTATGAATAGTTTTATTTTATGGTTTCTGTACTTTCCATTATGTGAAGACTTATATAACACATCTTGAAGTGCAATGGGCTATTCTAGATGAAATCTGTTCACCCACTGTGGAAGACATGACCTAAATTTTCCAGATAGGGAGTGTAAATTGCAAATTGAGTTTCCTGGATGGATTACTACATTTGAGTTCAATTCAGATTATATTTGATATGCATTGTACTACTGCAGCCCTAAGGTGCAAGAGCACAAACGGCCCTCACTGTAATGGGGTGCGCCACTCTGGCCTCACTCAATGCCTGGATATTTATAAAACATATAGGGGATATTTACAAAATAAATTATACAGTAATGAAGTGGAATAGCAGCATAAGTATCTACTGCTGACACAAGGACTAGTAAATGAAATAAGTTGAGGCAGGTGAAAAAATGTGTCCTTTAATTTTGAGGATTTTGCTTTAAATTTGCATTCCATTAATACCGTTATTGTGTTTTCTTTCACAGGATATGGACAAATTGCGAGGTGAAAACCTGAAGATGACTCGTAAACTATGCACTTTAGAAAGCAAGTCGGACGGCGCCAAACGACGCTTCAATCCAGACGATGCTTTTAAACACAAGAAAGAGAACAATAGACCACTGGCTGATCACAACTAGGATTTATGAGTTATAACTCGGTTAAGGAGAACATCAAACTAATACCTGATCTCAATTAAACCCTGTGAAGCTTTGAGTTTGGTAGTAGTGACGTCACTTCGTGTTGTAGGTTTGCGTTGCCTTGAAACATCACACCATTCTTGGAATCGCAGCATTTTTTTTTTTTTAAACCTTAAAGCTTTTAAAGATTCCCTCAAATATTAAATAATGCTTCTTCAATTAGGGGACATATGTCAATTTTGACTTCTGGATAACTGTTAGACATCAATTAAAGACTAGTCTTTCAATAAAATATTAATTTTAAGTGAAAAACATTGATTTTTTGAACAAATCTGTAAAAATCATCATTCCAAAAAAAAAAAAAATGCTGACCCTGATTTTTCAGGATTTAGGGTCGGTCGGTTGACAAGACGCATTTTGACATCACTACTAAACTCAAAGCAACACATTAGGTATAGTATTGAGTTAACCTGGTTATGGTTAGTATCATAATTTTGGGTATTCCATTTGAAATTTGCACACCCCTGTAAGAGATGACATACCATTTTTCACCCTGATTTGGCAGTGACGTGGCAATTTCATTGGGCTCAGCTTCAAATTCTTGATTGAGTTTTCAGATACTGCAGGGATTTGGCGCGTGAGTGCGATGGCACACCATTGCAAACCGTAATCACCTGTCCGAGTACAATTTAATAGCATGCCTAACAGCCTGCCTAATATTTCCAGAAGTGTGATTATTTTCAAACCTCAACCCCTGATACTGTTACACTGTATAGATAATTTTTGATATATAACAGTCCTCGAAGTAAATTATATAAATCTAATGACATATTCTTAAAGTGTATGTAGCAGGGAGGAAAAGCCGACGGTCAATTGAAAATTTTGACCTTTCATATTGAAGATATGGATTTTTTTCCCAAAAAGACCTAATTTTTTTTGGTGTTTTGGGAAAAAAATCCATATCTTCAATCTGAAAAGTCAAAATTTTCAATTGATCGTCGGCTTTTATCCCACCTACATACACTTTAAGTATAAATCATAAGATTTATAAAGTTTACTTTAAGTACTGTTAAATATCAAAAATATCAATTTTAATGATTTGCCATAAAATGTGTATTAAATTGCGAATTTCAAAAATCAAAATTATTTGATATCAGAATGACATTCTTCATTATTCAGAATGTAATTCGATATGTCTGATGTGCTCTAATGTCCCACAATAAATACTGTCCAAACGTTCATACCCCAGCCCTTAAAGCCATATTATAACATTTGCTGAGGAGAACACCCTCAATAGTTTTTCAAAATTCTGTTTTTTACATGATTATATTGTAATTTATTAAACTATCATACCCTGAAAAAATCAAGACTATAGGTGCAGTAATTTTGTCAAAATCCGAGATTTTGAATAAAACGCCGGAACCGGTGTTTTATTATTAGATGGAAATATTAGTCGAACGCAGCATACACGATATTGACAACACAGTACGTGCATTGCGTCTTGGGACGGATATACACATCAAAGGATAGTACCGTAACACAACCGACAGAGTGAGTGATACACATTGGCGACATCGGTGGCGCTGGTAGTAAATTCAATTTTCTTTGCTTTACCTCGGTTGTTTGGCTCAAAATTAAAGGGACATATCTGATAATAAAAGCTAACATTTTATGGCAAAGAAATACTTATCTATTTTGAATGAAAATGTTATAATATGGCTTTAAGTAAAAAACATGGAAACGGGAAATCAAGCAGCAAATAAAAAAAAAAAGATGCTAAAAGGAAATGTAAGAAAGAACAGATTGAGAAAATAATGGGAATGGGTTAAATAAATAAATAACATGGAAACGGAAAAATCACAAGCTAAGCAGAATAAACTAAAAAAGAAAATGTAAGAAGAGACAGATTTAGATAAATAAAATGTACCTTTTCAATGATTCTACCTGTTCAGTAATTCTCCTGTTATAGTGAACGCTCCCATTTACTCATCTAGCGGGGACCAGCCTTGAAGCGCTTGGTATCCCGCTAGTAGATAATAATACATTGGGGGAAGGGGTATTTTACTGACAAGACTCATTTTGCAATTTTGCTTGAAGTAACATATTTTTGATACAATCCGTGTATATTTGTTAAATACAAGTAGAAGGTATTGTTTTAGATAACTTTGATCAGTATTATCAGTGTCTTTGTTTGAAATACAGAGATATGGCCGGTCATATCCATTAAAACTAATTGTTAACCCTATTATGATATTTAAATCAGTAAACGTACATTTACAGCCCATTGTGAGTTCAGAGATGTCGTTGTTTTGAAAATCTGATAAGTTTATTGACTTAATGACTTTCTCACATTGTGAGTTCAGAGATGTCCTTGTTTTGAAAATCTGATAAGTTGATTGACTTAATGACTTTCTCACATTGTGAGTTCAGAGATGTCCTTGTTTTGAAATCTGATAAGTTTATTGACTTAATGACTTTCTCACATTGTGAGTTCAGAGATGTCCTTGTTTTGAAAATCTGATAAGTTTATTGACTTAATGACTTTCTCACATTGTGAGTTCAGAGATGTCCTTGTTTTGAAAATCTGATAAGTTTATTGACTTAATGACTTTCTCACATTGTGAGTTCAGAGATGTCCTTGTTTTGAAAATCTGATAAGTTTATTGACTTAATGACTTTCTCACATTGTGGGTTCAGAGATGTCCTTGTTTTGAAAATCTGATAAGTTTATTGACTCAATGACTTTCTCACATTGTGAGTTCAGAGATGTCCTTGTTTTGAAAATCTGATAAGTTTATTGACTTAATGACTTTCTCACATTGTGAGTTCAGAGATGTCCTTGTTTTGAAAATCTGATAAGTTGATTGACTTAATGACTTTCTCACATTGTGAGTTCAGAGATGTCCTTGTTTTGAAATCTGATAAGTTTATTGACTTAATGACTTTTTCACATTGTGAGTTCAGAGATGTCCTTGTTTTGAAAATCTGATAAGTTTATTGACTTAATGACTTTCTCACATTGTGAGTTCAGAGATGTCCTTGTTTTGAAAATCTGATAGGTTTATTGACTTAATGACTTTCTCAATTTGCCGTAAAGGTGATGATGTAAGAGGATTAACTATCACAGCAATAAGTTAAAACAATTGTTGAATATATCGCACTGCAATAGTACGTTCATGCAGTACCGCTGCATTGAACCATATATGTGACATGATCAAGGGGAACGAGTCACTCACATGTCGGCAATTTTCAATTAGAAGTTTTTTACATCATTTTCTGGCAGATTATGAATGCTACATTTTGATACAAACCCCATCAAAATCGGACATCTGGTTATCAAGTTATGAGCAATTTATCAATGGCTCAAAACAATATAAAACAAAAGAACACTTTTTTGCCAATATCTCAAAAACAATATATGGGGCAGCCGACTCATTCCTCTCGATCATGTCACATATGTTAAAGAACAGGGATAAAGACCTGGATCGTAATTCTATATAGAATATTCATGTCATGTCATGCTGATCACTCGTATCTTTGAAAAGAGTGGTATTGTATTCAATCTATGATGAGTGCAACCTACTTGTAGTGCAGGGTGATATATTCCAAAATTGTTGCAATGGTTTTAGTAATGAATCCTGCTACATCGACTGATGTTGTATTAAAATACATCAGCACCCGTGCCAATACATTTTATAATTATTATGACTGTTTATATTGTAAATTTTGTAAATTATATATTTTGTTACCAGGCAGATAATGAGTGTAAATTTGAGATAGAATGAAACCCAAGTCAACAAATTCACAAAAGTGCCATTTTTGTTACGCCTACTTGAATACAGGGGTGTGATTTTTCAGGATTTTCTGCATTTCATGGAAAACATGGCCTTAGTCTCCCACACAGGGGGTGTATGGGGGTGCCCATATCAGGTAACCCCATTTGAAATTCACACAAATATAAAAGCTCAATGTAACACTCAACTGTTAATAATAATATTGAAAATAAATTGTATAGCACATTATGTTTTTAATTCACACTTCATCTGTCTAGATAGTATATAATATTATTTTATTTGTGTAGTATATTTACTAGAATTCATATATTATAGTATAATAGGCTTTTCCAGTTGAAATCCATATGTACCCCCTTAATCTTCCACACAGGGAGTGTGAATGTCAAATGGGGTTACCTGAATGGGTGACTCCATTTGAAATTTACACCCCCTGTGTGGGAGATTAAGGTCATGGGTTCCATTTCCATAGGTGTATAGATTTCAACTGGATAATCCAATTTAGAGTAGATGTCAATGTATGTAAGGGAAGAAATGTGAAAAACCACAAAGGAGTACTACTACCTCTGCTGATTGGCTACAAAAAGACTATTATGATTTATTGAGCAAATCAGCAGCATGGTAAGAATGGTGTCAGGGCTAAAGAGGCTTAACC
Source organism: Amphiura filiformis (assembly GCF_039555335.1). Lineage (NCBI taxonomy): Eukaryota > Metazoa > Echinodermata > Ophiuroidea > Amphilepidida > Amphiuridae > Amphiura > Amphiura filiformis. Next base: position 14,366,038 of record NC_092636.1, read on the forward strand.
TCATGAGTACTACCTGCTGATTGGTTACAAGAAGAATATTATGATTTATTGAGCCAATCAGCAATATGGTAAGAATGGTGTCAGGGCTGAAGAGGCTTAACATCATGAGTACTACCTGCTGATTGGCTACAAAAAGCATATTATGATTTATTGAGCCAATCAGCAGCATGGTAAGAATGGTGTCATGGCTGAAGAGGCTTAACCTCATGAGTACTACCTGCTGATTGGTTACAAGAAGAATATTATTATTTATTGAGCCAATCAGCAATATGGTAAGAATGGTGTCAGGGCTGAAGAGGCTTAACATCATGAGTACTACCTGCTGATTGGCTACAAAAAGAATATTATGATTTATTGAGCCAATCAGCAATATGGTAAGAATGGTGTCAGGGCTGAAGAGGCTTAACCTCATGAGTACTACCTGCTGATTGGTTACAAGAAGACTATTATGATTTATTGAGCCAATCAGCAATATGGTAAGAATGGTGTCATGGCTGAAGAGGCTTAACCTCATGAGTACTACCTGCTGATTGGTTACAAGAAGACTATTATGATTTATTGAGCCAATCAGCAACATGGTAAGAATGGTGGTAAGTTAACCCTATGAGTACTACCTGTGGATTGGTTACAAGAAGACTATTATGATTTATAGAGCCAATCATAGTAAGAATGGTGGTAGGGCTGAAGAGGATTAATCCCATGAATACTATCTGCTGATTGGTTACAAAAAGACTATAATGATTTATTGAGCCAATCAGCAGCATGGTAAGAATGGTGGCAGGGCTGATGAGGTTGAATATTTATAAGCTGTATTTTAATTGATCAATCAGATGGATATATCACATAATTAACCAATCAGAAATGTTGTAAGAAAGGCAGTCAGGTAACCCCATTTGAAATTCACACTCCCTGTGTGGAAGATTAAGGTTATGTCTTCCATAGGGGGTGTATGGATTTTAACAGAAATTTTTCCCACCATTGTGCTTGTACTATAATTGTTACACAGAAATAAAATGATTTTATAATTGGGGTTCTTAAATTGTTTTTATGTGTGATTTGTTGTCTCACCTGAACTATGCTCAGAGAGAGACTTATTGATCACTTTGGTGTTATTCTGTGTGTGTACGGAAAAGCTTATGATTATTTATTAACCGTTAGTGTTATGGTGACGAAACTTGGTAGGTTATTGGTTTCCTTGGCGGTTGGTCTTCCTGTGCATTTCAATTGGAATTGCGGCACGCATGTCCAGGTTTTCTAGCAAATTTGTCGGGTTTTTTTTCAACTTAATAGTATTATAAGAGTTTCCGTAGATAACTTTTTTTCCCGACTGCTAAAAACTTCCAAAATTTAGTTCTTGAAAACATACTAAAAACAGAATCTCCCAATGTGTAATGAATTAATTACCTTATACAATTTTTAGGACTTTCGATGATATTTGTCTGAAAAGTTCCTATCTCTTATCATTGTAGCACATCTACTGATCACTTGGTGGTCTTGGTATGGCGTCAACTATCTACTGCTGATAGCACACAACTACATCAACTATCTACTGCTGATAGCACACTACTTCAAAACTATCTACTGCTGATAGCACACAACTTAATCAATTATCTACTGCAGATAGCACATAACTTCATCAGCTATCTACTGCTGATAACACACTAGTTCATCAATGGTATGGCGGCGCCCATGGGTTACATGAGCATTAAATTAAGTGCCTTTATTTAAATATGATGACTGCTGAAAGGGTACAAAATATTGAATATACGCCTTCAACAAAATGCTTAAAGAAAATCCAGCTGATGAATACAATACAATAAAAGGCTCAATGAACCTGGTCCTCAGATGCCTAGCACAATACTTGATCAACTATCTACTGCTGATAGCACACTACTTGATCAACTACTACTGCTGATAGCACACTACTTCAACTATCTACTGCTGATAGCACACTACTTTATCAACTATCTACTGCTGATAGCACACTACTTGATCAACTATCTACTGCTGATAGCACACTACTTTATCAACTATCTACTGCTGATAGCACACTACTTGATCAACTATCTACTGCTGATAGCACACTACTTTATCAACTATCTACTGCTGATAGCACACTACTTGATCAACTATCTACTGCTGATAGCACACTACTTTATCAACTATCTACTGCTGATAGCACACTACTTGATCAACTATCTACTGCTGATAGCACACTACTTGATCAACTATCTACTGCTGATAGCACATTACTTTATCAACTATCTACTGCTGATAGCACACTACTTGATCAACTATCTACTGCTGATAGCACATTACTTTATCAACTATCTACTGCTGATGATAGCACACTACTTCATCAGCTATCTACTGATGATGATAGCTACTGCTGATAGCACACTGCTTCATCAACTATCTACTGCTGATAGCACACTACTTCATCTACTGCTGATATATCTACTGCTGATAGCACACAACCTCTTAACTATCTACTGCTGATATTACAATATTCCAACTATCTACTGCTGATAGCATACTACTTAATCAACTATATACTGCTGATAGCATACAACTACATCAACTATCTACTGCTGATAGCATACTACTTCATCAACTATCAACTGCTGAGCCTGATAGCACACTACTGCATCAAATATCTACTGCTGATAGCACACTACTTCAACTATCAACTGCAGATAGCACACTACATCATTACTATTTACTGCTGGTAGCACACTACTTTATCAACTATCTACTGCTAATAGCACACGACTTCATCAGCTATCTCCTGCTGATATCACACTACTTTATCAACTATCAACTGCTGATAGCACACTGCATCAACTATTTACTGCTGATAGCACACTACTTCATGATCTATCTACTGCTGATGGCACGCTATGCTACTTCATCAACTATCTACTGCTGATAGTACACAATTCATTAACTATCTACTGCTGATAGCATACTACTTCATCAACTCTACTGCTGATAGCACACTACTTCATCAACTATCTACTGCTGATAGCACACTACTTCAACTATCTACTGCTGATAGCACACTACTTCAACTATCTATTGCTGATAGCACACTACTTCAACTATCTACTGCTGATAGCACACTACTTCAACTATCTACTGCTGATAGCACACTACTTCAACTATCTACTGCTGATAGCACACTACTTCAACTATCTACTGCTGATAGCACACTACTTCAACTATCTACTGCTGATAGCACACTACTTCAACTATCTACTGCTGATAGCACACTACTTCAACTATCTACTGCTGATAGCACACTACTTCAACTATCTACTGCTGATAGCACACTACTTCAACTATCTACTGCTGATAGCACACTACTTCAACTATCTACTGCTGATAGCACACTACTTCAACTATCTACTGCTGATAGCACACTACTTCAACTATCTACTGCTGATAGCACACTACTTCAACTATCTACTGCTGATAGCACACTACTTCAACTATCTACTGCTGATAGCACACTACTTCAACTATCTACTGCTGATAGCACACTACTTCAACTACTACTGCTGATAGCACACTACTTCAACTATCTACTGCTGATAGCACACTACTTTATCAACTATCTACTGCTGATAGCACACTACTTGATCAACTATCTACTGCTGATAGCACACTACTTTATCAACTATCTACTGCTGATAGCACACTACTTGATCAACTATCTACTGCTGATAGCACACTACTTTATCAACTATCTACTGCTGATAGCACACTACTTGATCAACTATCTACTGCTGATAGCACACTACTTTATCAACTATCTACTGCTGATAGCACACTACTTGATCAACTATCTACTGCTGATAGCACACTACTTGATCAACTATCTACTGCTGATAGCACATTACTTTATCAACTATCTACTGCTGATAGCACACTACTTGATCAACTATCTACTGCTGATAGCACATTACTTTATCAACTATCTACTGCTGATGATAGCACACTACTTCATCAGCTATCTACTGTTGATATAGCTACTGCTGATAGCACACTGCTTCATCAACTATCTACTGCTGATAGCACACTACTTCATCTACTGCTGATATATCTACTGCTGATAGCACACAACCTCTTAACTATCTACTGCTGATATTACAATATTCCAACTATCTACTGCTGATAGCATACTACTTAATCAACTATATACTGCTGATAGCATACAACTACATCAACTATCTACTGCTGATAGCATACTACTTCATCAACTATCAACTGCTGAGCCTGATAGCACACTACTGCATCAAATATCTACTGCTGATAGCACACTACTTCAACTATCAACTGCAGATAGCACACTACATCATTACTATTTACTGCTGGTAGCACACTACTTTATCAACTATCTACTGCTAATAGCACACGACTTCATCAGCTATCTCCTGCTGATATCACACTACTTTATCAACTATCAACTGCTGATAGCACACTGCATCAACTATTTACTGCTGATAGCACACTACTTCATGATCTATCTACTGCTGATTCAAGTTCAAGTTCAAGTTTATTTCACCATCATATCATAATAATATTATATACAGTAACAAAAGGTTGAGAAAACGATGGTAGGACAATCACAAGAGCAAAGCTCGAAAGACGTGATTGCCCTCAGTGACAAAAACAAAAAGACGCCTACAGACAACAGACAAGGACGGGGGTGAAAAACGACAGACTGACAGGACTAGTGCAGACAGACAAAGACGTTGGCAATGACAATCATGACATATAAAAAGTCAATGAGAAATGTAAAAGTAAGTGTCTTAACTTACAGTACAATGATACAATTTTATGATAAATGACATTATTGAATACAATAAATTTATGAGTATAAAGAAATCAAGTAATCTTTGTAACTGCGTTTAAAAGAATTAGGAGACAAGGCAATTTTGATATCATCGGGGATGGCATTCCAGAGCAATGGACCTTGCCTTCTAATGGTATTTCTAGCCAAATCATATTTGAATATTGAAGGACGAAACAAACTCGATGAACGAGTGGAATAATTGTGGATGGCCATATTTTTAACAAAATAATTGGCAAAATTACAAGGCATGTTGTTAATACTGAAATTATACATAAATAAAGCTTTGATAAGTTTATGAATATCAAAAATATTCAAGGTATTTAGCTGAGAAAATAAAGGTGATGTGTGGGCCAGCCACGTAGAGTTGGTACATAATCTGATAATTCTCTTTTGTTTAACAAAAATAGAGTTCAAATTACAGTTGTTAGGATCTGCCCAAATTATATTGCAGTAGTTTAAATGAGGTAGAACTAATGTATTGTACAAGGTAAATAACGTATTACACGAAAGAATATGCTTAAGACGATACAGAATTCCACTATACCTTGAAACAATATTGGTAACATAAGAATTATGATCATACCAAGTCAGAGATTCGTCAAGAATAACACCCAAAAATTTAGTACGAGTTACTTTCATAAGTTCATTGGCATCAATAAATATATGTGTATTGTGATATGTGCGATTGCTATGACGGTTTTTAAACATAATATAATTCGTTTTTGGACAACTTGTTAGCTTTGAACCAGACAGAAATATTAATTAATTCATTATTAACAGAACAGATAAGTTCATCAAGGTTCGGATTGGACATAATAGCATTTGTATCATCTGCATAGATAAAAAAGACAAATCTTTCGAAGAATATACAATATCATTGAGGAAAATAATAAAAAGAAGGGGACCCAATACAGAACCTTGGGGAACACCGCAATGAACAGTACTTAAATGAGATTTACAATTATTGAACACAACATATTGTTTTCTGTTTGTAAGGTAACTCATGAACCACTCCAAGGCCTTTCCACGTACTCCATAATGGCGAAGTTTCTCAATGAGAATATCATGATTGATCGTATCGAAAGCCTTGGAGAGGTCCAGGAATATACCCAATGTATGGTGACCTTTATCAAGATGAGAAACGATCATATTGTATGCCTCTAAGACAGCCATGTAGGAAGAATAATTTGTTCTAAAACCAAATTGACTTTGATGAAGTAATAAATGATATGTTAGAAAATTATAAAGTCTCTTATGAATAATACGCTCAAATATCTTTGAAAACACAGGAAGGATTGAAATTGGGCGATAATTGTTACATAAATTGGAGTCGCCAGCTTTAAAAATAGGAACCACTTTAGCGTGCTTAAGCTCATCTGGAAAAATTCCAGTAGAAATGGACAAATTAAATATGTGAACCAACGGAGAAGCAATCAGGTGCTTAACAGCTTTAACAATATCAGGTCTAATTTCATCATAGCCAGGACTAGCACCAGATCTAAGAGAAGCACAGATTTTGATAACTTCATTTGTATCCGTAGGTGTGAGAAATAGTGAATTCTGTGGAGAAGGAATTTTATTCAAAAATTGATCAAAAGGAACGTGTGTAGAAGGAATATTTTTAGCTAACTTAGGACCAATGTTGGTGAAGAAATCATTAAAACCATTGGCAATCATGCTAGGATCAGTTGTTGGAATGTTATTTATATTAAAACAATCTGGAAAAGGTTGCTTACGCTTCCTTCCTAAAAGATCATTTAAAATTTTCCAGGTTTGTTTGAGATCATGCTTGTGGTCACTGAGTAGATTACAATAATACATTTTCTTAGAATTACGAATTAGACTGGTAAGAGTATTTCTATAATTTACTAGTAAACGCTTATTAGCATCTGTTGGAGAAGATTTGAATTTACGATACAGCTTGTCCTTACGTTTGATGGATGTTAAAATAGCAGTTGTGATCCATGGTTTATGAGGAATACGATTGTAACTTTGCTTCACTTGTTTATCCCTAATGGGAAAACAACGATTATATAATACAGACAGTTTATCAATAAATAACTTATACGCTTGGCTAACAGATTCCTCATTAAGAACATGATTCCAATTTGTTAATTCCAGGTGATTTGTAAAAGAATGCATATTACGTTGAGTAAATGAACGACCATGAGTGGATCCAACAAAATTATATTTCAATGAAATAGAATCAGTAAATTGAAAAATAGGATAATGATCCGTGATATCAGACACACATATACCAGACTTTATTTTCTTATCAAAGACATTAGTGAAGATATTATCAAGAATTGTGGCAGAATGTGACGTAATCCTGGTGGGGCGATCTATAAGCGGAAACATATTATGATCAAAGAAACTTGTGAGGAAATTCTGAATTTTTGAATCAGTCTCGTGCTGTAAAAGGTCTAAGTTAAAATCACCCGAAATATAACAATGTTTGTTTTCATTAGCAATAACATCAAGACAACGGCTTAAATCAGAGTTAAATAAATCAACATCAGTTCTATGAGCACGATAAACATTACCAATAATGATATTCTTACACTTTGAATTCAAAATTTCAATGAAGATAGACTCGGAGTGATCAATGACATTAACAGAAGAGTCATGCTGAACTAAATCAAGATCCTTTCTTAATTTAAAAGAAAGCGAATTGTGAATATACAAAGAAGCACCACCACTTTTTCTGTTTTTCCGTGGTACACTAATTAAATTATAATTGGGAATATCGATTAAATTAGATTGATCCTCCTTAAACCAGGTTTCTGACATTGCAATTACAGAAAAAGTGTGTTTCAAATTGGATAAGAAAATTTCTATGTAGTCACGGTTTTTGTTAAAACTACGAGAATTTAAATGTAAAATTGAAAAACTGTCACTAAACGATGCATCAATATCCAGTGAATTATCAAAGTAATAGTTACAAGAGTTAACACAGTTGGGTTTAAACAGATTCTTTGGCATAGCATTATCAACAATATCATCATATAAGAAAGGATTCAGTTTCAAACTTAGCAGCTTATTATATTCAATGGAGTTATTAAAATAAAAAATATTAAATTTAAATTCATTATCATCAAGAATGTGATTGAATGGAAATAAATTACCGGTACAACTAAAACACATCCAGTTATTAACACCAGTATTACCATAAACACATCTTTTATGATAGAAACAATTACAGTATTTACAAGTTATCTTAACATTTTCATGAACAATATTCTTGAAACATTTATTACAATTTGCCATACAAACCAACGTCAACACGAAAATACACAAAAATTACACTAAACAAAAGGGGTATGAAAAATTAAAACAGTAAGGCCACAAAACATGAAAGCCATAGAGAGCCCCGGCAAAACCACCAGGAAAAACAAAATCATGTAAAAGGAAAAATAGATAATATAAACAGAAAATTAATAAATACAAAATCAAATTATTTGGATAAATGAATAAATAAATTAATCAATTAATTAACTAATCAGTTAATTAATCAATTAATCAATCAATCAATTAATCAATCAATTAATTAATAATCAACCAATTAACCAATAACTAAATGATAAATGGATGAGTTAAATAAATTAAACAATTCAATTGAAGTTCAATCCAACGCATCAGATCAAATGGGAAAAAGAAATTAATGAGATTAGAAATCTAAAATAAGAAATAGGTTACGACATGAACAAATCGTTTTCACAAACTGAGCGAAGAGCGAGCAGAAGGAGCAATGGTGAATAGGAGAAAAGGATTCACCCGCTGACTCAACAAAGCTCAACCATGAACGAATAGAACTGGAGCACACAATATATCATGTCTTGAGTTAGAAAAAAAAAAAAATTAATATTAAAATAATAATAGTATATAATATAAAGTATAAACAAATTAAATTAATAAAAATAATTTAAAAGGGGATTTAAATAGAGAGAGGAGTGCATTAACTGATCCATGGATAAGCAGTGTAATAAACAACATGGTAAAAAAGAAGATGGTCCCAACCATCGAGCTACAATTAATAACTCTATGGTCCCACAAACAGATGCACTGATAAAAACCAGTGAATGGATGGGATAGCTAAACAGCGAAAAGGGCATTGAGACCAGGCAAAAGAGGTACCAATCGAACTATGGCAGCTGTGAAATGTGGGAATCATCTTCAATAAATAAAAACATGAATGAAAAAAAAAAAAAAAAAAAAGATTGTATAACTCTTTGCCGTCGTAGTGAGACGTCAAAATCGATCGAAAACCAAGTTAACTGGTCTACTCACGAACAACAGTGCTCACGAACCATGAACAAAATGAACACAACACAAAGCCAATGGGTCGCCAACAGGTGAGCAGACAAGGCGTGGACCATTAACTGAGCTGTGACGTATACACTACGACAACAAAGATAATTACAGAGCATAATATATGGATAATAATAAACAAACCATCGAGCTAATAATAGATCGATGAATAAACACTATAATTTTTAATTATTAGAAACATATTAAGAAAGTAACTTTACGGTACCAGCAAAAGCTATAGTCCAGACACAAAAATCAGTAAAAAGTCATTATGCAGTTCCAAGTGTCCAAATAGCGAAATCAATGGAAAATTATCAACACGGGTTGATTGATCAAATAAGTTAACGGCGTGGCGAGGTCCGGCAGAAATGACATGCAAAGATTATTTAACAAAGTACAGCGAAGAATAAATACGATGACAAGATGAAATCTTGCCAATCACAACAATAACAGTTCAGTTCCAAGTGTCAAAAACAAAATAGTTCAGCAAAAGTCAAATGATAATTAAATGAGTCACTTCTCATTCCAAACAGCATTATTTACATAAATGAGTACCTTGGTACCGCTCACACGAATCTTGGCGTTTTTCCCCTCTGCTTTTAGTTGTTTGCGAATAGGCATCAGCCGTTTTCTCTCCATCTGCATTGAAACAGGAAGGTGGGGACCGCGATGATCTTTTACCTTTCATGTGGACATCAGATTTGGTTATGGTGTCCAGAACCAAGTCCCGATCTCTCATTCTGACAAACTTTGCAATAATCGGTTTGCTCTGATTGGTAGTCGCTTTGGTTGGTAAACGATGGACATTAACAAACATGATCCCTTGGTAATTGGGGATCTTGGTCTTTGATAGAACATCCCTCAGGACGTCCTCGGTGTCCTCATCATCGGTTACTTCAGGAACATTAAAGAAGAGCAAATTAGCCTTCTTGCTGTATAGTTCACTTTCAAGTCGACTCTTCTGTAACTCCTCTATCTTCTCCATCAATTCTTTTTTGAGGTTAGGCACAGTATTATCCTTCAACTCAGTCACCTCTTCATCCGTATATTTCAGTCCACTTTCTAATTCCGCCACATCATGTTTGATGGTCTTGATTTCATCTTGTACATCATTCAGCTGGCGTGAAAGACCGTCAAATCGTTTATTCATATCAGTGTCCAGTTTTGTAAGCATTGTATACAGTTTATCCAAATCCACCGAGCCGGCCATTATATACTGTTGTGCGTTGATGCACGGTGCGTTGTTGTCGTCGACTATAGCCAGGCCCCGTGTAGCGGGAAACATGTGTAATTTCAAATTAGAAATCAAAAACATGTGCAGTGAGAGTCATAAAATAAGAGTTCTGCTTCGTGCGCTATGCTACTTCATCAACTATCTACTGCTGATAGTACACAATTCATTAACTATCTACTGCTGATAGCATACTACTTCATCAACTCTACTGCTGATAGCACACTACTTCAACTATCTACTGCTGATAGCACACTACTTCAACTATCTACTGCTGATAGCACACTACTTCAACTATCTACTGCTGATAGCACACTACTTCAACTATCTACTGCTGATAGCACACTACTTCAACTATCTACTGCTGATAGCACACTACTTCAACTATCTACTGCTGATAGCCGATAGCACACTACTTCAACTATCTACTGCTGATAGCACACTACTTCAACTATCTACTGCTGATAGCACACTACTTCAACTATCTACTGCTGATAGCACACTACTTCAACTATCTACTGCTGATAGCACACTACTTCAACTATCTACTGCTGATAGCACACTACGTCAACTATCTACTGCTGATAGCACACTACTTCAACTATCTACTGCTGATAGCACACTACTTCAACTATCTACTGCTGATAGCACACTATTTCAACTATCTACTGCTGATAGCACACTACTTCAACTATCTACTGCTGATAGCACACTACTTCAACTATCTACTGCTGATAGCACACTACTTCATCAACTATCTACTGCTGATAGCACACTACTTCAACTATATACTGCTGATAGCACGCTACTTCATCAACTATATACTGCTGATAGCACACTTTCATCAACTATCTACTGCTGATAGCACGCTACTTCATCAACTATCTACTGCTGATGGCACACAACTTCATCAACTATCTACTGCTGAGCTGATAGCACATTACTTCATCAAATACATACAGCTGATAGCACACTACTTCATCAACTATCTACTGCTAATACCACACTTCAACTATATACTGCTGATAGCACGCTACTTCATCAACTATATACTGCTGATAGCACACTTTCATCAACTATCTACTGCTGATAGCACGCTTCTTCATCAACTATCTACTGCTGATGGCACACAACTTCATCAACTATCTACTGCTGATAGCACACTACTTCATCAAATATATACAGCTGATAGCACACTACTTCATCAACTATCTACTGCTAATACCACACTATTTCATCAACTATCTACTGCTTATAGCACACAAGTTCACCGACTATCTATTGCTGATAGCACACTACTTCATCAACTATCCACTGCTAGTAGCACACTATTTCATCAACTATCTACTGCTTATAGCACACAAGTTCACCGACTATCTACTGCGGATAAAGCACTACTTTATCAACTATCTCCTGCTGATAACACACTACTTCAACTATCTACTGCTGATAGTACACAATTCATCAACTATCTACTGCTGATAGCATACTACTTCATCAACTCTACTGCTGATACCACACTATTTCATCAACTATCTCCTGCTGATAGCACACTACTTCATCAAATATATACAGCTGATAGCACACTACTTCATCAACTATCTACTGCTAATACCACACTATTTCATCAACTATCTACTGCTTATAGCACACAAGTTCACCGACTATCTACTGCGGATAGCACTACTTTATCAACTATCTCCTGCTGATAACACACTACTTCAACTATCTACTGCTAATAGTACACAATCTACTGCTAATAGCATACTACTTCGTCAACTCTACTGCTGATAGCACACTATTTCATCAACTATCTACTGCTGATAGCACACAAGGTCACCGACTATCTACTGCTGATAGCACATTACTTCATCAACTATCTACTGCTAGTGCTAATAGCACACTACTTAATCAACTCTCCTGCTGATAACACACTACTTCAACTATCTTCTGCTGATAGCATCTACTGCTGATAGCATACTACTTCATCAACTATCAACTGCTGAGCCTGATAGCACACTACATCATTACAATTATTGCTGATAGCACACTACTTTATCAACTGTCTAGTATCTACTGCTGATAACACACAACTTCATCAACTATCTCCTGCTGGTAACACACTACTTCATGAACTATCAACTGCTGATAGCACACTGCATCAACTATTTACTGCTGATCATGCTGATAGCACACTACTTCATCACCTATCTACTGCTGATCTATCTACTGCTGATAGTACACAACTTTATTAATTATCTACTGCTGATAGCATACTACTTCATCTATCAACTGCTGATAGCACTAGTCTACTTCATCAACTATCTACTGCTGATAGCTCACTTCTTCATCAACTATCTACTGCCGATACCACACAAATTCATCAATTATCCATTACTGATAAGCTCTGATAGCACACTACCCAGTAAACACAAAACGTTTTAAACAGGTTATATTTTGGGTTTTGGTTTTGGTAAAACATTTTAATTAACATTAAATGTCGGGATATATAAAGGTGGTAAAAATGTTTTAAAACATTTTGTATGAAAACACTACAACAATATTTTTCAAATGTTTTTCAAATGTTATTTTACAATATTTTTTGTAAACATTTTTTGCCAAATATTTTTTCAACACTTGAATAATATTATGTTAGAATATTTGCAGTAAGTTATCAAAAACGGTGTGTATATACCGAACGGATACGTGGATGTTGCTGCGATTGCGCAGTTTGATCGGGACGCACGTGATAGTCATGGTTTTGAGATCACCTTGGGCCTATAATTTTAACCATGCCCCTCATAGCAGTCAATATTTGTATATTATATAGGCCTACCTCATATTATAATAGATTCCTGTTATCTGATTGGTTGAATGTGCAGTCATTGAATTAACTATGCCCTCAAAATGAACTATGGACCGGTCCATGGAAATGAAATATGGCGGTCACGTGCGTTCCGATCAAACTGCGCAATCGCAACATCCACGTATCCAGTCGGTATATAAAACAAATATTGACTGCTTTATTATATTCGGGATATGGTTAAGATTAGGCCTATAGGCCCACGGTAATCTCAAAACCATGCTATGACCCTCGGCTGCGCCTCGGGTCATAGCATAGTTTTGAGATCACTGGGCCTATAATCTTTACCATGCCCCTCATAGCAGTCAATATTTGTATATTATATACCTCATCTAAAGATTCCTGCCATCTGATTGGTTAAAAGTGCGGGCATAGTTTTGACTATGATGGACCGGTCACGTGCGTCCCGATCAAACTGCGCAATCGCAACATCCACGTATCCATTCGGTATATAAAACAAATATTGACTGCTTTATTCGGGGCATGGTTAAGATTATAGGCCCGCGGTGATCTCAACCATGCTATATGACTCTCGGCTGCGCCTCGGGTCATAGCATGGTTTTGAGATCACCTTGGGCCTATAATCTTAACCATGCCCCTCATAGCAGTCAATATTTGTATAATATAGTGTGCTATCAGCAGGGGATAGTTGACGAAGTTATGTGCTATCAGCAGTAGGCCTATATAGTTGATGAAGTAGTGTGCTATCAGCAGTAGATTGTTGATGAAGTAGTGTGCTATCAGCAGTAGATAGTTGATAAAGTAGGCCTAGTGTGCTATCAGCAGTAGATAGTTGATCAAGTAGTGTGCTATCAGCAGTAGACAGTTAATAAAGTTGTGTGCTATCAGCAGTAGATAGTTGATAAGGTTTTGTGCTATCAGCAGTAGATAGTTGATGAAGCCCCCCAATCGATCTGAATTCACTTTAAATCCCATAGGAAAATCAGTGCCGAAAAACGGCTTGTGCCCCCCCGGCATCAGACCCGGTGCCCCCCCCCATGTGATCATGACCCACGCTACGCCACTGTAAGCGTCCAAATGCATGAATGCTTGCCATAAATTGATTGTCCCCTCCCATGGGTGGCCAAAAAGGCTTTTCCATTGGGGTTCAATTACTAGTAATTGTAAACAATATTATAGTAGGCCTATGATAAGAAAAGCACAAAATTCAAGACTGTCGGAATTCATATTAAAAAGAGATGTTGATGGGACTTTAAGGGAAGGGGTATGAACGTTTGGACAGTATTTATTGTGGGATATTAGAGCACATCAGACATATCGAATTGCATTCTGAATACGAAGAATGTCCTTCTGATATCAAATAATTTTGATTTTTGAAATTCGCAATGTATACACATTTTATGGCAAATCATTAAAAATTGATATTTTTGATATTTAACAGTACTTGAAGTAAACTTTATAAATTTGATGATTTATACTTCAAGTGTATGTAGGTGGGATGAAAATCCGACGATCAATTGAAAATTTTGACCTTTCGTATTGAAGATATGAATTTTTTTTCCCAAAACACCAAAAAAAATAGGTCTTTTTGGGGAACAATATATCTTCAATATAAAAGGTCAAAATTTTCAATTGATCGTCGGCTTTTCCTCCCAGCTACATACACTTTAAGAATATATCATTAGATTTATAAAAAATTATTTCGAGGACTCGACTGTTAGCCTATATATCAAAAATTTGAAAAATATCAAATTTTAATAATTTGTCATAAAATTTGTATTAGGCCTATATCGTGAATTTCAAAAAATGAAAATTATTTGATATCCGAAAGACATGCTTCGTATGCAGACTGCAATTCGATACGTCTGAGGTGCTCTCATGTACCACAAAAATACGGTCGACACGCCATAAACGCTCATTCTAGAACTATTAAGTTTCTCATCCCCGCCCGCGTCGTTTTTTGCTGCCCCATCAAAAAAAAACACACTAAAAAGACGAAATTTTGATTGATTTTCGCTCAGTGTCGGTACCTTTTCTAGTCTAGTTTGTTTATAACAAAAAAGGAAAAACATAGGCCTAATGGGGGGGGGGGCATATAGAAGTCTTGCTGAAAAGACACTAAATCTGATCTTTGGGGGGAAAGGCAAAAAAGCTCATCAATCCTCCTTTTTGAGAAAAAAGTGATGAGAAACTTATCGTTTTACTTGGTCTAATGGTTTGGGAGTGATTTCCAATCTTGGAAAGGCCCATCAGTAAAATGAAATGTATTGCACTCTTTTGCACGTTTAGCACGAGGAAGAATAAAGTTAAACTCATCCCCCCCATTTTATTCAGAGGCTTTCAGACTACTTGAGGTGACAGGTGCAGGTATGATAAGGACATACTGACATCTCACAATGATTATGATTATGAACGTGTTTAGCGCCATCTGTGTGTGTAGCTGACACAAAAATAGAGACCTTTAATTCAATAAGATTTTATCCGTTTCAAGTTTTGCAGGTTTAGGATAAAATGGCAGCAAATTTCTGACAAACTAAATAATTTTGTGATTGGTAGTGCACTAATGATAAAATTTACAACAGGATCAGAAGCATATCGCTATCCGATGAAAAAATAAACCACAATTTCGAATACATATAACCTTGTTTGGTGTAAACCGAATGCAAAAAAGAAATGATCAAAATGCATATGGCGGCTATTGATTGCGATTTGGATGCATGCTATTTGGCGTGATAAATTATTTTGGTAAGTTGGTATTCTTCATAATATATTGTGTAATATGATTGTTTTTAATGAATTACTGACAATATATAAATTTCGCGTCTCACCGGTACCCTGGTAAAGTGTAGCAAACGTCGTCACGACTAGCTGTGTGCAAGCCTAAAATTAAAAATTAAAACAACACAAGAAAAAAAAATGACATGCATGCATAGTACAAGGAACTTATACGATGTCCTCATTCACAAACTGATACTATCTGTCCATCGTATAAGACTGTTACCGTCGGCAATGTGGTGAAGGAATATTACACAGTCAAGAATAGGCTCCATCATTTTTTATTATGATCCCTCCCAGTCTCCCGAAACATCAAAACATCAAAAGCGTTGCACTTATACTTACTTAAGACTGTCCTTTTTCACATAACGCAGACAAAGTAGGGCCAACTTGCCTAGAAATGGTCAAATTTTGGCAAGAAATATCTCTGTGTAATCCTATGTAAGTCCCATATCACATCGTTATCGGCGATCGAGGTTTTTTTTTTTTTTTTTTTTTTTGGTACCCACCAGCGTCATGCATGTGTGTGCATGTGACACAGCTAAAATAATCGACCGGGAATCGGGGATCGTTAAAACGTCAACAAATTTCAAAACACAGAAAGCAGTAAACTTAATGGCGAGCGGTCCGAATTTTGAGCCATATGTATAAGTTTACGTGGTGAACTAATGCATGCATGACATTCAATCTTCCAATGACTGCACAGTACCCATGTTACAATCTGATCAGTCAATTAGTCGTGTCTGTCCATAGACTCTGAAAGATGTTCTGTCAACACAATTCATGTATTAACAATAACACTCGTACTGAAGAGTGAGCTTCATTCACTTGGCCATGCTTGCAGAAGATGAGAAGTTTAACTGTACTGTCCGACTCACTGTACAGTTTTGTCAGAGAGATAGTGAAATCGTCAGCATTTGTTTATATTTTGAGAGATTGCAGAGCGTAAACACAGAAGTGGGGTTCTGATTGGCTGATTCAATTGTCTGACAATCATAACAAGAGACTGATTTAATCTGATTGGCCGATTACACGTTAAAACATTGGTCGGCACAGTTCTACATCGCTCTTGAAGGGAACTCACAGCTCCGAGTAGGTCGCTCATTAACCGGGCGCTCACATCAATCTGAGCAAGGGACTGCCGTTCTTCTCTGAAACCCAGTGTAGTGGTGTACAACCCCTGTCATGCCTGTACTGTTACTTTCCTATTATTCAGCAAGGATGACAATTTTGGCGATCTTCCTTTCTTTTAGACCACCCGAGCTGTATACGGTTAAAATAAAAAATAAAAAAGCGCAGTGATTTATAGTGCGCTACGCACAGGCACAACGCCTAGGCGTTGATCCACAAGCCTCAGCACACTTTACAGGTTGTCGCTGACCACTACGGCCCCACATCATAAATAATGAATTTATCAAATTTGCATCAAGGTTAAACATGTTTTTACCTATATTGTATGGTATACAAACATTTCTTATTTCATTGAACAAGCTTTGTTTTGTTCCAAAATCCATGTTTTTATCACAATTTTTCATGTAAAAGAGGTGAATGCAAGACTGGTCAATGCAAACTCCGAAACTTTCGTGTAGCACAAGCGCTTGATGTATGCTCTTTTTGATGGTGATTTACACTCTCGTATCAAGCATTTTTAAGCACGTTTGACAGTTTCTTACTGCGATGTATTTTTCTTTTAAAAATTACCCCATTTCACAAATTCTTTGCCACTTTTCACTCATCTGATCATCTTTTTATATGATGGAAGTGATGCTGATTTTATGAAGAAAGGCATGTTTCTTGCTTATTCCGATAATTTTGTAATTGTTTTTTGAGACAAAAATGTTTGAAAAAATTTGTTTGGTAGAATTGTTTGATTGATAGTTCAAGTTTCAAGTTCAAACATGCAAATAGTGTCAATTGCAAGTTCTGATAATTTTGACTGAGTTTTGAGTTAGGAGAGAAGAAAAAAGAGGGAATAAAGTCAATCAACTGCATTTTGCACTGGAATTTAAATTATTTTCCAAGCTTTGACTATTGAGAGATGCTATTTTTCATGGTCTAACAATTTATTTGTTTGTGTTTGTGATGTACAGGTTGTTCTAGCTAACTTGTAGCCATATCAACAATGTCAATTTACATGCCAAACGCTAGCAGTGCCACAGATGGAGTAGGGGGACTTCAACTTGTGGATATCGGGAATACTGGTGTCATGAAAGAGTTCAAAATAGAGCCTGGTGTTCAACATGAAGGCTCAATCAACAGCATGTCCAATTTTGTACTGGCTGTACCTCAAGGACAACCAGCTTCTGCAGGTGAGTTTTTTTATCATTGATTGCATGATTGATGGAGGCTCGGTTAAATTTTACTACACCCTGCCCAATTTTGTGCCTATTTTGCATTTTTCTCAAAAATTATAGCGCATTGGTGACAAGTAAGATATGTATAGGGTCAAGGACTACAACTGCTACACTGGAAATTTTGTTTCAATACAGACAACAGTTGTGGAGTTACAGTCAAAAATGAAGGAAAACCTATAGTTGATCAATAAATCAATAACTACTTGCCTTGTGTTCCTGAATTTTCAGTTCAGTAGTTGTAGTCCTTGCCCCTATAATATAGATATCTTACTTGTCACCAATGCGCTATAATTTTTGAGAAAAATGCAAAAAATAGGCACAAAATTGGCTAGTGGTGTGTTACCCCCTTAAGGCAGCTGTGTACTCTCAGACATGCATGTAGTAAAAGTACAATAACTTTGTAATTATTCGCAAAGACATATAAAAGTATACATTTTTATAAAGGCAAGACATCAATGAATCTTAATATAAATATAGATTTGGTGTAAAAACAACAGTTTTGAAGAAAATCCCAAAAAAGTGAGTTTTTGGCAATATTTGTTCGGTACATCATAACAAAAAATACTCTTTCCAAAATATTTTATTTTGTTTTTATCTCCATCTTGAGGCTCCATTCCAAAAACTTTTTTTTAGTTTTTTGATATTGGCCTTATTTTTGTAGATATTGACCATATAAGGCATCAACGTGAACTTTTTAAAATTCACAAACGCCTATTTGCACAAAATGATGTCTAAAATCGGAAATAGACCAAAATATAAAAAAATGGGAAAACCGTTTCTTGAGTCGATCATGCTTCATACGATGATCATATTTGCTTACCTATAGATGCTGTATTTATTGAGTTATCGTGTACCTAAATCGTCATTTTACCGAGAAAATGAACATTGAAATAATGGCCGTTGAAGTTTAAAGTGGTCACATTTTGCACTTGGATCGGAGCTCACAGGAGAATGCGGCATTTCTCGTTTTTCTACCTTACATTACATGAACATCGGGTAAATACACGGCCCCTTGAGAAGTTTGAGCGAAATCCATTCATAACTTGATATTTAAATCGGGGAAAGAACTTGAAAAACCCACATTTTATCAGCTAAAACGGAGCCATTTGACCACTAGGTTTTTGTGAAATCAGTGCTTCCGTGGTATTTCCATATTGATGCGCCACGATGCAGATAAGCGTCGCAGTATGCGTAAGCGTATTTGTGCGTTAACAAATTGCGCGATCGCAACGCGATGCGTTCTTCTGCTGCGTGTACCCTGGCTGATACAACAAAGATTTTCTTTCTTTTTCAATTTCAAACACGAGTGGAATAGTGAAATAAAATCCTTAAAATATAGCAGTTGGAGTTTACAACTCTAGATTTTCATTCCTTGTATTTATAAAAAACATAACAAAGTATAAACATATCAAAAAAACTCAATTTCGTGAAAGAAACAATGTCTATAGTACACAGCCGCGTTAAGGGCATGTTGAATTGTGAAAATTTGTACTGGCTCTATCTACCTCAAGGACAACCAACTTGAATTTTTTAATAATTGATTGCTTGATCGATGGAGGCTCGATCAAGGGGATGTCAAAATTTGTACTGGCTGTACCTCAAGGGCAAGTAGCTATTTAGTATTTACTAAATCTTAGTGTAATTATTGATAATTCAGGCGCAGTTCATGGGTGTAATTTCAACACAAATAAAAATCAGTTCATCAATTTGTGCCAATTGGGATGTGCACAGTGTCTTAGATAGCCACCTGTCACTTGGGTGGCCAGTTTGCTCCTTCAACAGGCAAGATTAATGATCGATTAGTTCTGTGAACTCAAAACAAGATAGACTAATAAATCAAGGCTATAGCAATAGGTACATGTAACTGAACTGACTGAGCCCCCAGAAGGTGCAGAAGTCTGGTGTATGTTTTCAGGGTCCAAATTTGGACAGGCAGTTTTTGTGAAAATGGTGTGCACTTGACAAATCCTAGCTAAGACCCTGGATGTATACAATGATCTATGAATCAAACTTGATTTGCTTCAAGAGGGAATCTTTGAAAGAAAATATTTGTGGTGAATAGTGCTGTAGCCTGTTATGCCAATTCTTTTTCGTGCAGACTGAATGGGAGGAAGCACGATATGCTGACCAAGATTATTGGATGGGTAAATAGCCTTCTGTTCGGGGCAGTACATATTATGACTTGCCTTACTCGCCCAACAGGTGAGTAGCAGAATTCCATACCTGTTGATATCGGTTCATTTCCATTCTTACTTCACATACAGGGAGCATCCTTCACCAAATTGCACTGTCAGCAGCTGCTGACAAAGGATTACATACACGACAGCGACAGCAAGTGGTGAGACAGCAGCTTCAACAGCAAAGGGAAATGCAAGAACGTGCGACTAACCACAGGATGGCCCTCAGAGTGAACCCGCCTCCAAAACCTACTTACGATGAAGTGTTAGAACCAGCCCCGTCCAACCCTAAACCAAAAAGACGATCTCGAAAGCAAAAAATGCCGGCACAAAGCCTCGCTGCTTCCTTACCTGAACTTCATGTTGCACCTGTACCAGAAGTGATCCAGGTGGAAGTGGTTCAAGAACGTAGTCGCCCAGCACAGAGGGAAAAGAGAAAGAGGAAATCACCTGTAAGGTCAACGTTGGCAGATACGTTTGGAGAGCCAGAGTTTGTTGAGATGTACTTCTTTGAGGAATCTGATAACGAAGAGGATGACGGCTATGCTGGCAATGTGAGTAGCATATCGTCACGGTTGTGCAGGAAAGTCATATCATAATAGCAGCCTTTTGTCTTTTGTCTTTTAACCCTCTCCATGCTGGTGTCGACTGTAGATGAGAAGTTGAAAAATCCAAAAATTTCAGAATTGTATTTTTTCATGACCATATTTGGAATCGGTATGAAAAGTGCATTAAAATAAGTACTAATAAGCCCAGTATTGGTTCAGTGGTTCTTGAGATAGCTCTTCATATATTGAGAAAATATCTAAAAACTTTGGAACTTTTTATATTGAAGCCTATGGCTACCACGCAGGGCATTAATGCACTTGTATTGAATATTTTCTTGATACCAGGTTATTCACTTGATGAAAGAGCGTCAGAGGAGAAGAGAAATGACGGGTCAATTTGATGCATTGGCTGCACTTGTGGCGCCAAAGGATGAAAAAATCAGCAGAAACATTCTACTAAAGAAGGTAAGAAAATAGGAAGATGAACTTGCTGAGGGATAAGGGCTAGGGAGGAGGAGAGAAATGACGGGTCAATTGGATTCACCCATTCAGGAAACCCCATTTGAAATTCACACTCCCTGTGTGGAAGATTAAGGTCATGTCTTTCATAGGGGGTGTATGGATTTTAATGGAATAGCCCATTTATCGGAGTTCACTTCATCAGCTGTTGTGACTGTTGGTTGACGTTGCTGTAGTGGAATCATATGATTAATCATGTGATATCGATCCATGTGACTCCAGGAGTTTAAAGTAGGTCTTGGGAAGGTGGTAGCAACTTTTGATCTTTGTTACGATCAGAAAAGAAATGGGCTATTCCCGTTGAAATGGGGTTACCTGAATGGGCGACTCCATTTGAAATCTTTAATGTCTGCCATAGGGGGTATGTGGAGTTCAACTGGAAGTGATAAATAAATGTAGGCATTTATATAGTTCTTTTAGAACAGTATATATATCACACCATTTGGCTGCCAACATTAATAGTGCTAGATGACTACCTAACAGCTCACCATTGTACACCTGGGTGTAATGGCACAACCAAGATCTTGTTAGCCCACCATGATCAAGTGCTGATAGTTGTTTTCAATAGCTGCCCTATAAACATTTGAGCTTTTCTGCATTCTATAATGTACATATATGACACAGCAGCTATTGCAGACAGGCCCTTCTTGCTCGTTACCTGAATGACAAAATTCTTTTTTTTCTTATTTTCTACACAGAGTACCAAGATGGTGAAAACTTTGACCAACAAAGCTGTCCAGCTGAGAGTGGCTAAAAACAACTTACAAGAATCAAATATCAATCTCAGGAAAAGACTTGCAGAACTACTTGGTGAGTGAATGCATAGGAAGGAACCCCTCCCTTGTATGGGTCTCAAGTTTGTTTTGGGTAGGGTTGTAGCAAAAAACAACTTAAAGAAGAAAAATATATCAGAAAAGATTTACAGAACTAATCTATACCCCCTGTGCGGGAGTGTAAGGTCATGTCTTCCACAGGGGGTGTATGGATTTCAGTTGGAAGAACCCAGTCTTAGATCGCTATTGCTAGAGATTTTGTTAGGATCAAAAGCTCAGGCCACAAACTGAATCGGGTACCAAATTCATCTTAACTTAAACAACAGCAAAGTGGGCAGAAATTGGTGCCAAGAACCATTGTTTATTTGCCCAAGTTTAAAACGAGTTGGGGGAAAAGGTGCTCTTAAGTTGATGCTGACTAAGGAACTTTTGAGGCTGAAAGACCTGACCGACAAGAAGTCCACTGAATGGGTAAGTTGGCAGGCGCAGGGATGTCAATCTTCAGGAAATTTCCTGATTTCTGGAAATTTTGCTTTGATCTTCCTTGTACAAAGTATAGGGAAATACACAGTTTCAGGAAATGTTAAAGCAGTTTCAGGAAATTATGTCAGTGCTTGTTTTCATCCCTGCAGGCAGTAAAGCATACGGAAAGGGTAAACATGCTTTAATTTCGTAACAGTTTTCACATTGGTAATGATGAAACGGTATTATGTCTATGAATTATTTCATTGCCTTACATCCCACATCCCATGTAAAACGGGCGTCAATGAGCTATTCCAGTTGAAATCCATACACCCCAGCCATGGAATATATTACCTGAATCTCCCACTCACAGGGTGTAGATTTCATACGGAGTCACCCATTCACTACAGGTAACCCCATTTGAAATTCACACTCCCTGTGTGTTGGAGATGAAGAACATGTCTTCCAGGGGTGTTTGGATTTCAACTGGAATAGCCCAATACACTACAGATCTATTATAAAGGGCAATCTCTAATGATGTGAATTTGTATACTTCCCAGGTGTCGCTACGAAAATCGATTATGAATCGGAAGAAGAAGACGTAGAAAAAGTGGGTGTTTACGAAGGATATAAGAGCTCCTCTTCCAATCCGGACAACAACGACGACGACAATGATGACGATGTGCTGATAGACTGGGGGAGCAGTATAGACTCTGACGAAGAGAGAACTGAGGAAGACTTTATTGATATTGATGTTGATGTAAAAGAAGAGGAGAGTGATACAGAGACTAGGAATGACTTCAAAGTGGAGCTACCAGATGAAGAGGAGGATGGCGGAGATGGTGATGACGAGGATGAAGATGGGGATAGATTACAAGATTCTAATCGTGGTGTGAGTATTAAGCAAGAACCTGAAAGTGATGATGAGGCTGAGGAAGAGCAGAATTCAACAGACAGAGCAACTCATAGTCGGGTTGTGGAGACTGAGTCTAAACCCGATGTATTTGTGAGAGTGAAACTGGAACCTGGAGCAACTGACGAAGCATCGTCCGATTCTGTAGCTACGGAAACGTCCACAGAACCAACCGCTACTATAACGCATAGTCCTAAATCAAGGCATCAAACAAACCAAAGAAATGATGAAGAAGACGATTTATATGACAGATATGATAGAGTGAAAATAGAACCAAGATCGCCTGTTAGGAGGGCGCTTTTTACAGACTCGGAAAGCCAAGGTGATTCGGCTGATGAAAGAGCTTTAGATGAAAATGTATTAGTTACCGCTAGTTTAGATATGGACTCGTTACAAGCTTTGAAAACCGAGCCTGATGATGATGAGAGCGATGATTTAGCACAGACTTTAGCACCAGCAGATCTTTCAGAGGAAATCCGAATTAATGTTGACCCAGGTTTACTGTTGAACCTCAGGGGAGAGGATGAGGATTCACTCTTTTGATATTCATATTCACTTCATGGTTCTAGTTATTTAATATCGTCAATTTTCTTGTATACTGACTGCGCACAAAAAGAATACTCAAAAATCAATTTTTAGCAATTTCTTAAAGACACTTAAACCCGGGAGTAAAACTAAATTACCAAATAAAGTGGTCGATAGATGGAGAAAGTTGCTCTACATATTTTAATAACTCATTTGGCATGATGCAGTTTAATTTCCCCAGCTTATACTAATTTGAATGAAAAACGAAAGCATTTAAAAAATGATTAAATGTACGTAGGCTTTTCCCTCGAAATATGCAAATTATGAACATGTTAATCCAGGGCTTCCCAAAATATTTTCCCTGTGACTCAAATTTTCATGAGAAAAATATGGCTGTGGCCCTGAGCATAAATACAAAACTGGGCAGTTGTGTAGCTGACCGGCTCCTAGAATGGCTTGAGTGGGACAATTGATGTGCTTTGAAGTGCATGAAAAATGCATTTGTAATGCCAAAATATTACCAGTACGATGGTACCCTGCACTATAATACACAGTGATGAGAGAAAAAAGCTGCAGGGAACCTGTATAATTTTCTCTTTTTTAGCAGTAATTACACATTGTCCTCCTTTTATTTTAGTTGCTCTACTTTGTAAACATTTTAGTTTGCTTGTTAAGTGCTTGTTACCCACATTTGGGTTGCGATCGAAAGTCAGGGAAGCCCTGCATTATTTTGTCACGCTGTAATGAGCCTGTTACAAAAGGCAAAGGATCGCCCTGAAGAAGGAAATATCTAAATTTGTCATTTTTAACACTCTACCTGTTGTCATTCAAATCGAATGGGTATAACTTGGGGAATAAAATCACATTATGCTGAATGATTTATCAAAAACTTGTTTTAAGTGTACGATACTTTTTGTGCGCATTCTATTAAAGTGGTACAGATAAAGAATTTTGTTCAATGCAAGGATGTTTTTGCCATTGCTATTCTCACATGTGTTATATAGGGAGAGGCTCTATAGTGACTGTTCATATAATTTGATTCACCTCAAGTTTGGTAGTGACGTACCTGCGTATTTCGCTTGCCGCAGTATCGTACAGGAGCGGTTTGTTGGCACGCTTGTGGCGCAACCACGATTGATTTCACTACCGAACTTGAGATGAACCAAATTATAGTAATTGGGTCTTTGGCAGTCTGAGGAAATCTTACCAGAGCCTGATGACATTTTGTGGTTTACAATATATGTGACGTGTCATGTCAAAAGGAGACACTTTTGGGCAGGTTATCAATTTTGAGGTTTTTACATATCTTAAATATAGAGATATTTTGGTCCACAACACCGTTTTCCCCAATGAAATCGGACACTCCTAAGCGTAGATATTGAGTTCGTAAGTTATGGTATTATAAAATTGGAAATTGAGATCTCGGCCTTTAAAATATTATTGACAATGTTGAGAAGTAGGAATTACCTTGAAAATGTCTCAAAAAATACAAGATGCCAATTATATTCCGGTCTGACATTATCACACAATATTTTTAACATTAATAACATCACAAATTCGCAATAAACTCAAATTGTGAAAAATCACCCCCGGGCAGATTTTTGGCTACATGTACATGTATTTCTCCATTTACGACCCTGCCCAAAAGTGTCTCCTTTTGACATGACACGTCACATATGGAGATGAATTCTCCATTTATCTATTTCTGTAGTAGAATTTGACTTCTTTGTGTGTTATTCTGTGCTTGCTCAGGTGGTTGGTAATATTTCTTCCTCTTCTAGGTTACTGAACTTGCTAGTCGGAATTTAGTGTAATGGTTTGGAGATGGGTAGATTAACTGCATCGTTGGGCTATTCCAGTTGAAATCCATGTGCTCCCTATGGAAGACATGACCTTGATCTCCCACTAGGAGGTGTAGATTTCTATTGGAGGTGCCCATTATGGTAACCCCTATTGAAATTCACACTTGTGTGTGGAAGATTAAGGTCATATCTTCCACAGGGGGTGTATAGATTTCAACTTGAATAGCCCATTTAACTAAATTATGTGTGTAAATGTGTCATTATCATGGAGATAATTTTCATTGAGATAAAGGATATCATCACATGTTATTTTTAAGAAAGAGGGTACACCACAGAATTAGAGAAGGAGAACCGGAATTCGGCCTCCATCTTGATACAGGCATGGAACAAAAATTGGGGGTATTTGGTTTCCCTCGGAATGCGCTCAAAGCAATTGTTGCCATGCAAGAGTGACATGGGCGCATTTGAGAGACGCACTTGACTTGCACACGATACCAAGATGCTAAAGATGGTACGCAGAATTCTTCTTTTGGTTAAGTCGGGAAATTAAAAGTGCACTGTGTGCATTGTGCATACCATACCAACTGAAATGACCTGGTGACTCGCATGAACAATTGTTTTCGTTCGTCTCTGTGCACCGTCGGCAAGGACCCGAATACCCCCACTTTCTCCCCATGGCTGACAGCGCGATTGTATGTGGCAGTATAAGGAGTCCCGGTTCTCTTTATCTAATTCTGCGGGGTACACTTTAAAGTCTCTTGCAAAGACAAACGTCTGAACGGCACTTGTTCACATTTTGAGAGTGCACAGCCTAAACGTGGAAGTGGGGTTCTGATTTGATGATTCAACATAACAACATATTGATAATCTGATTGGCCGATTATGCGTCAAAGTGTTGGGCAGTGCAGAAGGGAACACTTAAGGTGGCTGTGTACTCTCAGATATGCATGTAGTAAAAGTGCAATAACTTTGTAATTATTCGCGCAAGATATATAAAAGTATACATTTTTATGAAGGCAAGACATCAATAAATCTTAATATAAATACAGATTTGGGGTAAAAACAACAATTATGAAGAAAATCACAAAAAAGTGAGTTTTTGGCAATATTTGTTAGGTACATCATAACAAAAAACACTCTTTCCAAAATATTTTATTTTGTTTTTAGCTCAATCTTGAGGCTCCATTCCAAAAACGGTTTTTTATTTTTTTGATATTGGCCTTATTTTTTGAGATATTGACCATATAAGGCATCAAATTGAACTTTTTAAAATTCACAAACGCCTATTTGCACAAAATGATGCCTAAAATCATAAATAGACCAAAATATAAAAAAATGAGAAAACCGTTTCTTGAGTCGATCATGCTTTTTACGATGATCATATTTGCTTACCTATAGATGCTGTATTTATTGAGTTATCGTGTACCTAAATCGTCATTTTACCGAGAAAATGAACATTGAAAGAATGGCCGTTGAAGTTTAAAGTGGTCACATTATGCACTTTCATCGAATCTTACAGGAGAATGCGGGCAGTTTTCGTTTTCTACCTTATATAACGTGAACATCGGGTAAATCCACAGCCCCTTGAGAAGTTTGAGCGAAATCCATTCATAACTTGATATTTAAATCGGGGAAAGAACTTGAAAAACCCACATTTTATCAGCTAAAACGGAGCCATTTGACCGCTAGGTTTTTGTGAAATCAGTGCTTCCGTGGTGCTTCCATAAGATGCGCCACATGTAGATACGCTTGCGTATCGTAGCGATTTGTAGCGTTAACAATTTGCGCGACACGCGAACGCGATGCGCTGGTTATGCGCGTGTACCCTGCTGGTACAACAAAGATTTTCTTTCCTTTTCAATTTCAAATACGAGTGGAATAGTGAAATAAAATCCTTAAAATATTGCAGTTGGAGTTTACAAATCTGGATTTTCATTCCTTGTATTTATAAAAAACATAACAAAGTACAAACTTATCAAAAAAACTCAATTTTGCGAAAGAAACCATGTCTAAAGTACACAGCCGCGTTAAGCTCTACGTATGTCACTCAATAACAGGGCGCTCGTGTCAATCAGAGCAAAAGACTGCCCTACTTCATTGTTTTGGTAGTTGGTGCTTTTATGAGGTGTGTGCCAACAAATCACCCTTATATGAATGTGTATACACACTGCAGGATTAGATTAGCATTATGTGATTGGATACTCCAATCAGCGAAATATGCTCCGTGGGATTAGGTTGCAGGCAAATACAAAATGTTCTTAAACTGGTATAAAATGTTATAAACATGTTCAGGTTTTATTCAAACCGTTTTAAGAACATTTAGATGTCAGGTTATATAAAGGTCATGAAATGTTTTAAATCACTTTATGAAAAAAACCATTACAGCATCATTTTAACAATTGTCAAAATGTTATCGTAAAATATCTTTTAGCAAATATTTTTACAAAATATTTGGTCAACTCTTAAATAATGTTATGTTAGAATGTTTTGCATCAAGTTTTCAAAAACATTTTTGGAACATTTATATTAAAACGTTTTATACCCTTTATTATACCCTGACAAATGAAAGTTTTCTTTAAAATGTTCTGTGTTTGCTCATGCTTTCCCCTAAACCCTCGTTAGGCAAAAAAAAAAAAAGGTTTGTCTCAAAGCTCACGAGTTGTTTGAAAACAAATGCGAAATGCGATTTTTTTTCCCCCGACTTTTTCATGGTATTTGGAGAAAAAAATCTGATTTTCGCCAAATTTTTCTGGAAAAAGTAAAAAAAATTTTTTTAAATAAAAAAATTCTGCATTTCTTTTTTTTTTTCCAAATCTCACGATTTTACAAATGCTTGCGCGCGAGCTTTGAGACAAAGCTTTTTTTTTTTTTTTTGGCCTTATGTATTTTTAGCATAAAAATATGCCCTATCTGCAATAGTTGCCAGGTGGCATACTTTTAGATTTGTACAATATAAAAGGCAGACATTTTCTAAATGCCTATGGGGCAGCTATTGCAGATAGAGCCTTATTTACCAAATTTTGTTTAACCCAATGAGAACTACCTGCCGATTGGCCAAAAAAAGTTTTCATTATCAATTGGTCCAATCAGCAACATTGTTAGAATAATTTCACAACACAAAAAAAATGGGGTTAATTATTTGCAAAGCTCCATTCTGATTGGTGATTAAAGTAAAGATATCATGTAATTGACCAATCAGAGGCAATGTTAGATCGGCAGGTAGTGCTCAGGGGGTTAATATTGGCATTGGATGTTACATGCGTAGTTGCTGAAAAAAAATGAAGATATCTGGCTAATTTCTTCAGCAGGATTCCCACAGCATATGGCTATGGAATTGATTTGGGAGTTTTAAAATGGACACAAATCATGTTTCAGTCTTGGAAATTTGATTTTGGATTATTTGGTCATGGAAATTTTAGAAAAGTGTTAATCAGTGGACATGAATTATAATTTAATATGGTCATAGAAATTTTTAAAAAAAGTCAAAAGAACTATTTTTGCAAAGAGAAAGAAAAAATGCAAATTTTATTTATTTTTCAAGTATGTGGGACAGAAAATTGTTATAGCTGAATTTGTAATTTTAGAATTACTAGCCTGACTGGCTAGTTCGAAATCCATACACCACGTATGGAAGACATGACCTAAATCTTCCATACATGGGGTGTAGATTTCAAATTTAGTGTTACCTATTTAGGTAATCCCATTTCAAATTCGCACTCACTGTGTGGAAGATAGTCCATTAGACATGGATTGAACTGTTAGCAATCATGATACAATGTAAATCCAGGTACATGTACTATAGTAGGAATACCAGTTGAATGAACGCAGCTTTCAATAGCGTGACGTTTTTTTTTGCGTACACTGCACAATGTACGCCAGCGTGTGTGACTGTGCGTGAGTAATGCAGAAGTGAATCCAACCATGCCAACACACTCGTGATTGGTTAGCATTGTATCCAGGGTCATGCGTTTCGTGTTGTAGTTTGAAATGCGCAATATACGATCGCTGTTGGATCAAGTACAGCTGTTGAAAGCTGCGTTCATTCAATTGGAATTCCTACTATAGGCCTATATCATCTTTAACAGCAACAATATGTTTAATGTCACTATCAGTAAGATCATAACATTTTGAATTTTTAATCCAAAATTGTAAAAAATAGAAAGATGACATTTCCCTTTAAAATGAGGAAGGAGTCAATCATGTCTGTTGAGCAAATAATAGTGACATTATAGATGAGATAATGTTGCCAGACTTGACGTTAATTTTTGTGACCGGTGACATGCTTATTACGAGTAGTTGGACTAACTTTTATTTTCTTACACAGAAGGGCAGTTTTTCTGGTTGTTTTATGAGAAAAAGTGATAAAATTATATGATAAGGAGCACTCGGTTTGTGGTAATATGTGCAGTTTAAAACTGGAGTTTAAAATGGATAGTTCGAAATAGATTTTGGATCGCTTAGTGTCCTCTCAAACCTTGCACATGTAAACTACTGCACAGATCAACCTTCAAAGGTTTCATCTTCATATGTCAATGTGGGTGAAACATTTATTAACATATGTGATGTGATCAAGCAAAGTCAGTTGGATGTTGGGAATATTGATTTTGAGATATAGCCTGTAATAGTATTTAACTTCCTTTGTATTTTATTGTTCTGAGCAACACTAAAATGGCCAGAACCTGGAAGTCTGCAGCAAAGTTTTCAGTAAAATAAAGCTCTGAGAATGGATCATGTAATGAAATTGAAAACTACATTGATTTTGATTGACATCTGGTGACTCGCTAAGCTTGATTGCATCACATACTGTTTTTAATTGGTGTAGCATACTAGCAGATGGTGATATTCCAGTTTAAATCCATACACCCACTGTGAATTTCAGATGGGATTACTTAAATGGGTGACCCCATTTCAAATCTACACCACCTGTGTGGAAGATTAAGGTCATGACTCCCATAGTAAGGATTTCAGCTGGAATGGCCAATGTCACAGACCAACTATTACTGAATTTCCTAATTTTGTATGAATTTTACTGAAGAATATTGAAAAAGACTGAAAATACTACTAATTCATGAATATACATTTGGACAAGGTGTTAAAAAATGTTGGCAGCTCTTCAGCTGTTTTTTTAGTTATTGTGTGAAACATACATGTCAGTCTTCACACCTGAATAGTGAATTATGTATATTTTGTGAAGAAAAAAAATTCCGTTCAAGTATTGTGAATTCATGATACAACAATGTATGCGATGAAATCAAAGCTGCAATGTGCATTGTTACTACCAGCATTCTTTAAATTAATTTTGTTTAGTTCTTTATATGTATAATAAAATGAATATTAAATCTGTTCATCTGGACTTACTATTTTTGATAGCAACAGTATCGTGCTCATCCAAGACGCATCATCAGGCTGACTGATCAGGTTGTTGACTATTGACCTGTGACACACTTGATGCGTCTTGGATGAGACGCGATACTGTTGCTATCAAAAATAGTAAGTCCAGATGAACAGATTTAATATTCATTTGATTATGTTTGTCTACCTGGATGACTGAGAATATTCACAAATTTTTCTTTATATGTAGCATACTGCTGGACAAAGTTGCAATTTTTGTTGACGTTCAAACATTGGGGTATAATTGCAAAACGATGTGCACATCTTGCAGTCTGAAGATGAAATTTAAGACACTATTTACAGTTCTTGGCAAGGGTGTATTTACAGTTTGGCATAGGTCTTTGCAGGGCTGTCAACTTTACATAAATGACTAAAATAGTCAATTGTTGACCCCTAATTTAAAAGGGGGCAGATTTTTTTCTCCAACAATATTTGTACGATGCGTGAGATTTTACTTCCTTGACGTTAGAAAGTGTCTGAAAGCGTGAGACGCACACCAAATAAGTGAAGAGTTGACAGCCCTGGTCTTTGGCATATGATGACAGGTACACTGTTTGTGTTATAAAAACCAAGTCATGGTAGGGTCACATACATTTGTGTGTGTCTTTATGATGAAATCAGGGGTCAGTTTGACAACGGCTTGCTATCTATCTTATCTACGTATAATTGAAAATGGTTTTACATCAAGATGGATTGCAAGCTGTTGTGAAACTGGCCACACTTTGTTATTTCAGTTTTGCCCATTGGGCTATCCCATTTAAAATCCACACTACCCCTGTGGAAGATTTTGGAAATATCTTTCACAGAGGGAGTATGAATAAAATTTCAAATGGAATGAACACATTTGGCAGCTCCATTTGAATTTTTGAGGAAGATTCAACCTGAATCTTCCACTGAGGGAGGGTGAGTTACAAATGGAGCTGCCAAATGTGGTCATTCCATTTGGAATGCATACTCCCTCTGTGAAAGATATTTCCAAAATCTTCCACAGGGGTCATGTCACGTGTGGATTTTAAATGGAATAGCCCATTCAATTGTATGCTATAATTTCTGTGGTGTTCATCTACTATTTAAATATGTGAATATATTGTTTGTTCTTTCAAATCTTATTTTCCAGATTGCTATTTTTTCTAGAACTACTAATTGGGTGTATATTTGTTACACACATTAAATATGGTTGCACCAGAACAGAGATTGTTAATGTATGAAATGCTGGGTTTTTTTTCTGTTGATAAGAAATGAAGTTTGAGAACTCTAAAATGCCTGGCCACTTTGGTACTCATATTGGGCTGATCCATTTATAGTTCACACTCCCCCTGTGGAAGAATTTTGGAAATATCTTCCACAGAGGGGAGTGTGAATTAGCACATTACACAACTCAATTTGAAACTCGCCCTCCATCTGGAAGATTCAGGTTGAATTCCAAGATGTATGGAATTCAAATGGAGCTGTCTATTAAATAATTTGAAATTCAGACTCCCCTGTGAGATATTTTCATAATCGTCTACAGGGGGAGTGTGGACTTTAAATGGAATAGGACATAACCCATTACTGATTCCCCCAGATAACTACAACCCCTCTTGCTTGCTAAATTGTCATGAATATAGAGTATGTCATCAAGCAGTTTCTGCCTTGGTCAGTACTCACACTCTGTAAATTGCAGAAGCCATTGAACAGGTTTTATGGGGGCAGGTAACATCAATCAAATTGTCAAAACACTATTTTTACACACAACACACAAAAAAAGAAACACTTGATTTATTCACTGCATTATATCTTCTTAAAAATCCAAAATAGATATATCCTTTATTCGCAACATGATTCAAACAGAATAAAACTTTACAAATTCATTGAACATGGATATTTCACAAGAATATCGAGGGCTCAGTGCCGCCTCATCTCCACTTGGAGAAAATTGTGTTTTAAAGAATTCTGGCCTCGTAGGCATTTATATATATACTGCGCTCAAAAAGTATCTGTACACTTAAAATAAAAGCAATATCTCAACGACAGTAAACCTAAATTACCCAATAAAGTAGTCAATAGATGGAAAACTTTGTTCTGCATGATTATGATACCTCATTCACCATGGTACAAATTTATTTTCCCAACTTGAATGAAAAAAGAGCGATTTCAAAAGTGACAGAAGTTAAAACAGACTTTCTCTCAAAACATGCCAATTATGACCACAGTAAGCAAGTGTTGATCTGTCACGCTGCATTGAGCCATTACAAAAGCCAATAGGAATCGCCCTGGAGGAGGAGATATCCCAAATTTGTCAATTTTGAATTGGTATAACTTAAAGGGTCATAAGTTGCATTGTGCAGAACGAGGTATCAAAATATGCAAAACAAAAATCTATTTATCGTATTTGGTAATGTAGGATCATTTTCTAAAAGATATTACTTATTTTAAGTGTATGGATACTTTCTGTGCGCAGTATATAAGGCTGTTTTACTGATCGGTGGCATCATTGGGGTTGAAAATGTTGTCACTTTGAAAAGTCTATTACTTTTGGAAGTCACTGGCATTGCTTTTGTATTTTTAAAGTACCTGATAACACAAAGTCTTGGATAACACAAACTGCAACCTATGGCCCCATAGATTTTGTGTTAAAGAGATTACTCTCTATTTTCCAAAAATGTTGGTACCAAAATTGAATTTTTGCTCAAAAGGGAGATGTGGCCATGTTGCGCTGAGTCCTCGATTCAGAGACAAACGTAACGAAAACGACCCATTGTTTGTGGGTTGAATATACAGTATACACATAATAATTCATAATGCCTGCTACACATTGGAAAATAATTCATAATGCCCGCTACACATTGGAAAATAATTTATAATGCCCGCAATTATTTGTCCATAAATCGAAATAAAAATTTGAAATTACATTTTACATTATTTTTAAATCCTTATTGCCAATACTTTACAGCTGCATTGAAATAATGAAGCAGCTAGAGAGGTTCTATCTCTGCTGCTTCTAACAATTTTTTCAATATATCTTACAAGACATTATTTTATGGAATTAAACTAAGGCCATCTTAATTTAATACTTCGTCTCAAAGCCCTTCCCAAGTTAAAAACCTAATGCGGAATGTGTTTTTTTAAGAGTTTTTTGTTCAACTTTAATTTTTTTATCTGTGGGACACACTCTTTGACAAACATAGACCACCTTTTCATCTCTCAAGGAGGTTTCACTGTGGTCAAGATGAAGAATTTTATTGAGATTTCTGACGATTCATATCTCAACAGACTATTTTGACGTCTGGCGATGTCAGACGTGAGTTTTTTGTGTGGTGGATTTGGAAAAAAACAAACAGCGGAAAAAAACTGAATGACGCGCAAAAAGTGGGCGATTTTACTAATGCGCGCGTGGACTTTGAGACAAACTATTAAATTAAGATGGCCTAATAGTATACCAGAAATTCATTTTTGCAACTTGCTTGGCTACATTGCATCTGATTCCATCAAACTTCAGGCATCTGATGGGTGGTGGCATATAAAACAGCACACAACTACACATCAGATGAGTGGGGAAGTCTGATGGGGTGCAATGGGTTATTCCATATAAAATACATACACCCCTTATGGAAGATATGACCTTAATGTTCTACACAGGGGTGTAAATTCAAATGGAGTCACCCATTCAGGTAACCCTATTTAAAATTCACACTTCCTGAGTGTGTGGTGGATTAAGGTCATGTCTTCCATACGGGGGTGTATGGATTTTCAAATCGAATAGCCCAATGTAGCAAAGCAAGTTCAAAACATTTGTTTATTTCCAAAATTGGATTTGGTTCAAAAAAACACTGAAGTGGATGAATAATCTCCCAAGAATGTGCCAGCTGTCACATCTAGTACTACTGTCTGTTCAATTAGCTTAGATTCTTGAATTTTTAAGATATTTGAAAAAATAAAAAATTGTGGCCAAAGTCATCAAAGAAAAGTGTTAGCACAGCCTTGGACCTAACGTGATTTATACTTTTCAAATTCCAAAGTTCAATTTAAAGCCCAATTTCTTTTCAACTTTGCCTCATTTTAGGCAGTTACTTGGGTCCACGACCTTTTTACAAATCGAGTGGGACGGTCCATTCTCAACTTAGGGCATAGACCCTATCCAATTTAGCAAAACAATCTATCGACCAATCTATCCTCCCATTTCAATTGTTATACCGTTCCGGTTATTGGATAGGGTCTATAGGTGATAATGGTCCACCGGTTTTTGTTACACGAAATTATATGGCGCGATTACGTTTTATGCATAACATTATTTTGAGCATTATTTTTTTCCTAAACAATGACATTAAAATTATGGATTTCGTTCTTATATCAACTAGTTTACAATGTAAATTGAGTTTTGTTTAATACCATCATTCCTTCCCAAGAATATCAGCATTCGCTTGACATTTTCAGTAACAGTGACTTTACAAGAATTGTTTTTTGTGAACTGATTGTTTTAAATAATATTTTCTTGTACAAAAGTTCTTTTGTTTACAAATGTCCTTCTCATAGTTTGTATTCAACAAATAAAACGAAATAACAAATTGAAAATGAATGTGTAGTTTTACAATAGGCCTATACCTTCTCAGACTCATTCGCACAATAAATAAATAAAATATATAAACAAATAAATAATAATAATTAAATAAATACTACGCAAGGAATGTATTTATATAAGCTGGGCCTATTTTAGAAAACCTTAGTTCATAAATAATAACGTAATGTTTGAATAGTAGGGTTTCAACACAAATTAGGCATAGGCCTACTGACAAATATAGCTATGCTGGACAATATACTTCCGGATGCGGATGGTCGAATAAATACTATCTTACCGCATTACGACATTCGTCCCCATTGCTCTAAATGGATTGATTCAAAAAAGTTTATGGTACCCGACGTTCTACGGTTTTTTATAAAAATATCGCGGGAAAAGACCAAAACTGAAAAGAAATCGGGTTTGAAATTGAACTTTAGAATTTGAAAAGTATAAATCACGTTAGGTCTAAGGCTGTGCTAACACTTTTCTTTGATGACTTTGACCACAATTTTTTATTTTTTCAAATAACTTAAAAATTCAAGAATCTAAGCCAATTGAACAGACAGTAATTTATAAACCTTAGGGCTCGGTCACCCACCTTGCATTCTGAATAAGAGGAATGTCCCACACCGACATCGTCTGGCTAATAATTACTTAGTACACCAGAGATACTAAAATCAATACCTGGGATCGATACATGTGAATGTGCTATGCACGATTTTGATATTCAGACGAAAGTCTTTGGATACCGGGGTAGAAAATGATGAATATCTCCCGTAAATGATTTCGTAAAGAAGCTTGCGTCTTGAACTCAAAAACTGACAATAATTCTGATTTTATATGTGCCGAATTATATAGCGCAGTGTATAGGCCAATTGTGGGTAGTCTAAAAGCATATGACCTATGGCGTACCATGCTCGACTCGCACACAGCGAGGTCAGTCACCGGGCAATTGTCAGTAGCCTTAGTCAGATGTCCTTCGGCCCATTATGCGTCTCAAAACTATTAAGCAGGTCGGAACAAAATGGCCACACGTGGCGGTGGATTCAACCTACCATGGTGATTTCTGCCATGAAGATATCGGGGCGATGACACTGTGTCCTTCTGATATCAAATAATTTTGATTTGATTTTTTAAAATTTGCCATAAAATATTTATTATATCGCAAATTTCAAAAAATTATTTGATATCAGAAGGACAGTTTTATATTTAGAATGCAATGTGGTGATGCTGATATGCTTTAATCAGGCTCCACAAAAAATACTGCGCAAAGGTGGGTGACCCGAGCCCTTAAAGAAAATAAGAAAGTTTGATATTTAAGTATAAACAGCATACAATATCTGATATTTTAAGTAATTTTTTTACAAAATGATAAAATTATATCATTGTGAATTCCTCATAATGCCCAATAAAAATACTATAAATGTGGAAAATGCAGCGCGATATTTCCACTTTTATACGCAGTACTATAAACCGTTCATATCCAACATGTGAATTGCCATACGTGATTTGCTGAGCTCATGCAAGATACATGTACAGACGGCTTTGCGATGATAAAAACCTGGTAATGTTACTTTGTACCCTCTGTGGTCAGAATATTACTAAGTCATAGCATGCAGACGTGGACGGTGGATAGTTGTACGCTATTCATCCCCGCTCTTTGTGTATCTGCGGGTACTCATGCTCATCGGAAATTTCGCGAAATAGGGGGTGATTTCTGCTAAAAAATATTTGCCAAACACACAAAGAGCTTGCTTTAGGAAACAAAAAATGCAAACTCAACTCAGTTGTAGGACATGTTGTATGTGTTTACGCTAAAACAGGGGTGTTTTTCCTCTGAAAAGGTTGCAAAAGGGGGTGTTTTCAAAAGTTTGTCGACTAGCATGAGTACCTGCGGATACACAGAGTGCCAGAACCAGGATCTCAACAATATATTTTAAACCAATTTGACAAACTTGCACTATATTTTGTCTGTAGTGCTGAAGTTAAAAACTCTTTTAACCAAAAATGGAAGCATGTTTTCTATGATATATGTAAGCAAAGACCGCAATCATGAAAATGTCACGTAACCTTCATGAGGCAAAAATTGACTGATTTGTATGATCACAAGCAAGCAGATAATCAAATGCAAAGGTCATACAAACAATGTTAATTACAGTTTTTGGAGAAAAATTTCATCAACTGCAAAATGTAACACAAACAATGTTAATTACAATTTTTGGAGAAAAATTTGAAAAAAACATCCCATCTCTGAAAATTGCAAATCCATAGTTATACCAGAAAGCCTGAAAATGAACCCCAAATCGGCTGCACACTAAATACCCCCATGCTATAATTAGACAAAATAACAAGTTTGTCATACCAGTAACAAAGTTGGCTGAGATGTATCTATCAAAAACAGTGCCATGTACAATATTCTTGTTACTATAGCAAAGCTGTAACCTTTACATTTTAGAAATCAATATTGACAAAATAGAATATACATTGCAAACTTGCAAATTAAAACTCATTTCCCATGATGAGATAACTCACACTACACTAATGACATAAAAACATATATGTGACATGATCTGCTCTGTGCGGGCCAAAGGAGGCATTTTTGAAAATTGAGTTACTATAATTGTAACCTTGTAGTAACATTAGGCTATCATATACTGAAAACACCAAAGGTCTAGCATACTTGGTTCTAAAGTTATGAGGTTTTGTGATGTGTATTTTCTTATGTATTTTATTGTTTTTACTCCATATTTTTGCCTTTATCTCGGTTTCAAATTTGCCGCCTTTGGCCCCCATGGACCAGATTGTGTCACATATACAAACGGCAAACACACAAGCAAGAAAAAAAAGATATGTTCAATTTGAGCAAAGTTCAATACTTATCACCTTTTAGGCTTATAACTCTTAAAATTATTTACATAAATCATGATTAATATAATATCAGCACAAAAATTCATAATGCCCGCTGAAAAAATTCATATAGTTTGTATATAAACATCCTGAGTACATGTACCATATAAAGGAAGGCTCCTGGGGACCAATTGTAATTTCAACTTGTATATCATCCACATACAAGGTTTTCAAACATTATGGCAAGTTTCTTTTCTGGTGTAAAATCACATTAATTGCGCTACTCCAGTTTAAATGCATACACCAATTTCAAATGGAGCCACTCATTCAGTGTTGTCTGCTCCAAAATGGGCTATTCCTATTGAAATCCATACACCCCATATTGAAGAAATGACCTTAATCTCCACACAGGGAGTATGAATTTCAAATAGGGTTCACACTCCCTGTGTGGGAAATGTAAAGTGATGTCTACCATGCAGGTGTATGACTTTCAACTGGAATAGCTGTAGCAACCCATTAACCTCTTGCTTTTGATCTGATATATCCTAATCATCAAACATTCACATTAAAGCTCAACCTCTTGGTATACATTACTGTCTTAAAATGTAAATATAGAAATGCCACTGTGAAATATACTGTATTTAAATGAAATAATGCCCTATAAACAATTCTTAGGTCTTTTTATTGATTCTCTGTTGAGCCTGATTTCACATACATATAGCGATCAAAGCAAATCAGACACCCAATTTTGCTGTTTTGGATATACCCAAGTATCTTTCCTAACCATTTGAACCACTTGGTTTTTGTGTGTGTACACAGATGATATAATGAATCTTGAAATATACTGATACAAGTGACCCCCAGGGTAAGGCTCAAATTATTCTTGTCTTGTTCTCAATGCTAAGAATTTATAATAATTTGAAAACAGCACCTAGATTCTGTAAGAAAGGCAGTAATGCCCAGTATAAATTTATGTGCAAACTTGTCAAACACTGCAGCAATGCTATATAATGTGGCAAACATTTGCAGCAGCTACAAAATGTTGGGAAGGAGAACAATTAAAGCCCAAACAACGCTAATGCATAATTCAAGCCAAAAATTGCAGCACAGGTAGCAAAACACACTAACACAGCATTTGTCGCAACACACAAAAAAATGCACAAAAATATTGTACTACTGCCCCCAGACAATAATAATGTTAAAGTGGTATTTTTTTTTGCAGTTTGTTGATTTTAAATTACTTTGCTTGTTCTTAAAGGGGAAAATAAGTTAGACAGGCTGAAGAATTAAATCCACCAGGGTCATGCATGTTAATGTGTCATATCATTATACCACCAATTACAAAATATAAACAATGCCAACAGGAATTGACAAGGATAAAAGCATTGCTAGAAGATGAAAACATGACTGCATGACCTGAAAACATACCATAATTAAAGCCATATTATAACATTTGCTGAGGAGGACGCCCTCACTGAATTTTTTTAATTCATTTTTTACACGATTAAATTGTACTTTATTAAACCAATATAGCCTGCAAAAATCAAGACTCTAGGTGCTGTAGTTTTGTCAAAATCAGATATTTTGAATAAAAGGCTGATTCAGCCCTTTATTATTACGATGGAATTGTTAGTCGAACGCATACACGATGTTCATAACACACAGTATGTACGGCGTGCGCGACGGTGATGTACACAACAAAGGGTCGTACCACAACATGACCGAAGGAGTGGTACGTATTGGCGACATGTGCGCTGGTAGTAAATTCCAATTTTCTTTGCTTTGCCGTAGTTGTTCAGATAAAAAATAAAAAGGGGATATATCTGACAGTAAAAGCTAACATTTTATGGCAAAGAAATGCTAATCTATTTTGTTTGAAAATGTTATAATATTGCTTTAAGTACATCTATTAACAGGCAGTAAAATGTTACTCCTGTTGACAGATGTGTCAATTCCCCTTTAAGTTTGCGATTCTGAGTTTTCATACATAGACTTATGCATAAAAACATATTAGCATGTTTTTGTTTTAGCAGTAATGGACACCTGCAAAAATAAATGTACTCACAAAAAATGTCCACGTTTACAGTAAAAGGTCCACATGTTCCTCCTAAAGACTTTTAAGAATTTAAATCAAAAAGTTTTTTACAACATTTAACTAGAATTACGCGGTTCGTAATTAAGATGGCCCCCACAAAATTATACACCACATGATAAAAGTTATTGGTAGTACATATTATTTGACACAATAGGTCTGATTTTATGTCACACATTGTGCCAGTCAGTCACAATGGCTCATCTGTGTCAGAAAAGATGCAGTTTTAAAAGTTGCACTTTGCTCCATTCAGCTCTCAAACAATGCATGATATACTGTCGAGTACCTGTAAGAGCTGAATGGACCAAAATGCTTTTCAAAACTTTCATAACTGCATCTTTTCTTAATTTATTATTAGGGGACAACTTGGAACTTGTGAACCTTATGTTATACTGGTCCTAATATCAATATGGCTGTAAATTGGCCATAAAAGTGATGGCTAATACAGTGGTTGAAAACAAACACCTCAAACAACCAAAATGGCCGACTGCTATAAAAGTATT
Source organism: Amphiura filiformis (assembly GCF_039555335.1). Classification (NCBI taxonomy): domain Eukaryota; kingdom Metazoa; phylum Echinodermata; class Ophiuroidea; order Amphilepidida; family Amphiuridae; genus Amphiura; species Amphiura filiformis. The sequence continues at coordinate 14,407,477 of NC_092636.1, forward strand.
TCCTATAATCACCGTCAGGGACAACCTCGGAATGGTGCATCTGTGTTAGGAAAAAGGCTCACCATGATTGGTTGCTGTCCTGCCCAGTATAACATATTAATGTGATTGACAAGACGTCAGACGCAGCATTCCGAGTTTATATCTTGTCAACTTTAGATGAGAACAAGACAATAATAAATTAAATGCGAGCCTATGAAAATATTTACACATTATAATGGGAGCATGCCAACAATTTTGAATAGACTATACAGGTCCTGAGAGAAACATTTCTTGTTTTGTTTTAGCTATCAAGTATCAACTATTCAGGCCCTTATAGCAAGCTGGGCAGACAGGGCTGTCCAAGTAGCATCTTTAATGTTTTTCTTTTAAATTACATAATAATGATTTTGACGGATAATACATGTCGACTGCTCAGTGCCAAAATTGGGTAAGTGCAATAGCTGCCATGTGCAGCTGCCATATGTAGATGAGTACAATATACATTGTACTGTGTGTAAATTGCCAAATGTTCACAAGGCAGCTACTGCACTTACCCACTTCTGGCATTAAGCAGTCGATGTTCATTTTGTTCACCCAAAATATTTGTTATCTTTTTTTACAGTGATGTTATCAAATGATTGGCCATGCAATGTAAAACCTTATACAGAAATACTTGGGCATTTGCGAGTCAATGCCTACATGTAGAGATTAGGGAACGTTCATAAATACTTTGGTAGGGGGGGCTGGAAAATTTTGATTTCGGTATGTCAAAACTTTTTTGACCCCCCCTCTGTCTGTATGTTAAACTTTTAAAACCCCCCCTCTTTATGGACTGAAAACTTTTTTGCCCCCCCCTTTTGTAATCACCCAAACTTTTTGCCCCCCACACATTTTATTTTACTATAGTACAGTGGATTAAACTTACAAAGTTTCAACCGTGTTACAAATTCAAGCAAACAGATCCGCAATAAATTAATCATTTATCAGTGTCAAATTGTCAGGACATCATAAAATATAAATAAATTGCTTTCAAATAAGGTCTCAAAAGTTATTGCATGGATGTATCAGGGGTGTATCCAGCTTTCTTGGTGTGGGGGATGACATTTTGCGGCACAGACGAAAAACAATTGCAGTTGCTTTACATACATATATACCGGAGCTTTAAAAAATGCTTTACTGCGTGCGTGTAACGCAGCGCAAAAATTTTGTATTTTACTCTATTTACGCCTATGATCGGGATGAAAAGAGCTTTATTAGACAATAAAAGGCGTAAGCCTTTTTAAATTTGTATTTAACTTTTGGACCCCCCCTTTATGGGTGTCAAAACTTTCTTGACCCCCCCCCCTTTTGCCATGTCAAAAACTTTTTTGACCCCCCCTTTTTGGAAGGTCAAAACTTTTTTGACCCCCCTACAAATTTTCCAGCCCCCCACCAAGGTATTTATGAACGTTCCCTTAGACCCATATGAACTGGCAAGAATTAGCAGTCAAAGAGTTGTCAAGAACCACTCTTCCAAATTTCCCATTTCCAATATATATGTCGCAACTGCATTTATGTAAATTATCAGAGCAGTGCCATTATTAAAAGGGAATATAATAAAGTCCATCCAGCTGAAATTAGTCAATCAAAAACACTTATCAAAAGCAATGACCCCACATTTTGAGATCACGACCCCAGTTGGTCAGGAACCCAAGTATCAGGCCCTTACATGCTCCCTTAATACACATTACTGTCATAAAATGCAAAATATACATATAATGCCACTGTGAAATATACTGTATTTACATGAAATAATGCCCTATAACAAGTCTTAGGTCTCTTTATCCACCACCATATCCTGAGTGTATATGTACAAACATCATATTGTCTGTATCCAGCTTGAAATGGGGGGGGGGGGGTATTAATATGTGGATCCTGGGTTTTTCCTGTGGAAGTCAATTTGTACAGAAATTCCTTCCCACAATAAATATGTATATTGCATAGCAAAGGAGATGAATTAACCTCCGAACTGTATATACATGCATATTGTTATGCAATAAGCCTTGTGGGAAGGAATTTTGGTAGAAAAACCCATGGAGCCACCTATATGTATCACCCCCTTTCTTATGACAATGTGTGTCCTCTACAGCGATGTGTTATTTCAAATAAAAATGTCCTTGGAATGACTATGTGTTCAACACACTGGCCTTGGAAGAATAATAGAACACATAGCAACACAAATTGCGGGTCAAATAATCGAAAAGTCACCCAATATTCTCTTGTATGGGCAGGAAACTATCAGCAGTCGCGGGAGCCAATGTTGAAAACTTCGCCCAAAGTCACAGGAAAAATCTTCAAAAGGCACCCAATTGGGCTACCAAATCACAGGTTTGGCCACCCTCTAGAACAGGAGTGTCACTATAGTCTATGGTCGGTATGCACAAGGAGTTAGACCAGGCCTAACTTCAGACCCAGTCTATAAATCTTTTGTGCATACAGACCTATATATCAACCTTGAGTCACCGGCACTAAGAAGTTCAGCATGTGCTGCGTTGGCTTAGCATGTTTTCTTGCGTGTACATATGCGGCATGTTGATCGCACGCGTAACAGGATGTACACGCACCAAGTACTGCTAAGCTAACAAAGAACACGCTGAACTTCAAAGCTAGGGCCAGTGACTCGAGGTAGTACACCACAACATACTCATCTATCAGGACACAGTTCTTTAACCACAAAACATTTACACATTCATTGAATGACCTTAAGTTGAAAATGTGGGTACAAAAAATCATTCATTTTTGTACTCTGCAACTTGAGGTCAAATTTTGCACAATGGTTGTTTGAGTTTATTGAACTATGCCAATGGGATGAGGCCATTGTGGTCCATAGTGTGTGTGTGTGTGATATTTGGACAAGAACCCCTATTCTATATTCACCAGCGAAGTGCTTTTGTTACTCTTTGGTAACCTTTTGGAATGATGGTACATGCCGTAGAATTTGTGTGGCAATCATTTCGATTGTGGTTCAAGACTCAAAAGCGAAATCCAGCTGACATGGTAATAATCTGATTAAATTATAACACTTCGCGGGCGAATTGAGAACACATGCAAGATCCTCATGCATGTGCTCTGAAAATTGTGGTGCGCTTTCAAATTTTAAGTCCTGGTATGTAAAACTAACACCCCCCCCCCCCCACCCCTTGGAGAAAACCAGCTGCTTATCAATAGCCTCACCTGCCTAAAACATATACTCTGTCCTGCATAGTGTAAGAAATAAAATAGTGACAAATCAAATCCATGAATGACTATAAGAAATGGGAGCTTTACATATGTGATGTGATGTTTTCCCCCCAGTTTTTGTTTTGTACTATGCATCTCTTTAGTGTTCTAAATAAGGCACAGGCCCTCAGTCCAAAAGTGTGCAAAAATTACTGCTGGCAAGCTAATATGCTTTTAAAGTGGTGGGGTGGGGGAGTGGTAGTCACAGAGGGTCCAACCACCTCTGAGGGGTCCGAAATTTTGGGTAAAATTATGTTATAAAAAAGTCTGGACAATCTGGAAAATCCCAGTTAATTGTTTTTTCTCAGTATTTTGTCACAATGATCAAAGGAATGGTATTTTATGCAAAACAGAGTACATGTTTTTTGTAAATGAGGCCTATAATTACCAAATATTACCAACCATACACTTTGTCCTCATGTTACACAGTATCCATGGTAACTTCCTTCCCACTACCAGTATCAATCACCAACATGCCCTCTTCAGTTTCATCATCTTTCTCAGTTGCCATGGTAACTTCTTTCTTTACAACCACACTGTCTACCGCTAACATGGCATCATCATCAGTTTTAGCACCTTTCTCAGTTACTATGGTAACCTCTCCTTTAGATAACAGACTTCCATTCCACTCCAGCCCATCAACTTTCACATTCATCAAAACCTGACTCATAAAGTGTGGATTCATGGGCTCAGGCCACGTCTTGGAATCACAACGGAGTTCTTTGAATGGTAAAGCGCCCTCTATATTGATCGCGTTAGTGTCCATATCTAATGGATCTGGCACTCTGAGGGCAATGGTGACACCGAGGGAGTCCCAGTACGGTTTTAACACCGGTTGTTTGGCGGTGTGCATGGTCAGCTGAGTTGTGAGATGTAGATTAGTTGTTGCAAGCATACCAAGGCAAGCAGATTTGATGGATTCCAGTTGTCGAATGGTTCCTTGTAGTTTTGTGTTGGATGATATTAAATGCTTTTCATCCTGTTTAAGAAAAAATAAAAAAGTAAAAACACATGCTATTATATATTTCCTATTTTTATACATTTCAAAGATTTAATATACAATTTTACTCCCAGACCAATCAGTCAGATTCTTTTCATCACTGACTTGCATGTATTTCTAACTGATTCACAACATGTATGAATGAAAAGAAGCCATTATAAATCTTGTTTACAACCCCCAAATTCAACACATTTCCCACTTTATAAGGATGAAAAATGGTTTATGATGAGGAAGTATTAAATGACCATGCTTGGAATTCAAAAATCTTCCAGTGGGGGTGTGGTTTTCAAATGCAATAGCCCAATACATGATTACCTATTCCAAGTTGATTTCACAAATGGTTGAGATGCGATGTACTTGAACCCATTGCAAATTAAAGATCGCTACCTACCCAATACTCCCACACAGTGTCATCGCCCCCATATCTTCATGGCAGAAATCGCCATGGTAGGTTGAATCCACAGCCATGCATGGCCATTTTGTTCTGACCTTTGAGACGCATAATTAGCCGAGGGACATGACTAAGGCTACTCACAATAGCCGGGTAATTGATTTCTCTGTGCGTGAGTAAGCTTGTATACGACATTGAGGTCAATGGTCATCGACTTTTATACTGCCTAAATGGGAGTAGTGAGTGCAGCTATATAGCCTACTACGCGCTGTAGTCCATACAGGACCAACGCAATATAAAATCAGAATTTTGGTCAGTCTTTCTCAAGACGCTAGCTAACGACTATCATATATGTTCAACACGTATATTCAAGTGCAAGGAACCACATCTGGATTCTTCAGACGAAATCATTTACGGGAGATATTCATCATTTTCTATCCCGTATCCAAAGATTTTCATCTGAATATCAAAATCGTGCATAGCACATTCACGTGTATCGATCCCGGGTATTTATTTTATATCTCTGCTGTACCAAGTAATTATTAGCCAGGCGATATTGGTGTGTCCCATGGCCAGTATAACCAGAGTGTAGCCAACCGTGTCCCCAATTAAGTGGCTGTGCCCCACAGCCCCAAATCAAAGAAGATATCTTCCCACAATGCCTTTCTATACTGATGTAGTACGATGATGCATCATGTTGCAAAGGATTCTGGGAAGGGTAAGATATTTTCTCTAGGGCAAATGTATGAAAGCTTAGAATGATTAATTTTTTAATAAATTAAGAGAAACAGAACTTTCAAACTTGGCAGAGCACAAAAAATATATCCTGAAAAGATCCACTTTTACAGTAATCCACTTACCTGTAGAAGCGCCTTCCTCATCATCTGATTCTTGACTCGATTCTTCTTGGACGCATGTCTCTGTCTTTCCCGTCTTGTGTCACCGATTAACGGAGTACCCTTCTGAGGTGATCTAAAATTTTTATGCAACAGCTTCACCTGTCCTGGCATTGGGGACCCAGGTATTGAACCTTGTGGTACACCAGTCATTGATTCTACTCCATGATAATAACCAGATGTAGATGCTTCTCCATCTTCTGATGATGACAAAGAAATGCTATCACTTGGAATCTGGTAAGCAGCACTTGATGGGGAGTGAAATCTTTCAGGAGATTGGACAAAATCTTCCCTAGAACTACCAGGAAGATGTTGATGTTGTTGAGCAAATGATGCTTCATGTGAATGTGGGGTGGTGATAAGATGAATACCAGGCTGGCAAGTACGTGATTGAGCGCTTGGCTGAGTGCTTGATTGACTGCTTGACCCATATGTGACGTCATTTGCATCAGTCCTAATCCGACTGTGATCTGTACGTCTAGGTAACTCCCCAATACCAGTAGACATTGATTGTACCCATACAACAACAGGACCGGTGGGTGACAAGTTCCGCCAAGCTGGAGTTGGTTGCTCATTTTGCTTGTCAGTTGCTACTTTTGAGAGATCCATAGGATCACTCTGTGGTGGGACCGATGCTGGTGCTTCACAAGATGATTCATCATCAGCATCTCTATAGTGCACCATCTCAATATCTGATGATGGTGGCTCATGTCTCAAAAGCTTGCTGCGACTATAGTCTTTTGCTGTAGCTATTTCACTTGATACTTCAAAAGGCAATTTTTGTCTAGTGACATCCCCAACTTGATTACTGGCATCTCTGTTTGTCAAGCCCATTGATAAAGCTGTCGTTGCTAACAAATTCAATTCATCACATCGGGATCCTGACTCTAGACTATTTGTACAAATTTCTGGCAAGGCACTTGATTCCGTCGTCTGCTCACATGATTCCGTCGTCTGCTCCTCGATTCCCATTTGCTCATATTCAGAACATATTATCTGCTTTTTCTTTGACAAATCGATTGGTGCCGCTTGTTCTAAAATAGGCATGGGCAATAATATTTGTGCAGGAATACGGACTACCTCCATGGAAACCGGATTCATATCGCTTGTAGATTTTGACTCTGTGTATATTAAATCTTGACTGGTACTAACATGCCCAGCTGCCATATTACCTGCTTGTAAATGACTAGTTGGAGTTGTAGGTGGAGGTATAATATTGGTACTAGTAGCTACTGACATTTCTTCTGTATGTGGTAGCCCAACACTACTCTGAGTACTTTCGTACTCTTCTTCTACAGGTATACTCTTGGGCAATACTGCTACCGCAGAATCATGACACAGTGCCCTCTCTGGTGTCAAACTGTTATTGCTAATAGGACCGGATATATCTTGTACTTTCACTGGACTGTTTTGTGTAACTCCTAAATTCTCGCTGGAATTATTGACCTCTTTAATAGCAAACACAGAGGGTGTTACTCTTGATAAGGCAAATATTGGTGAATTCTCTGATACTTCCTCACTCTCAACCGTTTGCTTCTGCAGAACCGTTTGCTTCTGCGGTTCCGGCACCACCGGATCTTTCACCGGGGTTTTGTAGATATGAGCAAGCTCTTTTATCTGGTTTGCGATTTCCCGATATAATACCACTTTGACGGATACCAACGCCTCCTCGTGTCCAGGTGGGATTAATGCTGCCAGACTGGAGACGCCTTCGCATAGTTTTTGTGTGCTGATGGATTTTAAATGCGCTATACAAGCTGCTCTCACTGATGATAAGGTTTGGATTCGGGCTTGGAGTTGTATATTTTCATCTGATAGCTTCTTCTCATCCTGTATATGAAAATTTGTGAGAAAAAAAGAAGAAAATAACATTATGTATAATGTCAGAGAATACTGAAATGTGATTGGTCAGAGATGTCAGTGGGATCTGACAAAATTGTGAAAATTTAAAGTGCAAAATTGGGGAATAGGTTACAGCAGGTGTTAAGGGGTATAACCCCATTATTTTTTTTCAACAGATATCAATGAAAAAAGCGTACTTCCAAAATTTTATTTGATTTGGATATTGAATTTGGGAGTTAGGCCAAAAAAATAATTGTTTGTTTGTCCTCCACAGCTTTGAAAGAGGAGGTGCGGGCGGGTTTTTTTAATTTTTTTTATTTATTTATTTTTTTTCGGATTTGGCTTATTCCTGGACCTAGCAAGAGCTAAAAGCTACTATCATTCATGGTGACTTTAAAAAAACCCATTTTGTTTCTTTAATATGCAAATTTATAGTTTGTGTTCATGTCATAGTCTTTTAATGATTTCAAAATGGATATAAATCAAATTATTTTTGAAGACATTTGAAATAATAATAATTGACTATGACATGAACACAAATAATAACTTTGCATACAAATGTATAGAAGACACAAAATGATTTTTTGGGGGCTTTTTATTTTCAACTATGAACGATCCTAGCATTTTTTAGTTCTAGCAAGGTCTAGAGATACTCCAAATCTGAAAAAAAAATTGAATTTTTTATTTATTAAAAAAAAAATGAAAAAAAAAATATTGGTCAGGCCAGGAGTGGGCGGTGGAGGACAAACAAACAACTTTTTTTTTGGCCTTATCACATACATTTGTAATGTAGTATCAAATTGGACAATATACATGTATAGTGCAAATCTGCAAGAACTAAATACACAATAAGTATAATATGTATATTTCTGATGGTGTGAAAACCTTTTTTTGGATTAAGTTGGGGGATAAGGCTGTGGATCACGAGGTGCCCCTTTAAAGGTTTTATTATAAGCACAGGAGGAAAACTCAATTTTGAAAGCCAAAAAATGCACAATTTTCAAAAAATGCAAAAAACACAATTTCTACCCCCCCTAAAAAAAAGCTGGATAAAGTTGTACATTTTAATAATTATTTTTGCTTCTATTAATCAGCTGGCAATGTATGCTAATTCAATGTGTTCCTGACTGTTCAACAGAAGCAACAGTACTTTTAAAGTACTTTTAAAGTACAGTACTTTTAAGCTGTATGTTTAAAAAAATGTACAGCTTTATCCAGCTTAAAAAAACCAAAAAAACAAAAAAAAACACCTTGCAATTTTAAACTTTTTTTAGGAGCAGTATTTATCCAGTTTGAACCTTGAATAACAAGCAATTTAAGATCTTTATTTTTTGTAAAAAATAAAATAATAATAATTTTTGTTGTAAAAAATGCAACTATACACCCCAAAAACGCAATTGCTGCCACAAATACCGCCATTGTGTTTTCCTCCGATGCTTAGGGGCTGTGCAATAATTATGAGCCCTGGGGAGGGTAAAATTGTGGGGAGGGGGCAAGAAATTTTGGCAAGCCAAAGGGGGGGCAAGCAATTTTGGCACACATTCTTGGGGCACCTTTTAAATAAAATGCTCTAAAAAGGCTTAGGAAAACAGTACGGAAACGTTTAAATATGCACATTTTCCTGCTCGCTGCGCTTGCAACATGTATATAGACCATTTACGGTTTGCAAATTGGGATCCAAAAAATTTGGCATGTGCAAGGCGGGGGGGCGTAGATTTCTTGGTGGGCCGAGGGGGGAAGTGATTCCTGGCGGGCGAGAGGGGGAAAGCGATTTTTGGCGAGCCATTTGGAAATTTCGGGGGGGGGGGTGGGGCTGTAGGTTTAACTTACCTTTTGGAGTTGTTCTTTCAGTACTATTTCCTTGTGCCGATACCTAGCAGCTGCATAGCGGTGTTTTTCCTTCTTTGTTATTGCTCTATTTCTCGCATCTTGTGGTGATTCCTCATCACTATCAACACTACAGATCCAGTCCTCATGCTGTCCATCATCAGAGTCATAGTCACACTTTTCTTCCACAATTTGAACTTTTAAAGTCTTGAAATCTGATTCTGAGGTACTCTGGCTGTCTGTATCATGCTGTTGCGAATCGTTGTTTTCTCGCTTGATCGGACGTAATGTTAACGTGAAAACATCACCGACTGAGATATTACGCTTTTTTGCCTGCTGGTTTGTTATTGACGCTTTTAAACCACCAACATTTTGTGCATTTTCATCAGAGTCTGTGCGGTTCTGTGACTGTGAACTTTCTCCACTATCTTGTGCGCTGGACGGTTTCTCATTAAAGTCAACTTTATTTACATTGTCGATGTCATGATCGTTTCCAGCTGAGGTATTATGGTTGCCTAAATTATACTGCAAATTATTTTTTGGATCTTGCTTGGTAAAATTCAAAGTTGTACAAACATCTGTGGGTGTGTCACACGTCTGTCGATGACTATCCGCGTTGTTACATGACTGCTGTAGATTTTCTCTCGTACATTGTGTCGTCAGATCAGTCGTACGCTTTTATCGATGCCTTTCCGTCGCCTGCTATTATAGTTTGATGTCCATCTGTATGATCCTGCAATAGACTTCTTTCAGAATCTTGCATGATCAGCTGACTTGGAGCATTCCCATCATCACCTCTGCTGTCTTTATTGGTGTCACACAAGCTTTGTTTAGGCATAACCTGAAGAAAATAATAAGCTTAAAATGTTACCTCAAATCATGTGCATGCACCTGTTGCAAATTCTGATCCAATGACATAATCATAATGTGTTAATTTTAATGACATCCACGTATACATGTGGTATTTGAACCACTAATACAAAACGCTTACATTTTATACAGGATTGTGAACCGCATGCACATACGCAATACCAGCCAATATAGCGTGGATTAATTGTATCAAATCATTTGACCTGAACAAATTTTGATCATTGAATACACATTTAATAGGGCTTCAATACTTACACACTGTTCACTGTTCACAGTGCATGTATTATTGTATACAGGTTTTGTCATACACAATGTTGCCAGAACCTTTCAATGCCAAAGTGTGACACACTGGGTGCGGCAAATGTGCCACAAAGAGCCCAATTTTTAGTGTATAGAAAATCCAAAATATTAATTGGGCCGAAGAATACTTGATTGAATTGAATCATTATCCCAAACTTGTTTTCCGCATTTGCCTGAAGAGATTCTGATTATTTTTTTTAAACCTCAATTTTGAAGGAATATAAAGTACACCAGATGCAACTTGACCTCCCCCTATAAAAGTTTTGTCAAAAAAGTGTCACATTTTGTATCAAAATTTAAGTACGGGTCAAACATAAGAAATGAACTTGTTAGTTGAAAACTTCTCTCAAGGTTCACTTTTTTTGATAAAAACATTGAAATTGGCCATTTTTTGAAGGAAAAATTCACAGAAGGTCCACCTTTTAGCTATCCACCCCCCAAAATAAATCTGGCTACTCTACTATTTACAATGCTGCATTTCAACACTAGGCACAGACAGCCAAGCCTGTACATACATAAAACTTATTGGGGGTGGGGTGGGACTTCAAAAAAGTGGACTTTTTTTCAATGAAAAGTGCATTTTTTGTAAAATGTGGCCCTAAAGTAAAAATAAAAAACCTAAAAATTGCCCTTTTTTGGACTTTTTGAACAGGCCTACCCTATCACTAAAAAGTGGACATTTTGTTAATTGTTCTCCCACTTTTGGAACTTTTTATCCAAAAAAAAACCAGCAAAAAGTGTAGCAAAAGTGGACCTTTGTGGATTGGGGGGGGGGGGGATGCCGAGGATGCCATGGCCGCCCCACTTTTTGAGAAATTTGTTATGTTTTTCTTTGTATCTTTATTTCAATATGGGCATAGATGTGTAATTTGACCGCCCCATATTGATATTTGTGATGGCCGCCCCACATTTTTCGACCTTGCTACGGCCCTGATATGATAACAATGGCAATACTGAGAATGCATTGGTAGGTAGTGAAATTGGAGGTCAAAGTGGCAACCCCCTGAAGCCATCCACTGATACATAGCCCAATTGGGTGGCATATTGATGACAATGGCAATACTGAATGCATTGGTGACATTGGGGGTCAACCTTCGTGCACTGGTAGTCATGAATGTATACCAATTGGTAATTTTCACTCCTGATAATTTTTCACACATGGTCAATTTCAAACAGGCACATAATAACTATTTCCTCAGTCATATATTTACCATAATATATTTGTGGCATGAATTGTTCATGATAATTGGCCCTGTAATTCGCTGTCTAAGTAACGTAATAAATCGGATTAACTACCATAGCAATGGATGAATACAATCATAGGCCTTCAAACATGTCATGTTTGAAGGCCTATGATACAATTAGACTATTTCGCCCTGCACTACCAGCAGGTTGCACTGATCACCTGTGTATGTCTGCAATCATAGTTTTGAATACAATACCGCTCTTTTCAAAGATACTTAAATCTTACAGGTGCGAGTGATCAGAATGATACTGGTTCAATGCATAGGTACTGTTGTAGTGCAAGGCAATATAGTCAAAAATTGAATTCACCCATTGCTATGGTAGTTAATCAGATTATTACATCACTTCGACAGCGAATATGGCTAACTTCAGGCATGTACGCAGCGGGTGGGTGTATAGGTGCGACCACACAGTTTTTTCTGTTTTTTTGGTAAAAAATGTCCACGTTTTAGGGAAAAGGTCGCCTTTCCACGAAATTGCCCACCCCAGGAAAAGGGTCCACTTTTTTCAAATAACAGCACCCCCCCCCCCAAAGCCTGGCTTTAAATATTATACCCATTTCATCAGTGTATACATGTAGGAAGGAGCATTTAGAGCACTAATTTTCTGTTTTTCCTCAAATTTACTAAAAGTTTGCTCAAGGGGTGTGTTAACTTATTCTTAAACAGAACCAAAATGTAGTTTTCAATCAAAAGGCCCAGGCAAAAAGTTGCGATCTTTAAGTGTAAAACCACATGTAAAAAATTTGAACCAGAGAAGATATCTACCCCCTTCCCAGAAAACTTTGCAACATGATGCATCACTTCATTACATCAAATGACACTCCTGTGTAGGGGTGTATGTGTACATACTTTGTACAGGTTCACTTTGTTTTCTTGTTGATGGGCTGATAGTCAAGAAAAGTCTAAGAAATAAACATATTTTGCAAGATCTTGATGTGCTCTGTCATTTTATCATTATTGATCCATGTTGCACTAGATGGCAAATCAGTACATGAAATTATAATGAGAGAAATACAAGTTATGGGAGTTATGGGTAGTGTAAGATAGATCTCACTAGGATCCAGAACATGTTCATCTATCAGGGCTCGGTTCTATAACCCGATACAATTTGCACATTCACTGAATGACCTTTGAAAATTTGAGTACAAAAACTCATACTCTTCAACTTGAGGTCAAATTTTGCACTTTGATTGTTTTATTGAGGTTATTGAACAATGCCATTAGGATGAGGCCATTGTGGTTCATAGTGTCTTCTCTGGTTTTGGGCCATCTAGGGCACTATTATTGCATTTGAGACCTGGAGAGAACCCTGAAATTATGGGGAGACCAACTGTAATCACACAAATATACTCCCTGCAAAAAAACTGTACTGCAGTGTTGCGACCAGTGGCGGCGCTACAGGGGGGGCAAGGGGGCATTTGCTCCCCCAAATATTTTTCTTGCACCCCTCCACTTTTGAGGCAAAACCCCCCAAATTACGTGAGATTTCCACTTTTTGCAGCAATTTGAGGCAAAATTGGTTGATTTTGCCGCCACTGGTTGCAACATGCTATTGATTGGAGCTTAACAAATTTTAACACTGGGTTTTAATAATACTGTTGTTTCTTATTCTTTTTTTAATTTTTTCGTAAAATAAATAACCCTATAAATGACACTTTCATAGACTTATTCCAAGTTACTTTTCAGCTAATCCCTGGGGCTAATTCCTACAGATTTCATATATTTTCAGATTTTCATGGTAATCAGTGAATTTTCAATAACAATTTTCAGGAACCCAAAGACCATGCATGATTGTTTTGATTATATCTATATCTGTTTTCACAATATGGGACTCATTTTGCATGATTGCATCGCATTACATCATGCCCACTTGTTATTTCTTCTCATGCTGTGTAGGCCTATAGTCTATATTGGGTTATAGATTCAAAAATGGGTTCATCAGAACACGCTCCAGCAAGTTGACCTATTAAAAGCCCATTCATGTACTTTTTCTTTTAAAAACTTATCACATACATGTAAGTAGTCCCACAATGTCAGGACTAGGAATCTCAGTGTCTCCCTTGCTGTAAGGTTTTTAGTTGCGTAATTGGTTAAGGGGGAATATGCCTTTGGAAGGGGTTTTATAAGAAATGATATATTTATAGAAAGGGAAACATTACCTTTCTTTTGCTTTTTGTTTGACATCAATCGGAGCTTCTGTTCAAAAGTTACAGTCAAAAATGTAACTTCGTAAATTAGAATCTCTTATGTATTTTATTGTTTTTCAACCTGCGATATTTCTTGTGTATTTTATTGTTTTCTCAAGCTGTGATATTTGATTTTTCCAATTTAAAAATGCATATCTCAAAAACTAATTAAGCTTTTAGTTTCAAATTTTCATAATCATTTGTGAAAATTCAATTTCTTCTTTTTCACAAAATATTAAAATAGAATAGTGTTTCTAAACTATGGAAATAATTAAAAAACAGTGTTTCTATACATAATTGCCGATATCTCAGAAGTGAATTTTAACGACGCGTCATTGCTGCGCGCAGGATTTCTCAAAAACGATATGCCCTATGGAGATGGGATTAAAAGCAAATTAAAACATATTAGTTAGGCTATAAAATGAACTAAAAACTTTCCATTTGTCCTATAGGAACCTATTTTTTGGGGGGTCATTGTCCTAAAAAGTAAAAAAATAATTATTTTTGCCACCTGGGAAAGATAGGTAATTTTCCCCTTTCTTTAAATATATCATTTCTAATTTAAGCCCTTGCAAAGGCATATTCCCCCTTAATTAAGCCACATTAAATTATATAAAAACAGGAAAAAATATGTTCCAACTGCCCTGCATGGAACCAGGGAAGTGATGGAACCAAAGGATGGATCCATAAGGATTCAACTGTGTCACACTAGCAAATGATAACAACATCCAATGGAGGAATACATTGTAACAGATGTGTATACACATGGTGTAAGTTAAAATAAAAAGATATTTCAAAAAGATATTCTTCTAGGGACAAAGAAGTAGAGGCCAGCTCTTTTTTATCCCTAGAAAAGGAAGTTTCATCTTTTTGAAATGGCAAGTTTTTAAAACTCTGTTTATACATGTAGTACTACCTTTTGTGCTATTCCTCCATTGGAAGTTGTATCAGATTTTGTTTCTTTTCGCATTAAATTATAAAAACTTACTGCAGTTAGTCACACCGATTGCCAAATAGCAGGAATTTCTGCACTTTCCCTTTTAAGTTTGTCATCCGCACCGGTTGGTATAGTCTCTGGTTTGTGGCTATACAATATACGCACTTAAATATTGAAAGTCAGTGTGCTTGTGTTTGGTAAAGTTTTTTTAATCTTCCAAGTGGTGTTTGCATTGACGGGGGGGGGGGGGTACTCAAGTTTGGTTTTGGTAGGGACGTGCCGCTGAGAATTTGAAAGTAGACCCATAAATTTAGACCCATTGAAATACCAAAAGTCAAAATTTTCGACCGAATTTAACCCAAATTGTCTTAGTTTTTACAAATTTTCCCAAAATGTTGGGAAAATTTTGGCTAGATTAAGGAAAAATTGGGATATTTTCCTAAAAAATTGAGAAAATTGAGAAAAAAGGACCCATTCATATACCAAAATAGGCTTTGAAAAAGGGGTCATTGATAAACCAAAGGGCATTGATATACCAAAAGGCCAAAATGCTACCCATATTTGCGGCACGTCCCGTATGGTCATTTGTACTGAGTAGCCCCCGGCATTGACTCACTAAAATTTCATTTAAAGCCTGCAAGCCATACAGCCTAAAAGCCATAATGCATGATTTATGTCAAATTTTAATTTTCTTGTTCTTTACCCAAAATAACTGAAATAATATAGTAGTAGGCTATTTCCAAACCTGTAACTTTTGTTTTATTACAATGATTTTTTTCAAACATAGTGACTCCAAAACAGTTCCTTTTGGTTCTAATACAATGTAGTTAAAGAACATTCAATCAAGGCTACTATTATACATCAAATTATTTTCCTAAAATTTTATATTCATTTTAAGTTCAGATTTCCGTAAATTTCCTAATATTTCCCAAATGGGAAATATACGATATCTCCGGAAGGGAAGGTGGTATGAAGGTCAGACAACTACCAAAATTTTTACCTACTATAATGTTATGCCAATAATTAAATTTCAGCCAGTTGGTGTTATTATCAAACATGCATTTAAATTATCAAGCAAAATCATGGACTATTTTCCTATGGCTATTCCCCCCCTAAAATAATTTCATTCAATTTTACTGAAAATTTAAATTAAGCTAAAAATTACTTTACATTGACTTACAGATTTGGTGTCCATATGATTATCTAAGCGGGGCACCCCCGTCAAGTCGTTTCCGCTATTCATTGACGACTCGGACCTGACACCACCCACGGCTTTAACCTAAGAAATAAATAGAAGAGCCCAGAAATGGTCATTTTAAGATTTAACGCTTAAGGGTTTGTAATGGACGTACATTTACTAAACAGGCATTAATTAATTAGTCCATCAATTTGGTTGATAATTTAAAAGGATGTTGCATTTGATTTCCACACCCACTGCTTAGGAAAATTTTGGCATTCCAACTAAATTGAAAAATAATTCCGGATCCAACTATTTTCTTCCATAAAATGCGAAAGATTTTGGAATTCAAACATTTTCTTCTTCGTCAACTTGTGCAAAATTCAACTGGATTCTATCAATTTCAACTGGAATTGAACATAAAAGGAGCAAAAATTACAGCTCAACTAGAATTGAAATGACAGCAAAATCTTCCACAGGGCAGTGTGAGGTTTAAATGGAATAGCCCAGTTAAAGTTCCAATAATTTCATGCAAATTTTCTTGCAAACAGCATTGAAGTAAACTTAACAATATTGCTGAAGCAAAAACATTTTGGTGACAATTTAGTTTACCTAAATTTTAGATTTTGTAAAATATTTTTCAGTAGACTGGACTAACGGCAAAAAAAAAGAGGTTTGTCTCAAAGCTTGTGTGCGCATTTGTAAAATCGTGTGATTTGAAAAGAATTTTTTTTTTATTTCAAACTTTTTCAAAAATTTTTACCAAAAAAATTTGGCAAAAATCAGATTTCCCCCCCTCAAAATACCATAGTTGGGGGGGGGGGGGGGGGGGTCGCATTTCGCATTTGTTTTCAAACCACTCGTGAGCTTTGAGACAAACCTTTACAACTACATTCAAAATGCAATTTTTTTACAAATCATGCATTTCCCAATATTATCCTCAACAAATTGTCACCAAAATGGAAAAAAAAAAAAAAAATTAAAAAAAAAAATATTGAAAAAGTTTAACAGCAAACAACAGTATATAATATCAAAATTCCTTTCTTTATTTTGTGAAAAGTTTTCTTGTACAAAAAGAAATGAAATTTACACTTTTTACAATGTGTACATGGTAAACAAAGAATACAGATTACCGGTGGCTGCAAAGTTAGCATCAATCTATGTACAATCTACAATGTACATGTAAATGTACATCATTCATTTAAATTTTAACATAAAGTACAGATAAAGAGAGCGAAAACAAAAATATATCAACATTGCAGAAAATTACTCAAAAATATTATTCTTCATTTGTTCAACTGCACATTTCTTGTGAGAATGACTTTTTGGCAACACTAGACAGCTACATTATGTGGGCTGCTTACAATAGGTGAAAAAGTACCCTTCGCCTAGGAGGGTATATTTGTACATTGCTTGTGTACTCAGGAACGCAAATGCTTGTAAACAAGAATGGGCCCAGGGAATGGGCTAATATTCTAGTTGAAGTCCATACACCCCCTTGTCATGGAAGACACACCACACAGATTTCAAATGGAGCAACCCATTCAGGTAACCCCATTTTGAAGTCATACTCCCTCTAAGATTAAGGATTTGTCTTCCTTAAGAGCTGATACTAGTAAACCAACAGCTTACATGTAGGGGGGCAGGGTGAGATTTAAAAGTATACTAAAAAGAGGCGGCAAGTTCGGTAGCAAAATGGATGTTTTGATTTAGATTTTTCCATTAAAAATGCACAGATATTCATCGTTTTTTTTTGCTAATATTACCAGTTTTTATTGTTATTTTTGGAAAATTACAATAATGAATTCAAGTGAGGGTCAGAAAATGAAGTGAGGGCGGGTGACGGAAACTCAATATTGACTTTCATTGGCCTAAAATTGACTAAATTCTTGACTACTTCAACAAAATTGTGCAATATTCGCTGAGTGGTATAACTTAGCTCTAGCCATAGTGCTAAATTACAGCTAAGTAGTTGGCTCCAAAACTCAGCTTAGCCATAGTGCTAAATAAGAGCTTGTGCTAAATTACAGCTAAGTGGTTGGCTCCAAAACTCAGCTGCTGCCCACAAACGTGACAACCACCCACTGAAGCTTACAACCCTGATTGGTATGGATTTCAGTTCTGGAATAGCCCAAAATGTGGCAAAATAAATAAGCCCTACTAAATACTATCAGCTCATAAAACTTCCCTCCTAAGGTCAAAAAAAATAATGGTTTGTCTCAAATCTCACGAGTGGTTTGAAAACAAATGCGAAATGCGATTTTTTTTGATTTTTTATTCCGACTTTTTTCATGGTATTTGGAGAAAAAAAAATCAGATTTTCACTTTAATTTTTCTGGAAAAACTATAAAAATGGTTTTTTTGGAAATAAAAAAATTCTGCATTTCTTTTTTTCCAAATCTCACGAATTTACAAATGCGTGCGCGAGCTTTGAGAGAAACCTCTTTTTTTGGCCTAAACATGCAAAAATTGCACAAATTGTATAAAAGTCATTATCAAATAAACAGATAATAAATACCATAAAACTTTCTTCTTTATACTCTACAAATCTACTTATTACCATTTTGCATATATAAAAGGAATTTGCACAGATAGTGATTTTAAGCCCAAATACAAACACTTGTCTGGCTCACTTCCAACACTATCAAAACTGGATTGCATTATGACCTGACCTTCACTTTCAACAACAAATATATGAGAATAGAAAAAAATACATATGGCATTTGTTATATTCATTGTGTATGGTTTTAAAATCGTATATCATGTAGTTTATTTTAATGATATTATGTGCCATGAACCATGATATAGGGAAATAAAGTCACAGGCTTTGAGCACAGTCCCTAGATTTCAAGGAAATACTAGGCGACGTGTGCAACAAATCCCACTCCTTGAAATGTTAAGGTGAGCTGTCGGGTGTGCCATAAACTGCACTTGTGTCCGATTCTGTAATGCGAGCTATAAATCACACTAGTGTACCTTAAAACTCAAAGCCTGCAGTCGTATCAAGCAAAATCATTTTTCAGTTTTGGGTTGTAAATCTCCCTTTTCAATATACCGTAATTAAAAACAAATGCCAGATATGCAAAAGCCTTATAAATTGAACCGCCAACTCCTGCCACAATCTTGGATTTTTATGTTGCTAAAAGCAATGGAAAACACAAAATTGAGCAACATATATATCTTGAAATCAATTTAGGCCAAAATAAAAAATAAAAAGTTTGTCTCAAAGCTTGATGCGCGCGCATTTGTAAAATTGTGTGATTTGAAAAAAAAGAAATGCAGAATTTTTTTTTTTTTTTAAAAAATTTAGTTTAGTTTTTTCGGGGAAAATTCGGCGAAAATCAGATTTTGTTTCTCAAAATACTATAAAAATACCATTATACCATGTCGGGAATTAAAAAAACCTAAAAAAAAACGCATTTCGCATTTGTTTTCAAACCACTCGTGAGTTTTGAGACAAACCTTTTATTTTTTTGGCCTTAAGTGACAATGACCAATTTGTTTGACTACTTCCCGTATTTGGAGGTCCTTTTCAAGGCAACAATGACTACATTGGGGTGTATATAGTACAAAACAAACTGAAATGTGAAAGGTTTGTACATGTAGTTTTAAAACATTCAAAGGCAAAAAAGGTGCATGTTTGGCCTCAATCAAATGACCCTTATTTTGAACTAGAATTACGTGGTTTGTAATTAAGGTGGCCCCCACAATAAAGGTTGGAATATATGAAGAATACTATCACAATACCCAAGTTTGAAGTTGATCGGTGATTGCGTTTAAGCTGGAGAGTGGATTAATGGAAATGTAGGCAAAATATGCAAATGAACTCATTAATATTCATAAATATGCAAATAAAATGACACAAACTATTTAGCACATCAGGCCAATCACCATATCCCATCACTATTCACTATACCAAGTTTGAAGTTGATCGGTGATTGCATTTCCAAAAATGGGAAAAAGTTTTTACTGTACAAAAAATACAGATCAAATTTCTGAAAATCCAGAAACAATTTTTTTCTTCAAGTCTATATTTTTGCATTCGAATTGACCAATTTGGCAAAAAACAATTTATCAATTAAACCCAGCCTTAACATGTAAATTAAGCACCACAATAGAGTATTACAAGTTACATATTATTTAAAGGCAGAGAGGCAACTACAGGTATATTTAATCAGTTAGCAGTTTTTCCCCAAGTACAAGGCCAAACATACACTTTTGTACTTTTAAGGCCAAGTAAAAAATAAACATGTTTCTCGTCCCCTCCCACTTCCTTTTTGGAGGCTGCTTCAATTTTAATTTAATTTTTATAAATTCAGTTATAACTTTTGAAAAAAAAAGATGTCTAGATAAAAAACACTTCTGGAAGGTTCTGTGATCATTAGAGGGGCATAACTATCAGAACAACGATATAAAAAAGGTCTCCTTATCAGGTATTATTGTATACAATACTTATACATTGGTATGCCGTGTTTTGTGATATGAACTGAGGAAATTCAATCAAAGAGTGTGCTGAAAGTTGAGGGAATATATCTGATATCATGTATGTTTGAAAGCACTCTACATGTACAAGGACAAACCTTTAGCCAACCTGTTATTTATTATACTACATTCTTGTTGTTGACAATCGTGATATCTGCGATAACATCCACTCCAGCAATGATAATCGTTGGGAGCACACGACAGGGAACACAGAGAACTGTCAGACCACCTGTGAATAATGTTATGATACATATAGCTTCAAATATGGGTATTTACACCTATTTTCGATAAAAAATAAAAAGCCCCTCCTCCTCCTTTTTTTAAAAACCCAGACGAGAAACATGTTTTCATTTTTACTATGGGAGAATGATTGCATACTGCTTGACAACTCTACACTGCACATGGTTGACATTATACAAAATATTGATAAAGAAAGAAAACTATTGATTTATGTAATGTGAAATACATCTAGGGTTATAACACTTGGATTGGAATTACCCAAATACCATTGTTAGGGTACTGCAGTGACAGGTCACATGTTCAATATAAAGAAATTTATTTTGGCTTTTGCAGCTTGATTGATTTTATTGAAGAAAAAAAAGCCCATGATGGCGACTGTGTTTCGGCACCACAGTTTAATATCAGGTTTATAAGTACACAGCCGTTTTTACGCCAAACGCTTGTCAAACAATTGCGAGCACAAACGCTTGTCAAACATTTTCAGAACGCCTGCAAACGCTTGTAAACGCTTTGATCGCTAAATGTTTGTCAAACGTTTGGCGAAAGCGGCTATGTAAGGCAAGTAAATTCTGGAAGATTGTGTATTGTATTAAGTTTGTAGCACATATTTTTGCAAATAAAAAAGTTTTCAAGTGGCAAGATTTTTCACTGATTCAAGTTAGACCCATGTCAATAAAATTCCGATATTTTTTAATTTCTCGGTTTAAAAAAAATTCTATCCATGAGAAGTTGCTAAATTTGAAAACAATGTTTTTTATAACATGGGCATGCTGTAATTTTCTGTTTAGCACTACAACAAGTTTATCTGGCAAGCTATTTGATTTTGCAATTTTCAAACCCTCAATTTTCTCAAATTTTGCATTGATTTTGGCCCAGCCATGGGTACCCTGCTTGCTACATGTATAACCCTGGAAAAAGCTAAGCTTTGTAGGGGACTATAAATTATATATTAAACCCTTATTTTATTTAGAACTTTTAATCCCCATTTTGTGAATTAAACAGACCCATGTTATATTCCATACATGCCACACCACATACCAATACTGTACATGTATTACTAATAGTAATACATTGTAGTATATCCTGTTTTAGTTGTATGAGCTTGAAGCAATACATACACAGCCTTATCAATAAATACAATGATATATTTACCATACAGTTCTGCTAGCTGCACACACATCACATCCCCTTTATTACATACATTAATGCAATATAATCCCAATAGGTCATGTGTTATAGATCTGGGTTAACACCAGCATGAACATGATGAACTGGTTGATGTCATCACCAGGTACATGACTGAATTTATTCCTACTGGATGCTGCAAAGTTGTGCTAATGCAATAAATGTTCAAAATGGAAGCAGCTAGCATGTGAGCATGAGCTGTGCAGCAGTGCCAACGCAATCCACGCAATCCACGGGCATTGCATGGCTCTCTACTATTGCATACACACTTCTGCAAGACCTAGTTGGGCTCAAAGGTCAAATTGACTTCCTGACTTTACATAATCTGTTGGGGATTTTATTTTTGTGGCGATTTAATTTTCACAAATGCTGAAAATCAACATATGCTTTTAGTCAGAGACACTTGCTGTGAATTAATATTATACATATATGATCAAAAATTATGTAATTTGTGCATACTGTACCAAAGAGATCATGCATGGACAATTCTGGAAATGAAAAATAAATGTACAACATTTGCAGCTAATGTGCACTACTGTGCAGCACTATTAAGGGGCTGTGCAATAATTATGAGCCCTGGGGAGGGTAAAATGGGGGAGCAATTTTGGCCAGCCGAGAGGGGAAGGGCAAGCAATTTTGGCAGACATTCATGCGTTAACTAAGACGCTCTAAAAAGGCCGTAAAAAGGCTTAGGAAAACAGTACGGAAACGCATTAATATATGCAAATTTTCCTGCTCGCTACACATTGCAAATTGGGATCCCAAAAATTTGGCATGCACAATGTGGGGGAAAAGATTTTTTGGCAGACCAAGAGGGGGGGGGCTCATAATTATTTCACAGCCCCAATATTTTTTTTTAATTTTCGAAAAATGTCCTTTAGGCCAATGGAACTCGATTATTAGTTTCCGATTGGATGTTTGAAAAAAAGGACGAGGTCACTATTTCATTATTCATTATTCGGTCTCTTTTCATTATCCATTATGTCAAATCAATGATTTTATGAACAGCTTTCTCCAAATGTAGGTACCCCACCAGTACCAAAGTATATATTGTTGATGAAAGACCATTTCAGATCATCAGACATCATTACAGACATTTTGCAACAGATTGAGAAAAGATTTTTTTTTTTTTTTTTAAAATGAAAAGAAATTTGCAATTTTTGTAATCACCAGAACCACGATGAGGTAATCCGTAAATTTCCATTATTTACCACATCCTCTACCCCTACAACTAAGAAAAACTACTGATTATGATCAGCAGGGTATGTCAGACATTTTGAGAGTTTCAATTTTGATTAGTTCCATCTCAATTTTCAGATATTTGACTTTTTTATAAAAATAATGAAAGTTTTGGTCCAATTGAAAAGATGATGCGGGAGGTCAATAGGAAACTAACAATCGAGTTCCATTAGCCTTACCTGTATCAAAAATTATTATGTAAATAAATTTGAAATTTTAGTTCAAAGTTGATCTCATGTGGAGATTTTCTGGCAGGCTTAAAGGGGGGGGGGGTAAGCCTATTTTGGCACAGATTTATGCTCACATCACATGATTAAACAATTGGCAGGTCAAAAGCGGAGGCAAATGTTTTTGGGAATGTTTTTGTTGCTTTTTTATAGGGTCAAAAGCAAAATTCAAACCATACCGATTCAAAACTGACCGATTCAAGAACAGCCCACTGCCCTATCTTACCAGTCTTTTAAATGAACTACCCTCCTATACTTCCTAAATCACTCATTTTTGTTGTGCTAGCTGTTTGCATGATTTTCATCCGTGTCTTTTTAACTTTTATTAAAGTGCAGGTTAGCTTGTATATGCTCAGTGAAAACCTTTCACCAAAACAGTGTGCAATATTCATGTATCATTTCAATCAATATAAAAGTTTTTTGTGCAATAATTGAGCTACTTACCAGTGCACTACTCTTACCTCTTTGACTTTTTATGAATTTGATTTAAATTGTGTTTTTATAATCCCTTTTTCTTTTAAATATGTTTTTTGATGTAGTAATATATTACTTTGAAATTGTCAAAAATTGTCACTAAAATTGCCAAATATAAGGTTAATTTGATCAGATCAGATGAGTGAGTGGTTTGTGTGTGTAGCATGTGGCAGTGGCGTAGATTTCTTTTTTGACATTGGAGGGATGGGGTAGGAAAAAGACAAACTTTCTTGAAATTAAAGTGAATCCAGCACATTTTGGTTGACTATGTTTTTGGTATATATGCGCAAAGCGCGCAATTTGTTTGCCCTATTGAAGCTAAAATGGCGAAATATGGTGCAAAATGGGAACAAGTTGGTGCGAATAAGTCATTAGACAATGGTATGATTGTGCAAGACCTTCCAGGATACTTGGTATTATAAATAATAGTGAATGACTATTAAATTTAACATGACCCCCCTTATCATATAAAATAAAATCACATAACCCCCCCTGTTTGTCAAAGTGAAAATCACATAACCCCCTACATTTTTCCCGGCCCCCTCCCACATTAATAATGAGCGGTCCCTAATATAGTATCAACCTATTTTATTTTGTAAATTAATACTAAAAGTGGAAAATTTTTGCACTTTTTGTGTTTCAAGAAGAAAGAAGCTACCGGGAAAATAATGTGTGAATATCCTTTTGAGTACTAGTATAGTACAATGTATGGAAGTATAGAATTGCAAATTTAAAAACAAGTGAAACGGTTAAAAATGGGCAAAGCGTGAAAAATTACACACCATGCATTGTTTGTAAAATTTTTACTTTTACAGTATGCAACAAAGATAACAACCACATGTGGACTTTTGGCCCTGCAGACCCAATTCCATATTTGTACTGTGTATCATCATAGACCATTTAAATGGTCTATGGTATCATTCGGCACTATTAGGACCAGATATCCTAGATAAGGCTAGGCTTACACAAACAAAAACAAGTTTGTTTCCTCAAATGCTTCACAAAAAATTCTTGTTTGTTTACAATCAATTTAGACCCAGTTTCTTGAGATCTTTTTTTTGTAAACCTACATGTACAATCTATAGCTGAATAAGCCAATGGGCCCTACTGTCTTTCTTACAAAGCATCTAATTGGTTAATTACATGATATAATCATCCCTATAACCAATCAAAATAGAGCTTTTTAGGGCCTTTTGCAATAGCTGCCCTGTAGACATGACCATTTCTGTACACATGACACCTGGCAGCTTTGCATATATTTGAGATTGAAGTATTTTTTGATTCTGACCCCCGCACACTGTACTTTAATACAGTATGTCCAGCACCTCCTGGGAGATACTGAAGGGATGCTGCAGCCAAACAAAATTGTTTCGCTTGCCCAAGATCGCAACAGTTGGAGAAAGCTTGTAGTCGCCTGCTCCGTAGCCGACTGATGATGATGATGACCCCCATGCATCTGGCAACTTGGTTAGGGGCTGTGCAATAATTATGAGCCCTGGTGGGAGGGAAAAATTGGGGGCGAGCAAGAAATTTTTGGCAAGCCGAAAGGGGGGGGGGGAAGCAATTTTTGGCAAGCCAAAAGGGGGGAGCAATTTCTTGGCAAGTGGAGGGGGCAAGCATTTATGGGCAAACATTCATGGGGCGCCTTTTAAAAATGCTCTAAAAAGGCTTACAGAAACGCTTAAATATACCAAATTTTCCTGCTCCCTGCTCTTGCAACATATCTAGACCATAGGTTTGTAAATTGGGATCCCCAAAATTTGGCACACAATCCACACATAAAGGGGGATGGGGGGGCAAAGAATTGTTGGCACCCAAGAGGGGAGTGGGGGTGGCCCTCATAATTATTGTACAGGCCCTAATTGGTACACTTACACCAAGCAACATCTTACATTTTAATATCATTACATTATTGTATATAAAAATGGTGCCAGAAATGTGTATTGTCTATTGGTGAAAAAATGGGTTGTTCTAGGCCTACTTGTAGAGAAAACATTTAGTTTTATGAACTAAATTAACAAGCTAATTGAAAAAACAAATATAAATTGCCCAGTTCTATAATTTGCATAGACTGTGGTCAGAGGATGCACCATTGAGAATACCATAACACTTTGGACCAAAGAGTTGCTTAATGCTTATTAGGCCAAGGAAAGTTGATTTTGAGTTTCCAGTCACCCGCCCTCACTTCATTTTCTGACCCTCACTTGAATTCATTATTGTGATTTTCCAAAAAATACCAATGAAAACTGGTTATATTTGCAAAAAAAATTATGAATATCTCTTTATTTTTTGTGGAAAAATCAAAATCACTTACATTTTGCTGTCAACCTTGCAGACTCTTTGTAATATACTTTTGAATCTCATTTGGGCTAAACATCCATCTTCAAGTGAGTGAGCAGCAAATAACACATTTTACATGTGTGTTGGTCATGTAATGAAAGGCAGACAAATAATGAATAATGAATAATGAAAAAGTTACCTCACTTGTTTTCAGAAATTATGTGACGGGAAACTCAAAATTGACCGTTAGGGGCCTTACAGGCATTCCATAATGCTTTTCACCACTGAGCCATTGACTTTTTGGAAGCATGTGCTGTTTATCAGGTCACACCCTTGATTTGGTAGCCCAATTAGTCGATTTTTGAATTGTAATTGTCCCGCATCTTACGGCCGTTTTATTTCAAGACTATTGGGCTACTTTTGACCTTGAACAGCAAAACGCTAATTTTAGCCCATTTTCAGTGAATTTTGCTACAAAAATAACAAATTAAGTTTTTGTAGGTGATATTTTAGAAAACAATACAATTTTGTTTTATGTTTTCCATTTAGTTTTTGAAGAGGTTTTTATGGGTCATAGGTGAGAAAATGGTCCTAAACAGAGAGTAAAATAATGGTTTTTTTATGGGGCTGATATCAAAGCTCTTCAAAAAGCATACACTGTAAAAAAGCTGTGGAACTGTCAACCAAAGACTAAGGCACTAGCCCCTCACAAAAGTATTGAAAATATTTAAATTTTTATGAATAGCTTAAAAGTGAAGGATAAGTCAAATAAATTCCATTTATTATGTACTTTTCCATATGAAAATTGGTAAAGAAAACAGCAGTACAATACAAAATGTGTAGCATAGCACTTATGATTGTGTGTAACTGCAAGTAAGGTGTTGCGATATTTCAATGTAATGAAAAATATCAATGTTTTATCTATTAAGGCAGCTGTGTACTCTCAGACATGCATGTAGTAAAAGTGCAATAACTTTGT
Organism: Amphiura filiformis; assembly: GCF_039555335.1. NCBI lineage: Eukaryota > Metazoa > Echinodermata > Ophiuroidea > Amphilepidida > Amphiuridae > Amphiura > Amphiura filiformis. Next base: position 14,434,493 of record NC_092636.1, read on the forward strand.
AATTATTCGCGCAAGACATATAAAAGTATACATTTTTATGAAGGCAAGACATCAATGAATCTTAATATAAATATAGATTTGGTGTAAAAACAACAATTATGAAGAAAATCACCAAAAGGTGAGTTTTTGGCAATATTTGTTTCGGTACATCATAACAAAAAAAACACTCTTTTCAAAATATTTTATTTTGTTTTTATCTCAATAGTGAGGCTCCATTCCAAAAACGTTTTTTTAGTTTTTTTTATATTAGCCTTATTTTTTGAGATATTGACCATATAAGGCATCAAAATGAACTTTTTAAAATTCACAAACGCCTATTTGCACAAAATGATGCCTACAATCGGAAATAGACCAAAATATAAAAAAATGGGAAAACCGTTTCTCGAATCGATCATGCTTCTTACGATGATCATATTTGCTTACATATAGATGCTGTATTTATTGAGTTATCGTAGTACCTAAATCGTCATTTTACCGAGAAAATGAACATTGAAATAATGGCCGTTGAAGTTTAAAGTGGTCACATTTTGCACTTTCATCGAATCTCACAGGAGAATGCGGCAGTTTTCGTTTTTCTACCTTACATTACATGAACATCGCGTAAATACACGGCCCCTTGAGAAGTTTGAGCGAAATCCATTCATAACTTGATATTTAAATCGGGGGAAAGAACTTGAAAAAACCCATATTTTATCAGCTAAAACGGAGCCATTTGAACACTAGGTTTTTGTGAAATCAACGCTTTTCCTTAAGATGCGCGCGCATGCAGATGAGCGTCGGCGTATGTAGCGTGTTTGTGCGTTAACAAATTGCGCGATACGCGAACGCGATGCGTTGTTATTGCGCGGTACCCTGCTGGTACAACAACGATTTTCTTTGCTTTTCAATTTCAAACACGAGTGGAATAGTGAAATAAAATCCTTAAAATATTGCAGTTGGAGTTTACAAATCTGGATTTTCATTCCTTGTATTTATAAAAACATAAGGTACAAACATATCAAAAAAACTCAATTTCGCGAAAGAAACAATGTCTAGAGTACACAGCCGCGTTAACATTGAAATCATCAAATGTTTTTGACATAAAAAGGGAGGGGGGCACTGCCATTACAAGGTGGACACCATGCGAGGTCCAAACAACCCACTTCCAGTTTAGCTCAACGAGCTGTTATAGGAAGCCACCCACTGAAGACTATGGACTTTCAAAATGGACCTGAAACAAGTAATTATCCTACGATCTCAGAATACCCTAAACAAGTATTTTGTCATGTTTTCCCCACCCTAAACAAGTATTTTCAAATCAAGTCTGAAATCATACCCTTTTCAAGTAAGCTGTCATTAATGTTTTGCAAAAGATATGTTCTTAGCAATTACTTAATATATACTTTAAAGGATTAGTGGGATAATCCTGGGGTAGTCAGGGGATAATTATGTCCATGATGTTTCATTTTCATGATTAGTAAAATTATATACCCTTTACACACATCCAATCTGTTGTAAAAGTATACCCTTTTTTCCCAATTTTGACACCCTTTGCACTGTACGTGCGTACATCGCCCGTCCGTGAAAAACTACCCTTTTTAAACGCTTTTGTACACCAGCATGGTGTCCACTAATGGCAGTGCCCCCGGTTACATCTGTCAACTTTGTGCTCATTATGTTAGAGCGGGTCACAAATACTCAATGTAGTTTTCAATGTTTTTATTTCAATGCCAATATTATCAGCTGTTATCGCAACAACTTAACTGTAAGTGTCTGAACAGACACTCCTCCAAAATTGACTAAATAAGTTGATTAACTGTGATATGCACATTACAATAGCTTACAATACTACTGCCCTCTCTAGTTCACTTCACTGTATGATAATAGTACATGTAAACCATAGAATTCCGTCTATACTACTGCCCTCTGCCCTCTCTAGTTCACTTCACTGTGAATAATAATACCATAGAATTCCATCTACAACAAGCATATATTATGCTAAAGCCAAGAATTTTCCAGATTATGGAAATTCCAAAATCATGAATTCGAGGTAAAGCGGAAAACACATTTCTGAGAAAAAAAATTTAAAAAAAAGCAAAAATGACCTAGAAAAAGAAATAAAAGCAATTGAAAAGAAATAAATAAAATGCTATTATGAAATGGGTCTTCAAAATTCATCAAAATAAAGTAAAATCCGTCATAGATTTACCGTACAACGCCTGTCCTACCTCCCATTGCACCCATGATACCCAATCACCCATCCCAACTTTGCAACATCGCAATGATTCTTGTGAAATTTTATTATGTCAGAAATGTGCTAAAATTACAAAGCGGAATTTAGCATTTGTAAAGCAGAAAATTCTTGGCTTTAATATATGCCTCTAAAATGAGTGTTTTTTGATGAAAGGCAGACACCCTCCATAAAAATAATACAAAAAAATTGGTCTTACAAAATACATGTTTGTAGAGCATCCTGTATCAGTAATAGAGTTGCTCAAACCCAGTAAAAATTTTTGAGGCTGTCCAACTTTCGTCTCAAAAGACCACTCATTTAGAGGCATATGCTTGCAGATTGAATTCTATGGTGTATCGATTGTGATGCCATTTATTCCGTAAAGCTTCAAACTTATACGTAGGATTATTATTAAAATCGTAGGATTATTATTAAAATCGTCTTGCCACTCTGTGTTTTATGATACTGAGGCCCTGGGTTCGAATCCCATTGATACCACTTTTTTTTTGCAAAAACACATTTTTTTCTTAATAGGGAAGCATGAGAGAGGACATGTACAGGCCCGTAGCCAGGGGTGCGGGGATGCGATGCACCCCCCTAAAAACAAATAGTCTATGCCTTTTTGGTCGAAAAATGTCAAAATCTGCCCCCAGTCCAAAAAGGTCGAAATTTTGAAAAAAAAAGGTCCACTTTTTCAAAATCAGCACCACCCCCCCCCCCTCAAAAAAAATCCTGGCTACAGGCCTGGGCATGTAGTACTACATTGTGACATGCAGACAATTGTGACAAACACACAAAATAAGAGGGGGACCGAGTTGTTTCATTTACAAGTATTTTAGCACACTTGCAGATTTAGTGAATCGGTGATATCTTGTACATGGTTAATGGTTTAGAAAAGTCAGACTTTGGAAAAACAAAGGATTAACAACGAAATAGAATAGACAACTTCACAATATGTCTGTGAAATTACGTAACTCATCGTATGTGTTACCTTGTGATGCAAAAGTTAAGGTAGAGGGTAAAATGGAGACACATTGGGCTGTTCTAGAAATTTTCTACTGACCCCAAAAAAGAAGACATTGGGATTTCCCACACCTTTCCCCCTAAATACTGCTTGGGAATTCCAATCATGAAAAGTAAAAAAGAACATCCAATTTCCCATCCAGATGCACATTTTTGCCTTTTGGTGTAAATGCACATAAATCTCAATTCCCAAATGTACACTCTTAAATGTTTTGCTGGGAAATCCCACGGTTTGTTATGGGTGGCTTGGGAGATCGCATAATATTATGGTTTGGCGAAATCACTCATGGGAAATCCTCTATTTTTTTAATTTAACATTGTCATCTTTGGAGGGTGTGTGGACAATTTCTGGAATAGCCCATTTTTAGTATTGATTTTACAAAACATTTACAGTCACTTTATTCAAAGTATATTGCAACACAAGTCATGATCTTTATTCATTTTCTTTTTTCTGGCTTCAGTAAAGTGCTGAAACTTCTACTCGTATTTTAAAAGATGGTTGTATGAAAACATTACTTCATGCTTATGTGAAATTGAATCTCATCTGGCCAAATAAAAAAGAACAGTTTGTCTCAAAGCTGATGAGAAGTTTTAACATATTATTTAAAATATATATGGTAATTATAAAAATACAAAACAAGTTCAGTCTATTTTGCTACAACTGGTTTCGTGTACACTGTGACAGAAAGAAGATTACTTTCTTGAAAGAACTGATGTCACAGTTGCCAGATTCTTTTCATTCTAAATAATGTGCACTACATTTAAGCTGTAAGGTGATGAAAAAGCCATGTTCCCTTATGAGGTCGGTAAAGCCTTTTTTTATTATAAAAAAGCAAATCACAAAACCTGTAAATAAATTGCAATTCTGTTGCAATTTCTTCCCTCACTTCTCATTTTTCAGTCAAAATTAATCTTCTTCTTGCACCAAACAGCTGATTTTCTATGCATATAGCAGTTTTAGTCAAACTTAAGGGATCTGGAATGAGCGTTTTGAGCGTTTCGACAGTATTTTTATGGGACATGAGAGCACCTCAGACGTATCGAATTGCATTCTGAATACGAAGCATGTCTTTCTGATATCAAATAATTTTTTGAAAATCATGATATGATACAAATTTTATGACAAATTATAAAAATTTGATATTTTTCAAATATTTGATATATAACAGTCCTCGAAGTAAATTTTATAAATCTAATGATATATTCTTAAAGTGTATGTAGCTGGGAGGAAAAGCCGACGATCAATTTAAAATTTTGACCTTTCATATTGAAGATATGGATTTTTTCCCCAAAAAGACCCAATTTTTTTTGGTGTTTTTGGAAAAAAAATCCATATCTTCAATACAAAAGGTCAAAATTTTCAATTGATCGTCGGCTTTTCATCACACCTACATACACGTTAAGTATAAATCATCATATTTATAAAGTTTACTTCGAGTACTGTTAAATATCAAAAATATCCATTTTTAATGATTTGCCATAAAATGTGTATTACATTGCGAATTTCAAAAAATCAAAATTATTTGATATCAGAAGGACATTCTACGTATTCAGAATGCAATTCGATATGTCTGATGTGTTCTAATGTCCCACAATAAATACTGTCCAAACGTTCATACCCCTTCCCTTAATGAACATTATTTTGGCAGAAAAAACTGCCGATTCTATAATGCAAACAGCAACTCTCATAACAGAAAATCTACGTCAGTCGGGCCGGTAGAACAGGATTTTTTTTGTGTCACCAATCAGGCCAAAGAGACCATCCTTAATCGAGACTTAATGATAGATGTTGATATTTCAAATGCATTAAACTTTATATTGGGTTACTTTTATTCCATTAAGTCCAAATGGAATAGCTCATAAGGATCGTCAATATATTGATAATAATCAATGCAACAATATTGATATTGCCGATATCGATATTGAATATATCGATTTTTTAAAATCCTGACATTGATGGTCCTTAGCCTTGATCAAGTCTTCATCCTTACTTTTCTCTATTCATGCTATTCTTTAATAGGACCCATGGTCGAAGTATCATTTATAATACTGCCAGATTTTTTGGCGCTGGCAACATGAGCTAGGGAGGAAGTATGCCTTTTGGGCATGGTGTGCATTTTGCTCAAACACTCATTACCCCTGCAGTGTACAGTATGCCTGGGGTAAAGTATGTTAAGAAAGCCCACTATCTAGCAATTCAAATGTCAAATAGATTTTCACAAAGTCATGATGGTAAATAATTATTTTGAAAGAACTTCAAAACTTTGGAAAGAAATAGAAATATTTGGAAGATGTGGCAAAGCTTCCATGAATTTTACATTCACTAACTATGGACGCCAAAGGACTTAAAACAAGTCTAATGGTCCTTAGCTCATGCATATTTGTAGTTAGTTGTTCAATGAAAAATATTATCCATATTAAGAAAATAAAGAAATTCAATAAAAGCTGTTGGCAAGTAAACTTGGCATGTTTTACCGATGTATGCATCAAATTTGAGACAACTATGTGATTTATTTGGCCAACAATACTATAAGTCTATTATGTCGGTCAGTATATTGTCATACTTGGCTATTCCTCAAACTCCCTCTGAACACTGGAGTGAAAGATTGCTGGTATGGTGAATGGAAAAGTGAACAGAATTTGAAACAGCAGCAACTCGTCCATGAAAAAATTCCAACTTGTAAAATATTGTCCAGTTTGATATTCTGTCAATTTCTATTCAAGAAAATGTCAATCCATTATGTCAAACCTGAAATAAAAAATAAAAATTGTAATATCTTTATACACCCCAATGTACAGTTTCACTCCAGGTCTGGTGAGTTTAAAGTGATAGAGCCAGCCAGCAGCATAGTCAGCCTTTTATTGTGAGGGGCAAAGCCAAATTCTCATCCCCAATTGTCAATTTTTGTCCCATGTTTAGTCATTTTAATGACATTTTACTCTTTGCTTTCCCCATTTTAGGCCATGGGAATTTAAGTAGTAGATTTGCGTCCACCGCCCGCATGCTCCAAAACCTACCGCATATTTTTTCATTATTTGCAAAACATTTCATTATTTACCAGAAACATGAAAAATGGCTTTCAAACATAAAATCAACAAGTTTGAAGTTGGTAAAACAGTCGTAAAAAACGTGAAAATGAGTCTGCAATGATGTTGTTCACCCGTGTTGGTTGTTCACAGCGAGTCCCGGACGTGTAGTTCAGTACAACACGCATGACAGGCCAGGCAACGCTGGTAGCCAACAGCCATCTTGAAGAGAAAAAAACCCACATGAATATGCTAATGCATGACCCCTGTTAAGGTCATAATTTCATTCATAAAAACATGCCTGGTCAATCTCAACCACTCCGAGCTACCGATTAAGACCACGTGATTGGGTTCATGAATAATTAATGAGCTGCGCGATACTGCCTCAAACGGTAAAAAAGATGACGGGGATCACCATAATTCCGATGCTATGCACTTTGTGGTGCCTGGCGTGCTAACCGGCTCCTTTACTGTACAGCGTGAATGGGGGTAGTTCGTTTGTGCCTAGTAGAATAAAAATAATGAATAATGAAAAAAAGCCACATGTGATTTCAAAAAGTTCTGGACGCAAATCTACTACTTTAATTCCCATGGCCTTATGGCTGATAAAAATTCTGTGGGGTGTAATTTCCCCTCCTGGCTATGCCACTGGACAGAGCGCAAGTCAACAATCCCAACCAACAGAATATTTTAGTGACTGGAATCAACAAACCAATAATTGAACCACTGGTTGTTCATCAGCCCATCAAAATAATAAATTGTGTTGGATTTGACAGGCTGACCATCCAACACATTGATGGCCCACATTTGTCTCAGAGAAGATATCTTACACTTCCCACAATGCATTTCTTCTATTTCGATTTTTTTTCTACCCCGATTTGCTATCTAGTGCAACATGGGTGGATAGTGAATAGTACCTCTATGAACAGTGCATACCCAGATCTTGCAAATTATGTTTATTTCATGACCATCGACTCATGTTTAGCAAGTTTATTTCAAAATGAAAAGAAAGGGAACCTGTACAAAGTATGTTATGAGGTGATGTATCATCAAGGATTCTGGGAAGGGTAAGATATCTTCACCAATTTTTCTCACCCTAAAGTTAACTCAATATTTCAAGTTGGACACTTTTTGTAACAGGTTCCCCCCACTACATCCAGATTATGATTTAGGGTGGGTTTTTTTAACAAGTAATTACAATATGGATTTCTATGCTATTTTACACAAAATACAACAACTCATATTAAGGGATGGGGTATGAACGTTTGGACAGTATTTATCGTGGGACATTAGAGCACATCAGACATCGAATTGCATTCTGAATACGAAGAATGTCCTTCTGATATCAAATAATTTTGATTTTTTGAAATTCGCAATGCAGGCATGAGACTGCACTTTCCTAAAAAACTGAAAAAACTGAAAATGCACGTAAAAAAAAGCAAAAAGTACCAAAAACAGGCTGAAATTAAATAAAGTTGCGGAAATTTTGACTATAAAAAAACCTGAATTCAGTTTTTAAACTGAAAATTCTCATGCCTGGCAATGTAATACATATTTTATGGCAAATGATTAAAAATCGATATTTAACAGTACTCGAAGTAAACTTTATAAATCTGATGATTTATACTTAAAGTGTATGTACATGTAGATGGGATGAAAAGCCGACGATCAATTGAAAATTTTGACCTTTTCATTATTGAAGATATGGATTTTCCCCAAAACACCAAAAAAAAATTAGGTCTTTTGGGAAAAAAATCCATATCTTCAATATGAAAGGTCAAAATTTTCAATTGATCGCCATCTTTTCCTCCCAGCTACATACACTTTAAGAATATATCATTAGATTTATAAACATTTACTTCGAGGACTGTTATATATCAAAAATGTGAAAAAATATCAAATTTTAATAATAAATTTGTCATAAAATTTGTATTATATCGTGAATTTCAAAAAATCAAAATTATTTGATATCAGAAAGACATTCTTCGTATTCAGAATGCAATTCGATATGTCTGATGTGCTCTTATGTCCCACAAAAAATACTGTCAAAATGCTCATTCCAGATCCCTTAAGTCATAATTAATTGTAAGAAACAAACATGAGACCTGCTCATCAAAAAAAGTTAATTTTTGGATTTGTCAAGATTTGAAATGTCGAACTTATGTAAAATGATGCATTTAATGCATGTTTAGGGTTGCCAAAAAATTCGGCCTGAAATGTCGGTCACATAATCGAAAAAGTCACCCAATTTTTCTCATAACCATTGGTTTATACGGGCAGCTACTGAAAGTCACAAGAGCCAATGTTGAAAAGTCACTCTATTTTATTTTAATCATTGGGTTTCTATGGACAGAAAATTGTCGAAAGTCCTCGGAAAAATCTTCAAAAGTCCCCAAATTGGTTAACAAGCTATAAATTATTTATTTAAAACACTTTAAAACACAATTCATTTGTTTCCAATTGAGTTTGACCAGGTTTAAGGGGGGGGGGGCTAATTGATTACCTCAATTTTCTGGGTTTTTTTTTTCAAGCTTGCCCTTATGAGGATTATGATCAGGGTTCGGTTTTCTTTGAAAAATTTGTGTATCAATTTTTAGTGAAAACATTATTTTGGTGATGTTCTTATGATATTAACATTATATTAGCATATTATGTTTACATTGTAAAAAATTGATATACAAGCTGAAATTTGTGCAGCAGGTTGCCCAAAATAGGGAACATTTTGCTCTGCTACACCAGGTAAATCGAGCACTGATTATGATTATTGGCTACTGAATCATTCCAGTAACAAAACCATCAAAATCAATCCTTTCATTCTTTGAAAATTATTTGTTAAATTGTACAATAAACATGTATCATGTACACAACACTGACACTGCTTAACCACATGGTAATACCGTCTTTCTTACAGCACCTCTGATTGGTCAATTACATGATATAATCAAACTGGAGCTTTTACGTGTGTATCTTAGTTTTAAGCTTAAATGCCCAGCTTAAATCCCTTTCATCAGCCCACTGACATTTCTAACCATATCTCTGATTGGCTCAATACATGATATAACAATCTTAGTAACAAATCAACATAGTTCTTAGATAAATTCAATGCCCAAATTGCTTGATTACATGTATGTCAATCTACTATCATAACAAGCTGTTTACAAGGTTACTTCGTTGTCTTGGTCCAGATCCTGATGCTAACTTCTCTAAATAATCCATTACATCTGGTCTAGCAAAGAACTCTTCCACAGCCTCATCATCGTACTCCCCCTGCAGTACAACCCTCATTGTCCCATCAGGGTTCTCTTTCACACCTAAACATGACATGAGATCAACCTTAGGTTTCTTTTTGTTTTGACTACTGACAGATCCCTCGCTGGATAAGTTTTGATTTGAATCGGCTTCCGTTGGCGATAGTACATCTGATCCCGATTCAAATAGACTCGGATCAGTCCTATCATGACTCGATCTTGTCGAGTCGCTGTCAATATTTGGTTTGAGAGATGACTCCGAGTCGGCTTGACTCGATTGGCCATCATCCTGACTCTGTTCTGAGACATTGCAACTCACATCTCCATCACAACTCGGTTCTGCAGTGACATCTTGTGAGTCATAATTACTTAGGCTTTCCTGAGTTAGTCCTCCCGAATCGTTCAACCTTCCAGAAGCTTCAGTTTCACGATCCCCACTTAGCTGCTGCGAATCTTGAAAACGCTCCTCCGTATCCTCGCAGCTCATGTCTTCATCCTCCATGTGATGGTCCAAAGATTCTCTACCATATTCCATGGAAGAGAACTCACCTAATTCTGATGTATTACTCACCATTTGGGGACTGGGCGTCCTTGACGGTAACGGTATATTTTGTATTTCGCACTCTGTTTCGTCCATACTGGAGACGTTATCATCCGCTTGTTCTTCCAAAGCACCTGCTTCACTTGGTTCCAGACTCTGCATATCAGCTGATGATGGAGAGAAAAGAGCGCCATCGTCGACCATCTCCTGATCTGTTGGGTCTGCACTTTGCATCTCCACTGACGACACCGATGATGCTTTCCTGTGTAGAAGTGCTTTGTGAGGCTCCAATGATGGCTCACCAGAGTGTTCTTGAGCATACGACTCGGCACTTTGTATACTTTGCATATCTCCTTGGCTCTCACCAGGACTGGCGCCATCTTGACTGTCATTCAAACTAACAGCGTCAGGGACATCTTCCTCCATTGGTTCAACAGTTTCTTGACTTTGCATCAACTCTGTTGATGATAAAGATGACATCAGATTGTCCTGCGAATACACATCCCTGCTCACCGCAGATTCAGTTCTGCTCTGTTCATTCTTGTCAACCAAATTATTGGATATGTCCGCATTTTGCACTATGCTTGATACTGGAGTTGCGTCTGAGTCTATACCTCGATTTTGAAAGGAATCAGTTTCACAAGCAAAATTACTAGTTGAAGCATCAGATTTCTCTTCCAAATCTATTGATTTCTCTGGTAAATCTTTTTCACGACTGTCCTGTTCAAATGTCTCTTTTTGCTCTTGTGTTTTAACTTTGGATGTTTGAGATACAGTTACAACAACGGGATTCTTTAATTTGTCAAATTTATTAACAGACTCGACACTAAGATGACCCTGTAATTGTTTTGAAATTGAAGAAGTCTTGCTTAATTGGAGCTCAGATTCTATGCTGGTTTTCAGTAGTCCTGTGCTAGTTTTCAGTTGTCTTTCCGTTGGCAACAAACTAGTTTTATATCCAACATTACTTGTTTCCTTACTCTCAGATACTTCACTTTCTTGTTGAATATTTACTGCTGATTTTTCTGCGCTGGTTATGATATCAGGCGAAACAAATCTTATATCTTGCTCTAAATTATTTGCAACTCTTCCAGTATCGTCAACAGTTTTACTTTTCTTAGCTGCCTTTACAGGTGACTTTTCCATGCTGGTTATATTTGGTACAATCCCAGCATCAAATTTTAATCTTTTAGGTGATAACTGAAGTCCTGATGAAGTATTGCTTATATTTGATATCGTCCCAGCATCAGGCTTCATTCTTATAGGTGACAACTGAAGTCCTGATGACGACTTGGTAATATTTGGTACCGTCCCAGCATCAGGCTTCATTCCTATAGGCTTTAATTCAAGTCCTGATGAAGACTTGGTTATATTTGGTACCGCCCCGGCATCAGCTGGCATTATTTTAGGCGATAATTGAAGTCCTGACGGAGACTTTTTAGGGAGTACCTTTGGCTGTAGAAGACTTAATGTTGACACAACCTTTGGCAAGCCTATATGATAGGCACCACCTATAGGTGAAGTTTTAGGCATTTCAGAGAGCTTTGACACACCACTTGCGATTCTTTCATCAACAGAACTGTAATTTTGAGGTAGCTTTATAGTACTTGCAGATTTTTGCATTGGTCTAAAACGATTTTGTGAAACGTCACTTTCTGCAGCAGCCTTCAAGCATACACCTGCATTTCTTGTGGGTATAACGTTTGTTTGTGAAACTGAACGGTGAGCATTTGTTGTGTTCGTTTCAAGAAGTTCAGAAGATTGGACAGAAGGGAGCGTTGCCATGGTAGCAACTTTCTCTCCTGGGGACCGACTTGTGACTCCACCATGGCTCAGAGATTGACCTATGATTTCATGGCTTATGTCCTCATCATCTTTTCTCATTTCAACTGCATCAATTGAGTCATCTGGTTCTACCTCATCATCCGATACCAGCTCCAGTATTTCCTCCTCGCTTTCTTTCCTCCTCCTCCATCTCATCATCATGTTCTCTTTCTTCGTCACTGCTATCCACATAGTGAGCAATGTCAATTTCAGAAGACGACGACGATGACGGAGACAGAGGTCGAAAGGTTGGGGGTGGGGATGGTGATGGAGACAGCTGCGGTATTGGTGATGAGGGAGTGAGAGATGGTACCGGTGATGGCGGAGATGGTACAGGTGATGACGGAGACGATGGTAGTGGTGTTGGAGACGAAGCAGCAGAGCTCGACAGGGATCCCTGTTGCATATCTTTAGTAGCTTGTTTCACAGCTTGGGCTTTATCATAAGCAGTTTGCGGTCCCACACGTTGCACAGGGTCTAGTTGTTCAACTGTCGTTTGATGGACATTGAAGTTTGGAACACCTGGACACACACAAAAAAAGGTATTGATTAATGCTCTAACCATATAGGCTTCAACATAAAAGTTTTGATATATCTTTCTAATCTATCTTAAGCACCACTGAATCAATACAGGGCTTGTTTGTACTCTTTTAATACATTTTTCATGCCGATTCCAAATATTGTCATGAAAATTTTGTTTTTGATTTTATTTTTAAATTAAAATTTGTCGTCTGCAGTCAACATCTGTGTGGAGAAAGGTAATGTCATAAATAATAATTTGTGTGACCAGTGGCAACACCAAGATTACCTTTTTTTTGGGGGGGGGGGGTCTTATTCTGACCAAGGTATACAAATCCTAAGATTGGAGGAAAACCCCCTGATGCCACCACTGTGCTACACATTTCCAATTATGTTGGAGATTCAGTTTCAATTGTTTATTTCAAAATTATATGGTATTTGTAAGCCACAATGAAAAAGTCTTGTTTTGATGTTACCAGATTATATCAGATTCTTTTTTGCAGAAGAATTCTTAATGGGCTATTCCAGTTGAAATCCATACACCTCCCATGGAAGACATGACCTGAATCTTCCACAAAGGGAGTGTGAATTACAAATGGATTCACCTATTCACATAAACCCCCATTTAAATTTGAACTCCGTGTGGAAGATTAAGGTCATGTCTACCATATAGGGGTGTATAGATTTCATCTGGAATAGTCCTATTTGATTGACAAAAGCTCTAAATTCTATAGTAGGATTTCACCAGTACTAACCTTGTAGGGCCGGCGTTGGCACCATTTTTTGATGTCAACATATTTTGTATCTCGACTTTGACAGTGTGTTGACATTTGGGTTCCGAAAAAATATCAAGGCTTTCTTTTTTTCATGATTTTAGGAAAATTGTATCACATAGCGACAAAGTGCACACTTACCCCAAAAACTGAAGAAAAGTTGGCGAAATATTAGGTAAAACATAAGATTTTGCACTGCATTTTGTTGAAAATACATTGGAAATGACCAATATTTTGAGTGAAAATAAGCTTTATTTCAAGATTCCGACAGAAGACGTGTCGATGCCGGCCCTACTACCTTGCCTACTTACCACAGCATACTGCTAATCTGGAGCTTAGCTTAAAATTGATTTCCTGAAGTTGGCTTTTCATTTTCCGTAGTCTCTCTGCCTGGGCCTCAAGTTGTGCAATTTCTTCTATTCCCTGATTTACAATAATATAAACAATCATTATGATATAATTACATGTATGTTTAATGTTTATAGGTTTAACATGCGTATTACTTGTTGAGAAAGAAATTGGACAAGATGATGCATATATTATTAGTTTTATATTTCCTATTATGTGTTATTCCACTGTAAATTGTATGTAAAGTAGACAGTATTTGGTCCATTGCATTTTAGCTCTTCACTTTGTGCACGATTTTTAGTGTACGCCTGTGCCTTACATACTATTATTTTTTTGTTCTTTGTATTAAATGTTCTAAGTTGTAACTTTAGACCAAGAGCACTGCACCTTGTGCTCTGCGTTAGTAGTGACCTCATCCATCATCTTTTTTAATGTTTTCATAAAAAATTATTGCCCTTCTCATTGTATATATATAAAATATTTTTATTTCCTATTTTTATTTGTTAACTCATTGTATATTGTTGCATGATGAATGGATAAAATTAAATTGATTGATTTATGTGTGCACTGATGTTGATGTATCTAATGCACTCTTGTAAGGCCCGAAGAGTGCATTATGATGTATCAACATCTCAGTGCATGTGCATTATTTTGTCCAATATCTCTCCAAAAAAATAGTTTTTAACAAATTTCATGCACAAATAAAAAAGTATTTGGGTGTTTTTTAAATCTCTCCCCTTTTGGTTTGAATTGCATTCACAAAATTGTTAAAAATTGAGAGATTTGGAACTCTTTATACAAGTATCAATATTAGGCTGACAAAATTCTTATAACACATTTTCCAATGCAGAATGCATTTTTTTTCCTTCCCCACTCAAACACAGTCAAAATAAGCTTGAGATACGTAAAACTTTCAAAACTTCTTTTTTATGAAATATTTTTACTAACTGCTTTTAAAACAAATTCTTGTCCACAGAGGCCAAAAGAGGCAACTATTACCTTACACAAAAATTATGCTATCATATACTGAAAACACCAAGGTCCGTATGCACAAAACAAGTTAAACCAGGTCTAACTACGGAGATTAATCCTATATGGAAAAGGAACTTTTTTGGTTTTTACATACCTTATTCTATGTTATTTTAGAGCCTGTTAAGGACAAATACATGTAGCTTAATATTAGATGGCTGAACTGTAGGACTTTGCTAGAAGTAGAGGAAAAGAAAGGAGTGAAATAATCCTCACCTAAATGGTTAGACCACGTCTAACGTTAGACCTGGTCTAACTTGTTTTATTCCTATGGTCTAGCATACTTGGTTCTAAAAAAATGAAGCTTTGTGATGTCTATTTTCTTAATTATTTTATTATTCCATAATTTTGCCTTTACTTTCAAATCTGCCACCCTTGGCCTCCATGGACCAGATCTTATATATAAAAAAACCTTAAAAAAATTAATAAGCCGATTTCTCTAAGACAAATGCAAATCGGCCATGAGCAGCAATGTTGAGACATACTATTAACCTTTTTGCCCTAATCAATTATTGTAAAAGAGTTCTGACCATACAAACAAGTGTGGATATTCTATTTATGTGGTGTTAATTAGTTCTTGTGACTTACTTTATTCAGAATATGTACTTTAGCTGCATTTTCCCTGCTTGGAAACACCAAACATCTCAAAGCAGCAAATCTCTCTCTGCAAAATCTAGACGCCTCTGCTTCTCCAACACATTGTGAGTACGCTGAACGCAAAAGATACAATTGGAAAATATCATAGGTATAAAATGGCATATTAATATGAATATGAATGACTGTTAATATGATGTTAAGGGGGTACTACACCCCTGCCCAATTTTGTGCCTATTTTTGCAGTTTTCTCAAAAACTATAGCGCAGAGGTGACAAGTAAGATATGTATATTATAGGGTCAAGGACTACAACTACTGCACTGGCAATTTTATTTCAGCACAGACAACAGTTGTGGAGTTACAGTCAAAAATGAGGGAAAACCAGCAGTAGTTGTAGTCCTTGCCCCTATAATATACATATTTTACTTGTCATCAATGCGCTATAATTTTTGAGAA
This sequence comes from Amphiura filiformis, assembly GCF_039555335.1. NCBI lineage: Eukaryota > Metazoa > Echinodermata > Ophiuroidea > Amphilepidida > Amphiuridae > Amphiura > Amphiura filiformis. The sequence goes on from NC_092636.1 coordinate 14,450,088, forward strand.
AAATGCAAAAATATGCACAAAATTGGCCAGGGGTGTAGTACCCCCTTAAGGCATACATTAATAGTTTCATTTTAGGTGCAGTGTGGATTATGAGAATTAGAATATTATTAATTAGAGAATGATACAAATATTTGTTTTTACTGTCCTCTATTGTGATTTGCAAGAGGAACAAATTTAAAGCATTGTCATGATATTGATCACTGTAGAACTCAAAATATGATATATTTGACCTTTTTTAGTTCTTAAAGATATGACACATTTATTTTTCATGTTGTAACCAATGATCAAGTAGTCCACAAGTTGGAATACATGAATACCGTAAAAACCTGATAGTTGGCAAATGTGACGTGTTCTGTCAAAAATAGACTCTTCTGACCAATTTTCAAAAATGAGTTATTCATATTATTCAAGAGTAGACTTTCCCCTTTACAATGGCGATTCAATTTTTGAAATCAGATTACACAAAAATAATAGAAATATAATAAAATCAATATCATATTTTGGCTATAAATCTAACTTTCGATATTTGCCAGAAGCATCTACTTTTGACAGAACACATCACATATGTGCTTACTATCGAGCGCTTTTAAAACAGTGCCCCATCCACAAAATTGTACAGGGTTTTGAGCAAATCATCAATACATATAGTTAATATATGAACAAGTAAACCTGCAAATTTGTGTCTCAACCCTATTAGCTCAGTTAGTAAAGCGCCTGACTTTGGTACAATTTCATGCTTTCAAAAGCGCTTGATAGTAAGCACACATGCTGACTATCATGTTTTTATGGTATTATGGGTAGGGGGAGTGGAGTTATGTAACAATTCAAGTGCATGCATGTATTAGATAGTTGCCATATTGGAGGGTGAGAGTTCATTATACAATGATGAAAGGTTAGGTGAGGTTACATGGAATTTATCATAGTATTCACATGTTGTAATAATACCTAGGTACAGAAACTCAATTTGTTATGGGCTCGGACAGCAACGTTTGCACAGTATTTTTTGTGGGACATGAGAGCACATCAGACATCACAAATTGCATTCTGAATACAAAGAATGTTCTCCTGATATCAAAATTAGTTTTATGGCAAAGTGTTAAAAATTGATATTTTTGATATTTAACAGTCCTCGAAGTAAAATTTATAAAATCTAAAAAAAATCAGGTCTTTTTGGGAAAAAATAAGAAAGGTCAAAATTTTCAAATGATCGTCTACTTCTCCCAGCTACATACACTTTAAGTACATGTCAGTAGATTTATAAATTTTACTTTGAGGACTGTTAAATATGAAAATAAAAAAATATCAATTATTAATTTAATATCGCCAATTTCAAAAAATTAAAATTACTTGATATCAGAAGGACAATTCTCGTATTCAGAATGCAAATCGATATGTCTGACGTGCTCTCGTGTCCCACAAAAAATACCGTGCAAACATTGCTATCCGATCCCTTAACATGATCCCCAATCCCAATTACGAAATACAAATACAGTGTAAGAATTATTCTATACAGAATCAATCAAAATATCAATGAAAAGATGGCCACAGAATATATGTTGGAAGCTAGTTGATGAACCAGCATGCATACAAAATAGTGCTCAAAAGAGGTGAATCGCTGTCATATTACCCAGCATTGCCCTAATGAGCTCTCACCTTTCTTACATCAGGCTAAAAAAATAAAATAAAGTTCCTCTCTTGTCCCCCGTGCGATTACAAATTCAATACGGTATGTGGTTTTTAATAAATCAGGTGTTGGGGGGTGGTTACTCCTTTAAAACTCACCAGTTTAGCCCATTATGTTTTGCCAATGGGAATTTGTCTTCATTTTTTGAAAATAAAATTTTATTTTTGAACTTTTTCAGCATCAGAAATCCAATGCGCATTGGGGATGTGAGACAAACCTTGGGGGGGGGCTCGCACATAATTTATAGAAACTAAACTAGGACATGGAGGAGTTCTCACCATTCTATCTTGTTCTCCATCCTCAGTGTCTTCTAAGCTCTCAACAAATTCTGGTTCCCCAGGCTTGCTAAGTACCGGTGACTTTCTTTTCCTCTTGGTATTGATGCTGCCTTGTTTCCCACCAGCAACACTAAACAACGTCTGTTTCACTGTTTGGCCTGATGTTACACCTTCCTTACCAAAGGTGCTTTCGGTCTTATTGGTATAAATTGCGTCACTCCCAGCTTGCGTTTTAACGTCTCTACGACAGAATCCAAGTGTGGATCTCGGGGTTCAATGTCAATGTTTTCTTCTCTTTGTTGTTGCTCCTGTGCAGTTGTATCAACATCATCGTCAACGCATATTTCCTCATCGCTGCTGCTATCCGAGCTGCTGCTGTCACTCTTCTGAGGTGTTGGTTCGGCATCGGAAGCGGGCAGCATAGGAGAACTGCAGTAAAGTTTCAACGGCACTGGTTTGATAGGGGTGATAGTTCTACACATAGATGATGGGCTGCTAGTTACTGTTACATGCTGACCATCTGTGCTGTTACTTATTGCTGCCACAGTTGCTGCTGTCACAGCTGCGATTGAAGATAGCGTTGGCACTTGCTGTGTGCTGTCAGTTGCTATGACGGGTAATTGATTCTGAGATGTATTGAAGTCGCTAGCACAGATTATACCGACTGGAATAGGGGCAGGTTTATCAGATGCAACAGCTGATTGTACTGAAGTAATTTCAGACACACTACTCCCCATGGAATGATCATGCTTCTCCAATGTCTTTCCATCTTGGGAACTTAGGGAATTCCAACACTGTTACTTCACTGCTCTTTGTCGTTGGTCTAGCCAGTCTGATCTCATTTGTAGTTTGCCCTTTCTTGCTGTTGATGGTACTGCTGTAGTTGACAATGGTGCTGTTGCTGATGACACTTTACTCTTCACTTTCTTTGTTTTCGTCCGAGTTGACGAACCAGGCTCTGGCGAGTCGGGAACGTCGATAATTTCGAGAGAATCTGCCTTCTCAGTGGGCGTGGACATCATCTCAATTACATCAGGTGAATCTGGGTTCTCATCCATTGGCAGAATGGACGATATTGGTGTTTTGGTGGAGTCTGTGACTCGAGTTTTGCCACCATCATTCTTACCCGATATCTTGGTACTAACTGGAATAAGCACTTGCTTTGTTGGAGATTTAATAGAGTCTGTCGATTTCATTTCACTCTGATCATCAATCAACATCACCTCATCGTCGTCGTCTTTTGACGATTCTTGCTGCACACTTGGAGGGAAAAAAGTTGTGACGCCTTGATGAGAGACATGACTACCAAGTTTCACTGGTGGCGCACTCTCATACACTTCAGATGGCGATGTTTTTACTCCTTCACTAACGGAAGGTGACGTTTTCACTCCTGTTGATGGAGACGGTTTCGCTCCTCCTGGAACAGCCTGCTTGTTCACAATTTCAACCACATATTTGCCGACTCTCACAGCGGTGCGTCCCGATTTGCCGCCAATCACTTTGGTAGCTGCGGTGGTATGTTTGGCGATCTCAGAGAGGATCTCATTCTTATGTCTATCCCAGTTACAATCGGATTGGATCTCAATCAACATGGGTCCACTGAGAATCTTTTGTGAACTAACACTGGTATTCACTGGCGACTGATTTGATGCAGGACTTTGTGATGTTGATGGCGATGTTTTTGGTACTGACATGTCTGCTGTAGTGGATGGGGATGTAATGGTTATCACTTGTGATGCTGTTGTCATCACTGTTGATGGTGGTGCTTCATGTACTGATGTTGCTGTTGATGGTACTGCTGTAGCTGACAATGTTGCTGTTGCTGCTGATATTGGTACCACAGTTGAGAGGGATGTTACAGGTGCCATTGTTGATGGTGATAGTTCTGCGATAGATGGCGATATTTTTGGTATCATTGTTGACGATGATGCGGGTGCCAAAATATCTGATGATGAAACGTAAGGTGAACTTGTTGTCACAACTGTTGATTCAGAAGCAACCCAAGTTGGAGACAGTGGTGATGAAATAGCTGGACTGACAGCGACACTGGTGGAAGTTTTAGGAGCATATGTTTGTTGTAATTGACCAGTTCCCGGTCCTAGAGCCACTAATCTCGGCACATTTCCTACACCAGGTGCACCAGACATTAATGTGTATGCTTTACCATTGATGAGAACTGCTGGACGTAGAAGAGAAGCAGGAGCAGGCAGTCTTACTGGAGCAGGAAAACCTGGATGAATGCCGCTAGGATTTGCCATGGAGGGTTGCGTGGCAGGTCTCGCAGGAGTGGTCATCAAAGCAGGTGCGATTTGAGGTGTAGGTTTGACTCCAGGAGTAGTAATAGGAGTGGCTTGTACCCAGTTTCCAAGTGCAGCTCCTCCAATAATCAACCTCCCTCCCTGTGATGCAATATTTTGCCATGATGTTGTATTAATGCCCACAGGTGATGTTAATACAGGGTTAGACGGCATACCTGCTGTCTGTAACAAAGGGTTAGATGGCACACCTGCTGTCTGTGGTACCATAACCACCTGCTGTACATTCCCTGATACTAATGCGTTACCGACTCCAGATGCAGGGACAACAATACATTGTGGTGGTAATGCCACATTTGCAGTATTACCTTGCATAGTACTGACAAACGGAACTGCAGACTGAGTGCCTTGAAGCGATGAAGTCAAATTCTTTTTTGCTTCTTTATCCTTTTGGTGTTTCTTCCCTTTTTTCTTCTTTTTCTTTTTCGCTTTGCCTGATGAAGATGCAACTTCTTCATTTGATTCCAGGATGACATCTGCAGATACCAATCCTGGATGAGACGATGTAATTGATGCACTAACAATAGCTGGAGCCGACACAGGAGTGGCTATAGCCTCAACAACTGAAGTTTCCCTACTTTGCAAAGTTGCATCAGTAGCGATGTCTGACTCTGATACTTTGGTAAGGGAGACAGGAAATGCTTGGCTTGGACTTGACACAGCGGAAGCCACCTGTGCATCTACATTTGATGAGGAACTGGATGTGGCAATTATATTGCTACCAGCAATCAATGGTTGTTGTCCACTCGGAGTTGAGCTCGTAGTGGCTTTTCCTGTCAAGCTTTCAAAACGCACAGTTTGATCTTCCGGTGACATAGGGATCAAGGATTTCAATTTGGCAGGCAGCATTCTTATTGGCCCGTTTGGATCTTTGGCCGATATCGCATAGATCTGTCTTGTAGCAGGATCAACTTTTAACAGATAGTCACTACCAGATTGTTTTAGTACTAACGACCCAAGATCTTGATTGGCAGTTGTTGCAACCGGATTTGCAGCTGGTATTGATTCCTGCTTGGAGGAAGTAGCAATGTCTTTTTGCTGCTGAGTTGATGTGGACGGCATGTATGCATGGAAATTACGGGTGCGGGCACACGTAAAGGGGGCTGGATCGCTTAATGAGCCAGTCAATAATCTTGGCTTTTTCTTTTCTTGTATGTTACTCATCATGCCCTCCGTATCGTAAAAGAACATATCTTCCGAGTTGAAGTAAGATGGTCTCTTGCGATTTCGTAGTATACGAACCTTGTCTGTAGCTTTACCACATACACATTTGAACATGCACTCCGCTTTATTGCAATGAACTCTTGGTCTGTTGGGATTTGCCGCTCGTTTGAGACTATCGCAAACGCAACCCAACCGACAAAAATCTTTCCCGCAAACTGGTAGAGGTTGAACCTCCTCGATATCATGATCGCTATCATCTTCAATCACACATTCCTCCAAGTCAGATATGATGACACTCTTATTTACATCTTTATTAGTGGAATCCACAGTGTCTGCTAACCTGCTTTGAGGCGTCGGCGTTGAACGTAATATGGCTTTCATGGGTGGTGAATTTGGATCCCTCACTGGCATAAAAGACCTAGGAGCTTTTGATAATATCAAAGGCTTTGTGTTGTGCACAAGTTTATTGTTCACGATTTGTAGCTGCGTTTTCCACTTGGTTTTTGACGTATCTTTAGGTTTACTTTGTTGCGATGCATCTTTAGATTTACTTTGTTGTCTTTTTTGTGACGCTTTGATTTTTTCTTGAGCTACTTTTACCATTGCACTTTTCTTGGCAGTTTTCTTGCTGCCCGTCGTTTCTGCAAGACCGCCATATCGGACAGTTTCGGATGCTTTTGTCCGACACGTGCCGGAAGAGCCAGCATCAGAGTTACTATCAGAGCTGAGTATTTCAACAACATCATCGCTGTCTGAAGATGCCTTTGTTTTATTTGTTTCAGTCGCCTTTGTTCTGCTAACACTTTTGTTTGCAACTTTTTTATGGAAATGTATCTCAGTTGCCTTCGTTCGGCATGTTCCTGTTATATGCCCCAACGTTCTTGGACCGCTTCTACTGTACACATCGTCAGATCCTGAATCTTCACTTTCAAGTGGACTATTCTTGCCTGACATTTGCTCCAGTCTCTCCTTCACTTTCTTTTCAAAAGTTTCTCCCTTCAAGTATGCGATTCGTTCATTCAGGCCTTTATTAAGAACTGAAGTAAAATCTGTTTTAGACACACCGCGAGTTTCTTCATCGACTTCCTTCTTTTCATTAGCAATATGCTGATTCAGTGATGTCCCTCGAGGTACAAACGGCTTGACTGTGATTAGATTTTCACTTTGATCAACTTTACGCTCATTTTTCTCTGTTGCATCGGCTGTAGACGATACACTTTGACATCGCTTGAGTGCCAGTTTCCGTCGCTCTTCTAATTTCATCTTTAAGGTCTTGATTCCTCTCTGTTGTTTTGTGGGCATTTGAAATGTCACCACCGCTGACTTATTCTGTAGTAGAGGATGTGAAAATGGATTATACTCTGGCGAATTTGTATCTTTATCCTTCTTCAGGTATTCATCTAAAGAATCACTAACAAAAGCGGATTTTTTAGATGTGATTGGCTTCTCAAATGTTTTGAAAAAGCGACTTTCCTGCTCCGGTATCTTGGTACTCTGCTTCTCCGAATCATCGCCACCTTCAAGTTTCTTACTGAGCAGAGCTGCAAAATCCTTGACTGGTTTTTTCAGACCCGAAATTTGCGGTGTATCCCATTCATCAAGTACTGGAGTCTTCCGCTTCTTTACAATCATTGCTTGCTTTATTCCATACTTTGCCGCTTCCGCTGCTGTTTTCGGCTTCTTGCACGCTAATGTTATTGGTGGTACAATGGGAGATGCTGGTTTTGACCCCTTAGGCGATTCTGGTCTTGATTTTGGTGATTTTGGTTTTGGTAGTATCAATTTTATTGGCTCTCTTTCTGGCTTCTTGTCTGGCTCTTTGACTAACTCTCTTTCTGGCTTCTTAATTGACTCTCTTTCAGGCTTCTTAACTGACTTCTTAACTTTCACATAATCTTCTATAAAGTTATCGTCAACTGTGTCTTGCAAGTACCGTGGTCTGGTTATTTCTCTTGAAGGTCTTCTTAGTAATGGATACTGTGTTGGATCACTTGGTTTGCTCTGTAAAACACCTGTGATCTTAAGCTTTGGTACAGTTGGGACTTTCTGACTAGTCTTGATGAGTACAGTCTTTGGTTTAGTCTGTGCTAAAGGTGGGCTCTTTTTAACTTGGGCTACAGGCTGGCTCTTTTTAACTTGGGCTACAGGCTGGCTCTGTTTAAGTTGCGTCACACGCTGATTCTTTTTGAGTTGCGTAGCCTGTGGTGGAGTCTTTTGCTTGGAAGAAGGCATCTGCTGAGGTTTGACAAAGTTAGATTGTTTCCCTTTACTCTTTGGACCAGCCCTTTGATTCTTAATACTCTGTGGCAGCAAGATCGTCTTCCATTTCTTGCCTTCATCCTCGGTGTCACGCCAACCTTTTATCTTGGAATAATCTGTTGTTTTCGTACGCTGCGGATAGAAGATATCCCTCTGTGAGACTCTCATTGGTTCCTGAAGGCTTAGATCTACACCGACCGGATCCAAGGTAAATACTTTCCCAACTGGATCTGATACCAGAGTGCTGACCTGAAGACACATCCCTGCGTCTTTCAATGCCGGATGTAGATATTCCCGATTGGCATGAATTTCCAACTCTTCAAGTAGCTTCTCTTCTGATTCTTCTAACTCGTTCATGAGCGCGTGATAGTTAAGCGCAACCCAAACTTTTGGTTTACTTGACATGACTGACGTTTTCTTCTTTTTTTCTAAATTGCTTTTTGGCACCCTGATTGGTATTTGATGGAACAGGTGGTTTCTTCTTTTTCTTAACAGGTTGAACTACTTTTTCTTTTGGTCGAGTCAATGATTCCAAATGCATATCTAATTCATCCCTTGAATCAAATGACATGAACGTAATACCATCGATATCATCTACGTCGGGATTACCCTCATATTCATTACCCTCAACATCTCCTTCCTGAGAAGTCGATGGTCTTTCATTATCCCTGCTTCCTAGATTACTTCCAACTTCTGACGAGTCTTCAGTTCCTGTAAGGCTTAGATTGGTAGAAGGTCTCTCAGTATCTCTGTGTCCAAGAGAGCTTCCAATTTCGGATGATTCTTCAGTACCGGCAAAGCTGAGATTGCTGGAATTATCCAAGAAACTGTCTGCGTCAACGCTCGCGTTCATCATGCTTTGGACTGCGTCCGATATATCCATGCTATCCTCACTAGCAAACGATGTATCAAAGACAGATTTTAAGCCCATGTCAACAGATTCTGTTTCATAATCTGTTTCTTTGTCGTCTAAATTGAGGAGATCTGGACCATGATCAGCTGGCTTACTGATGATCTCATCAGCTATTATTTTGGAATTTTTTGCCTTATGCACATCAACAGGTGCATTAATTTCCATCTCCTGCACTTCATCTTCCATTTTGTTTCCATCGTCCACCTTTCCTCCTTCTTTTTCCAATGTTTCTGCCATACCTTCCACCCTTTCTGGCTTATCTTCCATCTGTCCTGTCTCATCACCTATATTCTTTCTTTCATCTACAATTTTTCCTCCATCTTCCACCATTTTCTCTTTATCTTCTATCTTCTCCACTTCATCTTCCATCTTATCCACTTCTTCCATCTCAATTTCTGCATCTTTCTTGTCTGTTTTATCATCTAGCTTCTCTGATTTATCTTTTCCTCTCTCCCGTTCATCATTCTCCATCCCATGAGCACCATCTTCCTTCATTTCTCCATCTACCCTTTCCCCTGGGATCTCCTCACCTGAAGCAGAAACAAGTTGAACATCTGAATCATCGTTCACTTCTTTTGCTCTAGCACCCTGCTTCACATGTGAGCTTTCAGGTGGTGGTTTGACCTCCTGTGGTTTGACCTCCTGCACTTTGACCTCCTGTGGTTTGACCTCGTGTAATTCTACTCCACTACTTGACACTTCCACATCACACATTCTGTTCTCCCGAGTTTGATCAAGATGCTTGGAAGACGCCGACAACGATGACCCTTTCTCTGCCACAACTACGGACCCCGACACAAGTGTTGTTACTTCTTCCACACTTTCTGCTGGTTTTTCTGAAGCTGTATCACTACTTTTGTTGCAATGTTCCAAAAGTTTCTCTTTCCCTTTGGAATTTTTTGCAACTGTAACATTACCATCACTTAAATCTTCAACCAGCTGGATATCAGAGTCTTCCGCTTTGTCTTCTTTTGCACTAGTTTGTATCATTTCTATAGGTTTGCTTTTCCCATCTTTGATCTTACCATCGTCTGCTTTTTCTCCCTTTGACACTTGATCTCCTTTGGCCAACTTGTGCTTCTTTTTCTTCTTCTTCTTCTTTTTAACGAGGATAACTTCCACATCATCATTTGTATCCTCAGGCACCACCACAGGTACTCGCGCAGGTACACCAACAGGCACTCCAATAGGTTCAACAACAGGTGCCTTTACTTTAGCACAAGTATGTTGCTTCTTTTTGCCACATGTATGTTTGTGGGCGCATGTGTGTTTGTGGGTACATGTATGTTTGTGCGCACCAGGGTGTTTGTGTGAACCCGTGTGTTTGCATGCACCCATATGTTTGTGCACAGTTTTGTCCTTCAAAAGGTCACCTTGCGGCTCTGGTCTTTTACCACCTTGATTATCTACAAAGACATCCAGAGGTGGCGGCTTGTCTATATGTATCACCTCAAGCTCTGAGTCCGACCCAATTTTATCTAATACCGGTATTCCACCGGTATCAAGAATCGGTTTAGGAATACGCTCCTCTTCCTCCAAGATGTTGACAAATTCAGTAGCTTCTTCGAGAGGAATGTGATGCTCCCAATTGGAGCTAGCATTCAGGTCATCACCGACACCATCTTTGCCTTTGGTTGCGATGGGCAGCGCTTTATTCGGTTTACTGGATTTGTCGTCTCTTACATCAAATTTAACAGATTTTGTCACTGTCATTTCAATTCTTGACTCTATATTACTTTCTTTTTCTTTTGAATTTGTGAGATCTACATCTACATCTACAATTGGTGACACATCTTCAGGGTTAGCAACTTTTTGATTTTCCACAATTTCTGAAACCACAACAGTACCTCCATCAGGCATGTCTGCAGCGGTCTCTGCTGTATCCATAGCAATCTCTGCTTCATCCACAGGTTTGACCTCATCCTCATCAGATACAACAAACACTTCATCACTTTTAGATTCAAAGCTTGCCGATACATCACCCTCATCATCATCCATATTCTTCTCTTTGTCTTGCACAGTTTTCTTACCGGTGGATAAAGATGCAAAAATATTGGCCAAATCATCATTTTGTATCTTTTTTTTTTTTTTTTTGGATGATGGTTTTTTGGACAATTTGCTCCTAGTCGGAGATGCTTTGCTTTTACCAGTCTTAGTTGAAGTTCCAAATTTAGGCGAATCATTTTCAATTTGTTTTTTAGTTCTCTGTGATGATGTGGGGGCAGGCTCATGTGTCGATGTTCCACTACTTGACAATGGCGGCTTCTTAAAAACAAAACTACCTTTGACATTTTTCTCCTTGTTCACAACATCTCCATTTTGCGATGTGCTTTCTCCAGTAGATTTGGTAAGTTCAGCAAAGATGTTTCTCTCCAGAGGAGAGGGCGCCCTAGCTTTCTTACCTCCAGACAGCACCCCAGCATCCCCCTTTGCCCTAGCATCGCCACTGCCGTCGCTTTTCTTTGAATGTACTGAAGTTGAAGCTGCAGTGCTAGACAACTTTAGCAACTTTTGGCACCTTTTGCTAAAGCTGCTTGAAAAGTCCGGCCCTGTTTTTTGAACTCACTCCAGGTTCTTCTTGGATGCCGACCTTTGTCTTGCTTTTCTCTTTACCCTTTAATTTAGTAGCGGACGACAAGATGGCGCTTGAAGATGAGGTAGCGCTCTGCCCAATTGATGGCGCACTACTGAACAGACCAAAATCAAAGATGTTTCTCTCGTGAGAATCGGACCCATCTGAATCTTCTGCAGCTTTGGTAGGTTCTTTGGACCGCCTCCTGGTCGTCGGTTTGAGTTTGAGGACATTCTGTTTATCCCCCATCTCTCTACCAGAGTCTCAGCTGAGTCTCAACTTCTTTGCATCAGAGAAGAGTAATCTACCAAAGCCCTGAGGAAAATACAAAAAAAAGTATGTACTTTAATTAAGGTATGTACTTTAATGTACTTATTGTGGTATCACTGGAAAGAGAGACTCATAGCTATACATTGGTACCAAATATAACGGTATGATGTAGACTATGCCATAGTCTATTTTTGATAAATAAAAGCATGTTAATCATGATGAAAGCATTCAGTTGAACTCGAAATTATACTGATATTTAATACATCAAAATACTAGTATAAAATTGTTATGAAAAAGTTAATATAATTATATTAGTGACAGTAAAAGTAAAGTGGCTTATTATTATTGAATGCAACATATCATAATGTCATAATTGTATTGGCACTTCAGTACTGAACAATTCTGATTTTAGAATCTGCCAGTTTATTAATCGCGAAATTCCAGGTTAAAAATAGACTATGGACATTCAATTAAAAACGTGATTTTGAACAGGCAAAGTCCCTAACACTCACACTGTCAATCATACTTGTTTATCAATCAAATTTAACCGCAAGCAAATACAAGACACGCTCATGCACTTAATGACGCGTTCATGTAATTACACAACACAAAGGCGGCGTAGGCCACATACTTGTGTACCATGTAGTTATTAATGGTAATGACAGGTACCCGGAGGATTTTAACCATAACGAGATCTGGGCGACCAATCACAAGCCAGATCCATTTAAAGATGCATTACATCATCGCCAATTTTAGTAGGCCAGATTTCCGACAATCTCATCCATAGAAGCTCATAGACAGCCGTGTTAAGCATGTAAACCGCAATCCAATGTCAGTAGTCCACTTGGGAAGCTAACAAACAGAGGGAGTAGGGTGACTGAAAAGATCAGATGTGAAAATCTATCAATTGTGCACACATTAATTAAATCAGAGTTTTAAGCTTAAATACAATATCCAGAGTATGCACAATGGGCAAGTGGACTACGGGGTAGTCTATAGACCTTTTTCCCTCTTTCCCATCATGCACTATTCCAGGGGGGTATGAGTGTCGCCAAAATACATCATCTCCCGGGGAGTATAGAGTTATGTTCATCACATTCTGGAATACGGACATTTCGACTGGTGCCTTCATCACAAAAAAGGAATCCCCGATAATGATGATAATGGCGCCACAGTCATTAATACCTTTCGGGGGCAAAAAACAACATTTCTATGCCTTATGGACATGGTGTATTCACCCAAAAAGTTTCCTGTTATTGAAACCTAACTTTGCATACATTTTATAGACCTAATGGTGAAAAACTGATGACGGGACACGCAGTGATATTTTACCGGCGTCCGTTTCACTTTTTTTTTTTTTTTTTAAAATAAAACGAACACAAAATCTCTTACACAGATGTTCTGCATCGCTCCGTAACTACATCACTCGTGTATTCAATAATTGCATAATTAGTAACATCGATGGCCTTTACGATAATCCGCATATATGGAATCAGTATGCCCATATTAAGACAAAATAATTGCAAAGGCCTGGCAAAGACCATCGGATGCACACGATCTATGAGGTTGATGAACTACGTCATACCCCCCCTGGAATAGTGCATTGTGGGATAGAGGGAAAAAGGTCTATATATGATGTTGCAACACCACCCCCCTGTAACCCGCACACCGACATCGCCCGGTTAATAATTACATTATACAACCAGAGACACTGAAATGAATACACGGGATCGATACACGCAGTGTTCGAAATAAGCACTTATCCTCTTGTCCTCTTGTCCAAAAATCATTGGGGACAACCATATTGAGCTGTGTACTTATCCCCTGGACAACCACTATTTGGATTCTTTGCACTCAAAAACATGACATACATGTATATTTTGGGGACAACCAAAATGTTTTGAGGACAAGCAGAATTCATGCTTTAGTTATCCTCGGGACAAGCTCCATATTTTCCTTATTTCAGACACTGGTCATACACGTACATGTGCTATGCACGATTTATATTCAGACGATAAATCTTTGGATACCGGGGTGGAAAATGATGAATATCTCCCGTAAATGATTTTGTATAAGGCCAATGGAACTCGATTATTAGTTTCCGAATGGATGTTTGAAAAAAAGGACGAGGTCGCTATTTCATTATTCATTATTCGGTCTCTTTTCATTATCCATTATGTCAACAAAATCAATGATTTTATGAACAGCTTTCTCCAAATTTAGGTACCCCACCAGTACCAAAGTATATATTGTTGATGAAAGACCATTTCAAAACAGGTATTAATGCTTAGATCATCATTACAGACATTTTGCAACAGATTGAGAAAAGATTTTTTTTTATTAATTAAAATGAAAAGAAATTTGCAATTTTTGTAATCACCAGAAACATGATGAGGTAATCCGTAAATTTCCATTATTTACCACATCCTCTACCCCTACAACTAAGAAAAACTGCTGATTATGATCAGCAGGGTATATCGAACATTTTGAGAGTATCAATTTTGATTAGTTCCATCTCAATTTTCAGATAATTGACTTTTTTATAAAAATAATGAAAGTTTTTGTCAAATTGAAAAGGTGATGCGGGAGGTCAATAGGAAACTAACAATCAAGTTCCATTAGCCTAAAGAAACCAGATGTGGTTCCTTGCACTTGAATAATATATTTTGAACAGATATGATAGTCGTTAGTTTGCGCTTTGAGAGAGTAGCTTGCGTCTTGAGCTGAAAAAGTGACCAAAATTCAAGATTTTAAATAGCGCAGCGTAGACCCTCGTGGAGGTAGTCTCGGGTCAGACTGTATGTGGCTATCACGAACATACAGGATCGACGAGTGTCAGACCGACTGACACAAACTGGCTGTGTAGGAGACTATTGTAGAGGCAGTCTATAAGCAGATGACAATGGTGAATGTATGCTCGCTGACCGTACAGAGGTCAGTCACAGGCTAATGTCATTAGCCTTAGTCGGATGTCCTTCAGCCCACTATGCATTTAAAAACTATTAAACAGGTGGGAACACAATGGCCATGCGTGGTAGGGTGCATCAGATGCCCCTCATGTCAATGGATTCATCTGTCCCTAGTCTTAAAATGTACCTATTGTCACAAAACTAACATGTGCCAAGTTTGAATTAATTGAGGTCGTCCTGATGGGCCACCGAGAGCCTAAAGTTACAATGTGTGTTCCTATGTAGTAAAGTTCGTTGACCCTGTACAATTCCAATTAGAAGCCGATCGAACAATTTAAAGTAGCTGCCATATCAAAACCGTTTGGATTTAGAAGCTCAAATCTTGGGAGCTAAGCGTACTGATAATCATCTTTGAATCTGTGATGAAAATCCATCTCCAAAGAAATGACCGTGTGTGTTTTATTGTCAAAAGCGCCCCCACAGTCCATATTCTTGGGAAAATCTATAATTTCTGTCTTAACCAAGTGCTATAATACTTTATTTCACACTGAAAGTTGTTAATATGTATTATATATTGATCTAAAGTTCAGAAAATCTGCTTTGTAAAAGTGTAATGATAACCAGGACATCAACATTTGTAAAATTTGAGGTAAAAATTACCACAAAATGCCTATTTCACTGAAATTTGTATCGAGGGCGCTTGTGCCAATTCCACACATGCTCATTTTGTTGGTGATTAATTTTTTCACTGATTCAAGATGATTATCAGTACTATAAGCGCAAAAGATTTGATTCTCTAAGTCCTAACGGTTTTGATATAGCAGCTACTTTTAATTGTTCGATCGGCTTCTAATAGGAATTGTACAGGGGTCAAAGAACTTTACTACATAGGAACACACATTGTAACTTTAGGCTCTCGTGGCCCCCAGGACGACCTCCGAATTAATTCAAACTTGGCACATGTTAGTTTTGTGACAATAGGAACATTTTAAGACTAGGGACAGATGAATCCATTGACATGAGGGGCATCTGATGCACCCTAATGCGTGGCTGTGGATTCAACCTACCATGGCATTTTCTGCCATGAAGATATCGGGGCGATGACACTGTGGCCCGTATTACAAAATATGGCTCCGTAGTTCTAGGGTTAAAGGCCTATTCAGTGATTTGCTCATCCAATATAATGAATCGTAAAAAAATTATCAAAATTCAGATTTTGGCACCTTAGTGTCATTTCTAGATACAATGTATGTGCTAACATAGCCTGCGATCTTGCTAAGTCCACACCTGGTGGTCTAGAGCAGGCCTTCTCAACTGAGGGCGCTGCAGCACTTGTGGCGCTTGGAGTTAGTCAAGTGGCACATGAAGTGACGCACGTAAATTTACTAGTTTTTCCCTCATAAATTGTTTACAAAAAAGGGGTGAAAATACCACATCTGAGCCTTTAGATAGCCTTAAAATCTCCGAGCTTCCGGGGGAGCTTCCCCCTGGATCCCCGCGGCTGGGACTTTCACACTGGAATCCTACAGGGGCCATAAGGCGCGGGCCTCCTGGACCCCATCCGCTATATGCGTTCAATTGCGCACACGCTCCCTCACAAAATGCTCCCTAAACATGTTGGCACTACATTATCACTAAAATTTCCCAGTTGGCACTTCAAATAAACTAGTTGAGAAGGCCTGGTCTAGAGATTAACACAAGTGCAAATGTGGTCTCTCTAACCTACACTGGTGTGGGTAGAAGCGATCGCTACTTGCAAGCTTGAATGTCAAGAAAAATATGAAACCATCACGCTTGTGAATGGAAATCCCATACGATCTCTTCCCAGAAAAACATTTTAATGATACGAACTGTTATTGCGTTATGGGACCCATGGAAATTAGCATGTGTCCTGGACCCCTGAAATTTTAAAAGCAAGGGTCCCAGGGTTGATGATTTTTTTGATTTAAATCAAGACTTAAAATTTGATTTAAATAGATTTTTTGATTTTTTTAAAACTGCTATACCCCATAATAAATTCAAAAGAGACCAGTGGAATGCTAGACATATGCGCAATCCTATCAGGTATTTACAAAAATTCAAAACGTGTTTTTACATGCGAAAATTTCAAAGAAAAAATTTGGCAAAAATCACGGGGAAAAACCTGTTGAATTCTGCACCTTGAAAATTTTTAGCAATAGATAAAGTGACATCATAGAGGTATATCTAAAATTATATCCAAAAGTTGTAGAAACATCAGGATTGAAGTAAAACAGACAATTTAAGAAAGACATTAACTTACATTTATCAAGAATTGTAAAAAATTAAAAAGTTGATTTAAATCAGTGATTTTTTTGGTTAGCTAATAAATACATTACTTTTAGCCAATCATACATTGGTGAGACAAAAAGCCAGTTCGGTGTCCGCATGAATGAACATAAACGGGAAGCGGAGAAAGCTAGCCAACTCAAAAATACATGATCTAAGAGAAAGGAATCGCTCACCGCAATAACAAATAATCATGCGTCAAGGGCCAACCATTAGACTGGGACAGCTCATCAATCCTTGATAAGGAAGAAAACCGCATGGCAAGATGGGTCAAGGAATCAGTATGGATTTGCAAGAGAGGAGACAACACCATGAACAGAGACAAGGGGACATTCTTTCTAAGCTACATCTTTGATCCTCTGCTCCAGACCAACGTTGCAGACAGGAGTACTTCCGGTAAAACAATAACATCCCGCCGAGATTCCCGCTCCAAACAGATGGATCAATAACAACATCAATCGCTTTGAGAAAGCCAGAAGGTTTCTGGCGAAACTGTCAGCAGAAAAAAAACGTAAGTTTTTCCTGTGGTCTTAACAAAGAACCTTTATTAGCTGTTTAATCAACAGACCTGATGAACCTCTTCAGTCAGTGATTTAAAAAAAAATCCAAGTGATTTAAATTGGCGTGATTTAAACCAAACAACCCTGAAAGGTCCAGTGGACTCTTTGACCTTTTTCCTTATTTTCCTTTTCATACGTGATGTGATGTCATTAGAAATTTTCGCCTTGTTAAAATTGTTTTTGCCAAACAATGATGGACATTTGTATTGTGCACTTTTCTTTCCATTATTATTATACATTGTGAAGTACATGTATCATACACATACCGTCGTTTTATCTTTTCAGTTTCTGTTTCCGTATCTGTAATAGTTTTTGTAAGTCATTGTTATTCTGAAGTGGTAGTCTCCCAGGTGTGACCTATCTTTTATTCTAGCCTTTTGTTAGTTACTGAAAATTTGAAGCTCGTGAATTTCAGTTTTCGTTTTGGTAAGTTATATTGATTTTTTACATAAAACCTTGAGATGTGCGGTTGGGTGCTACTCTAAACAAAAGAAGAGTCTAAATTTTACGGTCCTAAATTCGCGGTAAATTGTACGGCTTCAATTGACTTGTGTTTGATGTATATGCACTTACAACTAGACGTAAGTGGCTCGTAAAAAAAGTCTTGCATTGAAATATATACTAACCATGTTGCCAAGTTATAAGCAAAAGTCTTTCATATTGGCGATGAAACGAGCGTCTGAAATAGTCAAATATCTCCCAATGAGGCGCGTACAAGTGGTGATTTGGTAATCATGTTTTATACAAAAGAATTGCATTGGAGCAAAGATAATGTATTAATTATATTCATTCGTACCAATGGCAAGCTAATCTGATAATTGGTTGGGCCTATATATATATGCAAGACTCAGGTTTATTTTAAATGTTTATTTTTACAGAGCTTATTTTCAGTCATGGATCATACTGATAAATTTCAAGGGAGGGGAGGGAGGGAGGGAGGAGATACTTGAGACTGAACAAGTGAGAGTGGGAGGGGGTGAGGAAGAAAGAGAGGTGAGGCAGAGACGGAAAGACTAGAAAGAGAAAGCTCGAGAGGAGAGAGTAGGGACCGGGGAGGGAGTGGGGAGCCTGATCATGGGGGGGGGGCAGGAGGAAGCAAAATAGGGAGATAGACATTGATACGAGGGAAGGGCGACACTGTGGCCCTGCACAAGTACATTGGGGTGCGACAGGCTCATAAGCGGACCTTTTGTGATTTAAGGGCTTATTTTCAACGTTTTTACAGAATAAAAGTGGACATTATCATTCGGATTGGCATGCATTTTGTCAAATTAATATAGATCAATTTAGCAATGCAAAGACCAGAGGGCGCTAGACCATTAAAAACATCGGTCTTGTCTCTCCCGCTTTTATTGACATAGGCATCTGCTTCTATTGAAATAAGCTGATTGGTACTTCAAAGTTAACAATGAAGTCAGATTACAGTAAACTTACTGAATCACTTGCATTTTCGTATCTGAACAATAGACTTACGGAAACTGAAAAGATAAAAAGACCCATAGCCTAAGCCAAGGTGTCCAATATGTTACGAAAATATTTCAGCTGTGACCCCATGCTAACATCAGCTAAAATAAGCTGTATTTTCACTTGAAATGTGCTGCCTCTTGTCTGCTAGACCAGGGGTAGAATTTTGTAAGGATTTTGCAAGAATCTGGATTTTGCAAATTTTGATAAATGATGGATCATTGTAAAATTCTTTAGTTTCAACCAGGTGCATGATATACATGTAAATTGGGTGTTTCTGTTAAATGTAATTATGTACATAGTATTGTACATTACCATATGGTCGCATGTCATAAGTTGGGTATGCAAAAAGGGTGGAGGGATTACACTTTTCTGAAAATTGTGATACAAATTTGATTAGCTTTCCGTAACCCCATATCCTACAGCAGTGGTTGATACCTCATTTTAAGCCTAATTTTATACTCTTTCAATCTGCGGATGCATATAATTATACATTATTCAGTAAAAAAATCACATCAGTTGAAATGAAAAATGCCAGGGGTGGAGGAGCAGGCGGATGTGGAGCAGGCGGATGCGGGAGTGTGCAATAGGGCTATATGTGAAAATTCACCTGTCAGCATGTCAAATCTACTGGTTACTTTTTCAAATCTAGTGAGGGTATGATGTATTGACAGCTTTGAATGTTGAATTTGTACAACTAAAACAATTACTGACTACTTAAGGTGGTACTACACCCCTGATAAATTTTGTGACTAATTTTGCATTTTCTCAAAAAGTAACTACATTTTGTGTACACACTGGTAACAAAAGTTATGTATATTAAATTATTATTGGGGCAAGGAATCTAATATACTTCACCGAAATTTCAGTGATTCAAGACAAGGGGTTCATTATATATGTTAAGAAATGAGGAACATTCTAGCTGTACCTCTTTTCTTATAAAGTACCGCTTGTCTTGAGTCACTGAAATTCCAGTGTAGTAACTGGATTCCTTGCCCATACGTAACTTTTGTTACCAATGTGTTATTATTTTTGGAGAAAAAATGCAAAAATAGTCACAAATTTATCAAGGGGTGTAGTACCACCTTATAAAGGGTTATATGTTCCATTTCTTTCATTTTTAATGAAATCCTAGTTGAATTTCAGTATTTTTAGCAACATGCTAATGTACATTTCTCTTCTTGATATTCATTTCCTCATTAATAGAATAACTGTCTCACTAATTACTCGTAAAAAGGTCATTGACCTTCACAATGTAATTAACACACGTACAATTATTTTAAATAGTTTATTTGAAGCATTAATGTATTGAGAACATATCCTCCAAATCTGATGACATTCTTGCATAAAATAAAAAATTTACAGTCATTTTTGTAATTGAGGTCCGATTTGAGAAAAACGCATTTGAAAATTGAGATTTACATAGACGCCTGTGTATTAATTAATTAGTAATTAAGCATTATCTCAAAAATTAAGCATGTGATAAGGTTCAAAATGGTGTTAATTATTAGAGGTTGTCAATATGTACAACATATCAAAAAATACATTTTTGTCATTTTTGACCATGTAATGGAAATTGTACCCAACTTATGACATGCGACCATATATATTTTGACAATAACAAATGCAAACAAGATTTCCCCCTCAGATACCCCCTGCGTAGTGCGTATGGATAAACAGCTGCCCCTTTTTGCTTCTGTTTTTCACACCCAGCACTTGATGTGTAAACCAATAACTTATACAATAACAGTGAAAAACGTGGCTTCAATAATAATTGGCCTGTCATTTCACAAATTTTATATTTTTGGCTAATTTTTTTCACAATAATAGTGCTAAAGTGGTCCAAAGTTTCTCACTTCTGAGGGGGGCA
Organism: Amphiura filiformis; assembly: GCF_039555335.1. Classification (NCBI taxonomy): domain Eukaryota; kingdom Metazoa; phylum Echinodermata; class Ophiuroidea; order Amphilepidida; family Amphiuridae; genus Amphiura; species Amphiura filiformis. The sequence continues at coordinate 14,470,653 of NC_092636.1, forward strand.
AAGCTGTGTGGTGCAACTTTATGTTTAACTAGAATTATGCGGTTCGTAATTAAGGTGGCCCCCACATAACTATACACCACATGAGGCCACCATATACTATCACAATACCAAGTTTGATATAATATTGGCTGGCTGGGCATGATACCATAACATATCGGATGAGTCATAAAAATATCGGACGAGCCAACGGCGAGTTCGATATTTGTATGACGATTCCGATATGTTATGGTATTATGCGAAATAAGCCATCCAATATTATCATTATTAGGCTTTCTTAACTCCTAATAACCCTGAAAACATAATAATGAAGTTGATCGGTGATTATGCGTGGAGAGTGGATTAATGGAAATGCAGGCAAAATATGCAAATGAGCTCATTAATATTCATAAATATGCAAATAAAATGACACAAAACTATTCAGCACATCAGGCCACCATATCCCATCACCGTACCAAGTTTGAAGGTGATCGGTGGTTGCGTTTAAGCTGCAGAGTGGATTAATGACAATGTAGGCAAAATATGCTAATTCATGAGCTCATTAATATTCATAAATATACAACTAATGCGACACAAAAGTATACAGCACACGAGGCCACCATATACTATCACCGTACCAAGTTTGGAATTGATCGGTGATTGCGTTTGTGCTGCAGAGTGGATTAATGACAATGTAGGCAAAATATGCTAATGAGCTCATTAATATTCATAAATATGCAAATAATGCGACACAAAACTATACAGCACATGAGGCCACCATATCCTATCCCTGTACCAAGTTTGATATAATATTGGATGGCTGAGCATGATACCATAACATATCGGATGAGTCATAAAAATATCGGACGAGCCAACGGCGAGTTCGATATTTGTATGACGAATCCGATATGTTATGGTATCATGCGAAATAAGCCATCCAATATTATCATTATTAGGCTTTCTTAACTCCTAATAACCCTGAAAACATAATAATGAAGTTGATCGGCCATGGCGTTTGAGCTGCAGAGTGGATTAATGAATTTGCTTCCGCCCGGACAAACAAACAAACAAAGATACAAATAAAGAAACAAACAATCAAACAGGCAGGCAAGGGAACAAACAACCATCTGGATGATAACATAAGCCCCACATATATGTGGGGGCCAAAAAGCAATAATTTACAATATAAGTCAAAACCTGTCAATGAATGGCTTCAATTAGGCTGTCATTTCGCAAATTTTTAGCTTTTTCAAACTTAAATTTTACACAACAATAATGTCAAAATGGTCCACCTTTTTCCCTGCATCGCGCAAGCGTGACATGATGACTGCTTTGCGGCTATTTTTTACATTTAATTTTGTCTCACCACTGCCTATATACTTTAAGTTTAATAGTTACGGTACATGTTTAGTACTATTAAATGCATGAATATTATGTTTTAAAGTTTCAACACGGACCTACTTTATTTAGCCTCATCTCATCAAAATGGTTATATGTTTATTTATAATTATAATGTATGAACGAGAAACCTTTCACCTAGTTTTGGAAATTTAAAAAAAATTCAAACAATTCTGAAAATACCACAAATAAAAAGAAAGAAAAAAATTTTAAAAAAATTGAGTGCAGAAGCTTTTTTCAGTTTTTCTGCTGGGGTAGACTTTTTTTCTTGCATGCAACCACAATTTTATTGCAGGTTAGAAATTTGATAAATAAGTCCATGCATGAATTTTGTATATGATGACCTATTTATCAAATTTCTAGCCTGCAAGAAAATAGCTGTTGCATGTGAAAAAAAAATTCTTACCCAGAAGGAAAAAACTTGTGCACTAGAATGGTTTTTTGTAAATCTCATAATTTTAGAATTCTTTTTTCAATTCCAAATTCTGTGCAAGGTTTCTCTTAAATTTTATTTAGAATAAAAATAAAAATAGCCATGAAAATCAATTTCGCTTGAACGGGGAAGGACCGGGGGTAGGAACAACAAATTATTCATGACAATGCGTGAGATTTTAATCATTTTCCAGCTTTTTGCGTGAGATTTACTACCTAGACGTGAGATTATACTACCTTGGCGTGAGACCGTGAGAAAGTGACCCAATGCGTGAGACTCACGGCCAATGCGTGAGAGTTGACAGCCCTGCGTGTATTATCCCTTACGTGACACGCATCATACTGCACGTTACACGAACGTGTACACGTATAATTATCATGATCGTCGCACACACGAGTCGATACATATTTTTATAGACGCAAATTTGGATTCCACCATAAATCGTTTCCCGTGAAAGTTTGTCACAGCTTACATCGCATGCAATAGCTTTGATCCTCAAGTCTTCAGTAACTATACTCACAGTCACTGCTTTGTGTTGGTGATTGCTACCAGGGATGTACATGTAGCTACGGCGGTGGTGGGCAGTAGAGCCCGGCACTCAGATTAAGCCCACCACTGATAACCAATTTAAGCTCTAGCAGTACTAGCACCCAGCACTCAAGTGTCAAAAATTGCAAAATCACATAGAATTTGGCCAAATTTCAATAAAATTGTCAATTTCACGAAAAATTCCCTCAAATATCACCTGGTACTAAAAATTCTCTAGCTACAACCCTGATTGCTACAACCGAGAGAGGGCTGTGGAACTCAGGCTAGATACGCAGTAAGAAATTTGGCTGGATTACATGTCTCGGGATTGCTTTGTTTGATAGTAACATACGTGATTTGAGTGTTCCCTGGGCCAGATGCAAACTTTTTCATCATTAATTACTATACAGCTGATCAATACGGAATGGGAAAACAAATAAGATTTGTCAGAATCAATGGCATTTTGGTCCATTTTACTTGTACCATTTTATTATCATTCCTTCCCTTCCATGGAGATTCACACTTTGGAGCAGGTATACATGGGCTTTAATAGGGCCGTGACACTCGTATTCAATCCCCTTATAAAAAGTGAAGTCACTTCACGGCAGTTTAATTGACACATCAGCAGTTTGATTGACAGTTGCAAGGGAGTTTGGTTCCGTAGTTAACACTTAGTAGCAAATATTTACATACCTGTGCACAACACATTGTATTACTACCGTACTTCAATAGTGAAACAGACTTATCCCGTATTTTGATTGACAGTTGCTGGGCAGTTTGGTACGCCAAATTTTTCCAGGATGGCGCACATATACTGCCATTAATTCGAACCCTTGTCGGCAAAAATATATAGCCAAAGTCAAGTAGTCAACATAGGGGCATCGGTTCTAAATTAAAATATTTTACTTATTTTATTGAGCTAACACCTCACCCCCCATCATGCCCATCCCACCAACACAACACTGAGATGATCGACCCTATTGCTTACAAAAGTGGTAATGCCAAAATTTAACACTTTGAAATGCTTTGGGAAAACTTTATGAATCTAAATAAGTTTATTAGAGAACAAGGATCACTTCCAAGTCTTTTTGTGGTACTCTAAGGGGTTTGTCCCTCAGAATCTCACATTTGAAAAGGGACCTTTCCTTTGATTCTCATGGTAATAGGTATTGCTAAATAGGCTTGTAAACGTGTAACGGTTTGACCGTTACACGAACGGAATGGCCGTGTAACCGTAACGTAAGGAACATGCGGTATAAGTGTACACGAATGTTTAATAAGCTTAACTTAAACCTCTTCTTTTACAATAAAAAACGTACAAGTTTGCAAAATTAATAAATTGGACTAGAATACAGAATAAATGTTACTTATTCACATTATAATGAAGATAAGGTGGAGGCGCCTCAGTTGGCGCCATCAGTTGGCGCCTCAGTTTTTTTACTTGGGAGCAAAATTTGGGCGCCTAAATTTATAAAGTTAGGAGCCATTGGCTCCTCAATCAGTTTTTGCACCGTACAGCACTGGCGTCGTTCCAGGTCAAGTTTTGATGTTTTGACTGAAGAGATGGGCATGGATGAAACTCAGTCAATTGATCACCTCCAGATAAACCAAATAGTCCATAGAATTATTAGTAAGTTACGACATCACCTCCACCTTATCTTCATTATGATGTGAATAAGAAACATTTATTCTGTATTCTAGTCCAATTTATTAATTTTGCAAACTTGTACGTTTTTTATTGTAAAAGAAGAGGTTTAAGTTAAGCTTATTAAACATTCGTGTACACTTATACCGCATGTTCCTTACGTTACGGTTACATCGAATATTCCGCTCGTAACGGTCAAACCGCTACACGCTTATGCCTATTTAGCAATACCTATTACCATGAGAATCAAAGGAAAGGTCCTTTTCAAATGTGAGATTCTGAGGGACAAGTCCGCTAGAGTAGGCGCTACTACAAAAGGACTTGGAAGTGATCCTTGTTCTCTAATAAACTTATTTAGATTCATAAAGTTTTCCCAAAGCATTTCAAAGTGTTAAATTTTGGCATTACCACTTTTGTAAGCAATAGGGTCGATCATCTCAGTGTTGTGTTGGTGGGATGGGCATGATGGGGGGTGAGGTGTTAGCTCAATAAAATAAGTAAAATATTTTAATTTAGAACCGGTGCCCCTATGTTGACTACTTGACTTTGGCTATATATTTTGCCGACAAGGGTTCAATTAATGGCAGTATATAAAGCGCTATCCTGGACAAATTTGGCGCACTAAACTGCCCAGCAACTGTCAATCAAAATACGGGATAAGTCTGTTTCACTATTGAAGTACGGTAGTAACACAATGTGTTGTGCACACGCACATAAATATTTGCTACTAAGTGTTACTACGGAGTACGGAACCAAACTCCCTTGCAACTGTCAATCAAACTGCTGATGTGTCAATTAAAACTGCTGTGAAGTGACTTCACTTTTTATACGGGGATTGAATACGAGTGTCACGCCCCTATTAAAGCCCATACCTGCTCCAAAGTGTGAATCTCCATGGAAGGGAAGGAATGATAATAAAATGGTACAAGTAAAATGGACCAAAATGCCATTGATTCTGACAAATCTATTTGTTTTCCCATTCCGTATTGATCAGCTGTATAGTAATTAATGATGAAAAAGTTTGCATCTGGCCCAGGGAACACTCAAATCACGTATGTTACTATCAAACAAAGCAATCCCGAGACATGTAATCCAGCCAAATTTCTTACTGCGTATCTAGCCTGAGTTCCACAGCCCTCTCTCGGTTGTAGCAATCAGGGTTGTAGCTAGAGAATTTTTAGTACCAGGTGGTATTTGCGGGAATTTTTTGTGAAATTGACAATTAATTGAAAATTGCCTAAATTTGGCCAAATTCTATGTGATTTTGCAATTTTTGACACTTGAGTGCTGGGTGCTAGAGCTTAAATTGTTTATCAGTGGTGGGCTCTGGAGTGCCGGGCTCTACTGCCCACCGCCCGCCGTAGCTACATGTACATCCCTGGTAGCAATCACCAACACAAAGCAGTGACCGTGAGTATAGTTACTGAAGACTTGAGGATCAAAGCTATTGCATGCGATGTAAGCTGTGACAAACTTTCACGGGAAACGATTTATGATGGAATCCCAGGTGGAATAAAACTAAATCTTTGAAATGGAATTGCAAAAAGGCTGCTTTCAAGTCTCAGTCTTTCAATTTATGGTATTGGTAGGTCAGCTATGAAAGAGAACATGGTAGATCAGTGAAAAGTGTACCCAAGAAGAGTGGGCAGTGAAAAGGGTCTCCTTTTCAACATGTTCAGAGATCAATGATATTCACATGAAGTAGGCCACTGTTTTATGTTGGAAATGTGAGGGTCTGCTTGAGATTTGTAACACATGATAGTGCCCCCTGGGCTATCCTCTTACCATTCTTACAGAAGATTTGTGCATGGTCACACTCTACATTTTTGTAGTTTTTGTTGGGCTAGGCTGTACAATAACGTATGCAACCTACATGTACAAGCTGCAATTCATTCTGTGTATGATACGCTTTTCATAACCCCGGGTACGAGGGAGAAGGAAAGTAGGAAGAAACAAGACCTTTTTCTCAGGTGCTGTTTTGAACCACGAATGCCTCGGGGGCCAAACACATGCATTGGGTTAGCTTGCCACAGGTGCTACCTTGGCCAGCCAAGCTTTCTGTGCCCATACATTTGTATACGTGTCTTCGCATGATGATGCAATCACATCACATGGGATACCTGCGCTTGCAGATGGGAAGTGTGAATTGAGCTTCTTCAATGTTTGGTTCGGTTAGGGTTAATTAATCAGAGGGTGACTGACAGGGTCATGTATCCTATTGTACAAGTGCTCCTCTTGTTTTTGTTTTGTAAATATGACACTTAAAGACCATGTTTCTAAAAAGTTCATTTTGACCTTTTCGAGGCACCATTCTGCTAAAGAATGTGTCCAACGTTACACAGATTGGTGGACAGCAATGCAAAAAGACATACCGGTACATTTAAGACACCCAAGGCAATTGGTGCCACGCCTCTGGTTACTTTTTCTCAGAATCAGTACCAATTTCACCTAAAGACTTAAAATATTCTTTCGGACGTGACAATTTGTGATCCTCAATGGTATGTATACCTCAAATCTTCAATTTTAAGATGTCATTCCCCAGTCTATAGAAACTTGCACAGAAATTTTTGTTTCATTTGCAAGAATCCATTTGGATTCTGGCAACAGCATTTTATGAGAATATTTAGATTCTCTCCCATTTACTTGTATTGTATGGCAAGCTCAAAAATCAAGGATCTCATTAGATTCCTGAAGATCAGTTGTAAGTATATATACAACAGCTACAGGCATATATGTGTTTTTGCCTTAGATTTGTAGTGCATTATTTGTTCTCATAAAAAATAAGTGCATTGTGGTAAGTAATATAACATTTTTTTTACCATCAGTTTTGTCTGTGCAATTCACATGTTTACATTATCATATGGTCAGTTACATGTACAAGTCCCAATGTTTAGGTGTTTTTTTTCATTGCCATACTGTAAACCAGAAAAATGCACATAAAACCGAATCACACGCTGACACGCATATGAGTGCATGCACACAGACAGTCTGAGTCTTTTGGTGAATTATCTCTACCATATTTTGAGTAATAATGGTCAGAATATTTTTGGGGCTTGAATAGTTATGTTGTTTCTAAAGACAATAATAACTGGTGTTATATACTTCATTTAATTCTTGTTCATTGATTGGTTAAAAGTGGATCACATGAGCAAAAATAGTTTTACCATCAGTACTCCTATCCATAAATAGTACCGCTAAGCCGTAAATAGTATTTTCACTGAATGTCCCAGATGAGCCGTAAATAGTACCTCCAAGCCGTAAATAGTACTTTTGACCATGCCTTCCGCGTGCGCGCATTCGATGTGACGGAACAGTTCACGCACACGAAACTGCCATAGCGTGATTTCGCGCTGCTGTAATTTTTAGCCCATTCTATTTTTTTGAAGGGCAAAATATCTAGGCTGTGCTTAAATTGGTCGTGCTGTTCACTACGGACAGAAGCTGGAGAGTCAAAACGTCAAATAATTTTCTTTTAACCAATCAATGAACAAAGAACATATAAAATGAAGTACCGGGTATATAAAACAAATATATACCGTACTGCCTTTATTCGAAGTTCTGGTTAAAACTACGGTCCCTCGTTGAGATCAATTAATACTATTTAAAATAGTGCAGGGGTGGGGGCTTCAGCACCCAAAGCCCCCCCCCCCTGGACACACCACTGAATATTATTAGACATTTGGGGGTGGGGGAGGTAGCAAGGCAGAAGCATGGGGCACTGAAGGAAATTTGGTACCTTAAGTTATTTTCCCACCCTGAATCAATTTACATGTTGGTAAATAATTCTCAACACTAATATAACCCCATTCAATCCAGTATATGGAGTTCGGTATTTGAATTTGTTTGGTATTAATAACATTTGGTCAAAATGCCCTGCGGGTGCTTAAATAATAATATAAATTACCATAAAATTATGTGTATGCTTATATGGAAAGACCCCCATATTTGGAATGAGTAGTTCCAAAAGACTTGACTACATTGTAAAATAGAGACCCTTCACTTTTAAAAGTTCCAGCTTTCTTTAACATTGTTTAAGACCCCAACTAACTCATTGTGCTTGTTCTTGATTTTCTGGTGTGTTTTTTTAAAGCTCTGACATGATAGATCCTGTAATCCATGCAACAATGTAAAACTGGTATCACCAAAAGACCCCCACAATTATGATTCAAAAGGAATTGTTCATGTTTAATTGTTTATGTTAATATGTTCATGCTACATGTATGTGATTGGTTGAGAGCTGGTCCTAAAAAATCATGCATGTCATGAGTTTTCACTTTCTGTCAACATGGTCAATGTTTACCGCAGCAAGCCCCTATGTCCATGTAACTCACCATGACATTAGACATATTGAATTTGGTTATTCAGGGTGCAAATTTGTTTGAAAATTTTGTATAACAATTTTCGGTTCATTCTTCATGAGGCCAAACTTGGTATGATTTTACATTGTAAAAACTGCTATACAAACTGAAATTTGTGTAGCAAAATGTCTAAAATGTGGAGCATTTTGCTACACGATACAGGCGAATTCGCACTCTGTGGTTATTGTCATACATGTCATATGCGCAATAAGGGTGCATTTTTCGAATCTGTTCACAAGACAGTCTTTATTCTTCTAACAGTTTTAGATTCATAACTTCATTACAAGTCTGCATCACTTGTCTTCACTAATATCAAATCATAGAAAACATCCTTGCGGTCATTATGGTCACTTTGATTTTCAAAATCAACCCCACTTTTGCTAAAGGTCATCATGATTCATCTTATAAGTTATTGTGCTGATCGACTGACTGTATGTTACTATAAATCCTTTAGTTCTATGCCTGGGTTTTAAGTAACATTAATATCACAGGAAATACATTACAAATTGACATTATTTACTGCAGGCTTTAAGGTACAGCCAGAGCACAGTTATTTATTTTTGTGTAGCAGTGATTAAACAAATGACTATTGTATTGTGTATTAAAAGGGCATTTCGTGATCCACAGCATCATGCACCCCACACTTCTCAAAAAAAAGTTGAGATTTATATACTGGGGTACCACTGGAAACCTCTGCCTACATAATGTTTATGTTCAAACAATGTCTTGTGGTTAAAATGTGACATGATCTGGTCCATGGGGCCAAAGGCGGCAAATTTGAAACTGAGATAAAGGTAAAAATATGGAGTAAAAAATAAGAAAATACATACTGAAAATAGACATCAAAAAACTTCATAACTTTAGAACCAAGCATGCTAGACCTTTGGTGTTTTCAGTAAATGATAGCCTATTGTATGTCTAATGTAATAATTACAGTAACTCTATTTTCAAAAATGCCTCCTTTGGCCCCCATGGACCAGATCGTGTCACAAATTAATTAGGCAAAAATATCGTCAAATTTGAATAATGTTCTGGTAGGATACACAAGCACGAAATAACACATTGTCTATGGAGCAGTGTATTAAATACACATTAAATCACACATAGTTCCAATAATTGGTAATCACGGCTCTGACCGTGAGTTCCAAGGAGCTACGTGTATATGTGTCGCTGCGATTTAGTGTGCATATGCATCCATGATCACCATATTCACATGTAAACTTTTCGCTGCTCATAAAAAAAATCACTCAAAAATCATCTTTTTAAATATTTCTTTGGACAAAAGCTGATGCGTAGAATAAGTTGAGTAATCACAGATGACATGTATCATCAGTCAGTGACACAGGTTTCTGAAGTGAGTATTCTACTAGATATACTAATGCAAATTTGCCAAAATAAAACCCTGGAGGCACCCTACGGGAGTATCTGCAACTTGAGAACAAGTCCTCGAACGTTCGAAATTTGTAGTTACTACAACTAAATCACACATAACTCGCAAAATCGGAATCAACTGAAATTATTCTATTCCCCATTCAGTTTATTCAAATACACATGAAATCAGGGTTTCAATATTTTCACATTTCGGTGATAAAATGGCATATTCTGTCCAAGAAACTTGGAATTTTTAATTCCCCTCCCAACTAGGGCGTATAGGCAAAAAGATTGACAATTTTACATACACAATGATACCTCCCCCGGCCACAATCTAGTACGTACGTAGCATTTCATGAATACGCACTAAATCTTTGGAAATAATTTACTCCCATGTTTTCAACTGAATGAATTCTTGCCTGGGTTCGTGCATATCCTACCCCCGGGATCCTCAGCCCTGGTAGCAACATCTCCACCAGCCATCCTATGTCTCAATCCAGGTCATGTAGCAATTGTCACAAAATTTGGTATTCAGCTCAATAAACCAAAAGGAAGATAAGATTTTGTATCTAATATTGGATAAAAAACTATCAGTAACATATCTATAGGGGCATGGCAACTGGCAGGGGGGTATGTATTTAAATTTTTTTAAATCAAACAGGTGTATTTTTTTCTACATACGATGGACATATGGCCACAAAAATGAATTTAAGAAAGCTTAAAATCAAGTCAATTTTGTTTTCCAGCATGTTAAGTTTCAACCTAAACTTGAGTTCAAAACATGAAGAATTGAAATATATAACATAATTATTATCAAAGCACATCAACCCCAATTCCCAGCCAGAAATTAGCACTCACTTTCCCCTATCCTCGGGATCGCGGCGTATCTCGCTGCTATCGAGTATCGTATACAAAATATCACCATCCACACAATGCAGGGATACCATGCATACACTGCACGTACACATTGAACGTAACTTCTGGCGAAATGCTACGTCCATAACAGGCCAGGATAACTGACAATCCTCGCAATTTTTTAAAGAAAAATATCACGAACCACACTACTTATAAAACATCCTCTGAGATACATTCTTATAATTCGAAAATGGTAAATTTTATAACTACGCCCATTCTGAAAACCACAGGCCTATATACAATCTGTTATCATGACGTCATGAATAGCACACTTCACCACCTTACGTGTGATAAAATCATTAAGTGCACTTTCTCACAGCACAGCACAAAGAATATACATACCCAGAATCCAAAAATAGACCCCAATCTAACTTCTTGTGCAATTCTAGCTGTGAATATGTCAATATGAATCCGTACGACCTCGTGCAAGAAACTTTAATTGCACTTTCGTACTGGTAAATAGCATCCGCCATTTTTGATGTAATTGGAATCGTAAGGCATTATGGGTAGGAACCATTCGCCAAACACACAGCACGTGGTGCACAGCAGCTGACCTTGAACAGTTTGCGCGGGAAAATAATAATACAACGTGGTCCTTGGTATGTATTCAAAAGTTTTGTTTTGATCTGAAATATCACCAAGAATACTTGAAATGAAAAATTCAATGATATTTCAACTTAAAAATGTTCAATATGATTTGCCCGTTTTCCATGCAGACACCTATAGGCCTAGGAAAGTTTTTAAATCCCTGAAATAAAAATAGGGAATGAATGAATGAATGAATGAATGAATGAACGAATGAATGAATGAATGAATGAATGAATAAATGAATAAATGAATAAATAAATAAATAAATAAATAAATAAATAAATAAATAAATAAATAAATAAATAAATAAATAAATAAATAAATAAATAAATAAATAAATAAATAAATAAAACAAACAATAAAACTGAGTGTAGCTGGAATGTAAATACAACTCTGCCTTTTGGATATAAATAAATAAATAAATAAATAAATAAATAAATAAATAAATAAATAAATAAATAAATAAATAAAATCTAGAATGAGCTGAACTTGAACCGAAAGTAAGAAGGAAAAGAAAGGATAAAGAAAGAAAGAGAGAATGAAAGAAAAAAAAGAAAAGAAAGAAAAAGGAAATAAAAAGAAACAAAACGACAGAAAGAAAAAAAGAGAGAAAAAAGAAAGAGAAATAAGGGGGCTGGCATTTTCTTCGGAAGGGGGGAGTCCCAAAAATACTGGGGGTCATAGAATTTTCAGACCAAAAATAGGGGGGTTATAATTTTTTTAACACCCAAAATAGAGGGGGATATAGAATTATTTAGGGCTGGTGACTTAAAATTTTCGCACGCTGCGCGCGCATTCTTTAACTTCACAGTCGAAATGTGCATACAATCTATGCAAAATTTTTACACGATCCGCGCGACTTCTTTACACTTACAATAAAAAATTTACCGCGCTCCACACACTTTCTTCACTTTTAAGTTTTGACGGGCTCCGCGCCTTAGTTCCGGCAATGAATAATTTTTCTTGAGTCTGTGTAGTTGGAAGGGGGTCATAAAATTTTTCGACCCGCGATAGGGGGGTCGTAAAAAATTTTGCCCGCGATAGGGGGGGTCATAAAAAAATTGACTCCGGTCACCGACATATTTGGGACCTCCCCTTCCGAAGAAAATGCCAGCCCCCTAACAAACAAAAAACAACAACAAATTTTTGTGATGCCATGATTCAGGTTGAGCGTAAAACTTTCAGATGGAGACATCCAGAACAGGGTCTGATCCAGAACTCACAACAAGTCCATGGCAAGATGGATTAGTGCAATAGGCCTAATTATGAGCCCAAACGGCTTGCCAAAATTGCTTGTCCCCCTCCAGTGGCGTAGATTTCTTTTTGACATTGGGGGGATGGGGATGGAAAACACTGAGTATAGTGAATCCAGCACCTTTTGGCGACAGAAAATGCTTATGGTACAAAAAAATTTGCCATACTAAAGCTAAAACTGGCGGAAAATTTTGCAAAAGTGGAATAAATGTGTGTGAACACGCGCAAAAATTTGCACTTCTGGGGCTAAAATGGCCAAATATGAGGTTAATTTGGTCAGAAACCCACATACAGGCGTCAAGATTGGGGGATGATTGTATGGACCATCCCCCCCTGACAAAATATTGGGGGGGGGGATTTATCCCCCATCCCCAGGATGGCAGGATCTAGCCTCGGCCTATGCCCCCTTGACCTGCCAAAACATCTTTGCCCCCCCCCATTTTTGGGGGATCCCAATTTGCAAACCTTTGAATGGTTTAAATGCATGTTGCGAGGGCAGCGAACAGGAAAATTTGCATATTTAAGCGTTTCCGTACTGTTTTCCTATAAGCCTTTTAAGAGCATTTTATCCAAAAGGCACCCCATGAATGTGTGCCAAAAATGTCTAACACCTCTCGGCTTGCCAAAAATTGCCTGCCCCCCCCCTTTTTGGCTTGCCAAAAATTTCTTTCCCCCTCCTAAATTTTACTCTCCACCAGGGCTCATAATTATTGCAAAACCCCTTGCTCCAGTTCTCTAGCAGGTCTCAGAGTTGCACAGCTGGAGCCAGTGTTGTACTGTGGCCGCTCCTACCCCAGGGGGCTATCAAAAAAGAAAATGTAAATTTTGCCGGCGTTACAGAAAAAGCCCAAAAAGTTTTACCCAATTTTTTTCCAGCCAGGACGGCTCTCGAAAATCTAAAAAGTGGGTGGGGGCTCTTTAGCAATCCTAGGGGATTCGGATTTGAATTTAAATTTTTTTCCCACCAATTTTTTTTGTAAAGATAGCATTCTACATCAACACCACCTACACCTGTAGCCCTGTTGGTGCCCTAAAAAGGTACAGTTACATTATTTTTCAATAATTTGGGGAAGCAAGTCCACTTTTCACAAAATCCCCCCAGAAAATCCTGGATACAGGATCACCCTCATACACTCTTACATGGTACCAAAGTATCAATGGCTAATAATGGCACATTTTGGGTGCAAGTTGCACCGCGATAAGGCTATTAAAGCTTATTTAGTTCTAGGTCATGCAGGGAGTCCCTGGCAGGGACACTCCAAAACCAAAAAACTTAAAAAAAGTAATCCAGAATTAACACAATATAAAAATTCAGGGAACCTGGCTGGATAAATCCGGATTTCTGGATGTCCCTGATTGTGTCCCCCTTTCAAAAGTGGATTTATGCCCTTGCTAATGACACCCATTTGCAAAAGGCTCTCTCACTAAATGACCCCCATTTTCAGAAATACCGGTAAATGCTCTCACTCTGGGTCAGGGCAGGGTTCACTCCAGGGAGGTAAATAAGCATAATTTACTGGGTGGGCAATTTCATTTATTTTTGCCCTCAAATAATGGAAAATAATTTACTGGGTGGGCAGCGATAATTAATGGCATCCAGGCGTTTGGATTTTCAGAAATGTAGACCTGTTTTTCCGCATAATTTGGCTAAAAAGTGGACATTACACTCTCCCTAAATGCATCTTCTGCCAATTTTTAGCATATTCATGTAGCAACTTTCAAGAAAAATTGTATAACATATCACTTTGGGTATTTAGAAATCTTATACTAATTATCACTCAGGATTACTCCTATGTGGGAAAAAAGCAGTAATTATTTGTGGGCAAGATAATTTACTGGGTGGGCACTTTTGGGCAATGGGCAAGTTGAATTTACTGGGTGGGCAAATGCAGTTTGAAATGCCCATCCAGTTAACATGTTATTTACCTAGCTCCCTGGTTCACTCACACATTGTCACAGCATCTCAAAATTCGACTCTGGGTATTTCAAGGGTAGCAAATTTCACCCCTTACTGGCATAAGATATTAGAAAATTTACCTCCTAATGGTGTTAGACACTAAACGGAACTCTAAATGGTGTAATGTGTAAAGACAATATTCTGTTTATTTAAGCTTTATTAGTACTCATAAGATGATACACTGGAACTGCATTGATTAATTTTCTTTGCTTTTTTTTTTACTTGTGTACCGTACTGTCATCTCCAGAATCATGTCCAGAAATCACATGATGAACACTCTGCGAATAAGGGCCTTAAAATTACAACCCTAAACGTCAAAGATTACTCTTAAAGAGTACCCCTTATCCAAAAGGCTTTATCCAAGCCAGCAGGTCAAAATTCAACCCTTTTTCGATGTTTTTTCCCCTGTTAAATGTGATGCGATCAAGTAAAATGAGTCTGATGTCGATCAAAATCAAAATTAAGTTTTCAATATCATTAGATGAGACATGTTCAGAGCTATATTTTGCTGAAAACCCCATCATAATAATTAAACATATGGTTCCAGAGATATAGCCATTTTAGTGTTGCTCAGAACAATAAAATATTAAGGAAGTTGAATATCATTGGTTATATCTCATTTTGCATGATTGCATCACAAATTTGTTTCAAAACTTTTGGTATATCGATGGGTCCAAATTTCTTGAAAAATTGGTGTCCACAATCAAATTCTCAGTGGCACACCCCTACCCGAACCAAACTATTGTCTCTATTACCCAGTGTATTGTGTGTAACACTCCTGGGTAACACCCAAAGGGTACTAACAGCCATGGTTTATGATGGTTAAGATTAAACCTTTGGCATTAGGCCTACCCCTAGGTAGGCCTATAAGCATCAAGCCGTCTTGAAATGTGTGATGGGGGGAGGGAGGAATTCAAGCTGAATCGTCAAAAGGCGGCTGAAAAGAACAATAAATGGACCATTTTGCCTAAAGGTGGGGTCATATCCCCCAGGATTGACACCCATACCCCCACTGCATTACCCATGGAGCATGCCTGGCAGTGACAAGGTCATTAACCATCATTATACTTGAGGTTGCTTCCCTACAAGATGTCATTGATTTGAAGCCCCTAAAAGACCTCCATTTTTCACAAAGTTTGAGGGCCTCTCAAGGGAACAAACCAAAAGATCGATGACGTCCTATAAACGTAACCCGGAAAACGTATAAACTAGCCGTGAAAAATGTTATTGTTTCAAATGGGGTATCATTGTAAAGGGGAGTATTGTAGCTATCCAGTGATATGCAACACGATATGAATATGTCACAAATAATTGGAGATACAGATGCTTGAAAAAACTTTCCAAACTTTTGTTGAGGAGTTTATTTACCATGGCCGCTCATCCGTAAGTACTATACTTGAGACCTGTACAGTCTGTGTAGCTCAGCTGTAGCTCTTCTTCTTTGTAGGTCAACCATGAATGATCCTAGCATTTACCTTTAGGTCCAGGGACACTACAAACTCATAAAAATATATAGATAACCTAACCTTTATTTTTTTAATTTTCCTGACAAATGGAAAACTGGACAATCCAGTGTTTTGGGACACAAAAACAGGACAATCCAGGGTAAAACTGGACAGTTGGCAAGTATGTTTGCTCCCAAAGTTGCGGTTCTCAAAATATCAAGAACTATCATAAGAACCGCTAAACCAATATTAGGCTTGATTAAAGAGTTATCTTCAACACTACACTATTTTTCGCTCACCTGGAACGTTTTCACTAGTTCGACTAGCATCTTCAGCAGATGGTGATGCTGTGATGATATCTTGTCTACGATCGGGATAACTTTCGCTCCAGGTGAGCGGCAAAATAGTGTAGTGTTGAAGTTAAACTCTTTAATCATTTTATCTACCACTACGTATGAATATCCACTCGAATATTAGGCTTGTTTGTACTCATTTTAATGTAATTTCATGCTGATTCAAAATCTAGACATGAAAAGTTACAATTCTGAAATATTTGAATTCTGGGAACTCAATACCACACAAGGTCATTTTTATGTAACTCATTGACCCATTTGTGTTATATACTGCCTCTAGCTATAATGACAGCCTAGTAATATACTAACCTCATGAGGGATTTCAATTTTGATCAATTCTCTTCAGGTAGTGAAACCTAATGAAACTTCTGCTCTGCGAGAGATTATTATCTCTCCGAGACGAGAAGTTCCATGTGAAAGAAATAAACATACACACACACACAATTTCCATGTTTTGTGTTGACCAGTTAAAGGCTTTATTGATTCACCCATACAAGTCATATACATTTTGGCAACATTCAGTGGGCCATTGATGCGTCATAAAAAATGGACCAATTAAGAATTATCCCACACCACTTATCATGTCTTCCCATAATGCATTGTTGAATTGTGATAAATCAGACATCGAACATGGCTATCCTTTGCTATATATACTAAATAGGATGGTAAGTGTTCACAGAACATTAACAAACTCAATTATGCATATCGTGGGGCATATTGCAACAGTTATCTCAAACCTCAGTTCAAAGAAATTATCGTAAATTTGTCAAAATTACACATAATTTTTCAAAATTATACAATGTACTACTAGTTTCTAGAAACACTGAAGAATGGCATTATGGGAAGGCATGATTCTCTCCTGTGGAATGTGCTATTCCAGTTGAAATCCATACACCCTCTATTAGAGATATGACTTTAATCTCCCACACAGATAGTGCGGGGTTACCTGAATGGGTGACTCCCATTTGAAATCTACACCCCCTGCATGGGAGATTAAGGTTGTGTCATCCAATATGGGGTGTATGGATTTCATCTGGAATAGCCCAAATAATCCAAGTTGGACAATTTGTCGTATGTTGATTTGTTAAACATTTTATATTTATATACGTAAAAAAATCTTTACAGTCACAGATTTAAAAAAATCAGGAAAAGTATGTAAGAAATGACAAAAAAAAATACATAATTATGATTTCTTTTCTACATTGTCCACTCATTTGAGTATAGCTGCATGCTTTCCACTTCTTTTACTAAAATTTTTCTTAAATTCTTCAGAATGTAACTATTCGTTGTATGTTTTTTAAAACTAAAATATATATCTTTCTCAAAATTGTTAATAATGACTTTATTTTTGAAATGAATAAAAAATATTGGTTTTAAATCAGGCCTTGAAGTCTTGTCTTGCACTTGGAACATGTCACTTCAATTGGGAAATTCCATTTAAAGTCCACACTCTCCCTGTGGAAGACTTTGGAAATATCTTCCACAGGGGGAGCATGAATTTCAAATAGAATGAACACATTAGGCAGTGTCATTTGAATTTCATACACCCTCTGAGAACAATGTTCCACAGAGGGAAGATGAGTTTCAAATATGAGTTATTAATGTGCTAAATTCAATTTTTCATGGGGTCCAAAATACTCTGGTCAAGGCATGACAACTCGTAATTTTAGTTCCTGATGCTATTACAGGTAGTCAAGTAATAACATGTTTTAAGTTGTGATATAGGTATTCACATGTGCATTTCTTACATATAATTTATCCGACAAGTAAAGCAACAGTGCCCATTGGTTACAAAAGGCATTGGGCTATTCCAGTTGAAATCATTACACCCCTATGGAAGACATGACCTTAATCTTCCACACAGGGAGTGTGAAATTCAAATTGAATCATCCATTCAATTCACACTAGCTGTCTGGGAGATTAATGTCATGTCTGGGGTGTAAGTGTTTCAACAAGAATAGCCTAATTTCTATACAGAAAGTAATATTGGAAACGGGATAACACTCTAATATCATCTTCACTGTCTTAATAATATCTGCTATAAAAACTCTATCATACTCAGGGTTGCCAATAATTATCAGCCCAAATCGCAGGACAACTCATCCAAAAGTCACCCAATTTTAATTTTAACCATTGGTTTCTATGGCACATGAAACTACTGAAAGTTGCAAGTGCTAGTGTTAAAAAGTCACCCATTTTAGGCAGAAAATGGTCAAAAGTTGTGGGGAAAATCTCCAAAAGTCGCACAACTGGGCTACAAAATTGGGGAGTTTGGCAACCCTGGTCATACTCAAGTTGTGTAGGGATATACCATATTATCTATAAATAAAATAAATACAATTAAATGATACAAAAAATTAATTTGATGATAAAACATTGGCCTCATTTTGAGTAAAAGCAATTTGGAAGACTACAGAAATAAAATAATTTTGAAGTCTGGATCCAACTGGTGATAATGAGATATTGTCAAGCTATTTAATTTCCCTAATACTTAAGGGCTGGGGTATGAACGTTTGGACAGTATTTATTTTGGGACATTAGAGCACATCAGACATATCGAATAGCATTCTGAATACGAAAATGTCATTCTGATATAAAATAATTTTGATTTTTTGAAATTAGCAATTTAATACACATTTTATGGCAAATCATTAAAAATTGATATTTTTGATATTTAACAGTACTCGAAGTAAACTTTATAAATCTGATGATTTATACTTTAAAGTATATGTAGGTGGGATGAAAAGCCGACGATCAATTGAAAATTTTGATCTTTCATATTGAAGATATGGATTTTTTCAAAAAAAAAAAAAAAAAAATGGGTCTTTTTGGAAAAAAATCCATATCTTCAATATGAAAGGTCAAAATTTTCAATTGACCGTCGACTTTTCCTCCCTACTACATACACTTTAAGAATATATCATTAGATTTATATAATTTACTTCGAGGACTGTTATATATCAAAAATTTGAAAAATATCAAATTTTTATAATTTGTCATAAAATTTGTATTATATTGTGATTTTCAAAAATGAAAATTATTTGATATCAGAAAGACATGCTTCAGATTCAGAATGCAATTCGATAGGTCTGAGGTGCTCTCATGTCCCATAAAAATACTGTCGAAAACGCATAATAAACGCTCATTTTAGATCCCTTAATTTCGCCAATGACCACCAATTTTCGTGGGTATTTAATTCCGCTCATCCAGCAATTCATGTTTACAATTCCATGTAAAACTGTGGGTATTTAATTTAGTGAATTAAGGCTTCCAGCTAAATTACATCCCTAGTGAAATTAAGTGGTTTTACAGTATATTTAAACCTATGAGATTTAATCTTTTCTTACAGCCTTTCTGATTGGCTAATTTATGCCATATATCCATCTGAGTGACCAATTAAAATACAACTTATAAATTTAAGCCCAATCTCCTTCAGCTTTACCACCATTCTTACCACGATGTTAATTGGCTTAATATTTCAGAATAATCTTCTTGTAGCCGATCAGCAGACAGAACTCATGAGGTAAAATTAGTGAGACAAAGGAAACAATAAAAAAAATACAAATTAAAATGAAAACTACAAAAAGTTATGCTGCGATAGTCAATTCTTATTTTTTAATATTATCACATATGAACATTAAACTGTAAAAGTTGTTCATGCTTTTGAACTATTTCGAGTTTTTCCCGATATATATTTGTGTATTTTAAAAAAAATTGCAGTAGCTGCAGCGCACAAATTATTAACCTGGAAAATTTCCACTTTAAACGTATTTGACCCATTACATCAAAATACTGCATTTGTAGAAACTCCCATTAAAAGATAATAAAGAATATAATGTATAAACAAACTGGGCTTGAAATAAGCAAATGGATGAACGAGTGAGAGTGTATTGTGTCAAGTTCACAATAAATCAAGGGAAACAATTACAGTTTACTATGTGATGGAGTCCGGCAAACTAAAAATGTTTCCATAAAATTTCAAAAAATGGCCAAGTTTGGAGATGCACATCTTAAAAACAGTTTTTAGCAAAAAGCTAATTGCTATACTGGGTCCTTTGTCAATTAATCGATTATGTTTGTTTGTTTGTTTGTTTACCAACTTTGCTCAGATGGATGTCAGCTGACAGGACTGGGTCTTCCACAGTGGGAGCATGTTTTTCAAATGGAATTGTCTATGGTTAATTATTTTGAAACCCATACTCCCTCTGTTATATTGCTTTACCTATATCTTCCACAATTGGAGTGAGTATTTCAAATGGAAGTTACCCAACTGTCTATTCTATTTGAAACACTTACTCCCTCTGCAGAAGACTTTAGATAATTCTTCCACATGGGGAATGTGGATTTTACATGGAATAGCCCAATATAGAGATAAGGTACGATGGAAAGCACAGCTTTACCATATCATATAGTGGAACATTTTCGCTGGGGTTTAATTTTCACTCTTACTGCAGTCAACTTTTTAACCCCGCAAAAATAGTTATTACACATAGTACTTAATGTCATTGTGTATATATTTGGAAATGTGAATTAAACACCCACTAAACTGTCTAGTATTCCAAAATTACAAAAAAAATTACCCAGTGAAAATATCCCACTATACTGGATACTAAATAAAGATCAGTGAATATAATAAGTAATAAACAATAGATACTAACTTGAATAAATACCAATGATCATAAATGTCTGCTGCAACTGACCCTTAGTTACATTATATTATGTAAATTTATGTTGATGATATGCAAATATACAATAGAACAAACTTGGCTAATTACAGGACTACACGTTGCCATAATGTATCTAACAATGAAAAAAAAAAACGTTGGTGAGTTCTCCTCTCAAAATATGTACAGAGTTGCATGCTTAATAATTATGCAAATTTTATGCAAATTTTATATAACATCTGTTTCTTTGTTTTCCTGTAAATATCCTCATCAAGGTAAAATCTTGGGCCAAATAGACAAGACAGAAAATTATCCATAATCATACCCAAAATATTTATAATTTACATACTTATATATTATTATACAATTACTCTTCATATTTATGACAATCGCCAATAACTTACTTGTAATGCTTGATTGGTTAATGCTCTGTCTGCATGCTAGCCATAGGCTTCAACATAGAAAGTCCAACTTTTGAGATATTTTCTCAAAATATCATGAGCTATCGTAAGAACCACTGAACCAATACCAGGCTTGTTTGTACTCATTTGATGCATTATATGGTCATGAAAATTTACAATTCTGACATTTTTGAAAATTTGATTTTTTTTAAAAAACTTGTCGCCTGCAGACGACACCCAAGTGGAGAAAGTTGAAAATGCAACAGAATTCTGCACCTTCATCTTCCACTGTGAGTTATAATGACCTCATTCCCAATGGCATAGCTCAATGACCTCTATTAAACAAGCAAAGCTTGATATTTGATCTCAAGCTATAGAGGATGAGTATAATACATTCAAAGGTGTAGGAGAATATTGAGGTCAAGGAACTGTGTTCTAGAAGTTCAAAACGTGCAGCAAAATTACCCCTGCATTAGTCGCAACTGACACACTGGCGAAATGCTTGCATAATGTCATACTATACATGTACACTGGCCGTAAGTAATGGACTTGTATTAATTTCACTTGGCATGATAGACGACTATATTTCCATATTTTGAAGCCACTGGAGGCATTAGTAACTTCGATAGTCTGGCTGTTAAACATAATTTCCCTGGACTTTTAGCTCGTTTTGGTAGCTTAATGCTCTGCGCCCTAGCCATAGGCTTCAACTTTTGAGATATTTTCTCATCCATTTTAAGTCCCCACCCCCACCCCCCGGAAGATTTTCGAAATATCTTCCACATGGGGGAATACAAATTTCAAATGGAATTAACACATTAACCAACTCTATTTGAAAATCACCCTCCCTCAATTGAAGATTCAAGTTGACTCGTTCACAGAGGGTGTATGAAATTTCAACAGAGCAGCCTAATGCATTCATTCCCTCTGAAATTAATTTTTCAACAAAATTTGAAACTTGTCGTCTGCCAAAACAAGGTGCAGTTGGTTCCTATTCTTTGCTGGTTTGTATGACAACACTTACTCCCTGACATGTCACAATATTCCTCACATACTGTGCATGGCAAGGCAAGAAGGCCCTATCTGCAATAGCTGCCAGCTGTAATATTGTTAGATTTGGCATGTTAAGCACTTGGTAAAAACATAAAAGTAACAAAGGGGCAGCCATTGTATGCTATTGTAGATGGGTCCATCTTGTCCCCAATGAACTCTCAATGTTCTTACAGATGCTCCAACTGCTTTTATTTCTCACAGAATTTAAATGAAAAAAGATGAAAACACAACACATTAATGCTGCTTTATGGCAGTGCAATACAAACTTTCCTACAAAAAACCTCATCGTCATAAAATCAAAATCTTAGTAAAAAAAAAACTCCAAATACATTTCAGATCTTTCCAAGACAATTCAACATAAAAGGTTGACTTACTGGACATTTTGTTTTAAAATTTACACAAATGCAGCCACAAAGTTTACGTCATATTCACATAAGTTTTATATTACACTTCTTGGGTTATAAACATTTTTCACATTTTTATAAATGTCGTACTTAAAAATTTGTTTACAGATTATTTGGATTATTCCATTTGAAATACACATTCCCCCTGAGCAAGATTTTGGAATTCCAACAATTTCTGAAGTTTTAGCCATTCCCAATCCAAAAATTTTCATACAAAATCAGGTGTTGGAATTAGAAACAAAATTTCTCATATAGGGCCAAAAATGGGTTGAAATCTAGATATCAACATTTTACATTGTTTTTAACTGGATTGAGCTATCCCAATTAAAATCCATACAACCCCAATGGAAGACATGACCTTAATCTTCCACACAGGGAGAACGAATTTGAGACCTCTATCTGGGAGATTAAGGTCATGTCTTCCATGGGGGTGTATGGATCTCAACTGGAATAGCCCATTTAAACATAATATAGATAGCAGTGTCATCATCTTCCACATGGGGTGTAGATTTCAAATGGAAGAGCCAATGTTGCATATAAATGGGCAGATTGGATGAATCATAAACATTATTTTTGCATATTACATGCAAATCAAAAATAGCTTATACAAAGTTTGGTCTTTAAATTATTATTCATCATAACTCTTTCATACTTTTTAATTTTCTGTTTTAAATCTCTCCATACAAATCAATTAATAGCAGGGCTCTTTGACACATGCACTGTTAGTTATATATTATTACATATAAATAATGTACAAAAATAGCTAGTTTGGACAGCAGGTACCATATTTATTTTATGCACTTTCCGTTCAATTTGGTCTCTGTAGTCCAATGCATAAGTTGAAAATGAATCCCAGCAGGCTCATAGTTAACACCCCAAAGGTCTTCTTTTTACGCAACCTGTTTTTAAAATGTAGCCAAAATGATATCATTTGAAAGAAAACTTCACATAGATCTAGGCTGATCTACTTTTTAGTGCAAATGTTTGATTTTATATGCAAGCAGATATTCTTCAAAAGAAAAAACCGTTCCCATTTTAGAAGCTCTGCATACCCCACAAAAAAATCCTGAACTATGTGTCTGAATCCTGATACAATTGTAATTAGTTCAGTTCAGTTCAGTTTTTATTAGTCAACACAAGGAGTAGGGGTTACTCTTTTACAAATTGCTAACAAGTTTTGAGACCTTTATTATTTGGCTCGTACAATAAATTTTCTTCACTCCTAAAAATACCAAAAATACCTAATCTTCCAAACATACTCAAGAGCCTTTTGGTAACAACGTACAAATCACTTCCAATTTTATGCACACATTTTAGCATCTAATTTTAATCATCTCATTTACATACAGTGGCACTGACAAATACAATACATACCATACCCAAATAAGTAAAGTATGTACTGTACCCAAAAAAGTAAAGTGCACTTTGCGAAGATTAACAATATTACAAATATTCTTGAACTAAAATCTCGGGAGGGGGCAGTTCCGTGAATTGGATATTCAAGTTGAAATCCATACAGCCCCAGGAAGACAGGACCTTAAAATCTCCCACACAGGGGATGTTGATTTCAAATAGAATCACCCATTCAGGTAACCACATTTGAAATTTTTCCTGCTCATCTAGTTCCAAAACTGGATGTTGTGCATTATTACAAAGAAGAGGAGGAAATTCACACTCCATGTGTGGAAGATTATTTTATATCTTCCATAGGGAGTGTGTGAATTTCAACTGGAATAACCCATTTTGGAGCAGACAACATTGAATGGGTAACCCTATTTGATATTCCCTCTCCCTGTGTGAAAGATTAAGGTCATATCGTCCATAGGGGGTGTGAATTTCAACTGGAACAGCTGATTTGATTCTATTCTTTTTGAATAGTGTCGACTCTCTCACTCACAATAAGGCCAAAATAATTAAAATCCAATTAAAATATGAAAATTTGCAATGATGGATTCAAATTTACCTGCTTTTGCACTTGTGGTTACAACTTATCATTGTTCTCCAGTCATACAGGGTGATAAAAAAAAATAATCACAGAGGTCAAAGTTCACATTACACATATTAAACATGGTAAAATAAGAGCTGTGCTCAGGGATTGGTTACATAATGCTATTTATAGAATAGAAACACTAAAATGTGCGTAAAATATGTCAATCAAAACCTTGTGCATGGTGTTTCTAGATTTGTGTTTGTTAGGTCATAAAAAGCTCGCATTCGTTAGCAATTTCTTACACATCAAGTATACAGTCCTCTGTACAAACAATCACAATATATTTCATTAATTCTTTAAAGCTTTTTAAAAGCCACATAGAGTAGAAAAATGGAAATTACATCATAAAAACACCATGTTCAAAGCGTTTCTAGTTTATAATTTAATGACTTCATTAAATAAGCACTTTGCATCATTAGGTTACAACTGTTGCATTGCGAATGCCCAAGTTGCGTAGTGGAGGGCATCAGTCGACAAGCGCCCTCCCATGGCCCTCTGTTATTCTTGCAGAGATAGCGGTTCCACATAGTTCTCTGGTATTAAGCCTGTTTTGCCATTCAAAGTCCCTAATAACCACCCACGCTCCTTTGAAGCCCGCACTGTGGAGAGAAAAGAGTGGAAATACACAATATTATACTACGATTACTCTCACTCTGGAACCAATATATAAACTGAAAACAGTCTCATGACTATAAAATTAGTTTGTTCAACTCGAAATTGGTGAAAAATAAATAAATCATGGATCGATATAAAGACTTCACAAAAAGTAACGCAGCTGTTATAAATATGCCTATATCTTCAGAACTATTTAGGGAAGAAACCAAAAGATCGATGACGGTCCTATAAACGAATCGTTTAGGGGGGAGGGGGTAAAAATACTCGATTACGTTTGTACAAAAACATCGGTCTGAAGAATGAATCATGTCAAATTTTTCAACATTTCTTTATTACGTTTCTGGCAGGGAGGGAGGGGGTCGGCTGAGAAACAATACTAGTTACGTTTATAGGACGTCATCGGTCTTTTGGTTTGTTCCCTAATCATATTCACAATATTTTAATATACAAAGAAGGATGGTTTATTTACGTGCATTTTGATACCCCATTTGTCCAATGCCTTTCAAATTCAATATTAACAACACAGTAGTGTTTTTAAAGAAAAAATACCGTACTGACGCGAGTATAGTCCCACCCCGTTTTTGGGTGAACATTTTTCAAAATTGGGGGTGGGACTATACTCGAATTTAAAAAAAAAAAAAAAATTTTAAAGTTTTTTATTTTTTCAGTTTTGCAGTGTCCCTGAACCTAGACCTAAATGCTAGGATCATTCATGGTTGACCTAAAAAAAAAATTATATAAAAAAAATTGAATTTTGCACAGTGTTTTGTGTTTTTAATATGAAAATTGATACTTTGTTTTCATGTCATATTCTATTAATGATATCAAAATGCATTGAATTTGAATGCATTTTTTTTTTAAATCAACCATGAATGATCCTAGCATTTAGGTCTAGGTCCAGGGACACTCCAAAGCCGAAAAAATAAATAACTTAAAAAAAAAATTGGGGTGGGACTTTACTCGAAGGTGGGACTATACTCGCGTCAGTACGGTATTTGAATATAAAAACTGCATTTAATTGTATTGATTTGAATTTAGCGCAGCTTATGGCAGTTTTTTCCTGCCACAATCCTTGCATATAACCATTCATCGCTGTTAACGGCAACTTCCAACTTAAATCAACAGTTACACGTATTCCAGGTCCAACCATTTTGATCCATAAAAACTTACCATTGACTATAATCTGGTTAACACTATATAAATGATAACTCCGATTTGTTGTCTGCATCACACGCATATATGGTTTAAACCCATGTATCATTGACTATAACTTGGTTTAAATCCACTTACCATTGACTATAATCTGGTTAGCACTAAATGACAACGCTGACTTGTTGTCTGCATCACACATATGTGATGCGATCAAGCAAAATCAGTCGGAACTCGGAAATATTGATTTTGAGATATAGCCAAACAAAGGCAATATTTCCTTTAGTTTCCTGTTGTTTTGGAAACTCTTCAATTGCTCATATCTTTGGAACTGGTTGTTCAATTTCAATGGTGTTTTCTGCAAAATGCAGCTCTGCAAATGCTATTTACTATCCTATAAGAAACTGAAAATTTAATATTTCTGAGTTCTGACTCGTTGTCTGCATCACATGCAGACATGGTTTAAACCCACATATGATGACTATAACTTGGTTTAAATCCACTTACCATTGACTATAATCTGGTTAGCACTAAATGATAACTCTTACTTGTTGTCTGCATCACACATATGTGATGCGATCAAGCAAAATCAGTCGGAACTCGGAAATATTGATTTTGAGATATAGCCAAACAAAGGCAATATTTCCTTTAGTTTCCTGTTGTTTTGGAAACTCTTCAATTGCTCATATCTTTGGAACTGGTTGTTCAATTTTAATGGTGTTTTCTGCAAAATGCAGCTCTGCAAATGCTATTTACTATCCTATAAGAAACTGAAAATTTAATATTTCTGAGTTCTGACTCGTTGTCTGCATCACATGCAGACATGGTTTAAACCCACGTATGATTGACTATAACTTGGTTTAAATCCACTTACCATTGACTATAATCTGGTTAGCACTAAATGATAACTCCGACTCGTTGTCTGCATCACACGCATACAAAGTCCGTACACAAATTCCCCTGAAAAGTGCAAACACAATCATGTTAAAACAAAAGACTTCATAAAGCATCATTTGATATCATTTCCCTACAAGAAAAATGCTAACAAATCACCCAGTAAGTCTTACTTAAACATAAAAAATAAATCATTTTTTACACATATTGGACCAACATACAAAATTAGTATACTAATAGGACAATTGCATGATCACCGCTGATACACCAAAAAGTGTTTCAACCATATTTTTTGTTTCTAATGCAGACTTCTAATTGTCATTTCTTTTAAGGGTTAGTATTGGTGCATTCTCTGTTCATTGGGTTAGTACGTTTAAAGACGTGCAATCATTCTTCAATTTGAGCTATGTTGAGGGCTAAAGGGTTATTTATTCATTCACAAGGTGCAGGCAGGGGCGTAGCAAGAGCATCAGGGGCCCATGGACAAGGAGCAGTAAGTGCCCCCTTTAACCAGAGCGGGATTTACCTTATGGGGACCCTGGGCCAGGGCAAAATTTGGAGGCCCCGAACTCTCGTGCCGAGGAAGGCATGTGCACTCAAGTCAGTGGCCAAGTTTTGGTTTACGTATAATACAGAGGGGGACTAACATATTTTGTTCCGAGGTTACTAGGACATTTGTGCGCAAAGCACGCGAAAAAAACAATTTCAGACTTTTGGGGCCCCAGATCAACATGATCTTTGCTATTTGAATGCGCGCGGAAAATTGTACAAATTTGCCCTATTTTGGCTAAAAAACATGCTGTTATTGGGGTGAAAAGAAAGATGCATAGGGCAATTTTTGGGTTAATCCGCCCCTGCTCTCCATTATCAGCCCTTATTTAATTTTCGCTTTTGTGCTCGGGGCCCCTGAACCCTCGGGGGTCCATGGACTTCGTCCACCCCGTCCTCCCGCTTGCTACGCCACTGGGTGCAGGCTTTAAAAAGGAATCATAAACAAAATAACTAAAAATCAAAATCACTTGGACATGATGCTATGCTTACTTTGCAAAATAATTCTAAAAATTAAAAGTTAAATTGAAATTAGATAAATGCAATTTTAAATTGAAACTGCAATGATAGCTTTATGGTACATGTACACAGGGTTGCCAAACCCGCGATTTGGTAGCCCAATTAGGCGACTTTTGAAGATTTTTCCCATGACTTTTGACAATTTCCGATCCCATAGAAACCAATGGTTAAGAAAAAAATTTTGGGCGACTTTTCAACATTGGCTCCCGCGACTTCCGATAGTTTCCTGCTCCATAAAACCAATGGTAAAAAGAAAAATTGGGCGACTTTTCGATTATTTGACCCGCGATTTGGGCTGAAATCTTTTGGCAACCCTGCATGTACATTGCGTTTTGGCACTCAATCATGATCACAACTTGACCTGTGACTCTGAACATATTTGACATAGATTTCAATTCCTTGATACAAGAGCCAATATTCCAGAATGCATAAGATGCATTTATTTCAGCATTAACATCATAAAATAAGACTTTTCGGATTCCATTACATTCCTGTAATGTGTAGATTATTCAAAGGTTTATACCCAAAATTATGTACTTTCCATATTGTAATCCAGCATGCTTACAGCAATCTTCAATATCCAAAGAAAAACTTAAGATAAAGTTTTATACATGCATAAACTAAAAAGCTGAAATGGGTTATTCCAGTTGAAATCCATACAACCCCTATGGAAGACACAACTGTAATCTCCCACACAAGCAGTGCAAATTTCAAATTGAATGGGCGACTCCATTTGAAAACTACACCCCCTGTGTGGAAGGTTAAGGTCATGTTTTCCATAGGTGGTGTATAGATTTCAGCTGTAATAGCCCAATTGATGTCTGATGCTCAAATTCAAAATGTAGTCATACAAATTCCTGTTAACTAAAATTTATGGCCCTGCTGATGACGTGTTGCAGAGGTTCCATTGCATTAGCGGTATACAATAGATGATTCAGGTGAACCTTTGATACTAAACAAGTGCACACAGTGAATGGACTATTTCAATTGAAATCCAAACACCTCAAAGGGAAGGCATCTCCTTAATCTTCCACACAGGGAGTGTGAATTTCAAATGAGGCTACCTGAATGTGTGACTCCATTTTGGAATTTACAGCCCCCATGTAGTAATATCTTCCACAGAGGGTGTATGTATTTCAATTAGAACAGCCCAATGTTCCTAAAAGGAAACTCTGCATAAACCAGAAGGTACATCATAGGTACTCAGTAGTTCTACAGAGGTAC
The DNA here is from genome assembly GCF_039555335.1 of Amphiura filiformis. NCBI lineage: Eukaryota > Metazoa > Echinodermata > Ophiuroidea > Amphilepidida > Amphiuridae > Amphiura > Amphiura filiformis. The sequence continues at coordinate 14,500,336 of NC_092636.1, forward strand.
CAGGCATGAGAATGGCTTTTTTTTAAACTGCCCAAATTTGGGCAAAAGCCTGACAATTGTCATGTCTGAGGTACTCAGTGGGTAGTCCACAGAAGTATACATAAAGATACCAAGTAATGCAAGAATTTGTAGACTAATTTTGAACTTGTGCAATAAATTGTGTAATTATGTGATTTTAGAAGAACATAATCAGTAATTTTCAATTCAAATAAAATCAATGCAAATAATGCGTGCAAATGAATGCGTTAAAAGTGCATGCAAAGGTGACAAAATGTGACTCTCTTCAATCAATCAGTGAAGTTTTATTAATTAATTGTGCAAAATGTAACTGATATTATTCAACAAAATTTGAAGCAAGCTTTAAATTATACTAATAAAAACATTTTCATCATAAACAGTGGTTTCCAAAACCTTATTCTTATAATTATTAAATCAATGCAAATAATGTCAAGGGTTGTGAAAACAGAAGATACAACTTGAACAGATCAAAATGTAGAAACACTGCCGCTTAGATGCAGGCAGTCTAGAAACACTACTGGTTACCAGGGTCGATGACCTACTTTTTGTCCGGAGTGGACTTAGCACCCGGCTTAGGATCCAGGAGTTTGGTAATTTCTCCGACACCGGGAACAAAACCAGATTCCAAGCTATTTAGCCTGGCAGAGAAGAGGATCGAGGTAGCACACACGGATGAAGAAGAAAAAAAAACAAGAAAGAATAATATGGAAGATAACAACAAAATGCAAAACTAATCATAATGCTTGTTACTGATAAAGAAAAAAAGAGGGTATAAAAGATAAATGTGTACATGCATATCAAAAGATTGTACTTGTCGACTTCTGCATGTCTCTTTTTACATGATAGCTTAGGAATAAATACCTAACTCATCTCAAGTGGAGCTCACTTCAAATAATCCCAAGTCACATGGTTTGTGAATACAGAGAGCATTCCTAAACCATGTGACTTGGGGATGATTTGAAATGACATCCACTTGAGATGAGTCTAGTATTTATTCCTAGCTATTATGTAAAAACGGACACATGTAGAAGCTGACAACTGCATCCTTTTGATATGGATGTACACATATTTGAACTATTTAGGGTAACAGCAAAACCTGACAAAATACTAAAATTTCATCACAAATCTCTTGCATTTTTTTGGTGCCAATGTTGTGATTAGCTATGCAAATCCAAATCTGCTTTGGAAGATAGATAGCACCCCACTCTCTCAATCCAGCTGACCTAAATGTACAACATAGCTGTAAAATGTTAACTGCTTCATGTTAAATTAAAGATAACCACACGGTAGACTGTAAAATCGCACCAACTAAATTTGCACGCTACAGAGTCTGAAGAAAAGATCCCGCGAACCACAAATTGGCACACGTATGGGCGCTGCCATGGGGTGCTAATGGGTGCTGGGGTGCTAATGAACGCGTCGCCAGCACAAGCGTCCAACGCGATCAATAACGCGTATAGGGCGCATACAGTGCGCCTCGCGACCGGTAGTTCCAGGATACGCGATTACAGGGTCAATGGCCGCTTCCAAACAGTAACATACTTCTGAACTGAGTGTCAGGGCCCTGAGATAACTTTGGTGAAAATTTTAAAATTCTGGTCAGCATTTATCCCAACAGAGAAATATTCCAAAATCTTACACGCCTTTTACACTGGAATGTCGTAAACTTTAACATTGAATTCCAAAATCTTCCAAAGGGGTGAGTATTTTAAAAGGAATAGCATAATCTCAAGCATGGTCTTGAATGGCAAATTGTATGGTCATGAACTACTAGAATTAAGATGCATTGCATGACCCTAAATGCAAAAGTTCTGTGATGAGGAAATTTCAGACGACAAAAGGGAGAAAATTTATCAAAATTATACTAATTAAAATAAAAATATTTCTCAAACTAGTTGAAATTATCTAAAATAAGAAATAATATTTCAATATACTAGGCACAAAATCAATTAGTGCTTTCAAACTTGCATAATAAGGAGGGAGGGGTTTGGTGCAGCATATTTGCAGCCAGATTCGGAGTGACGGACAGGAGGGATTTGAGCTGCGAGGTTTAGTTCACATATCTCAGGGTTACCTAAGTACTGTGTACATATTATTCAGATCTACCCTAAATCTTACTTTTCCACAGATTTTATATTGCCGTTTAATCATTTAATTTGCAGTGTAGTCATTTGACTGGCAATTTTATTACATGACCATTTATTATATCACTGTACATACATTATAATGTTAATGTTATGATCACTGCAATTTGTTTGTTATTGTTGCACAAGATAAACATGCTTCAATCCATCATGGTTATGGTCCATGCAAGTTGTTTTACCATATAATTTTCTATCAATGATTTTAATTTATCAATGTTTTAATCAAATTAATAGGATCTATGGATGAGTTGAATATTACAAATGTTACTTGCAACAATGTGTGATTTGAATTTTTGCTGTGTCCTCTTTATTTTGTTAACTAACAAATGAGGTAAAATCATTGATAATCGCTGTTTCATTCCAGTACCTATATCGTTCAATGTGTGTATCAATACGTCTAATACTTCGTCTATGTATATCTGCTGAATATCCGGTAGCTTTATTATTACGTATGGATGTGTAAATAAGATGTATAATATAAGGCTGCATAGGAACGTTAATGTTTCTGTTCGACTGAGTTCGATACCAGTGTTTGCTAATCTTGTATTCTGATGGCTGGGTCAGAAATGAACAAATAGGTATGTAACATCACCATTTTGATAGCTGCAGTTGACCTTTTCGGTAAATCCCATAAGCCTTTGCGAGTACACCTGAGATGTCGCATTTGACGTAACGCCGACTTTGCAATGCGCAGTAACGATGTTCGAAAAACGATGTGCGCATCGGCGCAGATCGGCATGACGTCAAATGATGACATCTCAGGTGTACGCGCAAAGGCTTATGGCATTTACCGAAAATTTGGTACCTTGCTATACCACTCAAACAAGTTTGGACTTTCTTATTGTTTGATTATTTATCAAGTTCTGTTGTTTCATGCATACAGAACTTATCATTGTTGTTACTTGTTAAATAAGCATGTGTTAATTGGGCTATTCCAGTTGAAATCCATCCCCCCTATGGAAGACATGATCTTAATCTTCCACAGAGGGAGTGTGAATTTCAAATGGGGTCACCTGATTGGGTGACTCAGTTTGAAATCTACATCCCCTGTATGGAAGCCCGGTATTGGAAGATTAAGGTCATGTCTTCTAGGGTGGATGAGTTTCAACTGGAATAACCAATTTTATTGTTACTGCTACTACTGTTTTGGAATTAGTGTGCTTATATGGCCTGGAGACATGTTGACTTACAGGAAGACAACTAATCTAAAAAAAAATTACTTTTTGTCCTCCATGAGCGACAATCCAAAATGGCGGACTTACCATACCATTTCACACTGTGCCAAATTTGAGTCGGTACTCTTTCGGTTTGATCTCTTTGATTACGTGTCATGTTTTATGAATATCAAAAGCATACATTTTCTCAGAACAATATCATCTCAATGCAAGCAGACATGTTTCCAGGCAAGTTTATTGTATAAGTGGTAATTTCCATGAGGGTTTTATTTTGCGCGAATTTTGCAAATGGAGTTCCAACCCCAAAATCAACACCTTGGTGAATATATGTAATAATGTATTGCAAGTATAGGGCAGGATTGGGCAACAGCGAAAATAACATTTACGAAAATGTATCTCTCACTTCAAATCGCGAAAAGAAATGTATGCGAAAATTACCACTTATACAGTAGTTAGTGTAAAACAGGTGTTATTGTTATTATGCAAACACGGCAAAGCAAACCAAGTTATTTATGACATCATCACTTTACGCAAACCTGTGAATATATCCTGCTTTGAAAACTTTTACGGAAAAGAATATTTGGTGTGTTTTATTCACACCCTTCCTCACCTACATACACACCCCCACATTTGGCAATTCGGTTGAATTCCATACACCCCAATGAAGCCATGACCTTCATCTTCCACACACGTGCAGATTTCAAATGGAGTTACACATTCAGGTAACCCCATTTGCAATTCACACTCCCTGTGTGGGAGATTAAGGTCATGTCTTCCATTGGGGTGTAAGGATTTCAACTGCAATAGCTGATTTGGATTAGGCAATAGAACCAAATAAGTTTGATCTTTTGATCAACCATAGATGCTTGTTCAATAGTTTAGTTTGATAGTTCATTAAAAACATGCATCAAAGGAGCATCAACAGTCGATCCAAGGATCAAACAAATTCGGTTCTGGTGTCTTAACCACACACTTCTTTAGGGTTGGTATCCAACTGCAGATATCCCAGGGCTGACCGGGCTTTGGCGGATAAAAATGGTTTTATGGGGCCACAACCTAATTTAACCAGAATCTTCAGTACAATGATAGAATGATATATTTTTCAAATTGATTATCCAATTACCGATGTTATGATAGAATTGACTATTCCAGTTAAAAATCCATATGGAAGACATGACCTTAATCTTAAACACAGGGAGTGTGAATTTCAAATGAGATTACCTGTGTGGGAGATCAAAGTCATGTCTTCCATAATGGCCGTATGGATTTCAACTGGAATCAATATACCAAAACCTGGGGCAATGAAACTTGGGGTTCCCCTATCTCCCAAAAATGACAAAAGCTTTCCCCAAATTAGCTTTAATCATGCATTCCTATGCCTTATAGTAGGTCATATAGTGGGTCATAAATAGTTTTAATATTTTTTTTGTAGCCATGAAGCTAAATACACCAAAATCTCCATGGTAACCATGAAATGTATATTTTTAAATATGGAAACAAAAATGCTTCTTACTTCAGCTTTAAAATACTGCGTGGCGAGCGTGTAATTTTCCATTTTGCGACTTTTTTACTGAGTCTGTTACTTGACGCTTCTTTTTAGTCTGTTATGTAGAAAGTATGACATTTTTTTTATTTGTCTGGTTGATAGGCATAAAGGAAAACCAAACTAGATATTATCGGCATTATGATTTTATCTGAAACTGCCGTTGAGTACGCTTTACTTACTGTGAGGCGGATGAGCTACTCGTGCTTGAACTTGTCGATGATGTCTTGTCCCGTACTATAGGCATATCATGATTATCTCTGGTGATAACAAAATATTCCAATATTAGTCAACTCAATTTCATTACTGTATTCGTCCGAGTATAGTCCCACGTTCGAGTATAATCCCACCCCCCATTTTTCGAAAAATTTCAGAAATTGTAAAAAAAAAAAAAAAAAAAATTTTTTTCTTAAGTTTTTTTTTCGGTTTTGGAGTGTCCCTGGACCTAGACCTAGATGCTAGGATCATTCATGGTTGACTTAAAAAAAAATTCAAGATATTTTGTATTTTAATATGAAAATTGATAATTTGTATTCATGTCATACTCTATTAATGATTTCAAAATGCATTGAATTTGAATGCATTTTGAAATCATTAATAGAGTATGACATGAAAACAAACTATCAATTTTCATAATAAAAATACAAAATATCTTGAATTTTTTTTTTTTTTTAATTTTTTATAGGTCAACCATGAATGATCCTAGCATCTAGGTCTAGGTCCAGGGACACTCCAAAACCAAAAAAAAAAAACTTAAAAAAATAAATAAAAAAAAATAAAAATTCTTTTTTTTTTTTTGAAATTGAGTATAATCCCACTTCCCCCAATTGTGAAAAAATTTTCACATAAAAAACGGGTGGGACTATACTCGGACCAATACGGTACTTGGAACATCAAAACAAAGTACAATATAAGTGGCCAATTAATATTACATTTTGTTCAACAAAAGTAATTGGATAGCAATGTTTGCACAGTATTTTTGGGTGCATATTGGAAAATGCCCTCAAAATCACACAATTTGGGTGTTTTTAGAACCTTAGCTTGAGTACTACTTACATTTCATCTGGTCTTGCTAGAGGCGGTCTCAAATTCGTAGCCTTATCTGGAGGACCTAAAAATGCAGCAAATATTAACCAAATATGAGAATACCACTCTAAAATGAGATGTAACATAAAGACATTATGTATGTGTATGTATCACACAAGATTTACATTACTTACTGACCCCATAGTATCACATGACTTGCAAAAATAGATCACATGACTGTCACATATGATTTATTTATTTATTTATTCTTTCTTTAGGCAGGGTAGCCCCTTCAATGCTAAAACACTGATTTCCAAGGAGGCCCTGCATCAAAAAGTACAACATTCTTAAGTTAAAAACAAATTTAAAATTACATATAAATACATACATGTAAATAATATAAATTATTTTACGATACAACTTAAAAATTACCTATGAGCACACAGATAGATTATGATGCAGATGGAATAAACAAAATTATGCAGAATGAATCCTATGCTTAAATTGAGAGAGACTCATGGATTCATAATTACATTTAATATCAGCAGAAAGACTGTTCCAAATTTTAGCAGCACGTGAATTAAAAGTCCTTTTCCCTGCATTAATATTCCATGACACTTCGTGGAGATTAAAGTTGGTTTGACTCCTTGTGCCTTTAGAATGCATGCTATACATGAAATTAAATTGAGATGATATGTAACTTGGAGCCATACCTTTAAGGCATTTTAATATTAGAACCAACATTTGGTTAGACCATCTATCATTTAGTTTGTTCCATTGTAGGATACTCATCATATCATTAACAGGTGTTCTAATATCAGCAGATAAGATAATGCGAGCTAATCTGTTATGCAGAATTTGAAGAGAGTTTGAAAGATCAGCACAACAATTTGACCAAACAGAGCTACAATAGTCGAAGTTTGGCATGACAAGTGCATTAGCAAGCATGATGAGAGTATCTTTTGGAACAAAATATTTAATACGCCTGATAATACCACAACGCTTAGAAATACAAGAAGACATTTTATTAATATGATTTGACCAAGACAAGATAGGGTCAAATGTGACACCAAGGTACTTAAATTCTTCGACACGCTCAATGTTATCATTATTATAATATACGTGAACATTTTTGAACTTTTCTAATATATGACGAGTACCAAAGACCATAAACTTGGTTTTCTTAGCATTTAAAGTAAGATTGTTACTCTTGAACCAATCAGCAATAATATTGAAGTTTGTCTGGAGTTCTGATTGAAGAGTAGAAGGGTCATTAGCAGTACAAAGAAGTGTGGTATCATCAGCATACATAGTACATTTACAATTTACAGTGTCAGGTAAGCTATTTACAAAAATAATAAAGAGAAGTGGACCAAGTATAGATCCTTGAGGAATTCCAATATTGATGTTTTTAAAGTTAGACAGTGTGGAATTAATATTTACAGCTTGAGCTCTATTATTAAGGTACGACTTGAACCACTCTAATACATTACCTCGAACACCATAACAATACAGTTTCTCAATCAAGAGAGAATGATTTACACAATCAAATGCTTTTTTAAGGTCAAGAAAAATTGCTCCAGTAGCACTTCCACTATCCATGTTTTTCAATATATAATCTTCAACATCAATAAGAGTAGTTGCAGTGGAATGATTTGTACGAAAACCAGACTGATTATCAGATAGTATACCAGAGATTGTAAGGTATGAATAAAGTTGATTGTGAACAGATCTTTCAATAATTTTTGAGATAAGAGGCAAAACAGAAATAGGTCTATAGTTCCCAACATCTAATTTGTCACCAGCTTTAAAGATTGGAGTAACTTTGGCCAATTTCCAATTTGTTGGGAACATAGATGTACAAAAAGAAAGATTACAAATATAAGAAAGTGAATGACATATATACGGTGCAGCAAGTTTAAGAAGTTTGACACTAATATCATCAATACCAGTTGACTTGTTGTTAGGAATATCACAAATTTGCTTATAAACAAAATCTGAAGAAATAGAATTAAAGCTGAAAGAACTATCAGAATCTTTGATATTATTGTTAATATGTACATTATCAAATTTTTCTGCAAGTGTGGAACCTATTGAAGTGAAATAATCATTAAATACATTAGCAGTTTCTTTGACAGTAGATGTAAATTCATTATCATTTTTAACAGTAGTGGTAGTTGATGAAGATTTAGATGGTAAAAGTTTCTTTATCGTAGACCATAATTTCTTAGAGTTATTTACATTATTAGTTATGGAATCAGAATAAAATTTCCTCTTGAGACTTAGACGTAAATTATTGGCTTTGTTACGGTATATTTTGGCCATCTGCCAGTCATTAGGTTCATTACTTTTATGTGCTTTTGCATAATAATAATCACGATCTTTACAAATAGATAAAAATTCACTTGTTATCCACTGGGTTGAGAGGTTTTCACACGCTTCTCTTTGATTGGAGCATGAGTATTACATGCTTCATTAAACATTGTTGTCCATGTTTGGAGAGCTTCATCTACATTTGTATAATTATTGATTATATTCCAATCTATATTTTTACTGTATTTACAAATTCATGTTCATTGAAATGCTTGAAAGACCTAGATTTACATATCTTAGGAGATGACTTAATTTGCTTAATCTTACGTACAACAAAGATAAGATTGTGATCACTAATTCCCAGACTGTGAACACCAGAAGCACAAATAATTTCAGGTCTAGACACAAATGCAAGATCAATAATTGTCTTACTTTTATCAGTGACACGAGTAAAATCATGAATAAGTTGAGTGAGCTGAGAATGATTAGCAACACGTGAAACTTTTTTAGCATCAGCAGGTTTAGCTACATCAAGATTAAAGTCACCTAAAATAATAACATCATCATAATTAGAAGAGCAATTTTGAAACATAGCATCAATTTTATCAACATAGTCGGCTTTGGCATCAGGAACACGATAAATAGTACCAACAATAACTGGTTTAGTATGGGGAAGACAAATTTCTAACCAAAGAGCTTCAACATCATTAATATTTAAATCACTATTTACACGATAATTCAAACTATCCTTTACATAACAAACAATGCCACCATGGGTATTGTATACTCTATCAATTCTACACAAGTTATAACCATTAATTTTGACTTCACCATCATCAATATCATCTGTCAGCCAAGTTTCAGTTACACATAAAATATCTATTTTGTTGTCATGAAGAAGAATATTAAGGTAATCTACTTTATATCTTAAACTTTGTACATTAAGATGAGCAATTTTTAGACCTTTATTGAGAACACACTTGAGATCAATAAATGGCTCATTACAAAAGGGGAGTTCATTTGAACATGTCCTATAGAAACATGATTGACACCAATATGGGCCATTGTTATTATAATCAGTGACACAGTTATTATGAAACATCAATGAACATTGAATGCATGAAATGGTTTGATGAGATGGGATTATCTTACAAGTACACTCAGCACATATTGTATTGTTATCACTTGTGACTTTACAATGAGATGGTTGATGGGATGAATGGATGGCATTGTTAACTGTGTTAGTTGTGTCACTGTAATTATTTACACTATTATTGCACATATTATTATTTTCATTACATATTGGAGAAACATGGTTATTAAACACATTTGAATTACAATTACTTGGCATTTGCAGATAAATTGCACAATCAGGATTTGAAGAAGTATCAACATTGAAAACACTATTAGCATCAAAATTTAAATTAGTTCCTTTGTTACAAGGGTTCATGTCCATAGGTTTTATCACACTGTCATTGTTCTTCCTCTTACATGTATTTGTAGAAGCATAGTTTTTGTTTATTTTATAGTCCGGTCCTGTATGAAGAATCTATGCAGCTTGACTTTGGTTCAATCGCAAAATTCGTAAGTTATTCCAGTATTTTATTCATAATTCACCTTCTGTTTCTACGACTGGATGAATCATAATATACATCAACATTTGGTAAACTATGGTTGCAAACATCAAATTATATGGAATGTTTTTTCTCAACTAAACAACTACAACTAGGCTTTTAAGCATCCCTTTTCATGCCTTGGTGACGCTTTTACACAAAGCTTTTTACAAGCGTCTTAGCATGCAACACAAGCTGACAAAATGATGCTGTCTACTTCTTATCACATTTCTTCTACATGCAAAGAATAAAACACGAGTTGTCATTGATGAAGGGTAGCACATACATTGAAAGCTTTAGCCAGAATATTCATTAGGCTTTTTCAAGTCTTCAAAATAATACATGTTTATAATAATACATTCAAAATTCTACATACACACATTTGATTAACTTGATTAGATTTGTTTGATGAAATAAGCCCACATCTTCATAAATGGACCAACTAGACTACAGTACCTTCTACTATACCAGTAGATCAAGGGTTCTCAATTACAGCTGCCTGCATGCCAAGGAACCCCAAAATCATTTCATATTTGAGGGCCAAATTACACCTTGTTTTGATATAATTACTGTACAATTCGAAGCTGTTTAAACTGTGGCTGTGCACTCTTTTAATTCATGCATATCTGAGAGTGCACAGTCAACTTAAGGGCCCAACCATAATTGGTTGGCGGGCTGGATCTGGCATGCCGGCATGTATTGAGAACCCCTGCATTAGATGCTAGTCTCTGCTAAGCATAATGAAGCAAACATTGTTATAAGCTGAAGATGGCTTAACAAAGCAGGTAAGACAATGGGCTGTTCTATTTGAAATCCGTACACCCCCTATGGAAGACATGACCTTTATTTCCCACAGAGGGGGTGTAGATTTCAAATGGAGTTGCCCAGTCAGGTAGCCCCATTTGAAATTCACACTCCCTGTGTCTTACATAGGGGGTGTATGGATTTCAACTGGAATCGCATGTGAGACAAAATTAACATAATTATGCAAGGATTGCAAATGAAGGATGCAAGCCACATAAATATATTTGTCATGAGACACTTAAGAGAACTAGTGATCTTTAACTAGCCAAGATTAAAAAGTCTCCACTAGTTCCATCCCCATTTTTAGAGTCTGATGAGTTTATGGCAAAATAATTTATATAGTAATTTTCTATACACTTTCCTTCGAAGGTTGATACCAAATTTGATATCAAAAGTTTAATCATCGTTAGCATAGGAGCCGTTGATTGGAAATTCATGCAATTTTAAAAATGACAAATTACGATTTGACCACGCAAAAGACAATGCATGGTATCAGCCTATTGTGTGGCCTGAAGCAACCCGTACAGGAATCATTGTACACTTGCCTGCGCACAATTGAAAGAGCGGGTATTTAATTTGCATATTGACATGCATGGGTAAACCTTTAATTCTTGGCACTCACGTAGCGGAGCTACGTGATACAATTCCCTATGTCATTTTTAAAATTGCACGAACTTCCAAACAACGGTTCCTATGCTCACGATGATTAAACTTTTGATATCAAATTTGGTATCAACTTTCAAAGGAAAGTGTATAGAAAATTATTATTTGAATTATTTTGCCATAAACTCATCAGACTCTGATTAAATGGGGATGGAACTAGTGGAGACTTTTTAATTTGGCTGTGTTTGTGTGTACATGGGATAGTGGAAGGCTCCTGATCAAAGATTTAACCTGAATCTTTCACAGAGGGTGAGTGAGCTGGTTAATGGGCTAATTCCTTTTCAAATTCATACTGCCCCTATGTAAGATATCACCAAAATCTTGAACAGATGGAGGGTGGACTTAAAATGGATTAGCTCCATACCAATCACATACTACATCATTAATTGATATATAGTTTGTCTTGTCTCAAGTTGAGAGTAACACCATGTTGGATTATGTAGTTTCAGATTTGAATTGTGTGCGCTAGCCTAATCCTGTGGGGCCTATACACACGCGTAGAAGGGCGATTTGTCCATACGCTGGTAAGGCAACTGCGTAAACGCACCGATTCCAGTGCAATATCCAACATGGCATTGAGGACGAGACACACTATGGTGTGCATATAGCAGAAACAACAGAAGCAAATTCAGCTGTTGTGAATGAGGGATGCAGTGGTATAACCATATTTTTATAATTCGGGAAGCACACAGAGGGCAAAAGCACTGTATGTGAAGTGAAACCTGGACATTTCCCACAGACACTCACTAGAAAGCATCAAAAGGGGGGGGGGGAGAGGGTCGTAATCAGTGTCATGCCTCCCTATCCTAGGTGCTCTAAGGTAAAAAAATCAGGACTGGGGTGATGAACACAATGGGGTCAACTACATATGGATATAATTTGTAGCAAGTGATGGTGATAGGCAATTGATCAAGTGCACATAAAAGACAAATAACAGAAATGGAGGTGCATCTGGGTAATACTAGTTTGAGAAGCATAGAATTAGGTTAACTGCCCAATAAAAGCACTAACCTGTGCAAAATTTGAAAGGGGCTGATGGACTGAAGGCAAAATAAGCTACTAGTATTCCAGTTGAAATCCATACGTCCCCTATAGAAAACATGACCTTATTCTCCCACACAGGGCATGTGAATTTCAAACGGGGTACCTGAATGGAGGACTCTATTTGAAATCTACACCCCCTGTGGGGAAGCTTTAGGTCATGTCTTCCATAGGGGTGTAATCCGGTGTATGGATTTCAACTGGTGGTTTATGTGAAGTGGCTTATGCAGAGGAAAGTGTACGAATCTTTACAATGTTCTAGTTTTGAACCCACAATCTGGGTTTCTCACTGGATGTGTACTCCTGGAATAGGCCAACATATTGTGTTTCAAATCTGATGCAAGTTCATCAATTTACCAGTACTTGTACACATTTGCCCTATGCTTTGGGTTACTGTTGATCAGTTTATCCATCATGATCAAAGATCCCCACATGTCATTTATTATCCCACCTACCCCACCCATGTGATTTCCTCAGTGTAGCTTATTCCTTGCATATGCCACCTGGGTGGACTACAATACAACACAACATAGGTCAGATAAGCTCAGTGAAGCTTGCAATGATAAAGCTATATTAATCAGCAGTGAGATACAACATAGCATAACTGATGTATCAACATAATGATTATGTAATCTACAAACTATAACTATGATGTGAGAAGAAAAAGATTACTAAATATACATTTAATTATGAATAGAGAATTAAATTAAAAAGAAAAGATGATTGACACCCATACACCCCTGTCAGTGGTTTTATAACATCGGACTAGTCCAATTGAAATCCATACACTCCCTATGGAAGACATAACCTTAACATCCCCCACAGGGAGTGAACATTTCAAATGGAGCCACTCACTCGATCAGGTACTCCCATTTGAAATGCACACTCCCTGTATGAGAGATTAAGATCATGTCTTCCATAGGGGACGTATGAATTTTAAATGGAATAGACCCTTCTCTTCCCAAGATAAACATCTGCAAAAGACTTGTCCAAAATAAATACAATTTCTTTGGGGATATATTTTCTGATTTTTTTTTTATGTGTGTTTAAAGATTCCACTGTCAGAGTTACAATATTTTTACGAGGTGAAATGAGTGCAATAAATGGGTTATTCCAACTGAAATCCATACCCTCTATGAAAGACATGGCCTTAATCTTTCACACAGGGGGTGAAGACTTCAAATGGAGTCACCCATTCAGGTAACTCAATTTGAATACACAATCCCTGTGAGAGAGATTAAGGTCAAGTCTTACATATAGGGGTGTATGGATTTCAAATAGAATAGCCCAATTTGCCTGCTTGGCTGACATACATGTGTTAATCGGCATTCTGTGTTCTATTTTTGGTGATCCTGGTTCGGATATGATGAAACCTGATGCATGAGAAGTTGCAGGGAATAACACAGAAAAATCAAAATATTTCCCTCTTACAATAATGGGCTATTCCAGAAATTACAGAAGACATATGGGATTCCCAACATTTCTCTGTTCTCCATGGGAATTCCCAAGAAAAATAGTCATTTAGTACTGGGAATTCCAAAAAATGTATTATGTTCATTTTAAACGATTGAAGAAGAATGGGTTTTCCAAAATATCTTTGTAAAATTGAACCTTTTTTCTGGGAAATACCAATTTTTCAATGAAATTTTTCCCAAACTGGGAATTCTCATTTTGTCCCAATAAAAATGTTGGTCTAGGTTTAAGTACAAAATTACACACCTTATTGTGGGGGGGGTCTAGGTTTAAGTACAAAATTACACACCTTATTGTGGGGGGGAGTTAATTTCTGGAAAAGCCCAATAAGTTAAACAGTCTACATAAGAGAAACAAAAGAATTTTAATAGCCTTTACTTTTGTGCAACAATTTGGATACACATGTATAGTTTACCATCATCAATAGTGGTACACATGGTAGATAGAGGAATTGTGCAACATAGCCACAATGTGTTATACCAGTTGAAAGCCATAAATCCTTGAAGATATGACCTTAATCTTCCACACATGGAGTGTGAATTTCAAATGGGGTTACATTAATGGGGGATTCCATTCGAAATCTGCACCCCCTGTGTGGGAGACAAAGACCAAACCTTCCATGTATATATTTCAACTGGTATAGCCCAATGATCAGACCATTCTCTTATAATATGAAAACTGAAATTGGTGATATGATTTTGGTTTAAAAAAATCCAAAATGTGTCATGTGTTTAAGTATCAACAAGCATAATGTTATGAGTTATTTCATGCAAAAAAGTATTATAAGCTGAAAATACTATCATGTATCTTGTAGCCATTATGTATGATCTTATAATATGCAATTGGTTAATTATTTTCAAACCTAATTTTCTGGCATATTTATGTTTACACATGTCCCAATTTACACCTAAATGGAATCAGCCAAATTTATTGTGTGTTTCACATGAACAGAGCAATTTTGACTAAAGTCCCCCATGGATAACTCTCTCCATGTTATGTTGCCCAACTCTTAATTTTGATGATTTTCACGATCCTTCAGATGAGCGAATCACTGAATAGGCCTTAAAATTGACTTGTATGAAAGATCCCAATTAGCCCTGGCATTTTCGGGTAATTTTGTGCCTGGGTACCCGCCGCATTTTTCGGGCGGGTAACCGGGTACCCGAAATTGCAAAAAAAAACACCAAAACTTTGTTTTCATGTCATACTCTATTAATGATATCAAAATGCATTGAATTTGAATGCATTTTGATATCATTAATAGAGTATGACATGAATACAAAGTATCAATTTTCATATTAAAAAAACAAAACATCATGCAAAATTTTTTTTTTAGGTCAACCATTAATGATCCTAGCATTTAGGTCTAGTTCCAGGGACACTACAAAACCAAAAAAAACAACACTTTTTTTAAAAATTTCAGGCACCTGGGCAGGGTATTTCCTGCCCGGGTAATGTAATCTCGGGCGGGTACCCGCGAGCCTGCCCGAAAATGCCAGCCTTAATCCCAATGGTTTCCTCCCCCAAGTGATGAGTTCTATATGTATAAGCCTAATAAGGAACTCTTCTTTACCTTTACGCGCTATTTCAATAGGAGGTCTATATGACGATCGTATTGACGGCGGGGTAATGTTCGGATCCTCCAACCCTGAGGGCGGTGTCTTGCCTGTGGAGTAGTGGAATCAAATATATACAACAATAATGGATGCCTGGTGCTGTAACCATGGTGACAGTACATTATCTCCAATATCTACTTACTATAGGTGCTTCCTGGTTGTGCAAGGCGTGCAATTGTTGGGCTATTACGGTTGAAACCCATACACCACCTGTGGCAAATATAGCCCTTAATCTTCTGACACAGGGGGTGTGAATTTCAAATGGAGTTACCTGAATGTGTGACTCAATTTAAAATTTCTGTGTGGGAGATTAAGAACATGTCTTCCATAGGGGGTGTATGGATTTCAACTGGAATAGCCCATTTTGGAGCAGACGACACTGAATGGGCGATTCCATTTGAAATCTACACTCCCTGTATGGCAGATTAATGCCATGTCCACCATAGGGGGTGTATGAATTTCAACTGGAATAGACCATGAAGTAAACCCAGTGTCTTAAACAACACCACTCATCATGAAAATATACATTTTTGTGTTTCTTCATAATTAATATAGACTTCGTATTCAGTCATTCAGCCTTACCTAAATCAAAAATTCATGTTAGAAAACCGTAACAAAATGTGTAATTCAATCAGTACAACAACTGGTAGTCACATTGATTCTAATATAAATAATGAAAAAAGTGTCACTTCCAAATATAACTTTGTCCAAATAATAGATTTGGAAGTAAAAGTCTTTTCAACCAACCATTTTCATATATGTAACTTTGTTCAGGTCCTATTAGGCAAGACTCAACCTCACAAAAAGTATCTCCGCTAATAAGCATGAATGAAGTAACTCAGCTTTTAAAAGCCTACAGCTTCAGAACTATTAATTGAATTCCCAATAATTTAACATTGGAAGAAAGATCATTAATTTACATACACTTTAATACCCCATTCGCCAAAATTTGTTGAATATTAAAAACTTAAAAGAAAAAAATAACCCTGAATTTAAAAAGTTGCATTTACAGCGATAAATGATTATTAAATTCAAGCATTGTACCATATAAAGCCTCCTATTATAAAATTTACTTCAAAAAAGTGTCAAAATTACCGAAATTAAAGTTTTCTTCTCCTGGCATTTTCAAAATTATACCAAATACATTTAATAGTTTTTAAAGATATAGGCATATTTATAAGGGCTGAGTTACTTTTTGTGAGATCACAAAGTGCACATTTGTGTACCTAACCTCCACTTTTGTGAATTTGCAAGTGAAATTGGAACTTTATTGATGGGTGTTATAGTTAAAACTCCATACACCACCTTATGGAAGATATTACCTAAATCGCTCCCACAGGGGGTATAGATTTCAAATGGGGGATGGAGTCACCCATTCAGGTAACTCCATTTGAAATCTACACTCCCTGTGTGGGAGATTTTAAAGGTCATATCTTCCATAGGGGTGTATGGAATAACCCATTACATAACATGCAATGAAATAATTTAACATGGGCCCTCTGAAGCTGTTACTGGCACCAATAACACAAATGTGAAACAAAATCTTGAGTGGAGATGCTTTGTGTGGCATTGCAAAAGTCAATCACAATTTCAAATGTGATCGTCCACAACAAATAGGCTGCAATGTCGGCATTCCCACTTTTTGAGTTATTGGACAGGAAATGTTTCTCAAAATAAGCTTTACATTGATATATTACATGTTCTTGATGCTTGTTTGCATGGTAGTAATGTACAAATCAGTTAAACAGTTAGGAAATCCTTGGTCTTCTATTTTTTTTGAGAGGTACAGTGGACCAAATCTCAAAATAGATCTGCAGACATTACAGCCCATTCATGGTCACAAATAGGACGATAACACCAGATATACACTAGACATGCACTTATTCTGGGCTTCACTAGGTCCAAATGAGTGAAACGTAACAAAAGTAGACCATACCATTAATCAAGGAGCATATTATTTGTATTGAACGCCCCATGTAAGAAACGCCTGCACCAATTTTTCAATGAACAAAATGCAAAAATGTCCATGACATATCGTGTGAATATTAACTTAAAACTTGCATCAGTCATGTCAGCGACGATAGCTATTAAATGGACAAAATCCCTATCATGACTCAAACTTCCATCCAGTTCATTACTTAATTGTGGTAGATTTCATCAGATTATTGCTTAATGATGCACTTATGGATGTGTGCAAATGTTGTTGGAATTACCACAAAAATATCATGTTCCACATGGTTCCACGGGTGCCGCCATCTTGAAAAAATGCCCCAGGCGTTTATTACAAATAATATGGTAATTAACAAAATGTAGAACATGACACACTGGTAATGCTTTGACTCTGATGCATGAGGTCCATGTTAAATACCAGTAGTGGAAAAAACCATACATCAGCACCATTACTACATTTAATAGTCTGAGTGCTAGCCATAGGCTTCAACATAAGAATTTGTTAGAGATATTTTTTCAAAATATCAAGAGCTATCCCAAGAAGCACTGAACCAATACTTGGCTTGTTTGTACTCATTTTAATGCATTTTTCATGATGTTTCCAAATATGATCATAAAAATGTACAATTCTAAATTATTTTAATTTTTAAAAAAACATTTGAAATTTGTTGTCTGCAGTCGATATCAGAGTGGAGAGGGACAATTTGGGGGAGGGGAGTTTGAATCAAATGACAATACTTCACATCTAGGCCTATATCTTATGTGGGTTTAGAATTACTTGGCAGATTGTAGTATTGTACATCTTGCCATAGGAATATGAGAACAGTTTCTGATGAAACTCTTGAATGATTAAGTTTGAAAATTCAAGTAACAATGTCTGGTATATTTCACAATGATAGTCAAAATTACAATAAACATGAGTGTGGGGGTAGGGGTCATCTATGATCTATTTAACTGACAATAATAGTGGGTTATTCCTGTTAAAATCCATATAGGCCTACCCCCTGTGGAAGATATGCCCTTAATCTTCCACACAGGGAGTATGGATTTTAAATGGAGTTACCCAAGTGGGTGACTCCATTTGAAATCTTCATCCCATGGATGATGGGAGATTATGGTCATGTCTTCCATAGGGGGTGTATGGATTTTAACTGGAATGATGGTATGGTGAAGAATTAAAACTATGTTTGGCTGTTACATGAAAACATTTTGGTTCATTTCCACAATTAATATTAATACATATAATATATGAACACACAAATAAAAGGAATTCAAGTGGTGATGGGTTACTAGAGCGAAGCGTCCAAACAAATCCCTAATGCGTAAGGGAATTCCTGAAGTAAAATCCTTAGTGCGTTGGAGACATGGAAAGATATCTTAAGGGTTTGAACACAAGTGTTTGCACTACAATTTGATACAAATCCTTAACACACAGGGTTGCCAAAAGATTTCAGCCCGAATCGCGGGTCAAATAATCGAAAAGTCGCCCAATTTTTTTCTTAAGCATTGGTTTCTATGGGACAGGAAATTGTCAGAAGTCGCGGGAAAAATCTTCAAAAGTCGCCCAATTGGGCTACCAAATCGCGGGTTTGGCAACCCTGTTAACACATTTGCGAACTTGACCAATGAATTTGTTATCAAACCTGTAATTACCATTTGAGAGTTTCTTTCATGTCAGGAATTGATTATCTACGACCATCAAGTGCCACTTGAGAGATGACAATGGGCGACTTGTAGTGTATGACCTTGTACACATTATGGAATTTTCTTCGCTCAATGAAGATTGAACAAAGATTTAAAATGCTATTTCCATAATATGTAAGCACATGTCTTCGTTCAACGAAGATTAAAATTGCTTCGATCAACGAAGCATAAAAGGTACTTTCGGCGGAGCAATTCTTAATTTGACAAAGCTATTTTTGTAATGTGTATGCTCGCTGCCTTCATTTGACGAAGTAAAGTCACATGGCATTGCAATGGACAATTGCTAGCCTACAGTATGTAAAAGCTCGTATGTAGGCCTACCACAGCTGTGCCTATTGACTTGCATCCATATTTTTAGAGTTTAATTTGCTATACAACATTTGAACAAGCAATATAGTATTGTTACAATGGCATTACCGACGGTAAGATTTTTGTGGTAAGACCTGGGCAGAAGACGAGGAATTGGCACATAGAACTGGCACTAATTAACGCTTTTTTCGTCTAAATCATGTTGGCCGTTAATAAGCTTCCTTCGATCTTCGTTAATTTTTGTCAAATGTTGACGGTACAATGTCTTCGTTTGATCTTCAATCAGGGTAATGTGTACCCACACTTAGTTAGTTAATCAAGATTTATTTATCTTGTTGAATGAAGATATTTTCTAATGTGAACTGGGTCTATGATAAAGATCAATAGTACTGTTCCACGGAATCTGGGTTTACAGACACTTTAAAACAACACCTCTAATTGGGGTGCTTGGCCATCTCAAGAGGCTATTATGTCTTATCACTTGGAACTCAATATCAACCTTAGGGATTCAAAGCCTTCCAGCCACCATCTATACCCGTGTATCAACCTACACAAGGTAAGGATTTCACCAAAAACGTTAAGGATTTCTCTTTAGGGAATTGTAAAGGGATATCTCTAATGCATTAGGGATTTGTTTGGATGCCTCGCCTAAAGCACTGTCTTACTTCCATCATAAGAATGCCTGTTTTTGTTGCCTGTAATAAGAAGATTAATAACAATGTTGTTAGTAGTATTCAAATTCAGAGATGATATTCTACCCTTCCCAGAATCCTTTGCAACATGAAATATCACCTCATTACATCAAATGATACTCCCATTACTTTGTACAGGTTTTCATTTTGAGAATAGACTGGCTAAACATGGGTCAATAGTCATGAATTGAACATATTTTACAAGAACGGGATGTGCTCTGTTCATTAAGGTACGATTCATCACTATAGGCCCATGCTGCACTTGATAGCAAATCAGTACAGAAATTTTGAAATAGGAGAAATGCATTATGGGAAGTGTAAGATATCATCTCCGGATCAAATTAATATTGGAAATGAAACAGCGGTTTTCATTAAAAGCCAAACTAGTGTTATAATCCCAGTTGGTAACTTGGTGCTCATATTGGGCTCTTTCGTTTGAAACACCCTGTTGAAGAATTGAACGAATGGTAAGAGCAATAAAATGCCATTTCAGCTCAATTTCCTTGGGTTTCAAAAAAGATTTATTTCAATTATTAACACCTTCTGCTTGCTCTCACAAGATGGTAAAATATCTAGAGTCTGGTGCCGTATTCCATTCAGCCTTTGGCTTCATGGATCATGGCACCAGACAGTAGATAGTTCCCAGTATTTTGAGACCAAAACAGGGGTACTCTGTTAGTGAGCGGGGGTGGGCAACACTTAGGGTACCCCCGCCCAAACCCCCTCAAGGCTCTAGGGTTAGAGTCCCTTTTTTTGAATACAGTCAATGTATAGGTAAGATTTTTAAGTCTTAATTCATGGTGGGTAAATTGATAAATGTAACACATTCATTCATTACACTAATTATCAAATCATATCTAGATCAAATCAGATATTTAATGAATGATCTATAGTGTTTCTCGTCTCAAGAGTAACGCCATGTTGGAGTTTGCAGCGGCATATTCAAATAAGAGTGTTTATGTGTGCTGTGTTGCCAGTGTATGGACAAGTTGCCCTTTTATGTGTATATACCTCCCCCCAGCAGGATTAGCTTAACATGCATGATTCAAATTTGCCACTGCATAATCCAACACAGTGTTACCCTCATCTTGGGACAAGCCAGACTATAACTATATTTGATCAGTGTGTTTAATAAGTTCAAGATATGACTTGGTAAGTTAACTTAATTAAACATTGTCATGAACAGTAATGAAAAATACATAATCATATTCATGCAAGGAGATGAAAGATATTAAGTATAAATATCACAATCACTAAAACCCCAGAAATCTACCAGATTATAAGTACTAAGAGGAAAGGGTGGATTCACAGGTATTAGGTAGTGTGTATTTAGAAATTAGAGTGTTGTTGAAGTAGTTCCACCGTGCTGGTGTAGCCCCAGAGGACTCTGGTCAAGCAATGGCTTAAACTGAAAATGTTTAAGCCTCAAATATTTATTACCAAGCAAGCTACAAGAAACAGTGCACATGTCATCTCAAGAGCCACAAGTTTCCTTGAGAAATATATTCATATCAATTTGAAAGGCTATTTATATATTTGCATATTGTATGCATGGAGTGGCCCTTTCCATTCCAAAGTAATTTCAATATGAGTAACAAGATTTTTTCCTTGCATTACAAATCAAAGTGTGAAAACATCAACTTTGTATCATATTTTCAAAACTATTTAACCTACAGAATTGTAATTTCCCAATTGTAATTTCCCAATTTCTTGAAACATTCGATCTTTTTTACATTGAACCATTTACACAAGACACCCCTTGTTGGGGGCAATATTTCAGGAAAGTAATCCAATGTTTGATTGCTTTTAATAACAATGCAGGCATGCTGTGCGTCTCAAGATATTGTGCGTGCTACCTACACAAGTGCATGTGAGGTGTACGTACGCAGGTAATACGTGCCTGTGTTATGCTATAAATATTAATGAAGAGTATGCAAGTAAAATGGATTTTTTATCCAAGTTGTGTTTGACTAATGAGATTAAAGCATTTCTGTCAACTAAAGGATAAAAACTATATTTCACATGCAAAACTTGTATCATGTGACACTGCTGATGTGAAAATCTTGCATCCGGAGAGTTATGGACGTGGTTGTGTACCTTTAATGTTCTGTGTGCTGACCACAGGCTTCAATATAAAAAGTTCATATTTTCTCAAAACATCAAGAGCTATCTCAAGAACCACTGAACCAATACTAGGTATGTTTGTACTCAATTTAATGCATTTTTCATGCTTATTCCAAATATGGTCATGAAAATGTACAATTCTGAAAGTTTTGAATGTGTAAACAAAATTTGAAACTTGTTGTCTGCAGTCGACAGCGACACCTGTGTGGAGGGGTTTAAGTAGTAATGTTGCTGCTTCAACCAATAAGGACAGAACACTTAATTGAAAATAAACACATATGTACATCATGTATATACACCATGTATACTACCATGTATACATATATTCAATCCATCAATATTGGACAAAAAACAGATCCTACAACCAAAGTTATCAAACATAAATACTTAGCTAAGTCTACTACACTTGAAAACTACCCAATACAAAATATATCCAAAACGAGACTAAGCGAGGGGCAAATAAAACAGCTTTTATACAAGCAAGCATACATTGTACATTCATACAGTAAAACAGACAAGTACGATGGACTATTCTAACTGAAATCCATAACACCTACAGAAGACATAACCTTAATCTTCCACACACAGGGGATGTCAATTTCAAAGGTAGTTGCCCATTCACGTAACTCCATTTGAAATTCACACTCCCTGTGTGGAAGATTAAGGTTATGGGGGTGTATGGATTTCAATAGCCCAATATAAAGGTAAACAAATTAATACAAAAGTGACCATACTAAAACGAACTTGTCAATACTTCTATCTAAGTTTAGCACAGCGGGGAGGGTGGCGAGGCACAACAGAGGACTAGTAACTCGGATAATCGATATGCCACAATGTAATACAACTTTTCAACACGAAACTTGTTGATTTACACTTTCATTACTTGAAGTCCTGTTTGTGTATTTTTTTCCACAAAAATGAAGCAAATTGTTTGTAATCATTGGATATTATATCTTAAGTGTGGAAAAGGTATACTTATATCGTTGCTTCATCTAATGGGTTTACAGTTTCAGGTATATGATTATTTCCAGCATTAGTTTCATCACATAATAATTAATATACTTAAGTATTATAGAATGGTGGGTATCTGAAAATATTATTTAATAGTAATAATATAATTTGATAAGTTATTAAGCTATTCCATTTAAAATCCACACTACCAGAAAAGTATAAATTTCAAATGTAATAAACACATCAGGCAGCTCCATTTGAATTTCATTCACCCTCTGAAAATGATTCAACCCAAATCAATAATTCAACAGAGGGAGGACAAGTTTCAAAAAGAGTTGGTTAATGTGCTAATTCCATTTGCACTTCATACTCCCCCTGTGGAAGATAATTTCCAAAAATCTTCCACGGGGGAGTGCCGACTTTAAATGGATTAGCCCATTGTATCTGTTAACGGCACATGGATTGCGGTGTGGTGTGATATAATATAATACAGAATTTTCCACATACCACCAAATTAACTAAGGATTATAACAGTCGTCGTCTGCTTCACATACTGTCGTATCTCAAAAGGCTGCCTTGTGTGATTTTTTTTATTATTGTCATCTAACAGTGAGTAGATACACTGTAACTTTATATATTAATTAAGAGTTACTGCCACAATATCACAGCCTCATATGTGCATTCATGAAAGAGAGCAGTATGCCGAAATATAAAATAACAATATGAAATACAACAATGATAATAAAAATCACACAAGGCAGCCTTTTGAGATACCACAGTATGTGATGCAGACGACGTAGTGAGTGGGTAATAATACATCATAAGAGATGGCAACTATTTTGCAAATCACAAAACTCGCTCGCTTGTTTTAGGATATTTTGTAACTTACAAAACAGGTTAATCATTATCAAACTCGTATTATGAAAATTATGCTTCATGATGAAAACAGAATTGACGTAAAAGAGGTCCACATGAGTGTAAATTACTTGCCATCTCATTTGCAACAAAGCCCTGCTTTTCATGAAAAAAGACCACAGCCATCCGACGCAACAATGCCTGATCAAGCAATGAGATACAAGTATTTCTCATGCCCTTATATGATTTTAAAGCAGGGCCCACTTGGCTTTTTCCTAAAAACTATTTTCTCTCTTTTTCATAATTTTCTTTTTGACGTGGTCATTTTCAAGCTGTTTCCTTTTCATTATAGTTTTCTCTCTTTTACATTTCATTGTAATTTGATTATTCGTTGCCATCACTTGCAAACCAAGGTCAATACAAAACAATAACCCAGCTATAAACACAGAAAGAATAAAACTAGATTTGTTTTGTGGGTGATACGTTAAGGGTTCATAATTTACCGTGATAAGTGTGATATTTAGGATACTTCCTCATTTGTATAGACCTCCAAAACACTACGCTCATTACAATGACGATGAGACATAGTCATTGCATATAAAAGAAGATACCAGTATGGCAATCAAGGCAAGCAAGAAAAAACAAACAAGAATTCCTTTTAAAAAGACAAGCAGATGGATGCAGGTTAGTACAATTGATTGCATTTCCCGAGTGTTAATTAAGTGTTGCATTTTCAATGATGCAAAATAAGATCACAAGAAGCAAAAGTTCTTTTACGAGGAGTAAGCCCTTGCTGTCAATATTGAGCATTCCAGTTGATATCCATGCACCCCCTATGGAACACGGTCATGACCTTCCCACATAGAGAATGTAGATTTCAAATGGAATTACCTATTCTGGTAACCCCATTTGAAATTCACACACCCTGTATGGGAGATTAAGGTCATGTCTTCCATAGAGGGTGTATGGATTTCAACTGGAATGGCCCATTTGCCAACTGGGCCGGGCTTACTGCTGCCAATTAAAGGCAGATGACACAAGCAGCCAATCAGCGGCACTCCATAACTATGTGCTGCTGCGGATGCTTGAAGTATGCAAATCTTGCAAAAGGAATTGTAATATTTGTTATCACAGCATTTAAGACTTGTTCATAATATAAAAAAAACTTACAATCAGTGTGTAGGAAATTTAATAATAAACTCAAATAAAATACTATTGTACTTTGGCCTTGTGCAGACAGTGACAATAATACATCAAATATTGCATGTGCATCTATCCAGCATCTTTATTGGACTATGTGTGTATGGTGGCACTTTTGAGCAAAAGTTTGTCCGTTGAAGCTGCACCTTGGCACTATATCTCGTAATATAGTGGCACTTTCACATGAAGTGTCCTTATTATATGAAACATACCCTGAATGCACTGGGCTAAAAGCATTATACAGGGCGTAGTGTCTCAATACACATAAAACCAAACTTGATACCACTTCCCCCCGACTTACTTATCCATTGGAGATATTTTAGTTTGAGAAACAGGGGTTCAAAGTTGGGTTGCATTTTTGTTGAGAAACCTGGAGTAAAGTCATCTTCTTCAAACAACGGAAGTAGCATTGGGCTATTCCAGTTGAAATCCATACACCCCCTATGGGAGACAGGCCCTTAATCTTCCACAGAGAGAGTGTGAATTTCAAATGGGGCTACCTATACAGGTGAATCCATTTGAAATCTACACCCCCTGTGTGGAAGATTAAGGTCATGGCTTCCATAGTGGGTGTATGGATTTGAACTGGAATAGCTCATCATGATGGCATCTTTAAGATATCCTCAAAACTACATGCTAATTTAGGAAGATAAGGAAGAAGTCATCCTTGAGACTTTTTGTGTCAGCATTCAAACTCAATGCACAATGCAACAGACATCATTAATTGTCTTTCTTCAATCATACTCAGTCTCCAACATGCTCTTAGTCAAGTCTTTAGGAACCCATTGGGTTTCATTTGATGATGCAAGAGTTTACAGCTTTTCATACAATCGAAATTTCTTTAAATTGGTAGAAAACTTATTAGACTTATATAGACTTATTCAGAGAGATTTATATTCCTTCATATTCTCAAGCACCCCACAAGAATGTAATGTTCTGTTCCTCAGATACCAGTAAAAGCCGGTCAACATTCATGATGGAAAAAAATTATTTCGTTAACCCAAATTATCTGAATCATTAAAGAGATTAATGAAGAAAGATCAAATAACAACAAATTCCCTGCATCAAATTTCAAAACAAGGCTTCTTGTCATCTTTTCACGATCCTTGCATGTCATCGTTTCACGATCCTTGCATGTCATCGTTTCACGATCCTTGCATGTCATCATTTCACGATCCTTGCATACATGCATTCATTCCCGACCATGTTTACTTACACTCAATACGCGGTATTATGTTATCAACATTGTCATTGCTTCCCATAAGATTATTCCCTGCATTATCAGCATTGATGATGTCAACAGCTACATACATACAAGGCAAAGTAAAAGTTGTACAGACTTTGTGATCAATTTCGTTCACCTTGTTAGATGCTCTGACCTCGATGAATTCCCACTGAAGTGATGACATTTTACAGCCACCACAAGGCAATTTTTTTTTTCATTTAAAATCCACACTACCATGGTGAGATGTTAGAAATATCTTCCACAGGAGTATGAATTTCAAATGGAATTGGCACCTTAACCCAACTCTATTTGAAACTCACCCTCCCTCTGTAAGATTCTGATTGAATCATTCTCAGAGGGTGTACGAAATTCAAATGGAGCTGCCTAATGTATTCATTCCATTTGGAATTCATACTCCTCTGTGGAAGATATTTCCCCTCAAGCAAATGTAACTTGAATGGTCGTGCAAAAATATGAAAAAAAGACCCCAATTGGGCTGTTCCAGCTAAAATCCACACACTTGGGCAATTTCAGTTGAAAGACATACTCCCCTATGGAAGACATGAGGTTCATCTTCCACACAAGGAGTGTGGTTTCAAATGGGGTTATCTGAATGGTTGAATCTCTTTGAACTCTACCCCCTGTGTGGGAGATCAAGGTCATGTCTTCCATAGGAATGTGTGGATCTCAACTGGAATATCCAATATCTGCACAAGTTCAAATCCTGATGGGCAGGTCAGCGCTAAAGTCTTATTCAGATTTCATTTTGACAGCTTAACCATCGCGTATACGCGCGCGACGTCAAGCGTGTGCATTGGACCTTGTGCAAATACTACGCGCTGGACGGCTAGCAGTACGCTTAATTTGTAAAAGGGAATCTGAATAAGACTTTAAGAGACTTCCTATTTTATGCAAGTTATGTAGCTGGTCCAATTTGAACCAACACAGAAGTTGATAAAAAGGGAAAAACTGAGCCCAATCCTATCCGCTGCTGAACAAAATATCACATTACAATCTGAATTTCAATGAATGAAAACAATGTGCCACTTTAGATGCACACATAATTCCACAGGTGTCCTGCTTCCCATACCCTACCCGTGGACGT
Organism: Amphiura filiformis; assembly: GCF_039555335.1. Lineage (NCBI taxonomy): Eukaryota > Metazoa > Echinodermata > Ophiuroidea > Amphilepidida > Amphiuridae > Amphiura > Amphiura filiformis. The sequence goes on from NC_092636.1 coordinate 14,527,880, forward strand.
CTTGTAATGATATGGTTGTGCAGCAGGAACGTGTTCGCTTGTTACTCTGTGTTCATTCAATTGGTTTTCTGAATATAGCTTTGTGAAAACTAACAGGGCCTATCTGCTCCATCAGATTGCACAACCTTTGCTGTGAAAATCCCAAGATCCAACTTGGTCTACCACAGAAGATCATTTCTCCCATAATCTCCTGGCATAAGGAATGCTGTTAATGCCTAGATAATAACCTTGATATTAAATATAATAAAAAATAAATTAATTAATAAATACACTATACCAACCTGTTGACAGTGAGTTACTTGACTTTTTGCTAGACGGCGGCGATGAATTTGAGGAGTGTGTTGATATTGATGACTGAGAACTGATCGACTCTCTACTGCTACTGGAACTGTACTGAGGCTCTACCACTGCGAAGGATAAGACAACATTAACATTAATTAGGGGCTAATTTGTGAAATGCGCTATTCTGTTTAAAATCCTCACTCCCCATGTGAAAGATTTTTGGAAATATCTTCCACAGGGAGAGTATGAATTTCAAATGGAATGAACACATTAACCAATTCTTTTTGAATTTCATACACCCTCTGAGAATAATTCAACCTGAAACTTCCATGAGGGAGGGTTGAGTTGGTTAATGTGCTACTTCCATTTGAAATTCATACTCCCCATGTGGAAGATATTTTCAAAATCAGCCCAATAAGCCCAATCGCCATTGTGACTTCCGGTTTTTGAGAGCACTTTTAGGACACTTTGACCTCTGACATTTCGGGAAAATTACTCTAATTATTATTTATTTTTTTATTATTCTAATAATGTTACAATTAAAAATATTTAGATAATTAATTTATATAATAAATATATTTTTGGATTTGTTTTTATTCAAGTAAAACTTTATTGATTATATTTTATATGCACAAAAACCAATTTTTCTGAATTTCCGTGAAAGGTCAAAGGACAAACTGTCCTAAAAATGCAAAAACTGTCCCACAATGCATTGCAAACTTCTAATGCCGATTTGGCTTATTGTTTCTTAACAATGTAAAATGACTAAAATTAAGGAAGATATCAAAAGAGCTGCCATTTGGATTCAGATTCCAGAAAAACAGCACATATTTTGTCATAATCTTAGAAATACAAAATTATTACTTTTGTAATCTTGTTACAATTAGTACACAAATGGAAAGTGTAGGTAACTGTGCTGCCTTATGACACAGTTCAAGAACTGGGGAACTGTTAACATGAGCAAATGGTCTCAATTGTATCAGCCACAGATTTTCTTGAAATCTTGAGTATGTGACACAATACATCTAAAAAGCAGCAATTAGTTAGATATCATTCATGCATTGACAGCGCTTCTTACAGTAACATAATTGAGGCACATCAACTTTTTGAAAACTTGACTATATGAAAGGCACTACCAGAGATCGCAACGAAGGATTACCCTCATTAGATCGTGTTCGGTCTCATCACTTGCACGTTATGTTAGCACACATATAATCCCGACTAAATGCAAAAATCTGATTTCCGATGATTTTTTTTAGATTTTCTGATTTAGCCAATCACTGACTGTGCCTTTATAATGTGATCAACCAAGTATATCAATTAGCTCAAGGAGCATGTTAATAATGAATATAAAAAATTGCTCTCTAAAATATACCCCTTTTGTTTCAGTTATTGAACCTTTTTTTAACATCCCATCTTTTCTATGTTAATGTTGTTACCACCTATTATGCATCCCAATGGGGTTAGATGAAATTGGTTTATTCCATTCGAAATCCATACACCCCATCTGGAAGACATGACCTTAATATCCCACACAGGGGGTGTAAATTTCAAATAGAAGTCGTCCATTCAGGCAACCCCATTTGAAATTCACATCAACCATGTGGAAGATTAATGTCACATCTTCCATAGGGGGTATGGATTTCAACTGCAATAGCATAATACCCCATCATGCAATATTATATTTAATGTATGTTCAATATGAGCAGGCCTGTGCCACCACAAAGTAAAAAGCATGACAGCCTATGCATACACAATTTTGCTCCATTACATTACAAAGTGCAATTTGACCCTTTTTTTAAATAAAGTTCGCCACCCACAAGCTGAGCTTTATTTCCATAAGTATGCACCGTTCTCGCAATAATCAGAGGGTGTATGGTGGTGTATCAGATTCTGAAGTTGCGCCGCATTTTCAACCAAAAAACAAATTATCAAACAACTAGTACACAAACGTGCATCATTTATATACATGTGTTGCCACGGTAACACAGCATCCACACATCAACAGCCAATCTGTTATTTACATTGCAAGACAGTTTGACAACTTTTTAAAAGCTATATACATTGCTTCTATTTCATTCGGTTGTTTGCTTGGTTAAAAACTTTTGACTAGTTTTCATTTCACACACCTAGCAGGACCCACAAAGCAACCATATACAATCCAAGCATGTGGTGAAGGTTACACATGAGTTGTATTAATATATAGTGTATTTGATCAAATTTCATGCATTATGTATGATGGAATGTATATTTTTCCAGCTTCCCAATGACTGCTGCATAACTTTTGGTTCGAGTTTCTTAGGGAATTAGTCAAGGTTGGAATTTATCCATGTCAATTCTCTCTGATATCAAAGTAACAGATGCAAGCTGGTTCCTCAGTGGCCAACTTGCCAAGTGGGGTGGTGGCCCCTTGAAGCTCCCCTTTCAATGCGCTTTAAGCATGAAAAAGGTACAATATGATATTTGGATCACAGCTAATTAAGCGGTGACATTTTGTTTTTTGCATTGTTCTAATTCTATTTTTGTGAAAAAAAAATGTGTATGAACAATGTCTTCAAAATATGGTAAATATTATCTGCCCCCTTCATATGACTTAATTATAGCGGGAATTCCAATTACAATGGGCTATCCAATTGAATGAACATAGATATCAACAGCCTGATGTTTTTTACTGCATACACTGCGCGATGTACGCCAGCATGTGCGACTGTGCATGAGTAACACAGAAGAGAATCCAACCATGCCAATGCACTCATGATTGGTTAGCATTGTATCCAAGGTTGTGCGTTCACGTTGTAGTTTGAAATACGCGATACATGACCACGGTTGGATCAAGTACGTACAGCTGTTGAAAGCTGCGTTCATTGAGGTGGTATTCCTACTTTAAGTATCTGGGTGCTAAACAGCCCAAATACAAATAGGTTTGGAAGCATGTGCTATATTGGAAATATGTTTCACATGTAAAACAAGGGTTGTTAAGTGAAACAAGGAACCAAAACAGATTTGTATGTATGTATTAGTCTCCATGCCGAATAACAAAATATATTCACTGTCAGGTAAAGACATGTTAAATTCTGGTAATGGGATTTCATTACATTACAAGTCTAGGAAAAAAAGTTTGAAATATTTTTCATCTTCTGCTACAGGTACACATACATCCCTGTCATTACGCACATCACCTCAAAAAAGTGGGCTATTTAAAAAAAAATCAAAGTATTCCAAACTTTTTTCCTTGACTGTACAAACATTCCACTAAAATACAAATAGTTAACTTAAAAGTTAGTTGAATTTATGGTATGTAAATTACACATGCAATTCACCTGCTAATACAGGCAGGTATATTAAGATGAGTATTCGCTCAGCCCAACGGACAACATGTGGGGATATTGGCGAACTTGACAATGACCCATAATATACGAGAGGGTTATGGCTCACACTACCCTGTCTACCCCAAGCTGGCACAACTTAGGCCAATTTCTACAAACTTGGTGAGAAATGGGCTCAATAATGACGAATATTCATCAATTTGTCCTGAATTTCCTTAGACATAATTACAATTCTGTTTCCACAGGGGAGCTCAAGCTGCTTCCTGTGCTTATGTCTCAGTATTTATATTCAAACACACTGTTATTGCAAAACAGTCACCAATGTATGGCATTCAAAAATGTCAGCCTTTTGTCAGTTATATTGTAAGCATGTAACTATGTGATGTGAGCCTTGTACATAACTCCACATTGCACTACAAATTTCATGCAGCAATGTGCAATGAATAAATTGACCTCATCGGTAAATTTCATAATTCCTTGTGGTTAGACATGAGATGTCGTCATGTCCACTTGCAATGCGCAGTTACGATGTTGGCTGAACGATGTGCGCATCGGTGTGACGTCAAATGACGACATCTCTGGTCTAACAACAAAGAATTATGGGATTTACTGAAAAGGTCAATTCTTGAAGGTCTATTGATGGTCTATAATGTGCATGAGCAGCCAGCGATGACAAAAGCAATAACAAAAACAAATCAGTAGGATGTGTTCACTGGCACATAGTACAAACAGGCATATTCTCATCCAATGGGATTGATGTCTAAACTGACACCCTCGGTCGGTCAATGTTCGGACGGACAACTGAGAATATTATTATACAAGTTAATTTTGTGTTGGACTTAAGCCCCAGAATCTGGGGAATTGATTCTATGCAGTCGTGTTTAACTTAACCTTGTGACTTGCATCTCAAGTTTAATACATATTTTTAGAATATTCAGCGCACGTCCTGCCACAAAAGCGTTGGAAGACACTGGCGTATCGATCGCCGCGCTACTTTTTCAATATTTTTCAATTGTTACTAACGAGCATCACACAATAACATGTGCAGTTGATAGATTGGGCTATTCCATTTAAAATCCACACTACCTTGTGGAAGATGTTGGAACTATCTTCCACAGGGAGGCTATGAATTTCAAATGGAATTAACTAACACATTAGCCAGCTCTTTGAATTTCATGTATACATCCCCTGAGAAGAATTCAACCTAAATCTTCCACAGAGGGAGTATGAGTTTCAAATAGAGTTAGCTGTTAATCATACTCCCCTGTGGACAGGGTGTGTGTGGATTTTAAATGGAATAGCCCATCCAGTCTAATTGTGCTTAGAAGCTTGTACACTTTGTGCCAATACACTGTGCTACAGTCTTATATATTACACGACCAGATTCCTAGTGCTACCACTCTCAGAGGTAGACTGCTGCACCACTTCTTCATATTGGTACTTTTGAGTACCTGTGTAGGTACCGTAGAGTGCACACATCGGACTCACAAATACAGTACACACACTGGTACTGTAGAGCAGCCGCAGAGTAGCTGGGCAGCAGACTACCTCCCGGGTCAAGTAGTGTATGTAGTGAATAGGAATATAGGTATACACCTGTTTGCCACCGTATGCCAGTTTTGTTCACTTGTCATTCATTCATACCTTTCTTGTTAGCTCTAACTGGCTTGGCAGCCACATTGCTCGCTTTTAATAAAAGAAAAGTGAAGTGTTAGGACAATCTATCGGTGCTTCTGATTGGTTACAAGAAGACTAAGTATGATTTATTGAGCCAATCAGCACACATGGTAAAGATGATGGTAGGGCTGAAGAGGATTGAGCTTAAATATTTAGAAGCTGTATTTTAATTGGTCACTCGGATGGACGTATTGTAAAATTAACCAATCAGATTGGTCACTCGGATGGACGTATTGTGAAATTAACCAATCAGAAATGCTGTAAGAAAATGAGTTAAGTGCAGTGCTTCTTTGTGCTCTCTGCTTCAATGCTATGGGAAAACATATTGAAAGAAATCTTATTTGTGTATTGTTAGCTATTGGTGATCTTAAACCCATGTGCACTGTGAGATTTTTGTGATTATTTTTATCAAGTTCACTCTCGTGCATGAAGTTGGCAAATCCACTGGGTTCTCATTCAAGTGCGAGAACGCAAAATAAAAGAGCTGGCGTGCTTGATCACTGCTGCGCAATGTGTGTATTCTCGTATATCTCTTGGGAGATATAACATGGCTCAGATACCAAGATAAGCAAATCAGATTGCTAAGACTGACTGCTGAACTGCTACAGTACGTTCATATAAAGGTGATGGATAATAAAATGCCATCACTTATTTGTTCCCAAAATGGTATTCATATCACAACTTAGTTCCCAATCTCTATCTTGTTTTTAGTTAAATATGTGTTAAATCCAAGTTAATATTATATATTTGTGTACATACTAACTAATAAGTCCACGCACACCGACACATACCCACACACACCCCTACACGAACACCCCACATCTACTCACACCATAACAGAGAACCAGTACTATTTGAGTTAGAATAAATAAATATGAGCATTCCCATAATGCAACACCACAAATGATATTGTAACTTACCCTCCTCACAAGGATCTGAAACATGCTCATCTGTCAGTACACAGTTCATTAACCCCAATATGTTTGTATGTCCCTGCTTGACCATTGAATATTTATGGGTACACAAACTCATACTCCACAAATAAAGGTCAGATTTTGAGTTATACTTATTACATGGAGGTCATGAACACAGCCACTAGAACTGAGAGTGCTCATTGTGCCTGCTTGCATGATGGATGCCTGGGGTGCACTCAAGTTTGGTGTGGGTTAAGGACATGCCTCAGAGAATGGACTATTCCAGTTGAAATCCACACACCCCTATGGAAGATATGACCTTAATCTCTCACACAGGGGGATGTAGATTTCACATGGAGTTGGCCATTCAGGTAACCCCATTTGAAATTCATACTCCCTGTATGGTCATGTTTTCCATAGGGGGTTTACTGATTTCATCTGGAATAGCCCAATCTGAAAGTGGAACCAATTTTACAAAATTTTCATTTAAAAAAAATTTGGACTCAGTTAGGTTAAATTGAGGTACTTTTTTGTGGAAAAAATGGTAGAAAATACCTACTTATATACCAAAATTGACTTGGAAAAGAGGGTCATTGTAAAGCCCAAACAAAAAATTAAGACCCATTATTTGCAGAACACCCTTGTAGTGTCATTTGTACCAAGTACCCCCATCTATACCCAATGGATGTGACATTTCTGTCATATCATCATTACATTTCCAATGGCCTAACTGGGTGATATTATCAGATGACCAATTTCATTAATTTAAGTAAGAGAATGAAGGCAACGGAAATTGGACTAGAGAAGTATTCAACATGCCAAGCTCTGGATAGCAAGTTCAGCACTCTCCATATGAGCTACTGCAACCTATAATTGACCTTTTTTGGTAAATGCCATAATCCTTTGTGGTTAGATTGAGATGTTGTCCTTTGACCTCACGTCGATGCACACATCGTTACTCCATACTTCACAGCTTTCAAAATGCGCAGTAACAAAAAAAGGTCAATTATAGGTTGCAGTAGCTCATATGGAGAGTGCTGAACTTGCAAAAAGATAAATTGCAGGAGTCTGACCCAAATATCAATCTTTGCTGATTAGTCACAGAACTCTGTCCAGTATATGGTGGAGCATGACCTACATCAAAAAGAATAGATCATATTCAAAATAGAACAAAGGTCATGGTGCCAGCTTATGGTAGAACATACTTTAGTTGTTAGAGACCATTTAGACAGGGTGTATGCGATAACAAAGGTTAATGGATAGGGTTATGTTCCATCTTATACTGAACAGACTAGAGTGATAATGCAGAGAATTTATTCAGTAGAGACAGGGTTGCCGAACCCGCGAATTGGTAGCCCAATTGGGCGACTTTTGAGGATTTTTCCTGTGATTTTTGACAATTTCCTGTCCCATAGAAACCAATGTTTAAGAAAAAAATTGGGCGACTTTTCAACATTGGCTCCCGCGACTTTCGATAGTTTCATACCCCATAGAAACCAATGGTAAAGAGAACAATTTGGCGACTTTTCGATTATTTGACCCGCAATTCGGGCTGAAATCTTTTGGCAACCCTGCATAGAGATTAACAGTTCATGTGGTAAAGCACTGGACATTTGAATCCTGCTTCAGCCGTTTGCTGTATTCACATTTACATTACATGTGATAAGTTTTGGTGTATGTAATGTTTCCACAAAGGAAATGGTTGAATTAGTATAGTTGTTAAAGTTTACCAGCTCTCACGTTAGTTTGAGATAATTTACTGATTTTTTTTTAACAAGAGACCATGACAGAAATTTCAACTTCATTATAGTGAAAATTGCAAACTCTGGTTCTATCTAATATGCTATTAGTTCAAATTGTAATCAGATGGTATAAAATAAGTTTGTTTGATTTTTTTGCAAATCTGAAGCGCCGGCCCCCTACTTTTTCACTATCAAAAATGGGGATTTTGGTGCTACCAGCAGCATTTTTAGAATGTTCTTCTTGTCAAAACTGTAAAACTGTTCCTCATTAACAGAGTGGAATATAACAGCTGAAAATATTTAGATGGTATTAGCAAGAGCAGGAAATAGTTTGATGGAATTAGCAAAATAGGATTTAGGCAAGGTCAACTGTCATAATACAATGAGACTTTGTAAGTGCAAAATTGTACCTCTTAAATGAAAATAGAATAATTCAAATGCAATTTCACAGGTGGTGAACGGATGTCTGTGTCATTCAGTCTAGGTAGAAACAGCATGTGATAAAACAGACCATGGGTCAAACTCCTTTACATACATGTGCTTTATGTAGTTTTGGGATTGCTTGGGGAAGACGGATGGGATGACTTCTTATATATGTACGGATATTTGAGCCTTGTAAATCAACCTTTTCCTTTGTGAAAACAATCAGGTCACATTTAAGCATGTGGGAAAACACGTAGGATTTTAAAAACAAACAATTTTATATGATTAAAGTAAATTAGTAATACTTCCATGGTCTGTGCTGTACAACAAGCATACATGGGTCACACTGATTGGCTGATCAACGGTCATGAAAACAAGACAGTTGGACCACTGGTCATGGGCGCAGAGGGGAAACCTCTGCTATTTTATGCTAGCGCCGATCAGCAGCGGACCACGGAAGTATTAAAAAATTTAATTTACAAATGTATAACAATCCCATAAATCATAAAGAATTTGTAAAACATACCTGCCACTCACACAAAATTAATTTGAACTTTTGTTATGATAGCATTACAGTAAGTTTTAGCATCATGAACTACTACAATACATTTGACCATCTGTACTTGATTTTGTCCAGGTAACAGTTTACCACATGCTAAAATACGACCTGATTACTGGAGTAAACATTGTGTGCAACATAGGGATAATAGACAACAGAGTGCACGAACAAACATACAGACACACAGAAAACACTAAACATGTAAAGAGAAATAAATGATAGCAAATGAGAGAGATATGATACACTACTGTGAACATGCTGGTATTTATTGAGAGTGCTGCAGAGTACTACGATACAGATATGTGGATTGACAGAACTTAAAGAGGAGGAAAATGATTACATGTGACCTGCTACCACAGAATGAGTGTAAAGTCACAAGTTGGGAGTTTTGAGACGTTCCAACTGTCAAATTGATGTTCTTTGCTTGAAGACACCTGTATTGGCAGTGGTATGTTCTTTGTGACTGGGGACAGAATTGAATACAGCATAATTATTATGTCCCCATTCACAAAGGACATACCACTAACTATTATACAGGTAGGCGTCTTCAAGCAAAGAAGAGCAACTCAACAATTGGAAGGTCTCAAAACCCTTAACTTGCGACTTTACGCTCATTTTGTGGGAGCAGGTCACATATGTGCTATCATACATAATGATGTGTAATCTGATATGTTGGACTGTCATACATGGGTATTATGATAAAAGCTGAAATCAGACTCCTGAGAAAATCTATGGGTCACAGACTATGTGTATACAGTACAAAATAAAAATGTGTTCTACGGGTCTGATCGACCCAGAATTACATTTCAAAATATTTACGAATGTTGGTGATTTTGGTCATTTGTCAAAAAAAAAAAGCCCGACTGACTGGCCCTAAGGTTCGTCCGCCCGTAGAACAGGTTGTTTTTTGTTTTGTTTCCCAAGAGCATAAAACATACATAAAATGTAGTGGGAAAGTTAATTTGATGTGTGATGTGCTACTTTTTCCTCCATGGGTGACAGACAAACATGGCAAAATACACATTTGCTTTTTAAATTTCTTGTTTTAACAATAAATTTAAGCTTCCCTGTGTCAGTGATGTCAGATCTGTTATACAAATTGTTTGATCAAATCAACAATGGTCTCATTAAACAAACTGCAATGCAAAAGTATTTGGTGTAAAATTTATGCCTTTTTGCCTCGTTTCATGGAATTCCTCCCACCAGCACACCAGTTGTGTGATAGGAGTCCAATTACAATTTTCCTGATTCCAATGTAAGTGTTAATGTTTAAAATGTTCTCTGACATCAATGAAAAGAAAAATAGACTATTCCAGTTGAAATCCATACACCCCCTGTGGAAGACATGACCTTAATCTCCCACACAGGGAGTGTATTTTCAAATGAAGTCATCCATTTCAGGTAACCCCATTTGAAATTCATTCTCCTTGTGTGGAAGATTAACGTCATGCCTTCCACAGGGGGTGTATGGATTTCAACTGGAATAGCCCAATGCATTGGGTACATATGGATATCAGAAAGTGCAAAAAGAGAGCAACAGAAGAATATGGTATGCTAACAAACTGAAATGAACATATTTAACAGTTATTTGATACACACAAAATGTTTGGAAAGAATGCAAACAGAACAGATTAAGAAAAACATTCAGAAAGTAATACCTGAAAATACCTTGCATATCAGTGTAACCAACAGGAATCGATTAATTCTGACTTTGGCATACTGTAGGAATTGGGCTGTTCCGGATGAAATCCATACAACCCTTAATGGAAGACATGTCCTTAATCTACCACACATGAAGTGTCAATTTTAAGTGGGGTGTATGGATTTCACCTGGAATAGCCCAATGGTTCACTGGCGACTGATCATGCAGCAACAGCAATATCAACGACAAGGAAACCAAAGTGATGGAACATTTTGGAAATTCCAAAAAGCCTTTGCGATTTTAACTCAGAATACATCATTGTTTATGCACATGTTGTTCAATGACCACATGAGTTAATTCCATTAACGATGTGGCACATAGATACAGATGTACTATGCAGTTACAATGTGCGAATCAATGAAGACATACTTTGCGATAACGATATGCATATCAATGAAAACATACCTTGCAAAGGATTCAAGGAATTGCCAAAAGGGTCAATTGATAGATATTCATCTTGGCACAGTGGAGGTGAGATTTATGAGGTGTAGCCTATCTATAACTCTCATTTTGAGTCTGTTGGAAAGGTGCTACCGGCTCAGAAGAACAGAAGGGATTTCTCAGTAGGGTTTACCCACATGAAAGTTTGGGGCTTCAAAATGGCTCAGCACAAATTGAAAGCTTCTTGCGGGTATGTGTGCATATTTTTAAGCTGTGTGAATCAAATAGTGATCAAATGATGTTCAAAGGACGTACATCAGAGACAGAAACATTTTGCTAAAATACGGACCGAATTGACACCTGTTGCTTGATCAATATTTCTATTTTATACCATCTATTTCAGTGAATGAGTTGTATCTAATGGCAAGAAACTAAATTGTCTTCTAACATGAATATATAGAGGCTGTCAGCCTTTTCCATGGGATCCGCCATCTTGTGGGTACTGCCGTTCTGCATGTCATAAGTTAGACATTACACCCTCAATTACGCGGAATTCGCAGCGTGTGACGCACCTCTTCAGTCAAGCTTCAATGCGGTGATCTTAGCAACAAGGCACTCCGTACCCACAAGATGGCGGCGTTGACGTCACAATGACTACCTCTATTGATCTATCCTATTGCATACTCAATACTTTAGACACATGTGCAATACAACTTGCATACTCTAGACTTATTTTTGTGTCTTCTTTACTTCTTTTCAATACAAGCTGCATCACATAATTTATTCTAATGCTTTTCTAATATCAGAAACACTGTCATATATCTACTGCATATGCAGATGAAAGTTCACAATGATATGTACATGATACTGGGGTAGCTTGACTATGGGGTACTATACAAGTAGATGTTTTATATGTATATATTGTGCAGAAAGAAAAGAAATGAGATAAGACTGTCATCGAGACTCACTGATGCTAACGTCTTGCTATATTTCACATATATATTCAAGTTTTAAGAATTTCAAGAATTTTCTGTTAACATCCTTGCATTGTATATCTACATTAGGATGTTTCATCGTCTGCATCACATAGTGTCGTATCTCAAAATGCTACCTTGTGTGACGCAGACGACAGTTTGTCCATGTTGACACAATCTCAACATCATACACGTCCAGTTAAAATCCGAACACCCCTATGGAAGACATGACCTTAATCTCCCACACAGGGGGTGTAGATTTCATATAGAGTCACCCATTCAGGTAGCCACATTTTAAATTCACACTCCCTGTGTGGAAGATTAACCTCATGCCTTCCACATGGGTGTATGTCTTGTCTTTCAAATGAAATTGCACGATGACAGCCCCAGATTCTTCTTCAACAACATCAGCACTATAAGAATTAAAATGAAGAATGCTGATGACTCCGTCATTCAAGTATCTGATACATGGCAGAGAAAACGACTTTGGTTATATATGCTGGCGAAGTTACGTAATAAATCGGATTAACTTCCATAGCAATAGGTGAAAACAATTTTGAACATATCGCGCTGCACTACAAGCAGGTTGAACTAATCACATGTGTATGTCTGCAGTTATAGATTGAACACAATACTGGTCTTTTCAATGATACTAATCTTACAGGTGCAAGTGATCAGCATAATATGGTTCAATGCAGAGGTACCACATGAAAGTATCAGTGCAGTGCGGTATATTCAAAAATTGTTTTCACCTATTGCTATGGTAGTTAATCCGATTATTACGTAACTTCGCCAGCGTATTGTTCCACATCAGTATAATCACCGAATATGGTGGATTTCTGATAAATTGAGTGACATCAAGTCATCATATTCCACCTTTTTAATTCTTTTGTCATATCATTACTGTAAAACAAGTCAATTTTTATACATACAATTTAATACAGACATTTTTGTACGGAGCTCAGATTCTTCAAACCATATTACTGTGAATATGATTAGGCCTATATAATAAGGTCTACTATATGTTGTAACAATGTAATTCGCAAAATTTTGATAGAAGAGTGAACCAATTTGTGACCAAACAAAAATTAACTTGTTTTACAGAATTCTGGCAATAATGAAACTAGAAAAGAAATGGTTTACAACTCTTGATTGGTTATAGGAGGGCTATATCATGCATTGAGCCAATCAGAGATAAGGTAAGAAAAGAAATGGGATACAACTTTTCAATGTTGAATAAACAACCAACTAAGAAAATGAGCAGAAGGAAAATGAAAATGTTTAAACAAATATATAAAAAATATATAAAAACAAATATAACACAATTTACAATCATGTGCAAGAAAGAATTGAAGTGCTTAACAAATTCCAATGTGGAAGAAGTGTTTATATCTTGCACTATCGGCTTTTTTCCACTCCAAAAAAGTAATTTCAACCTCCATTTTGGCTAATTTTGGAATGGTCTGTGTCCGACACAGGCCTACACATTCAATAATATAGATTTGGAATTTAAATTCGCATATCTTACTTCCTACCCACCCAAATAGATGTCTTATCATTTGGTCTTCTTTCTTTAGGAATTATTAATTACAACAACATTTTAAAATTCTTTTATAATGTTGAAGCCAATAAATTCAGAATACTGTGATATTTATTGAGTATGTTTAAATTGAGAAAATACACAGTGCAAGAAATACCACTTTGCCAGTACATTGTATAATGAAAGAATTAACACACAATGTATATACAGACAAGAAAGAATATAATACATGATTTATACATAAAAATGTACAATAAAACAAAGATAAACCCTAAATTCACTTTTTCTACAATAGAATGCGATTAATAAAACATGCGAAGATTTAAAAAATACTTTAATTCATTATTTTGGGTTTAATGTTAGTTGTTTGAAACAAGTTCTATAAACATTAAACAGCAAACAATTTTAGGACCAGATTTAAAAAAAATTTAGAGTACTCTTACAGTACTGGGAACATCAGGGCACAATTGTCAGTTTGTCTTTAAATCAACTGAAGTTATAAATATGTAACAAATAACTTATCCTCAAATGCAACAAATTGATATTAGTATGAACATTTTAAATAATAGTATAGAACTGAACAAAGTCACATTATGTTATACCCGATTTTAAATCATATAATTTGTCTTTTGAACAAGAGCCACAAATACCTGCATTCTAATATTATTTTGTCCTTTATTAAAAAGTTACTGAGTTAGACTAGTACAAAACTCATTTCACGTATCCAGATTATTTGTGTTTGCTTTGATCTCATATAACCAAATAACCAAAATTTAAAACCATAAAAAAGAGTTCATATTATTTCAGCCTGTTCTCAAGATATAACAAAATGAATAGACTTATGCAAGTCTAAATTATGATTTAAATTTGCATAATTGTATCTTCTTCCATATTATTTCAATTCAACCAACTGATGGAAAGGACCCTACATGGGGAGTAAATGGACAAAAAGGAGAGATTTGGGGAAAGTCTAGGGTCATGCAAGCCTATGAAAACATTGTTTCAAATTTTGATAGTAATCTTTTCCAAATTGGGTTGTTTTTCTCATAGACTAATAATAAACAGATGGTGAACCAAGCAGCAAAGTCCAATATCATCTGTCACTCAGTGAAGGCTGGTCATTCCATGAAGTGTGACAGACTATGCTGTACGTTATGGCCTATTTTGAAAGTACAGTCTTAATACTGTGTAAATGCAAAGCAACACCATACATGGCATTATAATGACCAATTGACCATCCTACGCAAATATGTGAGAATTCTCACTCCATACAGACACATGTTGGTGAGCTATAATAACTCTTTAGTCTATGCTTTTTTACTCTTGGTGTCAACTGGCTATTCTAGTTGAAATCCATACACCCCCTATGGAAGACATGACCTCTCCCACACACCAAGTGTGAATTTTAAATAGGGTTACCAGAATGGGCGACTCCATTTGAAATCTACACTCCTTGTGTGGGAGATTAAGGTCAATGTCTTCCACAAGGGGTGTATGGATTTCAACTGGAATAGCTGAATTTATTATCAATTTATCACAAACACATTTATCAAAACTTACAAAGTATACATCGGTGATGAAAAAGATAGATTTTGCAACAAAATACCATAAAATGAAAATGACAGACATTTTATACAATGTGAAACATCTAAACACTACAAAAATACATAATTACAACTACAAACAACTGTGATCTATAACACACACAAAGACAACACGCACAGATGTAACATACACAGTTTAGCTGACATGAATGGGGGCACACATAATCAGGTTTTAAGGTCAACACATGGTCAAAGGTCCGGTCACTACAAAGGAAAAGGTTGCTTGATCAACATGAAGTTGATTGCAAGGTTTGGTACTTCTTTCTTTGTTTTCCCCCATTGGTTAAAGGCACCTTTTTAAATATTTCAATAGTTTATGTCGTATTATTACTAGTATGTCCATAAAAATATAAATTTGTTATGATTATTTCGCTTAATACAAAAGAGATATTAATATAATATTAAATAATTAATTAGAGCACATTAGTATAGCTTATCATTGTATGTAAACAAATATACATATTTATATTTCTTTAAAACCAAATACTAGATTTAACTAACACCATACGCATGGTTTAATATACAGCGAGGCTCTGAAAAACCCAATGCTAATGTATCCTGAACTGCACTGTCACCCCTTCAAAAAATACCTCTAAAAACCCTGAAAATTTACTCTATTCTTTATTTTATATACAGATTTAAAACCTAAATTCTGGCAAAACTGCAGAATTCCTCAGGCCACTTTCCTGAACAGAAATTCACAATGTCACTCGCACTATAATTCTCTCTCCTTTCTCACAAAACTTTCACCTCAAATTAAATATTAGGCTATTCCAATAGAAATCCATACACTTCTATTGAAGACACAACCTTAATCTCCCACGCAAGGGGTGCAAAATTTCAAATGGACTCACCCATTCAGGTAACCCCATTAGAAATTCATACTCCCTGTGTGGAAAATTAACATCATGCCTTCCACAGGGGGTGTATGGATTACAACTGGAATAGCCCATAGCCATCATATATTAATAAGGACTTCCTCTCAAGTGAGATGCACCTGAATTCCTCGCCAGATTAGGAGTAACTTGTATTCCTCCGAGCTCCTTGTCTTGTCGTAACCCACCCCGCTATCACCCGATGCACTTTTCTCCTCGACACTTTTAAGCTCATCAACTTTATCAAACGCAAAACCACCAGCTAGCATACCTACACCGGCCAACTCACGACTAATTCGATTCCCTTCCTTCCCTTTCTTACTCCCCGACCTCTTTTTGACCCCATGACCCTTGTCCTCCCTACGACTACTCAATTCAGGATCGCTTCCTCTACGCCTAAGCGGGCCACTAGGGGGCTCTATTGAATTGAGCGCTTCTAGTAAATCTAACGAACCACCCTCATCGCCGCTCTCTTCATCGTCAAAATCAAGAACCAAATCGTCCAACGAGAGCCCCGTAAGGTCTATCTCACCTGTCCGCCGTGGGGAATGATCTCTCATTCCGATTACCGGCGACTGCGATTGCGGCGTGAACCTCTGCTGCATTTTGAAGTCTGCGGGCTGAAGAGGTTGCTGCTGTGGTGTTGGCTTTGAGTTGCGAGGCGACGCTTTCGCCGATGATGTGCTGGACGCAGACGATGACGACGAACCGGAATTTGAGAGCACTGTGGACGGGTTGTAAGGCTTGGTGACTCTGTATGGCATACCTTCTGGAGTGGTTTTGAAAATCTGACAAAACAAAATTGGACAAATCCAGAAACTGGTAAGGAAAACCTGACAAAGCAAATGGGCTAATCCAGTTGAAATCCACACACCCCATATTGAAGACATGACCTTAATTTCAAATGGAGTCACCTATTCAGATAACCCTATTTGAAATTCATACCCCTTGTGTGGAAGATTAAGGTCAGGTCTTCCATAAGGGGTGTATGGATTTCAACTGGAACAGCCAATGTTCCAATAATATATTTAAATTTTACTGCTTTAATTTTTACTTCAAATCATAGAGTACTGAAATGGCTCTGTTTCCCTAATTGATGCCTACATAACTCTAACACAGACAAATCCAACAGAATCCCACGCCACAATGTACCGGCAAGCATCTTGAATGATGTGATTGCACAATCATTTAAGCACACATATACACACAAAAATGGCGCATCACTGATAGCTTGCTATCCCTGCTCTAGAACTCGGCACCCAAGGGGTACATGGTTCAAGACCAGACAAAAGCAAACAACTTTTCTCTTCATCTTCTTCCTTCCTTCTTTCCTTCCCCTCGCCAAAAAGCAGAAAGGGTGTTAAGGTTAATGGTGGAAGGGTTTAATATGGACACATTTTCTCAAGAGTGATCAAATCAAAAAAGACACATGATTGTCTTGTTTCCCGGCAGGCCTACTTTTTCGTAATGTGTGATGAGCATCTCCACAATAATATTTGCAAATTTGATGTCCATGATGGCTTTCATAGTCTCTTCCTCTGGTCTCATTAATGTCGGTCCAAAGCACACTCCAAGATTGGCTACTGTCATTAGATTTATATTGGAATATGAGGCAACTCTGTGGAAGAGATAAAAATGGATGGAAATAATCATGATTGGGTGCTAACTTTGTGTACACATATAAAAATTGTTTCTAGAGGATTAACATACCTGTTTTATAAATAAAGAAAATATGATAAAAAAATGTGCCACTGAATTATATAATGCAACTGCATAAGATCACTGCATGTAACAGGGTGCCGCTGAATATTTGGGCCCAAGACACACCACATGAACCAATTAGCATCATCCAGGGATGCAATACTATAAAGGAGCAGTACTCTTATCAGCCTACTTCTACATTAACCACCACAGCCAGGTTCAACTCCCCAATGTGTTGTATGGTTGAACAGGACACTTAGCTCCAGTGTAACTCATACTCAAGTCCTTTGAGCATTGAGAAATTTTAAGCAAGCTCATTTTCACCAACAAGAACAGATTAAGGACAATGCAGAGGCTCGAACTGCCAACCCTTGTGACATTGGCAAATGTAGTGGTTTATAAATTAATGTTTGTAGTAGACGCGTCAAAAGGAATTTAAAACTGTCAACAACACACACATTTTTGACGAGCACAACTTCAGAAAAACAGTCTCCGTCATCCGATGTGTAATGCTGTTGGTTGACTGATTATAAGTTCTACTTGCTGACAATGTCCTTTTTGTCCTTTCAAGCTACGTTTTCTAGAAGAGAATCATGTATTTTGGAAAGTTCACATCCCCCATCCCTGTTCAGGATGGAATTTGTAATATAGGGATCAATGCCCTGTAAACCTGAACATCTTTTGTTTTTATGGTGTATGCACATGTTATAAATCCATTAAGGGTAGACGAGGTATTATTGGTCGAAGCAACCTAAAAATCGATTTTCATTATCTAGATCAATATATTATTGAAAATTAACACCTTGATGTTTTGCAAAAGTTCATTCTACAAATCGTATACTTAGCAAGCGTGCTTAATTTATTGTTGTTAATGAGTTAGGCCAAAAAAAAAAAAAAAATTGTTGTGTTGCCCTCAACCGTCCGGTCCTAAATCCTGAAAAATCAGAGTCGCAATTTTTTTTTTTTTTTTTTTGAATGATGATTTTTACAGATTTGTTCAAAAAATCAATGTTTTTCACTTAAAATTAATATTATATTGAAAGACTAGTCTTTAATTGATGTCTAACAGGTATCCAGAAGTCAAAATTGACAAATGTCCCCTAATTGAAGAAGCATTATTTAATATTTGAGGGATTTTTAAAATCTGAAGGTTAAAAAAAAAAAAAAAAAAAAAGAAATCCGACCGCCCGACCCAACTTTCCCATTTTTCCACTTGAGGGCAACACAACAATATTTTTTTTTTAGCCTTATGTACGTTTTACAAAAGTGTTGTTGTTTCAGCTCTCTTTACAACGTAACTCAAGAACCGCAGCACCTATAAAATTATATCTGTGATATTTTAATTCTTCTACAAGCTCGCTATGAATTAAGCAATGCAGTTTTTGCCAAAGCTCACTACCATTCGTAAGATGCTGTGAACTACCAAATCACAACAGTTCAAAATAATTAATAACCTTAAGCCGAGTTAGACATACTTTGAGAGATGCGCACATAGCATGTCTAATATTTCCTTGTTTGGTTCCGGTAGGGAATGGATCAGGTGATGGATGTCATTCAGTCGTAACGTCTTGGTTTCTTGTTCTGTTGAAACAATGTAACATATTTAAATATTCAGATTCAATTGTTACACTACTGTAGAGTAGAAAAGTAATAATGTGAAGTTTTTCTTTTCATGGTTTTTGCGGTTAATTTTAGAATAAGAAATTTACAAAGTCTGTGAAAATATTAACAATAGGATTTAATGTGTACCTGCTTGAAAGTTCAAATAAAAGATACATAAACTTTTCAGAGCAGTCAAAATCATGAAAAATTTGAAATATCCTGCTCTGCAGTGCCTCCCCAGCATAGTCGGTCTTTGACAGATGCTGAATTATAATATAAGTTGTTGAGAAAGTATATTCAATTTGGAAGTAGCTCAGATTCTCAAAAAAGGTCATATATAGTAATACATTATGTGAACTCTTTTGAACCTGCAATACACTGCAGAAGTCTACTCTACATGTAACATTTGGTATCTTCCCTCAGAGTTTAGTCCAGAGACACCCGAAGGGTGCCAGTTCAAATCCAGCTGAGAGCACCTGGCTGTTTTCCCACATTCATGTGCAACAGCCACTCTGAGGAAAGGAAAGAAAACTGTACACCCTAAGCACACAGAGTACGATGTAATATCCTAACATAGAATTTTTTAATTATTACTTACTGGCAGCTAGTAGAAACTCATCATGTAACCTATATGTCATAAGAGGCTCAGGCAGATTTCTGACAAAAAAACAAAGATGAGTCAATTAAGGTCAAGCCTATTGAGTAACTTCTTGATATAATTATTGAAAAGGTGAACAAAACACCACTTAACCCCCTGAGCACTACCTGCCTAATATTGCCTCTGATTGGTAAATTACATGATATCTTCACTTTTATCACCAATCAGAATGGAGCTTTGCAAATAATTCACCCAATTGTTTTGTGTGTTGAAATTATTCTAACAATGTTGCTGATTGGTCCAATTGATAATGAAAACGTCTTTTTGGCTAATCCGCAGGTAGTTCTCATGGGGGTAACTTGGGAGAATTTGTGTTGGGGCTATTAAGGAGAAACTCTGTTGCTACTGTTGAATCAACCAATGGATGTGATTTATAAACCATGTCTTTCAGACTATGTAAAGAACTTGATAGTTGCTTAGAGCAGTATACAACATCAATTGGAAGCAACACATCATGAGCAAAGAGATGTATGGTGACCTACTGAAGCTTTCACAGGAGATCTAAGAAAGGAGATCATGTTTCGGTGGACATTCATACAGAAGCAAAAATGAACCTGTAGCCAAGCTGATCCATTGAACACCAAAGCATGGAAACAGAAACTCTTGTAGATGTCCTCTAAAATACATGGATGTATTGAATCAGGACACTGGAATGGATGTTATGGATTTGGGAACAGCCATGCAGGACAGAATGATATGGCATGCTGTTGTAATTCAAGGACACTCATCATCAAGTAAGCTGTAAATAAGTATTCTGTACTTACCGGAAGTAGTTTTTGAGTGCACTAGTGATAGTTTTGATCTCCCATTCTCCTGAGTCTGAGAGATTCACATTCTGCGGTTTCCTTCTCTCCGATACTGTACCTAGAAAGACAAATCAATCAATGACGTCATTATTTCAATTATAATTTATGATTGCTACTGTAAGGCCGTAAGCCAGCGCAGTGAGCAGGAGTAGCACGTGACACATGCAGCAGTTAGGGTTCTTGCTACAATACACCGGTTTGCCCATTGTTCATTAAGAACAGAGCAAATGAACCATGAAAGAAGCTTGTCCTTTGCAGGGGAAATTCAGCTGTTGGTCCTGTGTTCAACGAACCATACCTGTATATGTATCTCACAGTCAATTTCAAAAAGAGTAGGGTGTTACCCCTAATTGTCCTTATCTGACCTAATGCTGCTTGGATATTCACAATGGGCTATTCCATTTAAAATCCACATTCCCCTGTGGAAGATTTTGGAAATATCACCCACGGGGGAGTATGAATTTCAAATGGAATGAACACATTAGGCACCTCCATTTGAATTTCATACACCCTCTCCAAAAGATTCAAACTGAATCTTCTACAGAGGGAGAATGAGTTTCAAATGGAGCTGCCTAATGTGTTCATTCCATTTGAAATTCATACTCCCCCTGTGGAAGATATTTCCAAAATCTTCCACTGGGGTAGTGTGGATTTTAAATGCAATAGCCCAATCTAAGCACAGTAAGGGAACAAACCAAAAGATCGATGACGTCCTATAAATGTAACTAGTTTCGTTTCTCAGCCGACCCCCTCCCTCCCTGCCAAAAACGTAATAATGAAATGTTGAAAATGTTGACATAATAATAATAATAATAATGACACATTCTTCAGACCGATGTTTTTGTACAAACATAATCGAGTATTTTTACCCCCTCCCCCCTAAACGAAACTAGTTTCGTGTATAGGACGTCATCGATCTTTTGGTTTGTTCCCTAAACTGTACATACAGTAGCTATCTGGAGAAGTGACCTCATTCTGATATTTGTATACATAGCAGCGCTGTGATCTTGATGAAGTGGCACAATACGAAAGCACAATATGTATATAATATGGTGGCATTACAACATTTACCACCCAATTCTATGGCATTTCACAATCCATGCACACTTCCATGCAAAGACATCCTGTAAATACTTTACAAGCAAAAATTTAGTAGGAATACTATACTATCTCATGCTAAGATAATTCACAGGCTTTCATGCACAAACCTTGTCTAACCCGGTGGGGTGGGGTGGGGTGGGGGGGGGGGTAGTTGCGGCAAGAAAATCTTACCTGCAATAGCTGCCAGATGGATAATTTTGAGATTGTGCACAATACAGAATGCAGTAATTGTCAAACATGCATAGGGCAGCTATTGCAGATAGGACCATCTGGCACTAATCTCTCAAAGCAAAGCCATATCTGATAGATGCTTGATTGTGACCACACATTTCGTCTGAAAAACTTATTTCAAAGTTGTTACTCGTTTTCTCAATTCTTCTTGCTCACTGATTTCAGCTCACTTCTAGGTAGCAAAACTTGTCAGTCTTTCATGTCAAAGTTATGTAATAAGCTTTTGTATTAACTTTGAAGACAATTTATACAGGGCAATTTTACAACAAAACAGGACCCATTGCTAAAACCTACATTTTCTGTCAAATTTTAAGCAAATTTGCAGTTTTTACCAAATTCACAGATACTTTTAAAGTTTGGTTATAATGAGGCAAATTTTGGCAATTAATTGTCTGAAAAAGTAATTTTATTTTAGTTGACCCATAAATACACCAAAATGCAACCCATATTTGCAGCACATACCCATATGGTCATATGAACCTAACCCATTTCCAAGATCCAATAAAGAGTAAAAAACATGCAAATTGCCACAGGTTTTCAAAACAATTTCCCATTCTATTCAACTCTATTTCCATGCAATGATCTCATGCAATCTTTTTATATCAGAATGGGCTATTCCCGCTAAAATTCATACACCCCCTGTGGAAGACACGACCATAATCTCCCACACAGAGAGTGTAGATTTCAAATGGAGTCACCCATTCAGATAACCCCATTTGAAATTCACACTCCCTGTGTCATGTCTTCCATAGGGGGTGTATGCATTTCAACTAGAATAGCCCCATTTTCCCCTTTTATAACAAGTCACCGTTTAATTTCAACAATGACACTTTGCGAACAATCTCTGTCACAGCCTTCCATGCTTTCACTATCCTATCATGACATGTGTACATGCAAGTGCAGCAAACCAATCACATCAGAGACTAATATCTCACCCAGTCTAGGGGAGGAAGCAGGACTGTTTTGTAGTTGCTCAGTTGTGGTGGGAAAAGAGCGCCCTAATTGATATATAGTACATAGCCAAGCAAAAAATAATAACAATATGAAGCGTAATGGTGAAACAACAGTCTACTTATAGTACAATGGTGAGGAAAAATACTGTCAATTCAAAAGTTATTTGGAAGGCCAAGAAAAACTAATTGTTTGGTTGTCCTCCGAAAAAAAATATCTGGGTTTTTGGCCGTATTTACTTCAGTTTTATAGACACAAATGTTTTGTAAACTACCGAATATTAAAGCTAGCCTAGAAGTGTAAACATCCTGTTTTAAAAACTTTGAAATATATTTCAAAATGTGAAAATTCAGAAAGAAAAAAATCCTTTTTTTTTTGTAATTTCAAATATCAGGGTAAGTGTACTTTTGTACTGAATTAATTTTTTCCAGTTTTTAAAATTTGGGAGGACAGTCAAACATTGGGGTTTTTTTGCCCAAAGCATATGCAGGTGCTTATGATTATAGCCAACCAAATATGTGACCTTCTGCCACAAAATGAGAGTAAAGTTGCAAGTTGGTAGTATCAAGTCCCCTGGCTGATGAGTTGATGTTCTTTTTGATGCACACCTGTACAAGACAGTACATTTGTGAATGGGGCATTCTGAAAGCCAGTAGTACATTGAATGTCCTTTGTGAATGAGGCACAACATACACAATGGGGCATTGAAGAGACATACTATTGGCTTGTACAGGTGCACATCAAACAAAGAACATCAACACAGCAGCCAGGAGGTCTCAAGACTACCAATTTGTGACTTTACACTCATTTTGTGGCAGCAGGTCGTGTGTTCAATATATAAGGAGTGCTTGATAAAAACAATAGCTGAAAACACACATGCATTTTATAGGTTACTAGAAACACAAATTAATATCCTTACTAATATTGCCATTTTTACTAGTACATGCATTTGAGGTTTTACATTTAACAAAATCACAGATAACGTCACAATTTTTTCACAATAGATTTCTGGATTTCGGATATACCATATTGATGCAAATTTAATAAACCATTTACACCGGCCCAGTATGTCTCAGCTCACTTTATGCAACATGTTGTCAACAGTTTTACAGCTTTTACAATTTTTTTTCCAATTGGCAAATTATCGCAATGTGCAAATGAGCTAATCCATTTTAAGTTACTCTCCCTGTGGAAAATTTTAGAAACATCTTCCACAGAGGGAGTATGAAACGGAACTATCACATTAAGCAACTCTATATGAAACTCGCATTCCCTATGGAAGATTCAGGTTGTGTCATTCACAGAGGGTGCAGGAAATTCAAGTGGATCTACCTAATGTGTTGATTCCAATTGAAATTCATACACCCTCTGTGGAAGATTTTCCTGATATCTTTGACAGGGGGAATGTGGATTTTAACTCTCTCACAAGGATGTTGACTGCAGACAATAAGTTTCAAAAAATTTTTAAAAATTCAAAAATCTCAGAATTGTAAATTTTCATGACCATAATTGGAATCAGCATGAAAAATGCATAAAAATGAGTACAATCAAGCCTGGTATTGGCTCAAAGGCTCTTAAAATAGCTCTTGATATTTTGAGAAAATATCTCAAAACTTGGGACTTTTAATGTTGAAGCTTATGGCTAGCACGCAGACCATTTGATAACACTTACCTAAGCAGAGTGATGTAAGCCTTTGTACTTTAGAATTGACACCCACTACTCTGTACAAGCCTTGATCTTCTAGACCTAGTGATAGAATGCACACAATAAAACATGGGTGTTAACATCATACAGAAATATTGCACACATACGTGCCCCAATGAGAAAATATTACAACACATATTATGATACAGCAGTCTCTACTTTTTAATTCACATCCATTTTTGATTTCACACCAATTTTTGAATTGTACAAGCCTAGTCTTGTGATTGAATTAGAGAATTTAAAAAGTATTGTTTTGAGACCCAGCTGTGTCTCTGTATTGCCTGATATAACACAGGAGATAGCATCATTTTAAGTGGGACAAGGCGTTATTATCTTTCTTAAACAGGTCACATGTAAACTCATGTTTTACATGTAAATTACATTCACACTTTTATGTGGACATTTTGATCAGGTTCAACCAGTCACTCCTGTGCACGAAATTGGCAAATCCATCGAGTCCTTCACACATAAACCTAGAATATCGTGCTGCACTAGGGAGCGATATCACTGCGTGCATACTGCATACCATGTTACACGCAATGCAAACTAAATAAGCTGTACAGTTTATGGTTGGCAGTATATTTAGGGTAAGTTTGGGTTACTTTTAGGTCTAAATATCATAATTCTTACTTACCTCGACTTTCTATTGCCTCTATACATTTCCTGATAAAATTGAAACCTATATCATTGAGTAAATCTGTAAAAGAATCAGAAAAATACACAGAGTTGGAGAGTGATGATCTTACAGTCGCTCTGATTGGTTAATTACATGATATAATCATCTGAATAACCAATCAAAATAGAGCTTTTATAAATCTGTTAGCAATCAGCCCTACTGACTATTATTCTTACCATATCTCTGATTGGTTCTATATATGATATAATCCTCTTTGTAACCAATTAAAATAGTTCTTAGAGACTGTAATATGTACTTACTGTCATTTGACTTGGATATTTGTGCAGGATTCAAGTAGATCTAAAATAAAAGACAAGAAAAGTAAGAAAATGTATCAAAAATAAACCTTCAAAAACATGTAATTTTTTTTGTTCTTAATCTATTGATTAATTTCAGGAATCACAAATTAAAAAACTAAGCTAGCTCTAAGATTAAATTCATACTATAGTTCTTCTTGCTTCAACATTGGTATTGATTATCACTTTGAGTTTTAAGTTGCATATCTTTAAAACATACATGCCATTCTTTGAATGTAAAGGCAGCAAAATTGAAACATTGTAGCACACACAGCGATGCTTGTGACGTCATCACCAAACTTGAGGTGAGAGGAACTGTTCATAATTTCTTCATGACACATCATCATCATCATTATCATCCTAAGCCATCGTCGACCTACTGCAGGGTGAAGGCCTCTCCAAGGTGACGCCCCACTCCGATTTATCCTACGTCTTTCTCATCCAGGTCACATCAAGAAATTATTTTAATTTTATCCCTCCATCTCACTTTCTGTCTTCTTGGGTGTCTAATACCATTTTTAGGTATCCATTCTGTAACCAGTTTGATCCATCGTCTATCCGGTGTTCTAGCTAGGTGCCCAAGACCACTTCTTTTGTTTCACAGTCTGGATGACATCGGTGACCTGTGTCATGCTTCATGACACATATTTACTACAAACAAATTTGTTGAAACTACAATGGGTGGGGTCATTAGGCAAAAAAAAAAGAAAAGAAAAGAAAACAAAGATTGTCCCTGTCCAACCGTTCCAACTGAAAAACTTGTTTTTTACATTTTCGTGGAAAATCATGAATTAATCTGTTGAAAAAATTGTTTGAAGCTAAAAAAGAAAGTTATTTTCTGTATCTCAAAATCAACCAGCAAAATTGTACTGAATACCAGAACGCTGGGCATAGACATTGTTTGGTTTTGAAGTAAAAGGGGAAAAAATGTTTTAGTCACGGAAATGGTCATTTCAATTTCAAAAAGATTAGATTTGACTGCCATGTTTGCACAGAAGTGATAATAATATTGCGGATAATTTTCCCACATGCCCGGCAAAACTTGATAAAGTGTGTGTTAAAAAAAAATGTTTGGAAAATAACTCACCGGTTCTTTCCCTCCCATGGCATCCATCCAAACATTCCTCTCATCTTCTGACACAGCTTGAAATGTCACTACATTAGGCCTGTAAACAAATAAATTGGTATATCATTGGTGTAAGATATTCATGAGTTAGACTAGTGTAAAGACTCCATTAAGTAATCTCTGCATAGATACTTGGTCGCAAAGGGCAATTAAAGTTTAAATCCATACACGGCTATGGAAAACATAATCTTAATCTTCCACACAGGGAGTGTAGATTTCAAAATAGAATCACAAATTCAGGCAACCCCATTTGAAATTCACACTCCCTGTGTGGAAGATTACGGTCATGTCTTCAATGGGAGAGGGGGGTATGGATTTCAACTGGAATAACCCAACCTATTTCCTTATATGTGATGCGATCAAGCAAAATCAGTCGGAAACTCTGAAATATTGATTTTGAGATATAGCCAAACAAAGCGAATATTTCCTTTTGTTTCTAGTTGTTTTGAAAACTCTTGCTCATATCTTTGGAACTGGTTGTCCAAATTCAATGGGGTTTTCTGCAAAATACAGCTTTGTAAATGCTTTTTACTAGCCTATAAGAAGCTGAAAATTTAATATTTCCGAGTTCCGACTGATTTTGCTTGATAGCATCCCATATATTTAGTCTCATTGTTTTACCTGTATCTCAATTTCCCAGTGCTTCCTATGGTGTGGCTGGGTTGCATTATCTATCTGGGTTATACATGATCATGTTACATTCTGTCATATCAGTGTATGATATGTATATAATGTGTATTATTAAAGCTAGCATTAATCATGGGTTTCAACTGTGAGTTTATACTGTTGTTCACTACTCCCTATTCCAGAAAAATGGGGAGTAGTAATGATAATCACATAGACAAAGAAAATCAGGGTTCTTCTTAGGTCTTGGTATCTATGTCGTCTATTATTTAGGTAGCAATACGGCAGATCCAAGCAAAGGATCAATACAGCAGCTATTTCCTTTCCATTCTTCACATTATGATACATATTATGCTGTCTGCAATACTTCACATGCTTGTATAGATTTAACAGATGGCAAGTTAAGTTAGCACTACTCCCCATTCCAGAAAAATACAGAACTAATTTTTTTGGATTAAAAAAATATTATCCTGTTTTGCCAAATGAAACAGCTAAATCCTAATCCTTTTTTTTAGGGGATGTAATACTCCATAGCCTATTCCCCGATCCCTCACGTTCACTAGAAAGATTGCGCCATGAGCATGCACTCTAAGTTGCTAGCAAAATTAGCTGGCACTTTGGATAGCTACAACCCTAGCCAACTTACCTCTCCATGCATGTAACATCAAAACAAAACCTCTTTTCTATAGAATCTGTCATTCGTCTGCAATAAGAAGGAAAAGATGTTATCATTAATAAAGTTTACAGACTTACTTTTCACTGCTAACTTTTGCCAAGTGTTAATTATCTTCATATTTAAATACAACCTGCTTCTTTTACTTGTCTTGGCTATTCCACTTGAAATCCATACACCCCTACAGAAGAGATGACCTTTTAAAAATCTTCCACACAGGGGTGTAGATGTCAAATGGAGTCACCCATTCAGATAACCCGTTTGGAATTTACACTCCTTGTGTGGAAGATTAAGGGGGTACTACACCCCTGGCCAATTTTGGGCCTACTTTTGCATTTTTCTCAAAAATTATAGCACATTAGTGACAAGTAAGATATGTATATTATTGGGGCAAGGACTACAACTACTGCACTGAAAATTCAGTAACTCAAAGCAAGTAGTTATTGATTTATTGATCAAATATTGGTTTTCCCTCGTTTTTGACTGTAACTCCACAACTGTTGGCTGTGCTGAAATGAAATTTCCAGTGCAGTAGTTGTAGTCCTTGCCCTATAATATTCATATCTTTATTGTCCCCAATGCGCTATAATTTTTGAGAAAAATGCAAAAATAGGCACAAAATTGGGCAGGAGTGTAGTACCCCCTTAAGGTCATGTCTTCCATACAGTGTGTATGGATATGAAATGAAATGACCCATTGTATTGCAACAGTGGCATTGACATGGAGGGATTTTCCCCAAAGCTTGGGCTTTTTCTTTTGCTCAAAATAAACAATCATTGAAAATTTCACTATTTTGTGAAAAATTGCAATATTGTAAGCACATTTACAGATTCCCACCCCCCCCCCAAAAAAATTCACTTTGATCATTGTGTCATTCCCATTTCATTATGTCCTCTGGTAGTTCTGTGACCTTGGGTGCATCAAAAATTTTACTATCCAAGATATGAAATACAAACCCTGTGCATGTTTGAACATGACAAAATTTGAATAAAACCATTTTCA
Organism: Amphiura filiformis; assembly: GCF_039555335.1. NCBI lineage: Eukaryota > Metazoa > Echinodermata > Ophiuroidea > Amphilepidida > Amphiuridae > Amphiura > Amphiura filiformis. The sequence goes on from NC_092636.1 coordinate 14,557,031, forward strand.
TAAATGAAATTATTTTCATATTGATTGGTATTGATCATTTTCCAAATGGTTGAGTTGATTTTGATGTATTGTCTCCATCGCAGTGTAAAGCTTCAAAAATTCACAAAATTTCAATGCTGGAAATATTTCTTTTTCATATAAGCCTTCATATATGCTGCAAAAATTATGGTTCTTTCAAACTGCAAAAGTTTTGTGCCACAAACATATTAGCATTTTATCTGCTCAGCTGTGTTCATTTTTCTGCCTCCGCAGGAGGTAGTATGCTTTGAAATTTACACCTAAAATGCCGCACATTGCGCGGCATATAGGCCGATTGTACAAATTTATATTCTGACAAGTACTCTAATTTCCGCCCAATATCGAGAGCCCAATATATATCCCCCACCTCTTTGCGCCATACATAAATTAAGCCTATCGCCATTTCCGAATGTTCAAAAAGGTAATCACGCTTCCTCAGCATGTGCAATAAATTAGCATTAAAATTAATCTTATTCTATAGGGATTCTAGAAACGCCTAGCACGTGGCGCCAATGGCGTGGGTCTATCAAGTTAATGAATTATGCATTAGAATATTTTCAAACTCATATGTTGTATAATTGAAGACCGAATTAAAAAAGACTAGCTTGCGTATGCCGTCCTGTAAACCAGACCAAAAATGCCATACTGCGCAGGTCAGCAACCAATCACCGCGCGCCTTTGTCATGACGTCAGACGCAAACTAGTCTTTTTTAATTGGTCTTTAATTATAGGTTGTAGCCTCAGCGCTCATCAGCCTTCGTGTGATCAGCAGCTTTATCGTTGAAGACAAGTTGGAAAACCGTTGTGCTGTGGCAATGGGAATACACATCAAACAAGGTTTAATTTCATGATTACATGAAACCTGGTTATTAATGCAAAAACTTTGGCTGGAGAAGTTGAAGCTGACGTTCATGGCGACACTTTGGATGTGATAATTTGACATCATGGATTGTTTTGTGCAAAATTGGAGGTATTTTTGTGCCGCGGCGAGTCAGCAGACCGACTGGCATGCATGCTAGGCTCGACTAGGCCACAATCATGATCCGATGCATTTGAACTGCAATGTATGGTATGATACGCCTAGCAGCGCCTATGGCGGCTTCATTGCTGCCGGCATTGCTGTTCAAATACATGTACTAAAATATTGCAATTTTATTGCGTTGATATAATTCGAATAATTCGTTTTAAAGTATTTGCTTCCCCAATTCCCATGCGTGGTTGTGTTTTATGTTCTACTGAGTACGGTACTGTTGCAATATTTTTGCATGCATACCCATGACCGTTTCAAGACTTTGACTGAGAAATTTGCTTTTTGTTTGTTAAGATAAAAATAAAAATAAAATGCAAGAATCATCTTTCCCCACACAATACTTCTCACAAACAAGGTGTTGATATTGGCCCTTTCGATGCAAGACAAAGCACAAATGAAGGAAACAAAACAAAACAATAATCATGATAATGTTTTTGATTTTTTATTCAATTACACATACAAAAGAGAAATGGCCTATAAAAAGACCCCCTAAATATAATAATATTAATATTATTTTAGTCCTGAATACAAAATATAATAAACAGGCATAAAAAAAAATCTGATACTAAAATTTGTTACTCTGAAGCGTTACAATCGTAATTTTCAGTCAAAAATTCCACGAGAAATGACTCTTGATACAACTTGGGCATATTCCTGGGGATTCGAGTAGTGATTTGGATTTAAGTGTGTTGTTTATAATTATCATGCTTTTGTTCATTATAATATGCTATTCTGTTTCTCTTATCAAGTGTAATATTGCTTTATATTTTTTTTTTTTTTTAATGTGTTTACTATAATTTAATTTGTATTGGTTGTATTATGCCTATTTGAATATGTACTTTTGTAGTTTTTGCATATATTTGTAAGTTTAGTTCTCTGTTCAGCGCATTGAGGCCTGGCATAATGCGCTATATAAATTACTTTATTTATTTATTTATTTATATATGCATTTAAAAAACAGAAACGGCTGCCTGCATCTGGAACTCTTCATATCTGAAAGTTTGAAGGTCTTATTTCATACATCAGAATTATCTGCAAGATTGCAAGATGGCTTTAGGTGACCGTGGCCCTATTGGCTAATGCACAAATTTAGATTTTCTTTCTATTTAAATAATATGTTAAAGCTTATGCCCTGTAGATTACATTCGGTTCTTGAGATATGGCCTGTCAAAATGGTGCGAACCCAAAACAAAAAATTGGCAACAACTTTCTTTTTATTTTCTATATTTTGACAAGTCCAGTTGCCAGATGATTTTCTAATTACATGTATGAATTATGCAAAGTAAAGATTTCAGATACAATTAAAAGAGCTATTATAGTAGGCCTACTGAGGCATGGTACATGGGTAGAACACACACTGTAGACCTACTACAAAATTACGGTTAGCGTCTTGGCAAATTTCAATTTGCATAATTAATTTGGGCCAATTATTAGAAAAGTTGATTAGGGCCCTAATTAATTATGCAAATGGAAATTTGCATGGTTAAATGCATTCATGGGTTTTATATCTTATTTTGTAGCCGATCTGAACATTCTACTTTGTACAATTCTTGCATATATAATTAGAAAATAAGGCCTATCTGACATCATTGCATAACAAAAATTAAAGAAATTTGTTGCCAACTTCAAGCGCCATTTTGACAGGCCATATATTTTGGTAACCGAATATCCGATTAAAATAAAATTTTCAGTCTTGTAATCAGGAGAGAATGGACTCACATATTTCAATCAGACAAAAATCTATATCCAATAGCGTTACCTCAAAGCTAGCATTATAAGTGTCTCCTTAACTAATAACAAAAGGTGCCCACTGGTATCTTGGAGGCATTGTCTTTTTTAAAGACATTTCTTGTTTCATTTATAATAAACAAATTTGTCACTGTAACTAAATGGGTTATTCCGGTTGAAAGACATACACCCCCTATGGAAAACATGGCCTTGAACGTCCACACAATAAGTGTGCACTTCAAATGGGATTACCTTAATGAGCAAATCCATTTGAAATACACACCCCCTGTGTGGGTGATTAAGGGCATGGCTTCATAAGGGGTGTATGGATTTCAACTGAAATAGCTCAATGTTAAGATGAGATCCAACAAAGTGAGCTTTTATATCATGTGTAAATTTACCTTGTACAAGATGTGACTGTTATGACTTCTTCTTGGATCTGTAGGGTGATGGAACAAACAGTAGCATATTTATCAATTATTGTAAAATCAATTAAGAAAAAATATAAACACTAACACTAGTAACACACACCTATGTATAATCGCTGCCAAACTGGGGGGACCTCTGTGTCGTAGACTATACAAATGGGGATGTGTTGTTTTTTCTGCTTTTGACCATCAATAAACTGGGGACATTTTAGGTTGCACATATTCTACACAATATCTTATATGACATTTAACATATCATCCACGGACTGATTTTTTATATCCCTTAGGGAACAAACCAAAAGATCGATGACGTCCTATAACGAAACTAGTTTCGTTTAAGGGGGAGGGGGTAAAAATGCTTGATTACGTTTGTACAAAAACATCGGTCTGAAGAATGTGTCATTGTTAGCTATTATTATTATTATGTCAAAATTGTCAACATTTCATTATTACGTTTCTGGCAGGGAGGGAGGGAGTCGGCTGAGAAACGAAACTAGTTACGTTTATAGGACATCATCAATCGTTTGGTTTGTTCCCTTATACGAGACACACTCTCAAGTGCATTTTTAGGTTACTAGCAGCCAACTGCACATACTAGGAAACCGAGGCAGGTCCCCGTATAGAAGTACATCCCCAGTTGGAATGTTAAGTTCGTAAAAACCTCCCTATTTGCCAAGAATTATAAATGCACACATACATGTAGATGTGAACACCGGCAAATAAAGAAAATGTTGAATTTTGAACGCTACACATGTTATGAATTTTATTTGCCCAAGCACAGAATGACCCTAAACTCCAAATAAATTACATTTATTATTCATGTTGTTTCATACATTTGAATAGAAAATAAAGTAACTGTTGAAATAAACTTGCAGTCCCCCAAGCAGACTTCTTTCATTTTGTCAATGGATATAAAACTTTTCTTATTGATGTCAAACATGGAATTGTACTTCAAGAAGAGGAAGTTGTTAATATTGATAAGGGGTTATTTATGCAAGGCCAAGGGTTCCCCATCAAGAAGTGTGCTGACTGGCAAGCAGGCTGCAAGATTTAGCATGTCTAATAATGGAGCTCTTACTAATATTATTGTATCAGTTTTGTGCTGTTGACATGTCACACTGAGTGATAACTAAGAAATAGGCCAGTGTTACATGCCAAATTGTCGACAAATAGTTACCCCGTTTGTTTACGAAATACTGGACAATATCTACGCAGCCCGTAGATACTTTCCCGTATTTCGTGAGAACAAACAGAGGGTAACAATTTTATGATATCGCGTGAGTTATGTTACGCAGATGTGCGCATGTTAGGACTACGCAGGTAATACGCAGGTAATACGGGAAATATTATCTGCCTGTATATTAATTAGGAGTATGCAGGTAATACGAATTTTTATCCAAATGGTGTTTGACCAATGAGATTGCAGAATTCTTATCAACTAAAGGATAAATACAGTTATACACCCTCTATCATGAGATATGGCCATAATCTCCAACACAGGTGTGTAGATTATCAAATGGAGTCGCCTATTCAGGTAACCCCTTTTGAAATTTATACTCCCTAGCTCCTTTAGCAGGAAACTAAAGTCACATCTTCCACAAAGGGTGTGTGGATTTAAACTGGAACAGCCCAATAGGTGCTTTGCAGAACAACACAATTCCCATATGAAAACCTAAACTTAACAATCAAAGTCTATTTCTGCATATCAATTCTAAATTTAGATAGAATTATTCATAGTCTGTGTGAATTCAGATCATGGGTGCATCTACCCAGGGTTGCCAAACCCACAATTTTGTAGCCCATTTGGGTCACTTTTGAAGATATTCCCTGCAGTTTTTGACAATTTTCCATCTCATAGAAACCAATGGTTAAGACAAAAATTGGGCAACTTTTCAATTATTTGACCCATGATTTGGGCTGAAATTTTTTTGTAACCCTGCATCTGCCTTGGTATCATTTCTAGAGTTTCAGGTGAGTGACCCCCATTAAACAATAAGCCCAATCGGCATTGTAACTTCCTCTTTTTGAGAGCAGTTTTGGGATACTTTGATTTCAATCATTTATTATTGTAATAATGTTATCATTAAAAATAACTAATTTATGAAATAATCATGTTTTGTAAACAATTTGTATTCTAGTAAAACATTTTTAAAAATGATATTTTGTACACACAAAACAATTTTCCTGGTAGGTCAAAGGAATGTCCCGAAACTACAAAAACTATTTCACAGTTCACCCTAAAAATCACTTCTGGCTGCACTGAACCAACACTTGGCACCCTAGTGTACATATTAGCCTCACATTTCTCCGAAAATATGACCACATCTACAGAGCTATTAACATTTATCCCTTGTAACATAAACATGACGTCAAACCAATTCGATATCTGTGGGATATCCATTGATTTGTTGGGGTTTTGAGGGAAGTTGTTAATTGAACCAACAGGCAATAATTGAGGTCATTCAGAATCAGGGAGCTACATGTAGGCCAGATATAGACCTTTTTCTCTAGATATATACCAGCATGCACTATTCCAGGTGGGTACATCCGTTGGCAGGTGTCGGCATCATCTAGGAACATTATGTAATCAGCATGCCCATATTAAAGAGTTAACAGCACATCTGGATTTATTTATAAAGGTTACACAAGCTCAACATTTAATGGCAAAACATAATCTATGATAATAAAAGTGTTCAACTTGCCAAGGTCCTGACCAGTCTAAAAGAACATTGCAATATGTAAGGACAAGGTAACCTGCCCAAATCCTAGGATAAACATTTAGTAATTGCTGGAATTTATTTACCATGGTTACTGCAGAAACATGGCCAGTTGCACTGACCAAAAATGTTAGACATTTAAGGGATCAGATCGATAACATAGGTCTTTTGGGGACAAAATGTATATCTTCCATACCAAAGGTCACAATTTTCAAATGATGGTCGGCCTTTCCTCCCAGCTACATACACTTTAAGTACATACCATAAGATTTATGAAGTTTACTTCAAGTTCTCTTATGTGTCAAATTTAAAAAAAATAATTTGCCACAAAATTTGTATCATATCACAAATTCCAAAAAATATAAAATATTTGATATCATCAGGACATTCCTCACATTCAGAATGTAATTTAGTGTGTCTGATCTACTCTCAGGTCCCATAATAAATACTGTGCAAACGTCGCTATCCGATCCCGTAAGACGACTAAATCGCAAGACCTTGATGACCACATAATCTACAAGGTTAACATACTACGTCATACCCCCTGGAATAGTGCATGATGGGAAATACGAAAAATGTCTATACCAATAAACTGCCAGTGATTTTGCATACAAGGATTACTGACAACACCGTGTAGATTTCCCCTTCAAAAGAGGCTCAAAAATAGAAGTGAAAGTAAGTTTTTATTGAGGCCCACATCCTCTTGGAAGCTTCCTGTTAGTTTGACCTACATAGAAAATGGCCAGGTGACGTTTTGATTTATTTGTGTCCTTGTATCAATTATGCAAGTTACTTTTAGTTTTATCAGGATTAGAATGTTGGCGCTAATTAATAAGAGAATTAATCTCAATTCTTGCATAGGAATTTTGAAGGATCTTTTTGATCTCGTAAAGGGCTATTCCAGTTGAAATCCATACACCCCGTGTGGTAGACATGACCTTAATCTCCCACACAGGGGTGTAGATTTCATATGGAGTCACCAATTCAGGTAATTCCATTTGAAATTCACACTCCTTGTGTGGGAGATTAAGGTCATATCTTCCATAGGAGGTGTATGGATTATAATTGGAATAGCAAAAACCTGATATATGCCGTTTTCTCAATTTGAGATATAAAGGCAAATTTAACTAGTCAAATATAAAGAAAATATGTATTATTTTTTATCACAGTTCCAGAAATTTACCGTGGAATTTTGAAAGGAGGGTGTTAATATAAAACATAGGGCATGTTGGTGGCCTAAAACTCAAATAAATTGGAAATGGCATTTATCGGCTTTTCATCTTTTGGTAAGATTTTGAAAATTGTCCCCCCAAACTATGAACGGCTAATTAGCAAAATGTAAATGATATTTGTAATTCAACAACTCTTCCTATACCTTTGTACAGGAGCCGACCGTTGTTAAACCGTGATGAACCCACACTTTTACTGTAGTGTATACGCGAACGCGAGCGAGACTGCACGTTACGCGAGAGCGCGTAAAATTTGTCATGCCTGGAACCTTTGTGCGTATGCCAGCTTACAAGTTGAATTCAGTATTTTTCAGGTAGCGGCTAAACATTGCCGTTTTATTCTGTAGTTTTATTGCTGATATCAAAAGAGAAATCATCGAAGTTTTTGTAAGGCTGAGTGGCAATGATTAACTGACATTCCTCGTAAAATAATCGTGAATTATACGATATTAAGCTTCTTTTTTGTTGAAAGGATTCAATCATGTTTCACCGTTGTTCATCACCGTTTAACAACTCGCGTCCGGCGCTTCTGCGTGGTTTACTTACTCGGGCAGCTAAAGCTGCCCTCGCGAAGTAAACCACGCAGAAGCGCCGGACGCGAGTTGTTAAACGGTGATGAACAACGGTGAAACATGATTGAATCCCTAAATGTCACATATTCAAACAGTCATTTTGTATGGAAACACACTTAGATACTAATGAGACACATTCTACCCTTGTAAATCAAAGTAGTAGAGTAGTGCTCATGGGTCAGAACAACATAGTGAGAACAATTTATGTCAGCAAAAAATGAAGGAAGTAAAAATTGTCTCTAGCCCCACCCCCATGAGCCTACTATATCTTGTTATATCATAATGTTAGCCTGTAATATTTGTAAACAGGTGCATTATCAAGTTACAATGAATTACATCCACAGTGCCCATGTAAGTAATTCAGATGCAGACCTGTATGTCCCTATTGGGCTATTCCATTAAAATACACACTACCCCTGTGGAAGATTTTGGAAATATCTTCCACAGAGGGAGTATGAATTTTAGGTGGAATTTGCACATTAGGCTGCTCCATTTGAATTTCATACACCCTCTGAGAAAGATTCAACCTGAATCTTCACCTGAGGGAAAGTGAGTTTCAAATGGAGCTGCTGATGTGTTAATTCCATTTGAAATTCATACTCCCCCTGTGAAAGATATTACCAAAATCTTGCACAGGGGGAATGTGGATTTTAAATGGAATAGCCCATTCAATCCTGACTTCAGCAGGAAGGCCTCTATCCCTATCTGACTGTCCCTAATACCGATTACTACACAGCCACCTACAACTTAATACCTAGTGACAAATTCATGTAATTCCATTTTATCTCTATAGTAACAGATGTGTGTGTGACTAAACAGCTGCATACAAACAAGCGATTGCTAACAAGCACATGTATGCCACAGATCTAATAGCACCTTGATTTGTAAACTATGACAGGGAATGTGAAACATGTGATTAATATTCAAAGCTATTTCGAACAAATACCACTCTGTAATTGCAGGTAAATGACATAGGTGACCAGCTCCAACAAAACCCGGAACAGGTCGCCAGGCATGACATTCCCATTAAAAAAAAAAAATCAAATTTTGGAATTCCTAATTTCATGGTATTTGACTGTGGAACTAAGTGGACTTTCAAATCCTTGAAAGTACTTGTTAAAAAGAAGGATATTTAATTAATAAATAACAATTGAACTATGATAATCCCTATTCAATCCTGTGTAAGGCAGAACACTTATTGGCCCTTACTGAGAATAGCAATTTGAAAAACAATATCAAGGTATCATTTACAAAATTATCCATATCTTGAAAAGTATTGATGCTATTTATATAATTTTGGGATCATTTTAAAGCTTATTGTCTAGTGCTTACATTTTTAAAAATGTGACTTGTTCCTGGTTTTGTCAGAGCGGGTCACATATGTAGTGTGAACCGTGTGATCAAGCAAAATCAGTCGAAAGTCAGACATATTCAATTTTCAATTTCTTATAAGATTGTAAACAGCATTTGCAAAGATACATTTTGCAAAATATCCCATTGAATTTGGACAACCAGTTCAAAAGATGTGAGCATTTAAAGAATTTCCAAAACAATAGGAAACAAGGATTTGGCTATATCTCAAAATCAATATTTCCAACTGATTTTGTTGGATCACATTAAATATTTTGTCGGAAACTACCTTGTGATGGTGAACAAAGCTGACGGCATTGAAACAATATTGCTATGATAGACACGATTTAGCTAAAAACTGATAAATTTCAGGGGAGGGAGTTGAAAGGGTCAAAAATTTGAAAACAAAGAAATACAAAGATAATTTTCTGAAGTATTAGGGTGTGGAGCTTCATTTGAGTGGGTTCTTTGTTTAATTGGGGTGGTCAATGCCCCACACATTGAAAATAAGCTATCATTTATTTATGACTTTCATGGGTGATCCTGTTTTAACAACATTTTGTTTGAAATTGTAATCTTTTTATTTTTAAAGTATTAATGTATTTTTCAGGGGAAAATGTTCATTTTGGCATTTGCGAGGGCAGTCAGGCAATACTGCTAAGGCCTGCAAGGGCACCAAGGCAATCACATGCTAAAGGCTAATACATCCAAAGTTAAACATTTTGAGGGTCACCAAGGCAAAGGCATGGGGCATCAAGGGCAATTGCCTTCGGTGCCTCTAGTTATTTTTCCCCTGCCTTTTAAGCTGTATTTGTGCAATATTGTTATCTTTGTAATGTTGTTAATTCAAATAAATTCAATCAATCAAAGAATTGATCATTTAAAAAGAAAAACAGCTACACATGATATTGTATTGTTAGCATGGTTAGTGTCCTATATTTGGTATTGGGTATTACACAAAAATGGCTGACAGATCATGTATTCTCCCAATCAATTCCTTGGTGTACTTACAACTTTTGGCAGAGTCTGGTTGTAGGCAGCCATACGCATATTCTTTGTATCCTTCCAATATCTACAGTAGTGCTTCACCCAATTTGAACCAATAGCTCCTGGAAAATGTTTTTTATCAAGATAAAAGGAAGAAACGACTGACATAGTTAGCAAACATTTTCGGCAATATTACTTCCATCTGAGATTTTATCAAATAAAATTAAAGAATAATAAAAAAAAGAAGTTGCAAGCAATTGGAAGATATTTCCAAAATCTTCCCTGGGGGAGTGTGTACTATGAATGGATTAGCCCATTGATTAGGCTATTCCATTTGAAATCCATACACCCCTATGGAAGACATGACCTTAATCTCCCACATAGGGAGTGTGAATTTCAAATGGGCCTACTAGTCCGGCTGCAAACTATTGTTTTATTTGGTTAGATGGTTTTGCCACTTAAAGTGTTTTTCTTTGCTGATTATTAATCTACAGGTGGTACAAAATGAGATTATGGGGGATGTAGAATTGTCACCCCTGGGCAATTCAAGATTTCCAAGGTCAAAGTTTATACAGGGGTCAAAATTAAAAATTTAAAAAGCCATACTAAAATGTTCCTCTGATCCTAAGGATTCAGAAAAAGTATAGTTTGACCTACCTCCGACTTATCGTTTCGGAGTTATAAGCCAAAAGGTCAAAGGTTAACATTGAAGAAGCACAGGAGCTGAAAGAGATACAATGCTCCAATTTTGATGAAAATGGTCTTAAATTGTTGGCACTGTTATCTCAATCGATTATGAATAGTTATAACCAACTGTAATGACTCGTTACCTAGGTAAGCATTCAGAGAAGTTCCAGTAGGTCAACATCAGTAGGACTCAATTGACAATGACCTATTTTGATGTGCTACCAAGGCAACAAGTCATTCTAGGTAGTTCAAACTGTTCATTATTCGAGTTGTGGTACAGAAAGACCAATTTGAGACCATTTTCATCCAAATTGGAGCATTTTTCAATTTCAATCCCTGTGGAGTTCTCTATTTAACCTTTGACCTTTTGCTCATAACTCCACAACGATAAGTCGTAGATATGTGAAACTATATATTTTCTGAATCCCCGTGACAAGAGGAATAATTTGACATATGTTTGGACAAAATTGGACAAGTTTATAATTTTGACCCCTGTATAAACTTTGACCTTGGATATCTCGAATTGCCCAGGGGTGACAATTTTACACCCCTCGGAATCTCATTTTGTACCACCCACAGAACAATAATCCAGAAACAAAAACACTTTAACTGGCAAAACCAACCTACCTTGGTCTGCCACCGGACTATACCTGAATGGGTGACTCCATTTAAAATCTACACTCCCTGTGTGGAAGATTTAGGTCATCTCTTCCACAGGGGGTATATGGATTTCAGTTGGAATGGATTAATCTTGCACTGTGCAAGATACTTCATGGATTGATTTGCCCTCCTTCACAAATAGGGCATGACATTGTAATCTTTAAGCTTTTTGTTTCTTGTATTAATCTGTGTGACAGCTACTGTCTCAATTATGATGACACTTCCCTTGGTATAATAACACTATAAGATTAACCCTAATGCTCCAAGTGGTTTTTAGTTTAATATCGGAAAGGAAAGAAGGAATGAAAAAGGAGTTGCTGGGTTTAAGTTATATATATCGCTTAATTGTGGGGCATCGCAATCGGAGGAAACTGGGCCAGTTCTACATAAGGTCATACTATGAGTGTTCAAGCATATTGAAGATGTGTCTATTATGAGCAAGATCCTAGCAGTAATCTGTATAAGGTCCCTGTACACTTTTAAAGCTTAACACTGCATTAGCTATATTGTATATAACAATATACCAAGGTTGTGACCTAATTATTAGTGAACTGGTCACATTGAACTTGGAATTTGTCGCAATCTAGATGATTCTTAAATTTAGTACAAGAACAAGTAGTCAGACATACACACTGTTTCTACATTGCAGTACGAGCTGTGAATTATAGCAAACACAATAACCAAGTCTAAGAAGAGCAAAATGGCAATTTTGTGACTTCCTTCCTGGTAAAATGTGTACTTTTTTACACACAAGATGAGTTTTGTAGATTTACCTTTCTCTCTCTATTCTTTGGTTCAGTTAAAGTTTATGTGCGATTCAATACTGTGCCAAGAACGTCACTACCAAACTTGAACTCAATGTATAAAGGCATATTTCCATTTCACACTATCTTCAATAGTTCAAAAATCAATGAAGCATGGATACTACCACTTTCTCAGTAAAATGAATTAATTTGAAAATATTTTTCCAGAAATAGACCACACACAGTTTTGCACACTTTTGTGTTGATGAAGCACACATATGTACTGCGTAAATATGAAAGTGCCGTCCTAGTTGGCTAATTGAATCACATCGAGGGATGAGTGCCGTAAGACCCTACCTGCAATAGCTGCCGTATAGACATTTTGACAATTTGTGCATTCTATATTGTACAGATCTGAAAAAAATGACATCTGGCAGCTATTACAGATAGGACCTTCTTGCCATAAACCCCGACATGAAATATCAGCACCTCATTTGTTGTACAAGCCACATAGCATTGTGTGACATTGGCATGACCCGGTTCTTTCCATGCAAAAAACAATCTGTTGGAATGCAAAAGCGTGAAAACTGATGTAGCGCAAAAATATCCACTTTTACAGAACACCCATTTATCTGACTCAATCCCAAACTTACTCTTTTCATAGACATAGAGGTAGCCTTCGTATTGTTTACTACTTTTTCTGTGGTCAGTTGGTTTCTGTAATGCAATAACAAATACGGAGTCAAGAATATTAACTTTTTTGTCATTCAAATATGACTGAACTGCAGAATTCTGCTGCCCAACACCTGTGCCTTATAATCAGTGTGATGGTCAGTGGACATATTGAACATGGCATAGTAAGCACCCCAGATGGTTACATACCACTAATTATGCATTATACGGGTTTCAATGGGAAAATGGCTAATTTTGGGTCGAATTTTCTCATATTCAGAACTCTCACAGTTTAATGCCACTAATATCAGGTGAAACTATATGATTTAGATACCAAATGATCAAAAACTCAACATAGGTTGACCTGATACTTTTCTTGTTTTAACGCACTGAAACGTAAACACCTTAAAATGGCAGTGCGCCCTCGAAGCTGAAAGTTACAATATGGTAGGGCGAATATTTATTAAAAACTGAAGCCGTGCGTATGAATTTTGGTACTATTAAAACAAAAATATACCATTTTGAAGCATCAAACCCTAAAAAGTACTTTTTTGGCTATATAACTTGATCAATTTCAGCGATTTTAATGCAGTCTTTTCAGATGCCATGCAAACAAATAGTTACTCGTCGTATTTCCATGTATCATCCAGGCCTATTAGTGGTATGTAACCAGATGCTCAAGTAATTTCAATACCTGTATCATAATAAGCATTTCAAAGCAGCATGTACGCCGTTAAAAAAAATACTTGTATACTTTTTAGTATGACACAGGCTTCATGTCCAAATCAATAGGGCATCCAATGGAGCAAACTGCAACTTTTGAATTTGCATCTTCCTTGGGAATTTGGATCGATTTTGGATCATGCTGTCTTTATTTCTTGATAAATTTCTACAAAATCCAAGTTAAAGGATGCAGCTATTGGCTGCTGGTTCTAATTTGTGATATTCTTTATCTGTCTTTAAATATTTGCATTTTGGTTACTTTTTCATTGAAAATAAATGGAGGGGGCATTCATTAGAAGAGAAGCATTTACTAAAGGAAATGTGGTACATTGATTCATTTGTTATTTTTTACCTCTAACATCTTATGCATAAGTGTCTCAGCTTCATGTCTGGTTGCATCAAAGCCTGCTCTGATCTGTAAAACCAAAATAAACAAGAACATACATACATAGTCTTTATAAATTCAAAATCACATCAAATCAGTATAATTCACAAATCGAATGCTTTGGTTTCAGATATTGTTAATTTATCATTTTTAGACTTGTACAACATATAGTTTTGCCAATTTGTTAAGCTGAATTTATACTCAATCGCCGAGCGATTGCGATTAAACGCTTTTGAAAAGCGATGTGCAATCGCCGAATTTTGCGATGCATCGTTCGTCGCTTTTTCATTTATACTTATCATGGCGATAGCGATTGCAGACGACAATTAAAATATTCTAAATGCCACAAAATACATTTTTAAAACATCAGTTGCTGTCAATAATTATTGCTTTGAATTAATTCATCACCAAAAATTAATGATTGAGAAAGGTAAATTAACACGGCTGTGTACTCTAGCCATTGTTTCTTTCTCAAAATTGAGTTTTTATGATATGTTTGTACCTTGTTATGTTTTTTATAAATACAAGGAATGAAAATCCAGATTTGTAAACTCCAACTGCAATATTTTAAGGATTTTATTTCACTATTCCACTCGTGTTTGAAATTGAAAAGGAAAGAAAATCTTTGTTGTACCAGCAAGGTACACGCGGCGCAACAACTCATCGCGTTGCGCATGGCGCAATTTGTTAACGCACAAATAAGCGACGCATACGCGACGCTTATCTGCATCGCCAGCATCTTATGGAAACACCACGGAAGCACTGATTTCACAAAAACCTAGTGGTCAAATGGCTCCGTTTTAGCTGATAAAATGTGGGTTTTTTCAAGTTCTTTCCCTGATTTAAATATCAAGTTATGAATGGATTTCGCTCAAACTTCTCAAGGGGCTGTGGATTTACCCGATGTTCACGTAATATAAGTTACAAAAACGAAAACTGTCGCATTCTCCTGTGAGATTCGATGAAAGTGCAAATTGTGACCACTTTAAACTTCAACGGCCATTATTTCAATGTTCATTTTCTCGGTAAAATGACGATTTAGGTACACGATAACTCAATAAATACAGCATCTATAGGTAAGCAAATATGATCATCGTAAAAAGCATGATCGACTTAAGAAACGGTTTTCTCATTTTTTTATATTTTGGTCTATTTCCGATTTTGGGCATCATTTTGTGCAAATAGGCGTTTTGAATTTTAAAAAGTTCATTTTGATGCCTTATATGGTCAATATCTAAAAAATAAGGCCAATATCAAAAAATAAAAAACCGTTTTGGAATGGAGCCTCAAGATTGAGCTAAAAACAAAATAAAATATTTTGGAAAGAGTGTTTTTTGTTATGATGTACCTAACAAATATTGCCAAAAACTCACTTTTTGTGATTTTCTTCAAAATTGTTGTTTTTACCCCAAATCTGTATTTATATTAAGATTTATTGATGTCTTGCCTTCATAAAATGTATACTTTTATATGTTTTTGCGAATAATTACAAAGTTATTGCACTTTTACTACATGCATGTCTGAGAGTACACAGCCACCTTAATTAGCAAAATAATAGATCCAGATGGTTGTATATGATTGGTTGACGCATTCATGTGTCAAGCGATATCGCAGGGAAGTTGAGATTTCTTCCTCCGCGATTTGAATCGATTGATCGGCTTGACGCTCTGGAAATGTAAGTAAACATTGGGCATGCGTGAAAATCGCTTTTCTGCAAAAGCGATTGAGTATAAATTCAGCTTTACACTTTTAGTGGCAAGTTTTAGTTTTCTGTTTTTAGTCAATGATTATGAATATTCATGCATCATTGAAAATGATGTCATTCATAATTAATATTCATGAGATGACAAAAGTGAAGCCAAATACTGTGCTCTTTCCCATTTTCTAAAACTTCCAAGGAAATCTAACCATTAAATTAAAGGAGTATTTCGTGATCCTAGCATCCTCTTTTTATGACATTTTTCAGTACATATCCACGAAAAAAGCATATTCCCAAAATTTCAGTTGATTCCGATATTGCGTTTGCGAGTTATGCATGATTATGTGTATTACACTGTTCCATAGACAATACGTTGTAATTTCGTTCTGGTGCACCAGAACGAAATTCAAATTTCACGATATCTTTGCTAAACGAAATAATCTGCAAGAAATATTTTGTACATAAACATTATGTAGCCAAAGGTTTCCAGTGATATAAAAATCTCAACTTTTTTTGAGAAAAGTGGGGGGATGAGGCTGTGGATCACGAAATGCCCCTTTAAGACCGAAAAAAATATTGTGTTGCAATCTAGTGGGGAAAATGGGAAAGTTGGGTTGGTCGGTGGGATTTCATTCTTTTTTTTCTTCTTCTTTTTTTTAAACCTTCAGTTTTTTAAAATCCCCACAAATATTAAATAATGCTTCTTCCATTTGTAAATGTTGACTACTGGATACTTGTTAGATATTAATCAATCTGATAAATCAATTAAAAAAAAAAATTAAGTGAAAAACATTTTTGAACATATCTGTAAAAATCATCATTCAAAAAAAAAATTGAGACCCTGATTTTTCAGGACTTTGGGTCAGTCACTGAGGGCAACAAATCAATTCTTTTGGCCTAATTTAGGTTTCACAAACACTACGTAAATAAACATCAAATATGCATATGGTGACTATCATCACTACCGTGTATCAACAATTTTCATTTGTGCATATTATCCTGTACAGCACATGCCATAGCTAAAATTAGCTAGTGATTGATTATAAATGAACGCCCTTGCCCTTGATTTCATTCAATGAGGAAGTACATGTGTGTGTAGGTTTGATCACCAAAAAGCTACTAAACAAAGCATACAATAGCGCTTGTCAGCAACTAATCCGAAATCTTCGGAAATTAGTTCAGAAAGGTGCAATTTAAGGGATGGGGTATGAACGTTTGGACAGTATTTATAGTGGGCCATTAGAGCACATCAGACATATCGAATTGCATTCTGAATACGAAGAATGTCCTTCTGATATTAAATAATTTTGATTTATTGAAATTCGCAATGTAATACACATTTTATGGCAAATGATTAAAAATTGATATATTTGATATTTAACAGTACTCGAAGTAAACTTTATAAATCTGATGCTGATGATTTATACTTAAAGTGTATGTAGGTGGGATGAAAAGCCGACGATCAATTGAAATTGTGACCTTTTGTATTGAAGATATGGATTTTTTTATCCAAAACACTAAAAAAATTAGGTCTTTTTGGGAAAAAATCCATATCTTCAATATGAAAGGTCAAAATTTTCAATTGATCGTCGGCTTTTCCTCCCAGCTACATGCACTTTAAAATATATTATTAGATTTATAAAATTTACTTGAGGACTGTTATATATCAAAATGTGAAAAATATCAAATTTTAATAATTTGTCATAAAATTTGTATTATATCGTGAATTTCAAAAATGAAAATTATTTGATATCAGAAAGCCATTCTTCGTATTTAGAATGCAATTCGATATGTCTGATGTGCTCTCATGTCCCACAAAAAATACTGTCGAAACGCTCAAAACGCTCATTCCAGATCCCTTAAATAAACACACAACAACCATTCACACACTGGCAAAAGCATGTTCGATGAGTGCATGAGATAGTATGATTGTTGACACTAATCACACCAAGTTGCTTTTAAATCCTTTTTTCAAAATTTTTTTTTTTAAATAGAAAAAAAAATGGATACAGGTTACACCAGAAGAAAAGTTTATTTTTGTGTTTTAGCTCCATGTCTTCATAGTCATCAAATAATGTGCTTACACTTGACTGAGGGAATCAGCCATACAATGGAAACCAAAACATGCATATGTGACACAATATGCTACCACCTTAAGCAAGGAAAAAATATTCTATAGGCCCAACCGACCCAGATTTCCTGGGGTTTTTTTTAATTTGCTGTAGATAAAGTTTGATTTTCCATAATTACTATATGCATGTAAAATCAGCTGTTTTGGGTAAAAAAGTAGATTAAATTTGACTGAAAAAAATGTGTACAAAGCAAGGGAAGAAAATTAATCAATTGAAATTTAATAGTCATTTACTAAAAATAAAAACAATAAAATAAACAACACAAAAGGTCCGTCCACCTGTAGAACTGGGTTTATTTTCTAGTCAACTTACTGCAAAAGTAGAAATTTCTTATGATTAATTTTGTCAATTTGTAACTATTTCAGTTGTTTTTAAATGAACGACTCTAAGCTTCCTTATATTGACTTGTACACAAAAGGAATATATTCCAGCAGTTATTTTTGCAGTTGCTACTTGGAACGCAAAAAGTATAGAAATAAACGTAGCATGAAAACCTCCACTTTTACAGTACTGCCTTACTGTTAAATGTCAAAAATATCATTTTTTTAAAATTTGCCATAAAATTTGTATTATATCCCAAATTACAAAAACCCCTCATATTCAGAATGCAATATGGTGTGTATGATGTGCTCTCAGGTCCCACAAAAGATACTGTGCAAAGGTTGCTACCTGATCCCTTAATTCATCCTGAGACACATATTCTCACACACACACCACAGACCATTAACTTCCATAGCTTGAATTGTAATTAGGGCTTGTCAACTAATAATTAACATTACACAGAACAAGATGCAATTTGCATTTACATTATTTCGATAATTGTAACATAGCACTTTAGCAGCAGTCCGCACGACACACCTGTACACAGTGCTACAACTTATACATAAATTACATAGTCGGAACTTACGTGTTGTAGTTTGAGTTGTAACTCCGTCATATACGGTTTGAATTCCGTGGAGACCTCATGACCTGCAATACGTTAAATGAACAAAACAGAGACATTTTGGTTACGCTTTAATACCCACTCGAGTTGTACCATATTCCTCCTATATATTCCCTGCATCATATTGAGTTGCAGCATCTAGATGTAAAACCCACGTGGCTAAGGTGTGGCTAACTACATCCAAAATGAACTCATCTCTAATCACAACGGTCACCGACCTCCAATACAGTAATTAAAGCAAACAAATTGACCTCATGTTGGTGAGTATGATATTGTAGACCCCAATGATGCAAAAGGTCATTCTGTGAGCATACAGGTATATTGAGATTACAGAACTGTGCACTGGTGGATAGTGCTAAGTACACCGAGATGATGACGAGGATGTTACTAGTGCAATATCTTCTGGCTGTCATAGCCGCATCATACCCCAGCACATCTGATGAATCACTTAAAGTAGCGAATTTAAATATTACCTGCTACTGCTGTGTCTCCTATGCTCACTCAATCCCTACTGTACAAAAACAACGGCAGGTTTGCACTCTAAATCGTATCATGCATATACTCAACATGTGGTTGCTAGTTTATCACAGCGCTCCTAATGGGCTATTCTATCTAAAATACATACACCCCCCTATGGAAGAAAATCTCCTTAATCTCTCCACAGACTTCAAATGGAGTCACCCATTCAGGTAGCTCAATTTGAAATACACAATCCCTATGTGAGGGATTAATGTCAAATTTTCCATAGGGGGTGTGTGGATTTCAAACAGAACAGCCAATAATCGGCCATATTTGCAGTGAACAAAATCTCTATTTGACCATGCATAATGTGACACTACATCAAATCTATTTTTGGAAAGAAAATTAATGTTAAGCATCGCCGAACTGAATAGATTTAGGGAAAAAAGCGTCCAGGCAAAACAGGCTTTCCTGCATGCAGGACTGCAGGTAGTTCACACACGCATGGCAGTTTCAGTGCTACCTGTAGTGGAATATTTTTAATGCTAATTTTTCAGGTTTTTCCCCAGTTTCTGTGACTAAACATTTTTGATGCATTTTAATTTCAAATGTCATTCAATTCAAAATAAAAATATGAGAGACAAAAATTCATAATTTGTTATGGTGTCTGTGACTCTAACCATTTTTGCAGTTTTTATTTCATGTTTATTCAATCAAAATAAAATAAAATAAATCATCCCTAAGAAACTTGGTTCAAAGACCTGTCAATCATATCAAATGCTCATTTTGGTGAATCTACACATAAACATAAATGTATGTACGGGCAGGGATATGAGGCAAGTTGTATGACTAAACATTGGTTCACCTGGCCTGAATCCATTCACCCACCCACACATTTAGATGACATGTGTGACAGTGTGTATTTATAATTACAGTATTATTGAACTAATAAAAGCCTTGTACGGAAGTGTGCTTCTTAAGGGCAGAGTGATGGAAGAGAACATGGACCTTTTCCACTTCATTATTTATGCCACTCAATCTTATGCCAGTTTAAACTTATTTTGAATTTTGGTACCCTAAAAGCAGACATTTTGGATTCACTGTGTAAAAATATGCAAATTATAAGCACGTATCAGATACAACTTTCGCGAGTGCGAAAGTTTTACTATTTTTACAAGGACGTTTCGTGCATAATTTTGACATTATTTTACTAAATTGCTGATTGCTTAGAGTTCACTTTTAACAATATTTCACAAATTTGTGACAAGATAACTCGAAAAATATGCAAAGAAAAGGTAAACTTTTTACATCTTTAAGAGCTACCCACATGAGTGTGAATTATGTAACATTTGGTCAAATATTAAAATTGTTAGAAATTTGCGTATTCGGTACAACAATGATCTCAAAACACCATATTTTACTAATTCAAAACAAAATCACAATGTGAGGAACAGACATCACAGTACAAATTTTCTTGCAGCAAGAGTTTCTGCAGCTTATTTTGTTTTGCAAATTAACAATACATTTACTATCAATCAAAATACAATTTAGATGAGTAAAAAATGTGTCCCTGTTAAGGATGTTGCCACAACAAATATTGGGGCAAATAAGTGTCTTTCTGTCATTTGAATTTCAAAACTGAACATTTTTGTTTAAATCTGAAATTACCATAGGATTCCTCGACTCATTTTCATTCCACAAATGTATAGATTTATGTATTTTGGATTTAAACTTCCAAAATAATGAAGTCAGAAAAGGTCCATGTTCTCTCCATTGCTCTGCCCTTAAAACGTTCTTGGACACACACGTTTGCATACCTAAGGGGCTGTACCATAATTATATGTCTCCCCAGGTTGTTGAAAAGAGAAGGGGTGCAACTAGGCTAAAGGTAGGGAAGGGGGAATAATTTCTGCTCAAGTGGGCTATTCCATTTAAAATCCACACTTCCCTTTGGAAGATTTTGAAAATATCTTTTTTGGGGAATATGTTTTTCAAATGTAATTGATCAAAGTGAATCATTTTTAAACCCACACTCCCCCTGTATTATGGCTACCTATATTTTTATCTTCCACAACTGGAGTGGGTATTTCAAGCGGAAGTTACCCAATTGTCTATTCTATTCAAAACTTATATGACCTATGTGGAAGATTTTAGTTAAATCTTCCATAGGGGTAGTATAGATTTTAAATGGAACAGCCCAATGGGGGTAAAAAAATTTTTGGCAAGTCAAAAGAGCAGGAAGAGATTTTTGGTACACTGTTTTAAATACCGTAAAACCTCGTCTATAAGCATCAGGTGAGCCGTCACATCAAAACATACTTCTTTGGGGCTTTTATAGTTTCAAGATATGAAGTAAAATGTCTATGAAATTATAAAGGAAATAAAAGAAAATTTGGACCTTGTCTTTTATCACATCCTGTGATGTGTAAGGCAAACATTCATCAGTAATGAGGTATCATTTTAAAGCTTGATTTTAACACTTTCTGATAAGGTTGAAATCTCACTTTTGAAAAAAGCCCCCAAGAGGTATGTTTTGATGTGGCGGCTCACTGTTTTTGATGAAAGCTAAATTAAAACGATACAGCCGTACATATGCCAATACAATAGATTGGTCTTACAATAGTACTTGTTTGTATATGTTTGTATCTGTAATTAATTTGCTCAAATTCCATAATATTATAATTTTGTCGATAAATGGCGTCTACATTAATTAAGGGGTGGGTTATGAACGTTTGGACAGTATTTGTTGTGGGGCATTAGAGCACATCAGACATATCGAATTGCATTCTGAATACGGAGAATGTCCTTCTGATATCAAATAATTTTAATTTTTTGAAATTCGCAATGTAATACACATTTTATGGCAAATGATTAAATATTGATATTTTTGATATTTAACCGTATTAGAAGTAAACTTAATAAATCTGATGATTTATACTTAAAGTGTATGTAAGTGGGATGAAAAGCCGACGATCAATGGAAAATGTTGACCTTTCGTATTGAAGATATGGATTTTTTTCCCTAAAACACCAAAAAAAATTAGGTCTTCTTGGGACAAAAATCCATATCTTCAATATGAAAGGTCAAAATTTTCAATTGATCGTCGGCTTTTCCTCCCAGCTACATACACTTTAAGAATATATCATTAGATTTATAAAATTTACTTCGAGGACTGTTATATATCAAAATGTGAAAAATATCATATTTTAATAATTTGTCATAAAATTTGTATTATATCGTGATTTTCAAAAAATAAAAATTATTAGATATCAGAAAGACATCCTTCGTATTCAGAATGCAATTCGATATGTCTGATGTGCTCTCATGTCCCACAAAAAATACTGTCAAAACGCTCATTCCAGATCCCTTAAGCTTTCTTCAAAAGCACACTATATGCTTGTAGATGAGGTTTTACGGTAATACACTCTAAGAAGGCCTAGGAAAACACTACAGAAACGTTATGTAAATTTTCCTGCTTGCTTCACTCGCATTATATATTTAGACTATTTTAGGTTTGCAAATTGGGAACCAATTTGGCATGTACAAAGGAGAGAGGCAAAGGTTATTGGCAGGCTTAAAATGTGTTCTCAATCAATTCTCATCTGAAAATAAGTTTTCTGCTTTTGAGTCAAATCTGTACATGGGCAGTGTCAAAATTATTATTCAACATAACATAATCTGGCATTGACAAACAAGATTTTTTTTCCATCTGGCTGCCATTCATGTGTACAACGCTGCATACATTCGTGAGCATGTACAGTAGCAAGTATGCTGCACAACCAGCATGAGCAGTAGCTTAGCAATGATATTCATAGGGAACATGTGTTCAGCATTGCTGCTAGCAAATTCAGTTGTTATGTCCCTGAAAAAAACCCTGGAATATGGGCATGGTAAGGTTGTATAAAATCAATCTTTTGGTTCTCGTACGGAGGATTTCCGAAATTGAAATTTGATGTCTTTTGGGTAAAAAAATGTATATCTTCAATACGAAAGGACAAAATTTTCAAATGATGGACGGCTTTTTCTCCCAGCTGCATACACTTTAAGTACATATCATTAGATTTATTAAGTTTACTTTGAGGACTGTTTATCAAAAATATCAATTTTTTTGCCATAAAATTTGTAAAATATCGCGACTCCAAAAAATCAAAATTATTTAATATCAGAAGGACATTCCTTGTCTTCAGAATGCAATTTGGTGTGTCTGATGTGCTCTCAGGTCCCGCAAAAAATACTTTGCAAAAGTGAGTGACCGACCCCTGAAATGTTCAAAATTATGTGTCAATGAACTAGTTTATAGAATAGAAACACTGGAATAAAGCATGTTGGAAAAGCATTCATGATTCTCTTGTGGTAACCCATATTGGGCTATTCCAGTTGAAACCCATACACCCCTGTGGAAGACATGACCTTAATCTCCCACACAGGGAGTGTGGATTTCAATTGGGATTACCTGAATGGGCAACCCATTTTGAATCTACATTTCCCTGTTTGGGTTATGTCTTCCATAGTGGTGTATGAATATCAACCAGAATAACCTATTCCACTGAAATCATACAGTACGACTAGCAACGATGAAGCTAGGTCGGAGCCTGGGTTGAAACATGATTTGATTTGAATGTCAACCTTGTTGTGGCATATGGGAGACACCAATCCAGGCTGGGTTTAATTAGTTGTGTTGCAATGGACGTACAGAAGAAAGCATTGCTTGCAAGCAGTGATGGATACTACTCCCCAATACAGAAAAATACTGCACTAAATTTGTGATATTAAAAAAATATGATCAACTTCTGCCAAATGGAACATAGCACAATCTTAATCATTCATTTAGTAATACCTGTAACTGGAGATAAGAGAAGAAGTTCACTATTTTACCAATTTCTTGCAAACAGAGCCAAAAACATGCATGTTTTTCAGCATGTTTTCTGCCGGGGTTTTCTGACAATCAAGTCACAAAAATCCAAGACTTGGAACAAGTCTCAGCATTCAAAATCTTGAGTACATGTAACATGCTGAAATTTTACTTAAATTTTCACTTTTTTGTGTGTTACCTTTAATTAAATTATTGGTTTTAAGATTGGAAAATATCTTTTCCAAAAATTAGCATGCATAAAATTGAAATTGGATTTCGTGCAAGTATTTAGATTAATTGTCACAGCATGAGAACAACTAAAAACCACCCTAAAAATGCATGTTTTTGGCCCTTCATTCATAAATTTGGCCAAATAGTGAATTTTGTTGCCAGTTAGTACAAAATGAATAATTAGGATTGAGATGTGTTTCATTTGGCAGAAGTTGATAATAATTTTTTAATCTCAAAATGTATAACTGTTTATGAGAAAGAATTCTTGTAATGTTTTGTTCATCATACTTTTTGTTTTTACTCAATAAACGATTACAAGCTAGCCTCTGAAAACAATATCTTAGATACACGAAGTATGTCATATTTAAATAAAAAGAAATTAGAACATAAAAAATATAACAAAATAATCAATCATTAAAGTACCAGACTTAAGGGCTGGGATATGAACGTTTGGACAGTATTTATTTTGGGACATTAGAGCACATCAGACATATCGAATTGCATTCTGAATACGAAGAATATCATTCTGATATCAAATAATTTTGATTTTTTGAAATTAGCAATTTTATACACATTTTATGGCAAATCATTAAAAATTGATATTTTTGATATTTAACAGTACTTGAAGTAAACTTTATGAATCTGATGATTTATACTTAAAGTGTATGTAGGTGGGATGAAAAGCCGACGATCAATTGAAAATTTTGACCTTTTCGTATTGAAGATATGGATTTTTTTTCCCAAAACACCAAAAAAAATTAGGTCTTTTTGGGAAAAAATCCATATCTTCAATATGAAAGGTCAAAATTTTCAATTGACCGTCGGCTTTTCCTCCTGCTACATACACTTTAAGAATATATCATTAGATTTATATAATTACTTGAGGACTGTTATATATCAAAAATTTGAAAAATATCAAATTTTTATAATTTGTCATAAAATTTGTATTATATTGTGATTTTTAAAAATGAACATTATTTGATATCAGAAAGACATGCTTCGTATTCAGAATCCAATTCGATAGGTCTGAGGTGCTCTCATGTCCCACAAAAAATACTGTCGAAACGCAATAAACGCTCATTTTGGATCCCGTAAGTCTGCATGAAAATTATCACTTAAATATTTATCACTTTTTGATGAAGGCCAGTCAGAAGAGAAGCAGAAATCAATGAATACAAATGACTTGACATGTATACATGCAGATTAATTACTCAGACAAATTAGCATCCTCTAATCACAAATCTATATACTAGCAAGTCAAACTCAGATTGAGGACACAAAGTAAGGCCGGATTCACAATATTTTATTCTACAGTCTACACAAAAAGTAACGCAGCTTTTGCAGTTTACAGCGATCAATGGTTATTACACAAACATTGTGGCACGTAAAACCCTCCATTTATCTTCGCGCTGAGTTCAAATCAATACAAATAGCTGCAACTTTTTAATCCGGGTATGTTTCTTTAAAAACACTGCTGTGTTGTTAATTTTGAATGAAATTGGACAAATGAGGTATATCAAAATACGCGTAAATAAATCATCCTTGTTTCTATATTAAAATATTGTGAACAGAATTATTAGTTCTGGCGCTTATAGGCGTATTTATAACAGCTGTGTTACATTTTGTGCAGTCTTTATATTAAATATTCGATGCCACAAGTATTTGTTGAATTCAATCTGAATATTAAAGTAGGTTGCGTCTTCTTTTCTGAAAGAGGCTTTAAATGATCGTTAAAAAATCACATAAAGCTTAAAAAATCTGAATGACTTTTGCAACCATATTTTGAAACAAATTTCAATTGAAATTAATCCACTTTATCAAAAAAATGGCTGTTTTTACGGATATACGGCTATTTTTTGTCACCTAATGTAACCATTTAAATTGGTCTGTCTGTAATGCAAGCACATATTAACAAGCTTGCATGAATGTATAATAGCAGCGACTATAACATGCCGATAGCGGATTGGAAAACACCTGGTATTCTGGTATAATCAATAAGTAGTATGATGCATCCAATGTGCACAGGAATATCACGATGGTCTCAAATGCAGATATCCCAAAATGCATTGCAATAAAATGCTAATAGCGGATTAGAAAACACCTGGTATTCAGGATAATCAATTAAGTAGTATGATGTAGCCAATGTACACAGGAATATCAAAATGGTCTCAAATACAGATATTCCAGAATGCATTGCAATAAAATGCTGATAGCAGATTGGAAAACACCTGGTATTCTGGTATAATAAATAAGTAGTGTGATGCATCCAATGCACACAGGAATAAAATAATGGTCTCAAATGCAGATATCCCAAAATGCATTGCAATAAAATGCTGATAGCAGATTAGAAATAAGTAGTATGATGACATCAAATGCACACAGGAATATCATACATCTAGGTAAGCTATATGCTCTTAAATGCAGACATCCCAAAATGCATTGCAATTTGAAAATTGGGTAAGATTTGGCTCAATGTGATACCAAGCAATGACTGAATTCTTCACAAAACTCCCATTGAATTATGGAATTGGTGTAAATCATCCTTATCTCATAATGCAAAGATTTGGAAATCAGATCAAAACATATTGGTCAGACCGATGTCTCTTAAAGGAGAAAAGCTGGCCCATGTTTGCTTGTGCAGTCTGGCTGCATTTCCCCTCTATTTCACTGGTTGCTACCTGTTCCCCTTAATTTTTGCCTCATGTCAGGCCTCTATCATGAGTATTATCCTGACTAAATCGTAGGCTGTGCGCTCTGAATGAAATCAATTAAACCAGGGCATGTTAATTGCACCCGGCCTGATTAACCTTTCAGTCTGAGCTGTAACCTTCCTTGAATTATTTCCATTACTAAGTCTAATATGCTTGTGACATGTCAAAATAGTAATGGGCTCTTCCCATTAATTTCCATCCCCCCCCCCTATGGAGGACATGGTCTAATTGGGCTATTCCATTTAAAATCCACACTACCCCTGTGCAAGAGTTTGGAAATATCTTCCAGAGGGAGTATGAATTTCAAATGGAATGACCATATCTCATACACCATCTTCAAAAGAGTCAAATTGAATCTTCTACAAAGGGAGATTCAAATGGAGCTGCTAATTTGTTCATTCTATTTGAAGTACATACTCCCCCATCTTCACCAGGGGTAGTGTGTATTTTAAATGGAACAGCCCATTATGTACTGCATTCACATTCACATGCTACATTGGTAAAATAAAGTGACAAACTGTGATGGCATTTATAGGTTTTTATCTTGTCAATGTTTGTTCTTACCTTGGTGGTAAAATGTCAGCCAACTGTACATGAACCCAAGTAACTGTGGAGGGAAAAGAGTATAAACTTATTATTATTTGAACTGGGATGTTCAAATATTATAGTGAACATAACCTTCATATTGTTGGGCCATTCTACATACAATATTTATCTACACTCATTTTTCACAAGTTAAAAGGGCATTTCTTGATCCACAGCCTCATCGCCCCACTTTTCTAAAAAAAAGTTGAGATTTTTATACCACTGGATACCTCTGGCTACATGTTTATGTACCAAAAATTTCATGCAGACTAATTCGTTTAGCAAAGATATCATCAAATTTGAATTTCGTTCTGGTATACCATATGCTTTTTTCGTGGATATCTACTGAAAAACGTCATAAAAAGAGGATGCTAGGATCACGAAATCCTCCTTTAAGGTAGAAACATCGGCTACGGTGTCATGCACAGATTTAGTTTAAAATGATACAGGATGTGTAGTTGGGTGAGAAAAACTTGCCTGCCAAATTTTAATTTTTGCCAACAAAGCGTTTTCGAGTTATGCCATATTTTGTCATTAGGAAACCCCATTGACTTTGCACATAAAGTGGTTTTGACACTAAGCCTCGTTCACTAAAATTGGTAAAAGTTTGGAAATAGATAGTATGTTTAAATATTATTTTTTCTCCTTTCTATCCCCTTTATAGAACTGCTTTTTGGATCTTTTTTTACAAAAATGTTACCAAATAATATTAGTGACTTTTTTCCTATATATTGGCCAGTTATGAAGGGGATATTTGAAGGTAATGTTAGTACTTGCTCAAATTTTCTTGATTTGATCTAGAAACACTGAATGACCCAATTTCATAATTATTGTCCGAGGTAACCATAGGGCCAATTTTAACAAACAAGGTGTCATATGAAAGGTAATTAAATTTAGAAACTTTTCTCGCCAGCTTTTTTTAATTAAGTGTTTCTATTTTAAGTTATGGGTGTTTCTAGATTTCCCTAATTTAAAAATAGAAAAAATGATTTTTCTCAAAAAATAAACACTTTATCAAAAAAATCTGGCGAGAGAATTTAGATATTAGGCTTATTAACCACCCCACAAACTTTGGAAACCATATCACATTCCCTCTAGGCTAGCAATAATTATTTGTAGAAAAAAATAGGGAATTTTCAAAAAATAAAGAAAAACATAAGAAATGTTTAAATTTTCATGAAACATTAAAAATAAGTGGAGTAAAGACTTATCTTAAATTGGTTATATATTTGATATGGATACATAATTCTGATTTGATATAGTGGCTATTTTCCTGCATGGGCCTATTATCCGATGATCCTACCTTAAGGTCCATAATATCTAATACCATTTGCTTTGGATTTTAATGCTCTGTGTGCTAGCCATAGGCTTCAACACAACAATTCCAAATTTTGAGATATTTTCTAAAAAATATGTCAAAAGTTACCTCAAGAACCACTTCTTCAATACAAGGCTTGTTTGTACTCATTTTAATGCATTTTACATGCTGATTCCAAATATGGCCATGAAAATGTAAAATTCTGAAATTTGGATTTTTCTAAAAAAATCTGCAACTTTTTGTCTGCAGTCGACTATGATATAAAATCGGGTTGATTCAAGGGATCCAGTGGTGAATTTGGAAGAAGCAGGTTTATCAGCCTGCTTGAGAACAATCATTTTGACACAGCCTGTACTAGATTTCCGAATCTTGCTTTGGTATAAAACAAATGTGAATTAGCCTAATACAGACAATATTTTATATTCCACTTTATTTTTTAAAGGCATATCGGTAGGAAAAGTTTACTACAAGTCCCAAACTATAAGCCATCAATGAGCTTAGCAGTTCCCATACACATGACCACATTGTTGAGTTAATAGCTTTGACTTGTCAGGCATTTCACATATGGGTGCATAGTATTCACAGCTATAAACATATACAGATCCTCTACATGCTACAAATGTAATACCTTTGACAGCACATGATTTCACAAGTGTATATTCCCACACCAGAAAAGATCAACACTTCCCAAAATGCTTTCTTCCGAATACTGATTTGCTATTCAGTCCCGTATTCAGTGCAATGTTGATGGTAACAAAAAATACCTCAATTAACAGAGATCATGCAGATCTTGCAATTGAGGTATTTGTAAGAAAGGGACTGTATGAAAGTGTGAGATATCTATTATGTTCCCACAAATTGTTATTAAAAGGGCCTTCTCTTTAAGGTAGGAGCATCGTATAATAGGCCCATGCAGGAAAATAGCCACTACATCAAATCAAAATTATGTATCTATATCAAATATATAACCAATTTAAGATAAGACTTTACTCCACTTATTTTTAACTAGCGGGATACCCGCGCTTTGCGCGGGTCCCCGCTAGATGAGAAAATGGGAGCGATCACTAAAACAGGAGGAATTACTGAAAAGGTAGAATCATTGAAAGGTAAATTTTATTTTTCTAAACCTGTTCCTTCTTGCATTTACATTTTCTTTTCAGTTTCTTCTGCATGGGCCCAGTTTGTTTCCATTAAAACAAAATGTTATTTATCTATCTAGGCCTAACCCCATTCCCCTTATTTTCTAAATCTATCCTTTCTTATACGTTTCCTTTATAGCTTCATTTTTATTAGCTGCTTAGCTTGTGATTTCCCGTTTCCTTCAGTTGTTATTTATTTTTCTTATTTTTCCTGATTAGTTTTTTTCTTTCTCTCTTTAGTTTGCTCCCGTTTCATTTAGTTACTGTAACCATAACCCGTATAATAGGCCTACCCATTGCCTTTTTTGTCTTCTTCTTTTTTAATTTTTTAATTCATTTAGCTCCTTTCTTTCTCCTCAGTTTCTTTTGCATAGGTCTATTTTGTTCCCATGCTGCTTAGCTTGTGATTTCCGTTTCCATGTTATTCATTTATTGATAGTTAGTCAGTCAGTCAGTCAGTCAGTCAGTTAGTCTTTCATTTTTAGCTTCCTTCTTTCCTCTCGTATCCTCACAATTTTTTTATCATCTTGGCGGGTAATCTCTTAAAAGAATCCAGTACCATGCATATAATCCACAACCCGACCCATCCATAGGCATACCTTTCCAGTTTTGTCTTCCTTTCTTTTTTTTTTCTATTTCTCTGGTACGGTTAGTTGGTCTGTGCATATTATGCACCCTGTACATCTTGCGTCACATTGCTCAGCTGTGCATATTATGCACCCGTACGTCGCGGCGTCACATTGCTCAGTACGCCGACGTACTAACGCCAACGCGCTGCTGCCTGTTAGTTACGGTACGCGCTACCACTCAGTTTTGACAACAAAAAATCCCGGAAAAACCCGGTTTTAACCATATTTTCACTGATTTTGAGGCCAATTCTTGGTCTTGACCGTTTTCAACCAAATAAAGTGCAATGCGTTCCCGTATATTCCTCAATTTCCGTATGAATTTGGCTGTAAAACTAAACGACGATTCATAGGCCTAGAATAAATAATAAAATTCATGCGACGTAGCCTTAATCTCTTGGCTGCCAACTTCGGTGCAGTGGCGGAAAATGGGGTGCGTAGCTCTCGTGAGGGGCTTAAAAGCTCGTAAGATCATTCTTAAAGTACACGCTGGCGATGTTGTGCATCTAGATAGCCTGAATCATTTCTTGGCCACCTCGCAGTTGGCAGAAAACAGGGCAATGTTGCTCTGCGTATGGTTTTGTAATGGAAATATTATTACGCGGTTCACACTGTCCTTATTACCCAGAATGCCACTGCATGCCGTTTTGCATAGCAACACGACAGTTTTTTATGTTATTCTCTTAGTTACCATCAAAGTTTGCAAAAACGAATGTCCGATGGAAAAATGGCAATATGTACCCGATCAATATCCCACTAAATCAAAGCCGAAAGTCTAGGCAATTCGGAGAACACTCGCGCACAAGATGGGCAACCTTCCTTTTATTTATATAGATGTTTCATGAAAATTTAAACATTTCTTATGTTTTTCTCTATTTTTTAAAAATTTCCTAATTTTTTCCACAAATAATTATTGCTAGCCTAGAGGGAATGTGATATGGTTTCCATAGTTTGTGGGGTGGTTAATAAGCCTAATACCTAAATTCTCTCGCCAGATTTTTTTGATGAAGGGTTTATTTTTTAAGAAAAATCATTTTTTCTATTAGGGAAATCTAGAAACACCCATAACTTAAAATAGAAACATTTTATTAAAAAAAGCTGGCGAGAAAAGTTTCTAAATTTAATAAGCTTTCATATGACACCTTATTTGTTAAAATTGGCCCTATGGTTAGCTCAGACAATAATTATGAAATTGGGTCATTCAGTGTTTCTAGATCAAATCAAGAAAATTTGAGCAAGTACTAACATTACCTTCAAATATCCCCTTTATTACTGGCTAATATATAGAAAAAAAGTCACTAATATTATTTGGTAACATTTTTGTAATAAAAAGATCAAAAAAGCAGTTCTATAAAGGGGATAGAAAGGAGAAAAAATAACATTTAAACATAGTATCCATTTTCAAACTTTGACCAATTTATATATAGTGAACGAGGCTTAGTGTCAAAACCGCTTTATGTACAAAGTCAATGGGGTTTCCCAATGATAAAAAGTGGCATAACTCAAAAACGCTTTGTTGGCAAAAATTAAAATTTGGCAGGTAAGTTTTTCTCACCCAACTACACATCCTGTATCATTTTAAACCAAATATGTGCATGACACCGTAGCCGATGTTTCTACCTTAAATATTTTAAAATATGTTTTTGAACTGCACAACATCATTTAACTCAATGAGTTACATACTTTGTTGACACTTCTTTCTGAAAATAACACCTTGATATTTACTACTTTTCAAGTTATATGGCACACTATAGGTACACACTATCGATGTTAATCCCCAAATGCATCAATCCAATATAGCCAATTTCCCTTGGTTACACATGCGGCTGGAGCCTGAGGACAACTCAAGTTCGGTTTGGGTAGGGAGGTGATGCAAGTGGACCCACCACTGTACCAATTTTCAAGCAATTATTTTTTCAAGAAAAATGCTTTTACAATTCTATGTTAACCACTACTGTACTCTTACCGTTTCTACAAATTCAAATTTCTTCTTTTCTTGTACTTCTTGCAGTTTGAAGACATAATGTAAAGAGTCTCTGTGGAACTGCCTTCTCTCCATCTCCAGGGCTGCGTCGGCCTACACAAAAAACAAGTTGATAAGGGTGAGAATAGGGATGTTTCAGCCAGGAACCCCTTTTTACTCAAAGTGGCTCCAAGTTCACAAGGAATTTCATGTGAAGTTGTGAACCAGGAGCCACTTCAAGCTCACAACAAGGCAGTCCAATTCTGTTACCAAAAGTGGCACACATGGTGTATTTTTGCTTACTTATAATTTCGGTAAATTTCCTCACTGGGGAGTGGGGTCTTATGATGGAGTTTCGCTGTCCCGACCAGCGATTCTATGAGTATTTGTGACTGGTTTTGCTTGTGGTATTTTGTGGTAGTTATTGGTATTAGGGTTCATAAATTACTTATTATATACTATTATTAGTTTTAACATAAGACTTTTGACTACAAGTCTAAATCAATTACTAATTATGTTACAAGGCCTCAAGGCCTAATATATAGACACAGAACTAATTAATATGCAGCAATCGTAATTGCAAAACTTGTCTGATTAGCTCAACTTGATTTGTTGTAATCCATAAATTAACAGGATGAGTAATACCATTACAATATTATATTGACCACAAGCTTCTACTTGAGGTCACAGCCTCATGCACAATGGTCAAAGTTCAGTAACCCACATTCATAGTGCATCTTGAAAGAATGACAATTATGCTGTGGAGTATGAATCTAAAGTCAAGTTATATACATGTATGTCATATCCTACAGGCAAGAGGTCTAATATTATTAACTACAAGAATAAATTTGTGTAATAGTTAAAGAAAATGATGAAAAGAACAAATGATAGGCCTACAGATATTTGTCTCAAAAATGGTTTGCTTGTATCCGACTGACACTAAAAACGCTACCCACCCAACTCCTATACGTTGTACTTGTTTGAAAATTTGGTTCCCAAATATCCACTTCAGTGCAAAAATAAATAAAACAAATTGCTTATTTGCACAAATATAAACAGCTAACAATTATATGAATTGACACACTTGACATTCCTTAACTCTAACCATGCCAACCATATGACTAATTCAGGCTTATTCGGCTCAGTTTGTCATCCATTTTACTTGAGAATGTTGCTAAAAACTGAATCAATAAAGCAATTCTACCTGACATATTGGTGTCTCTCACAGCTGTGTACAGTTTGAACTGACATGGAAGCTTAAAATAGATGTGTATTTCCTGGAATTGAGTGTGAATATTGATCAAGACTGTCTATGCATTCACTGCTGTACAGATTATATAACTTCTCTGGGTACACTAGCTCACACCACTATCATCAACAATCAACCACTTTTGGCTTGAAAACATCAAACCTTACATTGAAAGCGGGTTGCCTGATTGTAACACATGGTGTTTTCTACCTCGTATTGAGGCCCATCTCCCAAGCATTCTTGTTCCAAGTTTTGAGTTCAATTGCTCCAATGGTTTATAGATTCTATCTGCAAGAGCCCAAAATTGAACAATAATGTGCGTCTTTAAGCTTGAACACAACAAATGTTTACACCGGAATTCACACTTAGCGTGTTATGGGCACACAGTGCAAACAAACAAGCACACACTATCAAATAAAGATTACCGGGCTCAGGACTAAAATAATAGAGGTACTCTACTTTGCCCTCCATGAGCGCCACGCAAATATGGCAGAGTCCATCCCACAGCAGAGACAACCTTAACCTTTCACATAGGGTGTGTAGATTTCAAATGGAATCACCCATTTAGGTAACCCCAATTTAAAACATACACCCCCTGTGTGGCAGATGAAAGTCCTATCTTCCATAGGGGGAGTATGGATTTCAACTGGAATAGCACAATCTCTCTCTGGCTAATACTCACATCTTGTAAAGATGCTTCTTTCTTCTTCGTTGTCAAGGCAACATGTTTATCTACTGATGCACAAAACTTTTCTGTTTGTCTTTCAAAGACCTTCCTGCTTTCCTGCAAAGGGGAAAAAGCATTGACAATGGCAATGGTTACATTTCTGAATATTTATAAATGTATTTTTATTTCTACAATTTAGTAGGTGAGGTTTCAAAATACATCTTGCATTGAACAACATTTCACATTCAATTTAAATTAGCACCCCGGGTGCTCAAGTCAGCCATTTTCAGGGGGCACTTAATAAAATTATACAATAAAAGTTACAAATGGGAATTTACATGCATAATGATTCACAATATGGTGTTTGAAGTCATGATTATCATAACCCTATTGGAAAGGTAGAATTTAGCTGTACATTGAAAAGGGGGTGGTAAACAGTTTTCACTCAAAATTCTTTACTATTTTCCACCCTGATGTGGCAGTGACATCAGTGCCAATTTCATTAGATGCAGACTTTACCCGCTGGCATTCGCTTGAAGCGCCGGTGCAGGTGCACACACATATACACTTAAAGATGTCAGATAGATGTGCACACGAAACAGCTGCTTCAATGTGTCACTGCCATATCAGGGTGAAAACAGGTACAGGGAAGAGTACCATTCGGCTTATAATTGGCTGTTTTTAATTTTGTGATTTTGAATTTTCTTACATAGACCTATACATAGACCTGACTTGTTGGATAAAAGAACATTTTTTTTTTTAAATTTTCGCGGTAGCTGTGTTGCGTGTGAAAAGCATGACAATTAATGTACCACAAAAATGTCCACTTTTGCAGTAAAAATCAATAAAATATTTTGCTACAACCACTTAAATACTGACAAGATATAATGATAATATATAGGATTCCAATGATTTAACTCAAATTCACGCAAGTAGTGTAAAACTCTGCTAAACTGGGTCTAATTTTATGCAAATTCTAAATCAATTTACAAAGTTAGTACATGTACTAACTTTCAACATTTAAGCTTAAATTTGCTGATCATCCTCAACAACTGGCCATGAACCGTTTTGACAGCTAACAGGGGTCTAGTCATTTACCCATCACATGTATCAAGATCTTATAGGTTATGTACACACAAGGAAATCCTTAGCTCAATGTGCTATTCCACTTGAAATCCATACTCCCCCAATTGAAGACATTACCTTAATCTTTCACACAAGGGGTGTGAATTTCATATGGAGTTACCTGAATGGTTGACTCCATTTGAAATATACACCCCTTACGTAGCAGATTAAGGTCATGTCTTCTGCAGGGGGTGTGCATTTCAACTGGAATAGCGCAATGAAGATTTATTGTTGATGAAGGTGAATCTTTATCCAGGTGAGCCTATTTCCTTCCATATAAGGAAGAGAGATGGTCAGGCCTCATTAGTGGCGATATTCTTGAAAGCACTGAACACTATCTTTATAAGGTGACCTGTTAGTTTTTATGTATCAGCAACCTCAGGTGTCTATTACAGATAAGATCAGTGTACGTAATCTACAGGAGTCACTATGATCTCAAAAATGACACGAAAACAACCCTGTTCTAAAGATCTAGATTTTGCACTTTTGGGGATCAACAGCTGTTTTTGGCCGAAGAGGATTCATGTTGCTTGAATTTTTTTTTAAATGTTGAAAAAATTATTCAAAGTTTTCAAACTTTCTGTGATTTTTCAGAGCCATTTAGCTTGAATTTTTTTTAATCCCGCCCAACTTGACTCGACAAGTTTGTCCTGTTGAACAAGTTGCTTTTCCCATCACCTAATGGCCTAAAATCTGTCTCACATTTTCCGTAACATTTTATGTTCTCCATAGCAAATTTCAATTCACTGCTGCAAGTTTCAGTTTCCTGTAGTAATTTCTACCGATTTGTGGTTCATTTATTGGACTGTATCTCAAATAAAGCCTTGCGACTTTGTCCGGGTTTGGTGGGAGCAGGTTTCAGTTTTACTCAATTTAAGGGTACTACACCCTCGATAAATTTGTGTCTATTTTTGCATTTTCTCGAAAACTAATAACACAGTGGTAACAAAAGTTTTGTATATTATAGGGGCAAGGAATCCAGTTACTACACTGGAATTTCAGTGACCAAGACAAGCGGTTTGTTATTTATGATAAGAAATAAGGTACCGCTAGGGCGTTACCTCGCTTCCTATCATATATACTGAACCGCTTGTCTTGAGTCACTGAAATTTCAGTGTAGTAATTGAATTCCTTGCCCCAATAATATACATATCTTTTGTTACCAGTGTGTTATTATTTTTTGAGAAAAATTCAAAAATAGTCACAAATTTACCACAGGGGTGTAGTACCCCTTAAAAATCCCTATTTCACTCTTTCCTACTGTACATGTATGATGTCACATGTATGGTTCAGATGAGAAGTCTAACATCTCATCCTTCCTGAGGTTATCTGACATGATCAACACCCGCATCCCAAAACTGACAAACTTAATGTCATGACGGGAAACACATATTGTACTTGCTTTCCTTCTGGAAATCTCCGAGGCTGACATCCTTCTTGTACACACCCATTTCAAAAGGATTTTATTCATAATAATATCGCAAATGCTCCAACTTTTAAAAAAACTCCCATTTATTTCTGCAATTTCAGAAATCAGGGTTGGCATTACATGTTCTTTGGATAGTAAACATTCCTGATTTTCAAGATAACGGTCAGTGCAGGTCCATAGCCAGGATTTATGGGGGGGGGGCTCAAAAGTGTACCATTTGCTGTAAAGGTTTCCTCCAAAAAACAAGCTGATTTCAATGTTTTTTTACTGAAGAATGTGAAATGTGGACCTTGTGTCAAAAAAGGGTTGATTTTCAACATTTTTTCAAGCCCTGACTCGAAAAATTGGGGAATTTGGGAAGCAGGAAAAGTTGCTGTTTGGAGGGAAATTCTGGTATTTGGAGGGAAATTGTGTATATAAAAACATGCAATACATTGTGGGAAATTTAGCTTGATTCCTGGGAAATTAACATTTTTTCTAGCCCTGAGAGCAACCAACATATGTACTTACTGACTTTCCACTTTGGAAAGCCTTTCATTAGGAAGCATTATTTGTAAACTTCACTGGAAGTGATGGACAAATGAGAGAATGTGGCTTGTACACGTAGTACACGACAGATGAGAGAAACTGACTTATACACGTAGTACATAATTGTGTAGATTTTGCAGTGATGCCCTTCCTGTATTGTCTCTACAGGAAAGACCACAAAGCCTGAAATTTAAGGTTCAAGGGTATATAGCTATCACCTGTTGATGGGGATGATACTAGCCAGGCTACACATGGTACAGTCTATCCAAAGTAAGTATTAGATACATGAAAAGTGGACCTAATTAATTGCACAAGTTCAGCATTCATTATGTGAAACCGATTGAAAACTCATTACACCTACCTTTGCACCTCCTATCTGTGTTTTTCTGAAGTTCTCTAGGGGTGAGATTAATTGATCTTTGGCATGCTCCAGCTGCGTGGATTGGAAAATAAAAAATGCAAAGACATAATTATTGAATGTGTACAGTCTATTTTTTATGTCTGAACTATGCAAGGCATTAACAGCTGCTATTAGTGCAATGTGACATCTTACTTTTAATTATACAATTCTGCTGGTGTTTTAAATGTTTGCCTTTTTCAATTATTATATCACTCATACACATTACAATATATTCCAGACAGTTTATTGCTTGATTGTCATTTATCATTGTTACCATCAGTCTCTCCATGTGATATAGGCCTAGTTTTTACCATCATGGTACTGTGCCACAGTATGCATGTGTCCGGCCATCTTACTCTAAGATGCAGCAATTTAGTGACGTATGGGGATGGACTAGTGTGCCATGGCAAAACATGGTGTCATGTTGATCAATAAAATGTATTTCCTACTTTAAATAGTATTTTTGCTGATAAATGCCCATGGGACACTATTAGCCCTCCATGAGTGACAAGCCAATATGGAAGATTTACCATAGCATTCATTATACAGGGTTGAGTTGATACTCTTTGGGTCTAATCTAGGCCTGCTAAGATTACGCGATTTGAGGCCAAAAAACGCACCCCGATTTTCCAAAAAATCGCAAAAATCCGCGATTTCCCGCCAAAAACACAAAAAACTAAAAAAATATTTTTTTTGTTGCAATTTTTAATTTTTTTTTCACGGATTTGGAGAGTCCCTGGGCCTAACATCAAGTGCTACCATCATTAAAAAAAATTATTAAAAAAAAAAAAATTAAGAAAATTAAAAAATAAAAAAATTAAGAAAATAAAAAATAAAAAAATAAAAAATTGCGCTTAAAAAAAAAAATTTTGCGGATTTAGAGAGTCCCTTCACCTAGAGTGAGGTACTGCAATCATTTGTGGTTGATTTTTAAAAATTGGAAAAAGATACAAAAAAATTACAAGTTTGTATCCAAATGGGACTGATTTGTAACTTGTGTTCACTGCATACAAAATGTAGTCTATTGAAGATATAAAAATGCATCAATTGGTTTTGTACACAAGTCTATATCTTAGATAGATTTTGAAGTGAACACAAGTTACAAATTGGTCCCATTTGGATACAAACTTGTAATTTTTTTTGTATCTTTTTTCCAATTTTTTTTTTTAAAATTTTTTTAATGATGGTAGCACTTGATGTTAGGTCCAGGGACTTTCCAAATCCTGAAAAAAAAAAATTAAAAATCGCAAAAAAAAAAAAAAACTTTTTTATTTTTTTTATAGATTTTTTCAAAAATGTCAAAAAACGCAATTGGAGCCAAAATACGCAAATTGCGGCGCAAATATCGCAATTGCGTATTCTTAGCAGCCCTAGTCTAATCTCTATGGTAGATTTCCCATAACATTACAGTGATTTTGAGTTGGTACTGGGTATAATCTCTACGGTGGATTTACCATAGCATTGCACACATTGCAATTTTGAGTCAGTACTCTTTGGGTCTAATCTCTATGGTGGATTTACCACAGCATTACACACAGGGCAATTTGGAGTCGGTACTCTTTGGTTCTAATCTCTATGGTGGATTTACCATAGCATTCCACACATTGCAATTTTGAGTCAGTACTCTTTGGGTCTAATCTCTATGGTGGATTTACCATAGCATTACACACATGGCAATTTTGAGTTGGTACTCTTTGGGTCTAATCTCTATGGTGGATTTACCATAGCGTTACACACAGGGCAATTTTGAGTCAGTACTCTTTGGGTCTAATCTCTATGGTGGATTTACCACAGCATTACACACAGGGCAATTTTGAGTCAGTACTCTTTGGGTCTAATCTCTATGGTGGATTTACCATAGCATTGCACACATTGCAATTTTGAGTCAGTACTCTTTGGGTCTAATCTCCATGGTGGATTTACCATAGCATTGCACACATTGCAATTTTGAGTCAGTACTCTTTGGGTCTAATCTCTATGGTGGATTTACCACAGTATTACACACAGGGCAATTTTGAGTCAGTACTCTTTGGTTCTAATCGCTATGGTGGATTTACCATAGCGTTACACACAGGGCAATTTTGAGTCAGTACTCTTTGGGTCTAATCTCTATGGTGGATTTACCATTGCATTACACACAGGGCAATTTTGAGTCAGTACTCTTTGGGTCTAATCTCTATGGTGGATTTACCACAGCATTACACACAGGGCAATTTTGAGTTGGTACTCTTAGGGAATAATCTCTTTGGGGATAATAGAAACAACTACTTACCATACGATCTCTCTCATCTTCAATATTTGCGATGAGTCTACCAAACTCCTTGAGAGATTGGCCTGCAAATTAATTGGACAAAAATCAACATCAATTCAAATATTTGGTACATTTGTACATAGAGAAGGCATGTAGATAAATACTGTAACTGTTCCTAATAAATGCTCCGGGTTATGAAATTTTTAAAAAGGGGCAAATTTGTAAAATTGTAAAAAGCTTAAAAATCGGCCCGAAAATTGTGAAATAAATTCATTTTCGGGTTCAAATTCAAACAGTGTGTTATCAGTAATGTCTCTACAAAAACATATAACATCACAAAATCTATAAGTCCTCAAATGCAAAATCTGGTAGGTCGGGCAGGAAAATAGGATTTGTTTTGTTGCCTAAACGGTGGGCACCTTGGACTCATAATCTGAGAGCTTACTTGATGTGCATGGGTTCGAGTCCCCGTCCCACCACCGTGTTGCGCCCTTGGGCACGGCGCTTTGCCTCGCCCCACCCAGGTGCAATGGGAAGCTGTTAAGGGTTGTCACAGTCGTTGTACTGATGAACCCTGCGCCAATTGTAGGCTGCAAACATGGTTCCGACATATTCTAATGACGGTGGAATAAATGTAAAAGCGCTTTGAGGCTGTTTACGGCATAAAGCGCTATATAAATATCTACATTTATTTATTTTATTTTTAAAATAATGAATATCTATTTTGTAGTACTCTAAAAGTGGAAATTTTACGCCCAATTAATTTTTCGGGCTCTGCCAATATTGAACTAATTCCCTAGTTCATAAATTTGCGATTCTATTTTCCTTATATGTGACCCATCACATCGAAACACGGCAGTTGTCGGAAACCCACATTTAAAGATAATAAAGAAAATGTGTCCCGAAAAATAAAGAAAATAATAAGGATTTTGTGAATTCTATTTGTGACATAAAATCACCATTCTACATACGACATCAATGGAAGAGGTGTCATTTTAAAGCTTAAGGGCAGAGTAATGGGAGAGAACATGGACCTTTTCGAGCATCATTATTTCTTAATTGTATGTCCAAATTATATAAAACTATACATATTTGGAAAGGAAATGAGCCAAGGAATCTCATGGTGACGTCAGATTTGTTCAAAACTCTCGAGTTTTTGAAAAAATCACAAAAATTCACTTTTTTACCCCAATTTTGTTGTGACAACTTAGAAAAAAATCCGTTCGAGTAAAATAAATGCAGTTAAGCTTTTCATGAAGAAAAGATATGAACTTAGGGAAGGTTTTTTTTTTTTTTAATTTTTCTTATTTTTTCGAAATATTGAAAAAAACATGTGAAAAAAACAATTTTGTCACTCTATTAAGCTAAAAATTGCACGTAATGGTGTATATTTTTGTTTAAAACAAATATTTTGAAAAAATGAGAAAACCTTCCCTAGACTTTGATGTACTCTAAACGATAGTGCAAAAAGTTTACCTTTTGCTTGCATATTTTTTTTTTTATCTTGTCACAAAAATCGTGCAATATTGTCAAAAGTGAACTCTGAGAAATC
Organism: Amphiura filiformis; assembly: GCF_039555335.1. Lineage (NCBI taxonomy): Eukaryota > Metazoa > Echinodermata > Ophiuroidea > Amphilepidida > Amphiuridae > Amphiura > Amphiura filiformis. The sequence goes on from NC_092636.1 coordinate 14,598,819, forward strand.
GACGTTTTAGTAAAAAATGTCAAAATTATGCACAAAACGTCCTTATATTTTAAAACGGTAAGACTTTCACGCTTGTAAAAGCTGTATCTGGTGCATGGTCTAAATATGCATCTTTTTGCACCAATGAATCTATAATGTCTGCTTTCAGTGCGCCAAAATTCAAAATAATTAAAAAATCTAAGTGGCATTTTGACTGCAAATTTTTGTTTTGTTTACACCACATTTGCTGGCGTTAACAGCATACCGAATGCGCCTGGACTGCGTTGGACATACGCACAGAGTTGCGCCCAGCGTCACGCCGACGCGAATCGCAGCGTAATCACAATATTTTCGCATTCAGCGCATTTCTGACTCATTATTTCCCGCCAATTTACTAAAGCTGTCTTGAGCCATGTGACTTTTTAGAGTTGAAAAGAGTGAAATAAATCAAGCAAAAATACGAGTAAATATTAGCAAGCTGTATTTTATCAGTTTCAAGTGAAAGAATACGTCTTAGTGTTGATAAATATCAAAAATCTCAAATTCGGCGTGGATGAATGTGTCTTCCATTACTCTGGCCTTAAAAGCAGTCCTTTAGTCTGGTAAAGAAACCTGCAAGTTCATTTTTGACGACAACTGCCGTGTTTCGATGTGATGGGTCACATATTTACAAAAGGAATATATTCGCACATTGTTATTTTTGCGGTAGCAGCTTGGAACGCAAAAATAAATGCAGTACAAAAATGTCAACTTTTACCGACTTATTTTCCTGACAGCTTCAAGCAATTGCCATATCAACGCAACGCAATGACTTGGCAGCTATTAGTAGGTAATAACAGGACAAGATGGGTTATATAGGAAATTGATACTTCATTTGATAGCCTGCACTAATCACTCTATTTTGGGTTACAATTAAGTGTTTGATGACATTAATAGCCACCAGAGTTTGCTGGCCTAAACTAACAACATCCAAGAAATTGGTATGCAACAATCAGGAAAAAAAAACAGTAGCTAAATCCACAAAATAAAACCGAATCTTGATAACATTTAGTGCATATACCTCTTGACGGGTCAATATGCATCTCAAATCAATGAAATTTCATGTCACTGTCACTACTCCCATCCCAACCACCCTCAAAGTCAAACATCAACCCTTCCACACAGTTTCCTACAACTGTCTTTCTCTCAGAACTTCTAGAGCTTCGTAAAAGTTAAATATTCAAATAACATCTTCATCCTTAAAAAAGACAAGGGAAAAAAAGACAACTGTATCATTTAAAATAAAATGTCATTATGCTGAGCAAGTGTTCCTCTGGGATCCATGACACTTCAATCTCAAATATACTCATCTCCACTGCTCAGTGCCAGAAGTGGGTAAGTGCAATACCTGCCCTATGAACATTTGGCAATTTACACAGTAATACACACAGTATATTGTACTCATCTGCACATGGCAGCTATGATATGGCAGCTATTGCACTACCCACTTCTGGCACTGAGCAGTCGATCTGTGACTGTGACGAGTCTGATGACACAGTTCTTTATGTTCATGTTTTTTGTACATTTATGACCTTTTAATATGCTGGGTATAAAAAACTCATACTCCACAACTTCATGTGAATGTCAATGTTGAACTTTTGGTTGTTACATAGGGGTTATTGGATTGTGCCACTAGGGTTGATACTATTTAGCATATAGTGTGAGCAACTATTAAGTCAGCAATTCATTAGCCATGAAATTAACATCACAGATGCAATACAAAATATCAACAACTGGAAAAGAGGTCATTTTCGCGCACTAAATTGTCAGCGCTTTGCACATTTTGAACTGTTTCATGTGATTCTAAGGCCATCTTAATTTGACAAGTTTGTCTCAAAGCCCTTCCCAAATTGTAAACCTAATGCGGAATGCGTTTTTTTTTTTTTTTTTTTTTACTTTTAATTTTTTTATCAAACTGTGGGACAAGCTTTTTGAAAAGAATATGTCAGGGAATATGCACACATAGTTTCACTGTGTTTAAGACAAAGGATTTTATTGTTCAAGATTTAGTACTTACATATGTAGGCTATTTTTATATCTGAAGATGTGATGTCAGAAGTGAGATTTTTGTGTGGTGGATTTTTGAAAAAATGAAATTTACTCAAGGCCAGCAGGAATAACACGCAAAAAGTGGGTGAATTTACTAATGCTGTTGGGGTGGGGGGCTTTGAGACAAACTATTAAATTAGATGGCCTAAGCTTCCTTACCAGAGAAGATTTCTTAACCTTCCCAGAATCCTTTGCAACATGACAATGCATCATCCCATTACATCAAATGACACTATTACTTTAGGTACAGATTCCCTTTGTTTTCATGTTGAGAATTGACTTGCTAAACATGGGTCGATAGTCAAGAAATAAACATATTTTGCTAGATCTGGATGTGCTCTGTTCAATGAGGTACATTTCGTCACCATCTACCAACCCATGTTGCACTGGATAGCAAATCAATACAGTAAATCGAAATTGAAGAAATGCATTATGGGAAGTGTACAATATCTTATCTGCTTCCTTACTATGACCTGTTTAAAAGGAATATTTATACATTTTTATTTTAGTTGCATGAAAAGCAAAAAACTAAATGTAGCGCAAAAATTACCATTTTTACATTTTACGCTAAAATCCAGATCATTAATTGCCCATTTTATAGAACATGTACTCACATCAAATGAAAGCCTATTGCTTGGATAGGTAACAACACACAAAGCAAAACTTCAGACATACTTTGAGAAATTTCATTTGTACCGTGACAATTTATGATCTAATGATGTCTAATGTTCTCTCACGTCCCACAAAAAATAATGTGAAACGTCCCTATCCGAGCCCTTACAATAATGTTAATTTAATTTTCATTTTAGGGATAGCAGGCTAGCTGATTTAATTCATGGTGTATGGAGGTGTGGTGGTCACTTTTTGCCAAAATGACCTCATTTCCAAAGGCATAGTTCAATAACCAAATGTAACTTTTGTTGCTCATAACTTGACCTCATGTTGTGGAGTATGATGTTGTAGCCAAAACATTCAAAGATGATTCTATGCTATGTGTAATAGCATATTGTGTTTGTAGAATTCAAGGGTGTAGTGCAAGAAAAGGTTACCTGCAATAGCTGCTAGGTGTCAAAAGTGTACAATATAGAATGCAGAAATAGTCACATTATCTATAAGATAGGGCAGCTATTGCATAAAGGCCTTTCTTTCAAACCTTCAAATTGTATCTTGACAGATGGAAATGTTTTAGATCCTAATGAGTATGTGTGTGTGTGACATTTGATATTCAATACTAGTTATTAGGTATTGCATTCTACATCTACATGTACACTAGGTACATTGTACCATACTTACTAATATCGACTTCATCATCTGTTTGGGAAGTACCGATGCATTCAAAATTGAAATTGATGAGAGAATCTGAAAATGTCCGTTGTGCTTTCGAGAGATCTGTAAAAAGAAAAAGACCAAAACAAGAGTTAGGTATTAGAATAATGAGATTTAAAAAGAATTTGAAAAATTATTGCAGAATGTAGCCTAGTGCCGGCTGTTTTTGGAAAAAGTTCATTATTTCACGGACAAAATACCGTACTGACGCGAGTATAGTCCCACCTTCGGGTAAAGTCCCACCCCCAAATTTTCGACTTTGAAGTTTCCCTGGACCTAGACCTAAATGCTAGGATCATTCATGGTTGATTTAAAAAAAATAAAGAAATAAAAAAAAATTGAATTTTGCACGGTGTTTTGTGTTTTTAATATGAAAATTGATACTTTGTTTTCATGTCATACTCTATTAATGATTTCAAAATGCATTCAAATTCAATGCATTTTGATATTATTAATCGAGTATGACATGAAAACAAAGTATCAATTTTCATATTTTAAAAAAACACAAAACATCGTGCAAAATTCAATTTTTTTTTAGGTCAACCATGAATGATCCTAGCATTTAGGTCTAGGTCCAGGGACACTACAAAACCGAAAAAATAAAAAACTTTTAAAAAAACGGGGTGGGACTATACTCGCGTCAGTAAGGTACAACATTTTAAGGGTTCTAAACCAAATTAAGTGCCGTCGAGGAAGGCTTCAATAAGGGCTAAAGTCAGTCATTTGGCCAAATTAGCTTTTACACATACACATATAAATGAAATATTTTTCACTAATTTAAAGTGTTATACATTTTTACTGATTTTGGGGGTTATTTTTGTCGAAAAACAACATGGATGACCAATCATACCACATTTAACAAATGTAATAAGGCAGCTTTTATAAGACATATTTTTTCCAGGCCAGGCCAGTTCCAACCAGAGAAGTAGTCACATCCCCGTCATGTACATGTTTCCTTTTCAAGGAAATTTTCTTTGTAATCATAAACCTAATGCAAGCATGACCAACATATTTGACAATAAATTGTCATAGCAACAATTTATGGAAGTATGCTGGCCTGGAGGTCCCCAATCATAGGTGGATTCAATCTCTTCCCAGCATGATTGATAAAGGAGCCTATTTCAACACCTTTTCACTACATTCAACTAGGGCAGGCTCTGTGGACTCTTGAGTGATACCTGTATGATTTTCCAACAATAGCTCACTACGCTTGAGGATCGCTACGATCGTTATTCAAGGGGTGTCGCAGTTTGCGAACTGGGCTTGTTCTCGGCCCGGGGGGGTACTCAGTACAAATGACCATACGGGGACGTGCCGCAAATATGGGTAGCATTTTCAGCCTTTTGGTATATCAATGACCCCTTTTTCAAAGCCTATTTTGGTATATGAATGGGTCCTTTTTCAAAATTTTCTCAATTTTTCGGAAAATAGCCCAATTTTTCCTTAATCTGGCCAAAATTTTCAAAATTTTCCCAAAATTTTGGGAAAATTTGTAAAAATTAAGACAATTTGGGTTAAATTTGGCGAAAATTTTGACTTTTGGTATATCAATGGGTCCAAATTTCTTGAAAAATTGGTATATTTATGGGTCCACTTTCAAATTCTCAGCGGCACGTCCCTACCAAAACCAAACTTGAGTACCCCCCCCCCCGGGGTTCTCGGGCTTGTTCTGCATTCAACCACAGATTTTCTGTGATTCAATTGTAAGGCCTATAGGATTGATAATGGTCATTAGGAGGATATTTTGATCAACATGATCAAGATTTTTCTTATCTGAATATATAAATTGATCTGGATGATGTTTATAGTGATACTAAAAAAACTTGAAAAGTTTTATGCATGCAGAATATTATATCTTGTGCGTAATAAACTTGACCCATAACACAATATGCTATCACCTCAAGTACTAGTAGTACCAGGTTTCATAGCAGGGTTTCTATAAAATTGTGGTTGATGGCTGCAATAGCTTGCAATGCACTATGGGATAGCAACATCTGGTCCACAGTAGTCTTGACAGGTGACTGGATTTAGTTTACAATTTACTACAGTGATCAAGTTCACACTCAATATCAACCACTCACTAGAAAACCAAATTTGCTCAAACCAGGCTGAACAGGAAATATTCTACTCAAAAGATCTCATTAATTTATCCATAGTATTAGTACACCTGTAGGCCTTCAACAACATTTGAAAGCCTACAGGAGCGGATCCAGAGGGAGGCGATATGCCTCCTCTTTTTATTATAACAGCTACATGTAAATCATGTAAATTCAGCCTGTTTTGGGATTATATCAGTCACTCGGCTCCTCTTTGTACCACCTCTTTTTAGAAATCCTGAATCCACCCCTGGCTTATGATTTTAAATCACAAACGTTCTCATTGAAGATGTGTGACCCGATTGACAGCCTCTCATCTCCATATTTCCTCATCAAACTGAGATTTTGATGTCAGAAGAAAGCTTATATTTTTCTCATTACACCCAATAAAATCCTCAGTAAAATTAAACAAGCAAGATACAATATATTTTTTGTTTAGATGGTGGAACACCCCCCCACCCAAAAAAAAACACCCCATGGTACATACAAATCTAAACAGCGGTAGGCCTAATCCCCACCTGAAATATGTTCTGTATAATATCCTAATCCCATGGGGCATTCATTGTTATATACGTCATGTAGGCCTACATGTTTTTGTCTCTTAATACTACAGCATTTTTTTTTGGAAACAGATTGTTTTTTAAATCGTAAGTGTGCTGCAAGTTTAGAAATTAGAATATGAAAGAATTTGACCAGTGACCTTTAATTTATCACAAAAGTTCATTCATTTATCATTTTTATTCATCACTAATTTTTCCCTTTCCCTACACCAATGTTTGACAACAATTTTTTTTTCAAAAACAATGAAAAATTGGTATTTTCCCAGATTTTAAAAACCATTTTACTTCTTCTGTAAGACTCTGTCAAGCTCAAATTAACATTTGATATATGGTCATTTTCACGGTAAAGGGTGTAACTTTGGATTTTTAACATTTTGATCCGTAGTTTTCTAATAAAGCCACAGAATTCCATGATTTTTGGCCACATAAGTCATCTAGTTAGCAGCTACCTTGGGTAGCATAATCATCTTCGGGAGTTACTGCGTTCAGTTTCAGCAGGCTTAAATGTACCTAATATTGCCATTTTGAAAAACTGTAAAAAACAGTAACATTTTTGTAAAACCCTGTGTTTTCTTCAGTTAGTTCATGGATAATTTTTCTTATCCTGAAAGTACGGTCATATGTTCAGTAAACACTGCCACATTAGATTTAATTGTGAACAGCCCTGTATTTTTGAGAACCGGACTTCGATATTTGTCGCTTCGAGGCTTCATTTTCCGTTAACAATTGTTAACAAACTTTGTGGGTATAGCTTTGGTTCATAATTCTTGGTTATTTCTTCACTTCTTCTTGATTCATAACAGTTGATATCTTAACTTGAAATGGGTAACAAAAATTAGTTGATTTGCAAGCTTTTAAAATTTTTATAAAATCTTGACTTCAAAGAGCCGATTTTCCGTTAACTTTTTGAAGCCTCCGAAACAAACTGTTCAGCAAGCTTGGGCAAATATAAATAAAAGAGCTCATCCAATCTATTTATCAAAATGTAGCAAAGTAGATCCTCAAGTCACTTGTTTTTAAATCATGGAGATATATATCACCGTTTGAAAATGGGACCCAATACAAACTTTCCGTTAACAATTGAAGCCTCCGAAACAAATGAAGCCTCCGAAACAATAGTAAACTTAATTATCATCTATGCATACTAAATTGGTATGTTCCATATTGATATCTGCATTGTAATTGTTGCATGATATGTGCAGAATGTCATAAATTTTAAAAAAAATTGATATTATGGTTAATGCTTGAAAAATATACTGATATCCAAGAAAGCCCGTGTCGGAGGCTTCACATGCAAATAACACCATACTTAACAAATGGGTGAAAAAATTATCATGTTATAAATCTGCAATATCTGCCGCATAGAATCATTGATTCAATACACACAAGAAAATAACAGCTTATATGATCCCAACAGTGTTGTTTTCAAAAAACTACTTCTGCCATGTTTAACCATTGTAAACATGAAGCCTCGAAACAAAAAAAAAAAATGACTTGCTGTGATAATTTAATTTTTGTCACAACTGAAATTCAATACTTAGAAGCAAAGCATGAAAATTGGTAATTGTGATATTTTTTACCTATTTTTTCATGTCAACTTGTAGTAGTTAGCCAAATATTTTACTTTTATGATCACCTGTGTTGTTAACTGAAGCCTCCGAAACACAAATCGCTTGAATTGCCAATTCTAACAAATAACACCAATTTCTGCGAAACTTGGCTGGGAGGTTCCTTTCATCAAGTAGTATTGTACATGAAGTTAGACATTTAAATTATTTTAGGAACCCAATTAAAACTTAAAAAATATGTTTAAGGTTGGGAAATTTCCATTGCAAATGACCCTTGATGTTAAAAATTTTCAAAATTGCAATTACAAACATAGCAAAACATGGTATAAAATTTAACTTATATCTGTTGACTTACTTTGGAATGGGATTTCACATGTATTCCAGCTTTCATGTCATAATTTTCTGAGCTTATGTAAAATACATTTTTTCTTAGATTTTAACCAAAATGTTATGGAAATGTCAAATTTTTATCAGAAATCAAAAGGTTTAAGCCTTGAAACACTATTTTACTGGAATTTAAGTTGCTTCTATGCATGATTACAGTAAACAGAAACATATTTAAGTGGTTTGAAATTTTGACCCTAAAAATCAAAAGTTACACCCTTTACCGTGAAAATGACCATATACTACATATTATTACTGTACAATAAGAGAAATTCTTCAGAAATACTTTTGCCAATTGCCATTATTAAATTATTGGATTAAGGCCATATTTTAATATTTCTCACCAATAATGTGGAATCAAACCACATTGCTTCATACTAGTATGAGTATGTTCTGTAATATTTGACCCAGCACACCTCAAATATAATTCAATCATATAATTGGTTTTTTTTCACACCATGCGCTACATGTCTGATGAATAATCGCAAATCTACACCACTGTGCAATATGCACATGTACATGTCTAACAAATAGACCCACATGCACATATGTACATATACACTATTAATATGTCAAAATTCCAAATTTTTAGATTCTTGCCATTGTACAGTGATATTGCTCACTAGTCCCCCCCCCCCCCCAAAAAAAACCAAGTAGAGTCGGCTGGTCGATTAAGAGTTTTTCTCTTGAAGAGGCTATTAAGGTTAGCAACTACTTTAAACTGTTGCAATTTGATAGTTCACAGTATCTTGCGAATGGTAGTGAGTTTGGGCAAAAATTGCATTGATCATTTTATAACGAACATGCAGAAGAATACGTGCAGAATTCAAATATCACAGATATACTTTTTTAGGTCCTCCTGAGTTATGTTGCAAAAAGGGCTGAAACAACAACACTTTTGTAAAACGTACATAACTCATTAACCACAATAAATCAAGCAAGTTTTCAAAGTATATGATTTGTAGAATGAACTTTTGCAAAACATCAAAATATAATTTTTCAATAATATATTGATTTAGATAATGAAAATCGATATTTTGGCTGCTTTGACCAACAATATTGTGTCTACCTTTAAAATGAGAGCTTGAAAATCAATCCACTTCCAATCTGTTAAAAAAATCATCACCAAAATGCAAAATCTGGGTCGGTTGGGCCTGTATCAATGATGTGTATTGTGTAAACCCACAAATGTCCGCCAACTTATTAGAAATCTCATGTCAAATCATTTTCCAATTTTGGCATGGACTTCCCCAATCCCCATGTACATATACATGTATAAATGATGAATAACCACAAAACTACACCACAAATGCCTTATAATTTATTTAAAAGACTGTCACACTATTTATAGATAATACCATACAGGGTGTCTCAGAAAGAACTGTAGCATCAGAATTTGTTGTATTTTAATTCCTGAATCAAACAAGATTGAATACAGCATTTCATACACTTTTCAATTTGAAAATTGACTACTCATTCTTGAAATATAAGATTTTTACAATGATTTTCATTTTGAATCCTTTCCACAGATTCAATGCAGCAGTCACATTGAGTTATGTATGAAGCGCTATAAGCACAAATGGTCCAATACACATCTCTAGTTGTGTTCACATTTTGAGTTACACCCAAGGTACAATCTGACAATGTGAACACAACTTCTACCAATGATTCATGGAATGGATTAAAAATGTGGTGTAATTTTCAAATTGTTCTAAATCAAGAACCGATGGGCCAATTAAAAATATGTGGTAACTGCTTTTAAAATATTACTCAATAAATCACATCATTCGATTCCTTTGATTTGCATCATTTTAATACCATACTAACAACATAACATTTCCACCAGTTTTGGGTTTTTTTAGAGACACCCTGTATAGCCATGCTCATTTTTGTGGCCTGGGGTCACTGGCTCACTAGTACAGTGAGTAGTTGTAGTCATCCTTTGATCAAATTGATTTGGTTGCCATGGTGACCTCAGAAAAGAAAGATGGTGGAAACCAGTTAGAGATGAGTCATTTGGAGGAAGGGGAAGTGAGTGACCGCTGTAAGAAAACAAAATATTTTCAACACCATGCATTGCTTATTTTATGGTGAGGAGTTTGAATGTGTTGATAATAAAATAAAATTGGAACTCAAGCAAATTAATCAGGTCTAGCTTTTGTGAATTAAAATGGTCATAAATGAAATATCACCTTTGCCAGTATACATACTGGTACATGTATGTAACACTAAATACGGTGTATTGGTCTCAGGTCGTGTCGTCACCAATGGTGTTTTTTTTGCAGTGCGAAATTCGGTGCCGCAAAATTTTCATTTCTCTGCTCAATAACATTTGCTCTGCGAAGTCAGATTCAATTCACTATGAAATATGAACAAAAATGGTAATTTTGTTCGTATGTTTGGAAACGTAACCATACTGTCTTGTAGCAGTGCTGCTTAGTTTCGCATATTTATCGTATATTATTACGGAATATTTGGAATATCTTTACGCATAGGGAGGAATGTTGCACAGGTTATTGCAGCGGATGTCGGTAATATTGTGTTCAAGGTGAAAATTTTTTATTTGAAAAACTAGCTTTCTTGTTTGCATTCCCCCCAAATTTGCAAAAGTATACAAAAAGTCCAAAAAGCGTAATGATTTTTAAAGCTTTTTTTGTCAAAAAGCTCCAAATTTGGGGAATAAAGTCCACTTTTCACAAAATTATCCTCCCCCACCCGGACCCCCGCTTGGAAAAAAGTCCACTTTTTCAAAATCAGCCCCCCCCCCCCAAAAAAAATCCTGGCTAGGGGCTGGGTCATTCCACCTAGTACCTCCAAACACATCCCTTATTAAGATCTTATAAAACATTCAAATATCACAGGACATACTGTAGCCAAAAAATATAAACTGTTGGGTTGCCCTTTAGCGACTAACCAAAAACCACAAGGCAACCCAATTTTATTTTTTTGGCCTTGTTTGAGACCTTTGAATGTTTTGTAAAAACTCATCCTCCCCAACATGAGGTTACTTAAATTGTAAGTTATAACTGTTGAGTGAAGGTTACTGAACTAAGCCACTACAGATGAGACTATTGGGTCATCAGTGTCTATCTCCTGTGAAATAATGAAGAGTTGATGATCTTTACTTTCAATTGTGTTTCCACTACATATAAATGTCACTTAGCAATTTGTAGATACACCAGATTATCAAAGAGGTACTGGCATCATGTGGCATGCATATATAGTTATACGGTGATTGAAATTTCCTTTCGGGCAGATTGAACCAGATCATGTCCTAAAAGTGTTTGCACTCAAATATTGAGACAAATAAAGCTGACACACAAGAGGAATGGTATTGGTATGGGTTAATTTATAATTATAAAGGAAATCCCAATGCAGGATATGATGTCCACCCCTAAGCTCTTGATCAGAGGCCCTCGCTATATCATAAAAGATGCAGTGACCCCAGTGAATTAAATTTTAGAGCAAGTTGTGAAAATGTCTAGTAAGGCCAATGTTAGGCAGGCAATACATGGGAGCGAAGTGAGCCCAGCCACAAAAGTCACTCATAAGGACTGTCGATATATATCGATAAAAATCAAGAAATCGGCTAGCCAATAATATCAACAACGCCGATATCACTTTCTGAAGAAAATTGATACAAGTTGCCAATAATGAAAAAAAAAATTGGGGAAAGGACTTAAATTGAGCTCCATGAGTTGCTAGAAGGTGGCTGGCGCACTTGTGAGTCCAAATGGCATAGCACTCCATAAGTCGCTGGAAGGTGGCTGGTGCATTTGTGAGTCCAAATGGCATGATGCATCCTATTACATACATTATTATGTTTTGATGGATCCAAGTTGTGATAATATTGGATCCAAAACATAATAATGATAAAATGGATGCTTTACGCTAATATTTATTGGTCTCGCTATGAGTTGTAAAATATTATACTCGACTACGTCTCGTCCAATATTTTAAAACTCATAGCTCGACTCAATAAATATGGGCTCAACCGATCCAATTTTATATCAAAGTAGGTATGGGATATGTCAAAATAAATTTATGGATGAAAGGCCTACACGATATGAGTAAAATTGGAAGGAAAATCGATTGATTGATTTTTATCAATATTGATTGAACAATAAATCACTTTTTATAAAATCCTGACATCGACAGTCCGTACCCACTGGCATGTATATTATCAGGGTTCGAATTCATTTAAAAATTTTGTGTAGCAGTTTTTGGCTATAAATTCATCATAATCAGGATACTTCCATACTAAAGCACTATAAAAAGTGCTATAAAAATGCAAAATTGGGTAGCAGTTACTTCAAAATGTGGAGCAAACTGCTATGCGATACAGCCGAATTCGAACCCTGTATATTATGCATAATGAACTATTCAGTACTTCCCCAGTCCCGACCCCGATCCCAGGAAATGTGGGGCTGGGGCACTGCTGCAATGGTGGGGATTGTAAACTGGGACTGGTAAACAGGTTAATGTTCAAACTAGACTTTACCCATTATCAACTTGCCCATTGTGCACATAAACTATACCCTCTAAATGACAAAGTTAATTACTGAGCCGAGCTCTCCATTTAGCCATCACCGCCCCTTGGCGATGACAAGTTTTGGAAACACTATGTATATATATAGTGCCAAGTCAATATAAATACTTCACAGTGACCTTTGGAATCATACAAAGCAGCATACCATTTATCAAATATATCACACCAAAGGTTAATAGAATCCTTCCTAGATAGAAATAGAAATATATCACTGGGTCATATGGACCCATCAATTAAAACAATCGTAAATTTGAAAAAATCAAAATTACAAATGTATTTGATATCAGGACATTCTTCGTATTCAGAATGCAATTTGATATGTTTGATGTGCTCTCTCTCTCATGTCCCACAAAAATACTATCCAAATGCTCATAATAGAGCCCTTAAAATGCCCTTTTGGTGGGAGATTAACAAGTTCAAATGGCCTGAAATTATTGCAATGACAATTAAAACACATTTATATTTAATTGATATCAGGAATAACTGGATTCACAATATCCCTTGAAATTCTTTATTTTGTTCAAGGGCAGGGGTAGCGCTGGCTTCAAAATTTAAGGGGTCCGTGTGATTTTTGTTGGACTCATTCAGCCCTCCAAAAGTCAAATTTAAGGGGTCCAATGGGAATTTTAAGGGGTCCGAGTCCGACTATGGAAACATCACCCACTAATATTAGAGGTTACGATATACTGGACATGGGGTTGTATTATGCATTTTACATCAACAAAATACAGCGTGCAATAATTATGAGCCTCCCAGGGGTAAAATTTCAAAAAAGATAAAAAAAGGTAAATATTGCTTGCACCCGCCTGCTAAAAATTGTATTAAATGCAAGCAGGAAAATGTAAAAGTTTCCATAAGCCTACTATTTCTCAAGTTTGTTTTGAGCGTTTAGTTTTGAACATGCCCCATGAATGTGTGCTCAAAATCACTTGCACTTGCCCCCCCCCCCCCTCCTTTTTGACTTGCCAAAAATTGACCCCGGCTGCCAAAAATTCTTGCCCCCCCCAATTTTACCCTCATAATTGCACAACCTCTGAACTTCAAGAAAATCCAAAATATGGGAGTGCAAACCCCAAAACTAGGGATTGTTTTTTTACAATCCAGTCCTGTTTGTTCATCATGTATAAATGTTATTGTTAGTGGAGCTTTTTATTTAGTCAGAACGCCAACCTTTAATTATTGAAAACGTAGTCCTAACCCTAATTCTGACCTTTCACCTCCTAAACCTGAATCAACCCCTTCAAAACTGGCAAAGTTCTGAAAAATTATGATCACACGACGTGACTATGTTAATGTGTATTTTTAATGTAAAAAGGTGCAGAATTCAACACCCCAAAGCTTACCATGTGCCGCTAATTTACTGCAATTTTATCCTACATGTTGTATTTGCCATCAATAAAGAATACAAAGTTGACTTTTTTGTGTTGAGGAAACTCCATTTTTACTTAGCATGACATGAAAATTAGTTAAATGATGATTTACTATGGTATAAAACTCCCGATAAAACGATCATCAGTAGTAAACATTAATGCATGATCGGGGAAATCCCCACTGACAGTTTATACAAGGAGAGATTCTTTCGCAAGTGGAGTCAATTGTCACACTATTTCATTCGCAGAGCCTTGACTTGCACAATGTTTCAACAGATTGGTATTCAGAGTGAACGATCTGATATAGTTCTTGGAGCATTTATTTTTGACATTCTGTCTGAAATGATCGCATTTGTTTTGTGCCCTGTCCATAAGGTTTTACATGCCTGATTTTCTGAGCGTCTGAGATATTCTTGTCTAACGCATTAGGTAAGCTTAAGGTTAATTTTATTGCGTCCCAACAACAGTTCCACGCGTCCCTGACGCGCAGACGCGCACCAGCGCGACCCTTGTTCAAGGGTCACAATTGCCCCAATGCACAGGATAATAATCAAGCTCTCATAGAGGAGAGCGTGGCCTAGCGGTTAAGGCATAGGACTGTGGACCCAAGGGTCAAGGGTTCGAATCCCAGGTCCGGCTCTTTGTGTCCTTGAGCAAGACACTTCACTCTACTTGCTTAGTGCTCCGGAGGGCACTTTCAGCTGTCGGTCCAGTGTACATGCATATTTTCTCACATTAATGTAGTGTGCACGTTAAAGAACGTCACAGGCTATTCGAAAAGAGCAGGTGATCATCCCGGTCATGTTGACTGTACTTCAAAATACACTCATCTACTCTAGGTTCCAGAGTAAAAAATAAGTACAGCTTGTCTGTACGCAGTGCGACAATACTCATACATATGAGGGAGGCACTTATAAGGAAGAAGAAGCCCAATCGGCATTGCAACTTCCAGTTTTTGATAGAGCAGTTTTGGGACACTTTGACCTCTGACATATCATGGAAATTGCTGCAATTATTATTCGTTCATTTATTATTGTAATAATGTTATCATAACAATATTTTAAATAATAAATAATAAATTTATGAACTAATCATGTTTTTTAAACAATTTCAATCCTAGTAAAAATATTTAAATAATATTTTGTACGCACAAAAAAACCCACAAAAAACTATTTTCCTGATAGGTCAGAGGGCAAAGTGTCCCAAAACTACCCACAATACATTGCACATGTGGCCCTTAAAACTCAACATATATATAAATGTTAATTATTATGCAAATTGCAATATATTTTCAAATTATATGTAGGCTATATAGGTATCCATTATATTGCCTCTATCCACTCATGTGGAAAATTTACTTTTTCAGTTCATACAGTTTACAATGGTAACTAAAAATGCAAATGGGGGCCACAATTACCCCAGTCTCCCTACAGTAAATGCATGCGCAAAAATGTGTGGTACATATTTAGAATTTATCATCACAATTCATCACTGATATTGTCAGTTAGTCTATAAATACTTTCACTGCCTGGCTTGGATGAGTCATCGCTGGTGTACACAGCCATCCACTAGAATAATTAAAATCATAAATACTGCACAAATCCTCCCTCAAATTTAAATACCATTGTAAGTCAACCAGACTATACATGTATGTGTGTAAAGTCATTGGGCATAACTATTGTGATCTACATACACAATGCAGGACTCATCATACTCGTCATTTGAAGCCACGATGTGATGGCCTGCACTGAATGTACTATTGGATATACTGGTCAGGTTGGCAGTATAGAGTCAAATGGCTTTGGGCAAATTCAAAATACATGTAGGCCTACATGAATGCATAGATTTAAAATCTATGATGAATGCTATTATTTTTGGTGTTTTTTTTCAAAATTACAAATTAATTTTAATCACATAATTTCAATTATATTGATGCGTTTCTTTATTTATGTCAATTTAATCATTCATTTCAAATTGGACATTTATAATTTTTATATGCATTTTAATTTCTTTACTTTTGATACTGGCATACATGTACATACTTGTAATGTACACTAGTTTAATTTATTAGAATTTATTCATTTTAATTTATTCATTATTTCCAATATTTTTTTACTCTGATTTCAATTTATTTATACATTCTTTTCGTATTGACGTATCGTGGTACATAATTCTAGTACTGTAGTACTATTTTTCATGTTTAATTAATCATTTTATATTGAATTCAACATTTCAAATTTAATTATCATTTCAATTATGGTAAATTGAAATTAAAATTAAAATTTATTTATTAACATTTATTTATTGCAACTTAGGTCTTTTTAAATTGACATCCAAATATGATCCTTTTTAATTTTTTTCACGGGCCACGGGCAAGGTGGGCAACATACATTGTACATGTACATGTAGGCCACCTCAAACCACCCCCTGGCCCATGGGTGTTCTTGACATTGGTTTAGGTTGGGATGTGCAGCTTAGTTTTTAAAACCAAACCCCATAAAATTTACTAAATCTGATGAAGAAAGAGACCCAAAATATACTTGTTATTTTGATGATTTAATTCTGTTCAAAATTTCTGGAAAAATTTGTATTAAAATGTTCACTGAGGAATCAATACTTTTGCTAGATTTGGGGGGGGGGGGATTTTGAAGAACAAACCAACACCCCAAACCAGTTCTTTCTAAATAACCAGAAGTTTGAAAATAATGTACCCCAACTATCATTTAACTTTGAACTTTAAAAGGGGCATTTCCAGATTTTAAGGGATGGTCAACTGAATTTTTTTGATTTCTTCATTTTGACTTCACTTCGTGCGTTGATGATGTGGTACATTCATAGAGAGTACAACACATGACATTTTTGTACAGCCATTTTATTTTAACACTTGTAACTTCCGAGGCCCAGCAGTGATCCCTTCCCATCATAAGTGTTTAAAAAAATAAAAAGTTGTTTATAAATTGCCTAAGAGTGAAGGATTCATCATTGAAATTATCATTACAAATGTACATATTTTTGCTATGAAAAATTTGGCAAAAAACGATGAAAACAGCAATATTGACAAAGTTGAAGCCTCATTCAAAAACAACATGATGTACCAGTAGTTGCTTTAGATTTATTACAAATTCATGTAAAATGTCTCATTGCCTCAACCACCATTGTAAGGCTATATCTTAGCACATCTATGACACTAACAAAGGTGCTAAAATCCAGGGTTCGCAGGTTTTTGCCACAGGTGGAAAAAACCGTGGTTTTAACCGCGGTTTTAACCACTTGGCAAAAACAGTTTTTGCCGGCAAAAATGGCAAAAACTAAAAAAGTGATTTATAGTTCAGTTTTTTCATCTCAAAACAAATAATTAAGTTACAAAAATAAGTTCCCGAGTGTAACAAGGCCAGATTTTGTAATTATAAGCAATATATTAAGAAATTAAAAGGCATGCGTTTTCATAGCTCAAGTGCAGTTAACCGAAATGTGGCATGTATCAAATTCAAAACTTTTTCATTTTAAGGACTTATATGAGACAAAAAATATGTTGAATGATTCGTTAAACGTTGTGTGTTACTGTTTATGAGCTTTCTGTGTCACTTTTTAATATTTGAGTGACTATATGTGAGTTTTTGCCAGTTTTTGCCATTTTTGCCGGTTTAAACCAGGCAAAAACTGGCAAAAACAGTTTTTGCCAGGTTTTTGCCACTTTGCCGGCAAAAACAGGTTTTTGCCGGCAAAAACCGAACCCTGCTAAAATCTGAATTTTAATGATTTTTACTTTCCTCCGGATGAGCAAATCCCTGAATGGGCCTTTAACCCTAACCCTGCCCAATCCAACAGAATCCAACAAAATGTAAAACACTGTAAAATGTTGTTAGATTCTGTTAGATTTAGCATTGTGGGGTCTATAAATAAGTCTTGTTGGATTTTGTTGGATTGAGCAGGGTTCTACTAAGTTAACTGATGGATTTTGTTGGAAACAGCATGTATGCACTTTACAACCATAGATAGAATTTGTTAGAATTTGTTAGATTTAGCAGTCTGGGCAGAGTATTGTAGAGATGGATTCTGTTGGATTTAGCAGTCATCATCATCATCATCATCAGTCGGCTGCGGAGCAGGCGACTACAAGCTTTCTCATACTGTCATAAATTTGGTTGGATATTGTTGGATTTAGCATTTGAACAACATTGCACTTAACACTCATAGGTGTGATAGGTTTTGTTATATTTTGTTGGATTTAGCAGTCATAACTGGATTAGATTTTGTTGGATAGCATTTGTTCTTGTATTTTCTATATATTTTGTTGAAGTTAGCAGGGATATTTATAATAAGCATTTACTAACAAGTCAGGGCCTGGATTAGCATAACAGTTTGTTAACATTATACCATAATATAACGGAAAGTTGTAGGCTTAAATTTCTGGCTCAGATATTACAATGCAAACTGAAACATAAAGAATCAAAATTTTACATAGTTGGGAATCAACCCATATCATCAATGCCAGTAAGATACCGTACAACAAAGTTTGAAAAGATAGGAATCCCCTCCCCCCCCACAAAAAAAAAAGTTATACCAAAATAGCCTAACATTTTTGACCCCCCCCCCCCATGAACAAAAAAGTTTTACCAAGCTGCCAAACATTTTTGTGAAACCCAAAAGAGATGAGGCTGAAAGCTTAGCCAGGCATACTTGTAACAAAATGCTCCCCAATTAAAAGATATAAGCTGAAAAGCCGCTGAGATCCTGCAAAAAGTTAAAAAGAATAATATAATACCCCACCCGCCAAGAGTGTAAGGCTGAGAAGCCGCCCAAAGATGCGGAACAAAATGCCTCAAATGTAAGAGTGTAAAGCCAGGCAAAACTGCACAAAATGTTTAGGCGGGGGGGTAGGCCCATAAAAGATTAAGCTGAAGCAGCAAGGGCATCTTGCTGCAAGGTAGACATTTTGCTGCAAGAAGTAAAAAAATGTGTAAAATCATCATATCTTTGGTCTCAAAAATCACAAAAATGGCTCAAAAGAGATTTTACACATCACATCTTTGGTCTCAAAAATCACAAAAATGGCTCAAAAGAGTTAAGGCTGAGAAGCCAGGGAATCTACTCCCCACACAAAGTTTTTAAGCTGAAAAGCACAGAAAATATTTCAATACTACATGCATCATAAAGGATGAAAAGCTGGGCAAATCTCTCACGATCAGTGCAAAGTTTAGTCTCAGCAAATAGAAGCAATTTTTTCCCTTCCCACCCATCCCCCCTCCCCCTCCCTTTTTTTTTTTTTTAATGTTTAGGCTAGGCCCTTAAAAGAAGAGAAGCTGGATCAGCAAGGGCATCTTGCTGCAAGGCAGACGTTTTGCAGCAAGTAAAAAAAAAAAGTTGGTGAGGCTGAAGATTCGCCCATCCGTTGTGGGCAAATCATTCAGAAAGCAGCAGGCTGACTGGTTCAAAGGGGTTCCTCAAAGTAGTAAGGAACGGCTACAGATGTAGAATGTAGCAGTCTCAGACTGGTCCTCGTCAGTAGCGGCTTGAGCTGTAAAAAGAGAGTAGAAACACAGTGTAAGCATATAAAATTATATTCATTTTAGGATTAGGGTTAATTTAGGTTTGGGTTAATCTGATTGGGGTTAATTACAGTTAGGGTTATACACATGTGCACCACCACCACCACCACCACCACCATGTATCATAGACCAACATTTACCACCACTTCCAGAACCCATGTATTGACACTGATACTGAAGGCAACTCACTATCAACGAAGGCCGTGATAGTCCAAGAAGCAGGTTTGGCACAGATTTTGATTGCAAATCTTGCATCCATAGCGAGTGGTAGGTATGTTGCCAGAAATGTTGCGCCAGTCGTTGGATCGGCACCAGCTACACTGCCTTGCATGCTTTCTCTGCAAGTTGACCCACCGGCAATCTGGAGCTGCATGTTGTGGAAGCGGTAAAGGATTGGCCTGTGGTGGTTCAAATCCACCTGTGCGGTCAGTATGACCTCTTATGAGTTGCTCCGCAACTTTCATCACAAACTCTGAATGTGTCAGGTTTTTACTGATGTCATCAACAGCCCCGCTGTCGTCAGTGGCTGCTGCCTTGCCACGTTTAGGTGGATTGTGCATCTTGTAGCATATCCAGGCGTTGACCATGCAGACATCTATCAAGTAGTAGAAGATCTGGCGCCACCATAGCTTAGCCTTCCGGGCACAGGTATAATAGCTCCGGAGTTGGTCAGCGCGGTCAACACCTGCCATGGACTTGATGTAGTCAATGGCCTGTTTTGGCGCCTTGATCTCCTTTTCTTCTCGCTCCCTCATTCCATCATCTTTGACCTTTCGTATGACGTGGTCGTCTTTCTTGTTTCTGTAGCCCTGGTGGGCGGAGCTAAGAATCTCCACGCTTCTGGAGTCCTTCCAGTAGGCACACGTCAGCTGTGAATGCTGACGTGTGTAAAAGGTTCCACGGTCACATTTACCGAGCCGCTTGATCTTGGGTGAAGCTGCTTTGAAATCTTCTGGCAGACCTGAGCTATTACTTTTTACAGTTCCTGTCAGGTATGTTTCGTTAGCCAGAAGATCGTTAGCCAAATTCACGGATGTGTATAATTTATCCGTGAAGAGATGATGGAAGCGGAACAGAAAAGGGCGCATGACGGTCATGGCAATGTCCTTCATCGTTGATGGCTTACCACCATTGAATGGGTGGGTAATGAAATTTGCCGTATAGCCAGTGATGGAATCAGCCAGTGCGTACAGTTTAAACCCAGATCTAATTGGTTTCAGCGGCATAAAAACTTCCTGGTTGTGGCTCTAAAGCCTCGGTACTTAACCATTGCCTCGTCGATGGTAACGTTGTGACCGAGGTTGAAGTTTTTTTGGGAGTTCAATATTACTTCCTCCCACACCGGCATCACTGGCCCAAGCTGTTTCTGGAGGTCTTTCTTTTCCACCGCTGGCTTGTCGGTCTGATCTGGGCGGGAAGTGGTTCCACATCTGGGTCATTACCATGAAGAAAACTGGACAGTGTGTCAAACCTGTGACGGGACATGGTGCTTGCAATCAGATTATTGCGATACCCTAGATGTTTGGACCAGTAATCCTGGTAGTAGGGTATCCGCACCAGTCCCATCACCAGGTGTATCCCAATCCATGCCTTTATTTCTTCCACAGAGGTTTGGACATGTTGTCCTGCTGTCTTCATTGCCTTGTTGGTCCATTTGGCAATGCTGCTGATGATGGTTATGGACATAAACATTAGGAAATAGTCCATGGGTTCTGGAAGCTTCTGGAATGTTGGTCCATGTGGTGTTGCACCTTTGAAAGGCTGCACACTTACATCTTCTAAACTTCTGCACCAGCCGAACTTGTCCGGTCGATAATAATCTTGCCCTGGTTTTGGTGGGTCTGGGTCATCGTCGGAATCGGCTTCCACTGGGGCTGCCTTCCGGCGTCTGACTGGAGGAGCATCTTGTGGAACCTCTGGTGGAACCTCTCCATCACCATCTTCATCGACATTCTCAGCACTGGTACAAGGCTGGAATTCAGGGTCCACATCATCCTCGTACTCCTCCTCATACTCCTCATCATCATCATCATCCTCGTCCTCCAGTCTTCATCAGAATCATCATCGTCGTCTTCACTGACACTAGGTGTCGACTCTCCCTCTATGTCGTAGAGCCCAACACGGTTTTCAGGGCGGGCGGCCTCTACCCTCTCCGTCTCCCTTCTACGCATTGCCTCACGGGCACTTTGTCTTTTCGCCTCCTGCAGATTTCTCTTCTCTTCTGCTTTCTGATGCTGCACGAAGAGTTTGCTTTTCTTTGTTGCTACAAGGCTCTTCCCCTTCTTCTTACTTGGCCTCTCGTCACTCTCTCCACCAATCTTGTCATCACTCTTGCTTGCTGCCGAAGTTTTCTTTGGTCTTTTTGTCACTTTTCCGGCTTTCACTTTGGATGTCTTCAGGCCATTCTCTTTTGTCTTCTTTCCTTTCTTTCCTTTCTTCTTCTCTTCTATCTCCTTGCTGCTTCCGGTCTTCTTCTTTTTAACCATTTTCTCCTCTTCTCCTCTCTCCACACTCCTCTTGCTTGTTTTTGCCATGATGTCTCTATGAACACTTAGGGCCGATCTGAGAAATGTTTGCCCTTCTTTAGTGCTGAGGGATTGTTGTAATGCTCTAACCTCTCTCAGGGAGCTCATTATTTCAGGGTAGATTTCTGATGAAATGGGGGGAATAGACACAAAAATATGAACAAAAAATTAGAAAAGCCCTTTACTGTAATGGAACAGCCCAATAAACTTTTGATTTATACTTTTCAAGTGGCAATTTAGCATGACAAAGAAAGTAGTGGTCAAATGTCATAAAAGAGCTTAAAAGGATATTTGTCTTTGTTCTTATGATCTTCACTGTAAACATTTATTAGAGTGGCAATTTAGCATGACTAAGAAATTAGTGGACAAATGTCATAAAAGAAGTTAAAAGGGTTTTGAATTTGTTCTCATGATCTTCTCTGTAAACATTTATTAGAATAATAACACTTCAGTTAATTTGGGAAATATTCAAGCCTATTTGCTTTCACATCACGATAGACAAAAATAGTTGGTTATTTTCTCCAGTAGATTCATCTGTTTACTGATTTAAATCAAGGAAAAAAAACATAAAATTGTCTCTTGCTCATGTTTGGTTATATAAAATAAAATATTCACCTTTATTGTAAAGCAGCAATCCAAGGAAGTCCACCAAAGTCCTTATCTTCAAGTCTTCACACCAGTTGATTAGGGCAATATAAACTTTGGTTTTAAGTTCAATGTCAATGTCGATGTCCAGCTATGATCAGGAGTGGTAATAATAATTTCTATATCTATTCTATATCTATATCTATAATCTGTGATTAAAAGCTAAAAGAATAAAAACCTAGAAATATGCTCAAAAGGGCATTGAACTGTGTGCATCTTTGAGCACTCAAAAATTAGGCAGGTTGGATGATCTTTTAGTGATCAATAATCAATGATCATAAAAGGTCATTCAACCCTCTTAACTTTTGAGAAAGATACACATAAAGTTCAATGCCCTGGTAAGCATATGATACCAGAAACTTGTGGGTAAGGAAAATAATATACGTCCATGGATAACTCCAGGCCCTTAGCTTTAGTCTAAGAATTACTTTTGGCACACTGAATTTGTTTAAAAATTTAAAAAGTTTTTCTTTGAAGTTAAATTTGTTTAGCCGTATTGGTCTATGCATAGGTCCAGGGATTGATCAAGAAAGCTCCCCTGATCAAAAAATCTCCCCTGACGACAAAGCATGAATAATGCTCGGACCTGCAATGCCTAGTTTGCGACACTAGGCCAGAGAGGTGGTGGAAAATTCGTCCAAACCAGGGTTGGCAAAGCAGTATGCCAAAATCTAATATAAAATGCATGGCCTAAAAAGCAGTATGCCAAAATAGATAAAATGCATGGCCTAAAAATTCTGCATAATAAAGCTTTCCCAAAGCTAATATACAGCCAAAAATATCTGTATAATGATATATATATATATATATTCTACTTTCCTCAACCTGGCTTTTGAGAGACACCACCTCTCTTATAATATGCGACTCTTCAATCCCGCCGATCAGTTGGCTACTTTTCACTCTCCTGCGCATGTTTTTCTTAACTGTTGCGTCAATGGGACTTCAGGGAAAACGCTTCTAGAATCGAGTGCAGACTTTTGCAATTCGAATTTGGTCCAAAATTACCAAACTCTCTCTGGGAAAAGTCACCTAGTTCAGGGAAAAAGCCCCATGACAAGCCAACAAAATTTGTGGTGCAGGAGAATGACCCTCTTCCTTATATTGCATCCATCCTGCAGAACTTTGGTAGTTTGGCAACCCTTTGATGGGATTTTGTACCCCGTGTTTTCCCCAGGCCAAAACAATAAAGTGTTGGGTTAAGTGCAGATTGGCAATGAACAAAAAGCAATTTGATAAATATGTGAAAACATTGCTTATTTCCTTTTAACTTTGCGGTATAATGTTAACATACTGTTATGCTAATCCAGACCCTGACTTGTTGTAAGTAAATGCTTATTATCCCTGCTAACTTTGACAAAATATATTTAGAAAATACAAGAACAAAATAATACAAAATACAACCAAATTTAAACCAGAAATGGTCGCTTTCCGAGCCTTTACTTCCGAGAAAATACTTTTGGACCCTGCAGAATCTAACAAAATCCAACAAATTTGACACTTTGGAACACTGCAGAATCTAACAAAATCTAACACATTGTTTCCCCCTTTAAACAACCTGCTAAATCCAACAGGATCCAACACGTTGGATTTTGTTAGATATAGAATGTCTGCTACCACAACTATGTGTGTTGGATCTTGTTAGATTTAGCATGGCAGCATTCTCAGAAATCTGATGGATTTTGTTAGAATTAGCAGTGTGTACGTAAAATAAATATTGTTGGATTTTGTTGGATACAGCAGTCTATTAGAAAGAACCATGGTACTTTCTTGTAAGTTATAACTTCTATATCCAACACAATCCATGTGCTGGATTGTGTTGGATTCAGCAGTGTGCTGTTAACTATTTTGTTGGATTCTGTTAGATACAGAAGTGCAGTCTAAAAGTTTGCTTGGGGTGTTAGGGTTAAGGTTAAACAAAATCTGTTATGGCTTTGTCAGCTCAAAAAATATATTATCATCTTACACGTAAGAAAACATGCATATCAATCAAAAAAATTTTTTTTTTTTTTTTTTTTAAAGTGTAAAATGACCATTTTAGCTTATTTTGTCACCTTCAGTCAGCTCCTATTGTTAAATTTGTTTACCGATGCTTGGTAACAAATTTGATTGATAAACAATAGCTTGTCACCTGTCATGCATAACACAACTATCGCTATAAAACATACTATAAAGATGTCAGCCTCATGCAATTATACTGATCATCAGTTGCAAGCTCGACCCAAGATGCACTTTCGGCCTCAAAGACACTGCCCTATTGTAATGTAGCCAGAAAAAACCCGACCGGCCAGGTCAATATTTTTTGAGGCCTGTGATTGGTTGGGTGGGAGTGGGGCACCCAGGGGGGGAAAAAGGGGGAGTCGGTGGGGGAACATCCCCCACAGATCATTTTAAGGAATACATGGGAACAGCAAAGAGTCCTTAAAACCGGGCCTTAAAATGACTAAAAATGAGATAAGAAATTTACAAATTGGGATAAAAATTTGTCTTTTCGACCTATCCCTCACACTAAAATCCTGGCAATAACGGGCTGTGCTGGAGTTTGATTGACAGAATCGTTTCGGGTAGGCCTATTACATTCATGTTTTATATACCACGAACGGCCGACGGACTTGCGTTTCAAGATGTAGGCCTATTTGTTTGTAGGGCTCTGTTTAGTTAGTTCGTTGGGGTGGGTGTTTCATGTTTATTTTGTTTGTTTTAGCAGAGAAAATGGGGACATCTAAAGGCTGTGCAATAATTATGAGCCATGGGAGGGTAAAATTAGGGGTGGGGGATAAGAAATTCGAGCCGAAAGGGGATGGGAAGCAATTTTCGGCTGGCCGAGAGGAGGGGCAAGTGAATTTTGGCACACATTCTTGGGGCTTTTTGGAACACATTCTTGGGGCGCCTTTTAATAAAACACTCTAATAATGCTTAGGAAAACCGTGCGGAAAAGCTTAAATATGCAAATTTTCACGCTCTTTCATAACATGTATAAAGACCATTTAAAGTTTGTAAATTGACATCCCAAAAATTTGGCATGTGCAAGGAGGGGGGGAACCAATTTTTTGGCGGGCCGCGAGGGGGGGGAGCAAGCGATTTTTGGCGGGGGGGGCGACTTTTGGTCTCATTTTTCCAACAAATTACTCTTATCATAGAGTGTATTCTGCATGTACATTATTACCCCCCCCCATGTGGGCCCCTCCCACATACCCGAAGAGGAGGAGGGGTCAAATATTTGATGAATTATTGTTTTTATATTGCGAATTTTAAAATGAAAATTCCTTAGAACCCTGACTGGATGACTCGGCTAGATAATGGTACTCATGAGGACTTGAGGTGGGGTGGGGGAGGTTGGGTGGGGGTGAGTGAGTGTGTGTATGTATTTCTCTTGGGATATAGGCCTACTTCAAGTCCCAATTTGTAGCGACACTCTGTATGTTTAACATACCGAATTTTACAAATTACTCTTATATATCATACAATGTATTCTTCATGCATTAGTACCCGGTGTGGGCCCTCCCACATCCCGATGGGGGGGACAATTTGATGAATCATTGTTTTTATATTATGCATTATAGGCCTATACATATGTACTATCAATTTCAGTCATGTAGGCCATGTTTAATATTATATTGGGT
Organism: Amphiura filiformis; assembly: GCF_039555335.1. Lineage (NCBI taxonomy): Eukaryota > Metazoa > Echinodermata > Ophiuroidea > Amphilepidida > Amphiuridae > Amphiura > Amphiura filiformis. Next base: position 14,625,078 of record NC_092636.1, read on the forward strand.
CAAAAAAACTTTGAAGAATGTCTCTCATGTACAAAAGTATAGGAAACTGAACATTTAAAACCACTTTTTTAGGAGTGAAGGAATGATTTTTTTTTTCAAAAAGTCTAAAACACTCAGGTTTTTATGTCAAAAATGGTCTCTTTTGGGGTGCTAAATCTGCTAAAATGTTTGTCGTCTTGAAATTTTAACCAAAAGCACACTGGACGTGAAGGCCCAGGATGGGGTGCCGGTAGGTGTGGTGGAGTGGGGGAAGCAGTGGATACCAATTTTCTGCTTCAATTCCACATCAGCCATATTGGTCATGTAATAAAACCAAAAACATTTTTATAAGAGTGTCTCTTGTGCATAAAAGTATAGGAAACTCGAAACTTTAAAGCATGTTTTCTGGAAGAAGGAAGCACTTGTTATTAAAAGTGTAGAAGTTTCCTGTGGTGCGAAATGTGCAGAAACCATCTGGCTTACCCCCACCAGGGCTCTTGAGCGGGCCCCCGCACTCCCCGGATGCTGGGCGAGAGCTCCACTCGCTACGCTCGCTACGATTTGCAAGTTCAGGATTTTTGGGGGTCTGTCTGTGCATCTCTGAATTTTGTAACAATCCCAAAAGTTGAGGGGTCTCATTTTTTTTCAACATCACCTTAATTGTTGGACTGGGATTGACAAGGCAGTAGGCCTATATAAGCGCCTGAGTATTTAGGTCCATTTTAATATCATTAAACTTTTGCTCCATTCGATGCGAATTTGTTCCAGCAAAATCATTTTGATAGTAGGTCATCAAGAAACAGGTTTTGCAATTTGAGGCCCTGCACTGGTACCCCCCCCCCTCCGTTTTCGGGGCTCACATCCCCCTCAGACACCCTCCCGATGGTCGCGCGATTCCTGAATCCGCCACTGCCCTCTCGGCCTACTAAAAATTTCATGCTTTTTTTTTGCCATGCGGGGGTATTGTTTGTCATAAAGGCCATTAAAATTTGTCTCCATATTAGGCATATTTCACAACCCATTAGGTATAGGCCTATTAGGCCTAGTTTTCATGTGTTTTTTTTTCTCATGCATTACTTTTATGTAGTACGGGCTGTGAAGTTTTCTTTGGAAGGGGGGTCCCAAATTTACAAAAAGTCAGCGCCAATAAAATTGCGCCCCCCCCCTTCCCGGACACCACCGATAGGCCTACACCTTACCCCTAAGCTCCCCTAAACAGGCTAAAATTGTATTGAAATCGGTTCTTTTAAATAAAATAAACACACTATCTGTAGTCATCTTGTGACTCAGATTCTCTACATTTTGTCATTAAAATTGTATGACCCCCTATTTTTCTTTCCAAAATGTACGACCCCCCCAGTATATTTGGGACCCCCGAAGAAAATGCCAGCCAATTAATATTTTTTAAGATTGGTTTTAGGCCTATTGCAGGCCCTATGGATTAATTATATATTTTCTGCGAGAAAGAGAGAGAGAGAAAATAGAGGGGAAAGCAAGAGGGACTGAAGGAGAGTGGGAGAGGAAGAAAATGGCAAAGAAAATTGGACACAGTTGTTTGACATAGCGGGTCAAATTGAAATAAGGCCGAGTTTGTAATAGATACGAGTTGTCACAGGGCACACAACGTGAGTGACCTTGTGACCTCTTCAGAAATCAACACACCTGCAACACACGTTATACACGCTGAAATGCTGAATTCAAATCAAGTGTCCGAAGGATAAATAATTTGAAATTTTGGCATCTTTGGACCAAATTGGTAAGAAGTAAGTTACTGATTAGCATGTAACGCTATTCATTAATCGTCATGTCCATTTTGACATCAACAGAATGAAAGATGTTGATGAAAGAGCGATTTTTTAGGCGTGTATTTTATGCAGTGGCCGTAACTCGGTAATTGAAAACCGTCAAAAAATGACAGCGGAGTGTGCCTAAACGCCCAGATATTTCATTTTTGGTGAATCCTAGTAACACTAGCATACCACATATGTTATGGTAAGGTATCATAGAAATAATGTAGCTAAGAATTCTGGCGATAATATCATACACAAAAACAATATTATTGTTACAATTTAAGACAACAAGTGGTACCAGATTCCATGCAAATTTTGTCAATGCTTAAGCTTATAAAATGAAATCAACACAAGCTTTATACAGGCTAAATAGTGACATTATTTTATTGAACTGTTTATTATCTGTAGCCAAATTAAAAGCAAAATCGGGGCATACATCACTAAATTATGGCCTCTGTCACAAAAATCTTCATGCTCATGTGGCGTGAACAAAATTGAAACACTGAAAAAGTACATTTGTGTATGAGCTAGATTTATAAATAATAATTAATAATAATGCTTAGAATGTTAGCTTCGAGATGACCTATGATTTTTAGGTCTCACGATGTTTATTTTCTGGAGAAAAAATTGGTTTAGGTGGCTACGTACAGCCCACATTAGGATGAGAACCATAGAAATTTAGCGTAACCTTAAAGGAGGATTTTGTGAATAAAATTGTGATCCTACATTGTAGCATCCTCTTTTTATGACATTTTTCAGATATCCAAGAAAAAAGCTTACTCCCAACATTTCAGTTGATTCTGATTTTGCGTTTGCGAGTTATGCATAATTATGTGTATTACACTGCTCCGTAGGCCACTGTTGTAATTTCGTTCTGTACCAGAATGATCAAATTTGACGATATTTTTGCTTAACAAATTAATCTGCAAGAAATATTTGATACATAATCATTATGTAGCCAGAGGTTTCCAGTGGTATAAAAATCTCAACTTTTTTTGAAAAAAGTGGGGGGATGAGGCTGTGGAATGCCCTTTTAATACTGCTGAATCATAGACCCTTCTAGGGTCTGTGGCTGAATGCTCCATATAATTTGACAACCACTCCACCAGCAACACAATTTGTCAAAAATTACAAAGTTCTTCATCCCTAACAAAAATGTATACCTGAGCTAATTTCAAGAAATGAATACTTCTCAGCTATTTGCCCTTTGAAGATAAATAAACACACAGTGCCATTTGAATTCATGTGGGATACTACAATGAATGTGATCTCATAACCTTAAAAGTACTGTAGTGTAAAGTCAGTCCTTATTCTGGGCTATTCCAGTTGAAATCCATACACCCATATAGAAGACAATTCCTAAATGCTCTCACACAGAGGGAGGGAAAAGTTCAAATGGAGTCACAAATTTAGGCAAACCCAGATAACATCCACACTCCCTGTCTACAATGTATGTCATGTCTTTCATACTACATGAACACTTATGGATTTCAATTGGAATAGCCCAATGAAAATTTATGTCATTATTGATGGCTTGTGTACAGAGTAATTGAACCTAAAAGATTTTCTGGTTAATGAAATTATTGAATTACTTAGGCCTTTTGCAGGGGCATGTGTGGTGTTGAGCATAGAATATTGACATCATTGTTCCAAAAAAAACCGCCGCTTTGACCAGCCACAGTTATTTGGGTTTTTTTGCCTTACAGAGAACCATTAACCAAAGCATGTTGAAAACGGGTGTGTCATTACTACAAAAAAATACAATCTAGAGAGTGCCAAAAGCCAAAACTGTCCCTATTCACCCCACTCTACAGTATTTATAAAGCTAATTATAAAGGCATACACTACAGTCATGAATATTTTGGCTATGACCTTTTAAACATTTTTTTTTTTTAATCCTGCCCAACTGACCCAATTCTGAAAAAGTTGTGCAGTGAAGGACAAGCAAACAATTTTTTTTGGCCTAACTCTAAGCTTCAAGGGTAAAACTTAAAAGAGTAGGCAAGACAAGTCAAGATTTGAGTCTCTCGTCAAGTCTTGTGATCAAGCTGTACAAAATCAAAAGCACATCTTGAAGTACCTGGTACATGTATACTATTTCATTATTTTCAACCCGAATCATACTCCCTGCTTAATTTCCTGGGCCGATAACTTTTTACCGGGGTCTGTAACTTTTCAGAATTACAGGAATGGCTGACCCTTTTTTTGAGGCATTATATATCACTGACCCCACACCCACCTACCTGCTGGCTGCATGTGTATGTATTGTACCCAGGGGTAGCGCTAGAACTAAACACTCGAGTGTCCGCAGGGACCCCCGAACTTGCAAAAAATTAAAAAGTAGGGGGTCCGGAGTAGAGTTTGGCGAGTCCCAGTTGCACAAATGCAGCATAAATAGTATGTCTGCAATAGCGCTAGATTGAAAAACTGGGGGTCTACAGGGACCCCTTAACTTGCAGAAAATTTAAAAACAGGGGGTCCCAACTCTATTTTGGTGGGTCCGGGACCCCAAAAAGCAACTTAGCGCTACCCTTGATTGTACCCTCAACCAGGGATATCCCCAGTTGGCGACAACCTATAACAATTAAAACATCCAGTGGCAGCGCCATGGGGGGGGGGCATCAGGGGGAAATGACCCCAGTAAAAAACCAAAATTACGAAAATTTCTAATTTTTGCTGCAATTTTGCAAAAAATTGGTTATTTTGCCCTCCCCCACCCTGAAATTCACTTTGCCTCCCACCCTGAAATTCACTTCCCCACCCCCACGAAAAAATTCCTGGCGCCGCCACTGAAAACATCACCAGTTGACAGGCAAAATTTCACTAAGTTTACACAAAAATTGGATCATTTTTGAACAGGGTAACTACATGGATCGAACCCATGGGTTCCTACAGTCACCCATGGAAAACAGGGTACTGAAAAGTAGTACACCATATCCATATGGGCCAAGGGATGGTTTGTTTACATGTATGGCAATCATTCCTTCAGAATAGGCAATACAGATTCCAAACATATAAAACTTACAATGTACCTCATATGTGTACAGTACATCCATATCAAAACGATGCACTTGTCGGCTGCTACATGTGTCTCATTTCACATAATAACTAAGAATAAATACCAGACTCATCTGAAGTGGAGGTCACTTCAAATCATCCCCCAAGTCACATGATTTAGGAATACAGAGAACATTCCTTTACCGTGTGACTTGGGGTGATTTGAAGTGACCTCCACTTGAGATGAGTCTGGTAATTATTCCTAGCCATTATGTGAAATGAGACACATGTAGCAGCCGACAAGTGCATCGTTTTCATATGGATGTACACATATCAGTTTTAGTTGCCCTAATAACTCCAAATTGACATGACAATTAATTCTATTTGCTCAATTTCATACCAAAATCAAGGAAAACATGGTTTTGTTATTGCAAAATAAGATACAAGAAAATCAGAAAGGTTATATCTGGTCATTTGCAGTAGGCCACTTCAGGTAATCAATATTGGTACTTGAATTGCATGACTCAGTGACTTTAGCGAGTGCCAGCCCAGGCTCAGTTACACCACCCCTCACCCCTGGCCCTGATGATTTCTCTTGCATGCTTGGAAATTAACTTATCACTCTATAATATGTCAGTGTTCTGTTAGTCTCCAAATTCGTCACATAATTCACATCTAAATGATGACATACAGAAGGCAATATTGATCACTCAACATTGATAAAATAAACGCGAAGCTAAAACATTGATACTCATCATGCTGATCGAGTGTATCATGTGTATACTTACTGCGAGCTGCTGCCAGCAAAGCTTTGCTGTCTCGTATCAGATCCTTGATCGCCTTGTTGGTGCGTTCTAACTCCGCTTCATGAGCGTGTATATTCTCCCGAAATTCAGGACTGTCCAAGTAACATTCACTATATTCCAATGGTTGGAGACCCATCGTGACTATGTACTGTTATATTCCAATAGTTTTCAATCGTCAAAAGCCATTATAAAGGCAGTCAGTAGATCAACATTCCAATGTCAAAATTGACTCACTGTGAATGATCCAACCCAAAACCCAATATGGCGAGTTAATGAGGTGCGCAAGCGCATTACAAACTTCTAAAACCCTAATATTTTTCAGATATTTTTTAAGGAGTCCCTTTCCCAAACTGAGCGAAACTAACCACTGTGCTTCAGTGATATTCGCCAAAGTAGCTATTGCTGGATACCTTGGAATGTTTATACAACCGGTTTGGCTTCAAAATATTTCACTGATTTCAGGGGGCGTTTTGTATTTATTTCATTAAAAATTCACGATAAAGGGGTGCCAAGAGGTCAGTACACACACCTGCAACCCGGAAGTGTATTGTACAAGTAAGTGGGAGTGGTTCTCAGCATCTAACTTGCTCCGTACTCTCGTCCGTGTCTACGCTAATTAGACTATTTATAATTGGGTACCGTCGTACTATCACATGCAGTGTTGCCAAAACTTTTCAGTGCCAAGGCGCGGCGCATTGACTCGCCAGGCCGCGGTAAAGGATTCTCAAGTAGCCCAATTTTTAAGCTTCCAAAAAAGCGCCCAATATCGGATATTTTGGCGGATTTACCCGAATTTAGAATGCAAAACACCCAATTGGGCGGAAAAGCACTTGACTTTAAAACCCCGGTTTAAAACCCGCTTTAAAACTTCCGGTACTTACTGGGAAATTACTGACCGATCAATAAATGGCACAAAACCCATTGTAATTTCAATTTAGAGCTTCAAAGACTCAAAACCTTTATAAATCGGCTAAATTGAAAGGAAAATACATCAAATTACTGCCGCGGCCTGAGACTGGCAAAAGTAGCCCAATTTTAGACAAGTAGCGGCACGGTTTTTTGAGTAGCGGCAAGTGATCACCAAGTAGCCCAATTGTGCGCCTAAGGCGCGGCGTTGGCATCACTGATTATTCACATGTGACATTGTGACATGGATTGTCACATTTTGTTTACAACAAGACGTGTCTTTCTACGTTATTCGATAGAAACATATGATATTTCCGCACTGCTACAGTGATCAACAAAGCAGATTATTAAATTCAGTGTAAGTTTTGATCAATATTATGCGTGTAGTACACATGCACAGGAACTTGAAAGTTGAAGTTAAACTTGCATGCTTGAAAAGTGAAACTCATCATGATGATTGACAATCAATGGACAATGACAATATTGACATGATCATCATGATTGACTTGCAACTTCAATTTGCAATGCATGAATACATACACGCACAGATATTGGAACACAGTCAACTGAACATTCAACCATGTCAACATCATTAATATAACATGATCATATTGAACATAATGCTGATTTGCTGAGCTGCATTATTTTAATAGTAGGGCGGCCACATGAGAAATTCAAACCTATACCCTCCTCCTGGTCGAGTTACTTTTTCTGTCAGAATTGTTCATGTGTTCCTTCTCATCTGCAATTGCAAAATCATTGATTTAAAAAACTTTTTGAATTGCCTGATTGCATTGGCCGTTTCCCAGGCCCCAGAAATCAATTGGACAATCCATACAAATATACTACAAGATAAAGATTCACAAAATTGGCAATTTTTAGTTTACCCCATATGGGAAAATCATAAGAGCGATAATTTTTAATAGTTTATCCCATTTTGGGGAAAATCCTGTTTTTGTCATAAATTTGCATATTCACGGAGCGATAATTGTGGGAATAAAACTGAAGTAGCATGATGCCATGAGGTATAGTATTTGTTTATTTTAGTGTTATTTAAATGCAAATATTAAAAATCCAGGGTCAAAATTACTTTCTTCTTCATTATTCATATTTCAAAAATTGCTGAAATCACAAAAATAACACTTTTGGAACCGGAAGTAATTTTCAGGTAAACAATTAGACAATAATAACTGCGCACCATCTAGTTTGAGGTCATTGTGGGAAAGTTGAGGGTTTTGTTTTGGACCAAGGTACCAAGGGCGCACCGAGGTCGAGGAAAAATACCGAGGCCCAAAACAAAACCTGACAATTTCACACAATGAACTCAAAATAGAAGGTGCAAAGTTATTATTGTCATTCATTACCGTCGTATCTGATATTTTGAACAAATCAAAATGGCATTTTATGTCAGAAAATGCTGTTTTTGATTATTAGTTTCCTGTTTACCGCCCGCGTCCAAAATTGAAAATCTGAAAATAATTAATTATTTTATTTTTATTTCTAATTTTCTCCTTTAAAATAACTTTCAACTACTTCTACTTGCCATTTTCTGACTTTAATAATATCAACAACAATAATGATATACGAGTGGATATTTAATGGTAGTTAAACTCTTTAATAACAATAATGATGAATGAACAAAGAGTACAACTCCACCTTCACTTATTTGTAAAATTATCAAATATTGTTGTGAAATAATTAAATGCCCGTTCTAGTCAAAACGAGTCAATAGTTGCTTGTAATTATTTTACCTACCCTACAAAAAAAAATCGACCAGGCGAATTTAACATTCGCGCCGACAACAAGAGCTACCAATCACAGAAGCGCAAAGGAATCGCGTCGGCGTGTGCGTTGCCGTAATACTTAGCTTATACATGCACGGCCTAGCACGCACGCCCTAGCACGCACGTGAAGTCATTGTAGCGCGCCGCGTCAGGAGTCATTGTGAGTTTTTAATGACCGCGCAATAAGTGCGAGGTCTGGCAATCAATCTCTTTTGATTGGATTGCACTTACTGTATATAATGAGGTTATGAATGGTATATATGTGTGTGGGTGCCATTATTGCCAATTATGACCAATTAGGCCAGTATTTCCCAAACCACATGACCAAATTGTAAGTTTTTGAACAGGATTTTGCTCTACTGAGGTTCAAGAATTATGTAAAAATCAGTAGGCATAATTGTACATCTTTGGGAAAATAGTTTTATTTGATGACAAAAAATGATTTTGTGCGCAACCGTTTCATGTGTGACTATACAAAAAATTTCTATCGCCTTACAAGAGTTACCTTGAGTTACTACTAAACGTGGGTTAATTTGAGGGTTGGATGGTTGGTCGGCTGTCTGGGCGGGCATGCAGACGGAAGCAAACTCATTAATCCACTCAGCAGCGTCAAATGCAATAACTGATCAACTTCAAACTTGGTAAGGTGATAGAGTATATGTGATGCGATCAAGCAAAATCAGTCGGAACTCAGAAATATTGATTTTGAGATACAGCCAAACAAAGGAAATATTTCCTTTTGTTATTTGTTGTTTTGGAAATTCTTTAATTGGTCATATCTTAAGAATTGATTGTTCAAATTCAATGGGGTTTTCTGCAAATGCAGCTTTGTAAAGGTTTTTTACTATCCTCAGGCCCGTACGCAGGATTTCTTTTTGGGGGTGCTGATTTCCCCCAAAATTTGGACCTTTTTTTGACCAAAAAGCCGTAAAAACCTGGTTTTTTTTTGCTACGCCGCAAAATTAATAAATTTTGGGAGTTTTGTGTACTTTTGCAAATTGGGTGAGGTGCGGTCGCACCCCCCCTGCGTACGGGCCTGACTATCCTATTTAAAAGAATTTAATATTTCCGAGTTCCGACTGATTTTGCTTGATCGCATCACATATGAGGGCCTCATGTGCTGTATAGTTTTGTGTCAATGTTATTTTCATATATATTTATGAATGTACACAAAATGAAATATACTAATTTAATTTTACTCTACTACTAGTACCAGCACCAGTCACAATGCCTAAGAAAAGACGGAGCTCGTAAGAAGGCTGAGAAGCAGCGTGAAAGACAGAGAGAGATCAGGACATCAGCAGAGAATAAAAGCATTGTAGAAAAACCTTGTAATTTTATCATGGTAAGAATTATGCCCGGGGGGGGTACTCAGTACTTTAAATGACCATACGGGACGTGCATGCAAACATGGGTAGCATTTTCAGCCTTCTGGTATATCAATGACCCTTTTTCAAAGCCTATTTTGGTATATGAATGGGTCCTTTTTCAAAGTTTTCTCAATTTTTTCGGAAAACAGGCCAATTTTTCCTTAATCTAGCCAAAATTTTCAAAATTTTCCCAAAATTTGTAAAAACAAAGACAATTTTGGGTAAATTCGGCCAACATTTTTGACTTTTGGTATATCAATGGGTCCAAATTTCTTGAAAAATTGGTATATTTATGGGTCTACTGCCAAAATCTCAGCGCACATCCCTACCAAAACCAAACTTGAGTACCCCGAATTATGCTAAAAGTCTAAGAGTTCATACCCAGAGAAGATATTTTACACTTCCCACAATGCATTTCTTCCCTGGTACAGTGTGCAACATTGGTTTATAGTATCTAGAAATACCTCACTGAATAGCAGAATCAGTTTATAATTAATTAGAGATCATTTTATTTTTTCAAGAAATTAACCCTAATTATTTATGCAGATTAAAATTAGCAAAATGCTAAATGTAATATACTTCTATTTTACTTGTACTACATAATATGTACCAAGTCTCAGCTAGATAGTCCTTATAGTTAGTTAGGAAATTAACTTTGCATAATTGGGAGTAGTAATTAAATCTTTGCCTAATTCTCTCTCTTGAAAATTTGAAGGCAAGGGGTCGGGCTCAGACCCTTAAAATTTCAAAGGCAAGGGTCCAGAGGACCCTTGGATTTTTTCTTATTTTGAGGCCTGCTTAATTCATGGGCTTATACTGTATTATTTGTGAGGGTTTTATTTTTGTGAGTGGACATGCAACATGCAAAAATACAGTTTTTATCTTTACACTTACATGAATTATGCGAAATAAAGAACTTGTTCAGTTTTAAAAAAATCCCCAAACCGCGAAAAATAATGTACGAATAGATTAGAGTTGGGCGACTTAGTCGCCAATAGTTGTTAGTCGCGACTATTACTGGTAGTCGCGACTACGACTATTGAAAACCAAAACTCGTCAAACGCAAATAAATTAAAATGTTACAAAATCATGTTAAAAGTGCCAGATATCCACACCAAAACCAACCAAATACTTACATATAAACTATGAAAATGTGATAAAAACGTTAGTCATTGTCTTACCAATAGTAACACTATACAAACTAGTAATCAAAAAGTTCATAAATCATCATTAAAATGGTCTTGTTGACTTGTTATTGTAAATTTGCACCAAACTTTCACCCAATTTTTTGGTCCAATTCTGACCACAGATAGTCGCGACTATAGTCGTAGTCGTGACTATTTGCTGTCGACTAGGAAAACAGTGATAGTCGCCCAACTCTAGCATAGATAGCAGTGTATACAGTAATTAATACTTAGTGAATGTATGCCTTAGCCCTTAACATTAATTTTGTTTCATTTTTCTTTTCAGGAATGCGACAAGTGTAAACAGTAAGTGCCCTAATTGGCTATTCCAGTTGAAATCCATACCATATTGGAGATTAAGGCCACGTCTTTCATAGGGGGTGTATGGATTTCAACTGGAATAGGCCGATATAGAGTGAGGTACAGAGTAAAATGTCAAACATTTGTCTCTCTGACCCACTAACAAAATGACTTTACCGAAACACACGTTGCGTGATATTTTTCAATTTTAATCTAAGACAGGTAATGGAAAATGATAAGGGAAGAAAGATTGTCAAATTCACATGATTATTTCATGAGGAATGTCAGTTTAACTACACCCCTGGCCAATATTTTGCATTTTTCTCCAAAATTATAGTGCGTTGGTAACAAGTAAGTTATGTATATTATAGGGGCAAGGACTACAACTACTGCACTGGAAATTCAGCAACTCAAGCCAAGTAGTTATTACTCCACAACTGTTGTCTGTATTGAAATAAAATTTCCAGTGCAGTAGTTGTAGTCCTTGCCCCTATAATATACATATCTTACTTGTCACCAATATGCTATAATTTTTGAGAAAAATGAAAAAATAGTGTAGCACCACTTTAATTATGTATAATCTGAGACAGAATTAAAAGATTAGTTTACGTCAATGTCAATCAAACTCCCCACGACCCTTGATTGGTTAATAGTGCGTAAAAGGAAGGTTGATTCATCTGGTGCAGAAAATGCAAACAAATTATGGTACGTTTACAAGGCAAAAAGCAACTTTTCTTGGAATTGTTGACACAGTGCCTTCAGCAAAATTCCTATTACTAAAACCTAATTTTTGAGATGGTTTATATATTTAAAGGTGTAAAATCATCCATAAGGCAAGCTGTTTTATTGTCGTGTTCAGAATCTCAATCATCACGACACTTGTAAACAAACCGTGCCCAAGTTTGATTGACAGATGACGCCAGACGCAAACTAGTCTTTTTAATTCTGTCTTTGATTATAGTCATTGCCACTCAATATTACAAAAAGATCAATCAGGTAAGTTATCTAGGACTGTAAAAGTGGGCATTTTTGCAGAACAGACTTTTCTCGATCAGTATATAGCTACCACAATTAAAAACATGGAAATATTGTTGATTTTGTTAATTTTGAACACTTCCAAAGAAAAGTGAAGAAGTTTAACTTACATTTCAGGGACTGCCTTTTGAGGAGAGCGGGAGCAATCGCTCTCTACTGCTCTCCTTAAATCTGACATAGGAGAGTGATTTTTAGCTCTCCTTAGTTGACCATTCTCTCCTTGCATTCAATTGTAAATGCTCTAAACAGCTCTACTTGAAGGCTCCAGAAGAGCTATTTAATGCTCTCCTGCAAATTCCAAAAGACAGTCCCTGACATTTTAGTGATGTTTCATGGTAACACTGGTGGTTTCATCAAATGAGCAACCCATAACATCTGACTGCTTGTGATCTTTGAATCTATTCCGTTCTAAATTGTAGTGTTTTGTTTGTTTGATTTTATGCTACATATTTTACAAAAAAAATTTTGATGTCTATATGCAGTAATCAATCATAAACCAATATGTTAACTCTATTTTATGTCATCTTTCCACAGTCGTCAGAAGAATCGTGCCTTTTGTTATTTTTGTAGTGCCGTACAGAAACTTCCTGTGTGTGCCCATTGTGGTAGGTCTACAATGATTATATTATTCAAGTTTTAATAGACGAGACTTTTAATATTGTGGATTGAGAATGGCGTACACGAAATAGGGCACAGAACCTACGCAAAATGCACTTTGCATGTTTTTGAACATGCCTTTGTGAAATCACACGAGTGTAAAATTTGAACTTATGTGTTCAGAAGCAAAAGAATAAGTTTTGCCTTTAATAAGTTTTGGCTAGAATATTCACGGGATCCGTGAGTCAATTTACTCAGTTTTTCTCATTTGAAAATTTGTGTTATATAGCGAATTAAAAAAAAAATTGATATCATCAGGACATTCCTTGTATTCAGAATGCAATTTGGTGTGTCTGATGTGCTCTCAGGTCCCACAAGAAAATACTGTGCAAACGTTGATATCCGATTCCTTAAGGGGGTACTACACCCCTGGCCAATTTTTTGCCTATTTTTGCATTTTTCTCAAAAATTATAGCGCATTGGTGACAAGTAAGATATGTATATTATAGGGCACAGACAACAGTTGTGGAGTTACAGTCAAAAATGAGGGAAAACCAATATTTGATCAATAAATCAATAACTACTTGCCTTGAGTTGCTGAATTTTCAGTGCAGTAGTTGTAGTCCTTGCCCCTATATACATATCTTATTTTTTGTCACCAATGCGCTATAATTTTTGAGAAAAATGCAAAAATAGGCAATTTATATTCATGATATTGCCAGGGGTGTAGTACCCCCTTAATTGTGCAACAATTGCCACTTATACAGTAGATTCTTGCAAGTCAATTGATGTCCAGCAACTCAATCAAGTGCTACTCCTGGGTTGTTTTTTCGGAGTAAACATATTGAAAGGATAGATCTAGATATTTTATTTCCATGCCAAAGTGTAATACATACATAACATTACATACATTTCATTGATTATTTTTTTAGATTAATAAATTTCTTAAAGTGAATAATTTGATTAACATGTCACTAATTAGGCATGGCGGAGCCGTCCAAAAGGCCAAAGGAGGCCAGAGGTGGACAACACCTTCCATCTTACATTACATTACATTACACAAGGACTTGGAGCAACCCAGAGTATATGCAAGCAGAGTTTGCTTGTAATTGTAATATCTTACATTAATTTTGATAACTGATTATAAAAAAGATATGAACAATTAGAATTCATACCTGAAACTAATCTTCATGCAAATCTTTGGGGTTGATTGTCGCAGCATTACGAAAACACCCTAAAAAGCATGTATTTGGCCCTTATTTAAATGTGAACTTTTAGTCGATAAACTATCCCATAACACCATGTTACAATTGTTTTGTAGGAAAAACCAAGTGTATGGCCAAAGGTGGTGACTGTGTTGTGAGACATCCAGGTCTTCATGCTACGGGATTAGGGATGGTGGTAAGTTGATATTGGGTCAAATAAAACCAGAAAGTGAATTAATACTTGATCACGTTTGCAGAAAAGCGAATCGCATCATTACATGCATGTTCTTTATTTATTTCCGTTTTTAGTATTTAGCCAATCAATCAATGACCATCACTTTTGCAAAAGCAAGTTGATCAAATTTCAATTTCCAAGCAATAAGTTCATAAACATATTTTGGGATAGGCTTTTACAACAGCAGTTCATAACAGTTAGTAAGTTTTTAGCGGGCTCGCTGTTGGACTAAACTTGTCCGACGGCGAACCCGCTAAAAACTTTCTTATTGTTCAAATCACATGTTAAGGCCCTATCTGTAATAGCTGCCGTATGTCATATTTTGAGATTGCCCAATGTTGAATGTAGAAAATGTCAAATGTCTATAGGGCAGCTATTGCAGGTAATGCTCTCTATCTTGCACTAACCTCTCAAACCTCAGAACCGCAAAGTTGAAACTTCACATCTTTCAAAATCGGTGATTAGTTGTTTGGTTATCAAAAATTTCCTTCACCCAATGGAATTTGGGGAGCTGCACAGTGCACAATCAATTGGTGGATGTTACAATCTACAGTAGGAATTCCAATTGAATGAACGCAGCTTTCAACAGCTGTACTTGATCCAACTGTGATTGTATATCGCGTATTTCAAACTACAACGTAAACGCACAACCTTGGATACAATGCTAATCGATCACAAGTGCATTGGCATGGTTTTATTCACTTCCGCGTTACGCATGCACAGTCGCACATGCTTGCATACGTCACACAGTGTACGCAAAAAATGTTACGCTATTGAACGCTGCGTTCATTCAATTGGAATTCCTACTATAAGTGCGGATAGGTTGATGATTCACCATGGCAGCAAAATTGAGCTTTGAATCTTCAGATCTGGTAAAAAGGCACTTTATAAAAGCCAACATTTATTTCATTTATTTTATCTTTTGGTATTTCAGGGAGCTATATGTGATTTTTGTGAGGCATGGGTTTGTCACGGCAAGAAATGCCTTGGTACACATGCGTGTGAATGTCCTCTGATTGATGCTGACTGTATAGAATGTGAGAGAGGAGTCTGGGACCATGGTAAGTCAGCCCTAATATGGTGAAAGGGTGTCCTAATATGGTAAAAAGGTGCCCTAATATGGTGAAAAGGTAAAGAAGTCAACCCTGCATTTTTACAGGACAGAGTTCCGATATCTCTTTCGTAAGTGATTAGGCCAGACTCCACCATGAAATATGTTGCTCCTCCACAGCGAGTCTGCTACCTTCTCAGCATTAAAGAATGCAGATACCCATTTAGCTGGGTGGAGAGGAGTAAGCAAGATGGGGTCGCCGGGCTCAAACCTGCAACCTTCTGATTATACGTCGAAACCTGTTCCGCTCTGCCACCTAAAATGGTAAAAGGGTGTCCTAATAATGATCACAGCAAGAAATACATTTCTACACACGTGTGTGAATGTTCTCTGTTTGATACCGGGTATACAAAATGTGAGAGAGGAGTTTTGTGACCATGGTAAGTCAGACCTAATATGGTATAAGAATGCCCTAATATGGTAAAATGGTGTTCTAATATGGTAAATGGGTACCCTAATTAAGTTGCAGGATCTTTAATATTTGATTCCTGTATAACTTGGAAATGTACTCTTGACCCGTTGCAGCACATAATTTCTGAACCAATGGTCGCAGTGAGTAAAAACATCATTTTTGGATTCTTGGGCCTAGACAAATAATTTGTCTCTCTCTGCTTTATCATGTTTTGATATTTTTGTTTATCTATTAGGTGGGCGCTCTTCAAGTGTAGTTTCTGTGCAGGCTTCCTATGTGAGGATGATCAATTTGAACATCAAGCCAGCTGTCAGCAAATAGATGGAGATTCGTTTAAGTGTAAGTAAGAACTATTTTGATTGGGTACAAAAGAGTAGTATATCATATATTGAGCCAATCAGGGATATGGTAAGAAAAGTCAGTAGGGCTGAACGCTAATTGCTGAGAGAACGTAAAGCTATATTTTGATTGGTTGCTCAGATATCATATAACTAAGCAATCAGGAACTCAGTAACACAGGCAGTAGTGCCCATGGGGGTTACGTTTGAGTAAATAAGTGTAAAGGCTTTCATTATGTGATTCCATAAGGGGCTGTACAACAATAATGCCTTTTAAAGGAGTAATATCAAAAACATTTACAAAAACATGGACAGTGCCTATCAAATTGGAAGCAGAATGACCTGTGCAAAAAAACAAAATCACTGGTCATATTTTTTTTATAGATTTTATGCCACAGGACATAAGTTGGGTCTTTATTGACTCGCGCAATAACAAAAACCAAATAATTCTGGCTTATTACGAGTTGATCATAGTAAATCTGAATTTCTCTATCAACATACTGTACGGCAAATATGAGAAAACAAATGGTGCTTTTTTTTTTGCTAGAAGCCTGAATTTAATGAAAGCAAAAGCTATATTTCCCTCAGTGGCCCTCTTCACCATTATGTTAAATATGTTGACAAAGCAGGACACAAATTGTGCAATATTGTTAAAATTAATTCAAAATGATCACAATTTATCACCATATTTGGAACCAGCTTGAAAAATGCATTCAATATGAGTCCAAACAAACCTAGTATTGATGTTAAAGTTTCCATGTTATCCCAGTGAATGGTGACCACTATTTATAACATACTTATCTGTAATTTGTTCAATATTGTATTGTTTATTTATATTTGCAGGTTCTTCGTGTAATCGCCTTGGTCAATTCTCATGTCTGAAGTGTAAGGTAAGTGTGTAACATTCACTTGTTACTTATTGCATTGCACTGTCATCAGCAGTGATGTAGTCGAGATCAACACCTAGACCTTCACTTCTAAGACCAAGACCTACACATTGACTGAGTCCTTGATACTACAAGATCGAGACCAAACATTGAAGAATTGGTGAATTATTTGTTGATGTTTGAACTTATATTACAAATGCAATCTTGCCTTTTGATGTTGGCAAAATACACTTTTATGCAGTGCCTTTCACTATTATAGTAGTTTTCAGCGAATGTGTTACTGTACTTCTGATAGCATTTTAGACATATACCATTGACTCGTAGAAGACGATATATAAACAATTGGAATAATTGCAATAAACTAGTTTTAGTCAAATTTATATTAGATTTTTATATATGTGATACAATCTGGTCCATGGAGGCCACAGGAGGCATTTATGAAAATTGAGTTACTATGATTATTATCGTATACAAACATTAAGGGAACTGATAGCAACGTTTGCACATTATTCTGTCGTGACTAATTTCAGGTTTGTTTCTGTGACGACCATGTGAGAAGAAAAGGTTTCAAATACAACAAAGGAGACCCAATTCCATGTCCCAAGTGTAGTTACCAGACCCAGGAAACTAAGGACCTTAGTATGTCAGGTAAGAAAAGTAACATGTATAGTATGGGGTGTTCCACAAGGGTCAATTTTGGGACCTTTATGTCGAGATTGCCCAGCTGTTTTAAATACAACAAAGGGGATGCAATTCCATGTCCCAAGTGTAGTTACCAGACCCAGGAAACTAAGGACCTCAGTATGTCAGGTAAGAAAAGTAACATGTATAGTATGGGGTGTTCCACAAGGGTCAATTTTGGGACCTTTATGTCGAGATTGCCCAGCTGTTTTAAATACAACAAAGGAGACCCAATTCCATGTCCCAAGTGTAGTTACCAGACCCAGGAAACTAAGGACCTCAGTATGTCAGGTAAGAAAAGTAACATGTATAGTATGGGGCGTTCCGCAAGGGTCAATTTTGGGACCCTTATGTTAAGAATGCCCAGCCGTATTAAATACAACCAAGGAGATGCAATTCCATGTCCCAAGTGTAGTTACCAGACCCAGGAAACTAAGGACCTCATTATGTCAGGTAAGAAAAGTAACATGTATAGTATGGGGTGTTCCACAATGTTCAATTTTGGGAACCTTATGTTAAGAATGCCCAGCCGTATTAAATACAACAAAGGAGATGCAATTCCATGTCCCAAGTGTAGTTACCAGACCCAGGAAACTAAGGACCTTAGTATGTCAGGTAAGAAAAGTAACATGTATAGTATGGGGTGTTCCACAATGTTCAATTTTGGGAACCTTATGTTAAGAATGCCCAGCCGTATTAAATACAACCAAGGAGATGCAATTCCATGTCCCAAGTGTAGTTACCAGACCCAGGAAACTAAGGACCTCAGTATGTCAGGTAAGAAAAGTAACATGTATAGTATGGGGTGTTCCTTCCGCAAGGGTCAATTTTGGGACCTTTATGTCGAGATTGCCCAAGCGGTTTGACATACAACAAAGGAGATGCAATTCCATGTCCCAAGTGTAGTTACCAGACCCAGGAAATTAAGGACCTCAGTATGTCAGGTAAGAAAAGTAACATGTATAGTATGGGGCGTTCCGCAAGGGTCAATTTTGGGACCCTCATGTTAAGAATGCCCAGCCGTATTAAATACAACAAAGGAGACCCAATTCCATGTCCCAAGTGTAGTTACCAGACCCAGGAAACTAAGGACCTCAGTATGTCAGGTAAGAAAAGTAACATGTATAGTATGGGGCGTTCCTTCCGCAAGGGTCAATTTTGGGACCTTTATGTCGAGATTGCCCAAGCGGTTTGACATACAACAAAGGAGATGCAATTCCATGTCCCAAGTGTAGTTACCAGACCCAGGAAATTAAGGACCTCAGTATGTCAGGTAAGAAAAGTAACATGTATAGTATGGGGCGTTCCGCAAGGGTCAATTTTGGGACCCTCATGTTAAGAATGCCCAGCCGTATTAAATACAACAAAGGAGACCCAATTCCATGTCCCAAGTGTAGTTACCAGACCCAGGAAATTAAGGACCTCAGTATGTCAGGTAAGAAAAGTAACATGTATAGTATGGGGCGTTCCGCAAGGGTCAATTTTGGGACCCTCATGTTAAGAATGCCCAGCCAGTATTAAATACATACAACAAAGGAGACCCAATTCCATGTCCCAAGTGTAGTTACCAGACCCAGGAAATTAAGGACCTCAGTATGTCAGGTAAGAAAAGTAACATGTATAGTATGGGCGTTCATAGGGTCAATTTTGGGACCCTCATGTTAAGAATGCCCAGCCGCATTAAATACAACAAAGGAGACCCAATTCCATGTCCCAAGTGTAGTTACCAGACCCAGGAAATTAAGGACCTCAGTATGTCAGGTAAGAAAAGTAACATGTATAGTATGGGCGTTCCATGGGTCAATTTTGGGACCCTCATGTTAAGAATGCCCAGCCGTATTAAATACAACAAAGGAGACCCAATTCCATGTCCCAAGTGTAGTTACCAGACCCAGGAAATTAAGGACCTCAGTATGTCAGGTAAGAAAAGTAACATGTATAGTATGGGGCGTTCCTTCCGCAAGGGTCAATTTTGGGACCCTCATGTTAAGAATGCCCAGCCGTATTAAATACAACAAAGGAGACCCAATTCCATGTCCCAAGTGTAGTTACCAGACCCAGGAAATTAAGGACCTCAGTATGTCAGGTAAGAAAAGTAACATGTATAGTATGGGGTGTTCCTTCCACAAGGGTCAATTTTGGGACCCTCATGTTAAGAATGCCCAGCCGTATTAAATACAACAAAGGAGACCCAATTCCATGTCCCAAGTGTAGTTACCAGACCCAGGAAACTAAGGACCTCAGTATGTCAGGTAAGAAAAGTAACATGTATAGTATGGGGCGTTCCGCAAGGGTCAATTTTGGGACCCTCATGTTAAGAATGCCCAGCCGTATTAAATACAACAAAGGAGATGCAATTCCATGTCCCAAGTGTAGTTACCAGACCCAGGAAACTAAGGACCTCAGTATGTCAGGTAAGAAAAGTAACATGTATAGTATGGGGTGTTCCGCAAGGGTCAATTTTGGGACCCTCATGTTGAGATTACCCAGCCGTATTAAATACAACAAAGGAGATGCAATTCCATGTCCCAAGTGTAGTCTCAGACCCAGGAAATTAAGGAACTTAGTATGTCAAGGTAAAAAAAAAACCAGCTTCTCTATAATTATGTACTCCATGCATCACCATGCTTTTATTCCCCTGTATTTTTGGTCCCGCAACAACCCTTTTGTGTTTGGCTTATGTTTTGGTGCAGGTTGGCTGTTTGGTACTCTGACTAGCTGGGTGGGCAGAAGCAAAATCCACTCTGCAGCCTACACAGAATAAGCGATTAACTTCATTATTATGTTTTCAGAATCTTGCATACTATACCTTTGTACATAACATAGCTGTCTGATTAATTCACCACTCAGACAGTAGCTGCATTTGCATATATCTGAAGCAGTGGCGTGAGTGTCATGGGGGGGGCATGTGCCCTCTAATCGAAAAAACAGCTTGTGCCCCGTGGGAAAATTGCAGAAAAAGCTTGTGCCCCCCAATTAGATCCGTTGCCCCCAATCGTGGTCGGTGCCTCAATCTATTACTAGGGTAGTAGGGTTATGGTTAGGATGTGGATGTGTATGTAAGAGGTCATTCTATTTTCCATGTTGTTTCATCTTTACAGTGAGGAAATATGACTATGGGAGGAAGGCAGGTGGTGATGATGATGATGATTACGGTGGTTATTATGGAGGCTATGGAGGGGGGGGAGGAGGAGGAGGTGGAGGTGAGTGCATTTTGAGGGGTTAGTGCCCTGCTGCAATAGCTGCCCTGTAGACATTTGACAATTTCTGCATTGTATAGTGTACGCAATCAAATATGATACCTGGCAGCTATTGCAGATGGGCCTTTGATATTTCTTGCAACATGCAACAGTGATTTTTGTGACGTTAATATTTTCATGTTTAATTTCAGAACTGCAAATGTAAGAGCTCGCAAAATATTTGTTACCATAGGCTTTAAGGGGGTACTACACCCCTGTAGTAAATTTGTGACTATTTTTGCATTTTTCTCAAAAAATAATAACACACTGGTAACAAAAGTTACGTTATATTATTGGGGCAAGGAATCCAATTACTACACTGAAATTTCAGTGACCCAAGACAAGCGTTAAGTATATATGATAGGAAATGAGGTACATCCTAGCGGTACCTTATTTCTTATCATAAATAACGAACCACTTGTCTTGGGTCACTGAAATTCCAGTGTAGTAATTGGATTCCTTGCCCCTATATTATATATAACTTTTGCTACCAGTGTGTTATTAGTTTTTGAGAAAAATGCAAAAATAGACACAAATCGAGGGGTGTAGTACCCCCTTAATGTATAACTGTTTGCAATCATGAATATGAAACTGCAAAAATGCCCCGAAATTCACAAAAAATCAACACCGCGCAAAATATCACACTGTGCAGTATTTTACTTGTAGTGTGTCAGATATGGCACATTTATTGATTATCAGCTAAACAAGCTCAAGAAATTAGACTTACCAATCTATGAAGTAAAATTACTTCACATACAAAGAAAGTAATGGTGAGACCACTGGATGAGGATACAAAACACATCAAAGATCAATGGATTTGATCTTGAGTATGCCCTGATCAACTTGATGTGGGGAAAGCCTTCAAATTCAAACAGGATTCAAAGGGACTAGTAATAAATGTGAGCACACACAGGGTTGCCAAATCTGTGATTTGGTAGCCCAGTTGGGTGACTGCAGAAGATTTTCTCAGTGACTTTTGACAATTTCCTGTCCTTTAGAAACTAATCATTAAAAAAAATGATTGGGCGACTTATCAACATTGGCTACTGCAACTTCCGGTAGTTTCCTCTCCCATAGAAACCAATGGTTAAGGGCAAAATTGGGTAACTTTTCAAATTGTTGGCAACCCTAAGCATACTATACTAAACCAACAATAAATAGATGAAACCATATCATTTGTTTTCATCTGTTTGGTTTATTGTTGCCAGGGCTGTAGCTAGCGAGGGGGGGGGGGGGTATGTAATGAGACCCCTCCCCCCCACACCTAGATTTGTCAGCAAAAAGCAAGTATTGTTGGCAAAATAATGCACTCGTTGGCGAATTACAGTGCATCAAAGAGTTGCACTTTTGTATTGTTTACTTGATTCTTGTTAGTTCCTGTTGTTTTTGCAGGTTTTACTCTTCTATGGGCCGTGGAATTATACATCTTTGGCAATTAAACTTTACCCACTTCTCTACCCATGTTTCCCCTTATGTATGACTTGTGTAGATTTGTTTCCCCACATCAAACTAGTGTAAACTACAAGAAGTTATTTCACATATCCCATGTGCATTTAATTTTATACAATTCTCGCTATTCACAATAAGAGGCGCCGCCAGCAGTTTGCGATGTAATCGTGATGTATCATGGGAAAATCGGTCGTATCATGGGAAAAGGTCGACATCCAAGTACGCGCAATACGAATATTACCATGCTATTACATAGGAACACGTGACATTATTTTTAGTTTGTCAATATAACGGTATTACACGCAAATCGATAGAGAAAAAATTAATTGTGCACATTTCAAATCACATTATTAAGTATTATTGAGTATCGATTCGCGTGTAACACCTTTATTTTGACAAACTAAAAAATATTGTCACGTGTTCCTATGTAATAGCATGGTAATATTCAGATTATGCGCGGACTTGGATTTCGACCTTTCCCATGATACATCACGATTATTATCGCAAACCGCTGGCGGCGCCTTATTGTGAATAGCGAGAATTCATGTTTTTTAAGGGCTGGGGTATGAACGTTTGGACAGTATTTATTGTGGGACATTAGAGCACATCAGACATATCGATTGCATTCTGAATACTGAAGAATGTCATTCTGATATCAAATAATTTTGATTTTTGAAATTAGCAATTTAATACACATTTTATGGCAAATCATTAAAATTGATATTTAACAGTACTTGAAGTAAACTTTATAAATCTGATGATTTATACTTAAAGTGTATGTAGGTGGGATGAAAAGCCCGACGATCAATTGAAAATTTTGACCTTTACGATTGAAGATATGGATTTTTTCCCCAAAACACCAACAAAAATTAGGTCTTTTTGGGAAAAAAATCCATATCTTCAATATGAGAGGTCAAAATTTTCAATTGACCGTCCGGCTTTTTCCTCCCTGCTACATACACACTTTAAGAATATGTCATTAGATTTATATAATTTACTTCGAGGACTGTTATATATCAAAATTTGAAAAATATCAAATTTTTATAATTTGTCATAAAATTTGTATTATATTGTGATTTTCAAAAATGAAAATTATTTGATATCAGAAAGACATGCTTCAGATTCAGAATGCAATTCGATAGGTCTGAGGTGCTCTCATGTCCCACAAAAATACTACTCGAAACGCAATAAACGCTCATTTTAGATCCCTTAAGGTGCTGCTACCAATATAAATCCTACTTCCTTCTCTTCTTTACTCAGGATTCACTTTCGGTGGAGTTTCAGTTGGTGATGGTGGAGCAAGCTACAGCTATGGTGGCGGAGCAGATGACGATGATGATGATGATGATTACAATGATGATGATGAGGAGGAAGAGGATGAAGAAGAGGAAGCAGAAGATAGTGTAGCTAATGAATTAGGTAATATCAACATAGGTACAATGTATGCATCGGGACAAGCGTCATATGAGTATTATGATAAAGAAGACAAGGCAGATAAGTCATAATCGTGTAACTGGGTATCAGTTGCTCCATGGTGGGGGTGGTGTGGGGTACAATGTATGCATCGGGACAAGCGTTATACGAGTATTATGAAAAAGAAGACAAGGCAGATAAATCATTATCTTGACCGGAATCAGTTTCGACATGGGGGGGTAATTCTTTGTAAAATGTAGGATGAAATTTAATTAAAATTTGGTATGATTAATATTTTTATTCGAATTGAAGTGTTTAAGAGTGAGAATCAAGGTATTGTTTTAAGCTGCTGTCGTGCATCTATCGCATCATACAACAGGCGACATCATTATTTTTGGCGTAAAGTAACTCAGCTTTGCCTTGTTCTACTTAAAATAATGATGTTACCAGTATTGAAAAAAAAAAAAACATGTTTGTTTCCTGTAGCAGGTCAAAAAAGTCAAATGCGAAATGCGGTTTTTTATTTTATTTTTTTTTATAATCCATGTCTTCAAAAGAAAAAAAAAACCTTTTTTGCTGTAAATTGGAATGGAAATTTACAGTGGGTCTCTCTGACACAAAAAAAGTATTAAAAAAATGTGTGATGTTTTCTCCAGTAGTTTTTTTTTTTTTTTAAAAGTGAAAAAAAAAATCTAAATGCGCAAAAAAGCCGTCAAAAACGAAATGCGCGCGCTACAGGAAACAAACTTGTTTTTTTTGGCATTATATGAGACAATAGATCGACGACAGCAACTAACAACAATACGCTAGTTCTCTAAATCAAATCATAATCCTATGGGCTATTCCATTTAAAATCCACACTCCCCCTGTGGAAGATTTTGGAAATATCACCCACAGGGGGAGTATGAATTTCAAATGGAATTAGCATATTAACCAAATGTCGTACTCTCTCTGAGATAGATTCAACCTGAATCTTCAACAGAGGGAGGGCAAGTTTCAAATGGGGCTGCCTAATATGCTATATGAAATTCAAACTCCCCCTGTGGCAGATATTTCCAAAATCTTCCACAGGGGGAGTGTGGATTTTAAATGGAAGAGCCCAATTAAAGGATGAACATTGAGCAAGATTGACCAAGATATGCGCCTCAAACTCTCAAACCCCAAAATGAAAAGTTGCAATTTTAACGATTCAATTGTGCCTGTTACACTGTGTGCTTTATTGATTGGCCCGTGGTGCTTGTGTGCAATACCACGATGCGTTTCCATTGAAAATCGTTGAAAATGCAACTTTTGAGTTTGAGGATTTGGAGGCGCATATCTTGGTCAATTCTTGTTCGTTTTCCACGAACAGGGTGACAAATGAGAAAGCAAAGTCCAATTAACAAAATGTATATTTCAGAATAATCCAAAATTATCAAGTTATTGAACAGCAAGGATGAATATAACTGACAAGTTTCTTTTTGTACCTGGTGTATTTATAATTTATACTAAACAACTCAAGAGAAAGTTAATCAAGTTCTATAAATGTTGTAAATATATTATAGGCAACATATCTAATTCTCGATCATGAGAGCCAACTTGGGTATGCACAAGACCACCCGCTTACGACGTAAACACAGCTTTTGAGAATTGACCAATTAGGTTTCCGAATACGGTCATCGCTGGCAAGGTCAAGGTTCGGTTATGTAGGTCGCACAATTGTGTTATTCCACAAAAGGTACACTGTCGCAGAAGGTACAATATCATGATCAAGAATTAGATATTTTGCCTGTAGTATGAGTAACTTTAAAATAAAAAAATATAATTTGCTCACATTAAATTTGAACATGTAGGTAAAACTTGATTTTTATCTCTTTTTTATTTTTGTTCTAGAATTTTTGACATTGGGCTATTCATATTTAAATCCACACACCTAAAGTCAAACACAGGGGGTGTAGATTTCAAATGGAATCATCCATTCAAGTAACCCCCATTGGAAATCTACACCCTGTGTGTGGAAGATAAAGGTCATGTCTTCCATAGGGGCTGTATGGATTTCAACTGGAATTACCTTTTACCTTATTTGGGAGTGTGCTTCTTTCCAGACTTTCCATTAACAAG
Organism: Amphiura filiformis; assembly: GCF_039555335.1. Classification (NCBI taxonomy): domain Eukaryota; kingdom Metazoa; phylum Echinodermata; class Ophiuroidea; order Amphilepidida; family Amphiuridae; genus Amphiura; species Amphiura filiformis. The sequence continues at coordinate 14,650,896 of NC_092636.1, forward strand.
CTCACTTGAGTGATATCCATGCCAAATTTGAAGAAAAAAATGTTGGTCCATATTGTTGGCAAATTGCTACATAATAATAAGTTTCCACACAGATTATCCTTGTGATTAGTTGGTCCCTTTGGTGAATTTTCTCGAAAGCTTTCTTATAGTTTCATTCACCCAATCACTCATTTTATTTTATTCTCAATTTAATTAACAAAATAACATAATTTATGCTCCACTTTTGTTTATTCACAGGAGAGAAAAAGGGTTTGTCCTTTGACCCCCCTCCCCCTCTCCTGTTGAAGAAGAGTTTGGAATTACAATCAAACAGTTTGAGCAATTCCAGATCCAAAAATGGTTGTTTTTTCTTCAAAAACAAGCGGAAAAGGTGTGGAATATTTTGGGAATAATATCAAATTTACCTGAATAAGGACCAAAAGCTGTCAAATTCAACTAGATTTTAACATTTTTAGATTACTTTTTTCAGCTGCATCTTAACATACATTGTAAATGTGCACAAATTTCCACCTGGATAGTTCAACTTGAAATAAGAGATAGCGAGATAATTAAAAAAGAATGACCATGTTCCTGGTTTTTTTAACTGGTCTCAAATCGTTAGAATGCAAGTCCCCAGCAAACACAAACATGTTTTTAAAACATTATAAACTTGTTATAAACTTATTTGGATGTGGACATAACATTTTAACATCATTTAAATGTTGGATTATATCAAGGTCATGAAAACATTTTCAAAACATTTGATATGAATATGAAAAACACTACAATAACATTTTATCAGTGTTGTCAAAATGTTATTGTAAAAGAGTTTTTCGTGAACATTTTTGTAACATATTCTGTCAGAACTTAATAACATATTAGAATGTTGTGGATCACATTTCCAAAAATAATTTCTGCATGATAATATTAAAACATTTTATACCCTTTATATAACCTGACATTTAAACATTTTCTGTAAAACATTTTGTGTTTGCTGGGTACATTTTTCATTATTTTACAGGAGAAGCATTTGTTTTATTATAAGCGGTGAATCTTGGGATCAGTAAATATTTGATAAAGATTTGGTATTTTAAAGTATAAATTATAATTATTGTTGTTAAAAGTTGATAATTACAGAATATAATATTAATAAAGGAATATCTTGAAAGATTTTGTATACCTTGATATTTATTTGCATGAAATTTATCTGAATTTGAATGTTGTCATATGTGACCTCCCATGAAATGAGCGTAAAGTCGCAAGTTGGGAGTTTCAAGACGTACACTGTTGAGTTGCTGTTCTTTATTTGAAAACACTTGTATAATCAGTGGTAATCGTCGGCTGTATTCCATAGTGGCATGTAGTGATTTTTGGTCATTTTTTGCACATTGGGACATATGTTTTTAAGGGTGTTCTGTTTCATTTTTCTAAGTCTCATCAGTCATAATTAGCTAATTAATTAGTAATTAATTAATTAAATGTATGCGATAGTTACAAAGTGACATTTTTGTATTCCATAGTGGCGTATCGACCATACGCCACTTTTTATACAAATTTTATAATTATGAAATATCGGCAAAAATGAAAAACATCGTATGTCATAGTGGCGTACACGTATCGGACCTATAGGCCACTATGGAATATGAACGACGAAAAGTAACGCCATAGGGATTACACAGCGACCGAGGTGGCGTACGGTTAACGTTAGGTTAGGGTATTGCGTTTTGTTTGTTTGTTTTATTTTCAGTTTGCCAGCAATAGTATGTATTTATTTCTTTTGAAAATATATAACAATAAAATCTATTTAGTTTACTACAGAAATTTCACATCATTTACAAAATATAATGAATGTCTGATTTACACAACTCGATTTTAAATTGGCATTTCTTCAAACCCGATTTTCTCGAAAAGTTGTTTATTCACGGCGCCCCACTATACGCCACTATGGAATACAGACGACGGTATGTCCTTTGTGAATGTACTCTGTATTTGAAGAGCTTTGTTGCAAAAGCCCGTACGTCCACTTTTTGAGAAAAAACAGCTTTTTTTAATTGTGCAAGTATTACTTGTTTGATTGGATTAAATTTGGGTTCGGATAAAGTGTTAATGAATAGAAACTAAAAGAATAGTGTTTGGTACAATTTTCAAGCCTTCCTATTTATTTAATTATTTTATATCGCACCTTTTGTGAATGTAAGGGCTTTTGCAACAAAATAAATTTACCCCTTTTCTAGAAACCACATTTGCAATCAAATTTGAGCCCATGTTATTTGCACTACTTTATGTAAATTGACTAATTAATGCTCTCAAAATCAAACAGAAAATTGAAATATCTCATTTACTTTTTTAATTATGAATTTTTAATAAAATACTATTATACATCAAACAATTATTTTAATGGTCAAAATACCAATTTTGAGGATTTTTCTTTCAAAAGTATATTTGGAGTCTACGTACAGTTCTGAATAAAAAATTTGGAACAAGACATGATTAAGGTGGCCTAAATCTAGGAAAAACATGTTACTTAACTCTAACCGTACCCTAAAGTTAAAGAACAACCTCCAACTCTCGCATGCTATGCACAAGATCACCGGCCTGTGCCCACGGCAGTTTCGCTGGCCCAGCCACCGATTCCCTGAGTATAATAATGACTTAGGCTTCATTGCATCACATGATATCCATGCATGCACAGTGCTTTCATACAGGGTGTCCCAGAAAAAATTACCGAGTGAATATAATTGAACGCAAGTGGAGAAGTAGACATCAAAATCAAACAATTTAAAATGTAACGCATAGCCTATTTTATTGTGCATCACGTACGAAAATTGTATTTGATTCAGTCGACTGGTTGGGAAGAAATTAACGATTACATAATGCGTGCATCAACTCAGTTCATTCCAAGTTTGATTACAGGCGCTTTTTTCATACTCGCTCACCCCTTCCTAAAGTTTGTGTATCTCATTAAATTTAGTCCACATTATCTATTTTATAATCCGACGGTGTTATGTTATTCATGCTTTCACTGAAGATGAATAACACTTTGTCTGAGAAAACTTTGATTTCTGCAATTGGAAGCTTTCCAACTTTAATTCTTGAGGTTGTGCAAATATGTTATATTTTAACTTTCCAAAGAACAGTTGAGCCATGAATGACAATGATTAAGTGCCTAGAGTTTACGTGTGATTTTTGATACCATGCAACACTAATGTTGAAGTTTTAAAAGATTTAAACTTTGCATTACAATTTATTGTGTGGGAGAATATCTTTAAGCCAGCTGGAATTCTTGTATGCAATAATTCTTTATGCAACATTTAAATCAACATTAACGAAAAAAGATATTTACAAGTCCCGGACATCATCTTGCATGCAAGCTTTCATTTTCAATATCGTGCAGGTTTTCAAATTTTAACAAAACCTAATTAAATGTTTTGCAAGAAACAAATTGTTTAAGAACGGATTTCACAGAATAAAACATGAAGCACATTGACAGTAAACCACTAATAGTGCACATTGTGTTGAATGATCTTTCTTTCAAACTTGGAATGAAGTGAATTGATGCATGCGTTATGTAATCGCTCATTTCTTCGCAATCAGTCAACCGATTCCAGTACAATTGACGTATAGGATGCACAATAAGATGGGCTACACGCTGATGTTTAGAGTTTTGGATTTTGATTTCTATTTCTCGACTTACGTCCAAATTCATTTGCCTGGTATTTTTTCTGGGACACCCTGTATTGTCACAATTCTAGAATTTGTAAGAAGCTTCCTAATAATGACAATGGAGCATTGTCACAATTCTGGAAATTTTAAATTTCCTTATTTTTGAAAGTGAGAATATTGTCAGATTTCTGGACTTTTGATAGAATTAGATAAGAAACACAAAATGCATGAATAAAAGAAGGAAAGTGATAGTAAACCCATTCTTTTTAGTCACTTTAATAGGCCTAGTAGACCTATTTAGAAATTGTTCCCAATTTTGGACAAATGTTCAAAATTTCTTATATCTGTCTTTGCAAGATTTTATTTGCGTACTTCTATAATTAGAAGAACTTATCCTACATTTTTATATATTGACAAGCACGGTCTGGCAGCATGGACCAATCAGCGTCTTTCTACCGGGCATCTTTCTAATCATGTGCATGTACACAAACAGCACGGAGGTCATTTCGGTCATATTTCGTGTCAAATGACACAAATATATTTTGACAATTCCAAGAATCTGATGCAGCACTCCCTACATTTTGGTCATCAAACATTTTATGACCCCCCCGCTTTTCTTTCCAAAACTTTATGACCCCTAGTATATTTGGGACCCACCCCTTCCGAAGAAAATGCCAGCCCCCTAATTATACATGATTACTGAAGATAGCAATACATTCATGCATTTTACACAATAGCTATCATACATTATGCTATCTACTGAAGATAGCAACATATTAAAGTATTTAAAACAATATGGCTATCAGACATTATGCTATCTACTGAAGATAGCAACATATTAAAGTATTTAACACAATATAGCTATCAGACATGCTATGTACTGAAGATCGCAACACATCCATGTATTTAACACATAGCTATCAGACAATATGCTATCTACTGAAGATAGCAATACATTCATGTATTTAACACAACATACTATCAGATATTATGCTATCTACTGAAGATAGCAACATATTCATGTATTTAACACAACATAGCATCGGACAATATGCTATCTACTGAAGATAGCAACATATTCATGTATTTAATACAACATAGCATCGGAAATTATGCTATCTAATGATGATAGCAACATATTCATGTATCACACCATATCTATCATACATATATTATCTACTAAAGATAGCAACATGTTCATGTATTAACACAACATAGCTATCAGACAATTATACTATCTACTGAATATAGCAATATATCTGTGTATTTAACACACCATAGCTATCAGATAATGCTATCTACTAAAGATAGTAACACATTCATAGCCAGCAGACATTATGCTATCTACTGAAGATAGCAACATACGAGGGGCAGTCAGTATGTTTTAAGAGTTGACTCGTGACGTCATTTGTGGATCGTTTTCATGGCATTTCTCAATGATTACATAAACACTGTACCTTTGTCTTTCAAACAACACATGTAAAAATTCTATCACACACATGATTACGTAACAGCATTAGCATAAAATCAATGGTCTAGAGTCACCTGGTAAAATTGAGGCGTTTTTGTTAAGGGAAATAAGAGGCTGAAATGATGTATTGTTGTATTTTCAATATTTTCTCTGGAATTAAAGAATGGAGAATGCTGCCTTTTGGAACAGTAATAGAACACAAACTACCAGTTCATTAAACCATGTTTGTTGGGCTGTAAAGGTTTTAGTTTATTTAAAATGCGTGGTCAAATATGTCTTATTTTTGACAAAAACAAGGCTTTTCCTTCTTTAAAAATCTTGATATTGCCAAAATTGCAAACGTGGAAATTTAAATTTTTTTGCCAGTTCTGTTGACTAATCTCCAAACATTTAAACGCGAGTCTCCCTAGAAAATATTTGAATCCGTGATTAAAATATAACTGTTATTGTACCATTGTTACATTTATACAAAAAGTAGTTGTACAAAGAGAGAGGCCATCGTTTGAATGAGAAATTTACTTTTAAAACTTTTCTGTTCATTTCAGGTTGAGATCATCCATAAAAATTCATATGAATATTTAAATTACAATTTTCATAGCATTTTGTAATATTTTAGGCCCTATTTACATGGAATTGAGCAATTTTCGTGCATTTCCACCATGTTGTATCGGTCATCCCACCTGCGCATGCGCAGATTGTTGTTTCATTTGCACCAGTTATCATCGCACTGAGTACCAGCTCTCACACGTGACCAGTCATTATATTTTAGTCTGTTTCATTTTGGAGATAATTAATGTCATTTGTAATAACTGCTTTTTCATTTTCGCCATTTTTGCAGAATAATTTTGCTTCCATTCAAGCCCTAAAGTTGTTGAAGTTTCCAGACGTCCCATTTCCACCAAAGTTTAATGGCAAGTCTCATATTTTACCAAATGCAAACGGAGGACCTAGTGTTTATTCCTGCCCAAAACTAGCCATATGCACCTTGTACTTTTGCTATTTTCGGACATTGTAAACACGTGTTTTTTCTGTAATTTAAAAGGCCCGCCTTTTTGCGTGATTTGGCAGTGTCCCTAGTATATTGATTTTATGCTAATGCTGTTACATAATCATGTGTATGATATAATTTTTACATGTGTTGTTTGAAAGACGAAGGTACAGTGTTTATGTAATCATTGAGAAATGCCATGAAAACAATCCACATATGACGTCACGAGTCAACTCTTAAAACATACTGACTGCCCCTCGTATTTAGGTATTTAACACAAAGGTATCAGTCGTGCTATCTACTGAAGATAGCAACACTTCATGTAAAACACAACAAAGCTATCAGACATGCTATCTGAAGATAGCAACACATCCATGTATTAGCACAACAAAGCTATCAGACATTCTGCTATCTATTGAAGATAGCAAAAAATTTATGTCTTTAACATTAACACACCATAGCTATCTGACATAATCATATCTAATGAAGATAGCAACATGTTCATGTATTAACACAGCTCTCAGACATTATGGTATCTACTAAAGATAGCAACATATTTATGTATTTTTAAAACACACCATAGGTATCAGACACACCATAGGTATCAGACATTATGCTATCTACTGAAGATAGAAACACATTCATGTATTAGCACAACAAATCTATCAGATACTGTGCTTTCTTCTGAAGATAGCAACAAATCCATGTCTTTGACACACCATAGCTATCTGACATAATTATATCTCCTGAAGATAGCAATATGTTCATGTATTAACCCAATATAGCTATCAGACATTATGTTATATACTGAATATAGCAACACATCTGTGTATTGAGATAATAATATGCTCTCTATCTACTGAAAATAGCATTAGCACCTCCCCATCATTCATTGTTAGTGAGTGCCCCCCCCCCCCCGCCCTCCCTGGAATTTATTGTATGTATCATTTAAGACTCAGGCCTTGTGATCTCAAAATTATGTCTGCCGATGTGTTCTTGGTTTTGTCATGTTTGTGGGAACGGAATTTTAGGGACCGTTCACAAACACTTGTTGGAACACTTGTTCTGCCCCCCTTTTCATAGAAAAGCATATATAAACTCAATTTTTCCAGGAAAATTTGTGGTCAATTTTTCAGCCCCCTCCCAGGAGGGTCAAAACTTTAAAGCCCCCCCCATTTTGCATCAGGCCCCCTAACAAGTGTTTGTGAACACCAAGTACTATATACCGTGAAGAGTGTTGTTTTGAACTTGTAATTTGAACTAGATAATCCCCTGAATTTGAAGAAAATTAGTAGCCTGCTGATTGATATGCTCTAAATAATAATGCCAAAAGTCACATGACATATGTGACCGTACAGCACTGAATGAGCCGTAAATGTCCTCAATTGTATTCTGAGTTACAGTGTAAAATGGGCATGAAGGTCATATTCATAGGTATTTCAATTTGGTGCTACGTGTATCTCATTAAATGAGGTACACGTAGCACCAAATTGAGGTACATATGAATACGACCTTCGTGCCCATTTTACACTGTAACTCAGAATACAATTGAGGACATTTACGGCTCATTCGTGCTGTACGGTCACATATGGTCTCATCCAAACAGGCCAAGAAGCCATCAAGCTATCAAGCCAAGGTCTGATAGCTATATATCGTTATGAATTCGGCAGACTGCCGAATCCGGATTCGGCTTTTGGTAAATTCATCGCATGCATTCTTTTTGAATTAGAGAACAAGGGATCGATGCTTTACCTATAAGAGGGCAACATATCAATTTTTAACGGTTATAATCTTCGACTATACTGCGGTACACCGCTAGCTAACCCTGTATGCCGCCCTCTTTGATTACTTATTGCGCTGTTTGTCATATGATCTCCGTTAAAAAGTTGATATACTGCCCTCTATTATGGGGTTGTGCATTGATCCCTTGTTCTCTATTTCAAAGATAATCATGTGCACTGTGAATTTACCAAAAGCCGAATCCAGATTCGGCCGTCTGCCGAACTCACAACGATATGTTATTGTGTTAAATACATGAATTATGTTCCCTTCTTCAGAAGATAGCAACATCTGATAGCTATGGTGTGCTAAATACACGTACATGTTGCTATCTTTAGTAGATAGCATATGTTTGATAGCTATGGTGTGTTAAATACACAGATATGTTGTTATATTAAGTAGATAGCATACTCTGACATGTCTGATAGCTATGTTGTGTTTTATATACATGAACATGTTGCTATCTCTAACAGACAGCATATATATATATACTGCGCCAATAAAGTATCCTTACATTTGGAAAAATAATCACAATTTCCAAACTGAACAATAGTTGAGTCATTCTTTTCAATAGATGCACTATCTAATCCTGCACATTATGACACCACATTGAATCCAATGTGACTTCAAGAAGTAAAGTTACAAGCATTTGATTAGACGAAGGTCCAGTTTCAAAAGTGACAAACTCGCCTATCAAAACTCCACAGGCCACAAATCTGGTTTGAGAGTGGTGATTGGTTAATTTATGCGTTTAGCTTAATTTAAAACAAAAGGAACAAAAGAAAACTGAAACAAAAGAACTGACAAATAAAATGAAAGTTATGAAAGTACAAAGAAGTAAAAAATGAAATAAAAACTGCTTTAAATAACGCTTCATTTAAGAAACTGTGTTGTCTCTTTGTTGCGCTTGTTGGAATCTTTTTGCGCCTTGTATAGGCCAGTTTGTCACTTTTAAAACTGGACATTCGTCTGTTCAATTGCTTGTAACTTTACTTCTTGAGGTCACATTGGATTCAATGTGGTGTCATAATGTGCAAGATTAGATAATGCATATATTAAAAAAACAAATTTACCCAAATATTGTTCAGTTTTGAAATTGTGATTATTTTTCCAAGTGTAAGGGTACTTTATTGGCGCAGTATATGATAGATATGGTGTGATAAATGAATATGTTGCTATCTTCAGTAGATAGCTTAATGTCTGATAGTTATATTGTGTTAAATACATGAATATGTTGCTATCTTCAGTGGATAGCATAGTGTCTGATAGCTTTGTGTTAAAGACATGAATATAATGCTATCTTCAGTAGATAGCATAATGTCTGATAGCTATATAGTGTTAAATACACAAATGTGTTGCTATCTTCAGTCAGTAGATAGCATAGTGTCTGATAGCTTTGTTGTGTTTTACACGAAGTGTTGCTATCTTCAGTAGATAGCATGTCTGATACCTATGGTGTGTTAAATACATGAATGTATTGTTATCTTCAGTAGATAGCATAATGATGATAGCTATATTGTGTTAAATTGCATGAATGTGTTGCTATCTTTAGAAAATAGCATTGTCTGATAGCTATATGTGTTAAATAGATGAATACGTTGATATCATCAGCAGATAGCATAATGTCTGATAGCTATAATGTGTTAAATACGTGACTGTGTTGCTATCTTCAGTAGATAGCACAGTGTCTGATAGCTATATGTGTTAAATACACGAATGTGTTGTTATCTTCAGTAGATAGCATGTCTGATAGCTATTTTGTGTTAAATACGTGAATTTGTTGCTATCTTCAGTAGAAAGCACAATGACTGATAGCTATATTGTGTTTTAAAAATACATGAATGTGTTGCTATCTTCAGTAGATAGCATAATGTCTGATAGCTATGGTGTGTTAAATACAAGAATATGTTGCTATCTTCAGTAGATAGCATAATGTCTGATAGCTATGTTGTGTTAAATACATGAATATGTTGCTATCTTCAGTAGATAGCCGCATAATGTTTGATAGCTATATTGTGTTAAATACATGACTACGTTGCTATCGTCAGTAGATAGCATAATGTCTGATAGCTATGGTGTGTTAAATACATGAATATGTTGCTATCTTCAGTAGATAGCATATTGTCTGATAGCTATTTTGTGTTAAATACGTCAATTTGTTGCTATCTTCAGTAGATAGCATATTGTCTGATAGCTATGGTGTGTTAAATACGTGAATCTGTTGCTATCTTCAGTAGATAGCATAATGTCTGATAGCTATATGTGACGTGTCATGTCAAAAGGAGACACTTTTGGGCAGGATCGTAAATGGAGAAATAGCCGAAAGTCTGCCCGGGGGTGATTTTTTCACAATTTGGGTTTGTTGTGAATTTATGATGTTATAATTGTTTAAAATATTGTCTGATAGTTTCAGACCGGAATATAACTAGCATCTTGTATTTTTTGAGACATGTCTCAAGGTAATTCCTACTCTCAACATTGTCAATAATATTTTTGAAGGCAAATATCTCAATTTCCAATTTTATAATACCATAACTTATGAACTCAATATCTTCGCTTAGGAATGTCCGGTTTCATTGGGGAAAACGGTGTTGTGGAGCAAAATATCTTTATATTTAAGATATGTAAAAACATCGAAATTGATAACCCGCCCAAAAGTGTCTCCTTTTGACGTGACACGTCACATATGTGTTAAATACACGAATGTGTTGCTATCTTCAGTAGATAGCATGTCTGATAGCTATGGTGTGTTAAATACATGATATGTTGCTATCTTCAGTAGATAGCATATTGTCCGATGCTATGGTGTGTTAAATACATGAATATGTTGCTCTCTTCAGTAGATAGCTTAATGTCTGATAGATATGGTGTGTTAAATACATGAATATGTTGCTATCTTTGGTAGATAGCATGATGTCTGATAGCTATATTGTGTTAAATACGTGAATTTGTTGCCATCTTCAGTAGATAGCATATTGTCTGATAGCTATGGTCTGTTAAATACATGAATGTGTTGCTATCTTCAGTAGATGGCATAATGTCTGATAGCTATGTGTTAAATATATGAATGTATTGCCATCTTCAGTAGATAGCATGTCTGATAGCTATATTGTCTGATAGCTATTTTGTGTTAAATATATGAATATGTTGCTATCTTCAGTAGATAGTATATTGTCCGATAGCTATGGTGTGTTAAATACATGAATATGTTGCTATCTTCAGTAGATAGCTTAATGTCTGGTAGGTATGGTGTGTTAAATACATGAATATGTTGCTATCTGCAGTAGATAGCATAATGTCTGATAGCTATGTTGTGTTAAATACATGAATATGTTGCTATCTCCAGTAGATAGCCGCATAATGTCTGATAGCTATATTGTGTTAAATACATGAATATGTTGCTATCTTCAGTAGAAAGCACAATGACTGATAGCTATATTGTGTTTTAGAAATACATGAATGTGTTGCTATCTTCAGTAGATAGCATAATGTCTGATAGCTATGGTGTGTTAAATACATGAATATGTTGCTATCTTCAGTAGATAGTATAATGTCTGATAGCTATGTTGTGTTAAATACATGAATATGTTGCTATCTTCAGTAGATAGCCGCATAATGTCTGATAGCTATATTGTGTTAAATACATGACTACGTTGCTATCTTCAGTAGATAGCATAATGTCTGATAGCTATGGTGTGTTAAATACATGAATATGTTGCTATCTTCAGTAGATAGCATATTGTCTGATAGCTAGTTTGTGTTAAATACGTCAATTTGTTGCTATCTTCAGTAGATAGCATATTGCCTGATAGCTATGGTCTGTTAAATATGTGAATCTGTTGCTATCTTCAGTAGATAGCATAATGTCTGATAGCTATATGTGTTAAATACACGAATGTGTTGCTATCTTCAGTAGATAGCATGTCTGATAGCTATGGTGTGTTAAATACATGATATGTTGCTATCTTCAGTAGATAGCATATTGTCCGATGCTATGGTGTGTTAAATACATGAATATGTTGCTCTCTTCAGTAGATAGCTTAATGTCTGATAGATATGGTGTGTTAAATACATGAATATGTTGCTATCTTTGGTAGATAGCATATTGTCTGATAGCTATTTTGTGTTAAATACGTCAATTTGTTGCTATCTTCAGTAGATAGCATATTGCCTGATAGCTATGGTCTGTTAAATACGTGAATCTGTTGCTATCTTCAGTAGATAGCATAATGTCTGATAGCTATATGTGTTAAATACACGAATGTGTTGCTATCTTCAGTAGATAGCATGTCTGATAGCTATGGTGTGTTAAATACATGATATGTTGCTATCTTCAGTAGATAGCATATTGTCCGATGCTATGGTGTGTTAAATACATGAATATGTTGCTCTCTTCAGTAGATATCTTAATGTCTGATAGATATGGTGTGTTAAATACATGAATATGTTGCTATCTTCAGTAGATAGCATATTGTCCGATGCTATGGTGTGTTAAATACATGAATATGTTGCTATCTTCAGTAGATAGCTTAATGTCTGATAGATATGGTGTGTTATGCTATTCAATCTTTAAGACTGAGATCATATGTGAAAAGTATTTATTTATAATTGAAAATGTTATGTTGAAGATTTTGTTGACTAAACTCCGACTGGGTAGTTTAATTTGGAAGTAGTCTTAGGAAGATATGAAGGTATACCACGCGAAGAACGTCTCTGTAAATTATGTGAGTCTGGGTTGGTCGAAGATGAACTGCATTTTGTTCTAGTGTGTGATTATTTTAGGAATGAGCGGCAACGTTTTATTCCTAGATACTATCGTGAAAACCCATCTGAACTGAAGTATTGTCAATTCATGCAGACTTCTGATAGCAGGATCTTGAAAAATTTGTGTAAATATCTATTTAATGCATGTAAGAAGAGAGATATATACTTTCGTCAGTAGATGTATACGTTAATATTATTGATGTATACGTTAATATTGGCCTCTATATACCGAATAAATTTCCCTCATTTGAGGGAATTGAATTGAATTGAATTGAATTGATAGCATAATGTCTGATGGCTATATTGTGTTAAATACGTGAATGTGTTGCCATCTTCAGTAGACAGCATATTGTCTGATAGCTATGGTCTGTTAAATACATGAATGTGTTGCTATCTTCAGTAGATGGCATAATGTCTGATAGCTATGTGTTAAATATATGAATGTATTGCCATCTTCAGTAGATAGCATAATGTCTGATAGCTATATTGTCTGATAGCTATTTTGTGTTAAATGAATATGTTGCTATCTTCAGTAGATAGCATATTGTTCGATAGCTATGGTGTGTTAAATACATGAATATGTTGCTATCTTCAGTAGATAGCTTAATGTCTGGTAGGTATGGTGTGTTAAATACATGAATATGTTGCTATCTGCAGTAGATAGCATAATGTCTGATAGCTATGTTGTGTTAAATACATGAATATGTTGCTATCTACAGTAGATAGCCGCATAATGTCTGATAGCTATATTGTGTTAAATACATGAATATGTTGATATCTTCAGTAGATAGCATAATGTCTGATAGCTATGGTGTGTTAAATACATGAATATGTTGCTATCTTCAGTAGATAGCATATTGTCTGATAGCTATTTTATGTTAAATACGTGAATTTGTTGCTATCTTCAGTAGATAGCTTATTGTCTGATAGCTATGGTGTGTTAAAAACGTGTTTTTGTTGCTATCTTCAGTAGATAGCATAATGTCTGATAGCTATGGTGTGTTAAATACATGAATATGTTGCTATCTTCAGTAGATAGCATATTGTCCGATGCTATGGTGTGTTAAATACATGAATATGTTGCTATCTTCAGTAGATAGCTTAATGTCTGATAGATATGGTGTGTTATATACATGAATATGTTGCTATCTTCAGTAGATAGCATAATGTCTGATAGCTATGTTGTGTTAAATACATGAATATGTTGCTATCTTCAGTAGATAGCATAATGTCTGATAGCTATATTGTGTTAAATACGTGAATTTGTTGCTATCTTCAGTAGATAGCATATTGTCTGATAGCTATGGTGTGTTAAATACATGAATGTGTTGCTATCTTCAGTAGATGGCATAATGTCTGATAGCTATGTGTTAAATATATGAATGTATTGCTATCTTCAGTAGATAGCATATTGTCTGATAGCTATATCGTGTTAAATACATGAATATGTTGCTATCTTCAGTAGATAGCTTAATGTCTGATAGCTATAGTGTGTTAAATACATGAATATGTTGCTATCTTCAGCAGATAGCATATTGTCTGGTAGGGTCAAAATATCATCAAATGATGGTATTGCTTTAATTGTGTGTATTGTTTACAGGTCACCCCATAACTCCCCATTTAATGTTAATGAAGATATTTATGACATTCTCGAATCTGAATACTCTAATTACCAGTCTCGTTTCAGTGAATTCAAGTTCATTATAGTCGGTGATGTTAATGGTAGAACAGGTAATCAGGACGACTTTATGGAAGGAGATGAATGCCCTGATGGTTGGCTCCCAGAGACATATGAAGAGGATGAAGAAATGTGTAAGAGAAAAAATTCTGACAGCACAATCAACAGTTTTGGTAAAGATTTGTTAAATTTTAGCAAAGGAACTGGCTTCAGAATTGTGAATGGAAGAATTAATAGCCAAGCTTCCGGATTATTCACTTTCATTAGTCATCAAGGCAAAAGTGTCGTCGACTATTTACTTACCAAACCAACTATTTTCCCGCTTATTACTGACGTTGCCATTTACAACAGAATTGAGTCAGATCATATGCCCATTGTATTTAACATGCATTTTGAGAACCATTTGGACAATGAGAATGTTAACATTTCAGATAAAGAAGATGATGATGAGGCAGGCACCACCATGAATAACTTATTGAAGCGCTTTGTTTGGAATACCAATTGCCTGCATTCATTTATGAAAAGATGGAAACATCCAGACTTCATCAACATGAATAACAGATTTAGAAAGGTTTTGCGTGAACTCCATATTGATCAAGCAGTTTCAATTCTTGGTGACCATGGTGACATGTTCTACTTTGTTGGAAAAAGTATGTTCCGACAACAAAAGCAAGTTAGAACTACTGCAAAGAAACAAGACAGCTGGTTTGATGCCGAGTGTTTGCAGCTTAAAAATACGGTTCAGCGAAAACTTAACAGGTTTAGATTGAGTCGTTCAGAAGAGGCTTTATCAGAATATAAGATCATTAAACAGCAGTATAAAATTCTTTTAAAGAAAAAGAAATATTTATTCAGGAAAGAGAAGCAACAGGCTCTTCTTGATTCCCTCAACAGTAATGATATCAAAACTTTCTGGGCACAATTAAGGTTACACGAAGAAACGTATAAAAAACGTATAAAAGACGTATAAAGTTGTTCTCTAAAACCGCGTTTTCTCAGCAATCAAATATCGCAGTGAGTCAAATGTTGGTGCATGGATGTATCTTTACATTATTTTTGTGTGTTTATAAAAAAATTTAGAATCCGCTTGAAAATCCTTCGTTTAAATCATTTTTACGCACCATGTTCACAAGATCAAAAACACGTTCCATGCAGTTTTTTCAAATGTTCGCTCCGTATAAAACCACGCCGAGTGATTGTTTTCTCCTTTTTTGTATTGTACTACAAATCGATTAAAGAAATAATGTTGCCATGGGGAAGAACCAAATACAGTACCGATCAAATTTAAAAAGCCCGTTTTTGGGGAACATTTTCGAGAATCTTGTCTGAGAAAAACTGTTTTGTGAAATTATCGATATCTTGATAACGGGGCGTTAATTTAGACATCTGAATACCTACATTATTTCTCAACATTCTGCCAATTGCTATCCCATTTGATTTTCACTCCAAATTGAAGCTAGTATTGCAAAAAACAAGGTTTTTCCTCCATCAGTTCGTTCAAAATTTCAGCGCCGACATGCGTGTTTATTCTAAGAGCCATTGTGCGGACGCGATTGTAATCAAGTAATTACATCAAATTATAGTTACATATCCGCTTCGAGAATAAGAAATTGTGTAAGCTGATGTATGGTCCAGTGGATAGAGCGTTGGACTGGGAATCTGTTATGAACAATTTTTGTGGGTTCGAGTCCCCATGTGGCTGAATTTTCTTTCCTTTTTTCTCTCTTTTCTCATTTTTACTTCCTTTCTTTCCTCTTTTATTTCTCTTTTTCTTTTTTCTTTTTTTCATTTCTTTCTTTCTTCCTTTCTTTTTCTTTCTTACTTTCTTTTTGCGTTCTTTTTCTTTCTCTCTCTTTCTTTCTTTCTCTTTTCACTATTTCTTTATTCTTTCTTGCTCCTTTCTTTTTAGTTTTATTTGATTGATTCGCTGACTGCAGTGAATCGTGATTGCTTGTTTTTCACTTTATATAGGCCTAATTCAGAAATTTGTAGGCCTGCTAAGTCTGTCTTTTTGAATATTCTTCCCAAATTCGATTTGCAAATAATTGCTTTTTGATATTGTTGTTGATGTTATTGTTGTACCCTATTACATTGTAATCAGGGGAATAGCAGCATTGATTTATTTCATCAAAGATATCAAGGCTATAAATTCAAAATCAACACATTTTCCAGGGCGTAGCTTGACGAAGTGCCCCAATCAATTTTAAAATTTATAAAATCCTTATGAAAATTGCCGAAAATGGCTTGTACCCTCCCCGGCATCCGACCCGGCATGTCGCCCTCATAAACCCCCCGCCCGCCCCCGACTCACGAGCTCCGGGCACGAGCTAAGCCAAGTTTCATGTCTTGACCGTGGATCAATATTCTATTGTAAGTAGGCCTACGTCCCAGTTCGCTTGTTCATTTTCTGCATGGCTGTTTCTGTTATGAACTTACGCCCCTCTGAAATCAAGCGCATGAAAAACTCTCGGCTAACCTTAAAGTCACCTCCTAAAAGTGTATCTGATCGTATATCAACCAATCAGTGGCTGCATCATTTTAGAAATCTTTTTAACCCAGAGAAAGATGATGCCAGTGATGATGATATTGAAATTATCGAAAGTGAGTGTCCTCCTGATAACCACTCCGAGGAGGCCAATAAAAGTGACACCGAATGGGATACGTTTCTTAACACTGAGGTAACTGAGGATGAGGTAGCTAAATCTGTGAACTCTTTGAAACAGGGCAAAGCGACTGGTATTGATGGCATACCTGCTGAATTTCTTAAACATTCGCCAAAAGTCTTGCTCGATATGCTTGTAAGTTTATTCAATGCAATATTAAGCTCTGGTTGCTTTCCTTGCAGTGGGCCACTGGGCTGATTGTCCCCATTTTTAAAAAAGGTAAACGTGATGAGCCCAGTAATTATCGGGGAATATCACTTATTTCAGTTCTATTTAAAGTTTTCTCGGGAGTTCTCCTGAATAGATTGAACTTCTGGGCAGACGCAGTGAATTTCTTTTGCCAAGAACAAGCTGGTTTCAGAAAAGGTTATCGCACAACAGATAATGTTTTTATTATGTATACAGTAATTAATAGATACTTGTCACGTAAAAAAGGTCGATTATATATTGCTTTCGTAGATTTTCGTAAAGCTTTTGATTCTGTGAATCACCAACTGCTCATTTCTAAACTAAAAGATGCTGGAATTACAGGTAACATCCTTGAAGTGTTGCGTTCCATGTATATGCAATTAAATGCACATGTTAAAACTCCTAATGGAGTCACAAATTCTTTTCCTTGTTTATCAGGTGTTCAGCAAGGGTCTGTATTATCACCATTTCTTTTTAATTTGTTTCTCAACAGCTTGAGTCAGCAGCTGAATTCTTCCGACATCCAGGAAATCCAACTTGGCGACGCATATATAAACCACTTACTCTATGCTGATGATCTAGCATTGATCAGTGATACAGTATAAAAGGAAGACACCTTATCCCAGTGTCGAGGAGCTGAAAATTACCTTTTACCAGCATTTTGGCACTTTTTGCCCATTCTTTCCATCTATGCTGGTTTTTCTAATGGGTACTATATTTTGTCCCTTTTGGATGCTCCTACCTACACTACTCTATATTTCATCCTTTTCTACTTTTCATCCTTCTATCTGTCTACCTTCTCTACCTTGAAACTTCCTTTCGCAACACAGCTGGTTAGGAAAGGTGAGCCAAATTAGTTGGCTTGGTAGCTTGTTTTATTGTCTGGTGTTGTTTTTTGATTGGAGCTTCCGTCCTAAGTTTCGTAGAGGATGGGAGTTCTTATTCCACATACTAGGGTAAAGGCGCTGAATTCCAGTACTGATGGGTACATAAATCATTTCACACTGGCGGTACAGGACACAGATCCCCAGTGTGAAGGTGACAGCGTAACCCCACACGGGCATCAGGAAATGGGCGATGCCGTCAATTAAATCCGGACTGTGGACTAAAAGGTTGTCCACAGACGGACATCATCGTCCATTTCCTTTTGTCGGGTAAAAGCTAGTGTGGGTGCCAGCTTGTGTTGTGTCTATTCTTACCTCTTCCTCTTCATCTTTTCTTTCTTCCTGTCCCAATCATAGAGTTTTGTGTAGAAATGTGGATGAACCTCACTGCCTTGTGAGCGCCTCGGGAGAGGCAAAGGCTAGGGAGTAAACCTTACACAAATCCGGAGTGGAGCCCCTAAGGCGGTCTGGTGAATGAACTTCAACACCTTCCGGCAGCTCCTGCATCCAAGTTGATGTCAAACGTATTGCTTCGCTCTCCTTTGGACTACATCAACGAGGCCAAGAGGGGGACTCTGATTACTGGGCAGCTCAGAGTCTCCAAAAAATTTGCCCATATTGGAGTAGCCTATCCCAATGGCTCTAAATCTTCATCATGGGCCAAAGAGCGGAAGAGGAAGATTTACTTCTCAACGGTCATTAGGCTGGTGTTGAACATGTCATCATTGGTCAACCTTCCAACACTGGCCAACATGTTCCAGATCAGGGCGAACTACTACATATTGGTAGATCTCGGCTGCTGTGTGTCCAGAAATAAGCTGAAACAGGGCTGATCACCCGTAAAGCTGCTGGGACTGGACCAAAATAATTCCCAGCAAAATTCATATGATTACGAAAACTACAAGCAAATCTTCGAAAATACCGAGGGTAGATGAGCGGCAGTCTACTGTTGACTTCATGACGGACCAGCGGGAACTCGGCACACCATCACGAACTGTTGGCCCTGATTATTGTCGCCTGTCTACCTTCAAACCTCTTGTAATATCTACTTATAATGTCCGTACTGTAAATCAACAAGGGAAAATGCATCAGCTATTCGTGGGCTGTGCTGATGCAGGTATTGACATTGCCGGAATTCAAGAACATCGTCTCATTACACCAAGCCCAACCGATGAACTTTGGTCAGATGATAGGAACTGGGTTTTATCATTCAGTTCTGCTACCAAGCAAAGGCACGGAGGACTCCGATCATCGTATTGTGAGCATCCGTCTAGCTGCCAGTCTGCGAACTAGCAAAGGAAAACCTTGCAAGAGACCAAAATTCAACTGGAAGAAGTTGCAAGATCCTGATACAAAGGAGGAATTTCAGCTGGAGCTATCAAACAGATTCCAGATCTTGAGCATGGATGACACCACACCCATCTCTGACAGGTATGAGACCTTCGAAACAGCGGTCCGTGAAGTTGCCGAGAAAGTTATTGGAAAGCAAGAGCCATGCGGACTACCAAGTTGGGTATCAGATGCAACCATCAGACTTAAACTTGAAAGAGAAGAAGACAAAAAGCGGTACTCCATTTCAAAGTCTCGTCAATCTAGAGAAAGATGGAGGAACTTGAACACCAGCCTTAACAACTCCTATAAATCTGATGAGCTTGCTACCCTCAATAAGCAGATGGAAGACCTGAAGCTGGCCGACGAGATGGGGAATTATACCACCACCTGGAAAATTATACACTCGCTTTCTGGGAAGAACTCAAGGAAAGGGGTGAAAGTCAAAAAGAGAGATGGATCCGCTCCAACCAGTGACCATGAACTGCTTGAGGAATGGAAGGAATATTTTAGCTCACTCCTTAACAACGACAGTGGCGCAGCAGCTTCAGACCTTCCTGCACCAGCTGTTGAAGATCTTCCTATTATCACTGAGCCCCCAACTCGTGAAGAAGTAGTCAAAGCAATAGCAGCCATGAAGACCAACAAGGCAGCAGGATTGGACTGTGCTATAACTGCAGAAGCACTTCAGGGAGGAGGGGATAGCATGATTGATATGATTCTCGAATTCTGTACGTCAATGGGTTACGAATGTAATCATTCATCTACCAAAGAAAGGTGACCTCTCTCTCTCTCTCATGACAAACTACCGTGGTATTTCGCTTATGTCCATTGCCGCAAAAGTGTACAACAAGATCCTTCTGAACAGGATCCGACCCCACATTGATCCTTTACTGAGAAGCAACCAGGCTGGCTTTAGATCTGGTCGCAGCTGTGCTCAGCAAATACACATTTTGAGGAGGATCATGGAAGGCTTCAAGGAGTACCAACTTCCCTTAACAGTCACTTTTGTGGACTTCAAAAAAGCCTTCGACTCCATCAACAGGTCCGTCATGTTTTCAGTGCTGCGGCATTATGGAATACCAAAGGTTGTGGTCAATGCCATCCAGGTGCTCTACAAAGACTCTAATAGTGCCGTTATGGTAGATGGCAGTATCTAAGAGCCTTTCCAAGTAACAACTGGAGTGCTTCAGGGTGATGTGTTGGCACCATTCCTGTTTATTATCCTGGTAGACTACCTTCTGATGAAATCAACTTCTGGAATTGTTACCTACCCACGTCGGTCAAGCAGGTATCCTGCCAAGATGCTGAATGACCTGGATTTTGCTGATGATATTGCCCTGCTGGAATCTTCCATAGACCGGGCCCAGTCACAGCTTACTAGGACTGCAACTGCAGCAGCAGATTTAGGCCTTGTAATCAACGCACCTAAGACAGAATATATGACTGCAAACTGTAACGCCCAACCAGCACTTGAAGTCTATGGTAGTACCATCAACCATGTCACAGACTTCAGGTATTTGGGTTCCAAGATGGGCTCTAGTGTTGGAGACCTAAAAAGAAGAAAAGCACTAGCCTGGGCAGCTTTCTGGAAACTGGAACGCCTTTGGAGAAGCCCGTCCCTGCCAATCGAAACAAAAATCAAGCTGTTTCAGACAACGTGTGTTACTGTCTTTTTGTACGGGTGCGAGTCATGAAAAAGTCAAGGACATGGAAAACAAGATCAATGCATTTGCAACATCTTGCTACAGAGTCGTGTTAAACATCAAGCGTGTGGATCGGATTCCAAACGAAACCATCTACAACCTGACCAACACCACTCCACTGGTTGCCAGAGTCAAGATTCATCAACTCAAATTTCTCGGCCATATACTGCGTCTTGAAGATGGCGAGCCTGTGAAATTGGTTATATATTCTTGAATTAAGTCATAATAGAACATTCAGTGTTATAAATTTCAGTACAACAAAGCCGAACGTGGCCAGGAGTGTTGGGCACTAGCTGTCAAAAACATTTTGTTTTCTAGAGGATTTGGTCACGTTTGGATTGCACAAGGTGTTGCCAATAAAAATGTTTTTATTTCACTTTTTAAGCAACGTTGTACAGACATAGAACTACGTTTTGATGAGTGTGTTGCTATCTTCAGTAGATAGCATAATGCCTGATAGCTATGTGCTAAATACATGAATATGTTGCTATCTTCAGTAGATAGCTTATTGCACGATAGCTATGGTGTGTTAAATACATGAATGTGTTGCTATCTTCAGTAGATAGCAAAATGTCTGATAGCTATATGTTAAATACATGAATGTTTTGCTATCTTCAGTAGATAGCATAATGCCTGATAGCTATGTGCTAAATACATGAATGTGTTGCTATCTTCAGTAGATAGCATAATGTCTGATAGCTATGGTGTGTTAAATACATAAATGTGTTGCTATCTTCAGTAGATAGCATAATGTCTGATAGCTATGGTGTGTTAAATACATGAATATGTTGCTATCTTCAGTAGAAAGCATATTGTCCGATGCTATGGTGTGTTAAATACATAAATATGTTGCTATCTTCAGTAGATAGCTTAATGTCTGATAGATATGGTGTGTTATATACATGAATATGTTGCTATCTTCAGTAGATAGCATAATGTCTGATAGCTATATTGTGTTAAATATGTGAATTTGTTGCTATCTTCAGTAGATAGCATATTGTCTGATAGCTGTGGTGTGTTAAATACATGAATGTGTTGCTATCTTCAGTAGATGGTATGTCTGATAGCTATGTGTTAAATATATGAATGTATTGCTATCTTCAGTAGATAGCATAATGTCTGATAGCTATATTGTCTGATAGCTATTTTGTGTTAAATATATGAATATGTTGCTATCTTCAGTAGATAGCATAATGCCTGATAGCTATGTGCTAAATACATGAATATGTTGCTATCTTCAGTAGATAGCTTATTGCACGATAGCTATGGTGTGTTAAATACATGAATGTGTTGCTATCTTCAGTAGATAGCAAAATGTCTGATAGCTATATGTTAAATACATGAATGTTTTGCTATCTTCAGTAGATAGCATAATGCCTGATAGCTATGTGCTAAATACATGAATGTGTTGCTATCTTCAGTAGATAGCATAATGTCTGATAGCTATGGTGTGTTAAATACATAAATGTGTTGCTATCTTCAGTAGATAGCATAATGTCTGATAGCTATGGTGTGTTAAATACATGAATATGTTGCTATCTTCAGTAGAAAGCATATTGTCCGATGCTATGGTGTGTTAAATACATAAATATGTTGCTATCTTCAGTAGATAGCTTAATGTCTGATAGATATGGTGTGTTATATACATGAATATGTTGCTATCTTCAGTAGATAGCATAATGTCTGATAGCTATATTGTGTTAAATATGTGAATTTGTTGCTATCTTCAGTAGATAGCATGTTGTCTGATAGCTATGGTGTGTTAAATACATGAATGTGTTGCTATCTTCAGTAGATGGTATGTCTGATAGCTATGTGTTAAATATATGAATGTATTGCTATCTTCAGTAGATAGCATAATGTCTGATAGCTATATTGTCTGATAGCTATTTTGTGTTAAATATATGAATATGTTGCTATCTTCAGTAGATAGCATATTGTCCGATAGCTATGGTGTGTTAAATACATGAATGTGTTGCTATATTCAGTAGATAGCATATTGTCCGATAGCTATGGTGTGTTAAATACATGAATGTGTTGCTATCTTCAGTAGATAGCAAAATGTCTGATAGCTATGTGTTAAATACATGAATCTTTTGCTATCTTCAGTAGATAGCATATTGTCTGATAGCTATGTGCTAAATACATGAATGTGTTGCTATCTTCAGTAGATAGCATGTCTGATAGCTATGGTGTGTTAAATACATGAATGTGTTGCTATATTCAGTAGATAGCATATTGTCTGATAGCTATATGTTAAATACATGAATGTTTTGCTATCTTCAGTAGATAGCAAAATGTCTGATAGTTATGTGTTAAATACCTGAATGTTTTGCTATCTTCAGTAGATAGCATAATGTCTGATAGCTATGTGCTAAATACATGAATGTGTTGCTATCTTCAGTAGATAGCATGTCTGATAGCTATGGTGTGTTAAATACATGAATGTGTTGCTATATTCAGTAGATAGCATAATATCTGATAGCTATGTGATAAATACATGAATGTGTTGCTATCTTCAGTAGATAGCATAATGTCTGATAGCTATTGTGTGTTAAATACATGAATGTGTTGCTATCTTCAGTAGATAGCCTAATGTCTGATACCTATTGTGTGTTAAATACATGAATTTGTTGCTATCTTCAATAGATAGCTTAATGTCTCATAGCTATCTTGTGTTAAATACATGAATTCGTTGCTATCTTCAATAGATAGCTTAACGTATCATAGCTATCTTGTCTGATAGCTATTTTGTGTTAAATATATGAATATGTTGCTATCTTCAGTAGATAGCATATTGTCCGATAGCTATGTTGTGTTAAATACATGAATGAATGTGTTGCTATCTTCAGTAGATAGCATATTGTCCGATAGCTATGGTGTGTTAAATACATGAATGTGTTGCTATCTTCAGTAGATAGCAAAATGTCTGATAGCTATGTGTTAAATACATGAATCTTTTGCTATCTTCAGTAGATAGCATATTGTCCGATAGCTATGGTGTGTTAAATACATGAATGTGTTGCTATCTTCAGTAGATAGCAAAATGTCTGATAGCTATGTGTTAAATACATGAATCTTTTGCTATCTTCAGTAGATAGCATAATGTCTGATAGCTATATGTTAAATATATGAATGTGTTGCTATCTTCAGTAGATAGCATATTGTCCGATAGCTATGGTGTGTTAAATACATGAATGTTTTGCTATATTCAGTAGATAGCAAAATGTCTGATAGTTATGTGTTAAATACATGAATGTTTTGCTATCTTCAGTAGATAGCATGTCTGATAGCTATGGTGTGTTACATACATGAATGTGTTGCTATCTTCAGTAGATAGCATGTCTGATAGCTATGTGTTAAATACATGAATGTGTTGCTATCTTCAGTAGATAGCATGTCTGATAGCTATTGTGTGTTAAATACATGAATGTGTTGCTATCTTCAGTAGATAGCATAATGTCTGATAGCTATTGTGTGTTAAATACATGAATGTATTGCTATCTTCAGTAGATAGCATAATGTTTGATAGCTATTGTGTGTTAAATACATGAATGTGTTGCTATCTTCAGTAGATAGCATAATGTCTGATAGCTATTGTGTGTTAAATACATGAATGTGTTGCTATCTTCAGTAGATAGCATAATGTCTGATAGCTATTGTGTGTTAAATACATGAATGTGTTGCTATCTTCAGTAGATAGCATAATGTCTGATAGCTATGTGCTAAATACATGAATGTGTTGCTATCTTCAGTAGATAGCATGTCTGATAGTTATGGTGTGTTAAATACATGAATGTGTTGCTATATTAATATCTGATAGCTATGTGATAAATACATGAATGTGTTGCTATCTTCAGTAGATAGCATAATGTCTGATAGCTATTGTGTGTTAAATACATGAATGTGTTGCTATCTTCAGTAGATAGCATAATGTCTGATAGCTATTGTGTGTTAAATACATGAATTTGTTGCTATCTTCAATAGATAGCTTAATGTCTCATAGCTATCTTGTGTTAAATACATGAATTTGTTGCTATCTTCAATAGATAGCTTAATGTCTCATAGCTATCTTGTGTTAAATACATGAATATGTTGCTATCTTCAGTAGATAGCTTAACGTATCATAGCTATATTGTGTTAAATACATGAATATGTTGCTATCTTCAGTAGATAGCATTAGGCCTATGTCTGAAAGCTAATTGTGTAAGCAATGTATATAAGTATGAATACAATGTGATACAGAATACACTGTGTAAGCAATGTATAACACAGTTTGATACAGAAAGAAGAGAATGTTACCAACAAAATGCGGCTTGAAAGATTATCCTCTTCCCGTATTGTTTCAGGGCTGCCTTCGTTGGTGGAATAGAATCGGTAAATCGAGCCTCATTTGTGAAGAGCTGCTTTCGTGCGACATTGACATTTGAACTTGTTCGATCATACATGAGTATCACGAATCGCTCAAGAAGTGACTCGTCATCAGCTATGATTGATTCAGGTGAGTATAGCGTTATTAGCGTAGAAAGGAAAGCAATGTTAACTTTGGGAAAGATGTCCATGTGGACCAATCCGTTTTCTTTCCTTTTCCACGGAATGCCGATTTTGTATCACACCCGGTTAGGCTGTGGAACAGAAGGGCATGACTCTTTCCAACACCGAGAGTCTGAAATGTCATAATGAGCGGCAAAGTAGCACCGCTGCCAAAGCCGACCCACAATTCAACCACAGCAAGCTTTTGGTAAAAAGCTGTTGCAAGGACAAGGACATCAGTATCAACAGTCTGTATCAGAATTTTTTTGGTATCCTGCCCGAGCAGCATCCGAAGCGTGAAGCAACTGCCGTGTATCGTTCTCTTCATGGTTGCAAAGAACCATATTGCAGTGTGGACATAGCACCCGCTCAATACACTGCACGAGATCTGATTTTGTGCCATAATTGAGTTTTATTTATTTATTTATACCATTCGGCCCGTAGGCCTGGCACAGCCCAATATTGCAAAAGCAATAAATTAAAGGGAGGCCAAAACATCAAAAATAAATAGAAAACTTAAACCAAAAACACAGAATAAACAAACACCAAACGGAACTGGCTAGCCAAGGTGGGCACGAAGGGCTGACTTAAAGGAATACAGCGAATTACATTGGATAATGTCCTCAGGGAGGTAGTTCCAGAGTGTCGGAGCATACGGGTAAAAGGATTTTTGGCACAAGGTCAGACGACGGAAAGGTGGAACGATGGCTTGGGAATTCAGGTTACGGAGTGAAGGCCGGGGGTGAGGGTTGTAAGGGTTAGGAGAGGAGGAAAGATGATGGAGGATCTTATACAGGTGACAGAGAGTAGCATAGTCCCTGCGATTGGAGAGCAAGGGAAGGTCAGACTTCAGGAGAAGATCCTCGTGGCTGAGATTCCAGGACTGCAAGATAACCCTAGCGGCGAAACGCTGACAAGCCTCAAGGCGTTCTCTCATCTGAGAGATCAATGAGCTATGGACTATTCTCGTTGGCAAAAAAATCCTCCAGATTGCCCTCATGCGTCTGACAAAAAAAAGTTGCAAAACAACATCAATTATTCTTTAGTGAAGTTGACTTCATATGCGACTTTGATGACGTCTGCGATATTTGGTGAGCGAACAACGGGAGATTATTTTTCGTTATAGTCGTAACCACTGACTTCTTCTCAATCAGCCTCTCCTGTACAAAACTCTTGAGTATTGTAATCTCTCAATTGACTTGATTGTAGATTCAGCGTCAGAACTATTATAATAGCTGTCAGGTTGTGAAGTACTCTCCAGACTTTCAAACTCCTTAATTTCTCTGGTTACTGGCCCAGCAGCCACCTATCTCAGCAGGGCATTTGCGTTCTCTGTAAACCCAGCGACTCCACCATCACCATTCATGATACCATTATGCGTTTTTGTGTCAGTTCCTGCAGAACTGACACCTTTAGTACAGGTTTGACGATCACGTGACAATTCGAATCATCATATCGAAATATCACGTGGGTAAAAATATCAATATCGATATCAATACTATTCGTCAATTCAGCCCCAAACCAATTCGCCCACATGCTAATTCGAACCCTGTATATTGATGTAGGCCTACAAAAAAAGTTGGCCAAATGTAACTATTTCGTGATTTTCTCCATACCGTTGTTCTTACACCAAATCTGTATATTTAGATGCCTTGATGTCTGGCATTCGGTCACAAACCAATTCGTTGTACTTTGTGTACTTAACCCTCTATCTTTTAAACCAAATATCCTAAAGAGTCGTGTGATATGTCGAACTTTTCCTCAGGTCATAAAGAACAAAAAAAGTCAGCGTTCGCGTATCTGTACGTAGCAGGGTACGTAGCCGCAGTTATTGTGGCCCTCACAACACGGGCTTCCGGTGAGCTACCGGTCCTAGGAAATGGAATATTACTGATAAATATATAAAGATGGCAAAATCAGTAAACCAGTTTAAGTTACAAATAAAGAAAAGTCTAATAAAAATTACATCTAATATTTAGGCATTATTTAATGACCTCACCCATCCCCACCATCTCCACCCCAACTATCAATTTCTTCTGTGAACTGTGGAATGTCTAGATATGAAATGTTATAAATATTTATATTGCTTCTTTCTTTGCATGTTCTTCTCCTCTTTCTTTTATTTGTTAGCTTTGTGTAATTGTATGTTGTAACTTAAGGCAGTGTAAGGGGTGCTCGCTTCAGGCCTTTTGAGCATCTCCTCATTCAAATGTTGTGTCTTTTATATATATTTTGTATGTCGATTTCCGGGGTCGATTTGTATGAAAATAAAATGATGATGTAGGATGATGATGATGTACATCATTTCCTACAGAGTCGTGAGATATGTCAAACTTTTCCCTTAGTCATGAGGAACAAAAAAAAAAGTCAGTGGTCGCATATCTGTAGGATCATTGGTCAATAAGATATAGTCACTTTTTTAAAATTTGTAACCAAATATCTTAGAGAGTCGTGCCATATGTCAAAAGGAACAGAAAAGTCAGTGGTCGCATATCTGTAGGATCATCGGTTAATGAGATATAGTCACTTTTTTGTACGTTGTGCACTTAACCCCCTTGTTTTTTACTTCTGGGTATCGTTTGGAGTCAAACATACTGCAGTTACTGTCCGTTTTCCTATACACAATACACAGTGCTCTCACCATTGACGCGTGACCTCTACAAATGATGTACGTTGGAAGAATGGGCACTTGCCTAGTTAACATCACTGTGTGAAAAATAACCAGCCAATATTTTAACTATTCTCCAAACTTCTAGCAAATATATTTCTCTAACATGACCTAAAATTACAGCTAGGTTAGATGTTCAGAAATAGTCGCACTTTTGTAAAATATGAGTGAGGGCAAGGCATAGCTAGCCAACTCCCCGTGTTAATTGAATGGAGATTTGACCGAAAATATTGGTATCGGACCGCTCACTTCTGAAGGATGCCACAAAAAACGGTACAAGCTACATTTTAACTATTCTAAATAGGTTCTAGAAAATATAGTTTTGTAACATGTCCTAAATTTTTAGCTAATTTAGATGTTTGGAGAGGGTCGCACTTTTGTGTTTTAGGAAGGATATGTAAACGACAGATAACACCAAAAATATGAAGAAATTATTTCCAAACCGTGTTAAGTCAACAATCATTATGTTGCTCATTTTGAAGAATGCTGGTTAACAAAAAGCAGATCTTTGTCTCATTTCGTGAACAAAGGTACACATACCATTGTTTCCTTTCGTTTCCTTTATAATCGGTTACCCAACTGAAGCTATAATACCAGCTTTATTGCGATGTCGCACATTGAAAACAGACACTTGTGCACAACCAGAGAAGATCTGATTTAATCAGTTGAGCTGCTTCAATGAGTGTTATCTTGGTTTAATAGCTTTTAATGGGGTTAAGTCCTGCAAAGGTCGAGATGAATTCTACTGTAGACATGACTGCATCATGATGATTTTTCATTTTAAAGCTTATGATATATTTTCTAAACACGAAATAAAACAAAATTGACCGCCAGCCGACTTTACAGCTGTTTCGTGATGGACGGTCACATATATTCATTAACATATTAAATCGTTTATCCCTTTTGGTCAATATCGAATTGGTTTGTGGCTGACTTAGCTTGGGGCCAATGCATGAATTGGCATATGGCCAAGTCAACTGTGGACGAATTGGTTTGGGCCGAATCGACCTGATACCAGGAAATGCCGAAAAATTACGTACTTTTACAAGGCAAAAGCAAATTTTCTAGGCATTGTTGACATGGTGCCCCCTGCTAAAGAAAGTTTCCTACTATAAAGACCTAACTTTTGAGATGGTTTGAAGGTGCAAAATTAACAATAAGCTTAAAATAGGCGCCGTTACCGCCGGGTCATCATCAACAACTTTGACAGATGACGTCATCAGACGCAATCTCTGCCTTGATAATATCGAAACTTCACGCATCGATCTGAGGACAGCTTTCAAACATAAGTCTTGTTAGTAATACGCTGTTTTAATTAGCCTATATCTGGTGGCAGCAGCATTTTTCTACAGTCACGTGATAATGGCACCGGCGAATAATACACGGGGGAAGCCGACGGTGTCCACATCTTTTTTTTTTTTTTTTTTTTTTTTTTTCAGCTTTTTGTATTTTATCTGTACTTGGAGCTGGTGGGGGAGAGAAAGCATAAAATACATTCAGGAAAAAATACAACTCGAACCAAAGATCAAGGCTCCATTTCAAATTTAACCCTAACAAATCACTCATTTTTGAAACCGGACGTTGTTCAAATTTGCGCCAAAACTTCACCTCTGAAATAAAATATTGGGATTTTTCTCAGATTCCTTCATGTAGACACTTGCCAGAAGCAAATGAGCTGAAAACGGGCGAATTTTGACAATTATCTTAGAAAATAAAGCCGCAACAAGCTCAAATAAGCGGTGGACTATTTTAACCGAATTTCACTGGTACATAAATCGTGGAGTGATTTGGTGGTGCGCCCTCTGAAAAGATTTGAAGAATAGAAGGCTGACGTTGCGCCAAAACATGTGGGCCTATTTAATGATTATATGAACTACCAATCATGTTCTTGTCAGCGCTACAGTGCAAAACTTCTCTTTAACATTACATTCAAATAATAATTACATTGTAAATTGGAACTGACACCAATTTTTTTCAGGAATACTTGTTTCATAGGCTTGATCGATTGCCATGGAGGAAAATGGGCGAAAATGGAAAAAAGTGAAATATATCACTTTTAAAACTGGACCTTCGTCTAATCAAATGCTTGTAACTTAACTTCTTGAGGTCACATTGGATTCAACGGGGTGGCATAATGTGCAGGATAAGATACGGCATCTATTTAAAAAAAATTAAATTTACCCAAATGTGGTTTAGTTTTAAAATTGGGATTTTTTTCAAGTGTCAGGGTCCATTTCTGGCGCATTATTTGAATTTTCCTTACAATAACAGTCGTGAGACTGAGAGATATGATGGTTCAAAATGTTAAAGATAAACATCTAAAAAAAAGTAACTAAACCCCTTAAATCCATTATTCAAAAACGGGCTATTGTATTACAAATCTGTAAAATGCGTCGGAAGCAGAAGTTATTTCTGCGCATTTTGACATCGCATTTGGTACGATAGCCCAGAAAACAATAAAACACCGGTTAATTTAATGTAGTGAGGTCCTGATTTAAAAGTTGCACTTCTAACAATACAAAAACACTCAGATAACATTAACACAGATTTCCTTCCATAATATACTGAATACAAATCAATAGAATTTACTGCAACTTGCAAATCTTGGGTTACATTGATTTAAATGTACGCTGTGACGTCAATATTTAGTCAATTGCTACAATTTAGGTGTCAAAATGTGAAGAAATAAATTCTGCTTCCAACGCATTTTACAGATTTGTAATACAATCGCCCGTTTTTGAATAATGACCATTATTTAACAGTGTACTTCGGTTATACCCACATACCAAGACCAGCAAGCGTGACTAAATCCTCATGCATTGACCACTATACAGAAAGGGATAGGAACTCCGTAGATAAATATCATCAAATTTAAGTATTAATTGAATTGCAAAATTATTACACATTTTGCAATTCCGACTTTGTAATACGTTATCAAAAACAAAATTTTGAAAGTATTTGACGACTGAAAAAAATATTCAACGACGGAAACGTTTACAATATAATCACAAAGTTGTACAAAATAGACAATTTTGTTGCACAGCAGTCTCATGTTGTTCCGCCTTTACATTCAAATGCATAGGATGACCACTCGCTATGTAGAAGGTCACTTCGAGACTTACTGTCATGGCAGCGCGGAGGTGGTCACGTGCGTATTTATAAAAGCGTATTAAATATAACCGAAGTACACTGTTTAAGGGGGGGTTAGTACTAACTTTTTTTGAGATGTTTACTTTGGGACACACTGTACTTATATTTGCTGAGAGATTCATGTACTTATGACTCGGATGTCCCAAATGTTGATACCATGGTTACCATGACATCATAGAGAAATAAATGTGACATTTTGGCTTGACACGTACCGGGCCACATAAATTATGACAGAAAAACGTGCCGGGTTGGGAGCAATAAAAATATCTTTAGATGAAAGTACGAGGTGGGGTCAAAAAGTTCATAGAACAAGGTATGCTGACTTTATCACATGGTAAAGATTTTGGTCTCATTAGAGAGCAAGTGTTCCTTTACAAACAAATGTTACTGCAAAAATATTCCATTTTTGCATCAATGCATATGGAGAGGACAATTAACGGGTACTACCAGAGGGTCATCATGGAAATGTCTACCGATGGTGGTGAGAGCTCAAATGAAATTTAACAATGTACAGTTGCTGTAAATGATGTTGAAGTCCTTGATATTCAACAGCAACGAAATGGTCATTAGAGTTCGAGGATGGAATGAGTCAAAAAGTCCAAAAGACTTGCTGACGTCACCGCTAATGATATATATGCTGGTACAGTGTGGCATTGATAATGATTAATGAATAAAGAACCAAACAACAAAGATGAGATAACCACAAAATATTTGGCGTGATCGAGCAAAATCAGTCTGAAGTCGGGCATATTTAATTTGCAGTTTTCTATATGATTGCATACAATTTTGATAGCAAAATTGAGGCAAACCATCAATTGAAGACGGTTGGTGGTATAGTAGGAAAAGGGCTGTTCTCGGATTGTGTCCTGTACCCTATTGTCAGTTTGTCAAGCTGTCATTCACGATAGAGGGGTCAGTTAACTAAAGCAACCATACTGTGGCCCAAACATGGCTTCCAGTTAGTGAAACATATTTTAGAATTTTAAGTCCTACCTTCATAATATCAGGTTTGCTGCTGATCAATGCTGGTGAGCCTTCAATGAAGAGTGGCTCAAAGAGCAATCGGAATACTCCCATTTAAGGTATGCAGTGCAGTGAGTATGCTCAAAAGCGAGATAGTACTCTTTCGAGTACCTTGTTCTACGAACTTATTGACCGCCCCTTGTTATAGCTGATAAAAACATAAATCATGTTTTTGTCTATAGAACAGACTTTATGTAAACTTGCAGTAAGTGTTTATAGGCGTTCACTAATGGATATACATGAATATTAAAGCATGAGTCTATGAACAGCTGCAATATCATCATCATGAACATATAAAAAGAATAACTTAATATTTTTCCACATTTAATAAAGGCAAATCACGTCGAGGAAAGTCATATCGTGGGGAGAGGGGATATCATAATTTTTTGATGCGGGGTATGTTCCCTGCGAAACTGGAAATGGTGTGTCTTTGGTGTGTATTAGTCAAACGGGGTCTTTCGGTGCTGCGAACTGGCAAATTAAAGGGTCTTTCTTGATTCTCAGGTTGAAAATCATCTAGAAAAAAAAACAGCATTGAGAGGAATAAGCAGTGAGGAGTATCTTTTTTTATAGGTATCAAACTTAAGAGCTTTTTAAGGGTCTTATTGGGATCTGTTTTCCTAAAAATTCAAGGGTCTTTCGGAGCTGCGCGGTCCAGAGAAATTTTTGCTCTAATTTGACCCCACGGATGAATTCATCAAGTCTTTGCCATTCTCAATATGTATACTTTTATACTTTAGACCAACAGTCTAGCAGTTATGTGGCCGGGTATGTGGTCCAAAAGTTTCTATGATTCCAGGGTTAAGACCAACCTTAAAGTTAACGCTCTATTTTTACAAAAATCATCCTATGTAATACACGTAGCCACTTGAATCAATTGTTTTTCCAAAAAATAGGAATAGAATTGAATACATGAATACAAAAGCCACCTAAGTCCATGCGAAGTTATTTTGAAAGAAAAACTTGTGTATCATTTTAATTCCTTCAGTTAGATTTACCTGGTCAATATGGTAAGTTTTACGTGCAAATGAGTGGATTAACCTGTATTAGGTATGACGATTAGCATTTCAGGGACTTCGTGGGATTCATTTTAGATTTTGAATCATATACAAAGACAACAATGTTAGAATGAGATTACCACTAGTAAGATAATATAAAATAAAGCACACAGGTATGTATAGTGTTGATAAGCATTCTGCCATGTAATATAAACCACACACTTTCCTTTATTAAACCCATTTTTGTTCAAAAGTCATTCTCCAGCAATGAATGTGTTACAAGTGGACTTTTATACATACTGGATTTCAATCAATGTGTTACAAGACTCAAATCATGGAATTGGGTGATTCTTTCATACATGCTATTTTTCACATGCCCAATAGACACAGAGGATGAATTTGAGTTGTTCTTTCATGCATATAACAGGCCTATGTATAGCAACAATTTCCCATGCTTAACTCAATTTGGCCAAAGTATGGACTTAGGTGGCTTTTGTATTCATATATTCAATTGCAGGCCTAAAAATCATAGTCCAGCTTAAAGTTGATACTCTGTGGAATATTGTTGTGGTAGTAGGCCCAGTAGGCCTACTTTTTACCTACAATCCTGGCGGAAAGTCGTTGCTACACCAGCCAGCATTGTAGCAAGCACTCACCAGAGCCAGTTTGTCTCATATCGCTGCCATGGGCTAAGTATGTTAGTTCCGCATTGAAAGTGCGTTTTTAGCTTATACTCTCCCCTTCCCCAACCCCCATTTTTCAATGCTGGGAGACTATAATGTAGAAATGATGACGTTGTCCAAACCAACATTGCCTTAGGGGAACGGGGAAGGATGTTGGCCATTTAATGCTATTTGGTGTGGCAAGCTTTTTCGCCAGGATTGTCTGAAATGTAAACAAATGGGGCATAGCCAGCTTTCTTTGTCAGTGGGGCAAAATAAATTTTTCGGGGAGACG
This sequence comes from Amphiura filiformis, assembly GCF_039555335.1. Classification (NCBI taxonomy): domain Eukaryota; kingdom Metazoa; phylum Echinodermata; class Ophiuroidea; order Amphilepidida; family Amphiuridae; genus Amphiura; species Amphiura filiformis. The sequence goes on from NC_092636.1 coordinate 14,685,318, forward strand.
GAAAAATTGACGATTGCGTCATTTTACCCGCTATTATCGGTGGGATATAAGATTAATAATACTAATAAACAAAGATTTAATATAGCGCACATGCAAAAAAGCATCAAGGCGCTTTGCAAAAAAAACATGCATAACAACTAAATAAAAAACCTAAGACTACCAAATATAACTTAAACTTACACATGATATAACTTGAAATAGACAAAATTTAATGAAACAACTACAACATGATTAAGTAATTAAATATAAGCAGATAAAGCCGGTACAAGAAGTAGGTATATATCATTAATACAACAAAGTAAAATACAAATTAAGATACAACTAGAGATAATTTGCGCTCACAGAGCGCAGACAATCGCAAGGCATGTAACCCTTTAATGGCCGTTTGACCTGATCTTTGACCTTAATGTTTCCCAGGTCACGAGGTTTATTGTCACCAAAATTAAGCCCCCATACCCCTTACAGACAATGAAATTATGGTTTAAGATTTGACCCCAGATAACCTTTGACCTGGCCCCTGCAAAGTGTTCCAACATATTCCTCCTGGTCATTAAGTTTGTTGTCACCGAGTTTGAGCCTCATACCCCTTACAGATGTCCAAAAAATGCATTTCTAAAATTTGACCTTTGACCTGACCCCTACAAAATGTTCCTCTGGTCATGAGATTTGCTGACACTGAGTTTAAGCCCCATACCCCTTACAGATGTCCAGAAAAGGAAATTATAAGATTTGACCCCAGATAACCTTTGACCTGACCCCTGCAAAGTGTTCCAAAATATTCCCCTGGTCATTAAGTTTGTTGTCACAGAATTTGAGTCCCGTACCCATTACAGATGTACATAAAATGCATTTCTTAAATTTGACCTCTGCATGACCTTTGACCTGACCCCTGTAAAATGTTCCCCTGGTCATGAGATTTGTTGTCACTGAGTTTGAGCCCCATACCCCTTACAGATGTTGAGATAATGCAATTGTAAGATTTTACCCCCTTAATGACCTTTGACCCCAATTCTTTGTACAACTTTTAGACACTGGCTAAAGGCGATGCAGGTATGCAAGTGACGACATTATGTTATATAATTTGTGGAAGAAGAAGCATTTTGAGTGAAAATCACATTTTGGCCATAATGACCTTTGGATGACCTTTGACCCCGAGTTGGTCATGTAACATTTGTGCCCCCACCCAATGGTCCTTGTGACCAAATATAATCACATTGGCTTAAAGCATATGGCTACGATGGCTCGTTAAAAGTTTGACAGAAGAAAGAAAGAAAGAACTAGTGGCAAATGGTGGTCATAGACCACAAACCTAGCTGGGGCTTGTTGGTGTTGTTGAGGTATCTGACCCCTGCAAACTGTTCCCAAAATATTTCCCTGTCATGAGGTTTGTTGTCACCGAGTTTGAGTCCCGTACTCCTTACAGATGTCCCGAAAATGCTATTCTAAGATTTGACCCCAGATGACCTTTGACCTGACCCCTGCAAAATGTTCCAAAAATTTTCCCCTGGTCATCAAGTTTATTGTCACGCAATTCTAAGATTTGACCCCAGATGACCTTTGACATGACCCCTGCAAGATGTTCAATGTTCCCCTGGTCATGAGGTTTGTTGACACCGAGCCCCAGATGACCTTTGACCTGACCCCTTCAAATTGTTCTCCTGGTCACGAGGTTTGTTGTCACCAAGTTTGAGCTTTGAACCCCTTACAGATGTCCAGATAATGAAATTCTAAGATTTGACCTAAGATGACCTTTGACCTGACCCCTGCAAATGTATCAAAATTTTCCCCAGGTCATGAAGTTTGTTGGCACCAAGTTTGAGCCCCATACCCCTTACAGATTTCCAGAAAATGCATTACTAAGATTTGACCTCTGCGTGACCTATGACCCGACCCCTGTAAAACTTTTCCATGGTCATGAAATTTGTTGTCAATGAGTTTGAGCCACATATCCCTTACATATGTCCAGATAATGCAATTGTAAGATTTTACCCCTTTAATGACCTTTGACCCCAATTCTGTGTACAAGTTATAGGCACTGGGTATAGTCGATGCATACGTGCAAGTGACGTCATTGTGCTATGTAATTTGTGGTAGAAGAAGCATTTTGAAGTTATTTGGTTATATACCTGTAATGCCCCCTTAATGACATTTGAACCCAATTCTGTTCACACACTATGGGCACAGGGTATAGCCGATGCTTATGGTCAAGTGACGTCATTGTAGAATGTTACATGTAGGAGAAGAAGAATTTTTAGCTGAAATCACATTTTTAGCCTATTTGACCCCTCTGTAACCTTTAACCTACTAAAAGTCAGGTGACGTGTATGGTCGTGGTCAATGATGGTTGTGACCAAGTTAGTTCAAAATCGGTCAAAGCATGTCTAAGCTAGAGCAAAAAATGCGCAATTTGTTGCCAGAAGAAAGAATGGATAGCATTACAGTACCTAGCTGGGGGGTCTACCCCCCCCAGCTAGGTAAAGAAAGAAAGAAGAACTGACCAAAAACAGAACACTCGCAAATTGGAAATTTGCGATTGTAAAAATAAACATTCCATTGAAAACGGATTTTCCTATAATTTTGTGTAGGTGGAGGCCAGCCTTTTGCACCTTATCAACACAGACAATAATTTTACACGCTCGGAAACTCCTATTTACCTAGCTGGGGGGTTTTCAACCCCCCGAGCTAGGTACTGTTTTACTACCCGATCTTTCTTACCTAGCTGGGGGGTTTACACCCCCCAGCTAGGTACTGTAATGCTCTCCGATTCTTCTTTCTTTATGTCAGGCGGATTTATCCGCCTGATATACTGTGAAGCTCCTAAATCTTCTTCTTTCTTTCTTTCTTTCTTTCTTTCTTCTTTAGTAGAACCAAAAATTGCTACTAGTGCCAGACGCTTGGACCAATGTTGACCAAACTTGGCCACAAGAAGCACTGACCCAAGCTTAATATAACTTCTACACAGATAGGGGTCAAAGGTCATGTAAGGGTTATTAGGGGTCATTTTGTGAAAATCTTAAAAATGCTACTGCATCTTTAAATGACATGCGATGACCACCAAACATGGTCAGCAAGAACCGCTGGCCCAAGCTTCAAATAAGTTGTACCACAGATTGGGGTCAAAGTTCATGTAAGGCTTAATAGGGTCATTTTGTGAAAATATTTGCGTGAAATGTAATGAAGCAGCTATCATTAGAGGCAGCGACCTTGTGCAGGGAAACAGCTATTTGATAACAAGAGATAAGCATATAGTTTCGTTGCATGCTTGGGCATGTCTACTGGTGTGGTTTTAAGTTTCCAGGAAAATTAACAGTAAATATTGTGCTGCTATTTTGATAATAAGAGGTAAGAGTTGTTAGGTTTGGAAATTATGCTATCCCATGATGCATTTATGAAAATACACACTAAAGGTATGCTATATAGTTGCTTGTGCGGTAGGGATGGTGGTCAAATTATATTCCTTCCCATGATGCATTTATGAAAATCAATACATACACACTAAGGCTATATGGTAAATGCGATATAGCAATAATGGTGAATACCAGTACTCGGGTTTGTGGGGGGGGGGCAAAGTTTGAAATTTGTCCGATTGGGCTAAAACTTATATATAATAATCATAAGGGGATCGTGAATCTATGGTCATCTAAGGTCAAATCTTACAGCTGCTCCGATGGGGCAGTAACTCTGGGGAAATGATCCCTGACACTTGGGGAGTATGTAACCGCAAAGGTCATGTGAGGTCAAAGGTCAGGTCAAATTTAAAGTTGCTCCGATAGTGCTGTAACTTCGGGAAAATGATCCCTGACAATTGGGGAGTATGAAACCACAAAGGTTATGCGAGGTCAAAGGTCAGGTCAAATTGAAAGTTGCTCCGATCGGGCTGTAACTTGAAAAAAACGATCCCTGGCAATTGGGGAGTATGAAACCGCAAAGGTCATGTGAGGTCAAAGGTCAGGTCAAATTTAAAGTTGCTCTGATAGGGCTGTAACTTCGGGAAAATGATCCCTGACAATTGGGGAGTATGAAACCACAAAGGTCATGCGAGGTCAAAGGTCAGGTCAAATTTAAAGTTGCTCCGATCGGGCTGTAACTTGGAAAAAAATGATCCCTGACAATTGGGGAGTATAAAACTGCAAAGGTCGTGTGAGGTCAAAGGTCAGGTCAAATTTTAAGTTGCTTCGATTGGGCTGTAACTCGGGGTAAATGATCCCTGACACTTGAGGAGTATAAAACCGCAAAGGTCAACTGAGGTCAAAGGTCAGGTCAAATTTAAAGTTGCTCCGATTGGCCTGTAACTCAGGGAAACCAATTTCTGACACTTCATGAGTATAAAACTAAAAAAGGTCATGCAAGGTCAAAGGTCAGGTCAAATTTAAAGTTGCTCCGATTGGGCTGTAACTTAGGGAAAATGATCCCCGACACTTGGGGAGTATGAAACCATAAAGGTCATCTGAGGTCAAAGGTCAGGTCAAAATAAATATTGCTCCGATCAGGCTGTAACAACTTGCGGAAATGATCCCTGACACTTGGGGAGTATAAAACCGTAAAGGTCATCCAAGGTTACAGGACAGGAAAGGTCAAATGAGGTCAAATGTTAAAATAGGCCCGATTGGGCTTAAATGTGATGCAAATTATCCTTGATTTGAGATAGCATGAGTAGTCAACTCACGTTTACCCGAGGTCAAAGGTCAAATGAGATCAATCAGAAGTCATCGCCTGACATTCGTGGCTCGTGAGCCACAGTAGCACTAGTTCTTTCTTTCTTTAAGTTAGGCGTGCAGCCTAACTTATTTTTTTCTTGCTGTTTGTTTCTTTCTTTCTTTAAGTTAGGCGTGCAGCCTAACTTATTTTTTTCTTGCTGTTTGTTTCTTTCTTTCTCACAATTGACTACTAGTGCTACATCCGTGATCGGATTTCAACGAAACGCATAGCCAAGCTGTATTGGGTTAGTGGCTACAAAAGTCTTAAAAAGTTTTAATATCGGAGGTGATACAGGGGGTCACAGGGGTCAGAAATGGTCATTTTTGCCTCATATGTGCCGCACCCCCCATTATAATTAGGGGCAAAACATGGAGACATCTAGTCTAGTGTTTTGATAAACAAGAGATAACCACAGGCAATGGTTCTGCTGTCTGTGCTTCAAAACGTGTTAGGATTGGTCTATTGCCAGGTGGTGAGTGCCATGCATTCTCTAAATTCAGTAAATTTCCATCGTCAACCGTGTGGAAAATGTCATACGGCCGGGCGGTTTCACAAGTTGCCGGCTCTATCATACCAGTCGCTGCCTGGCTATTGCAGCTGCAATGCATACATCAAAACGTGTAAATTTTGGCTATTCCAACTGCAATCCATACACCCTTCATGCAAGACATGACTGGAATCGTCCACACAGGGAGTGAATATTACAAACGGAGTCACCCATTGAGGTAGGCCCATTCGAAATTCACACTCCCTGTGTGGGAGATTAAGATAATGTCTTCCGGAGAGGTTGTATGAATTTCAACTGGAACAGCCCAGTTGGTGTGTATGAAACCTCAAGTGGGCGATTCACACGAAACAAACTGAGATATGTTCAGATGCCAATTTTGTTACATATCTTGAGTGTAACTTGTGATGTGATGCCTGTATGCTAGATATAAACAGCTACAACAGTACCGGTATTATGCATTGCTTGAGATAGTCATGTCTTTAAATAGGTGTGATTGCAGTTGTTTGTACATGTACATGTAGAGTTGGCAATGGTATTAGAAGCTATTACATGTGGTTGTTAGGCTATTGTGGGAAATGACTTCATTCAATCAGATGTGATCTGAATATTGTGAGGTTAGTGATGCAGTGGTATTAGAACTAAAAAGCTCTTGTGCTGCACTGGTACTGCACACACGTACTTTTCTTCTTTCTTGAAGAAATGTAGGCTATCGGAACTGGTTTGTGTGGGGGTGTGTGTGGGGGGGGTGATATCTTGGCTAAAACTGCATCACGCCTTCCCATGATGCATTTATGAAAATCAATAATCCCACTTTATAGTTTCTACAGATGACGCAATAATGGTAAATAAGGGGGGTAAGTAAAATGTTGAAATATGACCGCATTAAACTGCAAAGGTCGTGTGAGGTCAAAGGTCAGGTCAAATTACAAGTTGCTCCGATTGGGCTGTAACTCGGGGAAAATGATCCCTGATACGTGGGGAGTATAAAACCACAAAGGTCAAGTGAGGTCAAAGGTCAGGTCAAATTTGAAGTTGCTCCAATTAGGCTGTAAGTCGGGGAAAATGATCCCTGGCACTTGGGGAGTATGAAACTGCAAAGGTCATGTGAGGTCAAAGGTCAGTTCAAATTTAAAGTTGCTCCAATTGGGCTGTAAGTCGGGGGAAATGATCCCTGGCACTTGGGGAGTATGAAACTGCAAAGGTCATGTGAGGTCAAAGGTCAGGTCAAATTACAAGTTGCTCCGATTGGGCTGTAACTCGGGGAAAATGATCCCTGACACTTGGGGAGTATAAAACCACAAAGGTCAAGTGAGGTCAAAGGTCAGGTCAAATTTGAAGTTGCTCCAATTAGGCTGTAAGTCGGGAAAATGATCCCTGACACTTTGGGAGTATAAAACCACAAAGGTCATGTGAGGTCAAAGGTCAGGTCAAATTTAAAGTTGCTCCAATTAGGCTGTAAGTCGGGGAAAATGATCCCTGGCACTTGGGGAGTATGAAACTGCGAAGGTCATGTGAGGTCAAAGGTCAGGTCAAATTTAAAGTTGCTCCAATTGGGCTGTAAGTCGGGGGAAATGATCCCTGGCACTTGGGGAGTATGAAACTGCAAAGGTCATGTGAGGTCAAAGGTCAGGTCAAATTACAAGTTGCTCCGATTGGGCTGTAACTCGGGGAAATGATCCCTGACACTTGGGGAGTATAAAACCACAAAGGTCATGTGAGGTCAAAGGTCAGGTCAAATTTGAAGTTGCTCCAATTAGGCTGTAAGTCAGGGAAAATGATCCCTGACACTTTGGGAGTATAAAACCACAAAGGTCATGTGAGGTCAAAGGTCAGGTCAAATTTAAAGTTGCTCCAATTGGGCTGTAAGTCGGGAGAAATGATCCCTGACACTTGGGGAGTATAAAACCGCAAAGGTCATGTGAGGTCAAAGGTCAGGTCAAATTTGAAGTTGCTCCTTGAAGTTGCTCCAATTAGGCTGTAAGTCAGGGAAAATGATCCCTGACACTTTGGGGTATAAAACCACAAAGGTCATGTGAGGTCAAAGGTCAGGTCAAATTTAAAGTTGCTCCAATTGGGCTGTAAGTCGGGGGAAATGATCCCTGACACTTGGGGAGTATGAAACCACAAAGGTCATGTGAGGTCAAAGGTCAGGTCAAATTTGAAGTTGCTCCAATTAGGCTGTAAGTGGGGGAAAATGATCCCTGACACTTGAGGAGTATGAAACCGCAAAGGTCATGTGAGGTCAAAGGTCAGGTCAAATTTGAAGTTGCTCCGATCAGGCTGTAACTTGGAGAAAATGATCCCTGACACTTGGGAGTATAAAACCGAAAAGGTCATCTGAGGTCAAATTTAACGTTGCTTAGAATATGAAACCGAAAAGGTGAACCGAAGACAAAGGTCGGGTCAAATTTAACGTTGCACAGTATTGCTGCGTGATGATGTCATCACAGTCATACGCCTAACTTACCTCGTGCCCTTGCAAAGGGCACAGTTGCTCTAGTTTTTTTCTTGCTGTTTGTTTAAGTTAGGCGTGCAGCCTAACTTATTATTTTCTCGCTGTTTGTTTCTTTCTTTCTTTCTCACAATTTACTACTTGTGCTACATCCGTGATCGGATTTCGACCAAATGCATACCCAAGCCGTATTGGGTAGGTGGCTACAAAAGTCTTAAAATGTTTTAATATCGGAGGTCATCCAGGGGGTCACAGGGGTCCGAAATGGTCAGTTTTGCCTCATATATGTGCCGCATCCCCCATTATAATTAGGGGCAAAACATGGAGACATCTAGTCTAGTGTTTTGATAAACAAGAGATAACCACAGGCAATGGTTCTGCTGTCTGTGCTTCAAAACATGTAAATTTTCGTCTCGATTGGTCTAGTGCCAGGTGGTGAATGCCGTGCATTCTCTAAATTCAGTAAATTTCCATCGTCAACCGTGTGGAAAATGTCATACGGCCGGGCGGTTTCACAAGTTGCCGGCTCTATCATACCAGTCGCCGCCTGGCTATTGCAGCTGCAATCCATACATCAAAACATGTAAATTTTGGCTATTCCAACTGCAATCCATACACCCTTCATGCAAGACATGACTGGAATCGTCCACACAGGGAGTGAATATTACAAACGGAGTCACCCATTGAGGTAGGCCCATTCGAAATTCACACGGGAGATTAAGATAATGTCTTCCGGAGAGGTTGTATGAATTTCAACTGGAACAGCCCAGTTGGGGTGTGTGAAACCACAAGTGGGCGATTCACACGAAACAAACTGAGGTATGTTCAGATGCCAATTTTGTTACATATCTTGAGTGTAACTTGTGATGTGATGCCTGTATGCTAGATATAAACAGCTACAACAGTATTATGCATTGCTTGAGATAGTCATATCTTTAAATAGGTGTGATTGCAGTTGTTTGTACATGTACATGTAGAGATGGTATTAGAAGCTATTACATGTGGTTGTGAAATAGGCTATTGTGGGAAATGACTTCATTCAATCAGATTTGATCTGAATATTGTGAGGTTAGTGATGCAGTGGTATATATTAGTACTATAAAAGCTTTTGTGCTGCACTGGTACTGCACACACGTACTTTTCTTCTTTCTTGAAGAAATGTATCGGAACTGGTTGGGGTGGGTGTGTGTGTGTGGGGGGGGGGGTGATATCTTGGCTAAAACTGCATCACGCCTTCCCATGATGCATTTATGAAAATCAATAATCCCACTTTATAGTTTCTACAGATACGCAATAATGGTAAATAATGGGGGGGGGGGGTAAGTAAAATGTTGAAATATGACCGCATTAAACTGCAAAGGTCATGTGAGGTCAAAGGTCAGGTCAAATTACAAGTTGCTCCGATTGGGCTGTAACTCGGGGAAAATGATCCCTGACACTTGGGGAGTATAAAACCACAAAGGCCAAGTGAGGTCAAAGGTCAGGCCAAATATGTAGTTGCTCCTATTAGGCTGTAAGTCGGGGAAAATGATCCCTGACACTTTGGGAGTATAAAACCACAAAGGTCATGTGAGGTCAAAGGTCAGGTCAAATTTGAAATTGCTCCAATTGAGCTGTAAGTCGGGGGAAATGATCCCTGACACTTGGGGAGTATGAAACCGCAAAGGTCATGTGAGGTCAAAGGTCAGGTCAAATTTAAAGTTGCTCCAATTGGGCTGTAAGTCGGGGAAATGATCCCTGACACTTGGGGAGTATGAAACCACAAAGGTCATGTGAGGTCAAAGGTCAGGTCAAATTTGAAGTTGCTCCAATTAGGCTGTAAGTCCGGGAAAATGATCCCTGACACTTGGAGAGTATGAAGCCACAAAGGTCATGTGAGGTCAAAGGTTAGGTCAAATTTGAAGTTGGTCCGATTGGGCTGTAACTCTGGAAAATGATCCCTGACACTTGGGAGTATAAAACCACAAAGGTCATGTGAGGTCAAAGGTCAGGTCAAATTTGAAGTTGCTCCAATTAGGCTGTAAGTCGGGGGAAATGATCCCTGACACTTGGAGAGTATGAAACCGCAAAGGTCATGTGAGGTCAAAGGTCAGGTCAAATTTAAAGTTGCTCCAATTGGGCTGTAAGTCGGGGGAAATGATCCCTGACACTTGGGGAGTATAAAACCACAAAGGTCATGTGAGGTCAAAGGTCCGGTCAAATTTGAAGTTGCTCCAATTAGGCTGTAAGTCGGGGAAAATGATCCCTGACACTTGGAGAGTATAAAACCACAAAGGTCATGTGAGGTCAAAGGTCAGGTCAAATGTGAAGGTGCTCCGATGAGGCTGTAACTTGGGGACAATGATCCCTGACACCTGGGAAGTATTAAACCACAAAGGTCATCCGAGGTCAAAGGTCAGGTCAAATTTAAAGTTGCTCTGATTGGGCTGCAACTCGGGGAAAATAATCCCTGACACTTGAGAAGTATGAAACTGGAAAGGTCATCCAAGTTCAAAGGTCAGATCAAATTTAAAGTTGCTCCGATCAGGCTGCAACTTGCGGCAAATGATCCCTAACACTTGGGGAGTGTAAAACCGAAAAGGTCATCCAAGGTCAAAGGTCAGGTCAAATGTAACATTGCTCCGAATATGAAACCGAAAAGGTGAACCGAAGACAAAGGTCGGGTCAAATTTAACGTTGCACAGTATTGCTGCGTGATGATGTCATCACAGTCATACGCCTAACTTACCTCGTGCCCTTGCAAAGGGCACAGTTGCTCTAGTTTCTTTCTTTCTTTAAGTTAGGCGTGCAGCCTAACTTATTTTTTTCTTGCTGTTTGTTTCTTTCTTTCTCACAATTGACTACTAGTGCTACATCCGTGATCGGATGTGGACCAAACGCATAGGCAAGCCGTATTGGGTAAGTGGCTACAAAAGTCTTAAACTGTTTTAATATCGGAGGTCATCCAGGGGTCACAGGGGTCAAAAAGGGTCATTTTTGCCTCATATGTGCCGCACCCCCCATTGTAATTAGGGGCAAAACATGGAGACATCTAGTCTAGTGTTTTGATAAACAAGAGATAACCACAGGCAATGGTTCTGCTGTCTGTGCTTCAAAACGTGTAAAATTTCGTCAGGATTGGTCTAGTGCTAGGTGGTGAGTGCCGTGCATTCTCTAAATTCAGTAAATTTCCATAGTCAACCGTGTGGAAAATGTCATACGGCCGGGCGGTTTCACAAGTTGCCGGCTCTATCATACCAGTCGCTGCCTGGCTATTGCAGCTGCAATCCATACATCAAAACGTGTAAATTTTGGCTATTCCAACTGCAATCCATACACCCTTCATGCAAGACATGACTGGAATCGTCCACACAGGGAGTGAATATTACAAACGGAGTCACCCATTGAGGTAGGCCCATTCGAAATTCACACGCCCTGTGTGGGAGATTAAGATAATGTCTTCCGGAGAGGTTGTATGAATTTCAACTGAACAGCCCAGTTGGGGTGTATGAAACCCCAAGTGGGCGATTCACACGAAACAAACTGAGGTATGTTCAGATGCCAATTTCGTTACATATCTTGAGTGTAACTTGTGATGTGATGCCTGTATGCTAGATATAAACAGCTACATCATTTCCACTGATGGCTATAGGGTGTGGGTGTGTGGGGGTGTGTGTGTGTGGGGGGGGGTGATATCTTGGCTTAAACTGCATCACGCCTTCCCATGATGCATTTATGAAAATCAATAATCCCACTATATAGTTTCTACAGATGACGCAATAATGGTGAATAAGGGGGTGAGGGGTAAGTAAAATGTTGAAATATGACCGCATTAAACCACAAAGGTCATGTGAGGTCAAAGGTCAGGTCAAATTTAAAGTTGCTCCGATTGGGCTGTAACTCGGGGAAAATGATCCCTGACACTTGGGGAGTATGAAACCGCAAAGGTCATGTGAGGTCAAAGGTCAGGTCAAATTACAAGTTGCTCCGATTGGGCTGTAAGTCGGGGAAAATGATCCCTGACACTTTGGGAGTATAAAACCGCAAAGGTCATGTGAGGTCAAAGGTCAGGTCAAATTTGAAGTTGCTCCAATTGGGCTGTCAGTCGGGGGAAATGATCCCTGACACCTGGGGAGTATAAAACCACAAAGGTCAAGTGAGGTCAAAGGTCAGGTCAAATTTGAAATTGCTCCAATTAGGCTGTAAGTCGGGAAAATGATCCCTGACACTTTGGGAGTATAAAACCACAAAGGTCATGTGAGGTCAAAGGTCAGGTCAAATTTGAAGTTGCTCCAATGAGGCTGTCAGTCGGGGAAAATGATCCCTGACACTTGGGGAGTATAAAACCACAAAGGTCAAGTGAGGTCAAAGGTCAGGTCAAATTTGAAGTTGCTCCAATTAGGCTGTAAGTCGGGGGAAATGATCCCTGGGAAGTATTAAACCGCAAAGGTCATTCGAGGTCAAAGGTCAGGTCAAATTTAAAGTTGCTCTGATTGGGCTGCAATTCAGGGAAAAATGATCCCTGACACTTGGGGAGTATGAAACCGCAAAGGTCATGTGAGGTCAAAGGTCAGGTCAAATTTGAAGTTGGTCCAATTGGGCTGTAAGTCGGGGGAAATGATCCCTGACACTTGGGAAGTATTAAACCGCAAAGGTCTTCCGAGGTCAAAGGTCAGGTAAAATTTAAAGTTGCTCTGATTGGGCTGCAATTCGGGGAAAATAATCCCTGACACTTGAGAAGTATGAAACTGGAAAGGTCATCCAAGTTCAAAGGTCAGGTCAAATTTAAAGTTGCTCCGATCAGGCTGCAACTTGCGGCAAATGATCCCTAACACTTGGGGAGTGTAAAACCGAAAAGGTCATCCGAGGTCAAATTTAACGTTGCTCAGAATATGAAACCGAAAAGGTCAACCGAAGACAAAGGTCGGGTCAAATTTAACGTTGCACAGTATTGCTGCGTGATGATGTCATCACAGTTATACGCCTAACTTACCTCGTGCACTTGCAAAGGGCACAGTTGCTCTAGTTCTTTCTTTCTTTCTTTCTTTCTCACAATTGACTACTAGTGCTACATCCGTGATCGGATGTGGACCAAACGCATAGCCAAGCCGTATTGGGTAAGTGGCTACAAAAGTCTTAAAAAGTTTTAATATGGGAGGTCATCCAGGGGGGTCACAGGGGTCAAAAATGGTCATTTTTGCCTCATATGTGCCGCACCCCCCATTATAATTAGGGGCAAAACATGGAGACATCTAGTCTAGTGTTTTGATAAACAAGAGATAACCACAGGCAATGGTTCTGCTGTCTGTGCTTCAAAACGTGTAAAATTTCGTCTGGATTCGTCTAGTGCTAGGTGGTGAGTGCCGTGCATTCTCTAAATTCAGTAAATTTTCATCGTCAACCGTGTGGAAAATGTCATACGGCCGGGCGGTTTCACAAGTTGCCGGCTCTATCATACCAGTCGCTGCCTGGCTATTGCAGCTGCAATCCATACATCAAAACGTGTAAATTTTGGCTATTCCAACTGCAATCCATACACCCTTCATGCAAGACATGACTGGAATCGTCCACACAGGGAGTGAATATTACAAACGGAGTCACCCATTGAGGTAGGCCCATTCGAAATTCACACGCCCTGTGTGGGAGATTAAGATAATGTCTTCCGGAGAGGTATGAATGTCAACTGGAACAGCCCAGTTGGGGTGTATGAAACCACAAGTGGGCGATTCACACGAAACAAACTGAGGTATGTTCAGATGCCAATTTTGTTACATATCTTGAGTGTAACTTGTGATGTGATGCCTGTATGCTAGATATAAACAGCTACATCATTTCCACTGATGGCTATAGGGTGTGGGGGGTGTGTGTGGGTGATATCTTGGCTAAAACTGCATCACGCCTTCCCATGATGCATTTATGAAAATCAATAATCCCACTATATAGTTTCTACAGATGACGCAATAATGGTGAATAAGGGGGGTGAGGGGTAAGTAAAATGTTGAAATATGACCGCATAAAACCACAAAGGTCATGTGAGGTCAAAGGTCAGGTCAAATTTAAAGTTGCTCCGATTGGGCTGTAACTCGGGGAAAATGATCCCTGACACTTGGGGAGTATGAAACCGCAAAGGTCATGTGAGGTCAAAGGTCAGGTCAAATTACAAGTTGCTCCGATTGGGCTGTAACTCGGGGAAAATGATCCCTGACACTTTGGGAGTATAAAACCACAAAGGTCATGTGGAGGTCAAAGGTCAGGTCAAATTTGAAGTTGCTCCAATGAGGCTGTAAGTCGGGGAAAATGATCCCTCACACTTTGAGAGTATAAAACCACAAAGGTCAAGTGAGGTCAAAGGTCAGGTCAAATTTGAAGTTGCTCCAATTAGGCTGTAAGTCGGGGAAAATGATCCCTGACACTTTGGGAGTATAAAACCACAAAGGTCATGTGAGGTCAAAGGTCAGGTCAAATTACAAGTTGCTCCGATTGGGCTGTAACTCGGGGAAAATGATCCCTGACACTTTGGGAGTATAAAACCACAAAGGTCATGTGAGGTCAAAGGTCAGGTCAAATTACAAGTTGCTCCGATTGGGCTGTAACTCGGGAAAATGATCCCTGACACTTTGGGAGTATAAAACCACAAAGGTCATGTGAGGTCAAAGGTCAGGTCAAATTTGAAGTTGCTCCAATGAGGCTGTAAGTCGGGGAAAATGATCCCTGACACTTTGGGAGTATAAAACCACAAAGGTCATGTGAGGTCAAAGGTCAGGTCAAATTTGAAGTTGCTCCAATGAGGCTGTAAGTCGGGGAAAATGATCCCTGACACTTTGGGAGTATAAAACCACAAAGGTCAAGTGAGGTCAAAGGTCAGGCCAATTTTGAAGTTGCTCCAATTAGGCTGTAAGTCGGGGAAAATGATCCCTGACACTTTGAGAGTATAAAACCACAAAGGTCAAGTGAGGTCAAAGGTCAGGTCAAATTTGAAGTTGCTCCAATTAGGCTGTAAGTCGGGGAAAATGATCCCTGACACTTTGGGAGTATAAAACCACAAAGGTCATGTGAGGTCAAAGGTCAGGTCAAATTACAAGTTGCTCCGATTGGGCTGTAACTCGGGGAAAATGATCCCTGACACTTTGGGAGTATAAAACCACAAAGGTCATGTGAAGTCAAAGGTCAGGTCAAATTACAAGTTGCTCCGATTGGGCTGTAACTCGGGGAAAATGATCCCTGACACTTTGGGAGTATAAAACCACAAAGGTCATGTGAGGTCAAAGGTCAGGTCAAATTTGAAGTTGCTCCAATGAGGCTGTAAGTCGGGGAAAATGATCCCTGACACTTTGGGTGTATAAAACCACAAAGGTCATGTGAGGTCAAAGGTCAGGTCAAATTTGAAGTTGCTCCAATGAGGCTGTAAGTCGGGGAAAATGATCCCTGACACTTTGGGAGTATAAAACCACAAAGGTCAAGTGAGGTCAAAGGTCAGGTCAATTTTGAAGTTGCTCCAATTAGGCTGTAAGTCGGGGAATATGATCCCTGACACTTTGAGAGTATAAAACCACAAAGGTCAAGTGAGGTCAAAGGTCAGGTCAAATTTGAAGTTGCTCCAATTAGGCTGTAAGTCGGGGAAAATGATCCCTGACACTTTGGGAGTATAAAACCACAAAGGTCAAGTGAGGTCAAAGGTCAGGTCAAATTTGAAATTGCTCCAATTAGGCTGTAAGTCGGGGAAAATGATCCCTGACACTTGGGGAGTATAAAACCACAAAGGTCATGTGAGGTCAAAGGTCAGGTCAAATTTAAAGTTGCTCCAATTGGGCTGTAAGTCGGGGGAAATGATCCCTGACACTTGGGGAGTATAAAACCACAACGGTCATGTGAGGTCAAAGGTCAGGGCAAATTTGAAGTTGCTCCAAGTGAGCTGTAAGACGGGGAAATGATCCCTGGGAAGTATTAAACCGCAAAGGTCATTCGAGGTCAAAGGTCAGGTCAAATTTAAAGTTGCTCTGATTGGGCTGCAATTCGGGGAAAATGATCCCTGACACTTGGGGAGTATGAAACCGCAAAGGTCATGTGAGGTCAAAGGTCAGGTGAAATTTGAAGTTGCTCCAATTGGGCTGTGAGTCGGGGGAAAATGATCCCTGACACTTGGGAAGTATTAAACCGCAAAGGTCATCCGAGGTCAAAGGTCAGGTAACATTTAAAGTTGCTCTGATTGGGCTGCAATTCGGGGAAAATAATCCCTGACACTTGAGAAGTATGAAACTGGAAAGGTCATCCAAGTTCAAAGGTGAGGTCAAATTGTAAGTTGCTCCGATCAGGCTGCAACTTGCGGCAAATGATCCCTAACACTTGGGGAGTGTAAAACCGAAAAGGTCATCCGAGGTCAAATTTAACGTTGCTCAGAATATGAAGCCGAAAAGGTCAACGTTGCACAGTATTGCTGCGTGATGATGTCATCACAGTCATACGCCTAACTTACCTCGTGCCCTTGCAAAGGGCACAGTTGCTCTAGTTCTTTCTTTCTTCTGGCAACAACAATTTCAAAATGCTTCTGCTCCTACATGTTACACCCTACAATTACGTAACTTGCACATATGTATCGCCTATATCCAATGCCCATAGGGTGCAAACAGAATTGGGGTCAAAGGTCATTAAGGGGGCATTACCGGTATATAATCAAATACCTTCAAAATGCTTCTTCTGCCACATATTACATATCACAATGACGTCACTTACACATGTGCATCGATTTTATCCAGTGCCCATACCTTGCACACAGAATTGGGGTCAAAGGTCATTAAGGGGGTAAAATCTATTTTGCCTTATCTCGATATCTGTAAGGGGTGTGAGGCTCACACTCAGTGACAACAAATCTCATGACCAGGGGAACATTTTGCAGGGGTCAGGCCAAAGGTCATGCAGAGGTCAAATTTTCGAAATGCATTTTCTGGACATCTGTAAGGGATACGGGGCTCAAACTCTTGTGACAAGAAACTTACTGACCAGGGGAACACTTTGGAACGCTGTGCAGGGGTCAGGTCAAAGGTTATCTGGGTCAAATCTTATAATTTAATTTTCTGGGCGTCTGTAAGGAGTATGGGACTCAAACTCGGTGATGCCAAACCTCATGACCAGGGGAACATTTTGGAACATTTTGCAGGGGTCAGATACCTCTTAAACACCAACATGCCCCAGCTAGGTTTGTGGTCTATGACCACCATTTGCCACTAGTTCTTTCTTGCTTCTTCTTCTTTCTGGCAATAAATTTCAAAATGCTTCTCCTCCTACATGTTACACCCTACAATTACGTAACTTGCACATATGTATTGGCTATATCCAGTGCCCATAGGGTCCAAACAGAATTGGGGTAAATAGTCATTAAGGGGGCATTTCCCGTATTTACCCAAATACCTTCAAAATGCTTCTCCTGTCACATATTATATAGTACAATGATGTCATTTGCATATATGCATCGGCTATACCCTACGCCTAGAACTTGCTTACAGAATTGGGGTCAAAGGTCATTAAAGGGGCAAAATCTTACAATTGCATTATGTGGACATTTGTAAGGGGTATGGGGCTCAAACTCGGTGACAACAAATCTCATGACCAGGGGAACAATTTACACGGGTCAGGTCAAAGGTCATGCAGAGGTCAAATTTTAGAAATGAATTTCCTGGACATCTGTAAGGGGTACGGGGCTCAGACTTGGTGACAACAAACTTAATGATCAGGGGGACATTTTGGAACACTTTGCAGGGGTCAGGTCAAAGGTTATCTGGGGTCAAATCTTATAATTTCATTTTCTGGATATCTGTAAGGGGTATGTGGCCCAAACTCTGTGACAACAAATCTCATGATCAGGGGAACATTTTGCAGGGGTCAGGTCAAAGGTCATGCAGAGGTCAAATCTTATAAATGTATTTTTGGACATCTGTAAGGAATACGGGACTCAAACTCGGTGACAACAAACCTCATGACCAGGGGAACATTTTGGAACATTTTGCAGGGGTCAAATACCTCCACAACACCAACACGCCCCAGCTAGGTTTGTGGTCTATGACCACCATTTGCCACTAGTTCCATTTGATATTTTGTCAAGTTAAAGCACAAATTTTCCTTTTTTTTTTAACGAAGAAGACTTTCACTAAAATCCCGCTAACCATGTACACCAAATGTATGTGTATGTATTGCATGTTTCCTGTCACGGTTGTTTGATGCGATATTTATTAAATTTTCAAACAAAACATTATTATAATTTTCAATTCTAGACCTGGAGAATGTCAACAGTTATCACACTATTATACACAGATATTTGATAGCTATTTTAAACATAGATTCTCGTTTCTATATCAAATTATTCATATTTTTATGTATTTTTGTGGTAATTATTGTTATTCTATAAAGTACACATAACTTTGTGTGCAAATTGAGGGCGCTATTTACATACATTTTAAATTTGAATTAGCCAAATAATATGAGTTATTCCTTACATTTCATAATAAAAAGTTTTTGAAAAATTCCTTGCCATTTGTTAGTCTTTTTCTGATGTTCTAATGCCATTATACAAGTGCCCACCACTTCTAAACATGCAAACAAGATTTAGGATAAATAGCGCCATCATTGTTCACCTTTACTTACAAATGACTACAGATTAGACGTACATACCATCAAAAAACCTTGTTATCGATCAAAGATCAAAGAATGAAACTAGTGTGTCGAATTTCGTCCGATGACTACTCTCCATTCCAGAAAAATACAGCACTAATTTTTGGGATTAAAAAGTATTATCCAGTTTTGTGAAATGAAACATGGGTAAATCCTAATCCTCTAAAGTTCAAGTTGGCAATAAAAGTTAGATTTTAATAGTTTTGCAATTTAAGGGCAAACGGGTCAAAAATATACTATAATGCATGATTTCTAACAATTGTCACAAAAATCAAAGACTTGACACAAGTCTAAGCATTCAAAATTTGGAGTATAGGCAATGATCTTGCCAATAAATTATGATTTTATGTTAATTTTGATAATTGGTCATAAAGATACTAGAAAATGTTTTCCCCCTAAAATTAGAATGCATTTCCTGAAATAAGTCTTAGTACAAGTCTTTGGGCTTGATTGTCACCGCACACGAAAAACACTCTGAAAACTCATGTTTTTGGTCCTTATTTCACAAATTGGCCAAATATTAAGATTGGACTCTTATTGCCAGTTAGAACTAATGGATTAGGATTTAGCTATATGCCTCATTTGGCAAAACAGGATAATATTTTTAATGAAAAAAAAAGTGCTGTATTTTTCTGGAATAGGGAGTAAAACGGCTCTATATAGAAGAAGTAGTGAATAAAATAAAGTATCAGAACTGTGATCAGATTAGTGATAGTTCTCAGATCAAAATCCTCAGAAAGTTACCATTTCAACGCTCCTGATTTCCAAATAAACACCAATTTTTTATCACCATTCTTTGAGTCAGTGACTCCTGGCGTATTGCCTCTGTAGAATCCAAACATATCCTCTCTAACAATGGCGTCGTCATCCATTTCATTCCAAACCTCCTCGATTCCTCTTTGGGCGTATTCACATCTCCCTTTGATTACGCCTAACCACGGGTTTGAGAAGGTGCAATAGTAATGACTGGAATCCATGTTGCTCTTGTCGTCATGTCCGTACTTGGGGTAGAGATCAAACTGAACACCTCCGCTGACACCGGTTGTCATTGCGAGATCTCTGTTGCAGACGTAAAAGGTCGTACTCTGACCCGGATGGATGGGCCAATAGGGTGTCATCCAGAACCTTCCGGTGCTGAACCAATTATCGCCCATCACTAGGGTACGATCGGGGTCTAAATTGAGTACGGTGATTTGTAGTGGCCGATTTTTTTCCCAAATGTCTTGGCTGCCGGTAATCTGGTTGAAGGTGTCGACGGATTTTTTAATTACGTCCAAGACACTTTCCCCGGCTCTCACTGCCGACGTAAGCATGTCAAGACTTGATTGACTCGATTCCGCTGCCATCTTGATAATTATGTGGGCAAGCTGCAAAATGAAAATTATACCGTAAAATTGTGAATTGATTTTATTGGTGACATATCAGGCTTTATTAAATGAGGCAAAACATAATTATGAGCATCAACACGAAAATGCACAACTTTGCACAAACAGAGGATGGGATATTACCTTCTAGTTCTAGGTAAGAAGTTAAAAATCCTGACCTTTTCTCTTTTTTTAGGTTCAGTGGGGGTAAATGTTATTACCTAATTCGGGGGAGAAGAATGCCTTAAAAATTATGCCCAGAATATGTAATTAGTATATATATTTCTGTGGAAGTTAGTAATAAATTCAAAGAAAAACTAGAGACACAGTGCACGATACTTAGCCATAACCCAGGGTCGGATCCAGGAATTTTTGATAGAGGGGGCGCTTTTTGGTCGACGACGAAAAAATGGTGTTAAGGGGGTTACCCCTCGAAAACTCAACGGTTTTGGCCCATTTTGTTTGCTGTTCATGGCCGAATTTGTTCATTTTTTTTTAATTTCTTTCATTTTTTGTATTTTAAGTTAGGCCGGCGGCCGTTGTTAATCAAAAAATAGAGGGGGCGCGCGCCGGCTACGCCCCCCCCTAAATCCACCCCTGTGACCAATTACTCTGCAGCTCTATAGCCTATAAGGCATATGCCTATTAGCCAGCCAGCCATTCACATTTATCTTGCCATGTAATTATCTTGCCATGTCGACTTATTATCAGCATTATGTCAACGTGACGATATAAATTACCTCGTCATCCAGAAATTTATCATGCCAAGTCGACATACCAAAAAATTGGATGTCGTCATTGCGAAATAAATAATCATGCCAAGTCAACTTATCAAAATATGAATGTCGGCATAGCAGGATCATTTGTCACGTCACGTCACGGTCAAGTCAACATGGCAAGATAAATTATCATATCAAGCAAGAGTAATTCTTGACACCATAGAATTTAAATAATGGAAAATAATTCAGTTAAAGCATCCCGGGGTGGAGGGGTGGTCGGAAATTTAAGGCAAAATTGAAACTACAAACCGCGAAAGATCGCCAACAACCGCCGCTGAAAAAAGTATCCAACTAGAACCACAAACTGCGGAATTTGTATATCCAACTAGAATGGCCCGCAGGGCTACAAAGAAACATAAACCGCGAAATATGGATATCCAACAAATTAAAACCACAAACCGCGAAAGACCGCAAACAACTGCCGCTCAATATGGATATCCAACTAGCCCCGCAGTGTTACAAAGAACCACAAACCGCGAAATTTGGATATCCAACTAGATTGCCCTGCAGTGCTACAAAGAACCTCAAACCGCGAAATATGGATATCCAACAAACTTAACTATAAATATTAGCTAGAGGGCAAAGCTTGAAGAATGAGGGAAATTAAGGGGTAAAAGTTAAAAACATCAATATTGAAAGTAGAATATATTCTGCTGCTGTGCCAAATTACATTAAGGTTACTGTTGGTCAATGTTACAAAAAAAACACATCAAGGCCGCGGGACCGGCATGCCCGAGGCCGGAGACTCACCTTGGTCTGGCCGGACATTTTAAAAATGAATTTAGAAGAGC
Source organism: Amphiura filiformis (assembly GCF_039555335.1). Lineage (NCBI taxonomy): Eukaryota > Metazoa > Echinodermata > Ophiuroidea > Amphilepidida > Amphiuridae > Amphiura > Amphiura filiformis. The sequence goes on from NC_092636.1 coordinate 14,706,551, forward strand.
AACAACGACACCACCAGCATTACATTCCAGATGTTAAATCTACATCATATGCAAAATTTGAGGAAAATTGAACGAGGCCATTTTATTTTAGGGCCATTTGTCTATAACTGGTCTTTACATGTAGCCCTATGGAGAGAGTGCCCGTTGAGGGCGCTATAACCCCCATCCATTTTCAGAGTATGTAGTATGAACATGTAGAAATATAATCAAGTAGTTGCCCTACCTGCTCTTCTCCAAAAAAAAATAAAAAGTCCTATACCTCAATGATAATGAAACCTAGATGATACTCCCATAGTTGAGTTCTTTTAATGTAGTTCCAATATAGAAGGGCCCGCCTGGCCAGAAAGCAAGAGTAACCTTAATGTAACATTGATCAACAGTAACCTTAATGTAAATTTACACCCCAGAATATATATTCTACTTTAAATATTGTTATGTGCCCCCCGTGAATATATTCCATAATATTCATTAAAAGTTATGTATTTTGTCATCATACATTAGTTTTCACTTGTTTTGTTTTGTCTCTATTGTTTGTACATAGAATATTCTGGAAACTCATTGGAAAACTAAACAAAATACTGTAGCGTTTTAACCAGGGCTACGACACTCAGCTCATTTGCATGGCAAAATTACCCGTCTCCTCCGCAGCCAATATGGTTTCGCTCCATCGAAATCAAGCTGGCCACGGAGGAGACTACCCTCCTTTGTGTTCGTTCATTTGTGTATGGAGAGCCATTATTGGAGTCTATAATGACTTAGGCTACGCTCTCAGCTAGATAGCAACACAACAGAATAGTAATGAACTTTTTATTCACAAAGTATACGCTCTTGAGTCCGACGCTGCATTGTACTAGAAATACCTTTTCTGTGAAATCGCTATAGAGCCAACCGGGAACACGTATTTGTTTTGAAAATATAGCATTAAAATTAGTATCACCCTTGTGGCCCCCGTGCAGTGGAAAATCTTAATTCTTTCATTAAAAAGAAATGAAAATTAAAAACAACACGGATCTACTTGTGCACCTATAAAATGGGCACATCTATTAGTCGTTTTATATACAAGTATATATCGTATTGTCATAATACCAATATTTGTCATAATATAATTATAATGAGTAATATTTAGCAACGTAAACGTGCAGTTCATATGCACAAACGAATACTGATCTTTATGATATTCAGGTTTTTGCATAACATGTCACATAGGAGGTCATACGTGTTGACCTTCATCTATTGTATTTGTTCATCTGTGTATGGAGAGGATTAACGCCATTAAAACTCCATCAGTATTAGGGCGTAGTTCAGTGAACTCATCGGATTGCTATTCCAAGTACTTTGATAATACAGATAATATGTATTAATGGGTCGAGGCGATTGCATTGAAAAACCTAATAAATTATTCATAACAGTTACGTAATCAATCGATAGTGCGGACAGTTTTCATTTGCAAACCACGTGAATAAAGTGCCCTCTCAAGAATAGGTTCTCTGTGGTTTTAACATAAACTATGCCCCGCAAAACATAGGTCTAGTGAATTTCATATGAAAACTGCAGCATGTGAGGCAATTTACGTTTTAACGTACGTTTTCTACACATAATGACCCTCATTTTCTTAGCTTTTCTTAGAACTGCCACTGACCCTCTTTTCTTTTTTCGACAAAAATCGCCACCGATTGACCCTTAGTGTCGTACTCCGAAAGGCACAGGTACGTCACTTTCATATTCGAGTGCCCACGGCCTATTAAAGATAAGCACATTCCCTAAATATTGACATCGACAGAGGTAGTACGGGGAAGTGAATTAAATGAAATCAGAGAGATCATCAGGCACAAACACTTACCCTGTAATAGACCAGAGCCAAATGCAAACGTCTAATTTGTCCTCAATAAGTCACTGTGGTTTAGCTACTGCCAACTGTATTAATACTGACTAGTTTGACAAATTCGACGGGTTACTCCTAAAGTTTATTACAACAATTAAGTTTGGCAGTGAGTGTGGTGGGCGGGTCTTATTATGCACTACTAATATATCTGTGTGATAGCTGTAAATCTGATTAAATTGCGCATGCTAGATTTTACAGCCTATATCAAAAAAATGTGGAAGTGGAAAGCGCCATCTTTGGTATTTAGAAAATACTGTTGTGACATGATGCTTACATCAACGTCAAGGTAGCAGTCCTAGCTTCCAAATACCGTTTGTTTCATTTATTTGGTTTCGGCAATCCTGAGATATACTTCACTAAACACAAAATGTACACCCTTTTGTGCCACTTTTTAGAAAATTGAATAAAATGTTATATACAAATAGCTGTACGATACAGTTAATAAAAGAACATTCATTTGTAGGTTTAGAAATGATTATGTAACAATTGCTTAGTAAAATTTCAAACGTATATACGATATCCAATATTTTGTTGACATGATTTTTAGTTTACAACAGAGTGTGCAATATTTGTTTGTCTTTTATCATTGCCTGAGTGACAAAGAGAACACTACTAGTATTTCCCATGATAACATCATTGACATGTACATGTATTTAATTTCATGATGTGAAATATTTATTTATCTTTTTAATCTGTTTAAAGTGGAAAAAGAGAATAATTATTATACATCTATCATGATAAAACAATTTTGTATTGTTGTGTAATCGATGTATTCTTTTGATTTAACGAAGGAACTCTTGATAAACTTGATGCTATCAATGATATACATTGTACAGCCCTCTTCCTAACAAAAGTGGCACAATTGTGATTTTACCCTTTCGTTGTTAGCTAAACATATGTATCGAGATTAAAACAAGCATATTGAACAGAAGAAACAGCATTTGAAAGCCAAGACTGCGCCCTTGACGTTGATGTATGCATGAAGGGCACACCACCAAATAATTTCACCATTGGAAAGCACGTAAAATCAACATTTTTTACCCGACGTTGCGGCGTTTTCTACCCCAAGTGACAATATTTTTCAGTTTTTTACGTGATCCCAGTGTTAATTAAGGCCTGAATTTTCATTTAAGCTTCAATTTTGGTTAACATTATAGATTTTTTTTTTTTTAAATTAAAAATGTTGAATCAAAACTAAAACTAGCATATGCTGCATTACAGTAATTCGGACAGGGCCTACATTTCTTGTGATTTCTTGTATAATTCCATATGTGACCCGGCAGCACAAATGAGCCGTAAATTCCCTAAAGTGTATTCTGAGTTACGGTGTAAAATGTGTACGAAGGTCGTATTCATCGGTAACTTAAGCTGGCCCGACATCTGTCTTATTTTGGTAGTCAAAAACTAATCAATAATCCTATTGTTGAAGTGGATAATAAGCCTTAGATGGCTATAGAACTTTTAATAGCTCTGGTCTTTGTTTGCTTTTTTGCTAAATACTGTTCAAGTGGTGGGTTACCAGGCATTATATTTTGTACAGGTATGCATAACCAACAATTAACAATGAGAGAACTTTCTTAAACCTCGTTGACTTGGGGATGATTTGAAATGACCGCCAATTATGACTGTTTGATATTTATTGCCAGCAATGTGGAAAAAGAGACACATGTAAAAACGTAAAAGCTATAATTTTGTTGAAGGAGCAAAGTTTAACAAACCTTAACCTCGCTTCTGGATATCGTTTGAAGTCAAATGATATACCATTTTTAAGTTTATGATGTTTATCTTTTAAACACGAAATAAAACAAAATTGACCGGGGGAGGAATTTACGGCTCATTCGCCGTGGACGGTCACATATAGTGATTAATAAACTAGCTTTTATTTATTTAAATCAGAACACAAAGAACATGGTCCCTAAGGACAGCACGTTGTCTCCTATGCAGAAGCCATGGCCTACTTTTAACCGGATCTCATCGCCATTCCACCTTTCGCGTAGTGATTTGGTGTACTGCGCCCTTGAAATCACCCACTCACCAGTAAATGGTGATGTAATGACCATTGGGGAGCGGGATATCATCTGGTCAACCCAGTATCCCCCTTACTGTGTGAAATATATGATATATTCATAATCCCTAACCCTAAAAAAACCCAAAACAATAGTGCTCACAAAAATTATTGTTGAAGGTTGAAGATTGTGGTTTTGAGTAGCCATGAAGCTTAAATGGCATATCTATTGCAAAAACAAGTTTAACTCCATTCGAAGAGAATAATAATTACATTACAAGTTGACACTCGTTGCAATTTTTTTATGCTTATTTCTCCTGAAAAAAGAGAAATTGTGTTGGTAAAGTTCGGCCTCGTACGGGTCCTTCCCCCGTTCGAAGCGAAATTAATTTTCATGGCAGCGGGCTGAATGATGCAAGTAAATGAAGCGGACACTATAGGAGAGAGTGGGGTAATCCCATCATCTTTTCATTTAAGCCTAGTATTACTACACATTAAAACAACGTAAGATAGAATAAACCATACCAATATCAAGAGTGGGATTACCCGCCTTTCCCCTATGCTCACGATGAACATAATGGCCTAGAGCAGGCGGCATAGGACACGCAACACGGACGTACGAGGCTGGCGAAGATACAGGGCTGACAGCCCCATTCACAATACACGGTTAGCGATTATAAATGGACAATTAACATACTTGCAGTGGGGTACTTTGCAGAACCCCAACGGTTTTAGAGTAAGATAATTTTGCTTTGACACCACATAACAAATTTAGAATTGTTTGTGAAGATTTCATGATTATGTGTTAATCCAATGGCGACGTCAAAAATAGCGATATCGCATCCACCATCATCTGGCCTAGAGCTCTTTTCCTGTTCATTCATGCATAGATCATCCAGATGATCTATGATTCATGTATAAATGCGCGACCTTCAATCAGGGGCGTAAATCCATTTTTGAAAGTGGGGGGACACAATGAAAATTATTAGTCATTGATACTTCGGCGCGATAGCACCGCACGTCGCGCCCCCGCGACGCAGAAACTTTTGCAAAACGATGACCTAATTGAAGCCATTTGGTGGACCATTTTGCACTATTTTGTGTAAAATTTTAGCTTGAAACAGCTGGAAAATTGTGAAATGATGGCCTAATTAAGCCATTCGTGGACAAGTCTTCAGTAAAACAGAAACGAAAGTGACCACTTGTTTATGTATACGCAGGGGGGTGTCTGAGGGGGATGTTCCCCGTCAGAAGTAAGAACCTTTTGCAAAATGAAAACCTAATTGAAGCCATTTGGTGGACTATTTTGGCACTATTATTAGGTAAAATTTTAGCTTGAAACAGCTGAAAATTGTGAAATGACGGCCTAACTTGTGGACAAGTCTTCACTAAAACAGAAGCGAAAGCGACACAGGGGGGTGTCCGAGGGGGGATGTTAAGACGTTGGAAATTTTGCAAAATGAAGGTCCAATTGAAGTCATTTGGTGCATAATTTTTACACTGTTTGACTGTTATCATAAAAAAAGGGACTTCACTCAATTTGCAAAATTTTTCTTGAGATTTGAGATTCGCAATTATTACTAAAGCATGCATGGATTGATGTTGAAGTCAGCATTGAGTCCGTCTTAAAACTGACTTTGGTGATAAAATGTGACGGGCCCTGCATATCGACGGGCCCGCAGTACAGGCTTTTGGGCTGAGGACTCGCCTTCAAGCAATGCCCAAAATAATCACAGGCCTATAATATATTATACTTACGATCGACCCGGCTGTGCAGATTTTTAGGTATGGGCAGTGATGGGCCTACTCAATTACGTGCAATTTAACATTTTTCTTCTCTTTTCTCCCTTTTCTCTTCTCTTTTCTCCCTTTCTCTTTTTTTTCTCCTTTTCTCCTTTCTCTTCTCTCCTTTCCTTTTTTTTTTTTGGGGGTGGGGACCAAAATGTGGGGGGGACATTTGATATTGTGTCCCCCCCACTTTGAAAAGTGAGGGGGACGTGTCCCCCTGTCCCCCACCCGATTTACGCCCTTGCCTTCAATGGTCAACAAAATGTTATAGCTACTGGCCCATTGAAATTGTTTATCTGCATAATAAATACAATATTGATCACTGAGACTAGTATATCTGAATATACTAGATTATACTAGTCTCAGATTGATCACGCTCAAATTCTAAGCTCAAAATATTTTTTTATTTTTTAGTCCAAATATTTCTCATGATGTTGATACACATAGGAATTGTAATATCACAATTTACTAATATATAATAAAGAAGCGGCTGATTTTATCCATATGTTTAAAAACCATTAAATTTGTAATACTTGATTGGAACAACAACAGTATACGTTCTGTGCATTGAGAGTGTTTACAGCCCATTCTTTCAAAGCGGGCACATTTCATTTCATGACGTCAACTTTATTCTAGGTCAAATCTGTCTCGTTCGAAGGAACTCACCTCTTACAGTTGGTTTTTGCGGAATATCAATTTTAAACGTCTTATTTTCTCAAAAAAGGAGTTATTTTCATGGCCTCATAACTTAGCTTGCCAATGATATGATGTTGTCCGAGCAATATATATGCCCTTTAAACTATAAATTAGCCCCCGATAGAAGGCAGGGCCTAAAGAATGAAGGAAATGACGTGGGAAAATTTAAAAGGTTATTGAGGGAAATAGCTTTATTAAGACAACGTTCACAATGCTCAGTGTAAAAATTTATTATGGAAATCTAACCTTAACCCTAATCCTAACCCTAATCCATAACCCTCACCCTAATTACTAACCCTAACCCTAACGGCTGACTAACAACTAATATTATTATGTAACAGAACGAATGTAACCTTCATGCAACAGCATTTAAAAAACTCCAAATAGCATTTAAATGCATTCAATAGAGGGCACTATACTAAATTGTGATATTCACAAGTGGGTCGTGCGTATCCACCTTTTTCGTTATTGGCCACTTCGCTGCCGTTGGTGGCGTTTGGCTCTGTTAACTCCAATACCTGTCCAATTAGGCCGGAGTTAGCGAAGCAGAAAACTGAAAGCGAGAACAAAGATGTAAATTACATAACAATGCCCAATTAAGCAAAGTTTATTTGCCAGGTAAATATAAAGCCTATCTAGCTAAGGCTTGGTACATAACAAGTACAAGTAAAATAGAAGTATTATAGTAAGTTTAGCATTTTGCTAATTTTAATCTGCATAATTAATTAGTGGCTATTAGAGCTGATTTTGTTTTTTCAAAAAACTAAGCCTAATTAATTTTGCAGATTAAAATTAGCAAAATGCTATTATGTACCCAGTCTCAGCTAGATAGTCCTTATAGTTAGTTGGCTAATTAACTTTGCTTAAGGGGGTACTACACCCTTGGCCAATTTTGTGCCTATTTTTGCATTTTTCTCATAACTTATAGCACATTGGTGACAAGTAAGATATGTATATTATAGGGGCAAGGACTACAACTACTATACTGAAAATTCAGCAACTCAAAGCAAGTAGTTATTGATTTATTGATCAAATATTGGTTTTCCCTCATTTTTGACTGTAGGCCTAACTCCACAACCGTTATCTGTGCTGGAATATAATTTCCAGTGCAGTAGTTGTAGTCCTTGCCCCTATAATATACATATCTTATTTGTCCCAAATGTGCTGTAATTTTTGAGAAAAATGCAAAAATAGGCACAAAATTGGGCAGGGTGTAGTACCCCTTAACGCGACCCGGGCGTATGTAATGTACATCTTTAGCCTCGCATTCAGTTTTCCGCTTCTTCTTTATCAGAATGCAAACAGTCAAAAGTAAAAATGGCCAGAGGAAGTAAAAGATAGGTGGAAACAAAGCTTTCAAGAACTATACAACAAAAAGAACCCAACAGATGAGGAGCTAACGCAAAGTGTTCCTCAGATGCCTAGCTGCAAGACAGGGCCAGCCATCCTACGAGAGGAAATTGAAAGTGCCTTTAAAAAGAAGTCAGACGGCAAAGCCCCGGGATATGACAACATCACAGCTGAAGAACTCAAAGCAAAATATGGGACAGAAATTTTCCCAGATGACTGGGGGAGGGCTATCATCACACCAGTTTACAAGAAGAAAGACAAGCTTGATTGCGGCAACTACCGAGGGATCAGCTTGCTTAGCCATGCATGCAAAGTAATTAAAATTATTCTACAACACCTAATCATGAAAAGAACTGAAGAAATCCTATCAGAGTCCCAAGCAGGATTCAGACCAGGACGTTTAACCATAGACCAATTCTTCACCCTCAGGCAAATAGTTGAGAAGCATCTTGAAATGAGGAAGGCCCCTTTCTGTTGCTACATCGACTTCGAAAAAGCCTTCGACTCAGTGTGGCAGGAAGGACTTTGGATGGCACTTGGCTTCTTTGGTTCCCAAACAAAATCACCTGTCTCCTAAAAGCTCTCTACAAGAAATCTGCAAGTACTGTAAAGGTAAATGGGGAACTAACAGACTGGTTAACAACCTTGGTTGGAGCTCGCTAAGGATGTGTGATCTCACCTCAACTTTTTAACATCCTACTGGAGGTAACTAGTACGCCCTGCACGATACCAACATAGGAGTAAACATCCAAGGACAAGTGGTGAACAAATACGATTTGCAGACGACATTGCACTAATTGCTAATAGTAAAGAAGACCTCCAGACACTGGTTAACCTCATTCATCAAAGCAGCTCAGCTTTCGGACTCAAAATAAATATCACTGAAACAAAAGTCCAGGCCATATGCAAAGAGGACACCCATCTGAATATCACAATTGACAATACTCAACTTCTGCAGGTGGAGGAGTTTACATACCTGGTAGGAAAGATCACCCAAAAAGGATCCTGCTCAGAAGATATTAAACTTCGAATAGGCAAAGCCCTGTGAGCTGTGCAGAGACTACAGACTGAGTATCTGGAGCTCTAAGAATATCCAAACCAACACCAAGATTGAGCTATACAAGGTCCTTGTTTTGTCAATATTACTATACGGAGCAGAAACTTGGACATTGAAAAGAGAGGATGAAAATCGACTGCTCAATCGACTTTCGAGATAATATGTGCCTTAGGAATATAATGGGAGTAACACGGAGAGACAGGATCCGAAACACCACCATCCGCAAAACCCTTTTCCATCTTGGACAGAATAACCCTGAAGAGACTGCATTATTTTGGCCAACTCCAGAGAATGCCTCCTCCCTCACGCCTTCCAAAGATGGCCTTCGCATGTATAGACCTAGAGGAAGACCACCAAAGAGGTGGAGAGACTGCCTGCTAGCTGACTGCAAAAGAAACAACCTAACCTAAACTCCATAGTAAATGCCAGTCGTACAGCAGATGACAGAACAGTTTGGCGGGACATTGTGATGCGGATGCCACCACTTAACCCCCAGCTGGAGTGAACGGCATAGGTCAAGGTAGGTCAAGGTGTGAGTACAGGCGCGTAGCAAGCGGGGGGACAGGGTGGACGAAGTCCATGGGCCCCGAGGGTTCAGGGGCCCCGAGCACAAAAGCGAAAATTAAATAAGGGCTGATAATGGAGAGTAGGGCCGGATTTTTATACCATTGGGCCAGATGGGCCCGGGTCCATGAGCCCCAAATTTTGGGGGCCCCAAAATTGCCTTATGCATCTTTCTTTTAACCCCAATAACAGCATGTTTTTTTGTCAAAATAGGGCAAAATTGTAAAATTGTCCGCGCTTCGCGCGCATTCAAATACCAAAGTTTATGTTGATCTGGGGCCAAAATAGTCTAAAATTTAATTGAACAAAATATGTTAGTCCCCCTTGGTCCCCCGGCCCATTAGTTAAACCAAAACTTGGCCACTGACTTGAGTGCACATACCTTCCTCGGCACGTGAGTTCGGGGCCTCCAAATTTTGGCCTGGCCCAGGGCCCCAATAAGGTAGGCTTAATCCTGACCTGGTTAAAAGGGCCCGTACTGCTCCTTGTCCATGGGCCCCTGATGCTCTTGCTACACCCCTGTGTGAGTAAGCTAAAATAGATTTTCATTATGTGTTATACAGGCGGTGTGAAGCTCCAAAATCGTTATTTCTTCTTCATTTGTCGTTAAGATTATACTAGTGCCGGACGCTAACACCGATTTTGACCAAACCTGCCCATAAGAAGCACTGACCCAAGCTAAAGGATCCTTTAAATTACAAACAAAGCTTAATATAAAATTATAAGTTGGGGTCAAATGTCATGTAAGGCCTAGGATCGTTCTTGTTTTTATGAGAACAATAGAGTAGGACCTCAACATTAAAAATCTGTTCAAAAATGTTTCAAATTGATTGTGAATTAGTGACAGGCTGTCGGAATAATATCAAGGCCGGAACTGGTATATGAGGCGCAATTGTCGTCTAAAGGAAATATGAGCATATCACTCCCATCACAATGGCTTCACTGGCTGCCTTTAGAATTTCGGATTCAGTATAAGTCAGCTGTTCTTTCTTTTCGGCACTTTGAAGATACGTTTACCAACTTACCTTTCTGCTACGCTCTGTACGTACAATTTACAAAATAGCTCGAACACTTCGATCTTTTACTGAAAGATTTTTGAAATCTCCCCCGTGTTAATCTTAAATCGGCCAGTGAACGTAACTTTCATTTTGCTGTTCCGGCTTTTTGCAATTTACTCCCAAACAGCCTCTAACAGACTCAGTTCAAAAAACAACTTAAAACTCATCTCTTCATTTATTTTATCCGATCTTCTATTTCTAATACCGGTCTATCTTTATGTTTTTTGTACTGATGGTTTTGCTTTATAGAGCGTCTTAAATTTAAAGCTTTTGTTGTATGACTCTGTAAAAATGAATGTATTTTTATCATTATGTGATTGTGCAATTCAAATCAATAGACTCTTCTCATACCAACTGCACAGACCGGATGTTGATTGTTACCCAAATTTGTCGTCAGCGTAATTATGGTAAACATGGTAACGTGCATTATTATTCCATGACATGAACTGGTGAGATCATTATCTTTTCTGAACTTCCTCGTTGAAATAGCTGTAGTCATTGGTAGTGGAACCATTGTTTTATTGATTGTGAGCTATTAAGCATACAGGGTGTCCCAGAAAAAAATACCGAGTGAATAAAATTGAACGTAAGTCGAGAACTAGACATTAAAAACAAAAAATTAAAAATGTAGCACATAGCCTATTTTATTGTGCATCACATACTAAAATTTTATTTGTTTCGACTGAATGGTTGCGAAGAAATTAACAATTACATAATACGCGCATCAATGTAGTTCATTCCAAGTTTGATCAACAGGCGCTTTTTTCATACTTGCTCGCCGCTTAACGCTTCCTAAAGCTTGTGCATCTCATTTATCTATTTTATAATCCGTTATGTTATTCACGCTTTCACTGAAGATGAATAACAGTTTGTCAGAGAAAACTTTGATTTCTGCAATTGGAAGCTTCCCAACTTTAATTCTTCAGGTTGTGCAAATTGTGTTATATTTTGAATATTCTCAGTCATCCAGGTAGATAAACATAATAAAATGAATATTAAATCTGTTCATCTGGACATACTATTTTTTGATAGCGACAGTATCGCGTCTCATCCAAGACGCATCATCAGGCTGCGTTAGGTACTTGTGGGTACCAGAACTGGACATTTGAGAAAGCTCTCAAACCTCGCGAGAACTCAAAATCCATCTCGTCTGATTCCTCTGCCACAAGGAGCACTCGTCCAAGGAACATCACCATCCCATACATTGCTGGGGTTTCGGAGAAGCTTAAGCGAATATTCGGGAAACACAACATCCCCGTCTCCTTGAAACCGGGCAATACTTTGAGACAGAAACTAGTGCATCCCAAGGACACCCCCCCCCCCCGCAATAAACAAAGTAATATTGTTTATGCCATCCAGTGCAAAGACTCTGACTGTGAGGACTCCTATATAGGGGAGACTAAACAACCCTTGCACAAGCGTATGTATCAGCACCGTAGACCCAGTTCTACAGGTTTGAACGATTCTGCAGTTTATACGCACCTCAAATTTGCCAATCATTCTTTTGAGGACAAGGATGTGCTAGTGCTCGACAGAGAACATAAGTGGTTTGAAAGAGGAGTTAAGGAGGCAATACATGTCCGGCGGGAGGAACCTTCGCTCAACAGAGGAGGGGGACTTCGCCACAACCTGTCAAGGACCTACGACGCAGCAATCCGGAAACTACCCCGGCGACTCCCCTGTGACGTCATACCATCAAGTACGTCACAGGTCAATAGTCAACAACTGGTCAGTCAGCCTGATGATGCGTCTTGGATGAGACGCGATACTGTCGCTATCAAAAAAATAGTAAGTCCAGATGAACAGATTTAATATTCATTTTATTGTGTTATATTTTAACTTTCCAAAGAACATTTGAGCCAAGAATGGCAATGAACAAGTGCTTATAGCTTTACGTGTGAAATTTGATATCATGCAACATTAATGTTGAAGATTTAAAAGATTTAAACTTGGCATTACAATTTCTTGTAAATATTCCAAAAACATTCATTTGTGTGAGAATTTTTTTAAGCCAGATGGAATTCTGGGAATTCTTGCAATAATTCTTCATGCAACATTTATATCAACATTAACGAAAAAGATATTTACAAGTACCGAGCATCATCTTACATGCAAGCTTTCATTTTGAATATCATGCAGGTTTTCAAATTTGAATAAAACATAATTAAATGTTTTGCAAGAAATAGATTATAAGAACGAAAAGGATTTCACGGTACAAAATATGAAGCCCGTTGCCAGTTAACCACTAGTGCGCATTGTGTTGAATGATCTTTCTTTCAAACTTGGAATGAAGTGAATTGACGCATGCGTTATGCAGTCGCTCATTTCTTCAAAATCAGTCAACCGATTCCAGTCGAAGATACAGAATAACATGGGCTACACGCTGATTTTTAGATTTGTGTATTCTGATGTCTATTTTTCGACTTACGTCCAAATTCATCCACCCGTTTTCTGGGACACCCTGTATGGCGCGGCGTCAGGAAATAGGATACTCTTGTTCCTTTTATTAAAGCCATATTATATAATTATAACATTTTCAAACAAAATAGATTAGCATTTCTTTGCCATAAAATGTTAGCTTTTACTGCCAGATATATCCCCTTTTAATTTTGAGCCGAACAACTACGGCAAAGCAACGAAAATTGGAATTTACTAACAGCGCACATGTCGCCAATACTTACCACTCCTTCGGTCATGTTGTGGTACGACCCTTTGTTGTGTATATCACCGTCCCGCACGCGTAATTTCTTTCTGCAACCATAATTCAGTATCGAAGTTACGTAATGTTACTATGTCAACGGGATCACGCGCTTGAGTTATGAACCACGATCGAAACAATCACCACACAAAGTATATGGCACTTGAAGGCATATCAAAATAGCGTGATCCGGTAACCAAGAGAATTACGTAACCACTTCGATGCTGAATGGGCCGCAATGCGATAACACATAGTACATACATGTAATTATAGGCCTATGAGGCTAGATATAACACGAGTTTATTACCATTTCCTCTTACTTAATAAAATAAAAAGAAATCGATAGAATTAAAAATTCTACAACGGTTTACCTGGGGTTCGAACCCACAATCTATGTATCCATTGTCTAATGCCTACACGACTGTGCTATGATTCGTTGTGCCAGAAAGGTGTTTGTTTATGATACTTATTGATTACGGAATAAAGTGCATACACACAATATACTATTACTAGTATATTAGTAGGGATGACCATCATAATTTCATGTTGCCCCTTTGCTACAAAAGATTGTTTTCTGGAAAGAACTCATCAACAGAAGTATTGTGGTGGTTAAATGGTCATAATCGGTCAAAAACTTTTCGAATTATGAATTTTCAAAGTTTCCCATTCTGACCGGTCATTGGAACGAAATAAATTGACAAAGTCTAAATATAGCAATGTGAGCAAAATTGGTATAAGCATATATTTACCTTTTTAAATTTCTTTATTTTAATATATATGCAAACATGAAACAAGCATATTGTGAAAGTAGCTAAGGCGTTTCTTATGAAATGGAACTTTACGAGTCAATAGCATTAAGTATTTCTTCAAACCGAGGCACTGAAATCATGCTTTTAGAAAACATTTGCCAAAAATCATCCATAATGGCCAAAGTGGCACAAAATCAAAAGTCCAGGTGAACTTTTTTTCCACAACAATATACACTACACATAAGAAAAATACTAATGTACTACAAGGGATTTTCAACATAGGAATCCAAACAATCAAGTACCAACATGCACAGCTTTATCCTGATATCACTTCTGGGGTTTTAACAAAAATGTTTAACCTCTATTGTGATTGGCAGCAGCATAAGGTATCTCTTTGATAGCTGATAATGCCCAGCCATTCAGCAAGTGGCTAATAACAGACCTTGATAGGCTTGAATGAATACTGTCATGTGCTACAAAACCATCACATCCAGGGCCTGGTCACTCCATATGCTACAGAGAGCACAGTACTTTAACAATGGAGTGAAAGACTCATTATTGATTAGGCGCGTATTTTAAAAGTACAGCTCCTGTGCGTGTATAGCAGCAAGTCAGTGCAGATGGTATAAATATAAGAAAATGTTTAGGGTTGAGATCAGGTGAATAATACAACAAAAATGAGCATGAAACTTCACATTTATGTTCAGAAAGGTGTCTATTTAACATGATTCGAAAGGTGTTTGGAAATTCCTTAGGGAAGCTGGTGATTTAATTTTTAACTCGAGATCTACTTGTCCGTTTTTTTTCTTTTTACAGAGGGTATGATAGAGGTAATAACAACAACTCTGCCAAATTACAGCTCAGTAGGTCAAGGTGTTCACCTGATCTTTTTCATCTGAATATTTTGTGCCATTCTGAGCAGTGCTGCACTGGGCCACTGGCAATTAAGCGCACTGTGGCGATTGACCAATTTTGACTCACACTTACAGAAAAACCAAATAAGTTATGATACTGTAATTTGCAGGATAGTTACAAAACATAATTGGCATTAACATCTCCAATTTTTACAGAAAAATTATGAAAAATAAAAGAATGAGCTCAATTTAGAAATGTCTGTGCAAGCAGTGCACAGTTGAGCTCCCTGCATGTCTATGGGAGTGTTCTAATCAAGTTGATGGTTCATTGGTCATCCCTAATATTAGTACTAATAAATACGAATATAATCCTAACCCTAACCCTAACCCTAACCCTTACCCTAACACTAACCCTAAACCCTAACCCTAACCCTAAACCCTAACCCTAACCCTAACCCTAACCCTAACTCTAACTCTAACCCTAACCATAACCATAACCATAACCCTAACCCTGATATATTGCGGCCCATTATGGTTGCAGAAAGAAATTAAGCGTTCCGCACGCTGGTACGTACTGTGTGTTATGAACATCGTGTATGCGTTCGACTAATAATTCCATCGTAATAATAAAGCGCCGAATCCGGCGTTTTATTCAAAATCTCGGATTTTGACACAACTACAGCACCTAGAGTCTTGATTTTTGCAGGGTATATTGGTATAATAAAGTACAATTTAATCGTGTAAAAATGGGAATTTTAAAAATCCAGTGAGGGCGTCTTCCCCAGCAAATGTTATAATGTGGCTTTAAATCGGCACGCATTTTTTTTATAGTCCAATAACCTATTTTGTGAAATATTACACACACACAGCGTCAACATGTATTCACCGCACAGCGTCAAGCAAAAAAAACCCACACACACACCCACACACAAAACGTATTAGCGTCGGGGTGCGTTCACCGCAGGGTCAAAACCGATAAATCGACAGTACTTGGAATTGAAAAATCGGTCAAATTTCCCAAACTAATTCTTATTGTTTATAAATCAAAGGCAAACCTTCTGAGATTCATTCTGGAAAATCCCGGGGTTCAAATCTTTTGTAATTTGATTTAAACATCAATTTCAATCAATGCCCTTTGATTTTCTATGGGTAACATACGTTTCTAATGGTGATTAAACATGTTAAAGGAGGATTTCGTGATCCTAGCATCCTCAGTAGATATCCACGAGAAAAGCTTATTCCCAAAATTTCAGTTGATTCCGATTTTGCGTTTGCGAGTTATGCATGGTTATGTGTATTATACTGCTCCATTGGCCACTGTTGTAATTTCGTTCTGGTATACCAGAACGAAATTCAAATTTGACGATATTTTGTGCTAAACGAATTAATCTGCAAGAAATATTTGATACATAAGCATTATGTAGCCAGAGGTTTCCAGTGTTATAAAAATCTCAACTTTTTTTTAGAAAAGTGGGGGTGGGATGAGGCTGTGGATCACGAAATGCTCTTTTAAACAGTAAAACGATTGAATGTAAGACCATTTCTTGCTGTCATATATCAGTAGACTTCGGTTGTATATATAAATGCGCTTTTATAAATGCGCACGTGACCAGATGGCCAGCGCCATATTTGCATTACATCACTGTCAATCACTGAAATGGCGATCATTGAAGGAGTGGCTACAGTTGTGACCTTGTTTCGTGGCTAGCACTGGCAAGGAACATTGGCTGGAGGTTCGATGCTATAAATTTGCAAGGATAAATCATGGATATCAAAGGATCATGATTATTGCACAGCACCCCCATGTACAAACATAACTAATGTTTATTTATTTTTATTTATTTATTTATTTATTTATTTATTTATTTATTTATTTATTTATTTATTTATTTATTTATGCGACGAAAAACGAAAACCCTGTTCTATTTTGAACAAATTGGGAAACAAATTTTTCCTGTACAAATGAATGCCGACCCCAAATTTCGGAAATTTCAGGACAATTTTTTTTGTATTTTCTCAAATTGAAATTTATTTACAGATTTTTGTAATTTTTTGGGTTATTTAAAAATTTTAAAAAAAATACCAACCGACCGACCGACCCTACTTGAAAGGTCCGTTCGCCCGTAGAACAGGGTTTCTCTCTTTCTCGCCTTACTTATAATTTTATAAATATTATTTGTCCCCCCCCCTTCCCCCAAAACCACCCTCCCCCCTTTTACACTCATAAATTAATTGTTTTTTTTGCTAACTTTCCCCTTCCGTGTAAAGTAAAACTTTATAAGCCGGTTGAATCAAACTGAACAAAATTGACGTATACAATTACAATATAATACCATGACAATAATGTGTATGACGGGTCTAACTTACTAGCTGAATAAACCTCAAACCATGCATCACATACGTGATTGTACGTCAAATTGTCATATAACGTATGAGCGTGATGTATAGTATACGAGTCTTCCTCAACATCTTCCAGCCGGGATGATTAGATCATGTACAGTCATCTACGTGTTTATACTCTAAATTGTACGTCAAAGGGTGACAAAGGGTGTACAGATTACCGATTTAGCATGGGGACACAAAAGGTGCTTAAAACACATTTTGAATTTGTTTTTTTGTCCATTTGCGAGCGAATGAGTAAGTTAGAGTTGAGGAGGTCGGGCGGGGACATCTAGCCTATTAGTTTGAGAGGGTCATTATGCCGAAAAGGGCTAAAGTTATATAGTTTCCTCAATTTACGTTATAATTAGAGTTAAAATTAGGGTCAGAGTTATGTTCATTGGCGGCACTACGGGGGAATACTTATCTTGACTCCCAAATAAATAAATCCATGACCCCTTCCTTCCGAAGAAAAAATGACAGCCCCTAAGTTCCCTACGTGCAAACATTATCAAATAACATCATCGGCAGCTACCCAGTTCTGACCTTAATGCCAGTAAGAATCACATTTCGTCATCAATATGGCCAATTGCCACGCCCATTTAGCACGGAAATAATGAAATATAACTTTTAAATCAGCTATATCTAGCTTTTCCGTCATAATTTAAGGGGATCTACGAGGCTAATTACAGAACGAAGAGGATCTACGAGGATAATTTGAGAAGAAAATATGATGAACGAGGCTGAATATGAGAAGAAAAGAGGATCTACGAGGCTAAATTGAGAAGAGAGGTGATCAACCCCAGTAATCAACGAGGCTTAATAATGAGAATGGGTATCTACGAGGCTAATGAAGAGACGAAATGGGATCTGTGAGTTTAATTTGAGAAGAATGGGACTACTACATGTAGGCAATTTGAGAAGAAAGATGATCAACCAGATTAATTTGAGAAAAAGGTGATCAGCGAGGCTAAATATGAGAAGAAATGGGGCTCTATGAGGCTAATTAGAGAAGGAATAGGATCTACGCGGATAATTTGAGAAGAAAAGGTGATGAACGAGACTTAATAAGAGAAGAAATGGGATTTGCGGGCTAATTACAGAAGAAATGGGATCTACTAGGTTAATTTGAGAAGAAAAGGTGATCATGGAGGTTAATTTGAGACGAAAAGGTGATCAACGAGGTTAATTAGAGAAGAAATGTAATCAACGAGGTTAATTTGAGAAGAAACGGTGATCAACGAGACTTAATATGAAAAGAAAAGTGCAAGTGATCTACGAGGCTTAATGTGAGACAACACGTGATCTACAAAGGCTAATTTAGAGGTGAAAGGTTATCAACGACGTTTATTTGAGACAAAAAGGTGATCATCAAGGCTTAATGTGTGAAGAAAAGTGATCTACGAGGCTAATTAGAGGAGAAAAGTGATCAACGAGGCTAACTAGAGAAGAAAGGTTACCACCGAAGCTAATTAGAGAAGAAAGGGAATCTACTAGGTTAATTTGAGAAGAAAAGGTGATCTACGAGGTTTAATATGAGTAAAAAGGGGATCTACGAGGTTATTTTGAGAATAAAAGGTGATGAACGAGTTTAATTTGAGAAGAAAGGTGATCAACGAGGCTTAATCACCCTCATAACCAAAGTGCCTAAGTCATTATTACATGTTTCTCATTTGCAATTTTGAATTTCTGAGTAATAAACCCATTAATCAAATTTCCAGCCACATTCTTCATTAACTTGTGGAATACATCAAAAGAGATGAAGAATGCGACTGGAAATGTTATTAATTATAGGTTTATTACTCAGAAAATCAAAACTGCAAATAAGAAACATGTAATAATGACTTAGGCACTTTGGTTATGAGGGTGACGAATTATGTGACATGATCAAGGGGAATGAGTCACATGTCGGCAATTTTCAATTAGAAGTTTTTTGCATCATTTTCTGTCAGTTTATAAATGCTACATTTTGATGCAAACCCCAATTATAATCACACATTTGGTTACCGAGTTATGAGCAATTTAGCAATGGCTGAAAACAATATTAAACAAAAGAATTTGAGCACTGTTTTTGCCAATATCTCAAAACAATATTAGCGACATCCGACTCATTCCCCACATATGAGAAGAAATGGGGATCTACGAGGCTAATTAGAGAAGAAAAGTGATCAACGAGGCTAATTAGAGAAGAAAGGCTATCAACGAGGTTAACTTGAGAAGAAAGGGTATTCAACGAAGCTAAATATGAGAAGAAAAGTAATCTACGAGGCTAATTAGAGAAGAAAGGTGATCAAAGAGGCTAGCTAGAGAAGAAAGGTGATCAACGAGGCTAATTAGAGAAGAAAGGTGATCAACGAGGCTAATTAGAGAAGAAAGGTGATCAACGAGGCTAATTAGAGAAGAAAGGCTATCAACGAGGTTAACTTGAGAAGAAAATGTATTCAACGAAGCTAAATGTGAGAAGAAAAGTAATCTACGAGGCTAATTAGAGAAGAAAGGTGATCAAAGAGGCTAGCTAGAGAAGAAAGGTGATCAACGAGGCTAATTAGAGAAGAAAGGTGATCAACAAGGCTAACTAAAGCAGAAAGGCGAGCAACGAGGCTAATTAGAGAAGAAAGGGGATCTACGGGGTTGTTAAATTGTTAAATTGTTTTAAAGGAGTATTTCGTGATCCTATCATGCTCTTTTTATGACATTTTTCAGTAGATATACACGAAGAAAGCTTTGTACCAAAATTTCAATTGATTCCGATTTTGCGTTGTGAATTACTCATGATGTGTATTACATTGCTCCATAGACAATGTGTTGTAATTTGGTTCTGGTGTACCAGAACGTAATTCAAATTTCACGATATTTTTGCAAAACGAATTAATCTGCAAGAAAGTTTTTATTTATGTCTCACGAATGTGAATGGATGATTGCTATGCTGTCATCATTATTCCGCAATACATGATTTGCATACAAGATGACCTTTGTGTCAGCCTCTGATTGATATTGATTACTGTCTAAGTCTGGAATCAAAATGGTGTCTTCCTTTGTAATAATTTAAAAGGTGCATTATTTGTACACAAACAGAAGATAGCTTCATTCTTCAGATTTGCTAAAATGCTTTCTTTATTTGACACCATTGCGAACCCGCTGCTTTTGCTGGCAGTGTTCTGCTGTTCTCCCAGGATTGTTTTATTCAAATAAAATGCTAGAGTGAACAATAGCCAATGAGGAGTGACACTCCACACGGAGCGACCGTTTAAACAAACAAACAAACAAACAAACAAACAAACAAACAAACAAACAGGTCAAGGACTAGGCAAATAGGTACTATAGACAACCACATGGGCCAATCAGTGGTTCGCAGCAGCTTAGAGTGGTGGTTGCTGGCCCCTCACCCCAGATACACACCTAAGCGGTGCGGTGGGGTGTGCACTATACATGAAAGCATCCTGAGATTCAGAACAGTTCGGAGTTCGGACATCCAGATGGCAGACAATACCTCTCGGTCAAGGATAAGGTGGTCAGTGCTTTAGGTTACACCCTCACTACCCTCACATTGTATATGTCGAATTGCTTTTCTGATACAGCTTGGTTAGCTTCGATAACTTTTTACATTGTAATGTGACAGCAAGTAGTAGAAGTAAAAGCTTCTTGCCAGATGCATGGACTTCATGATAGCCGTGGAGTGTCCAAAATACTACCTGTCTCGATAAGCTTGGCGAATGCAGATGCAGGGACAAGAAAAACAACCCGGAAAAGCGTCCAGATTTCATTTCTATTCAAGAACAGTTCACCAGATACAATGGATCCTTAGAGAATTGACACTACCAGCAAAGGCAACTGTCATCATGGTCATGTCGTTGACTTGATGGATTTGACCAGAACATTCACATCTTAACCTGATACACAGCCTGTCTCAAAATAATAAAAAAATGTGCAAGTGAAAAGCGCCCTCTTTGGCAATTAGAAAATACCGTTGTGACATAATGCTTACATCAATGTCAAGGGCGTAGTCTTAGCTCTCAAATGCCTTTTGTTCTGCTCAATTTGCTTGTTTTAATCTCGAGATATATTTAGTTAATAACGAAAGGGTAAAATCACAATTGTGCCACTTTTACTAGGAAAGAGGACTGTACATGCAACTCAATGATAGCATCAAGTTTATCAAGAGTTCCTTCGTGAAATCAAAAGAATGCATCAATTACACAACAATACAAAATTGTTTTTACTGTTTTATCATGATACAAGTATAATGATTCTCTTTTCCCACTTAAAACAGATTAAAAGATAAATAAATATTTCACATTCTGCTGTAAAATTAAATACATGTACATGTCAATGATTTTATCATGGTAAATACTGTTCTCTTTGTCACTCAAGAAATGTTAGAAGACAAACAATATTGCATACTTATAGGTTAATTAACGCGTATTTATTTGTTGGGAGAGAAATTAGACAAAATAATGCACGCGCGCTGATGTTGATGCGTCTAATGCACGAGTCCCGAAGGGAGGAGTGCATTAGACGCATCAACAACAGCTATCATTGATTTACATGTACAGTCCTCTTCCCTAGTAAAAGTGGCACAATTGTGATTTTACCCTTTTGTTGTTAACTAAGGGAGTGTTCATTAATACTTTGGTAGGGGGGCTGGTTTAACTCCAATTTTTCCCTCGAAAACTTTTTTGACCCCCCTCGATGGACCACTAAACTTTTTGACCCCCTCTTTTGACAGACAAAACTTTTTGACCCCCCCCCATTATCGTATAACAAACATTATACTTAATAATGTTGCTTCCAGTGGTCATGGTGGTGTGGTATCTGGGTCACATGTCATTGAGGGAGGCAAATGTTTGAAACATTCCCGGTGGGACAATTGCACATGAAATACAAGCACAATGAAATTTTCATTTTATACTTAATTTAGATTTGTCCCAAATTAGGGTGTTTATCTGATTTTACAGGGATAAATGAAATAGAGGATTTATTTGGAGGTTAATCATAGGCACATCAGCATATAATTTGGATCCGTGGCTATTATGATAGTACAAATGCGCGCAAACCGCGCAAAAAATTTGGCCATATTGAAGCTTGAATGGTCAAATATTGTCAAAATTGGAACTAATTTATGCAAAAAGTTTATGCAAAATGGTCAAATATGAGATTAATTTCTGTCTTATGGTAAATCTACCCATGGGCCTATGTGTACAAAATAATTTTGCAATGAGAAATAGTAAAATATTTATTTGCAATATTTTCTTGATTTAGTTGTATTTTGATCAGATTGGTACATAATCATGTTTGTAGCCTACTTTGAAGAGATATAAAATTCTATGATATTAAAGTGACAGTATTTCTTAGACAACCCAGATGTTGCATGTTGCTGATCATCTTTAATGTTATATTAATTAATAGATATGTGTACACCAAGTGCCGTCATTTTTTCAAAGAAAAGCACGGAAAACCCAAACTTGCCCATGTTAAAAGTGATATAGAGAGTGTCAATGCGCGCGAAGCGCGCAAAAATTTTGGGTTTTTAAAGGGGAAAACTTTTTTGACCCCCCTTTTCTACCATCTAAAACTTTTTGGTCCCCTCTCTTTTAAGGTCCAAAACTTTTTTGGCCCCCCTCCCTTTTTACCAACCCCCCCACCAAAGTATTTCTGAACACTCCCTAAACATATCTCGAGATTGAAACAACAACAACAACAACAACAACAAACAGGTATTTAGGACGCTATTCACAAGGTACCATAGCGTTTACAACAAATAAATGAAATACAAAGTTCTTAAAATAGAAAAGTCTTAAGATTTCCCTTGAAAATTTCTGTAGTTCCAGCAGTCCGCAATTGTCTCGGCAAAGAGTTCCAGGCATTTGCTGCGACAACTTTGAAACCAACAGTGACCAATTCCGACATCGGTATCACAAGCCGATTTGTGTCCATGGCTGATCGAAGGGGCCGGGATGGAACATAAACAGTGAATTGTTCAGCGATGTACTTAGGAGCTAAGTTGTTAAATGCCTTGTAAACATACAAAAGGACTTTGAACAGAATTCTCTGCTCAACAGGCAGCCAGTGCAGTTTATGAATAAGTGGTTTAGCTTCGACTCGACGTCCAACCGCAAACACAAGACGTGCAGCATTATTTTGCAGTCTCTGTAAACGATCCTTATCCCTGGCAGATAGTAAAGTGAAGACAGCATTACAATAGTCCAGCCTGGAAATAACTAGAGCACGAACTGCATGGTGACATGTTTCTTTGTCAATGAATCTACGTATGTGCAAGAGATTTTTGATGTGGAATAGGATTGTTTTGCGAAGATTGTTGACGTGAGCCGTGAGGGATAAGTTTACGTCAAGAAAACAGCCAAGATTCCGGATGACAAGGGAGAGCTTGATACTTGAGCCACCAATGACAAGTTCGGTGTTTTTAGTATCAACGAGTTTTAAGTTGTAGTTAGATCCAGTAATGAAAAGCTCGGATTTTGAGTCATTGAGTTTAAGGTAATTTGTTGAAAGCCATCTCCTGATTTCAGCGATACAGTTTGTTATATTAATGAGAGTGATTTCCATATCTTTAGGAATGCGAGGATCAAAAGATGCGTAAATCTGGCAATCATCAGCATAGATGTGATATCTTAATTGGTACGAGCGCACAATTTCCCCAACGGGGTTGGAATAACAAGTAAACAAAAGAGGGCCAAGCACTGACCCTTGTGGCACACCATAACTGAGAGTGACAGGTTCAAACAAGCAAATTGAACAGAACATCCAGCATTTGAGAGCTAAGACTGATGCGCCCTTGACATTGATGTAAGAATTATGTCACAGCGGTATTTTCTAATTGCCAAAGAGGGCGTTTTTCACTTGCAAGTGCTGGAATCAAAGCCAAAGTTTTTAACATCTTCTGCAACTTTGTGGTATCAGATGTTCCATCAGAAAAGGTATCAGAATAGCTTCAAATGTATATTTCACTTTAGTCTCCACAGCAGCCAGTTTGGTTCCGCTCCCTCCACACAAACAGTCTGCCAATGATCACGAACTGGTCCTTTTTGATTCGCTAACGGTTTTCTGTCGACGTCATCCAGCTTGACGTCAAACAAAGCTTTCAATTGGTCGATCGGCTAGACGGCTACTTTATTATTCATGAGCAATTTTGACCTGCCATCTCGCCAGCTGAGTGAGGTCAATCAAGTTCCCGTATGTACAGCTCTACGGCTACTTTCGTGTAGCCAATCAGAAACGGCGTTATAAGTGGCAATTGGCAGACTGTTTGTGTGGAGGGAGCGTAACCAAACTGGCTGCGGAGGAGACTAATTTCACTTCTGTATGGAGTAAAGAGGAAAAGCGTTAATGAAGCAAGATATGACATCTGGCAGGGACGGATTTAAGCAGTGGCCCGGTGGCCCGGGGCCAGTTGATTTTGCCTCGGGCCAGTAAACTTCCAACAATACTGGCCCTGCGGGCCACTAGATTTTTGATCCTGATATAACTATTATGAGACAAGATATTATCAGTGATGGACACAATTGGACACAATTTCTGCTCCACTTGTCACCTGTGTGTAATTTATATTTTTATTTAATGATTTTTTGTCTATTTATTCTTATCCTTGCGTTGCAAGCAAGTTGGAAATATACGGCCGCTTTTTACGGCGATGTAGGCCTACATACTATTTCCAAGCTCTTTCATGCTCTATCTGATGATGATAGCGATATCGCAAATACCGCATACTTGAACCTTTTCTTTTGTGAACTTTTGGAACTATAATAAGGAAGGACTACTGACTGAACTAGTGACTAGTCTCTCTATATTGAGTACGTTCAGTACAAAACAATTAAAAATGTTCAGGTTTGCTTGAATTAAAGTGGCACCATAGATCCTGGAAAAAGATTTTTAGGGTCCATGGTGGCACAGAATAAAATAATGTTAACAAACAAGTAACATGTTACGTGCAGGCCCGTAACCATTATTTTTAAAAGTGGACTTTTGTTCAAAATGTTGACCTTTTTTGACCGAAGGACTGAAAACCTCTATTTTTTCGCTTGCTACGCTCATGAATGGGACTTTTTGGGTCAAAATAGGGGACTTTTTTTTTGGCATTTGGCGAGGGGGTGTTCACCACCTGCCCCCTGGTTATGGGCATGGGAACATGCTTCTTTATTTGCACTTTTTGCAGTAGAACATATTGAAAAAGTTGGGCCAGTAAATTTATTGCAGGGCCAGTAGATTTGCCGTTTCACTGGCCCGGAGGGCCAGTAGAAAATTGAAACCTAAGTCTGTCCCTGCATCTGGGTGTGCTAATTGCCTTACATGGAAAAATTGTGTGTCCAAATCAATTGCTAGAAATACTGGTGTGATGAACAAACTTAAACACTTGATCCCACACCGGACATTATTCACTCCTTAAGTTTTCCAAAGAGAAAAAAGATCCCAGACATATCGTTGCTACCATATGAGCAGACTCTGGCATGTACTTAAAAGTACATGCTTTTTAAGTTTGCTTTTAAAAAAGCAAACTTCAATTCCTGGCAAGAAAATAGCGATCAGGAGAGTTGGAGACATCGCTGATTATAGACATGATAGATAGAGTGAGTAGAAACAGTGTTATCAAAATGGAATCTAAATGAGTTGAAACAATGATGATCGAGGATGTCCAAGAACTAAATTAATTAATGTGAGTTATGAAGATCAACACGAGAGGTAACATTGGTCAAAGACAACTAGGGAGAGTGGGTTAGTGCAGTAGTCTCCTCACTCGCTTCTCACCGCTGCGGCCCAGGTTCAATTCCCCGCGTTGTTACATGTGAGTTTGGTTGCCGATCCATGCTCAATTGCTCATCCTCGCAGATTTTTCTCCAGGAACTCTGGTATTCTTCCTGTATCTAAAATCGGATCTCTTCCCATGTTCCTGTCCCATCATATCCGGTTGGCATCCCTTGAATTTTAATATATATGTATACTAGCGGTCACCCGTGCTTCGCGGTCACAATCTTTGGCGGTCACAGCCTTTCGGCGGTTGGTGAATTGTAGTGATATGTTGGGTGTGTAAATGTTTTTGATTGTGATTAGTTTCGTAAGTGAGATTATCCTTTAGAAATCACAATAGCGAGGGGATTGTTTTTAAAGTAAATTATGAACACAGCCTTTATTCACATTTCTGACACAATTATCAATGATAGGCCTATACATAAAGTTGCAGAGTTAGGTACAATGCATGTACAATATATCTTGATCACATAGAATTTCCATAAGGCAGACAGGCCTAGGCCTATTATTCATTCATGTACATGGAATTCATTAGCTTATTAAAATGGCTGCATGCCATCATACCATCTTTAGAGACGCTGCCCAAGCATCTTTGCTGAGAAATAGCTCGAAAAAAGTGCAATCAAAGTCTTCATAGGTGTAGATGACACTTATCATGAGAAGATGAAATTACTCATGAAAAGTTGAGAAAAAAGCTCAAAATTTGCATTCAAACTCATGAAAAGTTGAACTTAAAGAAAAGTCCTCAAGAGCCCCTCAAGAATAAGTCAATATCATCCAGCTGAGACCAATATCATTACATGCATTATGCAAATGAGAGATACAAAGTCATTGGGTCACATACATGTACATGTTAAATGTGTGTATACATTGTATATGGCAGAACAATTAGGTTACAATGTACATGTTCAAGGTGTGTGTATGGCAGATCAATATTTTATAGCCATTGGTTGGTTTAGGTATTATGAGATGACACATGAGTCTTGACATCCAAGAAGGACATTGACCATTTGGAGACTCCAACATCCAAAAAGGACATTGACCCTTGTTGACAGTCATTATTGATCTCAAGATGTGTCAAAATAGGTGTAAATGAGATGTTCATAGTCTTGACAGGGTTGCCAAAGCCATAATTTGGTAGCCCAATTAGGTGACTTTTAAAATGTTATCCACAATGTGTACATTTGAAACCACAATTTGGTAGCCCAATGAGGTGAATTTTGAAATGTTTTCCACACTTTGTATATTGCCAGAAGCCAATAGTTTATGCAAATAAAAATTGGGTGATTTTACAAACCTGAGTCTGGATCTGAAAAAATTGGGTGATTTTACCTATGATTCTGACTGAAAATTTTGGCAACCCTGAGTCTGGATCTGCAAAAATGATGATTATGGCAACCCTGAGTCTGGAAAAAAAAAAATGATATTGAATGCCTGAGGTATAATAATAATAGGGCCAAGTTAATATGGTTAATTCAGACTACAGGCATGATATCCTCACACCGATGGCATGAGGGAAGGCCTATTTCAGGCTATGTCAACATTATGCACAAATCAATTGTAGTCCCGGCCCCCAGGGGCCTGGCAATAGCATGGTCCGAGCGGTGTCCGAGCGGGGACTTGGCCGGGGATGTAACAGCTCAATTTCTGTACGGGGATGTAATGCCTCTCAAACAGGCCGGGATCTACCCCGGGAGTGTACCCGGGACGTAAGGGGCCTGGCAATAGCAGGGTCCGAGCGGTGACTTAGCCAGGATGTAATGGGGCGTTTGTAACATGTTTGTAACAGTTTCCAAAATTACATCCCCGGGTAGGTCCCCGCTATCCCCGGGACTACAATTGATTTGTGCATTAGTGCCCCCCGGGGCCGGGACTACAATTGATGGGGCCGGGACTACAATTGATTTGTGCATTAGTGCCCCCGGGGGCCAGGACTGCAATTGATTTGTGCATTAGTGTATGAAATTTAGCATGCAAGTGCCCTGCTAGTGCTTTTGAAACTAATTAACATAATTTGACACCCTTAACGTAAACAAAAACAAAATTGGACGTTTTATTGGGGTGCGGACAACTTTACTCCACGCAACGCAAAAATCCGTTTTCCGAAATAATGTAAAACGTAGAAGTTTTTAGCCTTAGCAACTCGAAAAACTCAGTAATTTATTATAGATAGTGGCCTCTGAGCACTATTGGGCTTTGCCTGGCTTCGGCTAGACTTCTATGTAGTCCACTTGCCCATTTTGCATACTCTGGCTATTACATTTAAGCATAAAACTCTGATTTATATTGATTTGTGTGCAACTGATAGATTTTCACATCTGTATCTGATCTTTTCAGTCACCGCACTCCCTCTGTTTGTTAGCTTCCCACGTGGACTACTGACTTTGCCTTGCGGTTAAGATTTTTAACACGGGACTCTATGGAGAGTTAGGCCAATTTCTGGCCTAACTTAAATTGGCCATGATGTAATACATCTTTAAATAGATCTGCCTTGTGATTGGTCGCCCATATCTCGCTATGGTTTAAATCTTCCGGGCCCGCGCCATTACCATTAACTACACCGTACACAACTATCTGTGGTATTTGCGGCGCTTTTGTGTTGACGCGAAAGTTAATCTCTCATCAAACATCTAGCGCGTCTTGTACTATACCATGCTTAGTACTTGTGATTAATGGACTGATAAACAAGTATGCTTAACAGTGTGTTTTAGAGAGCAAAGTCCCGGGTAAAGTTCTGCTTAAAATTCAAAGTCCATAGTCGGATTTTCGGGGTTCGCTATCAATAAACTGGTAGATTCCAAAATCAGAATTGTTCAGTATTAAAGTGAGCCATTATAACTATGCAAGATAATGTTGCATTCAATTACTTTTATTGTCACTAATCATCTGATATTTTTAACTCTTTATGACCATTTTACTATTGAATACTTTAATTTTAATAAACATCAGTATAATTTTGAGTTCAACGAAATGGGTTCATCATGACTAATAATAACATATTTTTAATAAAATTCGACTATGGCATAGTCTAGCGTCTAGGCTTCGGCCGAATGTTATAAATAAAAAAATATATGAAAAAACATTACATTCTTTTTTATACTTTAAGTAACATTCTTACGGTCTTGTGGTTGATATTTTGCTATTCTTCAATATACATAGTGGATATTCTGGTGGCCATTTTGGCATTTTGAATAAGCTCGCTTTACCACACTTAAAATACTTAATTATGAGTTCCGGAGGTCAAAGACAACTATCACATTCTTGTTTTACACTTCAAATAACATTTTCTGCGACTGGCTATGCCGTTCTTCAATGTTGGCGGTAATTTTACTTATTTCACTTAGTTATACTTTAGTACCAATCCAAAATCTGGTCAAGTATACCACTTCAAGGAGTATTTCGTGATCCTATCATCCTCTTTATGACATTTTTTCTACGAAAAAAGCTTATTCCCAAAATTACAGTTGATTCCGATTTTGCGTTTTATGCATGATTATGTGTATTACATTGTTCCATAGACAATGTGTTGTAATTTCGTTCTGGTGTACCAGAACGTAATTCAAATTTCACGCTATTTTTTCTAAACGAATTAATATGCAAGATTTTTTTTTTACCCGCATGCTTTTCAAAGGATCTTGGAGGCTACTTTGAAAAAAAAAATGGAAAAGTTCTCAGGTTACCGGCTTTTTACGTCATAAATTCTTTCCAAAGCAATTTCCATATTTAACCCTGTCTACAAACCGAAACTCACCACTAAGCACTGCATGCTGCTTCGTATGTTGAAGGCATAGTCCAACACCATGAACACTAACATGACTAAAGGCATAGTCCAACACTAACGGTGAAGGACATAATTCACAGCAAATACATCAAAATATAAATCGAAAGTGAGTCCTATTATCTGGTTTTTATGTTTTTTAAGAATCACTGAGTTAATTTGATTTATGTAAGTTTGGCTTAGTTTTATTAGTTTCAATTTTAATTTGCTTGAATATGTTTAAGTAGTTTCAGTTTAGTGTACTTTATAGTAAAAGATGGATACACATGTTACTTCACTTTATATTATCTATTTTTTTATTGTTAGTTAGATACTACACGTACAGAAATTAAATCAAATTTTTTAGATCAAACAGAGTCATATAGGCTAGTTGACTAGACCATATTTAATGTCGAGAGCCTGTCGAGAGACACCATCATCGACATCATCTCATTGTACTGTATTGACATTTGGTTTTGATGAAGAAAGAACAATGTGCTTGCGTTAACAAAACAGACCCAAGTCTAAAGTAAAATTAAATGGACATATCAGTGCTTCTGCTTCATAATTAGGATTGAATATGAATTAAGTCATGCCAGTTGCGAAAGTAGTCTTGGTTGCGTCCCGGGTCTGCGTAATAATATGCATCCGGCACTCTGATAGTAGAAAATTATTCTTCAATTTGTTCCCTCAATCACTCACTTTCTTCACAGCTAGCAAACAGATGATGATGATGACGAAGAAAGATCAGTTATGATGATGACGATGATGATGACAATAATGATGTTTCATATAATTCATATGTGGTGTTCCACAAGGGTCGATACTAGGCCCTCTACTTTTTATACTGTATGTAAATGATATATATCTAACGCTTCAAATGTATTAGATTTCATCATTTTTGCTGATGACACAAAATATTCTGTAGTCGCATCCCAACAAGGAAAATCAAATTAATGAGGAACTAAAATAAGTTAACAATTGAATATATGAATACAAAAGTCCATACTTTGGCCAAATTGAGTTAAGCATGGGAAACTGTTGCTATACATAGGCCTGTTATATGTATGAAAGAACAACTCAAATTCATCCTCTGTGTCTATTGGGCATGTGAAAATAGCATGTATGAAAGAATCACCCAATTCCATGATTTGAGTCTTGTAACACATTCATTGCTAGAGAATGACTTTTGAACAAAAAATGGGTTTAATAAAGGAAAGTGTGTGGTTTATATTACATGGCAGAATGCTTATCAACATTATACATACCTGTGTGCTTTATTTTGTATTATCTTACTAGTGGTAATCTCATTCTAAAATTGTTGTCTTTGTATATGATTCAAAAAAGTCCAAAATTTAAAATGAACCCCACGAAGTCCCTGAAATGCTAATCGTCATACCTAATACAGGTTAATCCACTCATTTGCACGTAAAACTTACCATATTGACCAGGTAAATCTAACTGAAGGAATTAAAATGATACGCGGGTTTTTCTCTCAAAATAACTTCGCATGGACTTTTGTGTTTGTATTCATGTATTCAATTGGTTCAAAGCTAACAAATTATCAGTTAAAGCCATAATGTACAATCTTATAATATGAAATTGAAATTTTTTTCAAACCTGATTTTTTGGCATACCGTATTTGAAATGTTTACACATGTCCCAACTTACACCTAAATGGAATCAGCCAAATTTGTTGTGTTTGTAGGTCAACAAAGCACTTTTGACATAAAGTCATAAGTCCCCCATAGAACTCCATGTTAAACGGCTAAAATAGCCAGTGGGTTTTCTTTTACTTTACCTTGTTATTTTAGCTTAAAATGAACAGTTATTACTAATATTATTTCAGCATTTGGGTAAAGAATAATAAAATAAAAATTTCACGGAAATCGTACATGTATGGCTTTAATGCTAGCAAAACGAGTTATATGATTCTTTGAACACCACATTATGATATCTTTTTTTGATAAATTTGAATGTAGTTTTAGGCAACAGGTGGTCTACCTGCCTTGTGAGAGTTAAACATACCAAATTTCTGGGTGTGCTAATTTCCTTACATGGAACAATTTTGTGTCCAAATCAATTGCTAGAAATATTGGTGTGATGAACAAACTTAAACACTTGATCCCAAACCGGACATTATTCACTCCTTACTGTACCTTATTTTGCCTTATTTGAACTATAGTATAATATCAAGGGAAATACTTGTTAATCCTATTTGGACAAACTTGTCAAGCTTCAAAAGTGGGCAATAAGGATAAATTTTAATATCACTACAGAGAAGTCATACTGTACCTATGTTTGCCAAGTACAATGTTTTAACCGTTACTGATGACACTTTTGAATTGTGTATTTTTATGTAAAGATACTCCGTGTACGAGATACCTTCCTCATTTAAATATTATTTTTAACATGTTTTAAAAAGAAACGGTCTGATATCCGCAACTATTCGACAAGACACTGTAACTAAATAAACACTTCAAATAAAGAAAGTCCGCAGTTATGTAACCCGTCCTACACCAAAATTAAACCTGATAATTTTATGACAATTTGACTGATAAGGTCGTGTGCAGAATCTTGTTAGCTCCAATTTTATACAACATTTGGTACCAAACACTCTAAATTGACAAAGATTGATACCAATACAGCCTGTCTCAAAAAAAATTGTGCAAGTGAAAAGCGCCCTCTGTGGCAATTAGAAAATACTGTTGTGACATAATGCTTACATCAACGTCAAGGGCATAGTCTTAGCTCTCAGATGCCGTTTAGTCTGTTCAATTTGCTTGTTTTAATCTCGAGATATTTGTACTTAACAACGAAAGGGTAAAATCACAATTGTGCCACTTTTACTAGGGAAGGGGCTGTACATGTAAATCAATGATAGCATCAAGTTTATCAAGAGTTCCTTCGTGAAATCAAAAGAATTATTCAATTACACAACAATACAAAATTGTTTTCAGTGTTTTATCATGATACAGGTATAATGATTCTCTTTTTCCACTTACGGCAAATTAAACAATAAATAAATGTTTCCCATTCTGCTGTAAAATTAAATACATGTGCATGCATGTCAATGATTTTACCATGGTAAATACTGTTCTCTTTGTCATTCAAGACATGTTAAAAGACAAACAAGTATTGCACACTTATTAAGGTTAATGAACTTTGACAAGTTCATGCAATTTGACAAATTAATGAAATTAGACAAAATAATGCACGCACGCTGGCGTTGATGCGTCTAATGCACGAGCCCTGAAGGGAGAAGTACATTAGACGCATCAACATCAGCTATCATTGATTTACATGTACAGCCCTATTCCCTAGTAAAAGTGGCACAATTGTGATTTTACCCTTTCGTTATTAACTAAACATATCTCGAGATTAAAAAGAGCAAATTGAACAGAACAAACGGTAGTAGAGCTAAGACTGTGCCTTTGACGTTAATGTAAGCATCATGTCACAACGGTATTTTCTAATTGCCAAAGAGGGCGCTTTTCACTTGCACAATTTTTTTGGAGACAGGCTGTATATGAAAATGGTCAAGCGTGCTTGACCACGATGGGCTCCTGTCGACTATCCCAAGTGCCGGTACAATTATTCAATTGTAAATTTGAAATGTATGGATGAATGATGAGAATGAAGGTTTAGCACATCGAAAGGAACAATGCGAGAAAGAAACGTGTTATGATAACGAGGAAAAACAGTTAAAACTAGAGATAATTTGCGCTCACAGAGCGCAGACAATCGCCAGGCATGTAACCCTTTAATGACCTTTTGATCTGACCTTTAACCTTAATGTTTAACAGGTCACGAGGTTTGTTGTCATCAAAATTGAGCCTCGTACCCATTGCAGATGTCCAAAAATGCATTTCTAAAATTTGACCTCTGCATGACCTTTGACCTGACCCCTGCAAAATGTTCCCTGGTCATGAGATCTGTTATCACTGAGTTTGAGCCCCATACCCCTTACAGATGTCCAGAAAAAGAAATTATAAGATTTGACCCCAGATAACCTTTAACCTGACCCCTGCAAAGTGTTCCAATATATTCCCCTGGTCATCAAGTTTGTTGTCACAGAGTGTGAGTCCCGTACCCCGTACAGATGTACAGAAAATGCATTTCTAAAATATGACCTCTGCTGACCTTTGACCTGACCCCTGTAAAATGTTCCCCTGGTCATGATATTTGTTGTTAACGAGTTTGAGCCCCATATCCCTTATGGATGTCGAGATAATGCAATATTGTAAGATTTTACCCCCTTAATGACCTTTGACCCCAATTCTTTGTACAACTTTTAGACACTGGCTAAAGGCGATGCAGGTATGCAAGTGACGTCATTGTATTATGTAATTTGTGGAAGAAGAAGCATTTTTAGTGAAAATCACATTTTGGCCATAATGACCTTTGGATGACCTTTGACCTCGAGTTGGTCATGTAACATTTGTGCCCCTACCCAATGGTCCTTGTGACCAAATATGGTTACATTGGCCTAAAGCATATGGCTACAATGGCTCGTTAAAAGTTTGACAGAAGAAAGAAAGAAAGAAAGAAAGAAAGAAAGAAGAACTGACCAAAAACAGAACACTCGCAAATTGGAAATTTGCGATTGTAATAAAGTCCAGGTTTAAGTTTAAACAGCCTTACACATGCTAGCCAAATTAAAACTATAATATCCTCGCTCTAGACTTCTCCGTAGTCCACTTGCCCATTTTGCATACTCTGGCTATTACATTTAAGCATAAAACTCTGATTTATGATTTGTGTGCAACTGTTAGATTTTTCATTTCATTTCATTTTATTTAGCACTCAATATACATCAAAAATTGCAAACAAAAAGAAAATACAATAGATTGCACATTATGGATAAAATACTTTAAAATCTACTGTACATGTATGTAATTCATGGTACCAGAATAAACTATTGCACGAGGTGACAATGGAATAAATACCAATGAGTACCAAGGATAGCCCAAAAAGCCTTCCGAAGAAATCTTAATTCCATTGGGGTCCTTGTAAGGCAAAAAACAATAAAGCAGCAGCAGCAATGATTACGGCAGGAGGACGAGCAAAACATAACAAAGACGAAAAACAAACGAGCAAAAAAGGGCCTAATAATTTTCGTGATGCATAATATCACGTTCAGCTAGCCAAGCCTGTTCGGAAAGGTGCTTCTTCACAGCACGTTTGAATTGCGGCAAATTCCCAATTTCTTTGATTGATTTGGGTAACAAATTCCAATGGTGAATAGCAGTGAAATAAAAAGTATTGTATGCTTGGCCTTTGACTTTGGGGACAATGAAATTGCCTGAGCTACCCCTGGTACTATATTTGTGAATGGACGAAATACGGGTAAAATTGGAATTAAGATAATCTGGGGCGGTACCCTGAAAAATTTTAAAAACGTTATTCATTTTCATTTGAATCACCCTATCTTTCACTGAGAGAAATCCAACTCTATCCCGCTCTCTGTCCAATATGAGAGCGAGGACCTAAGTTTAAAATAAATCTTACCACTCTGTTTTGCATTGTCTGTAACCTTTTCTTGTAATGTACAGACAAACCTGAAAACCATGAAGAACATGCATAGTCATAGTGACATAAAATCAGGGCAGTGCTCAGAGTTTTACGGCACTTTTCATTCAAAAAATGACCATACCTATACAAGAAAGCCAGTCTAGCGCCAGATTTTTTAAGAATATCACGGGCAATTTCTTCCCCAGATAACGAATCGTCAAGGGTTACCCCTAAATACTTAGCTGAATTAGTAGGCTTAATTTGATTACTATTGCATGTAACTGAAAAATCTTCAACTTGTTTCACCTTTCTTTTTGAACCAAAAATTATACTCTCAGTCTTTCCAAGATGTAAGGAAAGTTTGTTATCAACAAGCCATTGACGACAAGTCTAACTCTTTACTTAATTTATCAGCAATACACTTTGGATCTTTGTCTGAAACTAGCAGAGCACTGTCATCTGCATAAAGCAGGAGTTTGCACTCGACACTGACGGCCATGTCATTTATATAGCACAAAAAAGGAGTGGCCCTAGGATACTGCCCTGTGGAACTCCACAAGAGATTGGAAGGGGGTTAGAATCCACCTTGTTCACGTGGACAATCTGCTTCCGACCGCTCAAATATGATCTAAACCATTCCACCGAGTCAATACCCATGGCCCCAAGTTTTCCACATAGAATGTCATGGTCGACAGTGTCGAATGCCTTCTGGAGATCCAATAAGACTAGTCCAGTGTAGTTGCCTTTTGAAGTTTGACTGTTTATATAATCTGTAAGATGGATTAAACATGTATCTGTTGAAAATGAGTTCCTGAAACCAGATTGATGTCCATAAAGAATATTATTTTCCCGTAAGTAGGAATCAATTTGAACAAAAACAGCTTTTTCAAGAATTTTCGATGTTATACAAAGAATACTGACGGGTCTATAATTACCCACTTCAGACCTACTATTTTTCTTGAAAAGTGGCCGAACACGGGCGGATTTCAATTCTTCAGGAACTGTATTAGTTGTTAATGATAAGTTCACAATGTGCGTTAATTGATCTTTTAAACCTGTTGCACCATCCTTCAAAAATCTGGCTGGGATCTCATCAAGGCCAGTACTTTTATTTGGCTTTAAAGAATGGAGTTCACATTTTCACATCTGTATCTGATCTTTTCAGTCACCGCACTCCCTCTGTTTGTTAGATTTTCGGGGTTCGCTATCAATAAACTGGTAGATTCCAAAATCAGAATTGTTCAGTATTAAAGTGAGCCATTATAAGTATGCAAGATAATGTTGCATTCAATTACTTTTATTGTCACTAATCATCTGATATTTTTAACTCTTTATGACCATTTTACTATTGAATACTTTAATTTTAATAAACATCAGTATAATTTTGGGTTCATCATGACTAATAATAACATATTTTTAATAAAATTCGACTATGGCTTAGTCTATCCGTGCTCTAGAACTGCCACTTGTAAAAGTGGTTCTTCCCAATATATCAATATCTTCGAAGTTTGGCGTTTCCCACGGCCACTCAGCGGCGCCTCATTCTCATCTCTCATCATCCATGCGTTTCCATTAAACAATTGGATTGAATAAAACGCGCATTGTACCGGCACGTGGGATAGTCATCAGGAGGTCCATCGCAAGCAAGCGTGACCACGCAAAATAGCAATTTTGATCTCGCGCATCGTTTTCATTTGCACCGTTCTGATTTGCAACTTTTGAAAATGCACCAACTTTCATACACTGGTATCAATCTCTGTCAATTTAGAGTATTTGGTAGCAAATTTGGTATCAAATTGGAGCTAACAAGATTCTGCACACGAACTTATCAATCAAATTGTCATAACAAGATCAAGATTTGGTGTAGGATGGGTTACGTAACTGCGGACTTTCTTTATTTGAGGTGTTTAATATAACTACGAATGTCATTACCATGCATAAACAATTCTGAGGGTCAGGCCAATTGATACATTATGTATTACATATTATGTACCACCCACAGAATAATAATCAACAAAGAAAAACACTTTAATTGGTAAAACAATCTAACCTGATAAAACAATAGTTTGCAGCCGAACTATACGGTACCAGATCAATCTCTGCCAGCATTTCAAATGACGAATCTCCCGGGCGAATCTCGCGCCACAATGATTATATTCAAAACTGTCGCCAAAGAAAGGATAGTATTAGTTTACTCAAGCGGAACAAATCCTTTATTCCATACAAGGATTGCTTTGTAAACATCACAAGCATTCGAAGAACAGGCACAATGAAAAAGCACAACGAAAAAGTGCTAAATATGGTCAGCGATTTTACAGATTTTTCGGTCAAATCTTCGGTCAAACATGGAATCCACCATTTTACAAAATATCTGTAATTTCTATCAGAAGCGTCAATTTTTTTAAAATCTAAAAATTCTTAAGAAAACTTAATGTATGTACTATATAGGTAGAAGTTCGAACGGTAAACAATATTACTAATATTATAGGAATGATATTCATGTTAAAATAATTCAATCTGTCCGGTACTAACCCTAGTTAATACGAGCTTATAATTTATGATTGTCGTCAGGACACGGAAAACATCAGTACCATTTTCGACACCTGTAAAAGTTATCGGAAGCGTGCTTTAGTATTTGACGTAATAGTATTATTGATTTATCTCGTACTACTGTGCTTAAATATTAGTTTTAGTATGTTTTTTTTTATTTTCATTAATCACTTATTTAATTTCACTTTCATTTAATATTATCATTTAATTTATGTACACTTATCTTTGTAAGTATATTTATATGTATCCCTTTATTGTTTGTATTGAACGCACCGCCGGGTATGAAAGTGTATGTTCACTAAAGTGTATGTTCTGTAAAAATACAGATCATTCTTGGGCACAAAAAACCTCTTGCCATCAAAATAATAATAATCAGAAAAGAAACACACTCTAACTGGCAAAACAATCTAATATGATAAAACGGAATATATCTGGAATACGTACAAGATTAAACCGACATTTCAAACGATGAATCTCATACCACAATGATTATATTCAAAACTGCCGCCAAAGAAAGGATAGTATTAGGTCACTCAAGCGGAACAAACCTTTTATTCCATATTCGTAGACATCACAGGCAATCCGGGAAACAATCGATAGATATCGATATGGTCAGTGATTTGACAGATTTTTTAAACAGATCGTTTCGGTCTAACTGGGAATTCTCCATTAAAAAAAATATTTGTAATTTCTATCAGAAGCGTCAATTTTGTGAAATCTACAAATTCCTAAGAAAACTTAATGTATGTACTTTTTTTTTTAAAGAAGCTCGATTTACAAACAATATGACTAATAGCAATGATATTCATGCTTAAACAATTCAATCTGTCCGGTACTAATCCTAGGAAATAAGACTAAGCGTGCTTGGTATTTGAGGTAATTGACTTATCTCGTACTACTGTATCTTAAATATTAGTTTACCTGTGTATTTTCATTTATTACTTATAATTTATATTCGTTTATTATTTAAATTTAATTTATGTACAATTATCTTTGTAAATATTTTTATATGTATCCCTTTATTGTTTGTATTGAACGTACCGCCGGGTATGAAAGTGTATGTTCACTAAAAGTGTATGTTCTGTAAAAATACAGATCATTCTGGGACACACAAAAACCTCTTGCCATCAAAATAATATAACTACAAATATCACTACCATAAACAATTTTTTAGTGTTATGCCATCTGATACATTATGTATTACATAATGTTCCACCCACAGAATAATAATCAGCAAAGAAACACACTTTAACTGGCAAAACAATCTAATCTGATAAAACGGAATATGTCCGGAATTTGTACAAGATTAAACCGACATTTCAAACGATGAATCTCATACCACAATGATTATATTCAAAACTGACGCCAAAGAAATGGTAGTATTAGGTCACTCAAGCGGAACAAATCCTTTATTCTATATTCGTAGACATCACAGGCAATCCGGGAAAAAATCGATAGATATCGATATGGTCAGTGATTTGACAGATTTTTAAAATATATCGTTCCGGTCTAACTTGGAATTCACCATTATATCTGTAATTTCTAACAGAAGCGTCAATTTTGTAAAATATCAAAATTCCTAAGAAAACTTAATGTAATATATTATATAGAAGTTCGATTTACAAACAATATGACCAATAACAATGGTATTCGTGCTAAACAATTCAATTTGTCCGGTACTGACCTTAGGTAATACTAGCTTATATGATTGTCGTAAGAACACGGAAAACATCAGTACCATTTTCGACACCTTCTGTAAGAGTTATCTGAAGCGTGCTTGGTGTTTGACGTAATAGTATTATTGACTTATCTCGTACTATAGTGTCTTAGACTTAGATATTAGTTTTTGTATGTTTTGTATTTTCATTTATCACTTAATTTATTTTCATTTATTATTTTCATTCAGTTAAGGGATGGGGTATGAGCATATGGACAGTATATTTTGTGGGAGATGAGAGCACACCAGAGATATCGAATTGCATTCTGAATATGAATAATGTCCTTCTGATATCAAATAATTTTGATTTTGTGAAATTTGCAATGTAAGATACATTTTATGGTAAATAATCAAAAATTGATATTTTTGATATTTAACAGTCCTCGAAGTAAATTTTATAAATCTGATATGCACTTAAAGTGTATGTAGCTGGGATGAAAAGCCGATCAAAATCAATTGAAAATTTTGACCTTTCATATTGAAGATATGGATTTTTTCCCCAAAACACCAAAAAAATTAGGTCTTTTGGGGGAAAAAACGTGGTATCTTCAATATGAAAGTTCAAAATGTTCAATTGATCGTCGACTTTTCCTCCCAGGTACATACACTTTAAGTACATATCATTAGGATTTTTATAAGTTTACTTCGACGACTGTTATATATCAAAAATTTTAAAAATATCAAATTTTAATAATTTGTCATAAAATTTGTATTGTATCGCGAATTTCAAAAAATGAAAATTATTTGATATCAGAGGGACTTTCTTCGTATTCAGAATGCGGTTCGATATGTCTGATGTGCTCTCATGTCCCACAAAACATACTGTCGAAACGCTCATTCCACATCCCTTAATTTATTTACAATTATCTTTGTAAATATTTTTACATGATTGTATCCCTTTATTGTTTGTATTGAACGCACCGCCGGGTATGAAAGTGTACGTTCACTAAAGTGTATGTTCTGTATAAAATACAGATCATTCTGGGACACCCGGCAATAACAAAAAACCTCTTGCTATCAAAATAATATAAGTACAAATGTCACTTCCATAAACAATCTTTGAGGGTTACACCAACTGATACATTATGTATTACATTAGTATGTACAACCCACAGAATAATAATCAGCTGACAAAACAATTTAACCTGATAAAACAATAGTTTGCAGCCGGAATATGTACAAGATTAATCTCTACCAACATTTCAAATGATGAATATTACATCACAATGATTATATTCAAAACTGCCGCCAAAGAAAGGATAGTATTATAGTCACTCAAGCGGAACAAATCCTTTATTCTATATTCGTAAACATCACAAGCAATCCGGGAAACAATCGATAGAAAGTAACTTTTTACTTGAATTATCAGGACACAATGAAAAAGTGCTAAACATGGTCAGTGCACAGTGATTTTACACATTTTTAAAACATATCGTTTCGGTCTAACTTGGAATTCACCATTTTAAACAATATCTGTAATTTCTATCAGAAGCGTCAATTTTGTAAAATCTAAAAATTCCTAAGAAAACTTAAGGGCTGGGGTATGAGCGACCTTCAAGTTCCGGTATCTGGAGAGGGGAAGCAATGAGTTACCCCAAATCACAGCGGCAAGTAGTGACTGGGCCGCCGAGTGCTAATATATATTTATTTTTGAAGGTTCGTGTTTGTTTTAAATTTTGGGGCGTTTTTCCAAAATTTGATATTTTTGGTCATATTTCAAAAAAAGCGACATGCCAAAGACAACTCTTTGGGCACATAGTTTGTTATTGTTATTGCAGTTCTTTTCCACATACCTACGTTAACATTCGATTGGGTGATTTACTAATATTATATATTTTATGACTGCAATTTGGCGTTTTCAATGCGTTTTACACGTATCATGAAATTAACGCAAATATCTAGTCACGCTGCTTTTAGAATTTTTACCTGATCGTCGGCTTTTGTAGGCAACAGAATGCAGATTGGCTCACGATAGATGTCGTATTCCTCTATGTGGTTCACTCATTGATAAAATGAGTTTGCATTCCTTGTAACAACACACACATTGCCGTCTGGAAACCGGGTCTGGTACTGATTTTGGGACAGCCAATAGACTTCAGCGCCGTATCAAATCTCATAAAAACCACACGACTGACGACTATGTGTTTATGTTTCCCGCACGAAAGCTTGTGTCTACATCTATTACTATACTTCTTTGGAAACGTTGACCTTTGACCATTCTTTGTATAACGCCCTGATATGACCTTGACATGTTCGCTTGATTGGGTACGTTATAGCATCCATTTCATTGAGGTGTTAGGACTTGGTCAGTATAATACTTGCAGGGATACAATAGTTTAACATGGTGTGTGAGCATGGTGAAAGACTCATTATTGATTATGCGCGGACATATTAAAGGCACAGGTCCTTTGCGTGTATAGCAGAAAATTATAATAGAATGTGTGAATCGAATGTTTGGAATTTTGCAACTAAAATACTAACTGCATTCTGCATTATGTATTTATTTATTTATTTAGGCCTATGCCTATTTATTTATTTACTGACTTATTTATTTATTTTATTTATTTGGTATATTAGTTAGTAGGCCTAGTTAGTAATATTCCATGATAGGCCTACGTCGGTTTATTATTGATTGTTGATAACTTGACAACTTGATTGATTGATCGATTGATAGTCATTTCACATTATATTCCTAGTTTATAGGCCAATTTGAATAACATCGTACATTAGATAAATAGACCTATCAGTATTGATTTATTCTATTCAGCAATATCAAGGATTACTATCAAACTTCTCATAGCTGATTGTCAGTTGGCTCAGTGGTAACGCAGTAGGTTTTACAACACCGAGGTTCCGGGTTCGATTCCCACCTGTGCCTATTTTTTGCAAGGCTGAGAAAAAAAATGAAATTTCTGGACTGCAAACTTATTTGGCGCGCGATCTGAGCTGGTCCTTTTCTGGTGGCTGTGTCTGTTACAGGCACACTCCCTCTGCATCCAAACCAGGTTCACGCTCATTAGACCTCCCTTAATGTATGTGCTATATTATATAGAAGTTCGATTAACAAACAATATGATCAATAACAATGTTATTCGTACTAAACAATTCAATTTGTCCGGTACTAACCCAAGGTAATATTATGATTGTCGTCAGGACAATGAAACATACTGAAACATCAGTACCATTTTCGACACCTTCTGTAAGACTAAGATATATCTGAAGCGTGCTTGGTAGTTGACGTAATAGTATTATTGGCTTATCTCAAAGTGTATGTTCTGTACAAATACAGATCATTCTGGGACACCCGGCAACAAAAAAACCCTCTTGCTATCAAAATAAATAAATAATATAACTACAAATGTCACTACCATAAACAATCTTTGAGGGTTACGCCAACTGATACATTATGTATTTTTTTGTATAATTTAACGTATGCACTCTATGAAGAGCTAGTTGCAAAAGCCCTTACATGTACTTTTAAGTGTGCAATTATTACTTGTTCGATTTGCTTCATTTTGGTTTTGAATGAAGTGTTGATGAATAGAAACTAAATAGGTTTGGTACAATTTTCAAGCCTTCCTATTTATTTTATTATTTATTTTATATCGCGCCTTTTGTGGATGTCAGGGCTTTTGCAACTAAATACATTTACCCCTTTTCTAGAAACCACCTTTGCAATCAAATTCGAGCCCATTTTTTGCACTACTTTATGTAACTTGACTAATGCTTTCAAAATCAAAAAGAAAAATTGAAATATCTCATCTTTTTGTTTAATTATGAATTAAATAAAAAATAAACATTTTTTGAGTCTTTCCGAAGCTACAACTTAATCAAAATGATTTTTTCAAACATCATGAACATAATGACCCAAAAACAGTTCCTTTGTTATTAATAAGTAAAGAACATCCAAGGCTACTATTATACATCAAAAAATTAAAACAAAACTTGTTATATATTCATTTTATGTTCAGATTTCCGGAAATTCCCAAAGATTTCCCAAACAGGAAATATATACGATATCTCCGGAAGGGAAGGTGGTATAAAGGTCAGACAACCACCAAAATTTGCATT
This sequence comes from Amphiura filiformis, assembly GCF_039555335.1. Classification (NCBI taxonomy): domain Eukaryota; kingdom Metazoa; phylum Echinodermata; class Ophiuroidea; order Amphilepidida; family Amphiuridae; genus Amphiura; species Amphiura filiformis. Next base: position 14,750,000 of record NC_092636.1, read on the forward strand.
TTTACCCGCACTATAATGCCATGCCAATAACTCAATTTCACACACATGTGGATGTAATGGCTTTTACAATAAGCTCTTCATATGTAGAAGTTCGAACTACAAACATGATGACTAATAAATAGCAATGATATTCATGCTAAGACAATTCAACTTGTCCGGTACTAACCCTAGGTAATACTAGCTTTTATGATTGTCGTCACGGAAAACATCAGACCCATTTTCGACACCTTCTGTAAGAGTTATCTGAAGCGTGTTTGGTATTTACGTAATGGTATTATTGATGTACCTCGAAGTCGTACTGATTTATCACTTATAATTTATTTTCATTTTTTATTTTCATTTAATTTATGAACAATTATCTTTGTAAATATTTGTATCCCTTTATAGTTCATAGTTTATTGTTTGTATTGTTTGTATTGAACGCACCACCGGGTATAAAAGTCTATGTTCACTAAAGTGTATGTTCTGTAAAAATACAGATCATTCTGGGACACCCGGCAATAACAAAAAACCTCAAAATAATATAACGTACAAATGTCACTTCCATAAACAATCTTATTGGTTTACGCCAACTGATACATTATGTATTACATTATTATGTACAACCAATCAGCTGGCAAAACAATTTAACCTGATAAAACAATAGCTTCACTGCAGCCGGAATATGTACAAGATTAATCTCTACCAAAATTTCAAATGATGAATCTCACATCACAATGATTATATTCAAAACTGCCGCCAAATAAAGGATATTATTAGGTCACTCAAGCGGTACAAATCCTTTATTCCATATTCGTAAGCCATCCGGTAAAAAATCGATAGAAATCGACTTTTTACTTGCATTATCAGGACACAGTGAAAAATTAATAATTTTTTAATTGTGCAATTATTACTTGTGCGATTTGCTTTATTTTTGGTTTTGAATGAAGTGTTGATGAATAGAAACTAAAAGAATACAACAATGGAATAGGTTTGGTACAATTTTCAAGCCTTCCTATATTTATTTTGTTATTTCTTTTATATCGCGCCTTTAGTGGATGTAAGGGCTTTTACAACTAAATACATTTACCCCTTTTATAGAAACCACCTTTGCAATCAAATTCGAGCCCAATTGTTGCACTACTTTATGTAACTTGACTAATGCTTTCAAAATCAAAAAGAAAAATTGAAATATCTCATTTATTTGTTTGATTATGAATTATTAATTGAATTCGGCAAAATAACATTTTTTGAGTCTTTCCGAAGCTACAACTTCTGTTAATTAAACTGATTTTTTCAAACATAGTGACCCAAAAACAGTTCCTTTTGTTTTTAATAAGTAAAGAACATCCAAGGCTACTATTATACATCAAAAAATTAAAACAAAACTATTTTATATTCATTTTATGTTCAGATTTCCGGAAATTACCAGAGATTTCCCAAACGGGAAATATACGATATCTCCAGAAAGGAAGGTGGTATTAAGGTCAAACAACACTAAAATGTGTATTTTACCCGCACTATAATGCCATGCCAATAACTCAATTTCACACACAGGTGGATGTAATGGCTTTTACAACTATAGCTCTTAATATCAAGTAGAAGTTCGAACTACATGTACAAACAATATACAACACTAATAGCAATGATATTCATGCTAAAACAATTCAATCTGTCCGGTACTAACCCTAGGTAATACGCGTATATGATTGTCGTCAGCACACGGAAAACATAAGTACTATTTTCGACAACTTCTGTAAGAGTAAGGTGCATGGTATTTACGTAATGGTATTATTGATGTACCTCGTTGCCGTACTGCTATGTCTTAAATATTAGTTTTAGTATGTTTTGTATTTTCATTTATCACTTATTACTTATTTTCATTTTTTATTTTCATTTAATTTATGAATAATTATCTTTGTAAATATTTGTATCCCTTTATAGTTCATAGTTCATAGTTTATTGTTTGTATTGAACACACCACCGGGTATAAAGGTGTACGTTCACTAAAGTGTATGTTCTGTAAAAATACAGATCATTCTGGGACACCCGGCAATAACAAAAAACCTCTTGCTATCAAAATAATATAAGTACAAATGTCACTACCATAAACAATCTTTGAGGGTTACGCCAACTGATACATTATGTATTACATTTTTTATGTTAGTGTACAACCCCGGCACAGAATAATAATGAGCTGGCAAAACAATTTAACAAAAATTGAAATATCTCATTTATTTGTTTAATTATGAATTATTAATTGAATTCGGCAAAATGACATTTTTTGAGTCTTTCCGAAACTACAACTTTTGTTAATTAAAATGCTTTTTTTTTTCAAACATAGTGACCTAAAAGGAGTTCCTTTTGTTTTAATAGGTAAAGAACATTCAAGGCTACTATTATACAACAAAAAATTAAAACAAAACTATTTTATATTCATTTTATGTTCAGATTTCCGGAAATTACCAGAGATTTCCCAGACGGGAAATATACGATATCTCCTGAAGGGAAGGTGGTATTAAGGTCAAACAACACTAAAATGTGTATTTTACCCGCACTATAATGCCATGCCAATAACTCAATTTCACACACAGGTGGATGTAATGGCTTTTACAACTATAGCTCTTAATATCAAGTAGAAGTTCGAACTACATGTACAAACAATATACAACACTAATAGCAATGATATTCATGCTAAAACAATTCAATCTGTCCGGTACTAACCCTAGGTAATACGCGTATATGATTGTCGTCAGCACACGGAAAACATAAGTACTATTTTCGACAACTTCTGTAAGAGTAAGGTGCATGGTATTTACGTAATGGTATTATTGATGTACCTCGTTGCCGTACTGCTATGTCTTAAATATTAGTTTTAGTATGTTTTGTATTTTCATTTATCACTTATTACTTATTTTCATTTTTTATTTTCATTTAATTTATGAATAATTATCTTTGTAAATATTTGTATCCCTTTATAGTTCATAGTTCATAGTTTATTGTTTGTATTGAACACACCACCGGGTATAAAGGTGTACGTTCACTAAAGTGTATGTTCTGTAAAAATACAGATCATTCTGGGACACCCGGCAATAACAAAAAACCTCTTGCTATCAAAATAATATAAGTACAAATGTCACTACCATAAACAATCTTTGAGGGTTACGCCAACTGATACATTATGTATTACATTTTTATGTTAGTGTACAACCCCGGCACAGAATAATAATGAGCTGGCAAAACAATTTAACAAAAATTGAAATATCTCATTTATTTGTTTAATTATGAATTATTAATTGAATTCGGCAAAATGACATTTTTTGAGTCTTTCCGAAACTACAACTTTTGTTAATTAAAATGCTTTTTTTTTTCAAACATAGTGACCTAAAAGGAGTTCCTTTTGTTTTAATAGGTAAAGAACATTCAAGGCTACTATTATACAACAAAAAATTAAAACAAAACTATTTTATATTCATTTTATGTTCAGATTTCCGGAAATTACCAGAGATTTCCCAGACGGGAAATATACGATATCTCCTGAAGGGAAGGTGGTATTAAGGTCAAACAACACTAAAATGTGTATTTTTACCCACACTATAATGCCATGCCAATAACTCAATTTCACACACAGGTGGATGTAATGGCTTTTGCAACTATAGCTCTTCATATCAAGTAGAAGTTCGAACTACATGTACAAACAATATTACTAATAGCAATGATATTCATGCTAAAACAATTCAATCTGTCCGGTACTAACCCTAGGTAATACGAGCTTATATGATTGTCGTCAGGACACGGAAAAACATAAGTACCATTTTCGACAACTTCTGTAAGAGTTATCTGAAGGTGCTTGGTATTTACGTAATGGTATTATTGATGTACCTCGTAGTCGTACTGCTGTGTCTTAAATATTAGTTTTAGTATGTTTTGTATTTTCATTTATCACTTATAATTTATTTTCAGTTTTTATTTTCATTTAATTTATGAATAATTATCTTTGTAAATATTTGCATCCCTTTATAGTTCATAGTTCATAGTTTGAACGCACCACCGGGTATAAAAGTCTATCACTAAAGTGTATGTTCTGTAAATACAGATCATTCTGGGACACCCGGCAATAACAAAAAACTCTTATTGCTATCAAAATAAAATAACTACAAATGTCACCACCATAAACAATCTTTGAAGGTTAGGCCAACTGATACATTTATGTACATATTACATATTATGTACGACCCACAGAATAGTAATTAGCAAAGAAACACACTTTAACTGGCAAAACAATCTAACCTGATAAAACAATAGTTTGCAGCCGGAATATGTACAAGATTAATATCTACCAAAATTTCAGATGATGAATCTCACACCGCAATGATTATATTCGAAACTGCCGCCAAAGAAAGGATAGTATTAGGTCAGTCAAGCGGAACGAATCCTTTGTTCTATATTCGTAAACATCACAAGCAATCCGGGAAACAATCGATAGAAATCAACTTTTTACCTGAATTATCAGGACACACTGAAAAAGTGCTGAACATGGTCAGCGATTTTACAGATTTTTAAAACAGATCGTTTCGGTCTAACTTGGAATTCACCATTTTAGAAAATATCTGTAATTTCTATCAGAAGCGTCAATCTAAAAATTCCAAAGAAAATTTAATGTTTGCACTATATAAAGAGCTAGTTGCAAAAGCCCTTACATCCACTTTTTGACTTTTTGAGATAAACAGTATTTTTAATGTTTTTAATTGTGCAATTATTACTCGTTCCATTTGCATTTGCTTCATTTTGGTTTTGAATGAAGTGTTGATGAATATAAACTAAAATAATAGGTTTGGTACCATTTTCAAGCCTTCCTATTTATTTTATTATTTCTTTTATATCGCGCCTTTTGTGGATGTAAGGGCTTTTGCAACTAAATACATTTACCCCTTTTCTAGAAACCACCTTTGCAATCAAATTCGAGCCCATTTTTGCACTACTTTATGTAACTTGACTTATGCTTTCAAAATCAAAAAGAAAAATGGAAACATCTCCTTTATTAATTTTGTTTAATTATATATGAATGAAATTCGGTAAAATGACATTTTTTAGTCTTTCCGAAGCTACAACTTTTGTTAAATAATATTATTTTTTTCAAACATAGTGACCCCAAAACAGTTCCTTTGGTTTTTAATAGGTAAAGAACATTCAAGGCTACTATTATACATCAAAAATTAAAACAAAACTATTTTATATTCATTTTATGTTCAGATTTCCGGTAATTCCCAAAGATTTCCCAAACAGGAAATATACGATATCTCCGGAAGGGAAGGTGGTATAAAGGTCAAACAACCACCAAAATGTGTATTTTTACCCACACTATAATGCCATGCCAATAACTCAATTTCACACACAGGTGGATGTAATGGCTTTTACAACTATAGCTCTTCATATCAAGTAGAAGTTCGAACCACATGTACAAACAATATGACTATTAGCAATGATATTCATGCTAAAACAATTTAATTTGTCCGGTACTAACCCTAGGTAATACGAGCTTATAATTATGATTGTCGTCAGGACACGGAAAATATAAGTACCATTTTCGACAACTTCTGTAAGAGTTATCTGAAGGTGCTTGGTATTTACGTAATGGTAGTATTGATGTACCTAGTAGCCGTACTGCTGTGTCTTAAATATTAGTTTTAGTATGTTTTGTATTTTCATTGATCACTTATAATTTATTTTCATTTTTTAGTTTCATTTAATTTATGAATAATTATCTTTGTAAATATTTGTATCCCTTTATAGTTCATAAAGTTCATAGTTCATAGTTTGTATTGAACGCACCACCGGGTATAAAAGTGTACGTTCAATAAAGTGTATGTTCTGTAAAAATACAGATCATTCTGGGACACCCGGCAATAACAAAAAACCTCTTGCTATCAAAATAATATAAGTACAAATGTCACTACCATAAACAATTTTTTAGGGTTACGCCAACTGATACATTATCTCGTATGTATCACATACTACGGCCAGGCAAAACAATCTAACCTGATAAAACAATAGCTTGCAGCCGGAATATGTACAAGATCAATATCTGTCAACATTTCAAACGATGAATCTCACACCACAATGATTATATTCAAAACTGCCGCCAAAGAAAGGATAGTATTAGGTCACTCAAGTGGAACAAATCCTTTATTCTATATTCGTAAACATCACAAGCAATCCGGTGAAAAATCGATAGACATCGACTTTTACTTGGATTATCAGGACACAATGAAAAGGTGCTGAACATGGATTTTTAAAACAGATCGTTTCGGTCTAACTTGGAATTCACCATTTTACAAAATATCTGTAATTTCTATTAGAAGCGTCAATTTTTTTTAAAATCTAAAAATTCTAAAGAAAATTTAATGTATGCACTATATGAAGAGCTAGTTGCAAAAGCCCTTACATCCACTGTTTGACTTTTTGAGAAAAACAGTCTTTTTAATTTTTTAATTGTGCAATTATTACTTGTTCGATTTGCTTCGTTTTGGTTTTGAATGAAGTGTTGAAGAATAGAAACTAAAAGAATAGGTTTGGTATAATTTTCAAGCCTTCCTATTTATTTTATTATTTATTTTATATCGCGCCTTTTGTGGATGTAAGGGCTTTTGCAACTAAATACATGGCCTTTTCTGGAAACCACCTTTGCAATCAAATTCGAGCCCATTTTTGCACTACTTTATGTAACTTGACTAATGCTTTCAAAATCAAAAAGAAAAATTGAAACATCTCAATTAGTTGTTTAATTATGAATGAAATTCGGTAAAATGACATTTTTAGTCTTTCCGAAGCTACAACTTTTGTTAATTAAAATTATTTTTTCAAACATAATGACCACAAAACAGTTCCTTTTGTTTTTAATAGGTAAAGAACATTCAAGGCTACTATTATACATCAAAAATTAAAACAAAACTATTTTACATTCATTTTATGTTTAGATTTCCGGAAATTCCCAAAGATTTCCCAAACAGGAAATATACGATATCTCCGGAAGGGAAGGTGGTATAAAGGTCAAACAACCACCAAAATGTGTATTTTTACCCACACTATAATGCCATGCCAATAACTCAATTTCACACACAGGTGGATGTAATGGCTTTTGCAACTAAGCTCTTCATAATGTAGAAGTTCAAACTACAAACATGATGACTAATAAATAGCAATGATATTCATGCTAAGACAATTCAACTTGTAATACTAGCGTATGATTGTCGTCAGGACACGGAAAACATCAGTACCATTTTCGACAACTTCTGTAAGAGTTATCTGAAGGTGCTTGGTATTTACGTAATGGTATTATTGATGTACCTAGTAGCCGTACTGCTGTGTCTTAAATATTAGTTTTAATATGTTTTGTATTTTCATTTATCACTTATAATTTATTTCATTTTTTATTTTCATTTAATTTATGAATAATTATCTTTGTAAATATTTGTATCCCTTTATAGTTCATAGTTCATAGTTTATTGTTTGTATTGAACGCACCACCGGGTATAAAAGTGTACGTTCACTAAAGTGCATGTTCTGTAAAAATACAGATCATTCTGGGACACCGGCAATAAAAAAACCACCTTGCTATCAAAAATAATATAACTACAAATGTCACCACCATAAACAATCTTTGAGGGTTAGGCCAACTGATACGTATTACATATTATGTACGACCCACAGAATAATATATATCAGTAAAGAAACACACTTTAACTGGCAAAACAATCTAACCTGATAAAACAATAGTTTGCATCCGGTATACGGTACCAGAATAGGCCTACCAGATCAACCAGCATTTCAAATGATGAATCACACACCACAATGATTATATTCAAAACCGTCGCCAAAGAAAGGATATTAAAATCTAAAAATTCCTAAGAAAGTTACTTATTTCTTATACTATATGTAGAAGTTCAAACTACAAACAATATGACCAATAGCAATGATCTTCATGCTAAAACAATTAAATTTGTCTGGTATCATTCTGGTCACCTGGCAACAAAAAAACCGCTTGCTATCAAAATCATATATAACTATAAATATCACTATCAATCATAAACATACTTTGAGTGTATTACGACCCCTTTAATTTTGAGGGGGGAAATTGTTTATAATATTGTACTAATTGTAGGCCTATCATAAAAAATACAGCCTATGCATCTAAGCATGCTGCTTAGTCTAAATCAATTACTCACGTATTCAACTTATTGAATTCCTTAAAAATATTATTCATAGGTCTATAAAATGACCCTGAGATAGCAAACAGGTTATAAGTTAGTATAGGCCTACTACTAAATAGCATACGGAAAAACGAATGATAGGCCTACGTGATTAATATTGATGATGGAAATGTATTACAAATAATTGAAACTCGGCATAATTCGTCATTAACGCACATAGGCTATTATATCTACCTGAAAATTGTTTCGAGATTCTCTCACATCCATGTTTGTAACGTGTAAAGAAGTATGCCTAAAGCGCATAGAACATCTTCTTATTTTATAAGAGGAATAATATTAATAAATAGATGGTTGATATATTACTAGGTCTATAATTATATTGATAGCCTATGTGTTGGAAATAAATAAAAGAAGCCCGTGTTTACGGGTCGCTTCATTTAAATAAAAGTGTAGCACTACGCACATGATTGTTTTCAATAGCTTTCAATGCGTGAGATTATTTATAAACCTAGTACTACTACAGTCGCAAAACGGCCAACGGTTCTGCTTCGAAGTTTTGCTGTTTGAAACCAATCTACCAACCTCGCAATTCCACCTTTAATAAAAAAGAAATATGGTTGATTATTCTAGACTATTAAAGCCTGCAACGTGTATACATCAGTTAAAGATTATTTCGATAAGTGTACCGGGAAGTGTACACAGTTACCAAAACCTTCACATACAAAAAATGTAATCAATAATTATTCAGATTGAAACCTGACAAAACGCTCTTTCGTGGTTTCCAATTTTTCACAATTTACATTATACGCTTTTACAATTTATTTCACCTCATCTCGAATTCTAAATATCAAAATATTGTAAAATACATTCTGAATTTAAGTTTTGCCACAAAGTTTCAACCGGAAACACGTTAATTCGGCGGTGAGGTTCAGAAATTATTGGACCAATTCAATACGTGGATTACTGTCTTTGATGTCCTCTCCGGCGTGCCAACATGAACCTTGATAACAGGGAATACAGCAGACTGCGCGCGCAACTGCTGTAGTGTAATATATAATCGCCATCTTGGATTCCGTGGCCTCTCAAGCTACAAATTTCGACTGCGATTTTTTGCTCCAATCAACCTCAAATCCCTCCAAAAGACGTTCTCACCATCATCACATGTAAGGTAGGACTTTTACCTTTGAGATTGGATGGGTTTCAGTGCGTACTTTCATTTTGGGTAGAATATTTTACGTTGGAAAGCTATCGATATGTCGTAGTTGAATTTTGGAATTTAGTTGGACAATGGGTGTGAGCAAAACGCTCTTTGTGTGTGACGTGTGGCTGAACCAATTGCGCTATCAAAGTTGGATAAAACTTCGGCGTTTTTTCCCGAAAGCTTTTTGAGCAAAATGCTTAAGTTAGAGACAGTTTGTTTAGTAAATAAAACGGGTTGTTGTGCTTTTATAATGATTGGAATAAAAATAATTCTGTTGGGGTTTGGAGTGGTGGAAAATTATTGCGGAACAAAGTTGTGAAAATAACCCAAACGAACATACGGGTCGGTTCTTTTTAATCAAGCTCATGATGTTGTTGCGTATCTCCTACTGAAAACCGTGGTATTGGTGATATGTGTTAAAGATAATGTGATGTTGTTGTAGCCTACAAAACCGTATTCTATATTTAAAAATAAGATTTGATTTATATGCCACGTAGGCCTGTTAAGATTGATATAAAAACAAGAAAAGGAATTTTATCCTCGTTTAGAAAGCTGCAGGGAAATTTATTTAAAGGTCGTGTTTTCTAGCTTTTGTTTCATTTTTCGTGTGTGAGTGAAGTGAGCAAACCGCGGGAATGTGCTAGTAAAGACGTTTTTGCTATCGTTTTCGTATCATGCCGTAAATTAATAACACAATATTATATAGGACAAAGAGATTGGCGACTGTGTGTGTTGTGTGCGTGCATAACAGCGAGTACACGTTGATGATGATAGTACTATTGATATTTATATTAATAATGCTTTTAAAATACGTGGCGTTGTATATAATCCCATTGAGTTTCGATATGTATGTTCAATTCCGTGTCTTTAGTATTATTAGGTCACAGTTGTTGCAATAAGCTTTTTGGGGCCATGGGCATTATATCAGCGGCGTATGTGTAATCAACGTGTTCTATGTGGGTTTCGGGTTTAGTTTAGTTTTCAAGCATTATCGCATAGTGAATCATTTTCCATAGTTGACCTTTGTTTATCTTTGTTTGAGAAACGATCATTGGAATAACTTTAAGAGCCGGTGTGCAGCGATTTGTGTGTGCAATATATTAGGTATGGTATACGTGTATATTGTGTGTGTTAATTTGGCGAGGGTGTACTTCGTGGCTTCGAAGTTCTGCTCAGGCTTTGAACAGCAAGTGCGTTGGTTGCTTGAGCCGGGGTTTGAGCAGTAAAGAAGGCGCCGACTTCGAGCTGTTAAATATTTTTATGAACACAATGACATGAGCTTTTCCGCCAGCGATTGAAGGTAAATGCTGCTACGCTAGTTGTGGTGTGCTCAATATTAATGGCAAAGGCGTTTCGTCAAACTGGTTTCAAGGGTCAATAGAATTTTGTATCGTGGTAGGCATATGGAAGATGCATAAATCTGTTTTTACTATGTCTTGTGTAAGATGATGTTGCATTTATTTTTAAGTGTGATCATGGGTATTGACAATATTTTTTACCTTTTCCATTTAGCTCTACTTTCTCTTTATCATAATATAGGCTAAATAAGAATAGGCCTATAATTTTTTCATGGTGCATATTTAATTGAAAAAATTAATTTTGGGCAGTAATTTCTCTGCTGACAAATGAAAAAATTAATTCAATTCACATCCATCTCCCTCCTGAATTTCTGGGATAAGTTCTTTTTTTTTTTCAATTTTCATATTTAAATGTTAATTTTTCAATACTAAAATGTTGATGCTGATAAACAAGTTTATTTATAGTCAGCATTAATCACTTGCAAGTGTTTTTGTGGAACTCTAAGGGTCTAAGGGGCTATCGTATTCTTCGGAAGGGGGGTCCCAAATATACGGGTGGGGGGGCATATTTTTTTGGAAAAAAAAATAGGGGTGTCATGAAATTTTTGATGACCGAAATGTAGGGAATCACAAGATGATCACAGATAGTGTGTTTATTTGATTCAAAAAGACTGATTTCAATACAATTTTAGCCTGTTTTTAGGGGGTAAGGTGTATCGATGGTGGGGGTCATAAAGTTTTTGTTGCCAAAATAGGGGGGGGGGGAGGGCAATTTTATTGATTAAGCAACAACAACAAAAACCTCCCTCACTTTTCCAAAAAGGTGGGGATGTGAAATAAATTTTTAATTTTATGTGGCTTAACATAATTTAATTTAGGCCTTTATCAAAAAAGAAAGTTTGCCAGAAGCTAGGTACCCCGGTATCTAGTATTTTTTAATATAATTGATTAACTGTAGGCCTAAATTAAGGAAGTTTGAAGGATCCCGTTTGGTGGTATACTTTTAATTTAAAGGAAAAAGGAAGTGAATGAAAATATTCCGTTTCAGAAAGGAAATAAACTATATCTTCAAAATTTGAAGAAAAAAATTGCCATTTCAAAAGGTTCAAAAAGCTTTACAATGATTTAATTGCAATTTTTGGCAGGAAAATATTTTTTGACAAGGCCACATAAAATAAAACATTTGTTTCGCATCTCCACCTTTTTGATAAAGTGGACCTTTTTCAAATTAGTAATATAGTAATTATTTCCAGTGGTGGTTGGTGGAGCAAGCATTTTTTTGGCAAGGCAAAAAAAAGGGGGCTAGCAATTTTTGGCTAGGCAAAAATAAAAAGGGGGGGGGCAAGATAATTTTGACAAGAGGCAAAACATTTTTGGCACACATTTCTGGGGCACCTTTAAAAAAAAAGCTTAACTTTTTTTTCAAAAAGCCTTGACTAAAGGTGGGGAGAGGGGTGTGTACATGGACATATTTTTGTGATCATGGGGGGGGGGATTCCCCCAAGCCTGAACTCTTGCCCCCCGCCCCATGCCCTTCCAGTAAAAACCCAAAATTACAAACATTTCCACCTTTTTTAAAGTTAAATTTGTTGATTTGCCTTGCCCCTACCCATCCAAAAACAAATTATGGCACCACTACAGTTTGCAATAAAAGGAAGTCCCCATTTTATCACAACCTTGAAAACATCTAGGTCACTCCTCAATCCAATGCCTGGTGGTATCATGCGCATATTTTGGGGGGCTTTGGGGCGCTAGCCCCCCGGGTAATAGCAGGGGGCGGCCAAAATGAAGGGGCGGCCAAAACAGGGGCAGCAAAAACGAAGGGGGCGGCAAAAAGAATTAGTAAATAAAAAAGGGCGGAAAAATTTGATAAAGCATAAAAACTTGTGAAAAAATGGTACTACCGGTATACATGAAAATGTGCTGCTTTTAGGGCGCTAGCGCCTGAAACCTTTTTTTTCTTTTTTTTTTTCTCTTCACTTTTTCAAACGACCGAGAAAAAAATTGGGTCAACCTTTTCGGGCTGTTGAGGAAGGGGCGGCAAAATTGAATTTTCTTCAGCCCCCATTCCATTTAGGTCCAAGTTGGGACATGTGTAAACATTACAATGCAAAAATATCAGGTTTGAAAAAAATTAACCAATTTCATATTATAAGATCGTACATTATGGCTTTAAGTTAATTTTGCCTATGACCTTTTACAAAAAAAATGTGACCAACCAAACAACTGTTTTCTTGGCCTAGTGCTAATTCTGCCATAGAGGAGCCTCCCACATTGCTCCACTCCACCCAACAACTTCCATTCCTGTGTATTCACTACCCACACCAGTCACAGCACAAACACACTGCCCTCATATGCAGTCAAATCAACTACTCCAACTCATGATAATATCACACAGACCCTAGAAAGAGGATTTCTGTTCAGGCTTGTTACTACCATGATTACTATATATTTGCAATGCCAATCAATGGTGGCACCAGGGGGGCATGGGAGGAAAATTCCCCCAGTCAGAACTCTTGCCCCCTGTTTCCCCCAGTAAAAACCCAAAATTGCACAAAAGTGTTGGTACTCATTTTAATGCATTTTTCATGCTGATTCCAAATTTGGTCATGAAAATGTCATACAATTATGAAATTTTTGAATTTTAGAAGAAAATTTGGAACTTGTCGTCTACACTCTACAGTCAACACCCCCTGCAACACCCACGTGGAGAGGATATAAAAATGAACACTATTCATATATTTATGTACTATACTGTTTGTTTCCACACAGATTCACTTTGTTTTCTTGTATTATTCAAAAAGAAACAATGCATTGCATTTTTTTTTTTCAAAAATAAAAATAAAAACATTCTTTGTGCATTACCCTTTTCAGATCTGCTACAGGAAACAAACTTTTTGTTTGCCTTTAGACTACTGATGTGACGTGACGTTGCATTGGCAGATATGAGCCTTTATTACAAATTGTGCATTGTATGGTTTCTGTAATTATGAAATCAATGCATTGTGTGTTTCATATGACTGTTTGTAAAAAACCTGCTCATTAAAAATTATTCTAATCAATCTCATTGGCACTCGCTGCCATCAAGGTCTCTTTTAGGCTATAAAATGAGTACTTAAAAAACAATTGAACTGCAAGCTATTTAACATATTGTAATATTTCCATAAAAAATAGATCAGTATTTCTTTTCCATAAAATGTTAGCTTTTACTGTCAGATATGTGATATGTCCCTTTTAATTTTTGAGCTGAACAACTGAGGTAAACAAAGAAAATCAAAATTTACTACCAACGCTGATAACGCTGATGTGTGTCACTCTGTTGGTCATGCTATGGCGCGGTCCTTTGATGTGTGTATGATCCGTCACCATCCCACATGCCATGTACGTACTGTGTTGTGAACATCGCATGTACTCGTTTGACTTATATTTCCATCGTAATAATTAAACAACGGTTCCTGCGCTTAATTCAAAAGCTCGGATTTTGACAAAGCTACATCACATAAAGTTTTGTTTTTTGCAGGATATGTTAGTTTAAAAAATTATGGTACTATAACATTACATTTACAATCAGGTAAAAAAGAATTTAAACAAATATTGATGGCATCCTCCTCAGCAAATGGTACAATATGGCTTTAATATTAATGGCATTTACATGTAATTGTGTTTTAGCTACATATTGATGTGTTTTTTTAGCTAATAATATCCATTGATGTTAAATGACACAATAATTAGATTTGTTGATGAATTTCTCTAGCTATAAGATACGCATGAATAATGTGAAATTTTGTTTTTCTACCCCAGTCCTATACCAGATTCATGTACATTGTCTTTTTTTTCATCACCATCAAGTATGATTCAACTACTACTAGTATATGATTCAACCTAATTAATATGTACTAACACAATCTTGGGCAAGTGATATAACACATTCTTATTCATTCAGACTTGTGTCATCATGCACACAAAGAAAGTGTCTCTGTCAGGTACGGTTCACAAAATATCTAAATACCTGTCAAATTCATTTATCTTAAAAATCATTGAAATTATCTCATGAATCTTTGATTCATCAGGGCTTGCACATGTAACATACCGTATATTAATAATATTATGATATTATGTTTGTACACTGAAGACAATATATTTTTTTTATTCCTCAAATACAAAGTCTTCTTAGCAGTGCAACTTTCTTTTAACGTACGGTACCAAAACAATTCAGTATTTATTTTGGGGGTGGGCTGATTTTGAAAAAGTGGACCTTTTTTCTCGCAAAGTGGACCTCTTCCAAAATGTTGGACTTCTTGACCAAAAAGCATTAAAGAATCTAAACTTTTCGCTTGCTACGCTAGCAAATGGGCAAATTTTGACTTTTTTGACCGAAAACAAAACCCATATTAAAACCTGTTTTTTTTCCCACCCCAATGCTTGTATAGTTGACCTTTATGGTGTGTGGCTTTTTTTTGGGGGGGGGGGCATCCTCCCCCTCCCCTCTGACTCCCCCCTGTCAATTACCAATATCCAAATCAGTGCATAAAAATAAATTTGCTTCCCAATCTCTATCATGTCGGATGTCTACATGTATGTGACACAAAATTGCCAGGAACTGAACATTTGTTAATGCAATTATAAACAAAAAATTCTAATGACCATTATTGCTAAGTTGCTTCAGGAGGACCCAGGGCAGGAGGATCCTTTAAAACAAACAAACAAATTCAACACTTTTTTATCGTTGAAACAAAGACATTTTCACATATGCCATGCCTGCAGGAGCTACCTGCATTAAGGAAAGCATGGCATACTGGAACAAAGGAGTTTTACTGCAAGTGTGTGCAAGCATGCCTGCCCATTTACACTGGTTGCTCAAATGAATGACTGCCCTCTTGTATGTATACATGTGTGCTTACGCAGGAAACCTTCCTCCTGGTAGTGCACATTTATTTTAGCAGACAAATTAAAATGTCTTAAATGAGTCACTTATCCAGTTCATACCACAACCGGTTACAACATTAATTGACATTTAATATTGCAATTTAAAATTTATAAAATAGCAAAGATGGATCTCATGCGCCTTTGTTTACTTATTTACTTTAATAATTTCTTTGATTTTAAACCTGAGATTTAATATTAATGTTGGTATCAAATCAAAAATTTAAATTAATGCAAGTTGGTGGTTAAAACAGATTGAAGTTGTTTAATTTACAAAAAAGTCATTTTTTTACTTCAAGTTGAAACAATGCCACCTTATGAAGGCCTACCCCAGTTCACGACAATGTGCATATATTAGAGTCACGCGGTAGCATGACCAGCAAGTTTTAAAAAAACCGACTGATAAAGAAGAATAAGAAGATGCCCCGCGGGGCTATATGTACACGAAACAAAACGCTATTGTTCTATGATATTTTTCGCTGGGTACAAAATATATCTAAAACCATGCTAAATCGTATTTACTATCCAAAGTGTAATATTTTAATAACTCATTATTCAAAAGTTACACCAATCATACAGTCAATCCGATTGTTTGATAATAAATAAACATTCTTGCTTTATTTCACGCGGTATTTCATAGCCAAAATTAGTGGAAAATCATAGCTAATCATACTGATATCCACAATCTTTCGTCACTGCTACAGCCATACATGGCTGTCACTGTCGCACTACCTTTTGAGATTCACTTTCAAATATACCCTAGTATATTCCTGGATACCCTACATACAAATTCTGGATCCCATTCGCCAAAAAATCAAGTTTTTCGCAATTCTTTTATTCTTTCCGGACCACAGCATACATTCATATTAATAAATACTCCACTTTCACACGTCGTTATATCGGGTCGTCCCCGTGGCGAAGCGGTTAAGGTCCTGGACTTTTAATCCATTTATGAATTTTTGCTCAAGTTCAAACTTCCCACCACTTTTTTTTTCTTAATGTTTTATTAACCAATTTATTGTCATAAATCAAGAATAACACCATCTCGAACATCCATTGCTATTATGATATTATTTTTTTTCATCAAACAAACATGTTTGATTTTTTATTCTCATTTAGGCCTAGGCCTACTTTCACCATCCAGATGCTTTCACCATGCCTGACTATCATGACATCTTCGTCATTTAAAACACATTTATCATTGGCTCTGTTCACAGTTCAATCTGAAATTATATTTGCAATAAATATTATAAATTGTCACAAATTAAAATCACAAACCGCGAAAGATCGCCAACAACTGCCGCTGAATATTGATATCCAACTAGATTTCACCGCAGGGCTATAAAGAACCACAAACCGCGACATTTGGATATCCAACTAGATAGCCCAGCAGGGCTACAAAGAATCACACACCACGAAATATGGATATCCAACAGGCTTAAACTATAAATTAGCTCCCGGTAGAGGGCAGGGCCTGATAAGGGAAATTAAAATCACAAACCGCGAAAGATCGCTGACAACCGCCGCTTAATAGGGATATCCAAAGAACCACAAACCGCGAAATTTGCATATCCAACAAGTTTGCCCGCAGGCTTATCGATTATAAAGAACCACAAACCGCGAAATATGGATATCCAGCAAATTAAGACCACAAACCGCGAAAGATCGCCAACAACTGCCGTTAAATTTGGATATCCAACTAGATTGCCTCGCAGGGCTATAAAGAACCACAAACCGCGAAATTTGGATGTCCAACAAGCTTAAACTATAAATTAACTGCCGATAGAGGGCTTGATAAGGGAAATTAAAATCATAAACCGCGAAAGATCGCCGACAACCTCCGCTTAATAGGGATATCCAACTAGATTGCCCGCAGGGCTACAAAGAACCAAAAACCGCGAAATATGGATATCCAACAAATTAAGACCACAAACCGCGATAAAAAGAAATGAAATGAAATGAAGAGCCACAAACCGCGAAATTTGGATATGCAACTAGATTGCCCCACAGGGCTACAAAGAACCACAAACCACGAAATATGGATATCCAACAAGCTTAAACTATAAATTAGCTCCCGATAGAGGGCAGGCTTGATAAGGGAAATTAAAACCACACACCACGAAAGATCGCAGATAACCGCCATTACTAGGCATATCCAACTAGGATGCCCCGCTGGGCTACAAAGAACCACAAACCGCGAAATTTGGATATCCAACTAGATTGCCCACAGGCCTATAGATTATAAAGAAACACAAACCGCGAAATATGGATATCCAATAAATTAAGACCACAAACCGCGAAAAACTAAATGAAACGAAATGAAGAGCCACAAACCGCGAAATTTGTATTTGCAACTAGATTGCCCCACAGGGCTACGAAGAACCACAAACCACGAAATATGGATATCCAACAAGCTTAAACTATAAATTAGCTCCCGATAGAGGGCAGTGCTTGATAAGGGAAATTAAAACCACAAACCACGAAAGATCGCAGATAACCGCCGCTAATAGGCATGTCCAACTAGGTTGACCCGCAGGGCTACAAAGAACCACAAACTGCGTAAATTTGGATAGCCAAGTAGATTGCCCCGCAGGGCTATAAAGAACCACAAACATTCAAACACGATTATCTTGCCCAGTCGGGGCATTTAGACCCTTCCGTAGTATAGGCTTAAATATATGCGCATTTACCAGTTCCAACTTGGAAGTAAATCGGACTTACTCTCCGTATCTCTCTGGCATTGTCAACATTGGGTGTGTGTTGTTCATATTTACATTTTCTGTACATATTTACGTTGCCTTGAATAATTAAAGTATATTAAAATATATATTGATCATTGTGTACGCCTCAGCCACGCTGCGGATTTGAGCAAGTTTTAAAATAAACGACTGATAAAGTTTTGTTTAATTATTTATTGTCATAAATCATGAACAGCAACTTCAAACATCTATTTTTCGTTTTATGGAGCACTTTGTAACCTGATGACTATCCAAGCTTGGAACTGCTTGGTTACATTCATAAAAAGAAAAGAAATCTACCAAAAAAACGTTGACAACGTAAAGAAATCAGCAAGTTTAAAAAACCCATCGCTCACTTTTTGAAACTTGGTCCCATTTTGAATACCAACAGCAAATCAGTGTTTTTATTTTATTTCAACAGAATACAGCGTTTCCAACAAGATTACAAGCCTACTACACTTCTGGAAATGGTTTAAATTTATATAAATATGATGAAGTTTAAATCAATACCTTTTACAAATGGGACCAAGTTTCAAAAAGTGAGCCGAGGTGGGTTTTTTTAAACTTGCTGATTTCTTTACGTTGTCAACGCTTTTTTGGTAGATTATATATACCGGTATACATGTGTGATATACTTCAGTAAATATTTGATATTGTGTCTCTTACTAAATATGGGATCTGTTATTTTAATATATACAAACACAATGCAAGTCAAGGATTTTATCTTTCATATCAGTCATTGATCAAGATTTTAAAAGGTCCATATTTTGTCAATATTCTTGAAATAGCATTGTTATAATGTGTGAGATAGCAATCAACATTGAATGGAGTCTTGAATGGGATACCACAGGGCTTGTTCATCTTGATACATGGTATTCGATATCGCAGCACTGATATTTGAAGACTGTGCATCACGAGCATTGCATTAACTGCACATGTAATTCAAGTTAAGTATTTTGAATTTATGCTAAAGCATACAATCAAGATTGGAAAATAAAAATGCAGTAGTGCTAGTGTCCATGTACAATGTAAAAGAACTTTTCAGAAGTGAGAAACTTTTGCAAAATAATTGAAGCCATTTAGTGAACCATTTTGGTACTATTATTACTACTGTATTTGGTATACCTTGCTCTTTTTTCAGTTACGCAGAACGCTAAACACACTCATTGGAGCAAGCTTTGCTACTTATCACTAGTCAGTGAGTTGAAATAACAAGCAGCATTTAATATTGGAAAGTCATTTACATATAAATAGAATGCAATCGTCAAGTAATCTTGACATATTATTATTACATGTAAGTTAAATCATTTGATAACTGACTGATACATTATTGGGAAAGCTATAATTAAGCTACATGTAATGCAAATCTGATAGCTTGGAGGCTTTGGGACCTAGGTACATAATAAGTAGGTATTCAAAAATGCAGTTGCATTTTTGCACCTAAGTTTGAGAAATAAAATGCAAAGAAGGAAATAAGACAATAAAAGAAAAAGTACTTCAGAATATCACCCTTTGTCGGTTGCATTCATACTGAAACAGCAAATGCTACATTACAACAGCCAAGTTTAAATTCATACGGGGATAAGTAACTAAAATAGCCATTATGAAAAAAATGTCATTGTCAAATAAAGACTGTAAAGTGGACAAAACACAGCCATATCCATGCAACAACACTTCTGCCACATCCTGGTTTTCATTTCACAGTTATTTGAAACATGGACGTACTAAATAAGATGTCAGTACGTCCATGGTCAAAGAGAGGGCTACGCTTCTTACAATCAAAGCCTTAAATACATACTTATATAATTTTGTAAAACAAAAAATATGAAAATTAATATTTTCATGTTACAAAAAGTAACACATTTACTAAAAGTAACACAATCTAAAAAAAGTTGTTACAAACATATTGTATATGTATATGTAAATATGTAAAGCTGCTTGATTAAAAAATAGGGAATTTGCATGGTTTGGAATTTGCATTGTTTCATCCAACTATTTTTTATTTTCATAGAATTATGGCCCGTGATCATGGCAAAGTCCACAGGCAAATTGTGATACTAGTCCTTCTTGGAAAGAAATCACATCAAATGAGTTAATAAATGCTTAATGAAATCAAAAGTCATATTGAGAAAATAAGCATTCACATTAACATTCTCAATTGCTGTTAAGAATGAATAATTCAAACTTTATATTTTTAATCTAGAAAAACACACAATTGAAGCAAAAATAAGCATGTCAGAATCTATTTTTAAAATGCAATATATATACAAGTAGCAGTTTGCATTAATTGGACCTAGTTTGAAAAATGATGGAGACACAATTAACATGAATATTTTGCAACTTTGGTGTGCTTCTTTTACGTTAGCAAAATTTTTTTTAGTAGATAATATTATCAGAGAATTGTGGTTTAGTACTCTTTAGTTAGATCTTTGGTATTTTGGAATGATGATTTATATATTTTATTTTAGCATACAAAATATTATACCGGAGAAATAGTAGGCTATCTATTACTTTCTGATTTTGGTATGATTATGCGTGGAATATTGATTTATTGGAAGGAAGGAAGGAAGATCACATGCACTATGTATGGTTCATTTATTGTATTGTGCAATTATACACCAATGACTTTTCTAAATGGACACATGAATGATATTATGGGGATTTTATGGAACTTGCATAGCACACCACTAATTTCAACATAAAAATCAAAGGAAAGGGAAGTGACTGTCACATAATAAAATTATTACTGGTAATTTACAATGATTGAAATACATTGTATGAATCATCTTGCTCATCTAACAACATTTGTGTCATAATTCAATTGAACTATATCACATAACTGGCCTCATTTTATTTATAAAATCACCAGCATGTATGTTTTTTAAATGGTTACTTTTATTCTGTGTTAATGTGAAGTCATGTTTTTAATAATCTGGTAGACTGGTATAAATATTAGTGTTTTTGATGCAGTACCAGTTTATAATGGGTTGTAGGTTTTGAGATTTGCTACATTTTACAATGTACGGAAAAATAGAAGATAATCTGTGGCTAATACATGTACATTTTGACCCAATAAAACATACATGTATATGGTCATTTTCACGGTAAAGGGTGTAACTTTTGATTTTTAGGGTCAAAATTTCAAACCACTTAAATATGTTTCTGTTTACTGAAATCATGCATAGAAGCAACTTAATTTCAAGTAAAATAATGTGACAAGGCTTAAACCTTTTGATTTCTAATAAAAAATTTGACATTTGCATAACATTTTGGTTAAAATCTAAGAAAAAATGTATTTTACATAACCTCAGAAAATTTTGACATGAAAGCTGGAATACATGTGAAATTCCATTCCAAAGTAAGTCAACAGATATAAGTTAAATTTTATACCATGTTTTGCTATGTTTGTAATTGCAGTTTTGAAAATTTTTAACATCAAGTGTCATTTACAATGGAAATTTCCAAACCTTAAACATATTTTTTAAGTTTTAATTGGGTTCCTAAAATAATTTGAATGTCTAACTTCATGTACAAATACTACTTGATGAAAGGAACCTCCCAGCCAAGTTTCACAGAAATTGGAGTTATTTTTAGAATTGGCAATTCAAGCGATTTGTGTTTCGGAGGCTTCAGTTAACAACACAGGTGATCATAAAAGTAAAATATTTAGCTAACTACTACAAGTTGACATAAAAAATAGGTAAAAAATATCACAATTACCAATTTTCATGCTTTGCTTCTAAGTATTGAATTTCAGTTGTGACAAAAATTAAATTATCACAGCAAGTCATTTTTTGTTTCGAGGCTTCATGTTAACAATTGTTAAACATTGCAGAAGTAGTTTTTTGAAAACAACAGTGTTGGGATCATCTAAGCTGTTATTTTCTTGTGTGTATTGAATCAATGATTCTATGCGGCAGATATTGTAGATTTATCACACATTAATTTTTTCACCCATTTGTTAAGTATGGTGTTTTTTGCATGTGAAGCCTCCAAACAGGCTTTTTAAGGTATCAGTATATTTTTCAAACATTAACCATAATGTCAATTTTTTTTAAATTTATGACATTCTGCACATATCAAGTAATAATTACAATGCAGATATCAGTATGAAACACACCAATTTAGATATGCATAGATGATAATTAAGTTTACTGTTGTTTCGGAGGCTTCATTTGTTTCGGAGGCTTCAATTGTTAACGGAAAGTTTGTATTGGGTCCCATTTTCAAACGGTGATATATATCTCCACGATTTAAAAACATGTGACTTGAGGATCTAGTTTGCTACATTTTAATAAATAGATTGGATGAGCTCTTTTATTTATATTTGCACAAGCTTGCTGAACAGTTTGTTTCGGAGGCTTCAAAAAAGTTAACGGAAAAACGGCTATTTGAAGTCAAGATTTTATAAAAATTTTAAAAGCTTGCAAATCGGCTAATTTTTGTTACCCATTTCAAGTTAAGATAACAACTGTTATGAATCAAGAAGAAGTGAAGAAATAACCAAGAATTATGAACCAAAGCTACACCCACAAAGTTTGTTAACAATTGTTAACGGAAAATGAAGCCTCGAAACGATAAATATCAAGTCCGGTTCTCAAAAATACAGGGCCGTTCACAATTAAATCTAATGTGGCAGTGTTTACTGAACATATGACTGTACTTTCAGGATAAGAAAAATTATCCATGAACTAACTGAAGAAAACACAGGGTTTTACAAAAATGTTACTGTTTGTTATAGTTTTTCAAAATGGCAATATTAAGTACATTTAAGCCTGCTAAAACTGAACGCAGTAACTCCCAAAGCTGATTATGCTACCCAAGGTAGCTGCTAACTAGATGACTTATGTGGCCAAAAATTATGGAATTCTGTGGCTTTATTAGAACACTACGGATTAAAATGTTAAAAATCCAAAGTTACACCCTTTACCGTGAAAATGACCATATAGTAAAAAAAAACCTTAAAAAATGCAAAAGCTTTTCATAGTTCAAACAAGTCAACATTATGCTAACAGGAAAAACACATTTTATTTTGTAAGAAAATTTAGAATAAGCATGCATATATATATTGTATCAGAGTGCACTACTATTTATTGTAAACGATACCTTTATGTGAAAAACTGAACGTGGAAAAACATAATATGATTAAAATCTAAAGAATTAATTTACATAATCCAGAAGGAGCCTGACATTTGAAATAAATCTTTAATAGTAAACCAAAATTCAATAATGCAAAGGTTATTACACTTATTAATCTAAAATACTTACCCGTGGGGTTTGGTGTAGAAAGTAAAGCTAGGAAGCAGCACACATCAATTTGTTATTTGAACTAAGGTAGGATACAATGTAAGTGACAATCACCTAAATGTGTAATTAACATGTAAGGGTGTTCTGATCAAAGCTATTTTGATGTATTCTTTAGTTATACACTGTATATCAGAACTTCCAATCTGTTTTAAATTTTAATCAAGTTTTACATTGTGATGGTAAAATTCAGCAAGGATTTATATATTGTAAAAGATCCTCATAAAAAGTGCATGACAAAATGAACAGGTAGACTATTCCACTATTTATGGTACATGTACCTATAGCTCGATTGCTTGAATAACTTCAACGTTACATATATGGGACAAATTTCAGTCTTCTCAGTTGCATTATAAATAACCTCAGTTTAAACTTCCTCTTTTCAAGAGCATTGAGATCTGTATACATGCACTACATGTATATACTAGGGGAGACTGGGGTAATTGTGGCCTTGGGACTAAAATGTGGACCTTTATCAGAGTGTCTCCATACTAAGCTTTGGTCAAGCTTGGTGTCTTTAACTTTGTAATATATGAAAGAGTGGTCTTAAATGCTACTGTTTGGTGACAGAGGATGATTTAAGGAAGCCCCATCATGCACTGTAAAAGTGTTATCACTAGAGTTTCAACTGCCACTTTACTTTTCAAATCCCATTGAACTCTGTGCAAAAGATGTTGTTTTAGAATTGCCTGTGTGTCATTATTACTTGGTCGATTTCAGATCTAAAGTGATGTATGCATGAAGGATAATTCACACCTTCTGTAGATAACATAAAATGTGAAATCGACCAACTTTTTGAAGGTGTTTTTATTGTAAATATATCTGTCCAAATTCAAATTTAACCATATATATGTACGTGTGTATGCAGTGGGCGGGCAGTGGTGTCATGTTCACTCACACAGCTGTGCTAACCGCAAGACTTGCTGGGAAGTGCTTAAATCATCCTCTGGTTTGGTGATGAAACTATTCAAATAGCATTAAAATATTTACGAGGGGGGTCTAGTTAGTGGAGCGACATCGCAAATGACTTCGAAAAAGTGGCAAGGCTGCTTTAAAAAAAATTTTTATATATGAAGGGCTTTTATGCCTTGCATCCACTTGCCCAATTTTGAGAACACATCAAAAAATCACTGAGTGATATAAGGGGGTTGTCAACCAAACCAGTTTTTTGTCGGGATGCTCATCCTACCCAAGCATCCTGCCAAACCCCCTTAAACATTGTATCAGTGGGTTTTTTTTGATGATTTCTTTTGTGTTCTCAAAATTGGACAAGTGGATGTAGTGTTTTGAAACAAAGCTCTTCATTTACTGGTGGTCTTATTGTTTGTATCACTGACTATTTTGTTTGTGTCAGTGTGACATGAAAGGTTATCATTACAGTTTCCATTGATATAACAATATTATGAAAAATGTGTTCATTTTTGAGTTAAATATGCATATATTATAAATATGTAAAACCCAGCTTGGGGTAAATGTGGCCCCTGTCATGTCTTATGCAAATTACTTGCATTTGACACCCCAATAATTATTAACCTGTTGCATTTTGATCAAATCAGCCATTTTGGGTTCCAAAAAACCTTTTTAATATGTTTTCAAGTCAAAACAAGGAAGTGTAATGAGCAATCAGATTCGCCTGCAGTTTCGACATACAAACATTAGCATTAATGTTGTTTGACTTATTTCATACTTAGACAAATCTCACCAAAATTGTAACAAATACATAAAAATAATACAAGAATAACTAGTGGCAAATGGTGGTCATAGACCACAAACCTAGCTGGGGCATGTTGGTGTTGTGGAGGTATCTGACCCCTACAAAATGTTCCAAAAATGCTCCCCTGGTCATGGGGTTTGTTTTCACCGAGTTTGAGTCCCGTACTCTAACAGATGTCCAAAAATTCAATTCTAAGATTTGACCCCAGATGACCTTTGACCTGACCTATGCATGATGTTCCATAATGTTCCCCTGGTCTTGAGGTTTGTTGTCACCATGTTTGAGCCCCGTGCCTCTTACAGATATCCAGAAAATGAAATTCTACGATTTGAACCCAGATGACCTTTGACATGACCCTTGCACAGTGTTCCAAAATGTTCCCCAGGTCAGTAAGTTTGTTGTTGTTGAGTTTGAGCCCATTCCCCTAACAGATGTCCAGAAAATGCATTTAGAAAATTTGACCTCTACATGACCTTTGACCTGACCCCTGCAAAGTGTTCCAACATGTTCCCCTGATCATTACGTTTGTTGTCACCAAGTTTGAGCCCTGCACTTCTTACAGATGTCCAGGAAATGCGTTTCTAAAATTTGACCTCTGCATGACCTTTGACCTGACCCCATAAAATGTTCCCCTGATCATGAGATTTATTGTATCGAGTTTGAGCCCCATATGTCCAGATAATGCAATTGTAAGATTTTACCCCTTAATGACCTTTGACCCCAATTCTGTGTGCAAGGTATGGGCTCTGGGTAAAGCCGATGCACATGTGTAAGTGACGCCATTGTGCTATGTAATATGTGGCAGAAGAAGCATTTTGAAGATATTTGGTTATATACCGAAAATGCCCCTTTAATGACCTTTGATCCCAATTCTGTTTGCACCATATGGGCACTGGATATAGGCGATACATATGTGCAAGTTACGTAATTGTAGGGTGTAGCATGTAGGAGGAGAAGCATTTCGAAGTTTGTTGCCAGAAGAAGAAGAAGAAGAAGAAGAAAGAACTAGATGCCACAGTAATGTGTTTTACCAAACACGAATATCTATGCCCGTGACCACACCTAACCCCCTTCCCCTATTCACAAACGAAAACTGGGTGAGCACCATGTGAAAACATTTGTTTTAAGCTTTCATTTGATATACATGTAATGCTCATAAAACTGGACTGGCCCACACTCTCTCTAATACCCTACCAAGCATTCACTTTCTTTTATACCCCATCAGACCATCACTCTCTAAAACACCACCAGACTGGACCACACTCTCTCTAATACCCCACCAGACCCTCACTCTCTCTTATACTCCACCAGACCACCACTCTCTCTAAAACACCACCAGACTGGACCACACTCTCTCTAATACCCCACCAAGCCTTCACTCTCTCTTAAACTCCACTATACACTCACTCTCTCTAAAACACCATGAGACTGGTCCACACACTCTCTCTAATACCCTACCAAGCCTTCACTCTCTCTTATACCCAATCAGACCA
Organism: Amphiura filiformis; assembly: GCF_039555335.1. Classification (NCBI taxonomy): domain Eukaryota; kingdom Metazoa; phylum Echinodermata; class Ophiuroidea; order Amphilepidida; family Amphiuridae; genus Amphiura; species Amphiura filiformis. The sequence continues at coordinate 14,776,860 of NC_092636.1, forward strand.
TCAATCTCTCTAAAACACCACCAGCCTGGACCACACTCTCTCTAATACCCCACCAGACCCTCACTCTCTCTTATGCTCCACCAGACACTCACTCGCTCTAAACCACCACCAGACTGGCCCACACTCTCTCTAATATCCTACCAAGACTTCACTCTCTCTTATACCCCATCAGACCCTCACTCTCTCTCAAACACCACAAGACTGGACCACACTCTCTCTAATACCCCACCCCTTAACCAACCACACCCCTTGTCCCATCATGACAACCTTTTGAGGTGGTCCAAGAAACCAAAAGCAAAATGCCTACACATTCCCTTTTAAGGGAGTTTTTGTTAAGTGATCAATTTCCTTGACGTACGATTCAGACCTTTATCATTGCAAACACAGGTAGCTAACAAAATACTCCCTATTGCGCTACACTGTGTTAATAAGTCGCACCTATTTTGCTTTTTAAAGCCTTTAGACTTTGACCTCTGGGGATGCGGCTAAGATAGAATACATCAAGGGTCATGGGTCATCATTGTACCAAGTATGAACCCTGAGGGTGCTGTAGTTCTTGAGCTAGAGCTGTTTGAAATTTACACATATTGCTAACTGTAGCCCATGACCTTTGACCTGTGGGGTCGATGTTACTACAGGAAATATCTAAGGGTCATGGGCCATCATTGTACCAAGCATGAACCCTGAGGGCGCTATAGTTCTTGAGCTAAAATGGTTTTAAAAATTTACACATATTGCCCCCTGTAGCCTGTGACCTTTGACATCTGGGGTCGTGGCTACCATAGGTTACTTTTAGTGGTCTCGGGTCATCATTATACTAAGTATAAACCCTGAGGGCGCTGTAGTTCTTGAGCTAGAGATGTTTCAAATTTTACACACTTTGCCCCCTGTAGTCCATGACCTTTGACCTCTGGGGTCGGTGGTACCATAGGAAATTTTTAGGGGTCATGGGCCATCATTGTACCAAGTATGGACCTCGAGGCTACTTTGGTTCTTGAGCTAGAGGAGTGCAAAGGAAGCGTGAGAAGAAGAAGGAGAAGTCGAAGACTAAACACAACAAATACAATATCTATGCCCCGTTGCACGGGCATAGATAAAGAAGAATCGGAGAGCATTACAGTACCTAGCTGGGGGGTGTAAACCCCCCAGCTAGGTAAAAATGAATATTAGGCAACTATCAAAAGAAAAAGAAATTGTCCTATTACATTTGTTTACTCGCCATACCAGAACATTGTGTGCATGCATACTTTAGTTACATTACGTACATATTTCAAATAAAGTACATGCATCATCGTATCTTACCGAACATATTCAGTATTATACTGGTATTCGTTTACTAAAAGCCAGCTTGCCTAAAGGATATGATACATAAACCTCATGATATTTAAATGATCAATATGACATGATATTTATAAATACAATAAACTTAAAATGAAATTGAAGTGAGTGCATGAGTGAGCACTTCCTCCACTGACTCCATTAATAGCAGTGAAATAGATACACTGATATGGCACTAAATGTATGTGTTGTTTCAGTCACAGTGTACATAACCTCTTTCAAATCGCTTGCTTATTTAATACTATATAATTGCAATGCCTGGCTTTGTAGTTTGAGAGATAAACCCCAGGAGTATTTTAGCGATATTCTCAGCTCACTTACAGTGTGGCTATTTGACTTGATTTGAAAAATGACATCAGATTAATAAGAAAGCACTTCCTCCATGTATTAATCGGGGTATTAATAGCAGTGAAATAGATACACTGATATGGCACTAAATGTATGTGTTGTTTCAGTCACAGTGTACATAACCTCTTTCAAATCACTTGCTTATTTAATGCTCTGCGTGCAAATTAGCTATGCGCTTCAATGGAAAAAGTTCAAGTTGTACTCATTTTAATGCATTTTTCATGCTGATTCCAAATATGGGCATGAAAATTTACATTTCTGAAATTTTTGAATTAATAAAAAAAATTGGAAACTTGTCGTCTGCAGTGGACACCCGCTTGAAGAGAGTTAATACTACAATGTATAGTCATAATTGCAATGCCTGGCTTTGTAGTTTGAGACATAAACCCCAGGAGTATTTTAGCGCATATTCTCAGCTCACTTACAGTGTGGCTATTTGACTTGATTTGAAGAAATGACAAATAAGATTTAATAAGAAAGCGGCAAGGTATTGATTGCATTTTGAATCAATACACCATTTCTGTATTTCTGGTGTATTTCATGAGGAGCTATGAGGGAAGGCAAACACAGCCATTGATGCACTCAAACATATAAAAATGGATGTGATTTTAATCAACTTTAAGTTAAAGCCATATTATAACTTATTTATGTAAAAATAGATTAGTATTTGTTTTCCATAAAATGTTAGCTTTTACTGTCAAATATGTCCCCTTTTAATTTTGAGCCAAACAAGTGAGGTAAAGCAAAGAAAATTGGAATTTACTACTTACCGCCAATGCATGTATGAGACCTGCACGCCGTGTACGTAATATTGTGTTATGTGTTATGAACATCGTTTACGTGTTCGACTATTAACATTTCCATCGTAATAATCATGATAATAAAACGATGGAGTTTATTCAAAATCTCGGATTTTGACAAAACTACAACACCTTAGAAGGGCATTTCGTGACACCCCCCCCACTTTTCTCAAAAAAGTTGAGATTTTTATATCACTGGAAACCTCTGGCTACATAATGTTTATGTACAAAATATTTCTTGCAGATTAATTCGTTTAGCAAAGATATCGTGAAATTTGAATTTTGTTCTGGTGCACCAGAACGAAATTACAACGCATTGTCTATGGGGCAGTGTAATACAGATAATCATGCATAACTCGCGAACGCAAAATCGGAATCAACTGAAATTTTGGGAATAGGTTTTTTTTTCGTGGATATCTAATGAAAAATGACACAAATAGAGGATGCTAGGATCACAAAATACTCCTTTAAGTCTTGATTTTTGCAGAGTATCTTTGTTTACTAAAGTACATTACAATCGTGTAAAAACCAAAACATTTACGTGTTCGACTATTAACATTTCCATCGTAATAATAAAACGACGGTTCCTGCATTTTATTCAATATCTCGGATTTTGACAAAACTACAGCACCTTAAGTCTTGATATCTGCAGAGAATCTTTGTTTACTAAAGTACATAACAATCGTGTAAAAAACAGAATTAGAAAATTTTTGAGGGCGTTCTCCTCAGCAAATGTTATTAATATGGCTTTAACACATTTTGTACTTACAATTTTTAAAGAAGCTGATTTTATATGCAGGTTCATAAATGTATGTGCTGGGCACAAACAATTTCCATAAGTTCTTTTAAAAGATACATTACTTGGATGCACATATTTCTCACTAAAAACAAACAATTATAATCTTAAATGTGCATGTACATGTATATCAAGCAAAATCAGTTGGAAGTCAGAAATGTTAATTTTGAGATATAGCCAAACAAAGGAAGTATTTCCTTGTGTTTCCTGTTGTTTTGGAAACGCTTTAATTGTTCAAACCTTTTGAACTGATTGTCCAAATTCAATGGGGTTTTCTACAAAATGCAGCTTTATTGATGCTGTTTACAATTCTATAAGAAACTGAAAATTGAATATGTCTGACTTCATGTACAGCTATAGATTACCCATAGTATCAGAATATCCACATAATTATGTGTTACACTATAATATTCTCCTATGTAACTTTGTATCCATTTGTACATTTCAGCATCTTGACTGCTCAAGATGGAGACTATCCCAGAAGGGATGGCAATCCCTCCAGAATTGGAGTTCAAAGCATCTGGAATGGAAGCTGATCAGATAGGTAAGATGCCTGCATCACAGATATTGGAACACAAATATCTGTGCCTGCATACATCATAATACAGGGTGATCCAAAAACAACTGGTGCCACAGTTTGAATTTTAAATTATATTTCGTTCATATTTTTACCAAATACTCTTTAAAAAGTTGTTGGTCTTTTAGAATAGGCAACAACAATTTGAAACATACTTTTCAACTTTTAGAAGTCAACCTTTGAAATTGGGTTAAGTTGTTTTTTGGACCATCGGAATCATAATAGTTCACAAAAGCAATTTAAAGACACTAAATCTAAATTGCAAAATACATGAATCGATAGATGGAGAATTTTGTTCTGCATACTTTTATTCTGCACAATGTGATTTTATTCCACTAAGTAAGCAATACTCATTTGAATGACAAAAAGTCAAGTTTCAAAAGTGACAATATTTCCGCCTTCAAGGCGAATTCTGCTACCTTTTTATACGGGTTCAATAAAGCCTAACGGATGAAGGCTCACTCTGCTGTGAACAATATCTGCATGCTTCGAGGGAAAAGCAAAATGCAAATTGTTGTCACTTTTGAAAATTAAGTTCTCCTCTTTATTCAAAGTTAGGAAAAAAAGTTGCATCATACCGAATGAGGTATCAAAATACAACACACAAAACAAAATTCTCTATCTATCAAGTACTTTATTTTGTAATTTTATAGTGTCTTTTTAAGAAGTGGCTTATGTTTTAAGTGTTCAGATTCTTTTTGGGCGCAGTATATAATATAGTATAACACTATCAGGTTGAAAATATTGTTAATATATGGCACTTTCAAGTAGATTAAGATTTGGTAACAGAATTACATTAACAAAATTATGTTTTTTGTCTGCCCATTTGAAGAGATTTAATGAAGTACATAAGAAAAGCAAAAATCATGAAAAACATGTAAAAGTATCATTGAGTAATTTTAAAGGTACAAGAAAACCTTATAATGATATGTAAATGAGATCTGTATTCCCAAAAAAATCCAAAAATTTGGACAACAATTTTAGGGTTTTTGACGAAAATTCATGTCAAACATCGTTTATCAATGAAGATGGCTCAATTTTGAGCATGTAGACTTCTTTCATCTCAGTACCAAATTTGCCATAGCAGCACTTAGTTCTGAGCATTTTTCAATTGTTTTTTCATGTCCATGTTTGCTTGGAATTGCCCAAGTATTAAATGTACATGTATGTATGTAGTATGAACACCTACATAAAAGAATAAAGAGTGAATGCAGTCAAACATTTAATTTGGTATATAAAATGGGCACATACTTTCTGGGCCATTGAACAGTGAAAACTTGACCCAGCTTAGTTGGTTCAATCCTTGAATGGATACAGGCTGCAATAATAATGGGTTTAGATGTTGGTCTATAAAGCAATACATCTTTTAAACTCAAGAATTTTTATAGAAAATTATTTTATTATAGTAGGAAAAATTGTGCTTTGTATATTGAGGAGAAAGTGCCTGAAGGTCTCGTGAAAATATTAGGTTGTACGGGGCACACATACAGTACCAAGCTTTGTAGAGGGAACAGAACTATACTGGTACAGCATCTGAAAACAGTACTTACCAAAACCAGTACCATATTGGCACTTAAGGCTAAGTGGTCAAATATGAGGTTAATTTGGTCAGAAACCCACAGGTGTTGTAATGTTCACAAAGAAGATGATACTCACAAAGCTGCAAAGTTGTTTATTACATATGCAGCTTTGTGAATATGTGACCAGCTCCAACAAAACCCGGAACAAGTCGCCAGGCATGTTTTTGAGTTATAGGCCTTTAAAGATGACATTCCCATAAAAAAAAAATCAAATTTTGGAATTCTTAATTTCATGGTATTTGACCTTGGGACTGAATGGACTTTCAAATCCTTGAGAGTACTTATTAAAAAGAGGTTTATTTAATCAATAATTTACAGTTGAACTATGATAATCCCTATTCAATCCTGTGTAAAGCAGGAGACTAATTTGACCAATTTCTTAGAATAGCCGTTCGGCAAAAATATCAAAGTATCATTTACAAAATTATCCATATCTTGAAAAGTATTGATGCTATGTATATAATGTTGGTGTCATTTTGAGGCTTATTGTCCCCTGCTTACATTTTTATTCAAATCATGAAATGTCAAAACTACGACTTGTTCCTGGTTTTGTCAGAACGGGTCACATATCATAAATCTTCTTTGTGAACATTACAAGTGTCAACATTTATCAAAATGCTGGGGGATTTATCCCACCCATCCATCCCCCAGTATTTCCGCCTACATGTATAAAAACATGACAATCAAATGGAATTAATATAAAAAATTATGAAGACATACATGTATGCATGTTGCATCCATTAATTTACTTCAAAATTAATAAAATATGAACCAATCCTAATATTATACATCAATTGCGTCAAAGCTTAAATCAAATAACTTTTGACCAGAGGGAACTAAACCTTTAATTTTATTTACATAATTTTGACAAATCATTGATAGAACAAGCAATGTAAGTGACGTTAATGCTGATTAAAAATATTTAATGGACCAAGCTAGTCACTCAAGTACATACATGTAGTTAAATACTGAAGGAGTTTATGACATGCAGCTACTGGTAAAATTATGCAATAAGCATTACCGTAACTAACCGTGTACACAAAATATTCTATCTCATTGAATCTCCACATATTTGTACAAATTTCTTCAAAAAGCCACCTATATCATCATGTACAATGTATTATCACTGACCTAACATACATTGTATGCATGATAAGGGATAAGTATATTGAATTTGTTCAGTCAGTTGGTATATTTGAGGCCGTGTACATGTAAACAAGACATTTTTCTCAAATGTTACAAAGCATGCACGCTTTAATATACATACACAGTAGAATGCTGTGAAACGTAAACATGTGCTTAATTGGATTTAGCATTATGATGTCATGGACATCTGCAAATTATTATCACTAGATTTGCGCTTGGATTACAAGAATTGGATTCAAGAGTGGACATGAACTCTGTTTCTGTTGAGCATTTAGGAATGAAGTGAATGATATGAATTTATTCAACTATTCATTCATGTATTCATTTTATTTCCCTTATTCAGAAAAAAATTCTGATTGGCAGTACATACTGCATATTCATACATGTTGTAACTTCCAATTAATTAATCAACTGATATCAAACCATGGACTGTCCACAGTCCATGATCAAACATGATTACTCATAACACACTTTAGCAGTTTAATGCTATTCAATTTTCATTAATACAGAGAGAGTGATGACTGACTTCAAAACAATTTATCTAACCTAGATGGAATGATATATCATTTCCCTGCGAATGCAGTATAATAATGAATAGAATTTTACGAAATAAAAATTGAATTTCACATTCATTGAATCAATCATAACATTATTTGAAGTACGTCAAGATGAAGAATGGTTAAACATTGTATACAGGTGGCTCCGATGACAAGCAAAAATATCTTGAAAATAAGTATTACTGAATAGAACAAGAAACTTGCTGCAGTTGATCAAAAGTACAAGCCTTTGAAGCCATTTCGATGTATTTGTTTGTTTGTATTTCAGTCAAGCAGTATTTGTAAAGTAAACTTTATCAATCCGATGATTTATACTTAAATTGAATGTAGGTGGGATGAAAAGCCGACAATCAATTGCAAATTTTGACCATTCGTATTGAAGATATGGATTTTTTTCCCCAAAACACAAAAAAAAAATTAGGTCTTTTGGGGAAAAAAATCCATATCTTCAATATGAAAGGTAAACATTTTCAATTGATCGTCAGCTCTTCCACCCAGCTACATACACTTTAAGAATATGTCATTAGATTTATAAAATTTACTTCGAGGACTGCTATATATCAAAAATGTGAAAAATATCAAATTTTAATAATTTGTCATAAAATTTGTATTATATCGTGAATTTCAAAAATGAAAAATATTTGATATCAGAAAGACATTCTTCGTATTCAGAATGCAATTCGATATGTCTGATGTGCTCTCATGTCCCACAAAAAATACTGTCGAAACGCTCAAAATGCTCATTCCAGATCCCTTAATGAAGCTCTTTTTAGTAGAGGTCTTATAGATAAACAAGATTTAATGCTAAGTCCTACCAAATATATGAGCAATCTGCAGTGCTCGCCGAATTGCAGCAAACAATCGCCCCAATTCCATTCGGTTCTGTATTACTATTAATTGTAGAATTCTTTAAAAAAAAAAAAATTCATTATTCATTTTTGATTGATTATTAATTTAGCCATAGCTCAAAACAGAAATACTTGTCTAAACTTTGCCCAAACTGACATAAAACTATAATTGTCACCAGCTGAAACCATGCAAACAACTTAATTGGTTTAATTCTTGAGGTATTTAATCTAGAGTCTGAAGTTTTCCGTTTTACGGAAAACAGAAAAAAAATCACGCAATCGGAGGTACAACACAGAAAATGACAAAGATAAGAGGTATAAATGTTAAAAACAATAATGAATTGCATATGTCAACTTTTATGATAAAAATACTGTTTAATAATATCAAAAGGTACAGTGTATATATAACTACTAATCATGATATTGAACACTTTATTGTGACACGTACCATCATTGTTTATACATTTTTAGCTTTATACATGAAACATGGAATTACAAATTTTACAACACGGATTACAACACAGAAAATGGATTATAGGAAAAAAAACCGGTAAACTTCGGACTCTATATTAATCCTGGAGGTTTTGAAAAAATCTGAAAACTTCTTGACATTATTTACATGTTATGCCTTAAATCATTAAATGTGATGACAAATGACATACATGTATACCAGAGAGCAATACCTGTACATTACTCCAACATCTTATCATGTTACTGATATGATGAATAGACATGCATACTTGAAATGTCTTTCTTCAGCTGCAGACTGTCTACATTTTAAACAGCAAGAATATTGTAAGAGAATTGATTACTGATATGTCATTCTAGCACAATTGATGCATATATTGATACTAATTTACTGACTGCATACATAATGTGATAGGTATACATATTTGTGTGGCTGTTTGTGTGGAAAGATATTTTTTAGAATCTGGGTTTCAGATGGTATTCATATTATGACATTTAAAATGGAGGACATTTTGTAGAGTACATATTGTAATGGTAAAAAATTAGTGTAATGTGTTTGTTCACTCAAAAACGAATCTGGATTTTTTTCATGATTAATAAATATTTGGAAACGATACATCAGAAACATAATTAAACAGTTTGTCACTGTATTTTAAAGTGTCCATGATTTTAGGACTCTTGTGATTTTTCTCAACAAATCAAATCCTTCTTGCAAAAAATGAGAAATGTTTCAAAAGGGAAATTTTCTGAGAATGTCAACATTACTTAAAATTTTGCTACATGTAGCTGTTATGGGTTTCTTAGAAAATTTCCTATGCAATGCATATGTCACTTTTAACAAAAATGTCCGGATTTAAAAAAAAAATTGAAAATACTCCTGCAAATGGTATTGTAATACAGACACAGTAAAGAAGATGTTGCAAGGGCTGCTAAGATAAACATGTATGACTATTTATGTAATGTATGTTTTATATGCAATTTCTTATCTTATTTGCTCCTTTGTACAACTTTTTCTTGTTTAATTTGTTTTCTGTGGCAGGTGTGTGGTCAAAGAAAGCCATCAAGAAGGATGAGACATACGGTCCATTTCTTGGTATCAAGAGAAAGCTGGGAGAAGTGAATGATGACACATACTCATGGGAGGTAAATGGAGTTTACTTATTTTATTCTAAAGGGGAATATATGATGTAGGTTTATGGGTTGTTGAAAACTATTTTGGTTTAAATTTTCAGTTGTGGTGTAGACGTGCTTAATGTTAATACATGTAAAGTGCATTGTTAAGTTGTAGGGGTGTGATTGGACTTGGTACGTGTTGTTGTGCAATATAGTACATTTTTAGGTTGTCTGAAGGAGAGACCTTATGGAAGCAGGAGTCGTTTGTGTGTGGGGGGGTGTTGGGGGGTCTGTAAAAAGAAATAAAATAAATGTTGTTTGATTTAACGTGCGCTTCAGCTAGGCATGGCCTAATTATCAGCACACTTCAACAATTATTCCGCTGCCATCAGGATATATCAGAATCATCTCCGCTTCACCAAGTCCGCAACTGATGCGCAGGTACTCTCAGCGACTTAGATTGTGATTACCCCCAGCAGCTCCCCATTTTACACCTGGGTGGAGTGAAGCAATTGGGAATTAAGCTATCTTGCTCAAAGACGCAACACACTGGCCGTGGTGGGGCTCGAACCCGCAACCTTCCGATCATGAAGCTCGCGCCCTAACCATTGGGCCACCGTGCTTCACAGTCTGTAGCTGTGGGATTGGTATAGGTGTTTCTCTGTGTCAACCATACATGCAAGACTTGTTTAAATTTGGTCTCATATGGGCAGTTCAAATCCTATTTCCACTAAACTTGGGTCATGGCTGCACTATAAAGGGGAAATCTTCATGTATTGATATTGCCAGCTCAGCAGACAGAGAGTTGTGATTGAACAAGTACATGTGTACATTACAGATAAATAGGTCAATTTTTGAGGATATTATGATTTTTGCAGCAAACATAGCATACAGTATCAACTTGCTTGAATTGTGTTTTTTTGTGTGATCGTTTTTATATTGTTAATGAAATTGTTACTAATTAGTTTCAATGTTTAATGAACTAAACCTTATGTTGATTATATTAGAAAGCCATAAGCCGGTTTGACCTCCACAATGTATGAATTTCCTTTACAATTGACCCTTTGGTAACATTTCCTGTTAAGTGAGCAGAGACAAACTAGGGATGGGATTAGATCAATTATGACATCTTTCAACCTGAAAAGTGATACTTATGAGCTCATTGCTCCATGTCTATACACAAATGAGTAGAGATTTTGCCTGAGTTTGAATTGATTCATTTTTACATATCACTAAGTTTTTGCAATAAAATATAAATGAGATAAATCTGCAAAACTGTAATTTTTAAGTTGAAGGTTATCCCCAAAGACTAATATTTTGAGAACAATTCCCCAAATATCAAATTCCATGTGTAATGAGGTTCAAAACAGATAATATGTTTAATTTGTTAGAATTTCACGTTTGAATGCAATCTTATTTTAAAACCCCTGCAACCTCCCCTTAAAAGGGCATTTCGTGATCCACAGCCTCACTCCCCCACCCCACTTTTTTCAAAAAAAGTTGAGATTTTTATACCACTGGAAACCTCTGGCTAAATAATAATTATGTACAAAAAATTTCTTGCAGATTAATTTGTTTAGCAAAAATATCTTCAAATTTGAATTACGTTCTGGTGTACCAGATATTACAACACAATGGAGTGTAATACACATGATCATGCATTATGCAATATCCCTTTAAAAAGATAAAACAAAACATATCAAAAAACAAACAAACAAAAAAGCAATTATTGCAAAAGAACAAACTAGACCTAAAATAACACATAGTAGTAAATGCTGAAGCAGTAAAGAATTGAAATAGATACGAAAATGATTTTGTATATTTATATTTTTATTCAAGATTCGAGGACCAAAAGGTAGACGAATCTTTTGCATAGATGCCTCGGACCCACGTAATGGAAACTGGATGCGTTATGTGAAGAGTGCTAGGTATTATGAGGAACAGAACATGATTGCACAACAGGAAAATAAGAATATCTTCTACAAGACACTCAGGGTAAGTACACATATGTGCGAAATGAACGTTGTTAAGCAGCATGCAGGGCACATTATTATAAGGTTAGGCCAAAAAAAAAAAAAAGGTTTGTCTCAGGACCCAGCAGCAGCATAGCTTTTAAAATGAGATTTAGCGCAGAAGCGCTATGCGCTATTGCTTTTTTTTTTTTGAATGATAAAACATCGTAGTTTACAAGAAAAATTACATTTTCGGCACAATCAATTGGCGATCATTTCTGACAAAATGTCAAAAATAAATACTCCAAGAACTGTATGACATGTTCGCTCTGAATACCGATCTCTTGAAACAATATGCAAGTAACGGCTCTGCGAACGAAATAGCGGGACAATCGACTCTACTTGTAGATCTAGAACACATCACTGGGAATTCCCCATGTGCAGGCGGATATTTTGCTGCTCGATAAGCGATTTCATATCGGTATACCAGAGAAAAGATCATCATTTAACTAATTTTCATACCATGCCGAGTAAATATTGGAGTTTCCTCAACACATAAATGTCAACTTTTTGTACTCCTTACTTACGGTAATGTTTAAATGTAGGACAAAATAGCGGCGCACATCAACATTTGTGGTGCTGAATTTTGCACCAATTCATTGGCACTACTCACAACATTTACATTGTCACGTCGTGTGATCGAAATTTTTCAGAAATTGAACGGGAACGTGAATTATTTAGCATATTTTTTAGTATAGGTTAGGGTTAGGGTTTAGGTTAGGGGTTTTAGGAGGTGACGGTTAGAATAGTTAAACCGGGAGTAAGAACTACGTTTGCGTATGCCATGTTATTTGGGGCGCCGTTCTTGTTACCAAAAAAAAAAAAAAAAAAAAAACATCGCATAGGACATAGCCTGTTTTAAAAAAAAAAAAAGTTTAAACTGGAAGATAGTGTCTATACTAAAAGACGGAGATAAAAAGCCTAAAACGCGTCTAACGGCATCTGTCAATCAAAGTCATGCACGGTTTGTTTACAAGATATGAGTTGCTGAACATGATGATAAAACTGGGTGCCTTATTGTTAATTTTGCACCTTCAAACATGCAAACCATCTCAAAAGTTGGGTCTTTATAGAAGGAAACTTTCTTTCCTGAAGACAACATGTCAACAATACCTAGAAAAGTTGCTTTTTGCCTTGAAAAAGTACGTAATTTTTCGTCATTTCTGCTATTCCTTTTCTCCGATCGGCACCAGATAAAGCGACCTTCCTTTTTACGCGCTATTAACCAATCAAGGATAGTAGGGAATTTGATTGACAGTGACGTTAGACACCATAAAGTCTTTTTTATCTCTGTCTTCAATTATAAAGAGCAGTCTTTGACTATGGAACATGGTACCATGTTCGAGAAAAAAATCATTAACAAATATGGCCCAATCTTCCCCTTACTGCATTTGAATTGTGGGGCAAATATCACTCTGTGAAAGAAATAACAGACAAAAAACCACTCATCATTAATATGAAACAATATGAATAATGGATACCAGTGATGAATAAATATATTGCCATTTTGTTTTTTGCTCCAGGACATTCCAGCAGGTGAAGAGCTTCTTTGTTGGTATAACAGTGGTGAGCCTCCATCAGAAGAGATGCACAATGAAGCAATGTTAAAAGAAGCCAAAGCAAAGGTTACAGCACAAAAGAACGTAAAAGAATCAACAGATAAGATAGCATCAAATGCAAGCAGTGCAAAGACCAGCAAACAAGGTTCAAAATTAAGTGGAAAGGATACAGCAAGTAACAAGATGGGTAAATCTAAGGATAAAGCAAAAGTTAAAACTGAAAAGAGTCAAAGTGGAAAGCAATCAAAGCAATCCACCGATGTCAATAACAAGAATACAACCAAAAATGCAGCCAAATCCAAACAGATCAGTACTGATGTAACAGCAGATGAGAAGAAGACGAAAGTAGGTAAATCCAAGACATCATCAGATACAGCAGGAACAGACAAAAAGAAGCAGGTGGAAGGGAAAGCAAAGGGAGATGATGTCCAGATAGAAGAGCAAGCAAAGATACCGGCTCCAAATACTCTTACCATTGGTGATCAGACTGGTAGAGGATCTCCTGTGGTTAAGCTTACACCAGTGGATACAGATGGCAAAAAACATCTGGTGGTTGAGACCAAGCTGAATGAGGAGAAAGATCTTCTGGCTGCTGATGGCAGTAAGTATAGTAGCCACTTATATGAAATAGATATTCCTGTGCAAATTGTCGCTGACTTATGAAAAATGGGGATGAGGATTTTCCAGATAAGCCAGGTGTAGTTGATAAATCTTCAGGTTCATCACATGATTTTTGGTCAATTTGCAATTTTTGGTCTATAGGTTTTAAATATCGTTCTTCAATTACGCCAAGTTTCGTAATTAATTAGTAATAAATAATAACTAATAAAATTGGTGTATGGTAAGCAAATGATAAAAAAGTAGAAATTGGTGTATCACATAACGGTGTATAGTAATATACATCACTATCATGTGCTTCACTTTTTCTGTTAACACAGGAAAAATTGTATCACATGGTGACATAGTATACTATATGCCACTATGTGATACACTTTTTCCTGAAACATAAAACTATATGCCACCTATGATACACTTTTTCCATAAACATAGTTTCACATACCGATGTATGACTTCATAATAATTTTTTATCCATTTAAAACCTTATGTTTAAAGTAAAATTAGTATAAGAACAGCTTGAAATCGATGCAAAAACACAACCCTATTACAATCTGCATTTTTACAAAAGAGTAGAATACATAAAAAATCTAAATTGAATGTCATTTGGTCAATACCAAAGCAAAAAAATATATTGATATTAATATAATATTTTCTTCTTATTTATTTTTATTTATGTAGGTTTGAGAAGTCCAGATATGCCAATATTGGAAAATATGACAAAGGAAGGGTTCTTGATCCCCTCTCCAACCAAGCATACCACATCTTGGTCTTCCAATAATACGGCCACCACCAAGGAAGTCATCATCGGTGGCATCATCTGCCATGAAATCGCTCCACCCAAAATTTCTCCTGTGCTTCCTATTATCAAGAATCAAGGATCTCCAGTGAACGAGACTGTACTGACACCCAATGAAACTGATGATGCAGTTGATGATGGTAAGGAGGCAAGTATTGTCCTAGAAGATAAGCTGGCAATCCAAGCTCCAGATGTGTCTTCAACTGAAGAGTCTTCAGGAGCTGAACGAGAGGTGCAGGATGAACAGGACAAAGACTCGCATGTGACATCCTCAAAAATACACACTCATGAAACTGATAGTGTATCTGCAGATGCCAAGAAGGCAGTTGATGATAATGTGTTTTGCAAGGCTGAGGATAATTTGAGTCGCGAGGATAAATCATCTCCAGATCCTGAAAATAGAGATGGGAAAAGTACAACTGACAGTAAGATTGAAAATGGTTTAAAGAAAGTTAAAAAGCCCAAAAAACGCAAACCTATCTATAAGTGCCACATTTGTGGTAGTGTGTTTGGTAAACCTGTTCATGTCAAAATTCACATTGCAAAGAAACATGGTTTACAAGCTAGGAGGTCTGCATCAAAGACTAAGAAGATATTTGTACCTGGTAAGCGAGAAAAGATATGCACAAGGTCAGTTAGCAAGAAAGGTAGTGAGAAAGTGACAGATCGGTTGCCTACCAAGATATTGCTGAATCAGGAGGAATCTGAGATGAAGAGTAAAGAGCATGATGATAACAAAGCAGTGAAGGATAGCAAAGCTGAGGAGAGTCAAAAGGAGAGTCCGGAAGAAGAAGCAATGCAGATAAATGAAAGCTCAGTTAGCGAACCTCCTGCTGATGATAGTTTCTCAAATGAAGCTCAGTTTTCTGATAATATATTGAGTGGGTCCGCATCAATGATACCAATGATGTACAGCAGTGCTGCATATGGGCATCGGAGTGGAAAAAGTTGTGGTAATTACCAATGTGAATTCTGCCATCGTGTTTTCCGCTACAGAACGTGGTTGGCCAAGCACTTGGAGCTGAAACATCCAGGTAAAACACCTACAGTTTCTTATAAAGAAGTTGTGAAAGAGAAAGCCAAATCACCTATTCCTCCTGCTGTAGATGAAGACAAATTTACAGAGGAGGAGCTTACTCCAGAACAGATACAACTCCTGAAAGAGAATTCCAAAGGCAAACGATTGAAGATATTTCCCTGCTCACTCTGCGGTAGACGTTTCTCATCCAAGACAAATGTGAGAAGGCACAAACGTCTTATTCACAAGATCTTAGTTCGTCCTAGGCGAACACGCCTACCATATCCAGAGTACACTGTGGAAGAAGAAGAAAACCAAAGAAATTAACAGTTTCATCACCAAATCAGAACAAAGTCACAAAGGCACCTTCACCTGGCCCTGGTAATGAGGTTAGTTATGATGCAGATGTACCACTCACTTCATCAGCTCCTGTCTCAACTGGTATGAGGAAACCAAGAAAAAATAAGTCTCCTCTTAAAAGAAGCCGCGTTGTTCACAGTCAAGAAGATTTTGCAGAGTCCTACTTAACGTTTCCGATTGAACCTAATCCAAATCCTTTATCAGCATTCATGCCAACAAAACCAGAAACGTTTGAGTTGGAGTCAGCAGTTTATAAACAGAGAATGTCAGTTAACCGATCTACCATACCCATCAAGCAAATCTCGGAGCCAAGTTTGCCACCACCTGCTTCAAGTCCACCAGTTGAGGGCTCTTTAAGTCTACGTACCGGTCTTCCGCCTGCTGCTGCAGCTTGCTCGCCAGACATGGACAGTACTCCACTTCAATCAAAGATTCACGAGTCATCTGCTGAGCGGATATCTCAAAATACAGGCAGTACACAACCAGTTGGGGTGTCAGCAAGTGGTTCAAGTAGAAAGCCAAGCTCTGTCACCCATCGACATCCTTCAGTGCCTTCAAGTCGTGACAGAATGAGCAGTAGTCCTTCACTTGAATCCCGTCAACAACTACAAGCCATTCCTTCAAGTGACAGTCCCTACATGCCCAATGCGAGCTCTGTTAGCCATATGTCCAATATGTGGGGTTCTAAATCTAATCGTCAACAATCTGTTAAGGCCATTGGAAAAATTCAAAATGAACTTCAGAAACCAGTATTGAGAAATCCATGGGTATCTACACTTAAACCCCAGCCATATATACCAAGGAAGCCTAAAACTGACATGGGAAAAGATGATAATATGAAAGATATGCGTTTCCACCATGATGCACCTGTTACGCAACAATTATCCACTACCCATACTGACCACAAGAAACTTGATACATTCAGTGTACTGAATTTGAAGCGTAGAGAACCAACGCCTCCACCCCCACCGACAATATCCGAGGATGGCGTGCTTGATTTAACTGTTCGCAAAAAACCACGGATGGATTCTCCAGTCCCAGCTCCACCAAGCTATAACATTCCGTCTCAACCAGTAGATGAAAACCAGCCTCTTGATCTGTCTTCCTGTAGTAGCAAATCCAACAAGGGATCAAAGCATCAAGCAAATCCAGCCAAAAGCTATGCAACCAGTAAAATGTCCATAGAATCATCCAACTATGCAAATGGACCCAAATATGAATTCCATCATATGTCACCAGCCTCCTTTGGTGGAAGAGAATATTCGAGAAAACTTGGACCATCAAAGAAACCTGTCCAAACTGTTCAGCAAATGTTGCAGCAACAGAATAGTTTACTCATGAAAGTGGACAAGGAGAAATCACAGCAGCCTAAAATTCCGCAACCACTACCAATGCAAATACAGCAACCACTACCAATGCAGCAACCACTGCCAATGCAAATGCAGCATCCAATGCAACCATCAAAGACGCCGTCATACAGAGCACTACTTCCTAAACCAAGCCCATCAACTCCATCTACTGTATCGCCACCACAACAGGCAAGTTCACAGATATCTCCTACACAAGGAACTCGGCAGTTGTCACCACATCTTGTGGCGGCGCAGGTGATTAAGCAAGCTCATGCTCAATCAGCTCTGAGACCAATTTTACCCAAACCTGTCCCCGGTGCAGCTACTCCTGTACTCGTAGGTGGAAAAGTAGTAGCAGCTGGATCACCACCACGGGCAAATAAGCTCGACACAGTGGTCAAGAAACAACGCACACCTGACAGAAATCCATTAGATTCAAATGGCTTTTCTTGCAATGTATGTGATGTTCCATTTACATCAATCAAAGCACTTGCCAAACATGTTGTCGTTCATGCTCATGAGTGGCCTTACAAATGTGAATTCTGTGTTCGTCTGTATCAAGATCCAGACGAATTAATACAACACCGAACACAATTACACCATGTTGGGAAGACATTCTCTTGTGGGGTATGCAAGCGTGATTTTGCTTATAAGTCCAACCTGAAGAAGCATCAAACAGATGTGCACAATTTGACTGAGATGAACTATAGAGAACTTGGCCCAAAGGAGCTGAGAGCCCACAATTTTACAGATCCTGCCAAGATTAAAACTGGTCCACCAGAATTGCCTCCTAAACCAGAACGTGTCTCCTTCATTGAACAGGAGATGAAAAAACAAACAGCGGTTAAGATTGGAAAGCTGAAGCTACCACTGAAGACCAGTTCTGCTTCTCCGTCGCCAACAAGGAGCACTCCTTCACCGAGGAAGACTGGCCCAATTAATCCACAAAGACATCACCCTTTTGCTTACGCAAGACAGATAGGGTATTTGAATATGCTGAACGATCCCAGGAACCAAGAGGTACTACAAACAGTCACAACTCATCGTTGTACGAAGTGCTCCAAAGAGTTTACCGAAACTGCCGAATTCCACGGACATATCATGGACTGTGCCCTACAAGGAATGGACAAAGTTGGTAGCGGGAATAAAGATAAAGAGCAGAATATCGATGCAGAGCAACATTCCATGGAAGTTGAGAGACATGCCATAGAAACGTCCGAAAAGAAGATGAAGATGAAGGCATACACAAAGTCAAAGAAGAAAGCCATACAACTGAGACAGATTGGAGCGGGAAAACGCCAACGAGCAAAGCCTGGATTGAAAACTTACAACCCACAGAAGTATACACGACGTAGGTCTTCCGCTAGTGTAGATGACGTACATGCGTGCCCCGGATGTGATAAAAAGTTCTATTTCATCAACAAGCTAGAGAGGCACATGAGGATGTGTCCTAACCGCGATAAATTCTTCAAAGGGAAGAAATTAGTTGTAGATCCGCCTGGTGGTGACAATGTCGTAAAGAAAGGCCATTGTTGTCCATTCTGCTCACGTCAGTTTACATATCTGAAGAGTCTGAAAAAGCATGCTTTGGCGTGCCCCGCGAAACCGCCAAACGAAGTGGATCCGCTCAGATTAATTGAAGAAAACTTCCAAAAGGCACAGCGTCAAATGGCGGCGGAGAGGCACAGCGTAGACTCTAAATCAAGCAAAACTGGCCCAGAGAAAGGGGAAACATCCAAGCAAGGACAAAATGTAACTGCAATCAACAATGGAAAGAAAAAACGACGAAGAAAGAGAAGAACTGATGTCATTCCAAAACCGAAGAGGCGAAAAAGAGCTACAGGCTCTGCAGACTCACAAGAGGAAGAGAATCCGCAAAAGGTTAATCCGAGAAAAGGAATAAAACGAAACACTCTACTTGTCAAAATGGGTCAAAAGCCACTTCCTGAGAAGCAGCAAGAAGTAGTTGGTGGTAAAATAGATGCTGGTGCCACTAAAAGACAATCAACAAAACAAGTGGACCAAGGTCAAGGCGGAAAAGGAGAATCGTCTAAAACGACAAACAAATCCACTGACAAAGTTCAGTCAGAGTCGGAGAAAATGGACTCTGCTGATTCCCAGGACCCAAGAACGTCGAAAACTATCAGCAGCAGTGGAGAGGAGAAGTCAATGAAAATGTCAGGTTCCGAGAGAAGTTGTCCAAACAATAGTTCAAACAATGAAAAGGAGAAATCTTCGAAAGAGAATAACAATGAAGTAGTGAAGGCAAACAATGCAGAATGTGATGAAAACGGAAAGACAGTTAGTGACGTGATCAATGAGGATAAACACAACGCGGCAAAGAAAACCTCAGATGAAATGATGTCTAAAGATGAGGTTAGTCATCCATCCACTACCTTACCAAATTCTGCGGGAAACCTACCTGATCAATCCGCGATGGATTATGTCACGGAGGGATATCCTGTGAACCAAGTTCAAGATAATCCGTGTCATAATGAAACTCATTCCATGAAACAGAGAAGTACTAAGACTAACGCACCGCATGAAAATAGTACTGAATATGTAAGCAATGGTCAGGATGATGTCCATGAAACTGCGGAGATGACAGTGGACTATGACGCAATCACGAATGACAAGACAGCTGTTAAATCTTACCCAATGCGTAACCGGCCCCAGTCTGTTTCATGAAACGCATTAGCGGGTTGGACAAATCTTATGCTATAAACTGGCTCCATTTATCTCATGCTGCGCTAAACGATAAGCGACGGAGCTAGAGGAAAGTGTGTGCTAATCCGGTTTGCGGCGATTTCAAGCCGCTTCGCAAAACCGAAACGGCGTTGCCGTCTTGCCGTTCAGGAGTTCTTCAGGACTTATTTATGACTATTTTGTGATATACTGATTTAGTGATCCTGCGGCGTGGATCTCGATGGCAGTTTCTGATGATTTACTGACAATATTATTATTACAGTACTTAATTAATGCCAGAATTTACAAGCTTTGAAACGTACGTGATTTGACTAAGTAAATTTCTCTGAGTAAATGCACGCACTGTACTAGCTGTTAACAGTTGACAATGATTTCCGTTTCGAATTGCTACAGTCGTAAATGGCAGAGCATGATTTATTTAAAAGGTAAATAATATTAGTGTCTATCAAGATAACATTGACAATTTAAATTTTATAATGCTTAATTGACATGAATTAAGTACTAGTGGCAATAATTATATTACATTCAAGGACTTGGGAACATAACCGTGGGCAAAAATGAAACTGGCGTTTAAGGTTTAGTTTCGTTTTTCTGTATCGGTTAAATTTCTGTTCTTGGTTTTCTACGTTTGAATCATCCTTTACTTCAGTAGTCATTACGACAAGTGGCGGCGCCACGAGGGGGGCAAATGCCCCCAGTCAGAACTCTTGCCCCCCTGTTGCCCCCCAGAAAAAACCCAAAATTACGAAAATTTCCACTTTTTACGGTAATTTTGAGCAAACTTTGTTGATTTTGCCCCCCCTGAAATTCACTTTGCCCCCCTAATGCCCCCCGAAAAAAATTTCCTGGCGCCGCCACTGATTACGACGTAAAAATAACATTAATGTTTAAGTATTTATTATATATCAAGAAAGATATTTTATTTAAAAACAATCCCTTTCATTACAACATGTATAAGAACAATAAAACGACGGGTAAAGAATTGAAATGTATTATTGAAGGGGGCATGCAATTGCATTGTCTTTCAAGATGGAATTGATAGGTGCCGGTTTAGTGGTTTCCGAAATGCATATACTGCATTATTTACTTTAAACTGCAAATCGTTTATTTATTTGTGTTATTTATTTAAGTACATGTAGTTAAATTAGTCATTTCTGGTAATACTGTCGAGAATGAACGAGACTCGACTTTGTTTGATAAAGAATCAGCTTTTAACTAAGTCCATGAAGTTTAATGAGTATGGTGATGATTTCGATAACGGTAATATGAATTATTTGTATACATGGATACAATATCAATGATCTCTACGAGACGGAGCCATTTCAAATGTTAAAAAGTTAACAAATGTATAATACTTAAGTGTATGTTGATACAAATGTTGTAAACTACTGTGTCACAGAAGGGAAGTAATACCTTACCCAATGCTAATTAAAAGTACTTATAATTGACTGATCTGTCTTTTAAAAGACGTGGCGGGTACTATATCTGTTAAAGCAGTGAGGTTTGAATTATGAGGCATTAACTAGTGAGTTGGGTTATTCATTATTTTGTAAAAGACAATTTAATACCCACGAACCAGATGGGCGCTGACATTACAGCTCCGGTACATTTTCAACAGAAAAGCAGCATGCGTGACCAGATTTGCGGCCAAAATGGGTCGTCTTTTAGCCTACAACTTTGAAGTGTATACAATTTGTAATTTAGTTCTTCAAAACATGACAAATTGAGAATATCGCAATATGTAGTAATTTTGCTGTACAATTTATTGACTTTTCTGACTTTGTTTCTTCTAAATTTCTTCTAAAAAGTTGATCTGTTTGCGCATTGTGGTACAGCAATTGATCACTTGGTGGGCTTTGATTGTCCACGATGGTGGCTCGCATGCATGGGTCATGGCCAGTTTTCTCTATTTGGGCCAAAATTAAAAGACGGTCATATCTGACAATAAAAACTAACATTTTGTGAAATAAAATACAATTCTATTTCTTATGTAAATGTTACAACATGGCTTTAAGTTTCAACTAACTGTACTGTGCTCGTAATTGTATGCGTAACTCGATTTTAGTTCACGTGTAATGTTGATCACATAGTCAAATAGTTATTAATATGTAAAGAAGTTAATTTACCAATGCTGTTGTAGTTTTACCTACCGTGATATGATTTTGTATGTATTTATTTTATAATATAGCTGTACAGTATTACGTTATGTCGTATCTGGAGATATGGACTCGATGTAAATTATTTATTTTATTCATTGTTACAGAATGTAAGTTTGACTATTTTCTGATTTGTGGCCTCAAAAATTAAAAAAAATGAAATGTATTTTTGATCTTGCAGCATAGTCTATTTTGATTAAGGGAGAGGTTTTGGTTTGAGTAGTAGACCTTTCAGATTTCACACCACCAAATAGTATTATACGGATGTGCTCCATGGATGTATTTCTCAGAAAAACCCATAGATGGCCTAAAGTAAGCATTAAAATAAGCAGAAATTGTCATAACGTTGGCTAAATTTGGATTGGTCATGATTAGCAATATCAAATCCTTCAAGTGTACCACAGTTGGGAGAGATGGAGTATTTTTAAGCAGCCTTTTCTATATTTCTATACAGAAATACTGGCATGATTTTGCAGGTAAATTAGGTAATTCCCAGACATAGACTTCGAGGACCAGTCGTAAAACATAATGACGGTCAACCTATATTTTTCCCAGAGGGATCAGGCTGGGGCTAATTTCAACCATCATAGCTGTCGTTAAGAATCAAGTTGCTCTTGTGTTTTCTTGAGGTAAATTTAGTAAATATCTCTATATGGGGATTTATTTGGTGGTGTGAGATCTGCAGGGAGGGAAGTGAAGTGTAGGCCTAAATTGTTTGCTCTATATGGACTAGATATGGTAAAAAGAAGGAAAAACAGTGACGATTATTACAATGATGTAAAGCATTGAATTAAAGAGAGAACATGAAATAAATCAAGTGTTATAGCGCTTACCTGGTAATCCGGTTTGTCAAGGTGTGTTTCAAAAGTTATGCATGAAGTATAAATTGTATAAAAATGTCAGTAGGTCAATCCAGTTAATTTCATGACGTCATGCACTGTCATAGGTTATTCTGCAGCACATCAAATTGGTGAACGGTACGTTTGTCACTTTCTCTAGACTTGTTGCGCGGGTTTTTTTTCTGTTAAAGCGATTTTTTATACTTCACTTTTTGAACATCACACAAGTAGGCTATTCGGCATCTGAATGGGCCCCCATTGGGTTGATCAATTATGGCGTCCTGTCTTGATTTACTAAAATTTAGGAAATCCGCACGATGTAACGGGCTATTCCAGGAAATAAGTGCAAAGTTTTAAACGAAAAGTTTTAAACAATCAGGTGGCAACATTTCCTGAATTCTCTCACAAACATTGTCAAAGGTTTACCGATAGAGCATTATAGGAATATACTTGAAGACCGAAAAAGGAAACCCCAGAAATTTATCTTTGCAATAAGCCAAATCGGCATTTGACGTTAGCAATGCATTGTGGGATAGTTTTGGGACACTTTGCCCTTTGACCTATTGGGAAAAGTCAGAAAAATTGGTTGTTGTGCGTACAAAATATAATCTGAAATGTTTTACAAGAATGAAAATAACCCAAAAAAACATTATTGAATCACTTAAATATATTCAATGATAACATTTTAATATGACAATAATAAATTGATCAATAACTAAAGCAATTTCCCCGATATGTCAGTCTGTCATGAGGTCAAAGTGTCCCAAAACTGCTCTCAAAAACCGGAAGTTTATACAATGGCGATTGGGCTTATTGAATGGAAACCGGGATTCCCCAAACCCTCTCAAGCCAAAATTGGATAAGCAGCAGGAAAAACCTCGAAATCCGGTCCCCAGTAGAATAGTAAAAATCAAAATTTCCCAAATCCTCGAAAGAGGGATATAGCAAATTGTACAGTGATGAAAGCCAAGAGCATGATATTTTTACTTCTACAATATTAGTTCAGTGGGAAGAAGGGATATGGTGCACCTTCGATCGACGTCTCTAGACCAGTGCATAGAAAACGAAATAAAAATTAAAGAAGGGGTTAACAATTTTCAAAATTGCTCAGGTCCAGTTTAAAACCACCAAAGTATTCTCTGACCACAACCAGGATTTTAAAGCACGCCGCGTAGATGGCGTGTACTTTTGCTGCCTGGCCTGGAATATTGTGTCGAAATTAGGACTTGCTGTCAAACATACGAAGAAAATGCATGACAGGTATATAAAATATGAATGCAAGTGAGTATTTGAAAGCTTCTGAAGTCAAGAAGGAAAAAAAACGTGCTACCTCACGTCACGTGACATTGCATCATGGCGCCGTATTTGTCTGTTTGTTCGTAATCATGTCCTCATTATCCTGTGAAAAAAATATCAATCTTCACTACTAATCAGATATAATAGTATTTGGCTCCCGGCATGAATTATTGATTCTATAAGTAGGTAATTTAAACTGCTAATAAATCCTGGTTTACTTGAGTTTATCTGTTAATAACTGTTATAATTCGATATTATTTTAATAGAATTCTATCAGTCCAGTTGGGCGATGCAGCAGAATTTGACATTACTAGATTTTAGCTAGATTTCACCCGAACTCGACACTTTAGATCACGGCGCCGTATTTTATGTGTAATCGTGTCCGATCCTCGTGTAGACTGCATTGCATTCCTTTAAAACAATTCATACCATTCCATGCATAAAACACCACACATCCACATCCCCAGTGACTGCCCTGCCCAGAGAAACCCATTTTCTCATGGATAGATAGCTGTTGGATCAGAACAGAATTGGTGGATTTTCCATGGTGGGATATAGAGGGATGATAAATTTAAATGGTCTACTACAGTAGACTAATCCTCGTGTGAAAAAAGAAATCTGTACTATAAATCAAACAGAGAGTTTGCGAAATGCGGTTCAAAAGCACAAACTTCAACGTATAGAGGATTACTAAATAAATTCATCAGGTTTGTTGATAAACATTATAGAAGATTTCATTGAAACAAAACCAAAAGTAAACTCACTATTTGACGGTTTCGCCTATCATGGTCGATAGGCATCATCAGAATGATGGTTGCAGATCCATACTTCCGGTTGGACGTATCCCGACTGAAGAGGGTGTTTTATCAGCCAGGAGAGGATCATACACGTGACTAAGGAAGTGTCCAAGACCAAAACAAACTACACTCGTCAAACCCGCAAGCAATCTGCGAGTGAACAGTCAAAGTCGGCTATTGCGGATCATGCGGTCCAGCAAAACCATGTTATCAATTGGGACAATGCCAAAATTCTTTGTAAGGAAGATGATGCCAATACAAGAAGAATTAAAGAATCCATTTGGATTAGGAGACGAGGTCCGAACGTCATGAACAGAGACGAGGGGCCCACTTCCTTAGTCACGTGTATGATCCTCTCCTGGCTGATAAAACACCCTCTTCAGTCGGGATACGTCCAACCGGAAGTATGGATCTGCAACCATCATTCTGATGATGCCTATCGACCATGATAGGCGAAACCGTCAAATAGTGAGTTTACTTTTGGTTTTGTTTCAATGAAATCTTCTATAGTATAGAGGATTATCTATTCAAAACCACTCTGCAATGAAAGCCTCTCGGAAGTCGAAGTGAACGCGAATATCTGTAGTGAGCAGTAAACTATGAACAAAAATGCGTAAATTTAAGAACAATAGTTTCTATAATTCCTCATACATTACAAAATTGTCAGTTGTGTATTACTTTTAGTATCTAGTTAAAAGACCAATTATTGGAAATCTCTTTTGGTTTGGGTAAAAACGCGCCACATATTGTTGAAAATTAATGATTGAATTATGCCAAAATATTATTTGTTCCAAACGTCAAGCTTGGTATATACTTTTGTGTGTGATCATGACGTAAGAAAAATCAGTTTGCGAAATGGCGTTCTGTGAAAACTTCAACGGCACGGGGAGTAAGTTCGCGTAAAAATGGCCTGTTTTTACTGGGACTAGCAGTGTAGGATATTTCTAGAGTATAATAGTAGGTGCATATATTTTAAGATTATTGATTGGCATTTGACTATGAAATGTGACCGTACAGCACGAATGAATCGTAAATTCCTTAAATTGTATTCTGAGTTACAGTGTAAAATGTGCATGAAGGTCGGATTCATCGGTACCTCTAGCTGGCGCGACATCTATCTCATTTTGATAGTCAAACACCAATCAATAATCCTATTGTTGAAGAGGATAATAAGCTTCTACCTTAGATGGCTATAGAATTTTAATAGCTCTGGTCTTTGTTTGCTTTGGCTAAATCCTGTTCCAGTGGTGGGTTACTAGACATTGTATTTTGTATAGGTATGTATAAACAACAATTAACAATGAGAGAACTTTCTTGAACCTCGTTGACTTAGGGATGATTTGAAATGACCGCCAATTATGACTGTTTGATATTTATTGCCAGCAATGTGGAGAAAAAGACACATGTAGAAACAAAAAAGCTACCATTTTGTTGAAGGAGCAAAGTTCAACAACCAACCCCGCTTCTGGATATCGTTTGAAGTCAAATAATATACCATTTTAAAGCTTATGATGTATATTTTTCTAAACACGAAATAAAAACAAAATTGACGGGAGGGGGGAGGAATTTACGGCTCATTTGCCATGTACAGTCATAAATGAGATAGATGTCACGCCAACTTGAGGTACCGATGAATACGACCTTCATGCACATTTTCACTAACTCAGAATACAATTTAGGACATTTACGGCTCATTCGTGCTGTACGGTCACATATAAAGAATATATTAAGGGTATAAAACGTTTTCATAACATTAAAAACATTTTTGATAATCTACTGCCCAGCAAACACAAAATGTTTTACAGAAAACGTTTAAATGAAACCCTTTTAATAACATTCCAAAAACATTTTTGAACACTTGATACAAAACATTTTAAATAGAATGTTATTTTGGGGTAGAAAATTATTTTGCAAAATTTGCAAAAATGTTTGCCCAAAAGATTTGCAACAACGTTTCAAAAATATTTGCATGATCTTTATATAACCCGACATTTAACTGTTATTAAAACGTTTTGAAAAAAGCATTTTGAGAACATTTCTGTGTTTGCTGGGTGCAAATATTTCAAGATAAAATTTAAGTGTTGACAAAATATTTTGCAAAAACATGTTTTCAAAAATAGTTTACAATAACATTTTGAAAACATTTTAAAAATATTGTTGTAGTGTGTTTTCATACAAAACGTTTTAAAACGTTTTCATGACTTTTATATAATCCGACATATCATGTTAAAAAAATTTTTTACCTAAACCAAACCCCAAAATATAATTTATTTAAAACGTTTCTGTGTTTGCTGGGAAGCCACCTGAGATTTGCAGATGATATTATAATCTTTGCAGAAAACCCTGATGATGGAGTCTATGCTGCAAGCCCTCAACAATGGAAGTAACCAAGTGGGGCTGAAGATCAACATGAGCAAGACAAAAAGTATGTTCAACAGATTTGTCATTCTACATTCACCAAACAGCACTAGAAGAAGTAGAAGAATATGTGTACTTGGTTCAAGTTGTTAAAATGAGCTACAACCACTTTGACGAAGTTAGATGAAGAGTAAGAGCAGGATGAGTTGCTTTTGGAAAATTGAATGAGGTGATGCAGAGCAACATGCCATTATGTCTTAAAAAGAAAGTCTACAACCAGTGTGTCCTCCCAGCCATGACATATGGCTCAGAAACTTGGGCCATGACTCATAGAATGGAGTTCAAAGTGGCTCAACAAAGGAGCATGCTAGGGATCACAAAAAGAGACAGAAAACAAATGAGTGGATCAGAAGCATGACACAGGTCACCGATATGTCATCCAGACTGCGAAACAAAAGAAGTGGTCTTGGGCTGGTCACCTAGCTAGAACATAATTCAATTCAATTCAAATTTATTTATTTCCACATACATAAAACTTGTACATCAAAACAAACAGCAAACAAAAAAGACAATATGGAGGAGTTGTCCGGAAAGCCAATGAGGCCTGAATAAACCAACCCCTAAATAAAATTCGTTGCTAAAATAACAAGCACAAAATCACATGATACCTAACATGCAAGGCCAATAAGACAAGACGGACTGTGCCCCAAAAAAAAAAAGGAAAAAAAAAAGTTATTCAGAAACTGATTACGAAAATGTTTATCGGATTTGCAAGTCTTTGTTTTTTATTCATACTGTTCCAAAAAGTGGGTCCAGTAGCTCGGATGGAATGATCAGAGAATGTTTTTTTATTATTTGTCAAGTTGAGCTCATTTATATGTCTTGTCTGGTAGCCGTGTATGTCAGAGCGCTTTGTAAAATAACCATTAAATAAATCGGGCGAATCATAGAATATCTATACATAAATACTCACAGTTCGAGTGAGTACATATCTTTAACAGTTAGTAAGTTATATTTTGCAAATAAGGGTCCTGAATGACTTCTGTAATGACTATTTGACACTGTTCTAATTGCCCACTTTTGTAATTTAACAAGTTTATACAAGATAAGGTTTACAGGTATTTCTCCAAATAAGTATTCCATAGTTGAGGTAAGGCATTCTATCCTAGAGTACAACAAAGAGTGTGTAAAATACGTTCTGGAACTTAGTGTTTTAATTTGTTCATGACACCAATATTTCGTGCTAGTGTTTTGGAAACACAATCAACATGATGTTTCCAAGTGAGACATTCGTCTATTATGATATTCGTACCTCGTTCCACTCTGTCCAAACGTGTATCATCTAAAATAATATTTAAATCAGACTGTACTTTAACTGATGTCATATGGGGCGTTCCTAATATCATGTAATTAGTTCTGCTAGCATTTACTGATAATTTATTTGCTTTGAACCAATTGCTAACTTCTTTCAATTCTTTATTTATAAAATCTATTTGACTCTCAATGTTTTCATGCGAGTAAAGAATAGTGGTGTCATCAGCAAATAAAATAAAATCCAGAACTTTTGTGGTATTAGTTATATCATTTACATAAAGTACATCAATGATCATAAAATTCTTAATGAAAAAGAATTTGGTTTCAGACCAAATCACTCAACTTCTATGGCTATAATCCAATTGGTTGACAAAATCAGTACTGCAGTGGAAACAAACAAATCCACGATTGGTATTTTTCTAGATTTATCAAAGGCCTTTGATACTATTGACCATAATATACTCCTATATAAATTAGAGCATTATGGATTTCGTGGTATTGTACTAGAATGGTTTAAAAGCTACCTGAAAACAATATGTATCTCACAATGCCTGTGAATCAGGACTCAACGATATTATTTGCGGTGTCCCACAGGGATCTATATTAAAAGTGTATCTAAGTGTATTAAAACTATATCAAATAGCAATTTGATACAGTTTTGATATACGAAGGGTGTATTGAAAATGTATCTACTGAACATATAGGGTATCAAAACTGTATTAGATACCACCGAACTGTATCAAAAATATATCAAAAGTGTATCAAATTTGAACGTAGTTAAAGCCATATTATAACATTTGCTGAGGAAGACGCCCTCACTGAATTTTAAAAATTCCTTTTTTACACGATTAAATTGGACTTTATTAAACCAATATACCCTGCAAAAATCAAGACTCGAGGGGCTGTAGTTTTGTCAAAATCCGAGATTTTGAATAAAACGCCGGATTCGGCGCTTTATTATTACGATGGAATTATTTGTCGAACGCATACACGATGTTCATAACACACAGTACGTACACGGCGTGCAGGACGGTGATATAAAGTCTGCACAAAACGTAACTCAGCTGTTATAAATACGCCTATAGATTCAGAACTAATAATTGTTTTCACACTATTTCAACATAAAAAGATGGATGATTTATTTACGCGCATTTTGATACCTCATTTGTCCAATTTTGTTCAATATTGACAATACAGCAGTGTTTTGAAAGAAAAATACCCCAATTTAAAAGTTATTTGTATTGATTTGAAGTAAGCGCGAAGATAATGGCGGGCTTTACGTGTTTACAGTGCTGGCATTATAACCATTGATCGCTGTAAACTGCAACTTTTAAATTCGGGTATTTTTCTGTAAAAGCACTACTGTGTTGTTAATATTGAACGACATTTGACGAATGGGGTATCAAAATACGTGTAAATAAATCATCCTTCTCGCTATGTTGAAATATTGTGAAAACAATTATTTGTTCTGAATCTATAGGCGTATTTATAACAGCTGAGTTACTTTTGTGCAGACTTTATATACACAACAAAAAGTTACAAAAGGTCGTACCACAACATGACCGAAGGAGTGGTACGTATGGGCGCGACATGTGCGCTGGTAGTAAATTCCAATTTTCTTTGCTTTGCCGTAGTTGTTCGGCTCAAAAATAAAAAGGGATATATCTGACAGTAAAAGCTAACATTTTATGACAAAGAAATGCTAATCTATTTTGTTTGGAAATGTTATAATATGGCTTTAATGTTGGCACTGCTTGTGGTGTATCAAAAGTGTATCAAATTGGACTTAGTTCATTTTTGGAGGCTAGTTGTATATCAAAAGTGTATCAAATTGGACTTAGTCCAATGCTGGCTGCATACAGTGTATCAAAAGTGTATTAAATTGGACTTTGCCTGTTTTTTAGTGTATGTAAAGTGTATCAAATATTTTTGGTGACTAGAGGTATATCAAAAGTGTATCAAATTGGACTTAGTTCATTTTGGGTGGCTAGAGGTATATCAAAAGTGTATCAAATTAGACTTAGTTCATTTTGGGTGGCTAGAGGTATATCAAAAGTATATCAAATTAGACTTAGTTCATTTTGGGTGGCTAGAGGTATATCAAAAGTATATCAAATTGGACTTGCATAAACTGACTTTTTGTAGTGTATCAAAACTGTATTAATAACTGATCACATGACTAGATCATGACTCACCATTTTCACATTTGCCCATGTGGCATGCATGCAGTTAACACCAGGATTTGCATTTGGAAATGTACTGTACTTTAGAGCAAATTATGGTGTTTTATTTATCATGATGAAGATACATACATGCTTGTAGACTGTACATTAGGTTACAATGTAGTTCTGAAGAGAAAGATTCGAGCCAGGTATACCAACTTGGTGTGGGGAACAAAGACAAAGACAAGATAAAAACTAATGCAGTATGTAAACCAGAATGTACATGGTTACTGCACTAGAAAAAATCCAAAACCACAGGGATTGTAGACAAAGTTGACAAAAATACAACCGACGTTTCGAGCAGATAAACTGCCCTTCCTCAGGGACAAACAACAAATATATATATATATATATATATACAACAAAGAATTGAATCTAAAGCATAACCATTAATCAAATCATAGCAAATAATTAAACCAAGGTAGCAAGCAAAATGCTAAAACTACAGAGCCAAAAATATAGCAACTCTACATGAAGAGAGTTGGCTTGCCACTAGACTATGCCATAGTCTATTTTTGATGTTAATCATGATGAAAGCATTCAGTTGAACTCGAAATTATACTGATATTAATTACATCAAAATACTGTAGTATAAAATTGTTATGAAAATGTTTATATAATTATATTAGTGACAGTAAAAGTAAAGTGTACGTAGGCTTATATTATTGAATGCAACATATCATAATGTCATAATTGTATTGGCACTTCACTACTGAACAATTCTGATTTTAGAATCTGCCGGTTTATTAATCACGAAATTCCAGGTTAAAAATAGACTATGGACTTTCAATTTTAAACGGGATTTTGAACGGGCAAAGTCCCTAACACTCACACTGTCAATCATACTTGTTTATCAATCAAATTTAACCGCAAGCAAATACAAGACGCGTTCATGCACTATACTGACGCGTTCATGCAATTACACAACACAAAGGCGGGGTAGGCTAAATACTTGTGTACCATGTAGTTATTAATGGTAATGACAGGTACCCGGAGGATTTAAACCATAACGAGATTGGGGCGACCAATCACAAGCCAGATCCATTTAAAGATGCATTACATCATGGCCAATTTTAGTAGGCCAGATTTCCGACAATCTCATCCACAGAAGTTTATAGACAGCCGTGTTAAGCATCTCTGACCGCAATTTCACCTTGGTCTGGGGCGGACATTTTAAAAATGAATTTAGAAGAGCAGCAACGACATCACTTGGATTACATTCCCGATGTTAAATCTACATCATATGCAAAATTTGAGGAAATTCGCACGAGTCCGTTTTATTTTAGGGCCATTTGTATATAACTGGTCTTTACATGTAGCCCTATGGAGAGAGTGCCCGTTGAGGGCGCTATAACACCCATTTTAGGAACAAAAATGTGATTTAAAAAAACGGACTCGTGCGAATTTTCTAAAATTTTCAGAATATGTAGTATGAACATGTAGAAATATAATCAAGTAGTTGCCCTACCTGCTCTTCTCCGAAAAATAAAAAGTCCTATACCTCAATGATAATGAAACCTAGGTGCGCGCAATCCAAAGTCAGTAGTCCACTTGGGAAGCTAACAAACAGAGGGAGTAGGGTGACTGAAAAGAACAGATGTGAAAATCTATCAATTGTGCACACATTAATTAAATCAGAGTTTCAAGCTTAAATACAATATCCAGAGTATGCACAATTGGCAAGTGGACTACGGGGTAGTCTAGCTTGCCACAGAAGGTAAGCTTACTACATGTATACGGTATATTATATAGGGCCTCCATGTATACAGGGTGTCCCAGAAAAAATTACCGGGCGAATAAATTTGGACGTAAGTCGAGAAATAGATATCAGAATCCAAAAATCGAAATATCAGCGTGTAGTCCATTTTATAGTGCATCTTATACGCTAATTATACTGGAATTGGTTGACTAATTGCGAAGAAATGAGCGATCACATAACGCATGCTTCAATTCACTTCATTCCAAGTTTGAAAGAAAGATCATTCAACACAATGCGCACTAGTGGTTAACACTGTCAACGGGCTTCATATTTTGTTCGGTGAAATCCTTTTCGTTCTTTCTAAACAATCAGTTTCTTGCTAAACATTTAATTAGGTTTTGTTCAAATTTGAAAACGTGCACGATATCGAAAAAATAAAAGCTTGATGCTCGGTACTTGTAAATATCTTGTTTCGTTAATGTTGATATAAATATTGCATAAGAATTATTGCATAAAGAATTCCAGCTGGCTTTAAAAATTTCCCACACACATTAATGTTTTTGGAATATTTCCAATAAATTGTAACGCAAAGTTTAAATCTTTTAAAACTCCAACATTACTGTTGCATGGTATCAAAAAATCACACGTTAAGCTGTAAGAACTTGTTCATTGTCATTCTTGGTTCAAATGTTCTTTGGAAAAATATAACATAATTTGTACAACCTCAGAATTAAAGTTGGCAACCTTCCATTTGCAGAAATCAAAGTTTTCTCGGACAAACTGTTATTCATCTTCAGTGAAAGCATGAATAACATAACACCGTCGGAATATAAAATAAATAATATGGACTAAATTTAATGAGATACACAAACTTTAGGAAGCGCTGAGTGAGTATGAAAAAAAGCGCCTGTTGCTCAAACTTGGAATGAACTGCATTGATGCGCACATTATGTAATTGTAAATTTCTTCGCAACCAGTCAACCGAATGAAATAAAATTTACGTACGTGATGCACAATGAAATAGGCTATGCGCTAGATTTTAAATTTTTTGATTCTGATGTCTATTTCTCAACTTACGTTCAATTTTATTCACTCGGTAATTTTTTCTGGGACACCCTGTATGTATTAAGCGTAGCACATGCCTGTATAGCAAAAAACCCTGCTGAATCGTTTTGTTATTAGTAGCCTTTTTGTCTCGCTGTTCAGAGGGAGACTTAGTATATTGGCCTAATCACTATGGTGTGGGGGACGTGTGTTGGGGGTATATGTGTGTGTATGTGTTCGGAAAAGCTTAATTTGTGAACATGATATCTTGAGAACCATAAGTGCTATGGTGATGAAACTTTGTAGCATGATCAGATTTTCAGCGTAAAATATGGTATTAAGTACCTAATTTGCGTAATTTATGCATATCAAGCAAACAGACTATCTGGAGATCCGTATGGGGTACAGTGACATAACTTTAGTGGCGTACCATGGCAGCTCCTACCCAAGGGTCTGCAGAAAAGGTTAATCATGCCGCCCCTTCATCAACAGCCCAAAAAGGCAGACCCCATTTTTTATGGTTTGAAAACGTGAAGAGTGAAGAAAAAGGATTACAGGCGCTAGTGACCTGATGAAAGCAACAAATTTGGTTGGTTTCGCAATATTTTATTTTTAAACACACTTTTGATACAGTTTTTTTGATACATGCCATTCGATACACTTTTGATAAGTATGAAATGTGTATAAAATGATATGAATTTCAATGCTAATTTGATACAGTTTCAATACAATTTTGATACATAAAAGGATTAGAATTGGAACTCTGATTTGATACAGTCAGTGAACATATTTGATACACTTTTGATATAATTATGTATCAAATATGTATGAAATGAAAGGATAAGAATTGGAACGCTGTTTTAATACATTTCATTTGATACATTTTTGATATGTATAAAATGTGTATGAAATGAAAGGATAAGAATTCAACGCTAATTTGATACAGTTTCAATACAATTTTGATACATAAAAGGATTAGAATTGGAACGCTGATTTGATACAGTGACATATTTGATACGCTTTTGATATAATTATGTATCAAATATGTATGAAATGAAAGGATAAGAATTGGAACGCTGTTTTGATACATCTCATTTCATACATTTTTGATACATTATCTTAGCATTTGATACAGTTTTGATATGTATGAAATGTGTATGTGTACGAATTTCAATTCTAATTTGATACAGTTTCAATACAATTTTGATACTTAAAAGGATTAGAATTGGAACACCGATTTGATACAGTAGCATATTTGATACAATTTTGATATAGTGTATCAAATATGTATGAAATGAAAGGATAAGAATTTCAACGCTAATTTGATACAGTTTAAATTGGAACGCTGATTTAATACAGTAACATATTTGATACACTTTTGATATAACTATGTATCAAATATGTATGAAATGAAAGGATAAGAATTTCAACGCCAATTTGATACAGTTTAAATTGCAACGCTGATTTGATACAGTAACATATTTGATACACTTTTGATATAATTATGTATCAAATATGTATGAAATGAAAGGATAAGAATTTCAATGCTAATTTGATACAATTTAAATTGGAACACTGATTTGATACAGTGACATATTTGATACACTTTTGATATAATTATGTATCAAATATGTATGAAATGAAAGGATAAGAATTTCAATGCTAATTTGATACAATTTAAATTGGAACACTGATTTGATACAGTGACATATTTGATACACTTTTGATATAACTATGTATCAAATATGTATGAAATGAAAGGATAAGAATTTCAATACTAATTTGATATAATTTAAATTGGAACACTGATTTGATACAGTGACATATTTGATACACTTTTGATATAATTATGTATCAAACATGTGTGAAATGAAAGAATAATTTTCATTTGATACAGTTTTGATATGATCCATTTGATACATTTCCAACTTATTTTATACTTTTTTGATACATTATCTTGGCATTTGATACACTTTTGATATGTATAAAATGTGTATGCAATGATACACTTTTGATATAATTATGTATAAAATGTGTATGAAATGAAAGGATATGAATTTCAATGCTAATTTGATACAGTTTCAATACAATTTTAATACTTAAAAGGATTAGAATTGGAACACTGATTTGATACAGTGACATATTTGATACACTTTTGATATAGTGTATCAAATATGTACGAAATGAAAGGAAAAGAATTTCAATGCTAATTTGATACAGTTTAAATTGGAACGCTGATTTGATACAGTGACGGATTTGATACACTTTTGATATAATTATGTATGAAATGTGTATGAAATGAAAGGATAACAATTTCAACGCTAATTGGAACGCTGATTTGATACAGTAACATATTTGATACACTTTTGATATAATTATGTATTAAATATGTATGAAATGAAAGGATAAGAATTTCAACGCTAATTTGATACAGTTTAAATTGGAACGCTGATTTGATACAGTGACATATTTGATACACTTTTGATATAATTATGTATCAAATATGTATGAAATGAAAGAATAATTTTCATTTGATACAGTTTTGATATGATCCATTTGATACATTTCATACACCCAACTTATTTGATACTTTTTGATACACTATCTTGGCATTTGATACACTTTTGATATGTATGAAATGTGTATGCAATGTTAATTTGATACAGTTTTGATACATAAAAGTGTATGAAATTAGGGTTCCAATTCAAATACTTTTTATTTCATACATTTTTCATACGTATCAAAAGTGGTGTATCAAAAGTGTATACAATTTCAGCCAGGGAAGGGTTAGGAGAGGAGGAAAGATGATGGAGGATCTTATACAGGTGACAGACCATGGCAGCTCCTACCCAAGGGTCTGCAGAAAAGGTTAATCATGCCGCCCCTTCATCAACAGCCCAAAAAGGCAGACCCCATTTTTTATGGTTTGAAAACGTGAAGAGTGAAGAAAAAGGATTACAGGCGCTAGTGACCTGATGAAAGCAACAAATTTGGTTGGTTTCGCAATATTTTATTTTTAAACACACTTTTGATACAGTTTTTTTGATACATGCCATTCGATACACTTTTGATAAGTATGAAATGTGTATAAAATGATATGAATTTCAATGCTAATTTGATACAGTTTCAATACAATTTTGATACATAAAAGGATTAGAATTGGAACTCTGATTTGATACAGTCAGTGAACATATTTGATACACTTTTGATATAATTATGTATCAAATATGTATGAAATGAAAGGATAAGAATTGGAACGCTGTTTTAATACATTTCATTTGATACATTTTTGATATGTATAAAATGTGTATGAAATGAAAGGATAAGAATTCAACGCTAATTTGATACAGTTTCAATACAATTTTGATACATAAAAGGATTAGAATTGGAACGCTGATTTGATACAGTGACATATTTGATACGCTTTTGATATAATTATGTATCAAATATGTATGAAATGAAAGGATAAGAATTGGAACGCTGTTTTGATACATCTCATTTCATACATTTTTGATACATTATCTTAGCATTTGATACAGTTTTGATATGTATGAAATGTGTATGTGTACAATTTCAATTCTAATTTGATACAGTTTCAATACAATTTTGATACTTAAAA
Organism: Amphiura filiformis; assembly: GCF_039555335.1. NCBI lineage: Eukaryota > Metazoa > Echinodermata > Ophiuroidea > Amphilepidida > Amphiuridae > Amphiura > Amphiura filiformis. Next base: position 14,814,193 of record NC_092636.1, read on the forward strand.
GGATTAGAATTGGAACACCGATTTGATACAGTAGCATATTTGATACAATTTTGATATAGTGTATCAAATATGTATGAAATGAAAGGATAAGAATTTCAACGCTAATTTGATACAGTTTAAATTGGAACGCTGATTTAATACAGTAACATATTTGATACACTTTTGATATAACTATGTATCAAATATGTATGAAATGAAAGGATAAGAATTTCAACGCCAATTTGATACAGTTTAAATTGCAACGCTGATTTGATACAGTAACATATTTGATACACTTTTGATATAATTATGTATCAAATATGTATGAAATGAAAGGATAAGAATTTCAATGCTAATTTGATACAATTTAAATTGGAACACTGATTTGATACAGTGACATATTTGATACACTTTTGATATAATTATGTATCAAATATGTATGAAATGAAAGGATAAGAATTTCAATGCTAATTTGATACAATTTAAATTGGAACACTGATTTGATACAGTGACATATTTGATACACTTTTGATATAACTATGTATCAAATATGTATGAAATGAAAGGATAAGAATTTCAATACTAATTTGATATAATTTAAATTGGAACACTGATTTGATACAGTGACATATTTGATACACTTTTGATATAATTATGTATCAAACATGTGTAAAATGAAAGAATAATTTTCATTTGATACAGTTTTGACATGATCCATTTGATACATTTCCAACTTATTTTATACTTTTTTGATACATTATCTTGGCATTTGATACACTTTTGATATGTATAAAATGTGTATGCAATGATACACTTTTGATATAATTATGTATAAAATGTGTATGAAATGAAAGGATATGAATTTCAATGCTAATTTGATACAGTTTCAATACAATTTTAATACTTAAAAGGATTAGAATTGGAACACTGATTTGATACAGTGACATATTTGATACACTTTTGATATAGTGTATCAAATATGTACGAAATGAAAGGAAAAGAATTTCAATGCTAATTTGATACAGTTTAAATTGGAACGCTGATTTGATACAGTGACGGATTTGATACACTTTTGATATAATTATGTATGAAATGTGTATGAAATGAAAGGATAACAATTTCAACGCTAATTGGAACGCTGATTTGATACAGTAACATATTTGATACACTTTTGATATAATTATGTATTAAATATGTATGAAATGAAAGGATAAGAATTTCAACGCTAATTTGATACAGTTTAAATTGGAACGCTGATTTGATACAGTGACATATTTGATACACTTTTGATATAATTATGTATCAAATATGTATGAAATGAAAGAATAATTTTCATTTGATACAGTTTTGATATGATCCATTTGATACATTTCATACACCCAACTTATTTGATACTTTTTTGATACACTATCTTGGCATTTGATACACTTTTGATATGTATGAAATGTGTATGCAATGTTAATTTGATACAGTTTTGATACATAAAAGTGTATGAAATTAGGGTTCCAATTCAAATACTTTTTATTTCATACATTTTTCATACGTATCAAAAGTGGTGTATCAAAAGTGTATACAATTTCAGCCAGGGAAGGGTTAGGAGAGGAGGAAAGATGATGGAGGATCTTATACAGGTGACAGAGAGTAGCATCGTCCCTGCGTTTGGAGAGCAAGGGAAGGTCAGACTTCAGGAGAAGGTCCTCGTGACTGAGATTCCAGGACTGCAAGATAACCTTGGCGGCGAAACGCTGACAAGCCTCAAGGCGATTGGTCAGGGTAGTGTTTAAGTGATGCCATGTGACACTACCATGTTCCAAGATTGGGCGAACAATCGCAAGATAAAGGATGCGACGGGTGCATGGAAGCACTGGAGAATACCCTATGGATAAAACCAACTGTGCGACGAGCTTTCTTACATTGGTCGATGTAAAGAGACCAGGAGAGGCTGTCAGAAATCAAAATACCAAGAAATTTCGTTGAGGACACCCTCTCAATAACTTGGTTGTCAAGGTAAAGTTGCATGTCCGGGTACGGGTTCTTTTTGGTGGTAATAACCATGGCCTTTGTCTTGGAAACATTGGCAGAGAGATGGTTGTTAATGAACCAGCCATGGATGGTGTTTATATCAGCTTGGAAGTCAGACAGGTCAGAAGAATGAGAAAGAGGCTTATAGAGAGTAGTGTCATCAGCGTGTAGGACCAGAGAGCTATTGGAAGAAAAGTTAGAAAAGCAAAGATCATTGATATAGACAAGACAAAGTAGAGGCCCAAGGACAGAGCCTTGGGGTACACCAGAAATATCAGCAGTAGGTGACTACCTTAGCACCAATGAACAATTGAAAGCAGCTTCATTAACACCAATCAGCAATTGGAAGCTACTTCATCAACACCAATATCAGCAGCAGATAGCTAACCCAGTAGCAATCAGTCAGCAATAGGAAGCTACTTCTTCAACACCAATATCAGCAGTAGGTGGCTACCTTAGCGCCAATGAACAATGCTACTTCACCAGGTTCATCAACCGCAATCAGCAATAGGAAATTAATTACTTCATCAACGCCAATATCAGCAGTAGATAGCTAACACAGCAACAATCAGCAATTGGTAGCTACTTCATCAACACCAATATCAGCAGCAGATAGCTAACCCAGTAGCAATCAGTCAGCAATAGGAAGCTACTTCTTCAACACCAATATCAGCAGTAGATGGCTACCTTTAGCCAATGAACAATATTAAAAGCTTATTAATCAATACCAATATCAGCAGTAGGTAACTACCTTAGCACCAATGAACAAATGAAAGCTTCTGCATCAACACCAATCAGCAATTAGAAGCTACTTCATTAACACCAATATCAGCAGTAGATAGATAACCCAGCAGCAATCAGCAATAGGAAGCTACTTCTTCAACACCAATATCAGCAGTAGATGGCTACCTTTGAGCCAATGAAAAATTGAAAGCTTATCCATCAACGCCAATATCAGCAGTAGGTGACTACCTTAGCGCCAATGAACAAATGGAAGCTACTTCATCAACACCAATCAGCAATTGGAAGCTACTTCATTAACACCAATATCAGCAGTAGATAGCTAACCCAGCAGCAATCAGCAATAGGAAGCTACTTCTTCAACACCAATATCAGCAGTAGATAGACACCCAGTACCAATCAGCAATTGGAAGCTACTTCATCAACACCAATATCAGCAGCATATAGCTAACCCAGTAGCAATCAGTCAGCAATAGGAAGCTACTTCTTCAACAGTAGATGGCTACCTTAGAGCCAATGAACAATATTGAAAGCTTATTAATCAATACCAATATCAGCAGTATAGGTAAGTACCTCAGCGCCAATGAACAAATGAAAACTACTTCATCAACACCAATCAGCAATTGGAAGCTACTTCATTAACACCAATATCAACAGTAGATAGCTAACCCAGCAGCAATCAGCAATAGGAAGCTACTTCTTCAACACCAATATCAGCAGTAGATAGACACCCAGTACCAATTAGCAATAGGAAGCTACTTCTTCAACACCAATATCAGCAGTAGATAGCTAACCCAGCAGCAATCAGCAATAGGAAGCTACTTCTTCAACACCAATATCAGCAGTAGATAGACACCCAGTACCAATCAGCAATAGGAAGCTACTTCTTCAACACCAATATCAGCAGTAGATAGCTAACCCAGCAGCAATCAGCAATAGGAAGCTACTTCTTCAACACCAATATCAGCAGTAGATAGCTAACCCAGCAGCAATCAGCAATAGAAGCTACTTCTTCAACACCAATATCAGCAGTAGATGGCTACCTTAGAGCCAATGAACAATATTGAAAGCTTATCCATCAACACCAATATCAGCAGTATAGGTAAGTACCTCAGCGCCAATGAACAAATGAAAACTACTTCATCAACACCAATCAGCAATTGGAAGCTACTTCATTAACACCAATATCAACAGTAGATAGCTAACCCAGCAGCAATCAGCAATAGGAAGCTACTTCTTCAACACCAATATCAGCAGTAGATAGACACCCAGTACCAATCAGCAATAGGAAGCTACTTCTTCAACACCAATATCAGCAGTAGATAGACACCCAGTACCAATCAGCAATTGGAAGCTACTTCATCAACACCAATATCAGCAGCAGATAGCTAACCCAGTAGCAATCAGTCAGCAATAGGAAGCTACTTCTTCAACAGTAGATGGCTACCTTAGAGCCAATGAACAATATTGAAAGCATATCCATCAACACCAATATCAGCAGTAGGTAACTACCTTAGCGCCAATGAACAATTTGAAAGCAGCTTCATTAACACCAATCAGCAATTGGAAGCTACTTCATCAACACCAATATCAGCAGCAGATAGCTAACCCAGTAGCAATCAGCAATAGGAAGCTACTTCTTCAACACCAATATCAGCAGTAGATGGCTACCTTAGAGCCAATGAACAATATTAAAAGCTTCCCAGCAAACACAAAAACGTTTTCAAAACATTTAAATGTCGGGTTATATAAAGGGTACATTAATAGTATAAAACGTTTTCATAACATTAAATAACATTTGTTGGTAATTTACTGCACAGCAAACACAAATGTTTTACAGAAAATATTTAAACATGTTAAATGTCGGGTTATATAAAGGGTATAAAAACGTTTTAATAACATTCCAAAAACATTTTTGAAAACTTGGTACAAATCATTATAAACAGAATGTTATTTTGGGGTTGAAAAAATATTTTGCAAAGAAGGTTTGCCCAAAATATTTACAATAACGTTTTTAAAATGTGTTCACGACCTTTATATAACCCGACATTTAAATGTTATTAAAACGTTTTGTAAAATCATTTTAAGAACATATCTGTGTTTGCTGGGTGCAAATATTTTAACATAATGTTATTTAAATGTTGACAAAATATTTGGCCAAAAATGTTTGCAAAAATAGTTTACAATGACATTTCGAAAACAGTTTTAAAATATTGTTGTGTGTTTTCATTCAAAACGTTTTAAAACGATTTCATGACCTTTATATAACCCGACATTTTAATGTTATTAAAACGTTTTTACCTACACCAAAACCCAAAATATAACTTATTTAAAACGTTTTAAAAACGTTTTTGTGTTTGCTGGGTTATTAATCAATACCAATATCAGCAGTAGGTAACTACCTTAGCGCCAATGAACAAATGAAAGCTTCTTCATCAACACCAATCAGCAATTGGAAGCTACTTCATTAACACCAATATCAGCAGTAGATAGATAACCCAGCAGCAATCAGCAATAGGAAGCTACTTCTTCAACACCAATATCAGCAGTAGACGGCTACCTTAGCGCCAATGAACAATGCTACTTCACCATGTTCATCAACCGCAATCAGCAATAGGAAATTAATTACTTCATCAACGCCAATATCAGCAGTAGATAGCTAACACAGCAGCAATCAGCAATTGGTAACTACTTCATCAACACCAATAACATCAGTAGATAGACACCCAGTACCAATCAGCAATTGGTAGCTACTTTATCAACACAAATACCAGCAGTAGATACCTATCAGCAATTGATAGCTACTTTATTAACGCCAATATCTGAATACCTTAACAACAATCAGCAACTAGGAGCTACTGCATCAACACCAGTATCACCAGTACAGTAAACCCAGCACCAATTAGCAATTGAGACCTACGTCATCAAGCTACTCTTAGCCATCGTTTCATTTTGTTCGTCTGAAGAATCTCCTGGAATTAATCCTGTTACAAAATAGAGTTACTGAATATGATTAGATTAGTTGTTGATCTTGGAGTTGGGACATCGACTGCTCAGTGCCAGAAGTGGGTAAGCTGCCATGTGTAGCTGTCATATACGAGTACAAAATATAAATATACACAAAGTACAATCAGCAATTGGAAGCTACTTCATCAACACCAATATCAGCAGTAGGCGTGGTAGGTAACTACCTTAACGCCACTGAACAAATAAAAGCTACTTCATCAACACCAATCAGCAATTGGAAGCTACTTCATCAACACCAATATCAGCAATAGATAGCTAAACCCAGCAACAATCAGTAATTGGAAGCTACTTCATCAACACCAATATAAGCACTAGGCATGCATGGTAGGTAACTACCTTAGCGCCAATAAACAAATGAAAGCTACTTCATCAACACCAATATCAGCAGTAGATAGCTAACCCAGCAGCAATCAGCAATAGGAAGCTACTTCTTCAACACCAGCAGTAGATGGCTACCTTAGCGCCAATGAACAATTGAAAGCTTATTCATCAACACCAATATCAGCAGTAGGTAGCTACCTTAGCGCCAATGAACAATTGAAAGCTACTTCATCATGTTCATCAACACCAATCAGCAATAGGAAGCTACTTCATCAACGCCAATATCAGCAGTAGATAGCTAACACAGCAACAATCAGCAATTGGTAGCTACTTCATCAACACCAATACCAGCAGTAGATATATACCCCAGTACAAATCAGCAATTGTTAACTACTTTATCAACACCAATACCAGCAGTAGATAGATAACCTAGTACCAATCAGCAATTGGTAGCTACTTTATCAACGCCAATATCTGAATACCTTAACCATACTGCAGTTACTGTCCGTTTTCCTATACACAATATGCAGTGCTCTTACCATTGACGCGTAACCTCTACAAATAGTGTATGTTAGAAGTATGGGCAATTGCCTAGTTAACGTCACTGTGTGAAAAATAAGCGGCCAATATTTAAAGTATTCTCTGAAATTCTAGAAAATATAGTTTTGTAATAATATGTCCTAAATTTTTAGCTAATTTAGGTGTATGGAAATATTCGCACTTTTGTGTTGTAGGAAGGATATGTAAACGACAGATAATACCAAAAATATGAAGAAATTATTTCCAAACCGTGTTAAGCCTGCAACCATTGTGCTTCTCATTTTCAAGAATGCTGTTTAACAATAAGCTATTGTCTCATTTCGTAAACAAAAGCCTACACAGTATTGTTACCTTGCATTTGCTTTATAATCGTTCATTCAACTGAAACTATAATACCAGCTCATTGCTCATTGCACAGGTAAAACAAAAACATGTGTAGTGTGGATTTAACCAGAGAAGATCTGATTTAATCAGTACTGTTGAGCTGTTTTCAATGAGTGTTATCTTGGTTTAATAGCTTTTAATGGGGTTCTTAAAAGTCCTGCAAAGGTCGTGGTGAATTCTACTGTAGACATGACTGCATCATGCACAAAACAGCAACTGGGAGCTACTGCATCAACACCAGTATCACCAGTACAGTAAAACCAGCAATTGAGAGCTACGTCATCAAGCTACTCTTAGCCATCGTTTCATTTTTTCGTCTGAAGAATCTCCTGGAATTTAATCCTTTTACAAAATAGATCTTGGAGTTGGGCATCGGGATTTTGTGTGACGGGGTGTTGTGCAAGCGAGCGAAGAAAGTTTCCAAACCAGCCTGTCAGATTTTAATTTTCTTGATTTTCTTTAAAAATTCGGCCACCATTTGGGGTAAATTTTACAGGATATTTTACCTATATTACACCAAATCTAATTTGAAAAAACAAAACTGGAGAAATTCGTTGAAATTTAAGCCAGAGACAACAGAAAAACGAACACGACTTTGATAATGTTTATATTCTTGTAACGGCTATTCTATGAGCTTTCCATTGAAAATAAAAATCAGCTTCAAAAAAGGAAAATTCCTTAGCAACCGGTAGGCTGTTATAATGCATAAGTCGATCGCAAACGCGAAATCGGAAGCTTATTTTGTCCATATCTACTGAAAAAGGTAAAAAAAAAGAGGATGCTAGGATAACGAAATACTCATTTAATTACTGATGTATCACATATATGAAATTAAACATATGCACAAAGGTCATGTTTCAAAATGATCCGATTATTTTGTTTTGATGAATCCAACTGTGTGAAAATATTGGATCCAAAACATAATAATGATAAAATTGCATGCTTTATGCCCAATAATTTATTGGTCTCGCTATGACTTTTGAAATATGAGAGGAATAATTTGTGATTTACAACATGCTATTAGCATTTATAAGTTTGTTCCTAATTATGATTTTCGACCCTTCATGGGAGCCTCAGGGGCACTATATACAAAAATATTACATGCGGCGCGATGTGAATATGTGAAAACATTTAATACTCCAAATCACTTCAAATGTATTCTAGAAGCTTCTATAGATATTTCATTTCATTTCAACTTTATTTAAACACGGTAAAAATCAGATTCAACATAAACAGTTGTTCTTCCACTGATCCGTATGGACACATTCAAAATAGATTAAAAGTGAAATTAAGATATTGCACACAAATGCAAAATATTACAAATTATAAAGATACGAGTACAAATGAAGATCCACATTAAAATATTCAAGACTATAACAATGTTTTTTAAAAAAAGATGCAAAATACAATTCAGTTATAAAAGTAACAGTGTAAAATCATAAAATATATTGCAGCTCAGAACTATATAAGACAATTTAAAACGAAGGGCAAACTTTTCTCATGATCCAAGAGTCATAAAGGCAAGAGACCATATCAGGCAGACGTATGAGGTGTATCAACTGGACACTACTGATTGTAACAGAGTACAAGAAGGCGAAGAAAAATCTTGTTGTTGCATACAACGAAGTTATCAAGGCAGATCTAAATGGCAAGTTGCAAGAGGTTGAAAGAGCACATGTCAACTCCAAACATGGTGAAAGTTGGAAATTGATCAACGACATCACTGGTAGAAAAGCATGCAGTACAGGCCAGTTGAAGGGAAACACACAAAGTGAAAGGGTCACCAATTGGTACAACCACATCAAAGGCCTTCTTGGAAGCCCTCCTGACATTGATGATGAGGAAGAAGAAATTACACCAATTTTAGACGAGCTTGATATTAAAGTGGGGCCATTTGACAAAGAAGAATATGAAGAAGCTAAGGCATCTTTGGTTGAGGGAAAGAGCTGTGGAGAGGACAACATACCTCCAGAAGTGCTGAAGAGATGCAACCTAGATGACATTGTGTTAGAGTTCTGCAATGACGCACTTATCAAAGGGAAGAAACCGGATCAATGGTCCATACTTAATATTGTGCCTATCCCCAAAACAGGAGATCTCAGTTCAGAAAACAACTATCGCGGTATCAGTCTAAGTTCCATCGTAGCCAAAACCTACAACAGAATGATACTTAATAGGATTAGACCTGAAATTGACCAGCATCTGAGAACAAATCAGAATGGATTTAGAGTTGGTAGAACGACTGTTGGACACATCCTACTATACGTAGGCTGATTGAAGAGGTATTAAAAGGCGCATAACCTGCCAGCGATAATAACATTCATCGACTTCAAGAAAGCTTTCGACACCATCCATAGAGGCAAGATGTTGAAGATACTCCATGCCTACGGTATTCCGGAACTCATTGTTGAAGCTATTGGCAAAATGTACCAAAACACAAAAGCGAAAGTAATATCACCAGATGGCGAGACAGAATTGTTTGAAATCTTAGCAGGAGTACTTCAGGGGGATACCCTCGCCCCATACCTGTTTGTGATTGTCCTCGACTTTGCACTAAGAATAGCTATTGAAGGAAACGAAGAGGAGCTAGGATTCCATCTGGAAAAGAGGCGAAGTAGGAGAGTTGGTCCTGTCGTGGTGACAGACTTTGATTTTGCTGACGACATTGCACTGTTGTCTGAGGAAATACACCAAGCACAAGAACTGCTTCATAGAGTGGAGACTTCAGCTGCTAAAGTGGGCCTGAAGATGAATGGAAGTAAAACAAAGTATATGTCCTACAATAACAAGAGAGAAAGCATCACAACAAATGAGGGTGTAGAACTAGAGGAGGTAGATGACTTCAAATACCTAGGCGCTTGGATGAAAAGCACAGAAAGGGATGTAAAGTTACGTAAAGCAGCAGCATGGAGGGCGTGCAGTAAACTAAAGAAAATCTGGAGGTCAACTCTTACCAGGAGTTTCAAACTTCGAATTTTTGCTGCAACAGTGGAGTCGGTGCTGCTTTATGGATGCGAAGCATGGACCATCACCCCTAAACTTCTGGATGGCTGCTACACCCGTATGCTAAGAACTGTACTGAATGTGCATTGGAAGGAACATACGTCAAATGCAGACCTATATGGAGATCTTCCCAAATTAATCCACAAGATCAGAAGAACCCGGTTTGCTGGCCACTGTTCCAGAAGTGATGAGCCAGCAGCAAAAATGGTTCATTGGACACCCAAGCATGGGAGGCGGAAACCTGGGAGACCTGCTCTGACCTACATTGACATTCTGAAAAATGACACTGGACTGGAGGCAGCAGACTTCAAGACAGCAATGGAGGACAGGAAGTTGTGGAAATTAAGCCATCACAGTTCGAGGACACCACTCGAATTAAGCAAGTAAGCAAAACATTAAAATACAGAAAGAAATGCACAGAGAAAATCAATTGCATTCATTATACAGGGTGTCCCAATAAAAACAGAACCCTCATTGCGCCCTCTTTTTCTCCTATTTCAGAAAAGTTGATCAAAATGTATTTTGGTATGTAAGGAAACCTTCGTTAGCTAAACCAAAACAATTATTTTAATCGGCTCACAATTTTTGAAGATATGCCTTCTTTAAGAAAAATGTACCCGTTTTTCACTCTGTCCATGGGTGAGGGGTTTCTACATCAACAATTAAAACGAAACACACGGTTGCGCGGTTAATGACATTGATAGATAATAGCATTGGGCTTAGAACGTTCTGCTATACTATTTTTGGCCTACCTGTAGGCCTATTGTTATTCGTTTTCAATCAAATCAAATTAATATTGATTATTGATTACTCATCAAATTAATATTGATTATAGGCATACCTGTACATCATTATTACCTTTTCAAAAAGTGTGAAGACTCAGAGGTGGGGTCTTTTTTAAACTTGAGTGCTTTCCTTTTTTTTCTTCTTCTTTTTTTTCTTTTTTTCTTTCTTTCTTTCTTTCTTTTTTGTTTTTTTGCGGCATCGATCGGTCTGAGACTAGTAAACCAACTACCCATTTTATTTGGGATATTTCTTTCAGAGATTAGCTTTCTTTGTAGAAAAGCTTAGAAATGTATTAAATTTAGTACGGGATTTAGTATTTTGTCAAATAATTGAAATTTATAAAGACTAAAGCATAATCTGATGATGAAGAGAAGAAGACCTGGCTGGAGCAGGAAGACTTTCCTCCGTGGTTCCGGGTCACGTGATATATACCACTTTTCGTTGTTTTGGCAACCTGCACAGTCCAAGGGACACACCTTAGGGGTGAGCAAGGAAACATTGTGTTTTATTTATTAATTGAACACTTTTTTTAGCCATACAAGTAACAAAATACCAAGATTTTAATTAATTATTTTATGATGTTTTTTTTAAAAGGAAATTTGTTAGTCCAAGTGTCAGTGACTAATTTGTTCATTACTTTGTTTATACGTTATAGCTATAACCTATCACCTATTTGTAACAATCGACGAGTCCAAGGTACCTGTCGTAAAAAGTGCATTACCGGCGCTGTCGAATTCAACAAGGTCGTGACATCAGGTGTAAATAAAAATTGATTGATGGTGATGGGACAAGCGAAGATGTAGGAAACTCGGTTCCCCGGTTTGGATTAAAATGAACATGAACATGAAATGGAGAATACAGAATGTATAGAAATCGGTCGGCGGTGGAAATAATTTGTAAACTTGAACCTTGATTATGTATTGGAAGAACCAGTACTAAGTTATCAGCCTGTTATCGCAGCTGTACGAACACTCCTTCGCACACTTGACACTGTCATGGCCGAACTGCATGCAGAGATTGCAATGCAGTAAGCTTTTCATACTCATTTTGAACTGAAATAATATCAATTTACAGCCATGTCAACATGTTCATCTAACATGAAATGAAGAGTTTTTTTGAGCCATGCCTTCATTTCGTTTTACTGGGCATGATGGGTCTCACTCAGTATTAAAACATGAAATTTACTGAATGATTGAACTGTTGAAGATATACATACGATGAAATTGATATAATTATTGTGACTTAATTAAATTTGAAATAAAGTTTTATACTGGAACTATGATCTTGAATTGGCTGAGGCATTGTCATGACTGTCATAAACTTCAAATTGAATTGAAAACTTGAATCAATAATGCATTGAAATGGACCTGAACTCATTATAATTAGCACTTTAATTTGAAATGAACAACTGCATATTTTTATAGTGCAATGATGACTGAATACCCCGGCTGAATACCATCTCAGGACTTCAAGATGAGTCGTATAGTGCTGGCAGATTTTGAAGGCGATTTGAAGACACTGAAAAGGTCAACAAAGGTAAGATCTAGACTATTCTAGTAGTACTTGGGGCAGTGGCGAAAGTAAAGTACGGTGCCGTATTAAGGAGCAAATAACAAGCATTTTCGAAAATCTCCCAAAATTGGTGAGGGCGGGGACAATATATACATGTTATTTATTTTACAATTGAAGAGGCTGATCTCCAATTCTCAATCTCATGCTGTCACATTCAAGATTGAATTTAAGGCTGTCAATATTAAACGGCTCATACTAAACGTTTAAACGCCTGGGAGACTTTTAAACGTTTAGAAAAATCGCTAAACATATCTATGTAACAAAAATATGGGTTTTTTTTTACAAAAATTGAAAAAAGAAAAAGAAGTTATTGGCACTAAAGTACAAGTTTGTTGTTATTCTCAAGGGTTCAAACTAGAGAAATACCAGTATTTGCTTTTTTTTTCAAAGTTTGGTAAAGTTGTACATTTTGATTACTCTTGCTTCTATTGAACAGCCAAGGACACATTGAATTAGTATGCATTGCTAGCTGTTTAATAGAAGCAAAAGTAATTAAAATGTACAACTTTATCCAACTTAAAAACAGATAGCAATTTTTTTCCCAGTTTCATACCTTGAATATAAACATGTAATTTTGGGCCTGTAACTTGTTTTTTGGCCAAAACTATTGTTTTAAAAATTTAAATGTTTATAAATTTAAAAAAAAGAAAAAATTATGTTTACCATTTAAATGTTTAGCCCATTACACTGAAATTGACAGTGCTTGGTATAGCGTTTAAACGCATAATGCAATCACGCATTGACATGCCCCTTTTTCATTTTAGAGTGAGTACTGTTAGTCTTGAACTAATTACAAATTATAAGGTCATCAGTCATCTTAATTGTTTGTCTCAAAGCCCCCATGTGCATTAGTACAATTGCCCACTTTTCGCGCCTTATACCATTTGGATTGAGTTTAAAATTTATTTTCATTTTTTTTAAATTTTTATTTCCACAAATATAGATATCACTTCTAACATCTTCAGACATAAAAATAGCATTAGTTATAATACAATTCTTCATCAGTTGAACACAGTGAAACTTATACGTGCGTATTCTCCTGCAAATTTTTGTCAAAAAGCCCCTCCCATGGCCACATTCTGTAAATTATGGTTTCAACTTTGGAATTGGAAGGGCTTTGAGATAAACTATCAAATTAAGATGGCCTAATTCAAAAACTTTAAAAATAAGAATGATATTTACTGATAGGGTCTATAGAGGTAGAACTTTTTGAATGACCCTTGTGTTATTTCAGTCAGTGTAATTTACATTCATGAAATCAAATTAACATATTATTTTTTATTATCTTGAAAGTATCGTAACCACCCGGGTATAATCTCACCTTCGGCTATAAGCCCACCCGCTATTTTTCAAAACATTCTGGCAACAAGGGTGCACTCAGGTATAAGCCCAGTACTAAATTTTGGCCAAGTTCTTAAATCAAATCAATGCTTTGCTCTCAGTCATATTTAAGAACAAATATTTTAAAATATCAGTTGAAAATTAACATTCCACACTTATAATTTTACGAAATTGACATCAGATGACAGAAATTACTGGTACATTGGGCATACATACAAATCCCACAAATGGTGGTGATTGTTCTTAGTTTTAGATTCAAGCACTATCCCTTCCCCGGTTATAAGCCCACCCCCATTTTGAAGTGAAATCTGCCATCTAGTGGGATGGGCTTATACCCAAGTGTTTACGGTAAGAACAGTCATTTTGATACTATCCTGTATGATTCATTCTATTACCCCCGACCCATTATTCAAAATCGCGCACTGTGATTTGTTGAAACGCGATCATGTCACTCATGTGAAAGGCCATTAATTAGCAATAAAGTGGCAAGGGCAACAAACTTTATGTTCTTCTCGCATGATCACAGCGCACAGCAAAGCACGATGCAGTATATTAGCGTTGTTATGCATACGCAAAGCATTATCCTTTATACGCAATAATGTGTCCTCGGCAGTAAATGTTTAAGAGTCATTCCATATCAACTCACCTAATTTTCAGAAAAGGTTGGCTGGTCACCCTCTCAGATTTTCTTTAAAATCACTTATATCATAGACCTATGGGTCAAATGAACACATTTCAAACGGTAGGTCTCAACTCCTTGTCGTTTCTGAGTTATGGCTCGTTGAATATTTGATGTTTTTTGACGCAATTTGTCCACTTCCCATTGAAATACACACAAAATTGTCCTAAATACCAACCCAAATTTTATTATGTGGGCAATGACCCACCATAATCAAACTCTCACATATTCAAAATACTTCTATGATGTTCCTCTGTACCAGAAATCAAAGTGGTGTCAAGCCATCTTCATGGTTAAATGACTGTTTGGAGATCGCATTGAAATACACAGTAATGTTCTAATTCCCAAAATGCAAAGTTCATCAATTTACTGTGTATTTCAATGAGAGATTCAAACACTAATTTAACCATGAAGATGGCTTGACTTGGTACAGAGGAACATCATGCAAGTATTTTGAATTTGTGTGAGTTTGGTTATGGTGGATTATTTCCACAAGGTCAAATGGGGTCACTGAACGGGGGTCTTTTGGCCGAGGAGTCATCTTTGAGCCCCTGTGAAATTTTTATTAAGCCAATGAGTGGTCTACCCTGCTATATGGGGTCACACCTGAACCTATATTGCCTACTAAAGGCAAAATAGATGATGTCTGACATCTAGGACGAAGAGGAGGGGGGTCAAAAACAGGAATATGTCATGTGCGTCAACACGAACATGCATTTTTATATGTCTATATCATCAAATGGGGGTGAGATACATTTTTATGAGTCCAGAATCTGGTTATTTGGGTCAAAGACACCCTAGATTCCAATTTGTAGCCCTGTAGCTTACCCCTAGGCAAGCCTCGAATTTCGTTATTTTTAGGGCAGGCCAACTTGGCCTTGGCTATTTAACATTTTAGGGGGCACAAAGGCCATCATGCCAGGGCACCAAGGCCAAAGCAAATTTCGTTATTTTTAGGGCAGGCCAACTTGGCCTAGGCTATTTAACATTTTAGGGGCACCGAGGCCATGATTTATTTATTTCATATATTTATTCGTTCATCCATCCATCCACCATTTTTTCTTCTTTCTTTATTTATTTCATGATTCATTAATTTATTTATATTTATTTATTTATTTATTTCATGATTCATTCAGTGAAATATTCAGTATGTAAATAAACAGAAACAAACACCTGGGAGGTGCAGTGATACAGTCAAACTTTTACCTGTTATTAGAATGATAATACAGCTTCAATTTCCATATTCGTTCCAGGTTCGTTATTAGAATACATTCAGGCATGAAAATGTCAGCGTTTTTATTTTCCAGCATTTTTTTAATGCTGAAAAAACGCGGAAGAAAAAAAAAAATCACACAAAAATACGTAAAATAAATCTCCGATAAACAAATTGCAGGATGTCACAGGATCTCTACCTGTTGCAGAACGATCGAAAAACATATTTGCCAACCCCGCTAAGGAGACACGTGTTGGGCGCTTTCGTCAGCAAGGGAACATGCCCCGATGAACTTTGTTGTGTGCAGCCTGCAGCGCATTTGCTGCGCTTGTGCGGCAAAAGATCTGGCAACTCCGTTATGATTTCGCTTGCGGGCGAGGAAGCTGGAGGAAACGACACGTGTGATCATAATGATTGAGTGTAACCTGCGATTGTATGAAAGCTTAAGCTTTACAGTCAATGTGATACAAAATAAAAAGGGCTACTTTTAAATTGGTTCCACTTCCGGGAATCGAGAGCATTTTTTTGTTCCCGACCCGAGACTCGATCCCAAATGCTACTGGCCACTGCAAAATTAGGGCAAGGCCATTGTGGCCGCGTAAAGTTCTTGTTTTTCAGGGCATTAAGGCCAAATGAAAGGGCACCGCGGCAATGGCCGCGGTGGCCGCCGCGAAATTCGAGCACTGCCCCTAGGGGAAGATATGAATGTCTAAACTCGGAAGAAAATTAATGTCGCGACACGTGTGCCCAAAAAGGGGGGGTCTGACCTAATTTTCAATAGGCCGGTTCTCGGAAATGACAAGGAGTAGAGACCTACCGTTTGAAATGTGTTCATTTGGCACATAGGGCTATGATATAAGTGATTTTAAACAAAATCTGAGAGGGTGACCAGCCAACCCATTAGGTGATTTGAGATGGACTGACCCTTAAATAATGGGGTAGGCTTCGCCTCACCCATTATTTACGTTTTTTCCTCCTTGGACACATTATTTTCATGTAAAGGATCAGGGTTCGATTTACTTTGAAAAACTTAAGTGATGTTCTTATAATATTAGCATATGTTTACATTGTAAAATATTGCTATACAAGCTGATATTTGTGTAGCTGGTTGTCCAAAATGGGGAGCATTTTGCTCCACGACACAAGTTAAATCGAACCCTGTAAAGGATAACCCTTTATTACCCTTTATTTCTTAAATATTATCCCTGTAAAAAGTGTTCTCCACACCCATCTTCATACATACAGTAACCTCCCTCGTCATCCTCTTATATTATGTATTTTACATTTATTTTCCTAGTTGATGCGCAATCGTGACTTCAGTAACCTGGTGCACGTCATAGAGAAATTCCATCGTGATGTCAAGTTATCATCGTTAACCATCAAGGAGCGTACACAACTCATTCATCTTGGTGAAGATGCTCAGTTCTACAGGATCCTTGTCAGAATGCTGCATGAAGTCACTCTGTAAGTTAATATCTAAAGAAATTCCAATCCTTGTTTTCCATTTTAAAGGAGTATTTCATGATTATAACATCCCCTTTTTATGACATTTTTCTGTAGATATCCACGAAAAAAGCATTTGTGAGTTATGTATTAAAATTACACTGCTCCATAGGCCACTTTCACAACATGGGGTCTTTTTGGTCAAAATTACTGCTAATAAATGGGGGTATTTTGGATTAGATTGGGGGTCCTTTGAGGTAAGATCCTAAAAATGGGGTCTTTCGGTAGAAGATCCTAAAAATGGGGTCTTTCGGTAGAAGATCCTAAAAGTGAGTTCTTCCAGAGCTAGATTTTAAAAATTGAGTCTTTTGGTTGCAGATGTTGTAATAGTAGGAATTTCTCCACAAAAAGGGTCTTGGCAGCAAAAAACTACCGGGGAGGAAACAAGAAAAAAAGGGGTAGGGGAAGGGGCTTTGGGGAAAAAGAAGAAAAAATATTGGGTATTGGGGAAAAGTGGGCCTTCGGGTGAAATCAAGAAAAATATGGGGTCTGGTAAATGGGCAAAAACAGGGGTCTTATTGAATGTACATAATGCACATCTTAACATTTTTTGTATAGAATGCTATTATATTTGCAATAGGTCTACCCCTCCTGTTTCTCAGTTTGAAATAACCCCAACAACTGGAACAAGTCATTGACTTTTATCAACTCAAATTGAGTCAATCTTGACTCATAGATCAAGTCAGATTTTTCCAATCTGTCCAAAAGACGATTTTGATAAGGTTTTCATTTTACAGTGATGGGGTCTTGACCTCACAGCCTGAAACCTTACCCTTGAAGACCAAGGTCAAGACCAAGACCTTATTCTCAAGACCAAGACCACCACTTTTAAGACCTTAGGAATCCAAGGATCAAAGACCTGCTTAGTATTTCCCATGTACCTTTGTGTTGCTTGTATCTTGGTTTGTGATTTTAAAAATTAACATTTTGTAATTGATTTGTGGTTATTGACCTTAGTACTTATTAAATACTTATTTATTATTTATTAGTTTTAGTCGAACAATGGCTTTATACATGTAATTGGTAGCTTTATTGGTAACTTACCTAAACCTGGCAATTACGTGGTTTTAAAACTAACATATTGATTAATTAGTTCAACAATAGCATCAAGAATTTGTAATGAAAATGTTTTCAGGTCATAATAATTATGTAGTCTTGTTCAAGGCGCTCTCTTAACCACGGCCAGTTGATCACCATTGTCAATTTAAGAACCGAGGCAACTTGTTTATTATGCAAGAAATATGCACCGCCCACCCAAGAGTCTTGTTTAAGTTGTCAAGCTCATTGATATGTAAATGGAGTAATACATTGTTTATGTAAACACCGGCAACAAATATGATAAACATGAGAGCTTTGTTGGGAGACTCCGTTATGAATATTGTGTATAAAAGTTAAGTAGTTTGTAGTAGATGCAGCTTGCAGAGCTACAATCAACGAAAAAAGTCTTGAAACGCTTGCGTGTAAATAACGGAAAACTGTCACCCCCTCTCCCCCGTGCAATGTTGAGAAATACCAAAGTCTTCAGCGGTTTCCCAATGTGTTCCAACATTGATTGATGGGGAGAGGGAAGGGTAAATCATTGTTGTAGATGTCATGCTTGTTCCCAGGCAAAATATACGTCATATCCATGATCATATGAAATTCTGCACGGAATTTCGACAGAGTGTACCAAGCGTTCCAAGGACTTTTTTCGTAGATTGTCTCTGCCGAATGCAAAATATTTCATCTAAATTTCGTTTTTGTCTCATAACTCAAAAATGGAATGTCGTATGAGCTTCTCATTGCACACGATTTGAGAGTGGATTATATGCTTTGGAATCATAACAAAATTGTTGATAAAGAAATTGGTTTCTTTAGGAAGTGGTCACTGGAATCACCTCCTATACTAAAATACAAACATTTAGCAATTATAGCTCTAAACTGCTCTAAAATGTCGTTTTTGTCCCATAACTCAAAAACAGAATGTTGTATGATCTTCATATTTCACAGGATTTGGAGGTAGACCATGTACTTAGGAATCATAATACAATTGTTGATAAAGAAATTGGTTGGTTCAGGGAGTGGACACTGAAACACCCCATACCCTAACATACAGGCATTTAATGAAATTTTTATGCTATATCTCAAAACCGAGAAATCGTATCGCGGCTCTAAGGTGCATGATTCCGAGTTGTTTAATTTATTTTTGAAATTAATATTTAAAGTTCACCTTCATAGCACTTGTCAGATAGGTGAACGAACGTTACAAAACAGAAAAATGAGTTTTAATTAAATATTAAAACCGCATATACGTTAAGATTGTAAGGAAGTCAATAATAAACTACGACTATCTTCAGTAGATAGCATTAACTTGTTTTTGACATGATGTAACAACTATCTTCAGCAGATTTGTGCTTCACATTTTTGTGTATGGGGTGTGTGTATAATGTGGGGGTGTGTGCGTGCGAGGTGTTGGGCGTGGGATGTATGTGAGGTAGGGCGGAGGGAGTTTGTAGGACTATTATAAGATCACATTTAAATCGGAAAGTATTTCATTTGGGGGCTTTTGGGAAAGAAATAAAGAAATAATTTAATTAATTAATCAAACATAGAGAAAGAAAGGAAGAAAGAAAGACAGAAAAAATAAATCAAAAATGTATACTTCATGTATTTATAATAAACAAATATTTTCACCGGGTTCACCATCGCAAATAATAAATGAAACAGAAAAAGTAATACCGCCTGGGAATCGAACCCAGGACCTCATGTTTACAAGACCTATGCCTTAACCACTCGGCCACGTGAGCTTCGTGATTAAGCTGCTTGCAATTTGAACATATAAGCGGTCACTTCAACCTTTTTCCACGTTCATGTTTTTATTTATGTCAAATGTCTTTCGTTCATTCATTCATTCATTCATCTTTCCTTCTTTCTTTCTTTTTTCTTTCTTTCCTTTTTTCTTTCTTTCTTTCTTTCTTTCTTTCTTTCTTTCTTTCTTTCTTTCTTTCTTTCTTTTTAATACAAAGAAAGAAAAAAAAGAAGCATTGAAAATAATGAATGCATAATTTAGCGATGATTCACGCAATTAAAACATGAATAGTCAAAGGGTGTAAAGTGTAAACCAATAATGGTAATCTGTAATGGTAAACTGCTGCATTGAATAGCGTGCATACTGAGCAGTTTGCCCTGCATTGATATTAATATATACGTATAGATATTTATTTCAATTCAAAATGGCAAACTGTTAACAAATGTCATAAATGCGATCAATTTGTCATTCCTTTTGTATTCAAACATTCTCAATTGCTGTAGCCAAGGTAAACGAACGTCAGGCTCCATGAGATACGGCCTAAAAACCATAAAATGTGGATTTTGGACCATTTTGTCATTATGGTAAACTGATCCACTTTGCCATTTGCACTATGCAGCTTTACACTTTCCCCGATACCTGCCTACTATAAAAGACCAAAACTGATTACTTGATTGCGAAATGGCAGCGTGGCGCAACGGCTTAGTCCTTCGACTGGTAATCTTTTGACTATTCATTGATCACGAATGGTTCGAGTCCCGTGGTGGTCGATTTTTTTTCTTTAAGTGTATTCAATTGTTGTTTTCTTTTTTCTTTTTTTTCTCACCGCAAAGCGTATCTTATTATAAATAATATTCAGAAATGAGTTGTTTCAAATTGTTACATCACAATCTTTCTGATTCGTTCGGATAAGCCTATACTCAGCAAACGCAAGTTTTACAGAAAACATTTACATGTTGGATTATATTATAAAGGGTACAAAACGTTTTAATAAAATTCAAAAACATTTTGGAAAACATGCTGCAAAACATTGTAATATTTTTTTAAAACTATATTTGTAGTGTTTTTGAATTATGAGACAAACACAAGATTTTAGTAATAATTACGAAATGTGTGTAATTTAGCATAGGAGGTGTTTTCAGTGACCATTCCCTAAATAATCCAACATCTTTATCAACAATTTTATTGTGATTCAAAGGGATATTATATACTCCCAAATCGTGTGCAATATGACGCTCATACAACATTTTGTTTTTAAGTTATGGGACAAAAATGACATTTTAGAGCAGTTTAGAGCCATAATTACGAAACGTGTGTTGTTTAGCATAGGGATGGTTTCAGTGACCACTCCCTAAATAAACCAATTTCTTTATTAACAATTTTGTTATGATTTCAAAGCATATAATCCACTCTCAAATCGTGTGCAATATGAAGCTCATACGACATTCCGTTTTTGAGTTATGACACAAAAAACGAAATTTAGATGATAATATTTTGCATTCGGTAGAGACAATCAACGAAAAAAGTCTTGAAACGCTTGCGTGTAAATAACGGAAAACTGTCACCCCTCTCCCCGTGCAATGTTGAGAAATACCAAAGTCTTCAGCGGTTTCCCAATGTGTTCCAACATTGATTGATGGGGAGAGGGAAGGGTAAATCATTGTTGTAGATGTCATGCTTGTTCCCAGGCAAAATATACGTCATATCCATGATCATATGAAATTCTGCACGGAATTTCGACAGAGTGTACCAAGCGTTCCAAGGACTTTTTTCGTAGATTGTAGTGTCGCTACCATAGCGTACTAGGCGATCGACAATGTGTGCTTTCCTGCGCAACATATGCAACTGGTTATTCTAAGATATGCAATGTCAGGGTAATGGCAGCTTCCATAGTTAGGCCAAGAAATTTTTTTTAATATGATGGATCAGGAAACAGCGAATGTTAAAGTCCCACATTCAAAAACAAAAGACATACAGTGAAAAATGAGAACAGTCATGGAAACATAGTCATGAGGTATCATTTGCCAAAGTTTGGGTTTCAAAATGCTCAAAATATCTTTTTAATAATTTTTTTTTGCAAAAATTATGAATTTTTTTATGTTATAAAATGGAAAAAAAAGATGAAACCGCAACCCAAGATTATCGTGATTTTTCGGTCGGTCGGGAAAGGGCAAACAAACAATTTTTTTTCTTGGCCTTACAGTTGTACTTGTTACCTATACTTCCGCAGTGAAGAGCTCTGCTTGTACCAGGAACAATGTACTTCAACCTCACAATTTGTTATCTCTTCTTTTGTCAGAACTTCTGGAATAAAACAGAGAGAGGACTTGAAGAAAGTAGTGCAGTGGTATCAGACTAATAAAGAAGTTCTTCATGGACATCCAGTAAGTTTACCAAGAGTTGAAACAAATTAAGCATTAATAATGTGATGGTTGAAATAAATTAGCAAGTGTTTAGATTTTGATTTTCAGACAATGGTGTGATGACAACCAGGGTCTTAGCTAGAAATTGTGGGTTGCCCATAATTTGAATACAATTGCTTGTCTTGTGACCTTTGAAACATTTACCAGACTTCTATAGCCCATTGGGATTCAATCAAACCAGTCTATCATATGAGCATTTTGACCTTTCGTATGGAAGATTTTTAAACATTTTCCCGAAAAGACCCTAGAATTTTAATGAAAATTGAATTTTTTTAGTTGAATGACCAAAAATAATCTGACACACCTTAAAGAGGAAGCCCCAGCAGAGCAGTTCTTCTGGGGTGAACCAAACCTGCCTGGTTATCAAATTAATCAGTGACAAGGTTATCTCGGAATTTGATAGATGCTAATTGATGCGATAACATTAAAAAATCAATTAGCACCTGTCAAATTCAGAGAAAACCTTGTCACTGATTAATTTGATAACCAGGCAGGTTTGATGCGCAACAGAAGAACTGCTCTGTGGGGCTTCCTCTTTAAGACTACTTTTTTCACATCACACTACAGAGAATTTCCAAATGGAGATAGTTCTTTGGAAGCTCTTTTAAAACACATTTTGACATCAATATACAAGTAAATCAGATCATGTAATTATTAATAGGTGGATGATAAATGATGTGATTTTAGTAAACACATTTGTTTTCTTATTGTGTTCAGCATTTTAAAGGTGCTACAAAAGATCTGTACAAGAAACCCAGCCTATCATTCAGTAAAGATGCCATTAAACACTACTCACTACCAAGAGATAAGAGAAACAAAAAGACAGTGAGAATTTCAACTGAACAAAGGAGTAAATCAGCTTCAGCACTTCGCTCAAAGCCAAAAGTTCCAAACAGGGAGGAGGGTGCAGGAGATGGAAAGGATGGAGGGGGTGTTCATGGTGCACGACCGTTGACGGCACCACCCGCTCCTGGCTTACATAGACCAAAGGTATGTATTGTTTGGGGTAGGTGCATGTTAATAAAATAAGGAAGGAGGCAGCAATTGACAGCACAATCCGCTTCTGGCTTACAGACTAAAGGTGTGTATTGTTTGGGGTAGGTGCATTATTAATAAAAGAAGGAAGGAGGCATCAATTGACAGCATCACCCACTTCTGCGCCTCCATATTATTATATTATTATTCTGGCTACATGTACATCAGATATGAAAAAAATGTGACCCAATGTTTTTGAGGTTTTTGGATCGGTCGAAAAGGGCAAGACAACTTATTTTTAGGCCTTATGGTACTTACTTTTAAACTACTAATATCAATAAACATTTGAAAAGTGTAATCAAAACAATTAAATATCTAATTTAATTATTTTGAGCCTAGTTTGAGCAAGAAAGATGAAAATGTATTTTCAAGCAGAATCATTGTGTATCTGATACCTGCTATCTACTGAAGATAACATTGTGATGACCCTGTTCAAAGTTCACCAAGACTTGAGCTTACATCAGTTTATATTCAAGAAAGGCAGGCAGCCAGCCAGACAGACACACATCAGGAAAAACATGACTACAAGGCTTGAATTATTAGTGTTGATAAAGGTTGATAATCATTATTTGTATGACTTGACCCTCAATGTGATGTCTGGGAATTAACCTCATCGATAAGCGAGCACGCTCGCTTATCAGAGTCTCTAGCGTTGCTACCACACTTGCCGAGCACCTCGGCAGGAAGGTAACAAACGACCACGGGAACAACGTCGAACTCTTCCATGAGGTTAATCTGTTAGCGGTGCTAACAGCTAACCTCAACGAGAGTTCTATGGGCCTAGCCCATAGGATGTCATCTCGCCGCCGGGAGAATGCCTGTTTGTCCCTCCAGTCGACTTATGGCTCTGACTTTGCTGAAGCAATGAAGAAGTCAGACTCGGAGGGACAGGGGCTACTCTTTGGACAGGCCTTTTGCGCTACGGTAGAGGACCGGGCAAAGAAGGCCACCAATGAGAGCACTCTGAAGAAGTCAGAGGCTGCCCTGACCAAGGGAAGGGCAGTAAGCGAAGAAGAAGCACAAGAAGAAAAAGTCTTCTAAGCGTTCTTCAGCGCCAGCTCCGGCTTCAGCAGGACGCACACCACCGACTACACCCGAGCCGAGGCTACTCCAGCACCTCCCAAAAAACTGGGAAGCGCAAGAGTAGTGCTGGATCAGTATGGCAAGCCCCTAAGAAGAGCCGTTCTTCTAAGGGAGGCAAACCAGATCGGTCCTGAGGACACGGCGGTCGACAGTCCATGCCGGCAGGCCTTGGACTTCCACAGGGATTCCCCTGTGGGCGGCCGCTGTGCATTACGCCCAGAGATGGCATGCCATCTCCCCGGGCGCCTGGGTACTGTCAGTGGTCAGTGGGGGTTACAGGCTGGAATTTACCAGCCACCCCTCGTGCGCCTGCACTTTTTAGAGGTCCACGGTAGTGCCGCCAGACGGCCCCCAGCGTCGGGCACTACTTTCAGAGGTCACTCAGCTTCTCACGAAGCAAGCGATTGTCCCGGTCTACCCCCTTTCACCAAGGGGTTTTGGAGCACATTTTTCTGGCTCCAAAGAAGACCGGCGACTGAGGTTCATCCTGAACCTCAAGCCGTTGAACGAGTTCATCAGGCCCAAGAGGTTCAGAATGGAGACTCTCGCTTCGGTGCTAGCCTGCCCCATCAAGGGTATGTGGGCGGCATCGCTAGATCTCTCGGACGATATCTGCATGTTCCGATCGCACCTCAAGATCAGAGGTTTCTACGCTTCAAGGTACAGGGTCAAACTTACCAGTTTCGATGCCTGCCATTCGGCTTGTCCACCTCCCCAGAGTGTTTACACTCCTGGTCAGAAGCGGTGGCAGCGTACCTGAAGCGCAGGGGAGTCAACATGTGTTGCTACCTGGACGATTGGTTCATTCTGGACGCACCCGCTGGAGACACAGTGTCTCGTGGAGTTAGTAGTCCGTACGGTGCGGGACCTGGGATTTCTGATCAACGTCAAGAAATCCAATTTGGTCCCGACGCAGACACCACTATTTCTAGGGGCCCAGATCAACCTCAAGGAGGGGACCGCGGCGCCCTCACCCGAGAGGGTGAGCGAACATGGCGCGTGTGCCCGACTCTTGGCCGAGTCAGAGGGGCACCCGCTGTGGCATGGATGAAGGTTTTGGGCCTTATGGCCAGTATGGTAGACCTCGTGCCGTACTGCCGCTTTCACATGAGGCCTATACAACTACACCTTCTAGCCTTTTACAGGCCCAGTCGTCACCCAATATCCCTCGCGGTTCCGATGTCGGAGATCGCGCGAGAGGAACTCTGGTGGTGGACCCATCAGTCCAATTTGACTCAAGGTGTCAGGTTTCCTGCGTCACGTAGTGACGACCGACGCGTCAAAGCTGGGCTGGGGGGGGGGGCCCCACCCACGGGGACTCAGTCCCGGGCCTATGGCCGGCCACGGAGACGGAGTTCCATATCAACCTTCTCGAACTTTGGGCAGTGGAGAGAACTCTCCAGCATTTCGAGAAGGTGATCGTGGATCTCATATCGTTGTCCAAACAGACAACACAACCGTGGTGGCCTACCTCAACAGACAAGGGGCACCAGGTCACCACGGTTGTGCCTGCACGCACTTTTCGCCTCATAGGGTGGTGCAAGGCCAGGCAGATTACGTTGAGAGCGATGCACATAGCGGAGTCACCAACATCCTCGCGGACGATCTGTCACGAGGAAAGGTGTCGGGACCTACAGAATGGTCCCTTGCTCCGCAGGTCGCCCAGAGCGATCTTCGGTGATGTACCACCCCTCGATAGATTTGTTCGCATCTCATCGCAATCATCAGCTGCCGGTGTACTGCTCGAGGGTCGCAGACCCACAGGCATTCGCCGTGGGCGCTCTGTCCGTGAGACTGGGGAGGAATGACTGCTTACGCTTTCCCCCCGATCTCACTGCTCGCAAGGGTAGTGACCAAGATCGGGAGGGAGGATTGCAACATCATTCTGATAGCACCGTTCTGGCGAAACACCTGTGGTTTCGACCGATGGTGGATCTACTAGCGGCACCGCCGCCGAGTACTCCCCGCGAGTTACCAAATCTACTCCGGATGCCGGGAGGAGAGGTACCAAGTCTACCACTAGAGCACCTGCAGTTAGCTGCATGGCCCTTATCAGGGAATGTGCGGCGGAGGGAGGCTTTTCATCAGAAGCTGCTTCTCTCATCGCCGGGGGTAGCCAAAAGTCTACCCTCCGGAACGTATAGTCAGCGTTTGGCTCCCTACTACGCATGGTGCGATGAGAGAAATACATCTCCCACTAGAGCCCCTGTGCCTCTAGTGGCAGATTTTCTGACAGAAAAGTTCAGGTCAGGACTTCAGCAGGCGACGATAGCCAACTACAAGTCAGCCATTCTCTCGATTCATCGGGGATTTGAAGACGGGTCGACTATCAATTCAGATGGGTCCCTAAGTCTTCTTCTCGACGGTATGTTCAACGAGCGCCCGCCGGACAGGAAGGCGGCCCCCGTGGGACCTCAACACAGTCTTGGAGTATATTAAGGGTCCCCCTTTTGAGCCCCTGTCAAAAGCGACCCTTAAATACGTCACTCTTAAGGCGGCCTTTCTTCTGGCGTTGGCTTCGGGACGGCGCTGCTCGGAGTTGCACGCAGTCTCGAAGTCAGCCTCCGTGTTTACTAACAACGGGCGACGCTGTTTCTTTGCCCGGATTTCCTTGCAAAAAATGAGCACATTCCCACACTCGCCCCTCTTCCTACCCAGTATTGGGCAGGGTTTGTCAATAGCCGAAGACAGGTTGTGGTGCCCGGTGAGGGCGCTACAGCACTACCTTGGCCGAACACAAACCTTAAGAGGGGCTCATGACCGCTTATTTATCACCCACGCTGAACCGCACGGTCCAGCCGCTAAGCTGACTCTGGCACGGTGGCTGGTCCAGGTGTTGCTGGTCTCGGGGGCGGCAAAAGACGCTCGCCCCAAGGCCCACTCAACCAGGTCTATCTCATCATCGTGGGCCTACCATAGGGGGTCCCCATTGAGGAGATTTGTCAGGCTGTGTCCTGGAAGAACCCGTCGTCCTTTTAGTCAGTTTACTATAAAAAGCGTAAGCCAACGACCAGGCGATAAGTTCACCAGGGCAGTTCTTGGCGATAATATGGTGGTTGGGTACCAGGTGTTTTTCAGACAGTCAGAATTCCAACATGGTAAGAACCAGTGTTTCTATTCTTAACCACTGCACTTTCAGTTCAGGGTTTTTTGTCTGTTCACGTAGTCTTTCTGTTTCCCGGCCGTGAGGGGGGAAATAGTTTGACCTCGCGATGACCATGCTACCCACTCCCGATCCTTATCAGATGCTGGCCAATCTTGTACCTCCATCCGTCGGTTACTTGCTAGATCGATCTTTCAGATGTTGATGCAAGAAGTACTGTAAAAGTCAATATTTTCGCGAGAAGATATTTTCGCGATTTTGAAGATTTTGTCAATTGCGCGAGAATTAAATTTCACGGTTTTGATATTGATACAATAGAAACCTAATGCAAAAGGTTATTTTCGCGAGTTTTTATTTTCGCGATTTTATGTCCACTCGCGAAATTCGCGAAAATAAAAACCTCGCGAAAATTTATACTTTTACAGTATCTTAATCAACATCGGAAAGGTAAGATCGACCAGTGTACTGAGTCTAGTCCCAAACAGAAATGTTTGGTAGACTCATAACCGGTGCGATCTTACCTTTCCGATGTTGATTATCCCGGACCCCGGCCGCCCCCTACAAGTTTGGCCGAGTAGGGGCTGCCCAAGTCGGATAAGGGATGATTATCGTGTGTGACGTCACCGAATGGGTGAGTCCACTCGGGGGATCGGGGTTTTTTTTGTTATTTATTCATTTATGTGGGACAAAATGACTAGTGGTGTTTTCCGCATCTCGGGATCGATGCAAGAAGTATCTTAATCAACATCGGAAAGGTAAGATCGCACCGGTTATGAGTCTACCAAACATTTCTGTTTGGGACTAATTTACATGTAAAATAATTCCAGTGTTTTTGTACAGAAAGCAGAAGAAAAAGGCTGCTTAAAATCATTACAAATTACTTGATCTCTCCCATTTGTGGTACACTTACAGGATTTAACATTATTAATCATGACCAATCTAAATTTTGCCCAAATTATGCAAATTTCTGCTCATTTTAATGCTTAATTTATCCAGTAATTATCTTTTTCTAATAATTGAAATTAAGGGCACACAACCATAAGTGTGATTCTTTTTAGTGGTGTGAAATCATATACAACTCCATGTTATTGTTAAATGGCCAGAATAGCTAGTGGGTTTCTTTCACTTTTCCTCATTATTTGTGGACAGAACCCGTTCCAGACAGCCATTACTAATATTATTTGAACCATTTGGGTAGTTTTGACGTAAAGCATACATTACAGCTTTAATGAAATAAACTGTGTGTAAATAGTATTAATATGAAATACTTTTACAATAACTTGTTTATATATTTTCCTGTAGATAACCAACAGTCTTTCATCCAGCAATAATAATCACGCACCAATTATTGAAGAAAATAGTTTTATGGTGAACTATGTGAATAGTAAATTAGCCAAATATGATAATTATGCGCCATCTTTATCAAGGCCAACGTCTGCAATAGGAATGGCTACAGCTACACATGAGGTGAGTGTATATCCAGGGGAGGGGGGTACTCATGGTTGGTTTGGGTAGAGGTATGCTGCTGAGAAATTGAATACCTGAGTGGAAGAAGGGCCCAACTCCATCAAAACTGTTTTTGAGATATTAAGGAAAAACTTAATATTTGGAAAAGTTTTATAGGCAGAATGTTTTCATCTTCAGTGGACCTTTAATACATGAATATACAATATTGCATACATTCAAAATTAAATATGATATTTCCATGGCAACGATACAGGTCTTAATACGAGCTGGAGTTGGGCCCTTCTTCCACTAATATACTGCAAGTGCCAGTTTAAGTAAGCAGATGTGTTATAAATAGAATATAAATTTGGTAATTATCCATTAATTGCACAAGTAGAAGCATGTAAAGAAAGTTTATTGTAGTAAAAAGCAGATTTCATGGATGAACAAAATTCCTGTTTAACCCAATATTTGTGGAAGAAGGGCCCAACTCCATGGAGTTGGGACTTTCTTCCATGAAAACCATGATTAAGTGTACTTGAAAGACTATTTGGAGAGTTGATTTTGGCTCATCTTTCACACACAAGGAAGAACAATCTGCTGGCAATAAAATGCTGGGTCTAACTCATTTTTGTAACAAATTGGAGTTGGGCCCTTCTTCCACTCAGGTATTCAATTGAAAGCGGACCCATCAATATACCAATTTTGCAAGAAATTTGGACCCGTCGATATACCAAATGTTCATTTTTTTTCTGCCAAATTTAACACTCATTGTTTAAACTTTTTCCCCAAATTATGGGGCAATTAAAAACATTTTGGATAGTGTGGCAAAATTGGGCTATTTTTTGAAAAAAAATTGAGAACATTTAAAAAAAGGACCCATCCATAAATTGGCCTAGACAAAAGGGGCCATTGATGCTACCCATGTTTGTTGCTTGTCCCCATATTGTAATGTGTACTGAGCCCCTCCCCCACCCCTCCCCCGGGTATATATACTACATTACATAGTATTGTCAGTAAGAATGTGAAGGCGTTCTTGGTGATTTAAAACCATGTCTAATTAAGAGAGATTGATGGTGAACCATATTAACAGAACCAATTTTGAATTTGATAACTATGGCCCAATAGTATCAGTACCATCATCTACATGAAGTGTGGCAAAAAAACTGTACCCTAGACCAATATCTGCATGTACCAACATTAGTACAGTTGTAGGAGTAGCCAATAACACATTTCAACAAACTTGGGTACATGCTCAGTACAAATGGTCTACTCAGAATATTAATTTACAGTTTTCTGGGGTCTTTTTGATTCAGATACATATATATTACCATTCATCATCATTAAGCATGTGCTTGTTTTATAGATATCGGAGAACAACAGTAGCAAAGCAGATACAGAGAGTCAAATTCAAACACCATGTGCAAGCATGGAGTCAATTAGTGCAATCCAACAACCACAAGACCCTGCACCACACCCGGCAGTCTCCCAAGAAAATCTATCAATACCAGATAGTGAACACACATTTGATACCAAAGAAGGGGTGATTGAATATGATGAAAGAGGACTTCCAAAAGTTGTGTATCCTCTTCCAAGTCTGATAAGTCCTTTTGGACAAGAAGATATTATTGAGGAAGAATCTTACCACGGTGGACAGCCATCGGACAAGAGAAGCAAATCACCGCTAAAATTACATGTGAAAGTAAATGTTCCAGGTAAGTCAATTGCTTTGGGTCAATTCCAAATAGCCATCGTCAAACCATGGGTTAAACCAGATAGTGAACACACATTTGATACCAAAGATGGGGTGATTGAATATGATGAAAGAGGACTTCCAAAAGTGATATATCCTCTTCCAAGTTTGATAAGTCCTTTTGGACAAGAAGATATTATTGAGGAAGAATCTTACCACGGTGGACAGCCATCGGACAAGAGAAGCAAGTCACCACTAAAATTACATGTGAAAGTAAATGTTCCAGGTAAGTCAATTGCTTTGGGTCAATTCCAAATAGCCATCGTCAAACCATGGGTTAAACCAGATAGTGAACACACATTTGATACCAAAGATGGGGTGATTGAATATGATGAAAGAGGACTTCCAAAAGTGGTATATCCTCTTTCAAGTCTGATAAGTCCTTTTGGACAAGAAGATATTATTGAGGAAGAATCTTACCACGGTGGACAGCCATCGGACAAGAGAAGCAAATCACCGCTAAAATTACATGTGAAAGTAAATGTTCCAGGTAAGTCAATTGCTTTGGGTCAATTCCAAATAGCCATCGTCAAACCATGGGTTAAACCAGATAGTGAACACACATTTGATACCAAAGATGGGGTGATTGAATATGATGAAAGAGGACTTCCAAAAGTGGTATATCCTCTTCCAAGTCTGATAAGTCCTTTTGGACAAGAAGATATTATTGAGGAAGAATCTTACCACGGTGGACAGCCATCAGACAAGAGAAGCAAGTCGCCACTAAAATTACATGTGAAAGTAAATGTTCCAGGTAAGTGAATTGCTTTGGGTCAATTCCAAATAGCCATCGTCAAACCATGGGTTAAACCAGATAGTGAACACACATTTGATACCAAAGATGGGGTGATTGAATATGATGAAAGAGGACTTTCAAAAGTGGTATATCCTCTTCCAAGTTTGATAAGTCCTTTTGGACAAGAAGATATTATTGAGGAAGAATCTTACCACGGTAGACAGCCATCAGACAAGAGAAGCAAGTCGCCACTAAAATTACATGTGAAAGTAAATGTTCCAGGTAAGTGAATTGCTTTGGGTCAATTCCAAATAGCCATCGTCAAACCATGGGTTAAACCAGATAGTGAACACACATTTGATACCAAAGATGGGGTGATTGAATATGATGAAAGAGGACTTCCAAAAGTGGTATATCCTCTTCCAAGTTTGATAAGTCCTTTTGGACAAGAAGATATTATTGAGGAAGAATCTTACCACGGTGGACAGCCATCAGACAAGAGAAGCAAGTCGCCACTAAAATTACATGTGAAAGTAAATGTTCCAGGTAAGTGAATTGCTTTGGGTCAATTCCAAGTAGACATCGTCAAACCATGGGTTAAACCAGATAGTGAACACACATTTGATACCAAAGATGGGGTGATTGAATATGATGAAAGAGGACTTCCAAAAGTGGTGTATCCTCTTCCAAGTCTGATAAGTCCTTTTGGACAAGAAGATATTATTGAGGAAGAATCTTACCACGGTGGACAGCCATCAGACAAGACAAGCAAATCACCGCTAAAATTACATGTGAAAGTAAATGTTCCAGGTAAGTGAATTGCTTTGGGTCAATTCCAAGTAGACATCATCAAACCATGGGTGTTAGTAATGGTCAAAGATAAAGAAGGTACTTTCAGGAAAACAATGACGCTGAAATCTGACTCTCAGTAAGGCCAATAAAAAAAGGATTGTTTGCTTGTCCTAATCTGGAAAATCTGGAAAAGGTTTTTTTTTTGTTTTACTGTACAAATGAATACCGACCGTAATTTTGGAAATTCCAGAATTTTTTTTTTTTTGACATCCTGAAAACTTTTTACAGGTTCTACACACTTCTAAACTATTTTAAAAACATGAATGAAGTGGTATGTATAGAGAAATATCATCAATGTCCAAAGAAAATATGAAAAAAATGGTTTTGTGAATACCACACTATTAAATGTTGCATTGTGGGTGACAGTAATTGAAATGTACAACTATATCCAACTTCGTAGCAGTATTTCTCCGGTTTCCAACCTTGAATAACAAGAAATTTAGGGCCAATAACTTGCTTTTTAGCCAAAAAAATTTTTTGAACAAAATTCTGAAAAACAGAAAATCCTGTTTTTCAGTGTTTTGGGGCACAGAAAACAGGACAATCCAGAGTAAAACGGGACAGTTGGCAAGTATGGTATTACTGATGCTTGTCTTGATGCCCATATTAATCACTGCTAATTTTCTGTGTTATTTTCCCAATAAATATTTTTAGTGGCTGAAAACGATGACATTTCCAACATGACAGAAGAAGAACAGAAAGCAAATAACCTACAGAAATGGCAATATTTTCAAGAAAGACAGGCTTTTGAGCAAGAACTAGCCAGCAAGCAGGCTTTCTTTGGGCGTGGTGGCGATCCCATGGGTGTGAGATATAATGTGCACGATGGTGGAGAAATGCCAGAATGGTATACGCATGATGTCATTGCAAACTATGCAGAAGAAGAAGGATTGTTACATCAACAAGGTGAGTATGGACTGGTGTGACAGATCCCATTGGGCTATTCCATTTAAAAACCACACTACCCCGTGGAAGATTTTGGTAATATTTTACACATGGGGAGTAGGAATTTCAAATGGAATGAACACATTAGGCAGCTCAATTTGAAACTCACCCTCCCTCTGTGGAAGATTTAGGTTGAATCTTTCTTAGAGGGTGTATGAAATTCAAATGGAGCTGTTTAATGTGCTCATTCCATTTGAAATTCATATTCCCCTGTGGAAGATATTTCAAAATCTTCCACAGGAGGAGGATTTTAAATGGAATAGCCCATTTTGGTTGGTAAGATATAGACTTGGTCATGTCAATGGTGCCTATGTCATTTATAATTCATACAAAATATTTACAGGAGCAAACCCCACCAAAACACACCCACCCCTACATACACTGTAAAAACTTGATAGTTAGCAAATATGTTTACTATCGAGCCCTTTTGAAAACATAAAATTGTACCAAAGTCTGGTGCTTTACCAACTGAGCTAATGGGGTTGAGACGCCCATTTGCAGGTTTACTTGTTCGTATATAACTATGTGTATTGATGATTTGCTCAAAAATCCTTTACACTTTTGTGGATGGGGCTCTTCATATTTGCATGTTTTAAAAGCGCTCGATAGTAAACACATATGCTAACTATCAAGGTTTTACGATATGTGGTGCGATCAAGCCAAATGAGTCGGACGTCAGGAACATTGATTTTGAGATATTGCCAATTATAGCATTCAACTTCTTTTGACCTTTGTATTTAATTGTTCTGAGCAACACTAAAATGATTATATCTTTAGAACTGATCTAATTATAATGGGGTTTTCAGCAAAATAAAAATGGCTCATGCAATGAAACTGATAATGGAATTTTGATTTTAATCGACATCAGACTTGTTTAGCTTGATACCATCACATATGTGATATACAGATCACCATAAGAGCACCAGCCATGGCTCATGTGCTTATTTTGAAAACTATAATATAAATGGTGAAATGCAAGCTGAAGCATTTGAGTTACTTGACCAAGCTTTAAGGAAGCTGCAGTTTCATGACATTTTACAAAAATTGTAAACACAGTGAAAGATGCCATGCTTTCGCGCAGTTGGTGAGCCTCAGTAGTAGTCCAAGCTTGTTGGAGATAAGCCAAATTTTCAAGAGCCAACAAGGCCTCTGGTCTTCATCAGTTTTATGGGCTTTTGTCCCCAGCCATGATCCACCTTACTTCTAAACACAGCTACCACATGACTTACCAATCCATCTAAACCTTCCCGCTCAAATGTTGATGACCCATTTTTCTGATGGCCACCAAATGGAATAATGTGGAATTTTATCTTATGGAAACTGTTTGAGTAAATTTCTATCGGTGACTTCTACACCAACACATAATACCAATCTTTTCTATATATTCATTACATACACACAGTCAAAACTGGTGAAGCCTTCCAATCTCAAGAACTGCAAGACTTCTACCTTTCAACAGACAAATATAGCCCACCAGTAAGGCCATCTAGTAGGACGTCACCGAGAGAAGGGATAACACCAGTTTCATCAGCCATTGATAAAGTGATGGAGGAGAATATTGATGCTAGAGGATTTATTCCAGATGAAGCCACTGAGAATTTGCAGGACAGGTATGTTCTTCCTATATTTTCCTGTTATAAAATTCCTATTTTTTTTCTAAATTTAGGAAATTAAACATGTTTTTTTTTCACTCGCACCAGTAGATTTTATGTAAAATTGAAAATTTTTTGCACTTTTTAAATTCCTGTATTTGAAGTAAATACAACACTTTCTGTTTTTATAATTCTATTTAAAAGTGTAATATTAGTTCTTGTAATATTTATAGCATTTTGTACATCATATTTATGGCAATGTTAATAATTCACACAATTTTTATGTTTTTTGTCTCTGTAGATTTATCATGTAATTTGACCTATGGGTCACCATTTGATAAATGTTAATAAATATGAAATGAAATGAACTCGCATATTGAAATAGATGCCATTTTCAGGACAATCTCACTCCGTATCTTCCCTGTTCAGGATTTGTCATCAACTGATCTATTGCCAAGTGAACCTTGTTTCTAATTGCCTACCACCAATGGTGACTGCATGGTTTGATGCAAATTTCCCTTTTACCACTGTTTTTAAATGTCCAATGTAATACAATATAACATGTTTTTCCCTAGACCACCTACCAAGCATGAAAGAGAGAAGTACTCCAAACACTCGGTACACTTTGAATCTGTGGTAGATCTAGCTGGTCCTGTCAGTGATGCCATGACAATGTATAAAGAAGTGGTAAGAAGCTGGTGTATCAGCTTATTAAGGCAAAAAAAACCCAATGGTTTGGTTGCCCTCTGCGACCGACCCAAAAAAATGTCTTGGGTCAGGTTTTTTTTCTTAATCACTTTTTTTATTAAAGTAACCTTAAATTTTGACAGTATCAAGGACATTTGTTATTTACTCATTTTATTCATTAAATGCATATTTGATTAAAAACAAGAAGTATTTCCATTTAAATTCAGTCCAAAAATGCACAATATTTTACTGTAAAATGTTCAAGCATTCGCCAATACCAGCCTTTTCAAAATGGAGGGAGAGCCAATGATAAAAAAAAAGATTGACCTACCGACCCTCCAAATTTTTGTCTTGGAAGGACAACCAACCTCTCTTATCCGGACATAGTGGGACCAAGCATTGGTTGGATAAGCAAAAAATATCGATAAGTGAATTAATGTAATTCTGCATTAAATTTCGTATCTGCTAATATTGAGACAGCAAAAGGCTGAGTTCTTTATGCCACATAATGGGCTGTTACAGTTGAAATCCACACTGCCCCTGTGGAAGATTTTGGAAACACCTTCCACAGGGGAATATGTTTTTCAAATGTAATTGGTCAGGGTTAATCATTTTGAAACCCATACTCCCCCTGTTTAATGGCTTTACCTACATCTTCCACAACTGGAGTGAGTATTTCAAATGGAAGTAACCCAAGTGTCTATTCTATTCAAAACATTTACTCCCTCTGTGGAAGACTTTAGCTAAATCTTCCACAGGGGTAGTGTGGATTT
The DNA here is from genome assembly GCF_039555335.1 of Amphiura filiformis. Taxonomy (NCBI): domain Eukaryota; kingdom Metazoa; phylum Echinodermata; class Ophiuroidea; order Amphilepidida; family Amphiuridae; genus Amphiura; species Amphiura filiformis. The sequence continues at coordinate 14,850,520 of NC_092636.1, forward strand.
TAAATGGAATAGCCCAATTATGACCTTCTAAATGCTTCAGTGCATGAAATCAAGCTCTCAAAGCATTTTCTATGAAGATCATATGTCCAGATAATAGAGATTCGTTTAAAAGAGGTCGGGATAAGGGAAGTTGGACTGTATGTACAGTCAGTTTACTCTGAAGTACAAAGTACCGACGCGGACACGTACATTGTGCCAACTTTGAAGGCATACATACCTCAGCTGAGACGCAGCACTATGCACTGTTTACGTGCTGTATACACAAGCATTGGCATTTGTACTTCAGAGTGAACAAACTGTAGTGTAGTGTAGTTTGGTAGAAATGTCAGCATTCAGTTAATATACAGACAATAAATGACCAAAGATGCTTTGGAGCAGTGTTTCCCTATCAAGATGATTAAAATTAATGAGCATGGAGTTTTCAAGTCCTTACCAATTAATCTTTGAAGTTACTTCATGTTAGATCATCCAGGAATGATCTTTACAAGCCAATAGACCCTATCGTATAAACCAATCAGAATGACATAACAAATGCAGTGGCAGCCATGTTGGTGGAACACGCTTCGATTTGGGCCAATTTTTAGAGGCAATATTTAATGCAAAAAATTAAGCAAAATTAAACAAAATTCATCAGGCACATCCAGATTCAAGTATTTGTGATTTGGTTATAATTTGGCAATAAACTGGATGGAGTTTAAAATAGATTTGGTCCATGCAAATTCTGATTGTGTTACTCGCATGATATGGCATGGAAAATTTTACATTTCTGTCACTTTTTCATGGAAAAAATTATTGGGGTGTTGATTAGAGGGAGAATTTTATTATATATAGGCAATACAGTAATGGTCGTAAATTTAGATTTAAATAATTGTGAATTAAAAAAACATCTTGTTTAGATATCTCCAGAGCCACAATTAGGCTTTCGTCAGCCAGCATTAGAAATCACAGCGAAACCTCCACCAGCTGTTAACAGCCAGCCAACTGAGGATTTGGAGAGTCCTCCCCAGTCACCCAACTCTCAGAGCATCTACAAGATGGAATATGAGGGGGAAGCAGTGGTACCACCAAACAGCATCTACAAGATGGCACATGATGGTGAAGGACTAGCAGTGGTACCACCAAATAGCAGCAGGTTTTCTGGTTCCAGGTAAGAACATAGTGAACAAAAGAATTAAGGTACCAGTTGTATTCAACCCTGTATATCCAAAACAAAGATAGAGATGTCAAACTTAAGACAGGCATCCAGTAAGCTCTGATTTAAGACTTCATTTGTTGAAATTGGTTGAAAATTAAAGAAACGGTGATCGAAAACCCAAGGAAGTAACAAAATCAAAAGTTGCACTTTCATATTCTAATCAATGGAAAGCATAGTGCTAGTTTTAATATGCTAATCAATGGAAGAACGGTGCTAGTTATCTTGTTTGGGAACGCTTTGTGTACAAATCAATAGGGCATGCAATGAAGCAAAACTGCAACTTTTGAATTTGCATCTTCCTTGGGTTTTGGATCATGCATCTCCCTTGGGTTTTGGATCATTGTGTCTTTATTTCTTTACCAATTTTAACAAATGAGGTCTTAAATCCGAGCTAAAAGATGCAGCTAGTGGTTGCTGTTTCTAATTATGACATATCTGCCTTTGTTTAGCATATACAGTGATAAAATTAAGTGGTACATTAATAGTTTTGCGGACTGTAGTGTGACACATGATACTCAAGAGATCCATTAAATGAAATATTTGTATTGTCCTTTTATTTGTATGATAGTGTATCTAACAGATTGCAACCTAAGGACCGTGGTGGTAATGCCCAATAGCTGTATGTGTAGTTTTTCTGACCTTCTGGCAAGAAAAAAATTTGATTGCAGCAACAATGGACTATTCCCGTTTAAATACATACACCCCATATGGAAGACGTGACCTCAATCTTACACAGGGAGTGTGAATTTCAAACAGGGTTACCTGAATGGGTGACTCTGTTTGAAATCTGCCCCCTTGTGTGGGAGATTTCCGTTAGATCATGGTTCTGTCTTGGTATTCAACAGAAGAATGACTTCATAGATGATACCTCGGAATTTGTGTCAAATAAGGTTCAAACGTTACTTTATTGCCTAACATAATGCCTGTTTTTTGGTGTGTAGGGGACTAGGGGTGTGTATGAAGCGCCTACCAACTGATATTTTTATTGCCTAATAGTGGTCATATCTCTGAAATGCATTTGGCATGCAATTGGGACCTACTGCAGACCTCCCCAAACTTAGGAGGGTGCTAGGTCCATTGTTTGAATGCGAAAAGTCTTGTGTGTGTCCTCAGTCACAGGTAAACATGCACAAACACACCCCTGTCACCACACCCCCTTCCTACACACACAAAATAATACAAGTTAAGTTAAGTGGAAGAATATTATTATTTGCAGTAAATCTATGACATCAGACTACACTCAGCGGAACAAAAGAGGGGAACCCATTATCCTGCTTCCAGAGGAGTCGGAATATACCGTTCATTTCCGGAGACGACCGCGACCTGTCACAGCAACACCCGTCATTCCACATGCTATCAGCAGTAGGCAGGCAACAAGAACACAAAGCTCACCAAAATACAAGTAAGTATGGCATTTATGTAGGGATACAGTTTGAATGCTCAGTGCCCGAAGTGGATAAGTGCAACAGCTGCCCTGTGAACATTTGGCAATTTACACACAGCATGTTGTACTCAGCTACACAATGGCAGCTATTGCATTTACCCACTTCTGACAATGTTCATGGGGTGAAATATACCCTAAGTTATGTGTATAGTGTTCCTCTATTAAACCAATTTTCAGTAAAATGTGGTTGATTGGAGCATTGGTAAAATTTTCTGACATTCTGGCAATATTTGTTGACATCCAAAAAGGTATTATTACGAAAAGGAAATTAGTTTTTTATGCTTGTTTATATGTAAATATACAGTAACAAAATGATATTCAAGAATATATTTAGTCACATGCATGATGTTTTGATAACAGTGGAAAATATCATGTGCTCATCCCCTTTGTTTGACGTCAGCATGCCCAAGCGGGTTTTTAGAGCTTTTTTGGACGAAACAAGTCCAAATTTTAGTCCATTTTTCACAAAATTTCCCCTCCCCCTTGAAAAAGTCCACTTTTTCAAAATCAGCACCCCAAATGAAATCCTGTGTACGGGCCTGCCCAAGAGAATTTTAATACATACAAAACACTCTATTTTTTGCTTGTGCATGTTGCTAGTACTATATTACATACATAAACTAAAATAACTAAACCTGCTTCCTTTGTGAAGAGTGCAACATCTAAACCTTTGTACAACTTTGTTTTATCATCTGCATGTCCATTTTCATGTACCCTTTTCAAAGCCAATTATATTGCATGTGCTGTAGACTTATATATGCTACCTATACATCCTTGCATCCATTTGTAGATGGGGAATTGAGTTACCAGATGAAGATCATCTTCATAAGCTTTCAAGGTAAAATTGTTGGTGTGATTGTTTGTGTGTGTATTTGTTTGTTTTTCTGCTTGCATGATTCCAACTGAAACTTGCCTGGCAACTAATTTTCACCTGTTCTTGCTGCTATGTTTTGCCAAATCCTTTTTCAGCATAGTCGTCTTGTAGTATGTGTGAGACATCAAGATTATGCATTGGACCTTATGCAAAGTAATACATGCTGGATGATAGTAGTACACTTAATTTACAGGCTATATCAAAATGTTTGGTATAATCAGTTTTTGATGTTTATTGACAAGCCTGTTCTTCAATATGCAGCATTGGATCCTCTTGAAATGCCTATGATTTATAGTTTATGACCTTTCATAACATTCATCTACAAATAAGGTAGCACCTATGTTGCACTTTGTTATGGTAGTCTTGTCCATAATCACTGGAAACTGATGGGTACCAATCATTTTTATACACCCTGTATAGAAAGGATTTGGTAAAACATATCAGACCACTTATAAAATAGTTTTTATGTTAAAACAGAGAGCATCACTATGAAAGAAAGAAAGAAAGAATGACAGAAACAGGAGACAGGGAGAAAAAGAGGAAGCGAGGTGGATATGAGAGTGCTTTATAGGTCTCCTTTTGATCCCGTTTTACCTAGTCTCCGGTTTGCTCTGTACAAGATTTCATTCTTGCATTAAGTAGCACAAAGTGTTGACTATAAATCAATTTCGCACATGAAGTATTGATTGTGTGTGTGTGTGAATATAACAAAAACAAGCACTAATACCACAGACTAACAAAAAGTTGTAAAATATCATCTCCTTTATTGTCAACCAGCCAACAACAAAGTTCATCCATCAACACCAATATTTTGCATAGCAACCTAGACTGAGGAACTCAGTCTTCAATGATATTCACATCATTTATCTATTGGTCGTTCGTTATATGACTGACATTTGAAGACTGAGTTCTTATGATACATACTGCTGGGAGCATTTTCAGACAATAGCTTGGGATTATTGGGGCAGAGGTTATCCTTTCATTACCACTTTAGCATAGTCAAGGACACTCGCACACTATTAGACAAAATGGGTATGGTATTAGCCAAATGGCAAGTCCTAGAAAGGAGGGTGTCAGTTTCTTAAAAAAATAGTTACATTTATAGAGCATCAATGTGAGATTTGGTTGTAGAATTGGTATAACATGTAAATACTGTTTTGTTTTTAGAACCAAAAGTGCACCAAGTCGTCGCTCCTTGCGTTCTGCTGGGTCTACCTCTGGTGGTCGAAGGCCACGTACTGCAATTGATACCTCCATGAAACAGCGCTGGAATTTGCAGAATGTAAGTAACTACTGTATTCTCTCTAATTTATCCCCTAAGCACTACCTGCCGATCTAACATTGCCTCTCTGATTGGACAATTACATGATATATTCATTTTAATCACCAATCAGAATGGAGCTTTGAAAATAATTCACCCCAATTTTTTGTGTGGTGAAATTATTCTAACAATGTTGCTGATTGGTCCAATTGATAATGAAATTTTCTTTTTGACCAATCGGCAGGTAGTTCTCATGGGTTTAACACCCCATGTTGCATTTCTAACAGGTTGATGTTAATTAAAGTTCTTTTTTACAATGATAGTTCCCTGTAAAACATCTCTGGTTATCATCTGTTAGTGCTGCAGTGCTCCATAAACAATAAAGGAATTGCTACAAATACTGTAAACACAGTCAATAACAATGGACGCACACATGGATATCATGAAATTGGCGATTGCATGTAAATATGGTTACTGTACCATGTATGGTATTATCAGCATTTATGTAACAGTTTGGTTGAAAAAATATGGTGGGGCATTTATTTTATGGGGGCTTTGATAAGTAATAATAGGATAATTAGCAAGTGTGTTATTTTGTAAAAGTGTGATACTGCACATACTGTGTTACTCAGCATTTGATCTTCAACAGTTACTAAACAGTGGAGCTAGGATGTCTAAAGTCATAACTTTAGAACAAAGTATACTACATTTGGTGTTTTCAGTATGATTATATGATAGTGTAATGTTTGTATATAAGGTAATAATTATAGTAACTCAATTTTCCAATAGGCCTCCTTTGGCCTCCAGCAGATGGTATCACATATATAAGAATGAATTCAATAGTTTGGGTTGTTGTCAGGACAGCGCAATTAACAGTGACTTTTTGATCAAAACTTTTGATAGCTTCTCCTCGTTTTGTTCTTTACCAGGACAATGATAACAACCATCGAGTACCCCAAGCAGCAAGTCATTCATCAACTACGATGGCAACGAATGCTGTCGCTTCACTAATGGTGGTTAGTCACTTGGGAGGGGACAACAGACGAGCCAGGTAAGCTTCGTTCTAATGCTGGCTTCATACTTTCTGCCGCTTGCCGCCGAGCGGTGTGACGCTTCATCATGCCGTTTGCACTTGTCTGCAAGCGGAGCGGCATACCGCTGAGCGGCAGCGGCATGACTCTGAAAGCCACTTTTGCCGCTCAGCACCGCTCCAAAATCGTATTTTGTTCTCATACGTCACAGCGGCACCGCTCCGAGTTGACTTGAATTCGACTCCCAGCAGTGCTGCCGCCGCGGCAAAGCAGTGGAGTGATCGATATATCGGCTTGCCGCTGGTCACCGTTAGCGTTTCTGATGCGACTGCGTAGTGAAGCAAAATTATCTTCAGAGCGGCAAGCGGCAGGAAAGTATGAAACCAGCATTAGTCTGTGACTGTGGTTTAGCTTGCAAGTGCTGATTGGTTCCTGGCTGTCATCTATCACACGGTAGAGGATAGTGGCTGCATCGTCAATGGAGAGTTTCCTACCAATTGGCAACTACTTGCCCAATATGCGGATTTAGGGTTTCTCTACCGGAAGGCCAAAATTCCTTCCCACAATGCAATAAGCGTTTTGCATAACAATAGACACAGTTCGGAGATTAATCAATATTCTTTGTTATGCAATACGCATATTGCATTGTGGGAAGGAATTTCGGCACAAATTGACTTCCGGTAGAGAAACCCTAAATCTGCGTATTTCTACTGATATTCAATGTATTCAACATGGAAGTAGGAATCATGAACAAAAAAGCTACATTACCTCTGTTATATTTATCCTGTACACATAACATATTTAAAAATGCATCTGCAACCATGGCTGTTTTACAATCGAAGAAAATAATGTTGGCATATGCTGGTTCCAAAGGCACGCACCTAGAACCAAAAAGGCGCAATGACAATGTTGATGAAAGCACTTTTGCCATTGGTCGTCATGATTGATGGGGGAGGGAAAGGGGAAGGTATGTGTACTTCTCATCAAACATAGTTATACTAATTTCACTGAACTATCAAAGCGGCAGTGAAGAGTTCCAACGTATTGCCAAGGTGTGCCAAGTATTATTTTTCCTTGCTTGTAGCTGTTCTTGGCTATGTCTTATTTTTGAAAGGTCTGCTGAATTGAGACTGATCAATGCCTGACTGGTCTGTGCACCTTGGGCTGGGGCGGACATTTTATAAATGAATTTAGAAGAGCAGCAACGACACTACCTGCATTACATTTCCAGATGTTAAATCTGCATCATATGCAAAATTTTAGGAAAAATGAATATGTTGGTTTTATTTTAGGGCCATTTTTCTATAACTGGTCTTTACATGTAGCCCTATGGAGAGAGTGCCTGTTGAGGGCGATATAACCCCTATTTTTGTTTAAAAAAATGTGATTTAAAAACGATGACCTGTGCTAATTTTCTAAAATTTTTAGAGTATGTAGTATGAACATGTAGAAATATAATCAAGTAGTTGCCCTACCTGCTCTTCTCCGAAAAAATAAAATGTCCTATACCTCAATGATAATGAAACCTAGGTGTGTGGCACATGGTAATCATCACATATCTACTGTGTATTGTAGTTATTATCACTGCTTATCATTTATAGTTACAGTACGTTGTATCTGCAGAAATGTGATATTTTATTTATACTTGTATGATTTTTCCATTTCTTTTAGGTCAAGAATGGGTTACAGAGGTCTGAAGGGCTATGATGAGGTAAATGAATAACTAACAAATGATCATAAAAGATTGTAGGATAAAATTAATTACTTTTTTGTAAATTTGTAGGAATTTTCACAACTTTGTTGTGTCTGGTGTCACTGACTGAGTTTGAAATGATCCAACAATAATTTTGCTTAATCCTTTTTGTAGCAATGTATTTGATATATATTTTAATGGATGAATGAAGTAAGGAAGGAAAGAAGGAAGGAAGGATAGGAAATTGCTATGTAAATTTTTCAAGGTAAATTGAAACCTGCGCACATACCCTAGCCCATTTGTTCCCATCGTCATGTAGCGTGCACATTCACACACATGTCGTATAAGCTTAAGTTGACTGATTATATCTTGTATTTTATCACAGAATTTACCCGGGTTTTTACCAGACATGCAGTTTTTATCCATCACTGGTCCTGCTCCATTGCAAGGTAAATGAGTAAAACAGTTAATCAGAATGTTGGAAAAGTTCATCTTAACTGAACCATTGTTAGGGATCACTTGTCTCAAGTGTGAAGCTGACCTGATAAATATAACATATAATTCATGCTACCAACATTTCTCTTTTTAAAGCAATAATAAGTGATTTGCATAAAGAATAGATTAGAAGGAAATTACTATTTCATTCTAGCGCATATAATGTGTGTTTTAGCTTACCGATTCTATTGCATGTATTATTCAGCGGAGCTTCATGCAGCTGGGACGTATACATAAGACACAAGATGAATAGCAATATGCACACAGTTATACATCACTGATTCAATGATACATGTACACATGCACGAGACATGGTGGCCATCATTCGGTCAGTGAAGTCGAAATACAACCGGAGATCTCCGGATTTAATATAAAAAGATTAAATTTTACTGTAATTAAAGCACTTCAGGCTTGTCTTTCAAATGGTATTTTAGTACAATTGTGCAAAAAGTTGAAATTCAAGAAAAATTTAAGGGTGTTGCGTTGGAGCAAATCACTTATGGCATTGAGAGAGGAGTACATGCCTTACAATCTAAGCCTCTGCTTTTTTTTGCCTATGGATTGCAAAATTTCACTTAACTGTTGAAATTAAAAGAGAGAAGAGAGAGCAAGACAGACAGATGAAGAGACAAAGAAAGAGACAATGAGGGACAGACAGAAAGACATAGATAGTGGGATCGACTAATTTATACAAAGAAAGGGAGGACAAGTTTGTTTATATAAAGCTATTGAATGTGTAAAATGTCTTGTCATGTTGATTATTTTATTCTAATGTTTCCAATTGTATCTTTTGCTATTTTCAGCCCGTGGGCAAGGTGACAGGTAAGAATGATTTCGGTTGTTGCTTCATATAGAAGTCCCAAATATGCTAATGAGGAGTATGAATACAATGTCATGCTCTTACACTCATCTAACACTGGTACTCAACAACGGAATGAATCTATATTCCTCATTAGCATATTTGGGACTTATATATGAAGCACCTACCATGTTTGGATCATTCATTGTAGCAAATAGCCAAATTGAGTCATACAGGCTTTATATATAACTTATTAGAATAACAGACTATGAGCTTTATATACGTCACTGGTAGGGAAAAACCTCACATGTACTTTTGGCCCTTGAACATGGATGAAGCAAACTATTCAATATAAAGTCTACACCTACAAGGCGCTATACATGTTCAAGGGCCAAAAGCACATATGAGGATTTTCCCGCCCAGTGACGATATACCTCTATCATTCAGATACAAAAAGTGGATGAAAATTTAATACTTTGACATTTGTAACTAACAAAGCCAGTAATATCTGTAAAAAAAAAAAAGTGATTCCTGTATTACACAAAGTCATTCACAATAAAATTGGATAAAATTGAATAAAGTAAAATTGCAATAGAGGTTATCCGTGTTCTATAAGCTGTATATCCTATCAGTGACTGCTATACCTTGTTTAAGATTTTCAAAAGAAATACCTGCATGTGCAACCATGACTGTTTCAAAATAGCCCGCCAAAGTCATACAGGTAACTCTGAGGTCGTGTATTGAATTGGTTTGAATAAGGAATACTACGGGAACCAGTGCCTTTTGTTAGAAATCACGCATGAGTAAAGTGGATAACCTCTATAGTTTTTAGACCTTAAAGTTTGGTTTTTCAAATGTGGAAAAATTCATGAAATCCATGCACTCCCTGTGACATTACCTTAATCTCCCACATAGAGGGTGTAGATTTCAAATGGAGTCAGCCATTCAGGTAAATCCATTTGAAACCAGCTTCATCCATTTTTGTCTGGGTATGATATGCCACTGTTTTCTACTGTTATTCAGGGGGGACAAGAGCATTGGGGCACATGGACAACGAGCAGTGCGGGGTTCTTTTAACATCTCCTTTATCAGCCTCATCCCTAACCGAACCCCTATATTTTCGCTTCTGCTAAGCCCCTGAACTCTCTAGGTCATTAGACTTCATCCACCATGCGCACCCCCTTGTTACGCCCCTGCTATTAAAATATGTACCTAAAATATCGCTTTTTCTATGTTTCAGTATTGCTGAAGAAACTGAAGATGTGCCATCATCAAATGACTCCAAAACACCAAGTGAGAATGCAAGTACACATCCACAACTAGATAACCTACCTACTCAACAATGGGCAGGTCTAAGCATGTCATCTGAAAATCCTGACCAATTATCTGACCCATTCTCCATGAGAGAAGGGCAGACTCATTAGCTGGAGGGACTGCCTCGGATAGATCCAGTCTTTTGTCTGTTATAGAATCTGATAGAATGAAAGATTTGGAGGATATGGACTCTGAACAGGGAACAAGCCATCAAGATGGAGATGAGAATGATACACCAAGAACAATAGATGCCGATCTTAGCATTGATTTGGAAGCTGCTGGGGACAATGACACACCACAATCTACTCATCCTGCTGACGGGGAAGCTACAAATAAAGAAGATAACACTATCAGGACGATTGATATTGATATGAGAAGTGTATCGCAAATCAATACTGAACATGATGATGATCAAAGTGCGATAGAAAGCCAAATGTCAGACAAGAGGTCAATAGATGGCCATGATCAAAGTGCAATTGAAAGTCAAATGTTAGACAATGGATTAAATAAAATATTAGATGATCAGTGTGAGGAGGAAACGATGGATGCCACAGAAGATGAGAAGGATGCTACTGGTAAAACCGGTCTTCTAGGAATGATTGTGGCATCTAAGAACACACAAGAAACAATTGATGCTGAACAAAAGCAAGATACTGCACAAACTCTCGGTGATGAAAAAGCTCACAATGTGGAAAGCTCTATTAAACAACATCAAGATACTGAACAAACTTTTGGTGATGAAGAAGCTCACAGTGTGGAAAGCTCTGTTGAACAACATAAAGATACTGAACAAATTCTCGGTGATGATGAAGCTCACAGTGTGGAAAGCTCTGTGACACTGCAAAATGTACCGACTGTTCAAAACCTGGATAATGAAGAAGCTACAAGCATGGACGGTTCTGTGATTTCAAATTATGAAGAATTTGTAACCGAGAAGGATATACTGACGGGTGCGGAGAAAGGTAGTTGAATCCTAACCACTGTGTGTTAACATGTCATGATTTCACGTCTAACTCTGTATGCACCTAACTTCATAATTTTTCAATTAATTTATATTTGGTTGTTCCATCATTTGTTTACACCAAACACCAATTGTTTGAATTGGTTTACTACATTCGTTTGCACAACATTTCATCTTGTTACAAATAACACTAACTTGACTAACATCTTGTTAATTGTTATCACTGGAAATAGTCAAATATATGGTACTAATAATTGTAAAGTCATTTGTCCAGTGTTTCTTCTCTCACTTTATTCATTTTATGTTAAATTATAACACAATACTTTGAACAAGGAACCTTTGCACATTCAAATGAGATTATAACATGTTGTGTGCATGTGTTACTCACTACTACATACTGCAGGAGATTTCTCTCCTCTTCCAAAAATAGGCAAAGATAAAGTAAACACAGTCCTTGCATAGTATGCGTATGACGTAAAGCGTGTGCTTCGGACCTTGTGCAAAATAATATGTGCTGGACAGTAAGTAGTACTCATATTTTGAGAAAGGGAGTCTACATTTCAGTTCACAAAATCCAACTGTGTCTTCCATCAGTGCTATAATTGTTAAAGGAGTATTTTGTGATCCTAGCATTCTGATTTTATGACATTTTTCTGATTTATTTGCGGGTTATGCATGATTATATGTATTACACTCCTCCATAGGCCACTATGTTGAATTATGTTCTGGTATACCAGAATGTAATTCATATTTGACAATATTTTTAACCAGAGGTTTCCTGTGGTATAAAAATATCAATGTTTTTGAGAAAAGTGAAGGGATGAGGCTGTGGATCATGAAATGCTCCTTTAAGTACTAATAGCAACTTGTTACTTAATTTATTTACTTGTATATAAAATGTGACACGATCTGGTCCATGGGGGCCAAAGGAGGCATTTTTGAAAATTGAGTTTCTTTATTATTACATTATACCTACAATAAGCTATCATTTACTGAAAACACTGAAGACCTAGCATACTTGGTTCTAAAGTTATGAAGTTTTTTGATGTACATTTTCTTATGTATTTTATTGTTTTTTAACTCCATATTTTTACCTTTATCTCAGTTTCAAATTTGCCGCCTTTGGCCTTCATGGACCAGATTGTGTCACAAATACTCATTTACTGTTGATGTATATTGTATGTCTTAATCAGAGTTGTATATAAAGTTAAGCTGTTCCATTTAAAATACAGTGGAAGATTTCACTGTCATCTCAATCCAGTTGCACCTTATGGTCAATCCAGCGCGAAATTTTTGTTTCATATGAAAATTATTGAAATTGTAACAAATCCAGTTGACATTTGTACAATTTGGCATAAATTTAGACAATTTTGTTTTGAATTCAAAAATCTTCCTCACATTTTCCACTTTTTATGAATGACAATGGTTGGATCTGGAATAATGTAAACTGTTGCATTTGGTTGCAATGGTCTATTCCAGTTGAAATCATCACTACCCCAGTGGAAGATTTTGGAAATATTTTCAACAGGGGGAGTATGTTTTTCAAATGTAATTGGTTAATCATTTTGAAACAAATTTTCCTTCTGTATTAAGGCATTACCTATATCTTCCACAACTGGAGTGAGTTACCCAGTTGTTTTTTCTATTCAAAACTCATACTCCCTCTGTGGAAGACTTTAGCTAAATCTTCCACAGGGGTAGTGTGGAATTTAATTGGAATAGCCTAATTCCAAAATCTTCCACAGTGGATTGTAGTTTTCAAATGGAACAGCTTGTTGTGTGAACTATTTTTCTACATCACTTTGTGAAACATTTTAGAATATTTTGTATTTATTTTAAACAAATGTGTCATCATAGTTGAATATCAAAAGTAAACTCTCCGTCCGTCAGGCTAGTGAGGCTACCCTAAAGCGCTATGTGGCTTGGTTAGCAGGCCTAAATTCAAGCTTCTTGTCCAGATTTAAGCATTTTTCAGCCTGTTTTTGGCCTTTTAAGGCCAAATTCAAGTACTTTTGCAGGCAGTTTTCAAAAAAGCCATTCTCATGCCTGGCTTAGGTAGGGGTAGCCTATGTGTTGTCCGTCCCTACCCTGTTCCGTGAGATGCACTTGAGGTGCTTTGAGGCAATTATAAATTTCAGGATTTTTTAATGTTACTCTTTCATCATCAGTCAAAATGATGTCAAACTATCACATTCAATATTCAAGCAGCGTTTTCTGTGTTAATTTTTTAAATATTTTTTTAAACATTTTTAAACCAATAGAAAAATAATCAGCAAAGAAGAAGTAAAACCATCATACCTTGCTGTGATAAGCCAAACTTCTAGAAGATTGGCAATAAAAAGTCTTTCATATTTTTTCTGATATAAGTTTGTCAGGTTGGAAATTGAAATTTTGGCATCCTGAAGAAATTTAATTTTTTCTCATGATTGCAGTAAATTTTAAATCATATGAACGAAAAAGGTGACGGCCTCATGCACCACACTGGCATATGATACTGTTCTATTTGAGCCATTGTGAGCAATTTCATATTTGACACATGTTTTGCTTCTAATATCAAAACATTTGGAGAAATTTTACTCAAAACTTGAAATCAGATAGTTTTGATAATATGCCACAATTAATGGGCTAGTCCAGAAATTAACGGCACCTACCCTAAAGAAGACATGGGAATCCCAACAATGTTTGAGTTTTCCCATGTCTTCTTTAGGGGTAAAAAGCCGTCCTCAGCAATTGTGAGCACTAACATGGCAATATGCACCCCCCCACACACACACACTTTTGAACATGAGAGTCCATGATCATTATTTTTAGAATCCAATTAAATATTCATAGCTGATTGATCATTGATTATCAACTATCGATTAACACCATCTCAAACGCTACTTACCAGTGTGCTAAGGTAAGACTGTGATGAAATCCATAGGCATGATACTCTATGTACTACTGCTGGCTATGTTCTTTCCTTTGTTTTTTTCTTATTTCATTTGTCTTATGATTTACGAGGTCAGATGTGTTAAAAAGATTAAGTTTTCCCATGTCTTCTTTAGGGGTAGGGCCAAAAATATCTGGAAGCACCCAATGTAAGGTACAAAACGCCATGACTGTACAAAATTGGATCACCCACTCCTAATGAAATGTAATATAAAATCACTAATATATTGTATTAAATATGTTTGATGTATTTTTGCTGAATTGTGTTGTAATAAACATGCATGATAATAATATCTCATTGTCTTTGTCTCATGATAATAGTGTCACATTGTCTGTGTCTTATCATCACTAATCCATACATTCTAACTTAAGTCCTGGCGCCCATTTTGAGGTTGGCCAGCCATTGCCATTGTCAGGTTGTATTGGTATATGTTAAGGCTGCTAAGAATGCGCAATTGCATTATTTGCCGCAAATCACAAATTTTTGCTCCAAGTGTTTTTTTTGGGGGGGGATCTCTATAAAAAATTTTTTTTTTTTTGATTTTGAGAAGTGCGTATTTTGGCCTCCAAAATTGTGTATTCTTAGCAGGCCCACTATACGTGCTATATTGGGGATACCAGGTCTTTTCATCCAATCATTCTCATTACATCTTCTAGTGACAAACCATATCCACCACAAAACACTGATGCGATTGAAACCCCAGCAAACACAAAACCTTCAGCAAACTGTCAGAAATATGAACAATATAAAATCTACCCACCTCCCAAGGAAAATAAATAAATCCTACACAACACATTACTTTGAAAGTACTGTACTTACGCCTCAAATGTATTAAGGGATATAAAATGAGCGTTTATTGTGTTTCGACAGTATTTTTTGTGGGACATGAGAGCACCTCAGACCTATCGAATTGCATTCTGAATACTGAAGCATGTCTTTCTGATATCAAATAATTTTCATTTTTGAAAATCACAATATAATACAAATTTTATGACAAATTATAAAATTTGATATTTTCCAAATTTTTGATATAAAACAGTCCTCGAAGTAAATTATATAAATCTAATGATATATTCTTAAAGTGTATGTAGCAGGGAGGAAAAGCCGACGGTCAATTGAAAATTTTGACCTTTCATATTGAAGATATGGATTTTTTCCCAAAAAGACCTAATTTTTGTTGGTGTTTTGGGAAAAAAAATCCATATCTTCAATACGAAAGGTCAAAATTTTCAATTGATCGTCGGCTTTTCATCCCACCTACATACACTTTAAGTATAAATCATCAGATTTATAAAGTTTACTTCAAGTACTGTTAAATATCAAAAATATCAATTTTAATGATTTGCCATAAAATGTGTATTAAATTGCGAATTTCAAAAATCAAAATTATTTGATATCAGAATGACATTCTTCGTATTCAGAATGCAATTTGATATGTCTGATGTGCTCTAATGTCCCAAAATAAATACTGTCCAAACGTTCATACCCCAGCCCTTAAGAACATTATATCGATCAAATTTATAAAAGTTATTGTCTAATATCAGCAAATAGCAAATTGGAATAAAAGCAACATTCATGCACTCTCTAAGCATGATAGGGTATGCACCATTTCAGAAATGGTTGATGATTACAAATGTAGGCATTTATATAGCAACTTGACCATGATTACTGCTGCCACTAGGATATATCACACCATTTGACAACTAGCAATTGATGGTGCCAATATGATACATGGTACAGGTTAGTGATAGCAATTATAAAATGATTCGTCCACAAACTTGTTCACAACATACTGTCGTTTATTTTGTCATGTGAAGCTGACTTCCTTTCAAAGAGCTTTCTAGCTGTCACCCGCAACAGGAGAGTAGAACGACCCTCATCAGCACAGTCCAGGTTGTGTCCAACACATAAGTTGATGATGGAAGAGGAGGGCAGGAGGTCAAATTCTCCTGTGGGTATTGGAAGAGAGAAAGGACTGAAATCAGCATCCACAGAGTCTGTGAGAAGTCTACCTATAGGATTAAGTAAGTTCCTTTCACCTATATCATGCTATATTGTATGTTGTGGTCTGTTAAAAGCAGTCACAACTGACTGTCACAATAGTATTATAATTTAGTCTATTTAATTTACAAAACAATAATATGAAACATCTCAATGGTTTAATTTGGTCAATTACATATCCTGACGGACACATTATGCTAACTCGATAAAGTGTGCTGCTCTCTTGTTTACCTCAAAACTCAGTTTTAATTAGACCAAGAATGCAACCATTATTTTTTATTTTGGGTCAATGATTTGGGAGAAAGTGGACATTTTGTACCAGGGACCTAAAGTACTGACAAGCAAAAACCCAAAACAATGCAAGACTTGGTATTTATATGTGACATGATCAAGGGGAATGAGTCACATGTCGACCCTAGTCGAAAATGAGTTTTGCATAGGGTTTTAAAGAGGACATTAAGAGCTCTCTGAAACTGAAAACCCCATGTTAATACGACCTTTTTATCCATCGCTGAAAACAATATAAAACAAAAGAATTTTAACACTTTCTTTGCCAATATCTCAAAATCAATATTAGCGACATCCGACTCATTTCCCTTGATTGTGTCACATATGTGATGCGATCAAGCAAAATCAGTCGGAACTCGGCAATAATAAAGTTTCAGTTTCTTACAGGATAGTAAAAAACATTTACAAAGCTGGATTTTGCAGAAAACCCCATTGAAATTGAACAACCAGTTCTAAAGATATGAGGAATTAAAGAGTTTCCAAAACAAGAAGAAACAAAAGGAAATATTTCCTTTATTTGGCTATATCTCAAAATCAATATTAGCGACATCCGACTCATTTCCCTTGATTGTGTCACATATAATGGAGAGATTGCACTGCTTCAGTTATGCTCTTGATCCTGTGATATGAACAGCTCAGCTTTTCAAGTGCTATATAGCCTAAGTCTGTCCACTTTGAAGTACAAAACAAACCTGTGGCATCGGGGGTCGATGCTTTGCGTCACACGCATTGCGTGTTAAAAACCGTGACGCGTAAAGAGCGTGGTGCGCTCGGCAAGTACAAATCGCGCAGCACTTGGCGCGCCAAAGAAGCATAACACACGCATTGCACTGAAATAATTATTTTCATACCTCCAGTTTTCGAGATCTATTTACTTTGTACTTCTAGGTGGACAGACTGTAGACTGAGCCAGGCTCAGTTAGCATTTCGTCGACAGAGTGCTACACTATCGTAAGTGCAGCAGAATGTAATAGCTGCCTTTTGTATAATACCTATTGTTTACAGCACAATCCCCTCGTTATGCTCATTGTAAAGTGCTGATGTTCTGTATACTTCCCTGATGGTCAATAAACTAACCCAAGATATCACCTTTACATGTAGTTGGGTGTTTTTTTCTAGTGTTATTGGTTAAAAGTAAGTACATTTATTGAAATGTAGCAAATGGCAGCTATTGCATTCTACTGCACTTACGATAGTGTAGCACTCTGCCGACGATTTGTATTTGATTGACACACTGATCTAAAATGCTTACCCAGCCGCCAGTCAGGCAAGAACTTTTGACATCTTACCTGCCTGACAAAATATTGGCATGCAGGAAGATAAGTTGACCTACACAGGCCTGGGGTATTAAAATATGCATTGCATTACCTTTGCTGTTCATTAAGTATTCAACAATATACTATTGTTCATTCTATTTTTTATTTTCATTTTGCACAGCCTATATGCCACTAACAGATGAACACCGAACACGGCTTGAAAGAACAGTACCTCTTATGGATACACCAGGATTTCCCATGATGCCCTCTGTTTCCAAGAAAGCTCTATCTCCAAGAAGTACCCCAAATGCAAGTGCTAGAAGTACTCCTGTTAGCAGTATATATGGCTCACCAAGCGAGAGTAGAGAAAGTTTTGGAGGTAATCAGTCTTTGCATTTATTTTTGCACCCCATTTTGATAGTTGTGGTGCTATTTCATCTGATGCAGAGCAATTTGAAGTGCAGTTTCAGACAATCAACACATAAAGTCAGTACAGTGTGGTATCACAATTTTGCACCACACTTTTAAAGTTGTATCGCAGCATTCAGATAGGGCTTATTTCGAACACTGGAGGTAATGGTTCTGTGTAATAGAATTACATGTACAATCCTGGCAGAAAATGTTACCACACCAAAGTCTTAATTGCTCAACGTCCTTCCCTGCATTCGTAATGCAATGTTGATTGGGACAAAATCATTGCCATTTCTATGTACATATATTCATCAACATTGAAAGGTGTGGGTGGGGGAGCTGAGGGGATAGGAAAGGTGGAGGTGGGGGAGGGGTAGGGGAGAGATCAATGTGCATTTTCAACTATTGTGCAAAGATTATGCAGATGTATAAGATATACCGTATTTACTCTATTATTAGGTTTTCTGGCTATCGACCTGTAACTTATTCATTCATTCAAAATGCAGAAATTCATTTAGAAATTCATTCAGAAATTCATTTAAGGGGGTACTGCACCCCTGCCCAATTTTGTGCCTATTTTTGTATTTTTATAAAAAATTATAGCACATTAGTAAGATATGTATATTATAGGGCAAGGACTACAACTACTATACTGAAAATTCAGCAAATCAAAGCAAGTAGTTATTGATTTATTGATCAAATATTGGTTTTCCCTCATTTTTGACTGTAACTCCACAACTGTTGTCTGTGCTGAAATAAAATTTCAAGTGCAGTAGTTGTAGTCCTTGCCCCTATAATATACATATCTTACTTGTCTCCAATGCGCTATAATTTTTGAGAAAAATGCAAAATAGGCACAAAATTGGGCAGGGTGTAGTACCCCCTTAAGAAATTAATTTCAGTAATTTATTCAGAAATTCATTTCAGAAATTTATTCAGAAATTCTTTCAGAAATTCATTCTGAAATTCATTCAGAAATTCATTCAGAAATTCATTCTAAAATTCATTCAGAAATTCATTTAGAAATTCATTCCTTCAGAAATTCATTCCTTCAGAAAAGGCTGTCTGGGTTCACTCTGCCCTTGCGTGATATGATAACCATTTTATTCCTTTCTTCACAAATTAGGTTCTCCAAAAGGCAGCACAGCACAGAGTGATGGCAAGAATAGTCATCATTTCCGCCCTATCACACCTGATAACCTTGATGATCGAGAGAGGAGTCCATCTACTCTGCCACCACCGCCAAATATATTAATAAGAAGGTTAGTGTCATTTTGTATTCCTCCCAATGCTTGGTGCTCAAACTTGAGATAGAGAATATACAGATTATTTTTATTGTTTAGAATTTATTCAATTTTGAATGCGATGGCAAAGCAATAATTGCACTATTCAGTGGCCTTGTTGTGATGTGGCCCCCATCCCGGGAGTTTAAAATTACACATCCTGAATAAAAGATGATGCGTGCACATATTGGGCATTGCTGAAAAGTGCCTGGCAATGATGTCATGTGTCAACTTATTCATAGTGTGATCAGAACATCTATAGTCTGATCAGTATGGAAAGCAAAGTGTTTTTTTTATTTATTTCTAAAATTAACAGACTGCAATGTTGTGGTAAAAACAAGAATACTGTATGTACCTTTGGTCAATATCTATCTAGTCTATACTCTTTAAGAAGTGATAGTTTACCTATACTGAAAGCATGAAGTTTTCCTGTACATAAATATTGCAAATTTCATGACTGTGGTTCATTAGTGAAATATTTATGCACGCACATATTTTTCTTCCAAAAAAAAAATTTTTATGTCAAGCATATCTAGGCATTAAGGGTAGACGCGGTATTATTGGTCGAAGCAACCAAAAAAAATTGATTTTCATTGTCTTAATCAATACATTATTGAAAAATAACACTTTCAAGATTTGCGAAAGTTCATTCTACAAGTCATATACTTTGAAAACTTGCTTGATTTGTCGTTGTTAATGAGTTATGTACGTTTTACAAAAGTGTTGTTGTTTCAGCCCTCTTTACATCATAACTCAAGAACCACAGGACCTACAAAAGTATATCTGTGATATTTGAATTCTTCTACACACTCGCCATGAAATGATCTATGCTTTTGTTGCCAAAG
This sequence comes from Amphiura filiformis, assembly GCF_039555335.1. Lineage (NCBI taxonomy): Eukaryota > Metazoa > Echinodermata > Ophiuroidea > Amphilepidida > Amphiuridae > Amphiura > Amphiura filiformis. The sequence goes on from NC_092636.1 coordinate 14,870,603, forward strand.
CTCACTACCAGTCGCAAGATGCTGTGAACTACCACATCGCAACAGTTTAAAATAATTGCTAACCTTAACAGCTGAAATTTAGGAGATAATGCTGATAAATCTTCGGCCAGGCACAAGTGACCTGGTGAACAAAGGGGGCTGTAGATAACTGGTCGGGTATTTTCATAGGACAGGCAAGTGTAGCCGACAATCGGGCGTTACCCTGATCGGAACCGCCTGTAAACGAGGTCTTTATCATGGATCATCTGCCCCCCATTACCAGATGAACCATGGGGAGAGCGGAGATTTTTTTTTTGTCCAGCGGGGGAATTGCTCCCTTAGGCCTTCAAGAAAATGTAGTAATTCTTGACAATTTGTTGTTCATTACTTTCGTACACAGACCAACGTCTGCTCCAAGTAACAGATCTCCAAGAATTGATTACGACAAAGAAATTTCTGAGCAAGTAGTCCATCGTCCAACATCAGCAAAAAATCAGTCATCAACAAGCCCACGTTCCTGCTCACCAAAAAGCCCCCATGGGCGTTCACCAAAAACAGGTGAGTTAGAAAATGGTAATATGCAAGGCATTCTGGCAAAATGAGATGGAACTGGGCATCAGGCTTGGGTGATATTTTGATTAATGCAAAATAATTTATTATTTTTCTGAATCCAGTTGGAATTGAGGTATCTACATTTGGATTTCAGCAAAAATGGTGTATTCTTCTACTTCTACTTCTATGCATATTCTCATCAAAAGCCTGTTCAGCAACTGGATGAGGGATATTGGATGAGGGATATTGTTTTTCTAAGCAAATGGATTTTTAAGCCCAGTGTTTTCAACTGATAAGTGGTTTTTTAAAATAGTTGCATATTTATAGATGATTATTACCTGAAACGACTACCAGAATAACAAGTGAAATAACTTTTAATCACATCTTTCTCCAATTAAAATGCAAAGGTAACAGTGGGAATCAATTTGTTGTTTGGTTATCAAAAAATTCCTTCCCCAATGAAATTTGGGGTGCTGGACAGATAATTTGATGGATGTTACTAGCTGATGCGATCTGTTTCTGATGATTCATCAGTGGTAGTGAAATTACAGTGCTTTGAATCCTCTGGGAAAGGCGCTGTATAAATAAAACAAATTAAAATTATAGTTACGGAATATTTGCTGCACTGAAAATAACCCTTTAAACAAATTTATTTTTGTCAATCACGCAAGCCTTCTGGACTTTTGTGTAAGTCAATTGGTAAACACAAGGTGTTTTATCTTGATTAGGGCTATATTTCCTTAACCCTATGAGAACTACCTGCCGATTGGCCAAAAAGAAGTTTTCATTTTCAATTTGACCAATCAGCAACATTGTTAGAATAATTTTATCAGACACAAAAATTGGGGTGAATTATTTGCAAAGCTCTATTCTGATTGGTGATTTAAGTAAAGATATCATGTAATTGACCAATCAGGCAATGTTAGATTGGCAGGTACGTAGTGCTCATGGGGCTAATTTTCTTCAGCCATAAAATGTCCATGGAAACAATCCATGACACAGCTTCAAATTTTCATTTTATTTTAATGTTCACACAGATGGTGATGTAAATGATGAAAATATTTCCAGTCTGTCACCACAACCACCCAACCGCTCATCCAGACCAGCAAGTGCAAGGCGCCCTCGCAGTGCATCACCCCGTAGTCCAACAAGTCCCAGACCAACCTCTGCGAAGGAATTAAGGGTTGCCAGTCCTGTCCCTCAACGTCCATCATCACCAGGGAGAACAGGACCAGAATGGAAGGGACGGCCATTGAATGTTTATGGAGTTAAAGATCGAGTGAGTATACAGTTTCCAACCAATATCTCATTTGGAAGCAATTTGACTTGAATTTAATATTTTCAAAGATTCATGATGAATCATGAATTTCATTTCTCAAACTTTTATTTACTGTGACAATGTTTTAAAGCAATTAAAGAAGCCCAGAAAAATTTTGACCTTTTGTATTGAAGATATACATTTTTCCCCAAAAGACCTTGAAAGGTCAAAATTTTAAAATTATGGTCGGCTTTTCCTCCCAGCTACATACACTTTTATCATTAGATTTATAAAGTTTACTTTGAATATTAAAAATATAATTTTTTAATAATTTGCCATAAAATTTGTATTATATGGCAAATTTCAAAAAATATTTGATATCAGAAGGACATTCCTCATATTTAGAATGCAATCTTTTTTCTTTTTTCTTTCCTTCTTTTTCTCCCCTTTGCCAAAAAGCCTCCACAGCATCAGGGTAATATACCTCTGAGAAACTTAAAATTATATGCTCTTAGTAAACAAGAAGTATGAACATTTCTCACAGGCAAAAGAGTTGAACAAAATTTCACTTGCATGCCCGCAATAGGTTAGTGTATGTAAAGAAGTACACTGATAAAGAATTCACATAATGTATGTGTAATTGCTTATTGGTACATTGATAAAGCATTCACGTAATGTATGTTGAATTGTTTCTTTTTAGTCTGTTGAAGAAGAGGAATACAAAAGACAGCAAGAAGCTAAGAATAAAGTTAGCATTCAGAATTTGTTTAGCAAATCCTCATCTAAGGGATATCGGAAAGATATGAATAGACAGGGAAAAGAGAGGTTAGAAAAGAAGAGAAAGGAGGACTTGGAAAGACAAAGGTAAGATGACAGTAAATTATGTAATCAATTAATTTAAAATTATTCACACCGCAAAAAAAACCCAAATTAGAAATCCTCACTCACTTGTTTAATAACTCAAGCACTTGCTACCTACAGGCAAATGAGCAACATTACACTCACAATCATACTTGGTGCAGTAAGCAGTCACCTAACAAGTCACTCCGAAAATACTCACATCTAAACTTACTCACACAAATACATTATACATTCCACTTACTTCCCAGCCTCCCTGGTACAAGAATATATATTGCACTTTAAAAACATGTCAAACATTTAGAAAAACACATTAAATACAAGCAAATATTTATATCTTGAAAACAAACTTAAAAAGTTAACATATTATATAAACACATTGTAAGTGCCATGCAAGTTCAGTCAAAGTTGTGTATAGCGCCCTCATGCATACAGTGCAGTTCGATAGATCAATACTGTTCAATAGATCAATGCGGATCGATGCATTGGCTGTTCGGGCTCTCTACTCGGTAACTCTTCAAAACATGTGTTGCCCTATTGTTTACACAAAGTTTTTAACCGTTTTTCCATCGTTATGTTACAATAAATGTTAAAAGAAACAAACAAGACAACTGCTTCGATAATATTAATTTGAGAGTGGCATCGATGGAGACGTGTCTAGAACGAGAACTTGGTAAAATGGTGAGAAATTATCAGTCAGTCTGTGGGGTTAAGATCAAGCATGTTTAGGGTGACGAATTCATGGAATCAAGCAATCGGACCCTACACACATCAAAAGAAATAAGTCCCCCTCTCAAAATTACGTCATAATATCGTAGAATAAAACTTTGTTCCAATAAACTAACTGGGAAATAATTATATGACTGTTTGCTAAGTGTTATGTGAAAATGAAAGATGTCAATGACTTCATGGCTGAATGAGCCCAAATTAAAGACAAAAACTGCCCTTTCCAAAAGTCACAAAGTAGGCCTATGCTTGTTAACTGTAAGGTGTATTGGGACAAGGAATGAGACTGACCATCTTACCGGCCACTCACTGTGCTGAGCTCTGCATCAAGATGGGGATTTGCATGGCTGAATGATCAAGAATGTTCACTTGGTGAGGATTTTAAACTGCACTCAACCACAGTCCACATGGATTTTTCATTAGTGACAAGCCATGAATCAACTTTTGTGCCAAGTATAGGCCTATTTTGTGACTTTTGAAAAGGGCAGTTTTTGTCTTCAATATGGGCTCATTCAGCCCTGAAGTCATGGACATCTTTCATTTTCACACAACATTTAGTAAATAGTCATAATTACTTCAAAGTTAGTTTTATGTTACAAAACAAAACCTTACAATGCTATGATGAAATATTGGGAGGGGGACTTATTTTTTGTTGATGTGTTTGCAACCAATATCATTACACAATAGTCAAGGTATCATCAGGAGCAATTAAGTGAAAGAAGCCAGAAAAATCACAACTTTGTTATACGGACAAATCAAATTTGCTACTCTCTGTTGTGGAAAATAGCTGGTTCATTGCATTACTGAGGGAGATACAAAATTATCATCATTTCATTCTGTGGATTAGTCCTAAGCTTTTAATTTCAACAGATCAGGGTGGATTAGTGAGTTTGGTGAATATGATTTATGCTTAGATTTTAGACCTTCCATTGTGGTTAATAAAATAATTGGATATGTTAATGCATTTAATGTGAGGAAGGAATTGTAAGAAACACATGTTTTAACTAGAGCTACCTGTGGACAAGGATAATTTTCATCCTGTTTATTCAAATTAGCATTTCATTTAAAACTTATTCTAAAGACTATTTCTTAGATTTCTTCACCACTTGTGCTTCAAGAATTACTTTACTAATTATGTAAATGAAACTTCAGGAAGCAGATAAAAAATGTTGTCAAAAGTGGGTATAATTTTTTAACTACCCTGTACAGCAAAAAATAATTCCCCAACACACAAAATCTAGATTGGTCAGGCCCAGTAGAACAGGCTGGGTGTTCTTCGCACCATAAAAAGTATTTTCTTCTTCTAGTAATTATATGTTTGTCATTGATCTACAGGAACTACAATGAACACATTTGGAAAAGAGACATGGCCCTGATCAAACATAAAGGTCCCATGGACAAAAGCTGGGAAAGAGACTACATGATAGATAAGTTGATGAGAGAGAGGATGCGACAAGAAAAATGGACTGCAATGAAACAACAGTAAGTCATCAAACTATGTATTATAAGTCTTGATTGGACTTAGTAGCGACTGATTTATGTTGACACAATTAGCGGATTGTAGCTTTATTCGCCGCTTGCAGGGTCAGCTGAAAACGAGGTTCTACCCACAAAATGCATGCTTTTTTAATTAACCCATATGCTTTGCAAAGGCCTTCTGGCACGTTGCTAGAAAAGCGTGCGAAACAAATGGACTGCTTTGAAATAATAGTAAGTCACCAAACTATTAGTGGAATGTAACTTTATTCGCCGCTCGCACAGTCATCTGAAAACGAGGTTCTACCCGCAATGTGCATGCTGTGTGTGGGTATGCATGTCAAACGCATGCATGCTTTAATTAACCCATACGCTTTGCAAAAGGCCTTCTGGCACGTTGCTAGAAAAGCATGAGAAACAAATTATATGGACTGCTTTGAAACAATAGTATGTCACCAAACTATGTTATTGAATACAATTAGTGGAATGTAACTTTATTCGCCGCTCGCACTGTCATCTGAAAACGAGGTTCTACCCGCAATGTGCATGCTGTGTGTGGGTATGCATGTCAAACGCATGGATGCTTTCATCAACCTGAACGCTTTGCAATGGCTTTCTGGCATGTTGCTAGAAACAAAAATGCACATTTGCGCATGCGTTTGCAGTGAGTGCCTCGTTTTGGTATCAAGATGGTGGATCCATGCGAAGGGTGAATACCGTAAAGATTTGCTTAATGGCGCAGCTCTCTTGTCATTACTGGTATTTTTGACAAAAAACGCACCAGCAAAGAGGGAACAGACCCTCAATTCTTGTTAGGATTTTCAGAAGATGGAGCTCTCTTTTTGTAAGTGAAATTTATCTAAAGGCAATGTTTGAATGAACATTTTACTTAGTTTGAATGAACATTTTACTATAATTTGGTAATGAACTGTATGGAAGTTGAGGTTTTCTTCACTGAAGTTTTTTATTTTGGATGTAGCAAATGCCAGTTTTTATCCACTATGATCATTGAGGATCAACACGTGTGCCGTCTTTGCATGGCGGCTCTCGCGCTGTCTAATATCACCATCCGCTATTGTGCGATATTATACATCCGATATTGTGCGATATTATACATCCGATAACCAATCAAATTATGTGAATTCTTTACACACCCACTGAATAAGAATTTATGGTTGTGGCATAAAGAAAAGCTAATTGGAGGCTGGCACTTTCAATAATGTGACTGGCAGATATGCATGCAAATTAAGCCAGCATGAAAAGTATCTGTTAATTTTACATGATAAAGCAAGTTAATACACCTGTTTGTGTAAGTACTCTGATCATTTATGATACTATTAGTGTCTTGTTGCATTCTGTGGCAAAATGGTTCAAAATCTGTGACAGTTATTTTTAGAGACTTGCTTTGCATGGCCCAGGTATATAATGAATAAATGGGAGTGATCACTAAATGGGAGGAATCATCACTGAACAGGTGACATGCAGATTATGAATAAATTATGATATTTAATATCTCTTGTGAGAAGGATCAATTGGGAGCTGGTACAACCTGGGTGACAACCTCATTAATTCTCTCCTTATAGTCATGATACCATGCTTTTTTAATACAAATTTCAAGTTGCTGCAATATATAATATCCCACTGAAATTGTGGGATAGGCTTTTACGACGGGAATTCATAACAATTAGTGGGTTTTTAGCGGGTTCGCCGTCGGACAAGTTTAGAACTGTCAAGCTTTCGCCAGGAATAGTTCTGACTTCTTCAGGACAAAGTACCTAACAACTTAGGTACTTTGTCCTGAAGAAGTCAGAGCTACTCCTGACCTAAAGCTCGAAAGTTCTAAACTTGTCCGACAACGAACCCGCTAAAAAATCCACTAATTGTATCCCACTGAAGTTCATTAAACATTCACAGAAAGTAATTTTTGAGTACAATAGCAATAACATTGATCTTGACTGAACCATCAACCACAACAAACTTCGTGAGTTTTGTCATCTTTAACACCCTTAATCCCATCCCTTACCCTTATGGTTTCTATCTTTAATTTCTACCCTTAGAATTTGTTATCAGCCCTTATTTTCCCTCAACTTACTTACTGTGCTGCTGTTTGGAATCCTTATCAAAATTGTCTTTTGAACAGATTGGAAAGGAGACCAAGGAAGAGATCGAAAGTGTTGATGTATAGAAAGACGTCTTGGTGTAGATTTATTTATCTAGTTGGCGAAACAAAAGTACATAAATTAACTCAAATACTGGAACGTATGTTTCGTTAACTCAACATTTCGTCCGAAACTATCAGACATCATCAGTTAACTGATTCAGGTTGATTGGGCACTTCAGAGATGGTGATCGATTCCTTTCAGTGCCTGGTCCTGAACAGGACAGGACTATGTTTTTATCTCTCGCACAATTGCTTGACAATCTTGTTCTTGTTTGTCTTCTTTTTTGTTGCATTGTTTGTTTGACTGTGTTCTTGTTATGTTCTTGAACTTCCAGACAAGAGATGGAGAATCGAAAAGCCCAAAGCTACCTAAAACGAATTGGTCCAAGTGTTGATATTTGGGAGTAAGTATTGAGCTGAAAATTACACTTGATATCAAACAAATGTTTAAAAATGTTATCGTCATATAGCTTGCAAGATTCAGTGTGACTTGAATGAGAGATGCCACCACTGGTGGAAATTTAAAATGAGAATTCTTTCAAACTGATGAGAATTGGACAAAACTATGAGAATTGAAAATTTCCACATTTCTATGAAACTTTCGCATAATGTGTCAACAACTGGTCACATTGTTTTAAATGTGACACAATCTGGTCCATGGAGCCAAAGGCAGCAAATTTGAAACTGAGATAAAGGTATAAAACAATAAAATACATATGAAATTTTTTGATGTCTATTTTCTTAGAACCAATTATGCTAGACCTTTAGTATTTTCAGTAAATGATAGCCTATTGTATACATAATGTAATATATACAGTAACTCAATTTCCAAACATGCCTCCTTTGGCCCCCCATGAACCAGATCGTGTCACAAATGATAAAATTTAACACAATATTACAATGTGACAGATTGTTGACATGTTAATTTGTATTTTTCATTCATTTGGATGAGAAAGTTTCATAGAAATGTGAAAATTTTCACACATAGTTTTGTCCAATTCTCATCAGTTTGAAAGAAATCTCATTTTTAAATTTCCACTAGTGCACCCTAAAAGTTGAGGGTTGGGGTTAGATTTAAGTTCGAATAACGGGTATATCTTGATGATGTTGAGATTAGTGTTGAGTAGTATAGAATTGAGGTGATTTCGACCTTATAAAGATATGACACATCCGTTGATTATTTCCTTTTTCATTGAAAACATGTGAAGTTTGGGAGAATAATTTTTCAAAGGAAAAGACCATTGTTTTATGGCAAATAAGTTACACAGCTTTCTGGTCAACAGTTAAGGATTTCAGTCAATAGACCTAAATGTTATGTTCCTTGTTATTGGGGCATTATGGCAAATGAAATATTACACAGGTCTTAAGCAGTGAATTATAAAAAACTACAGTGGAACAAATACAGGGCAACCCCAATTTAAAGGGCAAACCAGGCCGTTGCAACTCATATGCTAGCGCAATACAAAAAGGTGGCGACAGCGTCGCCTTTCCCTGTGTATTACCCTGCACTAACATGGCGTCCAATGGCGTCTCCCGGGCGGGGCCATTTTGGAAAAGTAAAGAAAAATGCTGCTGCCACCACGATAGTACTAAAAGCTACGTAAAAAAATATGCGTAGTGCTGTAGAGACTTACTTTAACATGACGTCACGAATATGCTAATTAAAGAAAAATGCTGCTGCCATCTACGTCCACATGTTGCAAGCGTGACGATCGCCTGGCCTCACGTCGACGAACAGAGTTTCAATTCCATCGCACTACGTGCTCTATATACTTATTCCATGGGCAAACCAAGAGAAGTAAACAAATAGATAAATACATTGGGCTATGCGATTTGAAATCCATATACCCATTATGAAAGACATGATCCTAATCTCCCACACAGGGAGTGTGAATTTCATATCAGGTTACCTAAATGGGTGACTCCATTTGAAATCTACACCCCTTGTGTGGTAGATTCAGGTTTTGTCTTCCATAGGTGGTGTATGGATTTCAATTGGAATAGCCCATTTATATAATTTTGATTATTTGATACCTCAGCATGTTTCATGGAGAGAAGAGGGGTGTTACCAGAGGTCAGTTCAGGAAAGCTGCAATATTACTTCAAAGGTATGCAATACATATATAATGCACATTTCGACTGCTCAGTGCCAATATACTGTGTGTAAATTGCCAAATGTTCACAGGGCAGCTATTGCACTTACCCACTTCTGGCACTGAGCAGTCGATTTGTGTGAAAATTTTACATTTTGCAACATTTTTTTATTTACTGAAGGTATTACATGTGATGCTATAGTCTGTCCACATAGAAGTACAAAGTAAATAGACCTGGAGGTATGAGAATAATTATTTCAGTGCAATGCTTCTTTAGCGCGCCAACTGCTGCGCGATTTGTGCACCATGCTCTTTATGCGTTGCGTCACGCGTGACGCAGAGCATCGACCCCCGATGCCACAGATTTGGTTTGTACTTCTAAGTAGACAGACTGTACATGGTCTGTCATTGGGATTGACTGTTAGGGCTAACAAGAAAGTTTTGGAAAATTGATGTGTATAATGTATTTGTATTTAAATTGTAATATAATTTGGTTTACAGATACATACGAGGCTGGATAGTGAGATCAATGCTGAAGAAAGTCATCAAAAAGGTAGATGTGATTTGTAGAATCTTCAAAGAATTGGGTTTAGACTTTATGAAAGTACATGAAAGTACTTCTACTACTTAGCATGTGTAGGAGATGTGTACATAAAAGTGTTGTATTTAGTTACATTGCAACCCCATCTTTAGTTTCATAGCTTTCATATACAGTTACTGTAGGTAAAAGCCCCAAGATTTAGCTAAATTGGTATTTTCAAAAAAAGAACAAAGTTAAAAAGACATGATGAAATCACACAAATTGAAGAAGTTGTACACACATGATTTTGGATTTCCTCATGTGCTGTTGGTTTCCAAATAACCTGTCATAGATTGAGCTCATGTACAGGGATGTGAGAGTTCCTCTTTTCAGCCAATCTCCTCTTTTTTTGTTGCCAAAATTTACATGTTTTTATTTTATTTTCAGCCCATATTTGGTGTTTTTACCCTGATTTTACGCTGTTTTTAGTGATTTTCCTCGTTTTTGGTCTTTGGCCTCTCACACCCCTGCATGTAGCATTGTAGCACCGGAATCTATCACAATTTGTTTGTTTGTTACTCCAGTGATATAGTAAGCTCCCTGGTTGAACTGCTGATCGTAAATTATTTTTGAATTTTTTTAAATTTTTCAATGATTTTTGAATACAAATATGCAATGTATGCATTGGTGTATGCATTTATTTTTTTGGCCCTATCCTTATAAATAAATAAATAAATTTTGGATTTATAAAGCGCCTTTCTCCAGATCTTAGAGGACTCAAAGCGCTGTAATTTCGCTGCAATGGTGAATCATCACAATCAGATCGCATCAACTAGGTTGCTGCCGAACGGCGCACACCTATCCGCATTTAGATTGTAACATCCACCAATTATCTGTGCAGCTCCCCAAATTCCATTGGGTGAAGGAAGTTTTGATATCCAAACAACTAATCACCGATTTTTGCGATACAGGAGGAAACCGGAGATCCCGGAGAAAACCTGCGAGATCGAGCATGGAATCGGGATAAACCAAGTGCACATGAGTCCTTGGTATCTGAACTTCATTATTATCAACAAAGATAAATATATACAGTTATGCACCTTTTTTAATCAATATGCAATCATTATGGCTACTATTAATGTAATTTTTTTGCTTGAAGTAACAACCAGGGGTGTGTAGATTCAAAATATCCCGAGAGCCATGAGGGAAACTTTTGAGTTATTGAGGTCAAATGTCACACAAGGGGATATGCAATTGTTATTAGGCCAAAAAAAAAAAAAAAGGTTTGTCTCAAAGCTCACGAGTGGTTTGAAAACAAATGCGAAATGCAATTTTTTTTTTTTTATTCCCGACTTTTTTATGGTATTTTTCGAAAAAGTCTGATTTTCGCCAATTTTTTCTGGCAAAAAACTAAAAAAAAAAAAAAAATTTGAAATAAAAATAAATTTCCGCATTTCTTTTATGTCAAATCGAGCAATTTTACAAATGCGCGTGCAAGCTTTGAGACAAACCTTTTTTTTTTTTGCCTTATTAATCTGTCTTTTCTTGCTACTAATGATGTACTTTTGTCACATTTTTGTTTCCTTCAGTCTCGTGTCCATGCTGGTTCCTTCAAGACTTTTGTCAAATATTACAATACAGTGCTAAAACGCATTGCTCGTTGGCATGGCATCAAAAAACCACGCATTCACGCTAATCTTTGGGAGATGGATCAGTTCATGGATAAGAAAAGATGTAAGTTTGTCTTGCTATTGGGCTGTTCTAGATGTAATCCACCTCCCCAAATGGAAGATATGACCTTAATTTCACACACAGGGGGTGTAGATTTCAATTGGAGTAACCCATTCAGGTGACCCCATTTGAAAATCATACTCCCTGTGTGAGAGATTAAGCCAGCAGGTCATGTCTTCCATAGGGGGTGCATGGATTTCAACTGGAATAGCCCATGGATTTGACCTTTCTTTATCATTTAATGACTTGTATTATTTGGTTTCCAGCAACAGGGAACTAGCATTTTGTAGTGACTTCCAACAGATCTGGTGCAAAGATAGCGGATGATCATATGATAGATGAAATATTTATTTATTCTTTTGACAATTGGTTATACCGTGACGATAAAACCCTGTTCTATGAATTTATGGGCCCGACCGACCCAGAATTTGCGTGTTTGGAGAATTTAAAAAAGAAGAAGCTAAAATCATGTAAAATCAGCCAATTTGGGGCCAAAGTTTATTCAATTTTGGGCTGAACATTTCTAGACGCATTTCTAGAAATGTTTGCAAAAATTCTCATATCAGATTCGTCAGATTTTGGTGATAATTTGGGTAATTTTAGCCTCCAGTAGCCTAATACAGTTAATAGTCAAAAATTTTATTTTTATTTCTTGTTTTATTTTCTCTTTTCTAGACTATGAATCCGTGTTTGTCAACAGAACACATCCAGGAGATGAAATGCTGGTCAAGGAGATTGATCTATTTTTCAAAGAGTGCGACCATTATCCATCCAAGAGGGAGGTTTATAATGCCATACTTGGAGCCACCAAAAGTAAGTGGAAAAGTAGCATAATGTAGTGAATTATAGGTGATGTGACCCAATGTTATCAGAGATGCCAACCCTCACTATTTTAGAGGGAAGCTCCCTTTTTTGGAAACATTTTTGTCCATTTTAACCCCAAATTTGGCAACCTCCCTATTTCTGACAACTTATGTGCCATTGAAGTTGCATGTAATTTTGAAAACCTCCCTATTTTTTGTTTGAATCCTCCCTATTTTCTGAATGTTAATGTTGGCAGCTCTGTGTTATCCAATCAGTCTATTGTAAAATAACAGGGATATCTCCTGATATGGGAGATGGAAGTACTGTTAAACTGTTGCTCGATGTGCGTGGGTTCGAGTCCCCGTCCCACCACCGTGTTGCACCCTTGGGCAAGGGGCTTTGCCTTGGTTGCCTCACTCCACCCAGGTGCAATGGGAAGCTGTTAGGGGTAGTCACAGTCGTTGGACTGATGAACCCTGCGCCATTTATAGGCAGCAAACATGGTTCCGACATATTCTAATGACAGCGGAGTAAATTTAACGTGCTTTAAAGCAGTTTACAGCGCTATATAAATATCTACATTTATTTATTTTAATTATTATTTTATATTTTCATTTTTTTTTTTTCATTAAAGTGTAAATTTTCACATTACCATATTCATTCCAATAAGCGCCCATGCCCCAATAAGCGCCCACCCAGGGTATATTCAATTTGCTAAAGGGTACCATTAATGTTGAAGTGACAGATAGATGTTGATATAGTTAAATAGCTGGAGGACTACACATCCGGTGTAAACTTGCAATACATTTTCTACATCAGAAAAGCTACTAGAACGTCTCAGGACCCTTTTATAACATACATAAATTCATCTCTAATAATCTCCCCTCACAAAAAATTAGGTAAACCAGGTAAAAAAATAAGCGCCCACCCAAAATGACTTTGTTAAGCGCCCTGGGCGCTTATTGGAATGAATACGGTACATTAATTTTTGCGCTTTTACCACTTTTACAGTACTCTGCAGTGGAAAATATTAAGAAAGCTGGGCCAGTAGATTTATTGCAGGCCCAGTAGCTTTACAATTTCATTGGCCCGGAGGGCCAGTAGAAAACAGAAACCCAAGTCAGACCTTGTAATGAAGCCTCTCATATCTTGCGTGGTTTTTTTATTTATCAACAGAGGATCCTGATAAACCTCACTTAAAACTGAAAGAAAAGGATGTTGTGGAGACAGCATTTATGATATACGTTCCTCCAGGCACCGGTTTGAAGATTGATAATCTGCGTAGTTCAACTTGGCTTAACCCACTGGTTAAGGGAGAGGAGGCCAGGAAACTGATGGGTAAGTGATTTTAGTCATGGCTTAACCCACTGGTAAAGGGAGAGGAGGCCAGGAAACTGATGGGCGAGTGATTTTAGTCATGGCTTAACCCACTGGTTAAGGGAGAGGAGGCCAGGAAACTGATGGGTGAGTGATATTAGAGAATCCCATGGGCTTTTTGTGATCAAGGTCTGGAATTGGGTTTATAGGGAGTAACCTATTGGTTTAGGATACGGAATGTTATATAATGTTAAACATTGCACCCTTTATGTATCCATGTCAATTCAGCGTAAATGCGAATAATTAGCACAATTAGCAAGCCAATATGTACATGTGAATGTACAGTGAGGTAAATCGGGGGGATGGGCTGATGATCGGGTCACAGGTCTCTAATATCATAAACTGACCTCAAAGAATAGGAAACACTTTGGTGGGAAAAATGCACCTTGCTCAGAAAAGAGTTAAGGTCATACAAATGTTAAAATTGCTCGGATCCACTCCAAAGTTGCACCGATCATAATGATTCAGAAAGGTATGATTTGCCTTTTGTATGGTTCTCGAGTTATAAGCAAAAAGGTCAGAGGTCGCAATTTGGGCTAAAAGGGCTCAAAACATAAAACCAATATTTAACCAATAAAAAATGTTTTTTAATAGTATATTTGACACCAATTCAAATAGAGAATATGGTGTCTTGTTACATGAGTAACCAGATAAAAGGTTATGACCTTTGACCCAAGAACTACATGTCGCAGATATGCCCAACTCCAACTTGTAGGTCAGTATCTTCTTTACTTTACATTTTATAACAAAAAAACTGAAATTATACACTTTCATTTTATTCCTTTTTTTTTTACATGTGCTACAGGAAGTGAGCATGTGGAGCAGACTTCCTATTTAACCAGCATTCAAGTTGTAGCAGCTGCTTTAAATGAGCATAAAGAAAGAGAACTTGAAGAGATCAAGAGGCAAGCAAGAAAGGCAGAGGAAGCTGCAAAGAACAAAGAGGCTGAAAACTCTTAAGCAATAGACAACAAACAGTAAACTGTCAAGTGTGTTGAGCAAATAAACAAATCAAGTATTTTTACAGCCAGATTTGTAATTTTTATACATGTTACCAGGGACCCATGTTATCAAAATAAAACCCGAAATCAAGGTAACTGAGTAAGTAAGCAAGCTTACAGACCTATGCTAGAGCTCGGAACACGCACACAAAAACCCAATCAAGTAAGCAGGCAATTGTTTCTATACATCTCTGATGTCAACAAAGATGCCAGTGACCTTAAGTGACTTAGCAGGAAATGCCTTTAAAGTGAGCAAATTTGTAGCTTTGCAGTGTTGCCAAAATAAAGGGCAAATGATCCCATAAAATATGTGGTACAGAATGATTGGCCCTTATGAATAGTCTGTGTCCCATAACCACTTTGACATCACAGGTATTGCCACATGTGACTAAATTCACTTTTTTTTACATTTTGGTTTGATGGTCATAGCATGCAATTTAGAGTAGGGGTAGCATTTTAACAGAATGACCTCTAATAACCACTACATGATCTTTAATATCTGTGTATAACTTATGTTTAAGCTTGGCACTACTGTCTGTTCAATTAGCTTAGATTCTTGAATTTTTAAGATATTTGAAAAAATAGAAAATTGTGGTCAAAGTCATCAAAGAAAAGTTTTAGCACAGCCTTAGACCTAACATGATTTATACTTTTCAAATTCTAAAGTTCAGTTTAGAACCTCATTTCTTTTCAATTTTGGTCTTTTCCCGCGATATTTTTATAAAAAGCCGTAGAACGTCGGGTACCATAAACTTTTTTGAATCAATCCATTTAGAGCAATGGGGACGAATGTCATAATGCGCTGAGATAGTATCTATTCGACCATCCGTATCAGGAAGTATTGTCCATCAAAATAGCTATATATTTGCCAGTATGCATAATTTGTGTTGAAACCCTACTGTTGAAACATTACGTTATTATTTATGAACTAAGCTGTTCTAAAATATGCCCAGCTTATATATATATAAAATACATTCCTTGTGTATTTATTTATTTATTTATTTATTTATTTATTTATTTATTTATTTATTTATTTATTTATTTATTTATTTATTTATTTATTTATTTATTTATTTATTTATTTATTTATTTATTTTACGAATTGGTCTGAGAAGGTATAGGCCTATAGGCCTACTATAAAATTACACATTTACTTTCAATTTGTTATTCCGTTTTTGTTTTTTTTGTATGAGAAGGACATTTGGAAACAAAAGAATTTTTGCATCAGAAAATATTATTTAAAACAATCAGGTTACAGAAAACAATTCTTGTAAAGTCACTGTATCTGAAAATGTCAAGCGAAAGCTTAAACAAAACTCAAGTTACATTGTAAACCAGTTGAAATAAGAACGAAATCCATAATTGTAATGTCATTGTTTAGGAAAAAATAATGCTCAGAATAATGTTATGCATATTAAAACGTAATCGCGCCACAGGCCCTAATTATAGTTTCGTGTAACAAAAACCGGTCGACCATCATCACCTATAGAACCTATCCAATAAGCGGAACGATATAACAATTGGAATGGCAGGACAGATTGGTGGACAGATTGTTTTGCCAAATTGGATAGGGTCTATGCCCTAAGTTGAGAATAGACCGTCCCACTCGATTTGTAAAAAGGTCGCGAACCCTTATGGTGGACCCAAGTAACTGCCTAAAATTAGGCAAAATTGAAAAGAAATGGGGTTTTAAATTGAACTTTGGAATTTGAAAAGTATAAACCACGTTAGGTCTAAGGCTGTGCTAACACTTTTCTTTGATGACTTTGGCCACAATTATTTATTTTTTCAAATATCTTAAAAATTCAAGAATCTAAGCTAATTGAACAGACAGTAGTTGCATTTTAAGAGGGTTTGACGAAATAATCAAAAGTAGTATTATATTATCCTGTTTTGTGAAATTAGAACTAACTAGCAATAAATATTTGTGCAATTTGAGGGGAAAAGGGCCAAAAACATGCAATTTTGGAGTCACAATATTCAAAATCTTGGGTATTTTAATACTGTAGTCGAGAAATGTGTAATATAATATAATTTTTTTGCAGAAGTAACAGAAGTAAGATTCAGAATCTGCTGAGAGCCTCAAGGGCACCTTGAGGTCACACAAGGGGATTATATTTTTAAATACTTAAAATCATGTTATAAAATATCACAAATTATTCTTCAGGTCCCAAGGAGTAAAAAAGTCAAGGTCATATGGAATTCCTAATTAATGAGATATAAATCGAAATAAGTCAAAGGGTACAAATTTGTACATGGGTAAAAGTTTCAAAATGCTGTAATTGCAATGAAAATAGTCTCAAATTATCCATCTTGACACAAGGAAACACAAAATAATCTATGGAGTCTTGATGAACTGCCAAGGTTGTTAATTCTGATTCTAGAAGATATAGCAAACTGTACTTTTGTATTTATTTTTAAAGATGAATAATTTCTTACTATTTTTATTCAATTTGGAGCATTTTGAAAACTTGACATTGTTATTAATATGCTTTGACGTTTTGCTCCCGGCGGAATCTAAAACTACATGCCCTCTATAACTTGAAGCAGAAAATTTACATAAGTACGTCAATGATCTCTATCTTCAACTATTATGTTAATTTTGACAATTGGTTTTAAAAAAGTCAAGAACCAGGAAATGTAGTGTGATGGTGCAGTGGGGCCTGGATAATGGCGACATTGTAGCGGTAACAAAATTCCACATTTTTTATTCAATGGAATACATACAGATGCACATATCCACCCTGCATTTAGTAATTTCTTTGCATTGCACCTTATTTCTAATAGATTCCTTACAAATTAGGTTATTTAAACTATTGAATGGCTTTGGCTGAAAACCAACCTTACACATAAGAAAACATGTATTCTTGTATGAAATAAAATAAATAAATAAATAAAATGAATCCAGAAAAACATGTGGAAATTTGTTGTTTTTAGCCTATTTTGTCAGCTGTGACGATGCAGCACATACACGATCAATGTTATGGATCAATATTGCGGACCCTAAATGCAGGAGTGCATACAAAATCTACCATTGTGCGTATGCACTCTTGTATCCACTCGTATCTTTGATATTGATCAAAATATTGAACGTGTTTGGGCCGCAGTAGGCCTACTGTTTAGTTCTTTTAATTTGTTCTTTCCCTGGAGTCGCTCATGTATATTGTCTTGAACTCAAAACACCGCATTTTATGAGTGCAATATCTGCCATCTTAATTAAATAGTCTCAAAGCCCTTCCCAAATTAAAAACCTAATGCGAGTTGTTTTTTTAGGTTCTTTTTGACTCCTTTCATCTCTCAAGGAGGTCAAGATGAAGAATTTTATTGAGATTTACAATTTAGGCTATCTGAGATTTGTGTGTGGCATATTTGGAGAAAAAGAAAATAGCAGAAAAATCCCCTGAAATTTACTCAGCTCAGCGGATTGTGTAGCTTCAATTACTTTTTAGATTATAATTGACAAATAATGCAGTCTATGGGTGCCAGTCGTTGCATTTAATACATATACAATAATGAAGATAGAGAGCGGATAGAGCATCTTTGAGCCCGATTACTGACAATAATGTTGATATGAACATTAATAAGCATTTAGAAGTATCATCTCTTTTTCCATGTAATTGAATTATATTCTTAGTGTGGTAACAAACTGTAGACTCACTCTCATTCATCTGGGTATGATGAAATTAAGATTTAATTTCAATCTGGTCAACCCATTTTTGATAGACAAACCGACATTGCAACTGAAACCTTCAGTCTTCAGCTGGGTTGGAGTAGTGGCGTCTTGCGCGCCAAGGGGGGCACAGCCCCCACTTTTGTTGGTCATTTGGGGAACGGTGCAAAAACGTCAAAATTTGCAACCTCAAAATATGATTCCTTGGCCTTTTAAAACGCTAAAACCCCAGAGCTGCAAAGGCGGGCACCTGGACTCCACACGTCAGGGGCTTCGCAGCAAGCCGCTCGCAGTGCGGGCTACGCCCACACCTTATACTCCTAATCAGACTCCATTCTGGGGAACTGAACAACATGGGCCGCCACTTTCAATGTGCCACTGGGTTGGAGTCCTGTGTTCTTGAAATAAATCGCCCAACCTCTTCACATTTGCAATGGAGAGCCAACTCAAGTGAAAACGACTCGGCTGTTTTTTACATCTGAAAGCCAGTGGACACCATTTTGACACCTAGTATGTCAGAAATTTAGAACACGATCATCATTAATTTGAGCATAGCTGAGCAACCATCCCTCAACCTTGGAGGAGGTGTCCAGGTCAAACTTTCTCACGGCTGGGGACAATCCTCACTGATTGCCATCAATACTCAGGTCATTTGCATCGCAACACAGCTGAAGACTGAAGGTTTCAGTCGTAACATCTGTTCGTCCGTCAAAAACAGGCATGTCTGGTTGATTTAGATTAAATCTTAACTTGGTGTGGTAACCTTCTTTTATATCTTATCAGTTAGCAAGTTTGGTACCTAAATAACTATAATAATTATTGTTTATCAATTCTCTTAATTAATTACCACAATGAGTTTATGATGGTCAAGAGTCTTTCAGTGTCAATCAGGGTCTTAGCTAGCCACCCGTCTGGCCGTCATTTTAGACGGCCAGTTTGCTCCTGGGACGGGCAAAATTAATGCCTTTGACAGATGCTATATTATAAATTGTATGTTTTGAGAAGCTAATTGACCTTTTTAGTAGACCCAATTTGTAGAACAAGGCCATATCAGCATATATTTGAACTCTTTTGAACCCCCAATGGGCTATAGATGTCTGGTAAATGTTTTAAAGGTCAAATTAGGACAGACAATTTTATTCAAATGACGGGCCACCCTCAATTTCTAGCTAAGACCCTGGTGTCAATATATTTTACTTCCAACACAATGTGTCACATTACTTCCAACACAACATGTCATGTACTCCTTCCCTGCCTAGATCCGTCTGTATAGATATAAGTAGCCAAGGTCCTTGGGGAGTTTTTCAGACACTGCAACCTTCCTGTCGTTAAAGATAACCCATCTGGAATGCAGATAATGTTTAAGACATAGTAAAACATGACAGCTGGAATGACTTGCATAAAGAGAAGACTGTAAATCGAAATGGAGCAAAATTTTTTTTAACATATTAAAGGGACATTCAGATACTGCAAAAACATAACCTTGAAAACTAAATAATTATTGTAGGGTAAGTGAGAATCCACCAATCCGGCTTGAAATGGGAGGGGGGGACAATCAGTCTGATTTGTCAAAAGTGGGTCATTTGCCAAATGGTGGGGGGGAACATGTCAAATATGGATGGCATGAAGGGGTCATGAGGTTTTCCTGCTATTTTCCCCCTGTTCATGGGTGTCAATCCAGGGACATGTCCCCTGGATTGACGCACATGAACGGGGCAAATAGGCAAATAACAGCTAAGCCCACGCACTTGCCTCATGCCCCCTTCATGCCATCCGTATTTGACAGGGAGATGGGCAACTCATGACTGACGGGACAAATGCGCTGATTCCCATTCGTGCTATCCCTATTTAGACGGGGGAACTGGGGAAAAAGCTTTAGAAATTCTCCTATGCTCCCTTCTTGCCACCACTTTTTCTTTCTTTCCTTGGAAAATTGCCAGGGGCAGCTGCCCCCTTTGCCCCCTCCTGGACCCATTACTGTTCATCACTGTAAAGCTCAAAATTTCATTTTGACCTTTTTGCTAATAACTCGCAAACGGTAAATATATGTATTTATATATATATGTATAAATATATTTGAACAAATTTTGACCAGTTTTGAATTTGTACCTTTATGTAAACTTTGACTTTGAATATCTCTGATTGCACCCTTCAAATAAATTATTTCTACTGACCTTGAATCCTTTTTGATGTGACACACATAGTGACCGCATGCTGTTGATGTCCCCATGTGACTTATGAAAGCAACTAATTGGTACTCTACAAGAATAAACATAGGAAGACATACAATGATATTACTCATTGTGGCCACTCAGCCAAAGAAAGATATTGAGAAAATTTACAATACACACAAGCACTCATACATCCCCACACACAACAGTATCTCCTGTCTTATTCCATTTCAGGGCCTAAGACAATTACAACACAGTAGGCTATGGGGTACTGGAATACATGTAACTATGCGTAACTGGCAAATTTTAATGTCCAAATCAACTAAAATTTTAAAAATAAGCTATTTTCATGGATATCTGAACCATACCCTATAAAGACCATGCTAAAATCATGTAATACCCCATTCATAGTAATTACCAATGTAATTTTATGTGAAATTTCAAAGATATCCCTTCTTCCTCATGGAACAGGCTTTGCCTTTAAATTACAGTATGGTATGTAAATTAAGCATGATAACATCGCTAACATAATGCTGTAATTGGTAAAAAGATGTCACAGAAAAAAATTATTACCACAAGCATGTTGTTTATGTTGCGACTTATATTTTGTTATCACACTTGCATGGTTTATAATTATGTTAGTGTTTGATTGGTTTCAGTATCAATGTATGGGCAACACACCGCACTGCAAACAATTGCGGCATAGTATAAATGGACCTTTAGTTGTGCAAGCCTATCCAATTCACTTACTTCCCGGTCCATCTCGACACTTGGGGCCTGCAGCTGCTGCAGCTCCAACTTCCTCTGTTTCCATGGGAACAGAATCTAGTTCATCCATGTGACTGAATATCCAATCGGCTGCTCTCTCGACATTGTTATCCTGGAGTGAATTACAACATGTATAAGTCACTCAAATGATTTTAAAAAGAAATACATTATCACTAATAAGCCTTTACTTTCATATAATTATGTGACCTGCCACTACAAAATGAGCATAAAGTCGTAAGTTGGTAGTTTCGAAATGCCCTGGCTAGTGCGTTGGTGGTCTTCATTTCCTTCGTGAATTGCCCATTGTGCCCCATTCACAAATGACATACAGACATACTTCTGGCTTTAACAGGTGCGTGCCAAAACAAAGCCATCAACTCAGTCAGCCAGGATGTCTCAAAACGACTAACTTGCGAATTTATACTCATTTCGTTGTGGCAGGTCACATATGTATCCCTAGAAGAACATACATCAACATGACAGGCTGATGATTAGAATTTTATCATAATTTAATCATGATTCATCTAGTAATTATAGTGGCCTACCGTATTGTTCCTAATAAACGCCCAATGAGTGTGCAATTTTTTTTATCACTTTTTTTAAGTAGAATAATTCTATGCTACCGAGTTTCTTTGCAAACAGCAGCATGAAAGATGTCCTTGTTACCCGCTCCAGGATTGAGTGAAGATGTCCTTGACACCCATCCCAGGGTTGAGAGAAGCAACTCACCGTAGCCTTGAGTGCTTTAATTGCTTGGTCCCTGGTAAATCCCATGCTCTGAATCATAGCCACACCCTCTTCATTGATGCTTGCTTGTGGCGCTTTCTTTGCACCACCTAGCTGAAGTGGCTCTGCAAAATCTGAAGACAAAAAAGCAGGTATTCTGATTCATGATTCAATATAATGCACTTGTTTCATATCATTTTTTCATTACAAATAGGTGAGAATATTCAGGTCAATCTTGCTACTACACGATTTAGCTGACTCGTTGCATACAGCTCCTAAAACTTTAACCTGGACAAAAGTTGATTTGTAATCATCTTGTGTTGCGAATGCTTGGATTTAATTAAATAGAGATTCCCCAATTGTGTTGATTGGTAGTTCATATTACAACTCATACCACCACCTCGAGATCATGCACCCAACTCAACTTGGATGTCGAATGTGATGACATCTAGTTGAATGCCACCAACGCTTACGGAACATCCCTATATGGTTATATGTACCGAGTGCCCCCCTCCTGGGTCCACTATAACTTATCAGTTTACCTGGATCGCCCATATGTTCTAGCACCCAGTTCATGGCAGCTTCTGTGCCAGAGTTGTTGGTCTTGTAGACGGCTTTGCGGCATCCTTCCCTGGGGAAGCCCATACTGACTAGCTGATCAACTACAGATTCATCAATTTGTGGTTCTGCAATGAAAACAAATATCATTTTGTATTTTCTGTTGTGTAAGCACCAAAATCAATAGGCTATGTTAAATTCAATTTGAAATATATAAAACATGTGTTTTGGGTCAATTAAACTTGAGCGCACGCTGGCCTCATATTTGGACTGCACGCTACCATATTTGCACAGATTGTGATTCACACTTCTGTTATTGGTGGTCCGGTTTTAGCCTGTTCGATTTTTAGAAAGACAAAATGTAAAAAATAGGATATTTTTACAAACTTTTGAGGAAAATTTTGTTTTATTTTGAAATGTATTGAGATGAAAGTGATGGTTATGAATGAGAATTAATAACCTTGCATCGGTAATATGTCCAGCATTGTGAAAAATCTTAACATTTTTGCTTTAGACCTCGGTTTCATGGCAAAATGTTTTGATTTGTTCCAAATAACCAATGTGCAGTTATTAACCTCTAATCGGAGACTAATTTAAGAAATTTAAAAACTTTATTATGGGAATGTTATCTTTAGAAGCCTATTACTCAAAAACATGTCTGGTGACTTGTTCCGGATTTTGTTGGAGTGGGTAACATATTGGCCCTTGTGGCAAATTATGGCAGCTTGTGGTAAGTTATATAAATTATCAAAGAATACACAGTAAGAAGTAATATTATAATCAGTAATCAAATGCTCACTAAGCAATATCAATCAACATACTGTAACTTTGCTGCATTTACAGTACAATGGTAACTTAATGAAGCTTCGAAAGTCAAAATCAATCAAACTTTTGACGCAACGTCAAATCCATTTCAATAAAATAATTTATGATTGGTACTCTCCGTAAGCAATAGGGATAGAAAAGTTACGACCAGTAAATCGTAACTTGCGAACGATACTTAAGTTACGAAGGGTTAAAAGTTTAGTGAAATACCTGGAGGTAGCGTCTAGTGACTACTACCTGACAACAGTTACAATCAAATCAATCGTACAGCTGAATATCTATAGGTCTATTCCAGTTGAAATTCATACACCCCCTATGAAAGACATGATCTTAATCTCCCACACAGGGAGTGTAGATATCAAATGGAGTCACCTATTCATATTTGAAATTCACACTCCCTGTGTGGGAGATTTAGGTCATGTCTCCCATAGGGGGTGTGGAATACCTGCATACCTGGTGGTGGTGGGCCATCCCCTTCAGGCAATTCAACTTCACCAGCTTGTAAACCTTTCCCTCTGAATGCCGTCAAGTCTAGCTCATCACTCATATCAACCGATACATCTGTCAATCAATCATTAATTACAGGTTATTCTTAGTCAGTGGGAGTGGTTTATTACGTAGACACATAATCTGATTGGACAATCGCATGATTTTGGGTGTCGTCTATCAGGCGGTAGACGACCCACGTCATCATGAGTGTTGATAACACGTAACACGCTCAGTGCGCATATGTATCACATTGTATGGTCGACAGTTGGGTAAACAAAGTTTGGCACAGCGCCTGATAATAATGTAAAATACATTAAATTACACAACGTTTCGGGTATAACCCTTTTACAAGTGTGAGCAAATGCAATGATACCTTACAGAAGCAAGCAAAAAATGTGTGAGGCCATGAACAAAGGGAAGAAAAAAACCCATTGGTAATGTATCACATTGTATGCGTATGCGCCGGCATCCACTACTCAAAATATTGGACCTGCCTGTCGTCTCTCATAGGTAGAGGATAGTCAAAATAAAAATTCCTATCGTTTATTCTCTAAATGAATGCGTCTTACTTGTTGAGAGTGAAATTGTACAAAATCATGCACATGTACTAACTAAGACGTTGATGCCTCTAATGCACGAGCCCCGAAGACGGATGGTGCATTAGACGCAGCAACATCTCAGTACAAGTGCATTATTTTCTACAATTTCTCGATCAACAAGTAATGCGCATTTATTAACCTATTTCATATACAAAAGAAAAGCCGTGATTTGTATAACAAATTGTCACTAAAAATGTTGGAAAATACAAGCAAATATAATTGCATCAACCACACGGAAAATGAATCAATTCTATACGATGCGAACGTGTGCGAAAGCACTGCACGTAGTATGCGGAGTGCGCGCCTGTGCAATTATAAAATACTAATGCACGCTTCGTATTTTTCTAACAGCGTTTCTGATTGGCTATGTGGTTCTATAAGAGTGTATAAAATCATAGTAATGGCCTTAATTAACAATGCTTACTATTTCTATTAACATTATAAGAAAAGATATTTTACAAGCTACTCATTTACCGCATATATATGATTTTGTTTTGCATAACAGACAGGCACACTTGTTAAATTTGTTAGAGATAAGTGTGCAAACGATAGACAGAGTTATTGTCATGGAGGACAGATACGCTTCACACGAGCTTATAAACCTGATTGGTACAAATACGGTTGAGCAAAGAAAATTCCAAAGTAAAATATATTCTGTAATGGTATTTAAGAGAAGATCAATTTGTAAACAAGGCAAGTATTACACAGACAAGCCATGTAACAGTAACTTCAGAGCAATTACCGAGTCAAACCAGGATTCTGAAGTTTAATTTATACTCGATAGCTTTTGCATAAAGCAATTCTTACGCATTTCAGTGAAATATTTAATCGGTTTGTGCATTCTGTTGAATGTTCATTCTTAGTCAGTGGGAGTGGTCTAGTTCGTAGACACATTTCTGATTGGACAATCGCATGATTTCGGTGCCGTCTATCAGGCCGTAGACGCACCCCACGTCATCATGCGTCTTGATAATGCGTAACTGCGTGTGTAGAGGTGCGCTGCGTATGTATCGCGCTGGATGCGTAGAACTAGTGCGGAATACGCCAACGCGCTAGCAATACGCCGCAACAGAATACGTGAAGTTGTAAACAAGTTTCGTTCATTTTATAATGAGGGAGTTTTTATGACGGTATAACTTAGTTTTTGCTTTAAAAATTTGTTTACAGTTATTAAAATAATATTTAACTGACTAAGAATGAGAATAAACGATAGGAATTTTTATTTTGCCTATCCTCTACCAATAGAGGATAAAAATAAAATATTTTTATCGTAGTGGGTGCGCCGGCATCCACTACTCAAAATATTGGACCTGCCTGTCGTCTATCACACGGAAATTAGGCCCAAATAAGCTGAAATGTTTCCTGTTGTTGCGAAAGTCCATTTGGCGTTTTCTGCTTGGAATTTTGTGAAATTCCTCCGTTTTCTGTAAAACAGAGAACTTTAGACTCCAAAAATTGGAGAACTTTGGGCCTTAATCTATATTAAAATGTTACACTCCACCTACCAAGTTTCTTAGGCACCCAATCATCACCTAGAGTGAATTTCTTTAGTTGAATGAAGAGGAAGTCTGGAAAGGAGGCTAATCTTGTACTCCTGGGGGATAAAAACAAATCATACAATTTAACATCAACAGTTTAACACAGTGAATAAAAAGAAAGACACATTATGGATAATAGTGTTATCATGGTCAAGCAAGCAGTATGTGAGTGGTGATGTAGTATAAGCATGTACAAAGTAGTGTTATTTCAATGCATTGGAATAGGAAATAAATTGAATTTGATTTTGGACATTTTTCAATTCATCAAAATGTTTTTTTTTTTTCATTTCAATTCAATGCATTGAATCGAAATATTTTTATTCTTTCATTTCAATTCAATGCATTGAATCGAAATGTGTTTTTTGTTCATTTCAATTCAATTCATTGAATCAAAAATGCATTTAACATGTATTTTGATTCTGCCATTTCACCTGTATTGTCAGCTTATCAGTTAGAATAAACTTTCTCCCTGAACTGCTTTTAGCCAAATGCCCGGTAAAATGTATCAGTGTTGGTAATAAGAATTGAATTTGAATATGAATTGAATTCAAATGCTGTGAATTGGAATTGAAATTAGTTAGCATTTAATTTCAATGCATTGAATTGGAATTGAATCAAAATGATTTAAACCAGAGAAGAATGGAATTGAAATTGCATCAAAATCATTTTATAGAATAAGAATTGAATCTGAATTGAATTGAAATTCATTTTCTGAATCGAAATAACACTACTACAAAGGCTGCACCGTTTATAGCGTTCAACCAGCACAAACCAAATCTTTCGACAATTTTTATCAGCAAAGTTAGGGCAATTTTTCTGTTGTCCGATCATTTGTGAGTAGAAAAAGTAGAAAAACTTTTTTAGAATGTTTTAGGTTAAACATTCCGTAATTTCATAATGAGCCACACAAATTGACATGTTTGAACACGGCAGGGAAAAAATAACTAGAAGCACCGAAGACTTACTTGCAAGCTGTGGACTTTGCCTGTAAAGCAGTGCTATAGAAATCCTCTACAATCTCATCAGCAGTGAATGCCTGCAAGCATGCGTCTAGCGGGATACAAGGCCTGACCACCTCTCTGGGGTCAACACGCTCCTTCTTGGCTTCAAGTTCTTTTCTCTTCTCTTCAAAGGCCGCATATTCAGCTGTATGTGGATTAGAAAACAAACAATAGAAATAAAAACAAATCATTACACCTGCCATGATGATTTATAATGTAACACCCAATCAAAGATCTTTTAGTAAAGCTAGATGAGAATAAGTATATGTGTTCACGTAACCGCCTCAACTCATTTGCATAATTTTGGAGGTGGGCTGATCGTATTCTGATTCGTCGAACACCTAATTTGCATAGTTTTGGAGGTTTCCATATTTGGGTTTACCCAATTAATTATTAATGACCGGACGTTGTTTACATCATGACGTCATAGAGCTTGTTACTCGTCCGATTCGAAACACGAAAAGCATTTGCACTTTTCTTCCCATTAATGTTATATCATGAAATACCATATAGCGGAGGTGTTAGTTTTTTATATAAGGAAAATATTCAAACTGATGACCCCATGTTGACAATGGCTAAATATGCTGTATTAGTTCTGGAAAGGGTCCGTGACGGTCCGCCAATTTTTTCTTCAGATTTTGATGTCATTTAGTAGACTTGCTTACCAGTCGTTTTCATTATCCTAACTACAGTTTGCACATTGAAAAGTGAACTTTGGCGTCACGTGATGCTAAAAATTCTTGCCGTACCTTTTTGATTCATTTTTCAGCCGGGACGGTTACGTTTGCGGCCACGCATCGGTATAGGGATGACCAGTTCTTGTGTATATAGAATTCTGTGCACCCAATAAACTGGTATTTTTGGATGGGTTAAGGTGGTACTACACCCCCTGATAAATTTTGTGACTAATTTTGCATTTTTCTCAAAAAAATAACTACACACTTTTAACAAAAGTTATATATACAGGGGCAAGGAATCCAATTACTTCACTGAAATTTCAGTGATTCAAGACAAGTAGTTCATTATATACCGTATTCACTCGATAGTTAGCACATGTGCTTCCTATCGAGGGCTTTTGAAAATGTGCAAAAATGAAAAAAAATGAACAGCGCCATCCACAAAAGTGACAAAAGTGTAAAGGGTTTTGAGCAAATCATCGATACACATAGCTATATACGAACAATTAAACCTAAGAATTTGTGTGTTAACTACATTAGCTCAGTTGGTAAAAGCGACAGACTTTGAATCATCTTAAGAAGAGCGAACTGAGCAGGAGTTCGAGGCTCGTTGTAAACTTTTCCGTTGCTTTATTTTTATTTTGGGGTTTGAGCTTTTCTTCATAAATTTAATCTTTTTTTGTTTTGTTTTTCATTTTGTTTCTTTATTGTTTCTTATTTGCTTTATTTTGTTTTGTTTTTTCTTTTCTTTTCTTTTTCTTCTTTCTATTCATACTGGGGTCATGGGCTGTTTATTCAAAAATGTAGTTGGGTATGCCCTCAATGTTAAAATGAGGTGGTCATGGTCCTCTTTGCCATTACACGCTACAGAAATTCCATATTTTCAAAGGCTCTGATGATGGTTCCTTTCTATCAAATGACTATCATTGAAGACTGAGTTCTGCAGTCTATTTCAAAATACTGACTTTGTTTTACATCAAGAAGGACACAATAACTGTGACTTAAACGTGATATGGACATGCTTTTTAACCGCAAAGAAATCTTTTGCATTTTATAATTTTAACCTTATCCATTATACTTTTATGATTTTGTGCAATACGAAAAATAAAAAAACAAAGAGCGTGTTTATAGTGAGCCAGATTCTGCGGTATTTAGCTGGACTGCCACGCAGTCTATATTTGTTTATGTTTTACTAACCATTGCAAATCTAGACTGCGCGGTAGTTTAGCTAAATAACGGAAAGATTGTCTCAATATAAACACGCTCATTGTGTGTAAAATCCCGCTCCGATTCAATTGTGCCTGTTACATTGTGTGCTTTATTGAATCAGGGACCTTGTATAAAGGCCCTGCATGAAATTATCGATTGGCTCCAGACAAAGGATTTGAACCGGTGTCCTTCACCGTAGTTATAGCGGAGTGCAGTCCATTCAATCAAATGTTGTCATCAACCTATTTGATCGTAGTGCAGGGTTATGTGTGTGAGACGAACTGTCACGGTAGATTGCAATCATGCTTTTATTGAATGCATTTGAGTAGTCCGCCATATTTACGGGATGATACGTCACATGCAAGGCCTCTATATGGAGGGACTGTAAACGGCTTCCACCCATTGTACCATGCGAGTTGCAGGTTTACAAATTATCCTCAGTTGAGCAAGCATGAATAATACGTTGATCAATAGACCCTACTGAATCAAGCACAGTTACAACACAGCGTGGCTTGTCTTGTACATTCTTGAAAATGAGCCTATCAGTTTGCCTATAATGACAGACTCTAGAAATGCCAACATAAATCTTCAAAGAACATCATCTTAAGAATTATTTCAGTATCGAAATCAGTAGGAATACCAAGTGTACGGTGTACACATTCCAGAAAAAATATAATTTTGTTTGTTCTAGCATTCTGTATCTCCACAAAATTATCACATTTTGTCTTCAAAATCCTATATAAATGATTTTCCATGCTACACAGAAATTGTGTTCGGCAAAGGATAGACATTTTACACAATTTTACATAACTTAAAAAAGATATTGGAAATTTTTTTATTTTTTATATTTAGTAGGGCAACATGAGTAAATAATAAAATTCAAACATAGCGCCTCGGCGCCTCGCATACAATCGAAGGTCGAAAAGATAATCTGATAACAATAGCTTGACAATAATCTGTTTCCAGTCCCTGATTAAATGGCCAAAAATACGCCAACAATGACATAACAGCAAGCCAAAGACGAATTCTGATCACCAAGTGGGTTGGAGAAGTATATGGAAGGACATTACATACAATGAAGGGAACCAGACATAGACCTACTGTACATATTTCGATGAGCATAACAAACACCAATTGATGTCGTATGACCTTTGACATGCATGCATTCTTTTGTCGAGAGTGACATGGTCTTTCAATTCGTGCCGAGTGTCCTTGTCAGACTTGACTATGCATCAGTGGTCATGAAAGGATTCAATTAACCTCTGCCCCAGTAATCCCAAGCAATTGTCTGAAATTGCTCCTCGGAGATGTATCATGATAGTCATATAACGACCAAAAGATAAATGACTGACTATCATTGAGGACTAAGTTCCGCAGTCTAGGTGAAGCTGAGTCCTATCAAAATCAAACAGGAAACAATTTCGTGCCTAATTTTAACACGGATTTTTTTCAAATGCATATCCAAGAACTATGTTTTTATTCAACATTTTTTATTCAACATTACTGAAAAAAAAAAGTTTTTTTTATTTTTTTTAGAATTTTCAAAGCAAAAACGCGCATTTCTGAATTGTGCTGAGTTCAACATGTATCGACCGACTTTTAGCATGACTATGCGTAACAATTCGCAAGGGAAATGTTACTTGTAATCCGATTATCACTGTCAGCTGGATCACGCTTTTGAGTTCTGCACCACGATCGATATGATCGCAACACAAAGTCTATGGCATTCAACGCCATTTATTGTTCTAGTGTGTCCCAGCAGCTATGTCTGCCATTGAGGTGTAGCATGCATGTGTGTAGAAATGCATGAAATTGGATGTAGGGGTGAAATTTTAAAGTTGACCCAATTATTCGCCAGCTTAAGTGTTACGTGTAATCCGATTATCACTTTGTCTATTAGAACGAAATGAGCGTATTTATTTGCCTTCAAAAGGTGCGTGATCCAGTTACCAAGGAGTTATGTAACCACTCCACTTTTAATCCAACTGATCTCTAATTGTTCCTTTGGTAAAAATGAATAAATAAATAAATAAAAAGCCCACAAAAAACCTTCAAGAATTGTCAAATGTAGGCCTATATTCGTAGTTAAAAAAGACCTGTAAAACAAACATGGCAGAGAAAAAAAATTTAAATAGTGAAATAATGAACAGATTTGAACTTCATCGAGTCTCGAAGTCCGACGTTTTCCAAACTGAGCTAATGGGGCGCAGACATACATTTGCAGGTTGAATTGTTCGTATATAGGTATGTTTTGAATAAATAACCCATGACCCCAGTATGAATAGAACAAAAAAGAAAAGAAAGGAGAAAAAGAAAAGAAAAGAAAAACAAAACAAAATAAAGCAAATAAAAAACAATAAAGAAACAAAATGAAAAACAAAGATTAAATTTATGAAGAAAAGCTCAAACCCCAAAATAAAAAATAAAGCAACGGAAAAGTTTATAACGAGCCTCGAACTCCTGCTCAGTTCGCTCTTCTTAAGATGATTCAAAGTCTGTCGCTTTACCAACTGAGCTAATGTAGTTAACACACAAAGTCGTGAGGTTTAATTGTTCGTATATAGCTATGTGTATCGATGATTTGCTCAAAACCCTTTACACTTTTGTCACTTTTGTGGATGGCGCTGTTCATTTTTTTTCGTTTGTGCACGTTTTCAAAAGCCCTCGATAGGAAGCACATGTGCTAACTATCGAGTGAATACGGTATGTTAAGAATTGAGGTACATTCTAGTGGTATCTCTTTTCCTATCATAAATGTGACCCCTCAGCACAACTGAGCCCTGAAGTCGCCAATCATCATTTTTGAGATATTCAACCAAAATATTCTGCTTGAAATTAGCTTTAAAATGATGTATATCATATCTATAGTACTTGACATTTAAGTAGTGAAAAATCAATAAAACAGTCAATAAATCCTTTGTTTCCTATTGTTTATTGTTAAGTTCGATGGAGCATATCTCAATAGTGGCACTGGCGACATCCGGGCTCAGTTGTGGAGGATTGTCACAAATAATGTACCGCTTGTCTTGAGTCACTGAAATTCCACTGTAGTACATGTAACTGGATTCCTTGCCCCTGTAGTATACATAACTTTTGTTACCAGGCAGTGTGTTATTATTTTTTGAGAAAATGCAAAAATAGTCACAAATATTTTAAGGGGAGTAGTAACACCTTAACCTATGAGATGGCATGTTTTCCATTTCGAACTTTCATTGGTATAACAGAGGGTTTCTATCCATTTCTAGGAATGGCCTGTGCACTGTCTTCCTATTTCCAGTTTATTAGAAGAGTCAGGTGGGATACATATGAATAGAAAAGTTACATCATAGGATGTTATGATTTCACTGTCATTTAACTCGACATCTTTAATTGGTTGACAAAGTCTTGTATGTTCTTAATATGATGAGGTGGCCGTCCGCTTCCTACTGAAGGATCAAGAACTTTGGCTGTGTGTTTGGCAGGGTTGTAGGCTACGGAATACAATGCTACTTACTGTGAGCCTGACAGTATTGGGTCAGGTTTGTGGATCAATCTTAGGAAATCTGTAAAATGCTGGTACCACAAGTTCAGAGGGGGGATCTAACTATCTCTTGAGCACAATATGTATGTTCCCATCAGTGGTGAGCTATTATGTAAATTCAGTCACTGTTGTTCAGTAGCCATTTGAGAGTAGCCATCTGTATTCCAGGCATATAGATTAATGGGGAGTAGTGCACACTGTTCATATTTTTTTTATTCATTATCATGGGATGTGGGAATATTAACTTTAAGGGTACTTGCCCATGAGTTTCATTCAGGGGCGTGTTTGAAAAACGGCACAGCGCATTAGTAAAAAGAATAAAAAATACTAAAATTTTCACTGGGGTTCAACCACTGCCAATTGCACTATGAATGCTAAAGATGCCTATACTGTGCCACGGTGACTGTGGTTAACATTCGGCGATTTTCAAAGATATACATATCAACACGTTTCTAGTGTATTGAAAATCAGAGTTTGGTAGGAATACGGTCATAGAAAGACATATGACTCTACTTGTCTGTTTGTTTTCATTTAATACAAATTAATTTTGATGAATTGAACTGGTACGACTCTTAGCACTTCGTGATAAACGACGATTAATTTAGTAATAATAAAATGAAAACGCTGGGTCATTCACGACGTCATTTGTAATTTATGTCAAAACCTGGGGAGGACCACACACATCTGTGCTGCATGTATACCTGCGCAATCGATACTCAATGATCCAGACAATAGCGTTTGAATATACCGCCCTGCTTGACACATCTTGTCACTTGCGGGAAGATATACTATAGGCCTACCCTAATAGCTTACAATAGATACCCCACCGTAAATAGCTCTGTTCATTACCTCGCTGTGCTAGTTTATACGCCAGTAGTGTAATGCGCACTTTTGAACCATATTTTGTTAAAAAATGATAGGAAGGACTGTTTTCAGCTAAAATGTTGGTTATCAGCAGAGGCTTCAGGATTCCGGGAGGTGCTGCAGCACGGTAGGCGTGCTCTTTATTTATTCAAAATATCACATATCAATGAATTTAAATTTGAAATCCAAAAAGGAAATGTCAGGTCAAAATTCTCACCTTAGAATTATTGTGAAATAAAATCAAACCAAATTTAGGCTGCAAACAACGTCCAATTATTCCCATTGGTGTTTGCTACACGTGCATATAATAAATTATGATTTGGGGCTAATTTGAGAAGAGTTAATGCCTCGAGTTTCAAAATACACCGAGTGATGTTTTTGATGAAAAACATCGACAATTCAAGACTCTGTAAAAACAAATCAAGAATTTTCTGGGATAATTGCAACTAAGTATAATGAAAGTTATGATCTAAGCTACCAGATGTATCATTAATTTCCTGACTATGATATTTAGTTGTGGGAAAAGATTACTTTAATGTTTTGGCGGGATTATTTCCCGCCAAAAATTTCAACCAAAAAGAGCATGTAGCCTTAAAGCCATAATGTGTGATTTGCTCCACATCGGCGCCCTCAATTTTGCTTGCATTTCTACTTTTTGCATGATTGTAATGCCCAACGGTGTACTAAATTACCATGTGAAAGACTAAGTGTTTTAATTAAAGTAAAATTGAAGCTTTTATAATAAATCCAGAAATCTCCGGGTTTATTCCCAGCTCACCGATCAAGTGATGACTGACACGTCTCGTGTATGTATGAAAATATGTGAAAACTAACATTTTGTGGAAAACAAATAAGAATATAGGCCTATACTTTATTGAAATAGCACATATTGGGATATTCAATTTAAAATCCACATTCCCCCTGTAGAAGATTTATCCGAAGTCTTCCACAGAGGGAGTATGAGTTTTGATTAGAACAGACAAATTGGGTAACTTCCATTTGAAATACTCACACCAGTTGTGGACGATATAGGTAAAGCCATAATACAGAGGGAGTATGGGTTTCAAAATGATTAACCCTGACTGATTACATTAGAAAAACATACTCCCTCTGTGGAAGATATTTCCAAAATCTTCCACAGGGGTAGTGTGAATTTCAACTGGAATAGCCCAATACTTACCTTTATTAGTTGCTGCTTCCATTGGGATTGGCAAAGCAAGAAGATAATCCGTTTTGTTCTTATATCGCACATTTTTAGACTGCACACACTGAATTTTCTCCTCGACTTCAAACTTGAAACAGTCACAAGGGTTGTTGCTACCCACACTATTGCGCTGTAAATACACCAATGCGTTATAAATGTTATTAACAAATTAAGGGTTGAGAATCAGAAAGAAGTAACTCACTTTAGGGTCATTGAAGCACACCACCTACTGTCAGAAATTACGCAAGTTTGAGTTGATTCTTTATAATAGGGTTTACATCCAGAAAGACTTAGTTTTTAGTACTGCCTAAAAGAGTCAATTCAAGACTTTGAATCACAGCCCAGCTGAAGACTGAAGGTTTCAACATTGCAACATCAATTCATCCGTCAAAAATAGGTATGTCTGGTTGACCAGATTTTAATTAAATCTAAACTCAAAGACTTACGTATTTCTGGTGGAAGCTTGTTTACTGCAATGGGCAAAAAGTGAGTTACGTCTTTTTGGTTCTCTTGCTTTTTTATTTTCTATTACCATTCTATATTCACTCATGTTTAACTTCTAATGAATGATTGACAATATAAAATCGATATTAACAACATATCCACATTAAATATAAACCTTTCTTAGAAGATGATGGACTAAAAGGCTGGAAAATGTCTGAATATACCTGAGCTAAAAAAAAAGAAGGTAACTGGGTCCAATAGGTTCCAGATGTTACTAGGAGCCCCTCGCATATTATACAGCTATCCATGAGATTGTACTGCATATAATCTAACTTGTTCTAAGTGCAAGAGGATATCTGGTAATTGAATTGATCCAATATAATGCTGTTTTATTTACTTAAAGCCATATTATAACATTTGCTGAGGAGGACGCCCTCACTGAATTTTTTTAATTCATTTTTTTACACGATTAAATTGTACTTTATTAAACCAATATAGCCTGCAAAAATCAAGACTCTAGGTGCTGTAGTTTTGTCAAAATCCGAGATTTTGAATAAAACGCCGGATTCTGCGCTTTATTATTACGATGGAATTATTAGTCGAACGCATACACAATGTTCATAACACACAGTACATACACGGCGTGCGGGGCGGTGATATACACAACAAAAGGTCGTACTATAACATGACCGAAGGAGTGGTACGTATTGGCGACATTTGCGCTGGTAGTAAATTCCAATTTTATTTGCTTTGACGTAGAGAAAAAAATAAAAAATAAAAGGGGATATATCTGACAGTAAAAGCTAACATTTTATGGCAAAGAAATGCTAATCTATTTTGTTTGAAAATGTTATAATATGGCTTTAAAACACACATCCACCCCCACACAATCCCCCATACACACACACAACATATATCTTTAAAGCAACTGAACAACAAGAAAAGAAATAAACAACAACAACATTAAACAATTTAAATTTCCAGCTGAAATGATTATCCAAATTAAAGCTATGAAGGTTGTAATAGCTACTTACTTCTACAATATTGACCAGATGAAGTAGAAATTCCTGTGCATCCTGTTGTTTATTGGTAGAGAACTCTGGATGCCCTCTGCCTACTAGAGACTTGAACATCCTGGGTGCTATTCCTTCTTGACCCTGGAACCAAATTGATGTGATACGTATAATACGAGGGTGAAATTAAGAGGATTTGGCTTCTGGTTCACAAGATTTTTCAGAGAGCCAGGAGCCAGACAAAATGTATACAATTGTTAAAATATAATGTCAATGCTGACCATGACTTGATCAAGTCTACTGTGGAAATCATGTAAATAAACTTATTTTGGTTCTCCGTGCAAGCCAGAATTTGAATAGACAAACACAAATTTAAAATAAAATATAAAAAGTAAACTTATGCCAACATTATAATAATGCTTGAATAAGGAAAGCATCTTCAAGCTGATTTTTAATAATATTTTCATTGGACATAAAACACTCGCTGACAGTTACCATAATGCAGAATGAAAAAGTGTGTATATTTGTATTAATAACCTGGTTATACACTGTACATGAGCTACACAGAGGTATTGCTAAAGGAAGCAACTGGACATAAAGAAAAGACAGAAATGACTTAACTAAGAGATCCTATAAGTAAAGAAACCCAGCCATGCATCATGGCTGTGTAATTCAAAAACCTGTTGATATCTATTTTTATATAAGCTTGAAAGAGATCCTATAAGATGACATTCATCTGGTTGAATACACAATTATCAACAGGACATTGGGCTATTCCAATTGAAATCCACACTACCCCTGTGGAAGATTTTGGAAATATCTTATACAGGGGGAGTATATTTTTCAAGTGTAAATGGTCAGAGTTAATCATTTTGAAACCCATACTCCCCCTGTATTATGGCTTTACCTATATCTTCCACAACTGAATTGAGTATTTCATATGGAAGTTACCCTATTGTCTATTCTATTCAAAATTCATACTCCCTCTGTAGCATACTTAAGCTAAATCTTCCACAGGGGTAATGTGGATTTTAAATGGAATAGCCAAATGTCATCACATACCTGTTCCTTGTGCTCATCGTCCCCTGCATCTGCTGGTGAAGGTTTTTGTTTGGAGTAATCCCCTGATAACAAGCCATGACCAAGTTTGGCCCTGAAATACACAAACATCAATAACGTGCAGCATTAGTACAATGTACATCAATGAAACATTCATACACAATTAGAAGCTAATGTAGGCAGAAGAATGATTATCCATGAAAAAACCTGGAGTGTTTGAAAAAAAGCCTGAAAATGTGTGTGAAATTGGGCTAAAAAGGCCAAAAACAGACTGAAATTGGAAAAAGGAAGTGCAGAAATTTGAACAAGTTCACAAAAAAAAAGAAGACTGAATTCAGGTTTAAACCTGAAAATTCGCATGCCTGTTTTAGCATATTGTGTCTAGATTGTTTGATTATTGAGTATTCAGTCTGGACACTTGCCTGATTTTGCCCTCTATGTGTGCTTGATTCGGCTGTCACCCATACAATGTTCTAAATCCTTCAGTTGTCACTCAGCTTAGACTGGCTTTACAGCTTTTAATGCAATGGGTCACCCATATAGTGTTCTACTTGTTTCATTTGTTATGTAGTATGTCACCACTAGAGACTAAGCTTGCCAAAACCAAATTTCTACTCACATCCTTTAAGCTTTTGCCTTGTGATCAAGGCTCATTAGATAAGATAAAGTGCATCTGTATTATTTTGCTAGTCTAACAAAGATCTTTCTGACTTAATATGATTGTTGATTTGCCATGAATATTAGTATCACACAAAGGCAATAGAAACAAAATATTTTGATCTTTGGATCAAACATCGATGCTTGGTCGATCCTTATTATTTATGAAATCAATTTATTAACTAGTGTTAATTGTGATAACATATAAAATATTTGGCTGTATTGATATTGACCAATATAAATTTAGCATTAATTTTGATTAATTAGTTGTTAGTTTATAAAAGAGCATCAAAGAGCAGCATCGACGGTCGATCATAATGCCATAATACTTACATTTGCACATTGAAATCTGAGGTAGGATCTACAGGTGATGAGGTAAATATAGCCTCTATTTGCTTGGGATATCTGTGTAGTAGACAGAAAGAAACAATTACCAGTATTTATAATACACATAGACTAGAATCCTGCAGTCATCTACACTGCACATGTATTTGTGTTATGCTTGTAGTGACAACCGAAAAACTTCCCGTTCGTATCGTGGTGGACTCATGAAAATATTCTTGCACAACTTACGCACCCAATAACTATCGGCACCCATTTATTGCACCGTTGTTCTGCACTGTTGTAACCAGATCGCACTCTGAAGTTCTAAAAATATGTTTCAATAACAAACTCAGTCAAAAGGTAAATTTGGACATAACGCGCAGTCTCAATGCCCCCAGAGTCTGGTTGCCAAGTCCGTCATTTCTTTAACACAAAGGTTTCTCAGTCGCCAACCGAGAAAGTAAAAATGCTGACGATTCTTCAACTGGCTGGGTTGACGACTATGTGGAAAAAAAGTGGTGGACTTTGCCACAGGATTCTTGTAACATGGAGCATGCACAGTTGTGTCCAAATTGACCAAGAGCGTGATCTTGTTACAACGGCACGGTGCACAGGCGCAGTAAGTCACTATGGCGCACAACCAAAGTCGCTAGGGAATATTTTCATGTGACCACCATGATATGAACTGAAAGCATAACACACATACATGTGCAGTGAAGATGAGTGATGGAGTTAGTCAATAATACACACAAGAGGGATGCAGCTTACCACTGTGTCCTCATTTTTTCCCCATGATCTTAGCATGTAAATGCAAAAATACATTTCATTTGATCTTTTTATTTAATTATCAAAACATACAGTTTCTCATTATTCCCATTTTTCACAAGCTGACTCCAAAGTATGATTCCTGTCCATTTGCTGTCTATATATATATATATATAATACTAATCATGGCGTGTCCGTCCATACCTCTGTCCGCGCTATATCGCCTGTGCGTGGCTCGCTAATCGTGCTTTCATGATGCGCTGTCGCGTGTGCGCTTTCACGAAAGCATTACAGTGTGGTTAATCGTGCAGGTGCATCTCATCGGATCAACACATATTTCAAAACGGCACACGTGCAGAGGCCTATTAGTAGCAGAACATGACTATTTCCGGGATGCAAAGAGGTGAACGATGTGTTTCCAGATTACAGCCAAGTAAGCATCACAGCTACAAAACTACTAAGTTGATTATTGTGTCAAATTGGGTCTTGATCATTGAGAGACGTATATCATAGTAGTTTAAAAGGTCGGAGCAAGTAGGCCTATATGGGTAACGGGTGTTGGGTAATCAGAGATAGTCACAAGAACCACCCAACCCGAGAACCGCGAAATCTAGTAGCCTATAGTTTGACAAACAAATAGAGGAAGTCCCACCAGAGCATTTTTTGGGGATGAACCAAACCTGCCTGGTTATCAAATTAATCAATGACAAGTTTAACTCTGAATTTGACAGGTGCTAACTGATGTTATTGAATCAATTAGAAATTGTCAAATTCAGAGATAACCTTGTCACTGATTAATTTGATAACCAAGCAGGTTTGGTTCACCCCAGAAGAATTGCTCTGGTGGGAATTCCTCTTTAAACAAGATCCCTGTTCTATTCCACAACACTCCTGCAAAAAAAAATATGTAAAATTACACAGCATTTGTAGCAACTTAGTTAGACATAGATGAATACATAGGATAAGAGGTTAAATACAGCAAATGATTTAAAATTTCAACTTACTTGTCGATAAAATCTGGTATAGAGTAGATAACTTGCATTACAGAATTCAGGTAACAACTGAAAACAAACAACATGTAGCAAATTAAGTTAGAATTTCTAGTAAACACTATACATCGCATATTATCACCAGCGTTGATGCTTTTCTCTTCTGTATATATCAACATAAATGAAAACATTTTTATCAAACTTTGTAATTATTTTTTGTATGCATGGCTGTACACATCCAGATTCTCATTCATGGTGTACCATCACGACAGAC
The DNA here is from genome assembly GCF_039555335.1 of Amphiura filiformis. Classification (NCBI taxonomy): domain Eukaryota; kingdom Metazoa; phylum Echinodermata; class Ophiuroidea; order Amphilepidida; family Amphiuridae; genus Amphiura; species Amphiura filiformis. The sequence continues at coordinate 14,910,483 of NC_092636.1, forward strand.
TACTTTTGTAGCTATACCTAGTATTAACCCTGAAGTTACACCTTGATGGAGCTACTCTGAAGCTACTCCTTAGCAAACCCAAAGTGGGTGTAAATCAGAGCTTCTTCGCGGTTACTCTGTCCAGGTCCAAACACCCGTGCCACCTTCTAGATATGCCATATTAGAGCAACTACAAAGGTACTACAATGTATGAAGAAGCCAACCATTTTATTGACTCATAATTAAACATGTAAACAAAATAAATGCCGAATGATTACCACATACGCTTAGATTTAAAACGGTATTGTTTACTGAAAGGAAACCTACCCATTTTTTTGGATTTGGGACTCTTCATTCATTTCCTGGTCATTTTGTGAGGTTAAACTTTGGATGGCATCGAAATATTTTAAGCACATATTTTTGATTCACTGCACGGATTTTTAATCTCACTGCACAATAGCCCCCCGTTGCAGCAAGTAACAATTACTTGTGGGGGACTTTGCAATGGGTTACTTCATATATATGACAAGTTGCAAGCTTTGTGCAAATAGATCCAAGGGTACATATCATTAGTCAGGGATGTGAGTTGCCTCTGATCAAAACCACAGAAATTTTACCACTCAGTAATGATCACAATTAGCTATTCCTACTTCAACAGGTTGTGAACCAAAGGGTCTTTCCGATCTTCTTCCAAGGAATCTGAATCTAACCTTGCCCATCTTTGCAGTCCCTAGATGCCATATTCCTTCCTTTTCCACATTAACTCAAGTTTGATCGCTTATGTTAACAATCTAGCAATGGCAGCTGTCAACATCATCCCTACGGCAAGTTTTAGGTGAACATGGATACACACACACATTGACTCTTACCGTTTACGATAGTATCATATAGCCTCATATACACTTATTATGCATGCAACAGCAATTTAGTCTCATTTATACAACAATGCGGAGGGACATTCAATGTATCATTACATAACAGAAACACAGATTTAAGGTTTGGGACAAATAAAAATATATCACAAGAAAGCAAAAACGTGGAATTCTGCGTAAACGAGGAACTCTCACATCGCTGCATTAGTGCAATGCCTGAGGCCTCTTCAGTAGACAGATGAACTGACCTGTTTCCTAGATTTCTCATTCCTGTGTACCCTGGACCAAACATTGGCTGTAATTTACTGCCTGCTTCTTGTATTGTGTCCCACTCAGCTAGTCTGGAGTTGAGGTCGATTTCTAATTCTGTCATTGTCTTATCTGTCTGTAAAACAAGTAGAAAATAACAAAATAAAGGGGGTGACCCTATTGGTTAAGGATATAGGTTTTCTTCAAACATGCATACAATGTCAAATATCATCCCTCCTATGCATCCGTGTAAAAAGCAACACACAAAAAACCAGAACATTTTTAGCTTAAAGGTCTAACAAGGCTGTGTTTATGAGCCTTGTGGTTCCAAAGCGCCGAAACCCGAAGTGTCGAAACAAGGGAATGTTTGCCATATTAAACTCCATGATAGTTTCTTTTAAGAAATAATTATTTTATGTCAATATATTAACATGTTATTGAAGCGTACACTTATTATTTGTTCGAATTCCGGTGACACCCCATGCATATTGTTCTGGACAGGATCAGGCTAATGTTCACTGGAGGGGCATGGAAACTAGCACTATGGGGACTGTTCTTGGTTCATACGAGGTTTGAATGTTGGGCATCGCACTTGCATCCCCCATTTGGAAGTGATTACAAATGCACACATACATCACCACCTACACATACCTTTTCCATGATCATCATATTGATACCAAAATGAGCCAAGTGTTGAGCCAGTTTAGGGTCTTCCACCATATCATCTTCATCATAGGAATACACATCTGTGAAAGGATATGAGAGCTTCATACATAAGGCTGAACAAAAATGCTCACAAAATGGATGTATGAGCGTAAATTGCAAAACAATCAAATAGATACCCGATTCAACGATATATGCGACTGACAGCGTCCGATTAGTCTATGGCGATGGAATAGTACAAGTCATTTGATAGAGTAAAAGAAAGAAGGAAAAGAAAAAAAAGAAAGGGAAGGGAAGGGAGGGAGGAGAGGGAGGGGAAGAGGAGAGGAGAGGAGGGAGAGAGGCGAGGGCGAGGAGAGGAGAGGAGAGGAGAGGAGAGGAGAGGAGAGGAGAGGAGAGGAAAGAAAAGAGACCCAGCTGTATCTATCGCCTGATAAAACATGGTAGATTAGTCTATGGCGATGGAATAGTACAAGTCATTTGATAGAGTAAAAGAAAGAAGGAAAGAAAAAAAAAAGAAAGGGAAGGGAAGGGAGGAGAGGGGGGGAAGAGGAGAGGAGAGAAAAGAGACCCAGCTGTATCTATCGCCTGATAAAACATGGTAGATACCATTATTTTCATGTGGAACAACTTGGCGTTTGTATCTACAATATTATATCAGGCAACAGACACACAGCTGGGTCTCAAAAACAACACTTTTATTTTCAAATTCTTACCTGCCCCACTAGCAGTGATAGTCCCCAGTTTTACAGCCAAAGGATACGCTGTCTTCTTGAAGTGCTCCAGAGCATGGTTGTTTCCACCGGTCCCATCAAAGTACTTGCGTCCGCACAGGATGGTTCCGTCAGTGAGATTCATCCACAGATTATCTTTGAGATCGCATCCTGTGCACTTCCATCCACTTGGTGGAACTTTGACTCCATTGTCAAGCTGCTTCAAATTGTCTGCATACCTACGGAATAAGAACAAATTTAAATACCGAAAACGTTCACCCAATGGCGCACCTGGGCTCCTTCGCTTTCGGGTAAATTTCGGGCAAATAGAGATCTCCCTCCTCTGAAATCCCAACAAGAATTAAGGTTCCGTGCCCTTATTTACTGGTGGGAATTTTACGGGAGGGTACTTTTAGGTTGTGCCTAAAATTCCACTTATGTCAAGGGACCCCATAGCGCCATTAAGCGAACGTTTACGGTATTTATTTTAAAAAACATTCCCTTATTTTCAAGGCTATAACCAATTGAAGAAGTACATACCACCAACATTATCAGAAAATAAAATAAATAAATTGGATAACAACAAGGCTAATAAACGGTGAAAATGACCCATATATAATTATGCAGAACTAAATTATGACAAAAAAAGTACCACCAATTACTTATTTTGCGGGTTTTTACAGAAACAATTAGGCTTTCTGATACACTTTCTGGAATTTTCATCATGATTATAATACCCTAAACATAATTTCTCCGATATTGATAGCAAATTTGATTCATATTGAGATATGAAACTCACTTGGAAATAATTCTTTTTTCCCCATCCCATGCTGCAATCTGATCTTGCCTTGAGGCTGACTCAGCTGTCAGGATACCTGCTGCAACAAGATGAACCTACAAAACAGAAACAATATATCAAAATACAGCCTTTCGTAACTGCAAAGTCCCACTGGCCAACACAAGGTTTCAAGAAATTCCCATAATAGAAAGATTGTGATGTTCCATATGCGGTATGTGTGTTTATATATGTGCATTCTAAATGTGCATTCTCCATGACAGCCGTACAACTTTTCAATTTCAATGTCCACTGTGCGCTTTTTGGTGTCCAAAATGTGAAATCGCATTTTCTTTTTTTTATAAAGGTAATATCACACACATTTCAATGGACAATCTGTACGTATGAACCTCACGTATAAATGAAATCCAATTTTCATGTTTCAATGTGGGCACACCAGCTTGTAGCCTGTTATGGAACCGCCATGATTGTTATGAAACAATTGTCGCTGCGCAAGTAGTCATGCAGAGCCGGACACCCTTACTGACATATACACGCTCAGCAGGTATGATATGAAATATATCATGTGAGTAAATTTGAGCGCTTAAAGGAGTATTTCGTGATCCTAGCATCCTCTATTTATGTAATTTTTCATTAGATATCCACGAAAAAAACCTATTCCCAAAATTTCAGTTGATTCCGATTTTGCGTTCGCGAGTGATGCATGATTACGTGTATTACACTGCTCCATAGACAATGCGTTGTAATTTTGTTCTGGTGCACCAGAACGAAATTCAAATTTCACGATATCTTTGCTAAACGAATTAATCTGCAAGAAATATTTTGTACATAAACATTATGTAGCCAGAGGTTTCCAGTGATATAAAAATCTTAACTTTTTTTGAGAAAAGTGGGGGGATGAGGCTGTGGATCACAAAATGCCCTTTTAATCGAATAAGAACATGGTAAACTACTTGATGGTATTAATAAACTTGATAATACCTTTTCTGGCAGGTCTGGATTGGATAGAGGCACCTCATCCCATTCAGGCAAGATCACAATAGAGTTTTCGTCCTGATAATCATACTCATTTTGGTCCTCCACATCAAAGCCTCCTTCAACACCTGACATTTCAAAAGAAATTAATACAACAAGATATTCAGACTTCACTAGCATTAAATCAGCGTAATTCTATTTAATTCTAGCAACATGTTTAGAAACTTGACATGCATGACATCCAACAGGGTATCCACACATTAACCCAAGCTGGATGCTAATCCTAGTTTCTCCCATACGAGCGATGTCAATGTGCCTCTAATAAGCATACTATGACCAAAAAGGAAATATTTTCCTTATTTTAGATGAATTTCTGGTACTTACCAATAGCAAGTCTTGTGGGTTTAGCTTTGGCTTCTACATCTTCCTTCTTAGGTTTCTACATGTATACAAAAATAGCATTAACATAAAAGAGGATTATTTATAACTGAGGAAGGATTGGTGATCCAGCAAAACAAAATATGTGAGACTGCTCAATGAAAGCAAATCACCTTATTTACACTTAACTAATAACAATAGAATACCACAATGATTGTAATCGGCATTATGACAATTAATTGCTCTTGTGAGTTGGATTGTTGATACATACAGGATTAGCATGCATTATCTAAGTTATAGCAGTCACAGGGATGTAAGGGCGGTAATGATTCACTTCCTGAAAATCACGCGAGCGAAGGCGATCAGCCGAAACAGAAGGCGAGGCGTGCAACGGGGGTCCATGGGGCGGGGGTTCACCCCCCTCACAAAATTTTTTTTTTTTTTTGCTCTTTTTATGACAAATTATCATCATCCAATTCTCGCGATTCCAAATACAGCGCGCCACCTACGATCATGCCTGGCTGATCTACTTCGGCGCAGAGCATCATGGGTAAAAAGTCGACATCCACGCCAAGGCGTCGACGATGAACCATCGACCAAGGAAACGGAAGCGACGCTTTTTTTTTCATTTCTGCCTCCTTTTTAAAGTTAAATTCGACAGTCATTGTTTAGGCCTACCTCTGTGAATGTTCAGAGTGTTAGGCCTATTCCCACACAAAATAATGGGCATCAATTAAACCCTTTCCGAGGCGCTTGGGAAAATACTTTAGGCTCTCGTTTACAAGAAAAGAAAACACTTGCTGGTCTTTAAGCTTTGTTGTAAGTAGGCCTATAATAGACTTGATTTAAAAAAATATGATTGGGGATAGGCCTACTTACATGTAGACCCTCATGCATATCCTTAAAAAAAACCAATTTTTAAACCTTGTTTGTTTTAAGTAAAGTAGGCCTAATTCTCAATATTTAGAATAACGAAATATTCAATACATATTTTAACAGCATGAACAGCGTAAAGCATTTATTTTTTAATACGATTAAAAGCGTTTTGAATTTCAAATGTACTCTATTCCTATTCAACCATCTACGGTTAAAACTTCGATGTCAAAAATGTTGATGTCTCTGATCAACCATCTAAGCCTATAAACCCGATGTCAAAATGTCAATTTTCGAGTTTGGGTAGGCCTATAATAGCAAATGCTTTTGATGCAAAACAATTTCAAATAGGAAATTTAATCTAAAACACAAATTCCTGCCTTTTTTATTTCTTGTTTGGATAACTTTTCCCATAGTTATTACCATGCGTGATACATGATTTTATTAAAAGATAAAAGCTTTTGGTTTTCATAAATGTTTTGAACGCTTGTCTTGTTTTTATTTTTATTCTTTTTTTCCTAGGCCTATAGATGTTTTACATTTATAACCTTTTTACAAACTTTAATAGATATGAATTAATTGTTTTAAAGTAATTTTTTTTTGTTACATTTTGAAACGCTCTTTGTAGCATGATGTAGGCCTACTGTATGATCACAAAAGGTCGTGAATTTAGAAGCCATTTCCTTCTATATAGCCCTATAAACAAAACACTTTGGCCCCAATGTATAATGTCGGGAGAAAATATATACTTGCACTAAACAAAATTAATAAACCTGTTAATTTTTAAAATAAACTCTTGTGGTGCAATTCTGTCAACAAAATTACATAGGCTTATGAACCGGGGCTGGGGGCTCAGCCCCTCAATAGGCCTACCCTTCTGTATGAATAGGCACGTTTTTCATTTTCATTTAGGCCTATAATGGCCTCCGAACTACATTGTTAAGCATGTTAAGTTATCTTGTTTCAACTGCAAATTGTCCCTTATTGTACAGTATATTCTTCACCGTAAATCGGTGTGTGTGTGTGGGGGGGGTGTCCCGGTTCGCCCCTTCAGTCTCAAATGAAGCAGGCCTAACCTAAACAATGCGTCCATCCCCAGATTTGACCTCTTTACTTTAGGTTGAGTCCTTGATCCATGGGCCTGATCCATTATATGCAAGAAATGTCGACCCTCCGAATTTAAACCTTTCCAATTTGGCCAAAGTCCACAATGCCGTAAAGGTTGGGCTACACTACAGTTCAGTTCTTTTCACAGTGTTGACTTATAATTTCACGAGAAAGAAAAAGAAAATGGGAAAGATTTTAATCTTTCTCATTTTCTTTTCTTTAAAAAAAACATGTATAGGCCTAGGCCTACATGTAGGTGTTTAAAATTGTCCAATTGAATATTTATTTGAAAAAGTTTTTGATTTTTCAATGTTGTGCCGACCGATAATATGTCTAAAAAGAAACTCATTCCAACCAACGTGTGCTATTTGGGAGTAGGCCTAGGCCCACATTAAGAGTAAATTTCCTTGGGTTATGAATTATTAAAGGGGAAAGATGAAATAAAGATGGTATGACATGCAAGAAAGCGGAAGTAAAAATAAAATATGAAAAACAAACATGAATTAATATTAAAATCGGGCATGACAATTGTCAAATTTAAACCTTAATTGTGACACGATCTGGTTCATGGGGGCCAAAGGAGGCATTTTGAAAATTGTGTTACTGTAATTATTATACATTACACGTATAATAGGCTATCATTTTAAACTGAAAACACCAAAGGTCTATCTAGCATACTTGGTTCTAAAGTTAAGAAGTTGTTTCATGCATATTTTCTTGATATGCCTTAAAATAATGATCTTTTAAAATTAATGTAGGCCTACATGTACTCTTTTGCAGTTTGAAACTTTCTTCATCTTTATTATAATGCTAGAACTCTATGAGGTATTGTTGAACTTAGGCATTTTAAGTCTCAAATTGAAATATTAACAAAAAATAAATGTTATTTTTATGCGGTAGGCTATGCCTACAAAGTGTTTTTATTGTGATCGTAATTTTTTTAATGTTTGATAGTAGCCTAATATAATTAAAAATACAAATTTAGGCTAAAATAAAATAAGGACAAATCAAACAATTACAATAATAACAAAAACGGCAAACCAATGTGATGCATGTTTATAAGTAATGAGACATTAAGAATCTTTTTAAATTTACTTGAATTTCTTTGCTGTAGGCCTATCCCAGCAAGGGAACGCTATGCGCCTATACGTGCAAAAAAACCCATTTTTAGAAAATGTAGGCCGATTACAAAAACGCATAACACCTATAGTATGGATGTTCTTAAGTATGCTGGTGTTATATTATTATCGTATTGAACAAACAATAAATTCAGAAAGAATTAAAACAATTTATTCAAATAACCAAAATAAAACCTATGCGTTTTCCATTAAAAAAGGACAGGCCTAGGCCTACTTCGCATTGACTAGGCTCGCGCATATCGGGCTGAAAAGCATCGTAAAGTTTAAAAACAAAAAAGGGCGGTTTTAGAAAATGTATAACAAAAAGGAAACACCTAGTATCAACATCAAGTTTGCGGGTTTTAGAAAAGGACATCTGTGAATATCAAACTGCAATATTTCACTTCAACACAGAAAATCTCAAAAAATTTCAAAAAGTACTATAAAACATTGTGTTTTTAGAGTAATAATCACAAACATGGTCAGCTATGGTTGATGAAAATGGATGTCGACCCCAGACACGGAAATGTCAATTTTCACTGCCGTCGTTGGTGGCGCGCTGTATTTGGAATCGCGTCAATTTTTTTTTTTTTTTACATTTCGAATTTTTTTTTTTTTTTGGTCCCATTTCCGAATTCGGAAATTTCGGAAGTCTTACATCCTGTAGCACCTACACACAGTGTAATTTACCCATTACCAACTTCAAAAGTAATGCGCCATGTTGCATTAGCTCCAAAGCTGCAGCACCCATATTTATCCAACAGTCAAATATGTTGAAAAATCACTCATGAAGTTTCATGTTCAATTTTTTCAGGTTCAAATTATTGTTAAATTATTCAAATGCTTATATTTACACCGTAATGTATTTGAGAATAAACATTGTTGTACATATTTTACACCCTGCTACGACTGGTACACTCAGCCAGCAGTATAGGGTTTCTGCATGCAGGTCGTATCAACAGAATCCATGCGTGCATAGCCGACCCCCATTCACGTACACACACACCCGGGAAACACACACAGCGGCCATGCGAAAGATGGATTTTTAATGTCACAAAAAACAAAATATCTGCAAAATTTGTAAGGGATCCGCTTCATAACCTTCAGCGCATTCCACGCTACGATATGTCAATGACAGATTCATACACACAAAAATGAAATATTTGCAATTAAAAATTCGTGTTTTTGAACGATTTTGAATTTTATCAATGAAATTGCAGCGATATCGTCATTGGGTTAACGATTTAGCAAACGCTGATTGGTTGATTGCGTCACTGTCAGTGATCTGTGCATGCACTGTACGGAATGATTTTTTGTAAAATACACTGTGCTACAGCATGGTGGTTAATCAGAACCGGCTTCACTCGTGATTTTGTTTCTTTGACTCAATCCACCTTCCTTTAGGCTAAAAAAAAAGATGTTTGTTTGCCCTCAACCGACCGACACTAATTTTGAAAATCAGAAAAAAGTTGGGTTTTTTTTTCTATTTACTGTACAAAAGAATACTGACCCTATTTTTGGAAATTCCTAAAGTGTTTTTTTTCAAATTTTTGCATTCTGAAGATGTAAAAAGGAATGTATTTTAGAGCTTGTGTTCAACATTTCAATTGTTTTATAATGTTAATTTTGACACAAAAATTGTCTGCTTTTTCATATTTTGAGCCTTAATTAATACAAACAGTAGAGTTTGCTAGTAATTAAAAGAAAAAAGACCAACTGACCCCCGGGGAGGGGGGGGGGGTTACTCAAGTTTGGTTTTGGTAGGGACGTGCCGCTGAGATTTTGGAAGTGGACCCATAAATATACCAATTTTTCAAGAAATTTGGACCCATTGATATATATAATAATAATAATATGGAGGCGCTTTTAAGTGCATAAACAAAACATGTCTCTATGCCCTTTACAAACAAGAAAATAAATGCTATCTTAAACTACAAACTTACACTACAAACAATAAATACAAATTAAATGACATTTGAAATAAATAAGTGAGTTTTGAGTTGCGATTTGAATGAGTTCAGAGAATGTGCTTGACGAATATGAATTGGTAACTTATTCCATAGTGTGGGAGCGGCAACTGAGAAGGCACGCTTAGCATAAGAAGTTGAAAATCTTGGTGAAACAAGTTGGTGTTGTGAGCGAGAACGAAGTGACCGAGGTGGATTGTAAAAAGAAACAAGTTCAGCAATATATTCCGGTGACTGACCATTGACGGCTTTGTATGTAAGAAGTAGAATCTTGTAAATGATGCGTTTGTGGATAGGCAACCAATGAAGTTGTTCTAAGACGCCGGAAATATGATCAGATTTCTTTGTTCTGGTGATGAGACGCGCAGCAGTGTTTTGGATTCGTTGAAGTTTGTCAATCTGAGCACAAGGTAAGCCATAAAGAAGTGAGTTGCAGTTGTCAAGATGAGATGTTATAAAGGCATGGACAAGTCGTTCAGTTTGGGTATTGTCAAGATATTTCCTTATTTGGCTGATCTTCCAGATGGCATAAGTTGCAGTACGACAAATGTTTGTAATATGATTGTTCAGAGAGAGTTTATCATCCACAAGGATGCCCAGATCACGAGCCTCAGGTGAGGGTTCGATGAGTGATGTACCAATTGTTACAGGAGGAAGTTGAGCAGAGTTAATGAATTGGGAAGTAACATGAATAAGTTCGGTTTTTGAATCGTTGAGTTTCAGTTTGTTCTGAATCATCCATGCCTTCACATCATCAATGCACTGTTCTAGTCTTGAAAGCACATTTGTTGTTTCAGATTTCTTAAAAATTGTGTATATTTGAGTGTCATCAGCATATTGCATTTTCTCTAAACCGTGAGCATTGATAATATCTTCGACGGGAGAAACATACATGGTGAACAGCTGTGGTCCCAAAACGGAGCCCTGCGCGACTCCACCGAATAACATGTGTTTATCAGAATCAGTGTTATTAATATTTACAAACTGAGAGCGGCCAGTCAAATATGATCTAAAAAAGGCAAGAACAATACCATGAATAACTATAATAAATGGAACTGATAACTATAATAAATGGAACCAATATAAGAAGTGTCGTAATAAACTCAAGTCTCAGGTTAGAAAGGATTATTACAATTATCTCAAAGATATTTCTGCTGACAACTTTCGAACTATGGCGCAAAATTTTGGTCCTTTGTACGTGCATCCAAGGCCAAACAATGCGCCACATCTTTTAAAGATGGAGATATTTTTATTACTGACCCTACAATTATTGCTACTAACTTTAACACCTTTTTTAGTTCAAATTTTACAGATGTAGACTCCGATGTTGATACCACCTGTGATGGACACGTTGGCTCACCTCTAGTGGCCATCGGTACTGACGCTAATGAGATATTTCAGCTTATCAATCGTTTAAAGTCAGGTAAGGCCCCCGGGCCTGATGGTATTACATCTACCATGTTAAAAATTACTGCTGGTCAAGTTGCAATGCCACTTACCCTGCTTTTCAATTTATCTCTTAGCGAAGGTAGAATTCCTGATGACTGGAGGAGAGCCAACGTAGTGCCAATTCACAAAGCTGGTGATATTTCAAGTATTAAAAATTATAGGCCTATCTCATTGTGTTCTGTGGTTGGCAAACTGCTGGAGAGGGTGGTTACTGGCCGTATGGTCAAGTACATGCGTAATGTTGGCCTGATTTCTCATCAGCAACATGGTTTTGTTTCTGGTCGGTCATGTACCACTCTTCTCAGTTCTGTTTGCTATCATTGGGCTCAGATTCTTGATGAAAGATCACCTCCTGATGTAGATGTCATTTTTCTTGATTGGAGCAAAGCTTTTGATAAAGTGAGTCATCAAATTCTTTTAAAAAAGCTGCACCATTATGGCATATGTGGCCCTTTGTGGCATTGGATTTCATCCTTTCTTATGAATCGTTCTCAGTGTGTCCAATTCAGGGGGGCTTCATCCGGATGGATCCCTGTTCAATCAGGGGTCCCCCAAGGCTCGGTCTTGGGTCCTCTTTTATTTAATTTGTTTGTTTTGGATTTACCAAACTATGTGCAATCTTCTCTTCCGCAATATGCGGATGACACACTTCTTTACAGGCCTATCCGTTCTGAAAATGACATCAACATCATACAAGGTGATCTTGATAATATTACTTATTGGTGTCAAATCAATAAAATGTCCTTAAATCCTGATAAATGCAAAGTTATGCGTCTAAGTAGGAGAGTTGGTGTTGCGCATTGCAGTTCCTTTTATAATATTCTCAACTCGCCTTTGGGTGTTGTGCAAAGCTACAAATATTTGGGTATTATCATTTCTTCTAATCTGAAATGGGGGGATCACATTAAGCATATTACTTCCAGGGCTTCAAGGCTCCTTGGTTTCATCAGGCGTCTTGTTAAGCTGTAATGATGCTGATATCCTTGTTAGGCTTTACAATACATTATGCCGCCCCATTCTTGAATCGGGGCCCCAGCTTGGATTCCACATCAGTCTGGTCATCTTAAAAAACGTGAAAATTTTCAGAAGCGGTTAGCACGCTCTTGTATCCCTGCACCTAGGGGCGAGTTGTCTTATAATGAGCGCCTCCAAAGACTTAGTCTCACCTCACTGGAGAACAGATATACATATCTTGCCATTGCCTATGTAACCAAGTGTCTCTGTGGTGTGTACGATGTTGATCCCTTCAAATATATCAAGATTAATTTGCGTCATGCAGACACTCTCAAGTTTCATCATTCATATGCCAGAACTGACAGTTTTAAATTCACAGTTTTTAATAGATTTCCTGTTTATTTTGACAATTTACCCTCTTATGTCAAGGACCAACTCTTGATGAGTGTCCTTTTTTTTTTTTTTACGAGGTACAAAAAACATTTAAATGAAATCAGCTGGCAGGTCCAGAACTAATCCTGATTTCTTTTTTACCTTTTTGGGTGCAATAACTGTAATTTTCCTTTCTGTACTTTTGTATTTTTGTTATTTTTATAATTTTACATAATATTTCATTTACATTTTTAGATGTTCATATGAGCTGCTTGGCCTGGTGGGAGTTTTTGCTCTTCATCCTGGGGGGGGGGGGGTCTCTCAGCCCTTTTTGTTGTTTTGTGTTTGTAGAGAGCCATACGGTTAGCCACTTTGAAAGTTGACTTTTTGTCACTGTTTGGCTTTCCCTGCCAGGGTTCTCTTGTTTTCCGTCCTGTTTTGTTAATTTGTTGCTCCGACCCACCCTCCCGGGGTTGGTGCTATCTGCCCAACAGGCCATGTTGCTCAATTCCCATATGTGTGCATCCACATCGGGCGGTGCGCTTGTCGGTTGCTGCATGTGTCTCGTTTAGCATGATAGCTGGGGGTGGGTGCGGGCTTGTCTCGGGTGGGGGTCGCTTGGTCGTCCACGGTCGCATGTGGTTTGGGAATACGTTTCTGTATTCCTGAATCAGGTGACTTCGGTATGGCTTGGGGCGGCTTAGGCTTGGGACGGGTCTGGTATTCGTCCCTGGCTGTTTATGTGGAATGGAGCGTGTGTGGCGGCCGACGGGTGCATCGTTTTGTGTGGATGTACACATATGTAGTGCTTATATACATGTAGTACTATTGGTGAATTTTGTTTTGGGGGTTCGGTAGTTTGCTCACGTTTTGGACGTCTCATCTTCCGGTCGGGGGCGTCATTGGTGATGCTGGGCTGGCGGCAGTCCTACTCTCGTTCCGGAGTGTGCGGACTTTGCGGTGGTTGGTCATATGCAGGATTTGGTGAGTGTGTCCCTTCATCACCGTTATTGGTGTTAGCATCCATTCGATGCTTTGGTTTTGATGTGACGCGTGATCTGTCATGGCGGACTTATTTATGAGGGGACATAACCACTAGGTCATGTGTGTGGCTGGCTGCTGTGGGGAGCTGTGCGCTCAGGAGATGGGGGTGGGGGTGTTGCTGGTTCGTCGTGTTGCTGAGGGGGTCCTCTGATCGGGGGGGGGGCGTCTGGAGAGGGAGTGAATTGTTGTACTTGTGAAGCGGTTTACCATTGGTATGTTGTCTAACAGTCCTGATGAACTTATTCAAGGGGCTCATATTTAATCGTTTTTAAATATCTAATTGTTTTTGATGTAGTACTTATAAATGTGCAATATATGTATTTTATAATGTTTTTCTGGCGAATAAAATGAAATGAAATGAAATGAAATGAATTCCAAATCGCTCGGAAAGACGCTGTATCAGACGTTCCTGATCAATCGTATCAAACGCAGCGCTAAGATCTAAAAGAACTAGCGCTGCCTCGTTGTGTTTATCAACTGCACGTAGCAAGTCATTTATAACACGAACCATAGCAGTTTCAGTTGAATGAAACTTCCGATAAGCAGACTGGGTTATGGCATGCAGATTATTTGCTTGCAGATGTTCATTCAACTGTTTTGACACAACACGCTCTACAATCTTGGAGACATAGTATGATAGTATAGATTAGAAATTGGTCTGTAATTACTGAGACTCTCTTTGTCTAAGTTACTCTTTTTCAAAAGAGGAGTTACATGAGCAATCTTAAATGAATCGGGGAAAATACCGGAGGTAAGACTTAAATTTACAATCTTAGTTATTACAGGAAGTAACTCATCACAACAGTTCTTAAGCAACCAGGTGGGTATTGGATCTGCCCGACAAGAGCTAGATGGAGACTCCATGATGACCTTGCGAACATCTTCCTGATCAACCTGATGAAATTGGTCAAAACAGGCACTACAATTATCATGAAGATCAACTGACACCTTCAGGTCAGATGACTGATCTAGACTCTCACGTAATTTGTAAAAAAAAAAAAAAAAAAAGGAAGCAAATTGATTCGCAAGATCAATGGGGTCATCAACAGATGGAAGAACCTTGGTAGATTTGTTAGAACAAAGGCTGTCAACCGTACGAAAAAGTTGTTTTTGATCACAAGTGGCAACCTTTTCTTTATGATAATTAGTCTGGGCTGTTTCAAGTAAAGCTTTGTATTTCCTTATTTCATACTTAACAAGAGCACCAATGGTACTGTGGCTCTGTGCTTTTTGGTGACAGTGAAAGTCGAATGTGCAACAGGTGAAATCATTGTGTGACATATTACATTCAATGGTACATCTGGTCGGTTGGTAGCTATCTCATTTGCAGAGCATAGAATGATACATCAATCAATTTTGGGAATTACTATTTAGCCACATGGATCTGACCCAAAAGAATCCTGAACTTGCTTTTTTCTAAGCATAGCGGCGGAGCTCTTGTCCAGCACGGCCGGAGGGTCCGAGGCCAGCAAGGGTCCCCGGTGGGGTCCAGAGGGTTCCTGCACCACATGCAGGAAAGGCCATTTCAGCGGGTAAACAGAACCTTTCAAAGCTCCTGGCTTGTTCTACACTTTTAATAAAAAGTGCTTCCTTCTTCCAAAAAACATGCTATAAAGTTTCGAGTTTCCTATACTTTTATGCACAAGAGACACTCTTAAGAAATGTTTTTTGGCTTTATTACATAACCAATATGGCTGATGTTGATATATGTGAAGCAGATCAATAAGGCAATAATTTTAATTATTAAAATCATTTTTTGTGCTTGGCATCCACTGCCTCCCCCACCCCACCCCCACCAACCGGCACCCCATCATGGACCTTGACGGTCAGTGTGCTTTTGGTTAAAATTTCAGGACAACAAACATTTTAGCAGATTTAGCACCCCAAAAGAGACCATTTTTGACATAAAAACCTGTTTTAGACTTTTTAAAAAAAAAATGCTTCCTTCATCCTAAAAAAGTGGTTTTAAATATTCAGTTTCCCATACTTTTGTACACAAGAGACATTCTTCTAAGTTTTATTTTGGCCTAATAACATGGCCTACATGACTGAAATTGATATATATAATGCGCAATATAAAAACAATGATTCACCACATTTTTTGACCCACCCCTTGGGTATGTGGGAGGGGACCACATGGCGGGGGGGTACTAATGCATGAAGAACACATTGTTTGATAAGAGTAATTTGTAAAATTCGGTATGTTAAACACGCAGAGTGATGTCACTACAAATTGGGTCTATTGACTGTACCTACCAAATTTCATGCCCATATAACGGTTTTTACTAATTTGACCTCATATGACCCCTGGATGACCTCAGATGACCCAGTAATGGCCTTCCAACAATTGGCTCTGAATGTTGACTGTACCTACCAAGTTTCATGTCCATATAAGAGGTTTTACTAATTTGAACTCAAATGACCCCTAGATGACCTCAGGTGATCTTGAAATGACCCTCCAAAATTGGGCTCTAAATATTGACTGTACCCATCAAATTTCATGCCCACACAACAGTTTTTACTAATTTGACCTCATATGACGACCCCTGGTGATCCCGAAATGACCTTCCAAATGTTGACTGTACCGTACCCATCAAGTTTAATGCCCATCCAACAGTTTTTATCAATTTGACCTCTGGACTTTCCCAAAATTTAGCTATAGCCTAAATGTTGACTGTACCTACCAAGTTTCATGCCCATATGACAGTTTTTTACTAATTTGACCTCAGATGACCCCTGGTGACCCCGCAATGACCTTCCAACAATTTGACTCCAATGTTGATTGTATCCACCAAGTTTCACGCCCATCCAATAGTTTTTACTAATTTGACCCGAGATGACCTCTGGTGACCCCGAAAATGACCTTCCCAAAATTTGGCTATAAATGTTGACTGTACCCACTAAATTTCATGACCATATGACAGTTTTTACTAATTTGACCTCAGATGACCCCTGGTGACCCCGAAATGACCTTCCAACAATTTTACTCCAAATGTTTACTGTACCCACCAAGTTTCATGCCCATAGGCCTACGACAGTTGTTACTAGTTTACGAACTAGCACCCATCGGGTCAAATAATTGATCTTTGTAACTTTTTTCTGATTAGGCCAGGGAATACTAAAAAAAAGTGATTTTCCCACCCCCCTGCTGTCATTGATCGCTTGCCATTCCTTTTGATTTCTCTCAAAATTTAGCTCATGATTATTGCACAGCCTAGAGTAAAACATGAAACTTTGCAACTTGCAATGAATGATTTTTGAAACCACTAATTTCAGTCACATTTAAATTTAATAATTATTATTATTATGTTCATCATCTAACATTAAAGTCATCATAGTTATTTTGAACGTTTCTATTTAATACTGCCCCCCCCCCCGCTTATGACCTTGAATTATTCATTCATAACTGTGACGACCTTGAGACCATCCAATCAGAACAGATCAGAATCGATCAATACGCCAAAAGGTCATGACCTCCTCCTGCTTGTAAACATAAAACAAGCAAGCTGCACCAAAATCATGGCGAGATCGGGACCATCGACGTAACATCGATCAAATAAACCTTGGTCTTGAATTTCTTAAGAAGTCCTGGCCTAAAAACCATGTTGTTTTTCAAGAGAAAACATATCAATCTTTGATATTCTGAAGTATAAAATTGTTGTGCAAAGTGGAACATCACTAATTTAGGCTGTTTTTGCTATGGAAAAATACGGAAGTTGTTCAATTTTGCGAAGTGGGGTAAAGTAAAATCTCATTGAAAATATAATTTTTCCTCAAAATAATGTCCACATTCAATATGATTAAATAGACTGTATTTAACTATATTCTAACAAAACTACAATGAGTGTGATGAAATACGAACATTTTGCATGACTTAATGACTTTCGGTCCGTGTTTTTGCACAAAATGGAGAGGTCATAAAAATATGTGCACTTGCGCAAGGAAAAATAGTCCACTAGGAAATTCATTTACCCGATCCATTAGTTCAGATTTATTCAAGATTTAGACATGTTCTTGAACATTTTTGGACATTCCTCAACTATTTCTTTATTTAAATTGTAAAGAAATAGTTAAGAAAAGATTATGAAATAGTAAATAACTTCTGAATCTGAACTGAATCTTACTGAAATTACCCTCCGTTGGTTTCCGTCACATTCACGCAACTTAAATTATACAGACCAAAATAATCTCGAGCACACACGGGTACCACAAAACAACTCGTTCATCGTGGCTTTTTACCAAAAAATCATATTTTATCGACAGTATTTGAAATCCACCTGGAGTGCAATCGATTAAAAATAAATAAGCAAAATTTAGAAACAAATTTCAAGACCAAATATCAAACAGACAAACATCCTTAGCATAAAAACCAATGCCCGAATTGGCTCTCTAATTGTTCCGATCACATAGCCTCTTTTAGCTTCGCTCAGAGCCAAAAATCTGTTTATGAACTTCAAGGCCAGATTGCATCCATTTACGTTCAGCGCGACGTTTGTCCTGCTTGGCCTCACGAAGTTCAGTAGTGAACCATGGGGCATTGGGTCGCAAAGTAACAGCACGCTTAATTTCAGGAGCATGAATGTCATAAATGGATTGAAGAGCAGTGTCATAATGCTCAACAAGATCTTCTAGATTATCCTTTGGAGATTCATAAATAAAGGATGATTCAATGTCGTGACGAAACTTGGGAATGTCAATATCACGAGTTTTCCGGTAACAAATGACTTTCTTGGATGGTTTTGGTCTACAAATGCTTATATTGCCTTCAACAGCAAAGTGGTCCGAGGGAAGGTCTCTAACAATATTGATATTAGAGACCAAGCCATCAGATTTTCTGGTCAGAATAAGGTCTAAAGTGTGACCAGAAATATGAGTAGCTCCTCTGACATGCTGCTGAAGATCAACAGACTCAATAAGGTCTAAAAATTGAGATGCTTCCCTATCATCAGGAACGTCAACGTGGAAGTTGAAGTCCCCATTCAGGATGATCTGTCCAGGAAAGGTGCTAGCATTTTCAAGGAAACTCGAGAATTCAGTAAAGAACAGTTTAGCAGTAAGCTTGTTTTTCTTGGAAGGATAGATTCTGTAAATGGTATAAATCCTTACAGATGGTCCATGGGCAGGGAAGATTGTAACATGAAGGCACTCAAAGGATGTAAAATTGTAAGTACCGCCCAGCGTTGCCCCAAACCCCTTCCTGAGGATAATAAAAACACCACCTCCTCTACAACCAATTCTGGGATAATGATAAATATCAAAATCAGGAAAGGTATTTCTGAGATCACTTAATGTTCGCAAATCACGAGTATCACTATCAAGCCAACAGGCACAAAATGAAAGGATATGTAACTTATCTGAAATCATTAAGTCAGATATGACATGAGTTTTTCTGCGCATGGATTGAGCATTCCATGTTGCAAAATGAGTGTCGAAATTTTCGGCCGAATTTAACCAAAATTGTCTTAGTTTTAACAAATTTTCCCCCAAAAAGGCTTTGAAAAGGGGTCATTGATATACCAGAAGGCTGAAAATGCTACCCATGTTTATGGCACGTCCCGTATGGTCATTTGTACTGAGTACCCCCGGGACTGACCCAATTTTAAAAATTCATTTGAGGGCAAGCAAACACTTTTTTTGTGCCTTACTCAAGCTCTCTGATAATGACTCATGAAAATACTTACACTTACCTTGCTTTTAATTGTTTTCAGATGAAGGTAGACCATGTTGCCAGTTTTCTGGTGGTATTGCATCACATGTTGCCTACCGAACCCAACAAAAGTCTTCATGCACACATATAAGCCAGTGTCACTTTCCTGCATTAGAAATCAAAATGAAAGATGAACACAATAATTGCTGTTGACATGCAAGTAGCTAAGAAATATCTATACTCTGGTTGCTCTACCAAAAAGGTATACAAATCAAAACCACTAATCTTTCCAATTAGCTCCTGCTGATTTCCTATTATAGAGCTGTCAACAATCAACATGGTGTGAAAAGTGTGCCAACAGGTTTCATAATAACATTATTACATAACAATTTTTTTGGATTGTCTGCTGTGGTTTATCATTGGGGTGGGCTTGTCCAGCTGTGAGTGAAATTGACCTAAGGGGGTAATTATCAGTAATTTTGCATGGATTAATCCTCTTTTTCGTAGCAAAATCCAACTATACAATTGTACATACAAACATGTAGCCTGTAGGAAAGCTGTATAAAATAATTTACATTTTTTCCTTGTCCAATGCCAGCTACAAACACTTTAAAGTGAAGCCCCACTTTTGGTTCAAGTTGCTTGGGGAATTAGTCAAGGTTAAAATTTATCCATGTAAATTCTGCTCTGTCTGTCATCCAAGTAACAGGTGTATTATTGTCAGTTCTTCTGTGGAGAACTGGTCAGACAGGGATACCTGTTAAATGCATATCATTAGATTATAAAGTTTACTTTGAGGACTGTTTAATATCAAAAATATTAAATTTTAATAATTTTGTATTATATTGCAAATTTCATAAAATCTAAATTATTTGAAGGACATTGAAAGGATCGAGTATAAATTCAGCTTAAGTCTGTCCCTGATGGAGACTCAGGGATGCCAATGGGTTTTGAAAAAAAATCTGAAAGTTGCGACCGAAGTCTCGCCCCCCACGGCCGGGGGTCCAGGGGCCTGCTTAAGGGCCCTTGGTGGGGTCCAGAGCCAGAGGGTTTCTACACATTTTACACTGCAGGAGACACCATTACAAAGCGTAAAATTACATTCAAATGAATTAAAAAATAAGGTTATTTTGAGAAAACAAGCCTAGATAACAGCCTTGAAGACTATCTATTATACATGTAATATTCTTCAAGGCTTGTTTTCTCAAAATTATACCATAAAATATGCAAATTAGGTACCTAAGACCAGGCAATTTTAACAGAATTAGCACCCAAAAGGCCATTTTAAACATAAAAACCTGTTTTAGACTTTTTTGAAAAAATGCTTCCTTCATCCCAAAAAAGTAGTTTTAAATGTACAGTTTCCTATAGTTTTGTACATGAGAGACATTCTCCAAAGTATTTTCTTGGCCTAATAACATGGCCTACACGGCTGAAATGGATATATGTGACTCCTCGCCACAACTGAGCCCGGATGTCGCCAGTGCCACTATTGAGATATGCTCCATCGAACTTAACAATAAACAATAGGAAAGAAAGGATTTATTGACTGTTTTATTGATTTTTCACTACTTAAATGTCAAGTACTATAGACATGATATACATCATTTTAAAGCTAATTTCAAGCAGAATATTTTGGTTGAATATCTCAAAAATGATGATTGGCGACATCCGGGCTCAGTTGTGGCGAGGAGTCACATATATAATGCGCAATAGGTGACCATCCACCACAACTGAGCCTGGATGTCGCCAGCGCCACTATTGAGATATGCTCCATTGAACTTAACAATAAACAATATAGGAAACAAAGGATTTATTGACGGTTTTATTGATTTTCACTACTTAAATGTCAAGTACTATAGACATGATATACATCATTTTAAAGCTAATTTCAAGCAAAAATTTTGTTTGAATATCTCAAAAATGATGATTGGCGACTTCAGGGCTCAGTTGTGCTGGATGGTCACATATAAAAACGATGAATCATCAAATTTTTGACCCCCTATTTTTTTGTTAAATTTTCAAAAAATATTTTTGGCCAAAAAAGGAAGTTATATGCCCTAAATTACTTGTTATTTAATGTTGGAAACCATAGAAATACTGCTACTTAAAAAAAATTGCCAATTTATGTTTACAAAGTTGGATAAAGTTGTACTTTTACTTCCACTGAACAGCTAGCAATGTATACTAATTCAATGTGTTCCTGACTGTTCAATAGAAGCTAAGTAATCAAAATGTACAACTTTATCCAACTTTGTAAAATAAAATTGGCAATTTTTTTTTGAAGTAGCAGTATTTCTATGATTTCCAACCTTGAATAACAAGTAATTTCTGGGCCTATAACTTGCTTTTTTGGCCAAAAATATTTTTTGAAAAAAAAAAAATTTATTTAGAAAATCAGATTTTTTTTGGAAAAATACAAAAAAAATCGGAATTCCGATTAAAATCGGAAGATTGGCATCTCTGGAGACCACAGGATCTTTTGTCTGTACAAGATTCTAAATAACTTTATGGACATAAATCATAAGGACTATATTACCCCAAAAATTGACAGAGTCAGACATGGACACAGTAACCAATTTCAACAACACCATACCAGATCAGATGCCTATGCCAATTCTTTCTTCCCCCGCACACTCAAAGCATGGAACAGACTACCGATGGACTTAGTTACATTACATGTACCAAAGCCCGACGCCTTTAAAGCTGCCCTCGAGAAGCTATGTGACACCAATGGACAGCCTTAGACCCACTCTCCTCACCTCCAGTCAAAGCACCTTTATGGCGTTCTCAGGAGGATATCAACCAAGTATTAAGGGGGTACGGGCAAGGGTTTTGGGTTAGGTTATAGGTTGGTTGGGATTGGGTGGGTTTGTATAGATACATGTCGTAGGTTGGGGCTGGGTTATAATAGATTGCATCATGGATCAAAAAAATTTTTCAAAATAATTTTTTTTTCCTACCTACCTTTTTTTCAGCAATGTAACCGAAACCAAAGATTATTTTTGATAGGCCTAAGGCTATTGAAACTTTTTTTTTCAGCTCATAATGAGGCAACTATTTCATTGTTCATTATTCATTATTTTCAAGGTTTCATTATAAGCGGCCTTTTACCAATGCTTATATCTCAGAAATTTCAAAGCAATTGATAGCTTGGCATTTTCAAAAACTTTGACTGACCATCTTAATCCCATTCCTGATGTAAATAGTCCTGATGATCTTTACAGTTGGTACAACACGACCATAACTGGTTGTTTGGATGAACATGCTCCCGCTGAAACGCAGCGTACTCGGACTATTAGAAACAGGCAACCATGGTACAATCAATCAATCCATTCTGCTCGTCCAAGAACGCCATAGGGCCGAAAAGAAAATGGCGGAAGTCTAGAACTGAGTCCGATCGCCAAAACTATGCGTCTGCCAGGAATAATGTGTCCAAATGTATTGTTGAAGCCAAACAATCACACTATTCTGATAAGCTATGTCATGCCAATGCAAAAACAATTTTTCACACTGTAAATAGCCTCCTCAACAATCAGGCCAAGCCATTGCCTGCCCATGGTGACTCAAGAGACTTGGGCAACAAATTTGCTCAGTTCTTCAGGAATAAGATCTGTAAAATCCGTGATGAGCTTGAGTCAAATAGTACCAAAATTGATGCTTCCAAGTTTATTGACAGTTGCTCACCTTTCTGTAGACCTCTAATCGAGTTTCACCAAATGACTGAAGAAGAGGTCCACAATGTTATCTTAAAGGCATCCAATGCCTCATGCATCCTTGATCCTCAGCCAACCTGGCTCATGAAACATTATTTGGACGCAAATTTACCTGCTCTGACAAGCATTGTTAATGCCTCTTTACAAACTGGGGTTTTCCCTACGGCGGCTCACAAAGCAATTGTAACACCTCTGCTTAAGAAGCCATCCCTAGACAAAGACGAGTTTAAGAACTATAGGCCTGTCAGTACTGCAAAACTGATTGAGAAATGCGCTGCTTCGCAGCTTGTTGATCACATGAACAATAACAAGCTTTCAGACCCATTCCAGTCTGCTTACCGTCCCAAACATAGCACTGAAAGTGCTTTAATCAAAGTGAGTGACGATATCTTCAGTGAGATTGATTCTAGGAGAGTTGTCTTTGTGGTGCTATTAGATCTAAGCTCCGCATTTGACACTGTTGATCACACAATTCTCCTAAATCCTGTGCAGGACCGTTTCGCCATCACTGGTTCTGCACTGGAATGGGCCCAATCTTATCTGAAAGGTTGGAGTTCTGAAGTCAGCATCAATGGTCACCTCTCCGACCCCATCTCAATGGATTTTGGTGTGCCACAAGGCTCCGTTCTAGGACCATTGCTTTTCTCCGCTTATACTGTTCCCATTGGAGAGATCATCCAGAAACATGGTATCAACTATCATATCTATGCTGACGACTGCCAGCTATATGCTTCTTTCAACCCTCGGATTCCTGGCGATGTGCTTAACACTCTTGACAAGATTTCAAGCTGCATCTCTGAAATCAGAGAATGGATGACTGTGAATTATTTAAAGCTGAATGATGCAAAAACTGAGTTTTTTGGTGCTGGCTCTATCTACAACATGAGAAATTTTCAGCTTAATGATGTTACCCTTGAAATTGGTTCATTGAAGATCACACCCTCCACGGTCATCAGAAATCTTGGCATCCACTTCGATAGTTCACCTCTCACATCGATAGTCTTCCGTCGCTCGATCCTTTATCACATCAGGAACATCTGGAGAATCCGAAAATATATTGATTCTGACACATGCCATCATGTTGTCCGTGCGCTGGTCCTGTCACGCTTTAGACTATTGCAATGCACTTTTCACTCACCTTTCATCCAAGAATATGATTCGCTTGCAACGCTTACAGAACAAAGCTGCACGGGTCATATATGCCTTAGGTCGCTGGACTGAAGCTGCACCCTTAATCACAAAACTCCACTGGCTTCCAATAGCACAAAGAGTAACTTACAAGATCCTGCTCTATGTATACAAGGCATTTAATGACCAATCACCAGCTTACATAACTCAATTGTTCTCTTATTATGTTCCCGGCCGCCCACTCAGATCTTCAAATGATCCTTCACGTCTGGTAGTTCATAGATACAACTCTGTTGCGGGAGAACGCAGATTCACTACTACTGCTGCCAAAGCCTGGAACAATCTGCCACTGCACATCAGGGGTGCAACATCCACAAACACTTTCAAGAAACTGTTAAAAACTCATTTATTCTGAACTGTTGTTTGTTTATATAGTTTTTCTGCTTTGATGTATTTGTAAACGCAATGTTGCCTTGCGGCGAATTGCGTCATAAATAACTTTTGTATGTATGTATGTATGTATGTATATGCACTTTGTTCATTCTATTTAGGTATCGCCAGTCGCAATATAATGTCACAAACACACATAAACATTTATAATAGTATAATTATCTTGCTTTTTGTTTTTCAAGTTTTAAAACAAAGTAAATGTATTCCGAAGTATACCATGCCAGTCTTCTTCACTCCAATTTGTACGAATCTCTCCGTATACATTTGAGGATAGGGGAAAATGGGGGGATTGACTCATTAAATACAAAAATAACAATCATGCAGAACATTATGAAATAAATTTTTGGCACTAATTTGTCAAAACTAGGTCTTTCCTTAAGTTAAATTATTTACAACATCAACAATGTCCATCTGGTAAAAACACTTTGGCTAGGTTGATTTCTCTTCTAGCCTACCCTGGTATCCCAAAGTTTTAATTGAAGTAATTGGATAGAGCAAGGGTCAAAAACCTGTATATTTTTAATGCTAAAATATTTAGTTGGATTCATCTAATAGTTCTCAAGGCTTTCTATAGTTTTTGAAGGGTTCAAATACAAAAAAAGGGGTTTAAAAATTTTGCAGAACAAATTTTTTTTCTGGTTTAGTAGTAATTTGCAAAATAATGAATTATTTTCAGATTTTACATCTCAAACGCGGCACAAAATTCATAACGCGGGCGGTGGACGCTAAACTCAGAATCAAGTTTCAAGTGCCTAATATAGGCAAATATAATGTTCCAGATAACGCTAGTTAATAATACAAATGTTCAGAAAAAGCAACTTTATTGAAACTGCGGTTATTCATGTTTTTAGCTATACAGACATAGTCACATATCTTTTACTTCGTCGAACAAGCTTTATTTTGTTCCCAAAACCCATGTTTTTATCGCAATTTTTGATGTAAGAGCTGAATGCTGAATGACACACCCCCTTTTTACCAGCTTACACCCGATACCAATGATCCCCCGAAATGGCTTCAAGGCCTTTGCTTTGACCAAGTTTCCAATTCGAGGGGACACAGCCGACTGCACAGCGCGCGACACAGTGGTGCGTCGTGGCCATTCAAAAAGGTGGCGGCAAAAACTTCGAGTGTGCCCCGCCCCCCCCCTCCCTTCCCACATTCCTGGATCCGCCCCTGTCTCAGGGAAGCAAGCAGTCACGCTGCGACCTACGCGCGCGTAAGCCAACATTAAGTGCGTCCATACCATGCGCCCGCAATGCGCGTGAAACCATGGTGCCGTGTCGCGCAGGTGCGTGACTCGCCACTTACCACGCGTGTTGGACCCCGCTTGCATTTGACGCGTTTGCTGTCATGACCTGACCCATAAGGTTATTGACCTCAACGCGCAACGGCCTAGCAACCGACCAATTTTTTTGTTATTTCCATAGTGATTGATTAGTTTTGCAAAATGAACGTCAGATGGTTTAATGGCAATATGTACCCGATCAATGTACGAATAAATCAGAGCTGAAAGTGAAAGC
Organism: Amphiura filiformis; assembly: GCF_039555335.1. Lineage (NCBI taxonomy): Eukaryota > Metazoa > Echinodermata > Ophiuroidea > Amphilepidida > Amphiuridae > Amphiura > Amphiura filiformis. Next base: position 14,936,453 of record NC_092636.1, read on the forward strand.
ATCTCGGAGCCTGCTTCTGGACAAGATTTAGCGACTTCCTTAGATAGCGTGATTCACGTAACATGTAGGTATGCTAGGTGAATTCAAATTTGCCATCAAACTGCATCATTTTATATATCAAATCAAAGCCCTTGAGCAAACAAAGCCAAAACTGAAAACCATTTTTTCATAGCACTTTCCGTAGCAAAGTTACATCTTGTCAAAGATTGACTTTCATCAAAAAGTTTCAGCTAGCAAAATTCCCCAAAACGGCATTTCGGGGTGTTTCTAGATCTTAGTCTCATTATGATAGCAGCTTTTTTTAATGGAACTGCTATCCAAATCCTCTAAAATTCCATGTGCGAGTGACTTATCACCATAAAAAATCATATATTTGGGTCAAGTGAAGTATAGAAAACATATTTATGTACATTTCCTTCTTCGAACATTTGTTTTAAATTTCTATGTAAATATGCATTGACATTGTCGGCGAATTTGGCTGACTAGCAAATGTGTTAACTAAGGTTTGCCTGGGTTACCTCAGTTGTAGTAACTACAAATTTCGAACGTTCGAACTGAATGACACCCCCCCCCTTTTTACCAGCTTACACCCGATACCAATGATCCCCGAAATGGCTTCAAGGCCTTTGCTTTGACCAAGTTTCCAATTCTGAGGGACACAGCCGGCTGCACAGCTGCCAGCGACACACAGTGGTGCTTCGTGGCCATTCAAAAAGGTGGCGGCAAAATCTTCGAGTGTGCCCCCCTTCCCAAATTCCTGGATCCGCCACTGTCTCAGGGAAGCAAGCAGTCATGCGCGGCCTACGCGCGGTAAGCCAACATTAAGTGCGTCCATACCATGCGCCGCAAATGCGCGTGAAACCACGGTGCCGCAGCGCGCAGGTGCGTGACTCGCCACTTACAGCTACTTACCGCGCGTGTTGGACCCGCTTGCATTTGACGCGTTTGCTGTCATGACCTGACCCATAAGGTTATTGACCTCAACGCGCAACGGCCTAGCAACCGACCAATTTTTTTGTTATTTCCATAGTGATTGATTAGTTTTGCAAAAATGAGCGTCAGATGGTTTAATGGCAATATGTACCCGAACAATGTACGAATAAATCAGAGCTGAAAGTGAAAGCATCTCGAGCCTGCTTCTGGACAAGATTTAGCGACTTCCTTAGATAGCGTGATTCACGTAACATGTAGGTATGCTAGGTGAATTCAAATTTGCCATCAAACTGCATCATTTTATATATCAAATCAAAGCCCTTGAGCAAACAAAGCCAAAACTGAAAACCATTTTTTCATAGCACTTTCCGTAGCAAAGTTACATCTTGTCAAAGATTGACTTTCATCAAAAAGTTTCAGCTAGCAAAATTCCCCAAAACGGCATTTCGGGGTGTTTCTAGATCTTAGTCTCATTATGATAGCAGCTTTTTTAATGGAACTGCTATCCAAATCCTCTAAAATTCCATGTCGAGTGACTTATCACCATAAAAATCATATATTTGGGTCAAGTGAAGTATAGAAAACATATTTATGTACGTTTCCTTCTTCGACCAGTTGTTTTAAATTTCTATGTAAATATGCATTGACATTGTCGGCGAATTTGGCTGACTAGCAAATGTGTTAACTAAGGTTTGCCTGGGTTACCTCAGTTGTAGTAACTACAAATTTCGAACGTTTGAGGACTTGTTCTCAAGTTGTAGAAGGTGCCATAGGGTGTCTTGAATGTTAATTGTTTTCATTATAAATGTCACAAAATATTATTATTGACAATAATTAACAACCTGTTTGACCTCTCCATATATTCATACATATCTCACCTGTGTTTTCATATCATATTTTGTTGTGAAAAATGATTACAAATGTGTAATTTGCAGTCAGTTTTGGAGCAACGATTTCTTCATACCGACGGACCAAGTGTGTATGTGAATGCACATTAAACACATACAAACACATACACAGTACCTGTTGGAACTCCTGGTCGGAGCCGGGAGTTTCAATTATTGGAACTGGGGGTACCTATAGTACAAGGAACTTATACGATGTCCTCATTCACAAACTGATACTATCTGTCCATCGTATAAGACTGTTACCGCACGGCAACTGGTTGAAGGAATATTACACAGTCAAGAATAGGCTCCATCATTTTTTTGTTCTGAATCCTCCCAGTCTCCCAAAACATCAAAAGCGATCGCCAATCGGCGATCAAGGTTTTTTTTCTTTCTGAAGTTTGGTTGGTACCCACCAGCGTCATGCATGTGACGTGACACGGTTAAAATAAGCGACCGGGAATCGTTAAAACGTCAACAAATTTCAAAACATAGAAAGCAGTAAACTTATTGGCGAGCGGTCCGAATTTTGAGCCATAAGTTTACGTGGTGAACTAGGGTACCTATAACTAGGTATGTGACTAAAAATTAGGAAAGTGTTGAATCGCCTGGAAAGTTATACCATTGGAAAGAGCACAAGAAATAGGTTTAGAATGATACCAAAATTATCACTTTAAGTCATAAAATGATGAAATTAGACTAATTTTATGTCTAAAAATTGGCCCAGTTTTGAAGCCACATTTTCAATGCAAACATATAGGAGGCACTGTGACCATTTTTATCCAATCATGCATGGGTGCACAACGACCCACACACAAGTGGACTGTACAAAGTGTATTGAGTGCAGTTGATTTTTCAACATTTTCTGTGCATGCTGTTACAAATATGGCCATCTTCTCTAATATGCCTCCGCTAAAAAAAGACCCCCTAGCTTACTGAAAAAAGTTCACCTGTATGCCGTACCATCCCGATCAATATTTACGCTACGACTGAACGCACACGTCCACAGAGTGTGTCCTTGATTGAACGCCGCAGTGAAACCCATGTTAATAAAGGATTGTGATACCCTTCCCATTACGCATAGCAAATCAATCCCATAATGCATTGCGCTGTGGTTCGTTAGCTGCAGTAGGTCAATATAATTTATAGATAGGCCTATATAATTTTGTTTTCCAATTTAATCCCTGTAGGCCTACGTAGGTTTGGTAGAAGGGGTTTAGGTTAGAGTTAGGGTTGAATTAGGGTTAGGGTTGACTAGGTACGCCATCATCATGAGCTGTAACATAATTTTAAGCATATCCCTTAGCCTAAACCCTAACCCTAAGTCCCAACTAATATGCCTCCATCCCATACCTTTAACACGGTAAAATTGCATCTGGAGGCATATTAGTTTGGACTTTTGGAGGCATATTAGTTCGGGCCAAAAAAATTCTTCTTGCGAGTAGATCACTCTTCTTTGTAGTTGCCCCCCAAAACAAACCAAGCCCCTCTTTCAGCTTAGAATATCCCCCAAAAAGAAATCCCCTTTTCTCACCCCCCGGGCGGGTATTAATTTGGACTCTCTCTATATACTAGCTCTCTAATATGCCTCCCTCCCATACCTTTAACACGGTAAAATCGTGTCTGGAGGCATATTAGAGAGTTAGTATAGTGTCGATATCTTTTGGAAGACGCTATATACTAGCTCTCTAATATGCCTCCCTCCCATACCTTAAACACAGTAAAATCGCGTTTTGAGGCATATTAGAGAGTTAGTATAGTGTCGATATCTTTTGGAAGACACTATATACTAGCTCTCTAATATGCCTCCTCCCATACCTTAAACACAGTAAAATCGCCTCTGGAGGCATATTAGAGAGTTAGTATAGAGTGTTGATATATTTTGGAAGACGCTATACTAGCTCTCTAATATGCCTCCCTCCCATACCTTGAACACGGTAAAATCGCTTCTGGAGGCATATTAGAGAGCTAGTATATATAGAGAGTACAAATTAATACCCGCCCGGAGGGTGAGAAAAGGGGATTTCTTTTGGGGGATAATCAAAGCTGAAAGAGGGGCTTGGTTTGTTTTGGGGGGGCAACTACAAAAGAAGGGAGATCTGCTCTAAAGAAGAATTTTTTGCCCAAACTAATATGCCTCCAAAAGTCCCAACTAATATGCCTCCCTCCCATACCTTTAACACAGTAAAATTGTGCCTGGAGGCATATTAGTTTGGACTTTTGGAGGCATATTAGTTGGGCAAAAAATTCTTCTTTAGAGCAGATCTTCCTTCTTTGTAGTTGCCCCCCAAAACAAACCAAGCCCCTCTTTCAGCTTTGATTATCCCCAAAAGAAATCCCTTTTCTCACCCTCCGGCGGGTATTAATTTGGACACTCTCTATATACTAGCTCTCTAATATGCCTCCTCCCATACCTTAACACGGTAAAATCGCGTTTGGAGGCATATTAGAGAGTTAGTATAGTGTCGATATATTTTGGAAGACGCTATATACTAGCTCTCTAATATGCCTCCCTCCCATACCTCTAACACGGTAAAATTGCGTCTGGAGGCATATTAGAGAGTTAGTATGTAGAGTGTCGATATATTTTGGAAGACGCTATACTAGCTCTCTAATATGCCTCCCTCCCATACCTTTAACACGGTAAAATCGCCTCTGGAGGCATATTAGAGACTAGTATATAGAGAGTACAAATTAATACCGCCGGAGGGTGAGAAAAGGGATTTCTTTTGGGGGATAATCTAAGCTGAAAGAGGGGCTTGGTTTGTTTTGGGGGGCAACTACAAAGAAGGGAGCTCTGCTCTAAAGAAGATTTTTTTTGCCCAAACTAATATGCCTCCAAAAGTCCAAACTAATATGCCTCCTTCCCATACCTTTAAAGAGGAACAAGCACATCTGGAATAATGAACTACATAATTGAGTTATGTGGCCCAGGGCATGTCAGTCCAGACACCACCTAAGTCCAGACATGTATACAAGTATACAGGAGTGTGATCTATAAGGACAAGGTCGCCTACCAACTGGCCAGTTGACCAGGCCAACGTTTGTTCCTCTTTAACACGGTAAAATTGCGCCTGGAGGCATATTAGTTTGGACTTTTGGAGGCATATTAGTTTGGACTTTTGGAGGCATATTAGTTTGGACTTTTGGAGGCATATTAGTTCGGGCAAAAAATTCTTCTTAAGTAGATCACCCTTCTTTGTAGTTTCCCCCAAAACAAACCAAGCCCTCTTTCAGCTTAGATTATCCCCAAAAGAAATCCCTTTTCTCACCCTCCGGCGGGTATTAATTTGGACTCTCTCTATATACTAGCTCTCTAATATGCCTCCCTCCCATACCTTTAACACGGTAAAATTAAGCGTCTGGAGGCATATTAGAGAGTTAGTATAGTGTCGATATCTTTTGGAAGACGCTATATACTAGCTGTCTAATATGCCTCCCTCCCATACCTTTAACACGGTAAAATCGCGTCTGGAGGCATATTAGAGAGTTAGTATAGTGACGATATCTTTTGGAAGACGCTATATACTAGCTCTCTAATATGCCTCCCTCCCATACCTTTAACACGGTAAAATCGCGT